>NC_080681.1:117471268-119977518 GCF_030445035.2 Dasypus novemcinctus | reverse complement strand
GGTTTGTGGGGGTTCAGGGAACATGGGCTTGGGGTTCACGCATTTGGGGAACACGGGGCTTGGGAACGCTGCCACATGACTGGCAGTTCTCAGGGAGCGCTGGGGCCCTTAGCCCTGGAGGGAAGGGAAGGGATTTACCTTCCCAAGGCTTCCGAGTTCAGTGTTAGAAACCCGCAGTTTTACCTTGAGCAAGCACTAATTTTGTTGCAGTCTCTCCAGATCTACGGCCAGACACCTCCTGCTTTGTAGGTTCCTGAAACAGCCCACTCAGGCCCGATTCCGTCAGTACTCTGCCGGCCCTGGGGTCCGTGTGGGTGTTTGGCAGAGAGCAGACCCTTTGTATTCAGCTGGCAGGAACTTGGCACGCCCTGCGTCCAGCTCGCACTCACACTCCTGGGATGGCGAGGAGACTGCAGGGCGGGGGGTCCCTGCTCCTAGCGGCCTGTCTCACGGTAAACAGTAGAGCCCCCTCGCTGTGCCTGAGGACAGGCATGAGCCCAGGCTCCAGAAGGCGGGCACTACCCGCCTGCCTGTGGCTCCCGCGCCCGCGCTCCCTCCCGCGCCCGCGCTCCCTCCCGCGCCCGCGCTCCCTCCCGCGCCCGCGCTCCCTCCCGCGCCCGCGCTCCCTCCCGCGCCCGCGCTCCCTCCCGCGCCCGCGCTCCCTCCCGCGCCCGCGCTCCCTCCCGCGCCCGCGCTCCCTCCCGCGCCCGCGCTCCCTCCCGCGCCCGCGCGTTTTCTTAAATTTTGAAACGGTTTCTTTAAGTTAGGGTTTTTTTAGGAAAGATAAAATAATGGTTAGATTATGGATCCTACTTGACTGAATTTAAATCCCAGGTGTCCCATTTATTAGCATGGGTAAGTGTTTTAACCAGGCAGTGTCCCCATTTTCTTATCCCGATATCATGGGATGGTAATAGCAGCTACGCTTAGATTTATTGTAAGGATTAATTAAGTCATTACATGTAAAGCTTTTTAAAGTGGTGCTTAGCTCATGGTAGACTCTCAGTAAACTTTAGCAATTAATATTATTATTGTCATTTATTGTAATGGTCCCTTTAAACTTAAAACTTTATGACTAATTTCTGGGATATGAGCTTGTATTATTTCTTTGGTTATTTCCTTCCTCTCTGCTTTCATCCCTCTTCTTTTTCTCTCTGACTTTTGGCATATTCCCTCTGTTACTTATATTTTCCTTTATCTTTTCCTTGACTTTCTGTTATACTTCCTGGAAGATATTCTCAAATTTAACTTCTAACCTCTATATTAAATTTTTATTTTGGCAATAATAGTTTTAATTTCCCAGGAGCTTTTCCTTATTCTTTGATTGTTCCATTGTCATAGTGTCCTTTTCTTTTTTTATGGATGAAATATCTATAATCTCTGTTTTGCTTGTAAGTTATTCTGTGCTCCTAAATGGTTTCCCCTAGAACCCTATTATTAGTTTTGTTCATATCTCTTTCATATTCCAGGCTTTCCTTCAATGTCAAAAAATCCTGGTGGTCTGTTTATACTTAAGAATGAGGTGATTAAAGAACTGATGGGGAGCTGTGTATATGTGAGTGGCAGGTTTTGCTTTACAGTGAACAGGTGGGGACTAACCTGTTATGCCAGAATACCTCAAATGCTGGAATTTTGATGCTTTTGCTCTTGGTGCGCATCATATGCCCTTATTCTCTTTAGAGAATTCATTTTATATCTTTGAAAAAGTACCCTCCACTTTTTGTTAGTTTGAATGAATTTCTTTTTTTTTTTTTTCCAGAGGTAGGGGAACACTTGGTCATTTAAGTCCTAGCTGGGTGATGTTCTTTAGTTGGGGGTTAGATGTGGGAGCTAACTCTCCCACGTCCAACCTTTCCGTTCCGTTAATCTCCGTTTTTTCAGGTACACACCTTAACCTCACTTCCTCCCAGAAACAGTGTTGCCCAGGCTCAAGACCTTCTGGGGTTTCATAGTGCAAAGGGGATCCTGCACCAGCTCAGGTGCTCGTGCTTCTCCTGTGCACTGTTGCCTGAGCTAGTTCATTGCTGCAGGTCCCTGGACATGCTTCCTCAGCCACCACTACATCATCCAGTTTATATGTTACAGAAATTTGCTGGAATCTCTAAGCTGCCGGCAGTCTCCTTTTCATGAGTGTGGTTTTATACTCATTTTATTCCCTACCACCATTTTAATGAGGAGTGGAAAGGAGCTAAATAACTATTAGTCCACCCTCTTGATTCAGATACCCTCCCTTCTTTAAGGCTGAATTCAAGGGCTGCAGTATAACATGCAATAGGATTATATTGTTGTTCAAGATGCTCATTTCCATGTGATTTGCCTTTAGAGCCACCCACAGACTCAACAGAGAAAAACTGATCTCTTTAATGACCAAAATAGTATATTCCAGGAACTCCTGGACTAAAAATTCCTCTGAGAATTCAGAAAGTGATGAAACCAACAAAAACAGTAGTAATAACAGCAACAGCATAGAATTTTATATTTTTGCAACACTTTATAGCTTCTTGAAGCCCTTTCACAAACTTAATCTCTCCTTACAGACACCATATCCCTATAAGCATTATTATCTCCATTATTTTAGCTAAAAATAGAAGTTTGAAAGCCAGTAAGGACTCCAGGAAAGTTACACAACAAGCCTTAAGAACACTGCTCTAGTATCGTTCCCGACACACCATGATTCTACCCTGCTATCAACAAATGATTGGCATAGAATTAACTGCCTTTCCTGGCTTAGCTTTAAATTGGTGCCAAGAATCTTGGTATAACTTTATACAACCCTGACATCTTCTCCTCTGGCTTAGTATCTCAAGGCAATTTAATACTCTGTATGGCAAAAGGTTTCCAGAAATAATGAGAGTTGTCTCTGTGTGAACCAAACCTATACCCTTTCGCTTGGCCTACCACAAAGAACTACATACTCTCTGTTCCTCCAACGCCATTGTGCCCCTGAAATCTATACTTTCAAATCTGTTCTTTTCCTTTTCCTTTGAGTTATCACCTGAGAAACAGTTCCTACACCTTGGATGTGATTCAAGAAGCATGTTCATTTGTATGTTAATAGAACTAGGCCTGTGAAAAGATGGTATCAAGTACCAGGTCAGTGTGAGCCTATTATTGGAATCCATGTTTGGAGAAAGACAATTCCACATTCCCATCACAGATCCTAAAACCACTGAAATGCAACAGCAAGCATTTGACCTCCCTTGAAGATAACCAAACAGATGGTATCATCTCCATCCTTACGTGTAATACAATCAACAATTTTTATTTAATTACATAGTTAATGTATATTCAGTGTGGGAAATTAAAAAAAAAACACAAAAGATAACAAGTTACAAGAAGGGATCAATGTTAATATTTTGATATATATATTCTGTCACACATATAGTATATATATGCATATTATGTGTGTGTATAAGCAAACAAACACACACATAGTCAAACTGAATTAAGGTAGCACTGTTCACATGGTTTTGTAGTATTTCCCAATGACATGCAATCTTCTTCTACATCGTTTATAATGAATGGTATCATTGGGTTTCGTCTTCATTTATAAATTCAGTATCCTGATTATAGAGGAAAAAAAGAGAAAGGAATGTAGATAATCTAGGGAAAGTCATTTTAATAGTCTCAATAGAATCCCCCAAAAGACATTAAAAAGATAGTTTTGAATGGCACTTTAATTTTTTTTCAGGATACAATCTATATGATTTAGTGCTCCAGAAAGGCCATGTCTTAGCTGTTTCCACTGATGAAATTCATTTCCCAAAAGTAAGTAATAGTGTGTTGCTTGGGAAGCAATGCAAATGATCAGTTTGATATTTTAATATCTGCCTGTCAGAGATTGGCTATCAGTTCATATATTGTTCTTGTTAGTAATCTAAATAATAAATTTAACTACTATTTATTGGATACCCAGCTGTTGTTCCAGGCATTTTTGACATTGAAAAAAAACCTTACAAGTAATTTCTATGAACTGGCTCCCCAATTCTTAGCACACAGAGAAAGTGATCATATTTTTATAGCAAATTGGGATAAACAGACAATGCTGTTTGAGGACTGAGGTGGCTTGCCTGAGGCTTTGGCCAGTCCCAGGGCTAAGAGGCTCAGCAGTTCACCATGCCTGTAACCTAATTCAAGCCACATTGTTGTGCCCCAATATGGCAGGTGAAAATCTTTCCTATGGGAAGTTTCTTTTTGAAGACAACAAGGAATTCTTGATGAAGGATAAAAGTTACATGATCAGCTGTGGAAAGCAAAAATTGAAGGATTATAAAATTCTGAAGAAGGAGAATTTAATTAATTTGTTTCCTATTTCTGTTTCTTTCTTTGTTTCAAGACTTTTAATAAAGTTTTTGCCTTGTAGCTCTTGCCAAGCTGGAAAGAAGTGAGTTTTAGAGCTCACTCAGGCATTTATTTTCTCTTTCTGTTCCCATGGAGAATTTATGTCTAAATTATCCTTATAGATAGGTGACTATTTAATTGCTACCATTTCATAAAGCTATGTTTTTTTTCTGTATAAAGATGAATTTTTTTTAGGAGATTGCATCTGATGACATTAAAAGCCTACATCTTTCTCCAGTTCCACCAGTGAATATAATTCCTTACTGATAAAAAGGACTTATCTTTGTGGCTCAATGGAATCTTGCTTGTACCTTAAATTGTACCTTAAATTCATGAGTGGTGAAACTCATGATGGGCGGAACTGTCCTTTACTCTGGGAAAAGACAAAGAAGGCATAGTCAGAGTTAAATGTTTCTTAAGCCTAAGTCCTTCTTTGAGAGTACAACTGTATAGAGGATTGGGTTTGATCAGGTTATTGAAAGAAAATCAAAACTTTTGGCTATAACATAACTTGTATCTTCACTGTAGTAGTTATCTATTGTTGTATATAAAAATTATTCCCAAGCTTAATAGCTTAAAACAACAATAAATCATTATCATCCATAATAACTATGGGCCAGGAGTCCGGAAGGGGCCCACCAGGTGGTTCTGGCTCAGCGTGTCTCAGGAAGGTGTTGGGCGGCTTGACCGGAGCTGAAGAATCTGCTTCCAAGATGGCTCACTCACATAGTTGGGATGTTTGTGCCACGTGGACCTTGATTCTTCACAATATGGCTGACTTCCCACAGAGTGAGTGATCAGAGGGAGAGAGCTGGAAGCCATATCTTTTATGACCTAGCAATAGAAGTCAAGTTCTGACATCTGAACAATATCCTATTAATTACATTGGTCAGTTCTATTCAGTGTGGGAGGAGACTGTAAAGGGATGTAGATACCTGGAGAAACATTGGGTGCTATTTCAGAAGCTGACTACCCTTCACCACCCTCTGACTCCTAATGGTTCACATGCAAAATACACTCCTTCCTTCCCAAGATTCCCCCCAAGTTTCATTCCATTACAGCATCAACTCAAAGACTGGAGTCTCATCATCTAAACCAGTTCCAAATATAATTCCTTAAGTACAATTTTTTGAGTACCATTCCTCTCAATATGAAGATGCATGGATAAAAGAGACAAGATATCTCTCACCCAAGATGCAGTTGGTGAGGCAAGCAAAGGACAATTGCTATAGACTTTCCTTTTCATGAAGGAGGAAACTGAAGCACAGAAATCTCTTGCCCCTACAAAGCCTTAAAAGCAGCAGCCTGACAGTTCCTTAATTAGGACTCAAGGAGTGGGAATAATTCCTTGTGGCTTACGGATCGACCCTTCGAGCTCTTGGTTACATCCTCTGAATCATGCTTGATTTTCTGTAAAAGATGGCTCATCTTTAACTGCACGATTTTCTCAGACTGCTCTTTGCTGGTAGAACTCTGAGGACCTATAATCCTCTTTTTCTTTTGTAATGTCTCTGCCCCTTTCAGTTCAGGTTGATCATGTATCTGCCAATACAGTTCTCTTAAAAGCATTGTAAGTCTACTGTGAATCTTAATGAAGTTTGCTTCATTAGACAAAAGTCATCTCCCCAAATATCTTTGAAATAAGCCCTTTCCTACCTTGGGCCCTGATGGAACTGCTGAAAAAAACAAACTTAACTTCTTAAGAAACCCCATTGTTTGAGTGAATGCTCTGTTAGGCACCACCTTAGATATTTCTAAGGTCTTAAAGGATTTTATAGCCACACCCTTGACTTTAATCTTTTTTTCTTTAAAGATTTATTTATTTATTTATTTATTTCTCTCTCCTTCCCCCTCCCTCCCTGGTTGTCTGTTCTATGTGTCTATTTGCTGCGTAGTCTTTGTCCACATCTGTTGTTGTCAGTGGCACTCTGGGAATCTGTGTTTCTTTTTGCTGCATCATCTTGTGTCATTTTCTCCGTGTGGGCGGTGCCATTCTTAGGCAGGCTGCACTTTCCTTGGTGCTGGGCGGCTCTCCTTACGTGGCGCACTCCTTGCGCGTGGGGCTCCCCTATGCGGGGGACACCCCTGCGTGGCACAGCACTCCTTGCGCGCATGAGCACTGCACGTGGGCCAGCTCCACACAGGTCAAGGAGGCCCGGGGTTTGAACCGCGGACTTCCCATGTGGTAGACAGACGCCCTAACCACTGGGCCAAGTCTACCACCTGACTTTAATCTTTATACCAGGTTTTCCCAAGAGGGCTCTGGATTTGCTTTTTGCTTGGGAACCATTTTATAAGTTTTGCTCTGTTTGGCATCTGAAGAGAATAGAATTTCCAAAATCAGTCCTAGCTTTTTAAAATGGTCCTTTCTTTAGCTTATCTTTCTTGTCTTGGATTTTATTATTATTAACAGCAAGAAGAAACCACATTCAACACTCTGGCTAGAAATGTTCTTAGCTAGGTCACCCAGTTCATTAGATACATTTTCTCCTTTCCATATAATGGCAGGCAATGGTGCTTATATTCTGTTACATAGAAAGGATTTCCTTTCCTCCAGGTTCAAAAATGTTTTACTCAGTTTCCCTTATGCTTTCACTGGAAGCCTTCTTCAGGGCCAACAGGATTTTACAAAATTTTTCCAGCTTCTTCCTACTGCCTGGCTCCAAAGCCACATGAACAATTTCAGTTTTTTATAGTGGCAGCATTCTGCTTGCAGGTGCAAAAGTCCATGTTAGTTGTCTATTGCTGCCTAACAAATTAATCCCAAACTAACTTGCTTAAAACAACAATAAATATTTATTATCTCTCGGTTTCTGTGCATTTGGAAATTAGGAGTAGTTTAGCTGAATGATGCTTGTTGAGGATTTCTCGTGCAAATGCAGTCAAGATGTTGGCCCAGGTGCCGTAATTTGAGGGCTTGCCCATGGTTAGAGGATTAACTCCCAAGACAGGCTTACTCACATGGCTGATAAATTCATTCTGGCTGTTAGCAGGAGGCCTCATTTCTTCATCATCTGGCCCGCTTGAACATCTTTATGACATAGCAGTTGAATTCCCTCAGAATGAGTGATTCAAGAGACAGCAAGGTGGAAAATGCAATGTCTTTTTAAAATCTAGCCTCAAAAGTGACAAACCATCATTTCTGCTATAGCTGTTGGTAACACAGGTCAGAATTATCCAACATGGGAGGCAACTGCCCAAGGCTGGGATATTACCAGGGGCTATCTTGGAGGCAGATTACCATTCTTGCCTTTCTGTGCAAGTGTTGTAGTAGTGAGTGTGAAATTCCAGATTCCTGTGGCCCATAACATTAGTGTATTGCTGCTTGAAAACACTGAGACTTGAGATGAATTGTGTACCTAGAAGCAATCCTGTTAATTCTGGTTAATTGTTTTTAAATATTTTTATCTCTGGATGTCTGAATAATACGTCTGTAATGCTGTTCTTTGATTTCTCATTTTTAGTTATCTACTGATTTCCACTAAGGAAGATGAGTATTTAGCACTTCTATAATCCATACCCCCCACACACAGCATATACACATTCATGCATGATATCGGTTAACTCAGTATTCAGTGTTTATGTTACTAGGACCACGTAAATATCTGTCATAGCAGAGTCATGTAGTATGCTATAATTACTGTTCCTTTCTTGTACTCATTAATATTTTTATATTGCACCTTAGATTTAATGATTGCCATATTTTTGTTAGTCTAGTTTTCAGTGAATCTAGCAATAAATTATCAACTCTTCTTCTAGTCTAAAATCATCTCAATAATTTCACATGCTAGATAGTTGATCAATTTCATTTTCTTGGCAAAATTTCTTCTAGAACATTTTGTGGTGGGGGAAAAACACCCTTTTAAAGTATACATCAAGACTTTCCAGTCTGTATATAAAGTGCTTAGAAGTTGTCACCTCCTTCCTAAAAACAAGAAAAAAGCTAAACAAACTGAAAAAATAATAACTCTTCTTAGGTCCACCAGAGAATTGTGGTCACAGGGAAAACTGCTTCCCCAAGAACTGGAGAGAGAGGTGGATACAGAGAATGGCAGCTTTCCTGGAGCAGAAGCCCAGGAGTGCAAGCTCTCCACTGGAGCCAGTACCAACAAGAATACTTAACCTGTAATGGATGAATTGCTTGAGGCTCAGTGTGGACTAGCTTGAGAATTAAGGACTCCAGGGGGGCCCAGTCTTAGGGAGGCCCCACACTGTTGTGAATTTTATCTCTGGAAGTCTACCAGGTTCTTACTGTGAAGACTGGAGGAAATTCCCCTCATGCTTCCTGCAGAGGGAGGGGGAAAGTAACCATTTCAAAATATGCCCTGAGTTTTCTGTTCTCTTTAGCAAAGTGCCTAACCTACCCAGATGAAGGAAATACTCTCCTCCAACCGCCTCTAGCCTCTGGCATGGGGAAAGGGAAAGAAACAACTTCCACCTATTCTATCCTTTCTGTCTTTCTTCAGGGGGTTGGTAATAAAACTGACATGCACTGGTGAAGGTCATGGCCCATGAGCACATGCTCACTAGAAGAGAAGACCAAATCATAGATTATAGAACACTTCCTCTGACCCCACAACTTACCACCACGTCGAAAGGGCTCCTCTATATAACAAATACAATGGAAAGAACTGCAAGGTTCAGACCTTATATAACAATAGTCTCTAGGGAAACCTAAAGACAACAATAGAGACAAAAGCAAAGACACTAAAGGAAAATTTAGCCTCTGATACCTATGGCTACAGAAAATAGTGAATACAGCCTAATTCCTAGTCAGATAAATATAAAATATGACATTGAAGGGCTATTTTCCTTTGTTCCTTTTACCTAGTATATCATACCTAGCTTTCAGAGAAAAAGAAAAAGACAAGGAATATTAAAAGGCAAAAACACAGTCAGTGTGAAGAGACAGAACAAGCATAAAAACCAGATTTAGATATGGCAGAGATTTTGTAATTATCAGATAGGGGATTTAAAATAACTAATTAATATGCTAAGGGTTTTCATGGAAAAGGAATGCAACAAGAAAGAACAAATGGGTGATATAAGCAGAGAAATGGAAACTCTAAGAAAGAATCAAAATGTTAAAATTCAAAAACTGTAAAAGAAATGAAGAATGCTTTTAATGGTCTCATCAGTAGATGACACAGCTGAGGAAAGAATCAGTAAGCTTGAAGATACATGAATAGAAACTTCCCAAAACTGAAAATGCAAAGAGGAAAAAGAATGAAAAAGATGTAACAGGATGTCCAAGATTGGGGGACAATTACAAAAGGTATAACATACATTGAAAGGGAAAGCCAGAAGGAAAAGAAAGAGAGAGACAGGAACAGAAGAAATATTTGAAGTAATAATGGCTGAGAATTTTCCAAAATTAATATCAGACATCAAATCACTAGATCCAGGAAGTTTAGAGGATACCAATCAGGATAAATACCAAAACATCTACACCTAGACATGTCATATTCAAACTTCAGAAACTCAAAGACAAAAAGAAACTCTTGAAGAAGCCAGAAGGGTGAAAACACCTTACCTATAAGAAGAAAAAGGGTAAGAATTATATTGGACTCCTTCCATAAACCTTGCAAGCAAAAAGAGAGTAAAGTGAAAATTTTCAAATACTGTGAAAAAAAAATACCACCTAGAACTTTGTACCCAACAAAATTGCTCTTCAAAAGTGGAAGGAAATAAAGACTTACGTAAACAAATAAAAATTGAGGGACTCTGTCACCAGGAGACCTGCCTAGCAAGAAATGTTAAAAGAATTTCTTCAAACAGAAGGAAAATTATAAAGACCAGAAAATTGATCTACGTAAAGAAAGGAGAGTGTTTGAGAAGGAATAAATTAAAGTAAAATTCTTTTCTTTTTCTTCTTAACTCATCTAACTGATAACAGTTTGTTCAAAATAATAATGATATATTGGATGCTCATAGCCTATGGATAGTGAAATAAGTGATAGCATTATAATAAGGGGCAGTCAGAAGGAATTGGTAATACTCTATTATAAGGTGACTGCACTATCTGTGAAACAGTATAGTGCTATTTAAAAGTGGACTTAGATTGGTTGTAAATGTTTATTTTAACATATAGGGCAACCACTAAAGGAATTTTTTAAAAAAGTATAATTGGTATAACAGAGGAGAGAAAATGGAATCACATAAAATGCTGAATTAAAACCAGAGAAGGCAGAAAAAGAGGGGATGACAAAAAGGGAAAGAAAGAACAGGAGCAACAGATTGAAAGCTGTTGCAAAAAAGTAGCTATTAACCCGATGTATCAATGTTCACTTTAAGTATGGATGTCTAAATACACCAATTAAAAGACAAACTGTCAGACTATCACAGTAGATAAAAACAAACATGACCTGATCTACATTTTCTACAAAAGAACCACTTCAAATAAAGACAGAGTTTTAAAAGTAAAGGGATGCTAAGTCTAATGAAAAGAAAGCTTCAGTAGCCGTATTAACTTCAGACAAAACAGAACAAGAAAATTATCATGGATAAAAAGTAGCATTACATAATGATAGAGGGGTCAGGTCTCCAACAAGACATAGCAATTCTGAATGTGTATGTGCCTAATAACAGAGGATCAAAATAGATGAGGCAAAAACTGACAGAACTGCAAGGAGAAATAAAGAATACAGTTATATATGTTTTCATAACATATTCAGTCATAAAAATACCACCACTATCAAGATATAGAATGTACCCAGTGACCCAAAAAGTTTCCTGTGCCCCTTAACTGTCAATGTGCTGCATTAACCCTTAACTGTCAATCCTCTGCATTAACCTTAGCCCACAACAATCACAGATCTGATTTTGTCCCTGTATTTTTGCCTTTTCATGTAAATGGAAGCAAACAGTATGCAGCTTTTTGAGTCTAGCTTCTTTTACTTAGCCTAATGCTTTGAAATTCATCTATGTTTTTGTATTACCCAGTCATTCTTCACTTTTTATAGCTGAGTAGTACTCTATGTATATACCACTGTTTGTTTATCCATTTACCAGTTTATGGATATTTTGGTAGCTTTTGGTTTGGGTTTTTTTTTTTAATAAAACTGCTATAAATATTAACAATCGGCCTTTGTATGGACATGTTTTTTATTTCTTGTTAAATATCTAGGTGAGACATCTGAGTCATATGAAAAGTACATATTTAGCATTTAAGAAACTGCAAAGTGATTGTAACATTTTGCATACCTAATCAACAATATATGACAGTTCCCATTGATCCACGTCCTTGTAAGCTCTAGGTATTGCTGGTCTTCTTAATTTCAGTCATTTTCATGGGTATTTAATGGTATCTCATTGTGGTTTTAATTTGTATTTCTCTAATGACTAGTGATTTTAATATCTTTTCCTGTGCTTATATGCCATCCATATATCTTCTTTGGTGAAATAGCTGCTCAGATCTTTTGCCCATTTTGAAAATTGGTTTGTTTCATATTACTGAATTGTAATAATTCTTTATACATTCAGGATCCAAATCCTTTATCAGATACACATTTTGCAAGTATTTTCTCCCAGTTTGTGGCTTAGCTTCCTATTTTGTTTATAGTATCATTGAAGAGCAGAAGCTCTTAATTTTGATGAAGCTCAGTTTATCTTTGTTTTTTTCTGTTATGCTTTGTACTTTTTGTGTCCTACCTAAGAAATATTTGCCTAATCCACTATTGTGAAGACTTTTTCCCCTGTTTTCTTCTAGAACTTTTGTAGGCTTAACTCTTACATTTAGGTTTATGGGTCAGAGAATAAATCTCTAGCATTCAGCCTGGGGGCGGGAAGAGTTGCCGGGCTGTGCAGACTTGGCTAGGAGTCTCTGGGTCTAACTACTTTATACAGACTTTCTGTTAGTCTTCCTGTTCTCAGCCCCACCATCCCCCTAACTTCCAGAACATCCTGATGCTGTCAACCAGGTTGCTCCTTGGCTTTCTCCATTCCTGGCTTATGATCTTGATTTTTCAAGTCTGCTAAATGAGTTATCACTTGTCCTTTGCATTCCAGCTCTTAAGTTTTTACTTTCTGTCACCCTTCCTCCTTTTCCTTTGTCTTGTAGATTTAAGCACGTGTTTATTTGTAAACGATGCATTTACTATAGTTTTCCTTGTACTGAGGCAGAGTAAGAAGGTAAATTCATGTGATCAGTCCTCCATCTCTAACTGAAAGTCTGAATATGTTTCTTAGAGAAATATTTTCAAAAATAACAAAAAGTACGTGAGCTTCATGCTCATTTGGGATTTTTTGGCACCGATGTTAGGGAGCGGATGTATGCGTAAGCTATAATGGTAGGTAATAAAAATTATCTCTGCAAGTCTTTAGGCTGTTTCATATCTGTACTGGCGTGTGGGCAAGTCTCATATTTCCATGGCATTCTGCATTCCCTTTCACAGGACTCATTACACTTGGAATTATTTGTTCACTGCCAGTCTCCCATTAGATTGCAAGTTCCAAGAGGGCAGAAGATGTGTCCACAGTGTTCATTGTTATATAACCTGGAACAGAGAAGGTATTCAAAAATAATAATAGGCATCATCATCCTTCTCATCATTATAATAGACGTAAAGTAATAATAAAAACACAACTAAGGTTTGCTATCATGGCTAGACACTGTTCTAAGCTCCTTATCTATATTTATTTAGTCCTTGCAACAAACCTTTGAAGTTGGTAGTATTTATTATTTCCATTTTACAGATGGGGAAAGTGAGGCTCAGAGAGATTTGCTAACTTGCCCAAGTCTGTAGTTAGCAAGTGGTAGAGCCAGGATTTGACACTCCAAAGTCTGACTTCCAACCACTATGCTTGTTGACAGAATAGCTAAATGTTGTCTTTCAAGCAAAACAAATTTATCTGGAAAAAATATGACACTAACAGTAACTCTTTTCTTTGTTCCTTACATAAATCTATAAAGTTACCTTATGCAAAGAAAAGAGTTTATTTGCAATTCAAAATGGTTTGTGACCTGAAATAAGAACAAGGCCTAGAGCAGCACTGTGCCTAAGAGTTCCCTCCTGACAACCTCCGTGTTACTCAAATGTGGCCAGTCTCAAAGCCAAACTCAGCATGTAAATGCAATGCCTTCCCCCCAGCGTGGGACATGACACCTGGGGATGAGCCTCCCTGGCACTGAGGGATCACTACCAAGTACCAGCTGATGACATAACTAGAAAATGACCTTAAATTAAAGGTTCAACGTGGACCAGCAGAATATCCCTGTCTACATATAATAACAGGAGTTAAAAATGCTGTTTGACATAAAGTAAGGGGGAAATGGAAAGGACAAATGAGTTCATATGGCTATGAGGTTCTAAAAAAGAGTCTGGAGGTTGTCAGAGGGATTGCCCTTATGCACACCTGAGCAGAGTCTCAGAGACAGATAAAGTAGATACAACCCCAGATACTGGTCCTTTTGAGGGCTAAAGAGACCCACAGGTTCTATGGTCATGGCAGATGGGGTTCACTGCCATGCCAGTTGGCCCTTCTTTGGAGCTGGTGTTTCTGCGTGATGGAGCTGGACTCAGATGGGATCTTTTTTTACAAGCCTTTCATGCTACTTTACTGGAATTGTAGTTGGTGCTTGGGTTTAAGATATATCTAGGGGATTTGAATCTCTGGACTGACAATATGATAGCCAGGCCCTAAGCCTCAAAAGACTTCAGCTCCTACACTCTGATTTATTGGACTTACTCCACTCAGCTAACATGGAGTTGAAGAATGTCAACCACCACACCATGGAGCCTAGAGTGCCTACAACTGAAAGCAGGAGGATTGCATCCAATATCCATGTGGAATCCAAACCCCCTCTTGACACAGATGTGGAATGGACACAACCAAGCCAAGGTCCACAGGAAGGAGCAATATAGTAAGGATCAGAGTGGACTTAATAACATTCTATTCATGAACTATTGTGGTTAATAATCGAGAAAATGTGGCATTGATGTGGAAAAAGTGACCATGGTGGCTTCTGGGTGTGGGGAATGGGAGGAAGAGAAGAGATGTGGAGGCATTCTCGGGACTTGGAGTTGTCCTGGGTGGTGCCCCAGGGACAATTGCCGGATGTTGTATGTCCTCCCATGGCCCACTGGATGGAACGTGGGAAAGTGTGGGCTATGGTGTGGAACACGGGACATGGGGTACAGCGATGCCTGGAGGTGTACTCACCAGACACAATGGATGTGACATGATGATGGGGGAGCGTGTTATTGTGGGGGGAGTGGTAGGGTGGGGGTGGTGGGGGCAAATGGGGACCTCATTTTTTTTAATGTAATATCTTTTTTAAAAAATGAATAAATTGAGTAGAATTTGAAAAAAAATAAATAAATAATTAAGCATCGAAAAAAAAATATTGAGTCCAAAAGTAATTAAATGGCATAGGTGGTAATTAAAATTAAGAACAAATTTTCCTTTGATAAACTTTTGCAACTAGCCAAAAATCAACTACAAATTCCAGGACTTAAAAAAAAACCACACACACAACAGTACAGAATTTCCAAATTCCTTCCTTTTTAAATTTAGTACTGACTTCTTATTTCATCAGAGCTGGGGAGTGGGCCATGCATTGAACCTTCTTCTGGAGATGGGAAAAAGCCATAAACTGTTGTTTTTCTTTTTCTTTAAAATGGTAACTTTTTTTTTTAAACATTGCCACCTCCAATTACATTGGTCTATGTAAAAGCAATTAGCATGACTCCTAAACAAACTTTAAACTTCTTGCTAATGAGACTAGTTTTCACAGTTCTGGAACCATTGCAATGAACTTGGCCAAAGGCTGTTTGCTGAGGAGGGATTTATTAAATGTTTGTTGATTACTTGGCTGATTGCTAGGTTGACCCCTGCTTGGCTCTTATCATTGAGGCTGCTCCATTAGAGTAAAGTGATTTGTGGGCAAAGAAAAGCCCATCTTGAAGCACGTGGTGTAGAACACATGCAATCAGATTAGCATGGAGAGTGCAAGGTTTTTCTCTGCCAAAGCTGGCCTTCGTTGAGCAACAATGAGTTCCCTCTTAAAATAAAAGAGGAGGACTCCTAGGTGAGAGTATTTCACCCTTAAATTGTTCATTTTCATTTTTTTGGAGTAGTTCCGGCTAAAATAAAATCCTGATGGGGAAGGTGTGGATTCTTCTCTCCGGGTGTTGGTGTCTTTAGGAGATGGTTCCATTGAAGCATTGGTATGGGTTAAATTATGGCAAGTGATTGTGATTTTTTTTCTTTTTAAATTTTCTGTCCTGATGACATCTATGCACATTTTAATTTGTCACTGAACAAAAAGGACCAGGAATTTTGTGTCACATTTAAATAGCAAGTCTTATGTATTTCTGAGAGTTTTGGAATTTCTTACAGTTTTAAAGCTACCTCCTACTTGGGGATACTGGGAGGGCTATGTTTTCTCAGTGGGGCCCCCACCCCTTTACCATGCTATGCTTGTGCCCCAGATTGGTCCTTTCCACTGGAGAGCCAAGTTTCCGATTCCTTCTGCCCCAGCCCAGCCCCAACCCCAGCGCCAGCCCCAGCTCCCTGCTTCTCGGTTAAAAGCAGGAATGAGGACAATCCATTTGACATGCAGTTCCCTTCTCCAGGTCTTCGCTGGGTATGGACTGTTGGCAGGAAGCCTCCTGTCCATGGCTCACCCAGGTCTCTGGGAGTTTCTAAATCTCATTTGCATGCACATTGTGTCCTTGAGCTCCACAACCCTGCATCTGGCCTTGCATAATAAAATGGCAACAGTCTGTTAGCATCAGGTGTTAAGTTTGCAGCCTCCCAAAACAAAGGAAGCTGCTAGGGTGGTTTCTCTTTAGACTCTGTCTGAAAAGCTAGGAGCAGTCCGTTGTCTCCCGTACCCTCTGACTCAGAGCGCTTCCTCTTGTCTTCCTTCTGGGCTCTGGACAAGCACTGTTCTTTTAGCAGCTGCCTGGATTCTTTTGCTTTGACCTCATTGTTCAATAGCTTAACATGTCAGGGGCAAACTCTTTTGTTGGGGACTCTACAAGTAGGTCAGGCCAATGCCTGGTGCTGGAACGGGAAGAGACATGCAGCTGCCATCCAAGTCCCGCCATTGTCCTGTTGTAGGGTAGGTCGCCTGTTCCAGCAGATGCGCTCACAGTCACACAAAGAGCTGCCAGCAGTGAGCAGAGTGGGTAAGGCCAGAAAGGAGATACCATCCCGAAATAAAATTAACATGCTGCACCTCACGTCACAATTTTAAAATGAGATCATTTGGGTGGTTCTCTCCTGTGGTGGTGAAGAGCCTTAGAGTTACACTAAACTGAATTTGGAGACCAGTTCTGCCACTGATTACCTATGTGTCTTCTCTGACCTCGAGATCCTCCTCTGTAAAAAACAGGTAATCATACTACCTCCCTAGGATTTTTGTATGGATTATTATATTACACAAAAGAAGCACAGAGCCTGGAACAGAGCAAGTGTTCCAGAAGCAATAGCTGTTACTGGCGTTATTATTATGTCAAGCATTTGGTACTGTTGCAAATGTTATGATGGACAAGCTAGAGCCATCACTATTATTATTATAAATAAAGTGTCTGGTAAATAAATAAGCACTATACTTAAGTTGCAGCAGAATTCAACTTTGTAAGCGCTCTCAAGCATTTTAGTTATATAGTTACAATTGACTTGCTAATTACAAAATATTATCTCACTAAAAGCAGGTCCTCTGGTTTTATTCACATACATTTGATTTGCTTCCTGTTCTACATACTTGGAAATAGATATACTTGTAAATTTTATTTAATTTGGAGTTTTAAAAAATTAACTCGGAGTGCACTTTCTTCTATGGGTACAAGTTTATCTCTTATTGACTCATTAAGAAAGTAAAGAGAAAGTAAAGAATTAGCACCCCTAATTCTGTGTGAGGAGCAGAAGGGCCACAGCAGTCTCTAAGCTGCCATGAGATGGCCAAGATGCTCCAGGGTTTTAGGGTGCTTTCGGTTAAAATCTCTGGGATTCTCAATCTTTGTCCTCAAAATACAGCTAACAGACAGGGAAGGGAACTCAGATCCCCAAGGTCAGGGCTAAGCAGGAACTTTCTTTGAAATCTTTCGTGTTATCTTAAAATTTCATTTGACTTTTGCATTTCATGCCATGTTTTATTGTATTTTTTCTTTTTTCTTTTTTTCCTAGAAGGTATGGCTTTTTCCCAATCCCCCCAGCCTCTAGAAGTTTGTGTGATTTGAAAAGTGAGACCAAGCCATCATACTGAATACAGAGGTAGAATCTGGGAACATCTGGAAAATGAAATTTTGCAAAATATGCAAGAGAAAGGGAGAGAAGAGGTGAAAGGTGGGGGAATAGGGATCCAGGCTGGAAGTGGAGCATGGAATGAATAGACCAGCCCAAAAATGTGAACCCCCAAACTCTAAAACCCAGGTTTAGGCTGCCCATCAGATCTGAATGGTACCAGACCCGTTGAATGCTGGTGGCCTCCAGCTTGCCTTCAGGAAATTAACTGGTTCCCAGAGTGAGGTTAGCCTCCCACCAATGGGGAGTGCGTCCCTTCAGGACTGTGGTTACATCTTCTGTCACTAGAAGGTTGACATGTCCTTGGCTTTGCTTTCCCCTCCAGAAGCCAAAGTCCATTTTCTTATTGCAGCTTTTACCTGGACAATAACACTCAAATGAAAATCCATGCATTCTGCCCAGGTAAATCTTCCGGCTACAGGATTTTGTCATAATCCATTTTCCACAGAGCAATTTTATTGTAATTTATTCCCTTGCAGCTTTTCTCCGGTCAAAGTGGATTTGGCCTTGGTAAGGCTGGGAAGCTGCATGTAGCACAGTCAAAGCATTTTGAAAGCCAGGGAACAGAGCACACTTAGATCCCATCTAGATGTGACTGCAGAGCGCCAGAGAGTTCTTTAGCTCAGTATTGAGTTCTGGCATCTTCTGAGAGTGAAAGCAACTATTATCTTTGTGCAAATTGATATTTGTCTGCTGTTTGGTTGCCTGATAATCCTGAGGGCCCTGTTCCGTGGGAGGTAACATTCTCTGCTGACTCTGAAGGCAGCTATCTGATGGCAGTAGTGGGTGGACATGGTGCTCTTTGCAGGCCAGGCCTTGGGATTGTGTTGCTTGCATAGCAAACTATCAGGGTCTTAGCGCCCAAGCTTCACAGATTTTATGCAACTAGAGATTGCCGTATGATTTGACAGAGCTAGAGTATCTGGTCAGTTCAGCAGGGAAAATCAAAGGGTCTTAGAGCCTTTCACAAGTACATGGTTGTATGGCCATGACCACATTATCAAAACTTTTAAGCCTCGGTTTCCTTAACAGAAAGATAGAGCAAACTGTACCTTAAAGCATGGGCTGTGTAAAGATCAAACGTGATGATGCATGCAAGTTGCTCCATACAGGGCTTGGCATTCAGTAAGTGCTTAATGTATAATAGCTGCCATTGTTATTTCATCATCTTGTTACCACCACCATTCTCAGAGAAAGGCATGGAAAATACTAGCCTTAAAAAGTAGCAAAGTTCATGTGTAGTCTGGAAACCTTGAGGAATAAAAGGCAAACGTTGTAAGTAGTACAAAGAACGTCAGCTGTGGGACTTATATGAAGCAGGATTCTGTTGATACAGGTAACAGAAACCTTGACTTTCTCCCCTCTTCAAGGAGGGGCCAGAGCAGGAAGGCAGTTTGGTCTCAGGATGGACTGAAACCAAGGATAAGAAAGCTGCAGGCACTGTCTCTGCTCTGTGCTTCTTTCCCTTTTCCCTTCCCTTCTTCCCTCTTCTTCTCCCCAGCCTGCCTCTTCTATATCTAGACTACACAGTAGCATATTGCCATCCACAGAGTTTCTGTATCGTTATGTCTAGCCACCTAACCTCATGCTGTGTCTCAGCCCCTATTTCAGGTCCCTGGGCAGTTTTGTCAGACCCAGTCAACTGGAAGTGGGGTGAAGAAGGTGTTGTGGTGAACTGGGCAGACACAGGGCCTTGAGAACAATTAGGAGTGGTGCCCAGTGAATCTCCAATACACCTGGGACATCGATGGCCAAGAAATGCCCTTCATGGTTAGATAGACTCTCAGATGATCATGTCAGGACCAGGCTAGAGGCTCATGGGAATTAGGCAGTGGCTATCAATAATAATCACAATGACAATACCCAAGAGCTACCTCTGTCTACTAACTCTGGGCCAGGTACTGTTCTAGGTACTTTATTTGTATAGGTCAGTTTAATCCTGATAGCATATGACTGTGAAGTAGATAAGCTGTATCTCCATTTGACAGATGAGAAAAGTGATGCACAAAGACATGAAGGCACTTCCCCAAGTTTACTTACACTACTTATGCTGTGACTAACGGGGACAGGATTTGAACTCAGGAAATTTGACTCCCATGCCTTCAACCACACCTCTCAAAAAGGTGTGTTTCCATGTCACAGAGGTGTCCTCCCAGCCATGGGCTAGACCTCCTGCAAGTTTCTGTATGGCCATGGGCTTGGGTTTCTAAGTCTGGGCCACATTTATCCTCCACAATGTGGATCTGAACCCCATCCTTTCTGTGGGACTCAATCTATCTCTTCCATGCCTTGTCATTCTGCTCTCAAACCCTTCAGGTTCAATCATGCTCTGACTCAGTCACCACCTATGCATGCTTAAGTCCTAACCACCAGTACCTGGGAATGTGACCCTTTTGGAAATAGGGGCTTTCAAGATGTAACCAATTTAAACTGAGGTCATACTGGGGTAGGGGGAGCCCTAATCCAACGACTGGTGTCCTTGTAAGAGGAGGAAAATTTGGGCACAGAGACACAGACATAGAGGGAAGACAGCCATGTGAACCCAGAGGCAGAGATCGGAGGGCAGCCACAAGCCAAGGAATTCCATATGTTTTAGTTTCCCAGGCTGCTGAGAGCAGAGCTCACGAAATGGGTTGACTCTTAGCAATTGGAATTTATTAGCTTACAGTTTTAAGGCTGAGAAAAATGTCCAAATCTAGGTACCATTAAGGCGATGCTTTTCTTCCCAAAGACTGGCCGTCGGCGATCCTTGGCTCCTTAGCCACATGCAAGGCTTATGGTGGTGTCTACTGGTCTCTCCCTTCTCTTCTGGGTTTTGTTGATTTCAGCTTCTTGATGCCCTGGCTCTCTCTTTGTCTGAATTTCATTTTCTTATAAAGGACTCCAGTAAAAGGATTAAGACCCACCCTAAATGAGGTGGGTCACACTCTACCTGAAGTAACCTCATCAAAAGATCCTATTTACAGTGGGTTCGCACCCACAGGAATGGATTACATTTAAAAAAAAATGCTTTCCTGGGGATACATACAGTCTCAAACCACCACACCAAGGATTGGTGGCCACCACCAGAAGCTGGAAGAGGCAAGGAAGGATTCTTTCCTGGACACTTCAGAGGGAGCATACTTTGAATATGGGCTTCTGGCCTCCAGAGCTGTGAGAGAATAAATTTCTGTTGTTTGAAACCAGTATGTGGTCATTTGTTATGGCAGCCCTACGAAACTCTTCTGCCACCTTTCTTGGACTTATACTTTGCATTGCAGACATTTTCACTGCCTTTTTTTTTTTTTTTAAAGATTTATTTATTTATTTATCTAACTCCCCCCCCCCCCCCATTGTCTCGTCTGTTCTCTGTGTCTATTTGCTGCGTCTTGTTTCTTTGTCCGCTTCTGTTGTTGTCAGCAGCACGGGAAGTGTGGGCGGCGCCATTCCTGGGCAGGCTGCACTTTCTTTCGCGCTGGGCGGCTCTCCTTACAGGGCACACTCCTTGCGTGTGGGGCTCCGCTATGCGGGGGACACCCCTGCGTGGCAGGGCACTCCTTGCGTGCATCAGCACTGCACATGGGCCAGCTCCACATGGGTCAGCTCTACATGGGTCAAGGAGGCCTGGGGTTTGAACCACAGACCTCCCATGTGGTAGACGGACGCCCTAACCACTGGGCCAAGTCCGTTTCACTGCTTTTGTCCTTGGCCAGTTTTGCCACTTCTGCTGCATTGCTGCTCTGCTTCTAAATCCACATGAGTTTCTCACTACCCGCAAGGTAGCTCTGAGTCTGTTGCAAATCTATCATGTCAAGAAGAGTGTGGAAAATTCATCACCAGCATGCTGAGTCCTGCGTTCTAAGAGTTTATGTTGTTGCCTGCTTTTAAACCTGATGAGACAGGTAACTTAGGTCTTTTCCATCGGTGTCAAGGTATTGGGATGCGTTGCTGACCCACCATAAGATAAACCCCAGTGTACCCAGGTAGCATCAATAGTGTCATCCTGACATGCCAGGGACCCCTCTGTAGTCACCACTATCTAGTTCCAGAACATTTTCGCCACCCCAAATGGAAACAGCCACTCCCCATTTCCTCTTCCCACAGCTCCTGGCACCCACTAGTCTGTTTTTGCTTTCTATGGACTTGCTTGTTATGGATAGTTCATATAAATGGAATCATGCAGTATGTGGTATTTTGTTCTGGCTTCTTTCACTTAGCATAATGTTTTCAAGGTTCATCCATTTCAAAATTCTACTATGTAACCATAATAAATTCCTTTTTATGACTGAATAAGTCTATATTATATGGATATACTGCATTTTGTTTATCCCTGGACCAGTTGATGGGCATTTGGCTTGTTTTCACCTTTGGCTGTTATAAACAATGCTGCTATGAATACCTGTGTACAAGTTTTTGTGTTGACATATGTTTTTATTTCTCTTTGGTGGGATTCTACTTAGGAATGGAAATCTGGCTCATATGGCAATTTTGTGTTTAACTTATTGAGGAATTGCCAAACTATTTTCCATGTCCACTAACAATGTATAAAAGTTCCAATTTTTCTACATCCTCTACACCAGCATCAACTTTTGACTTGCAGAGTGAGTTTTATTATGACAACAGGGGAAAAATACCTGAATTATTTAAGCTTCATTTATTTAATGAGACCATATTAAAGCAAGAACCGGAAACTTGTGAGCATTTTAATGCAAAATACATCGTAGAATTTGAGATACACGAAAAGTAAAGGTTGTTTAACATGCAGGGATAAATTTGGTCATTAGTTCACATCTATGGACCATATAAATGACAAGATCATAAAATCCACGGAGCTTTTTGTGGGGAGGCTGTGCCCCTTGGTATATTTTTCTATAAATGTACGATAGCCCATCTCAGTGACATCTGGACTTGCCTGCATAAAATGAGTGTTTAGGGTCATATTATTATTATTACTTCATGTTCTATACTTCATCTGGTCCATAAAAACAGAGACAGTATGGTAAGCTGTTATTACTCTTCTGAAAACATTAAGAAATTTTATGTGTGCCTTCTATTTTTGCTAATGACACAAAATGTTGAAACTTTTTTTTCTTTTGCTAACCCATGAATGTGCCTTCCTTATCTGAAACCTAAATAAATAATCATTAATGTACAGTTAAATTTCAAATGAGCACTTCATATAAATAAGTCTGTTATAGAAATACATGCTTCTTCAAATTTGTAGACCAAAATAACGTGAAATAAATTGAACACCATTTCACATTCAGAACAAGCAACCAAATAAACCAGTTTTTTATGACTTAATTTCCTAAACTCAGGTAGGTAAGAAAGCCTATATATTGCTCTTCATTCCTTAATCCATTGTGCATTTTAAGAAGAGCATTATTTAGTTTAGATTTGTATAGGTCAGATGAAGAAGAATATGTGTAACACCAAGTTCTAGGATGATGGGGCAGGGAAAAGGGACAAAACGTAGAATGGAGCTGACTTTTACTTCCTTGTTTATTTTTTCTGGTCATTTGCATTTATTAAGCACCTACTATGTGCCAAGCACTATGCTTAGAGCACTGGGGATAAAATGATGAACTAAATAAGCTACTGCTGGCCTTCTAGAACAGTCCATGAATGGCATTCCAGTTATCTATTGCTATATAACAAGAGACCTTATGCTCACAGTTTTGTGGGTCAGGAGCTTGGGCAGGGTACAGTGGGGTGACTTACCTCTGTTCCACTGTGACTGAGCCCTCCTCTGGGATAACTTGAATGGCTCAACCAGATCCATATGTCTAGGGTCTTGGTTATGGCTAGTGGCTGGATTCCTGGGTTCTTCTCCACATGGGGACATGGGGGTTGGAATGTGCACGATGGGTTCCTTGCTCACCTCTTTGGCACCTGGGCTAGGGTGGTTAGAGCTGCTGGGTCTGGCTAGGAATCTCTTTCTCTCTCTGAGTAGTCTCTGCTTGTTGGCTTCTACACAGCATGATAGCCTCAGGGTAGTCAGACTCTTACAGGGCAGCCAGCTTCTCCCAGAGCCAGGGTTCCAAGGGTCCTGGGAAACCCAAGTGTGTCACTCACTTTCAGTCAAGCAAGTCACTAAGCCATCCAAGTTCAAGGGAAGGGAATTTAGACTCCATCTCTTATTGGAAAGAGTAGCAAAAAATAGTTGAGGTTGTTTTGCCTTTACCTAGAGGGAGGCAGACATTTAAAAAAATAACCATTGCAATGAAGAAAAAGTACAGCTTCTTTATGATCACCAGGGCTTCTTGGTTGCAAATGACAGGAACCCATCCCCAGTGGGTTAATAAAAAGCAGGGAATTTACCCACCCAAGGGGCGATCCATGGCTGAATCCAGATGCTGTAATAGCATGGCCAAGAATCTCTTTCCCTGTCTCACATCTTTACTTGCCTCTTTACTCATTTAGGTTTATTCTCAGGCAGGGCTCCTCAAGTGATGGCTGAAAGGGCCACCAGCTTTCCAGACTTCTCTTCTACCAGTTTATCAATCCCATCAGAAAAGGAGAGGCAATTTCTTTCTTATTAGTTCCAGCAAGAGTCCGTGGATTAAACCTTACTGACTGCATTTGGGTCATATGCCTTCTCTTGATACAGCTGCTGTGGCCAGGAAAATGAAATGCTTAGACTGGTCAGGTCTGGACCACATGCCCTCCCCTGGGACCTGGGATGACCACCCCTAACCTAAGCACAAATGAGAGTAGGCATTCCTCCAAAAGTTAAAAGAGAGCTTCTTTTATTAGAAGAAGGATGCTAACCAGGCAAAAACATAATATCCTGTGACATAAGCCTAACTCAGGGCAACTCCACCTTGAAGACTGGAAACAAGAGGGGTAGGATTTCTCCCTGCTGTCATCACCTTCATTTATTCAGTTTGCATTTATTAAGTTTTCATTGTGTATGAAACACTGGACTAATTGTAACTGGGGATGCAAAATAAATAGAAAAATGGATAGTCTGACCTTGAGGAGATAATAATTAACTTCAATTATATACATAAAAACTAGTTAATAACAGCAAATTAAGGATTCAAAGTATAAACTGTAGAATTAAATAATGTTTATTATGTGCTTATGTGCGATATGGTACTGTGCCATGTGCTTTATCCAACTGTCTCATTTAATTGTAAGAGCAGCTCTGTGATGTAATACTTTATTCATTACAGATGGGAAAACTGAGGCCTTAAGTGATTTGCCCAAGGTTAAGCAGCGAGTTGGAGGGGAGGACGGGACTGAGACCCAGCAGACTGACTAGTCTGTCCTCTAAACCCAACTGCTACAGCTTCTTCCAAGAGTTGGATAATCTCTCTTTGCCTCTCCTTCCTCACCTGTAAAAGGATGGTTGAGTGGGTGGGATAACCAGGTGACCCCCCTTGACCGCTTGGACCCTCTGCACTCCTAGGATTGCTCCATTGGTGGTGCCTCAGGTGGAACTCTGTCTGTGTAGGCTCCGCAGTTAAGCCTTAAAGGAAGTGGTGAGAATGGAGTAGTGGGCAGGTAGGGTGACCAGACAGGAGATTGGATCAACCCAAAACAGACTAGGGCAGAGTATGGGGAGCGAAGACCAAATCTATCCTGCATGTTTCTAACCACCTCTATTGGGGGATGGGTATACAAGCCCCATACTTTCTTGTTCCCTTTTCTCTGTCTTTGCCCAGCCCAGGAAATGGTTTTCAAATCTTCCTGTACAGTGAGAAACTGATCTAACATCATATCCTTTATTCTCCCTACACTAGGTGTATAGTTGCAACTACAGTCCTCCAAGCTTGATATTCCATGGTTCAAAACCATCTTTAATCAATCTTTTATCATATCTATCTTCATCTACCTACCTATTGATCTAATCTACCATCTATTAATTAGTGCTTACTCTAGAGTTTACGATATGCATCTTTAACTCATCCGAATCTACCTTAAACTAATAGTATATCATGTTATGTATGATATATGAACCTTACAGTATACTTCCATTGGTTCCTTCTCATCCTTTGTGCTATTGCTTTTATACATTTTACTTTTGTATTATATATATAAAATAGATTCCAAGTACATCATCACTTCTTTCTTTAAACTGATATTTAACTTTTATATGAATTAAAATATGAGAAAAGTATTTTTTTCTTTATTAGAGAAGTTGTGGGTTTACAGAACAATCATGCAAAAAATGTAGGATTCCCATATACCACCCCATCACCAACACCTTGCATAGGTATGGAACATTTGTTACAACTAATATCACATTTTTATAATTGTGCTATGAATTAAAGTCCATGCTTAAGGGTTCACTGTGTAGTGTAGTTCCATGGACATTTTTTTTTTATTCTGTTACCATATATACAATCTAACCTTTCCTCTTTTAATCATATTCAAATATATATATATATATGTTTCGGTGCTGCTAACTGTGTTCACAACGTGTAACCATTCCCACTATCCATTACCAAACATCATACCATTAGGAAATCTGTATATATTAAACTTTAACTTCCCATTCCCTATCTTTACTCCATTCTTTGGAAACCTATATTCTAGTCTGAGTTTTTGAGTTTGCTTTTTCTAATTGTTCTAAATCAATGAGATCATATAATATCTGTCTTTCTGTGTTTGGCTTATTTCACTCAACATGATGACTTCAGGGTTGATCCATGTTGTCACATGTATCAGAACTTATTCCTTTCTATAGCTGAATACTATTCCATTGTATGTATGTACCACATTTTATTTATCCATTCATCAGCTTGATGAACCCTTGGGTTACTTCCATCTTTTTGTGTCTACTGCCACTATGAACATCAGTATACAAATATTTGTTTGAGCCCCTGCTTTGAATTTTTTGGGGTTAATACCTGGTGTTGGGATTGCCAGGTCATGTGGCAATTCTTTACTTAGCTTTCTGAGAAACCACCAAACTGTCTTTCACAGTGGCTGCACCATTTTACATTGCCACTAGCAATAAATGAGTATTCCTATTTCTTTACATCACCTCCAACACATTTTATATTATTTTTTAATTGCAGCCATTCTATAGGGTATGAAATGCTATCTCATTGTGGTTTTGATTTGCATTTCCCTGATAGCTAATGATGTTGAACATCTTTTCATGTGCTTTCTGGCCATTTGTATATATTCTTTGGAGATATGTCTGTTCAACTCTTTTGTTCATTTTTAAATTGGGTTGTTTATCTTTTTGTTATTGAGTCAAAGGATTTCTTCATATGTACAGATATTACATCTTTATTAGACATGTGGTTTCCAAATATTTTATCTCACTGTATAAGCTGTCATTTTACTTTCATGATAAAGTCCTTTGAGGAGAAAAGTTTTTTATTTTGCAGGTACCATTTAGCTATTTTTTTTCTCTAGTTGCTTGTGCTTTGGGTGTAAATTTTAAGAAACCACTGCCTAATGCAAGGTCCTGATAATGCTTCCCTAGGTTTTCTTCTAAGAGTCTGATAGTTCTAGCTCTTACATTTAGGTCTTTGATCAATTTTTAACAGTTATTTCATTTATTTTTAAAATATATTTTCTATTGGAGAAGTGTGAACTTATAAAACAATCATGCATAATGAGCAGAATTTCCACACAATGCACCATCACCACCACCTTACATCATTGTGGAACATTTGTTACAAATTATGAAATAACATGATCAGAATATTACCACCAACTATGGTCCAAAGTATACATTTGGTATATTTTTTTCCATATCCCCTATTATTGACACCTTGTATCAGTATTGTACATTTGCTATAGTTCATGAGAAAACACTCTCATATTTGTACTGTTAACCACAGTCCACCTTCCACCACATGGTTCACTGTGTTATACAGTCTCTTGCCTGTACAATCTATTCAAATTGTAAAGTCAATGGCTTTCACTTTCATCCCAGAGTTGTGCAGTCATTGTGTCAGTAAATTTTTGAATGTCTTGTCCTGGGCTTTTGCTTGTTAGTTGTTTTTGGAGTTTCCCTGTTTATAGGACTTTGGTTGTCCCCTCTGTTTCCCAGAGGAAAAACCTCCCTTTCCCAGGTATCTGAAGTCAGCAAGCCCTTTTCCCAGACTATCCACCTTTATAGTTTTTTTTTTTAAGATTTGTTTTATTTGTTTCTCTCTCCTCCCCCTCTCCCCCCACCATTGTCTGCTCTCTGTGTCCATTCACTGTGTGTTCTTCTCAGTCCTCTTGCATTCTTGTCAGGCAGCACTGGGAATCTCTGTCTCTTTTTGTTGCATCATCTTGCCACATCAGCTATCTGTATGTGCAGCACCATTCCTGGGCGGGCTGCACTTTTTTCACATGGGGCAGCTCGATGTGGGGCACACTCCTTGTACAAGGGGCACCCCTACATGGGGGCACCCCTGTGTGGCACAGTACTCCATGCATGTGGCAGCACTGTGCATGGGCCAGCTCACCACATGGGCCAGGAGGCCCTGGGCATCAAACCCTGGATCTCCTATATGGCAGGCGGATGCTCTATCTGTTGAGCCACATCCACTCCCCTTTATAGTGTTTTACATTCCTTTTGTTGTCTCTGATTGCTTTTGCCTGGAGGGCAAAATTGGGGAGGAGGTTTGCCCCAGGGAGGATTTTCCAATCCAGTCTTTCCTAGCCTAAACAGGGCCAGGGACTCATGAAGGGGTGCAGCCCAACTTCAAGTGCCCTGGGGAGGGCATCAGCAAGGGTGCCAAAAACGTCTCCGATGGCTCTCTAAAGCTGAGCTTTCCTGGTCTACCCAGTCAATGCAGCCCTTCAGCTCGCTGTCACCCACAGTCCTGAGGAAGTATAGCATCTTTAAATCCCCACTGCCTCCACCCCTGTCCAGGGGACGTAGAAACAATGGCTGCCCTCAGAGGCTGGGCCCAGGGATCTGAATTTGCTAATCAAAAGCTGTGATCTGTCATGAGTTGTACACGCCCTGTTCTTGGGGAAGAAGGTTTTTATGTCTTTTTCTGTTCCCAGCTAATAGCCAGAGACTGGTCCCTGTGGTGGTCTGCCACAAGAGTTGGGGATGGGTGCCAGTAGCTGCCATGCAGAGAGAACAATTTATGGCTCTTTACTGTAATTTATCAGCCTCTTCCCTGGCCTCTGGAGGCTCAAAATAATTGGTTCAGACAGCTCCTGCCTATTTAATAGTTATTTTGGTGGAAGGACTGAGTCTTGGAGCTTCTGACTCTACCATCTTCCCCAGAAGTCTCTGAGAAAAATATTTTTATGTTACCTACATACTTTCCCTTTCAAGAATTCTTTTTTTTTTTCAGATGTCTAAATGATAGTTTCCATCTAATGTCCTTTTCCTTTTGTCTAAAGAACTTCCTTTCGCATTTCTTGCAAAGCAGGTCTACTAGTGATGAGTTCTTTCGACTTTCGTTTATCAATAAAAAATTTGTATTTCATTTTCATTTTTGAAAGACGTTTTTGCTCGTCATAGAATTCTGAGTTGACAAGGGTTTTGTTTTGTTTTTTTCCCTTTCAGTATGTTCTGTCACTCTTTAATCTTCCAATGTGGTTTCTCCTAATATGTATGCTGTCATTCTTATCTTTGTTCCTTGGGATGTAATACAACTTTTTCTCAGGGTGAGTTTAAGATTTTTTAACTTTCTCACTGTGTGCTTATTTGTTTGTTTAGCAATTTGATTCTAATATGCCTTGGCATTGTTTTCTTTTTACCCTGCTTTCGGTTTATTGCAGTTCTTGGATCTGTGGGTTTATAGTTCTATCATACTTAGAAAAATGTTTGGCCATAATTTTTAAAAAATATTGTTTCTTCCCCATCCCAGAGGACTCTAATTGCAAGTGTGTTAGAGAGTTTGATATTGTCACATAGGTCTCTGAGATTCTGTTCATTCATTTTGGATAGTTCCATTGCCATGACTTCAAGTTCATTTGTCTTTTCTTTTTCATTGTCTGATCTGTTGTTACTCTCATTCAGTTAAAATTTTACTTAATGTATTGTATTTTTCATTGCTAGAAGTTTCATTTAGTTTTGATTTAAATATTCTATTTTTCTCCTTCTTTAGTTCATGTTCTACTTTACGAACTTGAGCGTGCAATGCCTATTTATAATAGCTGCCTTCATAAACATGTTTGCTAATGTTATCATTTCTGTTATTTCTGGGTCTGTTTCTATATACCGATTTCTCTCATGGCTATGAGCCACAATTTTCTGCTTCTTTGTGTGTCTGGTTATTTATTGGATACTTATGAATTTTGAATGTTATGAATTTTACACTTGGGGGGAGTAGATTTTGTTATATTTTCACAGAGAATGCTCTTTTTTTTCCCTGATAAGTGCTTTAATTACTTGCAGATCAGCTCGGTGCTTTTGAGGCTTCCTTTAAGGGTCTTTCAGGTGGGGTTAGAGTGGCCTTTAATCTAGGGATGATTTAGCGCCATTTCTAAGGCCTGGCCCTTCTGTAGTCTCTAGTAAATGTGCCTGTAATTCACCAAAGTCCCTCCAGTTTGCTGACTGGAATGTGAACAATGTGCGGCCCTTTGTGATTTCTTGGAATTGTTTGTCTTAAAACTCCCCAGGAACTGTTCCCTCCTGGAAGTTTTTCGTGCCTGATCATGTAGGGTTTCACTTATACACAGGGCTGATATTCAGCCAACAATTCAAAGGGACCCCTGTGCTGATTTCTGGAGATGTCGTGTAACTCCCTTCTCTTCAGTAGTCCCCCTGCAAATTCTGGCTCAGGTATCCTCCCTGATCTCCGCCTACCCCGTCCAGCGAGACGGCTGGGTGCTGCTTGGGTTTCTCTCCCCTTGCACTGAAATTGGAAATTCCTTCCTTGCAGAATGCCTGGGCAATGACAGGACTGAACTTGGTTTTTATTCAGCTCTTTAGGGGTTGCAGTCCTTTGCTGAATATTGTTCAATATCTGAAATTGGACGTTTCCAAATATTGTCTGGTTTTCCAGTAATTTACAGCAAGGGGATTCTCTGGGCCCTCTGACTCCTTCTTGGCCAGAAGCAGAGGTCCTCATGGTGTTTCCAATTTATATCAGTTTTTCAAGGATTACCTTTCTCCTCAGAACTGTAGTTAGTGAATGGCTTTACTGAGAATTTACTAGGATTTACTTATAGTCTATTTGAAAGGCTGAATTTACATGAAAATTAAAGAAGTTCTATAAGGAAAGGAAATGTAATGAAATTTCTTCAATAATTATTGAGCACCTTCAATTTGGTAGGCACTGTTCCAGTTGTTGGAGAGAAAACAGTAAACAAAGAGATACAAGAGCCTCTCCTCACATTGTTAAGATGTCTATCCTACCAAAACTGATCTACACATTCAATGCAATCCCAATAAAAATCAACACAGCCTTCTTTAAGGAACTAGAAAAACTAACTATGAAATTTATTTGGAAAGGAAAGAGACCCCGAATAGCCAAAGACATACTGAAAAAGAAAAACGAAATTGGAGGAATCACACTACCTGACTTCAAAACATACTACAAAGCTACGGGGTGAAAACAGCATGGTATTGGCATAAAGAGAAACACATAGACCAATGGAATCGAATTGAAAGCTCTGATATAGAACCTCACATATATAGCCACATAATATTCGATAAAGCCACCAAACCCTCTCAACTGGGAGAGAGTGGCCTATTCAACAAATGGTGTCTGGAGAACTGGATAGCCATATGTAGAAGAATGAAAGAGGATTACCATCTCACACCTTATACAAAGATCAACTCAAGATGGATCAAAGACCTAAATATAAGAGCCAAGACCATAAAAACCTTAGAAAGCAGTGTAGGGAAACATCTACAGGACCTTGTAATAGGAAATGGATTTATGAATATCTCACCAAAAGCACGAGCAGCGAAAGAACTAATAGATAAATGGGACTTCCTCAAAATTAAAGCCTTTTGCACCTCAAAGGAGTTTGTCAAGAAAGTAAAAAGGGAGCCCACACAGTGGGAGAAAATATTTGGCAACCATATATCTGATAAGAAACTTATAACTTGCATATATAAAGAACTCCTATATCTTGAAAATAAAAAGATAAACAACCCATTTAAAAAATGGGAAAAAGACTTAAACAGACACTTCTCCGAAGAAGAAATATAAATGGCAAAAAAGCACATGAAAAAATGTTCCAAATCTCTAGCTATCAGGGAAATGCAAATCAAAACCACAATGAGATACCATCTTACACCCATAAGATTGGCAGCTATGAAAAAAACAGAAGAATACAAGTGCTGGAGAGGATGTGAAGGGAGGGGAACACTCATCCACTGCTGGTGGGAATGCAGAAGGATCCAACCATTCTGGAGGACAGTATGGCGGTTTCTCAAAAAACTAGCCATAGATTTGCCATATGACCCAGCAATACCACTGCTGGGTATATACCCAGCAGAACTGAAAACAAGGACGCAAACCGATATATGTACACCAATGTTCATAGCAGCATTGTTCACTATCGCCAAAAGTTGGAATCAACCCAAATGCCCATCAACAGATGAGTGGATCAATAAAATGTGGTATATACACACAATGGAATACTACTCGGCTGTAAGAACAAACACACTACAAACACATGTGATAACATGGATGAATCTTGAGAACCTTATGTTGAGTGAAGCAACCCAGACATTAAAGGACAAATACTACATGACCTCAATGATTTGAAATAACCAAGCTGCCCTAGATAGCAAGAGACTGAACGATAGGCTTACAGGAAATCGGAGGGTGGAGGAAGGATGTGAGCCGATGTCTGCAGGGGTGGAATTTAAGACGAGATGGTGGTAAGTATGAACACAAAGAAGAGATAAAAGGGGGGCAGGGGTTGCCTTTGGTTGGGGCTTTGCGGGTTTGAGGGAGGCTGGGGATGGGCGGATGGGTAACATTGCCCAAAAGTGGGGGGAGGGAGGGGTAGCATACGAACACAGGAGAGGGTCAGGTGTTGGTGGAGAGTAAAATGCCGAGAAAATCATATCAAAATATAATAAAGAGGGTTACCTGTTTAGAATGCTCGGAGGGGAGGGTCTGATGCAGGACGGGCTCCTGGGGAATGTCTAAATGCTCATTCTGCCAGAGTGGGTGACACCATGGGGTAGAAACCCAAGTAGTGAGAGTGGGGGTGGACCCACATCCTGGGGAGGACTAATGCCATCAAATAGAGGGAACTGTATTCCTCGAGAGAAAGGGTGGCTCCCAGGGCATTGGGGCAGTTGAGCAAGTTAGACCCTGAACACTATTCCATCTATATCTGGAAGTGGCTCCTCGGGAAACGGAGGTTGGCTGTCACTGTGGGCACCAAGGTGGAAGGGAAAATGGACGTTAAATGTGTGTAACCAAGGTAAATGGGGGGTAAGAGAGGAGTTTCGTGAGAGTACACAAGGATGGATATAAAACATGTAATATTACACCATAACATATAGGAGATGACAGACTGATAATGTAAACCATAATGTAAAACATAGGATAACTAAGAATGTAAAAAACTGTGTATCCTAAAGTATGCTCCACAATGTAAGCACAGATGTCACCTTGTTTGAAAGCTATTGTCTCAGACTCTGTACATTACGTTAAGTAAATATGATGTGAATAGGGTGTAAGAGTATCGCTGTGGAAGGGAAAGGTTTTGTGGTGGATGTATGGGAGTGCTGTATACTATATATATGCATTGCTGTGGTCTAGGGCTCCTGTGAAGAGAAGCTCAATAATTGGGGGGGGGGGGGAGATAGGATGTAGAATTTTTTCCAAGTCAACACGTATTCTTTATATAACCTTTAAACCCATTGCTATATGCCATTTCCTAGTAAGGGACCCTGACATTATATTGGGCTTCAAATTTCAGGGAGTTCTGGATCACAGAGTGGTTCAACAAAGGCAATGGAGGAATACTGGTATGGGATACTATTGACAGGGGATATATGGCTGACAGGGAGCTGTACAGAACATATGTCCAGGGTGCATGGCAATGTTTGGATATACTCATAGTGGAAACAATTAAAAACCACAGCAGGGGGGGTACTGGGTTCCTGGCCAGTGGTGCTCTGTCGTGGTCCCTAGGGGAGCAGCGACAGTCTCCCAGGTGCAGTGGCGGGGACTGGGAGGGAGTGAGGGTTCAACAGTGAGCCCCTGACGCTAATGACTATGCTTGTGAGCTGATAAGCCTAAAATAAGAACAAGGCCTAGAGCAGCATTGTGCCTGGGAATTTCCTCCTGTCAGCCTTCATGTTACTCAAATGTGGCCAGTCTCGAAGCCAAACTCAGCATGTAAATGCAATGCCTTCCCCCCAGCGTGGGACATGACACCCAGGGATGAGCCTCCCTGGCACCGAGGGACCACTATCAACTACCAACTGATGATGCAACTGGAAAATGACCTCATACGGAAGGTTCAACGCAGATCAGCGGAATATCCCTGTCTACATAAAATAACATGACTTCAAAATGCTGTTTGACCTAATGTAAGGGGGAAATGGAAAGGAGAAATGAGTTTATATGGCTACGAGTCTCTAAAAAAGAGTCTGGAGGCTGTCAGAAGGATTGCCCTTATGCACAACTGAGCAGAGTCTGAGAGACAGATAAAGCAGATACAACCCCCAGATATCGGTTCCTTCGAGGGCTAAAGAGACCCATGGGAGTTATAGTCATGGCCGATGGGGTTAACTACCAGGTCAGATGGCCCCTCTTTGGAACTGGTGTTTATGTGTGATGAATCTGGACTCAGATGGGATCTCTCTTCATAAGACTTTCATGCTAATGTGCTGGAGGTGCAGTTAGTGTCGGGGTTTAAGATATATTTAGGGGATTTGAATCTCTGGACTGACAATGTGATAGCCAGGTCCTGAGCCTCAACAGACTCCAGCACCTACAGTCTGACTTATTGGGCTCACTACACTCAGCTAAGATGGAGTTGAAGAAGGACAACCACCACATCATGGAGCCTAGAGTGATTACAACTGAAAGTGGGAGGATTGCATCCAGCATCCATGTGGAATCTGAGCCTCCTCTTGACATAGAGGTGCAATGGACACAACCAATCCAATGTCCACATAGAAAAGGTGGCATTGGATTGAGAAAAGTGGACATGATGGCTGATGGGTATGGGGAAAGGCAGGAAGAGATGAGAGGTGGAGGCGTCTTTGGGACATGTTGCTGCCCTGGATGGTGCTTCAGGGGCAATCACCGGACATTGTAAATCCTCACAGGGCCCACTGGATGGAATGGGGGAGAGTATGGGCCATGATGTGGACCATTGACCATGAGGTGCAGAGGTGCCCAAAGATGTACTTGCCAAATGCAATGGATGTGTCATGATGATGGGAAGGAGTGTTGCTGGGGGTGGGGAGAGGTGGGGTGGGGGTGGTAGGGTTCAATGGGACCTCATATATATATATTTTTAATGTAATATTATTACAAAGTCAATAAAAAAAAATTCAAACTAAAAAAAAAAAAAAAGAGCCTCTCCTCTTGCACAGTAGCAGAGAGACAGCAAGCATAATGAATAGGTAAATATTAAAATCTATGACATGTCAGATGGTAAATGCTATCAGAGTTATAGAGAAATAATCTCCCAGCCCACATGGTATTGATTGGGAAGCACAGCATTTGTCCCTCCATAAAGCTTAATGACAGGAGGCCATCCACCTAGAGGCCAATGGCTAGTGCACCGTAAATGTTAATCTACTTTAGGTGGTCCCCTCACGCCCTGTTAGTCTCTGTAATTTATAAACACTGACCTTGAAATCAGATTCACATATTGATTTGCTAGGTTGTCTTTTCAGTTTCCCCAACAAGATTTGATACTCCATGTGGGTAGGCACCATTCTGGTTTTGCTCACAATTACATCTCCAGGTATGCGATAAGAAGCTTGGAATCTGGTTAGGGTTCAATAAATATTTATTATCCGGTAAGCACACTTGTCGAAGGGATTCATAGACACATTGGGTTCTTGATACCTGCCTGATTTCAACTTTATATATATACTCTTGCTTTTCTTTTGAAAATAGCAAGCCAATTTCTCTTTGAACATTACCTGTTGTGATTCCATATTTCTTTCCTTCTCTTTTGACAGCTGTGCAATCATTGCACACCCTAAATGACCAGATTTCTCATTTTATTGTCACCAAGTCAAAGGCACTGGAAGAGGACAAAGATCCCTTTCTACCCACTGAGAAGGAGACGCTGAAAAGTTCCATGATGTTGATGAGGCATCTTTTACTGGATGCTCAGGTACAAAGATCATGAATAGGGTTTGTTTGTTTTTTTTTTAGATAGAATAGGTAGTATTTTTTAAATGTTCAACTGTCACCCTTACTGAAATCTGCTTTTGTGTAAAACAGCCGGGTAACAGACATTCTGATATATCGGGTATTGGATTTCTGATTGCGGCTTATTTGGGATTTAGTATTAAAATGGCTTGTGTTTAAGTCAAAGTAATAGAGCTTAAAAATAATGTATGTGTTGTCTCTGAGAATTTAAAAGATCTCCCATTAGCATTGGAAAAGTGAAAATCCATTTACATATAAACTTGGCAGGCATCAAAGCTGGCAAAGGCTTTGGAATGAAGCAAACACTTATTCCAAACAGCATTACTGAGTAACTAATGAATATTTTGGTACATTTGATGCACCACCAAGTAAGCAAATCTGCACTGATTTTTTTTTCTGTTAATGCTAGCAGTGAATTTATTACAGAAGGTATTTAGCTTATTGCCTGCTATTGTTGAGATGTTATCCTTCAAGGTTTCTTCTGATACATTACTTTATTGAAATATTTAAACATAATCTATCTTCTCCTTCTGGTTCTGTTAGGTGTCTCTCCAGATATGTCTATAGGCAAACACCAGGTGCTTTAAGAGAATTGATCGTTTTCTGTCAGTGAAGCCAAGCTAAACTAGATTTTATTGTTATTCCTACCTCGTCAGTATCTAGAAATAAGTTTCAGAAAATGTCTTTTGTGTTTGGTGATTTTCCATGAGTTTGCCCTGGAGCATTCTTCCCAAGCTGGTTTTCTGCTCAACATCCTTGAGGTCAGAATGGCCAGTGGTTTCCTGCACTATGCTCTATATCTGAGATTTTGAACTGTGGTCTCTTTGATTTTATTTCTTTCATGGTAGTGTTTTCTGTTTTATTTTGAAAATAAGTCCTGAAGCCTGGATCTTGTACCACTAAGTCTTTAACTGGCAATGCTTTTGTGCATTTCTCATTTGTCAAGTGTTGAAGCCTCTCAAATGGAGTGCCTGTGATGGCATGGCCCAAATTATGCAAAGTCTTCCATTTCTATTTGCCCTTCTCACTTCTCCCCCTCACTGTGCACAGCCCATTCTGCCTCTCCTTTCTCTGGAGACTCTCTGTTGGGGACAGGAAGGATTCTGAAGCTACCATAGCCAATTTCAAAACTCAGAAACATTTTACCAAATAAAGGAGAGCAAATGGCTCAGGAAAAGATTAGCTTTCCTCATTCCCAGCCAAGAGAACTATCTAAATGGATCTCCAAAGATATTGTGTAAACTTCAGTTTGCAAAAATTAAGGGAATAGCAAACCATTCACCTCTTCCCTCTCCCTACATATGAAACCTTAGAGTTGGGTTTTAAACAGTTTAGTGTTGCGTAAGGAGATTTTTCTCCCCCTAAATGTGATTCATTTGGCACCTTTCAGCCTTAGTGGTGTTGGAGTGATTATCCCCCTTGTATTCAATGGGACTAAAATATCCCATATAATGTGGTTACTGCATAGGGATATTTTATAATTTCTAAATCTCCTGATGTTAACAGTTGCTGGCATTTTCTCACTGCTACAGCCAGATAAAATGGAGCAAGATATGATGAATAGTCCCTTAACTCATACCCCTCAAAAGGAAGGACGGTTGTATCTATTTATGGAGGAAAATTTCACAGGAAGTCAGGTAGGAAAGTGATACAGTATTTGGAAATATTGTTACTGTTGACTCTTTGGGCTCAAAGACTCCCCACCCTTAGCTATTTGACTAATACAGGATGAGTGGGTTGTGATTTAGTTTAAAACTACTGCCCTCATTTCTTTTCTTTCCAAGACCACTAACTGTTTGTAGGCTTATTTGTAGTTATGACTCTAGATCCATTACAGAAGTCAATTAGAATTGTGTTGCCTAATGCCCCCTGGCTCCCAACCGTGCTCTGAAATATACCCTCTCAGACTAGTGTTATCAAGTGTATAAAATGCCAAGAAAACCCAGCATTTGGGGGGATGGCCAGGGGTGATACGTGGTTTTGAGCAGAATCTAGAAATAAGTTATTTTTATGAGAATCTTTATTAAGCAATTTTGAAAATCCAGTTATTTTCCCTTCAATTTTTGACACTGCTTCTCACCTGGATTCCAAAGAGGAATGCCCTTATTTCATTTTCAGCAATAGTGGAAGGTGGAGACTTTAAATAACTTATATGTACATCCTTTCATTAGGTCTGTGCACAGTGATATAAATAGATGTCCAATAGGTAAGCTTGTTATAGGATATAACCTCTTCAAGTGTAGTAACCACTTCCTTTAACTTGGTTGGTATAATAACTCACTTAGTTACATGCCCAAAAGGCTCTTCATAATATGAGATTATGATGAAATACTCTGACATCAGCTTACAAGCTGAATGAAGTCAGGCAAAAAGGATTTCGAGAGAACCTGGAGGCTACTTGGAGAGTGACTGCTTAAAAGGCATAATCAATTCAAGTCACATCTGTCTTGGAAGCAATAAATCCTGCTTAGGGGAATGTCAAAGGCAAAAGCCTTGCTGGGCTATGGAATTCCACCTCTGAGGCTTATAAAACAGTGTGCACAGAGCAAACGCATCTCCCAAGCAGAAAAGGGGTGCCAGTTATGATTGGCAGGCCTGACAACCCATCTTAGAGAACGGCATCGTGGAAGTGACATCTCACACAGGTAGCCCAGAAGCCTCGCAATGTTTTATTCATTCCTTAAATGTTTCCAGTGTGGGGGTGTCTCAAAGAGACAAATGCCTCTATTTGCATTCCATCCCTGTTTGCGTCCACAGGCCCCCAAATTCAATGAAGTGTACCGTTCAGAGCGCATTTGAAACCTGATCTTGTGGCTTTTATTCCTGAGAGCTCTGCCTAAACCCAAACCGCAGACTCAGCCTCATAAGTGATTAGATTCCTAGCACCAAAGAGGCAATTCTTTCTGGTAGAGATTAATTCTTTTACTCGTGCTGTGTGACTCTGCATGCTAAGAGAGGTTGATTACAGCAAATTAAATCTCCTATGGCATTTCTCTCCCTCTTCCCCCCAAAGACTTAATATCATTATTTATTAAGGGGAGAACAAATGCTCGGGAAAACAGTAAAATCGCTTTGCTGGCAGTAAGGACCTCCTCACAGAGGCTCGCGTGCTCAAGGGCAGAGAGTTTTCCGTGCCCCTGGGAGGCTGCTTCTGCTGCCTGAGGCGGGGACTGTGTTTCGCTGCCCCTGCACCCACCGCCTGGCCTCGGCCCACGGGGCCTGCCCTGGAACTCGAAGGGGTTCCTTGTTTTAAGTGAGGGCTGAATCACTGTAGGTGAATCTCTAGGAATGAAGGAAGCCTTTAAAAATAAAAGCAAAGCACACTACTTTATCTCCAAGCAAAGGGTATGCTTAAACCTGGCAAAAGTCAGACGTTAGGGGGGAAATAAATGAAACCCGCTTTCCTTCCTTTCTGTGTTCTTTCCTCCTTTTACCTTTTTTTTTCTTTCTTTTTTCTTTTTGCTTCTCCTTTACCCCTCCTCCACACTTTCTCCCCCTCTCCTCTTATTTCCTCTTTCTTTCTACCTTTACTCCTTTCCTTCCTGCCCTGCTTCCTCTTTTGTTTTGCAGAACAAACCTTAGTTGAGGCATGGAATTACATTCTGCCTTTTCCTTCCCTTCCTTTTTTTTTTTTTATCTGTCTTTCTTTCTGGTATTTGTGTTCAGGAAACTTGAAAGCATCTTTGCCAGAGACCTATATTCACCGTCCTGGCAGAAACAGCCTCAAAGGAGGCAAACCTGGCATTCAGGAGGCAGCGAGGGGGCCCTGCCAGGATCAGAGACTGAATATGATTTGGGTGGTTTCATTGTCTTTCTTTTTTTTGAAAGAATGGTCAAGAATATCCCCTGGCTGATTTTGCTTTCTGATGGTTTTGTGGCAAAATTGGGCCAATTTAACATGACTGAGTCAGCTCCTTGGGCCATGTGGACACTCACTTTCTAGACTGACCCCCAGTGGTGAGGTGGAGGCTCTATCTACTCCAGGAGAAAGCCTGGTCTCAGACTCCTGATGGTCACCTGGAAGGGAGGGCGAGCTCTGACATCATTTCCTTGTGTTCAGGAGGGGACCTGGGAAATCGAGCAGTTCACTCAAACTCCTTACAGAGTGTATTAGTCAGCCAAAGGGGTGCTGATGCAAAATACCAGAAATTGGTTGGTTTTGATAAAGGGTATTTATTTGGGGTAGGAGCTTACAGATACCAGGTCATAAAGCATAATAAGTTACTTCCCTCACCAAAGTCTATTTTCACGTGTTGGAGCAAGATGGCTGCTGATGTCTGCGAGGGTTCAGGTTCCCTGGGTTCCTCCCGTCCAGGGTCTTGCTTCTCTCTGGGTTCAAGTTTCCTTTCTTCCTGGGGCTTGCTTCCCTTTCTTTTGTGAGCTTACTTCCAGGGGCTCCAGCTTAAGGCTTCAACATGAAACTCCAACATCAAAACTCCTACATCAGAAAACCCTCAACTCTGTCCCTTGCCATGCCTTTTTTTTTTTTTAATTATTTATTTATTTTTAAAAATTACATTATGAAAAATATGAGGTCCCATTCAACCCCACCGCCCCCGCCCCCCACTCCCCCCACAGCAACACTCTCTCCCATCATCGTGATACATCCATTGCACCTGGTAAGTTCATCTCTGAGCATCACTGCACCCCATAGTCAATGGTCCACATCATTGCCATGCCTTTTATCTGTGAGTCCCCACCCCTTGGGACTCAACCCCCTAATCATAACTCAATCATACCCAGGTAAAGATCAGATTACAAACATAATCCATTATCTATTTTTGGAATTCATAACCATACCAAACTGCCACATAGAGGCACACTTCAACAAGATTTGTCCCTGTTACCGGCACTTTCCATCCCTCCAGGTCCTTCTGAAGTCAACCCTGTGCTCAGGACAGGGGCACTGGGTATTCTAAAGCAGTGATCTGGCACTTTCCAGCTGCAGCCGGCTTCACAGTCATCCCCACGATGGTGACTTTGTTGGTGGCCTTAGGCACTGTCTTGCCCTCACTTCGCACACACTGAGGTACCAGAAAAATGCTGGCCTTACCCAGATCACAGGCGCTGACTATGGTTGTACATAGCACCCCACCTTGGGTGTTTCCAAACTATGACACCATGATGAGGAAAGTCCTGGAATTCTCCCTACTTGGGAACAAGCAGAGAAGAAACTGCAAAATTGGGACAAGGGCAAAGAGGCAAAACTATTGTCCAAAGAAAATCATCCTGGGATATTTTTAAGACAACTCACGCCATCAGAGCCTCAGCTCCTGAAGGTCATAGGAGAATGAAATACTTAAAAAGTCTCTGAAAAATTTAGTTCACCTAACTAGAAATCTACAATGATGAGCTGATTATTTGAAGGAGTCTTAGTACATGCCTGCCTGCCAGTAATTGGTGTGCCCCATTACGCATGCTTCCCTGAAATTTTGCAAAAGCAATGCTTATTTTCCATTCTCAGATGCAAACTTGTACAATCAGCATGTCTGAAGCTTATAGATTCTTGACATAACTCTTGCAAGCCTACCTTCCATTCTGCCAGGTGAATCTGATTTTTTCAATACATAAAATGTAACCTGTAGGCATAGCCAGGTTTAGATGCAATCACATCAGTTCTAGAGGCCTCTGCAGTCACCAGATGTAAAATTGGAATGTTGTTCCTCTGTTAGGCTTGTGTCCAGGTTTTTTTTTTTAATTAATAGAGAAAGGTAGCCTCTTCTGAGACATCTGTCATCTGTATAAAATCCTTAAGGCAGAATTTTAGGGAAAGGCAAAGCTGCTTTCCCTAAAACTGTTTACCATGCAGATATGGGTGTAGTTGGAAAGCTATACTCCCACCCAGTGCTGTGCTCTGAAGGAAAGGACCTTCCCTTCTGATGGGCAATGTTCAAACAGAATGGTCTCTATCAAACAGATAGGGCTTCCACAGATGTGTATAATGCTAACTGGCAATTTGGGAATTAATTTTCACAGCATAGGGACTTTATGTAACATTTGTAGATACTTAGTGGTTCTTTTAATGATACACATTTCAAGTGATAATAAAATAGAACTTATGCTGATCTAATAGTTGAAGACCATGTTAGGGTGAGGGAGAGCTGAAATACTAACAAGATCATGGGAAGAAGTTTGAGATGGGGACTTAGTTGGGGTTCTTCTGGTTGTCAGCAACAGAGACTAACTCTGGTTAACATAACAAGGGAAAACATTAATGGAAGCTGATGGGGTACCTCTTAGGAAAAGCTGAAGGACATTTCAGAAAAGACGGCAGACAGCGCACTTTGGAGATTTAGGTATCAAGAACTAAAAAGCCATCACTACAGGGTCCTGTGGTTGGGAAATACAAGCTCCAACCGTTTTCTCTCTTTGTGTCACTTGGATCAAGAGTCAAATTCTTACAAAAGTCTGACCGGTCCATCTTAGGTCATTGGGCCTTTTCCCCCTTGGTCACGGGAGGGTGGGCCACTTTGGGACTGCATGCAGGGTGGGAGGTATAATTACTGCCAGCAGAGGGGAGTGCCTGCTGGGCAGATTCCAACTGCAGATGGAGATAACAAAACATCTCCTGTGCATTCCACAGGCATGATCATGGTGCTTATGTTCCAGCACAGAGCTTGGTACTGCGCCAAGCTCCAAGGACAAAGAGCACCAGAATGTTCGTTCTATCCTGGAGGAGCTTGAGGTCTAGAGGGGCTGATAACCAAGTATTCAAGTGCCCTGTGAGAAATACTGTTGAAGACATATGTGGGACCCATGGAAACTCAGAGAGGGCAGTGCCTAGCTGATATATGCAGATCACTTTACCGTTTATAAAGCATTTTCACCAATATTTTCTCATTTTTTCCTCTTAGCCAGGAGATGTACAGGGAGTAAGTATGATCTCTATTTTGCAAACTAGGTATTACGCTTTAGAAATGCAGCCTTTTTATATTGTTCCAGCCAGCCCATAACAAAGCAAGTGTAATTGATTTCCTACTTGTAGGTGGTGACCTTGAGATTATTTTTTTCCTGAAGGGGTAAAGGGAGTATGCAATTTGGAGAAAGAAAATTAAAACCTGGCTTCAGACATGTAATACTACACAAAATAAAAATGTATTAACACTTTTAATAAATATAAAGTATATTCCTAAAGCTAAACTTGACTCATCAAGATCCTAGGGGGTTTGGGTTTCTGAGAACACAGTTTCCAAATATCTTTAAGTAGAATATAAAATGTATTATAGGTCACTCCCCAAATCCCAGTCTCCTCATGATGTTCTATTGCCATGTTGGCATATACTTGGCTCACAAAATAATCCATCTCCCACTATCTCCCTTTTGACCAGTGGTTCTCAACTGATGGTGGGAAAGTAATTTTGCCTCTCGGGGGACATTTGGCAATGTCTGAAGACATTTTTGATGATCACAACTGAAGGGCAGGGTGGTACAGGCATCTAGTAGGTAGAGACCAGAGATGCTGCTAAACAGCCTACAATATATAGGCCAGTCCTCTGCAGCAGAGAATTATCCAGCCCCCAAATGTCAGAAGTGCCAAGGCTGAAAAACTGCTTTAGACTCAATGCTGACTTTTTAATTGATCATGGAACTCTTCTAGCCTCAGAATCCTTTTCTCCAGAGCCCTACAATCTATCTGAATTTGTCCTTGGGATATAGCTTAATTGTCCATTCATTCCATCTCTCATTCATTCATTCATTCATTCATTGAGCATCCAGTCTGCTGGACATTGTGCTAGGCTGTGGGAAACAACACTGAAAACAAAAGAAGTGAAGCTTGCCCTCAAGGTTTGTGTATTTCAGTAAGAATGACCAGTGATAAATATATAAATAAACAAATAATTATGAATTTCAATACTTGTCTTAAAGATGTATTAGGACCTAATTTGGATAAGGGTTCAAAGGTATTCTTTTTGAAGGTGACATTGAACCTGAGATCTGAGGGGAGTATGTGTATGAGTCCTCTTCTCATGCTTTATTGCATGCACTTGTAATTTAATTAAGTTCTGTGTGTTTAGTACTACCCCATGAGGTAACTGGAAATAGATCCCCTGGGATGTTGCAAAAGATCTATGCAAATTAGTTATTCGAGAAATTTACATTTAATTTAGGGAATATAAAAATTCCAACTGGTCCCAGGAGGAGACAATCTTTTAATCCTTTGCCAATTGGGTCTCACAGAGGAGCCCAGGTCTCAGTCTTTTCTTGCTAGATGTTATAGACATAGAGACACTCAAGAAAGCAAGCTTGGATCAGAGATATGTGAACTCCATGAGGCATGGATGGGAGTCAGATGGATGAAGGGGAAACAAGGAAGGGGTAGAGTTATTTTCCTTAGGATTTTTAAAAAAATTTATTTATTTTTATTATTGATTCTGTAAAAATATTACATTAAAAAAAAAATATGAGGACCCATTCAACCCCACCACCCCCACCCCACCACTCCCCCCCCAGCAACACTCATTCCCATCATCATGACACATCCATTGCATTTGGTAAGTACATCTCTGGGCACCTTTGCACCTCATGGTCAATGGTCCACATCATGGCCCATACTCTCCCCCATTCCATCCAGTGGGCCCTGTGAGGATTTACAATGTCCAGTGATTGCCCTGAAGCACCATCCAGGGCAGCTCCATGTCCCAAAGACGCCTCCACATCTCCTGCCATTCCCCTTACCCATTAGCCACCATGTCCACTTTTCCCACTCCATTGCCACCTTTTCTCTGTGGACATTGGATTGGTTGTGTCCATTGCACCTCTCTGTCAAGAGGAGGCTCAGATTCCACATGGATACCGGATGCAATCCTCCCACTTTCAGTTGGAAGCGGAATAAGAGACTCTTTTTTTCATATTAACTGTTAGGTATTTTTTAAAATACTGTAGCTCCCATCTATTAGACAGATAATAGAGAGCTGAATGTATGCCATATATAGTTATAACCAAAAATAACTTAGAATAGTTCTTTTACAGAGCTCTTGCAGACTCCCATTCACACTAAACACAAATATTCCCTATAGAGTAGCAAGGTAAACTGAGGCATAGAATTGCTAAGTGTCATTATTTAAATCTTATGCTAGATCTGGGAGTAGAGCCAGCAATTTCCTTGGTGCCAATGCAAGTCAATATTCCATGTTCCTTCACTGTTTTGTCTCTGAGAAAAATCACACTTAAAAGTAGTTTAATAGTAAGATGATGACTAGGCTATGCTAAGTACTCATTTGTCATTATGAGACTTGAAACAAAATCACTCACTTTGGCCATCTCAGTACTTTGGACAGTCACTTTCAGAATGAATGTCCTTATCTTGAATTATTGATCTGAGCCTAATCACTCTGTCTTTCCTTCCCATAAAAGTATAAAACAAAGAGCAGTTCATTAATAGTTTTGTATCAGTTAGCTACAGCTAGCTGTATAACAAACAGTGGCTTAAAGCAACAGCTATTTATTATGTCTGATAAGTCTATGAATTGACTAATTCTTCTTTTTTTATTTTATTTTTTATTGTATTTCTTTGAAAATATATAGACCACAAAAAATGTTACATTAAAAAATATAAGAGGTTCCCACATAACCCATACCTCACTCCACTCCCACTCCTCCCACATCAACAACCTCTTTCATCATTGTGACACATTCATTGCATTTGGTGAATACATTTTGGAGCACTGCTGCACTGCATGGATTATAGTTTACATTGTAGTTTACACTCTCCCCCAGTCCATTCAGTGGGTTATGGCAGGATATATAATGTCCAGCATCTGTCCCTGCAATATCATTTAGGACAACTACAAGTCCTGAAAATGCCCCCACATCTCATCTCTTCTTCCCTCTCCCTGCCCTCGGCAACTATCATGGTCACTTTCTCCAGATCAAAGCTACAGTTTCTTCCATTACTAGTCACAATTGTTCTATAGTAGAATACCAGTAAGTTCACTCTAATCCATATTTTATTCCTCCATCCTGTGGACCCTGGGATAGTGATGTCCACTCCACCTCTATATTGAGAGGGGGCTTAGATCCCACATGGTTGATGGATGCAATTCTCCTGTTTGCAGTTGTAGATTCCCTGGTGTGGTGGTTGGCCACCCTCACCTCCCTGTTAGCTGACCTGGGTAAGTCCAACGAACCAGAGGGTAGGAGTTGCAACTCTGCTGAGGCTCAGAACCCAGCTGGTACATGGACAATCCAGAGACTCAAGTCTCCTGGATACACACTAACCCCAGCATCAACCCCCAGTTTCAGTAAAAGTGACAGAAGAGGCATGTATAGAAAGATCACATCAGAGTCTAACTCCATCACACTCAGGAAGACAAATTCCAAAGTAGGGCCCACAGACAAGGCACTGAACTCCAGAGCCATCTGCCATGACTGTAGGACCTGTGTGTTTCCATAGCTCTCAGGAGGACCAGTACCTGGGGTTGTATCTATTTTGGCTATCTCTGGTATCCTGCTGAAGTGTGTGTAAGCATGACTGCTCTGATGACCCCCCGACCCTTTTATTGAAGACTCTTAGCCATATTAACTCATTTGTCTTTGCCATTTCCCCCTTTTATTCAAAGTCTTTTCCTAGTTGCATCACCAGTTAGTGATTGGTAGTAATCCCTCAGCACCAGGGAGGCTCATCCCCAGGAGTCATGTCCCATGCTGGTGGGAAGATAATGCATTTACATTCTGAGTTTGGCTTAGAGAGTGGCCACATTTGAGCAACATGGAGGCTCTCAGGAGGTAACTCTTAGGCACCCTACAGCTCTAGGTCTAGTTCAAATTTCAGGCACACAGGCTGATTTTGGCTGGTCTCACTTATAGATTGTGGTCACTGGGGCCTGACTTGTCTAAAATGGCCTTGGCTATTGTAATTCAGCTCTCCTCCACATCTTTCTCACATCCTTCTAACAGGTTAACTCAGGAATGTTCTCATTGGAGAGACAGGGGTCCATAAAAAGAGGAAATGGACAAAGTAATCTCTTTTTTCCACCTATGTTTGTATCTAGTTTGCTACTATTCCATTGGCCAAAGCCCAGTCAGTACTGGAAGGCATCACCAAAGAAGACGGATACTGTGAGATGTGAAACCTGGGACCACTAATGCAATCAATATATCACCCAAATCAGCAAAGCAAATCAGTAGAAGATTCCTTATGATAACTCTTTAAGACTGACTTTTTATCTATTGAAAATGGAAGTTTGAAATGTCCTAATTAGCAAACTTCATGCACATTCTCATTCAGAAAGACAGCTCCAGTCAGTTTATTTAGAGGAAGATGAATTATGCTCTTTGTCCCCTATATATATATGCACAGAGGGCAGACTGTTTGAATAGCTGGAGGATGTATTTTAAGAGGGTTCTATGTCAAGCTTGAACAGAATAATTTAAAATGACTGGTGAGTAAGTATAAGAAATGTGGGCTTGTGATGGCTCTAGGTACATTGAAAGACCATTGTTCCAATTGGTGGTTAAAGGCAGGTGCATGGTTAATTTGTTCAAATATTTACTGATCTATAGATTGTAAAAGGCACAGTGGTAAACATAGCAGAGAGATGGGGGGCGGGAGAGGAGTAGTGAAGAATTACTATGTTCTTACTATATGCCAGAATTTCCATTAAGTACTTGATGTTCATTTTCTCACTTAAAGCTTCCAGAAATTTTATGAGTACATGGTACTTTTCCTATTTTACAGATGAGGAATTTGAGGCCCAGAGAAGAAACTTAGAGTCACATACCCAGAGATTAGCTGTGGTAATTTGATTGCAACTCTGGCTGTAATTCTTTGCTCTCTCCCTTTTGCAATATGACTTTGCGGCTTTTCTCATTAAGAAGTAGAGTCTATTTCTCCACCTCTTGAAACTGGGTTGGCCTGTGCCTGTGACTAACTTTGGCCAAAAGAATGTGGTAAAAGAGTGGGCCAGCTCAGACCCTAGGCCTCAAGATGCCTTGTACATGGCTGTTCTTTCTTGAAATCCTGCCTCTTCTGTGGGCTACTCTGCTGGAGGATGAGAAAACATATGGAGCAAGGTATCCCTGCTGAGAGGTCAATCTTAGCCCAGGCAGCCTCCAGCCAGCCTATTAAGTGCAGATGCTTGAACAAGCTGAGCAAATCCAAAGCAGCAGAAACCCCCAGCTACTCTGTAAACTTGTATGAAATAATGAACATGGTTGTTTTTTAAGGGACCAAGTTTCAAGCTGGTTTGTTATATAGCAAGAGCTAACTGATACAACAGCAGCGCCAGTATTTCAAGTCAGGTCTGACAGATAACTAAGTCCTTTAATTGGCAGAGCCACTGGGAAATACAGTCTAGCAGTAATGCCAGGAGAAAGAGAAAATAAATTTGATGAGTCTCTAGTCAGTCTCTGCCATACATGCACTCTGTTTTCACACCATTCACCCCAGGTTGAAAACTACAAAATTGGTGGGTAAACCATTTTAAATATCCAAACAAAGAGATAACTGATTTATATTTGAATATTTGAAAGGTTTTACAGGGGTAAGTCTGAAGGTATGAGATGTTTGTCTAAGCAAAAGGGTTAAGGAATGAACTATGGTAGAGGGCAATAAGATTAAAGGGGAAGGGACTCATAGAGGAAATAGGGAGCAGGACTCAATAATTGAAATTTGGGGGTGAAAGAGAGGAACAAGTCTAGGATGATTCTCAGATTTTGTTTTGGGTAACTGTGAAAATGATAGTTACTGACTGAAAAAACAGAAGGAAGAGCAGGATTGAAGGGGGGAAATTGTGAGTTTAGTTTTAAGCCTATGAAGACTGAGGGGATAATGGGACATCTAGTGTGATTTTCTGGGAGACAGTCAGATGTCTCCACTGGAGATATCTCTTTTGGACTGAGAGACAGGTCTGGGAGTCCTTAGTGTACTTCAGGGCATATACACATTAATTGGAGTCATGCTGTATCAATCACAGTTCTTAGTAACAGACAACAGAATTTACTCTAACTAGTTTAAGTAGAAAAGACTTTTATTAAAGTAGAGATTTGGGGGTAATTTTTGGATCTCTAGGAGATCTTAAAAACTAGGTTTGTGGGGGAATTCCAGGAAGATGGCACTGAAATAGACAAGCAGGTCTCAACTTTCTCCCAAAAACAATGGAGAAAGAGCCAAAAGCTGTCCAAGGGATCTGCATTGGGGGTCAGCAGACCACGACAGTGCTGTAAAACTCCCAGGAGGGTGAGGAACAGAAAGACAAAGAACCCAAAACAACAAACATGAGTTACTAAATGCCTGCAGTGACCAGGAAGGGCTCCCATCCCCCAGCCTGAAGACATTAAGCCTAGATAAAGCCCCTGACTCACTGCAGCTGACTGAGAGGGGAACGGATGTCTTCCTCCCTGTCATTTGTTATAAGGGAAGAGGGATTGTGAGACAGAGGGTTTCTCTTCAGTGAATTTGGCCAGCAGAGCCCACTTTGAATCTCAGCTCTGGCCAGATCAGAAACATGGGAATTTGGAAAGTGAAAGAAAGTCCTCTTCACTGAAGACTGCCATCAGTTGACTGACTAGGAAATTGCAAGCAGAAAAACTGCTTTCAGGTCTCTCTTTAGCCACAACCCTGGGAGAAAATTTGCACCCCTTTAGTGAGTCCCTGGCCTGATTTTGATAACATAAGTTTGGCCATTTTAAAGATTTAGAATAAATTGAACCAAAAATCAAAGAAGAACTGTGACCATAAAAAAAAAAAAAAGAAAAGAAAAGAAAAATTAGGCAAGAAAGAGAAATTGGCCATCAGAGTAATTTCACCAACATATTCTGATGCCTAGATATCAGCAAAAATTTAAAAATCATACTAGGATACAGAGATGACTCAGTCAAAGGAATAAATCAAATATACTGATGAGATACAGTATTTTTCCCCTCTATTTAAAAAAAAAAGTTTTTTTAAAAAAATGTAAGAGGTCCCCATATACCCTCCCATCCCCTTCACCCAACTCCTCCCAAATCAACCACTTTTTTCATCATCATGGGACATTCATTGCATTTGGTGAATACATTTTGGAGTGCTGCTGCACCACATAGGTAATGGTTTACATTGTAGTTTACACTTTCCCCCAGTCCACCCAGTGGGCCATGGTAGGACATACATTGTCCAGCATCTGTCCCTGCAGTACTACCCAGGACAACTCCAAGTCCTGAAAATGCCCCCACATCATATCTCTTCTTCCCTCTGCCTACCCTCAACAACTACTGTGGCCACTTTCTCCACATCAATGCTACAATTTCTTCTATTACTAGTCGCAATAGTTCCATAGTAGAATATCAGTAAGTCCACTCTAATCCATACTCTACTCCTCCATCCCATGGACCCTGGGATGGTTATGTCTACTCGACCTCTATATCGAGAGGGGAGTTAGATTCTGCATGGATGATGGATGCAATTCTCCTGCTTGCAGTTGTAGGCACTCTTGGCTCCCTGGTGTGGTGGTTGACCTTCTTCACCTGCCTATTTGCTGGCCGGGGTAAGTCCAATAAGCCAGAAGGTAGGAGTTGCAAGTCTACTGAGGCTCAGAGTCTGGCTGTCACATGGACAGTCCAGAGATTCAGGTCTCCTGAGTATACACTGACTCCAGTGCCAACCACAAGTCCAGTAAAAGTGACAGAAGAGGCATGGGTGGAAAGGTCACATCTGAGTCCAACTCCATCACTCTCAGAAGCACAAACTCCAAAGAGGGCCAACTGACGTGACACTGTACTCTAGAGCCATCTGCCATGACCATAGAACTTATAGGTCTCTGTCACCCGCAGGAGAACCAGTACCTGGGTTGGAGATAAAGGTTTAAGACAAGTAATCAATAGTAATCACACAAATCTGTGAAATCAATTCAAAGAATTGAAGGAAAATATGACTAAAGAGATAAAGGATATTAAAATAAGACACTGGGTGAGCATAAAGAACACTTTTAAAGCCTGCAAAGAAAACTAACAGAGCTTATGGGAATGAAAGACATGATGGATGAGATTAAAAATACATTAGAGTTACATGAGAGCAAAGATGAATTGCTCAAAGACAGAATTAGTGATTTCAAGGACAGAACATCTGAACTAGAAAAGACAGGAGAACAGAAAGAGAAAAGAATGGGAAAAATTGAACAGGGTTTCAGGGATTGCATGACAATGTGAAATATACAAACATATTCATTATTGGTGTCCTAGAAGGAGAAGAGAATGGAAAAGAGGCAGAAAAAAAGAATATTTGAGGAAATAATGACTGAAAACTTCCCAATCCTTATGAAAGACATAAATATCAATATCCAAGAAGGGCAAGACACCCCAAACAGAATAAATTCAAGTAGCCTTACTCTGAGACACTTACTATTCAGAATGACAAATATCAGAGATAAAGAGGATTCTGACAGCCGCAAGAAAAAAGTGAAGCATCACATACAAGAGAATCTCAATAAGATTAAGTGCCAACTTCTCATCAGAAACCATGGAGGTGAAAAGTGGTATGATGAATTTAAGGCACTGAAAGAGGAAAAATGCCAGTCAAGAATTCAGTATCTGACAAAACTGTCCTTTAAAAATGAGGGCAAATTAAAAGTCTAAACACAGACAAACAAAAATTGAGAGAGCACATTACCAAAAGACAAGAATTACAAGAGTTACTAAATGGAGTGCTGCAGCCTGAAGGGAAAAACAATGGCAAGAGACTTGGAGAAGAATGTAGAAATGAAGATAATTAGGAAGGTTAAATTAAAGGGAGAAAGACAGAAAATGGTAAGATATGACAATGGAAAGCCAAAGGACTAAATGGATGAAGTAAATAATGCCTTTACAGTAATAACATTGAATGCTAATTGCCTGAACTCCCCAATCAAAAGACATTAACTGATAGAATGGACAAAAAATATCAGTCATCTATATGCTGTCTATAAGAGACTCAACTCAGAGGTAAGAACACAACCAGCTTGAAAGTGAAAGCTTTGAAAAAGATATTCCACTCAAATAGTAACCTAAAAAGAGCTGGAGTAGTGATACTAATAAATGAAAAACAGTTATAAGGGATAAAGAAGGTCATTATATATTAATTTTATAAAAGGGGAAATTCATCAAGAAGTAATATGTACAATAAATATTTATGAACATAACCGGGTTGCCTAAGATACATGAGGCACACTCTGGGAAAACTGAAGGGAGAAGTAGATGTCTCTGCAGTAATAGTTGGACACTTCAATACACCACTCTCAGTATGGGATAGAACATCTGGACAGAAGATCAATAAAGAAACAGAGAGCCTGAATAATATCATAAATGTGCTAGACCTAACAGATATCTGTTGAGCCTTGCACCCCAAAGCAACAAGGTATACATTATTTTCAAGTGGTTATGGATCCTTCTCCAGGATAGACCATTGTTGGGTCAAAAGATAGGTCTCAATAAATTTTAAAAGATTGAAATTATACAAAACGTTTTCTCTGACCATAATGGAATAAAGCTGTAAATTATTAATGGATGGAAAAAAGGGAAAATTCATAAATATGTGGAGATTAAACAGTACACTCTTAAATAATAAGTGGATCAAAGAAGAAATTTCAAGAGAATTCAGTAAATGTCTTGAGATGAATGAAAATGAGAACATAATGTATCAAAACCTATGGGACACCAAAAAGGCAGTGCTGAAAAGAAAATTTATGGCCCTCAATGCTTACATTAAAAAAGAAGAAAGAGCTAAAATTGAAGATCTGACTGCACTCCTGTAGGAAGTAGGAAAAGAACAGCAAACTAATCCCAAGCCAAGCCAACGGAAAGAAATAGTAAAGATCAGAGCAGAAATAAATGAAATTGTGAACAACAACAACAAATAATAGAATCAACAAAACCAAAAGTTGGTTCTTTGAGAAGATCAACAAAATTGACAAACCCTTAGCTAGACCGAAAAAGAGAAAAGAGAGAAGATGCAAATAAATAAAGTCAGATGACAGGGGTGACATTACCTCTGACCCCACAGAAATGAGAGAGGTCATAAGAGGATATTATGAATAACTGTATGCAAAAAAACTAGACAATGTAAATATGGATGAGATGGACAAATTCCTAGAAATACATGAACAACTTATACTGACCCTAGAAGATATAGAAGATTTCAACAAACCAATCATAAGAGATTGAAACAGTAATAAAAACCTCCCAAAGATGAAAAGCCCAGGATCAGATGACTTCACAGGTGAATCTTTTTCAAGCTCTTCCAAAAAAATAGAATGGGAAAGAATGCTACCAAAGTGTTTCTATGAAGCTAACATTACCCGAATACTAAAACCAGACAAAGGTACTACAAAAAAAGAAAATGACAGATCAATATCTCTAATGAATACAGATGCAAAAATCCTCAATAAAATACAAGGCACATTAAAAGAATTATACACCATGATCAAGTGGGTTTTATCTCAGTTGTGCAAGGGTGGTTGAACACAAGAAAATCAATTAGTATAATAAACCACATTAATAAAGTGAAGATGAAAAATCACATGATCCTCTCGATTGATGCAGAAAAGACATTTGACAAAATACAGCATCCTTTCTTGATAAAAACACTCCAAAAGATAGGAATGGAGGTATGGTAAAGTGATTATATTGAAAACCTATAGCTAGCATTGTGTTCAATGGTGAAAGACTGAAAGCTTCCTCACTGAGATTAGAAAAAAACAAGGATACCTACTGTTATTCTATATTGCGCTAGAAGTTCTAGATAGAGCAATTAGGCTACGTAAAGAAAGTCAATCAAATAGGAAAGGAAGAAGTAAAACTTTCACTATTCAATGATGATATGATCCTATACCTAGAAAAATCCTGAAAAATATGCAACCAACCTACTAGAAATGAATAGATGAGTTCAGCAAACTGGTGGGATATAAGATTAATATGCAAACATCAATAGTATTTCTATACATTACTGATGAGAAATCTGAGGAGGAAACCAGAAAAAAATTCCATTTATAATAACAATTAATAGAGTCAAATAAACTTAACTACAGACTAATCTTAACCAAGGACTAAAGAACCTGTATTCAGAAAACTATAAAACATTGCTAAAAGAAACCAAAGATGACAAATAAATAGGACATTCCATGTTCACAGGCTAAAAGACTAAATATCATTAAGATGACAATTCTACCCAAACTAATTTACAGATTCAGTACAATCCCAATAAAAAAATCTCTACTATCTTTTTTGCAGAAATGGAAAAACCAATTATCAGATTTATTTGGAAGGATGAGGGGCCTCAAATAGCCAAAAAGATCTTTAACAAGAAGAATGAAGTTGGAGGACTGTCACTTCCTGATTTTAAAGCATATTACCTTGCTACAGTGGTAAAACCAATATGGTACTGGCATAAACACAGACAGATTGACCAATGGAACTAAACTGAGAACTCATCAATAGACCCTCACATGTGTAATCAAGTGATTTTTGACAAGGCTGCCAAGCCCTCCCAGCTTGGTCAAAGCCATCTATTCAACAAATGGGGCTGGAAAAAACAGATATCCATATCCAAAAGAAAGAAATAGGACCTCTATCTCACATCTTACACACACAAAAAACTCAAAATGGATCAAGGACCTAAATAAAAAAGTGACAATAATTAAATTCCTAGAAGAAAATGTAGGAAAATATCTTCAAGATCTTATGGTAGGCAGTAGTTTCTTAACCCTTACACCCAAAGCATGAGCAACAAAAGGAAAAATAGATCAATGGAATCTCCTCAAAATTAAACACTTTTGCATCTCAAAGGATTTTGTCAAAAAGGTGAAAAGGCAGCTGACTCAATGGGAGAAAGTATTTGACAATCTCATGTCTGATAATTGCTTCATATCCATGATATATAAAGAAATGCTACAAGTTAATAATAAAAAAAAAAAACGACCTGATTTTAAAAATGGGCAAAGGACTTAGACAATTGTCCAAGGAAGAAATACAAATGGTGAAAAAACACATGAAAAAGGTTCAATATCACTAGCAATGAGTGAAACGCAAATCAAAACTACAATGAAATATTGTCTCATATCTGTTAGAATGGTCACTATTAAAAAGTCAGAAAACTGCAAGAGTTGGAAAGGATAGTGTGGCAGTTTGATATTATTGATGAATTCCAAAAAGAAATATTGAATTATGTTTGTAAACTGGTCTTTTCCTCTGGGCGTATTAGAGTGTATTGGATTCAGAGTTTTACTTTTACTTGATTAAATAATGATTAAGGCTTTGATTGGACCACACCAGTAAGGACATTGAGTCCCCCACTTGGGTGGGGACTTACAGAGAAACTGCACTGCAGAGAAGGGAGGTTGGAATTTTGACGTTGGAGTTTTGATATTGGAGTCTTGAGCTGGAGCTCTAGGAAGTAAGCACACAGAGGAGCTTGTTCATGAGCAAAGAGGAAAGGCCCAGGAAGAGAGGACCCAGAAAGTCTGAACCCATGCAGACGTCGGCAGCCATCTTGCTCCAACACATGGCAAAAGACTTTGGTGAAGGAAGGAACTTGTGCTTTATGGTCTGGTAACTGTAAACTTCTACTCCAAATAAATACCCTTTATAAAAACCAGCCAATTTCTGGTATTTTGCATCAGCACCCCTTTGGCTGACTAATACAAATGTGGAGATATAGGGATGCTTATTCACTGTTGGTGGGAATGTAGAATGATACAGCCACTGTGGAAGATTATTTGGCAGTTCCTAAGGAAGTTTAGTGTAGACTTTCCATGTGACCCAGCAATACCACTACTAGATACATATCCAGAAAAACTGAGAGCAGTGACACAAACAGACATCTGCACACCGTTGTTCATAGCGGTTATTCAGAATGCCCAAAGATGGAATCAACCCAGGTATCCATCAACTGATGAATGGATAAACAAATTGTGGTGTATACACATGATGGAATATTATGTAGCTGTAAGAAGAAATGAAGTCCTGAAGCATATGACAACATGGATGAATCTGGAGGACATTGTGTTGAGTGAAGCAATCCAGACACAAGGGACAAATACTGTGTGATTTTGCTTTTATAAACTAAATATATTGTGCAAACTCATGGAGTTAATAATTAGAATATAGGTCACCAGAAAATGAATGAGATTGGAGAATGGAAAGCTGAGGGTTAATCTGTGCAGAATTGGTAAAAGGTTGTCTGTAAATCTTTGGAAATGAATAGAAATGGTATAAGCATACCATAGTGTTTATGGCCTATTACATGAGTATGACAGGGGTTGAAAGGGAAAGTCTAAGGACATGTATATTACTGGAAGAAAAGGTAAAAAATGTAACATGGGACTGTATAGCATAGTGAATTCTTTTGTGAAATACAAACATGGGTGCTATTGCATATAGAAGACTGATTTTACAAAATATAAGTACAAGTAAACTAGAGCGATGGAAACAGAATAACACCTATGTATGTCAGGGAAAGCATAGAGAGATTGAGAGGTGAAGAGGTTTTTTGTTTGTTTTTTATTATTATTGGAATAATGAAAATATTCTAATAATGATTGAAATGAATGCACAACCATGTGATTATACTGAATACGATTGATTGTACACTTTGGATGGATTGTATGCTTTATTAATATGTATCAGTAAAATTACTTGTTAAAAAACAAACAAACAGCAACAAAAACTGTTTGGAGGCTACCTGGCCAAGAATAACAGTAGACAGGGAAAAGAGCCAACTGCCCCACAAGACTATTAGAGGAAACCTCTTTGCCACTACCTCATGCAGCTTAGCATCCATGACATTGAGGACTAGCCCCTCCAGGGATGTTCCGGAAAACCAAGGGCTTCTGCCTGCAGCTTATAAGAAAGGCTAGTTTCCTCCCTCACAGTGGCTGCCTCTTTGGCTACCTGTACTTTGTACAGGCAAAACTTAAGAATCTTGGGGACCTTTGCTGCAGAGGAGTCTGGGAAATGTAGTTTTTACCTGTCCATTTTATGTAGTTTCGAGAGGTGGGCCAGAGAGTGTTGGAATGTGTATGTGGTGAGCCAATTCATGGTACCCACCAACATAGGCATAGAAGAACGTACATAGAGAAATTATAGAGGGTAAGGGGAATAAGTGCTCTGTAAAGTAGGCAATAAAGTCTAGTCAGTTATACTAGATTGAGTTTTGCTGCTGTCACTTGCAACCTGAGGAGCCTTGACTACTACGACACTGAAACTTTACCAAAATGCTCTTCTTTCTATCCAATGTCATCCTGCCAATAGGCTATGTGTCATGTGTTGTGTTCCCTTACATGACTAGCCATGGGGCCAGGTGGAAGCTCTCTCTGAAGAGGCATCTGGACACCTATAATTAATCTCTGGGACCCTGCTCCCTTGTAGATTTGCACAGTCAGGCACAGGGCTTGAATTCAAAGAAATCCAGTATAAAGCCTCAATCTTTTTAAATCAGTGACCCACTAAAAAGAAGTTTGAAAATGTGCATGGTGGGAGCACATGGAGTTTTATTCCTGGACTTAGAAAAAGAAGTGTTATTCTGGAAGCACAAGCTAGAACACTGGTGTGCATAAGTGATTAAAATTGCATTTGAGTGTATGCGGTGGCTTTTAAATGTATTTTTAAATGAAATTTGAATAAAATGTTTGAAGAATACCTCTGCAAAACTGTACAGTTCTGCAGAACACCATTTGAAATGGATGCTTTACACTGTATTTTCTCTGGCCTCATCAAAACGGACCTACCTCTTGCTGATGAGAAGATTACAAACTAAGATAATGAGGCATTTTTATACCAGGTACAACATGGCCTAGTAGTAGTATATTTCTTTTTATCTCAGTTTAATGGAATATGATTTATTACTATTGAAGGCCCACATGCATATTTCCTTGATCTGCAAAGATTAACAGCCTTGAATGCTGGATCTAGAGGTTTGCAGTTCATCCAAGATAAGTTAAGTGTCCTTTAAAAGCCCAGGCATGGAGAAGCAGGTGACTGTGTTTTATCAGCAGTTGCTGTAAGTGGTATCACTGTTGTTTATGCTGCTGAAGCCAATATCACACATAATTTGTTGATTCCCTATTGTTGGTTTCTTTGTGTGATGGGAAATTGTCACCTGGCTTATGCCTTTCTTTTCATCATCATCATTGCCTCCACTCTGTCATCTTTCAACTCTAAATCAAAGGGAAGCGTGTCTTCTCTCTTCTGGGAAGAATTCCAGATGCATATTATCAGAATGGAGGAGCACTTGACATTTCAGATCATCATTAGGGTTTCTTAATCAGTTACAGCCACACCTCGGTACTTTAGTGGGCCTGTGGGGCAAACAAGAAAGACTAATGGAGACTAATCCAAGTTTAACAGCAGGGGTTGCCCTTGGACAGGGTAGCATTGCTACCCTGGGGGAACAAGTCGGTTTGCTTCCAGGGTGTGGCGTAAGGCTTCATGTGGCTCCCTCCATCATCTTCTACCTTTAGAGGCATTTGTGGAACAGATTAAGTCCCTCGCCCAGGAATTTTCCCCTTTCATCCACCATCACCCCCTTCTTTTGCATCAGGCCTGTTTTACTGGCCTAAGCTCCTCAGTGCATCTCCCTAAATCAAACTTTTCCAAATCGTTTTCTGTGTCCCCAGACCCATCCTCTCCCACCACCCTTGTGGAGGCTGTTCATAAATCCTATTTGCATTAGAGCAGGGAGGGCTCGGCAACAGCCCAGTTCTATCACCAAGGATTTACTGAGCGCTTACTCTGTGCCAGGCAATATACTTGCCCTTTCTTTTTAGTTCTACAGAGCAGCACACAGAGTGTTCTGGCAGAAAAAATACAGAGTACAGAGGAAGGAGATTGGTAGCCCAAGTCAGAGTAGCTGATGCAAAGGGGAAGAGCACACTGGCCAGTACTTCCTAGAGGAATTGAGTAGTTTGGAAAACAGTAAAATCTGGTGGAGGAGAGATTTGGGGTTGAGAAATCTCAACCTGTACATGACTGTGATATTCAGTCTGTTTCTCTCATACCAACCCCATTCCAGATCTCACTGGAATACTAGAGTAAGAGTCTCTATTTCAAGGGGACACAATTAAACTATTGACATGGTTGGCTGGAAAATGCATTTTGACCAAGGGAGTCAGCTCTTTGAGGTAAGACCAACAATATGGGCTTTTGCAACAGAAAATATTTTTTCTTCTAGAAGCATATCTGAATTTTTTTGTCAATGGAATGTTTCTAGTTCATTGATAAGACTGATCCTTATTCATCAATGTGAGGCAAGATTACTCTTCCAAAACCAAGCGATTGACACCATTCAGCCTCACTCATCCCTCCACCCTCTCCTCCTAGGCTTCTGGGGACCTTGCACACCTCGCTTCCAACCTGTGTTACTCGCAGCTACTTCTCTGTGTCCAGGCATTCCTCAGGATTCAGACCAGTGCCTTATAATTTTCCCATGCCTACTTGCTGTCTGTCCAATTCCACCCTTCCCCTGAGGTTTTAAATACTACCACATAGGTGACATCCACATTTAAACCTCGAGCTGAGGCCCCTCCTTATTGTCCAGATTTGCATCTGACTAACTGATGTCTCTGCTTTGTTATTTCATAAAGGTCTTGAGCTTAACACGTCCAAATGCCACTCTTGACTCCTCTCAGTTTTAGTTTCCTGGCTGCTGAAGCTAATACCATGCAATGGGCTGGCCTAAACTATCGGAATTGTTTGACTCACGGTTTTGAGGCCAGATGTCCAAGATCAAGGCGTCATCAAGGCAATGCTTTCTCCCCAAAGACGGTGGCATTCCAGGGCTGCTGCCCTGATCCTTGGACCTTGGCTTTTCTGTCACATGGCCATGCATATGGCAGCCTCTCCTGGATTCTCCCTTCTCTTCCGGGTTCTGTTGAAGTTCAGCTTCTGGCTGTTTCCTTTTGCTTTCTTTTCCTCTCTCTTTCTCTTTCTGTGATCTTCCCTATAAGACCTTCAGTAACAGGATTAAATCCCATCCTGAATTTAGCTGGGCCATACCTTAACTGAAATAACCTCATCAATAGGTTCTATTTACAAAAGTAGCTCTATTTGTATGTAAGCACGTATATATCTTGGATCTTTTCTAGAAGTCCTCAACCAGAGTTTGTCCAAATTACCTAGTTCACCCTTACTGAAAGTAGAAATCCCACCCTTTCCTTAGCTTTTTTTTTTTTAAATATCTACTACATCTGTGAGTACTGCATAATATAGATCCAAAATGTGTCTTGAACCCATCCATTTCTTGTCATCACCTCTATAATCACCCTAATCAGAGGCATCATCCTCTTTCTCCAAAATATCTTTAACAGCCTCCTAACTGGTTCTCCCAGCTTTTATTCTTAATCTCTTCCTGTACATTTATTTCTTCATTTTAAAAATCATCGAACAGTTATTCCTAGAGTGCCAATTGTGTGTCAGATCTATGCAAGGCACTAAGGAAATCATAGGGATAAGGACTCTTCCTTCCTAGAGCTTGTAGTCTAATTGGGGTCATAGATAATAAAAATTTGTGGTAATTACAGATTGTAGTAAATGATAATCACAGAGACAGTAGTAAGCAATTTGATAAGACAGAAGAGAGGGTCCAACTTTAAGGAGGGCAGTCAAAAATATTAAGATAAGCCATTAATGGCAGATCTGGAGGGTAAACCCCATTAGAAGTAGAAACAGCAGGAACAAAGGCCCTCAGGCAGGAAAGGACGTGGTGTTTAAGAAGGGAAATGTGGCCAGTGTAACTAATGCACATAGGGAACAATGGGAGTAGTTCTATAAAATGCATTTGGAGAGAGAGATAGGATTTTTGACTTTAAGATGCTAGGTAGGGGATATGCAAATAGGAAATTCACAAATCCTCACCTTACCTACAACTGAGAAATAATGAAAACAGTAAATGAATATAAAGTCATGGCCCAGTGGTTAGGGCATCTGTCTACCACATGGGAGGTCCATGGTTCAAACCCCGGGCTTCCTTGAGCCATGTGGAGCTGGCCCATGCACAGTGCTGATGCGCGCAAGGAGTGCCCTGCCATGCAGGGGCGTCCCTGTAAGGAGAGCCGCCCAGCACGAGAGAAAGTGCAGCCTGCCCAGGAATGGTGCCGCACACAGGGAGAGCTGACACAAGATGACGCAACAAAAAGAAACACAGATTCCCATGCCGCTGACAACAACAGAAGCGGACAAAGAAGAAGACACAGCAAATAGACACAGAGAACAGACAACCAGGGTTGGGGGGCGGGGAAGGGGAGAGAAATAAATAAATCTTTTTAAAAAAATCATGCTTAGGGGAACAAAATAGAAGGTTGTACCAAAAACCATCAGTAATCTCTGGGAGACTAGCAGTTTATAGGACTGGGTTAAAGAAGGAGGTAGTACTCCAGGATGAAGGAAACCTCATGTACAGAGAGAGATGTACATCCACTAGGAGTGCTGTACACCCAGAGGTAGTAGAAGGCACAAGCAGCAGAGACCCCAGAGTTGATAAGCAGGGGTCAGTTGGACAAATGAAGAGGAGTAGGCAGAACCCTTAATCCCTATGCATTTTGTTCAGTGCCCCCCACCCAAACTCCAATGTCCATCCACCAGTGTACACTGCCTGGAACCACCCATTGGCCCAGTGTTCCTGATGATTGTGGAACAGGATCTTGATAACAGCTTCCACCTCCTCCACACTCCAAAGCCCTAGTGTGGGCTGCCCAATCAAAACCAGAGAATTGCTGGTCAGGAATTTCCATTGCAAGAATGACTCACAGTAAAGAGCAACCAATCATTTGAAAACTACCAATAAAATGAGACATGAAATTATAGGTATAAACTGAAATATTTACATGAGTAAAGAGTTACTAAAGTAATGAGAATGAGATTTAAAAGAAATGTAATGAATATCCTTAGGAAGATATGATAGAACATTGTATCCAAGAAGTCAGAACAGTGGTCCTTCATTTTATCCATTCACTAATTCCACCAATATTTGAGTACTTAATGTATACTAGATAGTTACAGACACTGAGGAATAACAGTGAACAAAGCAAGATTAGATCCTCATGGGACATACAGTCTTGTGTGGGGGAGAAAAAATCTAACAAAGGAAACAAGTAAATATATTATTAGGGCATGTGTGTGGGTGAAGAGAAATAAAGAAAGGTAATAGGTTTAGGCGGTACAGGAGACAGGGCTTTCCTATTAATATAAAGTGGTCAGGTAAGGTATCAAGGAAATGAAGGAGTGAGCCAAGCAGATGTCAGGGAAAAACATTTCAGAGAAATGGAACAGCAGGTGCTAATACCATGAGTCAGGAGATTGCCTAACCTCTTCAAAGAACAGCCAGGAGACCAATGTGGTTAGAATGGATGAGCAGGGGCAAGAATGGGGTGTTAAGGCAGAGCAGTTCATTTATGGCTTGGAAGGACTCTGGCTTTTACTCCAAGCAATAGGTGTTTTGTGCAGAGGAGTGATAAGGTTTAACTAAACATTCTAAAAGGATTCAGGCTTTGGGGCAAAGAATTGGCTAAAGGATGTGAGAAATGGAAGCTAGTTGACCAATTAGGAGACTGTTGCAATAACCCAGAGAAGAAATAATGTGACTTGGACCATTCTCTTATTCATATTCTCTCTCTCTCTCACCTTTGGTGAACATGGAGGACCATTATGTCTAAAAGGCAGTGAAAAGTGTCAACCTCTGTAGTACCAACAGGATTTGTTGCATTCCGGATATGAGGTGAGGGAGAAAGAAGGGCTTCAAGGGCAAGCTCAAGTTGCTTGAGCTACTGGAAGAATGAAGAAGACTGCAGGGAGGGGTATGGAGAGCATGACTGAGGCTGAGAGTAAAAGCCTGGTTTTAGACATATGTTTGAGATACCTAGAGACCTCCAAGAGGAGTTATTGAATGGGAAGTATGGAGTTCAGGAAAAAGATCCAGATTGGTAATACAGAGTCAGGAGATTGGACGAGTTCATCTAGGGAGTTAGTGTAAATGAAGGGAGGCACATCCCATGTTCAGAGGATGGGGAAACAAGGAGGAACAGGCACAAAGACCAAGAAGCAGTAGCCAGTGAAATCAAAGGAGAATCAACAGAGAGAGCTGACCTGTAAGTATGCAAAGGAAGCTTTGGAGAGCCAGGGAACCATCATATATGAGGACTCTGCAGATAGATGAGCTAGAACGAGGACTCCAATTGACCCTTTAGGTTGTGGAGCTCACTGGTGTCAGCAAACGGCATTTTTGTTGGAGTCTGGAGACAAAGCACAGCTGGAGTGAGTTTGAGAAAGAATGGGAGGAGGGCATGGTATCTAACGAGATTATCAAAAAGGGAGTTTGAAAAAGAATGAGTGATTGTGGGAATAAAAATGTGCAGCTGTTGAAAAAAACCTCATTTTATGAGAAGAATGATCAAATATGAAGAGCATACTAGAATGTTAGGTTGAAGGATTTTCCCAGAGTGTGGCATAAAGAAATAAAAATGGGAATTAGAAAATAAAAGTTAAGAGAAGGGAAGACAACATTTGAAGACACAATTGCTGAAATTTTCAGAGAGCTAAATAAAGACATGTATCTTCAGATTTGACAGGCCCACTGGGCTCCTCCCGGGGTTAGATGATAATAATAACATGGAAGTAGTAGTAATAGTGGTAATAAAACCTCTTACATCAAAATATCATAGTGACATTTAAAGTTATAAAGAATAAAGGAAATAATTGGAAAGCTATCCAAGAGAGGCCAGTATGAGTCAGGGCACGATGGACCTTTGAGGTCAAGGAAAGAGTTTGAGTTTTGTTCTAAGAGCAATGGAAACCACTGAAGGATTTTAAGAAAGGGCAGGGAAGGGGAGTGACAAAAATTCTGATTTGTTTTAAAGATCTCTGTGGCTGAAGATAGATGGCAACAGTACTGGAAGTTTGGGGAAAATAGTGAATGAAAGGAGACCAGGGAAGAAGCTCTCACAAACATGCAGTTGAGAGATGAGTATTATAACTACTGCTATTAAAACCAGTGATTATTGAGATCTTGACTAGCCAAGCACTAGTCTAAACACTTTACATGCATCAATTTATTTAATTTTCACTATGGCCCTCTGAGGGAGGAACTATTATCTCCAGTTGACAGATGAGTAAATAGACACACAGAGAGCTTAAACAGGTTGCCCAAGGTCACCCAGCCAGTGGGTGGCAGAGTCAGGATTTGAACCTGTACAGTGTCTGGCTCCAGAGCCCATTCTTTTCATCAGTACCCTCTAGGACTTAGGGCAGAGTAGTAATAATAGAGAATGGAGGTGTGGATGAGTTTGAGAGAGATTTCAGAGGCAGCATGGACAGGCTGATGATGGGGATGAGGTAAACAATGAATCAAGAAGAGTTTCTATATTTCTGACTTGAGCAATTGGATGATAGTGATGCTCTTTACTGACATCAATTCACATTTCTGCTTAAAACTCTGTGATTGCTCTCCATGGCCTGTAAGTTTCTGTCCCAAGACCACGGCCAAGAGGAAGACCCACCATCTGATTTGCCCAGCACTGAGGATGTGAGACTGAGGGTGGGTTTCTAAGGACATGGGCCTTTTGGTTTTAAAACCCTGGAAAGACCCAGCATCTAGGATGAGTTGGTCACTGTATTAGTCAGTCAAAGGGGTGCTGATGCAAAGTACCAGGAATCTGTTGGTTGTTATAAAGGGTATTTATTTGGGGTAGAAGTTTACAGTCACAAGGCCCTAAAGAGTCCAATTCAAGGTACCATAAGAGGTACTTTCTTATCCAAAGTCATTTGCCATGTGTTGAAGCAAGATAGTGGGTGATATCTGTGAGGGTTCAGGCTTCCTTCTTCCTCTTAAGGTTCTGTGGTGCCAGCTTCTTCTGATCTCAGCTGTAGGCTGGCATAAAGCTCGCCTCTCTCTCTCCCTGGGATTCATTCCCAGCTGTTCTGCTCTGTTCTCTCCACAAGGTCAGCTGTAGACTATCAGGCTCATCTCTCTTCCCAGGGTCTCTGCCATGTCTAATGAGCTGTCTCTCTTCCTCTGCATTCTTCTTCTCTGTACATCTACTTCCATGTGAGAGTCTGTTTTATCAGCCCACAAAGCAGGCTGGGACTCAATGCTGAGTCGCACTCTAATGACAGTGGTTGAATCAAAGCCCTAACCTTAACATAATTTAATCAGATGTCTCTGCTGAATCTCATATAATCAAAGGGGATCACACCAGAGGAATAGACCAGTTTACAAACATAATCTTTCTTTCTGGAGTTCATAAATAATCTTAGACTGCCACAGTTCCTCTCTGCCAACGTCTCCAACCTCATCTCAGGCCTTGCACGTGCTGTGCTGTTGCACGTTCCGCTCTGTGCTTTGAACAGCTGGCTTCCTCTCGTCTCCTGCTCACAGCTTAAATGTCACCCCTTACAGTGGCCCTCCCCTCCTGGCCACCCTCTCTTATGTAGCCTAACCCCAGATGTTCTCTAGCTTAGACATGCTAGCCCAGAACATATCACAGGTTATTTAATTACCTGCTCACACCTCGGCTTGACTGTAAACTCCAGGAAGGCAGGGCCCCTGCCTGTCTCCTTTCCCTAGCATAAGGTGGTGCTGTTATACAGTGTGTTGAAGGAAAAACGCTCATGACTAAATGAGAAAAACTGACAACAATTGCAGCAAAAGAACTGAAATATTAGGAAGGTACTTCCTCACTGGAAGCTGCTAGAAAAGGTTATCAAGAGAGCTTTCAGCAAAAACACATTTGGAAATTAAAGCTTGTAATTATATTTTTACCATTTCTTCCCTCCATTCCTGTCTCTCTGCCTTGCTGTAGTCACAGTGAACGAGAGAGATAAGGGTGGCACGGGGACCTCTGGCTTGGTGATTGGACCCATTGTAAATTCTGCAAGCTCTTTTCTACCTGATATCGTCCTACTTTTCCCTACCAGAAATGCCACTACTGAAATTTGGGGAAGACATTGCTTTGGAGTTATCCATTATTACCTTACTTGTTTCATTCACATCACAAATCAAAGTGGGTAATATTTATTTGCTGTTTAACTTTGCGGGAATGGCTTTTCTTTGACATATGTATGTCCTATGTGTTATTGTTTTTGTACTATTTTAAAACTCATCTCTTGCTCATAACAGTGAAAAATCATAAACTACATACAAGTTCAATACTATTTGATTGGTTAAATGAATTCCATTTCATTCCTAGAGTGGAATACTCTAGAACCATTAAACACAATTAGATAACTCTCTGTTTATTGATATTAGAAGCATGTCCATGATAAACTGGTAAATAATAAGAAAATAAAACCCAGATGGAAACACAAAAATGTTAACAAAAGTTATCTCTGAACAGTGCAGTGATATATTTTATTTTCTTCTTTACTCTTTTTTTGTTTTTGTGGACTTTTATTTGAGCATGTAGTATTTTCATAATTAGTTAGGGAAAGCACTTTCCAATATGGAAAAAATAAAAACAAGTTTGGGGGGAAAATGTATCTCATTAGTATTTACTAATCTGTGGAACTATCTCTAGTCTTCTAAGAGCGACAAAGAATTCAGAATGAACCTGGTTTATCTCTGCATATACATATGTTGTATAGAATATATAAGCTTTGTGATATATTTTAGACATATATGCAAATGCATAAAACACTACAAAATGTGTAATATGGCATGTGTTGTAAGATATATGTCTGTTTATACATAAATAAGTACAATTTTATTTGTAACATATATAATGTCCTATACTCAGTATATTGTTTCACTGAATGTATTTTTCCAGGTGAAATATTTAGTGTGTATTTACTCAGATAATCAATTCATATTCTAATCTCCCTTGTCATACCTGTGCTGGATGGGTTGTTTTTTTGTTTCTTGTTTGTTTGCTTGTTTGTTTGTTTGTTTTAATGAGATGTTCGGAAAGATAAAGCATCCATCTGGCTGGCTGGTTCCACCAAGGACCATGGGGCTCCTGGTGGCATCATTAGCATTTGTTAAATCCCACCTTTCCTTAAAAGTGCCCCTCACCAACCTGTTCATGGCAGGAAGAAGGGGGTTTGATTGGTGCATGGCTCCTCCTGGCCTAATTTATCTTGGGGTATGGTGGCAAGGTGGTGCTGGATTGGATATTGAATAACCAGCAGAGCTGGCCTTTAGAGATCTGGTTTTGCATATCAACTGATAATACATTCACAGTTCCCAAATGCCTGTGATAGACATTCGTTTTGAACCATCTATTTTATGTTTTTATCTGTTGCAGTGTCTTTTCTCCTTCCCTTCCTTCCTGCCTTCTATTACCATGTCTCTTTCACTCTCAGAGGAGTAGATGGAGGTGTTGACCAGTTGAAAAATCTAGAGAGCTGTTGGTAGCATCCAGACATTCGAGTTCCAGGGGCCTTGGAAAGTTCTTGTCTCGGACAAGATGGCAGACTGGCATTGGGAGCCGGTTGCCCTGGAACAGAGACCGCCCTCCCCCCACCAGCATCCCACCTGGGCAGCCTGGTCTGCTCCTGAAAGGGGACTATTTGTGGCTCCTGCAGACAGAGCTCCAGCCTGAGCTCATCTCATAGTTAATTGCTTTTGACACCAATTCACTCCATCTAAGAAAGCCAACTGAGATCTTCTGCCTTGGTACCTTGTTCCCCTCTTATTTTATTTTAACAAGTACCCAACAACAGATTGTGAGAAGTGGAGTCAGGTCTAGAATCAAGACATTTTATTCAAGAGCTGCATTTGAACTACTGTGCACAGTGGCTCTGGGTCCTCTTTGTCAGTATCAGAACCACAGAGGCCATGGGTGCCTTCTGCCACAGCTTGCCTTGTTTCAGAAGAGTGATGTGTTTCCATTTATTCTATTCCTGAGGTTTTACAGGAAAGCATTCTCCATGTGTGACCTGCGATGTAGACCAACATTTCTCACCTGTTCTTTTCTGATGCTGGGGAGTCACGTGCAGGCAGGCTTATTCAAAAAGGGACCTTCTCCCCTCTAGTTTGCTGGCTTTGTGATGCCCCAGACACTTGCAGCCAGAGGGGAGAATATAGGAATGGGGTGAGGAGAGCAAGTTCCAGGTCCAATTCAACCACCAACCTGTTAGGTGACTTTATGAAATATCCATTATTCTCCAGGGCCAGTAGTCTCATCTGCAAAATAGGACCCTCCTATTTGACCGAGCAGCCTCCAGAGTAATGAAGGAGGGCAGCTAGTTATAAAAGGCACACCTTGCAGGCAAGTAACTGCACTAGGTATTTCCACAGGTTTTACCATCTGAAGCTTTCCATAGTCATGTGAAGGCAAAAATCATATCCATAGAAAGGAACGTATTTTACAAAATTAAGTGTTCTGCAAATATAAATGATTATTGTGAGAGAAACATGTTGCATTATACTAAATAATAAAATAAATTATCTGTGGCCTATAATACTTGTTTTAAATGGCTGTACGGCTATGTCCTTTGAACTAGATAGATAATGAAAATTGAATTGAATCTATAATGCATCAAACCCAAGTCTTCTTGGGAAAATGGAGTAAAATGAGGAAATGTCTGGTGCCCTGCACTTAGTAGATGCTCAATAAATACTTAGGTAGATGTGGATAATAGAGAATTCTGATGGAAGTGTGGACTACACCATTTTAGCATGCAGTTGCCTGTCTTTACTCCTTTGTCCTTATCCTAGAATTTCATTTCTATGAATTACTCACTTCAGTTGTATGTGCAACATTCTTCTGGCTTGGTTTTATGTATTAGAACATATCTGCAATATTATTTTAAGGAATTATGATATTTCACGCACAGGAAAAAGATGGAGATTTCATGCTAAAGCAAAGATTACATCCTGGATTTGATAAAGGAATAATCGACTCAGAATCCAGTGGCTTCTGGAAAGATGGCTTTGACTAAAACTGAAATGTTGTCCCATAACCCAATAAACGTATATACAATTCAATATGCACTAAAATAATTTTAGAAGCCATCATTCTATTTCAGCAGTAAATGCAGCTCAAAGTGGTATGAATTCCCCATTGAGATGATGTGGTGGGGAGAATGAAAGAATCTTTTGGTACAATTCATTTATTTTAGTGTCCCAAATGTTAGTCGCTCCAGGAGCAAGTGTGTTTGCAGCTGCATTGTGGTCTGCCTCCTGTCACAGAGGGAAATGAATGACCTCCTCTGTAGCCACCAACCTGCACTGCCTCCATGACAGAAGATCCATCAATTTTCTCCTAAGAGTAGAATAGAACCCACATTTGGGTGTAGTGCAAATTAAATTTTTAATAGAAAACCGAAGAAAGAAGCTTTGCCCATTTATTTCATGGTGTATTGTGTTCGAAGAGGGAGAAATTTGGAGATGTGGGATAGCACAGGTAAGGCTAGTTCCCTCCTTTGTAGATTTATCTTCTGAAATATTTGCATGTTTTATACAACCTGTGGTTTCTTTTCCATTTTATTCTGGTTCCCTTTTCATTTTCCAGACAATCACTGGACACTACTTCACTGTTATTCTTTCTCCTTACAAACAAGTAGAAGACTTATGATCTATACCTTGTATAGGACATGCAAGGATTCATTTCTAATAGTATTTTGTGAAAAGAAATCATAGGGAAACAGACTTGGCCCAGTGGTTAGGGCGTCCGTCTACCACATGGGAGGTCCGCGGTTCAAACCCCGGGCCTCCTTGATCCATGTGGAGCTGGCCCATGCGCAGTGCTGATGGCGCGCAAGGAGTGCCCTGCCACGCAGGGGTGTCTCCACGTAGGGGAGCCCCACTCTCAAGGAGTGCGCCCTGTAAGGAGAGCCGCCCAGCGCGAAAGAAAGTGCAGCCTCCGCAGGAATGGCGCCGCCCACATTTCCCGTGCTGCTGACGACAACAGAAGCGGACAAAGAAACAAGATGCAGTGAAGGGACACAGAGAACAGACAACCGGGGGAGTGGGGGGGATATAAATAAATAAATAAATAAGAAAGAAGCACTTACATTTAAAAAAAAAAAAAAGAAATCATAGACAGGGGAAGCATTCGTGTGAGCAACCTTTTCTTCAAAAGAGGATGATTCAATTATATGACTCTAAAACTTTTTGTTTTCAAATAGTAATTGAAACTGAGGTTAAGTTAAGCAATGTTAAAAAATGGGGCATCATTATTTGAGTTTTTTCTTGTTCCACAAGAAGACACAGAAATTTATTTTAGATTTCATTTAACCTCTTTCCTTTACTCTAGAGTACTTTATTACTATCTTTGAAAAAGGAACAAGTGTCATGTTTAGCCATATGGCATAGAATTACAAAAAAAGTGATAAATGTAAAGAATGACCCAACTTTTGGAACAAAAAAAATGTTTTATATAAGCATATCAAATTCCATAATTATGGAATTGATAAGGCATGGACTAATATCTGCCAAGACACATGAGGTATCAAACTCATGGCATTTTCAAGCTGGCATACCTCATATGATAGATGAAACCTAGAAGGAAAGCATATTATTGGAGCTAGGTTCTAGTAGCTGTTTGTAGACCCACAAGAATGGAGAAGAAGGAAGTATATTAGAGAATGCTAGTTGCTAAAACAGACAAACCCTGAAATCTTGGTAACTTAACCAATAGGGGCTGATTTCTTGCTAACATGAATTCCAAAACAGGAGTTCCTGATTTTAAAAAGTCCAAAAGAATGAGTAGCCTTCCATGAGGCCATTCATGGACCCAGGCTCCTTCCACCTGTGGCTGCCCACTCTGCATTCAGTCAGGAGACGGAGAAAGGGCTTAAGATTGCATGTGAGAGGTCCGTCTGGGCCATGCCTGAGCCTCCATCATCTCTACCTCCATGTCATTGGCCGGCACTTAGTTACATAGCTGGGATATCTGCAGGGAAGGCTGGAAAATATAGTTCAGTTGTGCTCTTAGAGGTAAGAGGAGATGGGTTGTGTGATCAGCTAGACCAGTGTTTGCTATCGGGAACCAAGTTCTTGAGGATTAGGAATGAGAAATCAAAACTTGAAAGAAGATCCAAGAGATGAGTCAAGTTATAATAGAAGAGGGAATTGTCAAAAGGAAATGCAAATTTCCACCATTGTTATGCAGCTGATGTATGGCAATGCCCATGGTACCATAATGCTAATGAGCTTCTGAATTCTTTTTTTTTTTTTCCGAGGAACCAGGGCAGGGATTGAACCTGGGACTGTGTATGTGGGAAGCTGGCACTCAACCACCAAGCTACATCGGCTCCCTGGGGTTGTTGTTCTTGTTTTTTTCATTTTGTTTTGCTTGTTGTTTGTTTTTTCAGGAGGCACAGGAACCAAACCCAGGACCTCCCATATGGGAGGTGGGAGCTTAACTCCTTGAGCCACATCTGCTCTCCTCTGAATTCTTTTTAAATAGATTTCCAATTTAATTTTTTGTAAAGATTTTTAAATGGAAATTATACATTGTAATGATAAAAATTAGATTTTCTCTATAGACAGCATTGCTCAAACATATTATCCTTTGGTAAAGTGCATATATCTAATTAAAATACCATCCAAAGATAGAGAAACATTACAAGGGCTATATGTTTTGTCCAACATTGATGAGCATCAGTGGAATGATTAGATAATTGATGAGCATCAGTGGAATGATTAGATAATCAAATTTCCACCCACTTCCATTTTCACTTTTTTAATAAAGTAACTGTAAAACAAAATATGGAAAATACAAGTGGCAAATATTTTACTCCACTGTTTTCTAGTCCACATAGTCTGTGTTCTGTTTGTTTATTTCTTTCTGTACTGATTTTTTATTTTGAAGGAACACAGTGCCTGCAGAAAAGAGACAGTGTAATTGTGTTTACATTTCACCTGCACTTTTGATTTTCAATAGATAGAGAAAAAGGTATAGTTCTCCCTCCTTGGTATTCATTGCAATAGCCTTGGCAAGAGAGGAAAGGAAATCTCCAGCAAATTTGTATTGTTATCTTTGTTGGCTATTTGGTGATCTGATTTATAAACTCTTTCTCTGATTGTAATGTTAACAACTGTCCAATTTGGACTGATTAGACATCATCATCCTCTTTTTAACAAAAGCAAGTATATTTAAAACATTTTTTTATACAAAACCTTTTTAATTTTCATAAATTTTCTTTGTTATACAATTAGAAACATTCTGTCTATACATTTTGTGTTATCCTTTTTAAACCTTAGCTTCATGAGTGCTTCTCACACTATTAAGCATGCTTCAAACTTGAATTGTTGATAGACTCATTAACATACCATTCCATGGCTGGGCCTGCAATTAGTTGACTATTGCTTATAGCTGGATACGGTGGATGTTTCCAGGTTTTCTCTTAGCTGTTAGCAACACTATGATAAATGACATTAAACATGAATCTTTGTGTGATTTTCTAGGTATCTCCTTACAGTCAATTTCAAGGGGTAACAGGAGATGAAAGGGAATGGGCATTTGTAAAACATTGTGATGCTTCTTGCCAAATTCTTGATCTTTAGAATGTTGCACCAATTTGCTGGTAGTCATGGTGAATGCCCTTTTCCAAACCTGAGCATTACCTTGTCCAAAGCTTTACCACAATAACCAAAATGTCAAAATTTAAATTAAAGACAGGATCTGACCCTGCACTTGCAAGACACATCCTTGGTCACATCACCTCATCCTGACCTCTCAGGATCTGCCTTTATTTCAAATTTTGCTATTTTTCTCATCTTGGATTTTTGGCATTAATCTTGATTTTTTAAAAAAATATTGCATTAATTATTACTTATCTTGATACTGAGTTTTTTGGTACTTCATTAAGATTTGCACCCAAGGTGAATGCCTCACTCACCTCAACCTAGTCTTACTCTCACGATTTGAAGCCAGGACCCAAACAAGGCTGTGCTGTATTTTGACATGCCCAAGGACATTTTAATACCTGAGAAAAAACAATGACATTTCCAGATTATTAAGCAGATGCAATGATTAGGGCCAATCAAATCCCCAAAGGGACTTCTTCCCCTGCTCTTTTGGACTCTTTGTTTTGTGTAAGTAATATGAGACATTACTTAACATGTTTGTGTGAGTAACATTTCGATCTTGAAAGTGTTTCTCAGGTAAATATATATGTTTGTCAGTGCTTGCAGCTTTATAAAAAACACTATTACAAAATTATCTGTAAAGACAATTTGCAGGACAGTAAATAATAATGACTACACATTGACTCATTCATTCAAAATTTACTGAGTATTTATTATGTGCCAGGTCCTGTGCCTAGTTCCTGATCGACAGGGCTGAATAAAACTGCTGCCCTCAAGGAACTGGCAGATGGGTGGGAAAGAAAAACAATGAACAAATAAAATCATCACTTTGTAATTACTAACTGTAATGAGTGCAGGAAAAGAGCAGAGTGCCCTGAGTACCTTCTAACTTTTCTGCACTCTACTGAGCTACTGGAAGCTATGAATCTTCGCTTTTCATCCTCAGAATAAACACTGCAAGGTGGGTATGATTTTCTGTATTTAGCTGGTGAGGAAATAAAGGGTCCTATAGGTCCCACTGCATTCCCAGGGTACCCCACAGCTAGATAGAAGTAGAACCAGCTTTATAAACCCTGGAGCTCAGTGGAAACCTGGGGTTTTATCTCTGCAGGCTGTCCCTCCGCTCATTTGTCAACCACCACCTCACTCCATTCCCACCTTCTAGCTTCTGAGAGGTTCACACATAACATTCCCACCTTCCTATCTTTGACTTGGACACAGGAGCCTACAGGTGGACAGCAAAATGCCCATTTAGATAAAGCTGGGTGGAGAACATGGCTTTGCTATGCAATTGAAACGCATGTTTCCTCCCTCCCCTGCACCCCCACTGCCACCCCACTCTAAACCAAGCCAACGAAAGTTGGAATCTGCTGGGCAGGTAGTTATTCAGGATCACTGGCCTTTCACAGGGAGGGAAGGAAAGGGAACCTATAGTGAGTGCTTACAAAATTTTCTAGATCAGTTCCTCTTCTTGAGAAATGGGAATCATCCAGTTTCCCACCACTTAGGTGACTTGTGCTCCTCTGGTGTCTAAGGGGCTGACACAGGAGGAAATAGAAGTGGAGGAGATGATTTCCCCATCACATGCCTATTGTGGAGGGAGTTGCTACAATGGTACAATGGTGCATCATTGGAAAATAGGTCCAGGGTACCCCAGAATCTTTCAACAAATGATCTCTTTATTATTTGCATAACATAGAGTCCAGAAGGGCAAATGGCCTTTGTTACACAAAACAAAGAGTCCAAAGAGCAGGAAAAGAAAGTCCCATTTTGACTCATCTCCTGGGTGGCCAAAAAGTGCTCAGGTCAGCATCAGTAGATGGCAGCTCTGCATACCCCTCTTGAGGCTGCAGAAGAGAGACAAATCTATACTGTTTGAGTGCAGTTTTTATCCATCTCAGGTGTGGGAGGTAGGGGGACCTGCCACTGAGAATTCCTGCCTTGATTAGCATCTGGGGTTGCTGCTTCCCAGTTTGTGGGTTTCCGGTCTGGCTGGGCCTTTCCATTAGAGTTAACATCTCCCCCACGTTGTAGAGTGGCACACAACAGAAAAGGCGGTGGGGGTGGAGGAAGTGGGGTGGGTAAAGTCTGGGCAATTGCTGCTTTACAGGTGTCTGTGACATCCCTTCCACTCATCTCTATCTATCCCCCTCGTTGTTTGATTAAGTAAAAGCCTGTGCCTTCTGGGCAGCTGAAGCTTTGTGAAAAAAGTCTTCTTGCAGTTTACAAATACTTCTGAAATGTACCTATCTTTTCTATGGAGATAAAGATTATGATAAATTAAGGGGCAGATAACCAAGCAGGTGATTGCTGTAGGAAACTGTAGCGTTCGTGTGACCTTAATAAAATTACCATTTGCAGTTGATCTGTGGACCTGGACCCAAGTTCCATTTTAATAAACAGGCTGATATCAAGATGACAGTGCATGTAATTGTAATTATTTGGACAGCAGTCCAATACTGGCTATTCAGGTATACTTGGCCATGGATAACCATGCAAACATGGACAACATACAAGATGCTGTTTCCAGCAGTGAAGGCCATCTAGGCCCAGAGATGAGGTCATGGACACCAGTGAGAGGCAGTTCTCCTAGTGGTACCCACAGAGGGCTGTCCTTTCGGATGAGCAGCTACAATTTGTAGGGCTTGGGATTATGGGTATCTGATTTTGGGATCTGACTTTATCCTCTCCACTGCCCCTGCTTATGCTTTCAACAAGCGTTCATGCACCTGCTGACTCCTGTAGCCTGGTGGGAGAGGAGACACTAACTTATACCCAAATACAATGAGATGCCATTTACAGTGGAGGTGAAAGAGTCTAAATCTTCCCTCCAATGAAAGTGTTAATTGGATATGTATTATTCTGATATTACAACTAATTCATTTCATTACACTCTTCAAAATTATTAAGGACCTCTATGAGTCTTTATGTGGGTTATATCTATCAATATTTATCATATTAAAAATCAAAACTGAAGAATTTCTTAATTATTTATGAATTCCTTTTAAAACAATAGTAATAAATTCATCATATGTTAACATAAATAACACATTAATGAAACCTTATCTTACTAAACAAAAAATATGGAGAAAAGTGGCATTGTTTTTACATTTCTGCAAGTCTCTTTAATGTCCGGTTTAATGGAACACATATCTGCCCCTGCAGTTAATCTGGTGCAATATCACATGCCATGTATCCCCTGGAAAACTTCACTGCCATATTCATGAGAGAATAAAAGTGAAGATAAATAAAACTTTAGAATTATTGCAATAATAATTTTGACCTCATGATGCCCGAAAAGAATTTTGGAGACCCACAAGAGTTCACAGATGACACTTTGAAAACTGTTGTCATATGGTATTCTATTAAAAGTGTTCATTTCCTGAAGACACTCAAGCACCCAAATCTGATATGGTTCTTTGGAATTGAGTCACAGCATTTAAATATTTATCCAAAATTCAAATGTGTCTGTGTTTTTTATTTTTAATTTTCATTACAAAGAGAACATGTAATGGCAAAATTAATTATGGCAGACACCAGGTCAGTGGTGTACTAGAGCTGGCTTGAACAGGCTTGAGAAAGCTGATTATTAAATATTCAGGAATTTGCCAGTCTATTCCATTAGTAGCTTGGAATCAGCCATGGTGGCAGTATTTATACCACAGAAATTGGAAAGTGCTACAAGTTAGGGCCTTATTGTTTGTTTTTCAGAGAGCTTCTTTACCAGTTCATTCCCACTTATTGTACCTCTTAGATGAGGAGATTCAGAATGGCAGCCCATGGTGTAATGCCTTTTTTTTTTTTGCTGACTGGATTTTAGCTTGTGTGATTTACTTTTGTTTTGTTTTTATTGTTTTAAATGGAGTATATTTACTTATGCTATGCGGTCAAGTTCCAGATTTCCATAGTCCCTCCCCCCCTCCCCGTTCTTTCTGCCCTAATCTCAGCTTCCACTAGAAGCTGGTCCTTGTTGGTAAATACCAATGTTTGTCTCCGCAGTTCCAGGGTTTCCTTCTGTGTGGCAATCTCTGAACAATCCAAGGCTTTCCTTCCAGCCGGTGATGTTGCAGGGACGGTGTTTGTGTTTGTGTTTCGGCGGAATGGTTAGAGAACAGCAGCCGTCCCTCCTCTCGCAGCCAAAGCAGCAACAGGGACTGGCATGGGTTATGCAGGCAGTTGGCATTATACCCCATTATGATTTACTATTATTTGGAAATTAATGATGGCTCCATATTTTTGGGGGGTGGGGAGCTGTGATTTACGAACCTTTCTCTTACCATCTGTTCACTTGCTTCCAGGCACTGTTTTTCACAGCCTTAGAATTTGTGGGGAATTATGTTAAATGATCACAATATATTTTTTTAAGTTGCATTTTAAAGAAAAACAAAAGAAGCCTTTCCAAAGACAGTTAGCTCCTTTTCTGTAGGTCAATGTAGCATAGATTGCAAGCCAGGAAAAAATGGATAAAGTGAGATTTTTGTTTGGGTTTGTTTTTAATTAAGACCTAAATTGTGATTCTCTTTGAATGGAATGGAAAGTGACGCCAGCTTTGAGTACTCCTTGATGAATTTTGCAATATCGCAGCTGCCAGCAGGGAAATGAGAGCAGGTAGATGTACCCAGAGGGGCTCCTGTGTATCCAGTTGACAGGTGTGAACACCAGTTCCAGGCAGAAAATCTTTCTGTTTCTAACTTCCTGCCTCTAGGAAAGAAGCAGGTTACAACTGCCTGTCTCTTCTAGAAGAAAATTTTATGACTCTTGTCCTGTAAAGCTCTCTTTAAACCCACTTCTCCTCTTAGCTAATTCTAGAGCTTATATGCCCTGATTTTATGCACTCAAATACATGAAAATCCAGCTTTATACATGACGTTAAAGAAGATACAGATGATTCACTTCACACAGGATTCTTAATAGGATTCGTTTAAGTAATACATTCCTGTACTGAATTCAAAATGGCACCTGCTATTCAGAAATTAAATGAACACTCCACTTTTCAGGTACATGTTTATTTTATAAAGCAGGCTACCTACCTGTATTTAACATGCTATACTTAGAAATTTTCCTTATATGTAAATTTTTTTTAAAGATTTTATTTTATTTCTCTCCCCTTACCCGCCACCCCACCCCCCCCCCCCGTTGTCTGTTCTCTGTGTCCATTTGCTGCGTGTTCTTGTCTGCTTCTGTTGTTGTCAGCGGCACAGGAATCTGTGTCTCTTTTTGTTGCGTCATCTTGCTGCATCAACTCTCCATGTGTGCGGCGCCATTCCTGGGCAGGCTACACTTTCTTTCAAGCTGGGCGGCTCTCCTTAGGGGGCGCATTCCTTGCGTGTGGGGCTCCCCTACATGGGGGACACCCCTGCATGGCAGGGCACTCCTTGAGCATCAGCACTGCACGTGGGCCAGCTCCACACGGGTCAAGGAGGCCCAGGGTTTGAACCGTGGACCTCCCTTGTGGTAGACGGATGCCCTAACCACTCGGCGAAGTCTGCTTCCAGTAAACTTTTCCATATTGATTTAAAGACATTTTTAGCAAATTATTTCTTTAGTAGATACAGAAAATCATTTATGTTTCCATAGCACTGGTATCCCTTTTGCTTTTAAGGTCATCAGCCGTGCAGGGTTGAATTCATCATGCTACCGGTTGCTGGCCTAGGATCATCACCGGTCCAGACAGGACCCCTCTTCTGTGCTCCAAATTTATTTTCCCTCCTTTGCCTTCCAACCCCTCTGGTCTAAATAGGAAAACAGATCAGGAAGCAGTGTGGAGTATGCCACCAAGGAAGGAATTGCAGTTACATAAATAGTCAGGAAGAGCCTCTCTTGAACAAAGACCCAAAAGAGATGAAGGAGGGATTCATGGAGATATCTGGAGGAGGTGAATTCCAGGCAGAGAGAAAAGTAACTGCAAAGGCCCTGCGGCTATCGCACACCTGTTGTGTTCGAGGAGCAGCACAGAGGCCAGTGTGACTGAAGCAGGGTGAGCTTGGAGGTGGTTGGGAGAGGGCAGTGGAAAAGGCCTGTTAGAAAGGTACCTTGTAGGAGGTATGAGGACTTTTGTTCTTTCTCTGGGAACTACTGGAGAGTTTTGAAAAGAAGAGAGACGTGGTTTGACTTATGTTCTGACCAGGATGGGCAGTGACTGGTCTATGTGGGAGCAAGGAAGATGAGAAGCAGGATAACTAGTTAAGAAGCTACTACATGATACAGGGGAGAGGTGGTGGTGGCTTGGGTTGCATAGTAGCAGTAAAGGGCATATTTTTGGAACAAAAGGATATACTGAAGGATTGTTTGTAGGACATGAAAGAGAGCAAAGAGCAAATGGAAGGGTGGAGGTAGCCATTAAGTAAGAGAGTGGAGATTGTGGTTTGAGCAGATTTGGAGTGGAAATCAGAAATATGGATTTGGAAATGCTAAATTTGAGATGCTTAATAGGCATTCAATAGGGAGATTTCGGGTAGGCAGTTGGATGTGAAAGTCTGAATTTCAATGTGGTACCTACCCGATTAGATAAAACCATCAGAGCTGCACATGCATGTGACTAAAGAACTGGTCCAAGGACCTTGCCCTCAGCCACAACGCCACCCCAGGGCCTTTACCCTGATGGTGCCTTTTTCCCAGAACACTCATTCTGCAAATAGTTGCAGAGTTTATTCCCTGACTTCCTTCCAGTCTCTTTAGAGAGTCCTTCCCTGACCACTTCATCTGGAAAGCAGCTCCCCTCTGTCCCACCTTACCTCACCATGGATTTATTTTCTTCATAGTGTGTATAATGAACTGACTTGATAATATATAATGTGTATTTACTTATTTGTTTACTATGAGTCCAACCTCAAGACAAGCTCACATGGGTGGGGACTTGGTCAGCCTTGTGCACTGCCATATCCCAACATCAAAGACCATGTTTAGCATATAGTGTAGGCAGTAAATATTTGTTAAGTTAATGAAAAAACAAATCTTCAGATAATCTTCATACTCATTTTAAACAACAGTCTCACCTTCTCTACTCATTCCAATAAATGCTTATTAAACTTGAATAAGAAGTAGCAAGTATATGTTTTATTTTTGTTTTTGTTTGTTTTTTGATTTCTTTTCCACTACTTCCTGTCCAGACCACATGAAAATAGTAGAATTGTTTAAACTCAATAAAAAGGAGGAAGAAGAGGAAGTTCTTAAGTCTGGAGAAGTAAAAAAATAAGTATACCTATTAATTTATTCCATAAGCATCGATTGTGAGCACATTATATGTAAGGTTCTATGCTAAGCACTAGGAATACAAAGTTCAATAAGATACAACCCCTATCTTCAAGAACTTATGCCTTATGGATGAAAAAGAATTATAGAAAACACAGGTAATATGATAAGTTATGTTGAGAGTAGAAAAGTTCAGGAAGTCAAAGGGAAATGTCAAGCTAGGCAACATTTAGGAGCACAGAATGAGAGACGTTCCTGTTTTTTGTTTGTTTGTTTGTTTCTATTTTTTTTAATGTTACATTTAAAAAATATAAGAGGTTCCCATATACCCCCCATCCCCCTCACCCCACTCCTCCCACATCAACAACCTCTTTCAATGTATTCATTGCATTTGGTGAATACATTTTGGAGCACTGCTGCACCACATGGATAATAGTTTACATTGTAGTTTATACTCTCTCCCATTACATTCAGTGGGTTATGGCAGAATATATAGTGTCCAGCATCTGTCCCTGCAACATCATTTAGGACAACTCCAAGTCCCAAAAATGTCTTCACATCACATCTCTTCTTCCCTCTCCCTGCCCACAGCAACTACTGTGGCCACTTTCTCCACATCAATGCTACAATTTCTTCCATTACTAGTCACAATAGTTCCATAGTAGAATATCAGTAAGTCTACTCTAATCCATATTTTATTCCTCCATTCTGTGGACCCTGGGAGGGTGATGTCCACTCCACCTCTATATCAAGAGGGGGCTTAGATTCCACATGGATGATGAATGCAATTCTCCTGCTTACAGTTTATAGGCCATCTCAGTTTCCTGGTATAGTGGTTGACCATCCTTACCTCCCTGTTAGCTGGTCTGGGTAAGTCCAATGAACAAGAGGGTAGGAGTTGCAACTCTGCTGAGGCTCAGGGCCCAGCTGGCACATGGCCAGCCCAGAGATTCAAGTCTCCAGAGTATACACCAACCCCAGCGCCAACCACAGGTTAAGCAAAAGTGACAGAGACATGTGTAGAAAGGTCACATCTGAGTCCAACTCCATCACACTCAGGAATGCAAATTCCAAAGTAGGGCCAACTAACACAGCACTGAACTCCAGAGCCATCTGCCATGACCATAGAACCTGTGGGTCTCTGTAGCCCTCAGGAAAACCAATACCTGGGGTTATATCTACTTTGGCTGTCATTGGGGTCCAGAGGAGGCATGCATAAGCACAATCCCTCTGATAACCTCCTGACTCTTTTTGAAGACTCTTAGTCATATAAACTCATTTGCCTTTGCCATTTCCTTCTTTTATTCAAGGTCAAAGAGCAATTTTCAACACGTGATCCTACATGTAGGCTGAGATATTCTTCTGGTCTGAGTTGACCCTTTTATTCAAGGTCTTTTTCTAGTTACAGCACCAGCTGGTGCTTGGTAGTAATTCCTCGGCGCCAGGGAGGCTCATCCCTGGAAGTCATGACCCACACTGGGGGGAAGGTAATGCATTTACATGCTGAGTTTGGCTTAGAGAGTGGCCACATTTGAGCAACATGGAGGGTCTCAGGAAGTAACTCTTAGGTACCCTACAGCTCTAGGCCTAGTTTGTATTTCAGGCACACAGGCTCATAAGCATAGTCATCAGTATCAAGGGCTCATTGCTGGACCATCCTTCTTCATTGGTCTTTGTTGGTCTTTGCCATTGCCCTTGGAGGATTGTTGCTATTCCATTGGGGAATGTGATAGAGCTCCCCTGGCTAGGAACTCAGCACTTCCTCAGTTGTCATTTGTAACTATAACTACTGTGAAAATACCCACCATATATCCAAATATTTTTATGTACCCTCTACACATGCCCTGGAGAACTACCTCCCAACCATGTGCTCCCTATCAATAACACCCCACACCAGTGTTCCTCCCCTGCCATAGTTGAACCTCTCTGAGGTCCAAAACTTCTTAAAAAATGAAGCCTAATATATTGCCAAATTCAATTAATAGGAAAGTGAAATATAGTGATGGGTTTAAAGATTAGAACTAGAATACATACTAATTTAGAAAAACTAAAAGCAAAAATAAATTGAAGTATTAAAAGATGAAAAATATTACAAAGTTTTGTTTTTGACATTTTGCTTTTCATTGCTGCAATAGGTATTGACCTGTATGTACAGTGGCAAGGCAATTTCTTTCATTTCTTCCTCAGTGTCTACATCCTTTTTTTTTTTTCTTCTTTCTAATTTTTAATTTTGTCTTCACAAAAATTTTAGATCACAGTGATTCACATATACAATATAGAGGACTCCCATATATCCAACATCAAATCCTTTTCCCCCTTCCTCAGCAATGATCTTTTTACATGTTTATGTTATATTTGTTGCCCTTTAAGTAATGAAGATTGATTGTCATGGTGGGCCCTGAGGGAAGGGTGAGAGAAGTATAGTAAATGGGGCGGCAGACTTGGCCCAGTGGTTAGGGTGTCCGTCTCCACATGGGAGGTCTGCGGTTCAAACCCCGGGCCTCCTTGACCTGTGTGGAGCTGGCCCATGCACAGTGCTGATGCGCGCAAGGAGTGCTCTGCCATGCAGGGGTGTCTCCCACGTAGGGGAGCCCTACACGCAAGGAGTGTACCCCGTAAGGAGAGCCACCCAGTGTGAAAGAAAATGCAGCCTGCCCAGGAATGGTGCTGCACACACAGAGAACTGACACAACAAGATGACACAACAAAAAGAAACACAGATTCCCTTGCTGCTGACAACAACAGAAGCAGACAAAGAAGACGCAGCAAATAGACACAGAGAACAGACAACCGGGGTTGGGGGGAGGGGAGAGAAATAAATAAATAAATCTTTAAAAAAAAATAGAGTAGATGGAATCAGGGTAACTGGGGGGCAATGGAAGTGTTCCACAAGATCATGCAATGATGGATATAGGACATGTTAAATTACACCAAAAATGTATAAAAGTCTATAGGCTAAAATGTAAACCATAATGTAAAACATAAGGTAACTAAAAATTTAGAAAATTATACAGTCTAAAATATAAACCATAATGTAAACCAAAATGGAACCATGTTTGAAGCTATGTTTTAATATCTGTTGTTTTTTTAAATAAATCTTTTAACAGTCTCTTTCTATTTTGAGGTATTCTCGAAGTGTCATGTGCATTAAGCATTCACAAGAAAAGTCATTTCTAGTATTGGAACCTATAAAATAAACAAAGGTTGGATCTAGAGTGACAAAGTCCTTCAGAAAATTATTCCAATAATTCATTCTATTTGACACCAATTCATTAGGTCAGAATACAGTGGAGAGAATTAGAGCTTTGTGGTTGTTATTGCATGTTTTTCATTTTTAAGGCCCTGTCAGCCTATATTCCCCAGAGTATAGTGCTGTAGGATTTATATAGCCAAAATGATTATATCATTGAGCACCAAATTCCTCCCTGACAGGGAATCTTGGAAGGAGTGTGGGAAAGAGCTGCTCCTTTAAGCCTTATTATTGCCTCCTCCTTCACATTCCCATTTAAATCCTCACAACTGAGTACTCTGATTTCTACGGAGGTTCTGAGGCCCCAAGTTCAGTAGTATCATATTGAAAGGCATCTTACTTCTTTCATTTTACATGCCATTTGTGTGGATGTAACTTTCTGCACAAGGATTAATTCTTTTTGGCCAATGTTTCCCTTACAAAGTAAAGAAAACTACTACAGTCCTGGCACTTGGGATTTATAAGGGTATTACTTTTTCCACTCTCCAGGTAAGGAAACCGAAGCTCACAGAGAAGCTGACTCAAGGTCATGCACCTAATAGGGGGTTGGTCTGGCTCTGAACCCAGGTCTGAAGGGCTCTCTTCTATCTACCCCATGTCAGCCTGGCTCCATCTAGGCTTGTGATTTAAAATCCTAGAATTAGAGGGGAACTGAAAGGTCAACTAGTCTGTGCTTCCTTTCATTGAAGAAATTTTCATGAACTATACCTGTAGTCATAATTCTGTTATTTCCAACTAAAACATATCATAGCTTTCCTGTTTTTTCTTATTATATCACTAATATACAAATGGATAAATATCTGAGAAGGCTATGGCAGTAACAGCAGAGTTTTAGAATCTCCTCAGTTTCCCCCAAAACTGAGTAAAGAAATAGAATAAACCAAATCGTGTGAGCATTATTTCCAAAAAATCAAGCTGACAAGGTATCCTATGAGACCCCAAAATGAAAATTTGGGGAAACAAACTATTAATAGTAACCAGGTCTTGTGTGATAGTGTCAATAATGCTGGAGGAAGCCAAGGAAAGAAGCAAAGTAGATGACATATACCTGAGGATCCTAAAATTGCCAATAGGGATTCACTGGAAAATAGCCAAAGCTGGGTGGGAGAGGCTTTGTGTACTCAACAGGGAAGTGAATGAAGAGTCTAGGGTGAGGTCTAAAGGAGCTGGGAGCAGTCTGGACCCATGAACTCTTAAAAATCCCAGGATAAAGTCACCCACTGAGGAGAAACTTCTGAGAGCAGAACCCAAATGAGGCAGAACAGAGACAATAGAGACAAAAAAAAGAGAAGATACAGATAAAAGTGGAGAAAGAAAACAGAGGTAGGTGATCCCAAAAAAAGCAAGTCGCCATATAAAATAAATGGAAACAAAAGAGAGGATTCTTTAAAGTATAAAGTTTGAAAAAATAGAAAAACTATCCTGAACTACATCTTCCTTTAAAGGTTTAGAAAAAATTAATTTTACACAAAAATGAGCAACAGATATGATCAAGTTATAACCCCATACAAAATTACTATAAGGGGAAAAATAAAAGGAGTAAAACAACATCTTCATAGGTAATGAAAGAATGCCAGAGACATAGGCCCCTCCACCAATAAAAACTACAACTCACTATTTCAAAGCTAAAAGATACTCAGATGATGATGGAAGATGTGGTAGAAAAATCATAAATCAGAATTAGTGTGACTCAGTAACAAGGTGCTATAACCCAGGAAAGGATTAGAAATCAATGGGTAAAAAAAAAAGGTTAAAGAAAGATTTGAGAGAAAGTGATAACATTTAAAAGACAAAGAGGATACAACATACATATAATAATATGTCCCCCAAAAAGAAAATCAGTGCAAGGGAACAGAACAAATACTAAAAACTATAATTTAAACAATACTTTCCTTTAAAAAGTTTTTTTTTTTAATTACATGTTGAAAGGGCACCATAGTAAAATTAATGGACTTCTAAGAAAAAAAACACTGATCCTTTAGGCATTCAGGTAAAAAGAAAAATCATTTATAAGGGAAAGAAAGGTTGTCATCAAACTTTTCTACAGTGACAATTTTTTCCAAAAGAAAACAGTGTAATAACATATTTAAGATACTTAAATAAGGAAATGTCAGTTAAAGATTTTATATCCAGACAAATTGGCTTTCAAGTGAAAAGTGCGGGCAAACTGCTATAAACACTCAATAATTTGGGGAATATTTACCCCCATAGGCTTTATTTGAAGAATCTAGTAGAGAGAAAATTCCAGCAAATGAAAATAATTCAGGAGACAGCAGACTTGGCCCAGTGGTTAGGGCATCCGTCTACCACATGGGAGGTCCACGGTTCAAACCCCAGGCCTCCTTTACCCATGTGGAGCTGGCCCATGCGTAGTGCTGGTGTGTACAAGGAGTACCCTGCCGCACAGGGGTGTCCCCCGTGAAGGGGAGCCCCACATGCAAGGAGTGCACCCAAGGAGTGCGCCCCATAAGGAGAGCCGCCCAGCGCGAAATAAAGTGCAGCCTGCCCAGGAATGGTGCTATACACACAGAGAGCTGACACAGCAAGATGACACAACAAAAAGAAACACAGATGCCCGTGCCACTGACAACAACAGAAGCGGACAAAGAAGATGCAGCAAATAGACACAGAGAACAGACAATCGGGGTGGGGAGAGGGAAGAGAAATAAATAAATAAATCTTTTTTTAAAAAAAAGAAAATAATTCAATAGGCATTGATATATTGTCTGATAATAGGCACTAAATATAAATATTTTTTCTTGTGAAATTGAGACTAAATGAATGTCAGATGAGAAAAGGTATACTACACAATGTATATAGACCCTCACAATGTAAATACAGTACAACAATGGCAGTAGAGGGAGAGAGGCACCACATATGTAAAAATAATTTTAAACAGTTTTCAGGAATCATATTTGTGGTAATAGAATTGGTATTTTTAACAGAGATTACTTCTTGCAAATGTGAGGTAAAGCAAATGAGCAATTATGTGATATTCTAATTCTGTCATCCCTTGTGTCCTTGAGAATCAAACTTCTAGGTATAGAAGAAAGGGAGTAGAGGATAACTAAAAACCCAGTAGTACTGACTTTGAATTGTAATTAGCATATGTCTCATTAGTTAATACTCATGTGCACTGAAAAGGCTTAGAAACAATAATCATCCCACAGCAAAGAGCTTACCTAATGTCCAGAATGTGATCTTGAAATACTATTTCCAACTAAAAGTGACCAGAGATTCTTGTAAAAATAAACGATTCTAGGTCTGAGCAGAATATGTATAAGGTGAGCCTAGGACATCATGTCATACTAGTTACAAGGAAGCTGAAAGATGATTAGAGTCATCTCAAAAAGACTCAGGAAGATGTTCCCACTGAACAATATGCATTCAATAAAGACAATAGTTTCAGTAGATTGAAGCCCAACAAATATATTTAGGTCCATGAGTTCCTTAGGATATATTTTTTTAAAAACTAATTTGTCATCTTTGGATAATAAAGCACCACTCATTGTTTTTACAAACAATGAATAATGGGACAGAATCCATGTACACCACTTCTACTATATGAACTTTTATCCCTGAGTAATCAAATAATAGATAAGTGAAAGTTTCTAAGTCAGTATCACTGACTGCTAACAGTACAGAGGGAGAGAGAAATATGCATCATGTGGCTCTGGTGGAAGTACACAACACCATCTATGAGTCTTGCCAAAATTATATCTGATGGTCAATCTAGTAGACCAATGGGGATGCAATCAACAAACTCCAGATAGTGGGAATTCTACATAACAAGCAGCTTGGTTTCTTCAGCGAATAAAACACATGAAAAAAAATGTGGAGGGACAGAGATTAGATAAAAAAATACTTAAAAGACATAAAAACCAGAGGCAAAACTACAGTATTTAGTAATGTATAGTCAGGTGGTAAAGCTATAAAGGAAAGTTCAGAAATGAATATCCCAAAAGTGAGGATACTTTTTTTCTTTAAAGATTTATTTATTTACTCCCCTCCCCTTCAGTTGTTTTTGTGCTTGCTGTCTGCTCTCTGTGTCCATTTGCTATGTGTTCTTCTCTGTCTGCTTTTCTTCTCTTTAGGCAGCACCAGATTCTGATCCTGGGAACTTCCAGAGTGGGAGAGAAGTGCTCAATCTCTTGTGCCACCTCAGCTCCCTGGTCTGCTATGTCCCTTATTGTCTCTCCTCTGTGTCTCTTTTTGTTCTGTCATCTTTCTGCACTAGCTCTCCACACAGAACAGCACCCCATGCAGGCCAGCACTCTGTGTGGGCCAGCTCTCCTCTTGGGCCAGCTTGCCTTCACCAGGAGGCCCTGGAAATTGAACCCTGGTAGGTGAAAGGCGAATCACTTGAGCCACATCTGCTTCCCATTAATGGTTACTTTTGAGGGGTTGGGGAAGGTATTGTGATTGGGATGGAGATGTAGAGGGTTTCTGGGGTGTCTGGCAACTTTCTATATTTTGACTTGGGTTGTGGTTATTAAGCATTGACTTTACAATAGTTCATCATGGACCTTACAATAGTTCATTAAGCTATGCGTTAGTTTTATGCAGTTTTCTGTATCTGTGTTTATCATTTTTACAAGTTTTAAAAAAAATCAATACAACTGACCTTTTATTCATCTCCGGTAGATTTTGTGTAATTTTAAAAAAATCACATCACATTGGGTAGGCAAGTCTGGGTATGTGAACAGGCGTTTATTAGCTCATGCTACAAATAGTTCTTGAACAACTGACTGTTAAGGGTACACATTGGAGAAACCCTGCACCTAAAGAGAGGAAAATATAGTACAAAGTAGAATATTATGTGTGCTATACAGCCAAAGCATTATGAGAGTACAGAAGAGTAGGAATTTATTTCTGGTTGGAAGGTTAGCAAAAATTTTACAGTGAATCATATAAAATAATAATCCATGCTGTTTTCTTAAACCTGCAATCCACGTTGAAAGAAGATTTAGAACCCACTGCTTCAATAATCACTCACCCTTAACCCTTGTATTCCCATTTCCATCACTGAACATAACTGAAACCCATTGTTTAAACAGCACTGGTCACCTTTTAGTGACCTTTCCTTAGTTCTTAGTCTCCATAAACACTGGCAAGCTCACTCTTGTTGAGACTTACCTTTCTTAAGACTTTTCTTGCTAAGTTTCTGAACAAATATGTACCCTGAACTTCCTCCTACCTTCCAACTATCCCTTTATCGCCCTTTGATTGCTCTTCCCATCCCTCTGGTTATGTTCTATGCCCATTTCTCTCTTCATTCCCTTGCCTTGACTTCCCTTTCACCCCATGTGGTTCATCTTCAATACCTATCAGACTCTTTTCCTGTTGGATCCCAAGACCAGCCCTTATGACACACAGTTCATCATCTCTGCCTGGATGTCCATCTGGCATCTCAAAACTGACATCCCCAAAATTGAACCCTTTACCTTTGCAAAACAAAATCCTCCTCTTCACCTTACCAATTCAGTTAATGACTTCTCCATCCTCCTGGTCATGACTTTGAGTTTTTGACCTAGTTATCCTGTGGAATATGTTTGTTGTTCCTAACTTAGGTACATTCTATTTCTCTGTGTGAATATTTCTTATGTGCTTTCTGGAACTTCATCCAAATCCAAAGAGAAGGTTCCCTGTAGTAGCTTAATTGGCAGGGCCAACACTCATTGTCCAGTGGATCATGCATGCCTGCATCTGGTATGGGTGATGTAAGCCTTAGGATCCAGCCCAATGCTAGGCATGTTATACCATTAGCTTAGGTGGTGGAGAATCAGATTGAATTTGGCCATCAACACTGTCTAACTAGCTTAAAACAAGCAAAGTTGCAAATGCTTGCTCTGTGAAGATGGGCAATGTCGGGCATGGAAGGCCCCACATTTAGCCTCCACAGCTTCTGTTCCCAACCATACTTATACTTGTCAGGTTATTTTTTTTTTTCTTTTAGCTAAGGAAATGGCCTTAATATACATTGATTTTTTTGGAAAAGATTTATTACAGGCACAACAGCTGTTGTTTGTGCCTGAAGGTATAAGTTTAGGTTGAAACTGCTTCATCCATTTATCCAACTGTTTATTCATTCAAAAGGCATTACCAAAAGCTGACTTTGGTGCTGGATGCTGGTATCAGATGAATGGCATGGCGCCTGCCCTGAAGGAGTTCACTAGATGGGACATGGTTATGGCTTCTATCTACTGACTTAGTGTTTACTGGCCCTGAGGTTGTAATCATTCATTCATTCAGCCATCCATCCATCCACTTCTTTTACACTTTCCACATAATTGGCTATCATGACTGTGAAGATAATTTTCAATGTGGTTGAGACTCATTGCTTGACCTTCAGAACTAGATTGAACAGATACTTGTTGAGTTCCAAACATATCACCAGCACTATGGAAGAGGCTGAGAATGCAGAAGAGAGCTGATAGCATGGCCCCTGCCCTGTGGACCTTCAGTTAACATTATTCAGGTTTCCACGCTATCTTTCTCCTCTAAGAATTTATGCTCTAAAATCCCTATCAGTTTAAATTGTTTTAGTTTCTATTTCTTCCTGTATAGCTAAGTTGCTTCCAAGAAGGGAAATGATAAGTAACATTAAAACTCTCCTAAAAGAGTTGGGTGCTCTTTCTCTAAGAAAATCATTGCAGAACTTTCCAGCTAAAATTATTTTTCTGGATCATCACGATCTTAATACTGGTCAACACCTTGGTGGGAGCTGTGCTGTAAACAATACAGCTAAACAAACAGGGCAGTAATCAAGTACTACCGAATGTTGTAATTTCTCTATTTTTAAAAATATGTAGGGAAGGGAGTAGCATGGGAAGATGATAACAGGAATTTTCTAAGTGCTGTGGATAATCAAGAGTGGTTTTTTTAAAAAGTACTTCTTAAATTTATTCCCACATCCCCTTAAATCTGTCACGATAAAACATCTCATTTTAGTTGATATATGACAAGGAGGCAATCACCGTTAATCAGAATGACACATTTCTACTTACTTTATGGAATAGAAGGTAAATGAAGGTCATGAATAAGAAAACAAAGCAGCTTGTGATTCGAAATGTTTGGAGTTTCTTTTGAAATTCATTTCCTTAGGAAGTTCATAATCTACCGTTTTCTTCTCTTAGCATCATTCATTCAGATTGCCAGAAGTCCTTGTCACTGAAGATGGAAATATTTTGTCTCCTCTCCTGAGTAGAGAACTAGGTTAAATTGCATTGACAAATTTGGATCTTAAAGGGGTAAAATCCCAGAAGTTCTGACTCCAGATACTGGGGGTATCGATTGCGTCCTCTGTGGGATAAGATCACACCTGTGAGGTTAACTTTCTAGCTGGTTACAGCCCTGTCGTGGGAAACTGGCAGGGAAAAGCACCAGAGACTTCATGCATTGTTAGAAGCAGAAACCAGGAGCTGCTTTCCCTCTCCCCTCTCTGTATTTTAAGATGCTTAACTATTTAAGCACCTAGAAATAACTAGGTATCTAGTTAAAACCTTCCCTTCATTGAATATTACTTTTCATAAAGAATTGAATTTTCCTGCCTTTGGTCTGTGGTCACAGAGGACTGGGGGGAGGACGGGTGCAGATTTGAATTACAGTGTAAGCCCAGCTTTGAGGCCATTAGACCTGGTTTTGTGCCTTAGCATTTGTAGAACCCCCCAGAAGTCAGGATGTATCCCACTGTGCTGTGGCATATTATCAGTGGCCTGGTACAGTCTCCACCCCAAAAATTAAAATATATTTTGTGAAATCAAGTGGAAACTTTCACATTAGGGGAGCCAATACAGATCTCTCAAGAGGGATGTAAGGCTATTTGTTCTGGAATCCAAGGATGGGACTCTTCATTGGCAGATTTGGTCTTTGAATCTACAAAGATCATAATGCTCCAGCATTTTGGTCCCACAAATGTCATGCTGCCTATGTCTTGAAGCACTCACAAAGGATTTTTGGGATAATTATCACATTTGTCCGAAGCCTATTATTATTATCATCTAAAAAAATGAATTTTAAGCTCTGATAGGAGACTATAAAGATATAAAAGGAAAATACACAAATACACAGAGAAGATCAAACTCGGGAAGTGTGTCCATCCCTACTTTGGGGTTCAGACCTTGTTGGGGAGTGTGCTTATAGCCCACTAGATGGTAGAGAAATGAGCTTGGTTACGGGAGCCAGAGCTGGCCCAGTGACAGGCTAGCCAGCAGGAAAACACACACACACACACAAACCCTCTGGGGCACAGAAAACCTGTTATCTTGTTAGCTTGTTAGCTTGCAGAAGCAAAGATGGCAGCCTGGAATGGTTGCTTAGCAGCAGGCTCTTTTTCCTTCCCAGAGCTGTGCAAAAATAAACTCGAGCAGGCTTTTTCCTGGCGCGAGCTGTGAACCCAGAGCCAGTGCCTAAGGAACTGACAAGGTGCCTATTTGGGGGATGTGTAAAGCCCAGTTTACGAAGCCTGTCATCTGCAAGTCACTTGAGAGAAACCACATGTGGTACGTCTTGAGACCGGCTCACACACGATGTGCCGTTTCCTGTTCATGTCTTTTTTTTTTGGTGTGGTCGAAGTTCTTAGTCTAGAATTGTAATTTTGTGTGTGTGTGTAGTCCCTTCTCTTCTGTCCTTTTGTCAGATACTTTTTCTAAGAAGAAAAAATTGGAAAGTTCTCCCAAATTTATATTCTTTTTCCAAATATTAGGCCAAATTTGACAGTAAATCCGTCTACAATTACCATTCAGCTTTTTTTGGACTGATTTTTCAGGTAATACAAGAAACTTAACCATGAAACTGACCCAAAAGGAAAAACTCTAGATTCGTTATGACCACTTGCCTATGAGGAAAACCTCATCCATTTGGTGTAAGAGAACAAAAGGTGGGGATAGAGTTGTAGAAAGTGTCTAAAGGAACCCCAGGCAAAAAGACCACTGGGCCTCGGCCAAGCCTTGAAACTTGTGTCTTTTGTATGCCTCTTGCAGACTATCTGAATTACTCCTGTCTTTCTGGAGGAATGTGTTTACAACTTTTTACTCAACTGACCAGTCCAAACTGCACTAAAATCTTCATGGTCTCGTAATACAGTGTAACATCCACTGAAGAAAGAATCTTATTGGTTCAGCTTGTACATTTGTCCACCCCAGGTCCAATCTGCAATGGCCAGTGGGGCAGGGCCGTATTTGGTACAAACAAGGCAGTTGGGAGCTTACATTGGAGGGCAAGGGAGTTAACTGATGTGAGTTAGGAAGACATTCCATAAACATTGAGGAAGTGCCATGTGCCATTTAGAGTTACAGGCTTAGGCACTGACTTCCTAAAATAAGATAATCTTTTACATTTTAGCAAGGCACACTTAAAAAATATACTCCAATGGACATAAATTTTTTAAGACTCCAAGGATGAATATTGTCCAAAATGATTTTCTGACAGCCCAATCGCCAATGATTTTGGTGTAGAAATCAAAAAGTATGTTAGGGTAAGACCCAGAATCAAATGAGGAGCTCAGACTTAATAAGGATAAAAGGAGCAGGGCATGTTCAAGGGTGGAGGCAAGCCAGGAACCAAAGGGAAGAGAGCAGACCAAGACAAAGACTGAAGAACAAAGCTTGCTAAGAACAAGAAAATGCAAGAGAAATATTATTTGCATTTTAAAAGTTATACCAAAACAAAGAATAAAGAGTTGACTATGCCAAGAGAAACCAAAAGAACTATCAATTGGCTTTTAAAGGTTATAGCTGGAGCAAGAAGATGAAAAAGGTAGGCGGGGCGGGGGTGGGGGCCAGAGAGGGGTCCTATCTCTTGGATCTAACTGAATAATTCCAACAGATGACAGAGAAAACCTGACTTTGCATAATCTCATTGGGATTCCATTTTCTCTGGCAAGGGTCGAAAAAAGAGATTGTAGAGGTTAGAGCTAATCTGGAAATCCCAGTCATGTCTCCTTGGGTTGAAAGAGCTTACCTAATCTAGTCAAGGAAAGGTAGCAGTGGGAGGTGGTTACAGGGGTAATACAAAAATCTCACAGAATTGAAGGAGTGAAAACAAAGTCCAGCCAGATTTCAGAAGAACCAGAAAGGCACTAACAAAACTAACAGCCCTCCCCAGTCCTTAGGGGCAAAAAATGCCTAGTTTGGAGGATTCAGCTTATTGGATACAATTCTTCCTTTTTATTACAAATATTTTGTGACATCTCTTTTGCTATCTTGAAATGAACTTCATGAATAATATGACTTAATTTCAGAATAAAATTAATACAATGCCCTATTTTAGCAAATTTTTATTGTCTTTTTAAAAAAATATACATAGATCACACAAAATATTACATTAAAAAATATAAAAGGTTCCCATATACCCCACTCCCCACCCCACCCCCACTGCTCCCACATCAACAACTTCTTTCATCATTGTGGCACATTCATTGCATTTAATGAATACATTTTGGAGCACTGCTATACCATGTGGATTATAGTTCACATTGTAGCTGGTTTTTTTTAAATTTAAAAAAATTTTAACTGTATTTTTTTGAAGATACATAGATCACAAAAATGTTACATTAAAAAATGTAAGAGGTTCCCATATACCCCACACCACACCCTGCCCACTCCTCCCACCTCAACAACCCCTCTCATCATTGTGGCACATTCATTGCATTTGGTGAATACATTTTGGAGCACTGCTGCACCGCATGGATTATAGTTTACATTGTAGTTTACACTCTCCCCCAGTCCTTTCAGTGGGTTATGGCAGGATATATAATGTCTAGCATCTGACCCTGCATTATCATTTAGGACAACTCCAAGTCCCGAAAATGCCCCCACAACACATCTCTTCTTCCCTCTCCCTGCCCTCAGCAACTAATTCCCCTCTCAATACAGAGGTGGAGTGGACATCACCATCCCATGGTCCTCAGGATGAAGGAACAAAATATGAATTAGAATGGACTTACTGGTATTTTACTATAGAACTATTGTGACTAGTAATGGAAGATATTGTAGCATTGATGTGGAGAGAGTGGCCACAATGCTCTTTTAAAACAAAAAGATGTGCTTTTATGCATAAACTTCCAGGCATGACAATACCAGAAGAAATAATAGTCATGTGTTTGAACCTATTTGTGGCATCACCATGAAGGTGACAACTCTAAGTACAGACTGATAAAATCAAATTGTGCTGGCAGCATGATTTTCCAAAATGGTTGTCCCATTGTCTATTGCTGTGTAAAAAACCAAAACTCAAGGGCCTCAAAGGCTATTTTATTATATTTATGGGTCCTATGGACCAGTAACTCAGAAAGATTACAGTGGGAATGACTAGTCTCTGCTCCATGATGTTTGTGGCCTCAGCTGAGATGGTTCCAGTAGATGGGCCCTGGATCATCAGAGGCTGGAGGATCCATTTCCAAGATGGGCTGTATTTCATTCATTTGCCTGGTCCCTAGGGTAGGAGGTTGAAGACCCGACTGCCTGCCTTGATGATCCAGCATGGCCATCTCAGGGTAGTCAGACTTGGCAGTCAGGTATCCAAGCACAAGTGTTCCAGGAAATGCTGTGTGACCTTTGGTGACTTAGCTGCAGAAGTTGCATCATATTTCTGCCATACTCTCCATCAAAGAAATCATAAGTCTGCCCAGAGTAGGGGAGGAGGGGGGCAGGAGGGAAATAAGCCTACCTCTTGATGTACAGGTCAGTTTGAAAACCACCACAGGGACTGGTTCTCAGCAAATTTCCAACTAAACAGATGGTACCCTTTCTTTGAATTGTACAGAAGTTGCAGTCCTAAAAACTTCAGTATGTATTAAAAACTTGCAAGCAATATGTTATGTATATGTGTAATATAGAGTTAGGCTCTAGGCTTGACCTTTATACACCTTGTTTAGCAGGACTTTTGAAGGTCATGTAGGACACAGGTTCTTCTTTGTTGTGTGCAACAATTTTACGCATTGCAGGAAGTTTAGCATCCTTAGCATATGCCCACTAAATGCTGGTACCAATCCCCCACCCCCACCCCAGTTATTTCTCTCCCTCCCCTACAGACTGGCCCCCTTCTTATTATTTGGTGCTTGTAGATCAAAATGGCATTCTCAACCCTAACTCTGCATGTCTTTCAGCTTGTCTTCCCACTCATCTAGGTTCTGTTGACAATGATGATGATGGTGATGGCAACCATGATATTGCTGTTGGTGATGATAATGATGGTGATTGTTATGGATTGAATCATGTGTCCCACAAAGATATTTTCAAGTCCTAACCCCTGGTCCTGTAGATTCAAACCCATTTAAAAATAGGATCTTTGAAGATTCGATTAAGGTGAGGCCAGATTGAATCATGGCAGGCCTTAGTCCAATATGGCTGGACTCCTTATAATCAGGGTAAGTTTGGACATAGTAAGAGACCAGAGGAGTAGAAGATAGAAGGAGATAGATAGCCATGCATGGAAGCAGAGGCTGAGTTACAGTTTGCTGTTAAGCCACTGCCAGAATGCTACACAGACTTCAGAGAAAGCTTGATTCTGTTGCCGCCTTGATTTTGGACTTCTAGCCTTCAACACATGAGACAATAAATTCTCATGGTTTAAGCCCACCAGTCTGTGATACTTTATTACAACAGCCCTGGAAAACTCATACAGTAATGAAGACAGCAGCAGCAGTTAACCTTACTGAGGGCTTCCATCTTGCCCTATTTTATAAACACTTACTCATTTTAGGCTGACAACAACCCTGAATCTGAAAAACAAGATATCATTGACCTTGTTTTTCAGATGAAGAGACTGAGATTTAGAAAACTTAAATATCCTATACAAGATTACAAATTTGGAAATTGGGGAACCAAGACACTCAAACTTTTCTTCCATACCTCTGCCCAGCTTCGGAGGACATTGCAACCTCATCTAAATAACATTGGCTGAGGGAAGAGTGTCCTGCATGCACATTTGGAAGAGGGTCTCTCAGAAGAAGGCTAAGAGCAGACAGGTGCAATGATTAGCATCTCTAGTACAATGGACAAGAGGAAACTGAAGTTCAAAATAGATGTGGAAATTGTAAAAGAACATTAGTCTGTTTTCCAGGAATAGAAACATTACCTACCAGACTCTCAGAGAAGATGACTGAGTCACTATTCATAATCTTTGGGAATCCTGGAGAAGAAAGCAAATACAGTTCTAATATTGAACCTAAGAAAGAAGGTAGAGCCTATAAACTAGCCCAATGCAAAATTCTAGGTTATATAATTAACAAGAAAGTTGTGCTGGTCTACTCCTTGTCCTCTGTCTGAGGAGGTATCTGGATTGTCATCTCCATCCCATTTGGGGCTATGTTGACTCCCTTCTTCGTTAGTCTACACTCACTTGCATTTCCAGAATCACATTCATGGAGCCACTCATGCTAGTGGTAAAGCTTCGAAGACCTATGATTCAACTGAAGAAAAATCCAAAGCCTTAGAAATATGTCATGCACCCTCATATCTAGAAATGAGTTGTATTCATTTAGAAAGAAAATAGTTTGTGAGCTCTGTTTGGTATGATCTTTAAAAACGGAAAAAATAAAATTGTACCACGAAATGTAAAAAGACAAGAAAAAATAGCTTGCCGTTCTTTAATTCAATTGCAGCCAACTGGGTTTCTCTCTTCTTAGCTTTTTTTAAAAAACAAAACAAAATTTATAATATAAATAGTTCTTTGGCACATCACATATCCTGCTTTAACATTGCATATCTGTATTATAAAAGTGTGTTTATAAAAGCCTGTGAGTGATTCTTGGAAATGTAACATTTTTTAAAAGAAGTGCTATTGAGGTATTCCCTGAATTAAAAAAAAAATAGTCCAGTCTGAATACAACATATTTTTATGCCCTTATAATATATTTTATATAAAAATATCATCATTTTGGGAGGGAGAAGAAAATGCAAAAGATGAACAGATGTAAAGAAAATTCATACTCCTGTTTGCTTTCAGACCATTAATTCTATGGCAAACAACGTCCCTAATGTTTTATGCTTTCCTTGAATAGTATTTTCACAGCAAATATGATTATCTTATTTATACAAGGGCCCTCTTATGGTGTCCTTGCTGTATTTCAATACACATTTAGACCCCTTCAGAGTCCAAGTTGTAGAAAAAAGTCAAGTACTTGAAGGATGCCAATCTGAGTTTCTTTAATTTCCTTCCTGTGTTAGTCAGTGAAAGGGGTGCTGATACAAAGTGTCAGAAGTTTGTTGGCTTTTATAAAGGGTACTTATTTTGAGTAAAATCTTGCTGTTACAAGGCCTAAGGGTCCAACTCAAGGTTGCTTTCTCACCAAAGTCAGTTGCCACATGTTGAAGCAAGATGATCACTGATCTCTGCCTGATCTCTCCCTCTGGGGCTTCCTTTTCTTCTTAAGGCTCCATGGGGGTCAGTTGTAAGCTATCAGGTGAATGGCTCATCTCTCCCCAGGGCCTCAGGATCAAACACGACAGAGCTCTCTCTCTTCCCATTGTGTCTTCTTGAGTAAATGTCCGTTTATACAGTCCACCAAGGGGGTGGGGACTCAACCTGTGACTTACCTCACTAATGTGGTCAAATCAAAGCCCTAATCTTAACAGGTAATTTAATCAAGGGCCCCTCATCTGAATCCAATATAATCAAAGGGTCTCACACCCAAAATAGATTAGTTTACAAACATAATCTTTGACTTTTGGGGATTCATAAATAATCTCAAACTGCCATACTTCCCTAGTGGACCTGCTGCCATAATTTAAGAAATATATATACAGGATGATGTTCTGAAAACCGAGTCTCTCTCCAAGTTGCAGAAGGACCCCTGTGGCTCATGTGGTCTCCTTACCTCCAGCATAGCTATATGGAAACTGCCCTGGGCAAGAGTGTTCTTCAATTCTTTTAGACCCTAATCTTTCTTTCTCTAAATGCAAGCTGTCCAACAGAACTTTGGACAATGATGGAAATCCTGTGTATCTGCACTGTTCATTTCAGCAGCTACTAACCTCATGTGGCTATTGGCACTTGGAATGTGCCTGGTATGATTGAGGAACTGAATTTTTAACTTAATTTAAAATTGAATAGACTCACATAGCTAGTGGCTAATGTGTTAAAGCTCTAAAACCATCATGAATGCTGTATGAAAACAAAAGATGAGACACAACCATTCTAAGGTCCACAGGATGGAGGAATAGAGTATGGATTAGAGTGGACTTGCCGATATTCTATTCATGAACTATTGTGATTAGTAATCTAAGAAAATGTGGCATTGATGTGGAGAAAGTGGCCATGGTGGCTGCTAGGGGTAGGGAGTGGGAGGAAGAGATATGATGTGGGGGCATTTTCAGGGGTTGGAGTTGTCCTGGGTGGTGCTGCAGGGACAGTCACTGGACATTGTATGTCCTCCCATGGCCCACTGAGTGGACTGTGGGAGAGTGTGGGCTATGGTGTGGACCATTGACCATGAGGTGCAGCGGCACTCAGAGATGTATTCACCAAGAGCAATGAATGTCTCATGATGATGGAAGAAGTTGTTGTTATGGGGGGAGGAGTGGGGTGAGGGGGGTGGTGAGTATATGGGGACCTCATATTTTTTTAATGTAACATTAAAAAAATAAAGACAAAAAAAAGGTGAACATAATCAGTTTAGTCTGAGTTGAGTAAAACTCAGGGTTACTAGGCAAGTTTTCTTTTAAAAGAAACTAATAACAGAAGTATTAGAAGAATACCATTTATAATACCATATATAATGGGAAAATACCATATATAAGTACCAGTTATTGGGCACCATCTAAGGACTAGGCATGATGTGTGCTAAGTACTTGGACAGTTTCATTTTATTTTATTATTTTATCTAACCCTCACAGCATCCTTATGAGGCATGTATTAATATCCTCCTTTTTTATTGACAGGTGAAAAAAAGTGACAAAAATATTAGGGAACACAGCTTGTTCTTGGCAGAGGGAGGCTTTGAATTTAGGTTTGAGTCTAGCGCAGTGCTTCACATTCTCCTTAAATAGATTGTCAGAATTCACACTTCCTTCTAACTAGAGATTTCAAGGCCCGGTTGACTGAATAACATAGCTTCTTACTGGAAAGTTCTTCCCCATGGGACTCCTCTATAAGATTATAAACTCTGCCATGGGAGGAAACCTAAGATATCAAAATTCCATGTTTCCAAATAAGTGGCCTTATTTGGCCAGTAAGAGAGTTAAAAAATGATTGGTGACCTCCCACAGTGCTAGAAAGCACTGCATCTGCATTTATACATAGTCATGAGACTGTCTAGTTTAACGTCAAGATCACTGATTATGGTGTCAAAGAAGTATAAAGCCTTGGTTGGCTTTGCTAAACCTCGGACAAGTTACTTAATCCTCAGAACCTCTGTTTCATCATCAGAGGATGATAGTAGTTCCCACCTCAACTTAATGAAAGGATGCATTTCAAATATTTATCATGGTGTCTAGTATGCAGTAAGTGATCGGTAAATGTTAAAGGCTATTGTTATTGTTACTATCATTACTTTATACCCACTTCAGTTCATACATATTAGGTTGATCATTAATTTCTTACCTGATTCTTAATAGCAGGAAAAAGAACTGAAGGCAACAGAAAAAATGCAAATCAGAGCCAGTAGCATGACTAATGTCAAATGACATGTTCTCTCTTCCGAGATGTAAATCCTATCAAATGAAACTCTGAATTGCTAGTTTGTACACAATGGGAAAAAAAATTGGGATTGTGCTATTTTCCCCCTTGTAGTTATTAGAATGTAGGTTGAAGGGGAGGTTCTTTCTAATATTTTTTCCAGTAGATGGCCCAGATTCTTGGCTATTCAATACCCACCTCCTTGCAACTGTCCATGTTGCTGTTATATGTAATATATACTTGCTAACCATATATGAGAAAGATCCATGTCAAATCAGAAAATCTAGGTCTGAGACCCAGCTCTGTAGCAATTCACTCTGTGGCTTCATACAAATCACTTAAGCCGTCGGTTGATCCATCTGTGAAATGAAGAATTTAAACTCTGGGGATTCACCAATTCTGTCTGGCTATAACAGTGGTTATCAGTGTCTAGTACACCAATCATGACTCAGAGATGACTTAATCAATGACCATTTAATTTTTTTCTAGGTGAGCTAGTGCAAGGTGAGCTACTATTAATAAAAAAAAGGTAATTCTCCAAATGTCAGTGCCTTTGCATAACAAAGGTTTATTTCTTGGTCACTAAAGTCTAAACAGGTGCTCCTGATCAGCAGGTAACTCTCCTTCAAGGAGTGCTTCAGGGATCCAGGCACCTTTGGCTGTACAACTCTGCAGTTTGTAGCACTGGTTCCAAGGCTTAGGAGAGGGGTCAGAAGGGCTGCTTGTGGGAAGTTTTCGGGGGCCAGGGCTGGGACGGTTCATATCACTGGACTCACTTCCCAGGGGTAGAACTCTGGCTCACGACCACACTCAACTGCTACGGGGCTGGGCGATGTAGTGGAAAAGGAAATGGGTTCCGTGAATGTTGGTGACCTTGGGCACATGTGCTAATCAGTATTAAATGACTGGTGTTACCACACCAGGTGGCTAACACTTGACGTCTTAGGTAGCGGGGTGGCTCTACATGTGTGTCTGTTGGAGGGGGGGGGGGGGGTTTGGAGAAATATCATTCCCGTTAAGATTTTTGAAATATTGAACATAGTTGGTGAATTATTTTCTCAATCCTGTAGATCCTTAGGTTTTAGCCTCCTGCCAAAGCCTTTGGAAGCTCCATCTCTTGTTGCCTAGTACCTGGTACTAAGGATGCAAAGATTCAACCCCGATTTCTGACAGGTTCTTAGCAGGAAGTTCTGGAGGAGGAAGTCTTGAGCTCCCCCTAGAGGTCGGCATGGTCCCTTCTATTTCTGATACTCTGATATTCCGGTTTTCTGAATCTGCAAGTACATAGCTCCTTAGCCCAGGTGATAGAGGGCTAAGATCCAATGGTTCCTTCTCTGCTACATGAGCCAAAGCATTTCTGTCTGACTTATAGGAATGCTATGGATTTGCTTCATTGTTGCTTGATTTTGAGGGCCTATGTGTCCTCAGTATAAAATGGTGAAACAAGTTCTATGTTGGAGCTACATCTGCGTCCTGCAGGATTCCCGACTTCTCTGGGCCTTAGTATCCTCAGGGGTAAAGTAACAACAATAGCATTTGGTTATTAAATTCTGCCTCTACCGCTTGGAAGATTAAATGAAGTAAATTACACAGCATAGCGCTAAGGAGCCAGCATCTCGTAGGTGCCGAATACAGGATAGCTCCCTCCCCCTTCCTGCTTGATCCGGTGGAATTTCAAAGCCCAAACTGGGCCACTCTGCCAAGGTCCTGCAATGCTAAAGCATACCTGGGGTAGGGAGCTGGCCCCGTAGGAACCTTTCTTAATAATGCAAACACAGAGACGCCTGTCCTTTAAGAAATGTGACCAACTTACATACTTTTAAAAATCACTACTCAAAAAAACCTTCACTGGGTGTCTTTTGTATGTGGAGCCTTTCCCTGCTTGCACCACCAAAATAGAAAATAAATTGAAGCCATTGTACCTGACCGTAAAGGTCTTGAAAAGCACACACAGGTGAAGAGTATTTGAGAAAATTGCAAAGTAATTTACAAATTGAACCTGAAGATCGGCAGGGGGTGTGGGGGTGGTGGGGGCAGTGTGATAAGTGGGTGGTACGTGGAAAGCAGAGTAAAGGACAAGTTGGGATAAACCTTCCTGGACCAAATGAAATGTGTACCCGATTTGAAAGCCGATGGTTGTGAATTAATGAAGCCAAACGGGAGCTATTAGAAAAATTGCCTATACTGCCTTTTGGCAAAGGCGTATGGCAGTACATATCAAGGGACATTAATATGAATGTACCTTTAGACTCTAAAATTCCACCGCTGGAACTCTATCCTGTGGAAGGAATCCTCAAGATATAAAAAAGCCACATTGCTGGTGGGATTGTAAATGATGTAGTCATTTTGGAAAATGATCTGTAAGTTCTTTCAAAATATAAAACCTAGAGTGACCTTAGGACCCAGCAATTCTATTCCAATGTATATATCCATGAGAACTGAAAATATATATCCACACAAAAACTGTATACAAATGTTCCTGGCATCATTATTCATAAAAGCCAAATAGCTATCAACTGATGAATACATGAAACAAAATGCAACGAGTATGGGAAGTGGCTGGGCTCAATCAGTTGGGCTCCCGTCTACCATATGGGAGGCCCTGGGTTCACGTCCTGGGGCCTCCTTGTGAAGGCAGGCTCGCCCACACACTGTGGAGTGCCGCCCAGCCAGCAAGCGCCGTACAATGCTGATTCAGCAAGGTGATGCAACAAAAAAAAGGGAGACAAGCAAAAATGCAGGAAAATGTGCAGCAAATGGACACAGAGAGCAGACAGCAAGGAAGCCACAGGGGGGTGGGGGCGGGGGATAAATAAATAAAAATAAATACATAGAAAAATGCACAGCAGATGGAACAGAAAGCAGACAGCAAGCCAAAAGCCGGTTGGGGGCGGGGGAGAGCGGATTTAAAAAAGGAAAAAAATGCAATGAGTATGCCCATACAATGGATTATTATTTAACCTTGAAAACATTAAGCTAAGTAAGAGAAACCAGACACAAAAGGCCACATGTAGTGTGATTCTATTTATATGAAATGTCCAGAATAGGTAAATTCATGGAGAAAGACAGTAAATTAGTAGTTGTCAGGAGATACAGGGAGGGTGATGGGGAATAGCTTATGATGGATACAGGGTTTCTTTCTAGGCTGATAAAAATGTTCATCAATTTGATATCACTTATGGTTATATAACTGAATATACTCAAGACCTCTGAATTGTATACCTTAAAAGGGTGAATTTTATGGTATGTGAATTATATCTCAATAAAGCTCCTATGAAAAGATAGAAAAAAAGTTTTATGTTGAAGATGACATAGTGACATTTTTCCTAAGAGTGAAAGATTGGAAACAATCTAAATGTCCAAGCACAAGACAAAGTAAAAAAAAAAAACAAAAAAAAAATGATACGGCCACTGGATGGAGGCATAGGCAGCCATTCAAAAAATTGTTTATAGAATGCCTGCATCCCTTCTGACTTTATTGCTGGAAACAGCCCCCTTCCCAGGGCCCCACCTCTATCTGGTCACTCCCTGCTGTCTCCCATGGGCTTAGGAACTGGCTTCCACTCTGGCCTCTTCCCTGTGCAGCCAGGAAACTATCTCTCCAGGAGGCAAAGTGGCAGGCATCATCCCTCTGTCCTTGGGAGAGAAGATCCTTCTTACACCCATTGCCCTGAAGAACAACAGAACCTTCCCCTTAATTTCCCGGAATATAGCAGAGACAACAAAACAAAAGATCCTCTTAAAAGATAATTTCTTAATATTTAGGGGAAATGGGGGAAAAGATGATCATTTGTCTGTCCCTCCCAGCACTAGCCTAATCCTCCTCTCTAGGTTTCAGCTCCTGCCTGAGTTCTGTTTTGCCTTCATGTGGTTTTATTTGGGACGGGGAGGCAATGAGAGCCTGCCATATTCCCCGAAATCTTCTAGGCCTTTCCGTGACTTGAAACAGAGCCCCGCCTGACTCCCAGGCCCCAAGAGAGAAGCAAGGGTGTGGTTCATTTCCCCTCTTCCTTGTCCAAGACCTGCCACCCAGGCTTTCTCTTCTGTACTAGGGTCGACCTCTTCGGAAAACCCATTCTCTTCATCTCACCCTCACCACTGGGGCAAGATCGGGGGCACCAGGAGTTTATTTCCCCAAATCTAGGCTATTTAATGCATGAGATGAAAACAGACCAAAGATGTGCTCAGCTGCATCCAGTCCCTTTTCATGCACTCTTCACCAGGACCTGGTGATGTGGGGCCTGGTCTCCCCCACATTCACATTCTAAAATGAGTAACTATTAATTCAAGGAAGTGCTGTTGAAATTGTGCAAAAGAAACAAAATAAGCAATCACACGTCAACAACAAAATTCAACTAACCTATTAGGGGAAATGCCTGAGTCAAACATACCAAAATGCTATCAGCCAATACTTCTTTCTGCTTTGCAGTAGTGTGCTCACTGTGTAGGAACTGGGTGGAACCTTTTTAAGGTTCATTTTTAGGGGAGTGGGAACATGTCTGAAGAAGATGGATGACCTCTAAGCATCTGGCTCACTAATCATCAGAAATCACTTCTACTCCTAAAGTGAAAACCGGATTCAGTGAGAAGAAACAAAAGGGAGGAAAGTGTCAATGAATCTCTGGAGTGTTCCAGACTGAAGGGCCAGTGCATTTTCCTGCGAACGTGGTCGTTAAGAGCTAAGAGCAGAGTAAGGCCCAGAGAGCCCGTGAGTACCAAATGCTTAGGAGACGGAGTGCAACTAGCTCTGACCTTATGCTTTACATCATTTCCTAGCCACGTGCCATCATTTCATACATTCAGTGGTCTTTGGCTTCCTTCACTTCCAAGCCTGTTTGGAGAAACACTTTCCTGAATACCTTCAATTTAGCAATGCTCTCTCCCTGGCAATGAGAGAGCAGGCTCAGTTATAATGCAATATAAACCCCCCATGAAAGTGTTGGGGCAAATTAACAAGGATTGGATGGATGTGACCAATAGAAAAAAATAATTCTGGAGGTCATCCACTCAAAGGCATTTATTAAGCTCCTACTAAGCGCAAAGCCATGGGACCTACATCGGGCCTCAGGCTGTATCATGACTGAGTCAGACTCATGGGAGACCTGGGACCGTGGAGTGTCAGTAAGAACCTAAGTGATGTGGCCAGAGAAACCTGCGTGGGAATCTGTCTGCATATAAGCTGCGTGACCTTGGCCAAGGGAATAAATTCTGTCTCAAACCATTCTTTTTCCCAACTTATAAAGTCAGATGTGGCATGCATTAATTTTCAGTTTCTTCTTTCTTAACATGCAAATTTAAGGCTATAAATTTCCCTCTTTATCAGCCTCGATAAAGTTTTTAAAAAATAATATATGTATTTTAACAACTATTGAGATATAATCCATATGCCATATAGTTCACCCATTTAAAGTGTATAATTCAACAGTTTTGGGTATATTTACAGAGTTGGGCTGCCAGCACCACAGTGTAGTACCTGCCTCCCAGGGTCATTTTTGAGTATTAAATGAAGTCATGTGTATAAAGCACTAGCTCCAGCTTGAGACATGTAATAGATATTTCTCTGCTGGAGGTTATGGGTCCTGCTGCTGGGGTCAGCATCACAGACTGCCACAAGGAGTCGGGTGATGAGACAAAACAAGAGGAGAGAGGAGCATGGGAGACCACTGTCTAGGCATTCTTGGCAGATGGGAGTGCCAGACTGTCCTTCTTAGCAGCTAGTGGATTATTCTCCAAGCCCCAAATCAAGCCAGCTAAGTTGAGTAGACAGGAGCAGAACAGCAGCGACATGCCATTTGGGATGGGTCGATTCAGAACTGAACATCTTTAGACCTGGCAGTCGTACCCCAGCATGTTAACAGACAACAGGCAACAACACACTCTGGAGATGAGCAATAGTTAAAGCTAAATTTAGCTCCTATTCGCCATCATGGCGAAAGCCCGGGAGAGGTCAGACATCTGCTGGGATGAGTCTCATTTCCTAAAGCATGAATGCCGGCCCTGGGGGTTCAGTGACGAAGGGTAGCAGGTGTAGTCCCTCCCCAGTGGGCTGGTCTGCTGAGGTATTGCAATCCTCATGGTGAAATGATGGAGTGCCTGCACTCTTTCAACTTACGCATAGTCATGGCATTATTTTTGGAGTGTTTGTGCAAAGCTTAATCACAAGCACAGGCACTGCTTTTTCATGTTACCCTGGACAAAGGTTGACCATTTTATCTCAGATGGGAGAGAAGCTCTTGAAGCTGTCACTTCTACAAGCACCCAGGTAGCCGAGGACAGTGGCTCCCTCTGCATGAGTCTGGACTACTTTCATGTTGGTTGAAAATTTGAGCTGTGATTTCAAAGATTCTTTTGGAATTTCAAATTAATAGTGCGCTCTCTCAAATATTTTCTCTAAATTGCTGAACTGAGTTTTTTCAAACCAAATAAAAACCATTTTTAACTAAGCCAAAACCTCCTCCTCGTTTTCAGGAAATCATGCTTTTGTTTCTTGTTTCAATATAGCAATCGATCATAGGCTTTAACAGACAAGGACAAGCAGAGATAATGCCTTGAATCTAGGCTGCAGCAAAACAGCAATTTTTAATCTTTTTTATTTTCCATGCTGTCACCCCAAAGTCTTCTGGTAGGCTGGTTCACATGGTCTCATTTCCTCTCTATCACTGCTGTCAACTTTCTGAGCAATCTGAACTCAGGGACCTGAAATCAAAAAAAGGTAAACTCAGGAGTTTGCCTTGACTTTCTTTTCCTTGAATTATAGGTGTCTGGTAGGGTTCTTCAGACCAGTGTTTCCAACTGAAGGCTGTGTATAGGGGGAGGGGGAAGACGCTGCTGGCATCTAGTAGGTAGAGGCCAGGGCTGCTGCTAAAGGCCCTACAGTGCATAGGACAACCCCACCACAAAGTACCCAGCCCAAAGTGTCAATAGTGCCGAAGTTTAGACTCCATTGTATATCACACTGGAGCTGATGCTGATGGAGAGCTGGGCTAATTCCCCAGATTATCAACCTGCCAGCTTTGGTCTCTGAACCGTCCCTGGCCTCTGAGCCTCAGCCTGATGCTACTCCATTTGGTAGACCGTCAGGATGGCCCAGCAATTCAGAGCACGGGCTTCGAGGCAGAGACGCCCGGGGCCCACATTCAAGGAGGGCAGGGATGAAACTCCTGGATCCCAGTCATTGCCTCTCACACACTGTATCAGCAGCAAAAAGGAAATGCGGAGGTGAGGACAGAGGAGGCAGGGACCCTCCCTGCTACTTGGGAGTCCCGTGGCCCATGGGACACCTTGTGGGGGTCAGGCCCCCATCGTGGAGGCAGATGCAGCCCCAAGGCAGAGCCGGATGGATTTCGGCCCCACTGTAATTGCTGACTACATTGGTTTTACTTGTAATTGTACTTGTTATTTTAGCATATCCCTTTACTTGTTATTTCCTTCACTTGTAGTTGTTACTTTATGTTAGCAGAATGAGTTACAACATCATTATAACCAGATGCTTCCCTTGACCCTCCTTTGCAACCAGTTTGTGATTATCCCAGCTAGCTTTAATTAGTTCTCAAGCACTGGCTAGGTAACACTTGTGCATTCCCTACAATTGTGACCAAAAGTAACCCCAGAATGAAAAGTGTCCTGAAACTGGAATCAAAGTAAAATGAGACAACAGAAAAGAGAAGCATTGGGCCTTAATAAAAAGTGAGATGCCCCATGAAAAGAAGTTCTTGAAACATCATAGCCCATTTCTCATATTAGCTACAGTCACACCCCAGCTAGAGATCATCTTAGAGCAGACCCTACCCCAAATCAACTTTAAAACATTGTTTCTCCGATTTGGAGATCTGAGTTTATGCTCCTGTCTCCTTATTGGCTGCCATGTAGTAAACACTTTCTTTTTGTGAAATCCTGGTGTCACATTACTGGCTTCTATGTTCATTGGACAGCGAGCCTACCCACCTGTGAGGCAGCACCCCCTCCACGTCCACCAGGCTGATACATGATGTGACTCTGCCCAGTTCCTCTTCCTGTTCTTTATTACCCAGGAGGGGGTAATAATCTGTCCAGGATGGGGCATCTGCCAGATCCCAGGAGCCCCAAACAAAGGAGAAACTGGCTCCAGTGCCCCCTCCCCAAGGCCCCACTGCTGCTCCAAGGACCTACCTCATCAGCATCCAAGAGCTTGACCACTGTGCATGGCTGTCCTGCCCCTTGGTGAGCATGTCTCTCAGGGTTCTTGTCCAAATCATGCATCTTGGAATATTTCTCTGCCGTAACATTGTCATGTTCCTTTCTCTCTGCCTGTACTTTAGGTTATGTCATCTCCTATATTTGGACCCAACTTAGTAGGATTCAGGAATGATCCATTTCTGCTGACTTAGCAGCTTCCCATGATGGGAGGGGCTGGAGCCCCATGGATTGGCACTTCCTGCATTCAAATCCCTGCTCATCATTACTGGGGCTGTGACTTACAGCAAGATGGGTTTCTGCTGGTTCATTTCATTTTGTTTTTTAAACTTCTTGAGTCTTCATTTTCTCATTTGAAAAGCAGGGCTCATAAAAGCCCCCACCTCCTAAGGTAGGTATGGAAATTAAATGAAATCATAAAGTATGGCACTTAACCCAAGTCCTGCACAGAGTACATGTGGACTAAATGGGGGCTACAGAGGACTCTGTGTTGGGACACATGCCTTCGTCCCCAGCGTGTTGATGGTCCCTGCCACCTGGGGTGAGGTGGTACTGTTGTTCCTCTACTTTGGCAGGGACAGAAACAAACAAGAGGGAGGCCACAGGCCAGGTGGAAGGGACTACAACCCAGGACTCAGGCTACCCCACCTCACCCCATCCATAGGATCCAAGGGCACCGAACTTGGGCTGTCCTCTCCCTTCCCCTCCCAACACAGGAGCTTCCATACTTGCCCCAAAAAACTCATATTGTCTCCTTTGGCTTAAGGCACTGAAGGCAGCTGGTAAATGGACATCCTATGTGGAAAATAAAATAAGATTTAGTGTAATCCTAATATTCAAGGCTGTTAAGGATAGTAGTTGCATCATTCTTTCACCAAGTATTTTTTGAATGCTGTGCACCCTTCTCAAGTAGGAGCTTGTGCAGTGCTGCATCCTCGGGGTGTGCATTGCCATTCTGCATAGGAGGAAAGAGCCACGGTCGAGGGCCAAGGACTCTAGAAACAGCAAAGGTCTAAAGTGGGCCCCGAAAGAAACTTTGCATTCCTGGCAAGAGTAAGGAAGCAGAACGTCTTTCTCATAGAGCCCATCTCTTAAAGATAATCCAACATTTTTAAAGCATGGTAGGACCTTCTCTTTTAATTATCCATCTCCTCTGACTCCCACTGCCTCCAAAGTGTATTAAACCTCCATATAATTTGGGGTTCTACTGTAAAGCCGCTGCCAAGAAGTCATGGAATTGTTTGTATGAAGCTCTTGCCTGGTTTGACCCTGCCCTATTTTCTGACTTGTGACTACATCTTAATGATGCTTTCCAAAAGTGGTTCCACATTTCCTTTTGGCAGGAAGACTCAAATTCCCTCTGAAGAGATGTCATACTACTACACTCAAACTTTATTTTTAACAGTGGAGAAGGAAATCAATCCTTGTAAATAATCCTTGGTTGCAAACTGTCCAACAAGAGGAGAATTCCACAGATAAATGGAGAACATGTTGGTGTGTAGCCTCCACTTGTGAAAAGTGTTACCAGCCAGAAAAGAGGAAAATGTGTGACTCCAGAGGAATCACTCAGAGTGGGTGTCTAAGGCAGGGGTTCTTAACAAGGGGTCTATGAGCTTGAATTGAAATTCAAAACACATTACTTTTGTGGGGACGTGTTGGTGTATATTTTTATTAAATAATACACAGTTTAGTGTATTATACACAGTTTAGTGTATTAAAAATAATTTAATATATTTATTAAATAATACACAGTTTAGTGTGGACTTAGAAGGGGTCTGTAGTTTTTACCTGACTGGCAAAGGGTCCATGGAACAAAAAAGGTTAAGAACCCCTGGTCTAAGGCTTTCCTGAGGGGAGCTTAGCCAATGTCAAAAAGAACTTCCAGGAGAATTACCTTCCTGCATTTAGAATCACCATTTCTCAAGGTGGGAGAGAAGGAAAAGTTACTGAAAAAAATTACATATTTATTACAACAACAAATATTGACCACGAGGTGCCAGTTGTGACAATGGGCAATAAATGAAAAAGTTCCTGCCCTTGTGAGGCCTATATTTGGCTGGAGAGTTGAGGGGAAAGGAGACTAGAAAATATAAAGCATACCGTATCAACCTGTAGGCCTGTGCCTAATCAAACCAGGTGATCCCCAAGGCACAAAATTGGCTTGAATTTCAACCTATTGCAAGCTCCCATTTCCCCCAGTTCCCTCTATCTCAGAGCCCCTGCTTCTCCGAACCGGCTCCTTTTAGCAGCTCACCATTACACATACCGTTTTGAACCAGATCTGACCAGTATGGAATGCAGGCCCTTTTCTTGAGTTCCCCAAGCAAGTACACAAAAGCCCAACCACACACACAAATAAGCAAAACAAAACTTTAAGAACAGGTCCTAGGAGGCATGCACTGTGTCAGGCATCCCTGGTAATTTGAAGTGACAGTGGCACAAGACCAACAACTCCCAAGAGGCCATCAGACAGTTCAGGTCCTTCTGTCACTCCCACCACCTTCACCACCTTTCACATACATCCTGTGTGAATTGTCTTTTGTTTGTAATTATTTCTCCTCCTGGACTCTATCCAGAAACTCAGCATCTTTCATTATTTTTTTTTAAGAGAAATATATATATGTATTTTAAGAGTTAATTTACTTTCTTTCTTCTCCAGGTCCCTTGCTCATACCTAAAGAATCCTTACAGGACTCTGCTGACCAGAGAATTTCTAAACAGGTCTTGTCCTTTAGCATAGGCAGAAAGCTAAATTTTCCTCCCATTATCTCCTCCACCACCATCCTAGTCTCTGGAAGCAGGAGGAGGGAAAATTGACTGATTTATTCTAGCATTGACATATAAATTATGCTTCTTCCTTTGAAACATAAAAGCCCCTATTTTGGATTTTGGCTTAATATGCTCTTCTTCTTTATATAGATGAGGTTGGGGGAGAAGGAAGTAGCAAAAGTTATGATAAGCATTTGCCAGCTGTATTAAGCAGTTTGTAAGAGTGTCTAAAGCTGTTGCTGGAAGCAACCTTGGTCTAGGTAAATTTAACATAGACCATGTTTCTAATCTCACTCCAAGAGCAGGGGGGAAACATGCAATTAGACGTGTTTAGACTATGTGGATGGCAGGATCCTAATGTGCTCATTTTTTGGGGGGCCGATGTCGTCCCCCCATGACCACGAGCCCCAGGGCTACACTAAGACCCAGGAAAACCTCCATTCCTGGCCCTAGGCCCAATTCAAAAGACATAGAGAACTGAACTTCCCCATTTTGCATATTCGATCCATGTTCACTGATAAAATAATAGAAACAACAATTAACAGAGAAAAATGATCATTACAAATCACCTGCCATTTGCCACTGTAGGAAAAAGCCGCCTTGAGGAAATCCTTCTTTCAGTTCGTCGAGCGCTTCCAGCAGTTCCTGCCTCGGCATACCTGTGCTTTCTGTTCCCTCCACCTGGACTGCTGCCCCTTCAGGTCTTTAAGTCTCTGTGTCTCCTCCTCAATCAGGTCACCTCGTTCTGCCTGGACAAGGCCTGCCTGGCCCCAAGGGACCCCCATCCCATTTTCCTGTTTACTTACATTATACATTTCCCTCTCTGAAAATACCCTCTTCATTTGCTCACTTATTCAGTAACTTCTGCATTCAGTAAATATTTATTGGGGTTTGGTTTTCTATGTGCCAAGCTCTCTTCTAGGTCCTAGGGACACAGCAGGGAACAATTCAGATGGGAAGTCCTGGCCCTGTGGAGCTGACCTTCTCATGCGAGGTGATGGCCAATAAACAAAGTAAACGCATATGGATATGTAGAAGGGGCGAGTGCCCTGGGAAACGAACCCCCGAACCCCCGGAGGAGGTGGGAAGTGCTGGTGTGGGCTGGTTGCAGTTTTAAGCAGGATGCTCAGGGAAGGCCTTACAGAGAAGGTGGTTTGGGGGAAGAGAGGGAAGTCTTGACTGGGGGAGGAAAAGGATTTCAGGCAGAAGGAAGAGCAAGTGCAAAGGCCCAGAGACAGAAGGAGGAAAGCTGGAGTGGTTGGAGGAGAACAAGCAAGTGGGGGAGAAGGGGGTGTCAGAGAAGCAGTGGGAGCAGGAAGTGAGTGCAAGTGGAGTTAGGCTGTGTAGGTCATGGAAGACTTTGGCTTTTCTTCTGAGTGAGGTGGGCGCAAATGGAAAGTGTTGGACAGAGACGTGACAAACTCTGGATTGCTGTTTTAAAGGATCATTCTGGGGAAGCAGGCTGTGTTCTGTCCTATTACAGCTCTCCTAACTTAACGATATGTCACCTGCATCTTTCCATATCAATAAATATGGCGCTCTATCATAATTTTAATGTACTCATATTATTCCCTTGCATGGATGTACCATAATTTATCTAGCCAGTCCTGGATTAAACACTTGAGCAGTTTCACATTTTTCACCATGATAAACAAGCCTGCAGTGAATATTCTTTTACATGTAGTCCAGAGCACTTCTTGTCCAAGTATTTCTTTGCAAGAGAGCCCTAGAAACAGAATTGTTGGGTCAAAGTCTATAAATAGTCGACGACTTCAATAAACATTTTGCCAAACTGCCTGGATAAAAAAGGTGCATCGTGCAAATTCCTACCAGCCTATCTCCTCACCCCAAATCCAGTTTTAGGTCTTATCACCATTTTTGTTCTTTGCTGATCAGATAGATTAAAAACACAATGCCATTCTTATTGTTTATTGCCAGTTTATGGCCTTTGCCCATATTTTACTGAGGGTGTTGTTCTTATTAATTTTAAGAACATTTAATATATTAAAGACATACTGTCTTAAATGTTGCAAATTTTTAGATGAAGGATTTTACCATGTAATAATTTTATTGTTTTTGTATTAAAATTATGAAATGCTATTTACAGATAAAATGTCTACATTTAGGAAAGGTATACATAATAAAGAAAAACAAACACTTGTGTACCCATTAGCCAACTTTAAAATCGAACATTTCCAATATCCCAGTCCTGTTCCCTTTCTTCTCAGTAAAACAAATCACTGTCCCAAAGCTGCCAGTGACGATTTCCTTGCTATTCTTTGTAGTTTTACCTAACATGTAAGTCTTGCTAAGCAGCATGGTCTTAGTTTTGCATGGTTTGGAGCTTTAATGTAAATAAAATCATATTGCCGAATGCATCCATGATCTGCTTTTTCCAAATACGTATGTGTGTGCTATCTCCAAACTGCGACCTCACTACAGTTCAACCATTTTTACAGGTAATAAGTGTTTGATTTTAGCACCCTTGACTTACACGTTCTCCTGTTGCTAAATGAGTGGTCTCTTTCTAGTGCTGCTTTGGGTGCTGGTTTTTCATCTCTGCTGGTGCAAATGTGCACAAGCTTCTCTAGAAGGTTAATTTCTGGGTCCCAAGGAATACAAATCTTAAAATATACTAGCTCATGCCAAATTATTTCCCAAAGTGGCGTTTACCGGTTTATATTTTGGTAAGCAATAGATGAGATTTACAATTTGTCCACATCATCACCAAGACATGTTATTATCAGATACTTAATTTTTTCCTGATCTGGTGCATATGAAATGGAAGTACGTGAAGAACATTTTTGAGAAAACAACAAGATCTTAGAAGAGGTAGCTGGATAACAAATTATGGATTTTTAAAATTATTTGCTTGTTTCTGTGTTCCTAGTCTGCTAAGAAGACAAACAAATGCTTTTCTTTGATTACACTGGTAGTGATCAGAACTTTAATGAGAATGTAAAACAAGGTGAAGGCCAGGAAACCAGCTATCTGAGAGACAATTAGCAGGAAGAGTTGGTTATATTACTAAGAGGTCAAATAGTCTGCTCAGGGTTTGTGGAAGATCAGTGTTAAAATGCACCATCAAAAAAGTAAAAGGGATTCCTAAGCTAATTTCTTCTAAACCAACATGTAAAAGCATTCAATTTCCTGTGCTACAAGGAAGAAATGGGTAGGTCATTAGGTAAAGAATATGTTTCTTCATGTTCTAGGAAGTGCTTGGGGATCAATAAATATCAAATGATACCATCTGAATTGTGTGTAAGGTCTAGATTTAGCCTAGATTCTTTATATTTAGATGTCTTTTTATAATATTTGTGGCAGGTTTATGTAGAGTGAAAATTGTTCAAAACGTTCTCCTAAGGCATTGCAGAACAACTGCTCTTCTTTCTAATTCTGAGGTTGTTTTTTTTTTCCCTTTCGATAATCCCCCTGCACCTTGGCATGCCAAACATCTGGCCCATGTGTGTGTGTGGGGGGACCAGTTATGCCTGTACCACTCATTTCAGCTGGGAAGTACAGAGCCTGCTGACAAAATGCATAACCTAATTAGGCGTGAACCCTACCGCAATCAGTTCTTGTTTCTGCAAATGTAAAATGCCACTCTCAATCTATTGTGTTTTCTTCTCAGGTCTAAAAGCATCACAAGTTAGTGGGTTTGGAAAGCTAGAGATTTCACAGGCGGAAGTTGATTATACAGATGCTCCTGGGTTCATCACCACCAGCCACAAACATCCCTGAGCCCCACTCTGAGCTATATGTCTGGAACAATATAGGGTAGCAGGAATAACATGGGAATTCAAGGCAGGAGACCGAAGAGGCAAGTTTTAGATGCCTACTTATGAGTTGTGTGACTTTAAATAATTCACTTCCTTTTCTGGGCCGGACTTTCTTCATTTTCGAAATGATGGGGTTGGACACTTTCTCTAAATATATATATATATGGTATCTTTTCATTGCCAGGAGCCAAAATAATAATTATAATAATAAAAAACAATACAGCTTCTCCTTAGGATGTTGACATTTTGCAGAGGAGTGACAAGAAGGACCAGACATTTCCAATAGGGCAAGACAAGTGGAAGATGTGAGTGCAGCAGAGCAAAATAACCCTCACCCAGTCCAAGGAAGGTAGAGGATGTTGCCCAAGGAGGTGACAGTTGTACAGTGTCAGGGAAAATGAAGTGAGTATAGAGGGGAATGCAAGGATGAGGGGACAATGTTACCTGATAGGAGAAGTGTGTGCAAAGGCACCAGGTGTGGGGGGAAATGCCATAAACATCATACCTGAGGCCCCTTGGTACTTTTTAAACATGGTCCAGATTCTTTGATGTTCCTCCCATGGACAGGTGGGGGTCTATGTTCCCTCCCTTGAACCTGGGCAGGCCGTGTAAGTGAGGCCGAATGAGGCTAGGTCACAAAATGTGGTAGATTGAGGCTGGATGGACCTCAGAAAATCATGTCCCTAGAGCTACTCCACTCCTGGGGTGCGACCTATTGTAGGTGGGACCTTTTGATTAGATCACTTCAGTAAGGCTGACCCAGGGTGGGTCTTAATTCTCTTACTGGGGTCCTTTTTAAATGGCACAGAGAAAAAGCCACAGGTGCAAGGAAACCCACAGAAGCTGAGAGAAAGCCATGAAGCCAGAAGCTGTGGGCAACAAAGTCCAGATGAGAAGGCAGAGACTGGCAGATGCCACTATGTGCCTTGCTATGCAACAGAGGAGTCCAGTATCACCAGCAGCCAGGCTTCTGGGTGAAAGCATCACCGGGGTGATTCCTTGGTTTGGACACTTTTCTCAGCCTTGCAACTGTAAGTTTGCCAGTCAATAAACCCCCATCATAAAAGTCAACCTGTTACTGGTATATTGCTTTTGGCAGCTTTCAGCAAATGTTAAAACACGAAAGATTTTGCAACCTGCCCCCGTTCTCTGGGATGCCCGCTCTTAGAGCTCTGAGCTGCCATATAAGAAATTCAACTATCCCAAGGCCTCAATGTTGTAGGGAAGCCCAAGCTGGCTACATGGAGATGCATGGGTAGACACTGTGTTTTGAAGTCACAATTGAGCCCAGGCTGTGTATCATCCTAGCCCAAGCACTAGGCATATGAGTGAAGAAACATCTAGCTGATTTCAACTCAAATGATTATTATCTTCCTGCTGAAGCCCCAGGTATCATGTATCAGAGGCAGGCCATCCCCACTGCACTGTCTCCAAATTCCTGATGCACAGAATCCATGAGCATAATACAGTGATGGTTGTTTTACATGATGATGTTTTGGGGTGGTTTGGCTCTCAGCAATAAACAATGGGAGTAGGTCCCTTTTAGCTGTAAAATTTGATTATCCTGTAATACTCAAATATATCTTCCCAGTCATCAAAAACAAAGTCCTTACTTCATGAACTTTTGGTTGGAAGAAAAACAGTTGTAGAAACAAGGCAGATGTTGAATTAGTCAAAGGAATTACAGGGAAAAAATCCAAATTGGCTTAAATCATAAGAATCCATCAAGTCACCACAGCTGGGTTGCTCGAGGTGTGTGAATCAGGCCCAGCTGGATTCGTATGTGCAAGAGATGATCTAGAATTCTCTCCTACTCTGCTCAGCTTTGTTCTGTGTTGTCTTCATTTTCTGGCAGAAACTCCCCCTTAGGGCAAGATGGCTAGCACCAACACTAGCTGAGCAGCACGGTAGAAGAAAAGTGTTTCTCTCCAAATCATGTCAGTAAAGGTCCCTGGTGTTCATTAGTGTTGATTGCACCCACTGGATGTCATGGTTTCCTTTGCCCCATTACTCTGGCTGTGGGATAGCAGCACGCTAGTTGGTCCTATTTTTACCTTTCAAACCAGACGATGGTATCCAGGAATCCCCTACAGTGGGAGAAATTAGGCTTTCCTTTTTTTCTTACTACCAGGAGAAATGGATGCTAACTAAGTAAAGGAAGACATTTCTCCTTACATAGAAACTTTTGTTCTGCCCTCAGTTGCCCACTTGGGATAACCCAATACTGCTCAGACTTCATAGAGCTATCTCTTATACAGGTTTAATTAACACCAAAGCAACAAAATGTTAGGCCTCCAATACAGGTTACAAAAAAAAAAAAAAAAAAAAAAAATTTCCTGGTCCTATAGAGATTTAGGGATTCCCACTATCCATATTTTTCAATTCTTTATGTCATTCTTTCTTTTTTGTTATTATTAATCAATAAACATTCCTGAAGTTTAATAATAGGTTCCTTTTACATGTATTTATTCAGTACTGAAAACTGAAATAACACATCAATTTCCTTCTAAATAATAGTTAATTGTTTAAAAGCAGAAAGTATCCCAGTTCATGGATCTGACCCTAACCATTATGCTTTATTCAAACAATATAAAGTAAAGCCCCCAAGCTTCATATAGACATTCTTTTTCCACATGTTCTTTTTTAAAAGATTTATTTATTTATTTATTCATTTATTTATCCTCCCCCCTCCCCTTGCCATTTTTGCTCACTGTCTGCTTGTCCATTCCTTGCATGTTCTTCTGTGTCTGTCTCTCTTTGTTGCGTCATCTTGCTGCGCCAGCTCTCTGTGGGTGCAGGCCGTCAGCTCTCCGCAGGCATGGGCTATCAGCTCTCCATGGATGTGGGCCAGCTTGCCTTCACAAGGAGGATCTGGAATGCAAATCCAGGGCCTCCCATGTGGTAGATGGGAGCCCAATTGCTTCCCTCCACATGCTCTTTTGCTTCAAAGTCTTACTGCTCGATCTCACCATCAACTTCTGGATTCTAAAACATTTATACATTGCATGAAATTTAGGGCTTTTTCTTGAGGCCAATCAATAAAATGGAACCAAAAGAGAACTGGAATCAGGAAGGCATTTTAAAAATGCCTTATACATCATGGATAAAATGTAGAGAAGAAACACAGAGATCCTAGGAGGGGAAAAGTCAACTTGCATCATGGAAACCATATTATGAGAGTTAAAACATGTGTGTATGTGTGTATGTGTTTCCAGGTCCAGATTCCACTATGCTCCACAGTGACCCAAAAATTATTAGCAGGACAGAAAGGTCCTGAAATGGAATCTAATCAATGTAATCTATGTTTGTATGATTCCTTGGCATAATTCCAGATCTTGAATCAATCATTCCTCTTTGCAGGGTTCCCAGGATCCCACCCACAGAACTACCAACTTTGAAATTACCATCTGCCTTAGTTTGCCACAGGGCTGCCAATGCAAGGTACCAGAAATGGGTTGGCTTTTATAATGGGAATTTTATTTAGGGTAAAATCTTACCATTCTGAGGGCCTGAAATGTCCAAATCAAGGCACCATCAGAGATGTTTTTCACCAAAGTCAGCTGCCACATGATGAAGCAAGATGGTGGGTGATCTCTGCCTAAGTCTCTGCCTTCCCCTCCAAGTTCACTGCTCTCAGAACCTAGCTGCTGGGGCTCAAGTGTGAGCAACAAAGCATAGGGCTTGTTTTCCAGAAACTTGGGGTTTTCCAAATCATCATTCTCTGGTTTCTTTGTGCCCAGGAATACAGTTCTCAGCTTATCTCTTTCCTCTCACATTTTACTGCAAGCTGCAAGGAGAAGCCAGGCCACATTTTCCATATTTAATTTGGAAATCTCCTCAGCTAAATGTCCAAGCTTGTCATTTTCAAAATCTTCCTTCCATCTAACATCAGGAGTCAATTTTGCCAAGTTCTCTGCCATGTTAAAGCAAAGATCACTTTCTTTTCAGCCATCATTTCTGTCTAAAGCCTTATCAGAACTATCTTCAGTGTCCATATTTTTACCAACAGTCTATTCAAAGCAATCTAGGCCTTTTGTATCAAGCATCTCACAATTCCTCCCAAAAAATACCCTTTACCCATTTATAAAGCCATTCCAACATTTTTGGTAATTGCAAGCAGTGGCACCCCACTCCTGGTACCAAATTTCTTAATTTGCCACAGGGTTGCCAATGCAAAGTACCAGAAATGTGTTGGCTTTTATAAAGGAGATTTATGTGGGATAAAAGCTTACAGTTCCAAAGCCATGAAATGTCCAAATCAAGGTATCAACAGAGATGCTTCCTCAGGATTCTGACATATGGCAAAGCAAAAAGGCCACTGATCTCTGCTGAAGTCTCTGCCTTCCCCTCTAAAATCTACCACCTTCCAGAGCTCAGATGTGGGCAACCAGGCATAGGGCTTATCTCTTCTGCCTTAAGCTGCTCTGTGGGCCCAACCTCTTGGGGGCTTCATGTGTAAGCTTTGGCTGCTAGTGTTCCTCAAGTTCTCTCTCACATGCAGGGTAATAAATTGCAGCTTCCTTTTTTTCTCTGTGTGTCTCTCCCTCCATGTCTCCATTTATATAAGACCCAGCAAGTGGGCGGGGACTCAACCTAGGTCATATTTAAATGATGTAGTCTAATCAAAAGCAATCTAATCAAGCAATCTAAAGTGAATCTAGGGAAGCGGATGTGGCTCAACTGATAGAGCATCCACCTACCATATAGGAGGTCCAGGGTACAAACCCAGGGCCTCCTGGCCCACGTGGTGAGCTGGCCCATGAGAGGCACTGCCACACACAAGGGGTGCCATGCCACGCAGGGGTGTCCCCCATGTAGGGGAGCCCCATGTGCAAGAAGTGCACCCCACATTGAGCCACCCCACATGAAAAAAGCACAGCCTACCCAGTAGTGGCGCCACACATACAGAGAGCTGATGCTGCAAGATGACACAACAAAAAGAGACATAGATTCCTGGTGCTGCCGAGAATGCAAGTGGACAAAGAAGAACACAACAAATAGACACAGAGAGCAGACAACAGGGGGAGTAAGGGGGAAGGGGAAATAAATAAATAATAAAATAAATCTTAAAAAAATAAAGTGAATCTAATGCAATCAAAGGGTAACACACCCACAGAAATAGATTCGTTTAAGAATATAATCTTTCTCTTTTTGAGACTCATAAAAGAACTTCAAAATATCACACCATGTGAACCAGCCATGTGTTGATCTGTTATGCTGATTGTTAAGCTGACAAGATTGAGATGAATGAACCTCCATCTTAGAAACCACTTAATCATCCCTTTCCTGTGGAATAGACTTGTCCTTGCCATTGCCCCCAGGAAGGAAATTGCCATTCTCCTTCATTGAGTTGTCTTCCTCTGTTGTGTTGTTAAATCTACATTATTCAGGGAGAGAAAAGGGGCAGGGTCAAAGCTAGCTCTCAAGTTGCTCAGGCTCGGTCTCAGGCATTGTGGGAGGGAGGAAAGAGAGGCTTCTATACTTGCTGGGGATTTCCTGCCCTGGCATCTGGGAAAATTCAGAAGACCAAGTTGAACCCTGGGTGGGTCCAGGGAAATCCAGGCACAGCCTTAATTTCCTCCTGGATATCTAGGGAAGGGCATGAAGGAGAAGTTCCTGTTTATCAAATTGCTGGAGGGTGGCCAGGAAAAGAAGGCAGCCCAGTTTGGCCAGAAGAGCTCAGACCCCAACAGACAATTGGCCTTTGGAGGGAATAAACTGGCCCTCTTATGTGTTTATATGTATATTTATAACTGCGCCTTCATTGCAGTATGATTTTATCTGTAAATATGATTTTCAAGCTAGACATTATTTTATAAGGATCCAGATGTTCCTACAGGGTATCCACTCCATCTGGCATTCATTTCAGTCCAAGGGATGGACATGAACTTCATTTTATATTTAGATCTGATACCTCACTGGTAACAAGCAGTTGGATAAACCTGGAGTTCACACTGCCCAGCTTGGTTTGCCTACAACAGAAGCTCATTGCCATGGTTTTAATTACAGGCCAGTATGCGAACTGAAGGCAAATTTTTCCTGGACCTTATTCTAGAAAAAATGAGGAACCTTAACTTATACCACTGCCCTTTTAATTACTCTACTTTAACCACACTGGCCTCCTTTCTGTTTCTCATATAAGCCAAGTCCTTTCGCACCCCAGAACCTTTGCACGTGTAATGTTCCCTCTGCCTGGAATCCTCTTTCCCCAACAATTTGGGTGACACAGGCTCATCCTGCAAACATTAGTTCACATGCTGCCTGTGCATAAGAGGCTCCCATGACCTCTCTGCTGGAATAAACCCCTCGCTTCCTGTCCCATTTATTCACTCTCACACACCCCATTTATTTCCTTATAACATGTTAGTAAGCACAGGTCACAACATGTAAAAGTCATAACATGTGGCATGACTATTGCACTTGCTTGTTCATCTCTTATCTGCCCATTCTCCCTTCCCTACATGAATGTAAGGTCCGTGAGAGTAGGTACCTTGCCTCTCTGGTTCACCAGTATCTCCCCAGCACCTGGCATGGCACCTGGTACCCACTGTGTGCTCTGTAACTGTGCATTGAGTGGATGGATGCATGAAAAAAGGACCACAGCAAGGAGTCCAGAGAAAGTGTTCTGGTGAGTGTGGCCTGTCTGGTGGAGGTTGCAAATGCCCTCGCATCACTGAGGGCCACACGAGCTATCAGCCACCTCCCTGGTGAGTGTCAGTTAAGGTCCTTAATGCGCAAACAGGCCCATGGATGGGACCTGTGAGTGCAGAGCACAGTGGGTCTCTCACCAGCCCGTGAGGCCCCCATCCTTAAACATAACTGCAGACACCCAGGCAGGAAAGCCTGGGCACGGGCAAGGGAGGGAATGGATGTTATGCAGGTCCTTCCATGTGCAGACACGGAGCTGGGCAGTAGATACTCATCTTGCTTAATCCTCACCATCACCTAGGGAAGGCAGGCATCCCAATCCCCACTCTTCAGGGGAGTAGAGAGAAGCTTATACAAGTTACATGTCTTGGCAGGAAGCACACAGTCAGGGATGCAATGGCACAAGGTTGGAAACCCATGTCAGTGGGATGCTAAAGCCTGTGCTCAGGAAGCAGACTTGGCCCAGTGGTTAGGGCGTCCGCCTACCACATGGGAGGTCCACGGTTCAAACCCCGGGCCTCCTGACCCGTGTGGAGCTGGCCCATGTGCAGTGCTGATGCGCGCAAGGAGTGCCCTGCCACGCAGGGGTGTCCCCCGCGTAGGGGAGCCCCACGTGCAAGGAGTGCACCCGTAAGGAGAGCCGCCCAGCACGAAAGAAATTGCAGCCTGCCCAAGAATGGCACCGCCCACACGGAGAGCTGACACAGCAAGATGAAGCAACAGAAAGAAACACAGATTCCTGGTGCCGCTGATAAGGATAGAAGCGGTCACAGAAGAACATACAGCGAATGGACACAGAGCAGACAACTGGGGGGAGGGGAGAGAAATAAATTTAAAAAATAAATAAATAAAGCCTGTTCTCATCCCAATACATGCAGCATTTCTCCATGTGTCTCCTGAGTCTGTCCTGGTGAGACCGTCAAGCTTGTAAACTTTGCCATCTGTTACCAACCTTCCTAGAGTTCTACAGTTTCCCTTCCCCTTTGTTTATACTTGAGTTTCATTATGCTCTAGATGGCTGGTCTTGGGCTAGTTACTTAATGGGGAAGATTATAGTACCTGTTCATATGGCTATAGTGAGAATTACAGTACTCAGATACCTCCCTGATGAAAATTAGCTAGCTAGCGATTAATATGTTATTCGTTAGGGTGAGTGATATTTCTGCTTTAACAGGTGAACCACCAGATCTCAAGGCTTCACACAGTGAAACTTGATTTCTCAATCATCTCACAGACCCACCCACCCCATTGTGGGTCAATGTTGGGGGTGGGGCTCGGCTCCTCACAGCCATTTGAGGCTCTGTGCTCTTTATTTTATTTTTTTAAATTCTTAAAAAGATTTATTTATTTATTTTTCTCCCCTTCCACTCCACCCTCGTTGTCTGTTCTCTGTGTCTATTTGCTGCGTCTTCTTTGTCCACTTCTGTTGTCATCAGCAGCATGGGAATCTGTGTTTCTTTTTGTTGCGTCACCTTGTCTCAGCTCTCCGTGTGTGTGGCGCCATTCTTGGACAGGCTGCACTTTCTTTCACGCTGGGCAGCTCTCCTTATGGGGTGCACTCCATGCGCATGGGGCTCCCCTACGCGGGGGACACCCCTGCGTGGCATGGCACTCCTTGTGCACATCAGCACTGTCCATGGGCCAGCTCCACACGGGTCAAGGAGGCCCGGAGTATGAACTGCAGACCTCCCATGTGGTAGACAGACGCCCTAACCACTGGGCCAAGTCCACTGCCTTCTATGCTCTTTTTACTGCACAACTCCATCATCTCCTAAAGCCTCAGAGTCTACCACTGAATTGTTTGTGTCAGCTGGCTACTGAGAGATGAGTGGGGAGAGGATTGTGCAAGAGATTTTACAGGCCAGGCCTGGAAGTGGGGGACATCACATCTTTCCCCAAGGCCCCACTTTGCTTGCTGTCAGGGGCTGGGATATGTTCTTTCCTATATGCCCAGAAAGAAGAGACAGACCACAGATGTTAGTAAGTACTAACAATTTCTGCCATATTATTACAATTTTAAGAGTTATTCCCAAGCCCCCTGCACCACTTTAGCAAACTACCTAGACATATCTTCCCTGAAAATACTCCATGCCTTCCCAAATATACCACCTGCCCATCAACACTTATTGGCTCTGGGTGCCATTTCTTCAGAAACCCTGTATCATGATCATAGAGAAGTGTTTTCCCACATCAGAGAACAGCTAGCTACTGAAAATAAAACAAAACAAAATAAAAATGCTCCTCTATCTGGATTAACGACTGGTAATGGGTTAATGCGCAATGGCCCATTTGACTCTTTGCATTTTAAAATAGACTCAGAGAAAAGAGGAACTGAGTCAGTGGGGAGAGATATTCAGGCTTTTGGCAGATGGCAGCATAATCTTCTCGGGTCAAGGCCAAGTGCAGACCTTGATGCCAGTCTCTGTGCTTTGTTCTCTTCTCTTTAGGTATAACTGTCATTTTGAAGGCTGCCTCCCTGCCTCCATGTACTGAGGGTTTCTACTGCTACACTGTAGTCTCTTTTATTCTCCATGGCAAAGAGAGAGCACTCTTTGGCATACAAAGTAGGACACCAACGTCCTTATCTGTATGCTTTCTTTCATTTCACAGAGCTCCCCGACCAGATATTCATGTTGTGGATGCCTGAGCTCCTACAACCGTTATCAATCACTGAACACTCAACAGATACTTAATGAGTGGTTTCTATGAGCAGGGGAGTCCATACAAATCTGTAAAAGAGGGGAAGAAACACCATCAACCAAGTATTTTGGTGTTAGGTTATTTCATTTTTGGAGTTTATAAAATGCCTTAACTAGCAAGTCACTCAGAAAAGATTCCCCACCTAAAAAAAAAGATCCTATCTGATCTGCCTTTATTCCTTTTTTTTTTTTTGGCCACTGGTTTTCTAATTAGGGGGAAAGAAGAGGAAGTTTTATCCCCATGTGCATTATGGCATGTGACCATGTTTCAATTATATTTTTCTTTGGGCTGGAAAGGGTAATGAATAGATTTTTATCAAATAATTTGATAGACTTTGTTATATGCAGCAACTTTTGCTAATATGATACACTCAGAATCTCAACTGTATTTGAAGTTTGTACTGACATTTATGGAAAGTCAAAGAGAAGTCCCTGGAGGTTACCCCCAGTGTCTGTGATCTGCCACTCCAAGTAGTTTCAAAGAAGTCAAAGCTGCATTTGACCATCCCTTTTGTTGGCAACTCAAGCCTACTGCCCTTGAAGGTCTATTGAATGAAAGAGCGAAATAGAGTGGGATGGGGTTTGGAAGCCAAGAAATAAGGCGAGGGAAGCGGATTTGGCCCAGTGGTTAGGGCGTCCGTCTACCACATGGGAGGTCCACGGTTCAAACCCCGGGCCCCCTTGACCCGTGTGGAGCTGGCCCATGCGCAGTGCTGATGCGCGCAAGGAGTGCCCTGCCACGCAGGGGTGTCCCCCGCGTAGGGGAGCCCCGTGCGCAAGGAGTGTGCCCCGTAAGGAGAGCTGCCCAGCGCGAAAGAAAGTGCAGTCTCCCTAAGAATGGCACCGCCCACACGGAGAGCTGACACAACAAGATGACGCAACAAAAAAGGAAACAGATTCCTGTGCCGCTGGCAACAACAGAAGCGGACAAAGAAGAAGATGCAGCAAATAGACACAGAGAACAGACAACTGGGGTGGAGGGGAAGGGAAGAGAAATAAATAAAATAAAATAAAGAAAGAAAAAAGAAAAACTTAAAAAAAAAAAAGAAAGAAGGTGAAAGCTATGAATGGTCTAAATTTAGTACCTTAAATCACCCCTAAAAGGCCTACTCCAAACAAAATGGCAGAGTAAGATGCTTCAGGACTCCATCCCCCATCAGAAGCTTTGAACAACTAATAAGAACTGGCAGAAACATCTTTCTCGAAGCTCAAGGAAACAGTTAAAGGACTGCAGTAACAGAGCAGCAAGGGCCAAATCAAGACAATGGCAACTTAAAGGTGGTAGGTTCTCATGAGGCCCCAGCTGCATCACCCAGTGCCACCAGTTCCGGTTCTGGAGGGGGCCAATAACCCTCATGCACATACCGGGAGCAGGTGTGTCTGGCCCAGTCTGTCTGGTGGTGGCCTGAGGGACTCGCTGTCCCAGGACTTACTCTGCATGTAGAAGGCAGCTCACAGAGCTGTGGGAGAGCTGCCAAGTGGCTTCCTGGGGTGAGGAATTGCTGTCTGTAGGATAAAGTACCCAACACTTTAAAGAACAGTATCCCAGGGAAGAAGGAACATTCATATCCATGGAAACAGGAGAATTCATGGAGCTACACAAACATGCCTAAGATAAGAATCATCTTCTGAAATGATCCGGGAGGCCCCTATGCATTGGTAGGGAGCTTCTCTCTAAATAAACTCCTTATATGTAGAAACCTTTAAGGAGAGTGCTCATACAAGTCAATGTGCAAAGAGGGAAAGGTGTTTTCTCTCTGTCAATCTTTTTCTTCCTTCCTTCCCTCCCACCCTCCCTCTCTCTCTCTCTGTTATTCAAGGTAAGCTCGGTCATCACACTGGTTAGATACAAACTTAAGGAACAGACACTTCAGAGTCTAAATTCATGATAACACAATAAAATATCAAAATGCCCAGGTTTCAACAAAAAGTTACAACATATACAAAGAAACAGGACACAATGACCCAGGCAAAAGAGAAGATTAAAGCATTAGAAAGCATCACTGAGGAGGACCAGACCTGGAACATACCAAACAAAGACTTTAAAAAAAAAGAACAGTCTAAATATGCTCCAAGAGCTAAAGGAAAACATGGACAAAGAATTAAAGGAAATCAGGAAAATGATAGATGAACCATAGATGGAAATTATGCAAAAGAACCAAACATAGCTGTAGTCCACAGTAATAGAAATTAAAAATTCCCTAGAGAAGTTCAATAATAGCTTGGAGTTGGCAGAAGAAAGAATTGGAGAACTTCAAGAGAAGGCAATTTAAATCATTCCATCTGAAGAGCAGAAGGAATTAAAAAGGAAGAAAAGTGAACAGACCTGGAACCTGTGGAAGACCATCATGCATTCAAATATACACATTGTGGGGGTCCAAGAGGCAAAAGACAGAGGAAAAAACAGAATATTCCAAGAAATAGTGGTTGAAAACTTCCCAAATTTAATGAAAAGCAATACACTCATCTGTGGTGCTTAATGAATACAAACAGGATTAACCCAAATAGAACCACATTGTGGCACATTATAATGACATTGTCAAAGGCCAAAGCTAAAGAGATAATTCTGCAAGCCACAAGAGAGAAGCAACATGTCACATGCAAGGGGCCCTCAATAAAAGTAAGAGCCAATTTCTTATCTAAAGCCATGGGATAACGTTATTGATAATGTGTATTAGTCAGCCAAAGGGGTGCTGATGTAAAATACCAGAACTCCGTTAGCTTTTATAAAGGGTATTTATTTGGGATAGAAGCTTACAGTTACCAGACCATAAAGCGTAAGTTACTTCCCTCACCAAAGTCTGTTGCCACATGGTGGAGCAAGATGGCTGCTGGTCTCTGCAAAGTTTCAGCCTTCCTCTTCCTCTTAAGGCTCCATAGTCTTGCTCCTTCTCTTCTCAGCTGTAGGTTAGCAGTAAGGCTTGTCTCTCTCCTTGGGGCTCATTCTTTCTGGCCTTTCTCAGCTGTTCAGGGCTCTAGTCTCTTCAGCTGCAAACCATCAGGTATACGGCTTGGCTCTCTCCTCAGGGCTCCAGCATCCAAAACTAAACTCTCTGTGTTCTCCTCTGTGTATTTACTTTCCTGTAAGAGTCCGTTTTATCCCCACTAAAGGGGTGAGGACTCAACCCTGCGTGCCCTAATGACATGGTTTACAAACACATGTCCAATTTACAAACACAATCCAATATCTAATTTTGGAATTCATAAACAACATCAAACTGCTACATAATGCTAAAAGAAAAAAATGCCAATGAAGAATTCTGTATCTGGCAAAACTGTCTTTCAAAAATGAAGGAGAGATTAAGACATTCCCAGATAAACAAAAGCTGAGCAGTTCATCACCACGAGACTGGTCCTACAAGAGATACTAAAGAGAGTTTTGTGGGATGAAAGGAAAGGACACTAGGCACATGAAGAAATAAGGATATCCAATAGGGGTAATGACATGGGCAAATATAGATGACAAATGTTCTGAAAATGGATTGATAAATAGACACATAGATAGCCAAATAAATAGATAGAATGATACAGCAAATGTGGCAAAATATTAAAATTGGTGGATCTGGGTATCAGAGGGAGTGGGTAGGGCTGCTGGAGTTCTCTGTGTGAGGATTGTATTATTTTTGTAACTGTCCTGAAAGTCTGAAAATAGTTCAAAATAAAAAGTTCAAACAATTGCCCTTAAAGTATATCACATTTTTTCCATCAGAACTGGAAAAGATGACTCTTTTGTGGCTATGCACCAGGTGACATTGTACAGAATTTGTTACATAAACTTTTACTTTATATATAATATATATATTCTAACATAACCCAGCAAGATGGAGTGTTGGAAACTGGCTTACCTGTTCCTTACTGTAAATGTTACACCTGTTCAATTGTAGATGTTACAGTTTTTCCCTATTAGGATGTTGCGGTTCTAATAGCAAACAGTTGCTTGGTAGTTTCCAATAAATACAAGGTTGAAACTAGGGTCGAGGCTCTCAGATCCAGAAGCTGTGAGTCCCCTGGTGCCAGCTTTATCTCCTCTCTTGTGTGTCTCTCTCTGTCCCTTTATTTTGTAAGTTCTGTGTTGCCTTCCCTTTGAGCAAACCTATTGTGAGCTGATTGTAGCAATGGAGGGTCACACAAATTGAGATCAAATGAAGGAATAGTATATTCAACTTAAGCATCTCACTCTAGTATATGCAAATTGCATGGAATGGTGGCCAGAATAATTTGCACCAATCAGAACGTTCTCTCCATCTATGTCATGTTTATACAGTTGAAGTCATTCAAAGTAAATGTTGTTGCTTTCAAAATGATCATGTATTGAGTCCTTACAATATGCCTAATGGTAGACTCAACCCTTTATCATTTAATCTTTCCAAGAGCCCAATAAGTTAGGTAGTATTATGTGCACTTTTAGAGAAGAATATATTAAATCACTGAGAAGTTAAATAACTTACTCAAGGAAGTAGTCAGCAAAACAACTATTTGAACCAATATTTGTCTGCCTCCAAACTGTGTGCCACTATGCCACTTTGCTTTCTGAGGCATCTCAGGCAATCTCACCCTAGAACTGAGCTAAGTCAAGAAAGGAATCTCAGGTTTCCTTTTCTTCCATAAATTAGATGGTTCCTGCTTTAGCCTTTTATCCATAGTTGTATGCTCTCAATAGGACCTATATAAAATGCTCATTACTCTTCAGATCCAGTTCCTAGCATTTTCCATTTTCCTAATACCAATACCTGCTTTGTTCTCTTCAGCATTCTTCTATGCCTACAACTCAGGAAGGAGATCTACCCGCCTTGTATCTACTAGCCAGTCCAAATTGCTGAGACTTTTGCAACAAGTGTAATTACAACTCACCCACTGCTTCTTGTACTCTCAAAAGTGAGCCAGTGGCTTAATATCCCACATATATTTAATAAGCACAATGCTTTAAAAAAAAAGCCTTCATCTCACCTCCCTCTTACACTTCTGCAAAATGAAATAAGCACTTTATCCTGAAAAAAAGCAGAGAAAAAGAGAAAGAAGGGAGAAATAGAAAGAAAGAAAGGAAGAAAGGAAGGAAGAAAGGAAGAAAGAAAAAAAGAAAGAAGGAAAGAAAGAAAGAAGGAAAGAAAGGAAAGAAGGAAAGGGAGAGAAGGAGGGAGGGGAAATGGGGGCAGGAAAACACCATGTTGTCCATCTGTCCCCAAGGTCTTAATCCAGATCATGGTAGAACAAAATGTCAGAGGAAGTTTCATTGGCTTTCAGTCTCAGAGCTGATCACTTCTTGGCCTTGTGATCCAGAGCAACTCAGTTTGCCTGAACTTTGGCTTTGTCATCTGTAAATCTGTAAAAAGGTGAAAATAATGGTATGCACCCCAAAAATTGTTGGGAGAATTAAATAGAATAACGTACTCACTGGATATGGCACAGAATAGGTACTACCCAAAGTTAGTTTTCTTTCTCGATTTCCAAATATTCATGAAGGATTGTAAGTCTTTCTTCCTAGCCGGCATTGTGGATTCCTCATTCAATTGGACTGTCTGCAAGACGTAGATGGCACCTTCTGTGCTTTTAGCAACTATCCTCTCCCTGCCCCAGCTCCAAATGGTACTGTTGGCTGATTTAACATTCCCAGAACATGGTAACGCTGGGGTTTGACTGAGTCTCTGTTCCAAGGCCATGTCAATGCTTAATTAGCCTTTTGATTAGAAAGTTCATCCTTATCTCTTAGAGCCCTTCTGCTATAATTTCTTATTTTTCTTGTTCAGCCCTGAATGTAGTGTATGTCTTTATTTTTCAAAACAACATTGAAAAGAAGGGAGAAAATTGAGGCAATTGGATGGAAACCTAGAAATTTCTATGAAATGTCAGAGAGTGAAGAGATGAAAAGAGAAGAGGGAAGGAGAGACTGGGGCCCTCATTGCAATATCTCACAGTGAACCATCCACAGTCCTAAAATTATGTTTTGAGGAACAGTTCAAGATTATTGCTTTTTTTTTTTAAAGACAGGGGCCCACTATAATTCTCGGAGACAGACTTCTTTTGCCACTTGTTTAATCGAGAATCCATACCAGAGAGAGCATTAGCGAATTGAGCTGCCTTGCTTCAGAATATTAAATTCATTCCTCACCCACTTTCATTTCATGGCAGCTGGCGGGTTTGCTTACAGACGGGGCTGAGTTTAAGTCCTGGCTCTCCCGTCTATTGGCTGTGAAGCCTCAAGAAAGTTGCTTTTATCCTTTGAATCTCACCTGAAACACAGGTGGTAATGACCTCATAGGAGTATATAAAGAAGTAAGAGAATGTAACACATTGCTGACTTGGTGATAATTGTTCCACAAATGCTTGTTGCATTGGAACTTAGATTTTGGCAGCCAAGACAGTATCTCCAAGTTGGGGCAGGGGGAAGGTAATAGTGAGGGTATGTGAAATGTAGGGAGACCCAGAGATCTCTTGGGTTGCTGTCACATCAGATGAACACAAAGCAGGTGAGTGACAGGAGCTGCCTGAACTGGGAGTTGAAGTCACAAAAGCAAATGATTTCTGCTCAGTCTACAATGAAAGGGTCCCACAGGGCAGGGCTGGTGCCTTTCCTGGACCGTCCTGGCACTGCACTGAGTATCAGGACACAGAAGAGTCCCCGGAACACTTGGACAGCTCCAGGCAGGACAGTTTGTTCCAGATGCACACAGCTGCGAGCAGCTGAAGGCCAAGGCCCCAGCTTTCTGTGGGAGGCATATTGTGCTACACTCCCTTCCTGGCTGCAACTGGCAGGGCCCAGCACAGGCTCTCACTGTGCAGAGCTGGGAGAGTGGCCGCAGCACAAAGGAAGGCACATGGTGTCCCCAGGTGCCTGGAACATCTGCCCCAAGGCTGCCTCTTTTTTCACTGCCCATCCTTCTGTGGGATGGCTCTCCCTTTTGGCCTCAAGAACATTCCAGCCCCCCTCCCTGAGTGACCCGGCAAGACCTCCATCCATCACATTGGCCTGGCCACGGTTCAGGAACCAGCTGGACGAAGCACATTCATCGCGTGAATCTGGAGTTTTTCAGCTACCCAGAGATGTCAGAAGTGCTGGGCATGCAGCAGACTTTGCTTTCTTTAATGCTTCCTCCTCCCTGACTAAGAAATCACAAAAGGACATGTGACTCCAAGGCAGGGGCAACAGAAGCTTCAGGGCCTCAAGAATGCTTTGGGAAGAGTTGAAGTTTCTCTCCAAGCTCTGGAAATTCTCCATGACTTGATCCCATGTTTCTTTGAGACCATGACTTTGGGTGAGCCCGAGCCTTTTGACTGTCTAAGAAATACAAGAGCTGCTGAGATGCTGCCTAATCTTGTTCTGAACACGTAAATATGCTGTTACCAAGTACTGAGGTTTTACAGAAGCACAAGTGAATGGACTTTTCTTTTTAAAACAGAAAGATATTGCCAATTCTTTTTTTATATTCCCTTCCATTTTCTGAGTTGGCTGTTATCACCATTTCTGATTTCCATATGCCTGAAATGGGTCTTTCTTGTGTCTTGATGACAGTTTCAAGGTATCTTCCCCTTTCTTTGTTTCTCTTGTTTCTTCATTAGTTCAACAAATGCTAATTGAGATCCTGTGACATGCCAGGTACTTTTCTAGATGCTGAGGATACAGCAGCAAGTAAAACAGACAAAACAGCTCTTGTGGAACTGATATTCTACTGCAGGAGGCAGATCATATGTGAAGAAATAAAATACACAGGGTGTCAGATGGATAAATGTATTGAGACCATGAAGAGCTGAAGGCAGGGAGGATGGTCCAGACAGTTGTGCAGAGGGAGCAGGGAGCAGTGGGAGATAGATCAGAGGGGAGCGGGGTGATAGAACATGCAGGGCTGTGGCAAAGGAGGCTGCTCTGATGTGGAGTGAGATGGGAGGCAGCAGGGGGTTTTGAGCAGAGCAGGGACCTGGTCCGACTTACGTGTTTGAATGCCCCCTGGAGGTGCTGCTTTGAGAATACATCGTAGAGGGGCAAGGATGGACATGTGAGATCAGTTAGGATGTCACTACAATACAGGAGGTGAGATGTGATGGTAGCTGGGACCAGAGATAACTGTGGAGGTGGTTAGATGTGATCAGAACCCACCATGGTACAATGGAGGTCAAATGGACAGGATTCACAAAAGGACAAATATTACATTATTTCATGTATATGAAATACCTAGAATAAGCAAATTCATAGAGACAGAAAATAGATTGGACAGTACCAGGGACACGGGGCACAGGGCAGGGTGTCGAAGAGTTACTGCATATTGGGTACAGAGCTTCTGTCTGGGGTGATGAGAAATTTTGGTCATGGATGGTGGTGATGAAAACACAGTGTTGTGAATTAATTAATACCACAGAAGGGTATACACGAAAGTGGTTAAAATGGGAAATTTTGTGTTGTAGATATGTTACCACAATACTTTTTTTTAATGGACATGATTTGAGGGATGATGGAGGAATGTAAACTCAAGCCCAAGTTTCTGACAAGGTAGAGATGCCATTTGCTGTGATCCCCTGCAGAGAGGCTAACACTGGGAACGGAGCTCTGTGAGCAATGCTAGTGAGGAAAGGATCCGGGGCAGGTGCAGGCTCCTGGCATGTGGGCCTAGAGCATTCACAGGTGGACCTGCAGGTTTGCCAGACCCCATTTACGCACTTAATTATACATATGGTAACTCATGTAATCCTGACAGACACTTGGGAGATGGGCGCTGTTATTGCCCCCACTCCAAGTCTTCCTGAAGGTACGAAGCAGCCACAGGTCATGCAGCTGGCAATGGGAGGAGCAGGTGTTCAGACCAGACCGACCACCTCCAGCGTCCGTGCTCCTGACCCCAGCACCCATGACAATGCCATCAGGAGTAACAGCTCCTTACATGTGAAAACAGGCATTTAGCGTGCTGTGACATGCATTGTATTACCTGACTTTTTAATCAGAGAAATTGTACGTTTATAGAAAAGTCATGCATAAAATTCAGAGTTCCCATATACCACCCTATCATTAACCTTGCATTAGTGTGGCACATTTGTTACAATTCATGAAATAACATTTTTATAATTGTTTGTTTACAATAGGGTTTGCTGTTTGTGTTGTACAGTCTTATATTGTTTTGTTAGAATTTTTATTCTACTGACATTAATACAACCTAAAATCCCCCTCTTTTAATCACATTCAAATATATAATTCAGTGCTGTTCATTACATTCACAATGTCCTGCTACCATCACCACCGTCCATTTCCAAAACTTTACAGTCAACCCAAATCGAACCTCTATTTACAAGTTAACAGTTATTACATTCTCTGATTTTGTAATGCTCCCTGGGAAGGAGAAAGAAAGGCAGAACCATTATCAAGAAATTGTGGAACTGAAGTGACACCACTCAATGGGATGGCTGTCAAGCTCTTCAAGAAGGTAGGGTCCAGAGTCAGACAGCCTGGGTTCAATTCCTGGCTTCATTGCTAGCTACTGGGTGACCTTGGACAAGTGACCTCACCGTTCTGAGACTCGGTTTCTTAAGCTATAAAGATGAGGATGTCTTAAGGGTAATTGACATCATGTATTTCAAAGTTCTGGCATATGGTAATGAATCAGTCTCGATTTTAGCTGTAATCAGCACCATCAAGTCGTTTCCATAATCTAAAATTCCCATTTCCTCACCAATGTTCTTCCCAGTATGCTACAGCACCCAGGACAGAATTTAGGCTGCTCCCCTGGGCCCTATCAGATTTGCAATTCCAAGTCGTCTATTGATTTGCTGCTTGACCTTTTATCAAGTTGCTCCCCCTCCTTTGTGCTTGCTCTCCACCCGTGAGGCACTCGACCCTTCCGGAGGGATGTGAGGAGGTGGAGAAATCATTTGTAACAATCACTTTGACATTTTGGGTGGAAGGTGCCCTGAGGTGTAACTTATTCCTTCCAATCACTCTTCAAGTCCAACTGGCACTCCTCTTCTAAAGGTCACTCTCTTCGCTCAAGAGTTTTGAGAGACGCTCAAGCCGCCACTTAAACAAATCCTTCTAGAAGTTCTGTCTTGTGCTGCACACCATCTCGGTCTCCTCCTTCCTGGAGAAGTTCTGGAATTCAGTAGGAAGAATCTCAAGGGCTCTGACCCCCCTCCTGCTGCTACCCTGCAGCAAAGTCATCAGAGCTCGCTTGACCAAAATGCCAGTGTCCAAAGTGGGAGAGGCAGGTGACTGCTGCCGCACATGATGATTTTTAAGGGGTGTGTGGAAGAACAAGAGGGTTTTAATAACTATATATTTATTCAATATGTATTAGAAAAATAGAACTAGCACATGAAAACAATGGTGTAAATTTATTTTTTAAAAAACCCTAGACTTATATATATAAAAGAAAAATGAGTTGCTATTTAAAAATATTAAGCAAGTCATGCAAGTGGTACATTGTTAGGGCAAACACTGCTATTGTGGTTTTTAGATGACTAAAATTTGGGAAAGTCATTCCCTAGGGAACCCATGTGGGTGTTGTAAGACAGCTTTGGTAACAAAGGTTTTTAAAAGGTTAGAACTTTCTACCTGCTGCTAGTCATTTTAGCCCCTTCACCCCTACTTGCCTTGCTCACTAAATTCCACACTAGAGCCTTGTTGTAACACTCTTATTTTGTACTGTGGAATTCAGTAATATACGATAGGTCGCCTGCCTTGGACACTGTCCAATGTCATTTAATACTGGAGGGATCCCCATGCTAAAACCACTTTAAATCTCTGTTCAAAAACCTTGTTAAGCCTTCTGTTCAAATTTATTGCTCGAAACTGTTCTGTAGTAAGAAATGCAGGTCTTCCTGAGAGCTGTTTTTCAAGCTATCTCTTGTAGGGCACTTCGTACAGGTTGTAAATCGCTCAGCCGTTGCTACAAGAAGTCGTAATGAAATCTCAAGCAAACCCCAGGACTGTGGCGAGAATGGAGAAGAGCTGCTGAAAGGGGTATGTTTCATTCATCTTTAAAATCAGAATAGAAATTTACCACCTCCTCTACCACCTCTGCATAACACTGTGTAACCTATAAAATTCCCTCAGTGTGATCCATAAGATTTGTTTTATCATTAGGTTATGTGGTTGAATGTGCGTGCAGATGTGTGTATCAGTTTTCAGCTCTGTGAGCTGATTCAAACACCACTGCTGACCATTTACAATGTTTACAATTGTGTAGGGAGTTTTTAGGGAAAACCCTAAAAAGTGTTGCTATGAATTTGGCAAAGTTCTTCAAAGACACCTTTCATGCCTCTTCACTTTAACCCATAGTTCTTTACCCATATACACCTATTACTTTTATGTTGGGCAAATATAAACTGTTGTAATACAAATGACAGTTAATTACAAAAATCAGTTCTTGTAACAGCTCGGAAGTGGATCGGGGTTAAAGTGAGGTAAACAAGCAGGGTTGTTTGTTCCTCATTTTGAGATGGCAAACTAAAAAGTCACAGGGTGTGCTCTCAGCTGTCAGCTTCTAATCTAATTAGACAGGATAATTGGGGAGGCTGAGTTTGCTGACGGTTGACAAACATATTAGTCTAATTTCATTCACTCTCCGACTCTGGCAACGTGGAGCTCCCCTTGTAACCATGTCAACCCTGACTGGCCCCGTCTCAGGGAGGAGAAGGCTTCTGAACTCAAAGACAAACTCTCCTTTGATCCTAGAGATGGCTTCTGGGTAAAAGAACCATTGTAAAAGGGGGCTAGGATGATGTGTATATGAATCCAAACTGTAAGCAAAATAACACAGAGGGCACTTTGGGGATTGAGTAGGTGGAAGGCTAAACTGACTTGCTAAACAGTTATCAAGGAATGTCCTTCCTTTTAAGGGCATGCAGTGAATAGAGCCTGGGTTGATAAATGTTGCCTAGGAGACCCTTTCAGCGACCTGTTTACATAAATAGCTAAGAATGATTTCTTAACACCTTTTTCGTGATTTATCTGCAAGGCTGATATTCGAACAGGACGCACTCGATCAGCCTTTTGACTGGCAGGGCGGCAGGTCCTGGGCCATCATGCCCATTAAATGCTTTCAATAGTGCCCCTGTTGTATTCATTCTTTATTGCTGCTGTGCTGTTAGCCACAAATGTAGCTGCTTAAAACAGCACCCATTCATTCTGTAAGGTCAGAAGGCCCTGTTCTGTGTGGTGTGGCTGGTTCCTCTTCTCTGGGTCTCACAGAGCCAAAAGCCAGGGTCAGCAGGGCTGTGTTCCGCTCAGGAGGTTCTGAACATCTGGCATGAGTTGCTTCTGAGCTCATTCAGGTTGTTGGCCGGATCCAGCTCCTTGTAGCTGTAGGACTCAAGTCTTGGTTTCCTTGCTGGCTGTCAGCCTGACCCAAGCGTTGCTCCTAGAGGCCATCTGCATCCTTCTCCTGCTCTCCGTGCAGGCCCCTTCAAACAAAGGCAGGCCGAGTTCCCTTCAACCTTTGAATCTCCAGCAAGAAAACGCTCTCTGCTCTTAAGGGCTCATCTATGTAGATTGGGACGATCTGGATAATACAGGGTAATTCCCCTGTCTTAAGACTTATGGCCTTTAATTATACCTGCAAAGTCCCTTTTCCCATATAACAGCATATTCATAGAATCCAGGATATGGATATGTTTGGAGGGGCATTCTGCCTGCCACACTTCATGTGAGTAAACGGCATATCTCCAGGTGATTGTTCATACATGAAAATATTTTACCCTCAAATGGTTTAAATGTCTCCCCCTAGATCTTAACATAGGTGGTTTTAGTTTAGCAAATGCTTTTACTTTCCTTAGATAGCACAAAGTTAAATTTTGGCCCAGGCAGTATCCCAGCTACAATTCATTATTCCAAATTAGTGAGGTTCAAAATAATGATGTTTAAGAAAGTAAAAGAAAGGGTCTGATATTATTGTGGCTAAAGATATCTGCCTGGCCTCCTTGCCAGCTCTGTCTTGTGGGCTCAGAGATGCGACCACTTTGGGACTTCGGTCATTGGTTTAATTAAACAAGTGTGGTAGGTTGGCTATACAGAAAATGTTTACAAAAAAGCACTGAGATTATTACCCCACCGGCATTTCATCATCACCATCGTAGGTGTGGATTTGTTCCCCACACCTGAGTCAAGGGCATTCCAAGGCTGCTGGCTGTGTGTTGTGACATACAACAACAATGGAAATGAGCAAAACCCTGGCCTTTTGCAGGCACCTGAGTATACTCAAGTGGCCAAATGTGTTATTTTGTGTGGCTCAGCAAGATGCTTTCTTAAGACAATGCTTGACCTCACCGAAGTGGCAGAGGTAACCATTTTACCCTCACTCCCTGCTAGAGAACCAGAAATTTAATTCACAGTATGGACTTCCATACTGCCTTTCTCCCAGATAATTCAGTTTTTTTCTCATTTGCCTCTAAAGCATGCTTGTGACTCAGGAAGGAACAGATGCAGATACTGATTACATAATTTATCAAAGATGACACCAAGACAAAAAAGACCAGAACTCAGGACACCTGGTCGAGGACAGTGGGACTGCCCTCCAATGAGGGCAACCAAGCAGGTGGTAGACTATTCTTTTACTGAATTTCCATTTCCATCTCTTAGTGACTTAATTGACAAGTAACGAGCCTTACTTGATGCTACGAAGAGATCAAACACTGAGGGCTGCAGATCAGGATGTTCCTGGGCTGGCCACTTCCCAGATGTTGCTTTTTTTCCCCCCAGTGTATTATTTTTTAAAAATTAATTTATTGGAGTATATCACTCATACATAAACATATATAAAAATAAGTGTATAATAATAGTTGTGAACTACAAAACAAACGTATAACATCAAACAGGACTCTCATAACTCACCCTACCACCAATAACTTGTATTTTTGTTAAACCTTTTTAACTAGTGATTAAAGAGCATTGTCAAAATATTGCTAACCAAAGTATTTTCCCCCAACCAATGCTATTATTATCTTTATATCATTTATATATGAACATACATAAACAATCAAGTATATAGTAAAAGTTGTGAACTTACAAAGCAAACATGCATAACATCATACTGGGGTCCCATACATCAACCCTCCACCAACACCTTGCATTGTTATGAGATGTTTGTTACAAATTATGAAAGAATGTTGTCAAAATATTACTACTAATCATAGTCCTTATCTTATATTTGGTGTATTTTTCCCCCAACCCATCCTATTATTATTTGTTAAATATATATTTTTTATGACAGAAGTTGTAAACTTACAAAGTGATCATGCACACATGCAGAATGCCCACACAAACTCTTCCATCAACACACCACACTGTGGTGGCACATTCACTACAGATAAGATAATGTCATCTGATTATTACCATGTCCATATTGATATTTGGCTCATATTTTCCATACTGCCTCTTTATCAACACAGTACATCTTTCACATAGATGCAAGAATATTATATTATTAATGCTAACCACAGTCCATAGGTCACTCCAGCTATATTTTCCCCATGCTTCTCCACATTCCCAACCATACAGTAGTGATGTACATTTGCTTTAGCACACAAAGGACACTCTTACATCTATACCATCAACCACAATTCTCATCCACCTCTTGGTTTACTGTGCTATTCAGTTCCTAGATTATTCTCTGGCATTCTGTCAGTTGGCATTTACATACCTAGACTACCATCCCCATTTAAAAACTAGCTGTTACTCACTATGTGTTACCATCCACTCTATACATTTCCACACTTTTACAGTAAAGCTAATTAAAACCTCTACATACATTAATCATTAGTAGTCCATCTCAGTCCTCCTCTTATCTCCTTTAAGAATCCACCACCTACCACCAGGGCTTGAACATATTTTCTTACAATTTCTTCTAGAAGTTTTATGGTTCTTGCTTTTATTTTTAGGTTTTTGATTCATTTTGAGTTAGTTTTTGCATAAGGTGTGAGATAGGGGTCCTCTTTCCTTCTTTTGGCTATGGATGGACATCTAGTTCTTTCAGCACCATTTGTTGAATGGACTGTTATGCCGGAGTTGTGTGGATTTGACTGGCTGGTCAAAAATCACTTGACCATACATGTGAGAGTGTATTTCTGAACCATAAATTCAGTTTCATTGGTCTATGTGTCTGTCTTCATGCCAGTACTATGCTGCTTTTACCACTATAGCTAGGTAATATGATTTAAAGTCTGGAGATGAGAGTTTGCTTTTCCTTTTTAAGAGTGTCTGGCTATTTAGGATCCCTTACTCTTACAAATAAATTTGATGATTGTGTTCTCAATTTTTTTGTAATGCTGGTGGAATTTTTGTTGGGATTGCATTGAATCTGTATATCAGTTGAGTAGAATTGACATCTTAATGATATTCAGTCTTCAAATCCATGAGCATGGAATGTTCTCCCAGTTATTCAGGCCCTTTTTTATTCCTTTTAACATTGAGTTGCAGTTTTCTGAATACAAATGCTTTACATTGTTGTTTAAGTTTATTCCTGACTATTTGATTTTATCTGTCATATTTTATTTTCACCACTCTTTTGACACTTGTAATTACTTTTATTGATATAGTCTTCATTTCTAGACTCTCTTCCAGGCTGTTCTCTCCTGTCTTTTCTTTTCAGGCTCTAGCACAGCCTTTACTATTTCCTGAAAATCTGGTCTCTTGGTTAGAAATTCTCTCAGTTTCTGTTTATCTGTGAATATTCTAATCTTGCCCTTATTTTTGAAAGACAGTCTTGCTGGATATAAGATTCTTGGCTGTAAGTTTTTCTCTTGTAGTACCTTAAAAATATCAGACCACTGTCTTCTTGCCTCCAGGGTTTCTGGTGAGAAATCAGCACTTAATCTTATTGGGTAACCCTTATATGTTATGCATTGCTTTTCTCTTGCTGTTCTCAGAATTTTCTCTTTATCTTGGCATTTGAAATTCTGATGAGTATGTGTCTCAGAACTGGTTTATTCAGATTTTTTCAGATGAGAGTATGTTGTGCTTCTTGGACATGAATATCCTTCAATAGGGCTGGGAAATTTTCTACCATTATTTCTTCAAATATTCCTTCTGCCCCTTTTCCCTTTTCTTCTGGAATACCCATGACACTTATGTTTGCATACCTTTTGCTGTCATTTATTTCCCTGAGACCTTGTTCAATTTTTTCCATTCTTCATCTGTTCTTTTATATGTTCACTTTCAGAGGCCATTTCTTCAAGCTCTCCAATCCCTTCTTCTGCCTCCTCAAATCTGCTATTATATGCTTCCAAAGTTTTTTAAGTTTCACTTATTTTGTCTTTCATTCCCATAAGATCTGTTATTTTTCTATGTATGCTTTCAAATTCTTCTTTGTCCTCATCCAATATATTCTTAATATCCTTAATCTCTTTAGCCATCTCATTGAATTTATTAAGGAGATTTGTTTGAACATCTATGATTAGTTGTCTCAACTCCTTTATGTCATCTGGAGGCTTACCTTGTTCCTTTAACTGGGCTATAGCTTCCTGTTTCTTGGTGTGGATTGTAATTTTTTGTTGGTATTGTGGCATCTGGATTACTAGAGTATTTACTCTGTGTGAACTTTTTCTCTTTAGTTTATGGCTCCCTGCCCTTTCTCCCTTGCTGGTTGTGCAGGAGGACCAAGGTTATAATTGGTGCTATAAGCTGTGGGGGCTCAAGCTGCCCTCATTGTGTCATGGACCAATGAAGTTTCTCCCAACTTTCCCTTTTGTCAGGGGTAGGGCAGAGTCACAGATGTGTGGAATAATCCAAGCCTTGCAGGCCTAGACTGTAGTTGCCCAGAGAGACTGATGAGCTTCACGCCCCTTTCTCCCCTGTCTGTGGCAGGGATGGAGCTGCAGGTGTGGGCAGCAACCTATCCAGTGTGAGTCCAAGATGACCACAGTTGCCCTGGTAGACTTCTAATTTTCAGTCTGGGCCAAGCAAAGTTACCTACAGTTACCTGGATAGGCTAGTACAGGGCCTGCCAGCCTCCTAACTGCAGTGATGGGGCTGACGCCTAGTCTAGGGCTGCAGGCCGATCTGGGTGAAAGAAACTGGTTCCTACCATCACTATGATTTTCAGTCAGCCCAGCTTCCCCTCATGCTGTGGGTGGAGTCAAAATGGCAGCCACCAGCCTCTTTCCAACTTGAGCAGATTCACACCCCAGCTGTTCCCAGGGTTATATCTTGGTCAGCCGAGTCTACCAATGAGTATCTGAAATTGGCAGCCAACCGTCTCCTCCTCCCCTGTTTTTGGGAAATGGAGCTTCCAGTTCTAGCCACAGAATAGCTCCTGGAGCAGCTTGTGTCACTAGAGTAGGATAATCACCAGCCTCTGCAGCTTGGTCAGTAATTTCCCAGAGAGGCTGGCACAGGTTCCCATAGCTTCCTCCCTACTGGAGGTAGCACTGGAGTTTAGGGTGGAGCTGCAATCTGACCTGGATGGAAAGAAGCTGGTCCCCTCCAGCACTGGGATTTTCAGTCTGCCCTGCTTCCCCTCATACCAGGCACAGAGTTAAGATGGTGGCTGCTGGATCTTTCTGACTTGGACAGGCTCAAACTTTAACTGTTCTCAGGATTACACTTTAGCCAGCTGAATTTACTCATCAGTAGCTGAAGTTGATGCTGAACCACCTCTTCCTCCCCCATTTTTGGGAAGTGGAGGTTTCAATTCTAGCCACGGAACAGCTCCTGAGGCGGCCTGTGCCTCCAGTGGAGGATGGGCACCAGCCTCCAGGGCATGGAGTACTCTATTTACAAATCTGCTCTGCAGATGGGCAGTCTCCTCCTTCCATTCCTTCAAGAATGTTGCAGGATCCTCTTCTGGCCTTCTGGAGCTTCCAAACAGGTGCTTCAGCTAGCTCCAGATAGCTCTGGGTGTTTACTAACTGCCCCCTAGCAGGAGCTGACTCTAGGAGATCCTTACTTCGCTGCCATTTTGCTGGTAGTGCCCCCTGGTTGTTGCTTTTTTAAAAATGAAGTTTGCTGGTTTGAATCCTGCTTCTACCCAGTGCAAACAGTTTCTTTTTCTCTCAGTACCCAATGTCTGACACTGTGGATGGATGGGTTGGATGAATGGATGGATGGATGGATGGATGGGTTGGATGGATGGATGGATGGATGGATGGATGGATGGATGGATGGATGGATGGATGGATGGATGGGTTGGATGGATGGATGGATGAACAGATGGGTGGATGGATGGATGGTCAAGTGGGTGAATGAACGGGTGTTCAGACAGAAGAATGGACAGAGAGATGGATGGTTGTAATGGATAGTTATGACCTGATGTGCCTTTGCCCTTGCCTTTGATGGGTTGGTGTTAAACTTGACCAGGAAGGCAAAAAGCAACCACACCGAAATTACGGGCATTGCTATTGCAGTATAAAGGCACAGGTTAAAAGTGCAACTTTTTTTCCCTTTAACAAGAAATTTTACCAAAAAATGTATAAGAAAATATAAAACCACAATTAAAAGAACAAAACAAGGTATACCTGGAAATGCATCAATTATATGCTGCCTTATTTGCTAAAGGCAGATAGGCCATCTCTGCAATCTCTGAACCACTTCCCTCTTTCCTTGGAGTCAGAATCTCAGATGTACTAGACTATTCTACATTTTTCACCAGATGACTGCCAGAGGATGATTGGTAATAAATATTTCACTCCACCCCCTTTGCCACCATGCACAGATATGCATACACACCCTTGGTGTGATAAATAGTGTGCAGTTTCGTTATATTTGCAACATTTTGCTATATGTCTATTTTGAAAGTCAAGTACCCATCTCATTGTTCCCTGGTGAAAGATTAAAGAGAGGATAGTTTTTAATGTGAAAAGGTGATTTTTAACACAGCTGCCTAAGAATCAGAACTCACTTTTCTACCCAGGGTGTCTTACCACACCATCATAACTCATTTTTCGCAGTCTCTCCCCACACCATTCACGCCTTCCTGACTTATAAGGACGTCCTTTTTTTCCTTATGACCAGATCCTTAATTCACAATGGAATGTTTTAGAGTCCTCCCTTTTACACCCATCCAGGATATTCAACCCAAATTCTTCTGTCCTGAGGCCAGGGGTACATCCCAATGTATCTCGTGACAAGGCATTGTTGTACTTCCCTATTCATAGCTACTTAGCAAGCACCCACTTTGCTAAGCTCTCGGGTGCAACAATAGGCAAAAGACAAATTTAGAATCTGCCGCCAGTGGAGCTTACAGATTAGTAGAGGCAGGGCCAGCAACATAATTTGGAGGGCCCAGTGTAAAATGAAAACGCAGGGTCCTTTGTTAAAAAGTTAATAAGAATTTCAAGATGATGGCAGTAGGGCCTTAAACCAAGCTTGGGGCCCTCCTAAAGGTGAAGGTCACATGCCCTGAAGCTGTCCCTGGGTGGAGGAGGCATGCACACAAATCCGTAATTGCAGTTGTGATTATTAGGTGCTATGAGAGATCAACTACATGCTCTTGAATATACCACTATGAGCACAAAGTAAATGCTCAAAAATGTTTAATTAATTGACAGCTCCAAATGTCCTGGCATTACAGATAGAATTTACATGGACTGCCATGGAAAATATGGTGAACTATTATACTCATAATTATACTATCATTGCAAGGTACTTCAATACATGCTAGGCACATGTACATACATGACAACATATGTGTCATTGAATTATCACATGGTTCTATGTGTTAGCACTGTATTATCCCTACTTTTCAGATGAAGAAACTGAGGCTTCTAGTAATGGGGAAACATGCTCAAGGGTTACCCAGTTAGTAAGCAGAGGATCTTGAGTGCCAATAATCATCTAACTCCCTTTTTTTCTACCTCAAAACATTTTATTTATTTTAAAAGTTTTTTTCTTATATGCATTACACAAAATTTCAATCAAAGCTTTATATATATATGTATCTCCAGTCTACAATCTTACTTATATATATTTTTTTAGTGTCTTTTTTTATTTTTAAAGAAGATTTAGATTACATTAAAGTTACATTGAAAACTTAGGGGATTCCCATATTCCCTACCTCCTCCCCCTCTCACACTTTTCCCCGTTAACAACACCTTTTATTAGTGTGGTACATTTGTTACAATTGACAAACACATATTGAAGCATTGCTATTAACCAGGTGTATTGTTTACATTATGGTTTGTACTTTGTACTGCACAATTTTATAGAGTTTGACAAAATGTATAAGGGCCTGTATCCATCATTGCAATATCATGCAGAATAATTCCAATGTTCCCAAAATGCCCCTTTTTACACCTATTCTTCCCTCTTCCTTCCCTCAGAACCTCTGGTGACCACTGTCTTTATATCCATGTTACAAGGTCTTCCATTGCTAGACTAATAGGTCTACTTTAATGCATGGTTGCATTTCCCCCTTACTTGTGTTCATTCCTCAATCTTGAGGATTTGGGGATGGTATTGCCCACTCTGCTTCCGATTGGGAGGGGGGTTTAGATTTCATGGGGCAGATGGATGGAACTGTCTTGCTTACAGTTGTAGATATTCTCTGTTTTTTGGAGGATGGGTGTTGTCCATCATCATCCCTTTGTTAGTTGTCCTGGGTGAGTCCTATGAACTGGAGAGTAGGTATTGGCTGCAACTCTGCTGAGATTTAGGGCTCAACTGGCGTATGAACAACCAGAAGATTTAACTCTCTGGGACATACATGTAATGGGTGTAGTGCTAATTATAGGTTCAAATAAAAGGGGCAGAGGAACCATGGGTAGGAAAGCTATAAATGAGTCTGTTGCATTGGGGATATAGGGTTTCATATATTCCAAGGTAAGGCCCACTGATGGGGTGCTGATTTCCTGGGGTTGTCTGCCCTGCCTATAGTTTCCAGTTGTCTCTAGAGTCCTCAGGAGCACACCTGCTTGAGGCACTGTTTACTGTGGCAGTCAGTGAGATCTTCCTGAGACAGTACACAAGTGTAACCTCTGGAATGAACTCCCAACTCACTTTGAAATCTCTTTGCCATAAAAACTCATTTCTATTTAATATTTCCTCTTTTGGTCAAAGTCTTTTTCGAATTGCATCACTAATTTGCATTTGGTAATAATCCGTCAGTGCCAGGGAGGCCCATCCCAGAGTCATGTCTCATGCCAGGGGTGGAAACAGTGAGCTTGTATGCTGACTTTGGCCTAGAGAGAGGTCACATTTGAGTAGCAAGGAGTATTTCAGGAGGTAACTCTTAGGCAATTTATATGACTAGGCTTTCAATTTTACAAGAATAAAGTTCATAAGGACAGGTGTTAACATAAGGACCTGGTATATTGGTCTGTCCTCTTTCGCTAGGCACTGCCTATGTACTTTAGAAATTCTTGCCACCATGTTAGAGAATCTAGCAGGACTCCCCAGAATAGGAGTTTAATATGTTTTTTGGTTATTGTGTGGGTCTCTACCCACTGAGGTAACACCCCATGACCACATGAACACATTCATATTCCATAGAGGCATTCACTGAGTGTATCTTTCTCCACACATCCCCCCACCACTGACACCCTGCACCAGTGAGCCTCCCCTGCCACAGCTGTAACTTTTCCGTAATCCAATCCACCCCCCCCAAAAAAAGCCAAAGAAATTTTTTTTTGCGTGGTGTCTTCCATCACTATAAGATCTATCTTTTATGTACACTGACAATTTCATGTGTATATTCCCTAGTGTCTTATTTTCTTTTTCACTTTATCTCCAAAGAAGCTTTAAGTTACAGAAACATCACATCAAAAATATATGGGATTCCCATATAACCCTACCCTTCCCCCTCTCACATTTTTCTATATTAATAACATCTTACAAGAGAATGGTACATTTGTTACAATTGATGAACAAATATTGAAGCATTACTACTATGATCAATGGTTTACATTATGGTTTACACTTTGCACCATACACTTTTATAGGTTTTGACATAATGTATAATGGTCTGTATCTGTCATTGGAAAATCCTGCAGAACAATCCCAATGCCCTAAAAATGCTTTTTGTTCCACCCATTCTTCCCTCCCCTCTCCCCTCAGAACCTATGGTAACCACTAAGTTTCAATTCACCATCTAACTTCTAAGCCTGTTCTTTAAATCATCATGCCACATGCCTCTTCACAGCCAAAGATAAACATTTAATGTCACTCCATTACTTTCAGCCATGCTCCACTTTCCTCAGATGAATCTTTTGATTCTTCTCAAAGCTTTTTTGCTTCCAGTTAGTTGGATCAACCAACATTGATTGTGCCTGGTCCTTGTTCTGTGTAAGGCCCTGCAACCCCAGGTACCTGCCATCAAGAAAGGCCAGTACACTTAGCGCTACTCCATGATAAGCACCTTCAGGTGCTGGCTAGGTCTTGTTTACCGTAAGAGGTTGCAAGGATTAAAGAAGTTAATATGTGCATAGAGATTTGCATAGGGTCTGGCACATAGTAAGTGCTTTATTAAGAGTAAACAGTGGATATAATATTATAATATTAATATAACTCTCATTGTATCCCTCTGTAGTACATAGCACATAGCAACCACTAATACACTCAAAAGAATGGATTGAAGTCAGCAAGATGGGGGAAGTCCAGAAGTTATTATACAATTTGTTTGAAAACAAGAGGCATTTTATGTAGGATGGGATGACAACATCGTAATTGAGCTGCCAGTAGGTAGAAAAGGAGGAAGAGATTAAATAATACGTGGTGAGAAGAAAGAGTTAACCAAGCGAGTCATGGTAGGGGGAGGGGAGGAAGAAAATCTTACACTCAGCTCTCACCTCTCTTTTCAAAGGTGACACATTACCAGTAGATGATTATTTCCCTCTCCCGTTGGCTTTCAACTTGAAGTTTAATAGGATGATGATATATATGGATATATAAGACCATGAAACCAGAATTTGACCTGCTAGGTTAATAAACACTAGCAGTTACTGTAACTCACAAATTACAGGTCCCAATTTTCACAGCCGGGTTGTGGGCATTAATTAAAACTGGCATTACAAATCACAGCATTTTGGAATGCCTGCAATGTTTAAATTATCAATGGTGTTGCTACCTTAATTTTAAAAAGCAACCACCATCATTTTTCAAAGAAGAGTACCCTAAGCAGGAAAGGTCCATCTCTCGTGCTCTTGGTGTCATTAATGCACTAGAAGTAAACCAATGTTTGTAATGTCTTTCAATAGTTTGAGGACAAATTTTCCAGACTTGCTAGCTCTGTCCATATAATGTAAAAAATAATTAAGGAGATACTAAGTCTTTGGTTTAGCTAGTGGTGTGCTCTCTTTCTTTCAAAAATGCATTCTTAGTGGGGGTGATATCACCCCCAATTTGGTGAAAATTGACTCTTTGGTGGTGTAAAAACTTAGATATTATAATTTCATGGTCCTCCAAAGGGGCACCATACCTAAACCTAAACAGATACGTTATATGTCTGTGGTATTAAAATTTCATGGTGAGTAATAGGGGGTGGTGAAGAGGAAACTAAATATCTAGAAAGATTCTTCAGGGGTGGGGCGTGGGGAGCTTGATAATGAAAAAAAGTTGAGAAACTCTGCTCTAAAAGTATGGCTTATGTGCTCAACTTTGAACCACCCATGTCATTTGTGATAAAGAATGTATCTTAATGTTTTTCAAATAATATTATATAGAGAAAATTGGGAAGTAGACTTGGAAAAAAGAAGCAGAAGGAAAAGGTGTACAATGTACAGTGTGTGCACCAAGCAGTGAAATGATGACCACCCTGCCAGTGGACTGGAAGAAAGTTAGTCTGGGAGAAAATAAACTGCAAGAACCTAGAATTGGAAGACAAGTGCAGGAAAGTAACATGGCATGTGGAGAAATGCAACTAAAAACTTAGAGCAGTGTTGTGGAGAATTATATGTGGTTACAACTGGGAAACTGAGGAATATGCAACTTCAGGTTAGACAAGAGAGAATAGAAGTTAGTAAAATAATGGGAAAGACCATGTGGCTAGCCATCACCCTCATCTAATGTAAGCCTTGGACAGGATAGGTCTATATACATACTTTAGGGAAGGTAGCACAGTGATGGAAAAGACATCTGGAAACTGGGAAGAGCTCACTTAATTCTTCTTTTTCACTTTACAAATAGGGAAATAAGGTGAGAGCACCTAAGTGACTTTCCAAACCTTAAAACTAGTCCCAAACACATACGTTCCAAACATACACATTAAGGACTGAATGAAACTTCGATTTGACCAAATCTGGATATGACAATGCTGTTACTGTGTTGCAGATTAACTTTATTTTTTTAACACATTCTTAAAATTAAAGTAGATCACACAGAACATCACATTAAAAAAAAACATGAGGTTCCCATATAACCCACTCCCCACCCCCACCCCATCATTTTTGTAAATTGTATTTTTTAAAGATATATATATCACAAAAAAATGTTACATTAAAAAATATAAGAGGTTCCCATATACCCCACACTCCTCTCACCCCACTCCTCCTACTCCTCTTTCATCATTGTGGCACATTCATTGCATTTGGTGAATACTTTTTGGAGCACTGCTGCACCACATGGATAATAGTTTACCCTGTAGTTCACACTCTCCCCCAGTACATTCAGAGGGTTATGGTAGGATATATAACGTCCAGCATCTGACCCTGCAATATCATTTAGGATAACTCTAAGTCCCAAAAATGCCCCCACATCACCTCTCTTCTTTCCTCTCCCTACCCTCAGCAACTACTGTGGCCACTTTCTCCACATCAATGCTACAATTTCTTCTGTTACTAGTCACAATAGTTTTATAGTAGAATATCAGTAAATTCACTCTAATCCATATTTTATTCCTCCATTCTGTGGACCCTGGGAGGGTGATGTCCACTCCACCTCTATATCAAGAGGGGGCTTAGATTCCACATGGATATTGAAAGCAATTCTGCTTGCAGTTGTAGGCACTTTTGGTTCTCTGGTATGGTGGTTGACCATCTTCACCTCCCTGTTAGCTGACCTGGGTAAGTCCAACAAACCTGAGAGTAGGAGTTGCAACTCTGCTGAGGCTCAGGGCCCAGCTGGCACATGGGCAGTCCAGAGATTCAAGTCCCCTGAGTATACACCATCCCTAGCACCAACCACAGGTTCAGTAAGAGTGACAGAAGAGGCATGTGTAGAAAGATCACATCTGAGTCCAGCTCCATCACTCTCAGGAGCACAAATTCCAAAGGAGGGCCCATTGACATGGCTCAGAACTCCAAATCCATCTGCCATGACCATATACCCTGTGGGTCTCTGTAGCCTTCAGGAGAACCAGTACCTAGGGTTGTATCTACTTTGGCTGTTTCTGGGGTCCTGCTGAGGCATGCATAAGCGCGAACCCTCTGGTGCCCTCCCGACTCTTTTTTGAAGACTCTTAACCATATAAACTCATCTGTCTTTGCCATTTCCCCCTTTTATTCAAGGTCAAAAAGCAGTTTTTAACACATGATCCTACATGTAGGCTGAGATATTCTGCTGGGCTGAGTTGACCCTTTTATTCAAGGTCTCTTTCTCGTTGCATCACCAAGATAGGTTCTTTTGTGGATCAGACCTAACTTGGTTTAGCCTAAAGATCCCATTTGTTGCATCTTGGATCCATCTAGAAATCTGGAAATTAAACATAAAGCTATGAGTTAAACAGAAGAGAAATACAGAGTTGAATTGCCAAGTTGAAAAAATCATTGTTTCCTTGACCTCCAGCTTTTTTCACCTATCTCTAGGATCTAAAACTCCTTTTGAAGTAAGTCTTAATGATATATTCATATGGACATCTAATTTCTGGATTGCTTACTTGTACTTCTGAATGCAGGGATTTGGTTATTAACTATGACAAAATTACTGGTAGAGGATGCAGAGGGTAAGAAAGTATTAGACCATCATCTAGTTAAAAAAAAAATTATGTAGCTCATATTCAAAGCTCAGCACAGAATTAAAACCAAGAAAAATGCAAATAAATATACAGAAAGGCAAAAATAAGTTCCAGGGTTCCCTCCCTAAAATTATTTTTAAAAGTCCATGAGGAACCTTTCTAAACACATGAAAGATGACAGACCTTCTTCCCTCCTTTAAACCATTTCAAATATTCTGTCCTCTCCCCCATCTTCTCATGATCTTAACCTTTCTGATGGTCAAGATTATCTTTCTGAAAGCTAGATCTCTCCCAAATTCTGAAAGCTGGGCAAAGTATTTTTACTGTTCTCTCAGGCTTTGTTGAAACAGCCCTAAGTAAAAGCATTTGAGTAAAAGTAACAGATACAAAATATGCAAATTATTAAAAACTCATTCCATAGTCATGTAAGAAGCCAGGCTCCTACTGCTAGCAAATGAAATTCTCCCATCTGGGATGCTGGAAGTTTATTTTTCTTATTGATGCATTCCTTTCCAAAGTACCCAGTGCTAGAACACACAGAGGCTGCAGTACCCAATGTGCTTCTTACACCTTTGTTGTCTGCTTTTGAGCATTAAAAAGGGACATTGACTGTGAGCTACAAACACTGCCTTAGGGTTAATATGTTTGTAAATGAAAAATGTGATGAAGTGGACATTTGCCATCTCTAATTATTACAACATTTTAAGTGGAAGCCCTTTGTTGTATGAAATGGGAAAGAGAGTTCCTTTGCTGGTATCACTACAAGTCTTATTGTTTTACATCTTCCAACTCTACTGGCTTCTCTTACTGAGTATATTTCACACCTATCTCCTTCCACCCCCAACTCCTCATGCATGTACTTTTTAAAAATGTATTGGTCCTCATTTTAAGAGCATATAGCGCCAAACTGGCCAATGATCTAATGAGTTCTATTATTTCCTTGATCTGACAAAATGGTGGTCCTGATTATTTATATATAAGTATCATCCAGGGAGCTTAATAAAATGAATATTCTAAGGCCCCAGCTCTAATATTATAGGCTGGCTTGAGACATGGGCATCTGAATTTATAAAACATATCTGGCAATTTTGTGTGCCAAACAGCCAAGCATCCATCTATTATTTTCCTTTGGCTGCTATAACAAATGCCTCAAATTTAGCAGCTTAAAAAACACAAATGTATTATCTTACAATTCTGTAGGTCAGACGTATGGCATGTATCTCACTGAGCTAAAGTCAAGTAGTAAGCAGGGTGCATTTCTTTCTAGAGGCTTGTATTAGTCAGCCAGAGGGTTGCTGATGCAAACTGCCAGAAATATGTTGGCTTTTATAAAGGGTATTTATCTGGGGTGGAAGCTTACAATCACAAGGCCCTAAAGAGTCCAATTCAAGTTATCATAAGCGGTTCTTCCTAATCCAAAGTCCATTGCCACGTGTTGAAATAAGATGGTGAGCAATATCTGTGAGAGTTCAGCCTTCCTTCTTCCTCTTAAAGCTCTGTGGGTCCAGCTCCTTCTGATCTCAGCTGTAGGCTGGAGGGCTTATCTCTCTTTCTGGAGTTCATTTCCTTCCAGGCTCAGCTTCTCTGTTCTCTTCATGAGGTCAGCTGTAAATTATCAGGCTCTTCTCTCTTCCAGGGGCAGTAGGATCCTCTGTGTATCTACTTTGGTGTGAGAGTCTATTTTATCAGCCCACTAAGGGGGCTGGGACTCAATGCTGGCTTATACTCTAAGAATGTGATCGAATCAAAGCTCTAATCTTAACATAATTTAATCAGACATCTCAGCTGACTCTAATACAATCAAAGGCTTAGCATGCTCAGAGGAACATACATAATGATTACAAAATAATAAATATATTTTTTAGGAATCCATATATAATATCAAACTACTACAAGGTTCTAGGGGAGAATCTGCTTCTCTGCCTTTTTCAGCCTCCACAGGCTGCCCACTTTCCTCGGCTTATGGTCCCCTTCCTCCATCTTCAAATCCGGTGGTATTGAACTAAGTCCTTTTCAAGCTGCCACTACTTTGGTTCTCCCTCTCCTGCCTCCCTTTTCCACTTATGAGGACACTTAGGATTACATTGGGTTTACCTGAATAATCCACGATATTCTCCTATCTCAAGGCCAACCTTAATTTCATCTGCAACCTTAATTCCTCTTTGCCCTGTACCCTAATATATTCACAGGCTTGGGGGAAGGTGTCTAATTCTGCCTTCCACAACACACAACCTAGTATAAGAAATAGTTTAATAAATAGGATATTGCCACTATCTTTGAAGTCCCCGATATGCTCTTTTCCCATCCTATTTTCCTCCCCTTACCAAGATAACCTCTATGCAGTATTTGTTATTCATCATTCCAATACATTTCTCAAAGTGGGATCCCTGACCAGCAGCATCAGCATCATTTGCAAATCTGTTAGAAGTGCAGATTCTCAGGGTACACTTCTAAAATTTTGATTCTTATTGAATCAAAAACTCTGGGGGAGAGGTCCAAAAATCAGGGTTATATAACAAGCTCCCCAGGTGATTCTGATGCATACAGAAAACCACTGTTTTAGGAAAAAAAAAAAAATATATATATATATATAGAGAGAGAGAGAGAGAGAGGGAGAGTATGTATGTATGTATGTAAATATTCATACATGTATAGGGTACATATATACATGTATACACCCAACACATTATATTATACCAAATACATTTTTTAGTTTTGCCTGAATTTGACCTTTATATCAGTGAACCTTATGTATTCTTCTTCCATTTAATTCATTTCTCCAATTTTTTTATTTTGATATTCATATTCACATATACATGTCAATTACTTTATTTCTATATGGTATCCATTGCTGAATATGTTACCATTTATTTATACACTCTAGATCCAATAAATATTTTACCTGTTTTGCTATTTTGCTCAGTGCTGCCATGAACATACTTGAATACTTTACTAATGCACCTGTGCAAGAGAATGTCTCTAGGGAGTTGCTTCCCAGTCTTTTTTATGTTGTAGTGAGCATGAAAGATGATAATATTTGTAAACAGTGGTAAACAGGCTTCTCGTAGCCGGCAATAGATTCTTAGGGTTGGTTCACTTAATTCCTTTTCAGCCATCCTTCTATGTAGAAAGAGTGGAAATCTAAACACATTTCCCAGAATACCATGTAGTTGGTTTCTATAGGCTAATGATAGTGTGTCACCCAGACGCCCTCACACAAGATGAAGAGGGCCAAACAGAGGACAAAGTCATAGTCCCTGCTGCCTTTAGCTGCTGCTAACGAGCTCCCTGTAACAGCCTTCCTGCATCCATCCCCATACTTTTGAGTGCCAAGAAACAATGGTGAGGGAAATGCAAATCAAATGGTACCACTTGAGATACCATTTCATACCCTTAGGATGGCTAAAATAAAAAAGACAGATGGCAAACTGTCTTTTTGATTATAACTATGTTGGACAGAATATAGAGAAACTGGAATCCTTATACCTTGCTGGTAAGAATGTAAAATGTTGCAACTGCTTTGGAATAGTCTGGAAGTTCCTCAAAAAGTTAAATGTAGATTTACCATATGACCCAGAAATTCTACGCCTAAGTATACAACTAAGAGAATCGAAAACATATGTCTACAAATAAAGTGTACTTGAATGTTCATAACAGTATTAGTCATAATAGCCAAACAATGGAAGTAACCCAAATGTCCATCAACTGATGAATGGGGAGACCAAATATAGTATACCCATACAACATGAAATAGTATTATTCAGCCATTAAAATGATGAATGCTACATCATGGGTGAACCTTTAATACTTTACTCTATATGAAAGAAGCCAGGCACATTTCATGTACATGAAATGCCCAAAATAGGAAAATCTGTAGAGATAGAAAGTAGATTAGTGGTTGCCAGGAGCTGGGGGAGCAAGGAATGGGGAGTGACTGCTAATAGGTTTCTTTTGGGGTAGTTTAAACTGTTCTGGAATTAGATAGGGTGATGATTGCACAACCTTGGGAATACATTTAAAAAAAAATTAAATTATGTATTTTTGAAAGGGTGAATTTTATGGTATATAAATTATATTTCAGTTAAAAAAAAAAGAAAAGAAGCAATGTTGGGGTGGACAGCTTCTAAACCTGACTTCCAAATTCCTGGATAGCCTTCCTGGGTATACTAGGTGGCTTTAGAGGAAGCAATGATGTCTCCAGCATTGAGCCAGTGACTACTTCATAGACAGCAGATCCAAAGGTGCCTCCGTTCTGTATATGGTTCCCATAAGAATTGTCTCCTTCAGCCTCTCAAACAATTGCATATGCATCTAGTTCCCAAAAGTATAGTTTACTATATTAAAACATATTTTAATATGTTTAAAGTACATAGAATGGTTTCTGTTTCCACAGAATGGTTTCCTAATGTTTACCATAGCCTTTCTTTGCATCTTGTCTTTTTAAATACTGTTGGATTTAGTTTCCTAATATTTTATTTAGATTTCATTAGGACTTCTGCCTATACATTCATCAGTGAGATTTTCTTACAAATTTCCTTATTGATCTGCCCTTGGCTGGCTTGTATACCAATGTTATAATAGCCTCATAAAACAAGTTTTTAGGAGTAGTTCCTCATTTCCTTTTTAAAAAAATTTTTATTGGGGGAAGCGACTGTGGCTCAATCACTTGGGCTCCCATCTACCATATGGGAGGCCCTGGGTTCATGTCCCGGGGCCTCCTTGTGAAGGCAGGCTCACCTGCATGCAGCGGAGTGCCGCCAGCCAGCAAGCACTGCAGAGAGCCAACTCAGCAAGATGACACAACAAAAAAGGGAGGCAAGCAAAACACAGAAGCGCACACAGCAAATGGACACAGAGAGCAGGCAGCAAGCCAGCCACAATCTAGGGGAGAATAAAAAAGTTAACAAGTACTGGCACAGAAGAACGCACAGCAAATGGACACAGAGAGCAGACAGCATGTTAAAAAAAAAAAAAAAGCCACAAGGGGGGATAAAAAAAGAAATTTTATTATGAAAATTTTCACACTTACAGAAATAGGGAAAATAATATACAGAACCTCCATTTGCCCATTTCCCGCTTTGATTATATTCAACCCATGGTCAATCTTATTTCATCTCAGCTCACATCCATTGCTTCTTCTAGATTATTCTGAAGCCACTCCTAGGCATTATATAATTCAAATTTTAAAATGTTTAATATGTATGTCAAAATGATTCAACTTCAGCTTCTTTTTTATTTTTATTTTTGGCAAAACCACTTCATAAGCACTGCTGATACACAATATTGCTTCAGTCAGGAGGTACGTAATGCCTGTTTTGCAAAGCTATGAACCTTCTCACAGATGCTTTAAGTGATCATCTAATTTGTTTTTATCATAAGCGTAAGGAGTTTCAAAGGATGTAAATTCTGACAATTATAAATATTGCCATAGAAAACTGTCATATCACTTGTTTAAATGGATCCAATGTAATCTAAATAATAAAGCAAATAGATACCTTCAGTTCTCTGCCAAATCTCCGCATTTCCTGGCAGAGAGCAGGGCAGAAGGCGTGTCCGTCACAAGCGGCCTGGGAAAGGGGGAGGGAGCAAGGGTTTCAGTTATTCGTCCCTATTCCCTTTCCCAAACTCACCAATCAGGTAAGCCCCTGGTACAGAGAGGCTAGAAGTGTTTCTAAACTTTGCAGGGAAACATGAAATCAAAGGAAAAGGGTTCTAACCCTCTCCATTCGCATATGAAAATCCTTAGGCTGTTTTTCCAAAACTTGACTGGTCTTATCAGAAGGGGGGGGGCACCTGTTAAAAATTCAGATACCAGGAGATTCCCTGTTGGGGCCTTGAAATATGCTAGGCAGACACCTTTTGTTAGTCCAGTACTTTCTGGGGTGGGAGGCGTTCGAAGAACCAGCAGTTTTACAAGTGGTACTTTGGTCCAAAATCAATAGCTCTGTGTATAAGCAAATCATTTTCTTTATTAAAAAAACAACAACAAGATAATGATGCCTACCTCCTAGAGGTGTTTAAGGATTAAATGAAATGACACATCCATTCATTCAATAAATACGTATGGAGTGTCTGCTATGTGCAAGGCAGTGTCCTGGGCAAGGGTGTGCGCAGGCAAGGGGCAGACAAGGCTCCCTCCAGTGAGAGACAGGCCTCAACCAGCTGCAAGGGAAGTGTGGCGAGCACAGCAGGAGCAGCTTTGCTGCTGGAGGGTGGGCAGCAATGCTGACCTTGCTGTGGGCAAAACTCTCACATAATCAACCATGCATTTTTTTAAAAAATTATTTATTTTTATTGTCTTTTTTGAAAAAGGATACATAGATCACACAAACTGTTACATTAAAAAATATAAGAGGTTCCCATATACCCCAAAATGACAATGACCCATACTTCTTGAACTTCTGCAGATATGCCAGGCCTTTTTGTAAGTGCATTGCCTGCTGCATCCTCATTTAAGTCTCGTAATAATACCCTAGGTGGTAGGTACTAATGCTATCTCCATTTTACAAAGGATGAAACTGAGGCACAGAGGTTAAGCAACATGCCTGAGATCACCTGAGATCACTTGGGAAGGAAATAGCCAGGATTTAAAACCCAGCAAGTCTTGAGTACGCCAAGCCCAAGCTCCACACCTGCATGGAGCCATTCTAAAGTGGAGCACTGTTTGTCAAAAGCACTTGAAACCAATTTTACTTGATGTTTCCGGAATGGTTTCTGACCATTCTCAACTGGCACAATGCCATGTCAAGAGGCATTCTGTTTCCTTTGGCTTCGTTTGATGCAGTTGGTCAAAACAAAAATCCAGAAGCCACTCCAGCAGGGTTTCCCTTGAAAGAGCTGCGTTTGCCTGCACGTCTACAAATCTTTTTCCCCTCAGCCTATTTCTTCCCCACCAAATTTGAAGGCAAAAGCAATTGAGATGCCCATATATATTTTATCAGCAGCAGCTTCGGGGATTACTTCTGCACACATGAAACGAGTCAGCTGGAAGGTAAACTGCAGCCATCTGACTGTGATGGAAATTTGGTGTAGCTGAGTAGGGTGCAAATCCCGCGACTATTGTCTCCTGACATGACCTTAGGGACTGTGTGTCCCTGTGTCACTGGACCCTGCATCCCCCTCTACTGCATCCTCACCTCAGGTCTCACCAGGGGTGTTTCTCCCTCTGGACTCTGCATTCCTTGGGGACTGTGCAGAACCCAGCCAGCACATTCCTGAAACTCTGCAGCCACCCTCAGCTTTGGGATCTGGATTTTACCCTGATGCAGGACTCCTCCTAAGTCAAAGGTGGCTGAGAGTCTCCAGTCCCTGGGGAGGACGGATGGGGCAGGCAGGACGTGCAATGTTGTTAAACAGCGTCCTGGCTGGCAGCCCTGGCAGACGTCAGGGGGACGGAGCCAAGTCAGCGTGGCCAAAAGGATGGTGGTCTGAAGCATGCTTGGAAGGCAGTTCTAGGAGGTGAGGGCTTTTGGGAGACATTTGAAGAACAGGATGCTGGCAAGGTCGGGGGTGCTAGAGATACCTATGTTGTCAACTCAGTTTTCACAAGCAGCTCCCTTTCCTATATCTAAATCCTATCTCACGGGTTTCCTTAGGGAATGTATGTGCAGCATCTGGCCCAGGACCTGACACATTCTAGAAGCCTACTATATGTGCCCTCCCTTTCCTCCTTCCCTTCCTGACATTTCCTCTATGCCAGTGATATGTAAAGTGTGTTCTGGGGATTCTATGTCATTTCAACTTGAGCAACTTTCATTGAGTGCCTTCTATAAGCAAAGCAGGAGCTTGGCACAGGGAGGGAGAGATGTCCCTCCCATCCTGTCACTTATAGGAATCCTTGATGTCTCATGGGAAGCCACGGGAGACCAGTCCTGTGAGCAGAGTTCCTGCTAGGGTGACCACCTGTCCCAATTTGCCCAGGAATGAGGAGGTTCCTGGAATACAGGACTTTTAGTGCTAAAAGCAGAAAATCTCCCTAGCTCCAATACCCCTGTTCACCATCTCCACCCTTGCCCCCACCACCTTAGATAGTTTAAGTAAGTCATTTGGATCCATTTACTTATGCTTTTATCTCTTATGCATAGTGAATTTCCAAGGAAGATTTTACTAAAAAAAAATTTTTGTCCCTAAAAAAAGAAAAAATATTGACATCTACAGCCCGGTGCTCTATTCTATGAGCTGTTTCTTCTGCAGACATTTTGCTGACTCCATGCTCTAAGATGTGATTCAGTGACTGCACAGGACATACATGTAGAGGTTCTTGTGGGCCACAAAATGGGATTCCCAGTGATTGCTTGGAATCCCCATAGAGGGAACAGCTTCCAAAAATTCAGGCTTGAAAATCACCTCTGTAAATACATCCCTGACCTGAAACACATGTCGTGGAACTGGAAGTCTCTTGGTCTTACCCGTGTGCTTGCTTGAAGGATCCTTCAACCCTCCTTCCTGAGAAAGTGGCGGCCACAGTCTGCACCCTTGACCCTCCAAGCCTGAGTGCAGTCAAGCATCTCATACTGCAAAAGTGGTACCAAGTATTCTGACATTCTGGGGCTTTGGAACAGGGATTCCCATTAAAGGATGCTCTAATTCCTTTCAAGGCATTGATGCCCCTTTCAACCACAGCAGAGGCCCATGGGCTCTGAACTTTCTTGTCTGCTGGGAGACATTCTGACCAAGTAAACAGAAGCCCAACCTGTTGCAGCTCAAGCTCTCAGGACTCGTTTCACTGCAGAAGTCAGGGCAGCTTTGCATTGTCCTCCAATGCTTTCTACAGGGTTTCTTTTTTGCTTCCTCCAGCAGCTCTTTCCCCCTTCACAGTTGATGTGGTTTTTTTGACACTGGCAACCACCTAAGGATGCTGAGTGCCGTTTAGGGAGGAATTCAGCCAGGAAGATAATAGATGCTAATGTCAGAAAGGGGTGCTCTGGGGGGAAAGAAACCAGAGAGAATCACCTTTCAGGAAGTAGAATGCTGTTTCTGTAATTTCCCCGTGGAATTTCAATCTACCCTTGTCGGGGAATGAGGTCAGACAAATGAGTTTATTTATTCTCTAGGGTGACTAGCCAAATGGAAGGGTTCATGAAGCAAAGAAGAATTTGGGGAGCAAATCACAATTAGCGATTTTACCCAGAACCTGACACTTGCGAGATTTTTTTTTCCCTTCACAGAATATTAATTGGGCTGCAGCTTTTTTAGACAAAACAATTCCCTGAAGTCTGAGTCTTCCCTTCTGGGTTTGTATACTCTATCAAGGCATTTTGTCAGGTCCCAAGATTTTAAATTATTTTTTTGAGGCTGAATTCCCACGTGTCACAGCAGAAACATGTTCTTAATTCTAAGAGGAAAAGTCCCATTTTGCTCTTAAAAAGGACACTGATAGCAAGGGATCAGACTTCAAGAGGAAACAGCTCCACCCAATTAAAAAATGGACAATGGATCTGAATAGACATTTCTCCAAAGAAGTTTACAAATGGCCAGTAACCACATGACAAGATGCTCAGCATCATTGAGCAGATAATAACCAGTGTTGGTGAGGAAGTAGAGAAATTGTAACCCTCATTGCAAAAGTGGTGCAGCATTTTGGGAAATAATCTGGCAGTTCTTCAAAGGGTTAAACAGAGTTGCTGCCATATGACTAAGGAATTCCATTCCTAGGTATATACCAAAGAGATATGAAAGCATAAGTTCACACAAAGACTTGTATACATATGTTCATAGCACCATGATTCACAATAGCCAAAAAGTGGAAACAACCCAAATGTCCATCAACTGATAAGTGGGTAAACAAAGTATGGTATATCCATACAAAGGAATATCTTTCAGCAATGAAAAGGAATTAATTACTAATACATGCTACCACATGGATGAACCTGGAAAACATGATGCTAAGTGAAAGAAGACAGACACAAAAAGCACCTTATTTATGATTCTGTTTTTATAAACTGTCCAAAATAGGCAAATCAATAGAGACAGAAAAGATACTGGTTTCCGTGGGCTAGGGGGGAGTAAGGAGAAATGAGGGGGTGACTGTTAAAGCATAAGAGGTTTATTTTCAGGGTGATGACAGTGTTCTAAAATTGACTGTGGTAGTGGTTGTACCACCTTGTGAATATACTAAAAACAATTGCATTGTGCATTTTATTTGGGTGAATTATATGGTGTATGTTTTAGATCTCAATGAGGCTATTTTAAAGAAAGAGTAGCCAACTCCACCAGGATATTTCAACTCTTGAGACAAATTGGACAAAATGTGCATGAAGTATCCTAATGTAACAACCTGCCTGCTTTGCTAACCTTTGCCTGGACACTACTAGGAAGTAATTGTTAGACAACTATCTTGTTTTAATATGGAACCATGAGACTATAAGAAACCTCAAAATGTCAACTGGGCTATCGCCTTGTCCCATCCCAGGCTCCAAGCAAGGAGGCTCTTAAGGAGATGCAGTTATGTTTTTAATGCTCTAAAATTGAAAATGAACAAATATTAATTGAACAACTTCTGCTACCACTCTAGCAAGGGATGTTGAAACATTGTTGCCTCTAAGGCACCAGATTCTTCCAGCCATCATTTGTACCTTGCATTTAGCTCACATTTGAACAACTGTTATCAATGAGACATAGTTCTTGAGGTAAATGAAATCTCTCTTCAACTCAAGCCATTTGCTAACTAGGTTGATCAACCTTGTACTCACATCACCCTTTATCTATTATAAAGCCCCATGGATTCTCAGCTGCTAACCTCAATTTGTGATCATTGTCGTAAAGATTTGGCTGAGGATTACCTTTGGAATTTTCCTGTGCAGGAAAAAATTACTTTCTCAGTTAAATGGTAGTCTAAGCAGTTCTTTGCAGGCCATGCTTATGGGCCAGTAGTTCCTGTACTTCAGTGTGCCAAACGAAGTTCCTTTCATCTCTTCCCTGGATGGGTACACAAAGGAGTTCAATCCAGGGGGAGGGCAGTATAAAGTATGTTTAATTAATATTTAAAACCCATAATTCACATTATTTTCTTTGAGTTAATATATATCTTAAATATACTTTAACATATGTATTCTGTTGCAGCCTTATTTTTTTCTGGATTAGTTTTGGCTAGCATAATATTCCACAGGTAAATTGCCTTTTAGCCACAAAAGTAAGTCAACATATTGGATGTACACAACTAGATTAAGAAGCTATAGCCAAAAAAAGATAATAATTTAGTTATATTTTAATTGCCTTTAACTTTCCAGAGGATCTTTCACAAACTCCATCAAGCTATCCATTCATCCATTCATTTACTTGACAAATATTCACCCCAACCCTGGCACTGCGTTAGCTGCTGGGGATTTAACAGTGAGCAAAAACAGGCATGGTAATTACCCTCGTGGAGGTAACAGTGGGAGAAATGGACATTAATTAAATAATGATGCAAATATAAAATTGTAACCCCGAAATGCACATGGCAAAGGTTTATACTAAGGAAATTTTATCTAATAGAGCAATCAAGAGGGAAGTAATACTTGAACTGATTGCTGAGGACCCATGGTAGTCACCAAGGAGAAGCAAAAAGAGAAAGGTCAAGTATCCCAGGCAGAGGGAAAAGGCTGTGCAAAGATGCTGTCTTGGGGGAAAACATGTGGAGTTCAAGATTCACAGGGTGGCCAGTAGGGCCAAACCACAGCCAGTGACGGAATGTAAGGAGGCAGAAGAGTTTGGACAGCAGGTAAGGGCAAGATGTTAAAGGACCTGGCAGGCCAGGAGTTCTGTCTTTATCCTGACAGCAAGAAAAGGTGCTGTGGGGATGACATAACCATATTTACTTTATGAAAAGATGGACTTAGTTGTAGTGTAGAGAATGGATTAAAGAGAAGATAGTGTGGATAGAGGGACAATATTGGGATACCATGGAGCAGTTCAGGTAACAAGTACAAATAGAATCCAGGAATCATTTGAATATTACAAGTATCTAAGTACCTAACTTTCAAATATGTAAGATGGGAATACTTCTTAGGGCAGTTGTAAGGATACATTAGATCAGGGTTCTTAACCAGGGATCCACAGACCCCTTGGGGGAACCATGGAAAGATTTCAGGGGGTCCATGGAAAGGTTTCAGGGGGTTGATGAGCTTGAATTTTAAAAAAACAACTTCTTATCTTTATTTTCTCTTCTAACTGAATTCTAGTATTTCTCTCACTTATGAATGTATGCAATAAATTACAGTAGTATTCATTTCATATCACATTACAGTTGTTGATTATCTCAAAAAATCGCTTACTCTCACCCATACTTCAAAATCACGGTAGTTGTTAGACCTGACACTAGTTGAGTGTCATAAAACTATCTGCTGCTACTTTCCAAGAAGGAGTCCATGAGTTTTCACCTGACTGGCAAAGAGGTCCATGGAACAAAAAATGTTAAGAACCCCTGTATTAGATAATCCCTGTAAAATACTTAAGCACAATAGACTCAATAAACAATAGCCATTATTAAACACTGTCTGCAACTCTCATCTAGTACTGTTATATCTGATAAATCAGTTTTGGAATTAGGGGCAAACGATCCCTCAAAAGTTATGAAGTTCCCAGGAAAAAATGTTAAGCCTACTTTGTAGATGGACCTAGAGTCCTTGGTTAGGCATAGGACTTACTTGGCCTTCTTGGGGAGGAGCTTGGGACTAATACACTTACCATTTGGATTTTGTTTATGTTAGTCTTGATTTTTGGTCTTCAAATTTGTGGACACTGGTTCATTTATTGATCTTGGCTGTATTTATTAATATGAACTGTGCTAAAATTTAACTGAGTTTTGTTATGTGGAAGAGGGAAAGCTACTTCTCCTAAGAACTCACAAATGAATTAAGAGAAAATTCCATCTGATGCAGGGGAGAATAATTGAATACAGATGGGTTTTATATGTTAATATTTTTATTGGTATTTGCAAATCCAGCTAATGTCCTAGAAGGTGAATGCCAGTTTCATGTCTTCAGGGTGAACCAATGATAAAAGGAGCAATAGGGAAGGGAGGTGGAGTTTTAGACTTGGATCTCATTATCTGACACAGTTCTACAGCTTATGACAGATGTTGTAGGTTCATTCACCCAACACCCATTGCCATCCCTGACTCCCTTGCCATTCTCTACACTCATTTTCCTCCTTATGTACCCTTCTGACCAATGAGGCATAAGCTAGAAGACTTCTGGGAGTGATGATTCTAGGAAATCTTCTCATTTTCTGATAAAACAAAATAAATATTCTGGCAACACTGGTCTCCCTCATTTCACCCTTACCTGGTATCCCTTCTTCCAACACAGATACCATGTCTGGGACTGCAGCAGCCATTTTGGATCATAAGGCAACAGGCTAAAGTGTTGTAAATGGCAGAATGGAAAGATAGAACAGACTGAGTTCTTGGGCAGTTGAGCAAAAAGCAGTAAATGTTTACCTCTGAACTTGTCATATGTGAAAAATAAACTCCAATATGTTTAAGCCACTGTTAGGCAGATTTCTTTACTTGCAGTCACTTGCACTCCTATGGACATGTAGTTCAATAGACATTGGTGGTTTAAGGAGTATTTTTGAAGAAAGCTTTAAAAAGTGTAATCCAGGCAAACTCCTGAACTAGAGTTTGGGTGACATCAAATGGAATAGTTTGGGCAGATAATTAAGTAGACCCAACTCAAGCAGAAACAGTCTTACTTCCACAGTGAGAAAGCAAGAGAAAATGGACTGGGGTGGAGGTGAGAGTGAATTAGGAAGTGGAGACTACAAAATTAACACTTTATATGTGAGATTCAGCTGTGCTAAAGCAAAGAATGGACTGTGTCATATCTACCTATATATATTTTGTCTGCTGACATTTTTCCATGCTGTCACATCACAGGAGCAGTACAAATAAGCAATGCCTGCACTTCACCCAACAGTTTGCACAGCATTTTAACATTTCTTTTGTTTTGCATAAGCACAGTTATTTGCAATCTTGAAGTGTTACAGGGCAGAGAACACCGGGAGCAGGTGGATAAGCTCCTATGCTGGGCTGAGCCCTTAGGTAAGGCCCTCTGGGCTCCATCACAGAAAAGTCATCCAAATGGCAGAGGCCCCCTCTGTCCAGGCTTCCTTCTGGGGCTTGGTTGGGTTAACATGGAGGCTAGGAAGAGGAATAGCAGCAAGATGAAGGGATAGAACAGTTATTCAGGGTGGCAGATGTGAGCTGGCAGAATGGTCAATGCCCAGTGACTAAAGGCAGGTGCAGAGCACACGTGCAGCCTCCCCGTGGGCATCTGATTCTCCGGAAGCCCCCTGCAGGGCCAATCTTACCTCACCTCTACCGCAAGGCGAGGTGTCAAGGCCCAGCCGACAGACTCTGGGTGATAAATGGGTTCCTGCCTCGCCACCCTTCTTCTTCTGTTTGTGAGTCTGTGCACGAGGGGGCATCATTCCTCATGTCAGCCGCAGGCTCACACTGATGGACGAGCTGGAAACCAACTGCCTCCTCCAAGCACCTGCTTCCTCCAAAAGCCCCTCCCCATGGCTAATGCTGCAGCCCGGGTTTTTACTCGTGTAAATGTGAAGATTCTTCCTGGAACTGAAGGTGCCTAGTCTAGGTCAGAGGAACATGGCCAGGTGGGTACAGTTAAATATCATTAGACGATTTCATAGATCCTGGGTAAGCACTGAGCAACATTGGGAAAGTGGGGGTGGGGAGGCTAAAGCCGAATTTTGTACTGACTAACAGTTGATAACTTGGTTGTCTCATTCAATCCCCCCACCAATCTGGCAGCTTAATTCCCATTTTGCAAACAAGGAAACTGAGTCTCAGACTTATTGTGGGATTTTTCTGAAGTCACACAGCTACTAAGTGGAAAAGCCAGGATTTGAGCACAAGTCAATCAGGCCCCAAGGATATCCACAGATATCCATGGAATTCCCATTCAAGACTGGAATTCTGAACTTTGGGGCAACAGCAGAAGATGTGAACTATTAAACATTAAATGATGCGTCGACATCTGAAGTCTTCCTTCAGGACCAAGAGCTACATCTTTAGTTCCTTCATTTTCTTCCTGTCTTTCTTTTTCTTCTTCCCCTTCTTCATCATATCATCTTGTTCTCCTTCTCCTTCTTCTTCCTTAAAGGGAATTCAGTGTTTTGATGAATTGAGTTTAAATCCCTTCCTGACATGGTTAGTTGGGGTCTTGCCATCTGTCTGCCCAGGATCATGGGACCCTTTGGAAGATGTGGGCATTATTTCTTTTCCTCTTCTTTGTCAAGGGCACCCCAGATCTCCTGTTCTTGGTCCATTGTTCTGCACACTAGGGTCTCCTCTACCCCATTCAATCTTCTTAAATGTGTTAAATGTGTTCAGGAAATATCAAAGGTGCACAGAGAAGAATGTTCCCAGATCAAGCCATTGACTAACCTCGTTGGAGTCCCCAAGCTCATAGGTCAACATCTTTTCACAGACTTTGAAAGAGCTGGTATCAGCATCCCATTTCCTTAGTGTAGCATCTTGTTTCTCTAAGCACTGCCTCAGTTTCCCCTAGGAGAGCATCCTTTGGGAAGTTTCTGATGTGTTGAAGATAGTCATAAGCAAGCCCACTGACCACCTCTGCTTCTGCTTGGAGATGCCCTTCCAATCAGACTTCTCTAACGGACCAATAAAATAACAACAGAAGTTAAGTACACTGCATAGTCACTATATCCTAGATAGAGTTCTAAGTATATTACATGAATTCACTTCACAAACTGATGAGGAAGTACTATTATGCTCCCCATTCACAGATGAGGAAACCAAGGCTCAGAGAGGTGAGATCAGTTAGTCACATGGCTCAGAGGCAGCAGGGCCAGAATAGCCTGGACAGTCTCAGTCAAGAGCTCACTTGATCAACCATTATTCAATTCACCCTTCGTGCCTATATGTCACTTGTGCATTTTGAAAGCAGGTCCCTATACATTAAGAGGGTGCATGATGGATTGCTTGACTTGCCTTCCTCAATTCACCATAAAAAGGTCTGGGCTCAGGGTTCTCTATCGCAGGATCTGAGACCATGTAGATCCACCACAATTGCAACTGAACTTATAGCCTCTGCCATAGCTAGCACCTCTCATGTGCCAAGAATGGTACCAGGCCCTGCAGATGTTTTAAAATTCATAATCTCTTTGCAGGCTACTCTTCTCCTGTTTTACAGATGAAGTCACTGAGCATCAGAGAGGTCTTGTGAAATATCCAAAGTCAGGAAGTTGGTAAGAGAAAGATCTGGAATCAAACCCAGAATTGTCTGATTCCATCTGAGAGATGAGAAGGGAGTTTTACCAGGGAATTCCTAGGCCCAGGTTTTATATGTCTGGAAAATCAGGTCAAGTCATTTCTACCATAATCAATATAAAACCCAGACACTTCTATATATTTTTTACCTAGAGTCTTTGGCAACCCTCTGCCATCATAGCTCCTTTGCCAACCTCATTCAGGTCTTCCTTGAACAGCCCTGAACACAGAAGTCTCTGGTGGTCTTAGCCATATTTGATGTCATAGAGGAGATGAGGCTCTGGAATCAGACCTGGGCTTATATTCAGGCTCATCACCTTCTAGCTGTATCTTAGGCAGCTTATTTATCCTCTCAGAGCCTCAGTGTCCTCACTTGTCAAATGAGAATATGACAGTTAACCTACAGCATGACTGAGAAGGGTAAAGGAAACATTTCTAAAGTGCTTTTTTTTTTGGCTCTTAGGCCAATAACCAATTCCTTACTGTGGCTGCCAAGGATCCCTGCCTAGTCTCAAGCTGTGGTCTTCCTCTTTGTGCTCCCTCCACAACTTATTCACTTGCTCCAACATACCATTGTCCTGCTCAAAGACCTTTGCATACACTGCCTCCCACCCTACATGCCACCACGAGCTCCAACCCTCCCAGCTTCACACCCTTCCCACATGAACATATACATGCAAACACACGCATGTTCATGCACACATTGAAACACACAGATACACAGACACACACTGAAGAGGGAAAGAGAAAGAGAAACACAGACTCACAGCAGAGGGACCCAGAAAGACAGATAGATACACAGACTTAGGCACACACATGTGAGCACACCATGATCTATCTGTTAAACCCTCCACTGTCTTTAGATCCCAGCCCACATTCTCAGGGAATCCTCTCCTCCCTGAAGTCAGGTTCCTTTGTTAAACTATTCCAAGTGTGTTTCCTTCATTGTGTTTATTTCTGTTTGCATTTAAGCACTCATTAGCGGAATAATGAGGCAAATGCGTGCCTCCTCTGTGTTGTCTTCTACCTGAGGGTAGGAACCACTTCTGCCTCTGCTCATCACTACGAATTGCCCAGTTTGGAATCTTGACTCCACGACTTTTACTACCTGTGCAACTTTCAGCAAGTTTGTCTCCCTGTGCCTCAGTTTCTCCATATGTAAATATAAATTAATAGTAACTATCTCATAGGGTTGTTGTGAGGATTAAACAAGTTATAATGAAACTAATTAAAACAGCGCTGAGCTTAGAATAGTGTTGGCTATTATTATTTGATGAGTAATGGATGGATGGATGAAGGGTTGATGGATGGATGTCTGGCATAGAGATGCTCAATAAATGATAGCCACTACTATTATTATTTTTACTATCACAGTGAGTGGGTTGACTTTTCAGGGAAGTGTCACAGTGGGGGGTTAGGTTCCTCGTTCACATGATTCCCCTATCGTTATTTTGGCTCCTTAGTAGAGAGGCATAATCCTGCAGTGGGTAAGAGATTAGGCTTCTGCATCAGTCTGCCTGAGTATAAACGCCATGTCCATACTTCCTAGCGTGTAGCAAGTGATTTCACCTTGGCAAGCCTTAGTACATTTCTCAAGGGCTTGTTGTGAGTTCCCAATGAGTTACGACTCATGATGTGTCCAGCCCAGCCCCTGTCTAGTACCTAGCTCATGGTCTACACTTAGAAAGTGAGATGCCCCCTACAGCTTGTTAATGCCCATGGGCTCTTACTCCTAACCTGTTACAACATTATACTCCTTTGGAATAAAGTGGGGCTGAGTTTTTTGCATTTCGTTCTTAGAAGATGAATTGTGTCACTGTTATGCACCAAGAACAGCACAGTTGAAGTGTGACATGCCATGTATTGGAATTATCCACAGAAGAGGATCTGTGGCTTAGTTATGTATCAATTAGGAATGCATTCAGGTGCAAGAAACAAAGAGCCCCACCACTGGGGCTCAAAACAGAGAAGTTTACTGCTTTTCACCTAACAAGAACTCAGAAGGTGGACGCTCATCAGCTTGGTTCAGTGGCTCCTCCGTGGCAGGCCAGCACCCTACACTTCTCTATATCATCCCTCAGATTGTTGTTTTGTTCAAAGATAAATGCTATGGTCTCAGGCATTGTGTTTACTTTAAGCAAAGGAAATGGAATAAGGGTGGCACAAGCAGGTGTTCCCCCTTATCAGAAAAGCAAACGTAGATTTCCATTGGTGTCTTATTGACCAGAACTGTGTCACATGGCCATTTACTGGCTGCAAGAGAGACTTTGGAATTTGTCTGTTCATTTTTCAAACTACGCAGTAGAGGGAGGCAAGGAAGAAGGGGGTTGAGAACGGTTTGAAAGAGTCACCTGCAGTGCAGTATGCTCAGGTCATCCCCCATTCTATCCTGCTCCAATGATCCTTGGCATTTTCCCACAGTGGCCCTGGTGACAAATGCTATTCTCTCCCACCACCCACGCTGGGGGCATATTTGTGCATGTACAATCCCCTCTCCACCAACATCAGCTGCAACTCCATCTTGCCTCTCTTATTCTTACTCATGAGAAGGCAAGGAACAAAAGGAATAGCCTTGAAATTTTTGTTCGATTTATAAAACGTAAGTCTCGCATAAATTTAAAACTTTGGTGCTAGTAACAGATTATTTAGGATGCCTCAATGGTTTGTGACATTAAGGTGGGGAATTGCTGCCCTATATAGTAAGATAAAATGACAGGCACACAGTAGAAACAAATTTATAATAGGTTAAATTGACTTTATCTTAAAGGAAGCCATTGTAAATGAACTTCTCTATAATTCCAAAAACCAACCCAAATGTCACAGTGTGCATCACTCACTGAATCACCTCCATGTCCTTCTTTGTCTCGTCTAATAATGAAATTCAAAGTGGCTTGTATATTAAAACTCAATAGGCCACACTGAAGAGGGAAGATATTCATTTGATTTATGTTTAAGTGAATGCAGTTATTTTACTTTATGAGTTTTGATTTATGAACTATATCTCCTCCCTCTCCAAAGACACACATTATTTTAATGTTCTTTTGATATATATCTCTGTATGTTTCCCATTTCTCATAGTTTTCATTTAATTATTCCATGGATTATTTTTGGATTGCAGACTAAAATTTTGTTAAGGAATAAAAGTACACCTGGCACACAAAGCCAATGGTATCAGCTTGCTCTTATTTATCTTCCAATCTTTGGAAATGGATTGGGGGTAAGGAGTGGGGAGATAGATCAAGTTCCCCCTTGTTTTATTAAACTTGAACAATGGTTGGTTCTCAGCCACAGGAAGAGGTGTATTGAATGTAATTGATTACTAATAATAGAATATACACATGATTTACTCTTTTCATTTTTTAATAAACTGGAGCTAACTCAAGATTTTCCTTATACTGACACCACTCTTGGTCTCTGACCTTCCAGCTTGCTTTCTTCAGAAAATTGGCAGGATGGTGTTCTGGCCAGTGAACAGGGCACAAGTGAAGACTTGTCTTACCTGTACCATAAGGCTGAGCAAGAGGCTATTGATGCTAGAATGTGAGCAGTTGGTGAGGTTACAAAGGTTTCATCCATTCAAAATATTTATTGAGCTACTACAGTGTGCCAAGTACTGTCCTCAGTTCTGAGGATACAGCAGGGAAAATACAAACATGTTTCCCACTCCCATGGAGCTTACAGCCTGACTGGAGAAAGAGACAATAAATGAGAAAAACAAAGAAAAAAAATTAGATGGTGATAAAGCACAGCACTAATCAATCATTGCTGAAATAATGCTGTGTGATAAACCATTCCAAAAACTGGGTGACTTACCAAAGCAAGGGTATATTTCTCACTCACGGTCAGTGGGTAAACCAAGGTTCTACTGACTCAGCTGGATGCAACTTCAGGCTGTGGTCATGCTCAGGTTGGCACCATGTGTCTCGCATTTTCCTTGGACCAGCAGTGCTGAAGATATTGTCTTCTCATGGTGAAGAACGGTTCAAGAAGGAAAAGATTCTGCTCAGGTCACATTTGCTAAAGTGGGTTAGCCAAAACAAGTCACATGGTGTGACCCAAAGTCAGCAGGGCTAGGAGTTACAGGGAGAGGTCAGCAAATACTTGGTGAAAAATAATTGAACACATCACAAGCAAGCATTAAGGAAAAAAAAAAAAAAAAAAGGAGCAGCATGCTGTGATGGAAAAAAGAGTGGTGGGATGGGGAGTCCATTTTACATAGGGAGACCAGGAAAGCCCTTTTGAGAGGAGGGCATTGGAGTTGAGAAGAAATCTGCCATGTCAAGGGGGTGGGGACAGTGTGTTTTGAAGAGAGTCCACAAGCACAGGACAGTGCTTAGAGTACTCTTGGAACTGGGAAGAGCCTGATGCTTGGAACATGTTGCGCAAGGAGAATGGTGTGTGAGAGAGTCAGAAAATTCAGAGGAGCAGGATCTTGTGGGGTCTCCCAGATGCTGGTAAAGATTTTGAACTCTATTCCAAGTTCAATGTGCAGCCACTTAAGGATGTTACACAGTGGAGTGATGTGATCTCATTTGTATTTTCAAATATGCCTCTGCCTGCGCTGAGGAAAATGGGTTAGACAGGTGCAAATAAAAATAAATAAATAAATAAGAAGCAGAGAGTTGGGTTAGAGACATGGTACATGTGAGAGGTAATGGCCCTGACCAAGATGCATCAATGGAAAAAAGCAGAGAGATTGGTGATATATGCTGGAGGTTCAATTGCCAGATCTCACAACACACTTTCTCGAGAAACCAAGAAAGATTTTTTCCCCATAATATTTATATATTTGGTATTTCATAAAAACCTGAATGCATCTCTGGAGTGTGTCCCACACATGAACACCATTTGTCATGGGAAATAGGGGAGAAAGGTCAAAAGTCTTTGTGTAACCTGGATATGGAGGTACATATCCTGCAAGACCTACCTTGAACTCTTCAAGCTCGGGTCTCTCAGAGCCTTGGGAAAGAGACCACGTTTAGGTCAACATCAGATTCAGCCTTGGGGAGGGATGATCAAATCCACATGTTGGGACGATGAAGTTGTAGCCATGAAAACCTCTTGGATGGGAAGTTTGGCCTCACAGCCCAGGAAGCTTAAGAGTTTACACGCCCAGATCACCATGAGTCAGTCAAAAGGATGAGCTCAGCAGTCTACCCAGGAGCTTGACAACAGCCAAGTCATACACTCTTCAGAATTCACATATCCAGTTGCATTTGCTGTACCAGTGGAGTGGAGAAGAGATGACAGTGGAAAATACAAGCTAAACTCAGTGGAAGGGTGTTTGATTCCCAGTCACCACTGGTTAAAGTGTTTTGTAGAGCTGTGGCTCTGTCTTCTTCAGATCTGTGAATCCCATTCATTGTTCCTGACACATGAGCTTGGGAAAAACATCTAGAGATTTCATCACAGAATTGATTTCGGCCACTCTCCAACCCAGGCCACCAGGGTAGTGTTGATCCACCACTTCAGAGTCTATACAGGCATGACCCTGCAAGGTTCCATTCATTCCTGGGATTCATATCAGGCTCTGAGCAACCACTTTTCTTTTTGAAAAGGATGCTCTGCTTGTCAGGAAACTTGGCTTGATGTTCCACAGACCTGTCAGCAGATAAAGCAAGACATAAGCCAGCAGTGGGAAGCAGACATTAAACACAGAATCCCAGTCAGATCTCAACTGTACTGGCCTGTTCAGTACAGAGACGCCTGACATTCATTCACAGGAGCAAGTCACAGACATGGAAACTTAATAAAGTGTGAGGCAGTCCTTTCTTCCCATGGCTGGTCCCTTCTCATCTTTTGGGTCTTAGCCCAGATGTCACCTCCTCCAAGAAGCAAAGTCAGGGCCCCTGCTTCATTTGCTTCCTATTTCATCATCTTATTTGTGGCACTTACAATAATCTTATTTATTTGTATATTTGTTTATTTTATGTCTTTCCCAATTAGACTAAAAAGCTTCATGAGGACTGAGGCTTTCTTCTTCACTATATCCTGATACCTGGCTCTGAATCTGGCACCTGGACATTTGATGGCTGCACAGATAAATGAATGAAAAATGGGAGATACACAGGAAAAACCAAGGACTATTTTTATTAATAATATCTTTCCCTATTTCAGTTGACAGGCATCACCTGAAACCTTTCCAACTAAATGCTATGGTTGTGATGAATGACAAGATTTGTAGTTGAAGTCCCTTGAGTTATAGCAAAGAGTTGGAGGGAACAGACGGGTCTATAATGAAGTTGTCACATATTCTCAAATCAATACCGACAGTAACATGGAAGCAGGTATGGCATCTTCCATCTTACCCCAGGAAGGACTTGAGAAAGTAAGCCGAGATCAACAGGAAAGTGGGAATCTCAAACTGGAATTGATGAACATTTCCTCAGAAGACAATAAACATGGAACACTAAGAAGTATAATAATGATAGTAAAACAGGCGTACTCTGTGCAGGGTCTAAGAGAACAAAATTGTTGAAATTGAGAGAGCTGTTATGAATAAAGGTTTGCACATGCCCCTGAGTCTAACAAGAATGTTTTAGTTGGTCATTCTTATTTGGATTCTATGAAATTATATGCAAAACAGTGATCACATGTGTTCTTGTATAGTTATCGTGCAGAGGGATCATAGTTTTCATCATATTCTCAAGAGTCTATTATCTAAAACAAATGATTAAAGACTGCAACTCAGAGGTACCCTTATGGGAAAGTCTTATAATCACAACTCTATAAAAACTAAAGGTAAGGATGTATCTTGCCTCTTGGGCACCAAGAGCCACCCCTCCCCTTGCCTTGCCAGAGTTGGATGGACGATGGTTGGATGAGGTACAGTGACAGGTTTGGATTGGTTGGATGGGTGAAAAGTGTGGTGTGGTGAGCAAAAGATAAGCATGGCATTAACTCATGGCATTTTTGTGTATATTTTTACCTGCGTACCTTCTTGATTTGACTCTTCAAGATACATTCCACTCAAGGTTATGGACTTGGGATTCTTAGGACTATATCCTGATTGGTACTTTCAAGGATTAAATGAAGAAACCAAAAAGGGAGTAGATGTCACTGTTTCTCAAAGTGTGGACCTGCATCAGCAACATCTGGGTAAATTGTTAGAAATTAAGATCTCTGGGTCAAAGTCCAGAATCATTGAATGAGAATATATGAGAACGAGATGCAGGAATCTCCCCTTTAAGAGGCTTCCCAGGTCATTCAGATGGATAACAATGTTTGAATCTCAGACTTGGTAGGTACTCTCAGATATTTTCTAGACTGACCCCAGAATGAACAAAGCATGCTTTTATTTATGATCTTCTCCCTTCCTATTCATGTCTTTCCAAACTTTACCCATCCTTCTAGCTTAATTCATCTCCTTTGCACCCAAGAAGCCTTTATCACACTTTCAGTTTTCACTAGTTTTTGTTCATGAATCTAGCACCCAGAAGTCTTGTCTTATTCTCTTTTCCATTTATGTGACTCTGGTCTTCTAACTTGATTATAAGCAATGAACTCCTTAGTGGATCCTATATACCCAACTCATTGCCTCATTTATCTCTAGGGACAAGGAAGTTGTTCAAAAACAACCCTTCCTCCAAAGTATAACTGATTCTCAAAATATTAGTAAGCTGGTTTTAGACCATACCAAAGAGAAATCAAGGAACAGTTTTCAAGTATTGGTGGTGGCTTGTCTTGCCATTCAGAAGTCACATTCTCCTGCTATTTCTTTGGTTTCCTAAGCTTGACCATCATATTCATATTTCCTTTTGAAGTGGTGGGAAATGGACCCAGAAGAATTTAAGTTACTCTCCTCAAGGCACAGAGCTAGTGCAAAAATCTGTCTAGCCACAGAGGCTTGCAAAGAGCTTAAAGAGTTTCACCTACTAATGTTCAACTTTCATCTAACACCTCAATATCACATTCTTCTTTGAGGTTCAAAGACTTCAGAGAAAGGGTCTTATGTATAGCATTTCCTTGAGGACCTGGTCAGGACCTTGAAAAAAGGACTGATTGGGGCATAGACCAAGGTAGCTGAGTGTCTACATGCTTTTTTTTTTTTTTTTATGATGTACAGGGGATTGAACCCAGGACCTCATCCATGGGAAGCAGGCACCCAACCACTTTAGCTACAACTGCTTCCCTGTCTGTGTGCTTTTCAGACTGGAGGTGAAGGCTTGGACAACTTTGATAAGCTTCATTGAGCATCTGGAATTTTGGAAGCTTGCTAAAATCACATTCCATTCTGGGAAAGTTTCATCCATTCCTCATCCTCATGTTAAACACTGTTATTTTTCCTTTGGAGGTCATCCATAATGAACTGGACAATGAATTCATTTCAATGTGTCCCCAGTGATCCAGCAGGCTTCCAAATCCAATGAGCTTTAAACACATTTGCAAGGATACATGAGTTTTATAAAACTACTCAAAATCTTTTTTTTCCTTGTGTGTGTGGCATAACCACACCACAGTGTTAATGCATGACATCACTTACTTTTGCATTTTCCCTTCAATTTCAAACAGTTGGCGGCCTTGTAGATGCTTCTGGAACGCATAATAGAGCTGTCAACTATGGAAGCTGATCAAGTCCTAGGATCTTGCTCCATCAGAACATTCTTTTTCGTAACCATAAGAAACATTTTTATTCTACAGGCAAAGTTTGTTCTTTTTCAACAAGAAGATGGATCTGTGGACCTTTGAAAAAAGAATTTGCTTTAGCAAAAATTAATACACACAATCTGGCTCTTCTTCTTGCTTACACATTTGCACATAAATAGATATTATGAAGAATATAAGTCTGCTGTATTTCCATTATCCTATGTTGGCTGAGGTTTTGCGGCTTGTTTTGAATTGAACACCTACTAGCTACAAAACAACCAGCTGAGAAAAAGACCACAATAAACTCTTCTGAAATGTACAATCTAGTAAAATCCATGTTAAAAAACATATCTGCTTTCAGTTTGAAAAATAAAATGCAAACCATGATAGCAACATTTTTAAGAGATGATTTATATCTTGGAGTTTAGAGATATTTTAAAGGGTCTGGCAACTCCCTGAAACTGAATACAAAAATTTGAATGTGTGTGCAAACTTGAATTTTCCTGGAGAAAGAGTCCATAACTTTCATGAGATTTTCAGAGGGGTCTGTGACCCTGAAAAAACAAACAAAATCTGCTTTCAAGGTGAAATATGCATAGTTGCTGAATCAAAAACTAGGCTGCTTCATCTGTCAAAAAAAGTAATTCTGAAGACATTGAAGGAAAATACCTGCACTCAAGATTACCCCAACCATGGCTGATGGATGTGATTCTCCTGTTTGGGGTAATCTTGAGAGAATCGCATCCATCAACCATGTGGGATCTAAGCCCCCTCTCAATATAGAGGTGGAGTGGACATCACCATCCCAGGGTCCACAGGATGGAGGAATAAAATATGGATTAGAGTGAACTTACTGATATTCTACTATAGAACTATTATGACTAGTAATGGAAGAAACTGTAGCATTGATCTGGAGAAAGTGGCCACAGTAGTTGCTGAGGGCAGGGAGAAGGAAGAAGAGATGAGATGTGAGGGCATTTTCGGGACTTGGAGTTGTCCTAAATGATATTGCAGGGACAGATGCTAGACATTATTTATTCTGCCATAACCCACTGAATGGACTGCGGGAGAGTGTAAACTACAATGTAAACCCCAAAATGTATTCACCAAATGCAATGAATATGCCACAATGATGAAAGAGGTTGTTGATGTGGGAGGAGTGGGGGATGGGGGGTGGGGTATGTGGGAGCAGCTTATATTTTTTAATGTAACCTTTTCTGTGATCTATGTATCTTTAAGAAAAAAGAAAATTTAATTAAAAAAAAAAAAGAGATTTCCCCAATATATAAGGAACAAGAATCAGCTCTCATATTTTTTTGTTCATGAAACTTTCTCTGAACATTTATTTAAGTGGCAGAGTCTCTACTAGAACCAGAATTGCAAAGATGAATAGGCCCCAGCTCTGTCTTTAACAGGCTCACAGTCTATAGTGGAAGGCAAGACATTCCCCCTTTACTTCTTAATTTACATCTCACATACCCCCTTCCCCCCTTCTTTCTCTGCTGTAAGAAAAATCCAATAGAAACACCTTGGGTTCGACATCAAGAAGCTCTGGCATTAATAGAATGGGGCCGAGAAGCCCTTGCTGCTTTTGGAAGCCCCAGGAGAGTTCAGAAAATATGAGGCCTCTCCCTCCCTCTGGAAAGCACACTTATCTTGTCTGTCTGTTCGTTGCGCCTTCTCCCCATTAGGGGAGGAAACGTAACAATTTCTGTTTTGAGACATTAAATAGCTTGGCTGACTGTTGTGGCCCTGGGTGGGATGAAGGCAGACATAGTTAATGGAATGTTGCTGCATTCTTCCCTGGATCATTTTGGGAAGTATTTAAATGGAGAACATTAGCTTAGCTTGGGCAAAAATACTTTGTGGGAAAATTAAATCCCCATATTTCTCCACCTCTTTCTGCAACTGGTCCCTGAGTGTGGTCTTTTGAAGGAGGCTTTGGCAAAGACCAACATGCCTGGGCTGACTCTGAAGGTCCGTGGAACACGCCTTAACTTAAACACAGTTGATAATTGCTTTGTGGTCCTGCCAGCTCACAGCCAGTTTGTCAGACTCAGAGCCTCTCATCAGGCCATCTAGAAAAAACTGAGAAGGAAGATTCTGTGGGTAAGGAAGTAAGCTTGGAGCAGAATAGGCATTGGTCTCCCTCTTGGTTCCTTTTTGATTCTAGCCTGCTTGCACCTGGACAGTTGTATTCCCTTCTATTGAAGACTTCTGGCCACCGTTGTTGTGAAAGTAAGCAGCCCCAGGCTATTTCTTGAAAAGAGATGCCTTGTTCTGTTTGCCCTGTGACCCAGCAACTCTTGGCCACAGTTGTTTGGAAATAGGTTGGGCAGAGTGAAGCAAAACCAGGATATGACATTTGAGCTGATGTGATTAGCTCTGCCCAGGCATAGCCTAGATGTTGATAAGTTTAGCTCCAAACTGACAGCATCTACAATGTCCCAGGCTCTACCTTCAAAGACACCTTCACAATCAAAGTTTATTCTTTGAGGGACAGGATAAGATTTCCTTTTTTGGAAATCCCAGGCCCTATCAGAGGCTCAGGTGTGAAGTTAGCAAAATTTGACCTCCATGCTTTCAACTCTTCTTTCTACTGCATTTTATGTCATGAGTGAGGGGCCCAAAGCTGCCACTAGTTCCAATTAAATTGTTCTTACAGAATCTGCTAGTCACATTTACACTGAATTGAACACTAAAGCACCCAGTAGAAAGCAGTATATATAGAGGAAGGTTAATAAATAGATGTTGATCCCAAGTGGTCCCATGAATTCATATGCCACCACCTTCTTTGTGAAATCCTCCCTGATCCCTCAGTAAAATGAATCACTTCTCTCCCACACCAGCTGCCCTCTGTACCTGTCTAATATAACATTCCATCATGCCTTGGATGTGAGTTATTTATTCATATCAGCCTCCTGATTTCTATATTCTCCCAGTGTCATGCTGGAAACTCAATACCTGGCATTGTTACCAGATTTTATCTAGGTTCTTGGCTATGCTGCAGAAATGAATTTCAAGAGCATGCCGTGTGAGTTAGGCCAGTAATTTATTCAGGTAGGGAGGGAAGAGAAATGGGAGAAAATAACAGAAAATAACAGAGCAGGGGTCCCAGGTAGAAAGGAAGGGGGTGAAAAGTGATAAAGAAGCCTGATTTACAAGCTACAATTCCCCATTATAGATTATAAATCCCCAGGTTCACTTGCATGGCCACGTGGAAGAGGAAAAATGGCAAGGGCGGTGCACAGAGGACAGGAATGGGTCCAGAGGCAAGAGAGCAGGGGGAGAGTGTGCTCAGGCCTTGTGGTCTGCTTTATAAACTATTAATTATTCCCCTTTGCTCATGGCAGGGGAGGGGCTCCAGCTGTTTGCTGTTTGGATTAATTACCTCACCCATCAATCCCCCAGTGAGGACCCAATGCTAAAGTTCCTAGGGAATATCCCGGGCTTTTCTTTGCATCCAGAAGAAGTCTTTGTTCTGGATAGCAGAATCCTGGGAGGGGGGTGGGGGGGTCTTCCAGCAGCCATCTTGGGGGTTACTGATATCCACGTGGACTCTCTGCAAGGTTCCAGATCCGTCTATTAATTCCCTATCTTACTAGCCTGCTTCAGCATGGACATCTTGATTAATTATGATGTTTGCCCAGCCTTAATGTTTTGGACTTCTTCTGTATTCCATGATATTCATACATCTTTTGTTGACACTTCTATGGTCTAGACTCTCTGTCTACATTACACCATGTACTTCTTCCTACAACCCTGAGGAGAAAGATTCTATTATTATCATCATTTACAGACAAGGAAACTGAGGTTCAAAGAGGTTAAGGACCATCCCAAGACCATCTGGTTATCAAGTGCCAAAACTTGAATCCCAGCTAATAACTCCATGACCATGCTATTGAACTCCATGGGACTGTACCTGTCCCAGATGCCCATGACAGAGTCTCCACCTGGGCAATTGCTCTCATCCATGAGTTGGAAAACATACCCTTATGTTCAGAGAGGAAGTCATACCTACTAGTTAGCCATCAATGGATGCTGAAAGTAGTGGGTAAAAATTTGATGAAAAACAAGATGTTTAAAAAGTCCCAAAGTATCTCCCCAAAAATTATTTATTAATACAAAGAGAAAAATAGTAACTTTACAGTGGGGAACACTAGCAGATACAAACTTAACAGAGTGATTAAAGCCAACATCATCAAATTGGAACAAAAGGACATCTTTTGCCTCCTGATGTGATGTGCTGAGAAGGACACAACATCATTCTGTTGTCTTCCTGCCAAAAATGCATAACTTGAATCTAATCATAAGGAAAGATTAGGAATAGGCTTTGAAACACTGGCCTGTATTCTTCAAAAATATCAAGGTCAAGAAACACAAAGAAAGGCTCAGGAACTGTTCCATATTAAAGGAGACTAAAGAAACATAATGACTAAATGCAATGCAGGATCTTGGATTTGGTCCTGATCCAGAGAAGAAATAGTTATATAAGACATTATTGGAACAGTTGATGGAATTTTAATATGGATTATGGATTACATAATACTTATAAAAACAGTAAACTTTCTGATTTTGATAACTATCATGATTATATAGGAGAATATTCTTAGGAAATGTACACTTATATATTTGGGTTTATAGGAGCATAATGTTCCCAACTTACTCAAATGGTTAAAAAAACATAATATACATATGTATATAAAATATTTAGAAAGAATAATAAAGCAAATGAAGCAAAATATACACAATGGGTGGATCTGAAAAGAAGGTATATAGGAATTTCTTGTACAATTCTTGTAATTTTTTTGTAATTTCATTATTATATCAAAATTAAAAATTGCAAAACTTTTTAAAGTAGTGATTGTGAGTGAGGGTGCTAGAATCGGGCTACCTGGTGTTGAATCGTGGATCTGCCAAATACTGGTTACATGACAATGGCAAGTTATCCACCTTCCATGTCTGTTTCCTCACCTACAAAGTAGAAATAATGGAGTAGAAACCTCCCAGGATTTCTGATGATTAAAGGAACTTATCCACATAGAGCAGAGCCTGGTACCTCATAAGCACTCACTAAATGTTAGCTAAGATTATCATTAACTGTGAAAATCAACCCTTGTTGATTTCTTTGGTATTGTCCTGTTTGTCTATTATGTATCATTTCCTGGTTTGTCTGATGATCTCCAGAGGAGCAGCTCTAAAGACAAGCAAATTGTTAATAGATTTGGAGGCCATTTCATCAAACATGCACTGTTCTCTAAGGGCTTGAATGCATTTAACAAATAATTAATGGAAAATTGACAGTCTGATATTTTTGGCCCAGTCCAAAATGTATGGAGTCTCACTGCTAATTAAGTCTCATAGTTTTGCTAGAACAATGCTACCTGTAGTTTTGCTTGATTTATGTAGTTAGCGTTCAAAATGGAAGCTGCCTGAAAGCTTTGGAGGCCTGGGAAAAATAACTAGAATTCATGTTAAAAGAAGAAATTGGGACTCCCAAGAATGCAACAGGATGGGCCTTTAACAAGATGATTAGATTTTTGTGATACACCAACCATTTTTGTTTAAATCTCCAATTTAAAGTCATAGAATCATCACTTAGTAAAGAGTGATTTATAATTACTAAGTATAAGGCACTATGTGTGGCCCTATTGGGGTCAAGTTTAGTAGGAAGACAAAAGCATATCAGTGATTCCTAATGTCAGTTAACCCACTACCCACTATATTAGCATATAGAATATACTGCATATAACTTATATGCAAAATAGCAGTGGCTTAAACAAAATAGTTCTTTTAGTTTTCCCTCATGTAATGGTTCAGAGTTAGGCAGGTAATTATGGTCCTTTACACCAAGGTCAGCCCAAGCTGGCATGGCCGTCTAAGGTGTAATGAACTCAGACATCTTTGATTTGCTGTGTTACTCTTGTCTCTCTGTCATCTGATGCAAGATGGTCCCATCATCCTGTGCCTTCTAGTCAACAGGAAAGAGAAAGAGATAGGGAAGGTCATGCCCACTCCCTTGATGGACATGCATCAAGGGACAAGAAATTTCATATGTCACTTTCACTTGCATCGAACTGACTAGAATTTAGTCACATGGTCACACCTAGCTGCAAGATAGGCTGGCAAAATTACTCTTTTTTGCTCAGTGGCCATATACCATGTTAAAATCAGAAGTCTATTACTGTGATGGAAATGGAGAAAATCAATATTGGCACAACCAGCAACCTCAGTCATACACTGCCTTTACCTAATTACAAATATTTTATACTCTCTAACCCAGGGGATTCTGATACCAGAATTGTTCTTTCATAAACAATAGCATTTATCAGTTAAATTATCTTCACCAGCCAAAAAAAAATTTGCCATCCTTACTTTCTACAGGTTGTATTACAAAATAGTTGACTTTTATTTTGATTTTAAAAACATACTAGTTATTTTAATATTGAATATGCATTTCAATAATTTTTCAAAATGCATTCTCATGTCCCTACCCAGAATACATCTGCTTACTGGGGTGGCCACAGATTTGGAATCATAGATATATGCAGTGAGAAGAAGTCTCACATTAGTGGTTAAGATTGTGGATTCTGGATCTGACTGCCTTGTTTCAAATCACACTTCTACCATTTCTTGAATGCATGACCATGGGCTGGTTACATAACTCCTCAGGCTGTCAATTTCTTTAGCTGTAAAGTGGGATAATATTAGTGTTTAGTTCTTGGGTTGTTGTAAAGCTCAAATAAGTTGAAAATGCTTTAAAGAATGTTAGCTATTATTAAACAAGTATAAATAATATAATCAGAAAGCACACTGTTTTAAAAGCAGAGCTAGAAAACTATTATAGGGTTTCTATATAGGTGAGTTTGTTTTCAGCTGATATGATTAGGAAATGTTCTTCATGGAAAGAAAAAACCTTTCATCGATAGCTTTATTTATACATTTGACAAAGATTTACTGAACTAATTCTATATACAATGCACCATTAGACACTGAGATATGGTGAAATTGATAGTCAAGGTCTCTGTCCTGTGAACCTTACTTTTATGATTGGCGGGGGCTTACCATCTTCTAGAAAATGGCAGAGGGCCTTGGTGGGCAGAACAAAATGGCCACAGTAAAGAGTGGCAGGGGGTAAGGTCAAAGTGGGAACTGGGGCCAGATTATGTGGGGTCTTGGAGGCCATGGAAAGGAGCTTGGATTTGGTTCTAAGTGCCATAGGAATCAATGAAAGTGTTAAGCATAGAAATGACATGAGTTGATTTATATTTGGGCAAAAAAAATTATTCTCACCATTGTGTCCCAACAGGACACAAAGCAGGAAAACCAAGGAGGAAGCCATTGCAGATCTTCAGAAAAGAGATGATGGTGGCCGTGGAGAAAGGGGAGCTTCAGATTCAACAGTTATTTTGGAGGTAGAGTCGTTAGGACTTGCCATTGATATGGGATTGGATTGAGGTGAGGGATGATGGTGGAAATGCAGTAGCCATGTTGACTTATCATTTTGTAGGAAAGATGGGGTTTGAACATGTAGAGATGGGAAGAATATTTTAGGTGGACAACTGTGAGCAGAAGGAGGAGGTGAGCCTATGTCCAAGATGTGGTTGGAGCCAGAGTGGAAAACAAAAGACCAAAGAAAATGACTTCCTTTCTGTAGGCAATACGGAGCCACCCTAGGATTTTGAACAGATTAGAAAACTCCCAGCAGGCCCCTGATGGTTAGAATAACTCATTCTTGTCCTCAATGACTTAAAGAGTATTTTGCATCTAGCATAAATCTCTCTATTTGTTCCATGGAAAACACACATACCCATACATTGCCTACCTCACTGAATTTTAAAATGGTTTCAATTCCCTTTTAAGGCTGCTGGTGGGCTAGGGTATTTACCAGACTATTGGCAATTTCACACATTCAAATTACAATCTCCAAATTCAGCGAATAAAAGATCTTTATGTTCCCCAGTTGTGAAGTTTACTTGCAATTTCTATGCAGAGTGTTCTGTCTGTGCTCTCATTCAGAGCCTTTGAGAGTACATCTGCTTGTTGCCATGTTTGAGAATTCCCAAGAAACAGAGGATTTTGTTGTAAAAGGCCTGGCAGCCACAGCTCTTTGCAAAGGATGCCTTACAAATGCCATGCTGGAGTTAGATACACCAACACTGACAGCATGGCAGTCTATTTTGAGAAGTTCAACATCAAAGGATGCTTTAAAAGATGAGCTATTCTAGATGGATGGAAGGATGGATGGAAGAATGACTCAAAATGGATAAGGTTTAAGGGAAGAACACAGTACAGATGTACGCAGATTGTAATTAATGTGGGTATGACCTGATGGTGGCTAATAAGGAGCACTTGGCACTTGGAGCAGATGAGTATGCTAGGGAGCTGTGGGAAGTGAGGGCATAACTATTAAAACCAAATTTTGGGTATTCTATAGGTTGAGAAGAGCCTGCTAACTTGTTGAGGCAGTCAATTGAGGCTTCTTCAAATGGAGAGTATCAGAGGAAGAAAGAGGTGTTCTTTCTGTTTACCTGGGGCTTCCTGGTGAACGCAAGCTGGCCCACATGGCAAGCTGGCCCAGCGCAGAGAGGTGGCCCAAGCAGAGAGCTAGTGCAGAAAGATGATGCAGCAGAAAGATGATGCAGCAGAAAGAGACAGAGACAATAAGAGATGTAGCATACCAGGGAGCTGAGGTAGCACAAGAGATTGAGTGCCTCTCTCCCAAGTTGGAAGGTCCCAGGATCAGTTCCCTGTACCATGGTAAGAGAAGATAAACAGACACAGAACACAGAGCAAATGAACACAAAGAGCAGACAATGGGGTGGGGGCGGGGTGATAAATAAATCTTTAAAAAAAAAAAAAGAACTAGAGGGAAGAGGACTAAGAGGAGAAAAGCCAGCCAGGGTTTCCATATGGATGCGTAGGGTGTAGTGGGAAAATAAATGCCTGAAGTCAACAGACTCGGGTTCAAATCCCAGCTCAGGGAAGCAGATTTGACCCAACGGATAGGGCATCCGCCTACCACATGGGAGGTCCAAGATTCAAACCCAGGCCTCCTGACCGGTGAGATGAGCTGGCCCATGCACAGTGCTGATGCGCACAGTGAGTGCTCTGCCACGCAGGGGTGTCCCCCGCATAGAGGATCCACACGCACAAGGAGTGCACCCTGTAAGGAGAGCTGCCCAGTCCAAAAAAAAGTGCAGCCTGCCCAGGAATGGCACCACACACACGGAGAGCTGATGCCGCAAGATGATGCAACAAAACAAGACACAGATTACGGGTGCCGCTGCCAATAAAACAAGCGGACACAGAAGAACACACAGTGAATGGACATAGAAAGCAGACAACTGGGGGGAGCAGGGCAGGCGGGGAAGGGGAAAAGAAAAAAAAAAATCTTAAAAAAAAAAAATCCTAGCTCAGCTGCATGACTTTAGATAAGTTGCTTAACAGCTTAACATTTCAGAGCCTCCCCTTCCTCAAAGCGTCTGACATATAGTGCTGTTTGTTATCCTTACATTGAAAATTACCTTGAGAATATCTTTTAAATAACAATAGTAATTTAACAACTAATACTGAGCACTCTGTGGCAGGTCCTGCATCCAGGGTTTTGTAGCCATTGTTTCCATAACCTCATTTAATAGTTACAACAGTTCTAAGAAGTAGATAAAAATATTATCCCTATTTAGTAGGTGGAGAAACTGAAGTTTACAGCAGATAAGTGACTTGAGAAAACTCTCTCAGCTGGCAGGAGAGTCAGGGTTTAAGTCCAGGTTGGCCAGATTCCTGAGCCTGTATCCATTACTTTTTTAACTTATTTTGAAATACTTTGAAACTTAGAGGGAAGTTACAAAAATAATGCAAAGTCCGTACAGAGAAATCCAACATATGCCTTCTCTCCCAGATACCCAGATCTACCAATTTTAATACTTTGCCACATGTATTCTATCATTCTAACTATTCATCAATTTATCAATCCATATATCTATCCATTCACCTGTCTATATGTCTGTATGTCTATCAATCCATTTTCTGAACACTACAGTGTAGGTTGTATATATTATGTTCTGTTGAACCCTTAATACTGCCATGTACATTTCCTAAGAACAAGGATATTCATTTATATAGCCACCTTAAGTACAGTTATCAAGTTCAAGAAATTTAATATCAATATGAAGTTCAGAGTCTACATCCCAATTTTTTCATATATCCCAATAATATCCTTTTGAGTCTTTCCTTCTTCCTTGCTAGATCCCATCCAGGATCACATATTGCATTTAATTGTCATTAAGTTTGTTGCTTATTATTTTTAAATTATATATAACATAAATTTTCCCATCTCAACTACTCCCAAGAATACCATTCAGTGGGATTAATCACATTCACAATATTGTGGTACCGTCACCACCTTACTAACACTATCCCATATCCCCAAGCAGAAACCCTACACCCATTAGGCATTAAACTCCCATTTCCCCTCCCCTAATCCCTAACAACCTGTACTCTCATTTCTATCTATATGAACCTGTATATTCTTCAATATTTTATTTGTAGTTTATCATTTGGCTTAAATTTAACATCCTAAATCATTAACATGCTCATTTGCTTAGATAACACTTTAACTTCAATGGTATAAACAAACCGTATTTCTATAACTCTCTGTCCCCCATATTTATGTAGTTCTTTTTATAAATTGCATGTTTATACATTATGAGTCTAAAACCACTGATTTATCATTACATTTTATGCATTTGCCTTTTAGATCCTGTAGGAAGAAAAAGTGGAGTTAAAAACCAAAAATGCAGTAGTACTGGCATTTATATGTGCCTACATCATTACCCTTATTTGAGATCCTTCTCTCTTCATGTAGCATTGATCTGCTGTCTAGTGTCCTTTCCTTTCAACCTGCAGAATTCTTTTTAGTATTTCTAGTAAAGCCAGTCTAGTGGTGACGAACTCCCACAGATTTTGTTGATTTGGGAATACCTTAATCTCTCCCTCATGTTTGAAAAACAGTTTTGCCAGATAAGAGAATTCTTGACTGGCATTTTTTTTTCTTTCAGAAATATAAGTATTTCATATCATTGCCTTCTTGCCTCCATGGCTTCAGATGAGAAATCAGCACCTAATCTTATCACAGCTTCCTTGTATGTGACACACTGCTTCTCACCTTCAGCTTTTAGAAAGCTTCTTTGATCTTTGGCCTTTGAGTTTGATTATAATTTGTCATAAAATGTGTCTATTTGGGTTTATCCTGTTTGGAACTCATTGAGCTTCTTGGATGTGTTTATTCATGTCTTTCATTAAGTTTGGGAAGTTTTCAGCCAATATTGCTTTGTATATTCTCTCTTCCCCTTTCTCTCTCTTCTTCTGGGATTCCCACAATTCATATATTGGTATACTTGGTGGTATTCCACAGTTTTGTCAGGTTCTATGCACACTTCTTCATTCTTTCTTCTTTTTGCGCCTCAGACTGGATGATTTAAATGGTCTTATCTTTTTTTAAAAAAGATTTATTTATTTTATTTATTTCTCTCCCCTTCCCTCACCCCCCCCCCCAGTTGTCTGTTCTCTGCGTCTATTTGCTGTATGTTCTTCTTTGTCTGCTTCTGTTGTTGTCAGCAGCATGGCAATCTGTGTTTTTTTAGGTTGCATCATCTTGTTGCGTCAGTTCTGTGTGTGCGGCGCCATTCCTGGGCAGGCTGAACTTTCTTTTGTGCTGGGCGGCTCTCCTTACGGGGTGCACTCCTTGCGCGTGGGGCTCCCCTACGCAGAGACACCCCTGCATGGCACGGCAGTCCTTGCGCGCATCAGCACTGCACATGGGCCAGCTCCACAAGGGTCAAGGAGGCCGAGGGTTTGAACCGTGTGGTAGACAGATGCCCTAACCACCGGGCCAAGTCTGCTTCCCAATGGTCTTATCTTTAAGTTTGCTGATTCTTCTTCTACCTGCTCCAATCTGCTGTTGAATCCCTAAAGGGAATTTTTAATTTCTGTTACTGCCATCTTCAGCTCTGTTTGGTTCCTTTACATAATTTCTATTTCTCTATTGATACTCTCTTTGTGTTCATCTATCATTTCCCTGATTTCCTTTTGTTTTTTGTCCATATTTTCTTTTAGCTCTTTCGGAATACTTAGAACCATTTTTTAAGTCTTTTTATAGTATGTCTCTGGTCTAGTTCTCCTCATCAATACTTTCTAATGCTTTAATCTTCTCCTTTGCCTGGGCCAGTGTTTCCTGTTTCTTTGTGTACTCTGTAAACTTTTCTTGAAACATGGGCATTTTGATATTTTATTGTGTTATTGCTGGAATTTACACTCTGAGACATCTGTTCCTTAAGCTTGTATCCAGCTGTGATTATGACAGAGTTTTCTTGAATGCCAGGAACTAACAACAACAACAAAAAAAAAAGAGAGAGAGAGAGAGAAAGAGAAGAAGAAGATTGAAAAGGAAACATCTTTACCAGTCTTTGCCGCTTGACCTGTACACACTCTGTGCTTCATAGTTAAATCATACAATGAGTTTAAAGATTAGCTCCAGGCCAAAGCACAGGGTCCTCCCTAGTCCATTCTGCATATGCATCTTGTCTTGGGCATGAGTGTGTAGCCTTAGAAGTTTTCCCACTTAGATGGATATGAATATCCTCTCCTCCCTAGGAAAGAGTTTTCTCACTGTCCCAGGCACTGCACTGTATGTCTTACAGCCAAGGATCTGAACTGGGAGTATGAACTGGCTCGATGCCAAGCCAGTGAGACATGAGGAAGGAGCCAGCCAGGGCACCAAGCGATCCTACTGCTTTTAAATAGCCTTTTTCCAGATTCAGCACTTGTCCTGCTACTGCAGGCCTTTGTTTTCTGGAGCTTTGAAAAAGATGTTTCTGCTAGTTCTTGCTGTTTTTCAAAGCTTCTGTGGAGGGAAAGAGCTCAGAGGCACTTCACTTCCACCATCTTAATGGGGGCAGGGCCACATCCATTATTTTTTAAAATAAACTTTTTACTGAAGTATAACATATGTGGTAGATAGAATGGCTCCCAAAGATTCCTCCCTCTGGGTATTCATGTCCTTGTGTAATCTCCTCCCCTTGCAGGTGGACTGGACCCAGTTAGTCTCTTCTAATGAACAGATTATGACAAGTGATGGGATGTCTCTTCATGGTTAGGTCACAAAAGACTATGAATTCCATCTTGCTAGCACTCTCTCTATTGCCTCCTTGGCTTGCACACATTGTTGAGGCAAGCCGCCATGTTGGAGAGGCCCAAGTGGCAGGAACTGAAGGTGGCCTCTGGCCAACAGCCAGAAAGTACCAGAGACCCTCAGTCCAAAGGCCCAAGAGGAACTGAAACCTGCCAACGGCCATACAAGTGAACTTACAAGTGGATCCTTATCCAGTTGAAACTTGAGATGACTGAAGCCCCCCAAAACCTTGCTTGAGAAACCCTGAAGTCAAGAACCCACCTAAGCTGTGCCCATATTTCTGACCTTCAGACTGAGATAATAATGTTGTTGTTCCAAGTCACATTTTGGGGTAATTTGTTCTGCAGCAATAAATAATGAATACAAAATATATAAAGTATACAAATCACAATTATACAGCTTGGTGAATTTTCTTAAAGCAAGCACACCTGTGTAACCACCAATGTAATCACTGGCTGGTTCAAAAGCTAGAACATTCCAGCACCCTTGCCTATAAACCCCAAGATAACTTCTCTCTTGACATTAACACCATAGAGAGATTTACCTGGTTTTGATCTCTATATAAATGGAATCATGCAGTATGTACTCTTTCATATCTCACTTTTATTGGAACCTGCCCTCTTAATTGCACCCTAAACTTCCTAATCCTTGGAACAAGTCAACTTTATTACTAGTCTTATCTTGCTATGATTTTCTTCCATCCCATATAACTCATTCTGTGTAGCAAGATTTTCAGCCTTTCCATATGAAGATATGATGCCCATTATTTTATACCATTTTGAAAAATTGAACAACCTCAAAAGGATCCTCTGTTCTTTTCTAATGCTACCCTAAATTCACTGTGAGACCCTGATTAGGTTATCTTTCTGGGCCAAGATTTCCTCATGTGTAATATTAGGTGGTTCAACCTAATTTTAACTCCCATCTGTGGTGTCCTAAACTTTTAAGAGTAACTTCTAGCTTTAGATCTTGATGCAACCCTTTACTCAGGCATGTTGACAAATTTAAATAATTTTCAAAATCTGGTTTAATTTTAATTCATCCCAGAGACACATGAAACCAACCACTTGAGATAGAGAGATATTATGAAATGAAATAAATAATAAATAGGATGTGAATTCCGAAAGGGTTCAGAATCATTGGCTGGAAAAAAATGATGGCACAATGTTTTCAAGTGGAAAATGAGGCCAATAAAGACAAATTACAATGATAATTGCCTAGTTCTAATCAGTGGCAAATTATGGGTAAGTTGGTAACTGGGCAGTTAGTCCCAGAAAATGTCATTTGCTCTGTGATATTAGATACAGACTTGAAATTTTTAGTCTTGAATAAAAACACTTTACTCCCATGGGCAATTTCTTTCTATGTATATACATGTAAATACTTTCACTGGCTCTTCAGAGTTTGTACAGCTATACGTATGCCTGTACTTATGCCAAGAACTTGTACTAATTGTGGAAAAGGGAGCAAACTCTCAGTTTTTCATTTTGACCTGAACTTGTAACAACTGGTGTTGGTCATCTTGCATCTAGATTTGTAGAGTCAACCTTCAAGAAATTTCTTAACCACTTAAAACTAGTATTACACTCTGGGGTTTTCCCCTGACACACACACACATACACACACATGCACACACATTGGTTTTGAGTTCCAAATGGCTTTATCTGAAATATCTACAATGGCTTTCTACTTAAAGCTGATCAAATCTAAAACCATAAAATTTCCACCTCTTATTTACCAAAATCATTTTTTTATTAAAGCAAACAAAAAGAAGTGTCATCTAATCTTGTTACTCTGGCCTATTAGGGTGTACTTGATTTGGACTTGAACACGTTCATCAACTTCATTGTGTATCATTCCTGCCTCTGTTCTCATCAGTTGTTAGATTTAGACAAAACACTTCCATGCTTCAAGTACTATTTAGCACATGGTTGGCCCCTTCTCAAAGCTCCCTTCAAGAAGCTTCCTCACCTGCCCTCTCTAATAACTCCTCTCCTGTTCCTCTGTATCATTGCATCCTAATTCTTATCATGACATGCCATTGTTCTTCCATTTGTTCATTCTATGCTTTCTTTTTGTTTAAAAGTAAAATTTTTATTGAGATATGTGGTAGACTGAATTATGTACCTCAACAATTTGTAAATAGGACCCTTTGAAGATGTTATCAGTTAAGGTGTGGAGTCGTTTGTGCATTGGATCTTCTAAGATCCTTTTAGGTGTGGCTCAGCTGAATCAGGGAGGTTTTCATCCATATTACTGAAGTCCTTTTTTAGCAAAAGATATTTGGATGCAGTCCATCAAAAAAGGCCACAGGGAGAATTAGTGGAAACTGGAAGGAAAGAGCAGACACAAAGAGAAAGAAAGGCAGAGATACCAAGGAACCCCACAAGGTTGTTCCAAACCAGCTCCAGAGCATTGCAGACTTCAAGAAGAGAGCCGGCCTTTCTGGTACCTTGATTTGAGACTTCTGGCCTCTGAAACCAGGAGCCAATAAATTCTCATGTGGTGTTTCATAGCAGCCTGGCAGACTAGGATGAGATGAAATTCACGTACCATAAACCTCATCCTTTAAAGTTGACGATTCAGTGGGTTTTAGTGTATTCACAATGCTGTACAATCATCACCACTGTCTAATGCCAGAACTTGCCATGCCCATTAGCAGTCACTCACCATGCCCATACCCCTTTGACAAGCCCTTGGCAACTGCTAAGCTACTTTCTATCTCTGTGGATATGTCTATTCTAGATATATAAATGGAATCTTATAATATGCATCCCTTTGTGTCTGGCTTCTTTCACTTAGCATAATGTTTTTGAGGTTCATTCATGTTGTAGCATATACCAGTATTTCACTCCTTTCTATGGCTGAATAATGTTCCATTGTATAGATATACCACATTTTGTTTTTTCGTTCATCAGTTGATGGACATTTGGGTTGTTTCCACTTTGAGGCAGTTATGAATAACGCAGCTATGCACCAGTTTTGTGTAACATTTCTTTTTCACATTTAATCCACTTTCTCTACAACGATGAAATGTTCAAAAGGGAAACTTCCTTGTCTGTCTGTTTTATCAAAGTCCTAGCACAGTGGCTGACAACTAAACATTTGATAAACGAGTATATGAATAATAAAACAGTAAAGCAGAGAACATTATAGAATATATTTTTAAATCAACATTATTGTTATAATTATATACAATTCTTACATATAATAAAATGTACATGCTTTAAGTGTACAAGTTAAGTGTTTTGACAGATGTATACACCTATATAGCCATCAGCACAGTCAAGACATAAAATAATTCTATCACCTTAAAATATTTCCTTGCATTTTTCCCAGTCCATATTCCAGTCCCCAATCCCAACTCCAGGTAAACGTTGACCTGTTTTCTTTCACCATAGATTAGTTTTTCATTGTTAGAGTTTCATTTAAATGGAATCATGAAAGCAGATGCTTTTGTGTCTGGAGTCTTTTGCTCAAAATGTTTTTGAGTTTTACCCATGCCGTTGCATGTATCAATAGTGTATTCCTTTTTATTACTGAGTAGTGTTCCACTGTAAGAACATGCCACACTTTGCTTATCCATTCACCTGATAATGGATATTAGAGTTGTTTCCAGGTTTAGACTTTTATGAATAAAGCTGCTTGCTATGAACATTGATGTACAAGTCTTTGTGAAGACATGTATTTTCACTTCTTTTAAGTATATACCTGGAACTGGAATCTTCAGGTCTAATGGTAGATGTGTGTTTAATTTTTCATTCTAGTTTTTTACATTTTTCCCTTTATTAGTTGAAGTTGTGGGTTTATGCAACAATCATGCATAAAATACAAGATTCCCATACACCACCCCACCACCAACACAGTGCATTGATGTGGAACATTTGTTGTAATTGATAACACTTTTTAATAATTGTACTTTCTTCAACAGTAGTTACCTTTGTTACAATTGATGAAGGATTATTAAAATAGTTCTATTACCCATTACTTATATTAGGTGTATTTTCCCCATATACCACCCTACTATTATACTCCTTATGTCAGTATCATATACTCCTTATATTATATACTCCTTATATCAGTATCATACCTTAGTTATAAGTCATAAAAGGACATTCTTATACTTGTACTATATACTATAGTCCATTGTCTACAATAGGGTTCACTGTGTTGTAGCATCCTATCTTTTATCTTTTAATTTTTAATTCTAGCAATTTTTATATCCTAAAATTTCCCCTTTTACCTACATTCACCTACATAGTTCAGGGCTGTACATTCCATTCACATAAATATGCTACCATCACTACCATCCATTTCCAAATATGTACAATCAGCATAAAGAAAAATTGTATATAAGTTAAGCATCAACTCCCCATTCTCTAACCCCAATCTATCTCCTGGTAACATATTTACTGGCTTCTTACTCTATGAGCTTGCTTATTATGAGTAGATCATAACAGTGAGATCATAAAATATTTGTGTTTTTGTGTCTGGCTTATTTCACTCAACAGAAAGTCTTCAAGGTCCATCCATTTTGTCACATGTATCAGGACTTTATTCCCTTTTATGACAGAATAATATTAAATACATATATATGTATACACACATATACATACACACAAATCATGGAAGTTTTACTTTTCCTATCCAATTTGAATGCTATTTATTTCTTTTTCTTACGTAACACTCTGGCTAAACTTCTAGCACAGTATTATGTGACAATAGTGACAGTGGGCATCCTTGTCTTCTTCCAGATCTTAGAGTAAAAGGTTTCAGTCTTTCATCATTAAGTATGATGTTAGCTTTGGGTTTTTTATATATACCCTTTATCATGTTGAAGAAGATTCCTTCTATTCATATCTTCAAATGACTTTTTTCAGGAAATGATGCTGGATTTTTTCAAGTGACTTTTCTGCATCAATCAAGATGATTATGTGGTTTTTGCCCTTCGTTTTGTTAATGTTGTATATTACATTAATTGATTTTCTTGTGTTGAACCATCATTGAATACTGGGGATAAAATCCACTTAACCATGGTGTATAATACTTTAAATGTGCTGTCAGACTCAACTTGCAAGTACTTTGCTGAGAATTTGTGCATCTATAGTCATAAGAGAAATTGGTCTATAATTTTCTTTTCTTACAGTATCTTTGTATCTAGTTTTGGTATCAAGATGATATTGGGGAAACGGACTTTGGCCCAGTGGTTAGGGCGTCCGTCTACCATATGGGAGGTCCGCGGTTCAAACCCCGGGCCTCCTTGACCCATGTGGAGCTGGCCCATGCGCAGTGCTGATGCGCGCAAGGAGTGCCGTGCCACGCAAGGGTGTCCCCCGCGTAGGGGAGCCCCACGTGCAAGGAGTGCGCCCGTGAGGAGAGCCGCCCAGCGTGAAAAGAAAGAGCAGCCTGCCCAGGAATGGCGCCGCCCACACTTCCCGTGCCGCTGACGACAACAGAAGCGGACTAAGAAACAAGACGCAGCAAATAGACACCAAGAACAGACAACCAGGGGAGGGGGGGGAATTAAATAAATAAATAAATCTTTAAAAAAAAAAAAAAAAAAAAAAAAAAAAGATGATATTGGCCTCATAGAGACAGTAAGTATTCACTCCTCTTCACTTTTTTGGAAGAATTTGAGCAGGAATGGTATGAATCTTTTTGGAATGATTGGTAGAGTTCACCTGTTGAGCCATCTGGTCCTGGGCTTTTCTTTTTTGGGAGGTTTTTGATTACTGATTCAATATCTTTAGTTGTAATTGGTCTGTTGAGATATTCTATTTCTTCTAGAGTCAGTGTAGTTTGTTTGGGTGTAACTAGGCATTTGACCATTTCATCTAAGTTGTCTAATTTGTTGGCATACAGTTGTTCATAGATTTTCTTATGGTCCTTTTGAATGGGATTGCATTGAATCTATAAATTGCTGTGTGTAGTGTTGACATCTAAATGATATTTAGGGGAAACGGACTTTGGCCCAGTGGTTAGGGCGTCCGTCTACCATATGGGAGGTCCGCGGTTCAAGCCCCGGCCTCCTTGACCCGTGTGGAGCTGGCCATGCGCAGTGCTGATGCGCGCAAGGAGTGCCGTGCCACGCAAGGGTGTCCCCCGCGTGGGGGAGTCCCACGCGCAAGGAGTGCGCCCGTGAGGAAAGCCGCCCAGCGTGAAAAGAAAGTGCAGCCTGCCCAGGAATGGCGCCGCCCACACTTCCCGTGCCGCTGACGACAACAGAAGCGGACAAAGAAACAAGACGCAGCAAATAGACACCAAGAACAGACAACCAGGGGAGGGGGGGGAATTAAATAAATAAATAAATCTTTAAAAAAAATAAATAAATAAATAAATAAATGATATTTAGTTTTCCAATCCATGAACATGGAATGTACTTCCATTTATTTAGATCTTCATAATTTTTAAAAACAATATTTGGTAGTGTTCTGTGTACAAGTTCTTTAATTCCTTGGTTAGACTTATTCCTAGATATTTAATTATTTTAGTTGCTATCATAGGTGGATTTTTTTCTTGATTTCTTCTTCTAATTGTTCATTGCATGTGTATAGAAACACTACTGATTTTGCAGTGTTGATCTTGTACCCCACCATTTTGCGGAATTCATTTATTAGCTCCAGCAGCAACTTTGTTGTGGATTTTTTCAGGAGTTTCTGTATATAAGGTTCTATCATCTGCAAATAAGGAATGTTCTATTTCTCCCTCTCCAATTTGGATACGTTTTGTTTATTTTTTTTATTTCCCTCTGGCAAGAACTTCCAGGAAAATGTTGAATAACAGTCATGATAGTGAGCAAGCTTGTCTTGTTCCTGATTTCACAGGGGAAGCTTTTGGCCTTTCACATTAAATAGAATATTAACTGTGGGCTTTTCATATATGCCTTTTATCATGTTGAGGAAGTTTCCTTCAATTTCTAGTGCTCTAAGTGTTTTTATCAGGATAGGGTGCTATATTTTGTCAAATGCCTTTTCTGCATCAATGGAGGTGATCATGTGTTTTTTTCCCTTCATTTTGTTAATTTTGTGTATTACATTAATTGATTTTCTTATGTTGAACCAACCTTGCATGCCAGGGATAAACTCCACATAATTTATCAGTCTCTTCCTCATGCTCTTCCACGGAAGCTGTATAGCGCTCCCCTGACCTCTGGAATTTCAAAATAGTTGTTTCTGACAGTTCTGCCTGTTTAATAGTTGTTTTGGTGGAGGGACTATGTCCTGGAACTCAATGCCCCTGGAGATTTCCCTGAAAGTTTCTATTTTTAACTTTTTAAGAAGCTGCCTGATTATGGTCCAAAGCAGGTATACCATTTTACATTCCCACCAATAATGTGTGAACTTTTAGTCTTGGACCATTAAATATAATATTAGTTGTAGATTTTTGGTAGATGTCCTTTATTAGGTTGAAGAAGTTTCCCTTGCTAGTTTGCTGAGAGGGTTCTATCGTGAATGTTAAATGCATTTTCTGCATCTATTGAAATAATATTATGTTCTATGAAGTGTATTGATTGATTTTCATATTTTATACCACCTTTGCAGTCCTGGGATAAATCTCACATTGTCATGGCATATTACCTTTTTGGTATATTGCAGAATTTGATTTGCTAAAATTTTGTTAATATTTTTAGCTGTGTTTGAATATTTTTCTCTTTTTAAGGTAATATCTTCATATGGATTTTCTATAAAGGATTCTGACCTCATAAAATGAGTTGAGAGAGGTTCTTTCTCTTCTAGTTTCTGAAAGAATTTGTTGTAGGATTAGCTAATATTCTCCCATAGCTATTTGATAGAAATCATGAGTGAAATCATCTAGGCATGACACTTTCTTTGTGGTAAGGTTTTAAATATGAATTTAATTTCCTTACTAGATATAGGACTATTCATATTTTTTACTTTTTTATATCAACTTTGCTAGTAGTGTCTTTCAAGGAAATTATCTATTTGGATTAACTATTTCAATTAATGGCAAAAAGTTATTCATAATATTCCCTCAATATCCTCTTATGTTATCAGTAGGATCTCTAATGATATCCCATATTTCATTCCTAATATTGGTCATTTGTATCTCCTTTTTTCCCCCTTGCTCAATCTAGCTAATGATTTATTTATTTTGCTGATTTTTAAAAGTTTGGTTTCATTGATTTTCTCAATTGTTTGTCCATTTTCTATGTTTTAATGTCTGCTTCATATTTTTCTTTCGTCTACACATTTTTAATTTAATTTGCTCTTTTTTTTAGGTTCTTAAGGGAATATTTAGATTATTGATTTTTGAGACTTTCTCTCATTTTTTTCAACATAAGCATTTAAAGATATAAATCCCTACTTTTTGATATATGATGTTTTCATTTAATTAAAAAAAATTTCTAATTTTCCAAATGATTTGTTTTATGACCCATGGATTATTTAGAGGAGTGTTACTTAACTTCCAGTTATCTGGCAATTTTCCAGATATCTTTGCTATTAGAGTCTAATTGAATTCTATTGTGCTGAAAGAACATATTTTGTACGATTATAAATCTTTTAAATTTACTGAATGACTTGTTTAGGGACCAGCAAATGAATTATCTTGGTGATTATAGCCTAGGTACTTGAAATGAACGTTTACTCTCCTATTGTTTGTTGGAATAGCCTATAAATGTTACTAAGGTCAGGTTAGTTAATAATGTTGTTCATGTTTTCTACATATTTATTGATTTTCTGTCTACTTCTATTGATTATTGAGAGAGGAATGCTGGAGTTTCTAACTTTACTTGTGGATCTGTGGATTTCTCCTTTTAGTTCTATCAGTTTTGTTTCATGAAGATCCATTTTAAGGCTCTGCTACTTAGGATTGTTATGGTTTCTTGATTAATTGAATGCTATAACATCATAAAATACTCTTTAGCCCTGTTAATATGCATTATGCAGATGTTTACTTCACTGCCCCTGGAGATTTCTTATGAATATTGTTTACATGATAAAATATTTTCTGCTTTCTTCTTTTAACTTATATGTGTCTTCATATTTAAAGTAGGTTTCTTGTATATTATATGTAGTTGGGTATTGCTTTTTAAAAATTCATCCTGACAGTTTCTGTTTTTTAATTGTGCTGTTTAGATTATTTACATATCATGTAATTATTATTTGCATGCATTTAAGCCTACCATTTTTCTATATATTTTCTACTTGTCCCATCTCACATTTGTTCCTTTTCCCTCACTTCATTTAGATTATTTGAATTATTTTTTAAGGGTTCCATTTTTTCTCCATTATTGCTTTATTAGCTATAAATTTTTTTCTTTATATTTTAGGGGTTACTCTACAGTTTACATTATATGTCTTTAAGTTATCACATCCTAACTTCAAATAACACATTATTACTTCATATAAAATATTAGAACCTTAATACGAAATACTTCTATTTCTCTTCTCTTATCATTTGTGCTATTGTTAAAGATTTTACTTCTACATACACTGATATATTGTTACTATTCTCACTTTATAGAGTTAACAGTCTTAAAGAAATTTTCAAAATGAGATTTTTAAAAAATATTTACCTATGAGAAGCAGACGTGGCTCAACCGATTGGGCTCCCATCTACCATATGGGAGGCCCAGAGTTTGCATCCCAAGGCCTCCTTGTGAAGGCAAGCTGGCCCATGCCATGGAGAGCTGACAGCCCACACCCATGGAGAGCTGGTGCAGCAAGATGACACAACAAAGGGAGATACACAGACACACAAGAATGCACAGCAAATGGACACAGAGAGCAGACAGCAAGCAAGTGGTGGTGGGGGGTGAGGTATATAAATAAAATAAATCTTTAAAAAAAAAAACCAAAAAACTCAGCACCATGTAATTTTATAAAAAGAAAAAAATATTTACCTATATATTTATAGTTCCCTGAGTTCTTCATTCAATGGTGTAGAACCTTCCACTTGAAGAATCTCCTTTAACATCTCTTGTAGCATAGCTCTTCCAGTGACAAATTCCTTCAACTTTTATATGTCTGAAAAAGCATTTTACCTTCATTTTTTAAAGATATTTTTGCTGGTCTGGGATCCTATATAAGCCTCTTTTTTTCTTTCAGTACTTCAAAGATGCCATTTCATTTACTTCTCTGTTGCATATTTTCTGACAAGAAGATTCTTACCATATTTACCTCTGAATTTAATGTTTCTTTCCTGCTTTACTTTTAAGATTTTTCCCTTTGATATTGGCTTTCAGTAATTTGATTATTATCTGCTTTGGCATGATTTTCTTTGTGTTAATTTTGCTTGGGGCTCACTTAGTTACTTGGATCTGTTGGCTTATAGTTTTTATCAAATTTCAGATTTTTTTTTTTATTTTATCTCATCTAATATATTTTCTCCTTTTCTAGGACTTCAATGGCATATAAGTTATATCATTTGACACTATCCCACAAGTCAATGAGATTCTGTTTATTTTTATTTCTGTACTTTATTTTGAATAGTTTTAATTTCTATGCCTTCAAATTCACTAATCTTTCATTCTCAAGTATCTAATATGCTGTTAATCCCATATAATAAATTTATTATTTTAGATATTGTATTTTTCATTTCTAGAAATTCCACTGGTTCTTTTTATATCTTCCATTTTTTTCCTTACTATGTTCATATTTCCCTTTAAATATTTCACAATATTTAAAATAAGTTTTTAACCCCCTTCTTTGCTATCCATCATCTCTATCATTTCTTGGCCTATTTCTATTCATCATTTAGTTATTTATTTTTCCTTCATTATTATTCTGTTTTCTGTTTGGCCTAGTAGGTAATTTTTTTTTTTTTTTTGCCACTGAGTGCACTCTCTAAAATGGTTAATTTATTTTTTAAAAATTTTTTTCATTTATAGAAATATGTCACTCATACATAAACATACATAAACAATAAGTGTATAGTAATGCTTGGGAACTTACAAAACAAACATGCATAACATCATAGAGGGCTCTCATTCTTCACCCTACCACCAATACTTTGCATTGTTGTGAGATATTTTTAACTAATGTTTAAAGAGAATGCTCAAAATATTACTACTAACCAAAGTATCTTATATTTGGTGCATTTCCCCCCCAACCTACCCTATTATTATAATTATTATTATATCATTTATACATGAATATACATAAACAATAAGTGTATAGTAAAAGTTGTGAACCTGCAAAACAAACATGCATAACATCATACAGCAGTCCCATACATCAACCTACCACCAATACCTTGTAGTGTTATGAGACATTTTTTACAAATTATGAAAGAATATTGTCAAAATCTTACTACTAACTATAGTCCTTATCTTACATTTGGTTTATTTTCCCCCTAACCTACCCTATTACTATTTTTTAAATATATTTTTATGACAGAAGTTGTAAACTTACAAAACAGTCATGCCTTTGTGCAGAATTCCCATATAACACCCCTTTATCAACACATCACATTGTGGTGGCACATCTGTTACAGATTATGAGATAATCTCAGATTATTATCAGGTCCATAGCATATATTTGGAACACTTTTTCCATATTCACGCATTATCAACACTACATCTTTGGCATAGGTGCACGAATATTACATTATTACCATTAACAATAGTCCATAGGTTATTCCAGTTGTATTTTTCCTATGCTTCTCCACATTTCCAGCACTCTGCAATGGTGATGCATATCTGTTCTAGCTCACAAAGATCACTCTTGCATCTCTGCCATCAACTATAATTTTCATCCACCTCTGGGTTTACTGTCCTATTCAGTCCCTAGATTATTCTCTAGCTTTCTGTCAATTGGCATTTACATCCCTAGACTATCCTTTTCAGTCACAATCCCCTTTAGAAACCAGCTGTTACTCACTATAATGTGCTACCATCAATTCTATACATTTCCACACTTTCACAGTAAAGTTAATTAAAACTTCTACACACATTAAACATCAGTAATCCACCTTGGTCCTCCTCTTATCTCCTTTAAGAATCCTCCACCTACCACCAGGTCTTGAAGATATTTTCCTACATTTTCTTCTAGAAGCTTTATGGTTCTTGCTTTCATATTTAGAGTTTTGTTCCATTTTGCGTTAGTTTTTGTATAAGGTGTGAGATAGGGGTCCTCTTTCCTTATTTTGGCTATGGATATCCAGTTCTTTCAGCACCATTTGTTGAATGGATTGCTCTGCCTGAGCTGGGTGAGTTTGACAGGCTAATCAAAAATCTCTTGACCCTGTTTCTGAACAGGGTCTGTTTCTGAACCATAAATTCAGTTCCATTGGTCTATGTGTCTGTCTTTATGCCAGTCCCATGCTGTTTTTACCACTGTAACTAGGTAATATGATTTAAAGTCTGGAAGTGAGAGTCCTCCATCTTTGCTTTTACTTTTTAAGATGTTTCTGACTAATCAGGACCCCTTATCCTTCCAAATAATTTTGATAACCATGCTTTCCATTTATTTAAAAAATGCTAGTGGAATTTTTAATCAGGATTACACTGAATCTGTATATCAATTTGCATAGAATTAACATCTTAATGATATTTAGTCTTCCAATCTGTGAGCATGGAATGTTCTTCCAATTATATAGGTCTTTTTACATTTCTTTTAACAATGAGTTGTAGTTTTTTTAATACAAGTGCTTTATATTATTGGTTAAGTTTATTCCTGAATATTTTGGTTTTATCTGTCAGATTTTATTTGCACCACTCTTTTGAAACTTTGAGTTACTTTTACAGATATAATCTTTATTTCTATACTCTCTTCCAAGCCTCTCTCTCCTGTGTTTTATTTTCAGGCTGTAGCACACCTTTTAGTATTTTCTGCAAAGCCAGTCTCTTGTTTTCACACTCTGTTTCTGTATATCTGTGAATATTCTAAACTCACCCTCATTTTCTAAAGATAGTCTTGCTGGATATAAGATTCTTCACTGGAAGTTTTTCTCTTGCAGTATCTTAAATATATCATACCATTGTTTTCTTTCCTCCATGGTTTTTGATGAGAAATCAGCACTTAATCTTATTGGGTATCCCTTATATGCTATGCATTGCTTTTCTCTTGCTGCTTTCAGTATTCTCTCTTTGTCTTTGGCATTTGACATTCTGATTAGTATGTGTCTCAAAGATGGTCTATTAATATTTATTCAGACAGGAGTACACTGTGCTTCTTGGAAATGGATATCCAGGTCCTTCAATAGAGGTGGGAAATTTTCTACCATTATTTCTTTTTCCCTTCTATTCTCCTTCTAAGACACCCATGATATGTATGTTTGCACATCTCTTGCTGTCATTTAGTTCTCTGAGAACTTTTTCAATTTTTTCCAATCTTTTCTCCATCTTTCTTTTGTATGTTCACTTTCAGGGGACATTTCTTCAAGCTCTCCAATCCTTTCTTCTGCCTCCTCAAATCTGCTATTATATGATTCCAGTTTATTTTAAATTTCATTTATCACACTTTTCATTACCATAAGATCTGCTATTTTTTCTATGTATGCTTTCAAATTCTTCTTTGCCCTCATCCAATGTCTCCTTACTCTCCTTAATCTCTTTAGCCATCTCATTTTCAGTCAGCCCAGCTTCCCCTCTTGCTGGGGGTGGAGTCAAAATGGCGTCTACCAGCTTCTTTCTGACATGGACAGGGTCAAACTTTAGCTGTTCTTAATATTATACTTTAGCCAGCTAAATTTACTAAGCAGTAGCTGAAATCAGTGGCTAACTGTCTCTTCCTTTCCTGTTTTTTGGAAATGGATCTTCCAATTCCAACCACAGAAGAGCTCCTGAGGTGGCTTGCTCTTCCAGAGTAGGATGATCACCGGCCTCCGCAGCATGGCCTGTATTTTCCTGGAGAGGCTGGAGAAGGTCTCCCCAGCTTCTTCCCTGCTGGAGGTGGGGCTGGGGCGTACGCTATAGCTGCAATCTGATCTGGATAGAAAGAAGCTGGTCCCCACCAGCACTGTGATTTTCAATCCATCTGCTTCCCCTTGTGCCAGGGGAGGAGTTAAAATGGCATCTACTGGCCTCTTTCTGACTTGGACTGTTGCAAACTTTAGGTGTTCTTGTGATTATACTTTACCCCATTGAATTTACTAATCAGTAGCTGAAGTTGGTACCCAATTGTCTCTTCCTCCCCCATTTTTGGGAAGTAGGGCTTCCAATTCCCACTGTGGAATACCTCCCAAGGTGGCTTGTGCCTCTAGTGGAGGATGGGAACCAGCCTCTGGGATGTGGAGTGCTCTACTTACAAATCTTCTCTGCACATGAGCAGTCTCCTCCTTCCATTCTTTCAAGAATGTTGCAGGATGCTCTTCTGGTCCTGGAGACCCCAAACAGTTGCTTTAGGATAGCGCTAGGTGATTACTAACTGCCCTGTAGAAGGAGCTGACTCTAGGAGCTCCTTACTCTGCCACCATCTTACTGGTTGTTCTCCTATCAGGTAATTTTTTTTGGATACTGGATGTTGTAAATTTTACATTTTGGTATCTAGATTTTTATTGTCTTTCTTTAAAGCGTGTTGGACTCTACTCCATTCTGGGTGGCAGTTGACTTACTTGCAAGTCAGTTTCATCCTTTCAAGTCCTGTTTGTAAGCTTTGTTAGGGTGGTTCTAGCATAGCCCTTCTCTGCTAAGTTGTTACTAAACTGAGGCCCCTCTGGGGTCTCTACTGAATGACATGAGTGATCACTAAGGACTCTCTACTCTGGTGGGAATCAAACAATTCTCCAGTCTATGTGAGCTCTGGGAACCATTCAGATCCCAACTCCCAGGCTAATCTTTGCCTGCCTCGAGGAGTTTCAATTCACACATGCATGTCTCCATCGTCAGCAAAGACTCAAGGAGACCCTTATGCAGATTCTGGAACTCTTTTCCAATGAAGGCCCATCCTTTCCAAAACCTGGCCTTCAGCTTCTTTGAATTCTTATTTCTGTTTCCTCAACTCAGTGAATCCTCTGTGCTCCTCTTGGGATCTCCCTCCCATCTCCACAATCTGCAATATCATCCTCTAGGCAGAAATTCAGGACAATCATGCAATTCTCTTTTTCCTTTTTTACAGGAATCACAGATCTTATCTGCCTGTTGGCTAATGTCTAAAAACTGTTGTCTTCTATATTTTTCTCAGTTTTCTAGTTATTTGACACAGGAGGGCAAACCTGCGCCTTGTTTTTTCCACTACGGCTGGAAGCAGCTCTTTATAGAGCACATTTTTTAAACAGAGTCAAATTTGATTATTTTATACCTGACCCTGACCCATTAATAATTTATTCCAACTGGAATCTTATGTATAGATTTTGGTCAGGCTATTATTGTTGTTGTTATTATTATTGTTATAAAAGTCATAAAATAATAAGACCTATCAAATTTGTAAATATTTATTATTTGCAATTTACAGAGTAAGCATTTTACAACTCATCTTTTTATCATCTCTATCTTAAAGTTGAGCAACTTGAGCCTTAGTAAGGACGGTTAAGATTCAAACGGAAATACAATTCTTGTATAACCCACTTAAATTTCCCAGTCCCTTGGTGGAATGAGAAAAGGGAAAAATAACATGATTATAATAGACAAAAACTCTTGTCAATGTTTCCCAAACTGGGGGGAGGGGTATGGTGTGTTTCCTGAATTCTATCTCAAAACATCTGAGCCATAATTTCTGGGGTATTAGATTTATAATCTACAGTTTATTTAGATTCTCAAAGGATTCTTATACAAAACTAGATTTGAGAATCACTACTCTGTGCTGGGGATTTAATATCTTTCCTAAGGTTAATCTTATCTCTAACTACTTCTTATTAATCATAGGATTGCTTTCCTTTAGCTTCCACACCTGCCACTTCCCACTGCTCTACAAATTCTAAAATCAAATTTCAAATTCTAAGACTTCCAGCATCCTACATCCCACCAAAACAAAAAGTAAAAGTGGATTTCATCCAAAATATCTGTTGCCATGCTGAGAAATAAAAGCCACCACGACTAAACATTTCCTGGCACTTATCTATCCCTGTCCTCTGTCATTTACATTTAAATATAGTGATTTTTTTTTTAGGAAAAACCTGATAAACAGACTTTCAATTAACCTCTGATACAACCTGCTTTGAATCAGAAAGCTTCTAACTACAAAGTCAAGCTTATATCAAAACAAAATGTTTTAAATCTTGGGTTGAGTCACTCAATTATATATTCTTCAATTTCCATGGTTTTCAAATTAGGGGATTAGATTATATAAAGACACTTACAGCCATAAAATCTTACTTAAAACATTTTTCAATTAATGAAAAATCAGTGTTTTGCTTTGCTTTGATCTTAAACTACTCTAAAGAGACTTCATTTTTAAAATTATATTCTCTAAAATTAACACTACCAGTCATGAGAATGTACAGAAGCATTTCCTGGCAGCCCCAAATGGCAAAAATGCACTATGAAATGTCCTTTTCACTTCTCAAATGCTTATTCAGGCTCTTTTAAATGTACATCATGGCTTACAAAATTTGGTTTGTCAAGGTGAAGAAGATTTATAGATCAAGGTGTAGGCAAACTATCAAAGGAAATGCTGACTGTTTGTCTTTTAAAAAATCTACCTCAAAGTCAAAACTAACCCAAACATCTTGTATTGAGAAGGGCCAAGTAAGGAAATTAAAAAAAGAGAGATTTTTAGCTGTGCAGAGAAGTGGTTTTATCCAATCTCTGTGTTATCCAAATGGTAATTGTTTGGGCTATAAAATATTATTAATTGTTGAGTAGCTTTTACTTACAGCATAGCATAGAGGATATTTAATTAGAGAGAGACATGCAACATTTTAAGCCTAAATCTGGAGTTTATTACCAGGAATGTGAGAGACAGTAACAGATCTTGGTATTTATAATTTTGTCCCTGGCTCACTAATGCTTCCCTAGCCAGCTATGCAGCCAAAGTTATTTGCATTTATTTGATCAGAAAACGATCATTGTGTACTATAAAGGCATCATTCATTTCCTATTACCATTGATCCCCAGATAATTTTGCTAAGATCTTGCCAGGAACTTTAAATGGCAGGTGGTTGGGCTTTACTTTTCTATGATAAATCATATTGTCCAAATTCAGTGATTACATATAGCTCATTAAAGAGAGCAGATTTCCTATTAACGAATGCTTAGTGCCAGAATTCAATACGCAGAAGTTACAAACCTAGAAATCAGGTAGACACCAGATTCTAAAAGATGAGCTCCAGGGATATCCCTAGAGAAACTAACGCTCACTGGCTCCCTTTTGCACATCTGGGAATGTAATCCATTAGGAATGAGTTTGCTTTGATTTCACATTCTATGCACTCTAAGGGCTTTATGGCCAAATATGATTATGGAGACTCAGGATTTAGAGTTTGAAACAATTTATCTTCTGCTTGCTTAATCCTAACAAACTTGTTACAGGCTGCCTGAAAACCCATGAACAGGTACAGAGTGGTTATATGACATTCTCTAACAGATTGTATTTGCCCACAGAAAATGCTCATGTATTGGAAACCAACTCCCATTTATCCCTGAAGACTAAATTCAAGTCTCCTCTCCATTCCTGTAACTTAGCTTCTTTGCCCTCCTTTGTTCCTCAGGCAGCCTCCAAATGCTCCCCTTGCCTCAGTCTCATCCTTCTCTAATCAATTCTATACACAACCTCTTGATTGCAAATGTTATTGGGAGGTCACATCTGTTTCCAATCTTCTATCTAAAGGAAATGCCTCTTGTAATAGAGAGAATGGACTATGATAATAAATGGTCCCCAAATTTAGTGATTTATAGTAACAAAGGCTTATTTCTTGTTCACACTGTCAATTTTGGGTCATCAGGACGCTCTGATGTCTTCTTTATTCAGCAACCAAGACAAATGGAGCCTTCACCATTGGGAGCCGCACCCATCACTGTGGCAGGGGCGGGGAACCTAGCCAATTGCACATTGGCTCTTAAAGGCTTCCTCTGAGAAGTCTTTCTACTCGCATTTCACCTAGCCAAATCTAGGCATATGGTCACATCTAGCAGGAAGGAGAACTGAGACTGTAGCAAATCTTACATTGGCTCTAAAGACACTTTCCTAGAAATGGCCATACATTACTTCCATTCACATTTCATTGAACAAAACAAGACACATGACCTTACCTGACTTCAAGGGGGCATGGAAGTACCATTCAATTGAGTTTCTAGAAAGGAGGAAGATACATGAACTAGAACACTGTTGTTCTTTTCTTTTCTCTTCCCATGGGCTCTGGATTTTAAAAGATTTTTACCAGCAAGACCACATTTATTAAGATAATGATTTTCCACTTAAAATAATATTAAGACTTACAGCTGCAAGTATAGATGCTGTTCTCTGAACAGTTACTTGATATCAAAACTACCTGTGTAACCTCATTGAAAATAAAGGTATAGTTTCCAGCAGACTGTATACAATCATGAAATTAGCCATGAACCCTCATAATTTCTTTTGTAACTTTCGAAATGCAAATGTCTTAAGAAGGTGGCCCTTATTATCATGTATCTTTCATGTTGTGGATTTTCCAGAAAGAAGGAAAATAGTTGAAAGGGGAGAAAAGAAGACCTAGAGACCACAGGATTTGCTTTGTAATTTTGCCTGGGGCTGATCTGTAACCCCCCACTCACTCACAGGGCCGTGTTCTTTTATGTTCATTCTCTCTCTTTCCACAGAAGCACCTCTCTGAGCCTAAATGCCCAATCCTTCTCTCCCCCCATAGCAGAGTGGAGCTGAAGTCATCAAAATGATTATGTATTCAATGCTAACTTGAAACTGCTGCCACCAGACTGCAGTGTGACTACATTCCCCACATTTCTAAATTAGCTTTATTCCATGTTTGGAATTTATTTCGAGAAAATACCAAAGATCAGAAATCCAAAATAGTGTTCATCTCACATGACCTTTCAACATCATTTGACACAATTACTCAGTGCTTCCTGAAACACTTTCATCACTTACTTCTGGGATAATCCTGTCACTTGATTCTCCCCCAACCATACCAGCCATCCCTTCCCTTCTGTCGCCCTTGCTGATTTCCTGCACCACAACACCTCACCCTGTCTCTTAGTGGTGGAATCCCCTAGCGCTTCTGTCCAAAGAACTAGTCAATCTAGTCTATACCCACTCACAGGTAAACTCACCTGGTCTCCGGGCTTTTAAACCATCCATATATTGAGGACTCTCACTTTTTGTCTCCAGTCCAGACTTCTGTTTCCAGACAGTTTTTTAAAAAACTGTGGTAACATAGATCAAATTGGCCGTTTTAATAATTTTGAAATGTAAAATTCAGTAGCATTAATTACATCTACAGTGTTGCACTGCCATCACCACTATCCATTCCCAAATTGTTCATTACCCCAAACAGAAACTCTTTACCCATTGAGCAATAACTCCTTCTTCCCCCTTCCCCTGTTCCCTGGTAACTTTCTGTCTCTATGAATTCACTTATTCTAGATATTTCATATAAGCAGAATAACACAATATAGGCCTTCTGTATCTGACTTATTTTACTTAACATGATGCTTTCAAGGTTCATCCGTGCTGTAGCATGTATCAGAACTTCATTCCTTTTATGGCTGAATTATATCCCATTTTATTTATATACTGTATTTTGTTTATTCATTCATCTGTCAAAATACACTTGGGTTACTTGGCTATTGTGAATGATGCTGCTATGAGCATAAGGTGTACAAGTGTCTGTCTGAGACCCTGCTTTCTGTTCTTTTGGATATATCCATAGGACTAAACTCCAGATTCTTATATCCAACGGCTTTCTAGACATCTCCACTTCGGTCTCTCATGCTCATCTCAAATTTAGCAAGGCAAAGACTGAAAAGCTGGTTTCCTCCTTCAGATCTGCTCCCCTGAATTCTCCCTCCCACCCCTGCCCATCTCAACAGAAGGGAACCATCCTTCTCATTTCTCATACTGCAAACTTCAAAGGCACCCTTGATGCGTCTTTTTCATTCATATGCCATGTATATGTTACACATCCATCTGGAAATTTTATTCACTCTACCTTCAAAATATATCCAGCATCCAAACTTTCCACAGCCTCCTCCACCACCGCCCTGCTCCAAGCCACTGTCTCCAACTTGGGTTATTGCAGTGGCCTCCGCAGGAGTGTCTTTGCTCTCACCATGTCCTCTACACTCTCTGCTCACCAGCACAGCAGCCAGATTGATCCTTATAAAATGGGCTCAGATCAAGTCACCCCTCTGCTCCAAACCCTCCAATGTTTCCTCATCTCACTCAAAATAAAATCCAAGATCTTTACTGTGGCACATGTCTCCACAGCCTCCAGCTCCCCTGCTGCCTCTTGCAGCTCAGCCTCTCTCCACTGTCCATCTCCTTCGCTCTCCTGCTTGTTCCTTGGTCTTGCTGAGCACACTCCTTGTGCAGGTTTGCACTTGCTATTCCACCCAGTCTCTGCACAACTTACACTTTCATTCCCTTAGGTCCCTGCTCATCTGTGAGCTTCTAACATTTTCAGCGTGATTATTCTACACCCAGGAGTGGCCCCCTTCCCGTCACGCTCTATCCCCTCCACCCAGTTCTGCTTTATTTTCTCTAGAGCACATAACACTATTTGTTGATTTGTTTGTCGTGGGTCTTCTCCTGTTCATATATCACCTGTATGGGGCCAGGCTCTTTGCCTGTTTGTTCACTTGTCCCAGTACCTGGAATAGAGCCAGTACCCAGCAAACACTTGGAATTGAGAGGTGTTCTCCAAGAAGTTTATTGAGAAAGATAAAATACCAGTGTCTCCAAGTGATTTTCTTTCTTCATAAATCAGAGTGGCTTTAGGGTTATCTGTAATACACTGTTTGCACCACTGACTCGTATTTCAATCTGTTCTCCTGAAAAGTAGAGAAAGGGCAGAATTACAGCCAGGGGGTCAGATACCCGTGACCACACACATCCTGGACTCCAGCCACCCCAGGACCTGCTTGCCATTCCCTAACATCCCCTGTCTTTTTCCACGGCTCCCTGACCCCCTTCCTGGAATTTCCAACCCACTCCATTTGCCATGGCTAATTCCATCCCCACTCTATCCCACCTCCTCAAAAAGCCCTGCCATTCCCCCAGCTGGCCTCAATCTCTCCTTTCTCTGCTCTGCATTAGAACCGAATCTATTCTACCTGTAGATTTGTGTGTCCCTGCCTTTCCCCATTTCTAGGGTCTAATTCTCTGAGGGCTGTAGCCTATTTGTTCCTGATACCCTGACAGCACCTTGAACACAAGGGGACACCAGTAAAGATGCAGAACAATGAAAGCTGTAAGTCTGGGTTAGAGAGATTTCCCACCTTCTCTATTTAAGAGTCTTTCCAGGGACCGCTAACATGAGCCTTCTGTTTGGCCAAAGGAAAGCGAGCTGCGGTCAGCCCCACAGTGTGATCTGTGCAAACACTGATCAGCTGTCCTGAATACTAAATTCACAGGTGGCTGGAGGAAAGGGTCTTCCTTCACTGATCATGGAAAAATAATTGTGCCCACATGAGAATACTTATGGAAGGGGAAATTAAATAAGATGGTCTTGCTAAGCTATCTGCAAGTGAATCTTTTAGAATAAAATTACATTAGCATCTGATATTCTAATATATCAGCTCTTGGATCACTTATTTTGTTCCTTGTGAGTATTTTTGTATGTTTAATGAACAGAAACACCTCTGGCTCATGCAATGGGTCTCACTTTTGATATTTTTAATCAACTATAGACAAAAAAATTAGTCTATTTCTTCCCCTTGGCTACTACTTCCAGTTCTTCTCAGCATTTGGTCCAAATGTTCCTTCTCCTACCCACGTGGTTCCTTTAGCTGCAGTAAATACAGACCAGTAATCTTAGAGGTGTTATAGTGCTAGTATTTATCTTTTAAAAAATTTTTCTCCACGCCCCTTTTCTGCTCTCAAGTGCCCTTCTTCTAGAAACTTCCCTTGCTTCCCTTCCTTGAAGTCGTGTGTCTGTATACATGAAGAGAAGTCATTCCTAACTTTAGAAGTTCTAGATTCCATGTGCACAGTGGGATCAAAGGATTGTGCCTTTAGCAAGCTATTCCCATGAAACGGTACCTCCTTGCATATTATGTTTTGAATCTTTTATTGAGAGCATCATATTTAAGAGAAATATTAGCAAAATGATCACTCAGATGAGAAAAAGTCATCAAAATATATATGGACATAGAACCCACATTCAGGAATTTTTTTGGATGCAAAAAAGGAAATAACAACTCAAATTAACCAAGAATAAAAATAAAAAGGATTTTAATGATTCAGATAAGGAAAGCATATAAATGTATTTCAGCTTCAGACAGCAATTGCTCTCTCTACTTTCCACATTCCTTTCACTTGACTTTGGGAACTTTCTCACCACTGTGTCCTCCAGAAGGAGGCAGCGGGACACCTCCCTGACCCACATGGACTGAGAGTGTGTGAGGGGATGGGGAAATTCAGAGTGCTCTGAGCAGAAGAGGGAATGGATATTAGGCAGAGGAAAGTGACACATATCTGTTATACCATTTTGAATTTGCAGAAGATTTGGTGAGGAGATGATTTTTTCCTATATTTGCAGACCTGGAATGCATAAGAGGAATTTGATGGGATCTGAGGGACACAGCAGAGCTGGGATCAGTGAGGTGAACCAGATCTGCCAGTTCCAAAGCCTCATGTTCTACTGAACTGGACCAGCGAACACAGGGAGGGAGCTTAAACCAGACCAATCAGTACAGAAGTGTGAATTTCAGAGGATGAATTGAAGGGATTGAATGAAGCCCAGCCCTACTACCCAGGGACTCAGGCTAGCCATTTGACTCCCTTGAGCTGCTAGCTGCCCAATTCTAAGGATTTCTGTGTGGACTAAATTGTATGTCTCTGTTGCAGCCAGCAGCAGCTCAGTGCCCAGTGCTGAGAGCTGTTGCTCAATTCATGTTAACCCCTTGCCCCAGCCCTCCCTTTCAGGCACATTTTACAGAGTTTTGTGTCAGGATTGCTTTCTAAGATGGAAGAGTCTGATTTCATAAAACTTGCCATTAAAGAATTCTTGGCACTTTCTAAAGCTTGCCAATCACACACGTTAGGGAGGACACGTATCGACAATTCCCAACACCTGGAAGATGTTTGGGGCACGCGACAGCTGTTACGGGATCTCTCTGAATTCACTGGCGTAATACCTCTGTATCACCTCTGCAATACCCCCACGGTACAGAAGCAACGGAACCCCCATGAGAAGGGGAAAGTGTCCTCGGCTTAGATGGGTGCTAGAGACAAAGGGAGCATTCTTTGACCATGAAGAGAGATTTTTTTTTCCTACTTATTAACCAGGTACAAAATCAATTTCATCTGACTGTGGGAGATTAGACCTCCTGCTGGGCAGTTACAAAGACGCTGGCCCCATTTTTCCTTACCCTAACTTCTCTTTCCCTTCCTCCCAGAATTCTCGAAACTAGTGTTGGTGACTCAGAAGCGTGAGGCTCTCTGCTTCCTGCTGACCGCAGCTGTGCTGTGGTGCAAGTGCAGGGAGCAAGCATTTTGCTGAAATGCAGTCCAGCTCCCTGGCCCGGGCAGGACCACAGCTTCACCAGCTTATGCCCCTGGGAGTTTCACTGTGGAAGTCAGCAGTGGAATGAAGTCTGTTTGTTGAGTTCACTTTTTACCAATGTGCCAGCAATGTCACCCTTAAGAAGCCAGACTTCTCAGCAAGGGCATTGTCTCGCTTTCCAGTGGTATAAATCTAAGTATGTGGTCATGCACAATCTTTCAGAAGATTCTGGCAACTGGAAGTAGCCTGAGTGAGGATGAATAAGCAGGTGATTATATAAATTATGCTACAAACATACCATGGCACACTTTGTAACCATTGAAAGAAGTAGAAATAACTGTATGTCCTGATCTGGAAAGACTTCTATGATACACTACTCTCTGCAAAAATGCGACTTGTGGAAGAGTAATAGTTTACGTAGAATACACATAGTTTCATATATAAAATTGCATGCATGTGCATTTTATAGATTGGTGTATGTAAAGAAAAGAATAGAGAATTCCTGGATTTTAGCATGTCCTGTGGCCTCCTAGAGTAAAAACTACATTTCCCAGACTCCCTTGCAACAATGTTCGGCCATTGGTGTGAGCACAAATGACAAGGGGATCATCCCAGTCTTGTGTCGAAATGGAATGGGCATGTCCTCTCACCTGTTTTTAGCCCTGCTGTGGAGGTGGTGGTGGGTTCTCTCCTATCATGAAGACAAGGGGGACTGGGGAATGACAAGCAGAAGGGCTTGGATCCCAACCGAATGGCAGCATTACAGCCAGGGAAGCTTCCCCTGAGGCTGTGATGGGAGAGAAATCAGCTCCTGTCTTATTTCATGCACGTGTGTATTTGGAGGTCTCTTTTAGCATGGTCTCTGTCCTCATAGGCAAAGGATATTCCCCAGTTAATTGACAGTGGCACCTATGAGGCTGACAAGTAGGAAAAGAGGGATTTTTTACTGATTTTTTCTTTTTTAAAAAACCTGATATGCTGCTATTTTTTTAATTACATGATGCTATTTTTTAAATTATGCAACAAATATGGCTTACTTTTTAATTTGCTTGGACCTCAGGTGCCAGGGTAAGATTAATTATAAGCCTTGGCTTGGTGTTAAGCTCTCATTGTTGGCTCATGCCTAGCCAGCTTTTATTTATTTATTTACTTAGCTTAAAAAAATTTTTTTTTTTACGTAATAAGCAGCATCGATCCTCTCTCCCACAACAAGAATAGAACCTGGGCCCCAGCCTCCATCCAACCATACGCCGCCTTGTCTGCTCCATCCTTCTGCTCTCCCCACCCCCTTGCACCTGGGGAAAATAAGCTTTCTCCTGAATTCAATCATTCCTTTGATTTTTTTCTTATATATATATTTTTACTGCATCTACATGTATTCCTTAAAAGCCTATTTTCATCCTCATTGGTTTTATCTGAATAAAAAGGATATCATGCTATATATAAAATCTTGAGCTTTTTTTTTTTCACTTAATGTTCAATCATCTGCATTTTCACATGTGGCTCTAGTTTAGGGGTTGGCAACTTTTCCTGTAATGGTCCAGATAAACATTCTATGCTCTGTGAGCCACATATGGCCTCGGTCACATATTCCTTTGTTTATTTTTATAACCCTTAAAAAATGTAAAAAACCATTCTTAGCTTGCAGGCTGTACAAAAACAGGCTGTGGACCAGAGAATTTGCCGACCCCTGCTCTGCCTCATTAGTTGTTTTTTTTTTTTAAAGATTTAAAGATTCATTTATTTATTTATTTCTCTCCCCCCCGCCCCCGCTCTGGTTGTCTGTTCTCTCTATTTGCTGCGTATTCTTCTTTGTCTGCTTCTGTTGTTGTCAGCAGCATGGGAATCTGTGTTTCTTTTCCTTGCATCATCTTGTTGTGTCAGCTCTCCATGTGTGCGGTGCCATTCCTGGGCAGGATGCACTTTCTTTGGCGCTGGGCGGCTCTCCTTACAGGGCACACTCCTTGAGTGTGGGGCTCCCCTATGTGGGGGACAGCCCTCTGTGGCAGGGCACTCCTTGTGCGCATCAGCACTGCGCATGGGCCAGCCCCACATGGGTCAAGGAGGCCTGGGGTTTGAACCGCGGACCTCCCATGTGGCAGACGGACGCCCTAACCACTGGGCCAAGTCTACTTCCCTGCCTCATTAGTTTTGATTGCTACATAATCTTAATCAACTCTTCCACTAATGAACTTGGCCAAGTGGTTAGGGCGTCCGTCTTCCACATGGGAAGTCTGCAGTTCAAACCCCGGGGCCTCCTTGACCCGTGTGGAGCTGGCCCATGTGCAGTGCTGATGCACGCAAGGAGTGCTGTGCCACTTAGGGGTGTCCCCCGCGTAGGGGAGCCCCATGAGCAAGGAGTGCGCCCTGTAAGGAGAGCCGCCCAGGAATGGTGCCACACACACGGAGAGCTGACACTACAAGATGATGCAACAAAAAGAAACACAGATTCCCATGCCTCTGACAACAACAGAAACGGACAAAGAAGAAGACGCAGCAAAATAGACACAGAGAATGGACAACTGGGGCGGGGGGGAAGGGTGGAGAAATAAATAAATAAATCTTAAAAAAAAAAATTCTTCCACTAATGATAATTGGTGTATTTCTAGGCTTTGTTTATTGGGTGGAGCGTATTCTTAGCATCTCCTGTTTTAGGTGTGCAAATGTTCTTTTGGGTACTTCCCCAGGAATGGAATTGTTGAGCCATGGGAGATGTGCATGTCCATCTTTTGTCCCCTTTTAGGCGCTAAAGTTTGAAATTTGCTGCTTCCTAGGTGCTGCTCTGGCTCTGCCTGCCTGGCTTCTTTGCGTGGCGGTTTTATTTCATGTGCCTGCACTCCCCAGCTCCAGTGTGATTCCTCCCAAGGCTTGTCTTGTGGCATCATCTTGATTGCACCCTCTTGGGGTCAATATAAGTGTGGGCTGTGGCATTAGACTTGGACTTCAGTCCAGAGTCTGCCAGTTTCTAGCTACTTGGCCTTGGGCAAGTCACTGAACAGCTTTGAGCTTCAGTTTTTATATCTGAGAAACAGCAAGAATACTACTGCATCAGTTCATTCTTGAGCATCAGAGAACAGGAAAAATGAAATTGAGTTGAAGGGATAAGAGGCACTCCAGACCAGGTAGAAAGGCTAATTGCCTGCTGTCAGGCAAGAGTAACCTATGGCAATTCCTGTGTCACTCTTCATTTTCATTCATTACCAAATATTTATCAAGCACCTACTATTTGCTAGGCTGTTCTAGGTCTTTGGAATACAGCAGTAAATAAAACTAAGATCTCTGCCCTGACTTTCAGTAGGAGAGTGGGGAGAAGGGACAAACTCCATTGTATAGAATGTTAGGAGGTGATGAGTATCATGGACAAAGAAAATGTTGGCAATGATGAGACTGGGGTTAGTAGGAGATTATTGGTTGGCAATGATGAGAATGGGGTTAGTAGGTTGGCAAAGATGACACTGGGGTTAGTAGGAGATTATTGCAAGTTAACTAAGTTGGACAGGCCGGGCCACATTAGGAGTAGTACTTTATATACATATTTTTTTTTATTAGAGAAGTTGTTGGTTTATAGAAAAATCATGCAGGAAATTCAGACTTCCCACATATTACCCCTATTATCAACACCTTGCATTAGGGTGGTACCTTTGTTACAACTGAAGAAAGAGCATCATTGTTATTGCTCGATTGACTATAGTTTACATTAGGGTTCACTGGGCCTTACAGTCTTATGGTGTGTTGTTGTTGTTATTTTATTCTAGTAATATATATATGCAACCTAAAATACACCCCCCTCTTTTGCCACATTCAAATATGTAATTCAGTGCTGTTGATTATATTTGAAACATTGTGCTATCATCACCACCACCCCAAAACCCTTATTTGATCAGACTTGAAAGAGCAGAGATGAGAGTATGGGTGTCTGGGGAGAAAGTGCTCCAGGGTGAGGAAGGAGCTTGTGAAAGGCATTTTGGTAAGACTGTGCCTGGCCGCTGCGTTCCGGCCAGATGGAGTGAGGGACAGAGGGAAGAGCTGAGGTCCGAGGGGGATGGGAAGCCTGGTCACAGAGGACCTCTGGGTCATAGCAGGTCTTTGGCTTCCCCCCTGCAGGAGATGGGCAGTCACTGCAAGGTTACGAGCAGAGGAGCAAGGCGAGGCAGTTACAGTCTGAGGAAGGCTTGGGCTGGCCTAGAGGAGCTGCTTCCAAGATCATTCAGGTGGCCGTTGGCTGGAGGCGCAGTTCCTCCCCATGGATGCCTCTCTAGGTGTTTGCTTATGACTGGCAGCTGGCTTCCCCCAGAGCCAGGGATCCAGGAAAAAAAGAGAGAGGGCAGGCAGAAATCACTTCTGCCTCACTTTAATCCTTAGAAGCAAATCACTAAGTCCAACTCACACTCAACAGGAGGGATTGACCACCCAGGGCATGGATTAAAGGGGCAGGCTTGTTGAAGAGCATCTAGGGGCATGTTTACCACCAAATAGGATGAAGCAGAAACAGGGGGTCTGGTTGGGTCACTGCAGTAATTCAGGGGAGATGCTGGTAGTAGTGGCAGAGGAAGTGAGAAATGGTTGGTGTCTGGGTATATCTTGAAGGTCGCTCCAACACAATTTTCTGGCAGATTACATATAAAGTGTGAGAATAAGAAACCAGTTCAGGATGGCTTCAAAACTCTCAGCCTGAGCAGCCAAAAGAACGGATTTGCCACTGATGGTTATGGTTCCAGGCAGAACAGCTTGGGGTAGGAAGAGAAATTAGGTGTACAGTTTTGACATTTAAGTTGAGCAGGCAGCTCGGGAGGGAAGCAGGTCTGGGTGGCTTAGTTTGGTTCATCTGGCCTTTATGTGGCCAGGGGAAGTCAGGGCTTTTATTTTCTTTTTTTAAAGTGAGATAAAAGTCACATATATAAAATTAACCATTTTCAAGTGTACAGTTCAGTGGCATTTCGTACATTCACAGTGTTAGGCAGCCATCACCTCTAACTTCTTCTAAAACATTTTTACTACCCCAAAGGAGAAACCCTCTAACCCATGAAACTGAAACAGTTACTCCCCATTTCTGCCTTCTCCCAACCTCTGGCAACACTAAGCTACTTTCTGTATCTATGGATTTGCCTATTTTTGATATTTCTTAAAAATGGAATCATACAGTATGTGATTTTTTTGTGTCTGACTTCTTTGACTTAGCATGTTTCCCAGATTCAACCATGTTGTAGCAAGTGTCAGTACTTCATTCCTTTTTACAGCAGTATAGTATTGCATTATATGGATATATCATATTTTGTTTAGCCATTCATCAGTTCATGGGCATTTGTGTTGTTTCCATAATTTGGTAGTTGTGAATAGAGAACATGCACTTGAACATTCATGCATAAGTCTTTGCTTGGGCCCCTGTTTTCAGTTCTTTATGGAATGCATCTAGGAGTGGAATTGCTGGGTCATACGGTAAGTCTGTGTTTAGCTTTCTTTTTTTTTTTTTTAAAGATTTATTTATTTATTTCTCTCCCCTTTCCCCCCCTCACTCCGGTTGTCTGTTCTCTGTATCTATTTGCTGTGTCTTCTTTGTCCACTTCTATTGTTGTCAGCAGCACAGGAATCTGTGTTTCTTCTTGTTGCGTCAGTTCGCCATGTGTGCGGCACCATTCCCGGGCAGGCTGCGCTTTCTTTCGCACTGGGCGGCTCTCCTTACAGGGTGCACCTCTTGCGCATGGGGCTCCCCTATGCGGGACACCCCTGAGTGGCAGGGCACTCCTTGCACGCATCAGGACTGCGCTTGGGCCAGCTGCACACGGGTCAAGGAGGCCCGGGGTTTGAACCGTGGACCTCCCATGTGGTAGCTGGACGCCTTAACCACCGGGCCAAGTCTGTCACCTGTATTTAGCTTTCTAAGGAACTTTCTGACTGTGGTCCAAAGCAGCTGCACCATTTTATATTCCCACCAGCAAAGTGTACGAGGGTTCCAATTTTTCCACATCCTTGCCAACATGCTTGTTGTTTCTGTCTTTTTGGTCACAGTCATCCTAGTGGGTGGGAAGTGATATCTTATTGTGGTTTGATTTGCATTTCCCTGGTAACTAAGGATGTTGAGCATCATTTCATGTGGTTATTGGCCATTTGGGCATCTTCTTTGGAGATGTATCTATCCATGTCCTTTGCCCCTTTTAAAATTGGATTGCTCATCTTTTTCTTGTTGAGTTGTAAGGGTTCTTTATATAGTCTGAATATTAGACCCTTATAAGTTACATGATTTGCATGTATTTTCTCCCACTCTATTGGTTGTCTTTTTACTTTCTTGATAGTGTCCTTTGATGCACAAAGCTTTTAAATTTTTATGAAGTCCAAGTTATCTATTTCTTTTGTTGCCTGCAGGGCAGGGATTTTTGATACCCTGTCTAGATAGGATACAAATACCTACCCAAGTCAAAAAATGGATAGGATTATCAGAAGAAGGAGATATAGATGTCAAGAGGGCAAAACACCAAAGGTCCCCTACAATTAGCAAGTTCAGGGGTTTGATAGATCTAAATGAGATGACACATGCCAACCATTTAGCACAGAGAAGTGTCCAGTAAATGTGAGCTATTATTTGAGGTAGTACAAGTGTTTGATATGTAATTTTTGAAAGAATAAATATGGTGCATGCAGACACCACTATTTTCTTCTTCTGTGTCCAGAGTAACTCTAGGTCATCTGTGGAAGGAGGGGAGTGAGAAAATAGTACTTGAACTATGGCTTTAAGTGTGCAGCCTCCTTTTCTTGACCTAACGAAGGATTAAAAATTTAAACTTTGGGTGGAAAATATATTTAGGATCCTGTTTTATAAGTACTATTTTCCTTCAATAAATTTTACACGTTTCAAGATGTATACCCAAATGGAATTTGAAACCCCTAAAATTCTGCTGCCTTATTCCTACTCTGCCTCTCTTTCTTCATTTATGAAAGAACAGCCTCCCCTATCTAGGAAGTTTATTCCCGTAATATCCCTGGTAGCTGTCACTTTGGTTGTCCACCCAATATTCCTCTCCGTCTCTTCACAGCTCATAGAGGATGATTTTATGCACACTCTCTAGAGTAACCATATCCTTTAGAAGAGCCCGGACCTCTTCCCAACCTCTAAAGAGAGAATCTCTGTCTGCCTTAAGCCACTCAAGGAAGTCTTTTTCTTCTACTGCCCAGTGATTGTTTTGGAATGACACTCACCCTCTTTGAGCCAATAATACACGAAAAGGAGCCTGCTTTGTGGCTTCTAGGAAGGGTTTCCTCAGAAATAAAAGGAGATGGTGGGAGGAAATGGTCCTCTTCTTTGCTGCATATCAACATGTCTACAGGCAAAAACCTGGGTCTGCTTTCACCCACCTATGACCCGAGACCTGAGAGAATCGCTCATGCCCAGTCTGCTGGCCCGTGAAGCTCCTGGGTCTTCCATTGGTCTGGCTGAGCAACTTAGCCAATGCAGGTCTGTCCCATCTTCAAGCTTCTTGATAGATAGGTAAATGACAGATGTCCTTCATGTTTGGCACACTTTTAGTTAAGTGTTCTGTTGCTAAAAGCATCCCAGTGGGTTCATGAATTCAGGAGAGACCCACGCAGGAGAGTTGTGGAGAAAGGGGACACCCACCTAATTGGACAAGTGACCAAATGAATCCTTGGGACTAATGTGATGACATATATCAAAAACAGATAGTCCATAGTGTCTGAGAAAGAAAAAGGAAATCAACAAAGCTCTAGATTTTTCTGGTTGAATTACTAGACCAACAAGGGCAGAGGTAGAAAGAGAGAGATTGAATTCTTTATAAATAAGGAAGGAAACACATATGGAAAACAAACAAACAAAAAACCTAGAAGAAAAGCAGACTTTCAAAGCTCTCAAATATTGCCATCCCTCAGAAAACTCTTCTACTTTCAGTCTTTAAACGAGGGGAATAAAATCAGCTGAAAAGTAAACTCTTAAACCAGTTTAGACCCTATGTGAATTAAATATCCAGTAAGTATGAATTAAGCATCTACTATGCATTAGGCACAGGCAAGGAGAAAAATTAGAGTAGATGGAGCAGCAATAGCTTTTCTCTGAAAATAGACTTTGCCCCTTCCATAAATTATCCTTTGACCCTTAATTTCTTATCAAAGTTAACAAAGCACTTCTCAAGTTGGAATACAAACATTCACAAGACACCATCTTCCTTAGCCTGCTACTTCAAGCAGCAATCCCACCAAGCTTCACTATGAATTTTCCAGCTGTTCTTTTCTGTGGAATTTTGCAATATAACGGAAACATTTACATATCTGGGTGTTTCATACCTCTTCTGACTGCATTTGTAGCTGGTAAAAGCATGGACATGGGAAATGGGTAAAGAGCCTTCCATTAGTATACTGGATTAATATTCAGTGTGTTCTGAGCATCTGCAATGTGCAAGGGTTGTTCTTTGCATCATTCAAGTGCTGGCTCACTGGAAGCTATTTCTTATTTATCTTTGGGCTCCCCTGTGTCCTGTTTCCATGCTCAGCACAGAACAGATATTTAGGAAGTATTTGTTGATTTGGATATTAAGCTGTACATCTCTTTTGAGAGGATTTGTTTTGCATGACTCAGTATTATTGCACTCCAAATCTCTGAAAATACTTTAGCAAGCCTCTGCCTTTCCTATGTCACTGGGTACCAACCTGTTAAGGGCAAGAACCTTGGGAGTTTGAATCCCAGCTTCGTTAGCTACCGTGCAAGATTTTGAGTATTGTTTCTTTACCTGTCTTAGTCTCAGATTATTTTTCTACTTTAAGAAGTTCTATTCTGTCCTATAGAGATTCAACTGCACCAAAGTGGAAGAAACCAGTTTTGCCTCCATTTGTGCAATCATTGCAATATTCTTGATCTATAAATGTGTCTGTTGCTTAACTTCTCCTTTGAACCAGTTATAACAATTGCTTGTAACCATCATGATGAGTTAAGTTTTGATCATATGTTCATTTTATACCCATATAAGAGTCATGATTTCTTTTATCGTTTTTTTTTTTTTTTTTTGCATAGCAATCCAAATTTATTGAAGTACTGATGATGCTGAGTTATACAAAATTGTGCAACTTTAATTAAGGATTTTAGTTTACATTTGGCCACTTCAAAATAGTTGTAACATTAGGTTGGTCAAAAAAATTATGACACATAATTTTTAAACCCAAATGTTTATGTCTACAAAGCAAGAAGGCTGTTAAATGAAACAGAGCTGGTTACTGCAGTTTAGGCCTTGGGACCAAGTACACATGATTAAAATAACTTTCCACATTCACAACCACAGTGCTCATCCAATATGTTTTTTTAAATACATGTTTTATTTTCTTAAAAGATACTTTGATTACACAAAATGTTACATAAAAAAAAATACATATATAAGAGATTTCCACATGCCCCACTCCCCAAACTTCCCACCCTTTCCCACATTAACAACTTCTTTCATTAGTGTGGTACATTCATTGCATTTGATGAACACATTTGGAGCATTGCCACTAAGCATGGATTATAGTTTACATTGCAGTTTACACTCTCTTCCACTCAATTCTGTACGTTATGGCAGGATATATAATGGCCTATATCAGTCATTGCAACATCATTCAGGACAATTCCAAGTCCCAAAAATGCCCCCATATCATACCTCTTTTTCTCTCTCCCTGCCTCAGCACCTCCAGTGATGCCCACTCCACCTTAAGTGAGATGGTGCCTCGATCTCATACAGCTGATGGATGGGACTCTCTTGCTTGCAACTTTAGACTCTCTTGGTTCCTTGGTATGGTGGTTGTTCATCTTTGCAACCTTGTTAGTTGTCCTGGGTGAGTCCAATGAACTGGAGAGAAGGTGTTGCAACTCTGCTGAGGCTCAGGACCCATTGACAGCGCAAAGATTCAAGTCTCTTGGACATACACCTACCTACTCCAGCACTAGCTACAGGTTCAAATAGAAGTCACAGAAGAGACACATGGAAAGAAGTCACATCTGAGTCCAACTCTGTCACACTCAGGAGCACAAACTCCAAAGTAGGGCTCAGTGGGGAGGTACCAAACTCCAGAGCAATCTGCCATGACCATAGGACCTGGGTGTTTCCAGAGCCCTCAGGAGCCCCACTATTTGGGGCAGTATGAGATCCTGCTAAGATGTGCATAAACGTTACCTCTGGGATGACCTCCCGACTCACTTTGAAGTCTCTTAGCCATATAAACTCATTTGTCTTCACCTTTTCCCCCTTTTATTTAAGGTCTTTTTCCAATTGCTTTGCTCGTTGATGTTTGGTGGTAATCCATAGGTACCAGGGAGGCTCATCCCTGGGAGTCATGTCCCACACCAGGGGGAAAGTAATGCATTTATATGCTGAGTTTGGCTTAGAGAGAGGCCTCATTTGAGCAACATGGAGGCTCTCAGGAGGTAACCCTTTAGCACCCTACAGCACCAGGCTAAGTTGCAATTTCAAGAGTAAAGGCTCATAAGCATAATTGTCAATATCAAGGGCTCATCAAAGGGCCATCCTCCTTCACTAGTCATTGCCCTGTACTTGGGGGATTGTTTCTATTCTATTAGAAAATGTGGCAGAGCTCCCCAGGATGGGAATCCCAATATTCTTTCAGTTATTGTGTGAATCCCCACCCACTGTGACACTGTCCCATAAACATTTGAACACATTTACCTTAGAGTATGCCCAGATGAACCTCCTCCCATGTATCCCCCATCAATGATACCCCACATCAGTGAACCTTCCCTGCCACAGTTATAGCCCTACTGTAGTCTAAAAGTTCTTCAAAAATTGAAGCCCAGAATATCACCAAGTATAATTAATAGGAAAATGAAATAATAAAGGTAGGTTTAAACATAAGAAACAAAATACATAATTTAGGAAAATTAAAACGAAAATACAATTTAAAAATTGGGATATTAAAAAAATGAAAAATATATTTAAAAAATTTTTTGGATGTTTTGCCTTTCATCATTGTTATATCTGTTGTCCTATATGTACAGTGATTTTTTTTCCATTTCTTCCCCAGTGTCTTACTTTTTTTTTCATTTTATCTTTAAAGAAGTTTTAGGTCACAGTGAAGTCACATACAGAACACAGGGGACTCCCATATAGCCAATATCCTCCTCCTTTTCTCCCTTCCCATATCAATAACATTTTTCTATGTGGATGGCACATTTGTTACAACTGATATACAAATATTGAAACATAGCCACTAACCATTGTCAATGGTTTACATTATGGTCTACATTCTAGACCAAACACTTTTATAAATTTTTGATGAAATTCTACATGGCTTGTATCCATCATTGCAAGATCATGCAGAACACTTCCATTGCCCCCTAAATACCCCCTCTTCCATCTACTCTTTTCCTCCCTCTCCCTCCCTTCAGGGCCCATGGTAACCTCCAGGCTTCACTCCTTGAAGGACAAGATTCAAAGTTACTTGCAACACCACTGAGGGCTTGACACACTGGTCTGTCCTTCCCTATTAGGAACCACCTGTGCTCTCAAGAGACACCCATTCCTCTCTTTGAAAACATATAGGGCCTCCCCAGGATGGGAGTCCAAATCCTTCCTGCTCATTATGTGGGTCTCCACCCACTGATACAATATGCTATGACAAAATGATCACTTGCACATTCTCTAGAAGACTGCCCCAGGTGTGCCCTATCCCAAATGCCCCCCATCCAACACCCTAAACCAGTAACCCTTCCTTGTCCTATTGCCAAAAGAGCTTTCCCAACATTGTAGTTTCAACCACGTACCCACTAATCCCCAGTGTTAACCTGCTCCCTCCCACAACCCTACCCCAGTTCCATGGACCATCCAATCCACCAGCAGTGGATGAGGGTTCCCACTCCTCTTCATCTGTTGATGGGCATTTGGGTTGATTCCAACTTTTGACAACAGTGAATAATGCCATCAGTGTGCACATATCTGTTCGTGTCCTTGCTTTCAATTCTTCTGGGTATATACCCAGCAGTGGAATTCCTGGATCACATAGTTAGTTTTTTGAAGAGCCACCAAACTGTCCCTCACAATGACTGGACCATTCCACATTCCCACCAGCAGTGGATGAGGGTTCCCATTCCTCCACATCCTCTCCAACACTTGCAGTCCTCTGTTTTTTTTTAATGGCTGCCAGTCTAACGGGTGTAAGATGATATCTCATTGTGCTTTTGATTTGCATTTCCCTAATAGCTAGTGATGTTGAGCATCTTTTCATGTGCTTTTTAGTTATTTGTATTTCTTCTTTGGAGACGTTTCTGTTCAAATCACTTGCCCATGTTTTAAATGGGTTGTTTGTCTTTTTATTTTTGACATACAGGATTTCTTTATATATGCTGGATATTAGGCTCCTATCAGATGTATGGTTACCAAATATTTTCTGGTCAGTATGTCTATCCTTGTGCCATTACCATGCAGTTTTGACCACTGTAGCTTTGTAGTATGTTTTAAAGTCATGCAGTGTGATTCCTACAGTTTCGTTTTTCTTTTTCAATATGTCCCTGGCTATTTTGGAATTAAAATTTATTTAACTCCAAATAAATTTCATAATTAGTTTTCCCAATTTAGTAAAAAGTACTGTGTTGATTTTTATTGGGATTGCATTAAATCTGTAGATCAGTTTGGGTAGGATAGACATCTTAATGATGTTTAATCTTCCAATCCATGAACAGGGAATATTCTTCCATTTATTTAAGTCTTTGATTTCCTTTAACAGTGTTGTGTAATTTTCTGTGTATAAGTTGTTTACATCTTTAGTTAATTTATTCCTAGGTCTTTCATTCTTTTAGTTGCTATTGTAAATAGGATTTTCCCCCTTAATTTCCTCCTCAGATTGCTCATTATTGGTATACAGAAATGATACTGATTTTTGCATTGATCTTATAACCTGCAACTTTACTGAACTCATTTATAAGCTCTAGAAACTTTGTTGTAGATTTCTCAGGGCTTTCTATGTACAGGATCATGTCCACAAATAGTGAAATTTTGACTTCTTCTTTTCTTGTTTGGATGCCTTTTATTACCTTTTTCTTGCTTAAGTGCTTGAGCAAGTACTTAAAACACAATGTTAAATAGGAGCAGTGATATTGGGCATCCTTGTCTTGTTCCCAAACTTAGAGGGAAAACTTTTAGGATTTTGCCATTGTATATGATGTTAGCTGTGGGTTTTTGATATAGACCCTTTATCATGTTGAGGAAGTTTCCTTCTGTTCCTATCCTTTGCAGTGTTTTTATCAGGAAAGGGTACTGTATTTTGTCAAATGCTTTTTCTGTGCCTATAGAAATGATCATGTGATTTTTTTTCTTTTGATCTATTTATGTGGTGTATTTTATTGATTGATTTTCTTATGTTGAACCATCCTTGCATACCAGGGATGAAACCCACTTGGTCATGGTGTCTAATTCACTTGATGTGTTGTTGAATATGATTAGGAAGTATTTTGCTGAGGATTTTAGCATCTATGTTCATTAGAGAGACTGGTCTGTAATATTCCTTTCCTGTGGTATCTTTGTTTGGCTTTGGAATTAGGATAAGTTTGGCATCATAGAATGAGTTAGGGAATGTTTCCTCTACTTCTATTTTTTTGAAGAGTTTAAACAGGATTTGTGCTAGTTCTTTTGGAAGGTTTGGCAGAATTTACCTGTAAAGCCCTGTAAAGCCATCTGGTCCTAGGCTCTTCTTAGTTAGGAGGTCTTGATGACTAATTCAATCTTGCTACTGGTGATTGGTCTGTTGAGTTCATCAATTTCTTCTTTTATCAATGTAGGCTCCTTGTGCATTTCTAAGAATTTGTTCATTTCCTCTAAATTATCCTTCTTGTTGGCATATAATTTTTCGAAGTATCATCTTATGATACTCTTTATTTCTGTGGAGTCAGTGGTGATATCCCATTCCTCATTTCTTATTTTGTGTATTTGCATCTCCTTTCTTTTTTTCTTTGTTAGTTTAGCTAAGGGTTTGTCAATTTTATTTATCATCTCAAAGAACCAGTTCTTGGTTTTGTTTATTTTTTCTAGTGCTTTTTTCTTTTCTATTTCATTTAGTTCTGCTCTAATCTTTGTTATTTCCTTCTTTCTATGTCCCTTGGGGTTAGTTTGCTGCTCTTTTGCTAATTCCTCTAGGTGTGCAGTTAGGTCTTTGATTTTAGCACTTTCTTCTTTTTTGATATATGAATTTATGACTATGAATTTCCCTCTCAATACAGCTTTTGCTGTATCCCATAGGTTTTGATATGTTGTGTTGTCATTTTCATTCATTTCAAGGTAGTTACTGATTTGTTTTGTAATTTCCTCCTTGACCCACTGTTTGTCTAAGAGTAGGTTGTTTAACTACCATATCTTTGTGCCTAATCTGGTTCTCTGCCCCTTACTGATTTCCAGCTTCCTTCCTTAGTGGTCAGAGAAATTACTTTGTATAATTTCAATCTTTCTGAAATCACTGAGAATTGTTCTGTGACCTAGAATATGATCTATCTTGGAGAATGTCCATGTACACTCAACAAGAAAGTGTATCCCTCTGTATTTGGGAGTAGTGTTCTGTGTATGTCTATTAGATCCAGATCCTCTAATGTATTTTTCAAAGTCTTTTTTTCTTGTTGATCCCCTATCAAGATGTTCTGTCTATTGGTGAAAATAATGTATTAAAGGCCCCCAATATAATTGTAGAGGCATCTATTTCTCTACTTAGTTTTTCCAGTGTTAGCCTCATGCATTTTGAGACACCCTGGTTAGGTGCATAAATGCACAAATGTTTATGATTGTACTTTCTTCTTGAGAGATTACCCCTTTTACTAATATATAGTGTCCATATTTGTCTCTTAAAATAGTTTTGTATTTGAAGTCTGTTTTGTCCAATATTAGTATAGCTACTCCTGCCCTTTTTTGGTTATTGTTTGCTTGTAAGATTGTTTTCCAGCCATTTACTTTCAGCATCCTTGAGTCCCTGGGTCTAAGGTGGGTTTCTTGTGGACAGCATATAAATGGGTCATAGTTCCTTATCCTTTCTGCCAATCTGTGTCTCTTGACTGGTGAGTTTAATCCATTAACTTTTGGTATTATTATTGTCAAGGAATTACTTGCATTACCATATTTTCTTTGGGTTTATGATGTATGTTGTTTTTATTCTCTTTTTGTTTGTTGTTATAAATTTTTTTGTTCACTCTCCTCCAACTCTCTCTCTCCTGTTTTTGTTGGTGTTTAGGCATCTCTTTATCTTTATGGGTTTATTCAGTTGATTAGTTTCTCTCTGTACTCCAGGATTTTATTTAGGTGCTGTTTTTGTGTGTATGGTAAGTTTTCTCTTTGACACACTTTGTTCCTCCTATTCTATCTCCTTGCTGTTGTCTATGTTACCTTGCAAGAAAAATATTAGGGCCAGAGAAAGGGAAAGACAAAAGAAGGGAAAAAGGATAATAGTAATAGTAATAAAAAGTAGAAGAGGAACCATGTAAGACCTAGGAAAATGAATAATTAACTCATGTAGGTTGTGCAGAGGAATAAAAATTAAAAAGTGGGGTACAAACAATGAAATGAGGTGGTGGACTTGGCCCAGTGGTTAGGGTGTCCGTCTACCACATGGGAGGTCCACAGTTCAAACCCTGGGCCTCCTTGACCCGTGTGGAGCTGGCCCATGCGCAGTGCTGATGCGCGCAGGGAGTGCCGTGCCACGCAGGTGTGTCCCCCATGTGGGGGAGCCCCACGCGCGGGGAGTGTGTCCCATAGGGAGAGCTGCCCAGTGCAAGGGAGGGTGCAGCCTGCCCAGGAGTGGCACCACACGCTTGGAGAGCTGACACAGCAATATGACTCAACAAAAAGAAACACAGATTCCTATGCTGCTGACAACAACAGAAGCAGACAAAGAAGACATAGCAAATAGACACAGAGAACAGACAACCGAGGTGGGGGGGGAGGGGAGAGAAATAAATAAATAAATAAATCTTTAAAAACAAAAAAAACAATGAAATGAAAAACCAAAGAGAGAAAAATATCTAGAATGAATTAAAAGGTGAGAATAGTAAGAAGACAGGGAAAGAGAAAAGACAATAAGAAAAAAAGTTAAAAAGAGAAAGAAAACAGAGAATTGAGGAGATAGAAATAAAAACAAGAGAGATTGAAGAATAAGCAAAGAGAGGTAGAGTGCAAGAACAAAAACAAAAAGCAGAAGATAGGAAGATGAAGGAAGGAAAAGAAATGGCATAAGTATACAAAACTGGTGTACATAAAAAGGAGGAGGGGGGACAAAGCAAGGGGGAAACATAGCAAACAAGAAGCAAGACAGCAGCACCTTAAAAAAATGGGGGAAGGGAAGAAAGAGGGAAAAGGAAAAAAAGAACAAAAAACAAACACTCAAGCAAGCAATCAAATAAAAACTTAGTAAAAACAGCCATCCCTCTTAGGCCCCTGAGAAGTTTCTCAGGTACTGGTGTTCATCAATCAGTTACCCTGAAGCCTGCCATTTGCAGGTTTTGAATCAGGTTTTAGCAAGTAAACTAAGTTAAATTTAAAGAAAGAAACCTTTTTTAAGAAAAATAAGAGACCTGAGAGATGCTAATACAAAAATACTGTCGATGTGCTCCCTGTCCTAAAGTATCAACTGTGTGTTTGATAACCTGGCAGATCACGACCCTAAAGAGAGCTGGGAATCGAGCCAGGGACCTCGTGTATTCAACGTGGAGACTCCTTCACTGAGCTCAACTTTCTCATTGGGTCAGTTAGCTAGAGAACTATCCAGTCACTTTCCCTAGGGCAGGTTTGACTCCTAGCGGTTGGGGAGAAGACTGTTGATAAGGAACCTCCTGTCCCTGCCCCTTTTCTATTCTTAGTGCTTTTTTTCCCAAGGCAGCAGGACATAATAGCCCCTGTGCTCCTCCCTCACCTCTCCTGGTCAGGTTGAGTTCCCTTCTGAAATTCAAATGCGACCCTGGTCTCCAAACTCAACACAGAGAAATGACTCTCACCCTGCTTCCAGACCTCCCCTTCTTCTCAGGGACCCTAAATAGGCATTTGGAAGGTTGTTAAGTGCTTCCTACTGCCTGCCCTCCTTAGGGGAGTTGGGATTTTGATAGTTGTCAGCACCCGACCTGTCAAATTGCCTGACTCCACCCTCTCCAAGCCCAAGTTTCTCTCCTTGGTCTGCTAGGTAAATCAGGCTACCTGAGCAGATTCGCCTCTCCCCTCTTCCAAGGGCCACCTCTTGCCACTTGGTATGCTCCCTAAAGTTCAAAGGGGGGGTCTAGGCAACCAAACCCACAGAAAGGAAACCCCCCTCCACCCTTCGCCAGAACCCTCTTAATCCCAGAGAATGCTCCCTCCCTCTTGGTGGCTGGTGGGAATCAGAGGGTTCCCAGTGGCTTTTTGCCTTGAGGGTGAGGGTTCCCCACCTACCTTTTCCAACCAATGAGGGGAGGGGAGGAGAAACTCATGGTTTTCCATTGGGCTTTTTATCTCTTTGCCCTGTTCCCTCCAAATCGATGCCCTGAAGCCTCCTGCTCTGTGGGTTCCCAAAACAGCTCTCTCGGGTAGGATCTTGTCCCTTCTCAGTCGTTTTTTGTGATAGAGGTGGTGAGTGCCCACTTAAGCCAACGCCATCTTGCCCTCTCCCCTCATCTACCATTTAACATCACAACCAAAGCATTAAACACGTGAAAGAACTGCTAACAGGCAAAACTACTAACCCTGCATATTTGCTGTCACAAACACACTTATGCGTGAGCAAGCACGAGATTCACAGTGCGAATCTTCAGCTGCAGAAGCCTGAAAATGGTTTCTAAAAGTTGTTAAATAAAAATTGTTTGCAAACATATACCTCTTGTGGTAGACCCCCACTGTACTCAAAACTGTAAACACTGTTCCCTGTGTAAATAAAAATGGAAATATATAATAGGAGATTCGAGAAGTCTGGACATTTCCTTCCCAACAGATATTAAAGGCAATGTCTTAAAGCTAAGACATTGTCCTGAAAGGGTGTATCATATTTTAAAGACAAGATCACAGTCGCCACAGGGTTTTCAAAAATTAAAAAACACTACATAGCTGAGTTAATCAAAAGTGCTTACTTTGTACAATACAATGATGAAGACCTTGAATTTCTTTTAAAAATTACAGTAAGCTACAAGTATCAAAGAAGCAAATTATCTGGAGTAGTCGATATAGGAGCTTTTTGGACTTCGTATTTTTAAGCTACAGTAGTGGTGCTCTTGGGATTTACATTATTGTACTCTGCAATACAAAGTTTATGGGGCATGTTAAAGCATACAGGATGCCATCTTCACACAAGTACAACACTGGTGGATGAAGATTGCCTCCTAAGCAGTAATACTGGACGTAGCCTCTGGTTTTACCAACTGCATACTCTAAGACCATTATAAGTAAAACTCTCTTATGTGATACTGGAAAGTGATTAGAATGTGCACAATGATGCAGTAGCTTTTATCTATTTCTTAAAGGGCACCACCATAAGAAAGTCCGTGTAAAATGTTGGTAGGCTTCCCAAGTTGGAATGCTGGCACTGTTGAATCGGACAACAGTTCTTGAGCCCTGGCTCAGAGCTAGAATGCATTTAGTGTATTAGGGCAGCTGACATGATATCTTTTTTTTTTTTAGATTTATTTTTTATTTATTTCTCTCCCCTTCCCCACTCCCCGCCCCCCAGTTGTCTGCTCTCTGTGTCCATTGGCTATGTGTTCTTCTGTGTCCACTTGTATTCTTGTCAGCAGCACCAGGAATCTATGTTTCTTTTTGTTGCGTCATCTTGCTGCATCAGCTCTCCGTGCGTGTGGCGCCATTCCTGGGCAGGCTGCACTTTTTCCATGCAGGGCGGCTCTCCTTATGGGGCACACTCCTTGTATATGGGCTCCCCTACATGGAGGCACCCCTGTATGGCACAGCACTCCTTGCACGCATCAGCACTGCACATGGACCAACGCATCATACCGGTCAGGAGGCCCTGGGTTTGAACCCCGGACCTCCCATGTGGTAGGCAGGCGCCCTATCTGTTGACCCAAATCCACTTCCCATGATGTCTTTTTGCAGGCCTTCCTAGGCACTGGAGTTTTCCTGCTAATTTGCTGCACTAAGTTATAAAAGATCGCATTAGCATATATTTTTTATTTTGTAGAAGCTTCTAAAAATGCACAGCTGTTCCATTGTCTTGCTAAATTTTGACGTTGCCCCTTTCCTACAACTCCTTCATCCTTGAGTCACACTTATTACCAACCAGAATCATTGGAACATCATCAGTGTCTTTAACTCGAAGAATCTGTTCTCTCGGATCTTGTGTATCATTAAATGTGGACTGTGCTGTGATGGAAAAAAATTAATGCAAAACCTTGTCCATTTTCCTCACTTCTGTAAATTGTTCTTTTCCTGCAGTATCCTAGATTTCAAGCATACACTGTTGTGCATCTACTTTAACTTGCTTTCTAAAAGAATCTTTCATAGTAGGATCATATTTTTCAGCAAAACTTCCTTAAACAAACTTGTACAGTCACAGCAGACTTTCCAGCACCTCCTAAGCCAAGAATGACTAGCTAATGATCACACATGGTACAAAGTTGTCATCAAAATCTAGCAGCTCTCACACTGTCACCAGGTCTGTGCAGCCAGCATCTCCCCATGCCTTGTGCTATCTCCAGGTCGCTGCTCCCAGGACCATGGCTGATTTTTTAATTTTACCTTCTAAAAAAGTCAGCTTTCCTAACACTCATCTGTAAAATGGAGGAAATAATGATGATGATCTCCAGGGGTTGTCTCAACATTCAAATGCTTTATCCTCCTTCCCTGGTCGCTGCCTCTCCCCTGGCTCTCTTCTTCGTGTTTGTAAAGCAGGCACAGAGACCCTACAGAAGCACAAGTCAGATCATGCCATATCCTGGCTCAGGGTGCCACAGTGGCTCCCAGCTCATTTGCTGTAAAAGCCAAAGTCCTTATGTGACCTCCTTTTACTTGCCTATGCTTGTGTCCCATGTGCTCCTCATCCTTCAGTCCTCTCCAGCTGCACTGGCCTCTTTGCTATTCTGCAAACACACCTGGATGTTCCTGCCCCAGGATCTTTGCACGTGCTCTTCTGCTCTTCCCACTGCTTGGATAGCTCTTCCCTCACTCATTCCTTAAGGTCTGTATTCAGATGTCACCTCCCTAGTAGGTGTCCCCTAGCTTCCTATCAAGAATTTCAATCCACTCACACCAACCAACATTTTGTATCCCCCATCTGTACTTGTGAAAAATTTATTTGAAAAGATTGCTGATTACCAAGGTGGGGGTGGGCTGTTGTAATAAGGGTAGAGGTCTATCGAAATAGCTCTGGCCTTCTGCAAGCGTCTCAAGGGTTAGACAAAAAGGGGTTTTCTTTTATAGAGAGGAGGAAACAAAGCCAGAAAGAACTAGGTGTGGGAAAGAGGGGAGGTGGGATGAAAGGTGGTTCAGTCAGAAAGGGGGTCAGAGTTAAGCTACTGTTTTACCCTAAGGGCCCTTCGGGTGGGGCCAAGTGCTGGTGCATGCTGAGGGTGGGTCAAAGTTCAGGGACTTGGGGAAAGGAGAGCTGCTAACCAAAGTTTGGTTAACAAGCATCTGTTCCAGTATATGAAGCAGTTCAGCTAATCATTTGTGAGAGAGAGAGTGGGAATCGGGAGGGTCTGTGCCTGGCCGTGTCATAGGTGAACAAGGGGCATCCGTGAATCCTGTCTAAGTCACATGGGGAAAGGGGGCTATTTGTAAGAAGCCATTTTCCAGAACACAAAGGGGTGGGAGTACTCCTTAACCTTCACTTTTTCCAGAAACACAGGGCTCAGGTAAAATTCCATGTTACTTCCTGTTTCATTCTCCTTGGCACCTACCACTCTTGAACCAATACATATTGTGCTAATCTATTGCAAGTCTTATCTGCCTCCCCCACCAGCACACAGCTCCATGGGGTGGGGATTTTTGCCTGTTCTGTACACTGCCATGTCCCCAGTGCCTAGAGCAAGGCCTTGCACATAGTAGGGCCTCTGTAAATGAATGCTATGCGATTGCTCAACTAAACCACTTAGTCAGATATCTGGCACATAGAAATGGCCAAATAAATGCCACCTGTAATAGGAAAAATGAAAAAGAAGGGGAGGGGAGTCAGGGTGAGAGGATGTTGGGAGAGGAAGTGATTTCCTAAAGAAATGAAAAGGGAGCAAGGCAGGAGGCATGTTCAGGGAAACCCAGGTGAGCAGGGCTTTCCGAAGAAAAATCCAGAGAGAGCCACATGTCCTCATCAGAAGTGATTTTTAAAATGAACTCACGTCCGCTGGATGTCTTAGTTTTTAGCTGTCACGTTCCATGTTCTACCCTGTGCTGTCTTCTGAAGGAAACTCAGAGCCATAAATTCATGGGAGCATTGCTAGTCGGTGAGGAAAAAGATCAGGAAGACTATCCGAGGCCGCGCCACCCATTTTTCTGCCATACTCAAGCAATTCAGGAAAATTGGCACAAATAAATGGGAGATTACTTTCTGCTGAAATGCTTGATTGCAGGAGTGAAAGATAATTTTTCCTTGGCTAAGAGCTATTGATATGAAGGTCAGCCAATGCAGATGGGGGTGGCTGGGGGTCCCTGGGACTGTCCCCGAGTTGCACCGGCTCCAGGGATTCTGTCTGCACAAGGCACTGCCTGTTCGCATACACCATGCTCTCAAAACCTCAGGCCTGTTAATGCTCTGTCCTCAGAGAAGATCATTTCAGCCCTGACAACCCTACTTTTCAGAACCATGTTCTATTTTTAGTAAGTTCGATTTGCACCACAAACTGAATTTTATTCATAAAATAGTTTTGAAGCAAATGGAATTTTTAAAAATCTCTTTCAATTAATTCCTCTGCTAATTAGTTTTAGCTTTAATTGATTTTGAGACTCATTTAGAGGTACTTAACAGTGGCAGGCAGCCACTTCCCTTTCATCTCCTTCAGAGAACTCATCCCATTAAAAACACATTACCACATTTTCACGTAAAGAAATTGGGCTGCCATTTTGTTTTTTAAAAGCCCAAACCCAAAGCCCAATATGGATCCATCACTCTAGGACCAGTTCTACATTTGAGGCAACACAGCTACTCATTTCTTGCTTGATGATGGTTTCAGAAAGAGATTGACATGCTTCAGGCTCCATTCTTTAGAGTTCGCATTCTTCCATTGATGCCAGTGGGGTTGTGTTCTAAGGTCCAGAGAAGTGCTGTTCATTTATTCACCTACTTAAGGACACCACGACCAAGGTCCAGGTTTGCGCTGTCCACTGGTGGCTGCCAGGCACAGGTGGCTACTGAGCCCTTGAAATGCAGCCAGTCCAAATTGACAGGTGCTGTCCTTGTAAAGTATACACCCTATTTTAAAGAAGGAACGCAAAATATTTCATTAATGGATTTTGTATCTTGATTACAAAGCTGAAATGATATTTTAAATCTATTTGGTTAAATGAAATGTATTATTAAAATTAATTTCACTTCTTCATTTTAACGTTTTTTAACATGGCTTCTTGAAAATTTTAAATTACATATGTGGCTCACCTCTATGTCTATTGAACATCACTGGTCTAAGCATTGGGGATATGACAGAAAAAAAAAAGAAACTAATAAAATCCCTGGCTTTATGCAACTTTCATTTTATGGAGAGAAGATAGGTCTTAAAACAAAGAATAAAATGTGTAGTATATCAAGCTGTGATACGTGCTAAGGAAAAAATAAAGTAGGAAGGGAGGATGGAGGGTGGGTGGGGAGAGACATGTCATTGAAATAGGGGGTCAGGATAGGTCTTCTCAAAAATAAGACCCTTGAGTCATAATGGAATGAGGTGAAAACATGAGCTAGGAGTTTTATGGGGGAAGAGCATTCCAGAAAGGGGGAGTGGCCAATGCTAAGGGAAACTTTTTTCAAGAGTCCAATTTGGGGAAGAAGAGTGTTGCTAGAGCTTATATTGGTCAGGATAAGACCCCAAATCCTATGAGATTGGGAGAAAAAGGGAACTTTTTGTTAGTTCATGTAATTGGAGAGTCTATGGTGGGAGCTGGCTTCAAGGACGCACTCTCTCTCACACACACACACACACACAATGCACCGTTCTCTTTTAAATCCTTGTTGTCTGCAGAAGGAGGACATGGGATCTGTGTTCCTCTGGCTTCTGCAGCAGCAGCATCACCTTGACAATGTGTTCAAACACAGCTGGCTGGGCCCCTACTCCCAAAGTTTCTGCTGCAGCTTCTCTGGGACGCACCCCCAAATCAAATCTTGGCTTCTCTAAGTTCCCTGGGTGATGCTGATGCTGCTGGCCCAGGGACTTCCCTTCAAAAACCCCGGCAGTAGATAATGCCTGCATTTTAAAAATCTGCAAGTGAAAGAATAAGGATACTCTTTGAAAAACATAAAGATGACAACATTAGAAATCATTAAAAGAGCAAAAAGAGGTTGTCTCAGGGAAGTGGAAATAATGTATATGGGAGGCTTTTCATTAAAAGCCTCATAGTACTATTCATCTTTTAGAAACTCCACACATGTGTTCTTTTTGATAAAAATAAAAATAAAAGGTGGATGTTCTGAAAGAAAGTGAACTGCATAGGTCACACTTCTCTTGGCACAAGGAAGCTCCTGCTGTGTGTTTTGAGAAGTGGCACTACACAACACTTTCATGCTGATCCCCGGAGCCTACAGCATGGCCAACTGCACTGTCCACAGAGGCACTCAAGGCTTTCCTTCTTCCCACCACCCATCTCAAGATCAAGGAGGAGGAAGAAATTCTTTGGTTCTAAAATATTCTCCAAGGACACAATGGGGGACACCTATTACAGAGCAGAACATGCATCTGGGCACTTAAAGGCATGATTCATAGCCCCACACTGGGGCAAACACTTTTCAGCTTGTGTCCCCCCACCTCCACTTTGCCCTGATGGTGTCTCTCATCTCCCTTTCCCCAAGTGACTGCTATCCAGGGAAAGCAGAAGTCACAGTGGGGGTCATGGAGAATGAGGTATGGAACAGGTGGTTTAGATGCTCAGAGCTGTGGGCAGCAGGCTTCTCTTTTTTGGGGGGGAGGGGTGAATTTTCTGTACTTCCCTTCATCATCAGCAACATAAAACCTCCAGGTGACCCATTGTCCCAATTTGCCTAGGACTGGGGTGGTTTCCAGGACTCAGAGCCTTCAGTTTTAAAACTGGGAAAGTTCTAGGCAAACCAGGACAAGATTATCCTGTTAGCTATCATCATGAGTGTGCACTAAGATTTATCCATGGGATGTCGATTATAGCACTATAGTAATAGCAGCAAACTATTAGAACACAAATTTATCCAACACATCTGAATGTGCGGGGGATACAGCAGTCAACAATGACAAAATATGTCTGATTATACTAAATAAAGGATGGCACAGCCTTATCACAGAATATTATAAAATCACTAAAAAAAGTATACGGGGATATGGGATTTTTCCCTTTGGAGGAATGCAAATGTTCTGAAATGGACTGAGCTGATGACAGCACAACTCTGCGATGAAACTGAGAGCCACTGAGCCTATACTTTGGATGGACTGTACAAGGCAGGGGAATGTATAACACATTGAAGCCCATAATGGACTGTGGTTAACAGTACAAACATAAGAATGTTCTCTCATGAACTACAACAAATATACAATAGTAATACATAGTATTAATAATGGGATGGTCTGTGGGGAAAAAAACACCAAATATAAACTATGGATGATGGTCTTTCATCATTTGTAACAAATCTTTCACAACAATGTAAGGTGTTGGGGTAGGGTGATGTATGGGAATCCTGTATGGTATGCATGATTGTTTTATAAACTCAGAACTTCTCTTTAAAAAATGCTATGGGGAATATTAAATTACATCAAGGATACCGATGAGATAATAAGTTCAGGAAAAAAGTCAATGTCTTTTTTTTGCCTGCCCAACACATGTCTTCCTCCTTCTATTGGTGACAGTCTTTGCTTTGGAGAATTGCCCTACCCCACTTCCAGTGACTTGTGGAGGAGTAGGTGGGTATGTGTAGGGCCACCAGATAGGTTGTTCTGGCTGAGTGCTGCAGAACTACAATGAGAACATGCTCCCAAGGGTTGTGCAGTACACAGCCCAAAAAACTGTACCAGCAGTCCAGGTATGTAATCCATGCTAAGCCAATTGGACCTCTCTCTCAGAAATTCAGATGTTGAGTGGAATGCCACAATACCAAAAGATGGCCAGGGCTGAGTCATCCCAATGGAAACACCTTAAGGAATCTGTCCTGCTACCTAGATTCCAAGATCTACCCTGGTTCCCTGACCAGACAAGGGCTGATTGTTAAAATCAGTATTTGCATCCTTGAACTATCTTTGTATCCTTCCAATAGATTCCTTTTTGCTACATTAGCCACAGTTGATTTCTGTTACTTATTATTATAGAACCCTGTCTTAGAAGTTGTTAAAATAGTAAATAGTATATATAACATCATATTTGCACAAAAAAATTATATAGATATATTCAGTCAGATTAGAGATGATTTTTCATCTCTTTTTATCTGTATCTTCTAAAGTTTCTACAATGAGTACATACTATTTTTTAACTTTTTTATTGAAATATATCACTCGTACATACATAACCATAAACAATAAATGTGTAATAGTTGTGAACATACAAAACAAACACATAACATCGAACATATATAACTTCTCACCCTACCACCAATAACTTGGATTGTTTTTAAATCTTTTTAACTAATGATTAAAGAGCATTGTCAAAATATTACTACTAAACAAAGTATTTTTCCCCTAACCAATCCAATTATTATTATCTTTATATCATTTATATATGAACATACATAAACAATTAAGTGTATAGTAAAAGTTGTGAACCTACAAAGCAAACATGCATAACGTCATACAGGGGTCCCATACATCCACCCTCCACCAACACCTTGCATTGTCACGAGATGTTTGCTACAAACTATGAAAGGACACTGTCAAAATCTTACTACTAATCATAGTTCTTATCTTACATTTGGTGTGTTCTTCCCCAAACCCACCCTTTTATTATTTTTTAATTATATATTTTTTTATGACAGAAGCTGTAAACTTATAAAACAATCATGCACATGTGCAGAATTCCCAAACAACACCCCTCCATCAACACACCACAATGTGTGTGTCATTTGCTACAGATAAAATAATATTGGCTGATTATTGCCATGTCCATAGCGTACATTTGGCTCACTTTTTCCATACTGCCTCAGTATCAACACAGTATATCTTTTGCATAGATGCAAGAATATTATATTATTCCTGCTAACCACAGTCCATAGGTCACTCCAGCTGTAGTTTCCCCATGCTTTTCCACATTCCCAACACCCTGCAGTAGTGATATACATTTGTTCTAGCTCACAAAGGACACTCTTGCATCTGTACCATCAACCACAATTCTCACCCACCTCTTGGTTTACTGTGCTCTCCAATTCCTAGATTATTCTCAACCATTGTCAGTTGGCATTTACATAACTAGACTACTATTTTCAGTCACATCCCCATTTATAAACTAGCTGTTATTCATTGAGTATTACCATCCACTCAATACATTTCCACACTTTTACAGTAAAGCTAATTAAAACTTCTACCTACATTAAACATCAGAAGTCCACTCAATCCTTCTCTTATCTCCTTTAAGAATCCACCACCTACCACCAGGTCTAGAAGATATTTTCCTACAATTTCTTCTAGAAGTTTCATGGTTCTTGCCTTTATTTTTAGTTTTTTGATTCATTTTGAGTTAATTTTTGGATAAGGTATGAGATAGGGGTCCTCTTTCCTTCTTTCAGCTATGGATGTCCAATTCTTTCAGCACCATTTGTTGCTGGATTGTTCTGCCCAAGCTGTGTGAGTTAGACAGGCTAGTCAAAAATCACTTGACCATACCTGTGAGGGTCTGTTTCTGAACCATAAATTTGGTTCCATTGGTCTATTGTGTCTGTCTTTAGGCCAGTACCATGCTGTTTTTACCACTATTGGTAGGTATTCTGATTTAACTGGAGAGGAGGGTTTACTTTTCCTTTTTATGGTGTTTCTGGCTATTCAGGACTCCTTACCCTTCCAAATAAATTTAATGATCATGTTTTCAATTTTTTCTTTAATGCTGGTAGAATTTTTATTGGGATTGCATTAAATCTGTATATCAATTTGAGTAGAATTGACATTTTAATAATATTTAGTCTTCTAATCCATGAGCATGAAGTATTCTTCCAGTTATTTAGGGCTTTTTTTATTTCTTTTAACACTGAGTTGCAGTTTTCTGAATACAAGTGCTTTACATCATTGGTTCAGTTTATTCCTATTTGAGTTTTATCTGTCATTTTATTTTCACCATTCTTTTGGCACTTTTAGTTACTTTTATTGATATAATCTTCATTTCTAGACTCTCTTCCAGGCCTTTCTTTCCTGTCTGTTCTTTTCAGGCTCTAACACACCCTTTAGTATTTCCTGAAATTCTGGTCTCTTGCTTAGAAATTCTCTCAGTTTCTGTTTATCTGTGAATATTCTAATTTCAGCCTCATTTTTGAAAGACAGTCTTCCTGGATATAAGATTCTTGGCTGGAAGTTTTTCTCTTGTAATATCTTAAATATATCAGACCACTGTCTTCCTGCCTCCATGGTTTCTGTTGAGAAATCAGCACTTAATCTTATTGGGTATCCCTTATATGTTATGCATTGCTTTTCCCTTGCTGCTCTCAGAATTCTGTCTTTGGCCTTTGACATGGTGATGAGTATGTGTCTTAGAGTTGGTCTATTTGGATTTTTTTGGATGGGAGTACATTGTGCTTCTTGAACAGGGATATCTATGTTCTTCAATAGGGTTGGGAAATTTTCCACCATTATTTCTTCAAATATTCCTTCTACCCCTTTTCCTTTCTCTTCTCCTTCTGGGACACCCATGACATGTATGTTTGCATGCCTTTTGCTGTCATTTAGTTCCCTGAGACCCTGTTCAATTTTTTCCATTCTTTTCTTCATCTCTTCTTTTGTATGTTCACTTTAAAAGGCCATTTCTTCAAGCTCACCAATCCTTTCTTCTGCCTCCTCATATCTGCTATTATATGATTCCAATGTTTTTTTAATCTCATTGATTGCACATTTCATTCCCATAAGATCTGCAGTTTTTCTATGTATGCTTTCAAATTCTTCTTTGTGCTCATCCAATGTCTTCTTAATGTCCTTAATCTCTTTAGCCATCTCGTTGAAAGTATTAAGGAGATTTGTTTGAACATCTGTCATTAGTTATCTCTACTCCTGTATGTCATCCGGAGGCTTATCTTGTTCCTTTAACTGGGCCATAGCTTCCTGTTTCTTGGTGTGGGTTGTAATTTTTTGTTGGTGTCTTTGCACCTGGCTTACTAGAGTATTTTTTCTGGGTGCAGTTTTTCTCTTTAGTTTAGGGCTTCTAATGGTTTCTCCCTTGCTGGTTGTGCAGTAGGAGCCAATCATGTAGTTGGTGCTGTAAGCTGTGGAGGCTCAACTTGCCCTCACTGTAGCAGGGACCAATGATGCTTCTTCCAACTTCTCCTTTGCCAAGGATAGGGACAGAGTCACAGCTATGTGGAATAATCCACATGCAGGCCTAGACTGTAGTTGCCCAGAGAGACTGATGAAGCTTCATATCCCTTTCTCCCCTGCCTGGGGAGGGGATGGGGCTGCAGGTGTGGGCAGCAATCTATGCAGCACACGTCCAAGATGACCGCAGTTGCCCTGGTAGACTTCCAATTTGCAGTCTATTCCAGCTAAAGTTCTCTGCAGTTATCTGTATAGGCTGGTGCAGGGCTCCTCAGCCTCTCCCTGCTAGAGGCGAGACTGAAGCCTGGGTTAGGGCTTCAGGCTGATCTGCATGGAAGAAGCTGGTTCCTGCCCACATTGAGAGTTTTAGTCAGTCTGTCTTCCCCTCAGGCTGGGGGAGGAGTCAAAATGGTGGCTACTGGCCTCTTTCTGACTTGGGCTGGTTCTCACCCCAGCTGTTCCCAGGGTTATCTCTTAGCCAGCCAAGTCTCCCAATCTGTAGCCGAAATCGGCAGCCAACCGTCTCCTCCTCCCCTGTTTTTGGGAACTGGAGCTTCCAATTCCTGACACAGAACAGCTCCTGGGGCGGCTCGTTCCACCAGAGTAGGACAATCACTGGCCTCTGCAGCTTGGCCAGTAATTTCCCAGAGAGGCTGGCACAGGTCCTGGCAGCTTCCTCCCTCCTGGAGGTGGCACTCAGGCCTAGGCTAGACCTGCAATATGATCTGAATGGGAAGAAGCCGGTCCCCACCAGCACTGGGATTTTCAGTCCGTCCCACTTCCCCTTGTGCCAGGTGCAGAGTTAAGATGGTGGCTCCTGGCCTCCTCCTGACCTGGATGGGCTCAAACCTTAGCTGTTCTCAGGATCATACTGTGGCCCACTGAATTTCCTCATCACAGCTGAAATTGGTGCCCACCTGTCTCTTCCTCCCCCATTTTGGGAAGTGGAGCTTTCAATTCCAGCTGCGGAACAGCTCCCGAGGCAGTGGAGGATGGGCACCGGCCTCTGGGGTGTGGAGCCTCTACTCACAAGTCTTCTCTGCAGATGGGTAGTCTCCTCCTTCTGTTCCATCAAGGATGTTGCAGGATGCTCTTCTGGTCTCCTGGAACCCCCAAACGGGTGCTTCAGATAGCTCTAAAGAGCTCTGGGTGTTTGCTAACTGCCCTGTAGCAGGAGCTGACTCTAGGAGTTCCTTACTCTGCCACCATCTTGCATACTATTTTTTAATAAGGAAAAAAGAAAGTTTTTTAAAAAGCCATGCACATGGCTCAAACCTACCCAATCCCATAGGGACTTTGGGCCAAAGCCCTATTTTAAATAATGTTTGCATTTTCCTGGAGGGTTCTTGGTGTGGTGGATTATCTAAATGGCAGTTGACAGCTTGTTGAGGATTTGGGAATTGGATTCTTGGCCATTTCTCTGCATCTGAGATATAATCAACAAAACTATTTTAGCTTTATATGACTGTGAAATAAATACTTTAGTTGGAAGAGAATGGGAGAGGAGAATAATCTTTTTTTCTCCTTTCTCTAAATTGATCAACTGAAAAGGAAACATGAAATGGCATGCATGCACAAGGATCTAGTAACTGAACAAGAAGCAGTGCAAAGTACATCAGGGTGCAGTGTCGTATACAATCTCAAAATATTTGCAGATTTGGCCTAGAAATAGAGGAGGCCATGGAAAGATCAGATCATGGATTTTAAATTCATCAAAGATTCTATACAGAGGATGCAGATCAGTTTTTCGAATAAGAGGAAGTAGGCTTACATTCAAACACAAACAGGTTTATATTCAAACAAATAATTAGAGTTGGCTGTGAGGAAGGATTTTTATTCAATTGGATAGATAATTTCCTGACTGCAGTTCTTTGTATGTTGAGCTTTGTGCTATGTTGCAAGGAATTCAAAAGAAAACACAAGGCACAGCCCTACCCCTTGAGGCACTTGCATTCTTATTTGGGAGGCAGGATGCAATCACCGATGAATAAGGGGCAAATGGAACCACAGGCAGGAACCAGGGCCAAAGTGTGTGGTGGAAGCCAGAAAGGAGATGGGAGAGCTGTCAGGAAGTGAGGCAGTGAGCCGGAGCAAAGCCTTACAGGATGAGGAGGTCTTAGGAAAATGCAGGAACGCCTTACAAGGGAGATTAGGGCAGGGCTGCAGAGGCAAGGCCCAGGTCCAGGCCACAGGTGTTTTTAATTTGAATGACACAACAAAATTTAAAAACTGATAAGGCAAACATTATTCCGATTTCCAGGTTTTCTTGATAAATGCAAAAAACCCAAGGATACCTCTACACAGTCCCTCAGGGCAGGGAGAAGCAGCTGCCCCCCTTCGATGGAGGGGTATCCTCTCACTTGCCACAGTCCCACTTTTCCCAAGGTCTCCCAGAATGAGGCTGAGAGGGAGGTTGCCATTCACCAATCTGTGTGGTTGTGTTACCTGTCAAGCCCCTAGAGACGTTTGAGGTTGAGACTCCTGAGTAAAGAAATAGGCCTGAAGTGAAATCAGCACAATCAGAGGTGCAAGGGAGACTGGTCTAAAGACAGAGGTCTCACCAGCATGAAACAGGACATCAGGTGACAAGAGGTACAGAAGCCTGGCCTGTCGAGCTGAAGAAATGGGGACTGGCTGTAATGGACGCGTAGAAGACTGTGTGTTGTTAAATAACAAAAAGAACAAACGTTGGAAGAGCCTCTGGGCAAGGATGAGGTTTTGGCTACCTCTCTGGATCTACCTGACCCAGTTTGGAGGCAAACAGAGATGGATTTAAGCCACATCTACTGATGACCCATGACCTTGAGAAAGGGGTTTAAATCCTTTGAGTTTTTAAACTTTTAAACAATGATGAAAATAGTCCCTAGCAATGCTGCTGTGATGCTTAAACAAAGCGTGTGGCAAGTGCCTACTTGGCACAGAGCCTGGTTCATAATAGTACTTGTCTTCTTTATTGTTGTCATCATCATCATCATCATCACCATCAACAACACTAAATGGTTGAGAATAGTGGTAACCAAGGTGGGTTATATTTGGCAAAGTCTGGAGATTGTTTTGGTGGTCACACTGCAGAGTGAGGGGAGGGGGTTCCACAGGCACCTTGAGGGTCAAGTCCAGGGATGCTGATAAACAGGACAGCCCCTTTGCTGTTCTCACTGAATCTCTCCAGCACATCAACTCTACAATTTTATTATTTCATCAGCAGCCAAAAGGCACTGGAAGAATGGGAAAATTCTTTCTTCCCTTTGAAAATTCAAGATATTTTACTTCTAAAATGGTTACCAGAACCAAAGAACTGATCTTTATTAGTGGAGGGCAGGTCTGTCAACCCTGAAAGAAAATGGGCTTGGGAAAACTGCAGGCTAGTGCCTCCAAAGGATGACCTAATCATTTTAAGCCCTTTTTAATAGGTGTCCTACTTTTGAGGCTCACCTCAAACATCCTGACCAATACCTAGATCCCATATTCAATATAATTATTTGTTTGTATAATTAATTTTTTATTATCAGAGAAGTTGTGAGTTTACAAGATGATCATGCATAAAATACAGGCTTCCCATATACCACTCCACCCCAACACCGTGCATTGGTATGGACATTTCTTACAGTTGATGATGGCATTTTTATACTTTTACTATTTTTTAACAGTAGTTACCTTATTATAATTGATGAAAATTTATTAAAATAGTTCTATCATCAATTATTTACATTAGGTATATTTTTGGACATTTGGGTTGTTTACATCTTTTGGCAATTGTGAATAATGCTGCTATGAATATCAGTGTGCAAATATCGGTTTGAGTCTCTGCTTTCAATTCTTCTGAGTATATATATCTAGAAGGAGAAATGCTGGGTCATGGAATAATTCTATGTTATCTTTCTCAGGAACTTCCAAACTGCCTTCCACAGTGGCTGTACCATTTTACATTCTCACCAGCAATGGATGAGTGTTCCTATTTCTGTACATCCTGTCTAACACTTGTAGATTTGTTTTATTTAAATAGTGGCCATTCTAGTAGGAGTGATGTTGAGCATCTTTTCATGTGATTTTTAGCCATTAGTATTTCCTCTTTGGAGAAATGTTTATTCAAGTCTTTTGCCCGTTTTAAAAATTACATTCTTTGTCTTTTTGTTGTTAATTTGAAGGATTTCTTTGTATATTCTGGATATTAAATCCTTATCAGATATGTGGTTTCCAAATATTTTCTTCCATTGAGTAGATTGTCTTTTCCCTTTATTACCAAAGTCCTTTGATGCACAAAAGTTTTTTGTTTTTTGTTTTTTGGTTTTTTGGTTTTCTTTATTTGCTTGTTTTTTTGTTTTGTTTTGAGGAGGTCCCTTTATCTTTTTTTCCTTTCATTGCTTGTGCTTTGGGTATAAAATTAAGAAACCACAAGATCTCAAATATGTTTCCTTACATTTTCTTTTTGGAATTTTAGAGCCCTGGTTCTTATATTTAGGTCTTTGATCCATTTTGAGTTAATTTTTATCTATGGTGTGAGATAGGGATCCTCTTTCATTCTTTTTTGGATGTGGATATCCAGTTCTCCCAGTACCATTTGTTGAAAAGACTATTCTTTCCAAATTGAGTGAATTTGGCAGCTTTGTCAAAAATGAATTGGCCATAGATGTGAGGGTCTATATCTGAACTCTCAATTTGATCCCTTTGGTGAATACATCTATTTGTATGCCAATACCATTCTGATTTGACCACTGTAGCTTTGTAATATACTTTAAAGTCAGGACATGTAAGTACTCCAACTTTGTTCTTCTCTTTCAAGACATTTTTGGCTATTTTTTGCACTCCTTCCCCTTCAAAATAAATTTGAATAATTGACTTTTCTATTTCTGCAAAGTAGGTTCTTGGGATTTTGATTGGGATTGCTTTGACTCTGTAAATCAATTTGGGTAGAATTGACATCTTAATGATATTTAGTTTTCCAATCCATAAACACAAAATGTCCTTCCATTTATTTAGATCTTCTTAGATTTCTATTAGCAATGTTTTGCATTTACATCCTTGATTAAATTTATTCCTAGATATTTGATTTTTTTAGTTGCTATGTAAATGGAATTTTTTCTTGATTTCCATCTCAGGTTGCTCATTACTAGTATATAAAAACACTGCTGGGTTTTGAATGTTGACCTTTTATCCCACCACTTTGCTGAACTTGTTTATTAGCTCTAGTAGCTTTGTTGTAAACACTTTAGGACTTTGTATATATAGGATGAGGATTCTGTCATCTGCAAATTGTGGAAGTCTTACTTCTTCTTTTCCAATTTGGATGCATTATATTTCTTTTTCTTGACTGTTCCGGATAGACATTTTTCACTCAGTGTTAAGTAACAATGGTAACAGTGGGCATCCTTGTCTTGTACCAAATCTTAAAGGGTAAAGCTTTCAGTTTTTCACAATTGATTATGATCAGGTTTTTCATAGATGCCTTTAATCATGTTGAGGAAGTTTTCTTCTTTTCCTATTTTTCAAAGTGTTTTTATCAAGAAAGTTTGCTGGATTTTGTCAAATGCCTTTTCTGCATCAATCAAGATGACCATGTGGTTTTTCTTCTTTATTTGTTAATGTGGTGCATTACATTAACTGATTTTCTTTTATCGAACCACCCTTACATACCTTGGATAAAACCACTTGATCATGGTGTATAATTCTTTTAATGTGCTGCTGGATTTGACTTGCTAGTATTTTATTGAGTTTTTGTAGCTGTATTCATAAGAGAAATTGGACTATAATTCTATCTTCTTGTAGTATCTTTATCTGGCTTTGTTATGAGGATGATGTTGGTGCCATAGAATGAGTTAGGTAGTGTTCTCTCCTCTTTAATTTTTTGGAAGTGTTTGGAAGTATTTATTCATCTTGAAATGATTGGCAGAGTTTACCTGTGAAGCCATCTTGTCCTGGTTTTTTTTTCGTTGGTAGGTTTTTGGTTATGGATTCTATTTCTTTACTTGTAATTGGTATATTGAGGTCTTTTTTTTCTTCTTGAGTTAATAGGGGTTATTTGTGTGTCTCTAGGAATTGGTTCATTTCATCTAGATTTTCTAATTTGTTGCAGACAGTTGTTCATAGTAGCCTCTTATGGTTCCTTTTATTTCTGTGTGGTCAGGATTAATGTCCCTTCTCTCATTTCTGATTTTATTTATTTGCATATTCTCTCTTTTTTTACTTTGTCAGCTAATTTTATTGGTCTTCTCAAAGACCAAAACTTTTAGTTTTGTCCATTCTCTCTGTTGTTTTTTTATTCTGAATTTTTTTAAATTTCTGCTCTATCTAGTCTCTGTTATTTCTTTCCTTCTGCTTGCTTTGGGATTAGTTCTCTGTCCTTTTTCTAGTTCCTCCAGTAGTGCAGTTGGGTCTTTGACTTTAGATCTTTCTTCTGTTTTAATGTAAGCATTTAGGGCTATGAATTTCTCTCTCAAAACTCTCTTCATTGTATCCCATACGTTTTGATAGGTTGTGTTCTTGTTTTCATTCATCTAAAGATATTTACTGATTTTCCTTGTGATTTCTTCTTTGACCCACTGATTAAGAGAGTGTTAACTTTCTTGTATATGTGAGTTTTCTAGTACTCTGCCTATTATTGATTTCCAACTTCATTTCATTATAGTAAGAGAAAGTGCTTTGTATAATTTCAATCTTTCTAAACCTATTATTGAGACTTGTTTTGTAATTCGACATGTGCTCTATCTTAGAGAATGATCCAAGTACACTTGAGAAGAATGTGTATCCTGCTGTTTTGATGTGCAGTGTTCTGTGTATATCAGTTTTGTCTAGTTCATTTATCATATTATTCAAGTTGTATTTTTATTTAATGATACTCTGTCTAGATGTTCTATCTATCAATGAGAATGGTGTGTTGAAGTCTCCAACTATTATTGGAGAGTCATCTATTTCTCCTTTTAGTTTGCAAGTGTTTGCCAGGTGTATTTTGGGTCATGCTGGTTAGGTACACAATTATTTCTTCTTGGTGAATTTCCCCTTTTATTAAAATAGAGTGTCTTTATATCTTTTTTTCATACATTTTTAATTTATTTTTTAAAGATGCATAGATCATACAAAATGTCACATTAAAAAATACAAGAGGAAACCAGCAAGATGGCAGTGGAGTAAGGAGCTCCTAGAGTCAGCTCCTGCTTCAGGGCAGTTAGCAAACACCCAGAGCTACCTGGAGCTAGCTGAAGCACCTGTTTGGGGGCTCCAGGAGACCATCCTGCCACATCCTTGAAGGAATGGAAGGAGGAAACTGCCGATCTGCAGAGAAGATTTGTAAGTAGAGTGTTTTACGCCATGGAGGCTGGTGCCCATCCTCCACTGGAAGTACAAGCTGCCTCTGGAGCTGTCCACAGCTGGAATTGAAACCTCCACTTCCCAAAAACAGTGGAGGAAGAGACGGTTGGGTATCAACTTCAGCTACTGATGAGTATATTGAGCAGGCTAAAGTATAATCCTGAGAACAGCTAAAGTTTGAGACTGTCCAAGTCAGAAAGAGGCAGTAGCCACCATCTTACCTCTGTGCCTGGCATGAGGGGAAGTGGAGTGGACTGAAAATCACAGTGCTGGTGGGGACCAGCTTCTTTCCATCCAGAGCAGATTGTAGGTCTAGGCTAGGCCCCAGCCCCACCTCTGAGAGGGAGGAAGCTGGGGGGACCTGCCAACCCTTCCAAGAAATTACCAGTCAAGCTGTGGAGGTCCATGATTATCCTACTTTGGCAGCATAAGCTGCTCTGGAAGCTATTCTGTGGCTGGAATTGGAAGCTCCATTTCCCAAAAACAGGGGAGGAGGAGACAGTTGGCCACTAGTTTTGGCTACTGACCAGTAGACTCGGCTGGCTAAGGTATAACCCTAGGAACAGCTAGGGTGTGGATCTGTCCAAGTAGGAAAGAGGCTGGTAGCCACCATTTTGACTTCACCCCCAGCATGAGGGGAAACCTGGCTGTCCAAAAATCACAGTGACAGTTGGAACTGGTTTCTTTCACACAGATTGGCCTGCAGCCCTAGCCTAGGCTTCAGCCCCACCTCTCGCAGGAAGCTGATGGGCCCAGCACCACCCTATCCAGATAACTGCAGGTAACTTTGGCAGGCACAGATTTAATAATCGGAAGTCTACTGGGGCAACTGCAGTCATCTTGGACCAAAACTGCATAGATTGCTGCCCACACCTACAGTTCCATCCATGCCCTAGGCAAGGGAGAAAGGGGCATGAAGCCTCATCAGTCTCTCTGGATGGCTACAGTCTAGTCCTGCACAATTAGGATTATTCCACACAGCTGTGACTCTGTCCTAGCTCTGGCAAGGGAGAAAGTTGGGAGAATCTTCATCCATCCCTGGTGCAATGAGGGCAGTTTGAGCCTCCACAGCTTATAGTACCAATTACATCCTTGGCTCCTATTGCACAAACAGCAAGGGAGAAAGGACAGGGAGCCCTAAACTAAAGAGAAAACCTGTACCCAGAATAAATACTCTAGTAAGCCAGATGCCAAGACACCAACAAAAAATTAAGATCCACCCCAGAAATGGGAAGCTATAGTCCAGTTAAAGGAACAAGATAAGTCTCCACATGACATAAGGGAGTTGAGACAACTAATCATAGATGTCCAAACAAATCTCCTTCATAGATTCAATGAGATGGCTAAAGAGATTAAGGATATTAAGAAGATATTGGATGACAACAAAGAATTTGAAAGCATACATAGAAAAATAACAGATCTATGGAATGAAAGTCAAAATAAGTGAAATTTTAAAAACATTGGAATCATGTAATAGCAGATTTGAGGAGGCAGAAGGAAGTATTGGTGAGCCTGAAGAAATGGCTTCTGAAAGTGAACATGCAAAAGATGAAGAAAAGAATAGAAAAAATTAACAAGTTCTCAGGGAATTTAAAGACAGCTAAAGGCATGCAAACATATATGTCATGGTGTCCCAGAAGGAGAAGAGAAGGGAAAAGGGGCAGAAGGAATATTTGAAGAAATAATGGTAGAAAATTTCCCAACCCTATTGAAGGACATGGATATCCATGTCCAAGAAGCACAACATACTCCCATCTGAAAAAATCTGAATAGACCAACTCCAAGACACATACTAATCAGAATGTCAAAATTCCAAAGACAAAGACAGAATTCTGAGAACAGCAAGAGAAAAGCATTGCATAACATATAAGGGATATTCAATAAGATTAAATGCTGATTTCTCACCAGAAACCATGGATGCAAGAAGACAGTGGTATGATATATTTAAGATACTACAAGAGAAAATCTTCCAGGCAAGAATCTTATATCTGGCAAGATCGTCTTTCAAAAATGAGGTCAAGATTAGAATGTTCACAGATAAACAGAAACTGAGAGAATTTCTAACCAAGAGACCAGATTTTTAGGAAATGCTAAAGGGTTTGTTAGAGGCTGAAAAGAACAGACAGGAGAGAAAGGCATGGAAGGGAGTCTAGCAATAAAGGTAACCAAAAGTGTCAAAAGAGTGGTGAAAATAAAATATGACAGATAAAACTCAAATAGGAATAAACTTAACTGATGATATAAAGCACTTGTATTCAGAAAACTGCAACTCAATGTTAAAAGAAATAAAAAAAGGCATAAATACCTGGAAGAAAATTCCATGCTTATGGATTCAAAGACTAAATATCATAAAGACATGACTTCTACTCAAATTGATATACAGATTCAACACAATCCCAGTAAAAGTTCCACAGCATTTTTTAAAAATTGAAAACACAATTATCAAATTTATTTGAAAGGGTAAGGGGTCCTGAATAGCCAGAAAATCTTAAAAAGGAAAAATGAAATCTCATCTCCAGACTTTAAATTATATTACCTAGCTAGAGCGGTAAAAACTGCATGGTACTAGCATAAAGACAGATAAATAGACCAATAGAATCAAATTTATGGTTCAGAAACAGACCCTCACATGTATGTCAAGTGATTTTTGCCTAGCCTGTCAAACCCAGTTCATTCAACAAATGGTGCTGAAAGAACTGGATGTCCATAGCCAAAAGAAGGAAAGAGGACCCCTATCTCACACCTTTTCCAAAAATTAACTCAAAATGGATCAAAACCTAAAAATAAAAGCAAGAATGATAAAACTTGTAGAAGAAATTATAGGAAAATATCTTCAAGACCTGGTGGTAGATGGTGGATTTTTAAAGGAGATAAGAGGAGGTCTGAGATGGACTACTGATATTTAATGTATGTAGAAATTTTAATTAGCTTTATTGTAAAAGTGTAAAAATGTATAGAGTGGATGGTAGCACATAGTGAGTAACAGCTAGTTTTTAAATGGGGATGTGACTGAAAATGGTAGTCTAGGTATGTAAATGCCAATTGATAGAATGCTAGAGAATAATCTAGGAACTGAGTAGCACAGTAAACCAAGAGAATTGTGGTTGATGGTACAGATGCAAGAGTGTCCTTTGTGAGCTAGAGCAGATATATATTACCATTGCAGGGTGGTGGGACTGTGGAGAAGTATGGGAAAAATACAACTGGAGTGACCTATGGACTGTGGTTAACAGTAATAATGTAATATGCTTGCATCTACAAAGATGTGCTGTGTTGATAATGGGGGAGTATGGAAAATGTGTGCCAAATGTACACTGTGGACATAGTAACAATAATATGATATTATTTTATCTATAACAAATATTCCATCACAGTGTGGTATGTTGAATAGCTGGATGTTTTTGGGAATTCTGCACATGTGCATGATTGTTTTATAAGTTTACAACTTCTGTCATAAAAAATATATTAAAAAATAATAATAGGGTGGGTTGGGGAAAAAATACACCAAATGTAAGATAAGGACTATAATTAGTAGTAAGACGTTGACAATGTTCATTCATAATATGTAACAACTATCTCACAACAATACAAGGTGTTGGTGGAGGGTTGATGTATGGGACCCCTGTATGATGTTATGTATGTTTACTTTGTAAGTCCACAACTTTTACTATATAGTTATTGTTTATGTATGTTCATATATAAATGATATAAAGATAATAATAATAGGGTGGATTTGAGGAAAATACTTTGGCTAGTAGTAATATTTTCACAATGCTCTTTAATCATTAGTTAAAAATGATTAATGACAATGCAAGATATTGGTGGTAGAGTGACTTATGGGAGTCCAGTATGATGCTATGTATGTTTGTTTTGTAAGTTCACAACTATTACTATACACTTACTGTTTATGTATGTTTATGTGTGAATGATATACTTCAATAAATTTAAAAATATATGTATATATAAGAGGATCCTATACACCCCCACTCCCCACCCATCCCCACACTCCTCCCACATCACCAAACTCTTTCATCAGTGTGGCACATTCATTGCATTTGATGACTACATTTTGGAGCACTGCTACACAGTAGGGATTATAGTTTACATTGTAGTTTACACTCTTTCCCAATCCATTCAGTGGGTTATGGCAGGATATATAATGTTCTGCATCTGTCCCTGTAATATCATTCAGGACTACTCCAAGTTCTAAAATGTCCCCATATCACACCCCTTCTTCCCTTTCCTTGCCCTCAGCAATTCCTGTGGCCACTGTCTCCACATCAGTGACACAGTTTCTTTCATTGCTAGAGTCACAATAATTCTGTAGTCCACTCTAATCCATATTTTATTCCTCCATTCTGAGGACCCTGGGATGGTGATGTCCACTCTGCATCTAACTCAAGAGGGGTCTAGATCCCACATGACTGATGAATGGAATCCTCCTTCTTGCAGTTGTAGACTCTCAGTTTCCTGGTGTGGTGTTTGACCATCCACACCTCTCTGTTAGCTGACCTGGGTAAGGCCAACAAACCAGAGAGTTGGTGTTGTAACTGCTTAGGCTCAGGGCCCAGCTCACATACAATCAGTCCAGAGATTCAAATCTCTTGAGCATATACTAACCCCAGCACCAACCACAGGTTCAGTAAAAGTGACAGAAGCGGCATGTGTAGAGAGGTCACATCTGAGTCCAACTCCATCACACTCAGGAGCACAAATTCAAAATTAGGGCCCACTGGCAAGGCACTGAACTCCAGAGCCATCTATCATGACCATAGGACCTAGGTGTCTCCGTAGCCCTCAGGAGCACTACTACTTCAGCTATCTCTGATATCCTGCTGAGATGTGCATAAGTGCAAACCCTCTGATGACCTCCTGACTCACTTTGAAGTCTCTTTTTATAGTTGCATCAGTTGCATCAGTAGCTAGTGCTTGGTAGTAATCCCTCGGTTGCCAGGGAGGCTCATCCCTGGGAGTCATGTCCCACAATGAGGGGAAGGTAATGCATTTACATGCGGAATTTGACTTAGAGAGTGGCCACATTTGAACAACATGGAGGCTCTCAGGAGATAACTCTTAAGTACCCTGAAGCTCTAGGCCTAGGTGAAATTTCAAGCACACAGGCTTCTAAGCATAGTCATCAGTATCAAGGGCCTATCATTGGACCATCCTTCTTCACTGGTCTTTACCCTTGCATTTGGGAGATTGTTGCTACTCCATTGGGGAGTGCAACAGAGTTCTCTGAAATGGGAACTCAGCACTCCCTTAGTTGTTGTGTGAAACTCTACCCACTATGTCAATACTCAATGAACATCCGAACATATCTGTAAGTCTATTTTGTCCAATACTAGTATAGCTACCTCAGCTCTTTTTTTGGTTACTATGTACATGGAATATCTGTTTCCAACCTTTCATTTTCAACCTCGTTGTGTTTTTGGGTCTAAGGCAAGTCTCTTATAAACAGCATATAGTTAATCATGCTTTTTATCCATTCTGCCAATCTGTGTCTTTGGTTGTGGAGTTTAATGCATTAATATGCAGTGTTATTACTGTAAAGGCAGCACTTACTTCAGTCATTTTGTACTTTGGTTTATATATATATATATATTTTGTCTCAAGTTTTACCTTTTTAGTTACCCTTTCTGATAATCTTCATTTCTTCACACTACTCCAAACTACTCTCTCCTGTCTTTTTCTTTCAGTCTGCAGAAGTCCTTTAGTATTTTTTGTAGAGCAGGTCTTTAATGGACAGACTCTCTCGGTTTCTGTTTATCTGTGAATATTTTTAACTCTCCCATTATTTTTGAAGGAGAGTTTTGTTTTGCTGGATAAAGAATTTTTGGCTGGCAGTTTTTCTCTTTTGGTACTTTAAATGTACCATGCCACTGCCTTCTCACTTCTATGGTTTCTGAGAAGAAATAGGCACTTAGTCTTATTCCAGATCCCTTGTATGTGATTAATTGCTTTCTCTTGCTGCTTTCAGAATTCTTTATCTTTGGCATTTGACATTCTGATTAGTATGTGTCTTGGAGAAGGTCTATTAGGATTTATTCTGTTTTGAATATACTGTACTTTTGGATATGTATATTTATGTCTTTCATTAAGAGTTGGGAAATTTTCAGTCATTATTTCCTCAAATAAGCTTCCTGCCCCTTTTCCCTTCTCTTCTCCTTTTGAGACACCCATCATGCATATGTGCTTCATGCTGTCATTCAAATCCCTGAGACACTGCTCAGTTTTTCCATACTTTTTTCTGTCTGTAAGATTTAGATGGTCTTGTCTTCTAGTTCACTGATTCTTCCTCTTACCTGTTCAAATTTGCTGTTGTATGCCTCTAAAGTATTTTTAATCTCTTCTATTGTCCCTTTCATCCCCATAATTTCTGTTATTTTTTTTTATGCTTTCAAATTCTTCTTTATACTCTCATATTGTTTTCTTTATATCCTTTCTCTTTGTAGCTATATTTTCCTTCATCTCCTTGAATTGGTATAGTGGTGAGCATAGCTGCCTTCCTTGAATTTATTTAGGCAAGTTGTTTGAATATCTTTGATTAGTTGTTACAAATTCTTTTTCTCCTGAAGCTGCAATTTGTTCCCTTGATTGGGCCATATCTTCCTCTGTTTCTTAGTATGGCTTGTAATTTTTTGGTGATATCTAGGCATCTGATTATCTTGATGAGTTTACTCTGAAGGTCATTTTCTCTCTCTTTTCTAGGATATTATTATTGATTGGCTTGTGTTAAGGCTCTTCTTTGAAGTTTAGTCCACCTTTTTCTAGACATTTAGTGTATCTCATGTTTAAGTGATCAGATTTTTTCAATTCTTCTTCATCTGATTCTTGTCCTGGATATGTGGTACAATTTTTAAGATTGCACTTTTTGGGTAATTGTTTCACCTCAGTTTTTTCTCCAGGATCTTGATCTGTCCTGCTTGTTTTTGTTTTGCCTCTATAGTTTTTTACACTTCTTTCATTGTCTCTAGCTGCTTTTGCCTGGAGGGAGAGGGTCACTGTGGAGAGGACTTTCCCAAGTTAGAATTTCCCAGCCAAAATAGGGCCAGAGACACAAAGGGGGTGCAGACCAGCTCCAAAGTGCCTCAGGGAGGGGATCAGGAAGAGTGCCAAAATCCTCTTTTCTCCTTAAAGTTGTTCTTTCCTGCCTGCCCAGCAAATGCAGCCCTTCAGCTAACTGTCCCCTGCATCCCTAAGGAAGCACTGTGCCTTTACCAAGCTGCCACTCCTGTAAAGGGTGGGGTTGAAACAATGGCTATTGCCACCTTAGTCTGGGGTAGAATAAAAGAATACCTCAGAGCTGGGATCCAGAGATCCAAATTTGCTAATCAAAAGTGCATGACCAGTCATTTTGTGCCCACCCCTGGTCTGGGGGACAAGGATTTTTATGTATCCTCTTGTCACCAGTGAGCTAGCCAAGGAGTGGACTGCAATGTGGCTGACCACAAGAGTGGGGGATGGTCACTGGCAACTGCCATCACACAGAAAGAGCATTCATGGTTTTGTTTTGTTTTTACCATAGTTTATTAACCTCTTCCTCCTGCTCTTCCCTGGATGCTATACATTGTTCTTCTGGCCTCCAGAGCCCCAAAGCAGTTGTTTCAGATACTTCCTGCCTGTTTAATAGCTATTTTTGTGGAAGAACTGAGTCCTGGAGCTCCCTACTCCGCCATGTTCTTAGAGGTCTCTCTGATAAATTTTGAAAGAATTTTTGTAAATATGTTTCTGAAATTTGTTGACTTCTAGAAGCTCATTTTATTTAAGGTTGATGGTGATCTTAAATGAACATACATTTTCAGAATTCCTTACAAAGTGAAAAAACTAAACATACAAATTATTTTGAAATGTAATAAATTTTTGAGTATTAAATGCAAAACAATTAATGAAATGGGATAATATACCATCTCATAGATACTTTGTATATTTGTTGATTTCTCTTTTGCAGTTATCTCTTTATGTGGTGGAGCCACAAAATTTTTTCAGGTCACAGTAATTTTTATATACCCATTAAAACCTTGTGGGTTCTAAGCATTCTGCCAATGTCTCTAGCTGTGAAAGGAATGCTGGCACATATAGACAGGTACAGTTATATACAATTAGATAGAATCAGCTCAGTAGCATTTTTTCTACTGAGGATAAGGGGAAGTCTTGAATTCTTGTAGGTGCAAATATTAAAGACCTGAATTTCCAATGCTCCAGAGGACTTTCAGGCATTTAAAGTGGCCCTCAGGTAAACAAGTGAATATAATCAGGTCTTCCCCAGAGTCAACTGGGTAAGGCCATCTGATTTTGAGTTCATTTACTAAGGTAAAATTTATTATTGTAATTCCTACTCTGAGCCCTAAAAAAGCAGCTGTGCAGTTCTACTTCTCCTACTACTGATAATAAACCCATATTTGTATAATGTATGTAGTACTTTTATGCTTTTAAAGCACTCACCACACTTTATAACCAAGAATAATAATTTCTTCATCCGTTCATCTTTCCAGGAATTCATGCAACAACTTATTTTTGTGATCTTAGGCATGTGAGAAAAAAAGTGAGCAGAAAGAGATCTGATCCCAGACCTACTAAAAGAGCTTAAATTAAGAATGACAGTACCAAATGTTTACAAGGATATGGAGCAAGTAAAACATACAGACCTTGCTGGTGGGAATGTAAAATGATAGTGTCAATTTCAAACACCGGCTTTTTAAAAAGTTAACCATACATTTACCCAATGATCAGGCAACCCCTAGATATTTACCAAAAAGAAATAAAACCGTGCATCTGCAATATTATTTTACAGGAATGTTCATAACAGCTTTACTCGTAATTGCCAAAACTGTTAACAACTCAGATGTTCAATAACAGGATAATGGATCAAAAAATTATGGAGTATTCATACAATGGAATATCACCAAGCAATAAAAAGAAACAAATTTCTGATACACAAAACAACAAGGATGCATCTCAAAAGTATTATGCTGAGTGAAAGAAGCCAGACACCAAAGAGCACAGAGTGTGTGTTTCCACTCATGTGATGTGAACCACACAGTGGTTGCTTTGTGTGGGGAAAGGATTGACAGGGTGAAAGCAAGAAGGAACTTTCTGGCAGTGATGTATTTTTTTTTTAATTTAGTACAGTAATATATATATCACACAAAATATCCCACTTTAACCATTTTGATTGCAATTACAATGCTGTGCTACCATCACCACCATCCATTACCAAAACTTTTTCATCACTGCACCAGAAATTCTGTACCCATTAAGCAATAACTCTCATGTCAGTCATGATAACTGCATTAAATAAGAAAAACCCTGTGCCATGAGAGCACATGATTGAGTGAAGTAAAGCTTCTAGAGGAAGAGCCCTCAAGGACAAGGAGCAGCAAGAAAAGTTGACAAGGCAAAGAATGGCAACAAGGAAAGATCCGCTGGCTAGTGGGTCTGTGGCACATCTCTGAAACTGACTGTAAGCCAGTATGTTAGTGATCTGTTGCTGAGTAACAGTATTACCCTAAATGTAGTGGCCTAAAAGTCACACATTTATTATCCCAGTTTCTCTGGGTCAAGAGTCCAGGCACAGCTTAGCTGGGTCTGCTGCAAGGCTGTCACTGAGGCATCGGCCCAGGCTGAGGTCACATCCGAAGGCTTAACTTGGGAAAGAGCTACTTCCAAGCTCTTGGTTCCTGGCAGCATTCATCCCTTTGCAGGCTGCCATGGGCCTGTGTCTGCTGACATTAGGCACGAGGCTGCCCGCAGGTCCTGGCCACGTGACCCTCTCCCTAGGCCAGCTCATGCCAGGGCAGCTTGCTTCTTCAAAGCCAGCAAGGGAATGACTCTCAGTGAGGCAGACACTGCAATTTCATGGTACATGGTCATGGAGGTGACTTCCCATCACCCTTGCTGTATTCTATTGGTTTGAAACAAGTCACAGGTCCTGCCCACACTCCAGGGATGGGATGACACAAGAGTGAACAGCAGGAGGCAGGGATGGTGGAGGCTACCTTACAATCTGCCTGCCACACACAGTGTGGCTTCAATTCTGGGACACTATCTATCTTCCTTGCACATGGCCTTGTCCCAGGTGCTTTACATGCACTGTCTAGCTGAATCCTTGCATCAACATTGTAAAATCAGAATTATTATCCCCATTTCATAGATGAGGAAACTGAGCTTCCAAAAGGCTGAATCATTTGTCCAAGTTTCTACAGCTAGAAAATGGCAAATCCAGGATTCAAATCCAGGCCTATTTGACTCCAAAGTATATAGTCTTTGTCTTCTACCACCCTGCCCGACATTTGCCAATGTGGGTGTTCGTGTGTGTACAAAATTTTTCTTTATTTCACCTACTGGAGGGACTTTACAGATGAGGAAACTGAGGCAGAAAGGGGGCTCAACCTTGCTGAGGTCCCCCAGTGGAGTGAAGGCTGAACCAGCCCCAGAACTCCACTCCTGCCTCCCCATTTCATGCCGTACCTCACATCACGTCACCTCCTACAAAGAGGCAATTGCCTCTAAACAAAGATTTCCAAGAACTGTTGTCCTGGCTCCAGAAGGCCCCGAAGGTTTACTTCAGGGAGCCATGGTTGCATTTTTAAAGGAAATTCAATTCCATGCCCATAAAAGTCCTCATTACCTTGCTAAGGTTGGCAGTTGGGGACTCTGAAATAGCTGCAGTCTCTATAAACTCCTCCTGGCAGGCATCCACGTTAGCCTGGTAGACAGAGAGAAAATCATCTGCATAATGACGAGATGAGGTTTAAACACGCAGCGTCTCCCACCTCGCCAGCGGGGGGATGCGCGGAGGGCTGAGCAGCAGCCGCTGGCCCAGTCGCAGGTGCGGGGTAGGCTCTCACCTCCCACCTTCTGTCCATGACTTTAACTGAGGAAACACCACCCAAAACGATGAGCTGTTCAAACTTTTCTCTTTCTCATTAGTACATACTGGGATAATGAACACAATTTTGGTCATACTGGATTTTTTCGGTGCTGTCTTAGTGAAAAAGAAGTCAAACCACTGTCTTCAGTTTGTGTTTTTCAAACTCTGTGCCTCTAGAGAAGTCAGCAGACTTTTGGCCCAATGGGCAAATCTGGCCAGCAGCCTGTTTCTGTATGGCTCCAAGAATGGCATTACATTTTTAAAAGGTTGTAAAAAGAAAAACAGAAAAATAGGGACAGAGACCATATGGGGTCCACAAAGCCTAAAATGTTTACTATCTGGCCCTTTACATAAAAAATTTGCCAATACCTGTTGTAGATATTAGTCGATTCCCACAAAAAGGGTTTCTGTGGTCAGAAAATTTGTGGAAGCACTGAATTAGACACCATAGACAGGGCGGTTTTTGTAAAGGTATGCCTTATCAGAGTCTTTGGTAATGACATTTGAATCTCAAGAAGAACCTATAATTTACAAAATTCCTCACTCTTCTTTCGAGTCAGATCTTGTTTTACAAGAGGTGGGTTGGGAAGTGCTGTATGTTAAGTTCCTTTCATTAGAGATGTGCCTTGGACTGGACTTCGGCATCCAGCTGGACGGGGTCCAGCCCTGGCATCACCCACTGCACCAGTCTTGTGTGTCTTCAGAGCTGGAAGGCATGCAGCAAGAGGGAGGGCTCTGGAGCTGGGTGCACTATGGGACTGTGGAAACACCTCACCTCCCGGTGCCTCACTTTCCTCCACTGCAAAATGGGCTAATCATATCAGCTGTCTCCAGTCACAGCAGCTGTCTCCTTGGGTGGCCACAGCAATCAAAGGAGATACTTTCGGTAAAGCACATAGCATAGGGGTCGGCGCAAGAAAGCACTGGATGTATGTTTATTGATATTCATCTCGAAAATGGGAATAATCATGCTTGCCTAACAGAATTATTTAGCACTATAATATATGGGGAAGGGATTTATGAAGAGAGAACAGTATATTTTCCTAGTAAGATATGACTATTCTCATTCTAACTAAAAAATAAAGAAAGTTTTATACCTGGTTAAATCAAAATATCTTACCCTTAGCACTATTGACATTTGGGGCCAGTTAATTTGTTGGGGGAGGGGTGCTGCCCCATGCACTGGAGGCTATTTAGCAGCATACCTAGCCTCTACCCGCCAGATGCCAGTATCATTCTCCTACTCCATTTATAACAATCAAAAATGTCTCCAGACATTGCCAAATGTCCCTTGGGGGTAAAATTGCACTGGCTGAGAACTGCTGTGTTAATGAATAATACTTTATAGACCAACTCAAAACCCAAAGACTTCCTCTAACGAGACAGCAGAAGTAACCAGTATTGCAGTTAAATCCTAAACTGTAGCTCTTCCTCTTATGGCATATTGCTAATAATAATAACTAAATATGTTGAACAGCCTGGCAGATCTTTTTGCTGAGATAAGTTTCCGTACCTGGAGGCCACAGTATTTTTGTTAGTTCATAAGCAAGTTGTAGCTTTAAATGTAAATTTCTTGGAAATAAGCCAAATTTGGTGACATAATAATAAAAAGGAAAATTGATTTCTCCAGAGATCCACATCTGTTCATTTAGGTTGCCTGATAGTCCATTGCAGCTGTTCACATTTAAAAACTAAAGATCTGAACGTAATCCTTTACAGTGGAAAGTTAGTAGAAAACATATTCATAAAAGTCTGTGGAAATTATTTGGCAATTAAACGTGGTTTATTTTGTGTATGACTCTTAGGGGTGCCCTCTGAATGTACAAATGAGAAATAAAATGTTGTTGCTCTGTCTCCATGGAGGCTGTTGGCTGTTCAATGTCACCAGTTCGTATCTTGCTAGGATGGGCCGGGGGGTGGGGGTGGGAATTCTTGGACAATTAAACAATCAGTCCTTCCTCTATGTCTAGGAAGCTTGGAAAGATGTTCAAGAAAATTGTCATGTCTGCCCTGAAAGGAATCCTGCCTCAGGTCACCCTTGTCCCTTCTCTCCAGGCAACAGAGGGAGAGAATCTGGACTAAATCAGTGACGAGTCACCACCACTGCCCTGGCTATTATGGGCTTCTGTGCAAACCACCCAGAAGGCCCCGCAGTGAGCGCAAAGACAGTGGGTATCCAACTAGGCCGTGTGGTTTCAGGGGTCCCAGGAACACCGCTGCCCCCTAAATATGTATGCCCACCTGTGCTGGGAATTCCTCCATTTCCCATTTGCTCCTCAAGTGCTGCCTTTTCTCCTAGTTCCTTGGAGACGCTTATGGTTGATTTTATCTGAGCCTTGACCCCCTTACACCTTTCAGAATGAACCAGGCCAAGTGAAAGTATGAGGGGCCTGAAAAGAGAAGGAGTGGGAGGAGCAAGACCACCAGGCTGGGAGTCTGATCTAAGCCCAGATCTTGCTTCCACTTCTGAGCTTTAGTCACCCCATTTGCACTGTGGGGTCCAGAGTCTAGGCCTACTGTGAAGCCCTAAAGGACTCAATGTGTGTATGTATATAACTTATCACAATGTGCAGTGGGATACCCCAAACATAGTGCTGTTCCATGCATACTTGTTGATTGACATGAGGCAAAAGGGCAAGGAAGGAGGGTAGGGGCAAAGATAAGCTTGGCTTCTGTTCAACCAACACATCATACTTCTGTGTGGCTCTTGAAAACTCTACTGTCTTTGGAAGGCAGCAGTGACCTCAGTGTAAATCAGCATCCCTGAGCACTGTATTTACCTTCTGAGCATCATTCTGTGGGAAGCAGCTGTTTACCTATAAACACATGTTCATGTTTCAATGTTAGTACATTTATGAGTGAGCCATCCCAAGATCAGGTCATCAATGATCTGATCATCCAGGTTTCTGACAGTTTTCCCAGCTATAAAATAGGCTCTCATAATTGATAACCAAACTGGACTCTGGAGAAACAGGTTTCCGGATAATTCAAGAATAGGATGCAGGGATCTGAATAATCTGTGCAGGTGGATATTATCTGTGATGTATCCTATCCACCAACCCTATCTCCTGGAATCCTTGGCCTGGACTATGACTATGCAGCCAAATCAAAGGAAGAGAAGGCATGACTTTAATTTTTAGCAACTGGATTTTTATAGCGTTGAAAGCAATTCATCAAATCTGCAACTTCTTTACCTGCTGGAGAATTCATCATAAAAGAGTATTTGAGGAATGGCCAAGGAGAGAATATTGACTTTTTTTCCTCCAGGCACACCAACAGTGCGATCTTCCAGGTCCTCACCTTACCATGGTCGCCTTCCCTTGGTACACATTTTGAACAGTGGCTAATACAGCCCTCTGGGCTTTTCCGGAATGGAGTGAATAGTGTTGACTTTCATTAGCTCACTCCGACTAGCAGAGGTGGAAGGTTGTTTTATACCAAGACTTGTTTCTGCGGCATAGCCCCAGGAAACAGGAGACAAATTTCAAAATGCAAAATAAGAGTCTGAACAGTTCCTCTGAGGAGCAAGGCTCTTTATGTGGTGCGTCTGATGGCAAAGCCACCGTTGCTATCTGGGTGGTAGAATCGTCAAAAATGGATTGTTTGTCCTTTAATTTCCTAACTCAACACTGGGTCATTAACTTTAACACTATCCAAGTGCTTTCCTGATCGTATTTACCTGAAAGGATGTGCATAGTCTATTGCTTAAAATGCAGAATTCACAATGGGAGAGATCTTTCTAGAAGAATCTATTCCGCTTCAAGGAAGGAATCTTGACATGCACCAGTAGAGATGTGTCCCGTGGCTTCTCCTCTTGGAGGATGGTAAAAGAGAAGCATTGAGTTGGTTGAGAACACAGCAGGGAAGAAGGAGGCGGGGGGAGGATGAAGGCATGTTTTCTTTTCCAAGGCTGGGTGGGTGATAACAACAGGCAGCATTCCTTAACAAAGACACGATACGTTTCCTGGGGAAGGTAGTTCACCAAGAAGCAAAGCTGAGCAAGGACCCAAAGGGAATCGGAACTGACCTCAGCCCTGCTGCCAGTGACACAAAGCAGGGCCGTCATCTCCACGCACCTGCCAGGGAAGCCGCGCCTCAGAATCTTCCCTCAATTGGGCGCTAATCTCACCTGGCCAAAGCATGGCCTCCAGCGCAGAGCGATCGGGAAGCCTTCAGCAGACTAGCCCTGGGCAGGGAATCCAGCAGCTGTGGAAGAGCTGACGAGAGACTAACAAGGGCTGGTTGGAGAAGGGCGTCTCAGGACCCAAAGGACCCTGAAGGAGAGCCGCGCGGATGCTGTCAGTGAAGCTGCATCACGGTCCCTCCGAGAAAGCCGAGTGTTCTGAGCAAAGAAAGAGTTTCTCGATGGACACTTTGCAGATGTTGATAAAGACACACCATAGAGAACAAGACAAGCACATGGGGAAGCGCCTCTCTCGTTCCTTTCACCTCATCAGCGTCAATAAATATTTCTTGGTCTCCTGAGGTGTTTGGGGTGCTAGGAAGCAGAAACAGACCCCCAAGAGTCACCACCTTGCCCTCCAAAGAGCCCGCTTTCTGAAGAGAAAACCAGGGAACAGGAGAATTACCTTCCAGAGTCAAGGCCATGAGCACTGTGGGACAGATACGGTTAAGTTAGCTTTTCACGAAGGAAGCGGGTCTGAAAACGCACACATAAATTCATGTTCTTGTAAACAGAGTTAGATTTTAAATGCAGGAGGAGCCACCTGCTTAAAGGACCTGTGCAGGGAATCCTTCTGAAGAAAGAAGAACCACTTAAGTGCTGTAAATAGTCACTCTCTAATTTATGAAGCTTATTAGGTTCGAATTTTCATTTTGGATGATCCAAACAGTCTGAAAGTGCAAGTCAGAGCAAGTTCTCTGCATTCTACTTTGGGTAAAACAAGTGACAGTGACAAATTCGTATCAGAAACTCCTTATGAAATATCTACTGTGTTTTATCAGGTCAATTCAAGCCATAGCTCTGATTTCTTTATCTGAAGTGTTGTTGAGTACCTAACGATCAATGTGCCATCAACCAATAAAAGAATTGAAGTGTTTCTCTAATCACTAAAGTGTGATGGCTTGTGTTAAGCACATTTCCTGGGGCTTTGATTCTTTAGAAGTTGGCAGTTGAGATATGGTATAGATGTTAACTCTGAGACAGTTTCTCAACCTCCACCCTACTGACATTTTGAACCAGATGATTCGGTGTTGTGGGGACTGGCCTGTGCCCTGCATGTCCCTGGCCTCTTCTCACGAGAGGCCAATAGCATTCCCTTCCACCTTCAGTTCTGACAACCAAAAATGTCTCCAGATAAATATGCCTGGAGGGGGAGTTGGGGGGAGTGTGTGTGGAGGGGTGGGAGGACAGAAAAAGTGCCCCTGGTTGCGAGCTACAGCTCTAAGATAGCCTGAACATTCACTTAGCCGGCAGCCCCTATTCCCAGACGACCCTCCATTGAGTTTTCTCAAAGCAAGGCAAACTCTTCAGGAGTGGTGGCCTAACCTGCGGTCCATGGTCCTTTCTGTGCAAGTGGCTGGGACACCACGTTGGGTCACTCATTCATTCACAAAATATATGCTGAGCACCTCCTGCAAGCCTGGTCCTGGGTGGTGAGCAAGACAAGAAGATTCCTGCCCTCCAGGAGCTTATGCTCCAATGGAGTTATCAGACTGTCTATAAGTAAACGAGCTACCAATTAATTTAAAAATACAAAATGGTGTGATGGAATCAGGGAGTGCAGTTAGAGCCTAAGGCAGAGTGTAGGCAGAGTAATCTGAGCAGGCCTCCCTGAGGAAGTAGCATTTAGCCCGAGGCCTGTGGGATACAGAGAAGACAGCCAGGTGAAGTGGAAAGGAACTGCAGTTCCTGCAAAAGGACTTGACCAGAAGAGGGCAGGAAAGTGGACAAGTAGTGTCAGAGGCACCTTTCTAGGGAATCAGAGAAAGCCTCCTGGTAACCTAAGGGAGGACTTGTCTCCTCCTTAGGGAAAGGGGTACAGCAGAACCTTCTGGAGCACTGAGCAGCAGGCCTGGGGTGGTGTCCTTTGCTGATCCCAAGGCAGGTATCAGTTGGAAAGATGACTTCAGACTTTGCAGGGAATCGGGAGGGATTTCAAAGATTAAAGTTAGGCCTCTGAGGTAAGTGAGTGTAATTTGTCAGGGGTTTGGTTGTCAGGTTCCTTTAATAAATGAATATTGTATAGAAGTTGAAAAAAAAAAGAACCCTCCTATTTTTGCAAAAGTAGAGTGCTGCCGTAAAATAAGCTAATTTCATCATGCGCCTCTGTTAAGTCCTTTTTGGTAGCTAGTGACAGCCACCAGCAGTAGGAGGGGGTTGAGAATGAGCTAGTCTCCCACAGTCTTGCTGCCAGGTTATAGTGACCGCCAGTCTCAGACCCAGCCCTGCCCCCACCACAAGGTTTATTAAATAAACCTTTGCAGACAACAGACATACGACTTGATCTGTAAGTGCGACAAAATCCCAGCTGCTTATCCTTTTAGGTACTCGGATAGCACCTTGCATGGAACCCCCATTCCACAGAGTTTATTCTACAGGCAGGAGAGGGGGCATCAGGTATCCAGGACCCTCCAAATCCCCAGCTGGACCCAGGACAGTGTAGGACTCAGGTCTGCAGCGGCAGCCCCGAGGGAGAGCAGGAAAGTGCCTGCTCAGAGTGCTCAGACCCCTGCAGGCAAGGGCGGGCAGTGTCTTGTAAATATTCAGCCAAACCATTCCTCTTGAATACCAGGAACCCAGTCCCCGAGAACCCACTTCTTAGCTCCGCCATGCTAAGTAAAAAGCTCCCACTTCTGCCCAGGGAAAACCCCATTTTTCGAACCTTCACTGAGCTCATTAGCAACTTCTCTGCTGTTGAACAGAGGTCAGAGGTAAAGAGAGATGAGGAAGACCTTGGGGGAGCTGAGACAGGACTGTGGTCTTTCTGATTAAATGCTGGGTCCACTTCCGGAGTGTAGACCAGGACAACTAACTGTCCCCAGAGCGTAACTTAAGCTAATCAACTAACTACATTTGACTAATGTTAACCAATGGACATGTGCCCGATGTCATGCTGTCTTTGCTGCAGGACTTTGAGGTAAAGGACCTGCACCCAAATGGGTAGAAACAGATGGAATCTGCCCTGGGAAGGAAGAAAGGAGGCAGGTGCTCTGAATGATCTGATTAGCAAGAGTGGCCATGTATGTCCTATCTGGATCACCGATTTCCAAAGAACAAAAATCCAATCAAATCTACTTTACCCCAGCCGGAGAGCCCCTCAGGCTTTGTAGGGCAGAGTCCTGGCAGACCTTCGTCTTGGCTTGGGGACCTCTGCTGCCGCTCCAGGCTAGTAGATTCCAACCGTTTCCAGCAAGACGACCCCTAATTTTAATGACCTCCACGCCAAGGCAGTTGTACTTTAGTGTCCATTAACTGAGGAAATAGATAATAATGAAAAGGTTTTTATGAACTTAGCAACATTTCAATTTGTCTTTTATTCATCACAACAGCATCACTTATGAAGAGCACAGGAGACAAGATTAGATGAGAACCAGTTCTTACATCTAATATGCTAAATTACAAGGCATCATTTCCACCACTGGAAACCCATTTCAAACCTCTGTTGAGCTTATTAGCAACTTCTCTGGAGTCAGGAGTGAAGAGAATGAAGAAGCCCTTGTGAGAGCTGCATCAGGACTAAGTAAGAAGAAACCAAGAACTCGTTCCTGGGAAGGTATTTAGAGACCCTGGGCCATCTCAACCGGAGTTAGTCCGACCCAGGCAACCTGTCCCCCATCCCTGGAGCAGATAACTCTTCAGTCAAGTCCCAGACAAAGCGGTTGGCTGTCACTTGGGACCATGCTGTATGAAAACTATATACCTTAAACACTGGGAATGAGACGCACTAAGGGCGTACCCAGTCTGCATTTCCCATCTTGAACTCACAACAAGGTGTAAGGTCACTAGAAGTAGCACATCTGTGGAGCTGAGTCTCCGCAGCATAAACTCAAATCAAAGACCATCTCTTATATGAGTGTGGTCCCTTGCTTCTGGGGACCCTGGCCAGGCATGACTCTAGGGCCTGAGTTAGCACACAAATAAGGATGATGCAAGGGAGAGAGAGAAAAGAGGAGTGTACTTGGAGTGGGCCCCTGCATACAGTGGGTAAGAAAAGAGAGTGGCACTCTTTCTTGGGGACACCATGATTGTCATCAAAAGCCATCTAGCACCTGAAAATGCCTTGCCTATATATGCAGTGCAAATGGAAAGAACATAACCCTAGTCTCGGAAATAAACCCTAAAGTGATGTGAGTCAGCATAGCTCAGCACCACATCCTTGCTACTTGACTTTGGGTGAAACACAGGACTCTCCGAGCCTCATCCTAGGGTTAAATGAGATGGCCCAGATGAAACACATGGAAATGCTCAATAAAAGGAGGCGAGCATATTAATCATTAGGTTCTGGGTGTAAAATAATTGCAGGAGGATGACAACAACAAACTAAAAAGCATTCTGTTAAATGAAATTGTTTTTACCATGTACATTTTCATTTGCAGAGCCATTACTCCCATGATATTATATTAGTTTGCTGATGATGAATAGAAAATGGGGTTTGTTTAGTATCTGGATCTTTCCTATCAGCCAAACGTTTATGTATTTTTTATGTTGGAAAAGAAATATCATTTTGCATAATAATTGAAGAAAGGTAGCTGCTTAGCCATTCTCCTTTTCTTGTTCTTTCTGAGTGGAAGCTAATAGCTAATGGGAATCGGAGCATTCTGTTGTAGAATGGAAGGCATTCTAACTTGCCTAGTCGCGCAGTATGATATAGCCATTTTAAATAGCATGGAGGCGGGAATCAACCCTCCATAAAGGCCTTTCAGACCAGTAATTGGTTTCCTACCCATCAGCTGGCCATTCTACAAGCTTCTGTCTGTTTCAGAAAAGACAAATATGAAGGAGCCTCATAGGACTGGAAGAGGCAGATCCAAAAGTCCACCACATCAGTGGGAAGACAGCATGATGAGCGCTCTCCTTGGGTCCCACTTCCCTTGCTTCTCCATGGCAACAATGACAGAAAATGCAAGAACTTGCAATTCCACCAAGCAAATCAGCCTCAAGCCCCTTCAATTTTCAACAGTCCCACCTCCCCAAGCTCATTACACACCTTGGACCAGGTCACTAGACGTTGTTAGAGCTGGTGCAGCTGGCACACCACTGAGTCTACCAGCGCACCTCCAGCAGGCTCTGCTGCCTGGCCAGCCAAGCGAGGTCTTCAAAGCTTAATGCCTGCTTGGGGCATACAAGTCACCTTCCTAGCCGGCAGAGCCAGGTGCTAACTCCACTGCCCAAGGTTAGGTCCCAGGCACGGAGCGATGACTTGTCTGTTGGGTTCATGTTGGGATTTCTCGACCTACTGAGACTTATAGAGCCGAATCATTCTTTGTTGTGGCAGGCTGTCCTGTGCACCATAAACTGGTTGGCAGAATCCCTGGCCTCTACCAACTAGATATGAGTAGCACCCTCCTCCCCCTTCCCACCAGATGTGACTACCAAGAATGCCTCTACACATTGTCACCCCAGGTTGAGGACTGCTGGTTTAAATGAGTATCCTAATGGGCCAACATTGTAGAGGTCAGAATTTTTAAACTCACTTCATGTGTTTATCTCATTCACTCATTCATAAAATAGCTGATAAACCCCTTACCAAACATGCTAGGTACTGTTCTAGTCACCAGGGATTCAGCATGAACCAGGTCCCTGCTCTGGTGAAGCTGATATTCTAGAAGGCCACAGAAACAGCAAGCAGATAAGCAAGACAGTATGGCACTTCTGTCATCAGGAACTAGATAAATTCAATGGGATATAATTATCAGTGATGGGAATAAACTTAAATTATTTAATTCTTACTACCAAAATCAAGTGGAAGCTACCTACAATATGAGATTTATTCTTTAAAAGAAGGGCAGGGAAGTGGACATGGCTCAACGGATAGTGTGTCCACCTACCATATGGAGGGTCCAGGGTTTGACACCCAGGGCCTCCTGACTAGTGTGGTGAGCTGGCCCATGCGCAGTGCTGCCACGTGCAGAGTGTCATGCCATGCAGGGACACCCCTTCATAGGGTGCCTCACACGCAAGGAGTGCACCCTGAAAGAGAGCTGCCCCGCCTGAAAAAAGTGCAGCCACCCAGGAATGGTGCCACACAGATGGAGAGCTGACGCAGCAAGATGTTGCAACAAAAAAAGAGATGCAGTTTCCCGGTGCCACCTGACAATGGAAGTGGACTCAGAAGAACACACAGCGAATGGACACAGAGAACAGACAATGGGGGAGAAGGGGAGAGATAAAATAAATCTTTAAAAAATAATAAACAATAAAAATAAAATAAAAGAAGGGCAAATGGACCAAAGCTAAATAAGGACATGGGGACAATTTTAGGATGTGACATATATGCGATTATATATATAATGAAAGAGATGATAGCTGATAGACACAGATAGGTAGGTAAATAGATAAGATAAAATTCATTTCTATTTTTCAGTTACAAAGCAAAATCTGCTACATATAAAAAATAAAATGCTACATCAACTTTTGGTTTAGATTAATCGCATATTGAGCACCTACTGTATGTCAGGCATTGACCTAGCTCTGGGGAAGAAGCAGTGAATGAAACAGACAAATTCCCTGGCAGGAAATAAGGTAAGTAAAATGTGTAGAGTGGAGACATTAAGGGAAAAAAACAGAACAAAACATTTCTTTGGGAAGGAGGAAATAAAGGTCAGGGTGGGGCTGAAATGCTAGAGCTGGTGGGGCCTCACTGGCAGCTGTGGTTTGAGTAAAGACCTGAAGGAGGTGAGGAGCAGCTGAGCTGACGCCTGCGGGAAGTGCCCTCCATGCACGGGGAGGAGTAAATGCAGAGGCCCTGGGGAGGGCTGTGCCTAGGGCTGCTGGACTGAGTGGGCACAGGGCGGAGCAGTAGGAGGTAACTTCAGAGAGGTGTAAAGACCCAGGTCATGGAGAGGCTATTGGGTGCACTAGGAGGATGCCCAGCAGAAGAGAAATAGAATCCTACTTGTGGGGTTGAGGACACTGCTGTTGACAGGTTGAGAATTGACGGGGAAGGGGACAGTCTAAGCAGATGCCACTTAGCAGGCCCATTGCCTCACCCAGGAAGGAAGCTCTGGTGTCTTAGACTATTGGGGCACCTGGAGGTGGGGGAGGGCGGCTGGGCCACATTCCCCCCACTCTCCTACTCTTAGGCTGCTCCTTCTCAGTCACTTTATTTTTTTGAACTTTTATTTTATTGTGATCAAATACACATAACCTAAAATTGACCATTTTAACCATTTTATAGTGAACAATTCAGTAGCACTAAACACATTCATGATATTGTGCAACCATCACCACTATCTAGTTCCAGAATTTTCTCATCATCCCAGAAAGAAACCCTTATCCATGAACAGTCTCTTCTGACTCCCCTTTCCCCAGCCCCTGGCACCCACAGACTGCTTTCTGTCTCTGGGTTCTCAGTCACCTTTGAGGGATCCTTCTGAGTCTTTGACTCTACATGTCGGGGTTCCCAGGGCTCAGTCCTTGGACCTTCTCTTTGCCGACAACACTCACTCCCTCATCCAGTCCGTATGCCTCCAGCGGGGCTCTCCCAGGCTGCAGAGCCAACAGCCTGCTTGGCTCACCACTTGGACGTCCTGAAAGCACTTCGACCTTACCTTACTCAAAACTGAACTCCTAGGCTGTGTGCCCCAACCTGTTCCTCTCATGGTCTTCTGTCTCTCCACCAGTGGCCAAGCCAGATTCCAGCTGCTCACCCCCTCTCTCTCACCCATCCACATCTAACCTGTCCATGACTCCTATAGGCACTACCTTAAACTTATATCCAGAAACCCCATTAGAAAGGAAAAGTCTTCAGAAATCCTATGACCTCCATTAACCATTGGTGTAAGCTGCCCATATCAGCTTCACATATATGGTTGGGCATCATTGTTTGTGGTAGTTATGATCTATAAAGTCACCCGGAAAACTAAATAAGTGAATATTGAACTGTTATTGTGAGCCTCTGGTCACATTATTTTCAACCCATCAATACATAACCTTGTTTTATGTTTGTTTCCGTTTAAAGACACATCTTTTAATGTATATTGTTGTGTTAACATCAAACACAGCTGGCAGCATTATAACTCATGCCTGAACAAAGCTTATCTAACACATGCTTTTTCTCCATAAGGCACATTAGTCTTCTTGCACCGAGGAACAATAGACAGCACTTCAGCACTACACCCGAGGGCCACTTTAAACAGTGAAATCACCAACGAGAAGCAAAAAATGTAAAAATGTGGCACAAACTATACCATGGAAAGGACACTTGTTTATGATGTAAGAGCTGAAGCAAGAAATGCAGAGTGTTCTCAGCTGGAAATGTGGGCATTGGGCAACTCAAATTTTTTACCAATTTGCACATTCTTCACATGTCCGTGTACATTTTGTGAATGACCACAAAAGTGCTATGCGTATTGATTTGGGGGTTTTGAACAAATTTTAATGAGCAGGAGAATTTACAAATATAGAATCCACAACTGACTTAACTATCTCATCACTGGCCAGAAATGGGCTCAGGATTGCATGCTCCTCAGTAGGATTCCAGAATTTGATTATTCTCTTTGCGCTGAGGCTAGATTGTTCCTGAGAGCTTTTATTCCCCTTTGTGCCACTTACAATTTCAACCCTGGACACTAATTGGTATGTATAAGTTTGCCATATTTGCTCACACAATACCCTGCTTCACTTCTTCAAATCCCCAGGGATATTTGCCACTCTGGCATCCAGGAGCACAAGTTTCCTTGGAAGCTGCCACTGATTTCTGTAGCAATAGGTCCCTTCGAAGTTTCAATAGATGTGACGAGCATAGCCAACATGGGGAAACAGAAGGTCATCTCTTTGCTTTTCTTTAATTAAACACACTTCATACATCTTCTACTGAGCCAAAGCCTTCAGAAACAGGCCTCTAGAGAAGAGGATAAAATTATAAAGAGGAAAAAAAATATTTCATTGTCAAAAGTTTTGGAGGGAGAACGTGAGAGCATATACAGTAAAAATACACCAAGATAGTATATCCAACTAAATAACCATCATGTTTTCAAGGTGATGTGAAGACTCTATAGTAGAGATTGGAAATGCACCTTCCCTTGAATGCTAGAGGTGGCACTTTTCTTTCTCACATAGCTGAATTTGGTTCCTATCCAATTAGTTGGTCTTTAGGTATTTACTGAAGACCTCCTCCATGCCCAACCCTGGGCATGGTGCTGGAGACACAGCATCCAACAAGGCAGGCAGGGTCCCTGCCCTTACAGAGCTTTGGCCTCACGCAGGGCTTCTCAATCTCTGCACCACTGACCCTTGGGGCTGGATATATTTTTGTGGTGGGGGACTGTCCTATGCCTTGTAGAGTGTTTAGCAGATCCCTGATTCCTACCCATGAGATGCCAGGAGCATTCTCTAGTAGGGACAACAAAAAAAGTCTCTAGACATTGCCAACTGTCCCTTGGGGGCAAAATTGCCCCAGTTGAGAACCACTGGTCTACTGCTGTTGGAGAATCTCTGTCTCTTTGTGGAACTCCCCTTAATTCTAATGGAGGATAAGTGGAGAGCAACAGAAAAAAAGCATCTCTAGAAAAAGAGACAACTGAATTTTACTTGAATCCGTTTTAACTCCCCAAATAAGAAATACTATTTTTATGTCTAACCTAATTCACAATACACATTTTTTTATTTTAAAAACAATTGGTTGAAGTATATCATTAAGACATGAACATACATAAACAATAAGTATATAGTAAAAGTTGTGAACTTACAAAACAAAAATGTATGACATTATACAGAACTCCCATATATCACCGCATCACAAATAACTTGGATTGTTGTGAAACATTTGTAACAAATTATGAAAGAATATCATCAAAGTATTACTACTAACTATAGTCCGTATCTTACATTTGTTGTATTTCCCCCCAACCCACCAGTATTTGTCAGCCAAGGGGGTGCTGATGCAAAGCACCAGAGACCTGTTGGTTTTTATAAAGGGTATTTATTTGGCTTACAATTACAAGACCTTGAAGAGTCCCACTCAAGTTTGCATTCTCACCAAAGTTGCCCTGTATTGAAGCAAAATGGCTGCCGAGCCCTGGGAGGGTTCAGCGCTCCTCTCTCTCAGCTACAGGCTGGTATAGGGCTTGCCTCTCATTATTTCCTCTATCAGTCTGGCATAGGGCTCCTTTCCTTCCAGGCTTTATCAGCTGCTCAGCTGCTCTGTTCTCTTCAGTTGCAACTTATCAGGTGAATACTTCCTCTGTGCGGGGACTTTAACTGTTTGAGCCTCCTCTCTGACATCCATGGAGCTCTCTCTCTTCCCATGTGAGTGTCTGTTTATATCAACCCAGCAACGGGGCTGGGACTTAACCTGAATCACACCTTAGTGACCTGGTCAAATCAAAGGCCCTAAATTGATTTAATCAAGTAAACTTAAAACCTTTGAACTTAATACAACGAAAGGGTATCACACCCAGAGGAGCAGACCGGTTTACAAACATGATCCTTTTCTCTTTTGGGGTTCATAAATAATCTCAAACTGCCATATCACCCTATTATTTTTTTGTTCATAATTTATATAAAGTGTACAATCAATAGCATTTGGTATAATCACTTCAATCAATATTAAAGCATCTTCATTACCCCAAAAACAAAAAAACAAAAAAACAACCAGATGTTAGGGCTGCTAATTCTAAGTCCTATGAAGTGTTTTTACCATGTATATTAATTTCCAAACATTTGCAAACAAATTTTTACCAATTCTGCACAGATTAAACGTCAGCTTTCCATTCTCTAACCACATTCTTTTCTCTGGTGACTTACACTCTAGCTATTAACTCCATCCGTTTGCTCATTATATTTAGTTCATAATAGCAAAGTCATACAATATTTGTCCTTTTGTGCCTGCTTTGTTTCACTCGGCATAATGTCCTGCAGGTTCATCCACATTGTCATATGCTTCATGACTTCATTTCTACTTACGGCTAAATAATATTCTGTTGTGTGTATATAACACTGTTTGTTTACCCTTCATCAGTTGATGGACACATACAGTATTAATACATGTGTTACTACAGTGCCTGGCTCCAATGGTTGCTACATGATCATAATAGCAATTGTTATAAATATGTAGTAAACAGATGTCTATAAGTAGAAATATTTAGATCATGAAGTCTTGCAGGCATAACTTCATTTTAAAGGTATCACATTACACAAAGGATCCTCCCTGTGTCTTCAGGGCTTCACCAGTTGCCTTTCTAATACCAAGGAAATATACACTTTGTAGCATAATTTATAGTAAAACGCCATCTCCCAGATCTCACAGAGTTTGCCATAGTTGTTGTCTGACCATTCAGTGTTTGTTCCAGGGGACACATTTGCAGGAGTGACACATGGTTCCCACTCCTACCTCATACCCACCCCATCATTGATGATCAGTATCAGAGCCCCTTAAGTTTTAGCACTGACAGATGTTTTCTCAGAGGGCTCCAAGATGCCACAGCTTTCATTCAGCACCAAAATTGGGGGAAATGCTCCACGTAAAAGTTATGGGAAGCTGTACCTGCCAACGCCCTGGATGGAAGAGACGTTCAGAAAAAAAAAAAAAAAAAGCAGTTAGGAAACCCTTTAAACTAATTTTAATGGTAGCAGGAGAATTAGAGCTTTGCTGTAAGGATTTAATGATCAAAGGCAGGCAGCTCCAATTGGCATTTATCTTACATGCTGCAGATGCTTCAGGCTTTTTGATGTCCTCCTACCGCCAGATGGAAGAAGAGCTCATTTCTCATTGTAGGAGCCACCCCCCACCCCTTTTACCAGCAGTACAAGGGGATGCTTGGTAAGCATATCAATGTGCTTGATGATGATTCTTCTGTCTTCTCACGGTATGTTCACAAAATGCAAGAGCTCTTAGAGGGGTAAAATTGGCATGTGCCTTGTGTCCAGAGGAATGACAGTGACCTGGGACTCTGGGACCCTCTTGCCGTCTCCGCCACTTCAGCAGACAAATTGATTTCCATTCTTTTCCTGGCCAGACAATTTCAGTGTTCCCAATAAATAAATAATGAAGGAACCTGGGATTGGGAGTGGCATGGAGTCCCCTGGTCAGTGATTGAAGGACACAACTAAAGGGCTTGCTGAAATATGAAGCAACATTATATAATAATATAATGGTTGGCACTTTTACTATTTTTATAGTTTGAAGTATTATATACATTATCATGTATAATCCTTATAAATCCTGCTGGAAAAGGACAAAAGGTAATTTATATTAGCCCCCTTTAAACTCAGAGTTCAGAAGTTAAGTAGCTTGCCTAAGATCCTAACTCTCTTTGCCTCTAAGTGATATTGTCTTTCTTACCTTTTCACTAAAGAAAAGTGATGGATCCCACTATTTATCAGTACTTACTGTTTGCTGGGCACAGCATTGGGTGAATGAGACAGGAAGAAATCCTGTTGTGCAGATATGGGAACAGCAGCAGATAAGAGTTTGACCTGTATGCCCAAGGTCACCCAGCTGGTGAGTGGTGGTACAGGACTATGAAGCCAGGTCTGTGGATTCCAGAACCTCTGCTCAGCCCACTCTACTTTGAGGACAAGGACTGTCTGACATCTCTGTCTCCCCAGCATGTAAAATGGACCTGGTACAGCTCAGGATACAGATTGGAAAAAGGGAGAGAGGGAGGGAAGGACAGAGAAAGAGATGGAGCCTCCTTCTGTTGCGACATTTTTGTCAGTCCCTCAATATAACCTTGGTTTTTTATGTTTCTGTTTAAAGATACTTTATTTATTATGTATTGTTGATTCACTAACATTAAACATATGACAATGGCACTATAACACATGCCTGAATGAAGTTTATCTAACACACGTATTTTCTCCATAAGGCACATCACAGCTTTCTTGCATTTAGGAACACTAGACAGCTCTTCAGCACTGTGGTAGGGGGCCATTTTAAGCAGCAAGGTCATAAAAAAAAAAAAGCACAAGACTCGGCACTGAATATTCTTCCAAAACTTTATTTGCTTCCAGTATGAGAGCTGAAACAAGAAGGCAGATTGACACCTAGTTCAGCCTCAGTTAGGAACATATGAGTTGGGTGAATCAAATTTTACCACTGTTTATATATGTGAGTGACTGCAAAGTACCTTGAGTATTGATTAGGGGGTTACAAATAAGTTTTCGTGGGTAGACAAACTCACAAATACTGAATCCATGAATAAAAAGGATCATGTGTATTTAACAACCAGAACAGCAGGGGGCGTCAGACAGGATTAGGCACTGACCAATCAGAGCTGTGCCAGTCTAATCAGCCTTGCAGCATCCACCTGCTGAACCAAATTTTGGTCCCTGGAAAAGGTATTTGCACACCTCCAGGGGAATTCACAACACACATGCACACAACTACTCTACCTCTGCCACGACTGTAGGAATTGCTGTGGCACAAGCTCAGATTGGGCAGAGCCAAACCCCTGCTAACTACAGACATGACCTCTCTGACATACATGTTCAGAAAAGAATGGTGAGACGCCTTTCACCCAAAAACTAACACCTACTCCCTCCAAAGCCAACAGCTAACACCTTCTAAAACTTGAGAAATTTCTAGAGCCTTGGTGAGGCCTTCCCAGCAGACTCACTCCCCTAACATGTGAAACTTTTCCAAACTATTTTGACAGATGAAATTGCAGATAATTAGCTTGGCTCTGCCAACTTGAAATTACTGGGGATGATTTCTGTGGCTGTGTACTTTAGTTTCTGCAAGATAATCTAAAATTAAGAAATTGGCCAGTGTTATCCTCATCTTACCCCTTTAACGCATCATTATAAATATAGAAGAAAACTTTGGGTTGGTCATAAACATCTATGATAAATACAGAAGATATGCCACTCAATTAAAGTCATGCAGTCTGGATCTGTTTATAGCAGCAAGATTGAAAACTTGCTGTCACCTAAATGTCTTCTCATTAATGGAGATGGTGTCAGCCATCTTTTTAGACAGATTCCATTTTCTCTGCTGAGTTCTTTTTTACTTTGAACAAGATTGGCAACTAAAAAATAAAGTGAGTTATGTAGAAATTTGTGTCTGCATCTCTATTCCTACACTCTTCTCTTTAAGCGATTTCCATGACATTGGGTTTCAAAGGCTTACGTCTTTCCTTTTTCTGAAGGCTAGAGCCAAAGTGCCTTTTAGAACTGAAGTACATTGATTAAAGTAATGGCACCACTTCATTCTTTCTTGTATCCACACCCCTGTTATGTGACTTGGGAGTTCCCCCATAAAGGCAGAGTATATGTCCTTCCCCATGTGCCTCACTTTAAACAATGACATGAGACTGAAATAATGCTGTGCCAGTTCTGAGACTAGTCCTCAAGAACCTTGCGTGATTCCTCTTGCTTTCCTGATGAGAGGCATATGGAGCTAAGCAGCCCCAACCAAGCTGCCCCAGTCAGGCCCGGTCTGCATCAACTGATCCTTTGGCCCATCTACAGCCTGTAGATACATGTGTGAGCCTGGCCAAGATCATCCAAGCCCAGCCTGGATCAGCTGATCCTCAAGCCCACCTACAAATACATAAGTTATAATAATAAGTGATTGTGATTTTAAGCTGCTGAATTTTGGGGGTTGTTTGTTATGCAGCAATAGCTAACAAATAGAGCATGGTTACTGGACAGGCCATTATTATTTATCCTTTTTTTTCTAGAAAGGTAATTTAGTGTCACGTTTAAAAGCATGAACTAGAACCAGACTACTTGGATTTTAATCCTGGTTCTGTTGCTTTCTTTTTGTGTGACCTTGGGCAAGGTGCCTCAACTTCCTCATCAGTGAAATGGGAATAATAATAGTACCTATCTCATAGGAAAATAATGAATATTAAAGAGGGTAATGCATACAGAGCCCTTAAGAACAGTGCCTGACACAGAACAAGCACTATGGACTTGTTTGCTATTATCCTTTTTAAAGGGCTTGAGACTTGGGGAGAGCAGGCCAGAGGCCGGGCTGCAGGTTAATGTTCAGGTAGCAGGAGCTCCTCTGTGAAAAAAAGGATTTTGATCTCCCATCCTAGAACGAGATGAGCTCATTTTTCCCAAAATAGGAAATGTAATCAAGGCTGTTTTAGAATTCTCTGAGATGACTTTTTTAAATCTTCCCTGAGAAATAGACATTAGCGTTTTGACGGCATTATTCCTTCTCCCCAAGTAGACGTGATGGGAGAGAGAGAGCCAACCACATGGTGACCCAGACAACATCGGATGGACACTAACAGATGGCAGGCCCCCTGTATTTCCGGCCGCTCCTCCCTGGCATAAGCACTCCATGGGCCCAGACTCTTGTTTCCCGATTGTCCAGGATTTCACCTCTGCAGAAGTCCTGGAGCTGCCATCTCTACCACTGACAGAGGATGAGGATTCTGCACAGCAGCTAATCCTCAAGGGTACTGCTCCCAAATAACCCATTTCCTCCTTACCAAGTATGTTCCTTAAATCGTGCTTTCTCATAGAAAAGTGAATTTAATCTTGTGTGATACAAGATTACCGTGACAGTCATTCATAAAGATCATTTAGGGGCAAAAGACATACGGAACTCTCTCAGCCCCAAGCAGGGGCTCATTAGAATCAATCCTGGACATTCAAAGCCCTCGTCCTGGGTGATCGCTGGAGACAGTCACGTTGCTAGTGAGTGGTGACTTGCATACCCCCGCCTTTCCCTACTCACCGCCTTTGCAGGTGCTGCTACCCACCCTCATCAATATTGGTTTCCCCTCCCCCACCCAGCTTGGCCATCAAAAACCCCATCTATGCTTCAAGGCTGGCCAGTTGAGCTTTGCTGCTCTTGAAGACATCCTGAGACTCTAGCTATCAGTTACCACTTCCTCCTCTGGTCTCTTCCTGGCCCTTTGCAAATGGACTGTGAGCTCCTTGAGGATAGTAGTCACATCTCACTCATCTCAGCTCTCACATGACTAAAAAGAGCGACTCTGATGTAGAAGCCACCAACAAATAGTTGATTAAAAAAACAAATAGAAGAATGAGTGATTTCACAGGCATTTCCGCCTTTTGGGCTATGATACCTACACAGTTCTCCTTCCAAATATGTAATAACCTCCAAGCTCACATAAGTCCAGGTGGCTGCTAGACATACTAAAATGTCTCTGCTCTCCTCCTTAGCACAGTTGGGATTGAGATGAAATGTTTAGGGAACTCCTTTCACTCGCGTGTCTTCCTTTGACTACAGCTCAGGCAGTATTTGTCCTAAGAGAATCACAAAGGAAGAAATATCAGCATCTTTAAGAGCAATGTGAAAAAAATTGGCCAATGTAAGTCCCATTGTCAGTGAATTTAAAGCTTGTCAAGCCAGGCTCTCAGTGTTATATTCCTTGCATTTTAAGCTCTCATAAATCGTAAAGTTGTAGGACTACAAAGACACTTAGAAATCGTCTTGCCCAATTCACTCTAAAATATACATTCCTTGGGGAGTGCTTTATTTTACAATCCATGCATTGCACAGATGTGTGTAGCCCAAGGTCACAGAACCAGTAGCAAGGCTGAGACCAGAGCTCAGCTCTCCAGCTCCTAACTAGTCTCCACTCATCACCTCATGCTGAGCAGGAATCACAAGGAAGAAACCAAGTTACTGTCTCTAAGCTATGCCACTGACTGCTACAGGTGCTGTAATTACTTGTGCACAGAGTGATAAACCTCTGTGATAAGTATGTAATGCGGATGCTTTATTTGGCCCATTAATCCTCGATAAATGTTGTTGCCTAGCTTCATTCTCCCAGGCCTGACCCCTGCTGCACTGTCCATTACTCTGGAACCCAAGTCACACATAACAGTATTTCTTGCATAAGAACAGGGCTTTGCCAAATAAGGCAAGATCCCAAGAATTAGCATCGGAAATGGATTGAAAATAAAAACTTTTTTTTCCCTCCTGATATCCCTGTCTTCACTGTGTGTGTGCGTTTGTGTTTGGGATGTGGTGAGCAAAAGAGATAATGCTATGTGGACAATCATTTGACAAATATATGTTGACTGTCTACTCAGAGAAAGGCCTTGCACTAGCCACTTTGCAAGAGATGGAGTCACATCCAAAAATGAAGCATAATTTCTGCAAATATGGTACAAACAAATTGGTCTGTGTGTGCCAGGAAGAGAGACAGAGCAAAGAATTTCCAAAGAGGGCAAGGGGCTGGAGGGAGGAATCACTTAAGGTTTCCCAGAGATGATGACATTTGAGTGGGACCTAGAAACTAGAGAATTTCACAAATCAGGAAAGCAGAAAGAATTCCACGTAATGGAGATAGCATGAGCCCATAAGATATTCAAGATGAGTTTGGGGGTTGTGTGTTGTTTTTTTCTTTACCAAGGCTTGAGATAAAAAGATGATCTCTTTCTTATGCAGACTGTTCAGAAGAAGCACGAAAGAGGGAAGAAGACCAATTTCATGATACTTCAATATAAGAAAATATAATTATAAGCCAATTGCACTTACAGAGCACAGATGGAAAAATCCTAAATAAGATATTAGCAATTTGATTCCAGCAGAGTATTAAAATAAATACACTGTGACTAAGGAACTCTATGCCAGAGTGCAAGGATGGTATGAAATTTTAAATTTTATCAGTGTAACTCAACACATTAACAGATGAAAGTTAATGCGATTAATTCAGTAGATGCAGAATAAGTGATCAATATACTTCAGCACTTATTTATGATATAAAAATTAGAAAAACCTTTTACCAGCATGGAAATAGATAAAAATTCCTTAGACTTATAAATGATAGCTGCCAAGAAATAAAACAAGCATCATACTTGATGGTGAAATGTAGATACATTCCCAGTAAAGCTGAGAACAGGGCAAGGATATCTGTTATCACATCTGTCACATAACATTATATATGAAGTCTTCACCAAGGCAATACAAGATAAAGAAAAAGTTGGCTTAAGAATTGGGTAGGCAACACTCAGCTAAGATGGAGGTGAAGGACAACCACCACACCATGGAGCCTAGAGTGATTACAACTGAAAATGGGAGGATTGCATCCAGCATCCAGGTGGAATCTGAGCCTCCTCTTGACATAAAGGTGCAATGGACACAACCAATCCAGTGTCCACATAGAAGAGGTGGCATTGGATTGGGAAAAGTGGACATAATGGACAAAGGGTATGGGGAAAGGCAGGAAGAGATGAGAGGTGGAGGCGTCTTCGGGACATGGAGCTGCCCTGGATGGTGCTTCAGAGGTAATCACCGGACATTGTAAATCCTCACAGGGCCTACATGATGGAATGGAGGAGAGTATGGGCCATGATGTGAACCAATGTATATGAGGTGCAGAGGTGCCCAAAGATGTACTTACCAAATCCAATGGATGTGTCATGATGATGGGAACAAGTGTTGTTGGGGGGGGGGGGAGAGGGGGGGTGGGGGGGTGGGGTTGAATGGGACCTCACATATATATTTTTAATGTAATATTATTACAAAGTCAATAAAAAATAAAAAAATTTAAAAAAAATATATAAAAAAAAAAAAAAAAAAAAAAAAGAATTGGGTAGGCAGACACAATACTTTTATTAGTTGAAGAACTTATGACTGTCTATGAAGAAGGCCCAAGAAAATCTACATATGAAGCTTTAGAACTAAAAAGATAATTCAGGAAATTTGTTGCATTCGAGGGCCAAATAAAAAAAATCAACAGCTCTCCTATAAACCAGAATATGTTTTAGGAAATAGAAGAGAAAAAATAACCTGTTCCCAATAGCAACAAAACTTGTGAGATAATGCTAATAACTGATAACACGTACTGAGTTCTTATCAATTTCAAAGAATTTACATCCTCTACCTTGTTTAATTCTCATAGCAATCCTATGACCTAGGAATAAATCTAACAAAAGCTTTGCAATAAATTTCATAGAGAAAATTTTAAAAGATGATTAAAGGTAATAAAACACTCAAGTAAGTGGGAATATATAACATATCGTTTGATGGGAAGACTCAATATCTCCATATCATGAATGTCACTTCTTCTCATAAATTCAAAACAATTCCAATTAAAGCCCTAACAGTGTGTGCATGTGTGTGAAAATGGACAAACTGAGTCTAAAATTCTCATGAAAAAGTAAACATCTAAGAGGAAGTCAACTTCCTTGACCATGTATGCCTAAGGAGTCTTGTATGAAGATGTTCATTACAGTATTGTTTGTCCTGAGAAAAGCAGAACAAAACCTGTAAGTAGTTTAAACATCCATAAATAGGAGAAAAGATAAACAATGGCTTCTAGTCATAAGATGGAGGGATAAGAAATTGAATTATTGAAAAATCTCAAAAATATAATAGGGAACAAAGAAAATGTGGAATGAAACATATGCATGCAAACAAAAACATGTTGTCACTGACATGTATGTATGTAAAGAATAAAGACAGTAGACTTGAAGGATACTCAATAAATTCCTTTGGAAGAAATGAAGTGATGCTGTGCTCTCCAGCTTCTGACATTCTGTCGTGTTATGTAGAGATGAGATTTGTGCGGAAGAATGCACAAATGCTCAGCTTCCCTGCTGGGACTGCTTCTCCAAGAATTACATGCTTTTGTGAATTCTTTATGTTTTTTACATTAAGATAGCTGAGAGTGTTTTCAACTTTGTTGGGGTGGGGGCAGCTGGGTTAGCAGTGTGTGTGAATAATCCCACCTCTTTCCAAGACCCCCTAAATCACATGTACAAAATGCTTTCAACTCAAGACTTCGCATACTACTGTTCAGAACAGACCCAGGCAGAGTGTTGTCATAACAACAAATGCAGTGATTTGAAATGCAGATTTTTCATCTCTTACTCTGAGTGTAAACCACGAGGAATGCAGGATCCTTTGTATTGGATTTGAGCATGTTAGAATCCAAATGTGGTATTAGAAGTTGGTTGGATGCCCAGCTGGGAAAGAAGGTGTACAATTTTTGAAGCATCGAATCCAAGAATCATATAGGTTTTCAGGAAAGCCTGTGCTTTCAGATCATAAAGTTTTGACCCACAGACTTCTTTGAATCTTAGCAGTGCTTTTAGAGTAGTTTTGTGTTGCTTTGGAGAGGGAGGGGTATAGTGAATAAACATTCTGCCTCTAGACTTCATCAGACCTGCTTCTCCACTTCCTGGCTGTGTTCCTTTGAGCAAGTTATTTACCTTCGCTGCATCTTGGATTCCTCATCTATAAACAGCAGCAAATAATAAATAGCTCAGCAGGCTCATGCGAGGACTTTCTGTTTGTAAAGGGCAAGCACAAGAGCTGGGACTAGCAGGTACTCTCTACACAGTTACCAAATGAATTTCTACAAACTCAGAGTGGAATCCAGTCTGAAATTTGTGTTTCTCAACCACTTGCCTTTTTAAATATACTTTTATTAGTCATGTATGAGTGTCCAAGCAATCTATTGCCTAGGTTTGCTGCGTTTTGGGTTTTATAAAAATGGTGGCTTCAGAAACTTAACTTTGTTAACTCGAAGTTATGTTTCACCCATGTCGTTGCCTGCAACTGTAGTGTTTTCAGACACACAGGAAGTATCCATCCTATTGCTGGATCGTTGGATCATTACCAGTTCTTGCCATTAAGGACAATATTCCTATGAACGGTTTTGTCCCTAGGATCTGGGGCCCTCCTCTAAGACTTTCTCTAGGATGTGCACCTAGAGAGGAATCTCTGGGTCATGGGACATGCAAGTGTTCAACTTGATAAAAGTGGTCAGTTTGACTTTATTGCCTGAAGAAATTGTGACCTGACATCCCTCTGCCAGCCATTGAAAGAGGTTGTTACAAAGATGACTCAACAATGTCCAAGAAAACCTTGTGATCTTAAGTGAAAAAGAGGGGGCTGGGGGTATAAAGCTAAACATAATTGTAGCCTTCAGTAAAGGATGGAATATAATCTCAGACTTGCAAAAAAGGCTTAAATGGGGCTGGAATCACAGAGAACTGGTTTCAAGCCTTCAGTTGGCCACTACCTGCCTGTGAGATCTAGAGCAAGTCACTTGACCGCTCTACTCACTTGTTACCTCATTTTAAAATGAGAATGATCACACTTACCTTCAAGTGTTGTATGAACTGAGATCGCTTACATGGTGAGCAAGCAAGTGCTCCGTGGCCAAAATATTAAAGACAGAATATGTGCCAGAATGATTGCCATGGTTTATAGTAGGTATTAAATTATGAGAGGTTTGTTTTATTTTCTATTTTCAAAGTGCCTGAAAAGGATTATATTGCTTTCAAATAGGAAAATTAATTTGTTTTTTAAAGATTCCATTATTTGCTACTTTGTGCTGATTCTTTCTGCTACATTTTTATCCATATACATGCTTCTGCCCAATTTATCACCTCTGTCGGGAGCTGGGGCAAGAATTTGTTTGACATTAGGTAAAGCAGGGAGATATCAGATTCCCCAGGGAGCTTGCTCTGGACCCAAGGCTTGTACAAAGGGAAAGTGGGTCCCAGTTAGATATATTAAGGTGAGAAATCTAATGGTTTGATTGTAGTTAAAAGTTATATCTGCAAACTCTTCTGCTTTCCACTTTGCATAGTCCTGGGACCTGGGTTTTCTGAGTATTAAAGTTTGTATATTATAACAAGGAAATAAAGACCAAAGACACTTAGGGATTGTATTTTTCCCAGCTTTTTAGAAAATCATGGTCTTACTGCTAGTTTATTCTGGACATGGTTATAGTCTCTTGAGATCCCGCAGCTTTGATACATTCCCTCACTCAGTCTGTAAATATCTATTGAACGTTTACTGTGTGCCAGGAACTGTTGTAGATGCTGAAGATACAGAGTAGGAAGAGACAGATAAGACCCTTGCGTCATCCGTTCTAGGGAGCATAACAGAGAGTAAGCAAGGACACAAATAAATGGCTCATGATCAATTCTATGAAGGAAATGAAAGGGGTGATGGGATAGAGTAATGGGATGGGGGTTGTTCTAGAGTTGGAGTCAGGCAGGGCCTCCGAGAGGAGATGACATTTCCACCGAGATCAGAAGGCTGGGGGGAGCCAGCACTGGGAAAACATTCCAGGCAGAGCATATATTTAAATGTAGAGCTTTTATTCAAGGGAGATCATGGCATGCTCTAGGAGCTGCCAGGAAGACCAGTGTGAGCAGGGTGCAGCGAGTAAGGAGGCAACCCTCCCACATAAACTGAGAAATGCTGGCTAGAATATAGTAAACATCATTTAAATGCATAGCTGAGCTCCCAAGAAAGAAAACGTGTTTCTAGGGACCAGAAACAAAAGAGGAAGCAAAAAGTCACCTTACAACGACGGGCTTAGTGTTTCTAGTGCCTAGAATGATACAGGTCTTGGACTCAAGAGAAGAGGGCTGTGCGAACTGACACTCCCCATGTGATACTCCAAGAAGGCTCTCCTGCGCAGGTGACTTCTCCCCTGTGACAGAGGGACACTACCTGTGTGGACAGGAAGACAGGAAGACAAGAGAGCTTGCATTACTGGATCTGGGTTCTGTTTAAAAAAAAAATAGTTCTCTGAGAATTAAATACCAAGAACCCAAGAACTTGCTCTCACACATTTGGGGTTTACGTTTATACTACCCATATCACTCCAGAATCTCCAACTTGAGAAGGAACTCAAACCTTAGTCCTCGACAGGGATACTCACGCCAGAGAGATGTGCCCTCAACAAAGGCTCCACAGAATCGCCAGTGAGAAAGCCCTGCTGTTAAGCTCACAATCCCAAAGTATAAAATGCACAAGGAAAAAAGTCACCGTGTGCAAGAGTACAATAAAAAGAAGGACCAGTCAATCCCTCCAAGAACGTCATATAAGAAAATTATCTGGAGGACTACATTATATATTTTTAATGATTGAAGTCAGAAAAGAAGGCATTTAAAAAGTAGGACATGTGCTCTAAGGAAAAAAATGGCAGCTTTTTAAATAATAGTAGAATTTTTAGATTAAAATAATTAAATAAAAATTTCAGGTGATAGATTGAACAGCCAATTAGTCAGATATGAAAAGAGAATGAAGAAACTGGAAGATAGATGTGAAGAAATTACTCACAATGCATCAGAGAGAGCTAAAAGGTAAAAGAAATGAGAGGTTAAAGGAAATAGAAGATTAAATGGAAAGGTCTAATTTCCTTTAAATTGGCATGCCAGAAATAAAGAATAGAGAGAATTAGGAAAGAGAAATATTCACAGTTATTATGGCTAAAAATTTTCAGATTTAGATGATAGACGGGTAGTAGGCTGAACAATGGCCACCCAAAGATACCAGGTGCTAATCCCTGGAACCCATAAATATTACCTTATAAGGAAAAAGGGTGTTTGCATATGTATTAAGTTAAAGATTTTGAGATGGAGAGATTATGCTGAACTATCTGGTGGGCCCTAAATACAATCACAAATGTCCTTGGAGAAGCAGAGGGAGATTTCATACAGACATATGGAGAAGAGAAGGTGATGTGGAGATGGATTAGAGAGATGGGAAGATGCTGGATTTGAAGACAGAGTGAGTGACCACATGCCGAGAAATTCCAACAGCCGTCAGAACTGGAAGAGACAAGGAAGGGGTTCTCTCCTAGAGCCTCCAGGAGGACGGTGGTCCTGCCAGCACGTTGGTTTCAGGATTTTGGTCTCCAGAACTGTGAGAGAATACATTTATCTTGTTTTAAATCACTAAGCTTGTGGTTGCACATCAACCCCAGGAAACTAATACAGCATGTATTTATATATTGAGAATGAACAACAAGTTCCAAGAAAGAGAAATAAAAATAAACCCACAACTAGAAACACAATAGTGAAACTGCAGAGTCCCACATACAAAGAAAAGGCTTTAAAAGCAACCAAAAAGAAAAGTGTAGAGGACAATAACCAGAGTGATGGTCGATTTTCCAAACCATTACATAGTCTACAAGACAATGGAATAATATCTTTAGATTGCCTACAAAGAAAAATCATAATTCAAGAGTGAGGTAAAATAAAGGCATTTCAGGCAGGCAAAGACTGAGTTTACCACTAATAGAATCTGGATGAAAGAATTGCTGAAAGGTGTACTTCAGAAAGAAAGAAGTAAAAACTAGAAAGGTAAATGAGATAAAAGCAGCACTAAGCAATGATACTGGAAAGACATGTAACTAAATACAAACAGGCACTACATGTAGACAACAATAATACAATTATGACTTGGGGACTATAAATACAAGGTAGAATTAAAATTCCAGATAGTAATAGCATGTAAGACAAGAGAGCTGTTCAAGTTAAAGAGTTCTACGTCTTTGCATTAGGCAAGAGTAGGGTAGAGATGCTGCTTAATTTTAACTTGTCTAAAGTAAAATAGGCAATGAGATAAAGGGAATTGACAAACACAATAGATGACAGGAAAGGGGGGGAAGGGTGCAAAGAAAGCATGTGAACAATAGCAATTACAAAATAAGATTGCCAAAATAAATCGCCATGTATCAGTAAATAAATCTGAATATATCAAGAATCACATAAGCAAATTAACCCCACTATTTAAAAGACAGAATCTTCAATGAATAAACAAAATCTGTACTCTCTATGCTTTTACCAGAAAAACATCCATAAGTATTCAAATCTGTAAGGATTGGAAAGGAAAATCAAAACTTTCATTATTTGAAGACAAAATTATCTACATAGAAAACTCAAGGAATCTACACACAAACTAATAAAGCTAGAGAGTTCAGCAATTGTGTTGGAAATAGAATTAAATATACAAAAATCAATTGCAGACATCAGCAAAAAAGGAAAATGTAGTTTTAAAGAGATACCATACATACTAGGAATAAAAACTTAAAGATACCTAGGAATAAACTTTTACAAGTAAATTTATAAAACTTTATTGAGATATATAAAAAAGACCTAATGAAATGGAAGAATAGGAGATAGACCATTTTCATTAGTGGAAAGAATCAGTATCATATAAAATGTAAATTCTCTCAATTCAGTCTATAAAGTTGATGCAATTCTAATCACTAGCCTAACAGGATTTTCCATGGAAATTATATACATAAAAGCAAAGAGACAAAAAATAATTTTTCAAAAGAGCACTATAGAGAAGGAACGTTTCCCTCCTTGATATGAAGTCATTATGAAGTTGTAGTAATTAAGACTGCATGGTGTTGATGATTCAGAACTAGATAAATAGATCAGTAGAACAAAATAGCTCAGATTTAATTTCAGTTTATAATTTATAATCTTAATTTATGAATTTATGACAGATGTGGAATTACAAATCAGTTAGAAAAACATGAATCAGTTAGAAAAAAAAAGTGCTGGGATTGCCATTTTTCCATATGGAAAAAAATAAATCAGATCCTTACTTCAAATAATGCACAAACATTAATCCCATGTAGATAAAATCTAAAGAAAAAAAGCTTTAAAATGTTTGAAAGAAAACATAGAAGAGAAGCAGATGTGACTCTTACCCCCAGAGGACCTGGGTTTGATCCCTGGGGCCTCCTGGTGAAAAAGAAGAAGAGAAAGGGTGCCTGCATGGCAAGCCAGTGCCCAAGCCAAGCGAGCCAAGTGCCCGTGTGGCGAGCTGAGTGCCCACGCAATGAGCCGAGTGTCTACACGGTTGCCCACGAGTTGAACCGAGTGCCCAAGTGAGTGCCTGTGTGGTGAACCAGTGCCCACACGGCAAGCCAAGTACCTGCATGGTGAGCAAGTGCCTGTGCAAATGAGTGACACAGCAAGATAATGATGCAACAAGAGAGACAAAAGGGAGAGTCAAGGTGAAGCGCAGCAGAAACCAGGAACTGAGGTGGCGCAATTGACAGGGAACATCTCTCTACACCAGAGGTCCCCATGGTCAGATCCCAGTGAATCTTAGAGGAGAAAGATGAGAAGAGAGGACAAAAAGAGAAATAAATAAAGAAGATCACACAGAGAATGGACACAGACAGCAAAAACAGCAGGGCAGTGGGTGGGGGGTGCAGGGGAGGGAGAGGGGAAGAAAAAATATAATAAAGCTATAATCTAATCTTAAAAAAAAAGAAAACAAGATTATCTTCATGACTTCTTTGTATAGAATTTCTTACAAAATATAAATGATTAAAATATATAGTAAGTAAATGTAACTACATTGTAATTAAACTTAAAACAAGAGTCAACACAAAGTGAAAACACAAATGACAAAGTGAGGGTAGATATGTGTGTAGCAGTTTGATGTGATTATGAATTCCAAAAATAGATATTGGATTATGTTTGTAATCTGGTCTGTACTTGGGCATGATTAAGTTATGATTAGGCTTTGATTGGGGCACATCATTAGGCTGTTGAGTCCCCACCCCTTGGGGAAAGGACAGAGTTGAGGGGTTTTGATGTTGGAGTTTGATGCTGAAGCCCTAAGCTAGAGCCCTGGGAAGTAAGCTCACAGAGGAAACAGAAGCAAGCCCAGGAAGAGAGGAACACCGAGCCCAGGAAGAAGCAAGCCCTGGGAAGAGAGGAACTCTGAACTCAGAGAGAAGCAAGACCCTGGAAGGAAGGAACCCAGGAAGCCTGAATCCTTGCAGACGTCAGCAGCCATCTTGCTCCAAACACATGAAAACAGACTTTGGTGAGGGAAGTAACTTATGCTTCATGGCCTGGTATGTGTAAGCTCCTATCCCAAATAAATACCCTTTATAAAACCCAACCAATTTCTGGTATTTTGCAACAGCACTCCTTTGGCTGACTAATACAATGTGTCATACATAAAACCAAAAAAGGATTGATTAGCATCCATAATATATATAAGATATCTACAATTCAATAAGAACAAGACAAATAGAATTGAGGTAAAAAGTATAAACAGAAAATCTACGAAAGAAAAACCTGAATGGCTTTATAACCATTTTTATAAACGCATTTTAAAAGATATTCAGCCTCACTAGTAATCAGGGAACCGCAAATTAAAACAATGAAATACCTTTTCACTGCTACCCAGTCCCGATGCTATGGTGGGGCAGGAAACCCCAGTGGAGAAATGCCCACGACCGATGACATGTTTTGGACTAGATTGGCAAAAATTAGTAAGTCTGATAATATCGAGCTTTGGTGACAATGTAGAGAATAGGAGCTCTCATAGTCTGGAAATGGAAAAATAAATTAGTTCAATTTAAAAAGGAATTTGGCAATATTTAGTAATAATGAAGATGTGCATTTTCTAGGACCCAACATCTCCGTTCTAGGAATATAGCCAGAAAAGTCTCTTATGTGTTCATAAAGAAACCTGTGAAGCCTACAGGTATTTCCTGTAACATTATTTGTATTAGGAAAAAAAATTTATGGTGATCTTGGGGGGAGAAGGGGAGTCTGTAATACACCAACAGAAAAATGAATGAATGACGTGCAATATATTTGTACAATATAATACTGTATAGCAGTTAAAATGTTTGAACCAGAGCTACATGCATCAACATGGATAACTGCAGAAACAGAATGCTGAGCAAAAAATTAAATATTTTTAGAATGATTTATTCGGCATGGCATGAATTTAGTAAATTTGAAAAATGTACAACAATTATACACACACACATATATACACGATACATAAACTTGTGTATATGTAGAATATATATATAGCAGAAGTAGAAAACCATTCATGGGAATGATAAACATCAGTCCTTCTAGGAGGAGAAAAAGAGAATGAGATTAAGAAGGAACACACAGGGAGCCTCACAATACTTTAATGTCATTAATTAATTAAACCAATTAAAGCAAAGTGTCGAGATGTGGCAAAGCTCAATAGTGGATATGTAAACCTTGCTACACTGTTGTCTTTTCATTTATCTGTATGCCTGAAATATTTCATTATAATATCATTTTTAAAATTAGCCAAAATAGGAATGCCAATCCAGACAATAGAGAGATGACATTGACTGGGATTAGAGTGATGGTAGAATGTAGAGAAATGGACAGAACCAAAATATGTTTTGGAGGTAAAAAGTGACAGTCTTGCTTAAATTCACTGTCTCCAGTACAGCGCATGTAACAGCTATTGTTGCTGACCTCCCCCTATATTGTGGGCCTTCCAAGGTGCTCTGGCAGGTTCCCAACTGCCAGTGTCTGTATTGCTGGACACAGGGCTTTCCCCCCACCCATGCCCACCTCTAGAAACCTGTGTTGCTCCAAGGTTAGAGCAATACAGCCATCAACCAAGGACTCTCAGGAATTAGATGTAAATACCCCAGCTCCGACACCTCTCAGCTGGGATAGTTCTTCAGTTCCCAGAGCTTCTCCGTAGTATTAAGCTCCAGGCACTGTCTATGGTAGCAGGTATAATATCAAACCCTTTTAGCTGTCTGCCCTTCCCTATATCCTTCCCCATTTCACTACCAGCGTCAGCTGCTCTTCCCCCAGTGAACCACTTTCATTCATATGCTTGACTCAGATCTGCTTCTGGGAGGACCTACACTAAGACAGCAGCCAAACTTCCAAGCATGTCTGCACACCAGCAAGCACCTCCACTGGAAAGGAGAGGAAGAAGGGTTCCAAGGGCCAAGTGCAGGATAATGGGGAGCTATGCCACATGCAGGAGATGGGCAGGCCTAGCTCAGGGACAGAGGAGAAGAAGGGTTGGCTATGGCTACAGGTTTGCAGAGAAGACAGTGCCTTCCTGCATTAAGGAAATGAGTGAAATTCCAAGGAGCAATGGGCAGCTGTGGCATTTTCCTGACTCTGGGCCTACATTGGCATTTGTGGCAGCGGTGGCAGTGGCTCATTAGGGACAGAATTAGTTGCTTAGCACCACCTGGTTATATGCTATCCTATGCCTAATCCCACTGCAATGTAATATATTTACATTCACATTCCAGACATGTCTTTAGAGCAGGATTTGGCACTGATGGAATCTGCTTTGATATGAAATAATATTGAATGTCACTAGAGAATAACTTCTTGATATAGCATCAAATAACAGTCCAGTTTCCCCAAAGTGAGACTTCAGCAATGACCTTTAAAATATATGTCTTGGAAATAATATATAAAATGATTGCATAGTGTTTAATTTTATTATATGTAAACAAATCAACAACCGCTTCCCATCAGGTATTGTCCAACTGAAGCAATCACACTTCACCTTTAAGCAGGGCTTTTTTATTTTTTTAACTCTAAATCCATGCACCTGGCTCCCGAGTTTATCCCGTTATCAACAGCAAAAACATTTTAGTGAGGAAATGACATTTCTCTGGCTCCCTGATTTGAAAGGAAAGATGCTTTACTTGACTTCGTCTTCTCAAAAGGATAAATAAAAGTCCACAGGAAAACCAGCTTACACAATGTATTTTAAAAGTGCCATGGAGTTGTTGAAACACATCAGTTCAAATGACCATCAGTGAAGTAAGCCTGAGATATTGTCCCCTCCTGGCTGACTGGTATAAAAACAGGGACCAGGTGGCTACTCCAGGCACGAGCTGAGCAAGGGGGCTCTAGAAACGAGGGGCCCCAATCTTTAGAGCCATCAGAAAATGTCATCATCTGAAACGGAACCCACAAGAGACCTCCACATAGAGATTTGCCATCTCTAGACATGATCTTCCCAGTGGACAGCCCATACAGAGTTACCAGTGGAACCAGGGTGTATCCTGCAGCCATTTAAAGAGTCTGTGTGTCCAATGGAAGTGAGCAATATGGGTCATTGGAGAGATCTTTCTAAAAGCAGGGTTGATGAGCAGTTAGCAATGAGCTCGAAGTTATGAAGATCTGAGTTCAAATTTCAGTTCCACGATTTCATAGCTGTGTCATCTTGGGCAAGTTATTTAACCTCTCTGAGGTCATCAGTAAAGTCTAAGCCTTAAAAGCTTGCTGTGAAGATTTAAGGAGATAATATATGTAAAGTGCTTTACAGTGTGCTTAGGCATAATAAGCACTCAGACAGTGGTTGCTTCCCCTATTATTACTGTCAGAGTGCAACTCGTAGAAAGAAAATTGAACCTATATGAGTACATTACAAACCTTCTGGTGGGAAGTGATTTTGCCTTGGTGCAAGGGAAAGGAAATTACAGAATAGGGTTTTGAGAGAATTTATCAGCCCCAAACAAGGAAAAATGAGACTTTGCTTCTAAAGAACAAGCCTTGATTTATAGACAATTAATTCAGCTTTCTTGGCTAGAAAAGGAATTTCTCCAAGGGATTCAGCTCTTGTCTTCTAATTGTATACTCTTCATGAAAATCCTTGTCCATGATCTAATGTCCTAAGTAAGGCAGGCCAAATGACTCTCCCCAGCTCTAAAGCCAAGACCTTCTCCCACTGGAAGTCAGGAAATTAGCTTCTTGCTCATTCATCAGTGTCTTGTGAGTTTGGTTATCATAACTCAATCACCAGGACACTTCTGTGTGTACAAAGAAAAACCACGCTTCCGGGTCTATGTAAATGATGACAAGATGTGGTCTTGCAGTGACTGTCCACCTGTCCCTCCAGGAACTGCCCCCTGTGAATTCATGTCTAAAACTTCAGCCTGCCATTCAGATTTAACTGTCAATATTGTGTTCAGTAACCACACAGAAAAGGGCATTTTGACACTATGTTTTTCATTCCTATATGGATTTTATTGAGCATTTTCAAAAGGACGAATTGTGTTTCTTGATCTCCATCTTTTTGCAAATGGGCAATGCCAACCATGCCAGCATATACCTGTCAGAATACATAATAGATACACCTTTTTTAAGTCATCAGAGTGACCCTATTAAGATAGTGTCCTTATTCTTATTTCACAGATAAGGAAGCAAAGACTCAGAGAAGTTCAATGGCCTTCCCAAAGTCATGAAGTGGGAAAGTGGGCAAGGCAGGATCTGATCCCACAGGCTATGTTTTTTCCACCCTACCTGTGAAGCCGCCTCCCCTCTCCAAACCTCCCCTTGTCACAGGCCATGAGTGCCCCAAGGCCTGTGTCCTGTCTAAGTTGCTCAATGAAACATGCACCTCTTCCCTGGACTAATCAGAGGTTTGGAACATGTTCTGTCTGTGTAGGGATTGGTCTTAAACAATGTGCCTTGGGTTGTAACTAGAGCTACTGCATCAGTTAAAAGAATGTAAATGGTTTGTAATCAGCTTATATCAATTATAAATAATTGTTTTCCCACACAATTCGAGGAAGAGTTCCTAGTGAGTTTTAACATATTAATTGGGGTAATCAGTGGAATAGTTCCATTATGGTATGGGTGCCACTAAAACCACTTCAGCACTGGCTATTGATTACATATATATTGCTCTTTTCTTGCAGTAGGTTGAATGGTGGTGCCAAAATATGGGAACCTGGGAATGTGACATCCAGAGATGAGGTCATGCTGCAATAGGTGAACCCTAAAACCAATGACAGCATCTTTATAAGAGAATACAGAGAGAGATTTGAGACACAGAGGCACAGAAAAGGTTGTGTGAGATAGAGGCAGAGAGGAGTGAGGAATAAGCCAAGAAATACCAGAGCCACCAAAAGCTGGAAGGGGCCAGGAAGGAGACTCTCCTACATCCTTCAGAGGAAGCTCAGCCCTGCTGACACCTTGACTTTGGACTTCCAGGCTCTAGAACTGTGAGAAAATAAATTTCTGTTGTTTTAAGTCACCCGGTTTTTGGTAATTTGTTATAGCAGTCACAGAGAATTAATTGGGGATTCCTGGTTAGAATATAGAATGCATTTCCCTACAAAGACACTACTAAGCATGTTTGACTGTTTTCTTTAGTGTTGCTGTATTAGGATAGTGACAGAACTGTGATTCTGAGACTTTATATGTTAGATAAGCCTTACTTTCCAAGGCTTTGGAACATAAGCAGATTCTATCAATAAATTTGAAAGATTTGGAGTTAGATATTGTGGGGCAGTTTTCTTCATTCAAAACTTAGAACTTTTATTGTGTTGGTGGGTATGGTGACCTTGCAAGAGGAGTCTCCCACATTTTTTAACTACAGAGCCCTTCTTTATATCTCAAATACTTGGTAAAACTCAGTTTGCAAAATGTTATAACATAAACCTTAGCACCCCAACTCCTATGGCTACCATTGTTTGTATGGAAAACTACTTTCCAGGTTCTAAATAACCAACTACAAATGAATTCTTAATCTACAATCTATTTCCAAGATAGTTTTGATTAACTAGGCGATAACTGCTCAATGCAATGGCGTACATAAAAAATTAACAAATATTTTGTGGGCTCTTGAGCTGTCAGGCTAATCTTCCAAAGCCAAGGTCGATATTTTTTGCAAAGTGAGTTTTGTCTCACAATGTTTGGGAATCTTGGACATTCCCAATGCCCATGGGCAGAATAAAAGTTCTGAGAAATTAGACAGTAAAGGAACCCAGTAAACCATAATGAGCCAAGAAGAAAATGGGCAAATCTGCATTTTACGATTGTTTTTTAGGACTTACATGGTATTGTTTTGATTTTGACTGATGAGTTTCATATTTTGTGTTCTGATGAGAACTGATCTCCATGTGTTTTAAAGAACATCCATGAGCTTCGGAGTTGATTTGGTTAACTGCCCTGAAAACGTGTGCTCAGTCAGTATAAGGGCATACATTAAATCACTGCAACAAGTCCGACAGGACAAAGCATCTCCTTTCCCTTCAACAGCACAGGCAGACAACTTGCACTGTTAGCCTGGCCCAGTGCACAAGAAATGCAGGGAGTCAGTCTGCACCATCCAGTCCTAGATTCTTAATCATTCAAGATATACGCTAAGCAGTTATTAGTACTTTATTTCTCCTCCTGTTTCTTCCCTTATATATTCAGGGGAAGGAAACAAAAAGAAAAATCTTACTGTGTGACTGTGTTTAGTCCAGATGCCACCTAATGGGTCAAAACAGATGATGTCTGATATTCAGAATCATTTATCTGTACTTATGTAACACCCTTGCATCCAGAAGTTCTAAAATATGGAATGCCTTGCCACTCACTTGTGACTTTCTATTGTGTGGTCCAGGAGGGAGGTGGGTTTCTAAGAGATAGTAGATCATCTTTCTGTGTTCAATGAGAACATTCTTAGGCTACTGTCTAACTCTCAGGTTCTAACAGCTGAAGTTTTCCCTATGATTCTAGTAAATGAAAATTTTCCCTTATGGAAGCTCATGTGATTATATTCCCCAATTCTATTTAACCTCTGATTATAAACTTGGGGGGGATTTTGGTTTCCTAACTTTTAAGAATGTGCTCCTGCCTGACCTCACAAGCCCCAGCTGGGAGATTCTGGTCCCCAGAGTCATTTCTCTAGGTGATAAAAACCATTATGCAGTAGAACTCTGACATCTGTTGAGTCCTGGGGACCAGGCCCCAGTCCATGTGCTCCACCTACATTGTCCAGTTTGGTCCTCCCAATGAGGGAGGCTTTATTGGTTCCCATTTTATAGATCAGGAAACCGAGACTCTGAAAGACTGTGTGGTTGCTGGAAGCTGGGATTCAACTCCAAGTTGGTCTAATTCCAGATTCTCTTCCCGTCCCCAAATCTCTGGAAATTTGAGGTATATTTAGAACTTGAAAAGGTTGTTTCAGTATTTGATGCTCACCAAGCAAGTCCATACTCATCACAAGATAAAATTATGTAGGTTCCTTAGTCCTGTGGTTGTATTCCATTTCTAGGTCCTCATTAATATAAATTATTACTCAAGTTCATAAAGAACTACCTGTAAATGAACATTAGCCCATGCTCTTCCTAATGCATTTAACTGCAATGTACTACAGCTCAAGATCAAGTTGATCATGGGCAAGAGCTCTACTGAATGGATTCAATAAATGTTTGGCCAGGTTCCTTGAGCTGGAAACTATCAGATTTGAATAAGAGTCCCGGAAAAGTTATAGTCATATTAAAAGTACATCTCAAGTTCTGATTTATATCAAGTTCCTAAATGCTGTATATGATAGCTCATCTTAATTAAAGACTGTCAGGAGGCATGACCTCATTCAGTTAGACAAAGCACTTTCTCAACTCTTAATTGCTGAGCATTCCATGACATTTTAAGGTCAATAAATTTTTAGGTCAATAAATGAGCTCAGAAAGGACAACGTTTTCAATCTAGGGAAGGTACGTGGAGACTTAGATGCTTATAGACATTCCATGGTGCAAGCCAAATTCAAATGTCCTATCTTATCAGAAACCTCAGTTCTTTTTTGAGGATACCTGCAATTTCCTGTACCAAAAAGGTACGGGGAAGACATGGAAGAAACAAACACATCCAGTAAGACCAAACAAAAACTTGGTACAAATAACTCACTATATTGAATTCAAACTGAACTCTGAAAAGACCTTTTATAAATTCTACAAATACTTTAAATTTGTTTTTTCTAATATGCCAGTTTTTCCTCCAGTTAGCAAACAGACCAGGCCCAAGTTGTCTTTTTTCCTTTTCTGTGAAGTGAGCCAGAGAGTTTCAGGAAATATTTACATATTTAGGTCTCAATCAATACTTGGAATTCATGATGAATTTCTTTTCTCCCATCACTATTCAAGAAAGAACAATGTCATATCGTTTTATGATCTTTTAGCAAAGCTCTAGAAAATTGGGTCTTAAGTTATAAACAGAATGAAGAGAGGGCCAGCTCCTAAGAATAGCAATGTGAAATCTCTTTAGCGTCGCCAAGCACTGAGGTCCTGCCCAGCCCACTGGGGCCATTTGTGCTCCATTCATGCAAAGGGGTAAGGACACTATCAGCCAAAACATCCCAATTATCAAGAAAGAAGTGCAGTTTTGCTCTGCTCCCTTTTTCTCTTATTCTGACAGGCAGAAAGTAATCTAGTGTTAGAATCAGATGTCAGATGGACCTAGGTTAGATGTCCTGCTCAGCCTTGAACTAGCTCACCGATACCCAGAAAACCACTTTCCTTCTTCAAGGCTTGGCTTGCCCATCAATAAAAAGGGCCCTCTTTTCCAAAAGAATTGGGATGTGGCTTATATGGACCCACTGTGAAGGCCCAGTCTCTGATAAACAGAAGGTGTTCACTACAGGAAGGTAGTGCCTTTTCCTTTCTGAAATTAATAGACTAGCGAACATGGATCGCAATCACGGTAACAGATGGAAACTATAACTGTTGGTATTTGGGGGCTTCCTGGGAGCTTGTCCTTGGGCTGAGTGTGGTGAGAGCTCTATCACCACCACAGCCTCTCTTTGGGGCGGGGGGGGGGGGTTAATTATCATCATCCTTCCTGTTTTACGCATGATGAATTGAGGCTCAGAGGGTGGGTTGATTTCCCAGGTTCTCGCAGCTAAATTAATAGCAGAACTAGGACACAGATCAATTTCTTGGAGTAAAAGCCAAATTCTTCATGATGCCCACAAGGCAGTCCATGGTGCGGCCCTCCTAGTTTCTCTGACCTCTTCCCCACCACGCTCCTGCTCACTCGCTCTGCTCCAGCCATATCAGTTTTGCCATCCCTCAAACACGCCAGACAGGCTCCCGTCTCAGGGCCTTTGCACAGGCCACCCTCCAGCCTGGAACTTTTCCCTAGGTGACGGCATGGTTAACTTCAAGAATTAGCTCCAATGTCACCTTCTCAAGGAGGCTTATCAGGGCTTCCCTATTTAAAATTCTAATGCCTCCTCCTCCTCCACCTCTACCCTGAGACCTCCCAATATCCTTCACCCTGGCTTGCTCTCTTCCTTTTTGCACATATCCTTTAACTCACCAAGGAATTTGCTTTCCTATATGGCTAATGTGAATGTGTTAGGCAGTGCTGGATGGGCTGCTCCTTAAGAGCTGGGATCTCTGATTGGCTGATGTCTCCCCAGCACCCAGAACAGCATCTGATATATTGTAGAGCCTTAATGAAAATTTGTTGAAAAAACAAACTAGGCAATAAGTGATCCGACTCTCAAGGTCTGAACCGCACCACGGTGGTGCCTCTGGGTACCTGTGGTGTTTGCTCGTGATGAGACATTTGTTCAGAGACAAGACCCATCAGCAAGTAGTTCTTTTGTAACTCCTCAGTACCCAGGACTATGCAGGGTTTGCAGACTCTCCAGGTCTTAGAGTCGGGTGGAGGAGATGAGACACACACTGGGACAGGGGAGAACGCTTTACATTCAGGTGTGGGCTGTGTGGGACCAACTCTGAGTCCTCCAGGAGCTCACAGTAGTGTGATGAGGACAGGCAGCCTAGCTGAGCAGAGACCTCATGAGCTGGGCCTCGGGGGGCTGGAGTGGGGAAAGGGGGGCAAAGCCAGAAGGCTGAACGGTGCATGAGCTTGGCAGTCACTCCTTCCCATTCTCAGACCTCGGCTCAAGCCCAGCTCCCTGGGGAAGTGGTCTCCAACCCCACAACCTCAATCAGGCTCCTGTGTCATACGCTCTCAGAAAACCACATTCCTTTCCTTCAGCGTGTAACCACACATGTTCAATAAATAGTTATTGACTGATGAATAATGAATGGCTGAGCAAACATATGGCTGCATTAAGGAAAAAAGCATGTTAAAAACAGACCAGCATGTCTGAATCAGGTGATGATCTGGGTAAATAGGAGACCCCATCAGCTCCAGAGCACCTACCTGACACTGGCCTTAGTCCAAGGCAATTTCTCATTTAATTCTGTAACAGTCATCAGAGGTGGGCATTTGGGGATTCATTTTACAAATGGTGAAATTAGTTACCTTATCCTAGGCCAAATAGCTGGCAAAGAGTAGAGCCAACATTTTCACTCAAGTTTCAGATTGTTCCAAGCCCCTGTTCTTCCAGGAAGATAAAAGGGAGTGAGGTAGGAAGGTGTGGAGAGTAAGCGTCTCCCAGAATCACGTGAAATAAGAAAGCGTGCAACTTCCCACCTCTCACCCCTGACTCTGATTTTCCTCATGAGCCTAGAAGCAGCAAGGAGAGGTGGGTATTCAGAATATATACATCCCTTGAACTTCCCAGAGGAACAATTTTTTCGAGTAACTATTGAAAATGTGATTGAACTGCCAGATGCACTTGAGGTCAGCTATGTAGATTGCAAAACGTAAGTTGTAGTTCAGTTCTGCAATAGTGAAAAATTTCAAGTCTTTTCATCAAGATGGAAAAAGAAAAGTTACGAGCCCTCTGACATAACTCCACGGGTGATGGCGCTTTAATCTCACCAGTCTTGCAGGCTGGATTCTGTCCATCCAACCTGTGAACTTGACTACTCCCATCAACACTTGCACCATTTGCCCCTCTTATACAGGATTTCTGCAGTTCCTTTCTCCTGAGGTCTTGCAATGTGCTGTCCTTTGGTTCTTTAGCATATATCATTGTATTTGGTTGTGATTGCTTTCTTGATAATTGCATGAATGTACGTTTCTCTCTTAGCTCTTTAATCTCACAATAATCCTCCTATAAGGCTATTTGTTTGCTTTTAATGCTAGTTTTTTATTGACATAATTTACTTAAAATAAAATAAGATTAAAGGTTTTAGTGTATGTTCAATAAAACCTGACCATGTGTAAATCCTTGAAACCTCACTCCCTCCCCCACTCTCCCATGGAGCTCTGGAATATTTCCGTCTCCCCAGAAATTTCTCTCATGCCCTTGTCTAGTCAATGACTACCCACCACAGGGGCAGACTCCCTTCTGATTTTTTCTACCATAGATTAGTTTGGCCTGTTCTAGAACTCCATTTTAAAAAGAATTACATGTTGTGAACTCTCTTTGTGGCCAGTTTCTTTCACTCACCATAATATTTTTGGAGATCCATCCATGTGGTTCCTTTTGTCCTTTTTTTTAAAAATTTCTCTCCCCTTCTCCCCTCTCCCAGCTGTCTGCTTTCTGTGCCCATTCGCTGTGTGCTCTTCTGTGTCCACTTGTATTCTTGTCAGCAGCACCCAGAATCTGTGTCTCGTTTTGTTGCGTCATCTTGCTGCATCAGCTCTCCGTGTGTGCGGTGCCATTCCTGGGCAGGCTGCACTTTTTTTGCACTGAGCGGCTCTCCTTGCAGGGTGCACTCCTTGCACGTGGGGTTCCCCTTTGCGGGGACACCCCTGCATGGCCCAGCACTCCTTGCGTGCATCAGCACTGCACATGGGCCAGGTCCACATGGGTCAGGATGCCCAGGGTTTGAACCTTGGACCTTCCATGTGGTAGGCAGACGCCCTATCAGTTGGGCCAAATCCACTTCCCCCTTCTGAGAAGTGCTCCATGGCATGAAGATGCCCCCATTTGTGTATCCATTCTCCTGGTCATGGGCATTTGGGTTATTTCCAGTTTGAGGCTAGTAAGAATAAAGCTATCATGAACACTCTTGTCTGTTTCTCTCTCCCTGCTCCCTCCCTTGCTTCCCACCACCACCACTTTCCTTACTGGTTCAAGATTCCTGTTTGAGTTTGGCAGAAGTCACCTTACAGGGATATTGACAAGGTTGTGTCTTACCGGGATGCTTCCAGATGATGCATTTCTGCCCTGTCCCGTCCTACGCCCCATCTGCCAAGGATTTCAAGTGAGCTACACCTAATCTCCCTCCCCAGCCTCTCAAGTCTGCACTTCTAGAGCATTGGGAGGAGAGGGAACCAACTGAGGAGGAGAGAGAGTCAGGAAGACAAGCGGGGCTGCACTGCCTGTGTACCTGCCCTAGCCCACTCACCCTTCAGGGCCTGGCGGCAGCCACCCCTAGAGGCCTGAGTGCTTACAGTTTCACCCCAGGCTTCCTCCGGCTTCCTGCTAACTGGCCACAGTAGTTAACTTTCTGGGTACTTAGGGCCCTTCGTGAGGATGCACTTGGTAGATGGCACTCGTGGGCCTCAATGGCAAAGGCAAGAGGGGATGTGGGGAATTTGAAAAGGCAAAGAAAAGGAGAGGTGTAGACAGCTACAAGCTGCAGTGACGACAATTTTTTGCAGGCTGGATCAATTATCAAGAGGTGCACAGAAAAAAAGGCATTCATCCATGGCACGTTAACTTAAAAATAAACAAAAAATAATATAAAACACCTACTCTTGTGCTAAAAAAGAATTAAAATAACCGATTCACAAGATAAAATTCAAGGATACCCAGCCCTTCCTTTGTTGGAGCTGAAGTTCCAGCTGTCCTTCAATGTGTCCTGCCTTCACCTTGCTCTGTAAGAGGGATTGGGGAGTTATTTGAGATGCACCTGCCTTCTACGGTCCTGTAGATGTCCTTAACTTTAGACATTGTCCACGGCCATAGAGGAGAGAGGTATGGAATGGACCTCATGTCTCCCCTGAGATCTGGCAATGGTTCTGCAAAGCTCTCAGGGACACAGAGCTTTGCAAGGACTGCTGCTTATGGGGAAACCAAGGCCTCTTCCCAGCATTCTTGCCTCAAAGAGGAGAAGTCTCTTGAGAAAGACTGTTGGCTGTACTCTCAGGGGTCTACTAAGGATGGGGATCCATTTGGTAGAAAGGTCGGGAAATTTGATTTCTGATGTTCAGTAGTGTCCAGGAGAGTCACTTGGCACCATATTTCATATCTCTTTGATAACATACTTTGGGGAGTCTCATGAAGGACAAATGGGGCAAGGGAATTGACTTTGGCATTTGTGGGAAGAAGTTTTCCCTCATTACATCCTTCCTAGTGGATCGTGTATCCTCCCATGAGCTTGGAATATCAGTTCTTATCCTTGGAGCCAGCCCATCTACTCAGCAGGCTGAGCTCTATCGTTATAAATCACACAGCTGGCTGAGAACACTGGGACATCTGGGAGCAGGAAGTAGGACTTTTACATGGACCCTTAGTGTGGATAGGGGATTTTAGGAAGCAAGGCTGGAGGAAAGCTGGTTTCTGCAGAAAGATGACAGAGAAGAAAGTGGAGCAGGATGTGCCTTGGGCACGGCAGGAGGATGTGCCCAGTCATAAGACCAGGATCCTGCCCCTGATAAAGCTTCCTTAGCATCAGGGACTGTCTTCATTACCTCCTTATACCAATCACTTATTTTCATTACTGCCACCCACCACACCTTTGGAGGAAATTGATAAAAATGCCTTGTATGAGGCCCAGGTTTTCTCCAGGAACCAAGGTCTTTTGCTTCTGTCCCCTTCTTATTGTGGCATTCAGTGTCCTCCATCATGGTGTCCTCAATCTTTCTAGAACATTTTCTCATTGCACACCTGTTCACCCTATTTTCCAGGCCCACAAAATGCCCACCATGTCCTTATCATGCCTGTTCTTTCTCACTCTTATACCTGGACTCACAATAGCACACCTGTAATGCCTACCCCCCCATCTCTGTCTCATGAACCCTTACTCTTCATCCCTGGCCTGGTTCAAATGTCACCTCCTGCCATCATTAATCACTCCTTCTTCTGTGCTCCTGAGGCACCTTGTGTGAAGCTGGGCACAAAGCAGGTCTCATCCTACTTTCTCCCACACAGGTGTGTATTAGTTGAACACCCTATTAAGGCAGCAATCTCCACCATTCTTTTTTTTTTTTTCCCATTTATTTCTCTCCCCTTCTCACCCCGCCCCCACCCCCAGTTGTCTGCTCTCTGTGTCCATTCACTGTGTGTTCTTCTGTGACTGCTCTTATCCTTATCAGCAGCATCAGGAATCTGTGTTTCTTTTTGTTGCATCATCTTGTTGTGTCACCTCTCCGTGTGTGCAGCGCCATTCTTGGGCAGTCTGCACTTTGCTTCGCGCTGGGTGGCTCTCCTTACGGGGCTCACTCCTTGCGCATGGGGCTCTCCTACGCGGGGACACCCCTGCGTGGCACAGCACTCCTTGCACGCATCAGCACTGTGCATGGGCCAGCTCCACACGGGTCAAGGAGGCCCCCGGGTTTGAACTGCGGACCTCCCATGTGGTAGGCGGATGCCCTATCCTTTGGGCCAAGTCCGCTTCCCTCCACCATTCTTAACACCACACCCTACATATGCTAGAACCTGGGCCCATGTTTACTTAATTGAATTCAATTCTGTTGACATGCCAACCCCAGTTCCCTTGAGCTTGCTTAGGTATCTGCCTTCTCCACCCCTTAGGCATCGGTTCCCTCCTCCGCTGTCTGAGGCACTTATGACCCACTGTTGTCCTCACCCATGTGGCCTGCTGAGCTTCTCAATTCTAAGCTGTCTGAACCCTAACCTTGGCTCCCCTACTGACCATTGCTCAATGGTTGCAGTAGATGCTATCGGGGTCCCACCATATCCCCTCGACAGTCACGCTTTCAGTGCTTGCTGAAGATCCTACTAAAAACCTGATGGCCCCATTAAAATGTTTGAAAATGATATGCAAAATCCATGGTCCATTTCTAAATCTTAGTGTTGATTTAGGAATTTTATTGACAATTCCAGTTGCTACTGCCTCAGCAGAATAAAATTCCTCCAATTCCACTGAAATTAACTTTTACAAATCTAATATTAAGGTATTAATTTTTATATGAAAATAGTATTAAAGTTAATTTTTAGGCATTCCTATTTTTCTCAAGAGGCATATTGAAATTATTCAAGTATGAAATGATATGATATCTAGGATTTGTTTCAAAATAATTGGATGGAAAGAGTTGGGAAGTTTAGATGAAGAAAGATTGATCTAGAATTGATTATTATGGAAGATGGCTGATGGATATGTGGCAGGTTTATTATACTCTGACATACATTGGTAAATATATGAAATTTTCCAAAATAAAAAGTTAAACAAACAAACAAAAAAAATCCTGATGGCTCTGCCTTTGCTCACACATAGGTTAGGCTGAATATCAGGTAGTTACCACCCTCAGGAGTCACCCTCAGCCAATGGAAAGTGAGAGAAGGTTAAATGCCCCAGCTTCGTTGACCTCGGGAGGAACAACTCAGAGGCACATCATAGTCTTTCGGTTTCCCAGCTGAGCCCTAGTTGCCTGCAGTGATAACCTGCTCTTCAATGGACCACCTGTTGGCTTCCTCCCCTTCTCTTCTCCCTTGCGCACACCTCTTCTACTGCTTCCTGGGATCCCTTTCCATGTAACCCACTTGCCATAGATCCTTGTCTTGAGGGCTCCTTCCAGGGCAGGCTGCCCAAGAGGCAGTGAATAGCCCTCCTTGCATCTTTGACCTTCAGCAAGCTCTTTAAACCTCAGCTGCCTCATCTGAGAATGAGGGTAGTGACAAGGCCCACCAATAGTGGTGACCACATGTGGACCTGTACTGTGGGCAGACTCTTTGTCATGGGCTTAACACAAATTATCTCAATGAACACTCCCAGTAACCCTCTGAGTCAAACACTACTGTGATCTCCATCTTACAGATGAGGGAAGGGAGATACACACACATAATTAGATGGTCAGTCTAGAATCACCCAGGTGGTGAGAGGTAGAGTCAGGACTAAATTAGACAATAGTTACAAGGAGAAGGAGGATGATTAGGACAATGGTGGTGGCAGCTACAGGTTGTGACAATAAGCTGAGTGAACCCCAGAAAATCCTGTTCTTAAAGCTAATCCATTCCTGTGCACGTATACCTATTGTAGGTGGAAACTTCTGATTAAATTACTTCTGTTAAGGGCCTTTGATTAGATCATGGGACCAAGGGTGGGTCTTAATCCTCTTACTGGTGTCCTTTAAAAATGGAGAAATAAAAAGCTGCAGACATAGAAAAAAACCAGCAGAGACAGAGAGAAGCCTCCAGAAGTTGAAATCAATGAACCCAGAAGAGAGAAAAGCCATAGACAGAGTAGCCTGAAGCTGAACTTGACCCAGAGGAGACTGCCTCTGCTGCCTCCTCTGGGCATACCATATGCCTGATGGCCCACGGCTGTAGCTCAAAGAGACAGTCTCTTTAGATGATGCCTTGACTTGGACTCTTTCACCGCCTCAGAACTATAAGCTTTCAACCTAGTAAATCCCATTGTCAAAGCCAGCTCATTTCTGGTATATTGCAAACTAAAACACAGGTATTAAGGGCTTTCTTTGTATCAGGCACTTACATACATTTTCTGGTTTAAATCTTAAAACATTCCTAAGAAGTAGTTACTATTATTAAACCCATTTTACAGCGAGGAAAACCAAAGGCCTGAGATGTGAAATAATTTGCTTAAGGTAGGTCAGCTGGTCAGTGGAGAATCAGGATTTAACTCCGGGCTGTCTGATTCCAGAGCCCACTTTTCAACCAACATGCTCTGCGTAGATGCCACTTAGCACATGCAGCTAATTTTTATTTGACTTTACCGTCCTTCATTTCCAGCTCTGTTTCCTTATCTGGCACTTTACCTTCTTTCACCAACCCACCCTAGATCAAGAGCTTTTGTCTTCAGGGGGAATTTGACAAATAGTCTGTCTTATTCTCCTCCTCGGTGAAGTGAGCCTGTTCTGAAAACACCGATGTTCCCTTGACGTGTCCCAGTTAGATCTGTGAGGAAATACAGTGAGTCAGGGAGCCACTCATCCCCGCTAGATAAAGCCATGTCAGCCTAGGATCTGACAATTCCTCCCCCATTCTTCACAGGCTCCCCGGCTCCCACTCACCTCCCTGCAGCCTGCAGCTGGGGCCTCCAGCTCACTGCCAGTCTCTTCCTGTTCCTTAACTCATAGACTTGAGCATATTTACCGTGATGGGGATAATTTTCAGAACAAAGCCAATTTAATGTGCATGTTTAAGGGACTCAGCTTCCCTTTAAAGTCTTCACTGAGGCCAGTGAGCAATTTTCAACAATCATGAGAAATGATGCATTATCCTGGACAAAGAGAATTAGCCTGGGAGACCTGCACCTCCGTTCTCGCTCTCGCTCGCCTCTCTCCTGGCAGTCAGAAACAACGCCTTGTGAGACTAATTGTCCAATTTCTCCAACAAGATCAATTTGATGTAATTTTTTAAATAGAAAGGAGAGGGAGGGGGCATTGCCATTCCCTTTGCCTCACTCCCCTCACCTGCCACATGCTGCAACGACCTGCAGGTACAGGTCGGAAATGAGAAGGCTGGGACACGCCTCGTGCTGAGAAGTGTGTGTGGGAGACGCTCCTGGGCCAGCTTTCATAGGGACGTGTGATGCCTTTCCCAGATGCTTCTAGACTTGCCATTTAAGAGACATCAAAGAGGGCAGTGTTTGAAGTGAAGAGAAAAGGAGATGAGGGAGGATGGAGGAGGAGGTGCTGGCCACTTCGGGGACGGCCGCGTGTTCCTATTGTCTAACATCCTCGAGAAGGGGAGCTGGGCCAGGGCTCTTGAAAGAAGCAGGTTAGCTCTCCTCCTATTCCTGCCTCCCCGTTGGGTCAACCTTTTCACGCATAACCTGCCTGGCACCCAGTTAAACTCTGAGAGAGATTGGAAAGTCCTCATTTCCCTGAGGCTGAGAGCAAACGGAGAAACACAGCACACCCCACTTCTCTGTTTATGTTTAGCCCTTGCAATGGTCTCGGAGTTATAGACCCACAGAAATGTTAAGTTTACTTATTCAACACAGATATTTATTGAGCACCTACAATGTGCCAGGAACCCTTCTCAGTGCCAGAGATACCTCAAGAACAAAACAAACCTAAAGAAAATACCTGCCCTCGTGGAGCCAACTCTATAGTGAGGGGCCAATCAATGAACAAATGAACACGACATCTAGTCTGTCAGAGGGAGACAAGCCCTGTGGGGAAAGAAGCAGCAGAAGGTAGACAGGGGATGTGGGGTCATCTGCGAAGACATTTTGGAAAGACGGTTCAGTAAGTGAAGGGGTAAGCCACGATGACGTCTGCAGGAAGAGCATTCTAGACAGACGGAACCAGCGCTGCAAAGGCCCTGAGGCAGGAGTGTTTGAGGACCTACAAGGAGGCCATTGTGTGGCTGGAGAACAGTGAGTGAGGGGAACCCCAGCAGAAGATCAGATGGGAGATGCGACAGTGTCAGGGGATACAGCTTTCACTCCAAGTGAGATAGTATCTTAACCTTGAGAAATGAATGAGAAATTGTCATTGGAGTCTGGGATGGTTTCATGGTGTGCCTGCTAAACATCTTCCAAAGTTCCCTGTGGCTGAGAGGGAAGGGTATAAAGTCCTTCACAATATAAAGAACCTGCTGTTACCCCACATAAGCCCTTTGTGCTCGCTAGTCCTCCACCCGTTCTAATACATCTTCTATTTTTACTCCCCTTGGTGATTTCATCCAGTCTTCAGCCTTTCTTGCCATCTATATTCTGACAATTGCCATATATATAAATATATATATATATATATTCCAAATTCTTCTACTGAACTCCAAGCACATATATCCAACTGCTAACTCAGATGTCAAGTAGACAGCACAAACTCAAGGTGAACTGAACTCCTGATTTCTCTCCATCCCCTAAACCTTCTCTGCCAACTGCTGTCCCCTTCTGAGAAGATGGCAACCTCATCCTTCTCCCACCACAGGCCTTGTCATTACTGTGACCCCTCTCTCTTTTCTCATACCCTGCATCTCATACTCTTTTCTCATGCCCCCATCCCGTGGGCTCAACCTTCAGAATATATCCATAGTCTGACCACATCTCACCCCTCCTCTGCCATCACCCTCATCCGAGCCACCATCCATGCTCTCCTTGATTCCCACAGTAGCCTCCTAATGGGGTTCCCTATTTGTAGGGATTCTATCCTCAGCGTAGAAGCCAGTATGTGCTTCTTTGCTCAAACCTTCCATGGCTCCCCATTTTACTCAGAGTGACAGCTAAAGTCTATAACTGTGCTGTCCGCTGAGAACTTTTTGGAATGATGGAAATGCTCTATCTTTGTACTGTAGGGTAGCCACTGGCCACATCTGGCTACTGAGCCCTTGAAATGTGGCTAGTGTGACTAAAGTACTACGTTATACATTTCATTTCACTTCAATTAATTTAAATTTAAGTAGCCTCATGTGGCCAGTGTTGGGCAGTGCAAGTCTACAAGGCCCAATGTAAGTTGGGCCCGCAACTCTCTGGCCCCCTTTTCTATACCCACCCCCAACTTGTCCCACTCCAGCCACTCTGACTTCTTACTTTTTTGTTCCTCAAAAGCACCAGGGGAAGCGGATTTGGCCCAATGGATAGGGCATCCGCCTACCACATGAGTATAAATTAATAAATTAAGTCCAGAAGGTAATGTTGGCTCTTTATGGCTTATGGTGGAATTTTTCTATCTTCTGAATATTCTTCCATTAGAAGATTACAGTGCTTTTCACCCATTTCCTGTGCAGATCACTCTCACTCTAAAACTTAAGTGGTCTTAACCCCCCATTAGCATCTTCTGGACCTGTACATCTCAATTTGTGGTCCTGGGAGCAGTAGTATCAGCATCACCTGGATCTTGTTAAAATGCAAATTCTCAGCTGAGGCCCAACCCAGACCCACAGAATTGGAAATCCTGAAGATGGAATCTGGCAATCTGTACTTTAGCAATCCCTCCAGGTGATTCCATGTCTGCTCAAATCTTAGGGTACTAGTGCTCTAAAGAATGCAATTTGGAAAGAAGTGACTTATCCCATTCTCTTCCAGATGTGTTTGGATTTTAATGCAAATTAATTATCTGCAGCTGCAGCTTTTAAAGTCTCAAAGGATTAAACTCTATGGTGGAATTTTACATGGCAAGTCAAAATCCTATAAGACTGGTTTTTGATGTGGCATTTGTTAGACTCAGCAGCAGGACATTAAGGATGAGATTGGCACTAACTGGAGAAGCACCTAGAAAGAGACCTTGAATAAAAGGGTCAGCTCAGACCAGCAGAATGTCTCAGCCTAGATGTTGGATCAAGTGTTAAAAACTGCTCTTTGACCTTGAATAAAAGGGGGAAATGGCAAAGACAAATGAGTTGATATGGCTAAGAGTCTCCCAAAAAGAGTTGGGAGGTCATCAGAGGGGTCACACTTACACACACCTCAGCAGGACACCAGAAAAAGCCAAAGTAGATACAACCCTAGGTACTGGTTCTCCTGAAGGCTATGGAGATCCACAGGGTATATAATCATGGCAGATGGATTTGCAGCCCTGTGCCATGTCAGAGGGCCCTACTTTGGAATTTGTGCTCCTGAGTGTGATGGAGATGGACTCAGATGTGACTTTTCTACACATGCCTCTTCTGTCACTTTTACTGAATCTGTAGCTGGCGCTAGGGATGGTCCATACTCAGGGGACTTGAATCTCTGAACTGCCCATGTGCTAGCTGGGCCCTGAGCCTCAGCAGAGTGGTGACTCCCACTCTCTGGTTTGTTGGTCTTACCCAGGTCAGCTAACAGGGAGATGAAGATGGTCAACCACCTCATTAGGGAATCAAGAGTGCCTACAATTGCAAGCAGAAGAACTGCATCCATCATCCATGTGGAATCTAAGCCCCCTCATGATCTAGAGGTGGAGGGGACATCACCATCCCAGGGTCCACAGAATGGAGACATAAAATATGGACTAGAGTGGACTTACTGATATTCTACTATAAAACTGTGACGAGTAATAAAAGAAAGTTTAGCATTGAGGTGGAGAAAGTTGCTGAGGGCAGGAAGAAGAGATGTGATGTGGGGGCACTTTTGGGATTTTGACTTGACCTTAATGATATTTCAGGGTCAGATGCTGGACTTTATATATCCTGCCATAACCTACTGAATGTACTGGGGGAGAGTGAGAACTACAGGGTGAAGTATTATCTGTGTAGTGCAACAGTGCCCCAAAATGTGTTCACCGAGTGTGATGAGGGTGCTGCAATGATGAGGGAGGTTGTTGGTGTGGGAGGAGTGGTGTGGAGGGGTGGGGGGTATACAGGAACCTCTTATAATTTATAGTGTTACTTTTTTGTGTGTGATATATATATCCTCAAAAAAATAAAATTTACAAAAATGATGTGGTGGGGGGGTGAGGAGTGGGTTATATGGAAACCTCTTATGTTTCTTGTTTTTTTAAGTCTTTTAATGTAACATTCCTTGTGATCTATTAATTTTAATTTAAAATTTTTTTTTAAATTAAAAGAAAAAAAAGGATGAGATTGAAAGAGGAAAAGTGAATACTCAAATTAACTGTAATTTTTAACAGCAAAAAAGAGACTCTTAGTTGATTTAAACTAGAAGATGAGTTAGGGGAATAGATAGGTGGTGATCTCATGCTAGATGGACCACAGAAAATCATGTCCTTAGAGCTAATCTATTCCTGTGGGTCTAAGCCTATTGTAGGTGGGAACTTTTGATTAGATCACTTTAGTTAAGAGCCTTTTGATTAGATTACTTTAGTAAGGTATGGCACAGAGTGGGTCTTAATCCTTTCTGGAGTTGCTTATAAATGGAATGAATATGAAGACACAGGTGTTGAGAGAAAGACACAGGAGCTCAGAGAAGAACCCACAGAAGCTTTGAAAGAAAGCCACAGGAACAGAGAGAAACCCACAGAAGCTGAGAGAGGAAGTCATGGAAACTGCGAAGACGATGCAACAAGACCCAGAGGAGAATGGAGCTACCACCATCTACCTTCCCATTTGACAGAGGATTCCAGAATCACCAGCAGCCAGTCTTTGGGGAGAGTACTACCTGATGCCTTGATATGGACATTTTCACAGCCTTAGCACTGTCAGCTTTTAAGCTAATAAAACCCTAATGTAAAAGCCAACCCATTCTTGGTATATTGTTTTTGGCAGTTTTTAGCAAACTAAAACAAGATAAATCTGGTAAAGTGAACTCTGTACTAGAAGCCAGAAAATCACAAGCTGGGTGACTGCGAGCAAGACAATGAACCTGTTTGAGACTTAATTTCTTTCCTAAAAAATGGAGAGAAAATCCAGGGCTGCCATATACAGTTGGGCAGGTTGCACCCTGCATGAAGGGGTCCCTGCTCACAGGCAAATTGGGGTTGCAGTCAACTTAGCCAGGCTTTGTTGCCCCAGAGGGAGGGGCATCTTTGTCTAATTCACCACAGGCACCCTATGAGCCAGCTGAGACTCTGATAATACCTACTCCTGACTGCCTCATCGAGGATCAAAAGAGATGATGAGTAAGAAAGCAATTTGAAAACTACAAGGTATTATATAAATAAAATGTAGGATATTTTTTTGATTGTTGCTGCAGCCATTTCATTCCATCTGGTGAACCAAATACCAAATACCTGATACACTAAATGAACACAAGCCACTATACATTCACCAAAGCTGATACTGTAAAATGTAGGGGCCCAAAAAAATGGGCAAGATTTTTGAGTCACAGGAATAGGGACTCCCAGAGTGATTCACCATGGCCTTGGGAGTTTTGCCACTTTAGGGGACAAAGGACTGGCTGAATTCTCTGACAGTCCGAGAGAGGCCATAGCTAAATCTTCTAGCCTCTCAGGTTTGGGTTCTTATTAGCAAACCCACAGGGTCTCAGCTTGTGGTTTCTGAGTTGGCCTGGTGCGGTGATCCACCCAGGGAATAGGGCAGAAGCACCTGATGACCCAATGGCTCTATGATGGGGCAGCAGATAACTTCAGAAGAGTCAGGCTGGACAACTCTTCATCTTGTGCTCAAGAAAAAATAAGACCCTTTCGAATATTTGAGCTTGGGGATCCTAACTTTCCTGACAGGAGAGCCCAAAAATCCCTGTTGACCTGACTTCTTAAGCATCAGTACCTAAAACTGAGCATCCAAAGCACTTTTTATCAGAGGAAGCAGTCTTGTTCATTGCCACCTTGTGGCAGCTTAGCAATATAGCATCGCCCGGGGTGAGCTGACCCCTGCTCTCTCTGGCACTTGGGACCTTTGTAGAATTTCCCTTCTGCTTGAGATGGCTTCGCTGTTTTCTTTTCCCAAGTTTCCCTTTTAAAGACATAATAAGCCATTAGCCCATCTCGTTGAGACATCTGTGTGATCAGGATGAACTTGGCCCGTCACTCCCCTCTCTGGTTCCCATCTCTGTCTCCACTCCACCCCGCTCCCTTGAATTCTAAAATTCCTTGCAACCCTGAAATGTTTGGGTTCCTAAAAGGTGATCTGGGTGTCCCAGGTAATATACTAAAAGAAGCATTTGTTTTTGTATTGTTTTGTTTTACGAATCAGAAAACACCTCAACACCACTCTCCACCCCGCACTGAACTCTGCGGGGGCACAGCTCCCGGAGAGATTTCTGCACCATGAGATAAGGTGGCCGGCTGCCAGAGGGGCCACTGGATCTTTAAATGCTGCTTAATTAAGTTCCAGCCAGCAGGCTACCTCTGTAAGCCAAGGGGCTCTTCGAAGATAAGACACAACACACATCCAGGGATGGCGAACAGAGGTTTGTTCTAGTGATGAAATAAATCAAGACCAGCCCATTCCATTTGCAAATGGAGATTATTCGTGGAAGAGTCCTGTAGTCTCTGAAAGAGTGGGGGTCGCCATGGGATTGGAAGCCGCTGGCTTTTCTGCCCACCCTCCTGGGCTCCGAGGGAGGCAACTCTGGTATTAACTGGGACTAAGAGATAAGACGAGATATCATTCCCAGGGAAGAGAGCACATCCTTTCAATTCTGGTTTTGAATCCCCAGTGACTCATCGCTCCTGTACCTCCCGCAGGATGTTCACGATGCACTGTGTATTCATGTGACCTCTTGTGTTTTGCTGCCAGCGTTAGAATGATAAGTACGTTCTGTGGTCTTTCTGCTGCTGAAATGGTGTGCCTCTCTAATTTTATACAGGATTGCTCTTTTCTTCACTTCCTATGTGTGAGAGTTCTCAGGGCTTCCAAGGTCCTTTGAGCTTCAAAAGAAAAAAAATGTAAGCCCAACCCCCTGCTTAGAAATCACAAGATCTTGCTCACGCTAAAGGCAGGTGAGTTAAAATTTGTAAAACTGAAGTCACCTCAACTTTAGTAACTGCACAATGTAATTTTTGAAAGCATCGAGGTCTTAATAGTAGAATTTCTTGACAGACTTCAAGGTGTGTGGTGTGGACACAAAGTAACTCTCAAATTTTGAATTTCCAAGGTTTTCAATGAAAACCTTTGTAAGATATATACCCCTTAAGAAAAACACTGACAAAAAATTCCATTGGAACACCAATCCCCAGCCCTGTGGTTTCTTTGGGGTCACTGCCCTGCTCTGCCATCACCAAAATTAATTTATGATTTTAATTTAAATAAATTAAAGCTGGTCTTGGGAAATTCCCAACCCTCTTTCAGATAATCATCCAGGGAGGAAGGCAGAGAATTTTACCCCCTAAAATCCTTTCATGGTATAAGGTAGCGAAGTGTCTGATTAAATTGTACCATTGTGCCTATTTCTGCTGTGTCTATTAAAATACTTAATGAAGGTTTTCAAAACTTTTTATTTTGAAATAGTTTCAAACTGACAGGGCAATTGCAAAAATAACACCAGACCCACACAGAGAGCCCCAGCCACACACTCCCAGATACCCAGAGCCACCAACTTTTAACATGTTGCCACATTGGCCATATCATTCTATCTACCCACCTATCTGTCTATCCACCATGCATCTATTAAGATGTTTAATTTAATTCTTTAAATGCCTAAGCTTCAGCATTGGCCAGCTTTGCCTCCTCTTCTCACAGTCCCACATGAACCTCAGAGAGATTCGGCTCCAGCTTCTCCTCTGCACTCTGACGTCAACAACATGTGCTTGAGCTTTTTGGGGTGATACTTGTTTGCCCTTTAAATTCCTCCCCAAGTTCAGAGCCAAATGAGAAGTAGGCACTGCAATGGATCAGTTAACATCTGGAGATAAAGTGTCAGCCTTGTCACTGACAAGAAGAACAGTTAACTAGGGCTGGGGTACTTGGCTGAAGTGAGCCGCCACAATGAGCCTCCCAAGACTTTACTCTTTACACTGACCCACCAGCAGAGCTGGCAACCACAGGTCTCCCAGACAGGGATGAGGCAACTACAGTAGGAGCTTCAGAGTAAAAGAGCATTCCAGAAGGCACCAAGTCCACCAAAAGATTCCAGAAGGAAGGGGCTGAGCCACAGTTGCCAAGTGCCTTCTCCCTTGGATGAGTAGAAAGGATGATGGGAAGAGAAGCCAGGGAATTTGTAGTTTGCCTCCTACTCTCCTCGGGAAACTAAAAAAAAAAATTCCCAGCTTGAGTCTCTCACAGTCTATTGGGTTTAAGCATCAAGTTCCTGGTCAACCAGGTCCCTGGCTATGTTCATCAGGGTGGCCCAGTCACCACCACGGACACACTTGACATCAGCCACCACACCTGGGTGGACTCCCTGGTACCAGGTGGTGGGGACCATTCAACATTTGCTCCCAGAGACCCTTGAATAGTGAAAGCAGTATATTGATTAAATTAACTCCAAGACCCTGATGTGCCCTGCAATCAAAACCCACTCCCTATTCTGTTTCCCATCTCAAATTACATCCAGCTTGTGTCCAATGTAGATTACCAGAAGTCATGCAATGAAATCATTGACAGCAGCAAGATAATTCAAAAATATGCCAACTAGCTAGAGAGGCTCGCATTTTGAATATCACCCCACTCCCATTATGAACATTCCAGAGAGAAATTAAGTCTAAAATTTATATCTTTTCTCTCTCTGACAAACTAAAGTTTAAAGTAATTAAAGCTCTAATTCTTAAAATTCAAAAATCACCTTCTCTGATTCCTTATTCTGCTCAGCTTGTGCTTTGAATTTTGGGGTCTGCAACCAACATTATTTAGAAACAAGGATGTTTGCAAGATCTGGCACCATCCAATCTGCTGCTTTTTTGAGCATTGGGCCAAGAAACAATCCTTCCCTGACCTCATCTCTGTTATTTCAAATACACTTGGAGCAATTTGTGAGTGAGTTTAATGAGCCCCCGATGACTCTGTTTGAGAAAAGGGATGGCATACATTTCCAGCTTCAAGTAAAATTGTAGCCTCTCTTGGGAGAGGTTTATCGTTTTGTGCCTGGCTCCAAGTTGGTGCTCCAATTTGCTCTTTCTGGGCAAATGCTCTCCTGCTGGTCTGAGACACAGCGAGCTCGGGGAGATGCTGGGGAAGTACTACTCCCCCACTCTTGCAGCATCCTTCTGCCTGTCCACCATCCTCACCTGCCCTACCCTTTCCTGGCCAACCTCTGTCCCTCTTGCTTCACCTTTGATGTCTGTTTACCCAATTTCTGACTGACTTGGGCAATGGAATGTGGTTTCGTGATAGCTGGCACAGGGCACTTGACTTAAACAGACCTGCCGCTGGGCAGTGCCCTTGATGATGACAGTGGGGGATCAGGAAAAAATGATCTCAATCGTCATATTTTAACTTCATACAAACCCTAGGCAGTAAGCACTGGGGAGACAGAGTAGGCCATTTGGATTTGCAAAAGAGAGACTGGGAAGAGGGTTGTTGGCTGTCAAATATCCCACTATTGTGTAAAACCAGAGTACGATACAGCTCCAGCCCCCTTAGAAATAGGGGGGCTCTGAAGCAGGGTCAAACACCGACTCTTCATCATACATGTTGCATGATGATTATATCGGTAGCTCAAAAAGGCAATCAGTAAGGGCTTATACTTAGGCTGCTTATCTGTGCCTAGCTTAATCCCTCATTTCTGTGGGAGCATATGGTTACAAATAACCAAAACAGACTAAAATTAATGAAGGTTTTAGAAGGTCTCAGGACCCACAGAATTGATGGGAGGCTGGAGGATCAGGCAGCAGGGAGCAAGCTCTGGACTCAGGGCAGGGCAGCCTGATAGGCGTGTTGCCATGGCAATAGTGATCTTAGGGTCTCAGAGGGAGCATCTGATCGGCTGAGCTTGGGTCATGTGCTCATCTCTGGCTGTACTAGGTTCTTAGAAGACAGATCTGGCTAATTCAGCTCCCCTACTGCAAGTTGGTGATTCCCCAAAGGAAACTGGGGTGCTTCAGAAAGGGGGAGTGTTTGCTGCGAAGCCAATACAGAACATGCACACACACACAAAATGTATACACACACGTGCAAAAAATGCATGTACAGCCCAAACATACATGTGCACAATGAATACACACACATAACACACACACAACAAATGGACACTCAAAAAATAAGGATACTGTCCTTGCACACAATATCCCATACAAGGTAATCAGCAAATAAGGCAGCACCATATATTACAGCATTTTCTATCAACGTAATAAAGTGCTAAATTGTGCAGAACAGTCGTTTACAGAGAGGGGACTTCTTCAAAGACACAAATGGAGAAAGGCACTGGAGAAAGGAGATGTGAGAGTGAGCTGATGTTTCAGGGGCGCTTCACCAGAAGGCAAAGTTGATTGGGGTCTTGAAAGATAAACAAGGGACAGACTGTGTAATAGGCCAGTGAGAAAATTCCAGGGGGAGGGAAAAGGGAAATGGTATGAATGAATGCACCTGAATTCTAATCATTTTTCCTGAAAAGATCATATTGTACAGCCAGCCAGTTCTGGGTTTGGCTTTTCACTCTACTACTTAGGGGCTGTGGTATGTTGAACCACATTTTGGGGCCTCACATTATCTAAAGGTGGGGTAAATAATTCCTTTCTCATAGGGTAGAAAAAAGTATGGAAAGAGCACCTAGCATTGTGTTTGGCTCATAGTATGGATTTGACAAAAGGCGGTTCCCTTTTTCTTCCTCCTTAATTTTTCCGTATTTATATTAAATTATATCGGTTGATGGGTAAGAAAGGTTTTTAGACCCAGAATTTGAGAAAAAAAGCTGGCAGATCCATTTTAATAATTTCAGAAACCGCTCTGCCTTGCATTGGACTCTGCACAAGTGACCTATGGAAACAGTAGGTCCTCATCTATATCATTGACCTGTGTGGCAACTCTAAAATATGTGTCCTGTGACATGTCTTTTCTGGGCTTTCATTTTCTCCTCATTATGAATAGACTTTCCTAGGATTCCTATTAATCACTGGGATCTCATTACACATCTAATCACTAAAGTGTTAATTCCTTTTTTTTTTTTTAAGTTCAGATTTGCTTTTGCCCAAGATAATTTATTTATCAAAGCATGATAGATCTTGGGTAGCAGGGATAGGCAAAAGGCACATGAGTACCAGAAATCGTTCAGCTGTAATAGACTTTCAGGGTTTGAATTTATGGCTATTCATCAAGGTCCTCAAGGTGTTGTGAGTAATCATTTGGCCATGCATGTCCTTGAATTTCAGGCACTATGGAGTTAATGTACAGGGAGAGACTGCAAGTGAATAAACCTAGCCACAGTCCAGCATATCGGCCTGGCCCCTGGGTGTTTCTCTATTCACATGGGCACTCACTCTGGTTAAGTTACCCTTGACTACGTTTTATGGAGGGAAATTATGTGCTACAATGAGAACTGAGCATCAAGAGATTCCCAGGAATCTTGGGAAATAGCCATTTCCTGGTCCACTGCTGGGAGTCACAGATTTAAAGGCCTATAAGAGCAAGACAAGTGATGGTAATGAGTAAAGCAGGCTAGAAAGTACTGTATTTTCCAGTTCCCATTCTTAAAACATGCACTTCTTTTAATCTTATTTTTATTTTCCCATTTTTGATAGAGACATTGGGAGTGAAAAAATATTTTTCTATTATAAGGGGTGGGGGGACAGTCTCCTTACTTGTAATATAAGGGAATAATTGAGGGTGCAAATATTCAGTTATTGCTTTAATTGAAAATAATAGCAACATCAACAACCACACTGTGTAGGCTGAATTTAGTCTAAAGAGCATGAATTTCAAGACATCTTGTCTACCATATATGTAAAGCCTGCTTAACCACCTGCACTCCACATTCAGTAGCTTATTTACCATAAGCCCAAATCAGGAATATACATAGAGGAAAAACACAAAAAACTTCTACCGTCATCTTCTATTTCCATATTCAACAAAGACATAAAAAGACCTTACAAAAAAGAATTTTTACAGCATACATTTTTAGGACAGTATTATAGTGAGGTTCTGTACTTCACATGCAATGGGCCCTTTTCTTCAACCGGACAATGGGATGGCATAAGCCAATTAGGAAATCCTCCATGGAACTTTACAAAATTTAAAAATTTTTAGATTAATTTTCCCTATGTTCAGCATGGGGCCAGGGGGGAAAGTGGTAATCTCACCCATGGATGGAAATGGACGGTTGTTTTTGTATTGTTTTGCTTTGTTTTGTTTTCATCTGGTAAGTTGTTGAAATCTGGGGAACTGAAAAGAAAAAATAATAATAATCTGACCAACATTTCATACTTACATCAGCTTCACACCATTTAGAATTTTTTAATTAGCAAGCATCTATCTATTCAGTTGTCATAAAAATATCAAATTCCATTCCAACTAGGTGCTGAGGAAACTATCTCTGGTTGTTCCTGATTTGGAACTTTTTCTCCTCAACTGGAGTCTAAGAAACTCCTTGAGTCCAGAGATAATATGTCTTCATATCTTTTGGATTCCCCAGATCATCTGGAATTTAAAATGTATTATGGTCCCACGTATACTATCTCCCCCTTTAGAGAAAGAATGTGTTTATTCGTCTCCTTATCCCAGCCCACGAACACTGCCTTGCCCATGGTGGGTGAGAACCCAGTAAAGGTGTGTTGACTGAATACATAAAATGAATTTTATTGACTGTGGCATATACATCATTGTAGCAGTTTGGCGTTGTTTATGAATTCCAAAATTAGTTATTGGATTATGTTTGTAAACTGGTCTGTCAGAGGTATCACTTTTAATTGATTAAATTATGATTAGGACTTTGATTGGACTTGGTGGGCAGGGACTCACAGAGAAAGACACGACAAAGGACAGAGTTGGGAGTTTTGAGCTGGAACCCAGGAAGTCAACAAAAAGGAGAAGAACACAGAGGAATAGAGACTGCTCCTTAGACATGGCAGAAGCCCACGGGAGAGAGACAGAGACATTCATCTGAAAGTCTACAGCTGGCCTTGTGGAGAGAGCACAGCAGCTGAGTCCAGAGAGAAATGGAGCCCAGGAAGAGAGGAAACCAAGAAGCCTGAACTCTTGGCAGACATCAGCAGTCATCTGGTCCCAACACGTGGCAATTGCCTTTGATGATAGAAGTAACTTGTGCTTTATGGCCTAATAACTGTAAGCTTCTACCCCAAATAAATACCCTTCATAAAAGTCAACAGAGTTCTGGTATTTTGCATCAGCACCCCTTTGGCTGACTAATACAATCATCATTGAGGATAGCAGTGGGGCCCATGGAAATGCTCACTGACAAATAAATCACCTTTTAGTTTTCACTGTAGTTTGAAGTAGTAATGAGAGGTCATCTTGCCCAGAGAAGAAAATGAAAGATGTGTGTATTGGCTATCTATTGCTCTGTAACAAAATATCCTCCAAATTTAGCAGCTTAAAACAATAAGCCTTTATGATGGCACAGCTTCTGCGGATCAGGAACCTGGGAGCAGTCTATCTGCAGGCCTCTGGCTAAGGGTGTCTTAGGGGACTGCAGTTCCGACGTGAGGCAGGGCTGTTTGCCTGAAGGTTTGCCTGGGGCTGGAGGGAGGAGACCTTAGTTCCTCACTATATGGGCCTCTCCCCAGCGCTGCTCGCAATGGCTAGCAGGCATTCCCCAAGACAGAAAACCAAGAGAGAGTGAGAGAGTGTACCGACCCATGACAAATCCAAGTCTTTTATAATCTGTTCTCGGAAATGACATAGTAATGTGGGAGGGGACTGCACAAGGGCGTGAATCCCAGGGAGCAAGTGTCACGGAGGCCCACCTTGGAAGGTGACCTTCTCCAGGTGGACATGCTGCCCATTTTTAAATGGGAGATTCCATGCTCAGTGTTCTTTTTGAGGAGGCTCGGGGGCTCATACCTTGGAAAATTACAAAATTCTCTTTTCTCCCTTTCCCTCCGCCATTGCTCTTCCTCTTCTTTTTGCACTGGCAGGTAAAATTGATTTTCCTATCAAGGGACTGGGAATACTAGCTTACTCGAATGTGAACAGTGATATGAAAGAAAAAAAATTGATTCTGGTAAATTGACCTGGCCTGTGCTGTTCCAGAAAAATGTCCTCCTGTCCTCGCAGCGTTAACTTGAGGCGCTTGTATTTAATCGTGCTTTCAGAACTGAGCTCACCAGGGAATTGGGTGGGGTTGCCCAACCAGAGGCAGCACCCACCACCTCAAGGGCAATGACTGTGTGTCGGAGTTATCTTGACAGCACTTGCTTGGAGGGAGTTGGGCTGTAAATGCAAAATGGTCATTTTCTGTGAACTCTAGAGACAGGTTTTTTGAAACAGAAAAGCCCACTGGAGTTGGTGTTCAACAAATTATTGCTGAATGAGCAATAGCCCATGAGTCAAATAATATCTCCACAGGCATAACTTCCTTGGTAATGGATTTTGGTCCTGGCTCCCCATTGTAGAGTTAAATATGAATATGACCATTATTTCAGGGTAAGATGTGGGTTTGAACTTCCTTAAGAGCCCATGCATATGTGTTTAGATAAATAGGTACCTGTAGTTTCCCATGCTCCCCCTATTGTGTACCTCGTCAGCTTTCCTGATAATTACACATTTATTTCAGTCTTTCTTGACAGCTTGTCGGTTCCCTGGAGACAGGACTGGGTCTCTCCTGTGTACTGAGGTAACGCCACATGCCTGGTACATTACAGGGCTCAGAGCAGTTGTTGAGCAAACATTTGTTGAACGAATGAATGAAGAAGCAATCCTAGAAACACACTGAGCTTAAAATTGGTCTCAGTCTTTGAAGAGTCTTAAATTGGCCAACTCTGGAAAAATCCAAGCTTAAAAACAAGGGATGCTATGGCAACGCTTGTTTTCTTTTCATTTTTCAAACAGGGTGGCCCCATTCCTTATTTCCTGCCTGGCAGCTTCAGTGCCTGGAACCCTCCAAGCTTCGGCCCATTTCCTTAGCCTAAACACAGGAAGAAAAGACCCACCCAGCACTCTGCCCCCTCTGCCCACTAGTGGGTTCCTTTGGGTACCTTGCCAGTTCTCCCATTGGGCAGTTAAGATTCAAGGAGTGTGTACAGGAGTGCCAGGGTGGGTGTGAGCACTCATGGCTTCCAGCATCTTTTGGTCTTACTCTGTATGTCTCTCCAGTGAGCCAGTGCTCTGTGTTTGATTAATGTGAAGCAGACATCGTGGTCAAGGGGGGGGGGAGCAAGGCAGCAGACTTCTGCACTCTTTCCCTAATCAGATTAACCCAGGGCAGAGAGGATTTAAATCAAGGGTGGCACATCATTTTTATCTCTTATGCCAATTCCAATCCATTGGTACTGGTTGCCTGGGCCACTGTATCATGAGGGATTCTGAGGCTGGGTTCCAGCTCCAGGGCAAAGTATGGCAAAAGCAATTAACAATGTCTGCCATGGGTGCAGGAAGGCTGAGTAGCCCTCACAAGCCACAGCAGGAGATGCTGGTGCAGTATCCTTTGAGCCCTAGAAGAGCCAGAGTATTCTGGCTAGAAGGGAAAGCAGGAGTCCTGATTTATTGCAGCACAAACACCTATCTAAATAGCTTCAGGACCAAGAATGATTGGGTGGTATTTACACAAATAGACAGTAGAGAAAGGATTGGAAGGCAAGGCTTGAGCTGCTGTCACCCATGTTCAAATTTCTGTGAGGCATCCCCCCCTCCTTTCTTTCTTTCCCAAATTCATATGATCCCATGGAAACAAGAGGCGCATGAGTAATCAACATTCAACAAGTGGAGTGAGCATTCATCAGGTGATTCGTCTGGAGTAGATTTGGCAAATCCGTTTTCTCTTACCCACCAGCAGGAAAGAGCTGGTGGCAGCTGCTCTCGAGCTCCTAACTTTCCAAGCCTTGGAGGTGCTTGGGAGCACTGACACCTGAGAGCTGCCTGGGGACTGGCTACCTGGTACCATGGATCTGGTGCCACCATTCTCACAAGTTGCAAAGGGCACCTATTATTCGTGAGACACCATCTGGCCAAGAGCTCAGGGACACATCATCCATATCTGCCTTTTCCATCCAGCCCCCATACTGAGTGCCCAGGCTAGAGCCACCCCCACCAGGCTGCTCTACAGGCTCTCCACATTGTCCACGTGGTCTGCATGCAGCAGCCAGAGACTCGGGCATGGTGATGAGGATCAGCCCTGCAGATGTTGGCTTCTCTTCCGTTGACCCTGTCCACCCTTCAAAGGGTACCATCACCATCTTAGATCACAACAAGGAGGTTCCTAGGCTGTGAGCTATGAGCCTACACCCCAGCTTTCACACAGTCAGAAGGTCGATCTATGCTTACTGTAGCCTGGAAAACCCCTCCTTTCCTGCCTGACAATCTTTTCCTTAATTTCCTTTAAACCCCTGCCCATGACACCCCTCCATCCCCCACACACCAGGCTGATGTCCTGCAGGTAGTTGCAGGAGATACTGAGTCCCTCCCTCAGCAAGACCATCTAATCAGAAAACCAAAATCCTCCTTAGGAAAATAGAGAAACACTTCACTTTTATAAGGTGATTTGCAGTTCCCCAAGAGCATTTTGGCACATCTAATCTTATCGCACATTTGATCTCAATAAGGCACAAAACATCTCTGTGATGGGCAGTTTATACCCATTTCACTCTTTGGAAGCCAATTTCCAGAAATTCAGATGACTTGCCCGAAGACGTACAGCAAGTCAGCAGCTGAGCTGGGGCTCAGACCAGCCAACAGGAACCCCATGCCCTGCTCTTCTGTCTGGTCAATCTTCCTCTGCAGTGACTGTGAAAATGGTTCCAAGAACAGGTTGCTATGACCTGTGGAAGTTGTCACTGCATCCTAGTCCCACGGAAATCCAATCCCTCCCTGGGGCCTGAAGGCCAGCAGAGGAATCTACATTGCCCCCTCTCAACAGTCTTCCCTTTTTTCTGGGATTGAGATATTCTGGGGAGGGAAATGGCATTAAGATAATGACAGTGTTCTTGGAATTCATTTATGTGATGTCTTCTTCTGAACTGAGGAAACAGGATGTAACTTAGGCCAGCACAAGCAGAGAAGGTGATACTGAATGATGGGAGGGGGCAGGAATGGGGCAAGAAGGAAGCTCACCTACTTCATGGTCTTACCCTCATATTACTGTCCAGGTATATCCAGAAACATGTACTTTCTGTATGTAGCCAGGAGGAGGTTGAAATAGAACAACTAAATTAGGAAAACAGACACTGACAACATTCCTGGAAGGGACCTGCTCAGCTCTGAGTCCATCAGCCTGAAGTGCTCTGCCAGGGAAAGAAGAGGAGACTCCAGCTTTGAAAACTTTTGTTCTCCCACAATTCCACCAAATGCTAAATAAAGCAAAGATTTTCTATTCTTTGCGAGGGAGGGAAGTAAAGTGCATTGGTTTCCTTGGGGATTTTTCCCCCAAATTCCTGGCCTCCAGAGAAAGGGGCTTAGAGAAGGGGTCCTAGATTTCCTATGGATAGCCCTGAGTCCAGGAAATCCCCCTGTTCATTTGCTAACCTAATTTGTATATTTCCAAGTTAATGGAGCCTGTGATGATTTGAAGCTATATGTATCCTAGAAATGTTCTTAAAATTAATCCATTCCTATGAGTGTAGACCCACCCATGTATGTGGAAAGGTTGTACCCTGGAGTTTGGAGAGGGCAAACCTTCTGTCCTGTTGTCCATAAGAGTATTATCACTCCAGGTTTCTCAGATGCCTGGGGATTGCAAAGAGGTTTGATGCCACCCCAATGTTTGATTAGGGTAGAGCCAAGAGCCTGGCCACGACCCCAATGCTTGAAGATATTGGAGTCTCCACCTCCGTGTTCGAGGAGAACATGGTCATTGCTCAAGCCTTTGGAAAGGATGGGGTGGCTGCTCCATCAAGCCCGGAGGACAAAGTATCATTCTATAGATGACTCTTAGGCTTTGAAATCTAATGGAATATGCTATTCAGGGTTTTGGAATTGTTTGGAAACTTTGACTTCTGTTTTCCTTCCAATTTCTCCCAATGGGAATGGGAATTTTTATCCTATGACTGACCCTCCATTGTATATTAGAAGTAGATAACTTGTTATCTAAATCTCATAGGTCCACAGCCAGAAGGGAACTGTGCCCCAGGGCAGACCATACCTGTAACTGATTTTGATGAGACTTTGTACTTAATATCATTAGTAATATGATTTAGGCGTTTGGAATATTGTGATGGATGAATGTATTTTGCATATGGAAAGAACATGCCTTTTCAGTGTCCAGAGGGTGGAGTGTGGTGGTGTGAAGCTGTAGGTACCCTAGAAAAATATGTTCTTAAAGTTAACCCATTCCGGTTGGTGTGAACCTATTATAAATTGGCTCTTTTGGTGAGTAGGACCTTTATTAAGTTAATATGTGACTCACCTCATTCAGAGTGGGTCTTAATCCTCTTACTGGAGTCCTTTATATGAAAATGAAATTCAGACAAAGAGAGAGAAAGCCACAGAACAAGAAGTTGGAAGCAATGAAATCCAGAAGAGAAGGGAGAGACCAGCAGACATTGCCATGTGCCTTGCTGTGTGACAGATGGGTCCAGGATTGCCAGTAGCCAGTCTTCAGGCTTGATGATGCCTTTATTTGGACATTTCACAGCCTCAGAACTGTAAGCTTGTAAGCTAATAAATCCCCATTGTAAAATTCAACCCATTTCTGGTATATTGCTTTCAGCAGCCTAGCAAACTAGAACAGAGGCCAACCTTTTTATCAACCCATCTGATATGAATCTTTCTGTATCAGAGCTAGAGTGTCATCTTAAGACTCCATTCCAACTTTGACCCTAAAGTTCTGTAAACCCACCTCAAAACCCTCTTCTACATGAAGCTTTCTGGATCACCCCACAATTTACCTTATTTGAGTGTCTATGTTGATTAAGACCGGTTCAGTTTTACAAAGTGCTTTTATAACATTTCCTGGCAGAGAGTAAACACTGAATAAATGTTAGTGATTATTAGTAGCAATATGGTCCTTAGAATCTGCAGCATACATGCCTTCCCTTAGTTATGTTCTCTCAATCTTTCAGTATATATTGTGACAATTTCCAAATAATACCCTGTAATGAATTACTATGCTTCTGAGGCCAACAATGAGATAGAATCTAGTCACAGTCCTTAGCCTGGGAGCCTCCCTGCAATTCTGTAATCACTAAAATTCCATTGCACTTGAAAAGAATGATTCTGTCACTTCCTACAATGTCAGGGTATTTTTGAGAACCAGCCAGCCTAACCTAGGGTGCTTTTTCCATGATACCAGTCCAAGGTAGCAGGGCATGTTGGGGGAAAGGACTACTCTATGTTTGCCAAACCCCATCCTCTTTCCTTCTGGAAAAACAGACATTTCCAAGCATCCTTGCCATGGAGCAGAACCATGTGACTGAGTTCTGGCCAGTGAAATGGGAGCAGAACTGATGTGCAAGATAACCAGGCCTAGCCCCTTAAAAAAGAAAACAAAAAGCCCTCCACAGCAATCTGGAGTTTTTGGAACAAGCCAGAGAAAACAAATGCACTTTATTCTCCTCCCTTGCATGGACTAGAAGAACATTGCTACTTAGAGTTTGGTGGAACTGTGGGAGAACAAAAATATTCAAAGCTAAAACTCTTGCTTTCCTTTCTTTTTTGGGGGCCAAATAGAATCTGTATTTATTTATTTATTCCCTTCTTTATTTTTTTTCAAATGTTACATTAAAAAAATATGAGGTCCCCATATACCCCCATCCCCTCACCCCACTCCTCCCACATCAACAACCTCCGTCATCATCGTGGCACATTCATTGCATTTGGTGAATACATTTTGGAGCACTGCTGCACCACATGGATAGTAGTTTCATTGTAGTTTACACTCTCCCCCAGTCCACCCAGTGGGCCATAACAGGACATACAATGTCCAGCATCTGTCCCTGCAGTACCACCCAGGACAACTCCCAGTCCTGGCAATGCCCCCACATCAAATCTCTTCTTCCCTCTCCCTGCCATCAGCAGTTCAAGAGCACTTCAGGCTGATGGTCTTGGAATGGTGGAGCCTTGCCCATCCACAGGGTTGGCAGTGAAGTTCTCTAAGGCCCAAGGTGATATCAGAGGCATGAGTTGAAAGGAGTCTGGGCCATAGGGTCTCCATCTTGATGACAGCTGCCCAGAAGAGCTGCCCAACAAACATGCCCACACTGAACTATTGCATGAGCAAGAATAAATTTTTTATCATGTTAAGCAACTGAAATTTGGGGATTCTTGGTATTTAGCCTAAACTAATTATTACAAGTGCCTTCAGTCATTTAAGTGACCACCTAACCAATAACTAATTAAATTTTTATTATGTCACCCCAACAAGTTCTAGAGCAGTGCTTTATATGCATTGTTCTATGTCCTGCACCAGCTCCTTTCCATTTGCAATCTTACTCAAGCCTCATGAACCCTGTGAACTAGCTGGATTCTCAGACTTTCGAAAATGAGGAAACCAAGGCACAGGGAGATCAAGAAGTTGATCAAGGTGCCCATAGGGCAAGATATAGAGTCTGGACTCTCACACAAGTGGACACAGTCCCCCACCCCAGGGCCTGGCTCCTTTTCTTTACCCTGCACTGCCTGCATCATATTGCACATCATGCTATAGCTACATGTTTTCCTACATGTCCACATTCAAGTGAGAACTGGAAAGAAGTTACTGACATGCTCAGGGTGGAGTTTGACTTCACCACAGATCTGGGTTTGAACATTAGGGTTACAGCTAAATCAGGGAGATTGAAGATTGAGCACCAGTGAAGCACAAACTCAGAATTTCTTGGCTTTCACTTTACTGGAAAATTATTTCACCATCAGAGTCTGATCGTAAAGTGGTTTGTGTAACTTGCATGTTTGTATTTTGCCTGCCCAGGCATCTCTGTGGGTAGGCATAATTGGTGGTTTGCAAGATGGTCTCCTCATGATGATGGCCAATGATTCTTGCTTTTATTTGCCTCTTGGTTTCAGTTAATACCACACAGAATCTTCAATCTTTGGCTTCACCTTGGTATCAAAGATGGATCATGATGAAAACTGGGATTGTCACAGTTACTTTTTTTTCTTTCCCTTTTAATCCCCCTACCTCCTCTTTGGCAGAGGTAGATAACCGATATTGAAATCAGATAGTTCCCTACATCCAGATCTTTCTTTGAAAACTCTTCTTACATTGTGATAAATTAAGGCAGCAATTCCCATAATGTGTTCTTCTGAATGCAATTATCTAGAATCTCAGCTATAAAAAAGTGGGATGTTGCTATAAGATATGGGGGATGTATGTCAGGCAGCCAAAAAAACCAACATTCACTCTCTCCATGAAGTTATAGACCCTTTCTATCAAAATTATTTTGCCCAGCAGTCCAAGGACAGCAGTAGTCTGATGTGAAGAGTAGCACTTTTATTTATCAGGAGTGCAAAACTGGTCCCCACCCACTGCCAGTAAAAACTGAAAATTAGGAAATTGGCTTCATAAGAGACATGAAACCTTTTTCACCCATTTCTATTCTATCCCCTCCCTTTTTTTATGAAATGAAAGATTATTTTACTAAGAGAAAACTGTTATTGTTGCTGAATTTGCTAAGAAAATTGGGCAATTTATCAGTGAAGATGGCAATAGCAAATATACAGGGTTGCCAGAGGCATTATTTTGCCATCCTCAGCAGCATTAAAAAGTTTGAAAAAAGATTCTAGGCTCCAGGATGGCAATAATGAATTTTGGTCCATGGGCAATAAGGTAGATAGTGGATTTTCTTTCCCCTGAGCATGTGCAGGTAGACACCAGAGACTTCGGGAAAAGGAGCCATGATGTCAGGTTTGTATTAGCATTAATGATGGGTTGCTCAACAAAATCTCTGAAACTTACACTACAAATCTCCCTGGAAGATTTGGGACTAACAGTCAGGATTAAGTGACTATTTTCTCTGCTCTTGCTGGGTTAGCTCTTCCTTATCGGCATTCTGTGTCGGTTTTGTGGCTTTGAATAATGTCTTGTTTTGTAAAACACCAAGAAATAGTACCATGATTGGGAGCAAAATGGATGGTGTTGCACTGATACAGCAACCACTATTCAGAGGGGATAAGTGAGTCTAGGTGGTGATAATGTTGAAGAGCAAAGCTATTGTTATTGACCATTTTATAGAACAGGTTCTTTCTGAGGTGGCATGCTTAAATATTTCATAAAAAATGTGCTTGAGAGATGTCCAGCAAGGTACAATAGATGAAATAAGAATGAATGCTATTAAGACAGATAGCCCATTTTGAGAGCCCTGTTATAAAAAATAGCAAATATAAGTAGAGGCAGAATATTATATCAACTAGATTGATGAAACGCAAAACTACCTCCTCACAAGAGCAGTGGTCCTTCTGTAAATACTTAGCACATGGGGACAGCAACAAATTGTTGGAAAAGATAAAAAAAGGCATAGTCATGGACTTGGCCCAGCGCACTAGGAAGAAGACAAAAAAAAGAAGCTGGCATTTTACAAACACCAAACCAGAGCATGATGGCATGCCAAACCCACCATTTGACACTCCAGACCTGTCAATTGCAGTGAGCAGCTTTCTTGGGAGAGAATGTTGAACTGAATGTAGATTTGTTTATGTAAGTAGAGAAACCATGTTAGCCAACAATTTGAAGTCCTATACTGAGATGACAGAGCGTGTTTTTCTTGAGCTTGTATAGGTGAGCACCTTGCCCTGTTGACCAGAGTTTACTTTGCTTGGGAGCAAGGTGATAAAAGGTATAAAAGGAATCTGAGATATAGGTGAGTGTGGATAATGAATGGTGGAGCTATTTCCAGGGATTCCTTGCAGCCCTCTCTTGGCCACTATCCTGTGCTATACAAATAAAGCCAACTTTCAAGATGGCGACCAACGACCCCAGCACTTCCACTCCCAGTATTCACGAGTATGTTCTTCTCCCACCTTGAATAGGGCTGGCTTTTGAGCCCAATAAAATATCACATAAGAGACAGAGTGTGACTTTCAAGGCTAGGTCATAAAAGACATAGGAACTTTCATCTTGCTCTCATATATCATTTCCTCTGAGGCTCTTAAACAGCGCTATGGAGCAGCCCATGTTATGAGGAACTGGGGCCTTCTGCCAACAGCCATGGGAGTGGGCCATCTTGGAACTGGATCCTCCAAATCCAGCCTAGCCTGAAGTTACCTGTAGCCCCAGCCAACGTTATGAATATAGCTTCAATTTTTTTAATGTAGCAACGGATAACTAATACAGTTAGCTATAATTCTTGATTTGGGATTTACTTCTTTAATTATAATTTAAAAGTATTTCAAAATTTTATGTGAAAAATTGTTAAACCAAATAACATAGATTCAGGCATATTGGGAGTCAAATCACATATCCTATACAATAAAAGTCAGATAAACAAATAAAAAGAGTATCTTAGTTGTGTAATTTCATCTGAAAATCTAAAGCTATATTACATTATAAGGCCTAAGGGGACATTTTGCTGTGAGTGAAATAGAGAAGCTATTGGTGGATTCTGAGCAGAGGAGTGACATGACCTGACTGATTGTTGAGAATAGACTGTTCAGAAGGCAGTGAATCTATTATGTACCCAGGTATGTGCAAGGGGTTTCTGGTGAAAGAAATAATAACCTATCCTTGCCTTCAAGGTGTTTCCAGTCTCTTTGATATTCCACCACACTGGGAAAACTATTAACCCTTTTTCCCCCTTGTACTGTAGCTTGGGGTTAATCCTAAACTAGAAAGGATGAATTAGGGGGAGATTCAGACCTTTCTTTTTACCCCCAAGTCTTCAGAGAAGCTGCAGCAATTCTGTTTCTTAGCGCAAAGGCTTTCTAATTTAGGTCTAAAGACCCATTAGAAATGTTTCAGTGTCACAGACTCTCAGGAACTCCAGCACTCTATCAGTCAGTATCAGCTAGGTTATGTTGTGGTATCAAACAACTCTAGTTGTTGAAACTCAAGTAACAAGATTTTTGTTCTTATGCATAGTACATATCCAAGGCAAGGTAGAAGAGTCCTTGCTCATTGTGATCCTTCTGGGACCCAGGCTGATAGAGGCTTTACCATTATATTAGTCAGCCAAAGGAGTGCTGCTGCAAAATACCAGAAATGGGTTGGTTTTTATAAAGGGTATTTATTTGGGGTAGAAGCTTATAGTTACCAGGCCATAAAGCATAAATTACCCTTCCCTCACCAAAGTTTATTGCCACGTGTTGGAGCAAGATGTCATGCCAACATCTGTGAGGGTTCAGGTTTCCTGGGTTCCTCTTTTCCCAGGGCTTGCCTCTTTCCAGGCTCAGCTGCTCTGTTATCTCTACAAGGCCAGCCATAGACTATTAGGCAAATGGCTTTTTTCTCTTCCTGGGGCCTTCTCTCCTTCCTCACGTATCTGCTTCTCTGTATACTTACTTCCTGGGGCTCCAGCTCAAGACTCCAACCTCCCTTCTCTGTGGTCTGGTTTCTCTGTGAGTCTGCAACCACCAAGGAGGCAGGGATGCAATGTCCTACTGACGTGGCCCAATCAAAGCCTTAATTAATCAAGTAAAAGTAAAATCTCTGAATCCAATGCACTCTAAATATGCCCAGAAGGAAAGCCCAGTTTGCAAACATAATACAGTATTTTTTTTGGAATTCATCAATAATATCAAACAGCTTCAACCATCTTATGGCAGGACCATATCAACACAAGTCTTCAGCAGCAGGGGAAAAGAGGTTAGAAATCAAGCACCAGCCATTAAATGTCTTGGCTTAAGAGTGACACACAACATCTCTTTCTGCATTTTATTGGCCAGAACTAGTCACACGGCCACACCATATTCCAGGGTGTGAGGAAGTCTTATTTTACATGTATCTGGAGATAGAAGATAACAGGAAACTGACCAACAAGGAAATTACAATTTTTTTTCTTTATAATTCAGTGAAAAGAGAGAAAGGAATTCAAGAATCATGTGTTGAATTCTAAGATTTTTGGCTCTCAACAAGATAGGAATACAGTATCTAATACTAATACTAAAATGGTTTTCTTTTATTCTCGAAGAATTAATGCTCATTTACTAAACCCTAGATGCAAGGTACTATACTGAGTGCTACAGAAGAGATAAGTATCAATTAGGTATAGTCCTTCCTTAAGGGAAGGACATGGTCTCTCAATTTTAACACAATTATGAGAGTAAATAGCCTGGAATAATCATCATGTGACATGTTCCAGAGATAAGTACACTTTTCAATTTCCTAGTGTCTTTTTATCCCCAAGTAGATGGGAATGAGTGATAATTGAATTACTTGCTGATTCAGATTTCTTCACTGAATTCTCCTCCATGATCATGGACAGCAGCATGGTCCAGGACTCCAGGATAGCCACACCATGATCAGGTTTGTGGTGTTGTCTTAAAATAGGGTTTCCAGATAAAATACAGGAGGCCCAGTTACATCTGAATTTCCTTGGGACATACTTCCACTAAAAATTTCTTTGTTGTACATCTGAAATTCAAATTTAGCTTGGTGTCCTTTATTTTTACTTGCTAAGTCTGGCAACTCTACCTTAAAAACACCTCATCATCATGGAAGCATGACCACCTCTAACTTCATTCTCCACCCCTTGCTCAGGACACACCAGCTGCTCTGACTTCAATTCTGCCAACATCCGATCTGTGCCCAACTCGGGGCCCTTGCATGAGTTATTCCCTCTTCATGGAACACTATTGTCCTTTAAAATATTGCCTCCTCTTCTTTCTCCTTCTCACCTCAAATGTCATCTCCCTGGAGAGGCCTTCTCTGATCATCTAAAGTCGCACCCTCTTGCCCTGTCTCCATCATGCTCTTGCACACCACCATGTTGTTCTATTTATAAGTTACTAGTCTCTGCCATTACCCTGGTGTTGTTGAGTAGCATGTCTCTCCACACTAGAAGGTAAGGTCTCTGAGAGATGGGACTGTGCTGCCCTGTTCCCCTCTCCACCCAAGCACTGAGAACAAGACTGGAATACAGCAGACAGGCAAAAAGCACTTATGAATTGAGTCATGCTTTTGTTTGCTCAAGGTTCCTGCACCCTGGCATTTGTGTGTATCTGGAAGTTGGAGTTAAAGAAAGGAGAAAGATAAAATAAACAAGTAAACAACTAAATTCTGTCATTTCAAACAGAGATAAACATGAAAAAAAATTAATGGACTTAATACTTATTTCTGGTATATTGCCTTGGCTGCCTTTAGCAAACTGAGAAGAATTTGGTACCAGGTGAGTGGACTGTGGAGAATGCAAATATCAAAAATGTTTGAACAGTTTCATAAATGGGTAAAGGGGAGATATGGGAAGAATTGTGAGATGCTTGATGGAAAAGGCCTAGATTGCTTTGAAGAGACGTTGAGAGAAATATAGATGCTAAAGGTATTTCTGATGAGGACTTTGACAGAAATGATGAATGTGTCACTGCAATCTGGAAGAAAGGCAACCCTTATTTAAAATGGCAGAGAACTTGGCAAAAATTGAATACTGATCTTGGATGGAAGGCAGAATTTGAAAGTGATGAGCTTGGATATTTAGCTGAGGAGATTCCAAAGTAAATGTGGAAAGTGCAGTTTAGCGTCTTGCAGCTTATAGTAAAATGCAAAAGGAAAGGGATAAGCTGAGAAATGTACCCTTGGGCACAAGGAAACCAGAATTTGATGGTTTGGGAAATTCTGAGCTTCCAGAAAGTAAGTCTCCAGGAAATAGTGGCCCATGTGAGGACTTAACTGAACATGGAACTAGTCAGCCATTTCATTGCAAGTCAAGAGTAGAAATGCAGTTATCCAGGAAGGATCTGCAGAAAGTCTTACTGTCTGATGGCTTGGACCTGTTTCCTGCATATGAAATGGACCATTTTTTGGTGAAGTCTGTATGAACAGAACCACGGCCAGCTTTCACCAAAAGGGATAGAAAAGGGAGAGATTGAAGGAAAAAACTACTTCAAAGGTAGAACCATAGAAGCTGAGGTCTGGACTGAAAACATCTTGGGCCAGGAGAGTGGACCCACCCATGTGTGCAGACAGGGTGAGTTTGCCCCAGCACTTGAAGAGGGCAGGCCTTCCACCCCATTGTTCGGGGAAAGTTTTGCCACCCCAAGCTTCAGAAAAGGTGGGGCACACTCCTTGGGGATTGGAGAGAGTCAGGACACCACCCCACTGTTCTGAAGGAGTTGAACCTGTGGCCCAGAAATTGGGGAGAGTCTGGCCATCACCCTAATGTTCTTGGAAGGTGAGGCCTAGAGTTTGTACACCACTCAGATGCTTGATGAGAGTGGGGGCAAGAATGTGGCCACTGGGGAAGCCTTTGGAAAAGGCAACGTTGCTGTTCTATCAGGACTTGAATAGAAGAAACCATGGTTCTATAGATGACACTCAGACTTTGAAATCTAGTGGAGTATGCCCTGCAAGTCTTTGGAAATGTTTGGGATCTGAGACCCCTGTTTTCCTTCCAATTTCTCCCTATGGCAATGGGGACATTTATCCTATAACTGTCCTTCCTTTGTATACTGGAAGCAGATAACTTGTTCTAAGTTTCACAGATCTACAGCCATAGGGGAATTTTGCCCCAAGACAGATGTACATATAACAAATTTTGATTAGACTTTGTACTTAATATTGATACTGAAATGATTTAAGACTTTTTAGAAATATTATGATGGAATGAATATATTTTGCATATGGAAAGTACATGTATTTTCGGGTCTACGGTGGAATGTGGTAGTTTGAGGTTTTTGTAGACCTCAGAAAATTATGTTCTTAAATTAATCCATTCTTGTGGGTATGGACCTAGTGTAGGTGAGACCTTTAGATTGGATTCAGTTAAGGGCCATTTGGTTACTTCAATAAGGAGTAGCCCAGGGTGGGTCTTGATCCTCTTGCTGGAGTCCTTTATAAATGGGGTGAATTCTGAAACAGACAAATAGAAAAGGCCCAGAAGTTCAGAGAGGAACCCACAGAAGCTAAGAGAGAAAGCCATAAAAGGAAGAAGCTGACATTAATGAAACCCAGGAGAGACAGAGCCACAGAAAGAGCAACCAGAAGCTGAAAGTAACAGGGTCTGGAGGAGAAGGAAAAGACCTCAAATGCCACCATTTTCCCAAACATGTGAAAGGAGTCTAGGATCACCAGCAGCTGTGTCTTTGGGATGAGAATTTTGCCTGATACCTTGATTTGGACATTTTTTTATCAGCCTCAGAATTTTAAACTTATATGTTAATAAATCCCCATTGTAGAAGTTAATCCTCTTCTGTTATATTGCCTTGGCAGTCTTTAGCAAACTAAAACAGCCAGAATGACTGGAAAGGCATGAGCCAGATAGCAAGTTAGATGAAGAACTTGGTCAGGGCAGGTTGGGTCTTCTTTGGTTTTTATGTTTAAGTGCAATTATAATATATTGGAAGGTAAGACAACCTTGGCGGTTATGATGAAAATAGATTGTATTTAAGAAAGCATGAAAACAGTGACACCAGTTAGGAGACACTGTGGTCTCCTAGGCAAGAGAGGATGGTGGTTTAGTGTAAGGTTTTAGTGTTGGCATGAGAGAGAAGGGGTCAGTTAAAGATATAATTATGAGGTATCTTGCCATCAGAAAATGCTTAATTAATGAATTGAAAGACTGGAAGAATGTATGGTGAGTTGGCAAGGGGTGAATAGATGGATGGATGGATGGATGGATAGATGGATGGATGGATGGATGGTTGGACAGAGAGTAGATGGAGAATGGACGGATGGAAGGTAGATAGGTAGTAGATGGTGCATGGATAAGGAAGCAGGACCTACAGATTAAAAAGACCAGGCTCTCAGACCAAACTAATATCCTTCTGAGCCTAATAGATGATATCCTGACTAGCACAGCAACCTTGAAGAAGCAGCTCAACTCTAAGAAGCCTCACTTTCTTTATTTGAAAAATGGGGAAGTAATATATCCACTGTCAAAAAGGTGTGAGAAATTAAAGGAATAATGTCTACTTACCCATTTATTAGTGCCCAGAACATACTTCTTACTGTTATTTGCTTCTGGTTCTGGTATCATGCATATCAAATTATAACATTTCTGGTAGTCTTTCCCTCACTTTCACCATCACTTCATTCCATATTGTTCAGACTCCAAAACTACACAAAAACCCAGTACAAACAAAAACATTTATAACAAACATTTGAAGATTTTTTTAATAAAAGAGAAATATGATGTAGTCCAGGAAGTGTTATAAACTATTCAGTATTTCAATTTTTTAATTCGCAATCCCAGATTCCCTTGATGATTTTTTAATATTGGGAGGGCCCTCATGTGTAAGTGTGAAAAAACTTCTTTGAGTTTGAATATAGTTTGGAAGAACCTCATTTCAGTATAAATGATGTGAGGAAAAGGAAAGCCCAATGGGCATCTGTTATATACTAAATAATTTTGTGGGATTTTTTATTCCCCTCTTTTCAATCTGAGAAAGTAAGACCTAGGCAGTTTCCTCACCATGCTGTCCTCTCTTTTGTATTGCTTTTATGGATAATGATAGATTTTGGATGGATGGATAAATAATGGATGGATAGAGGGCGAATAGTGACTGAAGGAGAGAGAGGAAGAAGCCGGGACAATGATGATGATGCTATAGTAGTTTGGGTACTTACTGGCTTTATATTCATTCTCTGGTGCTCCCAGCAACCCATGAGGCACTAGCAAATGAATCAACTGAAGCTCTCACTAGTTAAGTATGCCTAAGTGATAGGGCAGAAATTCATACTCAGACTCATTTGGTTCTAGAACTAAGGTTCCTTACCATGCCCCTAGCCTGCTCTGTGATTGGCTGCTTGACACTGAGTCATTTCTCAGCATTATTTACTGTTTTTACTCATTTTCCTCCCTCCTCATCGGCTGACAGCTATTGATTTCAGTACATGATTGTGCCCTTGGCCGCAAATAGTTTTGCAATTTCTTCCCCAATTTTCAAGTGAACTTTATCATCCCTTTGCTTAGTGAAGCTCATCTTTGTTCTTTGGGCAATAATGGATGATTCCGTAAATGGCATGTCAGGAGAGATGTGAGGACGACCTTTATTAGATTAAATCTGTTTTCCCCACCCATTGCTCTGTGGTGTCATGGAATTACTATTAGAAGACAGGCAGGAGAGAACAGCTGTATGTAGCCAGGAGCTTCCCAAACTTGTATTAGTAATTATTTTTCTTGATATAATTACTGATAACAATTTCTTATAAATTGTAACAGTTAATGTATCAGTGCTACCCAGGATATTATATATTCAATATGCTTAAAAGTGCCTTAGGGTTATGACTCAACTCTTGCATGCGGCCGTCCCTGTTCAACTTCCAAACCTAATTCCTATCTAAAACCCCATAATGTAGATATCTAATGATCAAATTGGCAAATGGGGTTCCAAATTCGTCGCCACACCCCACCTGGTCCTGCCTCCTTTCTATTCTCCCTTGTTCACTTCCCTCTAGCGACTGTAGCATTCTTTTGTTTTTTTAAGATTTTTTTAAAAAATTCTCTCCCCTTCTCCCCCTCCCAGTTGTGTGTTCTCTGTGTCTATTTGCTGTGTCTTCTTCTTTGTCCACTTCTGTTGTTGTCAGCGGCAGGGGAATCTGTGTTTCTTTTTGTTGCATCATCTTGTTGTGTCAGCTCTCCGTGTGTGTGGCACCATTCCTGGGCAGGCTGCACTTTCTTTCATGCTGGGCTGCTCTCCTCATGGAGCACACTCCTTGCACATGGGGCTCCCCTATGCAGGGACACCCCTGAGTGGCAGGGCACTCCTTGCTCACATCAGCACTGCACATGGGCCAGCTCCACACGGGTCAAGGAGGCCCGGGGTTTGTACCACGGACCTCCCGTGTGGTAGACGGACGCCCTAACCACTGGGCCAAGTCTGCTTCCCTGTAGCATTCTTTTTGTTCCCCAGCTATACCAAATGTTTCTACTCCAAAGCCTTTACACCTCCTATTCCCTCTGCCTAGAATGTTCTCTCTGCTAGTCTGTGCCCTATCACTATTCATGTCTCAACACAAATGTAACCAACCTGGAAAGACCTTTTCTCCTTATTCTAACTAAAATATCCCACCCAACCAAGGCAACTGGCAGGGTGTTTTTCTGTTTCTGCTCTCCCCTGCAGTGGATGCAAATCCAGTGCATCTCCTCAAATCCCCTTGGAGTTGCCAGCCATTTGGTTCATATCAGCCTCCACTTCACTTGCCCTGAGAATGCTGGCCCCGCCCCCTTGGCAGACTCCATGCATCCAGGCCAACCAGGCACATGCCCAGAGATGCTAACATCTGACACTTCCACATTTTAAAAAAGAACCCTAATATAGGACATAGGATCTGGTTTCTTGAGCAAACAGCCAAGGGACTGTCTACTTTAAGGATTCAAAGTCCAGAGGAGCAGACTACCCATGGGGCAAACTATGACTAATGGGAAGCAGGAGATGAAACAGGGCTGCAGGAGCCAGAAGACAAGTTACCTCTCCTTTCCTGCCCCCAGGGACTACTGCGAGGCATGGTTTCTCCTTGCATCCAATCCAGAGAAGTACTGTAAGGTATGCCAGGCAGATGAACCTTCTGAGGCACCAGCCTTGCCTCTCCTCAACTCATCAAGTGAAAGTCAGCACAGTAACACATTATTTCACATTTTTACTTACCTTACTTCCTTCTTCTCATTATGATACATCAGCACTTTAATCCTTGCCTCAAACACTGTTTCCTGGAGAAGGCAGGCCAAGACAATTCCTAGTACTGAGAACTTTTCCTGGTGCATATCAAGCACTCTATCAATATAGAAAGTATGATGGGATGGATGGATGGATGGATGGATGGATGGATGGATGGATGGATGGATGGATGGACGGACGGATGGATGGAAGAATGGGTGGATGGGTGGATGGGTGGATGAGTGGATGAGTGGATGGGGGGATTGGTAGATGGGTGAATTGGTAAATGGACAGAGGGATTGATAGATGGCAGTTTTGAGCTCTCTAGGACCAAGTGGCCAAACGAAAAAAAAATTTTAAGTCACTTTTCATTTCTCGCTATAGGATAGATTCCTCAAACTCAACATGTCCAAAACTAAAGTGACCCTCCTTTTCCTTAACATTTCCCTTCCTCCTTAATCTTCCTTCCCAAGCCATAAATGTGGGAGGCACTCTTGGCCCCTCCCTCTCTTTCACCGCACATCATCATCTAATTCATCAGTACATCTTTTATATTCTGCGTCCCATGTGTCTCTAATTTCTATCCATACCTCGCACTCCACAGCTACTACTCTAGTTCAGGCCTCCATAATGTCTCACACAGACCAGTGCCCCAGCCTCCCCGCTGGCCTCCTACCTCCTGTTCGATCAGTCACATCCAGGCTCTACCATGGTCAGCGTGTCTTGGTTTGGATTCCACTGAAATCAGGGCCTGAGGGAAGGGTTTGGATGCAAATCCTTGAAATGGGAGTGAAGAAGCAGAGTATAATCAGAAAAGAAGAAAAAACCAATCAACATGAGTGTATATTATTAAGGTTGCTGCAATGGGAGACAGGGCCTTGCCATCACGGGGACCTCCTGGGAAGCATCCAGAATGTCTGCCAATTGTCCACCTGAAGGATGGGATCCTGGAGGATTTATCCACCAGCATCCACTCACATTGGCTAAGGGTTGCCCCTGGCAGCATTACCTGCCCTGTACTTCCAGGCTGTGCTTATGTGAAGACCAAGTGGGCACCTCTGGTATTGGAGAAGGCTGTAGGACTGAAAGTAAAGAGTCCAGAGATGAATCTGAGCTTTCCTGAAACTGTTTACTGTAGCTGCAGCTAAAATCAGGGTGGGCTGAGGGATGTGACACAGGGCACTAGAGATCACCAGAGTGATCTCTAAACTGCATATGAAACTATGCTCCCCTGACGGTTCCCCTGACTCTATGGAAAATGCCCTGCTTTCTTAATAGAGTTCATAAGATCTTCCATGATTAGACCTGACCTCTGCCACAACCTCATTTGTTGCCATTCCCTGTTTCAGCAACTAGAGCTGCTCGTAGTACCTTACATGTTTCCCACCTCCATGACTTTGGCCATGTCCTTCCCTCTACTAGGAATTTCATTCCCACTAGCATTCTGTTTCTAGACTAATTGGGTCCTTCAAGATTCCTTTTCTGATGGTCCAGGCAGAGTTAGATATGCTGCCCATATGTCTATCATTGCATCTACCACATTTTTTATAATTATTATCAGTCCAGGGGTTTTGCCTGCCCACTTCCTTAGAAGGTGAGCTCCCTAAGGGCAGGCACCAGGTCCTCTCCATCTTGGTTTCCCAAATGCCTAAATGCCGGTCACATGGGAGGTGTTGTGAAGGTGTGGCTGGATGGATCCATGCAGAAATCCTTGGGATTTTAGTTTAGATTTATTCAAAGAAACCAATGACAACTAGTTAGAAAGGACTATGTCTTCAAGGGGATGCAGAGTCCATATTATGAAGGACTTCACGAGTCAATATCTTATAAGGTTCTAATCCATATAGTCTGGACCATCTGTTCAAAATTGTCTAAGGACACATAAGACCATTCCTTCCAAGTGTCCATTAGAAATGTCACAGCCCTGACAGTCAATCCAATTTAGCAAACATTTGTTGAACAGCTAAAGAGCTGAGCCACTGCTTTAGACACAAGAGACAGGGAAACAAAAATGCCTGGCACACCTTGGCGCACCAGTGTAAACAGGGCTTGGTGGTCACATGAGGATGAGGACAGGCAAATCAAGATGAAAATATCAAAGCAGTCAGCTTTTAAGTGTCACAGATTTGTCAACCCCTCCTCTTCCATGCACACAGGCAGGTATATACCCTGGGGGGTTCAGAAACAGAGCCCATCACCTGTGACCCAGAGAAGAGACCATCTGCTCTACAGGAAGGGCCCTGCACTATGTGCAGGCAGCTAAGCTGACAACAGCAAACTTTTACCAAACCCCTGGCACCTGCAGCTACTCTGACCACAGAGGGGCAAGCTCTGCCCTCAATTTGCTTACACTTTAGCAGGGTGACCAGCACCTAAACACACAATGGCAATATGGTGTTAGATCAACAATAAGGCATACCAGGTACAGACATCACACAGGTGTGCAGGGGATCATGGGAGCCCTGAAAGGCTTTTACATGGACAAAATAGACTAAAATACATGAATATTCTAAGATACATGAAGTCACACTCGGGTTTAGTCTTTGTTGGCTACCTTTCCATCATATTTGTGTTTCCTGTCATTTTTTTCCCTAAGCATTGCCTTTTCTTTTCTTTTTTCAACCAAGTTGAGTATGTGTATAAATGAGTAGACCAATCCCCAATACATAAAAGGAAGGGGTGCAATACCAGACCACCCAAGTTCAAATCCCACCTCCAGCTCTTTCATGTTATATCATCTTGGGCAATTTACCTGCTCAATCTTGGGCTTTTCCCCCATCTCTAAAGTGGGAATCATAAAAGTACCCACTCCAGATGATTTTGTGGCAGTGAAATGAATTAATATATGAAAAAGCTTAAAGCTTTTTTTAAAAAGCACCTGGCACATGAAATACCTAGCCCTCAAATAAAGTAAGCTACTATTATTATTAATAGTTCTGTTGCAGTTGTTACTTAAGATTATTAAAAAGTGGTACAGAACTAGTGCTAATTTTCTAGAAAATTCTAAGAAATGTAAGGACTTGGTCTGTTTAAGGAAGAGGGCGGGTTCCAGGTTCTATCCACTATACCTCAGAGTAAGCAGAAGCAGGCACACTTGATATATAAAAGTTCTATTTTTGATCACAAGCTTTCAGATGGCAAGCAGTAGGACGAGCAGATTAATTTTGCTTTGGGCCTCACGTAGCAGGGCACCGCATTGTTCAAAATTGATAGTTTACTGAGCACTGTTGCGGTTCTTGACTGCTTCACGCAAGAAAACTTTGCACCCACATAGGAAAATGGGAAATGTATGCATAAGGCAACAAGAAACTATGACAGGAGAGGGCACATTAAGCAAAGGTTATGCTTAAAAGGCATGATGGAGGAGAGAGCAAGAGACGGGACTGGAGAACGCCTGGTGAAGGAGCCCTGGGCCCTGCCCCATTCCCACATCGCGCGCTGCAAGTCTGCAAGTCAGTCAAGGGCTACGTGGAGCAAAGTACACGTCTGCATGGAGTGTCCAGGCCGAGGGCCAAGCCAGCCCCAGGGTTTTCCACAGCCCAGAGCGGCCTGGTGACCACAAAAGTCTACACAAACGTGGCGCTGAGAGCATGATGCAATGCTTGATGGGAACAAGGAGGACGCCGTGATGAGGGGCAGACCCACGGACATCAGTGTGGACAGACACTTAGACCAAGTACTGGCTTTTCAGCACCCCACCCTACCCCCCAACTTAAGTAACACCTGAAGGAAAGAAACCTCTAGACAGAGGAGAAATTTCTACCACTACAGGAGAACCGGGGCCCCCCAAAAAAAATTAGGTTCAGGTATAGACATGCAAAGTTATGCTTCTTACTACACCCAGAAGCAAAACAAAATCAGAAAGCCCTGTGCGGAGACAGTGGTGCTCTCCTCCTAGTTGAGCATTTGGGTGCTTCGGGATCTAGCAGGTGCTGGTTGCTGCTCTGCCTCTGGCAAGCTATGACCCTGGCCCAGCTTACTTACCGTCTCCAAGCCTCTGCTTCATCAGCTGCAAAGCAGAGATTATAATAATACCTCCAAAAGGGTTGTTGTACGTATTAAATGAAAAATTACCTGTAACCCCCTGGAGGGCTTGTTTCATGCTAAGCATTTAATAAATGAAGGTGAAGATAATTACTGGAAGGGGAAGGAGTTAGGGAGGGGTCTTGGGGCGTGGGTGGTTTGGAAGTCTTCACGGAGGACCCGTCATCCTGGTGGTGATGGTTCAAAACATTCTCTCCCGGCCAGCACATGGTCAGGCCCTCACTGGCCTTCTTGTGGGGGCAGGTGTCAGAGAGTGGGATTCACATGGGTCCCAAGCTCCAGGTCAATTGGCTCTGGGTCTGACTGCCTGGAATTGTATCCTAGCTTTGCAACTTATTACCTGGAAAAGTATCCTTGGGCAAGTTACATAACCTCCCTGTACCCCAGTTTCCTCATCTGTAAAATAGAGGTGATAATAGTTCCTTCTTCATAGGGTTGCCCTGAGTGTTAAATAAATGAGCACCTGCAAAAAACTTTGCTACACTTTCCTGCCTGGCATGCTGAAGTGCATTATATACATTAGCTATTATCATTCTGATTTTGCTCCCGTCCAAGTTTACACTTCCGCTGGTACAATCCCTCAGGATCTCAAATCTGATTTTGCTTCCAACAATAAAACCCATCCAAACTCCATGCCATTTTCCAGCAAGAGAAAGTCGTATCAAAGCAAAAATATTAAAACCACCAATATTCAAATCAAGATAGAAGGTGGGGCCCTCCTCCTTTTGCCTAGGCACATAACTTTCACTTGTGTTTCAGAGAGGAGTAAGAAGATCAGCAAGCCTACCCACAGTCCAATGCTAGCTGCTCACTGCAACAGCAATCAATCAAACAAGGCACAAATGGGAAAGACAGTTCTAACTCACGTTTCTTTCTTGAACAAAATATAGGGAAAAAGTAACTTATACCCTGTATCAGTTATCTATTGTCTCAATAATGCTGTGTAACGAACAACCTTCAAACCTCAGTGGCACACAACAAACACTGTTCTTGAGTCCGTGGGTTGGCTGGCTGGTTTGGCAGGCTCACCCAGGTGCCTGTGGTCAGCTGCTGGAAGGCGAGGTAGCTCTGCAATCTTGGCTGGGTTCTCTCCCATATCTGGGCCCCAGTGGGGACAACTGTGTTGACTTGGCTTTGCCCCACATGTCTCATCCTCCACTAGGATAGCCCAGGCATGTTTCCCCAGCAAAGGAAGAAAAGCCAGAGTGTGGAAATGCAGAAAAGCTTTGGCAAGCTTCTGCTTGTCTCACACTTGCTATCATCCCATTGGCCAAAGCAAATCCCATGACTGAGTGCAAAGTGAAAGGATGGAACAAAATGTCCCACCCACAACAGGGAAGTAGTGCAAAGGGAGTAGGTCCAGGGAGAAGTGAAGAACTAGGGCCAGCCCATAGTCAACCTACCAAACATCCAAAAGAACTTACCAGTACTGGAAAGAGAAAGAAAACTTGCAAGAGATCAAGTTTACTGAAGTAAGGCCAAAATCACCCACAAACCAAGCAGCTTTGGGGATATTAAATGCCATCTATATTTTACGGACCTTTTTGCAATCCCATAAACACCAAACTTCACCTTTCACTCTTTACTGAGACCATCTTAAATTCTCTTCAGACATTTTCTGGCCCCACCTCCTTTGAATGAATCCAGATATGCCTTCAGGGGAACAAGTTTTCAACCATCCTGCTCCAAGAGCTTAATATCCCAGGAATTACATGGAAAAGAAATGAAAAATAATTTTTGAAATTAAGACTAGGAATTAAGAGTTCTCCTCATTTCCTCCCATTTCAGCTAGGCTTGACTCCAATTTATGGATGAAAGTTTGAGAGCTCTTACTTTACTGTTCTCCACCAGTTCTCAGTTAAGACTCATTGGGTAGGTCACAAGTGAAATTATTTTTAATGGGATAAATGCTGTGGGACTCTATGTCCCCACTAACCATGGCTTCTGGTCAAAATCCTGGTGCCAGCTATAGATTCCAGAAAGGTAAACTGAAGACAGAAAGTGAAACTTCATGATGGAAATTTAGAATCATAGTAGACTATTCTGCCATTGTCTATTTCTCATTTAGAAACTATCTTCGAAACATTCTTCCATGTTGTTTTATAAGGGGAGCTGGCCACTGTAATAGCTTGTACATTTAAGATCCATAAAAGATAATGTGCAGCAAAGATGGTTGAGTCAGATAGACTTAGTGGATAGAAACTTTGGTAATCAATTTTAACTAGGTAATAAGAGTTGATATTATACTGCTAACGTCTTCTAGTTTGGGAGGAGAATGCTGTCCTTTTTCCTTTGTGGTGAACTTCACACAACTGCCTGGCCAATTTCCAAAGTACTGACTGCTGGGAACTGCCAGGCATAATATTACACTTGATGGGCCATTGGTTTGACCTCAATCCTAAATTCCTGGGTAGCTCCCTATAAATTATGGGCTCTTTTTATCTGAAGCTTGCTTGTGCCCAAGTTAAAACAGAGGATTCCATCAGCTGCACGTGCATTCAGAAGGACCAACTTGTAGGCTTTTTTTTTTTCCTGGTATGGCTGAAAAGGGCCTAGATGAGATTCCATAAATCAGTGTTAATAGCTGCAGGAGTGAATTCTCTAATGGCAATATAAGATGCTGGGGCTAAATCAACAGTGTTATTTTACTATTTTCTTCTATATGTGGCTGAAAGCTGTTGCTCCAAAGCTAGCATGAGTGCTCAGACCATCTCCTTATTTTCTGTTTTGTTTGACCTGGTTCTTTGGAATACCAATGGGAGGTGGAAGGCAAATATCATCAGAGGTTTCCTTATGACTAAAAGACTCCTGTTCTTTAACTAATGCTCAATTTGTAAACATATTTTATTAATTTCTTCTTTTAAAATTATAAAATTAACTCATGTTCATAACGACCAGTAGAACAATTCCAAAATATATAAAGAAAATCTCCTTCCCACCTCCTTTCTCAATCCCAACCTCATGCCCCAAGATGACCGCTCTTAGTTGTCTGGAATATTGATGTCCAAATATTTCTCTGTCTTCACACTCACACACAGAGGGGAGAATGGTGAGAGATGAGGAGATGAGCTAAGGAAGGTGCAGGGCGTTGGAGCCAAGAAATTGTATTTTGTGCCAAAGTCACTGGCAGGTTTTAAGTGGGGGAGTGATAAATTCTCTCTACTGGGTACAATGTGGCAATGAAAGGATGCAGGAATAACTCTAGGAAGCTCTTGTGGCTGTCCAGGAGAGAGATGATGGTGACCAGGACTGAGGTAACAGCAGTGTGATGGAGAGCATTTTGGATGTAGACTGGGTAAGATTTGATGATGGCTTGGATGCCGTGAGGAAGTGGCTGTTTCTGCGCTTGCTCACCGGGGCAACTGGTGCTGCCTCCACAGGAGAAGGATACCTGAGAGAAGGAAAGGCTTGGGACGGAGCTCATGACTCCCATTTGGGATGTGTTGAGGTTGTCTGTCCCTATGACAATTCCAGGTAAAGAGTTCATGTGAGCCAGTAGCTCAGAGGAGAGATGTGGGCTGGAAGGTTTTGATTAGGGAGAGGTTGGGTCTGTTTGTGCCCTGTTTGTATTTGCATCTCCAACACCTAGCACAGAATTACAGGATATTGGATGCTCAGGAAGTATTTATTAAATTAATGACTTGTAACAGAGACTATAAAAGAGCCTTAATGTAGGAAATCTCTCCATACCAGGCTCTTCACACTCTAAGACTTAAGACTCTTCAGCATCAGTTGGAGGCTAAGCATTTGGGACACCTTCACTACAGTATTCTTTATATGTCTGTCCCCCAGAGACTTGCTCAGAGAGGCTCAAAGCTGTACAAAGAAGCAGGGAAGAGGGAAGGGAAATAGGAGGATGCTGAGAAAGAGAATGGTGACCTCTTATGCCCTCTAACATCCTGTACAATTCAGCTCTGGCCTGTGCATACACACTCCACTCTGCAGAACAAATAGGAACAAGGCTTGGAGGTGAAACTACTTGAATTCAAAACCTGGCACCACCACATGCTAGCTGACCATGTGCATGCAGGCAAGTTATATAACTGCTGGCCTTGAGTTTCCTCATCTAAAACACGGGATTTGTAGTAGCACCAACCTCGTAGGGTTAGTTGGAGGATTAAGTAAAATAGCACATTTAGCAGAGCACCTGGCCAAGTAAGGCCTCTCCAAATGTTGGCTGCCCCATGTTCTTTCCAAACCCACAAAATACTATCCTTAAAAGGAATTCTGGAAATTAAAACTTTCTCCATCTGCTTGCATTTCCTATGATGTCTGCCATATTTATGTCTATCCAAGTTGGGCTCCATCTTCTTTCACTTAATAATTCACTCAGGAGAGAACCCACAGCTCGTGCATTGCTTCACTGTGCCCTGTATACTACATGCATGCGTTATGTATTTATTGCAGTTATCTAAAGTGACTTTCCCTGAATTGGACCTGAGAGAGAAAGACTGATGTCAATAATCACTAGAGTTAACCTGTGTCCCACAACTCAGGAACCAAATTCCTTGGCAATTGTTGGCACTAATATGTTTTCTTTTTCCTATTTTATCATGTTCGTGGTGTTACTGAGGTAATTTCTATATGCTGTAGAATTTAGAAGGGTGAAAAATATATAGAAGTGTATAATAAAATTACCCATAGTTCCATTAAAGATAATTATTATAACATTTTGGGGTTCTACATATCTCTCTCTATATTCTATATGTCTATTACCAGTACATATTCTACATGCATATATATGGTATGTATATCTCTATGTATTTAATCAGATCAAATAGAATAGTGATTTTGAAATCACTTTTTTCCATTAAAGTTATTACAGGGAATTTTTCCAAAATTTAAATGTTATTTAAATATTCAAATATGACTTTCTCCTGTGAGTAAATGTCTTTGTACAGTATATAAAACTTTTCTGTTATTTCTGTTTCCCTAGAACAGACTTCCTAGGAGGGGGGTTTTTTTTTGTTGTTGTTAAAGATGTGAACTCATTTTAGAGCCCTGGTATCTATTGTCAAACTGCTCTAGAGAAAGGGTGTATCATCAGCCATGGCACAGGGGTAGATATTCAAAACCTTCCAAGCATTCTGATTCTTGGCCTCTCTGACAGTTTGGCATAAAAAGGTAGTGACTTGTATTGTTAATTTCTTTAATTACTAATCAAATTGAACTCTTTTAGGAATTGTCTTTTCATATCTTCTGTCCTTTTGCTTTATTAATGGGCGATGGCCCTTCTTTTTGATCTTTGAGACCTCTCTATATAAGGAAAAAATGTACTCTTTTTCTGCTTTAGTTACAATTTTTTTCTTTGTGGTTTGCATTTTAAATGTTTTTGAGAAATATTTTATTCTTTGTACAGTCAACTCTACCATGCATTCTTATAAGATAACTTTTATTGTGTTCATATTTAGAAAGTATTTGGGTAGCCTGAAATCAATAAGCTATTTACCTATATTTATTGTTGCTTTTGATGGTTATAGTCTTGTGATTAATTCTACTTTTAAATGAAATTTAATACAAAAATGTCATTACTATTTAAAAATTTGAAAAATGTAAAAAAACCGGAAAGCAGAAAATAAAATTCACTCACCATCCCGTATAAATCCCTCATAATTAATGTTAACATTTTTTATATATTGTTCCAATCCTCTTATTTTTCTCACCTGTTAGTCCTTCAAAATAAAGGTTAGAATCATTTGGTTAAGTTTCAAAAGAAAAATAAATCCAATGGGCTATGATTAAAAAGTTAAGTTTATACATTAATTTGAGGATGATTGACATTGTCACAAATTTCAGGTTTTTTCTTCTAGAAAGCTGTATGTGCATACATTTGTTTATATTAATACCTTACTTTGTGTATCTTTAAAAGATTTTTCTAGTTATCATCATATAGATCCTACCCATTTCTTATAACATTTTTTCTACGTGTGTTAATGAATGAAGAGGTGATTTTTTCTCTTTCATCTCTTCTAACTGGTTATTGTTGGTAAAGCTAATGCCTGTTCCGTATTCTATACTTAAGCCATCTGTTCTGTCAATACTGATTACCTCTAAGAAATTTACAGGTGATTCTCTTACTATCACCAGGGACTCCTTCCTTTTTTCCTGATTTTAATGAGAACGTCTTCTGTAGTCACCATTAAAATGATGGTGGATGTTGGTTTAGGCTAAATATTATTCATCACGGATTAAATGGACTTCTATTCCTACCGTTCCAGAAGGTCTTCTCCCTTTTAATTAGGAGCGGGCTTTGAAGATCATCTAATGCATTGTGAAATCAGGGCTATCTATAAACTGTGTGGGTGATCCCTTTTATCTCTATAAATGCTCCCTTTTTCTATTTAATTATCGCCCCCCTCCACCACCACTACCGCCTTGAATTCTACTTTGTTTGAAATAGATACTGCCACTCTGATCTTTTTTTTTTATTTTTATGCTCTCTTTTTGCTTCTTTTACTTCATTTTTTGCACATATTGCTCAATTTTTAATCTTTCTGTGCAACCGATTTTCATGTGCCTCATTCAGTTAGACATTTAGTTAACACTGCCATGTGCCTACTATGTGCTGGACACTGGAATACAGCGTTGAGGAAGGAGATAGAACCTGCCAGCAGGGCAGCCTCACAACCCAGCCCGATTCAGACCCTGCTGTGGGCAGGTCTGGGGGTGGCGGTGGCTCCTGGGAGAGTCTGCTCACCATCTGGGATCCTGTAAGGCTGCCCGAGGTGAGCTGAGGTGTGACACTCGGATTCACACGAGGTACCCCGAGAAAAGCCAAGCGGCCAGGCCTCAGGGAGAAGGGGAGTTGGGGTGCTTCTGGGCCCAGACAGCTCCAGACAGGAACCCATGGAATTAGGGGACCCCTAAACTAGGGTGCCACTACTGTTTCAGGAGACTAGCAGCTTCTCCTTGACTCCCTATTTTTGTATGCCTTTTAGCTTCTGACTACTCGTAGTTCTTGCTTCATTCTTTTATTCATTCATTTATTCCTTCTTTCAACAAATAATTTCTCAGCACCTGCTCTGTGACAGAAACTGTTCTAGGTTCCAGGGATGCAGCAGTGTGGAAGGTGAAAAAAACACTTGCCATCACAAAACTTATGTTCTAGAGGGGGAAACAGATGATGGCAGGTAAACATGCAGGGTAATTTCAAATGTCCCTCCAGTGGCTTCTCATTAAACTTAGAATAAAATTTAAAAATGTCCCCATGGCCTGCAGGCCCCAGGTAAACCGACCCTGGATACTTATGCAACCTGGCCTCAAGGAGTCTCACCCGGGCAAGAGTGCGTCTTCTTTAGGGCTGTTCACCTGCTACTCCTCAGCCTTGATGTTCTCCCCCCAGACGTCTGTGTGGCTTGCCCCACGCCCCTCACCTCCTTTAGGCCTCTGCTCTGATGCCCCTTCATCAATAAGGCTTCTCTGACACCTTCCCTGTTAAGGCAGTGCCCCTCCCCCCTTAGTCAAGCTAACTCTTTGCCCTCCTTCGTTTTGCTTCATAGCCCTCAGCAACACCTGACCCCATACTAGATATTTATTCGTGTCATTGTTTATGTTCTGTCTCGCTCCCTAATGGTAAGCTACTTGAAAGCAAGAACTTCCTCTGCTGAATCCCCAGCACAGAAAACAAGGCCTAGCCCCCAGCTGACACTGGATGGATACGTGATGAAAGAATAAGTGAGGGAAACAGCATGTGGTGCCCTCTGTGATAGTGCTGGAGAAGGGCTTTGGTGAGGGGAGGGGTGGCACAAGACGGTCAAGGCAGGCCACTCTGAGAAAGGGACACTGGAAAATGAAAGAGGAGGCAGAGCCAGCCTGGTAAAAGCTGGAGGTGGGGTGACCCAGGAAGAGGGAAAGAGCCAGAGCACATGAGGCCCAACACCACAGCCCATGTGTGCTCTGCAGACAGGCAGATCCCAAAGAGAAGGGAGAAAGGGCTGAGCTGCTCAGGGGCCAACCCCACCACTCAGGAGACTGAATGATAGTCCTCCTTGGGGAGGAGTAGGCGTGGGCCAAGAAAAAGGGGGAAAGCCCTCCCCACAATGCGTTTAGTTTAATATCGTTTTAAATACATATTGTATGCATTCTTGTCTTTATCCTTGTAATTCAAGTTTCACCAGAACGTGTCTGGAAATGGGACTCCTTTCAGTAATTTTGCCTGAAATACGATATAACATTTTATCTGTTTCTAAGGTCTTCTCTAGTTCCAGGAAGATTACTTATATCTTATATCTTTATTGATTTATATTTTGCTCTGCATTCTGGGAGAGCTTCTCAGATTCACATCCACAACAGTGACTTAGTTTACTGCAGTGTCACTTTTGTTTCACTTCCAGAGTAGATTTCAGTTCTGTTTCTGCAACATTAGCTAGCTTCCTTTCAATGCTTCCTGTCTCCCCAGTCCCATTTTGAGATCAGATTTTTGCCTCATAGAGTTCTCCTTCATACTCAGCCTTTTCTCTCCTGGCATCCTTTGCACCTTTTCTCTGTGGGCCGTGTCTTTTTGCATTCTCTTGTGGAGGTCAAATAATTTTCTAACATTTTCTTGTGGTTATTAGAGTAGCTCATTTTTGGAGGTATACATTTCTTTGGAGTCTTACAGATGTTTCATTTACTCATTCAATAATGCAATGTGTTGACTGCTACCCAGTGCCAAACACTGTATACAGGTCCCAGAAGGCAATCCATGGCCAACATTTGATGGTCCCCACAGATGTTGGACCCGAATGGGGAAGCTGAATACCATGCAAGCAATTGTAGTTAAGTGTGAGAAGTGGCATGCATGAGACGTGTGTAAGGTGACATCAGAGCACAAAGTAGGAGCACATAGCATGTCTAGGACAGAGTTGGGGCAGGAAGATGGGAGGAGGCTCCCTTCCTTGTTCTGAAGCATTCTTTCTTCCCTTCTAGCCCATGTTCTTGAATTTGGGTTTTCTCTCTCAGACTTTGGTTACATGAGACACAATTGATGCAAGCTTCTTGTGTGGTGACAGATGGTATATCAAGTTCCCCTTAGTTCTTTTCATTGCCCATTTGGGTGCCACTCAAATCCCCTTTCAGCTCTACAGGCAGGTGCCAGGCCTAGGTGGGCAGCATCTGGCCCAATCTCCAGTGTAGAAAGGCAGGTATTTTTCTCGCGTGTCTCTGCTGACAGAAGACAAGGTCCTCTGTCCCTTCTGCAAGTGAGGACAGCAAGTGCTGCAGATGCAAACCAAACTCTTCTGCTAAAGTCCTGACTGCACAATTTCTTCCAAAACGTGACCTCTTCCAGTGTGAGTTGAAATATATTTGAGGCAGTATTTATGGGCAATTCTAGAAGGCAGCTGCGTTCTGATGGCCCTGGGTCATTGTTAGAGACAGCCTTGGTGGTGGGGAGGCAGGAAAGCAAACAAGCTGCCCTTGCAGCAGATCCACCAGAATGTGGAGCCCAGAGAGCCCCAATGAATCTGACTACAAGGAAGGGCAATCAAAATTCATTTCTCTGAAGGGGGAAGAAGAAATAAAATGCAGAGTATTGTAGAGGGAGGAGACAGCAAGGTTTCAAGGAGTTCAGAAATAAACATTTAAACTCAGAAGGAATTATGAGTCTCCAGGAATGGCATGCATCATTAATTCCCAGGCAGTCAGGTTCACAATGAAGTGGTAAGGAGATGGCCTTTTGAATTATTCTTTTAATGGAGTTCCCAGGTTAAAGTAGATTTCATTTAAGGTCAATCAATAGGCAATTTTATCTAGGCTTGTGATTAAAAGAAAACCATAAAGAAGTCCTATGACAGGAAGCATTTTAGCTCAATCAGACCTTCCTTGGGGCATGGACAGCTCTGGATGAATGCTACAACCACAGATCAGGGCAGGGCTCCTGGTCCTGTTTCCTAACCCGGATGAGGTTGACTCCCCACCCCAGCCCCACCCCTACCCTCCTCCTTAGCCAGATGGCTAGGTCCACATCTCCAGTCAGTCGAACAGAAAAATTCACTGTTCTGTTCTGTTCTGGTAGATGGGGCACATTGGAATAATTTAAATTAACAGTGCAGATCCAGCTTATTTCTTGAACCCCAAGGATCGGTCACAGTGAATTAGTATGAGTCAGAATTTTAGTTTGACAGAGTGATTATATTACGTTCCTTGTGAGTCCCTGGGTCCCTCTCGCTCTCCTTCTTTATTAGAGGTAGCCTCGGGGAATCAGGCGGAAATGAGATGCCCGGGAATGTGTATCTCAGTGATCCACCATTGACTTGGTGAGGAAATTAGAGGTAAAAGAGGGTTTCTGGAAAATGAAATTGCCTTAAGGTCTTGCCGACTGATTGAAGTGCTTGTAAAGTGGATCCAAGAATTATAACATTTGAAGGAAAGGGGGCTTTCCTTTCTTAATCTTTCGTCTTTGAGTAGTCAGTGGAACCAATATCCAGTCTTTGAATTGTGGGTCCTTAGGAGTAAAGGTAATATCTTCCCTCCCTTTTTTTCTTCTTTGTCTTAATAGCCCAGTACTTCTTCTAAAAGTGTGTTTTACCTGATCCAGCATTTCGAGTTTATGAGACAAGGTTTTCCAAGACTTGCTATTCATTTTCACAAACTGGCTTTCCACCGAGTCAAGAGAATGAAGAAGAAAGATCCTTGTTGCCAAGTGTTTCTTAATAAATTAGGCTTTAAAAGGGTTCCTGGTTGCCAGTACTCAAACACAAGCAAACTCCACTGTAGTTTCCATATTAAAAAAAAAATCCCTGCTGTGACTCTAACAAGGAAAAAAGCTCTGAATCTCTCCTTGCTTCTCAAGAATCCAAATAGAAACAAGGAATGTTTGAAACAATACAGAAAGTGTATTGAGGAATGTGAAAATTTTATGGGGGACTGGAATAAATCACACATTGTTCTTGGGTGGGAGAGGAGATTTATGCATGTAAATATGTTCTTCAGATTCATATTCACAGACTAGTAAATAAAGTGTTAGGAGAGTAGAGACTTTATATAAACCTTGATATTTTTATTTTCATAGAGCCCCAGGAAAAAGTATACGTTTCTTCTGGAGACCAGAATAACTTCTTAAAAGACTTTAATTATTATTGCTCTTGAAAAGGTTTGTGATCACTTTTGAATACATTTATTAAAATGATAGATAAGGAATGGTGACAAAGAAAATAGAAGTTTAATTTTGGATTCCCTGAAATTTTCAGCTCTAAAGCAGCTTGGCAATATTTCTAAGGATGTCATTCGGCTCTCTAAATCATGCTGAAGCATCTCTTCAGAGTTGAGACATACATGAAAATGTGTGTGCATAAATGCAAAGCCTGGCATTCATGAACATGCTCTTTCTAGCAGAACATACAAAGCCAGCATTTTAAAGCTTAGCAAAGGGGCTGGAATTCAAACCCAGGAACAAGAAGGAAGCTGCAGAGACACCTTCACGTGAATCTATTGAGCTACTGGCTCCTTGTTCAGGCATTGATCTCAGATGCTTGACAACTGAGAAATACATCTCGATCATTCTTTTTGCCTAGGCTAAGATATTATATATACTTGAATGCAACACTGTTTTATTTTCCAACTCTGCCAAGATTCAATCTACTGGTATTGAATATCCACCAAAAGAATGCTAGGCTATTACAGAGCTTGCACAATGGAAGTACAGAAAAACCCAAGAGCTCCATTCTCTCTCCAAGTCTTGATAGCAATAAAGCACCAGCTCTACCCTTTTCTCTCTAGGATTCTGACTAATAAGAAGAGTCAGAGGAGAATGTGAAATTGAATTGCAATTATGAGAAATGTAAGGGACTGTGTCCCTTTATTGCATTTATGGAGTTTGGTGTTTTAAATGCTTTATTTAATTCTGTCACTAAAGAGAAAAGCACCTATTTTAAAAATTCAGCCTGAAGAGCTTTGAATAATGGCAAACTGTAATAAATCATTTTAAAGGGAAAACATTTCACAAAAGTAAGTCAGAGTCATTTCGCTACTTGAGAACTTGACTTTCTATTACTTCCAGGAGCTTTTCAACTTCAGGATGAATAAAGTAACCAGGAAAATAATTTGAGTCGTGGCTGTATGAATGAGTGCAGGATTAAAAACAGAGTAAAAGTATGGGGAATTTAAGACTGCTTATCCCAATCTGCCAGTGAAGATCTATTATTTTGGACAACAAGATTGTCAAGGGGAATTGAAGATCTAGAAGATTAGAGGTTGAGCTTGCCTTCCAAGATAGCCACTGGGATCAATGTATTTGGCAGCCAATCCAATGTGCAATGGAATATAGTGCCCACTACGTGGAAGAAAAGGGCAAGGGACCAAAACTCATCGTTAGAAAGAAGTCACAATAATCCCTTGCTATAATGTATTTCAATAGCCCCCATTACCTTGTGCTTAAAGGCCCAACTTTGCAGCCTGAAACCTATTTCTTCTAATGATCTACTTGTCTCCAGCTCCTCCCGAGTTGCTCTGCCTTACCTAATTTTTATTCAACATCCAGGACTCAGTCCAAGATTCTTTCTTTGGAAACCTCCCTGATTTCCCTCACTGGCCACTTCTTCACTTCTCCTTTCACATTCCCACAGCACCCTTCATTACATGGCACCTAACATATGGCTAATGGTCAGTAAGAAAGAGATAAAACAAAATGGAGTTACTTTGGCTAAGAGATTTAAATAGAGTCAGGAAGGCATTCCAGAAGTTACTCTTGTACATGTCTCAGCCAGCTATCTCAAACTGCCAAGTATCCAAAACCAAAAAAAGCAATGTTTCTGAGGACATCTGGACATCAAGAATTAAACACAAGATAAAGAAATCAGTAAACTATCGAATTTGAAGGGCATTTGGAGAGCTCCAGACATTTACTAATCATAATTCTTTACAACCAATTTATGTAATCTTCTTTAAAAACCCTTGCTTGGAAGACCCGAAACAGGACACAGTCTGGGTTGCTACCTGAATCTGTGCTCCCCAAGTTGCAATTCTAAGACCCCAAATAAATTCTTTTCTTGCCTTGCAACTCAGTATGAATTTTCTGGTCAATATCAGCATACTTTAATTCCCCCCCAACTCAATCAGGAGCTTCTACCCAAAAGACTAGCACTTCCATCTCTGTATTTATTATGCTCTGCTGGTTATTGTCCTCTTGCCACTCAAGACCCAATCTCCATCCTTCTCCTCCCTGCTCTGTACCTAAAGTGAAGCATCATGCAGGCTCAGATCCCTGTAGCTTCCAGTTGAGTTAGGCCATTATCTGTTGAACATATTTTACTAGATGAAAACATGCACAATTGGACATTGCCCTTGGGCTTCTAGTTGGGAAGGCATAGGTGAAAAATGGAGGGTGGATGATGGAAAGAGAAAAGGACCAAGGTGTCCATTCTCCTGGCTGTCCCACTCTGTTCATGGCTTGGCCGTAGTTATCAACCTCTAATCCCTCAGGCCCAGTGGCGCAGTCTCTTCCCTGCAGCTACAGCTCTCCCTCCCCTTGCTCCTTCAGGCCTGGGCATGATAACGGCTTCCCTCCATTACCTTCAGGGCTCTTTGGCATTCCTTGTTGGTTTCCCAACCCTGCCCACATCATCATTAATAGTTCCTTCCTTAAACTCTCATCAGTTAACCTTACTGAACATGCCAAGGCTTTCTTGCCAAGACCCTAACCAATGCATTGCCAGAAGAGTTTCTAGCAAATAAAAGAAATATATAAGTGTTTGATGAATATATTTTATAAAACTAAAATCATGCCAAAATGGACATCAATCCATAGGAGTTTTGGTCTCAACTCTGGTTCTAACATATTATATGAGTTTGGGCAGTCCTATGAGCCCCCACCTCCCACCCCCATTAGTTTCTCAAAATGAAAAGAGGCTTAGATTCAGAGACGTCAAGACCCGTTTTATAATCCCCACTGCTACCGGTGCATCCCTCTTGTGTTTGGGGTGGGGTGCTCACTGCCTCCTCCCTTTCCGTGTCTGAATAGGTAGACGACTGTCTGGAGGCTCTGCCAGGGGATGGATTCCTCCTCCTAAACTAGAAGAAATTGATCTGATGACAATTGCTGTCCTGCCTTTCTTTCTGTGAGGAGCTGACGATAGGCTTGGGATTGTGCACTCGGGCAGTATTTCTGAATAACAATGGCCCATTGTCCCATTATCGATTGTTCTGCAGTCTAACTGGGTTAGAAGCCTGTGTTGGTGCCCATGCCCTCCTCCCTCCCAAAGCAAACCAAAGCCTTTAAAGAAGGAGGGGCGGGAGTAGACAGAGGGGCTTTGCTTTATATAATGTGAAGATGCTCAGCTCCTGACCAAATAACTTTTTATTTCATTTTTGAATGCTGAAATGGTTCAACGTGACAGTTGGGACAAAGACTGGCTTGGTCCAAGTGGCTTGGGCCTCCAAGAATTGTATTGCAGGCCTTGCCTTGCCAGCCCATCCCCAAGCCCCAGCTGGCCTGAGCCCAGCCCTCCCTTCTCCTCCACTGCAGGGGTGACATGCCCGGGAGGCACAATGCTGGGCCCATGATACATCTAAGGGCACACAAAAATGTTCTGAGTTCAATTTCTTTTAAAATCTGAAGAAAAAAGTGAATATAATAATGATGACTATATCCTAATGAATCCATCTGAGTTATATTTGTCTTTATGCCAATGCACCTGTGAAATAGAATTTTTAATATGTATTTTGAAGAATAAAAAGAGCCCATGGAGGCAAACCAGAAGACAAAAGTGCCTTGGACCCACAGAACACAGGCCTTGGAGATGCTCCTCAGACAAATAAAATCTGGGGAACCCAGGGGCTTCACCTCCCTTGAGAGATTATAGCAAACATGAGCAGATCAAAGTCCTAGAGGCATCCTGCAGTGAAGGAATCCATTTCACTTTGTTTAATCCATCTGGCCCTTTGTTTATATGAACAGAGAATGCTTGGAGAAACACCTTTCAAAACTTTATTGTTTTATTTATTTTTAGCCTATATAATGCCTCAGGGTTATAGTACATTGTTATATTTATCTCAAAAATAACCTCTGGAAGACATATAGATGTAAGTGTCTGCATTTTAAAAAGAGACAAGATCTCAAATCAATAACCTATCCTTCCACCTTAAGAAATTAGAAAAAGAAGAGCCAGCAAAACCCAGAAACCAGCTGGAAGAAAGTAACTACAAAAGATTAGAGCAGCAATAAATGAAAGAGAGATTACAATAGAGAAAATCAGCAAAACCAAACGTTGAGTCTTCGTAAAGATTCAGAAAATTGACAAACCTTTAGTTCAATTAATCAAGAAAAAAAGAGAGATGAGTCAAATGACTAAAATAGGAATGATGGGATGTTGCTACCCATTTTACAGAAATAAAAAGAATTATAAGGGAATACTATGAACAACTGTACATCACCAAATCAATAACCAAGAAGAAATGGACAAATTCCTAGAAAGGCGCAAACTATAGAAACTCACTCAAGAAGAATTTGAAAATCTGAATAGACCTATACTAAGTAAAAGATTGAAAAATCAATAAACTTTCCATGAAGAAAAGACTGGGCTCAAATGACTTCATTGGTGAATTTTACCAAATATTTTGAGAGGAATTGACACCAATTATTCACAAAGTCTTCTATAAAACAGAAGTCTTCTATAAAAACAGAAGAGGAGGGAACATTTATGAACTCATTTTATGAGGCTAGTATTATCCTGATACCAAAATCAACAAAATCATCGATATGAAAGAAAAATACAGACCAATATCCCTTATGAATATAGACACAAAAATTCTCAACAAAACTCAACAAAAAACTGAATCCAGTAATTTATCAAAAGGATTAAACATCACGCCCAAGTAGGATTTATCCCAGGAAGGCAAGGTTGGTTCAACATATGAAATCAAGAAGTGTAATATTCCACACCAATAGAAAAAGAACAAAAACCATACAATCATCTCAACAGAAGCAGAAAATGCATCTGACAAAATCCAACACCCTTTTATGATTAATACACCCAACAAACTAGGAATAGAAGGAAACTTACACAACCTGAATAAAAAAAAAAAAAAGCTCCTGTGAAAAACGCACAGCTAATGTCATACTTAATACTGAAGACTGAAGGCTTTTCCCCTAAGATCAGAAATGTGACAAAAATGTCCACTCTTACCATTTCTATTCAGCATTGTACTGGAGGTTCTAACCAGAACTATCAGGCAAGAAAAGGAAATAAAAGGCATACAATTAGAAAGAAAGAAGTTACTCTCTCTCTTCACTGATGTCATGACCTTATATATCTTAATAATATCAAGCAAACAAAACACACACACACACAACTATTTGAACTAATGAATTCAGCACGGTTGCAGGATTTATGATCAGTTTATGAAAATCAATTGTATTTCTATACACCAGCAATGAAAATACAGAAATAATATTAAGAAAATAATTCCTTTTAAAACAGAATCCAAAATAATAAAATACTTAGGAATAAAGTGAACAACATAATGCAAAACTTCTACACTAAAACTACAATACATTGCTGAAAGAAATTAAAGCAGACCTAAATAAATGGGAAGACATACCACATTCATGTACTGAAAGACTTAATACTGTTGAGATGACAATACTTCCTAAACTGGATCTATAGATTCCATGCAATCCCTATCAAAATCCTAGCTGGTATTTTTGCAGAAATTGACAAGCTAATTCCAAAATTCATAAGAAATTGCAAGGGACCCAGAATAGCCAAAACAATCTTGAAAAAGTAGAACAAAGTTGGAGAACTCAAACTCTTCATTTCAAAGCCTACTGCAAAGATATAGTACTCAAGACAGTGTGATGCTGGCATTAAGCTAGACATATAGATCACTGGAATAGGATAGAGAGTCCAGAAATAAACCCTTACATTTGTGGTCAATTGATTTTCGACAGCAGTGCCAAGACAATTTAATAAGGAAAGAGTAAACTTTTAAAAAAATACATATATACAAAATCAACCATAGTCAAAAATTAACTCAAAATAGATCATAGACCTAAATCTAAAAGATATAATATTTTAAGATTTATCTTTTATTTATTTCTCTCCCCTCCCCCCCCCCCCAAGTTGTCTGCTCTCTGTCCATTCACTGTGTGTTCTGTGTCCACTCATATTCTTGTCAGCAGCACCGAGAATCTGTGTCTCTTTTTGTTGTGTCATCTTGTTGAGTCAGCTCTCCGTGTGTGCAGTGCCATTCCTGGGCAGGCTGCACTTTTTTTGTGCTGGGCGGCTCTCCTTACAGGACACACTCCTTGTGCATGGGGATCCACTACATGGGGAACACCCCTGTGTGGCATGGCACTCCTTGCACGCATCAGCACTGCGCATGGGACGGCTCATCACACGGGTCAGGAGGCCTGGGGTTTGAACCTTGGACCTCCCATGTGGTAGGCGGATGCCCTCTCCGTTGGGCCAAATCCACTTCCTGAGATATGATTCTTAGAAGAAAATATATCTTCATGACCATGAATTAGGCAATGGTTTCCTAGGCAATAGCACAGTGACAAAAGAAAAAAATAGGTAAATTGCAATTCATCAAAATTTAAAACATTTGTGCTTCAAAGGTATCAACAAGAAGGTGAAAAGCCAATCCAGAAAATGGGGAAAATATTTGCAAGTCATATATCTGATATGGTATTTATAAACAGAATATATTAAAAACTCTTACAACTCAACAATAAAAATACAAATAGCCCAATTTAAAAATGGATAAAGGATTTGAATAGAGTCTTTTTACAAAAAGAAAGACAAATGGCCAAGAAGCACATGAAAAGATGCTTAACTTCATTAGTCCTTAGGGAAATGCAAATCAAAACCACAATAAGATACCAATTCACAACAACCAGGATGGTTAAAATAAAAAGACAATAACAAGTATTGATAAGTAATTGGAATTCTCATACATTGCTGGTAGGATTATAAAATGGTGCAGCTACTTTGGGAACACATTTTGGCAATTCCTCAAAATGCTAAACATAGAGTAACCTATGACCCAACAGTTACGCTGTACTGCATATATATCCAAGAAACGTGAAAATCTGTATCCACACAAAAATCTTCCCGTGAATGTTCATGGCTGCATTATGCATAGCAGCCAAAAAGTGGAAGCAACCAAATGTCCATCAAGAGATGAATGGATAAACAAAATGTAGTTTATCCGTACAATGGAATATTATAAAAATAAATGAACTACTGCTACATGCTACAACATGGATGAGTCTTGAAAATACTATGCTCAATAAAAGCAGTCACAAAAGGTCACATACTGTATGATTCCATTTATACGAAATATCCAGAAAGAGCAAATCCATAGAAACAGAAAGTAGATTAGTGGTTGCCAAGGGTTGAGGGGAGGAAAGAAGGGAGAATGACTATTAAGGGTAGAGGATTTCTTTGGGGGGTGACGAACATGTATTGAACTTAGTGAAACATGCGCAACTCTAAATATACTGAACTATAGACCTTAAAAGGGTGGAGTGCGGTCACCCCTCAGGCTGAAGTGTGGTTTGCTGGCCTGGCGAGGGGAGCGGCTGCGGTAGGCCTAATTCCGCTGCCCCCATAATAGGGTGGTTGGTCGGGCCCACCGCCACCCCTGAAGGAAGCTCGGCATGGGCGCAGAGTGCCCTCGGGTCTCCCCTTCTCAGCAGCCATGCTTCCGCGGCCACCCCTCCTCCCGGATGGCGCCACACGATGCCTGTGGGGCGGCACCCTTCTTCTTTCTCCCCGCTCAGGCGCAGGGCGGAAAAATCCAGTCTGCCCTTTTCCCCTCCCCCGACAGCAGCAACAGCCAGGCGTGGGCAGAAAAATCAAGTCTGCCCTCCACCCCAGCAACAGCAGCCACCAATCCCTAAACCCTGCCCCTTCCCCCAGCAACAGCAACAGCCAATCCCTAATCACCACCCCTCCCCCGTCCAGTACCGCCCACTGACCTTTCGCCGGCAACCAATCAGAACAGGGCGTGGCTTCGACCAATCAGCCTTCCCCAGCCCCTATAAAACTGTTGCCTCTCCCTCAATAAAGTGGACTTGCGTGTTTACCTTGTCTCCGCGGTAGTTCTTCTGCCGTGTGCCCTCCAGTCCTGAGAGCCCCCGACAAGGGCCTGGCCTCCCTTGTCCCCAGTTCGTCGCCTGCTTCTCCGGGCGACCCCTTCATCGCCTGCTTCTCCGGGCGACCCCTTCGTCGCCGGCTTCTCCGGGCGACCCCGTCAGCCGAACCGTGCAACCCCTTGTGAGACCGATCCCTCGTCTGCTGCCGGACCGACTCCTCGTCCCAAGTGGGACCGACCCCTCGTCCCAGGCGGGACTGACCCCTCGTCCAGAGCTGGACCGACCCCTCGTCCGCAGCCAAACCCCACCTCTACCGACCGAGCAAGCCGCCGCAGTGGAGTGTATGGTGTGTGAAGGATGTTTTTTAATGCCCCCTGGGAGTCACAGCTAATATGCCCCACCCCCAGTCCTGGTCCTGGTTCGTTTAAATCTTTGTTCATTCTTTCCATCCCCTTCATGACTCTCCTCTGCTAATTCTTCATCTTTCCAGACTGTACAGTTTCTACATTTCCATCCATTCATTCATTCATTCACTGAATATTAATGAGTATACATTTATTACAAACTACTAACCATATCTTACATTTGGTGTATTTTTCTCCCAACCCACCCAATTTTTTTAAACAAATCAATTTCATTGATACATAGTAATAAAGCATACAATTTATCCAAAATATACATTCAATGGTATTTGGTAAAATCACATAGTTGTGTGTTTATCCCTTTTATCTTTAGTAAAAGTATTTTCATTATTTCAATAATAACAAACAAACAAAGAACCCCCCCCCCCAATCTCTCTGTTTATGATCCTTCAGAGAGAGCTGCCCAATGTCAGGCAGTTAATGAGTTGAGGAGCCGGAACTTCCACTTCAGCTCTGCTGACACTAAAGCGCACGAGCATTCTCCCTCACTGTGCCCGGTTCTCCCCTTGAATACCTAAGAACCTTACAGATCCGAAGGACGGAATCCCCAAGTGCCGGCCCGTGGGCCCTGGGGCAGGCAGGGGGAATACCTGTTTCAGGGTCTGGCTCCTGCACCTGCCTGCTGGACTCTCTTGCCTCGACAAAGGGCTGTCATTAGGATTAAATGAACTGATGTGTGCTTAGAGTAGGGCCTGGCTATGCCAGGTGTCAGTTATGATTGTGTCACTCTAACAGCAGGCCTAATAGCAATGACAGCGGACCCACTCTCTGATCAACTACCACGCTGGACACTTTCCATCCTCCATCTCCACTCTAACATCTCAGCAAGCAGAGGAGGTTCTTGGTCCCATTTTAGAGATGAGAAATTTGAGGAAGGACAGATTAGTGACCAACCCCAGATCACACAGGTTAAGATGCAAATGAATTTGATGGAACTGTATCGATAGCCTCCTGTCAGGGCCAGGACCTACTGCGGTCTTCAAGACTCGGAATTGCTTCCTTCACAAGAAAGCATCTGACCCCAAGATGCTGATCACACTGTGGCAGCTGAACAATCTCTGGGGATAATGGTGAGCTGTACCCGGGACAGGAAGTAGAGTGAGGCAGGTGAGGCACCAAGAGCACAAAATTGATGGAGGTGCCCATTCTCAGGGTCATGCAAGTGCAGGGCTGGCCTCTGAGGGTGGGGCCACCTCAATTCTGTGCCCTGGTTCCTCATGGCCCTACCCTGGCCTCAGTCCTGCCTGCATCAACAGTCATGGAACCCCCAGCCTTGGCACAGTGAGGACAAAGCAACAAGGTTTGTGTTAAGAGCTGACAAAATTAAGAGTGTCCCCATGCCACAAAATGGAAACAGAGTTGAGGGCAGTAGGGAAGGAAGGGCCAGCACTGAGTCCAGTAAAATTTGGAGGCTGACCCTGACCAACTCCACTACTATTGATTTAAAGCTGGAAGGCAGAGAAGTCTGAAGAAAGCCCCAGGCCTCACGCCAAAATGCTACAGACTGTTAGAAGAGATGGGGGAATTCGTGGAAATAAACGAAACCGGCATAATGAGAATTAATGCCAAGCATTTTGCTTATGGAGAAAGAAGGCTGTGAGTAAGCATTTCCAGCAAGCGAGCTCTGTTTGGAAAATTGAATCACAGAAAGGAAGCTGGGAGAAGATGCAACATGAAGCAGAAGCAGCTGATGGGATGGGATTGGCCTGCCCAAAGAGAGATCTGGGGCTATCTAGACAGAAGAATGATTTGTGGGAACAGAAGCAAATCGTGGACACTGGCCTTCAGCAGGGAAGGGGCTTCAGTCGCAGCAAGTAGCTGAAACTTCCTGCCTAAGTTTGAATTAATGCATCATTCTGTAACTGTCCGGGGGCATCTTTTCAAAAATATAAACAGCTGTTTATAAACATCAACAGAGAACTCCCCCCTCCCCCACAGGTAAATTGCTGTAGGCTGTTTCTTCTCCCCAACAGCCAAGCGTGTGGCTCAGATGGAGACCAGTAAAGCAAGGGCTATATATTTTTTCCATATTAACTAGAACTGCTTTGGTTGCAAGAGACAGAATATAACTTGAGGTTGCATAAGCAGAAAGAAGACCTGACAAAGAGGTTACAGGGGTGTCTCTTAGAACCCAAAAGCAGAGAGACACTGAGCCTCAGGAAGGAGATATCACCAGAATCTGTAGGAAACCCAGGATGCTTTCTCCCTGAGACTCTTTTCTTTTTCCCTATCTATAGAAAGGTTTCTCTGATTCTCTGTCTACATCGTGGGAAAAAGTTTCTTCTAATAACTCCCCAATTTAAATCTCCCCAAGTCCCAAAATCATCCATACTGAAGGAACCTCATAGTCCCATTTCCAAATCTCCAGAGAAGAAGCTCATGGGCCAGCTTAGCCAGGGTCATCCCTGAACCCATCACCAAGACCAGGAGGGTGAGTCTGAAGATGGCTCCTCCTTTGTAAACAAGTGGGTAGAAGGAAGAAGAGTGGCAGGTCCTAGAAGAAGGGTTCTGGGCAGACAAGCCAATCAGTGTCTACTACACCTCTCTCTTCTGTGACATGTGACTTCACCCACAATTGTGTGACAATATTGACAAAAGCAACAAAAAGATGAAACTGAACACTTCAAAAGTTAACTAGTGAACTCACTGGGGACAGACCACAAAGATTCAGCTTTTGCCTTTGTGCATCTATGCTTCTTGGCCATTGCTTGGAATGTACTTTCTTTTCTTCTTTACTTGAGGAATTCTTAGTCATCCTTCAAGACTCAGGTGATATGACCCAGCTCTGCTAAGATTTTCTCTACTCCTGCAGGCAGATTTGATCACATCTTTTCCATGTTCCTGTGGCTCATAATCCTGTAATTATAGATCATATGCCATAGTAGTTTTTAATGCATTTGTATCTCCCACTGAATTCCAGTGCTGGCTGATGAGAACAGTGTAGTATGGTAGTTAAGATGCAGACCCCAGAGTCCCAAATCCCATCTCTGTCACTCACTCACTGTGTGACCTTGGGCAAATTACTTTCTGTGCCTTAATCTCTTCAGCTGTAAAAATGGGACAATTATAATATCGACCTATATGATTGTTGTGAGGATTAAAGAAAACCCATGCAAAGCATTGTAGGCACTAGCGGCTCATGGTAAGTGCTCAGTAAATTTCAGCTCTCGCTGTTATCACTCACTGTCAAACACAGCATCGGGGTCATTGTGGCAGCTCAGTGTTTATTGAATGGGTAAACAGAATAAGTAAAATAAAATGTGTATGTGTATACATATGTGTGTGTAAATTGTCAGTCATGACAAAACAAAAGGAAGCAAGTTTAAGTAGGAAAAGATGCATTGGTTGTCTATTAGACTTGACAGTGACTTTCTCTTTGCAAAGGAGGCCATGAACATATTGTTTCCAAAGACAATTCAGGAAATATTATTCTGAGCCCTAGTGAGGTTGTTGGGGAAAGTTAACTAGCCATCCCACTGAGGAGCATCTGCATAAATGAGTTGCCCAGAACAGCCCTTCCCGAACATAGATTTTCATTTCACTAAGCTGCCATATCCTTTGGCTGCGGTGAACAGATTGGCACTTAAATATGTACATTGCATTTAGATTTCCCTGGGGAAAAAGATCGATGAAGCCCTTGTTTATCACAGAGCGTGGGTTTAATTGTGGACCGGGTCATCATTCTCAGCACTGGGGATCGCTTGCTTTCTGGACCATGCTGCTACTTAAGATCCTTCCTCGTACCCCTCTTATTTTCATCCCGAACTGCTCTGGCTTTTGGGCCCATAACGACGCTGAACAAAATGCTCATTTAGTAGAATGGGGGCTTTGTTCCCGATCGCTAACGTCCATCTTGGTGAAATGACTTACAGCAGCTGCTCGGAGAAGTAAAATCTGATAGAGATGGAGTCTGCATAGACATAAACATAAACATTAGTTTCTATGGAAACAAAAGTTGCAGAGCAATGGCTGGAAGACCTGAGAGCCCAGGAATCAAATGCTAAATATGCAGTAAACACATCCACCGGGGAGTGCACCAATAATGTGCAACTCTTTCTGAAAGAATAGAGCAGAGCACATACAAGATTTGGGCTAAAATAGACACCACCTAGCAGAATCAATTTAAAGGAGGGTTTGTCTTTTCTGCCCAAAATTGAAACCATATTTCTTTTCTTAATTGAAAGCCTCGGGGCACCGAATCAAGCACTGATGGAACTCAGTCAACAGTTATATCCATGGGCACTTCTCTCTGGTGCCCAATAAAACTCTGAAGGCCTAATAAAGGTTTGAAATCCTAACCCTCAGGGCAAAATGTTTCCAAGATCCCCTGAAATGGACCCAGTTCCTGTCACCCAAACAGGCATCCCAGAGGACTGCCACCTCATTCTCACCCCCCAATTTCAGGATCCCCTGAAGCAGTTGTTGTTCTTGAGGCCGAAGGTCTTTGGCTTAAACAACATTGGAAATATTAACCCAGGATAGCGAAATTTGGCCCAAGGAGGGTTGGGCAAAATGGTCAGGTTGGGGCTGGGGTGACCTGCCTGAAGGTAAACCCTATCCCAGCTGGATTACTACTCCATGCCCAGTAGGCTGGAATGATGCCAAGACAGATCCCCACCCCCCCTCCACTGCCACCAAGTAATAATAAACCATGAGAATCATAACTGCCCCCATGTGCTAGAACTCACTCTAGGCCAGCCACAGTGGCTGCTCACAACAAAGCTACAGTGCACTGTTATTTTCTCTTTACAGATGAAGAAAGTGAAGTTCAGAGGGGCAAACCCCCTTGCCCAAAAAGTTAGTGGAACTGAGATTTGAACCCAACTCCAACTCCCTCCAAAGTCTGTGCTTTTTCCCCTCACCACCGTTACCACCATGATGTATTCAGAGATAGCTCTGCCAAGTGTGGACAGCCAGACACTGCACCTGTCTGAGTGGTAAAAATCAACACAACAACACACCTGGTCGATGGATCAGACATGAAGAGGAGAGAGAGAAGGTCCAGTCCTAGCTTGGATGTCCCTGGTGGACAGAGGTAGAAACCATTGGAGGAGGGCCAAATTATGGACCAGGTGGGACAGAGCTGTGGGTTCTATTTTGGACATGTTAATTTCAGGTGCCCCTGAGGCCAACAAGGAGAGTCAGCCCATGTACTATTGAGTTAAGCCAGTTACTATTGCTGCATATCAAATTACCCTGGGATTTAGTGGCTTAAAGGGACCTTTTTATTATACTCACAGCCTCTTTGGGTCAGGAATTCAGACAAGGCAGAATGGGAACAGCTTGCCTCTGCTTCATGATATCCGGGACCTCACCTAGGAATATGCAACATCTGAGGGTGACTATCGACTGGGTCATTCAATGACGGGGGGCTGGAAATATCTGGGGGTACCACATGTCTACTGGCTAAGGCTGTTGTTCAATGGGACCTCAGCTGTGGCTCTCAATTGGATCACCTACTTGTGGCCACTCCATGTGGCCTGGGCCTCCTCACAGGATAGCAACTTCAGAGAGGTCAAACTTACAAGATAACCCAGGGCTCCCCCGAAAGCACCAGCCAGGTCTTTTATGTCCCAGCCTCAGAGGCTGCACACCAATGGCATCACTTCCACTGTATTCTGCTGGTTACAAATGGCTTTGCTAAAGCCATCCCTGCTTCAAGGGAGGAGACATATTCTCCACCTCTCAGTGGGAAGGTTAGGATTTCTGTACATGTTTTAAAACCACCACACCAAAGTTTAAAAATAAATAAACTACAAATGTACTTTAAGACTTCAAAAATAATTTCAATCTTCCAAAAAATTCCCTACTATGGAGTAATAACAGTCACCCAGTCACTCGTCTGGTTTCAGTAGACGTCCACAGGATGTCGGTGGTTTCTGTAAGAGGAGAGTTTAAAGGACCTGAACGTCCGGCCATGCATCCTCCAGCATTTATGTAGCACACTTAGAGCTTGGCATAAGAGTAATTACGTTTGCTCTTTGGACCTCTGCCGTTCTCCCTTCATAGTTTGAGAAAAATCTTGGCCATAATAGTTACCATGGTAACAGCAACATCTGTAGCAGATCCAGTCTGGAGGATATTTAAGGAGCAGAACCTGATCAGACAGGAACTGGTGCCATCCTTGGTACAAGGAGATTAGAAATGGCCTTTCCAGGATCAACATCTGCCTGTTCCATCCTTCAAGAAAGCAGACAGCACAGAGCTGTGAAAACAGGGCTAAGGGCTTATTGGGGCCAGAATTTGGTACAAGAATTACAGAGAATAAGTTAGCAGGGCAGTAAGTAAGAAGGAATATATGTTACTAGCAGGTGAATTAGTTTCTAATACACTGCTATAACAAATTACCACCAACTAGGTGGCTTAAATCAAAAGAAATTATTCTTTCACAGTTCTGGAGGCAGGAAGTCCAAAATCAAGGTATCAGTAGCACCATGCTCCCTCTGAAGGCTCTAGCAGAGGATTCATCCTTGCCTCTGCCTTGCTGCTGATGGTCACCAGCAATCTTTGGTGTTCCTTGGCTTATGGCAGCATAATTCCAGTCTCTGCTATTGTGCTCACATGGCCAGCTCCCCTCTGTGTGTGGTCTCTCTTCATCTAAGGACACCAGCCACATTGCATTAGGGTCCTCTCCAATCCAGCATGACCTCAGCTTCACTAGTTACATCTGCAAAGACCCTAGATACTGGGGGTGAGGACTTGAACCTATCTCTCAAGGCAGGAGAACACAATTCAACACATGACAACAGGAGATACTAAGATGTGTGGCAGGTTTAAACAGCCTCTGAAGCTCAATGCACTATCAGGGTATACCAGATGGCCCTTGGTCATCAGGAAGTTTGGTTCCCATTTATTAAAGGCTGACTGTGTGCTAGGCCCTATTCTGGCAGCTTACCTATGTCGTTGCATTGCATTTTTCACTATAGTACTACAGGTTAGGTATGGTTATCCCTCTTACAGAAGAGGAAACTGAGGCTCAAAAAGCAAGTGGCTTAGCCAAAGTCAGAAGTTGGGATTCAAAACCGGATCTTTCTGAACCCAAGCCCATGGTCTTTCCACCAACCAACATGGGATGTCCATGATGGAATTAGATGTGACCCAGCTCACCAAATTGATGAAAGAGCCATGAGCTTTACATGTGTGAGGTCTCCCGAAAAAAGACTCTGAAACAACATTAAACACAATAACCGGCTAGGCCATGGGAAAGACTCTGGGTTTTATTCTAAGGTCAAAGGGGACAAACATAGGTTCATTTACTTTTTCCCAAATTATTCACTATTTCAAGCACCTGTAATGGGGCAAGAGAAGAAGTAGTTATTATGGACATTCAGGCAAGAGATGATAGTGGCTTGGAATAGGTGGTGGTCATGAAGTTCAAGAGATATAGACTGATTTAAGATGTGCATTGGAGGTAGATCTAACTGAGATTATAATGAACTGGGAGAGGAAGAGGGAAGGAAAGATGGGACTCAAGCAAGATTCTTAGCTATTACAGCAGAGCTGACCATCATCTGCTTTTTGTGCCTAGAGAAACTTTTTAGATGATAAAGTTGACTGATCCAGCCTAAGAGGCCTCTTTGATGGTCAAAACCCATGATGATCTTGGTGGTCTTTGGTGGGCTCCCTCAATTCTGTGGCCTTGGCTAACACTTGAAAAGCTAACCATTTAGAGTCTGAATCTAACACCACATGTTTTAGAGTTCTTTGGGAGAATCCCAGGTTCCATGTTGAATGGAATATTCACCCCTCACTCTGATACAAGCCAGAAATAGCAGACATCTGGGGCCCTGGGTTTTTCCATTAGTTAAGTCAGTTTTGAAAGATAAGGTTGCTTTAAAACCTGAGCTACAGTGACCTTTACCCAGGAGAGACACAACAGTTCATTAAGTTCTTGAGGGCTTAACTAAGAGAGACACTAACTGGCGCCAAGAAGAACTTATTAGCTGAACACAAACCCATTGCCAGCACTGATCACTTCAGGGAGTAGAAACTAGTAAAAGAGAGTTTGGGGAAAGAATTTAGACAACAAATTCTAAATATGGCAGAATGAAACAAAGAAGCACTGTGTTCCACTGGCCTGTGTGCTGCATTCAAGACACTATCCCTACTGTATGCTTTCACAAAAACTAAAGAAATAATCACAACACATTTATCATTCGCCGGGCAGAATTATTTTGGCAAGAAATCTATGCCCCAGAATACATTATGCTAACTGACAACATATTCTGAAAAATGTAGATTTTTCAAAGCCAGTAGGTGCTTATGCAACCATGTCAGGCTAAGGGACTGAGTGATTATGTCATTATATGGGTATCAAATATTTTGGATAAATATTAAATGATCCACAAAGTCAGGTCTTGTTAACACAGGAAGTGGAAACCAGCAGCTTCGACAATCATATATTAAAAGGCAGACTGGAGGAGGTTGATTTCACTCGGGGCTCCTGAAGAAGAATTCATAATGTTCTGGGTGGAAAGCTGCATTCAGCATAAATAAATGCATTAGTTTTAAACATTAGAATTCTGAAGACTGAAACAAAGCTGCTTATCCTCTCTGCATAATTCGCGTAGCTGGAGGAGGCCACAGAAGAATTGTGCAGGCGATGGCAAAAGAGGTCAGCCTGGAGTTCTGGAGAAAACGTGAAGTGCACTCTGGTTTTTTCCCCTACTCGTGCCCATGAATGTTGACATCAAGTTTTCATCTCAGGTGCTACGGGATTCACGGAGTGTCTTTCTCCCTAGGAATTCACACAGACAGTAGCACGCAGGATGACTGTGTTCGGGGGACACGAGGTAGGATTGCATATAGGGCATGTCTTGTGGCTGCTTGCTGATTTGCAGGGACAATGGGCACTTAAGTCTAACTGAAGGGTTAAGGCAGGACTTTCAACCTCAACACTATTGACATTTGGGGCCAGATTACTTTGTTGTGGGGGGCTGTCCTGTGCACTGTAGGATATTTAGCAACATCCCTGGCCTCTACCTACCAGTTGCCAATAGCACCTCCCACCCAGATGGGGCAAGCAGAAAGGTCTCCAGACATTGCCATATGTTCTCTGGGGACGTGCCCCAGTTGAGAACTGAATTAGGATGTACTGGTAGATTCAGGACAGTGAATGTTTAGCTTGCTGTGAGTCCATTGACTTAATAAAGACGTACTGCATACCAATCAGCTCTCACCCCCTAATTCGACAGACAAGAAGAGAAAGCCCCAGAGAAGTGAAGACTCTCATCCAAGTTCACACAGCTGGCTGGGGCCACTACCACACCCTCCCCCACCCCGGTTGGCTTCTCCAACATTCCTTCCCTTCCTTATTGGCACACTCCTTGCCCAGATTCCACCCTGCTGGGTTTACAAGAGAAATTAATACTGAGATAAAGTCAAACAGCAAATTGTCTTATTTCTATTCGTGGCAGTCCTTGCAAAGAGGTATAAGTTTATTTGGGTTTGCCAGCTGAGGCCTACCCTTCTGATGACACCTTCCACGGGCAATCAGGCAGATTTTTCTCCAGCTGAGAGGAGCAATGTACCTCTTTCTTGGGACTGAAAAGCAGGCGGGTTTGGAATGCAGTCCCTCACCAGGTTGTCTTCCTAATCAGCCCGAGGAACAAAAAAAGCTCAAAAATATCACATATGATTGGGTTTACTTATGAAAGATCTCTTTGTAGTTTTGTTACCCTGGTTCATTATCCACAGAGTTGCAAAAGCCGGCTTCCTCGGGGATGTCTTCTGGCACCTTCCTTTGACCCTTTCCCTTGGAAACATGTCCAATTTTTTCTGCTTTTAGGAGAAATATCAGTGTGAATTGGTGTCTCCTCCCGGCATTGTATATTTTATCATCTTCTGCCTCTGCGTTAGCCGTCCTTCTCCTGCCAGTCTTTGCCAGGCTTCTCTGACTTCCACAGTCAAAGCAGCATCATCAAGGAAAAATTATAAAAGTTACTCATAAAAACCTTTCTTCTTTTAATATTCTTTTTTTTTTTTTTTAACCTGAGCACAAGCTCTCTATGTGGCAGGGAATAGCAACCATTTTCATAATCCCCCATCACAAAACCCAACAAGTTTATGTTGCATACTCATATATTTTCAACTAATGAAGCACTAAGCTAAAGAAGCAGAAGCCTATGAGTCCAGTTCTTCTCTCTTTCTAACATGCAGCAGAGGGCAAAAGAGGATGAGCTTCATGAAATATGGAGCTGCAAACTTCTTTATTAGCCCTGGTTAACAAAAAAGAAGATTTGATACTCAATGCTGGATATTTTATATAAATTTCATATAGAAAACATAGAAGAGTAAGCATTTCAAAATAGGAACCTTATTTCAACTTTACTTCCTAAAATGATGCTGTTATGCTGGGTAATTACATAATAAATTTGTTAGGGGAATATAAAGCAATAAAAATGGTGGTAATGGTTTGTCATTTAATAGCTGAATTGTAAATGACTTTTTCAGCATTAATGTAGCAGGTTGCTACAATTAGGAGACCATTCTTAGGGGTGTCTTTCTTTTTTTTTTTAAAGTGGTCCTGGGGTTCATTATCATTATTTTCTTCATTTAAAAATGCTATATATTTAACCATTTGAAGTCAAGGAAATTGAAGTTTTTTCAGGAGCAAGAGCCATCTGAACCAAAAAAAAAAAAAATCACAAAATTATAGCAAAGATATGTGCATATTAAGAAATCCACCTTGGGAATCATGGTAGTGTAGTGGTTTAAAACATGAACCAACCACTTACTAGTTATATGGTCTTGACACTTGACTTCATCTCCTTCATAAATCGAGACTAATAAACCAACTCACCTGAGAGGTTTTTGCTTGATTAGGGTCATTGCCAGAACTGTGGAAAGATGAAGTCAGATGACATCTCCAAAGCATTTAGTGTAGTCTGTGGCTCATGGTTGAGTTCAGGGAATGTTAGTTTTTGCTTTTGTGGTTGTTATCATCTATTTGGTATCCTATTCACTCTCATCTTCTTGTTATCTTTTTATCCTTTTTATTTCATACTACTCTCCATTTCCAAACCTTTGTCCCTGTGTGTCCAGTCTTCTGGTATGGACAAAAATTAGGAAGACAGATTTCCCCCCAAATCCATCTGGCACTAGGTAATAATTCCCTCCCTTGCAGATGAAATCAGGAAGCAAAGTTAACACTTAATGAATTTCAACTATGAATTCTCTTCTACACAATCTTGCTTAATCCACCAAAAATACTTTAAGAGATCTGTATTATCCTATTTTCAGATGAGAGGCCCAAAGAATTTAAACAACTTGATCAGTGTCACTCATCTAAAATGTGGCAGAGCTGGGATTCCAATCCAATCCTTTCCACTGTCTCATGCTCTCTCACTATAAGAAATACTTACTGAATACCTGATATTTGCAAGGTGGTATGACGATGGTAGGAGAGGTGGGGGAAAAGCACAGACAAGTATGAGTCAGACACAGAGACAGCTCTCATTCCCACTGCACAAAGCAATAAGCTGTGTCCATAAATGACTTTCATGCAAGACCAGATTGAATGGGTGCCATAAAGATGACATGGAGTATACGGGAAATTCAGAAGAAGCAGAATCCTCAACACAGAATCTAACATCCCTCTGCCCAACTCCTGTTCTACCATCCTCCTCACTCATTGTGCTCCAGCCCACTGACCTGGTCCTCATCCACGCCACATTGATTTCCACCTGAGGGCCCTGACCTGGAATCCTCAACCCCATTGGGATCTTCCTGGCTGTTTTTTCATCAAATCTCAGACGCTACCTCTGCACGAGGCCTTTGATGACTACCTGGCCAAAAGGTACCTGCTTTCACCACCAGTCACTCTAGTATACCTCACCCTGCTATATTCTCTTTCACACAGCTGTCAAACCTACCTACAATGTTTCTGCTCATGTGTTGAAGCACTTGTTTAGCGTGTCTCTCCCACTAGAATGTATGCTCGAGGTGAGCAGGCGTCTTTTCTGTCTCTTTCATTGCCACATCCCTAGAGCCTAAAGAATTCCCAGACAAACAGTAGGCTTCCAACAAACACTTGCTGAATAAAGGGCTAATGGATGGGTGACTGAATGATGAAGTAGTTTTGTTGTATCAAAATATTTTGTTTTGCATGTTTGCAGCTCTAAGGTCCAACTATAGTCTCATTGAGAACAGACACCTTGACAGTTCATCCTCTTATTCCCAAGGAAAATAAAAGCATTATTCCTTAATTCCTATTTCCTTTCCTTCATCTATCCACAACTTCATTTCTCTAACTAGGACCGGTCTTTCTCTTCTTTCTCAATTCCCTTGAATTTCTGCCCATGGGCTTTCTTAGTGAGAAAAAAGCAGGCCAGGAAGACATTTTTAAAAAATGATCTGCATTCTCTTAGAAGAAAGGAATTTGTTGTTGTTGTTGTTTTGCCTACCAAGCACCCATTCACTATTTTTCTGGTAACAGATTACAGATTACTAATTTGCTTTCAGGAACCACTTCTCTTCACTAGCAAGTCATAGTGGTTTAGGGGGACTCACCCCACCACTTGGATCCAGAGGTAGGCACATGACCCTGTGTGGCAATTCTGTGTCTCCAGTTCCCCAGCCACCATGATTGGTTTAGAGATGAGCCTGTGGCCCAAGCCAGGCCAATGAGATTTGAATGTGGGATTTGATGCAAATTGTTAGGAAGCAGAAGCTCTCCTTTGCTATGGGAGTGGACTGGCCGGTAGAATGTAAGCATGCTTCTGCTGCGGGGTGGTCCTCCCACCACAATGAGGGAAAGCCTGCATGAGAGTGAAGACATCCCAGAGAAAAGCAGGGCAGGGAGATAATGGGACAGACCAGACAGCGAATCCTCCTGACATCTCTGGAGTCCCTGGATCCAGCTCCACTTAAAGCTGAATCAATCTCTGGACTTTTCAACTAGTGAGCCAATAAATCCCCATTTATCATTTGCTCAGTTTGAGTCATTTGCCACCAGAAGACCAATGCAGGAATAAAAGTGATGCTAAGAATTCTGGAATCCATACCTTAGTGCAGCCCATGGCTCACAGTAGGAGCTTAAGCTTGTCCAGTCCTGCAGATGCAACAGGCTGGGCTCCAGTCATGAGAAACACCTTGAAGCAAAAGCTAGAAATATTTGAGAAGAGAAGAACATTTGTTTATCTTCCTGCTCATACACGGTGGATGTGCAATTCTAATCTCTTTTTAAAGGGCAGTTCTTTGGAACTGGATGCTGCTTAAATACCAGGCCCAGACAGCTGCCAAGGGGAACATCATCCAGTTATTATTTTTCAACAGCGGCAAAGTGGATGGATGGCTCCACATTTTCTCATTGCCATCAGACAGAACAGAGGAATGTAGGTTGCTTCAGCTGTAGGCACGTGCTAAGCTCTTGGGAACAATGTGAAGGAAGGCGAGGCGAGAAACGAAGCTAACCTTGCCAAGCGCCTACTGTGTGTTCCAGACCTAGCAATGGGTGCTTGTCATCCTGTAGCTCACTCTGTTTGGGATTAGAGTGCCTTGTTCTGCCCTGCCTGGCTGCAAGACCTTGAACAAGGCATTCATCTGCTCTCATGCCAGGCACAAGGAGGTGCTCAATGAAGGCTAGCAATTCATATTTTGAGAGGAAAATCCTTCCTGTTGAAATAGGCCATCTCTGATAAATGTCTCTGAAATGGGTGTGGAAGTGAAACTTCACCTGCACAGAGGCCCACCTTCAAGATGCTCTTGCCCCCAGGATCCCGGACACACTTGGCAAGGGTTTTGTCCTCCCTGAGCCGCCATTTTCTGATCCATAAGCCGGTGATAGAGGGGGCACAGGGATTAGAAATAATCTGAGCCCCTGACCCTCATTCATCTCTGACTTGCTGTGGTTCTAAATAATTAGAAATTTGAAATTTTAACAATAACAATAAAAACAAAACAGCTCCTGGCTACACAACTCAAGATATGCATAGCCAAGAAGGAGAGGGGAAGGCTTAAGACATGGCACTAAGCTGTGATTTTGTAGTTGCAAAGAAAGGAACCCTCAGCTTAGCTTTAAATGGCCATAAAGGCCAATTCTTTGGGTGGAAATCCAGCAAGCAGAATGAAGTTACAGAAGAGAGGAAGCAAGGAAAACAAAGCAAAGGAGGTGTCTGAAAAAAACAGCTAAGAGCTTCAGAAACCACAGGCTAAGAGCAAAAAGTGGTAACAGACACTGAGCAATAGGTACCCTGGTGGGGAGCTGTCAGCAATTGATGCTTTCCCCCTCTCCCAATTTCTCCTACCCCCTGCAGCATTCCTCACTCCCGGGGACAGCTCACCCAGGAGAAAGCAGTCCATTTTTGGCCTTTGAGTTTCAAAAACCTAGGTTGGGGAAGGAGAAAAAAGACATGGAAGTATAAAGGTGAGCATTCTCCCATCTGTGGGAAGAGAGCAGAGTAAGAGTAAGAGGGGAAGCAGAGAAACAGTGATGCCAGTGGACTCTGATCAGAGGCCCTGCACCCTGCATCAGGAAAGAGTTTGGGGGTACCAGCCCACAGATGGACCTCAGGGAGCTGCGAGACCCCAGAGTTGCCTGCATCTGGCATGACCCAGAAGCAGAAGAAATATCTGAGCTGGACGTGGACTTATGGTGGCCTCACAGGCGTCCCTGAGCCATGCGTGACCCTGGAGCAATAGCCTGTTCTCAGGGGCTCAGAGGGCCACAGAATTCGGGAGCCATGGAGGCTTCTGTGAGCCCAGGCATTAGTCACAAGTGTAGCCCCTGAGATGCAATAGGTGACAGGAAGATGCCTTGCTACTGGGACAAGGGAGGACATAGCAGTGACACATGCAGCCCGATGACAGAAGACAAGACGAAGGTAAGAGAACTTCAGATGATGATGCCAATAGGGTGCATTGGCATCCGTCCCAGCTCTACTCATCCATTCATTCCTCGGACATTTTCCAGACAGCCACATGTTGACCACATGGTTTCCGTCCATTAGTGGCACTAGCCTGGTGGAGGAGACAAACGACGTCAGGAATATGATACCACGATAGAGGGAACAATGCCCCGGGGAGAGGGTGACAGTGTGAATGAGAGCGAAGCGGGCATGCAAACTGCAGGAGCCCTGGGGACAGTGGGTGCCCCATGCAGGCATGCAGGGGGTGGGGGAGCAGGGGAGGCAGGTGGAATTAACCTCCGACACCAACATTACTTGTGATCCCTAGGGAAACATCCCTGTAGAAAGCAGCGGCTTATTAGGGTAAGCTGTCCGCACCAAAAGCCGAACAGAATTCTTCTGACTTACTCTCCTGTCAAAGGAAAACCACAGCCAAGATGCAGGGGAAGGAGGCACTGAAGACCCAGGCAAGGCGCAAGCCTAGATTTGGCTAAGCTTTGCTCCCGACGCAGCCACCTCCCGGAATCTTCCTACTGTCTGCGGGGCAGAGAGTTAAACTGAGCTGAGCCGTTAACCACCCGTGATCACTCTCTGAAGCACCCACCAGCCTTCGATTCTTTCACATAAACCCAGGAAGGTTTTGTTTTGACACCTTCTTAACCCATTCGGGCTACAAATGAACAGTATTGTGGAAGTAGAAGCGTGAAACGAAGCCGGAAGGGCCTGCAGCGAACTTCCTTCACTGGCCATTCCCCGGCAGAGGCGAGCTTCCCCTCAGGCCGGCTCTGTCAGGAGGAAGGAAGGGCCGTGTGAGAGGCTGGGGCCGAGAAACGCCGGCCGGGCACGTCTGCAGGGGAAAGGAGCAAGCCCCTGGCGCTGGCTCCTGCTCACAGCCAGCAGGCACAGCCCGGCGTTGCTGTCCAGCCAGAGGCTCGTGGGGCTGAGGCCAGGGAAGGGGTGCCGTGGAGCTTTCTGGAAGCAGCTAGGAGAAGCGGAAATGAAGACTGTACCCAGGGGCAGGGGCCTGACATTTTCAAGCCCATGACCTCTTTCGCCAAATCCCTCTTTACTCAGCGTGCCCAGCACGGTATTTAAATAGAAATGCCAAACCTTGCGCGATGGTGTCTGGCTTCAGATCGGCTCATTCCTAGTCTTTCCAGAGCCAAGGTGAAAACGGTCATAAAAGCAAACAAAATGTAGAAGTGGGCTTTATGAGCTCAGGCTGGAATTAGGTCGGGACTGCTAGTGAAATGGGAGACAGGAAACAGCCCTTTCCTCTTCGGAGCACTGGGGGGCCTTTCCCTGAACCTGGTGGCGGAGGCTGTGGGCCGTGTCCTTGCCATTCGGCCGCTCAAGGAAGAAACCAGCAAAGCACTTGGCTAAAGCCGGGAACCACCCACCCCCTGTAAGAGAATGGCTGGGGCCGTGGAATTGGCTCTGTCCTGTTTTAGAATCATTGCATTTTTTTAAAGTTGGGGAGAGGGAGGAAGAGAAAGTTCTGAGTATCATTAGGCTTAAATCATCGTTAAATTGGGGGTCAAGTTACTATGCTGTGGTTTGGGTTATCGGAATCGATTTTCTTGGCAACTGTAACTAAAAACTGCATTTTTAAAGTAGATAAAAGTGCATGGTAAAAAGAAATTCGTATTTGTAGACATCAGCACATTCCAGAGCGGAAGCTAAATTTGAAAGAATGTGCACTTTTGAGATTTCTTATGTAGATGCACATTTGTGTTAGGGATTGTACATTGAACTGTATGATTCCTGTTCTTTCACACAGCCTCTGTCCACCAAGACTTTCAGAGACAAATGAAGAAAGAAAAAGAAAAGAAGGAGGGCAGGCCTCTACTCTTAAAGTAGTCCTATCCCCTTTGCCAATAAATTTTTCTGCTTCCACATCAACTTCATTAAGCAAACCACAATTTTCTGCTTCTCTTTCCAAATGCAGTCGTGGCTTCACCATCTCTACTTTGTTCTCCCCAGTGAGATGCCTATTACTGACCTAACTTAAAGAAAAATAAATTCTACATCACATCTGCAGAGGAACAAACCATCTCATCTGCCACGTTGGCAACAAAGCCTTGCTCTTGTAAGGAGAGTTGGGCTTGGCTGGAGAGTTGAACAATTTTGCCTTCTCACTGCTGCTACCATTGTTCTCCTTTCTTGACAGGGACCCTAATGATTAAAGTTATCAGTTTGGTGTCTTGGATTAGGCGACAGTTCTCAGTGTTGTTTTAAAGCCTGGCATCTAACAAATGGTCAAGAAGAGAAGAAACGCAAATTCAAATGAGTATTGATGTAGACTGCCCATCCTTTGGCACGAGCAACAGAATACAGACAGTACCCAGAGCAGAACAAAAGATAACGCATCCACAATTAAGGGAGCACAGCATGCATTGGACCACTCGTGGGGAAAATATAGATTTTTGTTTCTCAGATTTAGAAGGAATGAATGAATCTCAGGCCATGGATTCAGGTGTGGAATAAGAATTAAATCTGTTGCTTTTCTTCCAAGTGGCTTTAATTCAACTGTGAACACTCAATGCCATCAGGTAGGCAGTAAATTCAACCTCATGGATTCTGAGAGCTCCTCCGCCCACACCCCACCCAGAAGGTCTTCTCAAAACACCAAGGCACTGGGAGGGTTCCCCATCCTCCCACCAATCCACCCATCCCCTAGCATTGCACTAATGGTGAGTCACAGAACGTACTGGTTGCCATGGAGACACATATCATCCCACTCTACTGGACCCTTCAGGGCTAGGGTTCTGCTGCCGCCACAGCCACACATGGAGGCTGGGGGACGCCAGACAACCTGGGAAGTGCCTCGCCCTCCCCCTTGGCCTTCCCACCACCCCTCTGGGGCATGGCCAGGCAGCAGGGCACTGGTCTCCTGACTCTCAGAATGTTCTTCTGCTCCTTGTCCAAGGAAATAGCTTTCTATTCAACAGGCTATCCCTCCCTCCCACCCTCTTCACATTTATCTCCAAGGTACTCTCTCTTCAAACCTATCCACCTGCAGAGGCTTTGGCCAACCAAAGCCATAAAGGGACATGATCGGTAGGCAACTCCAACTCTCCACCCTGCCCTGAGTCTCCTGACTTGGGATGGATGGAAAGGGAAAAACAGAAAAAAACAATATCTATCTATATCTATACCTCTATCTATCTACATCAACTATCTATTGATCAATCTATTGATTAGCCCTACAAATGTTAGAAAGTTGTACATCATTACAGTGAAGGGGGACCTCATTTGTTCTTTTCCTGCACCATAACCAGCAGCCTTCACATGCGTTCTTGTGCTTTCTTAGCTCTGTCTGTCTGCTAGCTCCATTGCTTAGCTGAACATTTCACTGCACAACACATCTGCCTTCTTCGCCCCTCACTTTCTCTTCAGTGCCCCCACTTTGGTGAGAGCAGGGTGAAGAGTGGACTGCTAGATCACCTGTGCATGGAGCAAATGGTCATGAGCATCATGCACCATGCACAATCTTGGTACTTTGCAGAAACACCAGCGACAGCAGGAAGGCTCAGATGCTGTGACATTGAGGAAGGGGATCCATGCTGTTCTCAGGTGTGGCATGGTCATTTGAGATGGAAAAAAAATTTCCATGTATGTCAGACAAATTGAAAAGCTAAAGGAAAGCAATGTTTTATTTTGAAAGTGTATGTTCATACATGACTTATAAGATATGGCCGGGTGCCCCAGCACATTATTCACTCCTGGTGGCAGGGGTGAGGCCTGGACTCAGAGCCAGGAGCCAGTAGTGTCCACCCAGCTTTGCCACACAGGAGCATATGCCCTTGAGGAAGTCCATGCCCCAATATGACCTGAAGTTTGCTTATCTCTAAAAAACTCAGGGACTGGACCAGATGATCACCAGGTTCTCTTCTGCTCTGATTGTCGAAGGTGCTAGTTTTAAAAAATAGATGATATTTTTAAATGCCATTTTATGGTGACCAGGACACCTGCTCATTATATAACTGCAAGCCTGGATTTAACCCCCCAGGCAAGTCAGCCTGCCACAACTCTACTTTTACCATTCAATTCTATGAAGCCCAGCAAACTTGATATGTATTACAGTTTAATAGCCGTGCAAGAGTGGGAAGGTGAAAGAAATGTGAGCAGTACATACGGGGTGTTTGATTCATATTGATTCTCATATGTATGATAAATAGCTCCTGTGTCTGATTTTGGGATGAGAAGAGGTTCTTACCTTCAGCAAAAGGGCCCTATAAAGAAAAGGAAAATCACGTACCATAAAAAGTGCTAAAATATTCATATGCTTCTTCGGAGACCCAGCAAGGTGTAGTGAGAGCCAGCCATTTTTAACTCAACCTGTCACATTTTCTTCCAAAGATCTTCTACAGACTCTACCTGGACAGGATACCAAGAAGCACAGTACAGCTTTCAGGGCACCGAGAAAGAGCACCCAGAGCTACTTTAGGGTCAGGCAATAATGTGGGCACGCGTATCTGGGTTGTCCTACATGTGTGTGTATTGAGGTGTGTTTGAGTGTGTGAGTGTCATCTCTCTTGCATACGCTCTCTTACTCTTCCTCTCTCTATGCAGCCTCTCCGTATGGTTACCTTGTATGTTCTCATGACATGGTTGCCTCAGGATACCAGCTTAGGCTCTGTATTAGTCAGCTAAAAGGGTGCTGATGCAAAATACCAGAAATTGGTTTTTATAAAGGTTATTTATTTGGGATAGGAGCTTACAGATACCAGGCCGTAAAGCATAACTTACTACCCTCACCAAAGTCTACTTTCACGTGTTGGAGCAAGATGGTTGCCAATGTCTGCTGGAGTTCAGGCTTCCTAGGTTCCTCCTTTCCAGGGTCTTGCTTCTCTCTGGGTTCAGGGTACCTCTCTTCCCAGGGTTTGCTTCTTCCTGGGCTCAGCGTTCCTTTCTTCCTGGGGCTTGCTTCTCTTTCCTCTGTGAGCTTACTTCCTGGGGCTCCAGCTTAAGGCCTCAGCATCAAAGTCCAACATCAAAACTCCGACATCAAAAACCTTCAATTCTGTCCTTTTCCATGCCTTTTATCTGTGAGTCCCCACTCTTTGGTGGGACTCACCCTATAACACCCTAATGATGTGGCTCAATCATAACTTAATCATGCCCAGGTACAGACCAGATTACAAACATAATCCAATATCTATTTTTGGAATTCATAGCTATATCAAACTGCTACAGGCTTCAAGGGCAAACGTCCCTAGAAGCAGGTGTCAGTCCTTTACCACCTGGGTCTAGGAACTGGTACAGCATCATTCCCCTATATCCTACTGGTCAGGCAGCCCAAGAGCCCCTCCACCCCCCTGCCTCTGATTCAAGAGAAAGGGACATGGGTCTATCTCTTTATGGGAGGAATGCCAAAGAACTCACAGCCCCCTTTACTCCACCACACGTGGGATGAGAACTCCAGGGTCATCTTGCACAACCCCTTCACAAGTAATGCATAGTCTATGTTACAGCAGTTGGCAAAGTCCAACCTGTCCTTGAAATAACTCTGGTAAAAGAGGCCCCATGGTTTCTCTGGAGCAGCCCGTTCCAACTTGGGACATCTCTGTCTCTTAAACAATCCTTTTCACTTTTAGAGGAAATAGGTCTCACTCACAAGTCTGCTCATGTGTTCTAGTTTTTGGAATCACAAAGAACTCCCCTTCTACATTTCTGCATGATGACCTACCAGATATTTGAAGACAGCTCTCCACCATTGGCAAAGTCTTATTTTCTACAAGCTACACATCCCCTGTTTCTTCACCCATCCCTCATGTGACATATCTTTTCATTCCCCATCTCATTTCTCCCCTCAGAACAAGAACTATTTTCACCATGGCCCCCTCACAACCTGGTGCCAATCACAAAACAGGAAAATGATCATAGGGGAAGACAGGTAGATCTCTTTCCCGCCTCCAGCCTGGTCACCACTTGTCTATTAATGCAGCTCAACAAGGATAATATTTTTTAAGTATTTAAATCTGTTTTCTTTTCTCATGTTTCCTTGAACGTTATCATCCCCCTATTCATTCGATGCCTTCTGGGGGAGATTAGAATAGTTATAACAGGAATGCAAAGAGAAAGTCACTGTTCAGCTTTTGACTTTCAGCTTCAGATTTTTTGGTCCACAGCTCGATAATGGCCACAAGATAAACGCTTTGTAGGAGAGAAGAGTGTGTTTTAAATTCCAGTCAGTCAGCAGGGTGGCCTCAGCACAAGCTGTCTTCTAAGCCACAGCGAAGAGAGGAAGAGGAAATGAAGTAGGTGAAGTCCCCTGCAGACAGAAGAGGAAGCCTTCCCTGAGGGAGGAGAAGCAGCCAGGCCCCTGTGGGAGCATGAGAAACAGCGAGGAGAGCATGGAGGAAGCCCAAGCCCCCCTACTGCCCATGCTTCTCAAGCACAACAGGAAATTCTAAGCTCTGTTAGAGACATCCAAGTCCTACGTGGTGCTACTTGGGCAGAAGCTAAGAAAAGAAGGTATCTAGGCAAGTGGACTAGGCAGCTGCCTCCTGGAGCCACACATTCTCGTCATGACAAAGGTGCTTGCAGTCCAAGAGAGCTAGTAGAATCAGAATGAATCACAGAGGGTAGGGCCTCAGGACCACAACCCATCACAGACATCACAGACTCCAGGAGGAGGTAACAGCAGGAGGTGACTGCACGGTGTCCAGCACACCCAGACAGTACCAGCTGCGTCTCGGCAGATTCCGATACTAGAGTCCCCAACGGTCCTGAGTGGAAACTAGTGACAATACGGAGGTCAACGGGCAGACCGCATCCCCCAGTGCACACAGGCTCCCCCTGCCCAGGTAAAGCACAAGCAAGAGGAAGCAGGTATGGGAGAAACAATGGAAAATTGAACATTTACCCAGGATAGACCGAGTAACTCCATAGAGACTGCTCTAAACCAGATGAGCCAGAGCTGCCTCTAACAGGCAGGATGTAGGTTTCATCCCCTGCTGACATCAGTTGAAGGCAGGTCCCCCGAGCAAGACAAGGGCTTTTAAAGAAAGCTAAATTTTTTGGCAGGTCTGAAATCTAGAGTGGAAATTTACCCATCCCTACAGAGTCCAAGACCCATTTTTAGCAGCCAACTACCCAACTTCTCACATATGGAAACTTCCTATGAGCAGTTCCAAACAAATCTAGCTTGAGTTTAGCTTCTCCCAGGCCATCAAAGATAGAAATTGTTGTTGAATGTTCCCTCCCATATATTCAAGATTCCATGAGATCACCCAATTAAGTGAATGGAAGCCCTGAATGTGAGTTATCTGAGTTGCTCGCCCCAATCTCAATCTAACTACTGTAAACAGGCAACGGCACGAGCGCTGATGGCCTACAGAGCTCAGAAAGAGCCTGTAATCCGGACCATCCTTGTGGGCCAAGCATTTTAATCTGGGAAACATTTCTCAGGGCCTCGGTGCAGGGATGGCTTTGGGTGGGGGGAGGGGGGCATAAGGGAGATTTGGGGGAGGGGGGGTTATAGTGGGGTATTGTGGTTTACAGCCTGGATTCCAGAGTCAAGCCTGGTTTGTACTCCAGCTTTGTAACTTGCTAAGTGTAAAATTTGGCTTAATTTACTTCATCTTCCCAAACCTCTCAATTTTCCTTCCCTGTAAAATATTTATTTTCTCATCATCAGTATCGTTCAGACTACCTGGCGTGTTAAAGTGAACTGCAAGGAAAGCTTTGAAATGGAAACTAATAATAAAAACATGAGTATGAGCTTTTGCTATTTGCAAACTATTTCCACATACATTTTCTTCTTAAAACATTTTAGGCAGTGATTTCAAACTATTTCCTGGAGGCTTAGGCTCCCTGGAGCAAGGGGATGGACTGGGGGTTCACAGAGCACCCACCTACCTCCGTGATTTCCACGTGAGCTGTACAACTTTCATTGGTTTCACATGTTACTGTTCCTTCACAGATTCCTGGCTAAAAAAAAAAAAAAAAATTAATTTGGAAAGAGTGATTTCAAGGAAGTGGTGTGAGCAAGGCCAGTGTTTGAGGACACAGCAACCGTCCATTCCTTTTAGAGTAGCTCCCTCTCCTTGCTGCTTCTTCCACAAGGCCCGCTGACTCCCTGGGCCACCACTCAGGCACCAGGAGCACAGTGCCCCCAGTCCCTACCCCTCCAAAGCCCACGATCCAGGATCATCAACCCAGTTTGCTGAAACCACAGGCCTGCCTTCCCTCCTGGTGCTTACCTCCTTGCTCACTCAGACAGGCAGTGGAGAGGCCAGATGCGAAGCCCGGTGGCATTCCGGAGACTTGCTCCCTTATTTCCAAAGGACAACGATTGTCATTATGCTTGAATGAACGGTTTTCCCCAGTGCAAAACATGTATTTTTAAAAGCTTCATTTCCCCACCCTTCTCCAAAGTGAGAGTCAAGTTATAACTGTGGCCTGGCTCCTTGAGAGCATTTCCTTTTTTATACTTCATAGACTCCTTAATAATACAAAAATTGCCCGGAGCATTTCACACTGAGTTATGAAGTCATTAACATTTCTGGGATAAATACAATACCCCAGGACAAGTTATTAGACATAGAGTAGTGGGGGGAAATTAGGTACATGGAAAAGGCCCCATGTCTAGCGACAAGAGGCAGAAAAACTCACCTGTTCCTAGTTAAAGGCTGCGGAGGCGGCAACCGCAGACAGGGTGGCCTTTTCCCAGCCAAGCGACTCGGCATATTGGATATTGGTAAAATTTTAAAGAATCAGCATCCTGATGTCCCAAGGCCAGCAATCCTTCCAAACTCACGGCTCTGCATTCTGCCTCAAGGTTCCTGGTATTTATGATCGTGTCGGCAATGAAATGGCTGTTCCCCCCACACCGAAGTCTATTTATACCCATAAAAAATTGTATCCAGCTGTGCTGTTTGCTTTTAAATTAGCAGGGGAATCCATCATGTGTGCGCGCTCTTTCCCTCCACACATCCCTGATTTCCACCTGTCCTTCACAATTACTCATAGGTTTCATTTGCTTCGTGGACATTTCCAAATGGCTAGCACCCACATTTTTCACTCCTTTTTACACACAGCTCTGTTTGTTTATTTGTTTTACCAGCAATTTTCTTGTGGGGACTTAAGCACGCTGTACCTTGATTATGCTCTCATTCTTTCACGTATCTGCTCACATGCAAGAATGCTGATGTAAAAGAAACCTGGGGAATGGGTTGTTCAAACTTGTCATGAAGCATCCTTGCCTCTGGCTGAATCCTCAGCCAACAAAGATAAATTTTTATAAAGCGTATAGATGGTTTCCAAAGTTGTTGTTTTTTTTAAGGTTGATTGATTGATTGATTTCTCTCCCCTTCCCCCCCTCCCACCCCAGTTGTCTGTTCTCTGTGTCTATTTGCTGCATCTTCTTCTTTGTCTGCTTCTGTTGTTGTCAGCAGCATGGGAATCTGTGTCTCTTTTTGTTGCATCATCTTGACTGGCCAAGGACCAGAAGTGTTGGAGTTTAGATCTTGCATCAAAGATATGGATTTCCATAAGAACAGTACAGGGACCTGAACTGAGAGCTTTCCACCAAGACTCAACTCTTCCATAAGTTGGTAGAGGAGACAATTTACTTTTTTGTGTGCCTTGCTTTGGTTTCTCTTTTGGAAAATGGCATGGCCAAAGCCTACAAAGTCTGTCAGTAGATGGAGCCTTTGATAGAGGAAGAAAATGTTTAGGTTGAGAGGCCCTCAGCTGCATAAAAGAAAAGTTTCATTTTACAAAAATAGTTATCAACAAACTGACGACGTATAAAATCAACCCCATTTCTTGCTGAACTCTGGGATGATTGTCCAAATATTTAACATCTATCTGCAGGCATCCATCCACCCAGCACTCAGAACAGATTCCTGCTACCTGGCATAGGGTCCTGGATGTCCCCTGCTGGCCAGGAATCTACCCTTTAGCTGCTATGTCAGGGGAGGGAAGGGAGTGGTGGTTATTTAGTAAAGAATTGGGCATAGTTATATGTACTAAAACTTACAGGAGTATTTTAATCTTTAACAAGCAAAGGATCGTACTGGTGCAAATGGATTGAAAACCAGCTGGGCTTAACACTAGCTTCAAGTCTTCCATCTACACAACCAAGTGGAATCGCAAATATTGCAACCAGTATATGATTTCATGAAGCCAATAAAAGATGATGTAAAAGAATTATATGTATCATACTCAAAGCAATCCACTGACAAAGATGTGGCAGAATTAGGTCAGTCATAACTGAAAATGATGATGCTAAGAAAGATGCTTCAAATGAGAATGGTTGCTAAATTCAACATGGTATCCTGGATTGAATCTTAGAACAATAAAAAGACATTTGTGGAAAAAAATGGCAAAATCTGAATAAAGTCTGTTGATTAGTTCATAACAGTGGACCCATGTTAATTTCTCATTTGTGAGAAATGCACCATGGATACGTAAGATGGTAACATTGGCTATGGAAAAGATGGAAGGAATGGGGGAGGAAACTAGTATTTGGGGGGATGGCTACTTATTTTCACAAGTTACTTGCTGGTCAGTAGCATGATAACAAGTGTAGGCTCAAAATGAGCTGGGTGACCTTGGACACCCCTTTACTTTTCTAAACCTCAGTTTTTCATCTTTAATTGGGCTATAGGGCCTGCATAAAAAATAACTTTAAAAGTATTTTATCACAAACAGTGTGATTCAATATGTATGGAAGTTAACAGTAATTTACACCCTGGGGGCAGCTAAGAAGCGTTTGAAGCTCCTTAATTGTGAAAGCACACTCTAGGGGTGGTTGCTTAAGACCTTCAAACTCTACACCAGAGGATTTATTAATCAGCATAAAGGAGGTTAGAAAGAATCCTTTCTCTTTTTTTTTGGTCACTGAAATGAGTGGTGTTTGAGATCTATGGTTGGCTAGAAAGAATGACAGGGTCACCACCCTGGCAACAGCAAGGAGGAATCGGGCTAGACCAGCAGCACAGTCCCTACAGAGTGGCCCCCACCTCCCAAGCTCTGAGGGTCCGCTGGCTGCCCTCTCAGGAAAGCTTGCCCCATGACCCACCTCGGAGGGTGTCCAGTCCTGGGCTGAGACAGTCAGTCCAGGCCTGTCTTTGCTGTGCCTTCAGTGACTCACGGACAATCTTAAAAAATTATATCAGCTCATTAAAAATGACCTCCTTCACATGGGGGGGGCACTCTCTTTAATGTTTAATGGCACACCCTTTTTGTTTTGTTACAGAAATTGCCTCATACTTGCTGCACTGATTCAATGATAAATCACAAGATTATCCTCTTGTGCAATAGTCTTTTCTATCTTACTGAGAAACATCCGTTTTTTGTAGCATCAGGGCTTTGGAGACTGTGTACTTTCAATGTTCCATACGTTAGAAATAAGGAAATGGAAAGTTGCATATATTAAAGTTGTTTGTATACGCAATAAATCAAATAAAGAATCAGATTATTAGATGACCAATTAAATGAAAAGACTACTCCAGCACTGTAAGACAATTAATAGTAGGTTCCTACTCATCTTCATTCACTTCATTCACTGTTAAGATTATGAATAAATTCTCTAAGATTGAGTCTGAAAAACATGTTTAATCAGACTCAGCCAGGCAAAGGATCATTATTTTTATGACTTCATGAAATGCATTTTTTTTTATACCAACCAGTTTTGAAAAAGGCTTTTCAAAGGGTAGCAGAAGGAAGGTTTTTGGTTTGTCTTTTTTTTAAGATTTATTTTATTATTTATTTCTCCCCCCTCTCCCCATTGTCTGCTCTCTGTGTTCTTCTGTGACGGCTTCTATCCTTATCAGCGGCACTGGGAATCTGTGTTTCTTTTTGTTGCATCATCTTGTTGTGTCAGCTCTCCATGTGTGCGGCACAATTCTTGGGCAGGCTGCACTTTGTTTTGCACTGGGCGGCTCTCCTTACAGGGCGCACTCCTTGCGCATGGGGCTCCCCTACGTAGGGGACACCCCTTCGTGGCAGGGTACTCCTTGCGCACATGAGCACTGCGCATGGGCCAGCTCCACATGGGTCAAGGAAGCCCGGGGTTTGAACCACAGACCTCCCATGTGGTAGGCGGATGCCCTATCCATTGGGCCAAGTTCGCTTTCCAGAAAGGAGGTTTTATTCTTCACATAGAATCAACTGAAATGAGAAGTTTAAAGAAAGATATCATTATAAAGAAAATAATTTTGGAAAACTAACACCCAAATCTTCCTTCAGTTTTGAAAATTTCTGTAATATAGATTTTTGAGTAAAAGGTTGGGTTTTATGTTTGTGTTTTTGTTTCTTTTTCAGTCTCAATTTTCTCAGAAGATCTCAAATTTCAACAACCAGGCTGTAGACAAACCACAAATGACTACTTTGAGATTTGTTTTGTTTTGTTGTTTTGTCTCCTCTTAAACTTTTCACAGATTTTAAAAGGAGATAAAGTGGGTTCCTTTAATCCCAAGTGATTAAGAATATAGGGGATGGAATCAAAATACATAAAAATCACAAAGATATTCAAAGGAGAAATGGAGACTTCTTCATGAAATTCTAAAATACTAATGTCTCCCTTTTTGCTGGGGAACATAAAAGAGCCTGTTTTAGGATAAATTAAGAGAGTTCCAATTTTAAACAACTTTTCTTTATGCAAGAGGTAGTACAGGCTAAAAATACAACTAGCTTTACAAAGTGCTTAGATCAATCCTTGGGAAATAGCTATGTCAACTCCTCGGGGAGTCACTAAGATGTTCAGAGCATGGCCCTCATGTGCTGATGCTCAATCCAGACTTCCCGGGCCCCCAGCCTGTGCTCCCAGCAAGACCCCTTCCACAACACTGAGCACATTGCATTGCCATCCTTCATTTGAGCATCCATCTTCCACATTCAGATACAAGCAGGGTCCGTGTCTTCATATTTGGGTCTTCAAGGGCTCTGATACCATACATATTGGACCAAATTGAACATTGACAGACATTCTTCCCCATGAAATGCCTCAAGGTATTTTTTATGATCTGAATAATTCTCTTCCAAGCTCTTCTTTGCAGGACATTTGGCCATCCCTGGTTCCATAGTGTCATTGATTTAATTAACAGTACCTTTATTCACAGAGGCAACAAGGTGGGAGGGACAGTGGTCAAAGATTTGGCGTTAAGGAGTGTTCTTTCTTCTTCTCCTTGTGCAACACTCCAACTCCCCTAAACTGCCTGTCCAAAGAGTTCTGATTCTCATGGTGGGCTCAGGAGACAGATTGCCTGCCTCTGAATCCTAGTTCCACCCCATGCCATGCTGGGACCGTGAGCGGTTACTTAATGTCTTTGTGCCCACACGCTTCAACAGTAAAAAGAGGATAATTATAGTGTCCATTTTACATGGATGTTGAAAGGATTAAATAAGATAATCCATACTGAGTGTTTAGAGTGTTAACTGGCCCATCGTAAGGGTTTAAGAAGTGAATATCTGTCAGTATAGGCAAGGATATGGTGCAGTAACATAAGCAGCAAAATCTCAATGGCTTAAAACAACAAAGTTGTACTAACCACTCATGCTACATGTCCTTGAAGGTAGGCAGGGGGTCTCGGTTCATTGAAGTCACTCAGGGAGTAGCTACCTGCATGTCATGTCAAAGGAAGGGAAAGACAAAGCAACAATTCGCACACTGGCTCATCAGTCATTCACCAGAAGTTGCACACATTACTTTCACTCATATTTCATGGACTAAAGCAAGCCACTATGTGGATCCACTGAACTCCACCAAGGCAGGGAAGTGCAATCCTACCATGTGCCTAAAAGTTGGGAGAACCAGAAGTATTTGGTGAATGGCACTACTGAGTACCATGAAGGGCCGGCTGGTATTATTACGATTGTGGCTTTTATGCAAGGTACTTGCAGGATTTTGCAAGCATAAATATAAATTGTTAATTACGTGAAAGAAGTGAGATCTGGGGGCTGAAATCAGCTATCAGTTTTATAGCTTAGCCCAGCACAGGCTGCAGCAAAGCACATTTTCTCTCCCAACCACAGTTCTTCTTTCCAAATACAATATCCTTTATAATACACATTGTCAATAGCCAGTCATTTCTGAGCAGCCTTACAGCATTTCAGTCCAGTTGCATGACAGATGGAGAGGAATCTTGCAGAGAGAAAATGGAAACAAACCTCTTTTTTTCCTTCCAAAGCTTAAGATTGATGACATAGTACTTTAAAAAAGTGTCCCCAGATCCTCTGTCCCCTCAACTAGTTAAATGTGAGGGTCTCTTTTGCTATCCTTTATGGGAGTGAGAGGAGTTAGATGCAGAGAAAAGCCCTCCCCAGTTCTAAATGGTTTTCTAAATGGTTTTCAGTGATTTACGTAGCAAATAACTAAAACACAGAAGGAAGCTGGTAACTTCTCATTTGATCTTTCCTATAGAGAAGACTAAAAGGAAAGGCTTTTTGGAAGACTTCAGAGGCCACTAAACTGCTTTCTATTGATTTTATACTAAGATACTTTATCACTCTTGTTGCTTTAAAAAGAAATGCAATCTGTGTCATGGTCTAAATAGACTTTCCTAGAAAAATAAGGCCCCATACTCCTACGTGAACAGATGTGAAGGGTGTTTATCAGCTTTGGCAAATCAACTTTGGGGAATTTATTTTTTAAAGAAGCATCTCTTCCACTATAACATCCCAGTCCTCGAAAGTGTTGTAACTGAAGTGTTGTTTGTTTCCTGCGATTAAACGCTCGTGGATCTGGAAGTTGTCTTAAAAAGCACCATGTTCAGTCCCCTTCCTGGGCACCCAGGAAAAGGAGGCTCAGAGATGTTTGAACTCGTTTAAGTTCACTGAGGGAATGAGGGACAGACTCCAGGCTCAAATTCAGCTCTCTGACTCCCAGAGAATCACAGAATTGGTATAAATTTTAAATCCCAGGTGTCTCTCCCTGTCAGCCAAAATGGCAATAGATTTATCCTGATTTTACCAATGGAAAGTGTAGCATGACACATGCTTTTTTCTTAACTTTTGCATTGGGTCTATTTCCTGGCGGTATTTGGAAAACACAAATCTTCTGTTTTAAGAGATTCAATGAATAGAAATCCCAACCTACAAAACTAGTAGATCATGAAGATTCTTATAATTTTATCCATAACTGCCTTAAATACATTTATTCCATTTATTCCTAGGTACTATAGAAGTTTTGTGGGGTTTTTTGTTATCATAAATGGTTTCTGATCTATAGGAATTCAATTAATTTCTGTATACTGATCATATTAAAGAGTGCCCATGCTGATCTTGCTTATTAATTCTAATAATTTTTCTGTAGAGTCCTCTAAATTTTCTATGTAGATAATCATATTATCATGTCATGTTAGTGTCTGTCTTTCTAATCCTTATACCACGTGTCTGACAATGCTGGCTACTTATCCAATGTACATTCTGCTTTCTTTCTCATTAACAGAACCTAGGATTATTCCCTTGGCAACATGCCCAGATAAAAATACACAACCTCACTTGCCTCCCATGTAGCTGGGAGGGGGCTGGGAGGGGGCTACATGGGAAGCAGTTCTGGCCAATGGGATCTAAGTTTAAGACCCTGGAGATGAAGATAATCCCCAAATAAAAGATCAAGCTTTGTGAGGAGAAGCCTTCTGAGGTTCCTCGTATTCACACTTGCCATAAAACCTACGGCAACATGACCAAAGACTGCTTTGTGTTAATTTCTCATCTTGAGGTTTCCTGGATCACATGGATAATGTAAATTTGAATCCTGAACTTATGAGAAGATAGACTGTTGCTAGGAACTCTAGGAACAACCATTTGTATCCATGCAGAGCCCAGGCCAAGATAGACAAGGGGCTTGCCATCTCCTTTGACCACAGGTAGATTTTTTTCATCCATGAGCCTCTATCTCTGGGGGCTTAGCCCACTGAGGGTCTCAGCTTTGGGCAGTGGCCTCAGCTGCATCTTCCCACCTTGGGCGGGTCCGAGGCTTGTCTGCTGTCTCCACTGAAAAACCAAGCCAAGATTTGCCAACATTCTCAACAGCCATGCTCTCAGCATCTGCTTGCCGCTCTGGTTCTCAGCATCCACCTTATTTTTGATCCTTAGAAATTTCCCTTACTTTTTTGCAGACTCAAGGAAGCATCCAGAGAATGTTTGCTACATTTTACCCAAAATTTCTAGATGTCTTATAGTGGATGAAGAATGGAAGTCCCTCCTGTTATTAACTTAGTTCATAGTTTGATTTACAGAGTTCCTCCACACACACACCTGCTTAGGAGCATGTCATCTACTGCAGAGAGGGGGCTACTCATTCAACACAAGCTTACTTGGCACCCACTCTGTTCCAGGTAACTGTCTAGGTTCTGGAATAGAGAGGTGAAAAGGACAAGCCAGTTCTCTACCCTCATGGCACATATATTTAGTAGAGATGGCACAATAAACAAGGGAACAAATAGAAGATTCCAGAGAGGGATAAACGCTAGGAAAAAAATGAAATGGAGTAATACAAAAGAGAGCAGGAAGGGGGAAAGCATTAGCCAGGGAAATCAAGAGGACTGTCAGATTGGTGACCTTTGAGCTTAGGCCTGAAGGTCAAGAAGCCGCCAGGTAGAGATCTGGGGGTAAAGATTCCAGCTGGAGGGATCAGCAGGTATAAATGCCCTGAGACAGGAGAAAGACTGACATGTTTCCATAAGGAGGAAATTGTGGCTGGAGTGGAGTGGATTTCTTTCTTTCTTTTTTTTTAATTTTTATTTATTTCTCTCCCCTTCTCCCCCCACCCCGGTTGTCTGTTCTCTGTATCTATTCGCTGTGTCGTCTTCTTTGTCCGCTTCTGTTGTCAGCAGCACGGGAATCTGTGTTTCTTTTGGTTGCGTCATCTTGTGTCAGCTCTCTGGGTGAGCGGCGCCATTCCTGGGCAGGCTTCACGCTGGGCGGTTCTCCTTACGGGTGCACTCCTTGTGCGTGGGGCTCCTCTACGCGGGGGACACCCCTGTGTGGCACAGCACTCCCTGCGCGTATCAGCACTGCACATGGGCCAGCTCCACATGGGTCCACGGGGTTTGAACTGCGGACCACCCATGTGGTAGACAGATGCCCTATCCACTGGACCAAGTCCGCTGCCTATTTCTTAATTTACTACTTTATTTTTTTTCTAATGTACCTGAGCCAGTGAGGATACAACTTACTCTTCCTGCTTGAAGGGGTAGTTAGTTTAAGGTAGGGAAATTTTTTAATTTTGGGGGGAATAATTTAATAGCAGGACAAAACATAAACAGCCTAAGTTCCCCCTTCTTTCACCTTAAAAAAAAAAATTAACAAAGGAGAAAAGAGAATGTAGTCCTTAATATGTCCCATTATCAAAACCCAAGACAGGGTGCAGAAAGCAGAGTACGGGAGGTGGGGTGGGCACCCCATGCAGTTACTTTGTTTCCTGTGACTTCTTCAGTCCCCATTCCACCCAGTATGATGACGGAAGGGAGCCGTGGCTGCTGTTTGTCAATGTTGAGCTGTTTTCATGGTGGCCAAGTGGAGAGAAGCTTCGAGGAGTGGGGGCCAGCTGGAGAGGACTCCGGAGATGAGATGCTGTGGGGCTGATCCTGGCAGGGGGCGGGGGGCTGCCTGAAGGGTGGGGCGAGGCCGGGTCCTCCACGGTGACTGGAATGACTTGGGCAAAGGTACAGAAGCAGGAAAGGAGGTGGAAGGTAGGGGAACCAGGGACCGTGGTGACATCTGACGCTTGAGTTAACGCCCTGCGCCGCCCTCCAACCCCAACAAGCTCTGTGACCTTGGGCATCGCCCTTTACCCTCCACACTCCTGTTTCCTTACCCACAGGAAGGGGGTGGGGAGCAAGTCTCCTTCATGGGGCTTTACTGTTAGTACAGAACGAGATCATAAACCTAGAGCCCTTGTCGCATACTGACTTCTACCTAAACATCAGCCAACGTTGCCACCGCCGAGGAGGTGGGTTGGTCCTGGGCTCTGATGGGGCTGGTAAGGGGTGGGAGTCCCGCCCTCGGTCTCTGCCTCCCTCAGCCTCTACTCCTGCTTAATCAGACACGACCCCCAGGATCACGACGAAATTCCTCCACCAAGCAGACTCCCAGCCCGAGGGGATGGTGTTTCTTCTTAAAGTATTTCCCAAGCCCAAATCTCTTCAACCAACCTCTCCAGCTCTCTTCCAGGCTGCTGTCCGCTCTTCCCAGCACCTTCTCTTTAAAAACGCTATCTTTCCCTCCTCCTAACCCACTGTCCGTCCTCCATCCTCATGAAACATTTCCCCCTTTTCTGCTTTGTTCACATTTCTCTGGACCTCAGAAATAATACTTTATCCTGCAATTATGCCAGCTATAAATTGAAATGCAAAGAGCTAAACATAAGTGTGTATGTACATTTACATTAAATATATTGTGAACATTAAACATAAGGTCCCAGGGACCTCGACTCATAGCCCAGCTACTCTTTTGCCCCTTGAAAATCAACTTCTGACACGTCCCCAAGTCACTATTCACCAAACCCACCTCTACACGGAACATTCGGAACATTCGCAATGTAGATTTTGCCTACACTTCTAATTAGGGTGGGAGGCCACCATTCCTAGAAATTTATTCTCCTACTCCTCTTCCTTACCACAAGGAGCAATTACTGGTGAGTCGTTCTCCTTGTAAAACTTTGCACAGCTCTCTAGAAGGGGAGGAATCAAATTAAACCCCTGGAGAGGATTTGGGGCATCTCTATTTATGCAGCTAGCCTTGGCACAAATCTAATATTCTGTAAAGATGCTAAGCTCTGTGCAATTTGTGTGCGCACAGTGCCTTGTGCAAAGGCACTCAATAAATATCTGTTGGTTGGGTGATTACAAATAACAAAGCACCACTATAGCAACTGTGTAGTGTTATCTGCTTGGAGTGTTCATTCCTTTCTAGGTCAAGGCCTCCAATATGTTAATAGCAGCCTGGGCTGAGTTCTCCGTGAGTCAGCCGGTGGGGGAAGCTAGGTGAAGGGGCTCGGAGCCTCCCAGCCCGGTCCCCATGCTCAACCTCCTGCGGAAGCAGCTAAGCCCTTCACTGGCGATGCTTCACCACAGGGCCAGTCATTACACGGGGAGGATAATGCAGGTATAATCCTCCCAGGGACTGGGAAGGGAATTGACAGCTACCTGGAAGCCTTCTCATACCTCCTTTGCCCCATGTGGGCGCGGGGAGGAGAAGCGGCCCAACACTGTACTCTCCACCCATTACTGTGAGAGAACATTAAGGGGCGGGGGGGGGGGGGGGGGGGGCGGGAATCTCTTTTTGTTTATTTATTTTTTGGTAATGCCACAATTTGTCTGAATGCCCCTGACCAAGACATCGGGGACTTGGTTCAAAGCTGAAAATGTAATTGTTACTAACATACAATTTACCTTTTAGAATATAAATGGTTCAGGATGCTCTTAGCCCAAGAGGCAGAGCAGGGGTTTCTCAAGGTAGGCAGCATATCTCTCTTTGCCACCAGCCTCCCACAGAAGGGCAGGAGGGTCTGGGGTCGTGCCGGGGGCAGTAGCCTCTCCTGGGCGAGCGAGCAGAGCCCTCCCGGCATCTTGCAAGCTGGGCTGGGAACGTTTACGGGGCGGACAGGAGTCACCTGGGGAGGTCCGGCTCGGATCTCTACCCTCCGCACATGGTGCCTCCCTTTCTGACCATGAGCAGCTCTGATTTCCTACTGCAAAGTGTGCCAACCCCAAGCTGCATCTTGGGGGTTGCCAAGGAAACCGCTCCCTGTGTTTTCTGCTGGAAACTGTGGCGGATGGTGTGTGGCAGCCAGGGACAAGTTCAAAGTAGGGGGTTTTGCTGGAAACTGGTTGCTTGGTGTGTGGTAGTTGGGCCTGGAGAAGCCAGGGACAAGTTCAAAGTGGGGGGGTCCTTCTCCCAGGGCAAAAGGTGGAGGAGAGAGCCCAGGAATTCGTCCATGCATGAGCGAGCATGAGCATTCCATGGGAGGCAGCAGGCAAAGAGAAGAGTCAGAAGATGCTAGTACGAAGAATGCCTCTTTATTTACCATGGGTCAGGCAATGTTTTAACCCTTTAAAAATATATTCTCGAGGGGCTGCACCCACCTGGCCCCCTCCGCACTCTGAGCTGCGCAAGGCAGAAGAGGAAGTGCGGCCAAAGCGGCGCACCCAGCAGGCCGTGGGCTAGTCAGCTTCTGAGCAGTTTGATAAGGAGGTCCTGAAGGTGGCACAGGGTGTCCCCCCACTGAAGCTCCGCAAGGCGCTCCACCAGGAGGCCCAGCAGGATTCTGAGGTCCTGGCCGGCACGAGGGACCTCAAGCACAGGCTGGAGTCCAGTCACGGCCAGTGCGGGGAGAACCTGGCACGGGCATCCTACGACCAGAGAGGCAGAGAGGTAGCCAATAGATGGTACACTGAAATCAAGAACTACAACTTCCGGCAGCCTGGCTTCACCTCAGGGGTGAAGCCATGGAATACAAAGAAGAGGAGAAATACCTGTACATGATGGGCCCTTGTTTGTGGTGGCCAGGTACTTCCAGCACGGAATGTTGTCAATCAGAGCTTCTTTGAGAAAATGTCCTGCCTCCGAAGAAGTAATTTATCAAATGTAATGGGAAGGTGGCAGACTTAAGAACATGGATATCGAGTGCCTAGAACAACAAAAATTCAGCTGCGTGTCTGTACCTGTGGATATACATATGTGTGTGCGTGCGATGCGTGCAAACATCTCTTGTGCGCACATTTGGATATACAGTACTGCATGGACTCATTCTTACCAAAGATATGAGCATACGAAGCTTTTACCCTGATGGTTTCCTAGACCACAGTTATTTAGACTTTGGGGAGATAAATTAATTTTTAAACTTTTTTGTTATTTTTTAAGCAAACTTCTTTGTGCCTTTCTTATTTATAATCTCCATTCCTGGACTTTTTGTATTCCAAATCTTTGTGATGCTGAGAAATGGAATTGATTTTATGCAGGAAAAAAATGTATATATATATATATTCTCTAACTTAACGCTCAGTAGAGGTCACCAACCCACATGGCCCCGGGGCCAGTCCCAGACGAGAAATGAGTGAACCAGGTTGGAGCGAGACAATAAGGTTCGGGGGACAGAGTCAGGCTAGGGCAGCTAATACTCAGGCCACTGTCTGGGCCCTTCTGGGTTTCCAGGAGAAGTGGGACATACAGATTTTTATGTGCAAGCTCCTGATTCTTAAATCTTGGTAACTAATTTAACCCATTTCCAATACTGTGAAAGTGAAACTCAGCAGGTCACAGGGCCAGGGCCGGTCCTTGGCCACCCATGTGTGACCTTGGCCTTGCAGTCTCTAAGAGAGAGAAAACATGACTTCCGTGGAAGGGTGGACACTCAAACCCAAACAACCCCTCAGAGCCACTGGACTGTCAGGACGGGCCAAACAGCTCTCACCCAGCAGAGTGTGTGTAATTACTGAGGCCTGGGCCTCCCTTCCGGTAATTCTGATTCAGTGAGTCTGCATTAAGTCCCAGACACTGAGATTTTTTAAAAAGGCTTCCCTGTGATCTGAATGTTCAACAAGGGGTGACAACCACTGCTTAAATGCCAAACTCAAGCTTCTGGGAACAAAAGAATATAGAAAAGTAATTAGGAGCAAGGGTGTTGGAGCCAGTCAGACTTGGGTTCAGGTCCTTACACTGCCCCTTCCGAGCTGAGGAACGTAGGGAAATCACTTCTCTCTGTACCTCAGCCTTCTCATCCTATAATGGGGATGATGATGACCATTTCAATGAATTCTTGTGAAGAATAAACACACTGGGGCATGGATAAGAAACCTACCGTAAGCACTCAAGAAAGTCAGCCTTTTTCTAGCTTTCCTCCTGCCATAGCCACACAAATCCAGGAGGAAAGAGTTTTGGGCAGTTTTGGGGCTTGGACTGCACCCCTGATTTGTCCAGGCACATACACCACATAGTTCACAGTTGGACCAAATCAGCCTTGGCACCCACACCTACTCAGTCTTAGCTTCCCCTTGATTGGGGCAGAGGTGGGAGGCATCTTTTCAAATTTCCCTTTTCACTTCCCTTTCCTTCTAGCCAAATCAAGAAGAGTCTGGCAAGATAAACTGATCCACATACATGATCCTTTTGAAAGGTTCAACAGCCAAATCCACCACTATCACCACCATCCCCCAAACTCTTATAATAGATATCATCAGAAGGAGACAGAGGCAATTTAGAGGAAAGCATTTTAGAACTATTAATCTGACACTTCAGCTCTCTAGAAGATCTGGGTATTGGCATCTATGTTTTCACCTGCAGGTAATCCCCTAAAATTAGATTAAAACTGCTGTCTCTTGTCTAAATTGATTCATCTGCTAGAAACCCCCTTCTACTTACCCAGGCCCTTTAGCTAAGCCTCAGATATGATAAGAGATGATCATTAGCAGTTAATTATTCATACATAGACATTGAGTCACAAACCAGTCCAGAATTGCACAAACCAAAATGTTGTCTCTGAATATATCCAATAGGGAAGAACAGGGTACTCTCTCCCAATCCCGCTAGAGTGAGAATTCCTTAGCGTTTTTAGGGATTATAGTTATTCCAAAGAACAAGATGTTATTAGTTATAGTTACAGCTATAGAGAGAGCATCACCAAACACCTCACCAAAGAGTTCTGGGATTATGCCTCTGGCTTGCTGTCATAACTGAAAAGGGCATTTTCCCTGAGACTTTAACCCTAGGATGGAAGCCTTCCTTCCAATTAGCAATCAACTGGGACACAGAGCTGACCTATCAAGCCTGCACTGTACAAACATTTATACAAGAGAAATCCACATTTGCAGGTTTTGGTACCCACACATTTTAGGCAGGTGCACGAGGCACAACATTGTACAAAGTTTTACACAAGAGAAACCTGTGGTTGCTTTATCTGCATTTGCGGATTTTGGTACCCACACATTTTAGGCAGGCACACAGCATCAACGGTGTAAACCAATGAGAATTAAGCAAATGCAGTAATACTGGTTTGCCAAGAAATATAAAAAAGTGATCTCCAAGCTATCTGCAACTGTGGTCCTTCAGCACTTCGCGGAAAATCTCTCCACTCCTAACAGTGACACAGGAAATAGCTTCCTTTGGAAATTACATTGAATCTACAATAAAGATGTTTTGAAATGGGAATATTTTCTGATCTCCCTTAGGATCAAAATGGCACATAGGAAAGTTAGGGTTTTAAGTCCTCAATGGAGAAAAAAACTGATTCCTGGAGCATTTTAGAGTCAGTTGCTTTGTTTCATAAAGCTGGCTAGTGAGAAAAGGACAGATAATTCAGCCATCAGATAGACAATTCTGTTGTATTCTGCTTGATAGCAAGCTCCAAGCCTGGCAAGGACCATATCTGTCTGGTTTATTCCTGAATCCTGAGCTGGAAGTAGCTTGCACTGGTTCAGAAAGGCAACTGTGTGCACTGCTTCCCAGCCTTGCCTTCAGTGACGTCATGCTGTTAGTTGGAAGTCAGGTGGGGTGGCAGTATTTATACCATGGCAAATGGCCAGTGCTTCAAGTAAGGCTATAGTTATTAAGCACTTACAGCACACCACTAATTCACACGTACGTGAAAATTAAATTTTTTCTATGGAGACGCATGGAGGTGTGGAACTAGATCTCTTTGACCTCAAGCCAATCAACTGAGAGTGGCTTATCCTCCTCCTTCTCCTTACACTTACCCATAATAGACCAAGACATTGTAATAATATATTACAGGACATTTTTCTCAATTTACATGGTAGTAGATCATTGCAAAATTAATAACTATGCATGGAAGTATTTGCATCCCTGTCTGCCTCCATAATGACCACAGCAAATAAGAGTGACCTTGAACCCCTTTGCTCATTTGATGAGATCAGATGAGCATCAATAGCCCATTTGGTCCTGAAGTTCAGATTCCTGATTCAAACAGACAGCTCTTAGTCCCCAGTCCCCTTGCATGGCTGACTTGGCTTATCTTAAATGGCAGTTTGTCACCAAAGTCAGAAAGCAATAAATGGAAGATCTTTTGGAAGCTGAAAGAATCCAGTCTTTGCCCAAGAGCAGCAGGTGGGGATGGGAGTTTCTTAGAGCTGCATCAGTCTTACAAGTAAAAGAATCCACACAGTGAGATGAAATAGCACCAGGGGAAAAAGAAGGTATCTGTCCTAAGACCAACAAAAAACAGAAATGCAATGGGCAAATAATCAAGGTGAAATTTTAGCAGACTTCAAGAAGGAGATGCTATGAAAAAAAGTCAATGTGAAACTTAAATCAGCCCCAACACCCAGAGCAGTATTCATTTTGAAACTGGGACAATATCGAGATGCCTGAGTTGACCAGTGGGCCCAACCTGTGCATTCATTAAATGAAAGCCATGTTTTAAAGGTTCTTCTGTGTATGCCACCTACTAAGTGGGGACCCATTAGAAGAAAATCTTTGAAGTCACTGGACCAAAGAGCAAATGCCCAAAGGTGCTGGACACATGCTATAAAAGAGTAAATAGGGGGAAGCGGACTTGGCCCAGTGGTTAGGGCGTCTGTCTACCACATGGGAGGTCCGTGGTTCAAACCCCGGGCCTCCTTGACCCGTGTGGAGCTGGCCCATGCGCAGTGCTGACGTGCATAAGGAGTGCTGTGCCATGCAGGGGTGCCCCCACGTAGGGGAACCCCACGTGCAAGAAGAGCGTCCCGTAAGGAGAGCCGCCCAGTGCAAAAGAAAGTCTGGTCTGCCCAGAAATGGCGCCGAACACACAGAGAGCTGACACAACAAGATGATGCAACAAAAAGAAACACAGATTCCTGTGCTGCTGACAACAAAAGAAGTGGACAAAAGAAGAAAACGCAGCAAATAGACACAGAGAACAGACAACTGTGGGGGGGGAGGGGAGAGAAAATAAAATAAATAAATCTTTAAAAAAAAAGAGTAAATAGGTGTCTGAGAAGTAGGCACAGACATGAGTTGTTTTTTTTTTTTCATATTATAGAAGATAGTCATGAGGAAATCGGTCTCTGTCATTTTTCTTAACAAATGTGGTTCTCTTGGTCTATATTTCACTTTCCCACTTTTAATAGACAAGGATATAAAGAAATATTTTTCTACCAGAAGATAGAGGTCAAGTATGATGATGACTCTCACCTGGCAGGTGACCTCAGTGAGACTGTGGGGAAGAAGGGAGTTTCTCCAACTAAAGGGGCAACCACGCCTCAGCGCCAACCGACTACGACCATGAGGGCACAGTTTCATCTGTTGCCAGAACTGTCGAGTTTTCAAAAGAAACTGAAAGGCTAGCCTTTTGTGTGAGATCTCCCAATATTAAAATGTTACCTCAAAAATTTGTAAAGCATCACAAGGACCATATTTTTAAAAAAATAAACTTCAGGGCATGGGAACTCTCTCCTCCCCCTGGACCACCAGTTTTCAACCTGTCCCCTAAACTGTGAGTTCCACAAAGGCTGCAGTGACTCTGTGTGTCTTATTAATGGTTGTGCTTCCAGCTTGCCACAGAGCCCAGCATCCCTAAATGGTTGGTGATTGGCTGATGCCACAACAGGAAGCCACCATTTGCACAAATAATAGTGCTTTAGCTTCATAAGCCCCCTCCATTGGAAGAACACAAACCACTTTGCAGATTGAGCCTGTACTGATGTGTACGCCATCAATCCTATGTCCAGAAGGAAAGCAGTCTCCCAGACCACAGCGCCTCTACTGGCATAGCATCTTGATATTGGAAACAAAGAATCCTTTCTTATTTTCAAGTTCAACGGCCATGGATCAACATAAAATAATGTCAGCCTCCCCTGAAGTAACCTGGACATGGGTGATAGAATGTCCCCTTATTAAGTTCTGCATAGAAGATCCAGCTCCTTTCTTCAAATGTGAAAGACTTGCTACCATTTGTTTTCAGTAGTGATTCCACAATAGCACAAGTTCCGTTTTATCATCCTGTTACTCTAAGCACCAAAATGAAACACCAGCAGCAAAATTCAATAGGTAAATAGACTAGCTCAGCACAGCTGCCAAGCATCAGTGATGTGTTTCCTTCAGGAGCTATCCAACCTCCTAAGAGGCATGTAAACAGCATCCTTCTTATTTTTGCTACTTGTCCCTCATCTGCCCCTGAGTTGCTTAACAAGGGGTAATGTTTGTTAAGAGCTCCTAGGATGAGCCAGCCATTGTGATAAATAAAAACTGGTAATAAGGATAGAATTTTTAAATGTTTTCTCAGGCTTCATTCGATATTTTGTTCTTTTCAGACTTGAAGCCATGCCATCTCTTGGTCAGATTTTTGGGAGAAAGTCTTGGAGGCTCCATCTTCAGCACAAAACAGATATCAGGAACACAAAGTAGTACATGGATTTGTGAATGTTGAGCACAGGATAGGGAGGAACTGTCTTCTGCCCCATGCTAGGACATGAGTTTATTGACAACAGAGACTAATCCAAAATCCTCACTATTCCAGAATCTAGACAAGCCTAAGGTACAAAGCAACCTATTCTGATTAAGAATCTTTTTGTTGCACAGAAGAGAAATCCACTCAGACTAACTCAAGATAAAGTTGGCCTTATAAGTGCAATGGATGTATCACGATGATGGGAGAGAGTGTTGCTGTGGGGGGAGTGGGGGGCGGGGGCGGGGGGGTTGAATGGGACCTCATATATTTTTTTTAATGTAATTAAAAAATAATAATAATAAATAAATATTAAAAAAAAAAAAAGAAGCATCCAAAATCTTATGGGAGCAGGGAATCAGGACTCTCTTCTTTCTTCTTGCTTCTCTCTTCTCTACTTTCCTCTTCTCTTCTCACCTCCTCTGCTTTCTCCATGTTCCAAAATGGATGCTCCAGATATAGTGAGATGTGATCCAAGGACACATGACTTTTTAGTTCAAGCACCCCCAATTAGCTGGAACTTCCTTGCATAGCTCTTGGTTCAAAAGGACTTACATTTATTCAAGTCTATATTCAATTGAATATGGAGTCCATATTCAAATCAGCAGAGCTGGAGATAGGGGAAGGTAGCTGGGGATAGGGGAAGGTAGCAGGGAGAGTGGTTAGGGCTGTCCCTTGTATGGCTAGGGGTAGAGGAAGGAAACATATCTATTACACAGATATTGGATAATAAGAAATATTCCACAACCAGAGGCGTTTCTTACTTCTAAATAGAGAAAAAGAAATATCCAACTGGAGATGACTTAATTACATCCCCATCTCCAGAAAGACAGATATCCCAGTCCATCCCTCAGGATAGCCAGGCTTCACCCTCAGAGTGGGTAACACTAGCACCTCTGGGAAAGTTGCCTTCAAACAACTGACAGTGTGATCAGGAATAAGTGGCACAGAACTTGCTGAACCAGAGCTGCTTATTTTTGAAACAAGAGCAGAATTATCTGCCTGGCATGATAGTTGAGAGAACTGAAACAGGCCAGTAGCAGAAGACGACTGTAAATCCCCAAGGCTGGGGCTCCCAGGCCCATTGCCACTGAGGGCTCAGGAGCACACTTTTAGTGTTCAGTCTTCACTTTTTGGGGTGGGAGCTCTATAGGAAATAATACTGTCCAGCCACAGGGGTCGGGAGACCTGAATTCAAGTTCCAGATCTGCTAGCAATTCCTTGTGTGACCTTGAGAAGTCACTTGCCCTCTCCAGACCTTTGTGTCCTCACAAGTGAAATGTAGAATTCGAAGAGAACCAGAGAAACCCATCAGTCCAAGAGCCAGGGCTGGTCCAGGTCCACACCTTAACTGCCAAATGGCAGAATTAGAAAAATAACGCAATATACTGAGTTTTTTGTAAGGCCTGGTATATTCTGCTCAAAGGACTGTACTTTAAGATTATGTCCTGCCTATTCTTTTTGCATCAAATGACCTTTCTTTTTTGATAGTAAAGGTTGTATTTTATTTTCTCCCCTCCTTGTGTCCGTAACTTGAGGAAATTAGAAGCTGACAACCCTATGTCCATCCTCCCTGCTTTATTTATTGTTTTTTGGTCTGTGATATCTCAAAGTTTGAGAATTACTGGAGGAGATGACCTCTAAAGTCTTTTATAAAGAAAAAAAAGCTCTAACAGGTCTAAGCACAAGCCACAAGACCACAGACTCGGGAGCCAGACAGCCTTGGTTCAAAGTCAGACCCCCACCACCTAGAACTGTGTGAAGTTTGACCAGTTACTTAGTCACTTTGTTCCTCATATGAGAAATGAAGTCAATAATAGTACCTCCCTGACAGGGTCTATTCTGAGGATTAGAAGTGTCTGTGAATACAAGGTGCGTGGACAGTGTCCGGGGCAAAGTAACTGACCGCTAAACGACAGCTGTGATGAGGATGAGGTTGGGGAGGAAGAGGCGATGAGGAGGGAGATAATGGAGGAGGGGAGAAGGGGTAGAGGGGAAGTTGTAGGCGTTCAGATCAGCCCTCCCAGGTGACCTCAGGTAATGGATGAGCAGGAGCAAGACAGCCAGGCCTCGTATCAGGAAGTGAGGAAGAGGAAGGCTAACCAGGAACGGGGGCAATTCTGGCTTCCAGGATATTACGCTGACCCCTCAGAAACAGAGGTCTGAGCTCTCCCTGCCAGGATCCCGCCACCACCACAGCTCTCACTGCCTCCGCCCCTCGGCGTCCTCCCATGTGCCCACGAGGCCCCTGGGTCCCAAGCACCAGGTATGACGGCCGGCTGCACCCGCCACCACCGTCCCAGCAGCTAGCTCCCAGCATACCGTGGCGCAATGCCAGCCAGCCAATGGCGGACAGCCCCGGGGTCAGGTGTCCATCCAGGGTCCAATTAGCTGAGGCAGAGGCGGGGCTAAGTCTTGGAGCCAGCTCCAGAACACCCAATGAAGTGGAAATATGCCCTGCAAGGACCCGTTCTACGGCTTACCAGGAACTTCCGGCTAACGGCACAGCTGATAAGAAATGGGATGACCAGAAAAGGTATTTTGAAGGGTGCTGAGAAAGATGCAAGAGGCTCAGGATGGGAAGATGAGAGGGGAGGAAGGAAATAATGGTTGACAAACTTGTTTCACAACACTGGCGTGATTGGCTGCTTTGGAGTCAGGTGGACCAACCCTGGACCAATCAGCTGTGGGGTGGTGGGTGGGTCAGGTGACAGGAAGCCTGGCCCTGCTGGGAGGCGCCCTCTTCTGGAAGCTGCAATTACCCTTGATATTGTGACTTTACGTGTTGCAAATTTTAGAAAGCCCTTCTTGGTGAAGAAAAGTGGCTCCCCAGAGGGAAAGCCTTTGCAAAACCTAGGAGCCCTGGAGACTGATTTGCCTTCCACTGGGGATGGGTCCGACAAAGTCACAGAATTACTTAAGCTGATAAGTGTTAGCATCTTAATCTTTTATTAGGTGAGCGTCGGCTCCTTTGGGGATAGAGGACTGCCATTCTGTTTGTTCGGCAAATAGATTGAAATCTTCCAGCTAATTTGGAGCTATCCATGCTACTAATTTACAATTTGGAAAAGAGTGAATTAGTTGTGCGCAATTGCCTGAAAGTGAAAACACCTGAGACCAAATTCCAACAATAAGGGAAGTGGAGGAAAACCCATCTTAAAATTTTGGTGTGCGGAAAAAATATGCTGGCTTTGATTTTCTGGGTAATTGATACTAGTTCTAAAGTCATGTAGCTTGATTTTTGTAGCTTGATTCACCTTGGTAAATTTGCCCATCTAGACTTCAGCAAACTAAAAGACTGGCTCTGAAAGACCTGTAGTCTCTTCAAGACAGTAATAATTACTGAGCCTTCTCTTAGTGGATTCTCTTTGATGTCCTAAGCTGATCCTGAAATCCTCTGATTCCCTGACTGATTTTTCTTCCACCAGTTTCCAGTCTCTGAAATAGCTGTAGATGTTCAGAAAAACATATTTCTCTGCAGTGTCATGGGTGGTGGAACAAGGCATGGGTTGCTTTATTCTAATTCTGCAGGTGTTTATAGAGCACCTACTAAGTGCAAGGGGTGCACACTGTTTATTTTCCAATCACTTGCATTAATTAAAAGGCTTTAATTCTTCTTCCATGTCCATATGGCCATGCCTTCCAGAAATTGCTTTTGAAAGCAGGAGATAGTTATTTTAAAGATCAACAAGCCAAATACTTGATTGCATAGCACTCCGGAGCATGTTTAGTTAAGACAACTCATCTCTGAGGGGATTTGTGGAAGACAGTGTTGTGGATCATTTAAGAGGCCTTACAAGTGGCACTTTGACATGTTTGTTAAGCAGCAGACACAGGAGGACCAGGGCAAGCTGTCAAATCAGAAGGACAAAAGCATAGCCACAGCTGCCAAAAGATTCAAATGATAACTGCCCCCTGTGCAAATATGAGGCCAAAGTGGGTAGTATCTGCTCCAAGCATCAGGGCCTCAAGCCATAAGATCCTCATAATCCAGTGAGAGTTTACCTACAGTCAGAATTTGTTAAGCCTTTTTGCCAGGTGCAGCCAATCACAGGGGGCCCAGGTGGGACTCTCCTTTGGTGCTCACAAGAGTCATCTGTGGAAATTGTTAAAAATGAAGATTACCTGCCTTGTGCCCAGAGATTCTGATTCAGTAGCTCCAGGATGGGGCCCATGTATTTTAACCCATATCCCAAAAGATTCCAGTTCAGGTGTTGCCCCAGAACACACTTTGAGAATGTAATGCTTCCATCATTGTCTCTTTTCTGAATTCCTGGCTTGAATAGTCAACATGTGTACCAAGCATTCCCAAACCTATCTTGGCAAAATCTTCCTGGGTTTATCTCCATGGATGGCGCCTTACTGCCACCCCAATGCCTAAGCCAGAAGCCTGACCATCCCCTCAATTCCTCACTCTTTGTTGCTCTCAATTCTGTTTAATTGCACCCCTGAAGATCTCTGGTTTTGTTTCCATATTTCCACACAACTACCAACATTATGTTTTAGAACTACAAATTTTATTGTCACTTCTCTGCTTAAAACCCCTTAGTGGTGCCCAGTTGCTCTCAGAATACAGTTTACATTTCTTAACGTGGCATCCAATAGCCTTTTGTACCCAACTCCTTCCTGTCTACTCTTATGTCCCAATGATCTCTTTCCTGTTTGCAAAGTTCTTTCACTCTGTAACGTTCTATTTGCATGGAGTTCCCTTCTCCACTTTGAATGAACTCCCACTTAATTCCTTTTCAGAACGAGGAATAGAGAATATATGCCTGTGATTGTGCCTCCGTGTGGAACACTGTCTAGTACAGTGCTTGGAACCAAACTGTCTTGGTTCAAATCTCAGCCCCATCACTTAGTAACTGTGTGGCAATGGGTAAGTCACCTGACCTCCCTGTGCCTCAGTTTCCATATCTCTGTAATGGGACTATAATAGAAGCTCCCTTGGTGTTGTCAGATTTAAATGTATGTATGTTAAGTGCTAAAACAGTGCCAGGCTCAGAGTAAGTGCTATAAGTGACTGCTATTGTGGTGGTGGTTGTTGTTATTACATACATTATCCATGGGAGTATAACCAAGACACTGTCAATAGTATTTTCTTTGGGAAGAGAATTTGGACCCTGGAGGCCCAGAGTGAGAAGAAGACAGTAAATATATATATATTTGAAGCTTTGCATACCTTCAAAAGGTATAATGAATAAAATAAAGAACACTGGCATACCCACCTCGCAGCTTAAGAAATAAAGCATTGCCCGTGTAGTTGAAGCTGTCTGGTTAGCCTCTAATTGCTTCCTCCTTCAATTCTCCCCCAACCCCCACCCCACCCAAGAGCCAGATTTACTTGTTTTTCATTGTATTGCCCTTTGAACTGCTCAAACAGTTTAAATATATAGTATATTTTATATATATATAGTATATTTTATATATATAGTATATTTTAAAGTAATAATAAGTCATATTAAAAGGCAGGTGACTTAGATTTGGTTTGGTTTTGTCACCTATCTTTTTCAATCTGTTGAAAAAGAGTGTTCAATCACTCTCCTGAAAAGTCCTCTTAGCTGTCACCTCACCCCACTCAGCAATTTAAGGCCCCCTTCTCTGACCCTTCAGAGTGCCTTCACTCTGTCCTAGGAGGAATTCTAAAATGGCCCCCAAATTCCCACCCCCTGGTGTGCACACCCCATGTGATGCCCTTCCCTTGAGTATGGGGGCGGTCTTGTGAACATAATGGAATATCACTCCTGCAATCAGGTTACCTTATCTGCTGGAGGTGAAGGGACTTTGGCAATGTAATTGAGGTCCCTAATCAGTTGACTTTGAGTTCATCAAGAGGGAGATTATTGTGGGTGGCCCCGAACCCTTCAAAAGAGAGATGTTCAAAGCGAGGGAGTTTCCCATGTTCTCTTCTTCCTTGAAGAAGCCATGTGCTTCTGGAGAGGGCCATGTGTTAGGGGATCTGCTGGTGGCCTCTAGATGCACAGGGTCTCAGTCCTACAGCCACAAGGATGGAATTCTAGCAACAATCCCATAGGCTTGATAGAGGACCCTGAGCCCCAGATGAGAACCCAGCCCAGCTGACCTAGTGAGTTCAGCCTGGTGAGGCCCTGAATAGAGAACACACTTGAGTCATGCCCAGACTCCTCACCCACAGAAACTATGAAATAAGCAGGTGTCATTCCAAGCAACTAAGTGATAGCAGTAGAAAACTAAAACAGGCCCTAAGAGGACAACCAGCAAGATGACTGCGGAGTAAGGAGCTCCTAGAGTCAGTTCATGCTACAGAGCAGTTGGTAAACACCTAGAGCTATCTGGAGCTAGCTGAAGCACATATATGGGGGCTTCAGGAGACCAGAAGAGCATCCTGCAACATCCTTGAAGGAGTGGAAGGAGGAGACTGCTCATCTGCAGAGAAGACTCATAAGTAAAGCTCTCCACGCCCCAGAGGCCAGTGCCCATCCTCCACTTTCCAGCACAAGCCACCTTGGGAACTGTTCTATGGCTGGAATTGAAAGCTTCACTTCCCAAAAACAGGGGAGGAAGAGACGGTTAGGCACCAACTTCAGCTACTGATTAGTACATTTGGCAGGCTACTGTATAATCCTAAGAACAGCTTAAGTTCAAACCTGTCCAAGTCAGAAAGAGGCCGGTAGCCACCATCTTAACTCCACGCCTGGCATGAGGGGAAGCAGGGCAGACTGAAAACCACAATGCTGGTAGCGACTGGCTTCTTTCCATCTAGATCATATTGCACGTCTAGCCTAAGCCCCAATGCCACCTCTGGGAGGGAGGAAGCTGGGGGGACCTGCGCCAGCCTCTCTGGGAAATTACCGGCCAATCTGCAGAGGCCGGTGATTATCCTAGTTTGGCAGTGCAAGCTGCCCCAGGAGCTATTCTGTGGCTGGAATTGGAAGCTCCATTTCCCAAGAATGGGAGGAAGAAATGGTTGGCCACTGATTTCAGCTACAGATGAATAAATTGAGTGGACTAAAGTATAACCCTAAGAACTGCTAAAGTTTGAACCTATCCAAGTCAGAAAGAGGCTGGTAGCCACCATTTTGACTCCACCCCCAGCATGAGGGGGGAGGCCAGGCTGACTGAAAATCAGTGATGTTAGGGACCAGTTTCTTTCACCTAGATTGGCCTGCAGCCCTAGACTAGGCTTCAGCCCCACCTCTGAGAGTTAGGAGGCTGGCGGGCCCTGCACCAGCTTCTCCAGGTAACTGCAGGTACATTTGGCTGGCACAGACTGAATAATCAGAAGTCTACTGGGGCAACTGCAGTCATCTTTGACCTGAGCTGCATAGATTGCTGCCCACACCTGCAGCTATCCCCACCCTAGGCAGGAGAGAAAGGGGCATGAAACTTCATCAGTCTCTCTGGGCAACTACAGTCTAGGCCTGCACGACTTGGATTATTCCACACAGCTGTGGCTCTGTCCCTACCCCTGGCAAGGGAGAAAGTTGGGAGAAGCTACATCTGTCCCTTGGCAATAAGGGCAGCTTGAGCCTCCACAGCTTGCAGTACCAACTATATCCTTTGCTCCTACCGCACAACCAGCAAGGGAGAAAGGGCAGGAAGCCCTAAACTAAAGATAAAAACTGCACCCAGAATAAATACTCTGGTAAGCCAAATGCCAAGACACCAACAAAAAATTACACCAAGAAACAGGAAGATGTGGCCCAGTTAAAGGAACAAAATAAGCCTCCAGATGACATAAAAGAGTTGAGACAACTAATCATAAATGTTCGAACCTCCCTAACAAATTCAGTGTGATAGCTAAAGGGATTAAAGATATTAAGAAGACATTGGATGAGGACAAAGAAGAATTTGAAAGCATACATAGAAAAATAGCAGATCTCATGGGACTGAAAAGTGCAATAAATGAAATTTTAAAAACACTGGAATCATATTATAGCAGATTTGAGATGGCAGAAGAAAGGATTGGTGAGCTTGAAGAAATGGCCTCTGAAAGTGAATGTACAAAAGAATAGATGAAGAAAAGAATGGAAAAAATTGAATGAGGTCTCAGGGAATTAAATGACAGCAAAAGACATGCAAATATATGTGTCATGGGTGTCCTAGAAGGAGAAGAGAAGGGAAAAGGGGCAGAAGGAATATTTGAAGAAATAATGGTAGAAAATTTCCCAACCCTATTGAAGGACATAGATACTCATGTCCAAGAAGCACAATGTACTCCCATCCGAAAAAATCCAAATAGACCAACTCCAGGACACATACTAATCAGAATGCCAAATGCCAAAGACAAAGAGAGAATTCTGAGACCAGGAAGAGAAAAGCAATGCAAAACATAGAAGGGATACACAATAAGATTAAGTGCTGCTTTCTCACTTGAAACCATGGAGGCAAGAAGACAGTGGTATGATATATTCAAGATACTACAAGAGGGAAGTGGATGTGGCTCAAGCAATTGGGCTCCCATCTACCATATAGGAGGTCCAGGGTTTGATACCCAGGGCCTCCTGATCAAGGTAAGCTGGCCCATGTGGCAAGGTGGCCCACACAGAGCGCTGGCCTGCATGGACTGCTACCCCACACAGGAGTGCTGGCCCACATGGAGAGCTGGCACAGCAAGATGACACAACCGAAAAAAAGGCAGAGAAGTGAGATAATAGAGGTGCAGCAGACCAGGGAGCTGAGGTGGCACAAGAGAATGATTGCCTCTCTCCCACTCCAGAAGGTCCCAGGATTGGTTCCTGGAGCTGCCTAATGAGAATACAAGCAGACAAGGAAGAACACACAGTGAATGGACACAGAGAGCAGACAATGGAGGGAGGGGGGAGAAATAAATAATCTTTAAACAAAACAAAACAAAACAAAAAAGATACAAGAGAAAAACTTCCAGCCAAGAATCTTATATCTGGCAAGACTGTCTTTTCAAAATGAGGACAAGTTTAGAATATTCACAGATAAACAGAAAGAGAGAATTTCTAACCAAGAGACCAGATTTTCAGGAAATACTAAAGGGTGTGCGAGAGACTAAAAAGAAAAGACAGGAGAGAGAGGCCTGAGAGAGAGTCTAGAAATGAAGATTATATAATTAAAAGTAACTAAAAGTTTTAAGAATGGCGAAAATAAAATATGACATATAAAACTCAGATAGGAATAAAGTTAACCAATGATGCAAAGCACTTGTATTCAGAAAACTGCAACTCAATGGTAAAAGAAATAAAAAAAGGCCTAAGTAACTAGAAGAACATTCCATGCTCATGGATTGGAAGACTAAATATCATTAAGATGTCAATTCTACTCAAATTGATATACGGATTCAATGCAATGCTGACAGAAATTCCGCCAGCATTTTTTTAAAATTGAAAACATGATTATCAAATTTATTTGGAAGGGTACGGGGTCCTGAATAGCTAGAAACATCTTAAAAAGGAAAAGTGAATTCTCATCTCCAGACTTTAAATCATATTACCTAGGTATAGTGGTAAAAACAGCATACTGGCATAAAGACAGACACATAGACCAATGGAACCAAACTGATGGTTCAGAAACACACCCTCACATGTATGGTCAAGTGATTTTTGACTAGTCTGTCAAACCCACTTAGCTCAGGCAGAACAGTCCATTCAATGAATGGTGCTGGGAGAACTGGATATTCATAGCCAAAGGAAGGAAAGAGGACCCCTATCTCACACCTTATCCAAAATGTTGGCTGAATGAAGGAGCCGCAAAACATACCACAAAAGACCCACAGTATTTGTTCATGTCCCAGACTAACTTTTGACAGCTGCCCCAATTTTTTTCAAAAGTACTCCTCATACTCATGTGGGTTTTTCCCTAATTTCTCTGACTACTTCCAGGTCTAATGCACTAGTCTTTTGTAGCAATAATAGTTGTTTCATGAGGGGAAAAAAGGTATATAGAAAATATGTTGGCTTTTAAGCAACAATTACATAACAAGTATACTCTATTATATGATAGATTCACAAAGCATATTTACATATTGAAATCTCTATGAAGTTCTTCAGTATAAAGCTAATTTAATACAGTTTTCTAAAGGTATTCAATGACTAAACCCACCTCCCACCCCCACTCCTTCATTTTTTAACTGAAACTCTTAGTAATATTCATGAGAACTCGGTCTGGGGAAATTTTCCATCTAAAATCAGAGGTCAGTGACACCTGGGGACAGCCCATCCCTTAGGAGAGTCCCAGCCAGCTGGTAAATGGAGCCAGAGAGCAGGACCCACCTGGACCTGAATCCTCAAGTCCGTCTCCTGGCCAGGCCCTGAAGGCCTGTCTCTGGCTTACATCCTCAGACTCTGGTAGCTGTGTCCCTTCATCCCTCTGCTTTTGGTTGGTTTTTTAAAAGCTTCATTGAGGACTAATTTGCACACCGTAGAACCCCAGTTTTAAGTGTACAAGTCAATGATTTTAACATCTTTACAGAGTTGCACAATCATCACCCTCTGATTTCAGAACATTGCCATCACCCCAAAAGAAACCTCATACCAACTTACCCTCCACTTCTACCCTTAGTCCTGGGCAATCACTGATCCACTTTCTGTCTCTACAGATTTGCCTATTCAGGGCATTTCCCATCAGTGGAATCATACAATATGGGGTCTGGCTGCTTTCACTGAGCATAATGTTTTTGAGGTTCATCCACATTGTAATTTCTTTTTATGACCAAATGGCATTCCATTATGTGGATATACTGCCTTATGTTTATCCATTCATCCATTGGTGGGCATTTGAGTGGTTTCCCGAATTTTCATGTGGGCCTGCTTTCATTTCTCCTGGGTTGATACCTAGGAGTGGAATTGCTGGGTCATGTGATAACTCTAGGTTTAACATTTTGAGGAGCTGCCAAACTGTTTGGCAAAGTGGATGCACCATTTGACGTCCTCCCTAAGAATTTATGAGGATTCCAGTTTCTGCATTATTCTTTTGTTTAGACCCACCGGATTCCACAGCTCTTATTTATACCTGTCCTTGGAATTCTTGCCATACTACCTAGAGTCCTTACCTCCAGCCTTTCCCAGTTTTCTGTAAACTTGGATCTTTTAACCTCCAACTTACCAGCTTCTCATATATAAACTAGTTTTCTAGGCCCTGATGGCAACAGGACAGCCTCGCCACTCACCCCCAATTCTGCTGCCATGTGTGGTCTACTTACGACTAAAATCCTTCACTTGTCTTGTTTTTTTTCCCCTTATATTTCTTTAAAATATATATGTCCTTGCAAAAATTTAAAAGAATTCAAAACTAACTCTGAACATAATCAATTTTTCAAAAGGCTTCTGCTTTTTTAAATTTTAAACTGTTGAGGAATAAAATTAGGTTTAGAGTTAAAACACTTAGTATAATGCTGCCTTCTTACGATAATTACACCAAAGAGAAAGAAAGTTGTTTTTATTGCCCATAATTGTTCACCTTTTTCACGTATTGAATCTCTGTCCTCTGCTGAATTCGCTCTGCAAAAATTGCTTGGTACCCATCAACTTCTGCTTTTACTTTGGCTTCGTGCAGTAAAATAGGATCTTTGGGGGTTAATCTGTCTTGGCAAAGCTTTTTTCAGTTCTCCCGTGAGCTCAACAGCTGCACACACCTGTGCTGTGTGAACCTCATGAGCCTGGCTATAAACTGGTCCTTGGCTAAGGAAGCCAGTATGACTGAGACCAGGGACACCCCCAATAAAGGCAGCTGTGGTTTTGCATACATTTGTGCTGTTTGAATTGGGGCCCTATTGGCTGTGAGAATCCAGGCCAGGGCTAACAGCAGTCCCTCCCCTCCACCAGGATCCCACGGAGATTTACCCTTAGGCAAATGATCCATCCCTCTAACTGGGCTGGCAACTGGGGATAAGCAATGAGAATGGCAAAGGAGAGGAGGCAGTTCTTGCATTCAGTTGGTATTAGGGAGGGCATTGACAGTAAACTCAATTTAATTACTCTGCTTGGAACTGAACCAAAAGGCTCCACCTGCTCGAGTACACAGTGCCTAGAGAGTCTTGATTCTGATTTCATCCAGACCCCTGGGGTAACAGGATCCAACCAGTGCCATGGGAAGGCTGCCCCCTGCAAATTTGGGGAAGGCACCTCTTGCATCATTCCCACTGGCTCTCTGTGACCAACCCTTATGAGCCAGGCCAAGACATTTCTATCACTTGATGGGTGGGTGGGAAACTTTTGAATAACTCAGGAGGTAACACTTTACATTCTAACATGGCACTACAGGTTATTTCATTGACAGCCAATGGAACATTTGGGGGCTTCATATTTCTTAATGCAAATTAGAGATACAGAGTTCCAAGGGCATTGCATGGCACAAAGGCCATGCATTCATTTGGCCAACAGTCAGACTGAAGGGTTTCAGGAGGTACTGGCACAAGTTCAGAACCCAGGGAAAGAGGAGAAAGGACTGTACAGTCCCCTGCTCCTTGAGCCTTCCTGGGTGAAAATGGCCCCAGACTTCAAAAGGTTTTCTTTTTAATCCAGTCTCCCAGGAGGAGACCCAGTATAATGCCTCTCTGTCTTCAGATTTCTGATCTGTATGACTTTGGGCTCGGAACTCAGGCCTGGGAAGCAGGAACATAAAGGTTTTAAATGAAGTTTACCTTCTGGGTTCTTGTGTCCTGGACTCAGCACCTCTGCCACAATGAGCCTATTCCTTGGGCTTTAAAAAAGTGCAATAACAAAGCCACAACCCAAGACCAGGCTGAGCATGGAGCTGCCTTTACAAAGTAGATGAGCAAACTTCATTTGTGACTTTCTTGGTCCAACGGGCTGTCCCTGCTTTGCGAAGAGAAACAGGAAACACTGGTAAGAATTTAAGAATCAGGTCCTACCAGGGCTCATTTATTTATATAAGCATAAATACTACTAGATTAAGCATATATGTAAGTATTATGTACTTATTGTATACTTTGTGCTCTTCTGGGAATTGTCAATCAAGACAACCAAAGAAACAGAGCAAGTGTTCCCTGACTTCTGGAAGCCAATGTCCTGGTTGTGGAAACACTTCAGAAACCAAGATGTAACAGACAAGAAAATGTAACAGACTACTCAAGTGCTTCTCAGTTCTGATGGATGGGAGAGAGGTTTGAAGTCCTATTTCCTGCATGAGAAGCAAGACACTTCTGATTCATTAAGCTCTTCTCTCCTATGGGTCAGTAAATCCACTTCTCATAATGGCACAGGGCCTCCCACACTCTGCCTTTGAGTCATCTGTATTTAGGGAAATTTAGTTGAGCTATTCCAAATAACATGTAACACACTTATCAAAAAGAAATCATGTAGCTTTGTACAAAGCAAGGACATTTTTAGGAATCTTCTTGAGGCTTTCCCATAAACCTGTTTCCTACAAAATGGAAGCATTAGAAACTTAAACTCATTAGAAACTTAAACTAAACGAGTCTAGGCCAGAACTTTGAAACAAGCAAAGTTCAAGTATATTATAAACTTGGCAAAGAGTGATCTTACATTATGTCCATAAAGGACGTTGTATTTTAAGTTGACCAGTATATTTGACTCCTAAGGTTGCCACTTTTGGGGGTGGGAAAAGAAGGAGAAATCCAGACATCTGTAACTACTATTTGAAACAGGAAATGTCTTAATTAAGATAAAATATCTTAAGATAAAAATATTGTCAGTGCCAGAGGTGGCTGGCAGCTCTAATTCTCCTTAACTCAGACCAGACGTTCCTATTGGTCTTTACATAAAACAGGGATGCTCAATTTCCTCAGTTTCATCAAGAGTGATGAAATGGAGAGGGTTCTCTTTCTTCTAAATCCAGAGAAGCTCTCTCTGTCCACATGGAACTTTGCCTTCATTCATTCCACCATCATTCACTGATTACCTCGTCTCAGGCAGGCACTGAAGATACAAAGGTGGGGACGTGGTTCCCACCCTTGTGAGCTTTGAGCCTCGTAGAGGAAGTAGACAGCATCAAGATAATGGAGAAGTGCTTAATGGAAGGGCTTCGGGAATGATCTGAGAACAGAGGGGGGGCTCTCTAGCTAAGACTCTGGAAAGAACCTGGCTATTTAGTGCCCTGAGGAGGAGTAGCCAGGTAGCAGTTCAAGAGGAGCAAATGGCAGATGGTGAAGGGCAGGTGTATGACCACTTGGCCCACCTGAGAGTCCAGGTAGGCAGGGGCTGGATCCAGATTGGATTTAAGGAGATTGGATTTAAGCTTAAAGATATTGAGGATCCACTTAAGGAGTTAAGCAGAAGAGAGACCTGATGAAAATAATTGTGCCATTCTGGCACAGTGTGGAATTTCCGTTGTGGTGGCCAGCAAGACTGATGGAGGAGTCAGGGAATCAGTGAGGAGGCTGTTAGAGTAATCTAGGTGACAGCAACCAGTACCTGAACAAGGTCACTGGCAGTGGCCAAATAGAGGAGTGGACAAAGCTGAAAGATAGCAGGAGGTAGACCCTTAAGGAGTGGCAGTACAGTGTTGAGCCACTGAATAATGACACTAAATAATTGTCTATTATCTTCTCTCTGTAAGCTTGGGAGGGGGTGTGTGAAGGGAGACAATGTGCCTTTCTTATCCATCATAATATCTCTAGGAAGGACAGTCCCTGGAACATGAATGAATAAAAACTCACCCTCTTTAGATGAACATATTTGGATGGGTAGTCATTACCCTTTTCAGGCATTAAGCTTGGTAAACTTTGACAGTTCATGATCCCTACCTAGCTAGCCCGTTAGTGGTAGGGAAAAAAGGTCGTGGCCTTAGAGTTAGGAGATGAACATGAGTCCCTCCCCTTCCCATATGAATAAGTCATACTCTCTGAGCCTCAGTTTCCTCATCTGAAAAAATGAAGGTGACATTAAATATTGACCTCATGGATAGTTGTGATGACCTAGAGAGATTAATCCATGGCAAGCATTTAGCAGAGTATGACACAAAATCAACACTCAATAAATGCTAATTCAACTAGAAGGGTGAATGGATGATGGATGGAAGTATGGATGGATGGATAGATGGACGGATGGATGGATGGATGCCTTGATGGATGACAGGAGGCATGCATGCATGCATTTATGATAGATGCATGAAGAAATGAAAGGAACATTCTAAAGAGGATATATCTGTCAGATCATTCTCTTCAGGCCAACCCTAATCACATCCTGTGGGAATCTATATAATAAATTGTTCAGTGCTAAAAATTAAAGAGCCACCTGGTCTTAGTTTTTATGAAAGTCTTATGGCCTGCTGCCATTGAATGCTGAAGATTTATAAGTTCTTATTTTAGGTTCTGTCTAGACACCTTTCTAAATAGAAACTTTATGCTAATTAGCAGGTGCTTCTTATGAACAGGTTATTTCTAAACAGTAGCTGGTATATTACCAAAAAAAAAAAAAAAAAATCCAAGAACAAATAACACTTACTGAGACCAAGGCCTCCAAAGGGAAAAGCCCTACAAATTTGTCCACTTCTCTCATACCACCTGGTTCCTGCCTATACCCTATCCAATTACTGGCAAATCAGATATTCACAGTGGGTATAATTAATTAAATGCATTTTGACTAATTAACTTAAGAACTGGTAAATAGGGCCTCCCTTTGGTGGTTAGAAGATGCAGCTACTGATGCTGCTGATTCAAATTTGCAGCCAATCTGGCTGGAAACTAGCGCATAATAGATGGGAACACTTTTGCAACATTTCTTTTAAAGTTTGTCAAATTGTATCCTACTGATATTGCTAACCCCCTTTAATCAGTAAGTATAAAATTCATCCGAGAGCATAAAATATATCTGACAATGGCATACATCAAATCCCAAACTGAACATTCAAAATAAATTGTATCGAGATTTTGTCACAATCATTGATTTCTGCTTTTCAAGCTGGTTTCTGAGGCAGCCACATAAAAGTTAAATACAAGCCATCTCTGGGCTCATTGGATTGCGGTAATTCATTAAACCAACGGTGGCTTTAATAAATCTGAGCATAAAGATTGCTTCCACTAACACCCTCAGCTTGGAAATGTGCCACTAATCAAAGAGGGTGGCAAAACTAATCTCGTTGGCACGTAGAGGAGGTGAGAAGTAGCTTCAGAGGGGTGCTGTGGCTGGCTTCCAAGGCCAGGGTTATACTTGAGCAGCGCAATTGGATCCTGGGGAGAGGTAGGAAGCCCTTCGGAGAGCACCTGCCAGCCTCTGGTGGTCAACTCATGGGCAGCACAGGCAGCTGGCTCTTTGAACAAAGCTGGTTGGGTCTTAAATGTGCACCCATTTATCGAGGGATCTTGTGTCCCATTGCTCGATTTCCGTATTGTGTTCATTTCCCAGTGACAATGGCAATAAGTTCATGACAATTTACAAAGCATCTTCACATCCAGTGACTTCCTTTAATCCCATAGCAACCCTGGAGGGAGTGAGACCGAAATGCTTATTATGTCCATTTTACGGTGAGAAAACCCAAGTTCAGAAAGCAAATGGCAGAGCTGGGGCTCATAGTTTATGGTTAAAAAAGCCCAAGCTCTGGATTCAAATCCCACCTTGAGTTATGTGTCATCAGGCACATTATTTAACCTTCCAAAACCTCAGTTTTCTCAACTGTAAAGTGGGGGAGATAAAAGTTTCCATCTCATGTTTGTTGGAAGGATTAATGAGCTCATATAGATCAGATGCATGATGAGTACTTGATATATATTTGCTATTATTCATATGGCATATTTGGTTGAAGCAAAAAAATAATAACAACAATAATAATAACAAGGGAGAAGGCCTGAAAAGTAACTTGAAATTTCAATTTCCATTTCATAGCGTTAGAGGAAAAACATGCTTGCCATCCATTAGACCTTTTCCAACCGTAATCACCTATCTCTTTGGCACATGTTAAAAGAAACCTGAGATATCTCAGTCCCTTTCAACTGCAACTCATTATTGTAAATAGTGGTGCAATGAGAAGGTGAGAAAAAGAATTTAAATACAGTGACTAACAGAATTTTTAGGGAAAGTGATACACAAGAAGATAAAAAGCAATCAGAAAAATTTACATAAACTCTTGTGATCTCAAAGGTCATCTATTTTACTTGGGAGTCTACTAATGGAAATATGTCTTTTTAAATTCTGGGTGATTACTTAATTGAAAAGGAAAGAATTTCAGCAAATTAAGTCATGGAAGCAGAGTAGATTTATGTCAGCTGCTGCCTAAAAAGCATGTTTCTTTGGGGAAAATATTGATCCATTCATCTACAAGTGAAAATTTAGGATGGAGTAGTAAATTTGACCATTTATTAAGATTTGGTTCAGCACCTTAAAATATGTTGATGGTAATGTGCTTTATGAAATATTTTCTTTAAAAATCAGTTTCCTGCTATACCCACTGTTCTACTTGAGAAGAGAGGATGGTTTCACATCCATTAATTTACTTGAACTTTACAATGACCCTCAAAGGTAGGCAGGGTAAGTATTACCATTCCCACTTTATAAGAGAGTGTAATTTATACTTATTGAGGGCAGGGACCAAGACTTTTTGTCTCTTTTATCCCCAGTGGCAGACTAATAACCTCAGTCAAACATTACAGCAGAACCTCCTGTATGCTCTGCTTTAAGACTCAATCTTTTCTTAGAAGACAGCCCAGAACAGAGATCTAGAGACCTAGCTTTACCGTCAGCCTGCTGTGAGTTCAAACCCCAGCTCTGCCACTTACTATGTGACCTTCAGAATTTATTTCTTGGGACGTTAGCTTATAGAAATGATTATAATACCTTCCTTACAGAGTTGTTATAATAATTAAATTTTAAGAGGATAAAATGAGAGGGGAAATATAAAGCACTTGATAGAATACCTGACATATCCTAATGCTAAAAATTATAGTGCTCACTATCTCCTGAGTGTACTTGGAAATGCTAGGATAAGCACACCATTTGACCACTGCTGAAATACAGAAAGCGAGCCTGAATCATCTGGCTCAGAATTGAAAGGAGCAAACTGAATGGCTGGTGTATTGCTGAGTGAGGAGAGGAATCCAGGGGAGTTACGGAGCAACCAGACAGGAATTCTTGGGTCTCCTGTGAAAAAGCCTCTCCTTGAGTTTCATACAATGCACTGGTGTGAATGAGTGGCAGGGAAGCCGGGGAGAGGCTGCCTGCAGCCTTTTACGCTCTCTCCTTTGACCTTGTTATTTCCTAGGACATCATATGGACCTTTTGCCCAGTGTGTATGGGGGGGATGGTGGTGTGGTGGACATGCTCATTCTAAGTAAGTAATTCTAAGTAATTTCTAAGTAAGGGATAATTAGTACCGATCGTGATTCACAGCTACAGGAAGCCAACATCTTTTTCATGGCATACTATTTGGGATATATGCACATCCATAGTCCATCTCTGGAACTTCCAGGGTAATTAAATTGTCTTGCAGTCAGTTCAGGTTTTTTTAACCATCACCAGTGAGTTTCTTTTTAAAATCTATAAGAGTGTAGCTGTGCGTAATGAAGAATTGTGTGACTGATAGTGGACATGGGTGTTAAGCGCTTGATAGCTGTGAGTTGGACAAGGTTGTGTGACAGGCAAGGATTAGGAGAAAGGGGGACGGACATTTAATGAGCACCTACCACGCACCTGGTTTTGAGGTGCTTCATGCACGTCAGCTCACTCAATCCTCCCACCCTCCCTGGGAAACTCCTTGTCAAGGTCACTCATGACCTCCACATTGCCAGATGCGTGACCAATCCTCACCACTCATCTTCCCAACCCCCAGGAGGTTTTAATGACGCTGTTCTCCTCCCACCTCTCCCACTGCTCCTTCCCAGTCTGGTTTGCTTACTTCTCCTCAGACCCCTGACCTCAAAATGTTGGCGGTCCTGGGGCTCGTGCCTTGCCTTTCCCTCCCATGCCTGCCCTAGGTGCCCTCACCCAGGCTTGTGCTTCTGAATCCCCCTTGATCCTGACAGCTCCAAGCTATCCTTTATATTCCCAGCTCCGAGCTATCCTTTGAGCTCCAAACTCATTGTCCCCACTTGGATGTCTACTGTGTACCCCAAATGAACACCCACTCCATCCCTCAAACCTGCTCCTCCCGCCCATTCGGTAGTGAAGTTTTCATTCCTCCTGTTGCTTAAATCCAAAACCTTCCAGTCTTCCTTGCCTCTTTCTTTCACACGCTAGGTCCAATCTCTCAGCCAATCCCGTGGCTCTACCTTTAACGTCTATCTAGAACTCAGCCTCTTCCTCTCCCCCACTGCCACCTTTCAGGTCTCCTCAGTGGCTGCCTTCCTCTGCCCATGTCCGCCCTACCGCCTCCTCCACCCAGCAGCAAGGGGAGCGTTTTCAAGCATAAATCATCTAATGTCACCCCTCTGCTTAAATCCATTCCATGGCTTTCCTCTCACTTGGAATAAGAGCCAAAGTCCTTATGATGGGCCACAGGGCCCTGGTTCAACCTTATTTCCCACTCACACACCCCCCCCTTCGCTTCTGCTCACCACTCCTCACATACGCTCCACTCCTGCCATGGCAGCTGCTTTACTGCTTCTCAGACGAGCCAAGGACTGTGGCCCCTCTGGGCTTTTGCACTAGAACACTGCTTCCTGCACAATCCACCCAGCTCCACTCCTTATGCCACTCAGGTCTCAGCTCAAGGTCTCTTAACAAAGAGGCCTTCTCTGACCTTCCAAAACAAAACAGAGCCCCAGTCCCATCCCCTGTACCCCTCTCCTCTTCTCCTCTTGTCCTACATTATCTCCTCCCATAGTACCTATTCCTCACACACTCACATACTCACGCACACATGTATCTATCTCTTCCCACCCAGACTAGAACATAAGCTCCATGAGGGCATGGCTCTTTATTCACAGCCATATTGACAGCCCCTAGAATAATGCTTGACATATTTGTTGATACAAGTTGCTATCATCTCTGCTTTACAGGTGATGAAACTGGAGTTCAGGGAGGTCAAGTATCTTAGCCAGTACTACATAGCAGTGTGACGACATTCCAGGCCAAGAGATGGGTGGACCCCATCCCGGATCTGCCTGACTCCAAGTCTTGCCTTCTTTCTGCCTCCCCAGGCAAAGCTTAGGGACCCAGATTGAGTGAAGCTCTCCCCCTCAGGGATGCTTACTTACCCGTCTCAGCCCCTAGACCATGAGCACTGAAGGCGCAGAGGCTGGACCGCTTCCATTTCTCTATCCCCGGCAGATCCTCAGCACAGTGTTAAGCCTTTCTGGCTTCTCAGTTTACTTATTCACAGCAATTCTGTGAGATAGAAACTATTATCACCATTTTGCAGATGAGAAAACCGAAGCAGGGAGAAACCAAGAATCTCATCCAAGGTCACACATCTGGTGCAAGGTAGAACAAGGCCTTGACCCCAGGCCATCTGGTGCCAGAGGCAAGTCTGCGCTCTTAGCAAGAACTGCCTGCCTCTCAGTGCGGGGTGAATGGGTAGGCAGTGATGACAGTGAGAGAGGCTGGACTCCTGAAGTTAGGCCCCCTGCCTGCAAGAGGTTTGTGGGGAGTGCTCCAGGCAGGGAGGACACGTGGACTGAGCAGAGAGAAAGCTGAGGTTCAGTGAGGTTGCACCTGGTGCCTAGTGCAAGCCCTGGAGGCAGAATGGCCCTTCAGAGTGGTCCCAAATGGAGGCAAAGGGGCTGGGCTTGTGTATCTAAGTCTCTGGTCAAGGGGTGGCCTCTGGGTGGGGGAGTAGCCTTGGACAAGGCAGGCCACCGGAGCAGGGGGCAGTTGCCAGTGAAGAGGACAGCTGGGAGCCTTCAGAAGCTGATATTCTTAGCACTTGGCAGGTAGGTGCATGGAGAAGCTCTGAAGAGGAGATCTGGGGGGGGGGCATGAGGTGGGGGTGCTACAGTATCCACTACACTGGCTAAGGGCTTTTACATAATGATACATTCCCGTGTAATCCTAATTGCCATCGAATAAAGAGGTATGCTTTTGTTATTCCCCCCTTTATAAAAGAGCAGATTGAAGTGTGGAAAAGTAAAGCAACTTACCTAAAGCTAGGCACGTAGGGAATAGCAAAGCTCAGATTCGAGTCCAGAGTGTCTGACCAAAAGGCCCGAATGAGTGGCCCACGTCACTGTCTCTAAGTCACCACCCAGCCTGCAGGCCCAGCCCATCATCTTCTGCGGGGGGGCAGTGGTGTGGTGGTGCGGCATCTACGGCCTGGGTCTACCCACGGTTCCCTCTCTCCTTCCTCTGCTAAATCCTTCCCACTTCCCTTGGCACTTGTTTCTCCCCACTCATTGCGCTTCTGGCGGTGTCACCCCCCTGATTCTCTGGGGCCTCGAGGATGAGCACTTGCCCCAAGCCTGGCCAGTCCAGGAAGCACTGTGCCCTGGCCACAGCCGCTGACCCGGGAGGTGGCCAGCTCTTCCCTGGAAACAGTGGGAGAGATGCACTCTCTCTTTCCTCTGAGGTAGCTGAAGTAGGATGACGTAAATCTGGAGTTGCTACCACCATGTTTCCCCCGCCCCCTCTGCATGGAGAAAGGCAATTGTATAACAGAGCATGGGAAATGAGGCCAGGACACAGAGGGAAACAAGAACAAGACGGATCTGATAGCATAACTTGAGCTCCTGGGGTTCCTGAGGTCAGATCTATCTCTAGATTCCCTGTTTTCTGAGCCAGTGAATTCCCCTCTGCATCAAAACTAATGTAGATGGGGTTTATTTTGCTTGCAGGCAGGATGACACCATGTAGTCAAGGTGCTAGTCTCAATAATGTATTAGGCAGTTTTTGCTGTGTAACCAACAGCCTCAAAATCTCAGTGACACACAACAATATTCACTTTTCTCACTCATGGATCTGCAGGATGGTGAGAGTTTCATAAGGTCTGGCTGTTACTGGCTCCAGGCTGTGGTGCCCTTCAGATTTGCTCATGCGTCTTCATGCCAGGGCTGAGGTTCATGAGGCAGCAACCTGGGCATGTTCCTCTCACGGAGGATCGCAGAGGCCAAGTCACACCTCAGATGCACGCTTGAAGCCCCTGCTTGCTGTAAGTTTGCTACCATTCCATTGGCCAAAGCAAATCACAAGGCCAAGCTATCACTAGGGCAGAGAGAGGTCAGTGGCACAGGGCAGGAGAGGTAACTCCACTTGGGGGAGGGAGTGAGGAATTAGGAGCAACCATCCACTTTACCACAAATAGGTAAAGGCACAGAGGAGCGGGGGCAAGAGGATTCTCAAAGCAGCAGAGCAAACCGGCCTATCACACGGGAGCCTGCTACGGAGTCAGGCCACCTACATCCCCGAGGGAAGACGGGCTTCTGCTGATTATCTGTTAGAATTACAGCAGAGTCAGCTGAACCCAGCACCTTCTCAGAACTGCACACGCCACCTCGAGGCAGCAGCTCAGCGTGCAGAGAAACCAGATCCTCTCCGAGAGAGCAAAATCAATTTTAAATAGACACAGCTGTTCCCCGGCAGGGGCATGGGAAGGAAGAGGGCAAGATGCTATAGGAAATGTTTAGTTTCTTTTTGTTTCAAGTTGTTGGAATAACCAAAGAGGATTTTTAAGGTTAGGTTACTAATTTCTGAGAGAATCGGCTGCCAGGTTTGCTCTCATTTCAAGAGAAAGACGCTTAAGATCAAAAGGACACTTCATAGCAGAGGTTTTCACCTGATACTGAGTTTGGAAGCTTTTCCCAACAGCACAACTAGAAATAGAGTTAGTCTGTTTTTCTTATGTGTCCCTCAGATGGATAAATCGAAAACCACGATTTAATTCAGTTTCACAAATATTTACGGAACCTCTCCCAGGGCCATGTGTTCACCTATAAAAACATAAACAAATAATAAGCATTGCCGCTTCTTATCTGGATCATTTAGGCAAGTCAGTTTATCTCCCTGGATCTCAGTTTCTTCATCTGTAAAGCAAGATGTTTCACCTCTGAACTCTGAGGTCCCTTTTAGCTCTAAATTCTTATGTCCACAAACTGGGTGATGCTCCTTTCTCACCAGCTGATAACTGAAATTACAGATGTATGCATGAAGAAAATCAGAGCTGCTTTATCTGTGAGAACCGTAGGACTGGACAGGGTGCCCCAGTTTCTTCCCAGTGAGAAGGCTCAGGAAGTCAGAATAGATTACTAATGGTTGTATTCATTGCTCCCCTTCTACTACTTACCTGCCCCCCAATTAAAAAGGTTCATTGTCCAGTGCCATCTTCAGTTCAGGTGTGCATTGAAATCCCATTTTTACTGCACTTTTCATTTTCATTTCAAACAGGGCACATGAGGAGTTTGGATTTAAAGAGGTGGCACAGAATAGCAGTAAGGAGCGACCCTCTGGCATCCCGTTGACTTGAACCTTGGTCCTAGAACTGCCCCTTGTTAGTTGTATGACCCTGAGTGAGTAACTGAACTTTCCTGGGCTTTGGTTTTCTCATCTGTAAAATGGGGATGAAAATAGGGTTGTTGCAAAGGATGGACGTGAAGTACTTAGCACCACATCTGATGTCGGAACCCAATAGCTCTTATCGTTATCATACAGAACCCCTTCCAAACATATGTCAGGAAAAACTGTGTTCTGAATCTACCAGCTCATTTAGCCTCTCCTTAAATAGTCCAGAAGACTTCAAGGGGGCAAGGATTTGTACTGTCACTGAAATTTAATGAAAAATGTCAAATAACTTCATCCAGTGTTCTTCTTATAAAGGTGTACAAAGATTTGTGAGAATATATGTCACTTTGAATTAAAACAACAATAACAAAGAGATCTAAAAAATAAAAGTAGTTCACCACAGATGCCCTCGAGCTTAGAAGGGGAAATCCAACCAGAGACTGGTACGTTTGGTCATTTCCACAAGCATGCCCAGGCCAGGCTTCCATTCTCTGAGCCTTGCCCTTGTGCAGGGCCACCTGGAATGGTCCATCTTTGGGAAGACATTTCTGGCAGGAAGGGTACCTAGATCTGTCTTCCTTTGCCTTTCAAAGCTGCCTGGAGGCCGTGGCTCCCCAAAGCCATCAGGCCTCTTGGTTGTTAAGTGACTTTCTGCAGGATTCCCTGAGGGCTCCTCACTAGCCTCAGGGAAAATGTGAATCTTTCTTGTTTCCAGAAAAGTTCTTCTCTTTGATACAGGAGAGTTGTTTCAGAACCTCGACAGGCAGATGAGCCCTTGTGATCCAGCAACTTGAGGGGCTGGGTTGGAACCAGTGCTGGATGGAGGTCCCGAGGCCGGGGCAACAGGCATCAGGACAGGCAGACATCAGGACAGGCAGACGTCAGGACAGGCAGGTGGGAATGACTCAGGTTCAGGGCCCTGGGCTTGGGCACAGGATGCCAGAGGACAAAGGTGAGAGCAAAAGCAGGTCCCTTGGCACTTGGATTTACATCATTCCCCTCCCTTTTAAAACCAAACCTTCCATTCACTTGTTTTCAGAAGAAAAGAATACTGGCACCCAGCTCTTCCTGGGCGACAATGTCAGCATATTGTTATCGTTTTGCTACCAAGATGGTGGAGGATGCTGACCACGGACATAAAACTGACATTGCTGTGAGCAACTATCGCGCCCTCTCGAGCTACGCACACACTTAGTAATGTGGCCTTGTGGTTCCAAATATTGGATTATAAATTGTTTTGCACCTCCCCAGCATAAAATAGGGCAGGAAAACAAATAAAGGGGCAGTCAATTAAGATAAACATGGCAACTTCACAATATACTGGCTAGAGACAAATTATCCCAATGAGTCTACTGATGGCTAAAATATAGCTCCCTCCTAATTATGCATCCAGCCAGCCAGCTAACTCAGAATATGAGGGGAATTGGTTGCAGGTACAATTCTTTATGGCACTCTTGCAATCTGTACCACTTGGCTAATAAATATCTTTCCCAGGGCACTTTAATGCTGGAAGGGCTTAGTATTTTCTCAAGGGGTAAGGCCCAAGACTGCTTCCTTGGACACTTATCCAAAATGACTGTTACTTTTCAATTCTTATAGAAGTAAAGTACACATTGCCATGTCTGGGGCCCCTGTGGAATGAGTCACTGAGAGACATGGGGGTCTGAATTCCTCTGGTTGGCTGAACTGAATTCCTCTGAGGGTTGAACTGTCCTTAACTGTGTGTTTGGGGGAGGATTTGCTCTTCTCAGCAGGACCTCACTCAGTGAGGATGGACTTCTGGAGCACCCTCAGAATGGAAAGAAATGCACTAAAAGGACCCAGAAGCTCACAGGAATCTGGGTGGGGGGTGAGGTGTGGAGGGGCAAGAAATGAATGGAAAATTCTCCTACTGCAGATATAACTTTTAGCTAAACAAGTGAATGAGAAAGGGCAAGATATAGAGAGAAAGAGGACCCTGAAACTCCCTGCTTGTGAAATTGTTCCTTAACAATCTAAGGCACTTCTTTAAAAAAAATTAAAACCAAAAACCAAAAACCCTATTCCTCCCAAAATACATAGAAAGCGGCTTTTTTATCAAATGGAGATCACGGGAATAACACCACTATCAGTAAGAAAAGAATAAACTACTCATTTAGGGTAGGTCTGTTAAGTATTTCAAGCCACTGGGGTGCCATTTCATGAACCAAAAGAACTAATTTGCCAAATGGGTCCCCAGGGCCCTGAAGAACTAATGCACCAGCCACAAAGGAGCAGCTCCCTCTTGTTTTTCCATCACATTTGTGCCTTTTGCAGAAAATGAATGTGTCAGCCTGGACAGGACACAGGAGTCGCTCCGTGTATCCTTGTGCACAGGGATGAGACTGTGTTTGTGACTGAGAGGGGCAAACAGGAAAGAAAGGAAGGATAGGGACCTAAAATCAGACACATCTGGTGTTCAATCTGTCCTGCTACTTTCTAGCTGGGTGAGCATGAGCAAACCTTCTGGGCCTAAGTTTCCTGATTAGCTGCAGGGGGAAGGTAACACCTACCTTCAGTATTGGGAGGATTCAGCCCAAGTCAGTGGAAACAAATGGCCAAGTGCAACAGCAGGCCCTGGCGGGTGCCCAAGTGTTGCTAGCTGCCATTACAACTACTGTTACCGTTACCAGCAGCAGTGTCTCTGCCATCTGTGTCTGCATCATGGACAACACCTACTGAATTCTTTCTAGGTGCCAGGCATTCTGCCAAGTGCTTCATATGCATTGGCTCGTTTAATTGCTCAACAACTCTGTGAAGTAGGTACTAGTATTATCCTATTTCACCAATGAGGAACTTGAGGCTCAGAGAAGTTGAGTAACTCATCTAGCATCACAGAGCTGGTAAGCAGCAGGGCTGGGACTTGACCCTGTGTCTCACTAACTTCAGAGGCTGGGCATTGAATCTACTGCCACCCCAGGAGGGGTGAGTCACTGGTGGTGTTAGTTATCATTGTCCTATCATAGACTATAGAAAGAAAGTGTCCCTAAAATGGGAAATTAGAGCTGATTTGGGAAGTGCGAGAGTGGCTGGATGATGTCATCCTACTGTCTTTAGCCTTGTTGGGGGATTCCCCCAGAGACTGCTCTGGGGTGTTGGGAAATCAGATGGCATCCACCAAATGGAGAGGGCCAAGACCTAGAGGGCAGGAGATCTGGTGAGACATCTGGGGGTTGTTCCGGCACTTTGGGGGTAGAGTGCTAGTTCCCTGCAGGTGGAAATCTTCGTCTCAGGTTTCATATTTGGCTGTTGCTGTTGGTCTGCCCTCACTCACTAAGGCTGTGCCAGAGCCAAGAGCCTCAGCCATCCCACATGCTCTCTTGTAAGCCTCACACCACACTAAAGAAGAAACACGTGAAGAAACCAAGGAACATTCGAGGAGGGAAAAATTCCACTTCTGTCAAGACGTGGATGCTTTAGGTATCTATGCTTATGTGTTTAAGTCTATGGTTAGTATATATATTTAACATTTATATATTTCATATGTAGGAGCATCTGAATTTTAAGTGACTGTTAAAGGACTGTTTGTAAGTGAAAAATACACCAAAAGGACTGGGTTGGTTAAATACATACACAGGAGAGCTGTGCCTGACCACCTTCCCAAGCTTTCAACAGGAGGGTGCTGAGGAAGTCAAGGAGAGGATGTCAGTGTCCGCACTAGCGGCTGTGCTCTGTGTGCACACAGAGCGCTTGATCTGTCTACACACGTACATCAACTCCTGTGCACAGACATTCCCACCCGATGGCCGCCGCCCATGTCCCTAAGCCCCTCAGGCCTCTCCTCTGGTTTGTCCTCCTCATTCCTTTTCTCTCCACTCCCCCCTTTCATAGCCATGGCTGGGAGGGTGACTCCGGAGGGTGTGGGGTGACGGGAAGGTGGCTGCCCGCACACTCTTCCCTACAGCTCGGCCACCTCCTGGTGTCACCACCCAGAGCCTAGAGGCCTGGTTGCCCCTGTCTGGGAGCTGCTTTGCCTTTTTCCCCAAATTGCATGTTAAAACCCACTCAGCCAAAGTAAACCATGTGCGTGTACAAGAGATACATCTCCTAGATTGGCCGGGATTCACGTGTGACAATTTGAATAAACAGCACATCCATCTGCAGAGAGGGAGGGTGGTTCCCCAGGGGCTCGGGGAGGGGAGTGAGGGGCGAGGGGCAGGCAGCGTCCAGAAGAGAAAGCACAGAGCTGGCGCAGCCATCCCTGAGGCTCAGAGCCTCCTGGCCTTTAAGTCTTTCGCACTTGAGCGCGTGCTTAATGATCACCTGCCCTGGGTGCCTGGAGCAGGGCCTCTCAGCCTTCCGTGGAGCATCAGACACTCCTGGGCAGCTTGTTGCAAATGCAGCTTCCCGGTGCCACCCCAGAGATTCTGATTCACTCCGTCAGTTGCAGGGCCTGGGGATCTGCATTTTAACGAGCTTCTGGGAATTCCACATCAAGGGTCCTCAGTCTTACTTTGAGGAATGTAGGAACCAGCCTAAAGCCCAGAGGTGCACCTTCCTGGGAAACTGGAGACACACACTGTTGGCAGGATGTGACCGTTTATGGTTGAAATTCAGGAGGTGGGGGCGGCGGACTTGGCCCAGTCGTTAGGGTGTCTGCCTACCACATGGGAGGTCTGCGGTTCAAACTCCGGGCCTCCTTGACTCATGTGCAGCTGGCCCATGCGCAGTGCTGATGCGCTCAAGGAGTGCCGTGCCACTCAGGGGTGTCCCCCGTGTAGGGGAGACCCATGCGCAAGGAGTGCACCCCGTAAGGAGAGCCGCCCAGCGCGAAAGGAAGTGCAGCCTGCCCAGGAATGGTGCCGCACACACAGAGAGCTGACACAACAAGATGACCCAACCAAAAGAAACACAGATTCCCATGCTGCTAACAACAACAGAAGCGGACAAAGAAGATGCAGCAAATAGACACAGAGAACAGACAACCGGGGTGGGGGGGAGGGGAGAGAAATAAATAAATCAATCTTTAAAAAAAAAAAAAGAAATGCAGGAGGCAGGAGCGTGTCCATGCAGTGGGCCATGTGCAGGCCCCAAGGAGCACCAGGGTTCCTCGGGGAGTGGACACCTGGGCCATGGAGGCCTTTTCCCACGGGCTTCCTTTCCCATCTCCCCTTTCCCTCCCTGTCCTGTGTATGAATTCCCAGAAGCCATTACTATATCACTAAACCTTGCAGGGAGGAATGCACGCATGCCTCCTCCAGTTTCTGAGCCAGAAAGAAACTGCGTGCCCGATGGAGTCAGAGAGAAAACGGGGCCACAGGTGGGGATATCGGAGTCCCGGTTCCCAGCTCACCCACTCACTTCCTCCACAAATATGTGTTGAGCCCTGGGTGGTTAATGGGACATGCAGGCATGAGCCTGCCCTCAGGGAGCTTTGAGACTCGTTTGTGACCTCAGGACAAAGTCCTTAGCCTCAGTGCCCTAATCTGCTGAATGCAGAATCTATAATAGTTACCTACTTTACCCAGTGGAGTTGTTGTAGGGATAAAAGAATAAAAGAAGAAGAGAGCGGTGCTTTGGAAAGTAAGATGTGGCTACAATCCCTAGGAGAGCCCGCAAATGAGCAGGGTTTTAAGGAGAGAAGCAAGTACCTCAGTGGAGATGGACTGGGGAGAGGGATGGGGATGAATTCGCTCAGCCAACAGCCAACTCTTCTGAGAAGCCAGTATCGAGCACCTGCTATGTCCTGGCCTTGGTCTAGGCAGTGGAAGCCGAAAGGCAAACCAGACCCAACCCTGCCTTCCCAGAGGCTCGCAGTCCAGCTGGGTGGGTGCACGTGGCAGAAGACAGTGCAACCTTAGCCAGGGCAATGGAAGTATTCAAATGAACTCAAGAAAAGGGCATTTCTTCTTGGGGATTCCATGGAATCCAAGAAAAAGTAGATTAATAAGTCTTGGAATAAGCAAGACTGTTGAGCGACCTCAGTATCAGAAGACTTTTGTCCTGAACCGACCTCATGGTGCCTTGCCTTTCAGATCCTTTAGCCTATATTTCAGATTAGCACATAAATAAACAAAACAATGGTCTATAGTGAAATGTGCTATGAAATAAGTAAATATTATACTGTAGGAAAGAATAGTGATGGGGGCTGGTTTGAAAGGAAGGGCTCTCTCAGGAGATGACATTTAAACTTTAAGAGATGAAAAGGAATCAGCTGCAGAGAGTGCCAGAGGCCAGAGAAGATGCAAAGGTCCTGAGGTCAGAACGAATTATGAGGCCAGAGTGGAGTGAGCAGAAGATGAAGTCAGAGGCTGGACTGTGCAAGGCTGTGGCTTGTGCTTCCACACGGAGGTTCTGGCATCAACCTGACAGTCCCCATCCATGTGGGAAGGTAAGCCATTTTCTAAAGACCCTGGATTAATCTCTACCAGCTCCTTCATGCACATGGCTGCATGGTCCCTTCCTGCTTCTGGGCCTCTGTGGTTCCATCTGTACACTGTGAGGGGTGTGGAGTAAACAACCTGAAGCTGCCTTCCAGGACTAGCTAGCATCACACCGCTGTAGACAGGGCAATCACACAGCCCAGGTTTCCTGGGACAGTTCCAGTTCATGCCACTTGCCCTGGCATAATTATTTATAGCACCCTCTTCCATTCTCAAAAATGTCCCTGATTGTGGAAGCGGATGTGGCTCAAGTGATTGAGCTCTCACCTGTCACAAGGGAGGCCCCAGGTTTGATTCCTGGTGCCTCCTAATAGAAGACGAGCAAGACAGTGTGAGGTGACATGACGGGCAGGCATGGTGAACTGATACAGCAAGACACACAAGGAGGAAAACATAATGAGAGACCCAACAAAGCAGGCAGCATAGGTGGCTCAAGTGATTAGGTACCTCCCTCCCATATTGGAGGTCCCGGGTTTGGTTCCTGGTGCCTCCTAAAAAATAAAAAAAAAAGAGAAGATGACTAGACATAGCAAGTGCAAAAAATGAGGGCATGGGGAGAAATAAATAAAATCTTTTAAAAAAAAAGTGTCCCTGTTTGGACTGGTGAGGTTTGGCTGATGGGGTGGGCAGCAAACAGTGGCCCTGGGAAAGTGGCAGCAGCTCCCACCAAGCCTACCCATTTTCTCACCTGATTCTTGACATCAGCTTATTGGGGTGGGGGTGGGGGTGAGGGCTACCGAGGAGCACGCAGCAAGAAGCATCCTGTGACAAAACCCATAGGACTGTCAAATTCTCAGAGCTGTGGACACCCAAGGAGAGAGCTATGGTGTCAGGTCTGGACTCCTCCCCCATCAGTTTCTGTGCTTCCCCCAAGAAATGGGTCGTAAATGCACATCGGCCCTCCATATGGGCAAGCAGACCGGAGAGGGTATTCAGCAAGTAGGAAGGGACAGTGCGTTGCCTGGTAGCACCTGGGGGGGGGGGGTTGGGGGAAGAAAGGTAGACTAGTACCCTTTTGGTTTAAATCAAGTTGATTCCCAGAGGGTAATTGATCTCAGACTTTCTGAGATCTGGTCCTTTGGTCTGTGTGTGGGAGCATGAGGCGGCACAGCTGGAAAAAAGCCCCTTTTTTCATGTTAGAAAAAAAAATCTCAGAAAGCGAAATTCTTTAAAGTCCTAAGAGGCATCCCAGGAGTCAGGAAAGCAAGTTTCTTGAATCCTCCACGGCTGTACCACAGTTGGGGAAGTGGAGGCAAAGAGAGACTGGAAGGGGAGCAAGGAATGCGTCTTGCTTTCTTTTCCCCTTGTTAGGTTTGTTTGTCTTGTTTTGTTTTTACGATTCTGGTATGTGGGAACCATCTCACTGGAGAGGACAAGGAGGAACACTTGGTCAGTTTGCTTTATATACAAACACACACACACTCATTTCTTGTGTGCCTGTTATGAGCTGGGTAGCAAGGATGCACAGACAAACACACCAAACCTACCCGCCTGACCACCCTCCTTCCCCCAGATGGTCACGGTGAAGTGGGGGAGAGAGACCGGAAAACATAAATCACCCAGCCTCCTGATGAGTGCTGTAGCAGAGCTGCAATCCCTCTCTCACAAATACATGTGCACACACACATACAGGCGCACACTCATATGCACACATAGATGCACACACAGACACAGAGATGCACACACACATGCCACTTTACAAACAGAGCTGCTCTTAATTGTTTTCTCCAAAGGTTTGTTCCCAAGACACCCTTCCCCCGCCCCCATGCACAATTTTTTTTTGTATTCACATATATACCGACTTTTCGGTGTGAGGTTAAATTTACATAGTGTAAAATTAACCACTTAAAAGTGAACAGTTAATGGCATTTAATTTATTCACAATGTTGTACAACCACCACCCCTATCTAGTTTCAAAATATTCTCATTACCCTAAAAGGAAACCCTGTACCCATTAAGCAGTTGCTTCCCCTTCGCATTCTCCCATCCTCCCAGCCCCTGACAACACCAATCTGGTCTCTCTCTCTATGGATTTGCCTATTCTGAATTTTTCACAAGTGGAATCATACAATATTTGTCCTTTTGTGTGTCTGGCTTATTTCACTTAGCATAATGTTGTCAAGGTCCATCTTGTAGCAGGTTTAGAATTTCATTTCTTTGGACGGCTGAATAATAGTCTACGTAAATAGACTACCTTTTGTGCATCCATTCATTCATCAGTGGCCATTTGAGTTGTTTCCACCTTTTGGCTAGTGTAGACAAATGTAGACATTTGTATACAATTAGCTGCTGGAGGCCTCCTTTTCAGTTGTTCTTGGTATATTCCTAGGAGTGAAATTGCTGGCTCACATGGTAACTGCTTGTTTAACTTTTTGAGGAGCCTCCACACTGTTTTCCACAGCGGCTGACACTCCCCTTTTGAGTGCTCAGAGTTCTCTAGTTTAGAGGCTCCTCCCCAACTCCTCTGGTGACTTTCACTGAAAGACTTCAAATACCTGAATCCTGGCTTTCAGCTACACCTGGTTGCCCTGTTCCTCAGAACTGGTACTAACCAGGCCAAGGTCAGGAGCTCCATCCCCTCACTGACCAGTAGGCTGAACAGGCAGAAGAAAACCGTGCCTGCGTCCAGAGGCTCCACCCCCGTGACCAAGAGCAAGCCTTTGCCGGAGGGTGGGAGGGCCGCGGTAGGGGTGGAGCCAGAGCGCATTTTCACCCGTTCATATAAAAGAAGAAAAATACAGATAGCATCCAAGGCCTACTGAAGACACAGTGGACCTCACTTGGAATCCGAGGATTGCTTACTTCCAGTTCTGGCTTCACTTGATTTCAGAGTCCCTTTGGCAACTTGCCACACTCCCCACCCTAGCCTCAGTTTCCTCATTTCTAACAGGGGAATAGTAATCCTTAAACAGAGAACGATGCATAAGAAAGCCCTTTGCACACAGTAGGCTTCCATTAAATGCTGCTGAATCTGAAGGGTGGGAGCCTCCGTCTGCCAGGGAGCATGCCAGGGTCTGGACTGGCCTGGGCAGTGGGCTCTCAGGCTCTCCCCGCTGCAGAGGTGGGGCCCGCTGTCCCCCCCCCCCCCCCCCTCCCGCTTCCTCTGCCTGCTCTAAACTGACCGATTTGCATGGAACGAACTCACTATGGTAACAAGTTCTGGTGGCTGGAATCCAGGGCCCCTGTGAAATATGCAAAGCCAGTGCCCTGGGAGGCTGGGGAGCCTGGCAGGTTTTATCAACCTTAACATTACTTCAGTTCCCCCGTGAGGTGGGAGGGGGTAAACTGAGGCAGCAGGGCTTGAACACTCTTCAGTACAGAAGGAGGACTAAGAGGGACCCTCATCCCTCTCCTCCCCCCACATCCAGCCTTATCAGCTAAGAAGTTTGGGATCTGGCCAAGGCCGCCCCTTCGCGCTCGGGTGCACATACCAGGGCTCCGCGAGGAGACTGGAGCGCGAGGGGACCAGCCCTGGAGAGGGGGCCTCCGCTTCTTGCTCCTTCCGGGGGAGAACAGTGCGGGTTAGAGTGTGAGAAGCTCGGCGGCACAGTTTCAGCAACCCGCTGGGCATTTCGCTCCCGCATTTTAAGGAAACAGGAAAGCAAGAACTCCTTGCTTGAGCTCGCGCACGCTGCCAGTCCCCCACCCCCGCCGCCACCGCGAGCTCCATCCTCGCTCCCCTCTCGGGCCCCCTTCCCCCTTTCTGAGCACCCTTCTTCCCCAAGCACCCACCTCCTCCTCCAGCCTAGCTCGGAGCGGGGCACTAGTTCACCGGGCTGGGGGGCCGCCCCACCGCTCCGGGGAGGGGACTCAGGGCCGGCCTTGGACCAAGCGCCCCCCGCCCCTCCCCAGCGTGGCCACCTCTGCCCACTCGTCGGCGCCGCCCGCGGTCCCGACCTCCTGGGGGGCGTGTCCCCGAGGTGGGGGGAGCGGGAGGCCGAGGGGGACCCCCAGCCCCCGGCCCGGCTCCCTCCCGAGCGGGCGGCGAATGGTAGGCTCCATTGAAAGAGTGCGGGGCCTGGAGCCGCGGCGCGCGCGGGGCTTCTCGGAGCCGCGCTCCCCGCTGGGGTCTCGGCGATCGCTGCTCCTCCTCCTCCTCCACCACCTCCTCCTTCTCTTTCTCCTCCTCCTCCTCCCCCCGCCGCCTCGCTACCGCCGCGGCTCCGGCTGGAGGCGCCGCTGTCATTCCTGCGCCGGAGGAGCCGGCGCTGCCGGTGCCTGGGGGTCGGGGCGCTGGGGAGCGGGGCCGTGGGGGACCCAACAGGTAGAGCCGGGGGTGCCCGGCCGCGCGCCCCCCGCGCATCATGCAGCTCTTTGTCACCTCTCTCGCCCCCAGGCCAAAATCCTGAGCATGATGGAAGACAATAAGCAGCTTGCGCTCCGCATCGATGGGGCGGTCCAGTCGGCCAGCCAGGAGGTGACCAACCTGCGAGCCGAACTCACGGCCACCAACCGGAGGCTGGCGGAACTGAGCGGCGGCGGCCCCGGCCCGGGCCCGGGCGCCACAGCCAGCGCCTCGGCGGCGGCGGACGCGGCGGCGGCGAACATGGAGAACCACCCGCACGGCGCGCAAGGTAGGGATCGCCGCGGCGCCCGGGGCGGAGGAAAGGCGGGCGCAGGAGCCCGCGCGGAGGCGGCGGGGGACTCGGGGCCCCCACCCCCACGCCCCGGGCGAAATCGCTGCGCTTTGTGGCCTGTAACCCTTTCCGCCCGGCGCTGGCCCCGCGGCGCGCCGACCGGGAGTTGCAGGCTGCTGTCACTAACGCAAACCCCGGTGGAGCGTGCACGGGCTCGCACCAACGCACCGGCCCCGGGCAGCGCGAGCGAGGCGCCGTCCCCGGCCCTTTCCGGCGGTGGAAAGTGCCCTTTAGAGGACACACAGTCCCCAGCAGAGTGGGCAAACTTTTCAGGCCCGGCCTTTGCCCCCACCCCCGGCAGGGGCGCACGTCTGCGCGCCCCCCACTTCCGAAGGCGCCTTCTCCATTACCTTCCCTGGGATACCTCTTCCCCCGAGAGAGCGCCGGCTCTGTCGCCCTGTTTGGGGTAGAGGATTGGGTTGGTTTGTACTTTTCTCCGCGGATGCCAAATCCCTTGTCTCGATTGCATCTGGACTTTATTTCGCCCCCATTTGAGATCGCGCCCGCAGTGGAATATATCGATGCAACAGTAGATGCTCTGCTCAGCAGGGAGTTTGAATCGCCAGCAAATATGAACACCGAGTGCACTTTCTAGAAAGGGGGAAATCGTAGCCTCAGGCCGAGCGTTGGGCTCCTGGCGAATCCAGGGCTTCCACGGTGGGGTGGGAGCCCCTACTTGAAGGGACTCTTGGCAGTTTAGAGGGGGAGGGAAAAAATGACAGCTCGTCTGTGTTGACATTGAGAGTGATGAAGCCACTGCAGGGGTTCAAGGTGGAGGGGCCATCCCCAGAATGTGCTGTTTGGTTTCTGTGAATTGAAAAGTAAAAGGGTAAGCAGGCTTTTCAGAATTTTTCCGGCTCATTGCCCTTTAAGAAACGGTATCACTGATTTTTGTTGGATCATAAACTAAACTGCTGAAATCCGGAAGAGGACAGAAAGAATATAGAATACCCAGTCTATGAGGGCCACTTGTATGTATGTATGTGTGTTTATATTTATATCACTTAAAGTATGAGATACCAGTAGCTCAGTGGCTCAAAATGATTTTCTGGTTTCACTGTTATTTCAAGAGCTTCTCCCGGGTGTTGGAAGAGAGATTTTCATACTAATATATTCTCTCCATCAGTGTCTGTTTCCTCCTTACCTTCCTGGGGAAGGTGCTCTTGTTTCATGTAAGATGTTAAACCTGAACATGAGCAGTTTTAGGTTGAATTCCAAGTCTGGCCTCGACTTGGAACTTCAGGAGTCCCTCAAAAGTCTTGGGACTCTACCAGTAATTTGGTAACAAGGTAGCGACGACATGGTGGCGGGAAGGCGTTGGCATCCTGGAGTTTGTTGCACAGGTTGCAAGGCTGGCATCTGGCTACTCCTGTCATTTATCTCTTGCTATGTCATTGTTGTGTGAACCGGGAAAAGGGAAAGTCTGCAAGGCAATGCTTTACTTTTCATAGGCAGCAAGTCTTCTCACCTAAAAGAGCTAGCCAAGAACTGGCATTTTGCCAAAAATCAAAAGCCATGGTAGGAGGAAGGGGCAATGCTAGTGCATTTCCCACCCGCTTTCCTTCCCCTCAGCCAAGGAAGGGTTACGTAGCTTTTATCTGGGTCCTGAGTCTAGCCCTGGGCATGCTAAATAAGTCAGTGCCCAGTAAGGTCCCACTCAACTTGGAAATTGAGGTGCTAGGTGCTGACTTGTGGAACAAGGGACTGTTTCTTTTTTTCTACTAAAATACCCAAGGCTGTGGGAACATCGGTGGCATCTGGATCTCCCAATATCCCTAAAGCAAAAGAAAACAAAACAAACACACACACACCCCCCTCCCCTCCTGCTCTAAGGAGCCTGCCTGCTCTGTGGCTCTCTAGGGGTGAGCTGGGGGGAGGGGGGCTAGATCGACGGATGGTCTTGCTTCCTCCTCTTTGTAAACTTGGTATTTTTCAATCCTTTTACTCAGGGCATTTAGTGATTTTATAGGCAGAAAAACAAAGTTAAATATTTTAATACAACTTAATCGTTGCCCACATATCTCTCTAAATTGATGTGTACTTAAATTGACAGCATGGTTGAAAAGGAAACAAGCTCCTCTACCCATAGAAATCCAGTGGACCATCATTCCTTATCTATAGCAACAGACTTTCAACCCAGTACTTTTAAATTATATATCCTCTGTGAGTTTTGTTGGTGGTTTCTTTCCTCGTGACCTGTGGCAGTGTTCTGCTAGGATAGAAACCCTCTGCAGACGTGGTCTGGTAGTTTGTTCCCAGATTGCTTTCCTTTTCCTAATGGAAAGGCGTCGGGCACTCTCACGTTCATTTTAGTGTAGTCGATTGGTTTCCTCCTGCTTCTTCATAATATACCTCCAGGGAGGCTCAGCGAAGCTCAGCCCCTGTAGGTTCCTGACTGTTCTTCCAAATTAGACTTCGGTTTTAATTTGGACTATGTTGGTATGATTCAATTGGCTCAGCCCTTAAGAGTATCCACTTTTCAAGTCAAGGTTTTGAATGAAAGGAGTATCTCTCAAAATGTAACCACGTAAGTCCTCTTTTAACTAAAGGACAGTGTGCTCATATTAAATGCATATGAATGTTCGTTTAACAATATTAGCACAAGTGTGGAGGGGAAGAGTCACCTTTTGCTCCCCAAGCCGAGAGAGCTTTAGATCTGTTTTCACGTTTTTCCGTTTGAAAAATGAATTCAGCCAGCTCATCAGTCCACCACTGGACGTTTTATTCCAACAGTGATATCTGGCGGTAGGTAGGTTTGTGTCACCTTCTGATTAGGAAAATTTGGGTTTTCCTAGATGGTCATTTAAACAAAATATTAACTTGGTCGGTACCCTCTGCGAGCTGGCATGGTTGCTACGTAACAGTCTAGAAAGTGAACTGCTGAAAATCTGGGCTTTCGGCACTTTGCAGGATCTTCTTTCGGAATCTGTGTTGAAAGAACGCTTGGCAGCCAGCCCATCTTCTCGCTCCCTGCTGCAAGTGAGTTGGATAATCCCTAATGAGGATGCTGGCATACAGCGCAGAGGCCATTCGTGCAGGGTGGCACATTTCACAGCTCCCGAGGCTGCCTCTTGGGTTGGTGGGGTCAAAGCTGCCCTTGACAGGTGGACAGAAGGAGGCTTGGAAAGAAGAGAGCCAAGCATTTGTTCCAATTCGTCTTGTTGTTGGTAGCCAGAGAGCTCGTTTGTTTAAAGTAACATTTCTAAGCTGTTTTCCTCAGCGTAACATCTCTGGGAAATGTGTTTAAAATGCTTGCTGTTCTTTGAAGAGAAAATATAGCAGTTTGTTTCTCTGAAAATGTTTTATCTGATGAATGACTAATATTAGATTCAATTGGTTGCTTTGCTATGTGTAGAATAAAACAATTAAGCACCATTGTACCCAATTCGAATAGGTGTTAACTATGTATGAGTTAAATACTTATGCCCAGTAGGATGCATGCCCACTGCCATGAGATTATTGTTGTTTAAAGGAAATAAATGCATTTATATGCCCATGCAAGTGCTGAAAGCATCTTTCTTCGGTGTTGAAGACTCACTGCCCAGTGCATTTGTAGGAATAGGGATGGGAAAGGGGTTATTTTCCGACATCTTTGTAAATTTCCACATATAGATGCAAAGTTTTTTTTTTCTACCCTGATGTTAAAATAGGCTCTGACTTAAGGTCTGGCTGCTTTTATCCGTCATTACTACAACACTGGAAACTCCTCAATGAAGTGGAAATCACCTTTGGAGTGAATTGAATGAATGTGTGAGTAGCCGGAGGAGACTCCAGACCCTGTTGCTTTGCAAAATAAGTTCTATCTTTCAGCATCCCTTTCCCAGTTTATCCTGCTACTGCTCCCATTTCCATTTTCGAATGGCAGAGAACCTAGAACAAAACAGGGCTGAATCTCTGGGGCCTTCTCCCAGCTTGCCCCCATGTTAAAGAGCACATGCAATAGCACACACACCTTGGTTTTCCAGCCATATCAAAGGGCTGAAAAGACACTTGCGTCTTCTCCTAATCTGGTTGGCTGTCATGAGATGGGGTTTCTAAGTTCTTCCTGGAAATCACCATGCTTGGTCACAAAGAGATTACTTACAGATTGGTGTAGCATGGCTGAAATTAAATATTGATCGGCTATTATTTACTGTCTTTCGATTGTCTTTGGAAAATGCCTTCAGAGGACCCTATAAGTCAAGTTTTTGGTTCTGGTTAATTTCATGCTTCCAGCGGCTTTCATGGCTTGCTGAGGTTTTTTCAAAACTCCTTGGATGTTAACCAGGAGTCTAAACTGATCTGATTTTTATTCATAGATGCCTCATCACCCATCCTCCCAGAGTAAGGCGAGGTCCGTTCTTCCCATTCTGCTCCACCCCGCCCCCCAGCTCCTCAAGACTGTTGGCACTTTTAGGAATCCTGTAGGTTATAATCTGTGACTTCCTGGCTGCCGGTGGGCCTGTAGCAGATGGGCTTGGCAGGTGGGAAGTGCTTGCTGGAACTCTGCCTGCTCACCGTGCACATCATATGAGGCCCAGAAGGTCAGATTCTGGGTCTTGGCCACATTTATTGCATATTTTCTGTATATGCCATATACTCATATTCTTTTGGGGGTTGTCCATCTAAGGAAAGTGAAGCCAACTTGAATTCCTCAGTTCTTTTTATACCACTTCCAGGAGCAGTTTGTGTGAACATTAGTCCTTGGCTTCTTAACCCCCTGCCATACATACATCAGGCAAGAATGGAACTCATTCTGCCTGCTGAGACCAGGGAATGGGTTTTTAAGTGATCTTGTAAATGAATATGAGTCCTGTACTGTTTGGGCTGGATATTAGGATAACACATGGGATGACAGGGTACACCAACAGTTGTCCTTGCAATGTCTTAGTGCTCTGAAGTGCAAGCAGAGAGGGCTCAGGCAGAATCATTTAGGGAAAGAGCTTCCCTGAAGCCAGCAGCGGGGCCATCCATTCTATCACCTGATGGCAGATTGGACCTGATGATTTGCCATAGCTAAGGGCTTTCCCACAGCACCATCTTCAGGGGCCCCTGCCAGGCCCATCTCGACTGTAGAGAAACTGAGAGCAGACCAGGGAAGGGATGTCCTCACCTCCCCAGGTGGTTGGGCAAAACTAGAACTGTCTTGCTTGTTTGCTGCAAGCTGAGATCAAGTGATGGCGTCCAGGTTTGTGCTCTATGGGCATTTCTCTTTTTTTCCCCTGGAATCCTAAACTGTTAGAAATATGAAAGAAGCTGAAAGTTTTAATGCATTTGGCAAGAACAGCTCTTTGAACAGGTGGCTTTTGTACTATGGGAAACCATTGGTTCTGAATTTGTTTTGGTGTCTTTGTTGACTTGGCCATGCTAGACCTTTGGGTCAGACTTCTGAGTGGCCCCTGCCCCCTTTACTGTCCCCTTTTGTGATGTGCAGTCAGACAGGGAGAATGGAGAGACATGGGAGGAGATGCCCTGCCCCCCACCCCCATCCTGATATCCGCGTCCATTAGAGCAAGCACTGTAGTTCCTTTGCAGGGATATAAAAGCCTTCCATTCCTAGCTATTGTCTTAGCTCTATAGATGGTTTGAAGTAACAGGAGTTATTGAGATTAAAGTATCCTTTAAAAAGAGGTGGGTTGAGAGCTAATATTTTACACTCACCTTTCAGCACTTCATGGTGCTTGGAACTCACCTCTCAGGTATATCACAAGACATAGGGGTGTTTTGGGACCATCCTAATTCCGTGCAGTTTTCTTCTTTTTGAGGAAGGTAAGTGGCTTAATGTAGAACTAAATGAGAATAAATTTTAATGCTTTGTCAAACTTTTCATATAAATAATAAATAATCAATGAATGCCATTCACTGAAAATCACAACTTTTCATTTTGCTAAGTGCTTAACATGCGTTATTAAATCCTGAGCCCAGTGAGGTGGCACCCAGTATCTTCATTTTTCAAAAGAGGACACTGGGTCTTGGAAGGTAACTCACTTGCCTATGGTGATGCCATAGTAAAGTCTAAGATGGTGATGATAATAGCAAACGCAGACTTGGTGTTTACTCTACACTCAGGACTCTTCTACGTGCCTTTCTGTATTAATGCACTTAATTAATCCTCATAATGATGATGAAGCAAGTACCATTATTATACCCATTTTATATATGGAAAAACCAAGGCACCAAGATGATGTGTTACTTGCCAAAGGGCATACAGCCATTAAGGGACCAAGCTGGGATTCAAAACCAGGTGGTCTAGCTCCCAAGTCCATGTACTTTCTCACTTTACTTTGATGCCCAGAGCTGCTCAACTGGCACTGAGCCAGGCGTTCAGACCCAGGTCTCCCATCTGTTCACCCCTGTGTGTGTGTCCCTATTTTGCCTCCTAAATAAGGAGCATCCTTCGGTCTGTTCCATTCAGAAAGTTGAGGGACTTGTTGGCTTGTCTCTATTTCTGATTTGTGCTTCCCAAGATGGTGGTGGTTTTCTAGATTCTGACGGTAAAACCTTAGGATTAAGAGTCAGGGAGAAATTGGTAGACAGATTCAATGCAATCCCAATAAAAATTCCACCAACCTTTTTTTTTTTTTAAAGAAATGGAAAAAACAATTATTTGGAAGGGCAAGGGGGCTACGAATAGCCAGACACATCTTACAAAGGAAGAGTGAAGTTGGAGGACTCTTTCTTCTTGACTTTAAATAATATTTCCTAGCTACAGTGGTAAAATAAAACAAAACAGCATGGTACTGGCATGAAGATAGACACAAAGATCATGGAGCTGAACTGATGGTTCAGAAACAGACCTTCACATTTATGGTCAAGTTATTTTTGACAAGACTGGCAAGCCCACCCAGCTGGGGTAGAACAGCCTGTTCATGAAGGGTGCTGGGAGAACTGGATATCCCTATCCAAAAGAAAGAAAGAGGACCTCCATCTGATACCTTTTACAAAAATTAACTCAAAATGGATTAAAGACCTAAATATAAAAGCTAGAACCATAAAACTCCTAGAAGAAAATGTTGAGAACCGTCTTCAGGACCTCGTGGTCAATGGTGGATTCTTGAACCTTACACTGTGAGCATGAGCAATGAAAGGAAAAAATTGAATAAATGGGACCTCCTCAAACTTAACCAATTTTGTGCTTCAAAAGACTTTGTCAAGAAGGTGTAAAGGCAGCCCACTCAATGGGAGAAAATATTTGGAAACTACATGTCTAATAAGGGTTTGATTTCCATGCTATATAAAGAGATCATACAACTTAACAATAAAAGGGCAAGTAATCCGATTAAAAAATGGGTAAGGGAAACGGACTTTGGCCCAGTGGTTGGGGCGTCCGTCTACCACGTGGGAGGTCCGCGGTTCGGGCCCCGGGCCTCCTTGACCCGTGTGGAGCTGGCCCATGCGCAGTGCTGATGCGCGCAGGGAGTGCCCTGCCACACAGGGGTGTCCCCCGCGTGGGGGAGCCCCACGCGCGGGGTGTGCACCCGTGGGGAGAGCCGCCCAGCGCGAAGGAGGGAGCAGCCTGCCGAGGAATGGCGCCGCCCACACTTCCCTGCCGTTGCCGCTGACGACAACAGAAGCGGAGGAGGAAGCAAGACGCAGCAAAAAGACACAGAAAACAGACCCCCAGGGGAGGGGAGGGGAATTAAATAAATAAAAAATAAATAAATCTTTAAAAAAAAATGGGTAAAAGATTTAAATAGACATTTCTCCAAAGAGGAAATACAAATGGTGAAAAAGTACATGAAAAAATGTTCAACATCACTAGCTATTAGGGGAATGCAAATCAAAACTATGGTGAGATATCATCTCATACCTCAGAGAATGGCAATTATTAAAAAAACAGAAAACAGTAAGTTCTGAATGTGGAGAAACAGGAACACTCTCACTGTAGGTAGGAATGTAGAACAGTGCAGCCTCTGTGGAAGATAGTTTGGCAGTTCATCTGGAAGCTAAATATACAACTGACATGTGATCTGGTAATCCCTCTACTAGGAATATATCCAGAAGAACTGAAAACATTGATGTGAACAGACATTTGCTCATTGATGTTCATAGCAGCATTATTCACAGTTGCCAAACGATGGAAACAAACCAAGTGGCCATCAACCAATGAATGGATAAGCAAAATGTGGTATATACATACAATGGAATACTATGCTGCTGTAAAAAGAAATGAAATTGGGACACATAAGACAATGTGGATGAACCTTGAAGACATTATGCTGAGTGAAATAAGCTAGACATAAAAGGACAAATATTGTATGGCCTCACTAATATGAACTGAATATGAAGAATAAAACACATGGAGTTAAAACCTAGAGTATAGGTTATTAGGAAATAGGATGAGGACAAAGAAGGGGTACTGATACTTAATGTATGTAGAATTTTAAATTACTTTGACTATAAAAGTGTGGAAATAGAGTTGATGGTAACACATTAATAATATACTAACACAGCTGATGTATAATGGAATTGGAATTGTGACTGATGGGGTAGAGGGAGTTGCCTAAGGATGTAAATGTCAACTGAAAGAAAGTTAGAGAATAATCTAGGGGCTGATTAACACAGTGAACCCAGAGATGAACGAGGTGTGGTTAGTAGTACAGATACAAGAATGTTCTTTTATGATGTAGAACAAAGGTACATCCCTAATACAGGGTGGTAATGGAACTTATGGACTATAGTTAACAGAATATTATAATACTCTTGCATCAATGTCAAAGAAGGTACTGTGTTAATAACAGGGAGATATGGAAAAAAATACATCAAATGTACACTATAGACCGTAGTGGTAATAGTCTGATGATGCTCTCTTATAATCTGTAACAAATATTTCACAACAATGTAATGTGTGGAGAGGTATTGTATGGGAATGCTACACATTGTGCATGATTGTTTTGTAAGTTTATAACTTCTCTGATAAATAAATATATAAAGAGTTTAGGGGAGCAGCAGTGACTCCCACTTAGGCTTGGGATCCGCTGACAGGGAGGAGATAAGAGTCCTGCTTACAAGGTTAGCAACCCGGGAGTCCCTCTTACCAGTGAAAGGAACCATTTTCATCTTGGCCTTGGGGCCTCCTATTTCTTGCATTATGGGTTAGGAGTCTGATGGGTGCGTTCTTCTTGGAAATGATGATAATCAAAGACACAGTGCTGGAATTTCATGATCCCCATACTCTCCACCCAGCCCACGTCCTTCCCTTCCCTCCCCTTCTCTCCCTGTGGCCTCAGTAGCCTCCATTGGCTCTAGACCACACCCAGCAAAGAACCTGTTGACTTCTACAGGTCCCCTTATACCAGTGTGTCTCAACCTCGACGCTATAGACATCTGGGGAAGGGTAGTTCTTTGTTGTATGTGTTGTCCTGTGCATTGTAGGCTGTCTAGCAGCCTCCCTGGCCTCTACCCACTAGATGCCAGTGGCATCCTCCAGTTGTGACAACCAAAAATGCCCCCAGAAGTTGCCAAATACCCTCTGGGGGACAACCCTGTGGTTGAGAACTGCCATTTATACCACAGCATGAGTGAAGACCTCAGTTGAAAGTCCTCCTAGAATGCCACATGCATGAGCGCAAGGAGTTTTGCCTGTTTTGTTTTCTGCCCTGCTCCTAACACCAGAACAATGCCTGGCACATAGCAGAAACTCAGTAAATACTTGTTTGATGGGTGACTATTACTAAATTACGAAGTGTGCAGAATGTGGTGTGCTTACCACACTGCAGATGGCATTGTGAGGGTCACTGATTTAATGGTAGATGACTTTAATTGACTGTGTATGCAGCATATGCCATGGACTATTCCAAACACTTCAGCTGCTCTGCCTTAGTTAATCCTTTAAGCCTCCTTATGAAGTAAATACTATGTTTGCCATTTTACAGAAGAGGCAGTTGAGGCACAGAAAGGTCCCTGAGATGGCAAGTGGCAGAGGCGCAACACAAGTAAATGTGAATCCAGAAACCTCCTGCTATCCTAAGCAGGCTGCTATACAGCTTTGTATAGGTTTTTGCTGTTTCTGCCCAAGAAATGAGTTTTGCTCAAAAGCTGGCATTGTGGCAATTATAATTGGGGTTTGCATGTCATACACTAATCTGAATCAACACAAATCCTCAGAGTGCCACTGTACTAAATATGCTCCATCACTGCCCCAGAAGCTGCAGCTAGGAAGGACTCATGTCTAGGCAAATGTAAGAGGGCAACCTAGTGGCTGAGCCACGTGCAAGTGGGAGACTCTCCCCTCCCTAGCCGCATTGCTGCACTGTGGCTAAAGTGAGCCAAAGAGAGGACATGACCTTCCTTTCTTTTGGGGGAAGTGGACCCATGAGCCTCTTGACAGGGACTTGCCTCCCTTCTATATAGAGGGAGGTTGCAGGACCAGAACTAAGAAGCTCTCAGGAGAGACTGAAGTCATCCGAGAGTGTAGTGCTAAAAGGAGCCAGCGTTTGCTGTGCCTTTGCTAAGTGCTAGACTCTGTGCAGTATGCTGCAGGAACCATTTCTCATCTTACCTTCATGCCACAGTGTTAGATATTATTATCATCTCCATTCTGCAGATGAAGAAGCTGAGGCTCAGAAAGGTGCAGGAGCTTTTCCAAGCTCTGGAAAGTAGTTGTCTGGTAAGTGGAAGAACAGGATTGGGACACGGGCTCGGTAATCCTGTAGCCTGCCTGCTTCATGTAGCCAGGCGCCCGAGGTACGGCAGCAGGGCAGCTCAAAGACACGCCGGAAGGATTGGACTGTCTTTTTATTGACATGCCTGCCTTTCCCCCCTCCTCTTCTTCCTTCTTTTCTTCCTTTCTTCTTCTCTTTTCTCTGTTTCTGTCTTGGAAGGTTGGGCTCGTGGGTGGGGTTTGGGAGCCACAGATTTAATAAGCTATGGACTGAGTTATCCTGGAGCTCATAGTCTGGGAGGTGTGACTGGCATGGAAACATAATTACATTGTATAATAAAGGTCTCGACAGGTGTAATGGGAAAATGGATGATGAAGTGACAAACCCAGAAGCCCTCATAGATGTGCGTGACAGTGGCAATCGGTAATAAAAGCCTGCTGGAAAACACATTAATTTGTCCACAAAAGGTTAAAACTGACCACAACAGATGATTAAAAAGTACAATTTTGTGGATAGATTGGGATGCGACACTGCATGGAAGAGCTGCTAGGGCCAGGACTCTCTCCCCCAGAGAAGGAGCATTTCTTAAGAAGGAAGATGAGAGTGATCCGGGGTCTAGTCTTGAATAATAGCTTTTTTTCCCTCCTCTAAAGAGAACAAGAAAAGATGTGAATTTCAGTGAGCGTATTGCCCAGCATCTTTGAAACTAAGCTCTTTCCTTGTATTATCTTCCTGGCCAAGGCTCGGGCTTCTTGTCAGTGGAAACAAATGGTTCATCTTCCTTGATTAACTTGAACTTTTTTTAAACCTTGGAACATGGTGTGTATTTGCTTTAATTCAATACGTGCAACATGGGACACTGTGGGATTTATGTCACTTTTTTTTTTTTTTCATTCTTGCCATTTGAAATTCTGTGCTCACTGTTTCTTGACGACAGAAAGCTATGAGATTTAGAAATTTGATACCGACTCGGGAGAGAGCAATTCTGGAACCCCAGAGCATGATAAATGATACCTGGGAAGAACTGACCTATGATTATATGTGTATTGATTATCTTCATTAACACATTCATTAAGGGGATTGCTTTTCCTTTTCCTCCAAGGTTTGGTACGTGAGGGCAGAAAAAATGGGACTATTCAACACATCTTTAGACTTGGGACTTTATAGAAGGGCGGGGACTGGCTGCCATTTTGTGGAGACTGCCAGCCCCTCAGCTGGCAGGCATGCTCTGATTGCTCTGTTCGCAATTGGACTTTGTACCAGGCAGCCCTGCTGGAGGAAGGAGACATGTTTAATTATTAATGGAAGTCCCGTGGAGAAGGATGATGGTTCTGTGGTTGGTTATTCCACAGCCTGGATCATTATAGAGTAGAACCTTGTTAAAAACACAGCTGGTCCACACACATGGGTCTGCTCTGCCATGGGTCAACTCAAACCCACCCTCCAACACCTTAGGAGTTATCAGCTCACCTCTTAAGCAGAATCTTGGTCAGGCATCCAAAGCCAATGCTAGGGTGCCCTTTTTCCAGGTTTCCACTGCATGCAGCCACTTTTCTTTTTCTTTTGCTCTCAGGGGGACACCAGGGAAATACTGTAGTCTCTCACCACCCAGCTCTTTATGGTTGACAAAATTTCTCAGGCAATGTCCCCATAATAAACCCTACCAGCTGGTCCATGGGATTGCACTGAGGTAGACACAGAAATCTGTTTCTTGGTCAAGGCACCGAAATTTAAGCTGATTTGTCCAAGATTGCTGAGCTAGACATTGAACCAAATTCTCTTCTCTTTCTTCCACATCGAGATAAGCCAGTTCACATAAAGGGGGAAGAGGATTGCCCTGGAACTCATGGTTGGGTAAAGTCTGACCTTGCCTTGACTCCTCCCTCTAGGGAATGGGCCATCCTGTCTTGTAAGGCCTGGGTGGTGACACCATGACCCTGAAATTGTGCCCTTATGCTCTTAGCCCCATGTCAGATGACAGGTCCATGGTAAAGGGGAGTCCAGTTTTAGAAACTGAGTCCCGTTTTTTATACTAAGTTCTTTCATTACTTCCAGTCAGGTTTTTACAATCATTCGACTTCTCTTCCAATGACCTACTTTTTTTTTTTTCGAAGATTTATTTATTTATTTATTTCTCTCCCCTTCCCCCCCCCCCCCCACCCTGGTTGTCTGTTCTCTATGTCTATTTGCTGCATCTTCTTTGTCCGCTTCTGTTGTTGTCAGCGGCATGGGAATCTGTGTTTCTTTTTGTTGCATCAGTTTTCCGTATGTGCAGCACCATTCCTGGGCAGGCTGCACTTTCTTTCGTGTGGATGGTTCTCCTTACGGGGCACACTCCTTGCCCGTGGGGCTCCCCTATGCGGGGACACCCCTGCGTCACAGGGCACTCCTTGCGCACACCAGCACTGTGCATGGGCCAGCTCCACACGGGTCAAGGAGGCCCGGGGTTTGAACCACGGACCTCCCATGTGGTAGACGGATGCCCTAAGCACTGGGCCAAGACGGACGCCCTAACTGCTGGGCCAAGTCCGACGCCCTGACCTACCGTCTTAATGCAAAAGCTTTAAGCTTAGTTGCTCCTCTTCTGGCCTCCCTCTCAAGCACTTAGTGATCTGTGAGCAAGGGCAGGTTTGCACTGGGGAATGTCCTATTTATTTCAGTGAATCAGACCTGGTAATGACTCTCCTTATGAGAAAAATTTTTTGTGCCTGCACCACCATAACTGGGGATTTTTAAGTATGGAAAGCATATTTGTGGAGACCTTGGTCTTACCCATGTGGATGTGTGTATTTGTGTGTGTTGAGGAAGAGGGAGCATAGCTGTCACAATCATTCCCTTAATTTTTCTCACTCCACTGTCTTTGCAGGGAAACTCCATTAGCCCTTTAGAGTCTCTTTTATCAGGGTCTTTGGGTTAATATGCAACCAAAACGTGTTGGTTTAAATTCGCCATCTACCTGTTGGTTGGGCAGTTGCAAGTTCTCACTTTTGTTGTGATCTGAACTGCTTCAGGCTCATGCCTAGACCTTGTCCTTAGGTCAGTGGAATTTCATGCACAGGCCAAAGGCTAAAAACTCAGGGGCGATTGGAATGGAGGCTTTGGGTGTGCATCTTGAAGGAACGAAAGGGAAATATCAACTCAGTGACTTCTGCAGTGCAACTGGCTCACTCAGCTGAGCAGATATTCCAACGGCTGCAAAGTCAGATCTCTGTTTTAATTCCATGCAATGAGGATCATCCACTTCTAGGCTTTCCAAACCCGTAAGCAAAATAGAAATAATGTACATTTCAACTTCATTTGAAGATCTGTTTATAATGAGTTTGAGAAAAGCAGGAAGTATTTTTGAGGATCAAAATATTTTGGTGCTCTTGGGTTTTGTGGGGTTTTTTTTAATACTTGTACTAGCATTAAACATTCATGATTCCCCCCACGTCCAAAAGTTACTGTAGTTGCATGTGTGGATGGACGCGCTTCTGGATTCAGTTTGGAGACTGCTTCTGTGCTTCCACTTTGGTGCTTGATGGAGCTAGTGCAGGAGGCAGCAAGCTTTCTGTAGAAAGGGCCACATAGTAAATAGTTTAGGCTTTTCTGGCCACAGACTATCTGTCACAACTACTCAACTCTCCCCTTGTAGTGTGAAAGCAGCCATAAACAATATGTAAATGAATGGTTGTGTTCCATTGGAACTGCATTTGCAAAACAGGCAGCCCTCAAACTGTAGTTTGCAGATCCCAGAGCTACTGTATGAATAAAATAATGTAGTTCTCTTTCATTGTCCTTCTGACCCATTTACATCCAGCACCTTCACTGTGCTTAGCATACAGGAGGAGCTTAATAAATGGTGAATGAATGAATAAGCTAGTGAATTAGACTTAAATGTGAGTAATAAAACCACTAGATTACAATGTTAAAGGAGCAGCAATGAGGAAAAAACGATAGGGGTGTAATGGTTAATGGGCAAGAGAAAGAGACAATTGTTGGCAGCTCAGTGATTTTGGGTGAGGTCACTTGTGTTCAGACATCACCACTGACCTCAAAAGAACTGTGAAAGGACAAAAAGTCATGGGTTGGGGTGAGATACAGGGTGAGACACTTAATATCTGAGCCTCGGTTTCCTTGTTGATAAAATGAGGAGCCTGCTTCCATCTTCAAAATAATGTAGCAGATATATGCTACCTGATCCAGATATAGACTTCGTATCTGACTATATCTTTATGTCTTTAGGATATATACGTTACCTTTCCAGCTCTCAGCTTCCTCACCTATAAAACAAGGCTGGTATCACCTCCAAACGTAGGGTGGTGACGATGGTTTCATGCAGGGCTTCTCAGCCTCGGCACTGTTGACATGCTGGCCCAGGCGGTCTTTATCGTGGGGCTGTGTCTGCATTGTAGGACTTTCAGCAGCATCCTAGCCTCTACCCACTGGATGCCAGTGGCTCCCCCACAATTGCGACAACCAAAAAAGTCTCCAGACATTGCCAGATGTCCTTTGGGGCAGGGGTGGGGGTAGGGGGGATTGCCACTGGATCAAGAACCATTGGTTTAATGGAATAATATGTTATTTATGCCTGGCACAAAGCCTGGCAGACTACTGGGACTCATAGTTGGAACTTTTCATTTATTAATAGTGTATTGTATAATTGAACTCTGAATTCGCTCTCCTTCAAATAAAATTCTTTATTTCCCCAACCAATTTCTCTCTCCCAAAGGCAAGATTGGATCTTTGTGTTCCAAAACCCAGGTCTTTCTCCTGAAATTTCTGTGTTGCTTAGAGACCTTGCTCTGGGGAAGAGCCAGACTTCCCATGATGTCCTGTTGCTTTCCAGCCCTTCGAGCATACACAGCTTTCTGGCATACACAGACCCTAGCCTTGCATTTGGTGTTTTGGTAAGAATCCATAAATGGTTTATATAAGAAATCATCCAGATATTTTCAACATGAACCAACAGGGAGAGTTGGTGACTGAAAAGCTTAACTCACAGAGACTAGTAGGCAAAAGTAGTAGGTTGTACTTAGAGTAAACAGATAATGGTTCGTGTCCAAAATTAGCACCAACAAAATGATCACTATTCTAGCAAGCACGCACATACTTTGACCATTAGTCAGGGACCAGTTTTCAGTGGTTTATGCTTTAGCCAGTATGGCTATTCCATATCATCAGTTCATGTCTGGATTTAATGTTTTTGCCATCCATATCCACACTAGAACAGTAGTTCCCAGTTTTTAAATATACCCTTTTTAATGATGAGGGAGAGAGAGAGAAACAGAAAGAGAGAGAGAGAGAATATGAATGAATTCTGGCCCCTATTTGTTAGTAGTTGTTTTTTCTGGTTGAGAAAATACATAAATGCAAAAGATTACAGTGTATTCAGTGGTATTGTCAAATAGATGCTGCTTCTGCCTCTGCATATATTTGAAAAATATGGTACATATAAGCAAAAAAAAAAAGGATTCATTCTGTCTGCAGGCAGCACCTTGGTGATAAATGGACTTTTGGCCTCCCTGTAAGTCACTCTCTCTAGCTACCTAGCGTCTCTGTGGCCCATGGGCTGAGAATCGCTGCTGCTGCATGTATCTGGACATGAGTGCTCCACCCTGCTCAGTCAGGGGTTCAACAGTGCCATGTGTAGTTAGGTGCTTGATTCATGCCTTAGAAAACTATGGCTACTGTTCTGGGCCTTTGAGGCTTCGGCTGATTGTAAGGGCTCCCCCTGTTCCTCAGACTCAACTCTACGTAGCTGGGGTACAATCAAATTAATCTATGACCTGGGCCCTTGCTTTAAGAAAACCCTCCTTTATTAAGCAACATTTTTTGCAGGGCGACCTCTTGGCATGAATATTGGAAAGCACCAGTTATAGTCGGAATAACAGGACTGGCCCTAAACTAGATTTCGGGCAATATGATTTAATTGGCCAACTGCCATCGCTAACTAGCATCATCCTGCCCCATCTCCAGCTCTGTCCTAAAACCCCTCAAGCATGTGATCCATCATATCATTTTCCCATTTATGCCAGCGCTTCATAATGGGCTAATCTCTCCAGCAGCATTCAGATTTATTCAAGAGGATGGCATTTGCAAAATTGTTTCACTGCTCCACTGTAAGCACCCTAAGCTGATATGCGTTTTCTTATTGTAAACCTTCCATTTAACAATGGTTTATTCCCTGCCATTTAAATCACCTGGAAGCACCGAGTAAATGTTTTCCATTTCTCTTCTTTTGTGTGTGGGCCACCCACGACTTAGGAGTGAACCTTCCAGAGAGTCAGGTTTCCACTCCCAGAAGGCAGACTTTGCTAAGGAGCCAGGCCATGGCCATCAGAAGGCCACACAGAGCCTGGGCCACTACCAGGCAAGTTGGCAAAGCAAGTCCCGCACTGGGTTGAGATGTTCGAGAGAAAAAAATACGTGGAAAGCCAAATGCAGTCTGGTTGGGAGGAATTGTCCCTTTATGGTGTTTTACGCTCGAGACTGGCCATCAAAGAAAATGAAAAGTTTAGCAGCCCTAGGATGGATCTTCTGGGTACAACCAGAGAAATACCAAGAGAAAAAAATTACTGGGCAAGAGCCTCACTTGTTTCCCTATAATGACTAACTTGAACAAACTAGGATGCCGGCAGAAATCTCTGGAGTCCAGTGGCTAGGTAAGACTCCCGTCTCTTAATGCACCTTAGCTGTGTGACATGGGCAAGTTGCTTTCCCAATCTAGGCCTCAGATTGCTCATAGGGATAATCCTAGTCCTGGCCCCCTAGGCTTGTTGCGGGATTAAGTGCATTTAGCACCGCCCCTGGCACTTGGTAAATCTTGGTAGGTGGGTTTCCTAAAGGTCATAAATGCAAATGTTGTTCCAAGCACTGAGGAAGGAAGCTTGGTTCATTCTTTATTCGCTCAATTAACATTCATTAAGCACTTTCTTTCTAACAAGGCCACCATGCTAGCCCCTAGGGACACCAGGACAAATACTTCTCTGCTCAGCCCACAGGAAAGAGCAGCACTGGGGAGGCCCCAGCATGGGACCCTCATTCTAGCCCTGACTCACAGAGAGATGAAAGAAGAACATAAAGGGACATTCTAGCATCCACAGTGGCTTGTGATGCCAACTGGATAGCCAGAGATATGGGTCACATCGCCCCCATTCACCTCTATGACTTGTCCGGGGCATCCCAGGTAGCCACTAGAAGCTGGGACCCTACATTGTTCAAAATGAGAGTGTTATGCAAGCCCTCCCTGAAGTCCCTCCCATTTTTGGATTTCTTCAACTATCACCAAATCTACCAGTATCACCTTAAAAGATATCATAAAGTAGGCAGGTGGTTAAATCTGGGGAATATTGTCTTACCTGGCTCAAGCAGAGATAATATCAACCTGTGAACTCTGCACTAGACAATGATGGACATGTTGAAATCGGGGCAGAGAGCAGATGGCAGCACAAAAAGAAAAGAGCCCGCGTGGCCTGGGGAACCACAGAACGTCTGTACTGTACGGAAGTCGCCATTAAAGACCGTCTCATCCAGCTTTTACCTTGCGGTTGGAGAACAAGGCCAGAAAGCACAAGTGGATTGGCCAAGGCCACATAGCACTTTCTAGCAGATCCGCGCTAGAACAGTGACTCCCGGTCCAGTGCATGCTGCACCACCCCCCGGCCCCAGCTCCCCTGCACGGTCCAGACTGATGGGCAGATGCACAGGTCTGTGCTGCAGGTCCCACAGCCAGACCCTTCTTGCATCACAAACACATCCTTTCTGTGCCCTCGAGGAACTTATATTTGGAAACAGGCAAAACAGAGCCAGAAGAGCCTGCCACTGTGAACGTTCACCGTTTTATCTGGTTTTCTAGCAGGCAAAGAAGAGGGTGATTTAAAAAAAAAAAAAAAAAAAAAAAAGCCAGATGCCCAAATTAAAACACTAAATTTTCATGGAGTTTATATGCGCTGAGCAATGTAAATACTCTGCTCATAAATCAGCCTCAGCCAAAGGCTCTCTCCCCTGGTTTGTTCAGGGATTTCAGCCCATCACCTACCCCTCTTGGCATTTCCAAGATGCAAGGGAGAGGGTTCCATTTGTCATCCTGCTTGTCCTCCCTAGAGTTTCTTGGGGCACCAATCTCAGTGTTGCCTTTTGCATGAGATATTAAGCTCAGGGATAGAAGCAGGACATTTCAGTGCAGGCAGGATACACTTGGGAAGGCTGGTTTTCTGCCCTTGTGGCCTCATTTGCATTTAGTTTGCTCCTGACCATTTGTAATATAGTGGTGGGTGTCCATCAAATAGCTATTAACTCTCCAGCAGCTCCTAAGGGACTGGCGAGGCTGCCTCTTACAAGTTTGGGGGTGGCGTGGCCCATACCTTTGGTCGCTGAGTTGATGTCATAAGCCACTGAGTCTGTTCATTTCCCTTTTTGTTTCTATTTAGTCTCAAGGATCCTGCAGGACAATCCTGGTTGTAAGACTCCTTTCCCTTACCTGGAATTAGACCTGTCTCAACCACCAGCTCCATTATTTCCTAGCACGTCATCCTTTTGGGTCACTTAGGTGTTTTCTCATCCATGTAACGGGGATGATAATAGTTCAACCTTATAGGATGTTTATAAAGATTGTGTGTCAGTATATGTGGAGTGCTGTGCTCTAAGTGCTTAGCATGTATATGCTAAGGATTCAGTAAATGCCGACTCTGAGTATTTCAAACTGTGCACCAAAGTCTTCCGGGGAAGACATTTGCACTGAACGTGGCTTCTCTGGGGAGTGATAACCAGTCACTTAAGGAGTTGCTAGTTTGGGTTGGAATCTTGGTCTTTCTAATAAAAATCCTAGAGTATATGAAGCCTTAATGTGCTCATTTATTTTGTGGTTTGATTTATGGGGTTTCCTACTCGGCGGTGGCAGAGGGGACTCCCTGAGCGCCCACTGCTATCTGTGCTCACCTTAAAAATGCCCGGCCGAAGTCTTACCCAGGACAGCTCATGCATCATCCTCCCTGCGAGAGGGAGCCCCGCGGACTCGCTGACAGACCCTCAGTTAATTTCTGGATTATTTTTTCTGGATTATTTATAGCCTGCCTGCTGATATTTCAAGCTCTCATTGTTAAACAAAGAAAGGGCTTGGGTGCCGAGAGGTGGCAGCTGAGTCCCGTGCCTGCCAGTTGGTTGGTTTTGCTTGGGCTGCAAGATCTGCTTGTAAGGTGTGTAGCCCATGTCTGTGAAAACACATTGGCATGCTGGAATTGGTATGTTCTGGAGGTGAGAGCAAGGATTCAGCATGGGAGGATCCAAAGCTCTAGATCCCTTCTGCCTCCAACTGGTTGTATGACCTTGGAGAATCACATTGGCACTTTGGTTTTCCCATCAGTAAAATCAAGGGAACAAAGTAGATGAGCCCTCACTTCATTCAACCTATCTTTCCTGAGCTAGGCTTGGGCACTCAGAAGCTGGGGCAGAGAGGAAGGATGATGGTGAGAAGGAGGAGGAGAGCAACACCGGCCGTTTACTGAGTGCCTAGGAAGGACAAGGCACTATTCTAAAAGCTGGGTATCTGTTTCCTTGTTTAATCCTTACTTCAGATGTCATTACTAGCCCAATTTTTACAAACGAGGCAACTGAGGCACAAAGTAATCACATCATTTGCCCATGACCACACAGTGGCTAGAGCCGAGATTTGCACCCTGACCCACAGACCCCAAAACCTGTACTTTTAACCAGCACATGACTCTCTTCACAGTACCATGATTTGTGCTATATTAGTTGTATGTGCAAGGTATGTAAAAATGCAGCCAGGGGACACTCTACCAGGCCGAGATGAAGGTGAGGATCTCCGTGATAGTTTCCAAAGGAGGCCATGCTTGAGTTGAGTCTAGAAGGTTAGGTGGTCTCCTATAGGTAAAGAAGGTTTAGGAGGGGACGCGGGCAGAGGTTACTACACGGTAGAGACACGACAGTATGGCAGAGACATGGCAGTGTGGCAGAGACATGGCAGTGTGGCAGAATGGCGTGTTAAGGCAATAGCACTTGTTTGGATTTGGCTCAAGTGTGGGTATAGTGGGAGAAGTTGTAGGAGCTGAGCTGAGAGAGAGAGCACACGAGAGCAAGAACTCATGTCTAGAGGACAAATTTGGAAGGTTCTTTTAAACCAAGAAACTGGATTTCATCCCACATCCAATGAAAGAAGCATGGCATCATCTTCAGTGGAGTTTTAGCATCATCTTGGCTCCTTGGTCCAAGGTAGCCTTCTAACCTTGATCCCCCTCCATGTGATTTCCCCACTGGTGCAATGGTGAAATCTATGAGTATATGAAGTTTATCTGTGTGCATGTACTCTCTACAGAAGCGTGCCATCTACTTCTCCCTAAATTATAAGTAAGTGTAGAGGAACTTAGATAACGTTGAAATTGTTTTAAGCTCTGAAGAGTCTATTTAAAATTAAAGTGAACGTTTCTTTAGGTGTAAAATGTAGCTGATAAGAGCACCCACTTCTGAGGGTTGTGGAGGGTATTAAATGTGTTCATTCATGAAGAGGCTGGATCACAGTGCCCAGCAGATTGGAAGCACCAGTGAATGATGGTTATGATCATTACAGTAATTATCATCGTTGTTAATCTCCACTTTGCCCCCTGTCCCCCAGGTGGCAGGGCAGTGCCAGGGAGTTGGGGTGGGTTTCCCAAGATCCTAGATCTCATCTACTCCACTAGGGATCCCTTCTGGGTTGACATGGGGCACATGGTGCCTGGAAGAGATTTGCGACAGTGCTACTGCAGAAACTCTGCTCTCCTACCTGCCTACTCTTTCTACACATCCTTCCCGGCCCCCTGGTATGGACAGCACTGTGCCAGGTGCTGCAGGTGGGCGGCTCTTAGACCTGGATCTCGCCTGGGTCGTTGAGAAATGAGTGCTGGTGGCAAAATAACAGTGGCCAGCCCAGGCTCCAGTCTTGTCCATGGCATTGCCTTGTACTAGTTATTTAAACTCTTTGGGCCTCAATTCTCCCCTCTGTAAAATGAACAGTACAGCAGAGTCAGGCTTATTTTGTAGATCAAGTGAGATGCTGAGTACATCATTAGATGTACTCTCAACTGATTTGGGGTTTTTTTGGTTTTCTTTTTAAAGATTTATTTTTTATTTATTTCTCACCCCCCCACACCAGTTGTCTGCTTGCTGTGTCCATTCACTGTGTGTTCTTCTGTGTCCACTTGTATTCTTGTCAGTGGCACTGGAAAGCTATGTCTCTTTTTGTTGTGTCATCTTGCTGCATCAGCTATCCATGTGTGTGGCACCACTCCTGGGCAGGCTACACTATTTTTGCGTGGGGAAACTCTCCTTGTGGGGTACACTCCTTGCGCGTGAGGCTCCCCTACACGGGAGACACCCCTGCCTGGCCCAGCACTCCTTGCGCACATCAGCACTGCATGTGGCCCAGCTTACCACACAGGTCAGGAGGCCCTGGAGATCAAACCCTGGACTTCCCATGTGGTAGGCGAATGCTCTGTCAGTTGAGCCAAATCCACTTCCCCTGATTTGTTTTTAAAGGAGAGAAAACCCAGGTACAAAATTTATGTAATATAAGTTGGGAAGACAGAATTTCTAAGAAATGTTAAGGTCCTTTAGAAGTTCAAAGGAGAGAATATCTCTGACTAAAATGGACTGTGGCAACTTGATTTTGGACTTTGTGAAGAAATACTACTAATAGCTCTGATTTTTTAGTGTTTGTTATGTTGCAGGAATTGTGCTCAGCACTTTAATTTTTATTATATTTGGCTATATGACTACATGGTGATGTCCTTTTGTTAGTTCGGATTAAGTCTTTAACCTTCTCAATAATCCTCGAAATACAAATAAAAGTTTATTTGTATTTTCCTCGGTTTTTAGACGAGAGCAAAAAGGCCTGGCAAGGCCACACAGTACCCAAGTGGTAAAGAAAACGATTGCACTCAGGCCCAGCCGTCCCCAAAGAACCCTGGCCGAGGGTTGTCAGCTGGGTAATCCACGCTAACAGAAAGATGCTTTCGTATAGGTAATCCATGGAGCAAGCCCCCTTCTGGGAGGAATTTAGATGGAAAGTGAATTTGCATTCTCTGAGTTTGTGGCACTGTAAATTAAGATGAACCTGACCAAGAAGGGTTTAGGGTGGCAGAAGCAAGCTGGAAAACCACAATGCACAAGAGGCTTTGGAGTCAAGCAGTCGTGGGTTCGAATTCTTGCCTGGCCACTTACTAGCTGTGCATGACCTCAGGCAGAGTCCCTCATCTCACGAAGCCTCTGCCATGTCATCTTTAAAATGGAAACAATTGAGAGTACCTCCGTCTTCGGGTTGCTGGGAGGACGCTAGGAGATGATGTTCACGGAGATCACTCAGCACGGCCCCTGCACACACCAAGCTTTAGGAAAAGGATCCTCATCACCATTATCCAAATGCCAGGTGGTCGGCATAGATGGGTTTTCGTCATCTCTGCTTCTCCCGGAAGCTGGAGCCATCCCATCAGCCTCTCTAGGAATTTGCTCGCTGGCTTGGAAGAGGACCGCAGTGGAGAAGGGCAGCTCCAGAGTCAGGACAGGGAGGAGATGGGGGGCATTTTCTCCTGGAGCGTCAAACTCCCAGGGAAAGCTGCCAATTGAAACAGCAACTACTGGAGATTGAGACTGAATCCATCAGGGGACTGGACCGGGGCCACCCAAAGCATTTGTCATCTACTGATGGGGCTAATCAATGGCTGGAGTGTGGGAAGGGGGGGCTGTCTGTCTGCAGATACCACATCCTTGCCAGGGCCTTCAGGGTGCCAGTGCTGTGAGTGCATTTCTTCTCAAAAACGCGTGCCGCCTTGCCAAGGTATTCTTCTGTTGCTTCTGAATGCAGAAATGTGAGCACGTCTGTTTACCCCACGTATGCATTTCAGTGGAGCCCTCACTCTACTCATGCCTTTTGTGAGATTTATATATATATGCCTGTATTTTTATATTTGTAAAACAATCTTATCTTTTGTAAGATAAGGACCACCTGGGCAGGTCCACTGTAAGCCCCCCAGGCTACAAGTCAGGGCCACACTGACTCCCAAAGGAGTTTTGGTTTGCTCTGAACCCCAGTGCCCATTGTGCGTTCTTGGTTTCTCAGCCATTGTCCCCAAGACTGGCTGCAGAATGGGACCTTTTCCACAGCCCTTCTTTCTTCAAGCTCTTGAAGAAAATGGATCTTTATCCTGAGTTTGACTCAGTTTTGCTCTGGGGAAAGAGAAAAATGAGAAAATAGTGGCCATGGGAAATTTGCTCAGAAACCCTAGAGAGCCTACACTTTCTGCTTGGGTGGAACACAGTGTGGGAAAGGAAAGCACAAACCAGACTCTTCCAACCTGGTCCACGGCTACGGAGCCAGGACCTACCCTCCCTGGCACGGGTGGAAGGGGACATTTTGGCAGAGTTCACCCATTTCTTTCCTCATTACCTTGTGAGCTTCTTGAGGTCAGATGTGCTTCTGACTTCTTTTGAAACACAGTGGACATCTAATAAGGGTTGATTGATCTGAAGTCCTCAAAGTAAGCTCACTGAGTCTCCATCTTGGAGGAGAGGCTGTACTGACATGTTTTGACTGCAGAGTATGAATTTGCTTGATATTAGGCCTTCATAGAACATTAAGAAAAAACAACAGGGATAAATAGTTATATGTTCAGTAAAATAAGGCACCTTTGCGATTTCTTATAAAATATTAATTAATACCTGCCAAAATCCTGGCTTTGTCTTCAAAGCCTTACCTGAAAAGAATTTCAGATATGCATTTCTCTATTCATTCTGATTTATCTTGTAACAGAGGTGTTAAATGTGTTGACTTTGGAATCCAACAAACCTACATTCAAATCCTGACTCTGTTACTAACTAGTCATATGATCTTAGAAAATTTGTTTAAAATCTCAGTGTCATTATACATATATATCTAGATAGATAGACAGTTTTTTTTTTTTACAAAAAGAGTTTTGACGTTTCAAAATCTCCATGACCTCTGACAACTAATGACTCAGTAAAGAGAATTCATTCATTTGTTCAACAAACATTTATTGAGTCCTTACCATGTGCCAGATTATGAAAGAACACGACCTAGTCCCTATCTGCAAAAAGTTTATAGTCTAATGCAGACGTTCTTAACCTTTTTTATTCCACAGACCCCTTTGCCAATTAGGTGAAAACCAAAGACACTGTGTATTATTTAATAAATGTATCACACCCGCACCAACACGTCCCCACGTGAATAATGTTCTTTTGAATTTCAGTTCAAGCTCACAGACCCCTTGTTAAGAACCCCTGGAATGGTGCAATTTGTGACTTTGCGGTCATTAACACTGTCGCACTCAGCCTTTCATAGTCTATTATTATTTGAGATGGGTCAGTGACCCCGGAGCAAAAGCCTTCCTTGTTCCCTCCAGTTCGCCCCTCCCACCCACCCTACCTGCCCTCACCAGACATAACCCTCACCTGAACAAACAGGAAGAACATTTTGTTTTCGATGAGGTGATGTCTGGTTTCTAAAATTAAATATCACAGGTAAATGGCCAGTCGGTGCCAGGAACCGAAATCCACACGTTGCCACCTCTTTTAAGAAAACCGCCCAACGTGTGTTACCTGGAGGGCGCCCCACCCCCCAGGGGGTCCCGTGGAAGAAGTTGCAGCAGGGTCCAGGCTGTGAGGAGCCAAGCTTTGTGAGGCCTTCCCTGCTTTCCCCCCGGCATGTTTGCTGCGGGTGTTGAATTTCTTTAAGCTTCTGTACACAGTTCAGAGGGTAATACCGTTAATTAGACCAACAAGGTAGCGTAATGAAAGGTACGAGCCGCCGCAGTCCACGAGATTTATCCCCGATTAACGGAGCCTCACTCCACGCTACCCGAGGAGAATGCTCGGATTGTAATTAAAACTGGAGCAGAAATTTCCCTCTTCTCCAAGTGGAAAATGAACCGTTTTAAAAGCGGAGGGCCCAACGAATCACTTAGAGAAGTCAAAGAGATAGCCCGAAAAGAGGCTTGACTCATAATTAGCAGCTCGGAGATTTCCAGTGATGTTTCATCAATCTTTGTTTAAGGGAGGAAAAAAAAAAACAACTTTAAGATTATTTTGACAAGATGGAATTTTGACTGAAGTTGGGAGAAGCTAAAAGCGTTACTTTAAAATGTAATTATGTGAGACTTCAATTATCGTCCTTGCTTTCAAAAGTCTCTCAATTCAGCAGGCAATTAGTAGACATGAAAGAGGGCAGGAAGGTTTGTGCGGTGCACAATGCGATTTCTTCCCGGGACGGGCACATTTGGTGGAATTTACTGAATCCGGTGTCCTTGGCAATGAGAGGCAGTGGGGCGAGTGGGAGCGGCTGCCCTGCAGGCTGGCAAAGAAATCGGGACTTTTTTGGCAAACAGTGTTCCTCCTCAGCCGCACCCATATCCATACCTGGACACCTAACTTGTTTTTCACCTTTGAGGGGATCGAAGGGATTCTGAAAGATCTTGGATATGACAAACAGATTTAGATCCAGATGCTCTTCTCCTGAGAGTGTAGACCTGGGCCGAAGCAGCTGGCACAGCGTGTAAGAATTCTTTTCTTTGCCAGTGTACCTGGTGGAGCTGCGGTATTCAGATGGGGCCAATTGGACCGAGACCTGCTAAGGTGGTGGGACGGTCATTAAGGCCTTTCATGCAGCTCGGTTCCTTTGATGCCGCCTGTATACATTATACTGGATTAATGACTTTGACTGTCAATCAAATGTCACCATCATTTAAATTTATCAGAGTTGAGAGTCTGACACATCCACTAAGTGCTACACAAGGATTAAAATGTAAAGCTTCAGCCATTAGTCGGTGAAGGCTCATCATCATGGCAGCTTGCTTTTGTAGGATACTCTGCTCTAGCAGGAGAAGCATTATTTTCGTGGTCTCCCATAGCATGTCATGCTGGTCCCAATGGGTCAAGGAGCTTCTGCAGGGGCACTGGGCTTCCTGCGACAGAGCTACCAGCCTGGCCGGGGGGTGCCAGCATCTCTCACCAGCTCCCCTGCCACGGCACCCACCCAGCCTTCCCTCTTGCCCATTTCCTCTAAGCCTGAGTGAGCCTTCTGAATCTCTCCTTGTGATTCTGCTTCTCAAAACCTTTGTGGCTCTCTGTGGTACCCCCTTCCACCTCCCCAGTCTCCTTTCTCCCCTGTCCCTGCATGACCAGCCTTCCGCCACACCGAGATGTTCGCACGTTCTCCTGGCTTCTCAGAGCTGGCCACGCCACTCACAGCACCCTCCCCGTCTTCGTGCAGGACATCCCACCCACCTTGGGGCCACTTCCCAAGGGGCTTCTGAACTCTGCATGGAGCCTCTGCTGTGTGTGCCTGTAGTGCCCTGTGGTCACCGGGGCTCGTGACAAGTGTTTACTGAGCACCTGCTGTGCTCCAGGTGCTGTTCTAGACCCTGGGGATGAAGCAGTGGCAGACAGACAAGTAGGGGCAAGAGACAGTAAAGAAATAAGTCTATAATTTCTTGGGTGATGCTAAGGAAAATAAGCCACAAAGGCGAGAATGTCAGTGGAGTGGGTCTTGTTTTGATCGGGGGACAGGGAAAACCTCCTGGAAAGAGCAGAAAGGAAGTGGAGGAGTGAGCCCCAAGGATAGCTGGGGGACGAGCATCCAAACACCCATGCAGAGGGAAGAGCAGGTGCAAAGGCCCAGGGGCTGCAGCGCACTCGGGGCATCTGAGGAATGCAAGGAAGCCGGCGTAGCTGGAGCTAGTAGGAGAGGAGGTCAGAGGACCAGTGCATGTGGGCAGGCAAGGACATGGAGCAGGCAAGCTGGGGTGGCTGAGGAGGCATTTCTCTGCGGGTCTTACAAGGCTCGACCCCTCGCTCCCCTTGACTTCTGGGTGATTTAACTGTCTCCCTCTCCTGCTGCGGCGGAAGCTCCGTGAACGTGAGGGCTGTGTCTGGCTGGATCCTCACTGCACCCCCAGGGCTTAGCGCGGTGCCCACCTCCAACACGGTGCCTAGCAAATGTACGTGGTGTGATTCCCAGCCCTCAGAGTCCACGGCCGCTGACAAAGCAGGGGGCTGGACATCCATGTTCTGTGCCGGGGAAACTCCTCCCTCCAAAACAACCAAGCAAAGGGCAGCTCAGCAGCGAGGCCCCACCTGTGTCACCGGGAAGGAGGCTGGTGGGACGTGAGGGTCAGGGGCCCCGACTCGGCATTTGGGTACATGCGGTTCACTGACGCCCCGTGCCGCAGCTGACGGCAGGATGGGCAAGAGGCATGTTCAACTCTCTCCCTCGGACCTGCTCTCCCTCTCACTCTCACTCATGAACAAATTCGGGGTCTTTTCTGAAGTTATCTCCTCTTTGGAGGGGGGCCTCCCAGCCCCAGTGCTACGGAACTTGCACCTGGTCAGCTCCTCGTGCTTCCTGGGAGGACTGGAGTCGGGGGGCCGTCCTGGGACCGGGTGCGCGTATGGATTCTGTGGGTTTGTTTGAAAGGACGGCCTTTTGTCGGTGGAGTGATTTTCGTTTTAGTTGGCACCCAAGACAAAGCGGTCTTTCAACACAACTGCAGCATATAGGCAGCCAGTGCTTTTTCAATGAGATTGCAGGAAATTTGCCAAGTCGTTTGGGGCCTGTAAATTAGGCCTTGTTTAAAAATTTAGATAAAGCCCAATGTGAGAGAAAAATGCTTTCATAACATTCAACGTGAATTACACTGAAAACCCCTTTCAAGTTAAATGGAACCATTCTCCAGGAGCACGGAGACATGAAATGCTTCAAATGTCAAAAGAGTTTTCATTTATTGTCCCAAGTGAAATGAAGGCATTTTATGTGGTTTAATAGTTCAGATGCACATGTAAATGGGATTCATTTGGAGAATGTCGAGCCTGCTTCCGAATCTATTTTCACAAACCTGCCTGATTTCATTTCATCTTTGCAGAACCCTGCAAGGTGTGGGAACCACCGTCTCTGTTTCAGAGACGAGGAAACTGCGTTCAGAAACTCAGCTCCGATCCCACAGGGCCGTGTCCCCAGTGGCATTCTTGCTACCAACACATCACCCTTCCGTCATTGACCCAATACAGAACTGAAAGTATTGTCACCTCTGAAACGTTTGTTCTTCTAGAGACCAATTGTTGGGCCATCTGGAGGGTTCTCGTGGATAACCAGTGACCCCGAGAAAGGTGGCAGGGCTGGCTTCAGCTTACTTGTCAGCATCTGACATTGTCTTTCTCTAAGGGCCTTTTCTTGTCCATTGGGCTGCCTTTGCTAAAGTTCAGCCTTATTTACTGCTCCTCCCCGGCAGCAGCTCCCTTTTCAGTTAGCAGCCCCTTTTGCCCCTCTACTTGGTCACTTAGGATGTGATTAGATGGAAGGAACAGAAACCCCAAGTTAAACTGGCTGAAATGGAAGCAGACTCCCATGGCTATAAACCTCAAAGGCTGCGAGGGCTTCCAGCATGGGTGCATGGAGCGGCTCAGGTGAGGTGACCAAGCCCTGGCTTCTATCTCTGCCCCTCACCTTTGCTTCCTCTCTGTTGGCTCTGTCCACAAGAGCCTTTTCCCTTCCTCTCCCAAGTTGGCTGCCACTGGCTCTGGGATGCCTTCCTTCCTTGTTCATATCCAGTAGGTAACATCTAACTCTTCCTGCAGTCTTTGAGAAAAATCCCTGGACTTAGGTCTGCTTGGATCCTTTTGGTCCCATGCCCAGCTCTGATCCAGTCACTGAAGCAAGCTGGGGAGGGACATGGAAGGGGTAAGCACATATGCTAGCTAAATCACACACCCTCCACTTAGAGCCAGAGTGGACTCAGTGGCGTACTGGTAGATGTTGTCTGTTGACTCACCAATAAAATTTACAAAAAGCAAAAAGGCTCTGGTTGTAGCATTTGCCAATTCCTCTGGTGTAAATACTCTTGCAATGGCTGTTTTTAAGCTACCAAGGCAATATCACTGGATGTGGAATTGGAAACAGAAACACAGAATTGTCTCTCAGGCCAGCACACCACTGTAAGACTTCCCCTAAAGTTGGTTGACTATAGAGTGAAGGATGGACCCTCAAACAAAAATCAGAAAAGGGGAGAGGAGAGGTGGCAGCTAAAACCTGCCAGTCTTGGCCACACTCCTTCAGGAACACCCCAAGCTCTGTCCCAATGCTGCACTCAGATGGGCCCTTCACCGTTCCACTTCGAGCCAATGGTTATTAGGTGCTTCCTCTCTCTTCTACCACAGTGTGGGTGGTGGGGAGAATTGAACATGGACTGGAAAGTACATCTTCAAGCAGGAGCCCTCAGGCATGAGGATACCTCTGTCAGTACCCTCAGTCATAAAAAGTTTATAGTAGTAACATCTTTCCCAAAGGGCTGTGGTGAGGATTAAATGAGATGGCAACTGTGACAATGCTTTGTAAACCCTAAAGAGCTATGTGCATGCCAATGTATATATATAAATGTAACATATCCCCATGTAGCCCACAATTCGACAGTGTAATCTAGCAGACAAACCGTGAACAGGTCTGGTTCAAGTTCCAACTCTGCTATTTATGAGTTGTGTGACTGTGGGCCAGGCCCTTGGGGGGATAATAATGCACCTTATTCTGAAGGATTGTTGCAAAGATTGAATAAGATAAAACATGTAAGGCCTAATAAATGTAATTGCTTTATAATATCTAATACCCATTGATTATATCCCTTTCCTCTAGCATCCATTGTTCTGACAATAGCTTTTGAATTTGGTTTGGAGATCTATCTTTCCCTGAGCTGTGAGCTTCATGGAACATCCACTTCTCCCCACCTCCCTCATGGTTTAAGCTAAATAACATAGTTATATCCCCTGACCATCATTATTAGTTCAGGATGGTCCCATCATCATCCAATTAGAGTGAATCTAAGAGCTTCTGTGGTAGCTACTATTAATAAAGAGTGACTCCTGCACTGGGAGCTGTGGGGCTAAAAGGGTAGAGCTCCTGCATCCATCTTGCCACCATGAGGTGAGAACCCATTGGCGTATGGAGTCAAGAGATAGTAGAGCTAGCATAGCTTGAGCCTGGATCCACCTGTCCCACCCATGGGCATTTCAGTTGCATACCCTCATATATTCTTTCAGTCTTAAGCTAGTTGGCATTGGGTATTAACATCATTGCAACCACAAAAGTTCGATGTGACACATTTCACCTGAAGAAGCTGAGCCACAGGAAGGTCGCAGAGGCAGGAAGACGTGGCATTGCTGGTGGATGGTGGAGCCGAGGCCCAGGCCCAGGCCCCTGCCTGCAGATCCTGCTTTCTCCCAGCACGGGGTGGAGGAGCCCTCCTCGATCTTCCAGCTGGCAATGCCCGCGTGCACGTGGTGGGAGACGGGCGACTCCAGATTGTGCACATCACAACTTCTCGCACCACACTGTGTACTTGAGAGTGAGCACATGAGAGCTCACGGGCCTCTTGCTGGGCTGCCTGGATTTTTCTCAGGGGAGGAAGTGGTGAGAATGTGCCTCACTTGCCACCCTCCGTCCTCGAGGAAGCTTGGGGACGAAATGTGCCTTTGTGGGTTGCGTATCGAAAGCTCTATGTTGCTTGTATAAACGAGGAAAGAGAAGTGGGGGGAGAGGGCTCGGGGTCAGCTTTCTTAATATCACACCACAGATTCTGGCAGGCACTACCAGGTTTTTAATAAATGTTATTTTGATTGGATTTAGAAGTTTGGAGAAGACAGAGTGACACATTTTCACAGTTCCCTGTCAAACCAAAGCATGGTTGCCAAACTGTTAAGTTAAAAAAAGCAGGAAAGGGAGCAGCTTGTGTGAGAAACATCTCCATTGTGATTTCATTTCTTGAGTCCTTTGCCATAATTCCCGTCTGCACCTCCGGCCCCCATCATTTACAGGTGTACCTGTAAATGCATTAGCATATAGCTAATGCTTTCCAGGGTAGGAGGGGGATACCAGGAGAATGTTTAAATAATTTTGGCAGTCAAAACGTGTTTTGAATGCATTAGGGATACTTACTTTTATTTTAAAGTAAACTTTTATGAAGCAGAACATCGTTTAGTAGTTGCATTTTAAGGGATTTAAATGTGAATCTTTTTGTAAATAGAAGAATCCTTCTGTTGGGAAACGAATTACCCTGGTGTCTTCATCAGAAAATGCTGCTATGGTGAAAGTTAGATTAAGGACACTTAAATCGTGAAGAATTGTCTGTGCTGAGAAGAATGAGTAGACTGAAGATTTATGGTGGAGGTTCTGAGAGAATAGAACCAGCTCTCCCAGCAAGAGAAAAATCTTTCCTTTGGGGCCATCATTTTTTTTTTTTTTCCCTTTACTTTGCTCCTGGCAATTCTCATTTTCCTGTTCCTGATGAGGCCACCAGTAATAATCTCTTCTCTTCCAAGAGAAATCATGTTGTTTTGCTAGGACGGAACAAATGGCGGCAAGATGGCAAGAGTAAAGCCTCAGAGGCCCATTTGGCCTCCTCCCGCAGCCGCCCTCCACGTCCCTGGCCTTCAGGCCCATTGTTGGTTCCGCGTTTCAAGCTGAGCCAGCTGTGGACTGTGGCTGGATCAAAAGAAATGGATCACCAGTACCTTACTGGAAGAATTACTCAAGACCCTTGCCCTTTTTAATGGCATTCTCTTCTTTGGGCGGGAGGACAAGATATGCTTTATATGATCAGATTTCCTGGTTATTAGACACTGTGGTCAGCAAAACAACAGCCTCCCATGATGTCTGCTCTTAATGCTCAGAACCTGGAATCTGTGACCTGACAAGGCAAAAGGGACTTTGCAGGTGTGATCTTGAGCTAGGAGATGGGGGTTTTCCTGGATTGTCTGTGTGGACCCAGTGTAATCACAAGGGTCCTTAATAAGTGGGATGCAGGAGGGTCAGCACTGGATGAAGGAAACAGAGGTGGAAGGATGCCATTGCTAGAAGGGGCCATGAAGGAATGTAGCCCTGCCAACACCTTGATTTTAGCCCCTGTAAGGCCCATTTTCAAACTTCTGGCCCCTAGAACTGTGAAATAATAAATTCGTGTTTTTCTTTTTTTTTTTTTAAAGAGGTATCAGAATTTGAACCTGGGACCTCGTAACATGGGAAGCAGGTGTGCAACCACTGAGCTATACCCACTCCCTAGGCGATTCCTTTTTTTTTTTCAATTTTATTTATTTACTTATTTATTTCTCCCCACTCCTCCCTTGTTGCCTCCTCTCTGTGTCCATTCTCTGTGTGTTCTTCTGTGTCTGCTTGTCTTCTCTTTAGGCAGCACTGGTAACCAATCCTGGGACCTTCCAGAGTGGGAGAGAGGTGCTCATTCTCTTGTGCCACCTCAGCTCCCTGGTCTGCTGCATCTCTTGTTGTCTCTCCTCTGTGTCTATTTTTGTTTCATCACCTTGTTGCGCCAGCATTCTGCGTGGGCCAGCACTCCATTTGGACCAGCTCTCTGCTTGGGCCAGCTCACCACACAGGCCAGCTCGCCTTCACCAGGAGGCCCCAGGAATCGAACCCTGGACCTCCCATATGGAAGATGGGAGCCCAATCACTTGAGCCACATCCACTTCCCAAATTTGTGTTCTTTTAAAGCCACTAAGTTTGTCATCATTTGTTACAGCAGCAGTAGGAAAGTAATTGTGTAAAGATTAGGAAACATCCACAATCCTCAACTCTCTGGCTTCACAAAACAGAACTCATTCTTCCTGTGATGATTCAGAAGATACTGTAGGTTCCTTCCAGTGCCCAGGGATGTCATTATGAAAATAAGTGCCATTATAGTTGTGCTGGTTAACAAAGAGCTTAGATTGACAGGGTGTGGAACCAATCATCAGCTTTGACTATACAGTTAAAAGAAAATGACAATTGGGAGCTGAACGAAAAATACCACAATTGCTTGCCCTAGAACTTTGCAGAATTGTGAACTGTTCTGATTTCTGCATCATTGTGCCTACATTTCTTGCTCTTTGATGCTCTCCAAAGCCGTGTCCAACACCGTGGAACTGGAACGCCACTGACTATAGGGTTTGCAGAGAGGACCTATTCTTTTCCCTCCTTTTACATGCCCAGTTCCTATTACTGTCACAGGGAGTTATGTGTGTGTATCTAGAATGCAATGGATGCCATTTATTGTAATACAGCCAGTGCACAAAATAACGTACTTACACTGTACTAACACTTGAACTATTTCTTCTGAGTAAAACCTTGTCCCCAATGGTATGTATCAAATCCTTCCCAACTCCATTTTTTTTCCAAGCCTGGCCAATAAAATATAAGGTCACTAAATATTTTGTTCTCTTTTGTCTTAAAAATTCCCATTTCAGAACCATAAGTAGAGAATCTGTCTTCAAAAATGAACTACACGTTACCAGGCAATTGGCTATTTGGGTGTTATTAGCGTATTCTTGCTAGGAGCCGGTAGCACTGTAAATAAGGCACATTATTTACTGGTCCCTCAATAGCATAAATAATCCGGCCGCGAGCAGAAGCCCTGCCCTTGTCAGCTGCAGAGAGCTCTCGCCTGTGTTTTGGGCTGTGTCTGGACAGCTCTGCTTTCTTCTCCCCGCCCATTCAATGACATACTGTTTATGAAGGCCAGGACAAGGTGGCTTTGTTAGCTCCGTCGCCTGGTCTAAGGGTGAGCCGAGCGCCAGAGCTTTCTGCTAGCTAACATTCAGGGTTTGGAGGGGGCTTGTCAGGTCAGAAAGCGCTGCCCAGGAAAGGCTTTGCAGGCCAGGAATGCGCAGAGACCATTTTTCTTCTCTTGTGGTCAGATGGCACCTCCTATTTACCAGAATCCACCCAGGGGCTAGACGGCTTCAAAAGTCTGCCCTTGCTTACTGTGTGTCCTCATTAGGAGGTAAGTGGCTCAGAAGTCAGGCTGCAGAGTGTGACTGCTTAAATTAGAACTTGGCTTTGCCTCCTCACAGCTGAGTGAGCTTGGACAAGTCCCTACACCCTGCCAGTGTCAGTTTCCCTGGTCTGCAAAATGGTGGAGGGATAAGAATGGGATTTAGTGAATGCCAGCTTCTTTGTATGCACCCATGTGAAGTAAATATTTTTTCTTTTGTTTTTAAGATTGGGAGGCAATGGCACGCATTCCTTGAGAGTACATCTCTGAACATCTCTTCTGTCTGCCGCACCCCGGCGTTGTGGCTTTGGGCCTCTCCCTTAACTGCTCCTTGGACCTGTCCCTTCAGTCTATGAGGCAAAGTTGATGTTTCCTGTTTGGCTGTGAGGGAGTGAAAAGAGAGGTGGTGGACGGTGGGGGTCAGTGCTGGGTGCCAGGCAGGCCATAAGTTGGGGCTTCCTTCTCTGCTGCTGCCACCACCCCTACGGTTCCTGCTACCACTGCCGCCCTGCTTCTATTAGTCGCGGTGACAGTTTGCAGGCTCCCCCCACAATCCTGTCCCTTTGCCACGTTCTCGAGGAGATGCGCTTCCATGTCTTAAATGGGATTTACGTGCTTCAGATACAGCCGTGTATGCACTGTAACTGACGTGAAATAATTAGCCCAGTGGTTCCCAACGGGGGCAAGCTGGCAATGTCTGGAGACAGGTTTGGATGTCACAGTGAAGGTGCTACTGGCGTCTAGTGGGTAGAGGCCAGGGATGCTGCCAAACGCCCTGCAGTGCACAGGACAGCACCCCCGCAGCAAAGGATTAGCCAACCCCAGATGTCAATCGTGCCATGGTTGGGGAACCCTGAATTGGATGATGTCACTGGTGCCGTATTTGCTCTCAATGTGTTGATTTGTTTCATTCCATTGATGGTGTCTACCTTCCGGTCTCTTGGCCTATGGAAAACATGGTTGTTGAGTGAAGTGCAGAGTGAAAATATAGTCTACTCTACTTCCGCACCTTCAAAACCAACCTCAGTAAAAATACGCCCCTGAAAAAGGACAGGACTGATAACACAGGTGTCAAGAGGGACGTGGTGTTCTGGCTTTCTGAATAGTGATGGCATATTAGCCACGTGATGACAACAGTTGTTCTTTAGGCACATTCCTTTGCATTCAAAAATGACACAGCTAAGTAGGATTATTGAAAGCCTCATATGTCTAGAGAGCACGTGGCTTCAGCTACTCTTACAAGGTCTCCATGGGAGAGAGTTGGAGTTGCTGGCTGCGCACAAGGCAGAGGTAAGTGAACTTTTCCATCCCATCTTCTAAAACAAGCAGAAAAGGATCACCCAGTGCACAGAGGGCCCTCTTACAATTCACCCTAAGCAGCCTAAGTGGCTGGCAGGGCTCTCTCTGGCCCTTGCATTTGTTGAGTGAAGCCTGTGCAGCGAGGACCAAGAACGCATGCCTTCAGTTTTCAGGGTCCATCCATGCTGCAGCATGTCTTAGAACGTCATTCTTTCTTATGGCCGAGTAATACTCGGTTGTGTGTAAGTGCCACATCTTGTCTATCCATTCTTCTGTCAATGGACACCTCGGCTGTTGCCACTTTTGGCAATTGTGACTGAAGCTGCTGTGAACAGTCAGTTGAACACCGGCTCAGTGAAATAAGTGTGCCTTACACAAGGCACGTGAGGACAAACGGTATATGACATCACTTATGGGAGCTATCAGAATTAGCAAGTTCACAGAGACAGAAAGCAGAGGTCACCAGGAGCTAGGGAAGGGGAAAGAGGGAGTATTTGCTAGGGTGGTATAGAATGCTTGTAAATAAAAATTAAGGCACTAAAAAAAAAAAAAAGATCTGGAGCCACTGAAACACACCAGCTGTGTCGGGAGGGCAAAAAGAAGGGGCATCAGGAAATTAAACAATCAGATGCCATGCAGATGTACCCAGTCATTGCATGTGATAACAAAGGGTAGTGTGACAAAGTCACTCTAGGACTAATTCCAGACGCTCTCTGCAACCAGCTAGTGGGACCTCAGGAAAACACTTAACTTGCTAAGACCTCCATTTCTTCATCTGTAAACTGGAGATAATCCCTACCTTTCCAAATTCGTGGGATTTTGAAAGAAAGGAAGGGAGGGAGGACGGAGAGAGGAAAAGAATTTATGCCTTTGGTTATAAAAAAGCACCCTAGTTTTGGGAGGTTCATAGCCCAAGAAGGGGCCAAGACGCCCTGAAAACAGTAGTATTTCCCTTAATAAAACAAGATGCTGGCGGCGGACTTGGCCCAGTGGTTAGGGCGTCCGTCTACCCACATGCGAGGTCTGTGGTTCAAACCCCGGGCCTCCTTGACCCATGTGGAGCTGGCCCATGCGCAGTGCTGATGCACGCAAGAAGTGCCGTGCCATGCAGGGGTGTCCCCCCATGCACAAGGAGTGCGCCCCGTAAGGAAAGCCGCCCAGTGCGAAGGCAGGTGCAACCTGCCCAGGAATGGTGCCGCACGCACAGAGAACTGACACAACAAGATGACGCAACAAAAAGAAACACAGATTCCCGTGCCACTGACAACAACAGAAGTGGACAAAGAAGATGCAGCAAATAGACACAGAGAACAGACAACTGGGGTGGGGGGGGGGGAGGGGAGAGACATAAATAAATAAATAAATCTATAAATTAAAAAAAAATAAGATGGTCTCCCCCACTCCTCCATTTTTCTAATCAAGTTAGGAAATTTTTCTATTTAAGATGAGAAAAGGGGTGGGGGACCTTGCAGAAATGCCCACTCCATCTTTAGGTCATTGGAAATCTAGCTGTACAGTTCCCTCCTAAATCCTTTCTGGGGGGAAAAAAAATTAAGGGCCATGTTAGTGGAGCCCTGGACTGGTGACCAGGACACCTGGTTCTGGTCCCATCTCTAGGGTTCCCAGACCGGGACACTGAGGGAGTCGTCCCACCCCTCTGGGCTTGGGGCTGCTCACCCGTCAGGTGAGGGGCTGGGTAGATGGATGTTAGCCTTCGGCTCTACAACTCCTAATTATAGCTTTAAAATCAAACCCAAAGGTCCTCCTTCCTAGGTCCTGATGGAGAATGACTTGGGTTCTCTGGCTGCAAAATGGAGACAATGTTGCTCAACCCCCAGCTCAAAGGAAAGTAAAATAAAGTCGTCCATGACGCGCCTGGGCTGTGTGGTTTGGAGGCTCCTGGTCCTTGTTGGGATTTCTGACTCTCCTGTGTCCCTTAAAACCGTTAGAAGAGTGACAGTCACAACAGCAGCTGCTGTCAAGCCCTCGCTGGGTGCCGGCCTCGGAACACACTTGACCTGTGTGAAGTCGTTTAATCTTCCACTTCGCAGATGAGCAAGCCAGGGCCAGAGAAGCCGTTTTCCCCAGTTGCAGGCCGGGGCTCACAGGGGGGCGTTGGCTGCAGCCTAACGTCAGAGGCTGCTGTCCTCTTCACCAGGCGGCGTGGGAGACACTCACCCAAGGAGGCGAGCCTTTCCCCCAGCAGACCCCAGCCCTCGCTTTACTGCTCATCCCGAACAAGGGAATCTAGTCAGCACGTAATTTAACTTTGAGGTACAGCTAATTTGCGAGACACCACCCTCCTTAGGACAGGAGAAGTGAGACCGTAGGAAATAGAAGAAGGAAATGACGGAAGTTCTGCCACCCTCCTGTCCCGCAGGCAAGCTAACGTGTTTGAGCGGAAATCTGACCTGAAGGCCAGACATTCCACAGGAAGAGCAACCCTGAGAGCTGTAATTTCAAAGAGCTCTCTGGAGAGGCTGCAGGCCCCTGCCAAGGAATCTGGGCTGACACTTCTTGCAGGCAGCCTGGGGAGACCCCGGGCCCCTTCCCCCAGATCCTCACTCTTTTAGTAGCTGGTTGTGTATTCTCTCTGAAGATGAGGATTTCCCCTAGACCTTGGGTGTATAATGGGAAGTGCACACTGAAAATGGAAGCAGAAAAACCTGTGTAAAAGCTCATGGGAAAGTGCTAGAGGTGACAGAAAGAGGGATCCGCAGAATCATGTTGACGGTGTTGTAGTCAAAGGGATAATAGTATTAGCTTTCACATTTTTTTTTTTTAGATTTATTTATTTTTATTTGTTTCTCTCCCCTCCCCTCGCCCCAGTTGTCTGTTCTCTGTGTCCATTTGCTGTGTCTTCTTTATCCGCTTCTGTTGTTGTCAGCAGCACGGGAATCTGTTTTCTTTTTGTTGCGTCATCTTGCTGCATCAGCTCTCCGTGTGTGGCACCATTCCTGGGCAGGCTGCACTTTCTTTCACACTGGGCGGCTCTCCTTACAGGGCATACTCCTTGCACGTGGGGCTCCCCTATGTGGGGGACACCCCTGCGTGGCAGGGCACTCCTTGCACACATCAGCACGGCGCATGGGCCAGCAGCACACGGGTCAAGGAGGCCCAGGGATTGAACCGCGGACCTCCCATGTGGTAGACAGATGCCCTAACCACTGGGCCAAGTCCACTTCCCAGCTTTCACATTTAAAGAGCAACTACTGTATTCTAGGGACCTAAGTTCTTGGCTTGCATTAACTCATGATTATTATCCCTATTCCACAGATGAGGAAAACTGAGGCTCAGAAATGTCACATGACTTGCCAGGGTCACCCAGTGAGAAGTGGTGAAGCTGCAGGCAGCTTGAGTCCAGAGCCTCTGGTTCCAACACCACCTTCCACGTTGGTTCTCAAGGGTGGCTTTCCACAGAATCACCCAGGAAACCTTGAAAAAAGATTATAGCAGGCTCTGCCCTCCAAAGGTGCTAGTTTAATTAGGCCTTGATGAGGCATGGGTATCTTGTTTTTTTCTTTCTCCTAAACTCCTCGGGAGATTGTATGGAGAGGCAGGGTTAAGAATGACATGTAAATGCACGTGCGCTATGTGTATAGCATACATCCATATATACGGAAATGTATATGCATGCATGTGTGTGTATGTGTGTGGGTGTGCATGTATGTATGTATATGCATAAATAAGTGTGTTAAGTCACGGCTGTCCTGGTGAAAACTGTAAGGGTAGGGCCCTGCCCACGATGGGAAATCATTGTGTGTTCTGGGTGTGTTTGTGCACCTCTTGGAGGATGAGGTTGACTGCACTGCTTGAACGGGACTTGCGTCCTTCCATTGCTCCTCTGTCCCCACCATCATGCCCCCAGTCCAGGCCACCATCATCTTCACCTGTAAAGCAGCAGCAGCCTTCGCCCTGGTCTCTTGCCTTCTGCCCTGTACGCCCCACTGGCCCCCACCAGCCTCCACCGACCCCCAGTCTTCCAAATGGCAAGTCTAAACCTGTTACTCCTCAGCTTAAGATCCTTGGGTGGATAAAGTCAGAAATATGCTAAGCAGGCTCGCAGGGCGCTTCTTCAGTGTCATCTAGCTCTACTCCCCAGCCGCGTGCTGGACTTGAGCCGTACTGAACTGATTTCTCTTCTTGAACCCATCTCTTCAGCTCCCTCCACCTGTAAGGGCACCCCCAGAGTTAGGGAACCCCCAAAGGCTGACATGCTTGGTCAGGGCTCTGATCCCCCCAGCGAGTCGAGCAGACAGAAGCAGGAGTGAGAGGAAGGCCCTTCACTTCGGGCCTCCCTTTGCAACTTTGAGTAGGTCAAAGAAACTAGTCAATCTCCCCATTGAGATTCATCCAGTCACTCTCTAAGCTGGAAATGAAATGACCAGCCGTAAAATGTGATACATAATACAAACCAGCTTAATGGTTTTCTGAAACATTAAAAATTAATGTTGGACATCAACACTTTTAGTGGTCAAATGTCCCCCGTGGTGTTCAATGTCTGGAAATTGTCCCCATAAGGGACATTGGGGACCATAGCCACTGGCCTGTTTGGGATAATACAAATGCCCTGTGGAGTAGAGGCCATTTAGGGGTGAGCACCTGAGCCCCCTAAGCCCAGCTCACCCCCAAATGTCTTCCTCCCTGCCTCAGCCCCCTGACCTGTTTCTCTCTGGCTATTTGTAAATTTCAGAGGTCTTTTTACAACCTCCACTTGCTGCTTCTCTCCTCTCGAATACCCTGTGCTGCACACAAGGTCTGCCTGTAGAGGCGCCGGAGTCAGCCAGGGCACACACGCACTGGACACTTTGGGTCTTTGCCATCAGGGCCTGGCGGTGCAGGTTCCAGTGGGTGCCCACCTCCATTGATCCGCCCCGGACCTTGCTGGCTCCTAGAATTGCAATCCCTGGCTCCCCCCCTTCCCCATCCCTGTGGGGACAGAGAGCTGGTCATGTGCAGGGATGGCTGGTGACATCTCTCAGGAAGCTGGTGGTTGCTAAGCGCCCCAAGGCGGAGAGGAAGATGGGACAGGAGGTGCAGCACTCAGTCTTGTGGTCTGCTAAAGGGTGCTTGAGATTTGCTCTCGGTTTCTTGGGCCTGAAACAGCAATATTTTTAAAAACCCAGTCTGCTGCTGAACTTAGTTTCAAAACACCCCTTTATATTTTAGATAATAAAGCTCAAAATTATTCACTATATTAAATGCTGTTTAATAAAATTATGGTCTAATGAGCTGCCTAATTTGTGTTTGCCAGGTTTAAATCGTCTGGAACCTGCTGGGATATGCTCTGGTACTGTTGATTCTGGTGTGGGTGGAGTAGACCTCCATTCTGTTGCTATGGGGGGAGACAAGTTGGGATTTTCATCATTTCTTTAAATGCCTCTTAAATGGCCATTCCTTTGCCTGCTGGCACACGTGCTGAGCAAGAGGTCCAGATCTTCAGGTCCCTTAATTGTAGCCATTAGCAGGAGCAGGCATTGGAGCGATCTGCTGTATTTGGTTTCTAAGCTGGGTTTCTGGTGTCACCTCCCCAAGTAATTCATGCCTTCTTATCTTGGTCCTTTCCAGATGTGTCCATCCAGTGTTTTGCAGGTTCCTTTGGCAAGAACTCAGAGAGCCGTATCTTGGTAGGGATCCCATCCTTTCACTGCAAAGCTGAGCCAAAACCAAAAGTTTGAAACCTGGGCTCAGACCTAGCAATCAACCTATGCCTGGGCCTTTGCCCATCTTCTGCCTGTACCCCACTCTCCATATCCTCACCACTGCCCCCTTTTCAGTATGAACTCCAACTTGTGCCTCACATCTCAGATTAAATGACTCAATTTGGAAAGGCTTCCTCAGCCCTTGCTTTTTGTCTGCACATCTCCCAGCTCCCTGACGTTTCTGTCCGTCTCTTGGTTCTGCTTTGCTTTGACAGCCATATTTCCAGGCAGGCACACTCTTTGAGTGGCAAAATGGCTGTGGGTAGCTGTGGACCCATAGTCCCTGATGAGCTGCAGTGTCTCGTTCCAATGGTTCTAGAAAAAGTTCTGGGTCATATTCCCATCCCTGAAGCAACTTCTGTATAAATCCCAATTGGCCAGGCCTGGGTTGTAGAGTTAGAATGTAGAGTCAGCCCCACCCAAACCATGATTTTCTCCCAATGATAAACTGAGATGGTGATACTGAGTAAGGAGGAAGACCTGCTGGCCCGACCAAAACCTCAGATGGCCAGCTTGGTTCTCAGTGGCCCACATGACACCTAGCTGAGTTTCATGAGATTCTCCCCTGTGCTTCTTCACTGGTTAGGTCTAGATGTGGCCATGGATGATGGAAAACCCCAAGTAACAGTAGCCTAAATAAGAAAGAAGTTGATTTCTCTTGCCCATAAAAGTCAGAAGTAGGCCATCCAGGATTGGCATGGTGGCCCAGCTCCATGAAGTCCTCGAGCATCTGGCACCCTTCATCTTTCTACTTTATTATTATCCCTACCAGAGGGCCCACAACCTCTCTGCCCATGAAGGTGCTCTGGCCATCACACGCCCATTCCAAGTCACCAGACAGAAGGGGCTAGAAGAAGGTGCTCAGGGAGTATGCCAGCCGACACTGAAGGAAGGCTTCTGGACCAAGGCACTTCTGTTCACGGCACACTGACCAGAACTCACTCACATGGCACCAAGAGGCTATAAAAGACAATTGGTAAACTGCACTTCATCAAAACAAAAAACTTTTGCTCTGTGAGAGACACTGGTAAGAGAATGAAATGACACATTATAAGTGGGGAGAAAATATTTGTACATCATATACCTGACAAAGGACTTGTATCCAGAATATAGGAGGAATTCTCAAAACTCAACAGTAAGAAAATAAATGCCCAGTTTTAAAAATGGGCAAAAGCCTTGAACAGATATTTCACCAAAAGTGATAAATGGATGGCAAAGGTGTTCAACATTATTACCAATTAGGGAGATGCAAATTAAACCATGATGAGGTATGACCACACAGCTATTACAATGGCTTAAATTAAAAAGGCAGACAATATCAAGTGCTGCTTAGGATGTGATCACCTGGCTATTTTATACACTGCTGATGAAAATACAAAAGGGGACATCCATTCCAGAAAGGTATTTGGCAGTTTCTTATAAAGTTAAACATAAACCTACCATAGAACCCAGCAATCTCTCATTCCTGGATATTTATCCTAGATAAATAAAAATTTAAGGTACACAAAAATCTGTACATGTATATTTATAGCAGCTCAATTTATAATAGCCCCAAACAGGGAACAATCAAATGCCCTTCTCCAGATATTTGTGGTACATACATACAATGGAATAGTACTTCCCAGTAAAAGGAGCAGGTTATTGATACATATCACAACTTGAACCACAAAAGCATTATGTTGAATGAAGGAAATAGTCCTAAAAGTTTGCATGCTGTTTGATTCCATGTATATAACATTCTTCCGAAGACAAATCTACAGTGATGGGGACAGACTGATTAGTAGTTGCAAAGATGAATAGAGGGTGTGGCTATAAAGGGACAGCACAAAGCGGGTATTTGCGGGGTAGAGGAACTGTCTGTACCCTGATTGGGGTGCTAGTCAGCTATACAGATCTCTATGTGGTAAAAGTCATAGTCTTGTGTACCTCCAGAAAGTCTATTTAACTGCTGAAACATTAAGCTTTATTACTGTGGTTAAAAGGAGGTGTGGACGTGGCATGGGGCAGGGGGAGATGGACAACTGGCTGACCGTCTTTGCCTCACTTTCTGCGCATCCCCTGTGTTAGGCCAGCTTAGGTTTCTCAGCCGTGGCACCCCTGGCTCTACCCACTCGATGCAGGTAGCATCCCCTTCTCCCTACCACAGCCCATCTCATAGTTATGACCATCAAAATCATCTCTAGGCATTGCCAGATGTCCTCTGTTGGACAAAAGCAACCCTGGATGAGACCCACTGGGCTAGTCTAGGGGGTTTCAATCACTTACAAGCCAATAACCTCTAAAGAGTTGGTTTTCTTTCTCAAAGACCCCAGTTGCTTTCACTCTGCCCCGTTCCATCTCGGTGACCCCTGCCCATGAGCTTGCATTTGTAGGTCAGGTACACCAGAGGGCAGGGCTCCCGGGCATGTGGTACTATTTGCTGGGCTTCCGTTCCTCTCAGCCTGGGGCGGCTGCCCCCCAGGCCCCCACCTTCTCCATCTCCTCTCTCCATCTTGCCGTGTCTTGCCCCCAGACCCATTACATGGTTAGGGGAAACTGAGTCCCAGCAGTAACTTGTTGCAAGTGGTGGTGCGTGAAGCCGACATTGCAGTTAGATCTTCAACCATAGGTATTTCCCTTGGCTCATTTTAAAGCTCAGAAAAGCCATTCCACTATTTAAATATAGAACAGTAACATATTTTGATAATCATGCCCCGGGGCACAGTTTTTCCTGTTGCATGAAAAAATAATGGTCAAAACAGCCCGCAGCCAATTGGAAAATTATGTAAAAGTGATGAAAAGAAATCCAAACCTACGCAGTGCCCGTCCTGCTGGACCCCCGTTGCCGCAGTGCTGGCTTTCCTAATTCACACACCCCCAGCCCAGAATGAAGACCACGGAGTCGTTCAGTTCTGGGTGTTTTTCCCCCCAAAAGGGCTTCACCTATTCCACCCGGAACCTAGCAGCCTGGATTAGAACAGGACTTGTCCATGTCTTTAACTGAAGGACCAGTGATAGGGTTGACTACCGGTAGAATCGGGGAAGATGGGTGCACAAGAGGCTGCACTCAAAGGCCTGTCGGGTCTGGGCTGGTAGGTACAAGCGAACAAGTCAGGTGGAACTGCAGTGTATTAGGTGGAGCCCTTGCCCAGCCTGAAGATGGAAATGCCTTCTCAACTCCTGATAATTGCTGCCATGTGGGAATCCGGGCCTGGTGTTTTCAAATCTTACCCATTCTCGATCAGAGCTGTAAACCTGAATTTTTATTTGACCCTGCTGATTTGTAAATTCTGTAGTAAGCTCGGACTGAAAAGAGGGCCTGCAGGAGGGGTCTGTCCTGGGGGCCTGTGACTCCTCCCCGGTCCTCAGCCTCTTCCTGCTAAAGATCAGCTCCACGGGAACTGGAACGCGCTGGTCGGACCTGAGAGAGACGTGGAGCAGGAGGGGAGGTGCAGCTTCCACGGCTACCCTCAGCCTCCACCAGCCCCCCTCGACTCCTCCCAGTCCACGCAGGGCCTTCCCAGCTGCCCTTTCAGTTTCTTCTGTCTCCCCACCTATCCCGACCATCTCCTCTGAATTCAGGAGTTGAACTGAATTAAGATAGGCCTTTTCCACAGGAACGGTCCCATTTGAACCTTAATCAAATAGCATGGGAATCACGGGCAAGCTAAAAAGCCCAAGTGAAAAAAAAGCAAGGTATGAAGATGCATGGGTGGTACAATCACATTTATATAAAAGATCACAATCAAGAAAAAAGACTAGAAGGAAATACAGTAAAATATTGACAAATGGTTAACTCAGGGCATGGGAATAGAGGTCACTTTTTCCCCCACCAACTTTCTTATATTTTCCAAGTTGTTTTTTTTTTTAATGCTGGGAATGTTTTATTATTTTTAATTTATAATGGGAAATGTTGAAAAGGAAATTGGGTTTGGAAATTAAATGAGAAACAGAACAAAAGAGCAACTTCAGTTGTGATACTTAGTGAGCATAGATTCTTTTATAAATAGCCACGGGTTCAGAGTTCATTTAACTTGCCCAGTGGCTGGGGCAGCTGATCTACAGAAAACACAGACTCCTTGCCCTGCAATGTACTCTTTAGATTGGGGGGCGGGGGAACTAGAGGAGCAGAGGGGGTGGACATGATGTTTCATCTTGGAGTTCTGAGGAGGGTTTGGAATGGGGATATGAGAGAGGAGGAACTTCCAAGAACTCCGTTAAACACCAGGAAGGAGCCCTTGCTTCAGAGGATTATTCCTTCCATGAATATTTAAGGAAATTAGAGAATGTGAGTCGCTATTATTAAAGTGGGGGAAAAATATCTTGCTGATGTAATGCACGTGCCTTGGGCCCAATCCGGTTGGGAAGTGGCCTCTGTCCTGAGGAGCCGGGAATGTCAGAAGTTATTTCAGCCTTTGGCGCTTGAGGCCTTTCTTCCTAGGTTAGAAAACTCACATCTTCACATTAAAAGCAGTTAGGCTGGTGCACCCAGTTCTTCTGAGTTGGCAGCAGAGAAATTTTAATTCACTCATCAGTTTTCTCCACACGTTTGGATTTTCCAGAATGATTCCCCAAAGCACTTGAAACAACCAAGTGTGTCCTAACTTGTTTGCCTTTGGATCTGGGCAAGGGAAAGCAGCAATCAGCGACCCTTATTGCTCTGATGGTGGCCAAGCCTGGAGGTCTTTAGCCTGGAAAAGTTTAGTCCTTGTCTCAAGGCTTATGCCTGATGGGTAAGGAGCTCCAGGGTCTCTGAGCCACAGTCTTCCAGAGGCCTAATTCTCAGACCCTGTCATACACTCCTTACATTTATTCACTCATTTATGGGTTTGTGAGGAACGTGCTCTTGTTATTCCCTTTTTATAGGTGGAGGAAGTGAAGTACAGAGAGGTTAAGTGACTTGCCCAAAGTCACACAGCAGGTAAACTGTGGGACTGGGGATTTTAACCCTGGCTATGGGGAAATGATTGATGGCTTACATTGCACCCCAGAGCCTGACTGATCCCACCGCCATAAGTCAAATTCACATTTGGTCTATCACCGAGGATGCTGAGAAACATGTGCAGCGTGAAGGAAGTCATGGTTTGCTGCTGGGCACATCACAGACACACTGCTCTAAGAAATATCCATTCTGAACCAGATCAAACTTACAAGCGACCAAGGAACCTGTCAGTTAGAACTGTCTTTCAGTGGGTGATTTTTGGCTCAGGGTTAGGAAAACAAAAGACGCGCATCAACTTTGATGAGCCAAAATGGAGAGAAAAACCATCAAATCCAAACATGTTTAGTACCTAATTGGTTTTTGCTTGGATGGTATAATGAAGTGGGCATTGGCAGAATGATATTAAAGAGGGAAAAGGTTAGGGAAATGCCATATCTGGAAAGACCTACCCGTGCCAGCCACAGTACTCGGCACCTAACTTTCATCCCATTTAATTCTCTCTATCACTCTATGAGGGTAGATGCTGTTGTTCTCACCTTTACTTTCCTAAGGAAACTGAATCGCAGGGAGGTTTAATAACTTTCTCAGGATCACACAGCAAGTAAGTGACATAAGTGCTAAAAATCACAGTGTATATTGCGGGGTAGATGAGTGTAAGCCAAGAGATTGTGCAGGGCATCCAAAGTCAGATAATGTCATACCAAATACATACCAAAGGATTATAATGGATCCAAAGTCAATAGGAGTGGTTTCTTGCATGGTGTATGAGAATCTTTTCCAATGCCCCAAACACCACCTATCCCATATGATGTAACTCAACTTTAAGTAGCTTTTGAACTGAGGAAAATCACGAGGAGACTATGAATTCAGTAGTGTTTCAAATACCTTTGTATTTTATTAATCAGCAGCTTCTTCATACAGCTCAAAAACACTCCCTTTTCTATGCAAGGGGTCGTAGCCCATCCACAGCAGTGCTTGGTGCACGTAGGGGTTTGGGGGTAGTGTAAATAACACCAAGACCTCTTTCTCTCTGTTGGGGTCTGTGATTTCCTAGGTTGGGAGCAAGTGGTTTAGGGAATCAAGGAGGACAGCTCAAACATTCGCTCCTAAATGCCACCCATGCTTATGGAGTGCAAAACCATGCTAGAGGTCAGGTGATTTGCCTAAAATTACATGAGTCTCAATTTCAGAGAAAGTCACTAGGCTCATTCAACACACTTGAGATCCAAGAGCGTCGCTAAGGTAAGCGAGTTTGTTCTCTAAATGACCAAATCAGGCAGCATCGCAGTTAGAACCAAGGCACTTCCTGGTAATTCCTCCTCTCGTTTTCAGTTGCCATCGAAGGCTTCAGGAACCTTGAGAAAGAAGCTATTGTTGAAAGTGGAATGTTGTCTTTCACTAGTTGCCGTGTTTAGAAGAAATATTTAGTCCTGCTTTGGTGCAGGCAGCCCTCGCCTTCTTGTGTTCTGGCTGGAGATTCTCTGTCGTCGTGCACTTGTCAGGGTGCTGGTAATTATTGGGCAGGTTTTCCTTAACTTCAATATCTTTCCCCCCTGTTAATGAACATGGACCAGTGGGGTAGTTTATAAGAAGTGAAAATCCTAAGAGAATTATTACAGGGTCTAAAATAACCATTTGACTTCAGCATTAGAAAAGATGAAAATTCATAACATAACACCTGACATTGGCTGGTCGGGTAATGGGTCTTGGCTGCCCTGATTAAATGGCTACTGTGCTAAATTTGGGAGAGCCATACTCACCTTCTTTCAACGGGTGTAGTTTGAATGGTACCAGGGATTGCAAGTGATGTTTCCAGGATGGAAATAATTCCACCAAGAAAATAACCATTCAGCATACAGAGGTTTCTCAATGGATGCATCCTTTTGATTTCAACTCCTTCCTGTGGAACAGGGTATTTTGGCACTGAGATGAGGGCATTTTGTTCTGAAATGAGGGTACTGCTGGGGCATGATCATCAGACCCTAAATCAGGGCCAGCCTCAGGCATGAAAAGTCCCAAAATAAAACAAGCTAAGTAGCAGAAGACAAGTTCTGTTTAGGAAGCTCTGTCTTCACACAGTCATGCAATTCTGATCCTGTTATAAATCTATGACAAGTGTTCTTCACTTTAAATGATTAGCGGCATCCCTGAAAAGGTGTGTGGGATTTTAATCCAATTTGCTTTAGTTTAAAATTGCCATTTTAGTCACTTTATTATCTTCACTCTTCATTATTTCTCAGTTGGCTGTGGCTTGGATTTTTCCATCTTCTTCCCCCTGCTCCCCAGGCTCTGTGCCATATATTTATGTGTTGGTCTACCCATCCATCTATCCAGTCATCCATCCTTCTAGTCATCCATTCATCTGTTCAAAAGACATGTCGTTGCTATCTACATGCAGAGCCACATACCAGCTCAGTGGTTCTCGTGTGTGTGGGGGGGGGGGGCCCTCCCCCCAGGGGACACTTGGCAATATCTGGAGGCATTTTTGGTTGTTACAACAGGTGGAGGTTCTGTTGGCATCTAGTAGGCAGAGACCAGGGATGCTGCTAAACATCCTACAATGCGTGGGACAGACCCCCTCAACAGAGACTTCTCGAACCCCAAACGTCAGGAGTGCTGAGGTTGAGAAATTCTGCTGACTCAGAATAAATAACTGGGTTGGTGGACATACAGAAGTTATAACGTTGCCGGGGGACACTGACAGGTAAACAGGGAAATTGTTGGTTCTGGTGAAGCCCTGGGTGTTTGTGGTCATTTCTCCTTTAGAGGGATGGTTCAGATAAGAATCCGTTCATGGAGCTGGGAGGATATTCTTTTCTGGGGAGGCCCAGTAGGAGCTGGAAAGGGGGAGAAAAGTTTGCATGAGCAAAAAGGGCTGGAGACACAGGTTGGAGATACGTCATTGTGGGGGTGAAGGTTGAAACCCTGAGCCAGGGTGAAGCCTCCGAGGCGGAGGTCACAGATTCAGATACCTGCAGGTGCAACGGATACTGCTCACATTGGGGAGTACTGGGGACTGTGGCAAACTAGAGAGCAGCTGATGCAATCCACGTGGCTACCCAGCTCCGGTCAACTCTCTCCATCCAAGAACGCAGGCTGAGATCCTTCTGTTTCCAGAAAAATTAGAAATCCAGACTTTATCTGAAATCTCCTAGGTTTTGCATGTTAAAATAATTTTTAAAAAATTTAAAGATAAAATAACATTTAACAGTATGTAGGGCAAATAAAGCATATCTGTGGGCTGCATTCTCCAGCATTTTGACCTTTGATCTTGGGATTAAATGAGTGAAGGGGTGTGGTACCTGACACAGTCCTTGAGAGAGATTAAATGCTCAAAAAACAAATCTGATCAAGCATGAATAAAGACCACATCCAAGTCTGGCAATAACCCTGAAGCACACCTAAGGTCCTCTAAGATGAACACCTAACCTAAATCAGACTTTCTCTGCCTTGGCACTATTGGCATTTGGGGCCCAATAAGTCTTTGCTATGGGGGACTGTCCTGTGCATTGTAGGATGTTCAGCAGCCCACCCCGGCCTCTCCCATTAGCTGCCAGTATCACCCCAAGCCCCAGGTAGCGATAACCACAAATGTCTCCGGACATGACCAGCAAGGTATTTGCACAGCAAGTTATAGTTTCCCTCAATGCCATGAGTGCTTTGCTTTGATCAGTTGGTGCATGGTCAACCCCAGGTAGAGAAAGGGTCAAGGAGAGGGGTCCCTAAGTCCTCCGTGACTTCCCAAGGCTCTACTTTCTCCAAGGGGAGGAACCAGATGAAGGAGAGGAATTGGGGGCAAAATCTCACCTCCCCCCCTCCCATTTGAGAACTGCTCAGGGAATCTCAGTTTGAAAGACTCCTGGGGACACTCAGCAAGGCTGCACAGTCCCACCACACTCACCAGGTGAGGGCACATGGAGCCTTCATCACAGTGCAGATAAGAGGCTTTCGCCTGTGCCCCAGGACAGAGTTACTCTGTGGCTCTCTGCTGCCTCCGAAGCCCACGGAGCTTAGCGAGTCAAGGTCCACGCCGCCTCTTTGCGTAATATTTACAGAAGCACCTTGAGAGACGAGCTCCCTGGCTCGCCTGTGGCTCAGGCTGGCAGCCACTCTCCGCTCTTCCTGCAGCCGGCAGGCCTGTGCACCTGCCGGCCAGGCCCTCCTCTCCAGGGACTCCCGCACCGCCCGAGCAAGCAGGACACTGTCTCAGCCAGGTCTGTGATGGAATGCGTAATTAAAGCAGTAACGGAATTGGGGAGCAGCTGTTAGCTTTGCCTGGGAGGCCCACTGAGGTAGGCAGTGGCTCCCAACCTTCAGCATGCCTGAGAGTCACCTGGACACCCTGCGAAAGGCAGATGGTGGAGTGTGGAGATTCTGCATTTCTTAGGGGTTCGGAAGTGCTGCAGGTGCTGCTGGTTCGGGGGCTGCCTTTGAGAACCACTCATCTAGATGCTAGCAGAGACCTCCGAGCCCGTCCTCCACCTGACTTCTCCCCGAGGAGAAGCAGAGCCGGGAGGCCGGAGAGCATTCAGTGACACCTCTCTGTGTTCTTTCTGGCTTGCTCTACCTCTCTACCTGGGGCTGACCGATCCACCAAGAGACCACAGCAGCGTACTCATGGCATCAAGTTAAATTGTAACTTGCTGTGCAAGTACTTTGCTGGCTCAATAAAGTGAATTTATATGCCTAGCAGCTCCTTCATTTTTTAATTATTTTTCTCAGCCCCTTGATAATGTAGCATATCTGGATGGGTCTACCGGTCATTAGAGTGAATTAGTGAAATCTCTCTGTATAGTTTTTTGTTTGTTTGAGCTTAACAGAGGTGGTTTAAATCATTGGACATGTGAAATGCCTTCTGTGGTGAGTGCGTAGATAATGCTTCATTATAAACAGGCTTAGCTCCTGCAACAGAGAGAGATTAGAACAATTTGCTTCTCTACTGATGGGTAAACTGACATTTTGGTGGCTTTGATACAGAGCTGTTTTCCAGAAAGGGAAAGCCTCTTATATTTCTGTGCGGTTACCAAATAATTTAGCTCTGTGCGCCTGTGCTGAGGGTGTGGGAGCAGAGAACGGTAACATTGGCGCCATGAGGCTGGGGAAGGAGCTGCTGCCCAGAGGAGAGGGACCAGCTCATCCCAGCTCAACTGGGGCTTCCCCACTTTTAACTCTGCAAGTCCCCCGATGTGGGAAACCCGTCAGTCCCAGGTCAGCCTAGCTCAGAGGTGAGGGTGGCTGGTCCCCTAGGCTGGCAGAGCCTGGAAGAGCACAGAATGACAATACCAACAATTACCACTGGCTAGTGAGTCCTAAAGTACGAGCCAGGTACTTAATCTGCATGCCTCATTTCATCCTCAAAACAATGCAAGACAGCACTCCTACCAGCATTTTCCAGGGGAGGAAAACTGAGGCTTGGAGAGATTCCTGGATCTGCTAGAGGGATCCAGGCTGGGAGAGGGCAGAACCAGGTCACACACACAGCTGCCCCCAGGTCCATGGGCTGCCAAGCCCAGCGGCTCTCACACCCAGGAGCATCAGCAGCACTGCAGCTGGCTGGGCACCGGCCCAGAGTTTCTGTTGCAGTGGGATGGGTGGGACCTGAGAATCGGCATTTCTCACAAGTTCCCAGGGGATGCGGATGCTGCTAGTATGGGGACCACACCCTGGGAACACTTCAGGGTCGTCCCACGCTGCCCGTCCAGGAGAGTGCCACTTGGCCCCTGTGCCGTGCTGAAGACCTGAGTTTAGAAGCAACTTCCCCCCGCAAGTACTGCTGAAGTGGGGTCTATGGTTTTTACATGAGGACACTCTGAGGGTACCTTGGGCAGGACCAAAGCAGAGCATCTCCAGGGGGCACCAGTCCCCATTGATCCCAGGTGAAATTCCACCTGAGAACACAGTGTGGCACCCAGTAGACCCTCAGTAGAAATCTGTCAAACAAATGAACTTCTACCTCTGTCTCCCGCCCCTTTGAGGAGCAGTTTTTAAATTAATCCAAGAGCTTGGTTGTTGTTCAGGCAACGCTCAGCTGCGTGATGTGAGGTGGTCAGTCCACCTTTGGCACTGCGGGTGGAGCCAGCAGGAGGGGAGGGCCCTGCACCCGGGCTGCAGTCCCATGACCCCAGTGGGGCCAGTGACGTCCGCTGTCTATGGGGGCAGCTGGAGGCCAGTGCACCTGGCACTATCAGCAGTGCCAGGGTAGAAGAGCCGGCAGCCTCAGGCAAAGCACCTGCAGCTTGAGGATTTTTTTATTTTTATTTCTTAAAAATACTTAGATTACATAAATATTACATAAAAAATACAGGAGATTCCCATATGCCCCACTTCCTACCCCTCCCACATTTTTCCCACATTAACAACATCCTTCTCAGTATGGTACATTTGTTACAATTGATAAACACATTTTGGAGCATTGCCACTAAGCGTGGATTATAGTTTACATTGTAGTTTACACTCTCTCCTGCACAATTTTATAAGTTATGACAAAATATATAATAGCCTGTATCTGTCATTGCAATTTCGGGACAATTTCAGTGTCCCAAAAATGCCCCCATATTACACCTATTTTTTCCTCTCCCTCCCCTCAGAACCTCCAGTGGCCACTGCCTCCACATCAATGACAAAAGTTCTTCCATTGCTAGAATCACAATAAGTCTATAGTAGAATAACGTAAGTCTACTCTAGCCCATCATTCATTCCCCAAACTTGAGGATTTGGGGATGGTGATGCCCACTCCACCTCTAACAGAGAGTGGGCTTAGATCCCATGGGGCAGATGGATGGGACTATCTTGCTTGCAGTTGTAAACTCTCTCTGTTGCATGGGATGGTCATGGTCCATCATCGTCTCCTTGTTAGTTGTCTCCAATGAACTAGAGTAAGCACTGCAACTCTGTTGAGATTCAGGGCCCAACTGGCACAAGGACAGACCAAAGATTTAAGTCTCTTCGACATACACCTAACAACTCTAGTACTAACAATAGGTTCAAGTATAAGGGGCAGAAGAGCCATGCATAGGGAAACCACAGCTGAGTCCAACTCTGTCACACGGAGGAGCATAAATTCCAAAGTAGGGCTCACTGGCAGGGCACCAAACTCCTGAGCTGTCTGCCTTGCCTATAATGTTTGGATGTCTCTAGAGGCCTCAGGAACCCCACTCTTTGAGGCAATATTTTTGTGGCAGTCAATGAGAACCTGCTGAGATGTGTATAACCATAATGTCTGGAATGACCTCCTGACTCACTTTGAAGTCTCTTAGTCATATAAACTCATTTGTCTTTTCCCTTTTCTCCTTTTGGTCAAGGTCTTTTTCCAGTTGCATTGCTAGTTGGTGCTTGGTAGTAATCCCTTGGTGCCAGGGAGGCTTATCCCCAAGAGTCATGTTCCATACTGGGTGTGTGTGGCAGGGGGAGGTAGTGCATTTATATGCTGAGTTTGGCTTAGAGAGACTTTAAGGATTTTTGACACCCATGGGGAAAGCTTGTGGGGAGCTGCAAGGTGGAATTTCAGAAGCCCTTGTCAGGAGTGGTGTTGTAGCACTTTCAAAAATTGGGTAGAGGTGGAGTCAGACTTGCCCCCTCTCAGCTCTGTCACCTTGGGTGGGTTTTAAACTTTTCCTGTGCCTTCTTGAAGACAATGACTATGAAAACATAAAATTTATTATTAGTGCATGGTACATACCAAGCACTAAATAAATGTGAGCCAATGTTTTCTATCATTTTTATTTATCGCTTAACCAACCCTGAGCCTCAGTTTCTCCATCTCTGAAAAGAGAACAAAAATACAACTTACCTGCCATGGGAGTTGAGGACCAGGAGACCCCACGAATATGAAGTACCGTGCACCATGCTTGGATGCCTGGAGAGCCCTTGATAAATGTCGGTGCTCGTTATTCCTGATCACCTTCTTGATCACCTTTCTAGGTCAAAGTCCTTCAAAAATCTGATGGAAGCTGCAGACCCAGGAAAAATACATATATAATGACATTTTGCACATCGCATCAGAGAGTTTCACCCCCTAAGCTGTCTCTTGAGCCGGTTAAGAATCTCTGCAGTGCCCACAAAAATAAGTCACTTAGACCACTATGTAATGGTGAATTCTCTGTGTCTGCACATTCCCTCTTCTCAGCTCCTGGTACCATCTCCACTGCTTGCTGTTTTGGGACACTCTAGGTAGGATGAAAGTTTTTCCAATTCACAGTAGAATGCTTAGAGACTGGCAAGATCTTCTACTTTTACCAGCTTTGATGTTATTTTCATTTTAAAAGAGACTTCCAGGAAAAGGCAGAATCTAGCCAAAGGAATGTATTACTAAGGGTGGAATTGGAGGTAATTCCATAGGTCACCAAGGAGAGGATGTTTTTAGCCTTGATGAAGCCTAGGTCCCGGTGAGGTTTGAGGGTGGGTGGGAGTGGGATGGTGGGAAGTTATCAGGAAGGTGAAAGGAATAAAAGCATTCAGTTACCTGGCCTCCTTGGTCACCTTTAAGTCCAGTCAGTTCCTCTTCCAGTCATAGCTCCCACAGACCGCACTTTATGTTGTATTCTTTATAATGAGCGAAAACAGATGGTGTGGTAAACTTTAAGAAAGTCAACCACCACCGTGGTCCTGCCTAGAAAAGTAAAATTTTATGTTTTCCACAAATAAAAGATGAAAACAGCCTTCAAAGCCTGTCCCTGAACAGAAATACCTTAAAGTGAGGTTTGCTGCTTTTAGAAGCCATGACCCCTATTGGCCTTTCAACAAGGCAATTTTCAATAAGGCAAGTTCTGGCATCTGGGAAGACTGGCTGTTTCCCTTGTTGCCAGGGAAATAATTTCAAAGTGGAACAACCCCTGATTCCCAGTCCCCAGCAATCTCCAAAATAATACACACTCTTAAGGAAAAAAAATCTAAACAAAACAATAGCACAAAACCCAACACATTACTGTACATTAGGAAGGTTTTTTCTTCCCAACTGAAGGGATGAAAGGGCATCATAATTTTGTTTTCAAATGTGTTTAAGAACCTGTTATTAAAACGGAATTAAACCCAAGTCCCAGGGCTGCAGCTCTACAACTACGGGGAGATAATCTTGATAATGCGATTAGCGCCTTCTTGAATGGAGCTGGGAGAGGAAGAGAAAGATAGATGCCGAAGCCGGAGCTCCGTGCGTCTGTTGCCACCTGCTCGTGGCCACGCAGGCCTTGCGGTCTGAACCCAGATGCACCTGCCAACCGCAAGACTGACCACGTTGGGAGATGTGAGGGGCCTTAACAATAAGCCGGATCCAAGTAGCAGATGTCTGTGGACTGCTCTTTATGTATCAGACACAGCGCCCACCACTGCATACGTTTTCTCATTTCTGCCCTGTGGGACAGATACTGTGATAGTTACCACTTTTTCAGGTGAGAAAACCGAGGTGCAGCAACTTCCCTAAAGTTATAGCAGAGCTGGGATTCAGACCCAAGCCTGGGCCCTGCAGCGCTCTGCCTGTTTCCACCACCAGCCACGACAGGATGGTGTGGCTGGATCCTTCCATGGAGAAGACGAGGATCAGCTGGAGTACTTTTTTATTCAGTAGAAATTCCCACCACCCCTAGCGGAAGAGCCGGCCACCTGTAACTGCTGCTGAAAGCACCCCTGTGAGGAATGGAAGTGAGCAAATCGGAGGTTCTTTGTTTATGGTATAGCTTGCCTTTGGCTTTTTAAAAATCTATCCAGAAAACAGCACCCTCTCTGTACCTCTGCCTCACGGACTCTTTGCATGGCAGGCCTGGGAAATCTGCACCCCCGTGGCACCACACTTGTATCCTTGAAGTCAGAATAGCGTTGTTGGTTTGCAGGGGCCCCAGGAAAGAAGGAAATACACAATCCTTGAGTCCTGGCTCTGTGCTCTGCCCTTTCTACAGCCTTTTTATTTAAGAGAGTTCATGTCAAGGTCATGAAAATCCTCCGAGGGAGATGATGCTGTTCATCCCATCTGTAGAGGAGAAAGTTGAGGCACAGAGAACCTAAGGGATGCTTGAGCCAAAGAGAAGGGATGAGGCCCAATAGCAGAGGTCAGAGGCAGGAAGAAGGGCGGTGAGGCCAGGAGGAAGGGCTGTGATGCCAGGAAGAAGGGCCATGAGGACAGGAAGAAGGGCCGTGAGGCCAGGAAGAAGGGCCACGAGGCCAGGCTGCTGTCTGCCGCTCCATCTGCACATCTCTCTAGCCCTCCCTGCCTGGTCCAGCCCTCCTGTTCTGTCAGATGATCTTCTCCTGATGCCTCCGGGCCTTTGACCAACTGAACATCACCGCGTGAAGAGGAGAGTCACATACTTTTCTGTAAAAGGCCGGAATGTGTTTTAGGCTTTGTGGGCCCCTGTTGCAACTACTCAGCTCCACCGTTGTAGTGTGAAAGCAGCTCTAGAGGACGCACAAACGAATGGGCATGTCTGTGTTCCAGTAAAACTTGGTTTACACAAATAGGTGGCGGGTAGAGGTTTCCAGCCCCCATAAGACTGTGGCTTCTGAAGTCAAATGCACCTGGTGTAGAGTCGCAGCTTCACCACTTGGCGGTTGGGTGACACCGGAAGGTTCTTCACCTCCTTGAGCCTCAGTTTCTTCATCTACAAAGTGGGTCTCTAATTGTCCGTACCTCATAGGGTTTTGTGAATGTCTGTGTGTGCCCTGGGGCGGGGCTGAGGAGGGAGGGGGTAGAGACAGGAGAAGGTCCCCAGGGAGAGGTCAGTCTCCTCTACCTCATCATCACTTTCCCCCCACCTTTGGCCAGAGGCCTGTACCCAAGTGGAAGCAGCCATTTCCTGCAGAGATTGCCTTGTCACTAGGTATTTGTTTGGACCCACATCCAAAGGCGACCTCTGGGACCGTCCTCAGTGTGGGGCCAGTGGGACGCCGGCACACAGGCTGAGGCAGGCGGCCACATGCTTGGGGCTGGGGGTGGGGAGCTCATACCCCCGGACCTGCACGTGCGGGGTGGGCGTCATGGGCGTCGCCTTCAGGACTGAGCACGAGCTGACATCAGGCCTCGGGAGAAGGTGGCTCACCAGCAGCCGGCCACGCACAGCCGCTCTTCCCTCAAGATGTGGCACTGGTGTGGAGAAAGTGGCCATGATGGCTGCTGGGGGTAGGGAATGGGAGGAAGAGAGGAGATGGGGGGCATTTTCGGGACTTGGAGTTGTCCTGGGTGATGCTGTAGGGACAGTTACTGGACATTGTATGTCCTCCCATGGCCCACTGGGTGGACTGTGGGAGAGTGAGGGCTATGATGTGGACCTTTGACCATGAGGTGCAGCGGTGCTCAGAGATGTATTCACCAAATGCAATGAATGTCTCATGATGATGGAGGAGATTGTTGTTATGGGGGAAGGAGTGGGATGAGGGGGATGGGGGGTATATGGGGACCTCATATTTTTTTAATGTAACGTTAAAAAAATAAAGACCAAAAAATTGAAAAAAAGAAGTGTGGGGTGAGCGGATACAGCTCAGCGGTCGAGCACCTGCCTCCCATGCTACGAGGTCCCTGGTACCTCCTAAAAACAAAACAAACAAATGAAGAAAACAGCTCTCATGGGGGGGGGCGGATGTAGCTCATGGGTCAAGTGCCTGCTTCCTCTGTACGAGGTCCTGGGTTCAAAACTTGGTGCCTCCTTAAAGAAAAACATGCAACTTTTGGGGAACAATTTCTCTTTTTCATGAAGTAATTATCTTCCAATACTGGTCTTTATTGGTATCATTTTATTAGTGGGGTGTGTGTGTACAAGTGTGTGTCTGTGTATATTTGTACACATGTGTCTGTGTATGTATGTATGTATGTATTTGCATGAGGGTGTGTATACATGTATGTGCAACTGTGTATGTCAGTGAGTGTGTATGTATGCATGTATATACTCATATGCATGTATGTGTGTATGTATATGAGTGTGTATTTATTGTGTGTATGTATGCACAAATATATGGTTGTGAGAGTATGTGCATTTGTGTGTGTGTAGGTATGTATACGTGTGTGCGAGTGTGAGTGTGTGTGTGAGTATGAGCGCATGTGTGCTGGAGAAGAAGGGCAGGCCATTGATGAGGAACACCTCTCCTCGCTCTTGAACTTCATTTTCCTAAGCCTAATGCTATTTATCGAGCACCTATCACCTGCCAGGTACTAGGATGCTTTTCATCCGTCATCGCCAAAATGTCTATTTTTAAACGGTCCATATTAGAATTATTCTCCCTACTTTGCAAATGGTGCAAGGGGCCTCCAGCAAGAAGGGAACTTGCTTGTCCAAGGCCACACAGGGATTGTCGGGGGCCAAGCTCAGGCCTGCCTGGCACAGACATGCACGTTCTTTCTTCCTTCTTGGCCGACCTGCCACCACCCCCTGCACCACCCACTCTGCAGAACCGCTATGCAGGTGGTATTTCCATAGTTTTCTTTTCCCTGTAGAGTCAAAAGGATGCTAACACATTTTATATCCTGTCATCACAAGACACTGAGTTACACTACTACCACATGACATGCTGGGTTATTTTTCTGTGCCTGTGGCCCTTAGAAAATTTAAAAAGTGACCCACTCCTATCATGGATCCAGGAACTTTTGCTTCATTGCAAAAGCCAGTGGTGCCCATGCTTGTGCACGCATCAGAATCATCTGGTAAGCTGGTTAAAAATCAAACACAACACTGGCCCTGATCCCCACCCCACAACCTCAGCAGCAGCAGGGCCAGGAATCTGCATTTTATCCAGTTCCCCTCCAGGGGGTTCTGGTGATTTTGACCAGCCTAATGTTTGAGAACCACAGCCTAAGTGACCCCCCGTCCAGGTGTGGGACTGGCTCTCTGTGCTTCGGGAGGCTTTTGAGGGCGCCCTCGTGACCCTTGTTGCTCTCCCCCATGCTCCATCAGAGGTGGTCCTGTCCACACGGCATCTGTAACAGGCGCTGTGACCAGCTCCAGCCGGCGCCACTCCAGCAGCATCCCAGCCGGCACCTGTGGGAAGGATGGCAGGTAACCGAATGAACACCAACAGGGGATCTGAGCCGACGGAGCACACCTTTCGTTATCTTCTAGAACCTCTGAATAGGTTCTGTAGCTGCCTCGTCTTCTTGCATTGAAAATGTGTTATCCCTGTTTGCTGTGCAACCTTTTCATCCCATGGAATCGTTGGGCATCAAAGAAATGGCATTTATCCATTCGGCTGATAGAGTGTTTGATGAATAAGTTATGCAACAGTTTCATTTCCCATCGAAATAAATTATTGAAGTGCTATACATTTATACTTGGTGTTGAGAAGCCCAATGTCGCAAAAGTCAAGCCTCAGATGCTTGTTAGTGTTGGGATGGGGGTGGGAGGGCAGAATGGTGGCGTGGCTGTAGGATGAGGGCACTGCGGGATGACACCGGGCCTGGGATCAAAGCTGCTTCCACCGCACACTTAGCTCTGCGGGCTCCTGCCAGGAACATCGCCTCCCGGTGCCTTGGTTTCCTGACGTGAAAGTGGAGGTGATAATAGTCCTTGCTTCCCAACAATGCTGCCAGGATTCAACTAACAAAAGCCCACCGAGTTTCTGGCACCGTGCGTGACCCATCGTCAAGTGCTGGGTCCGCGTGAGCGGGGACCAGGGCAGCTTTTCTTGCTCCACTTGCCTTGCTAGGACACAGCCGCCTTTTTGTAAAGGTGGGTAACAGTCAGCCCCCCACCACCGAGGGTTGACACCCACCGCCAGGGGCCACAGGCTTTGTTTTCCTTTTGCAAGGAAGGAAAGGGTTTGCCGAGAGAGAAACGTAGAGATTCAGAATTTTTAGAGTGCCTGGGAAAGATACATACTGCCTTTGCCAGCCGTCACGCCCATGTGACAGATGGGGAAAGCGAGGCAGAGGCCCTGCTGCCCTCTGGAGCTAGCCTGGAGGCCGTCGGTGTCCTCCAAGCCTTGGTCTGCAGCTTCCCCTCCAGGCCTGGCCCTTCTGAAGGTCTGAATTGCCCTGAGGAGGAGTCTGGAAGGTGTGGAGACCCAGGACTGACAGCCGTTCGCCGCCTTCCCCCTCCCCTCACTGCCTCAGTGCACAGAAGTTGAGGAAATTGTTGTTTTAGCAAGAACATTAGAGATTTGTGCCTTCTCTTATCCTTGTTCCTCTGATTATGCTAGTTTGAGGGTATGAATTAATCTCCGACACAGGGACACTGAATAAATTGTGCTTTTGCAGTCAGGCTGGCTGTGTTTTATCTGAACCAAACAACTGACTTTAACCTGAGGCAGATTTCTCTTCAGATTGTAATTATTCTGCAACAAACAGAAAATGGGAAGGGCCTTCCCAGTGGGAACGGTGCCTGCTGTCTGGAAGGATCCCCACTGGAAATCTTAAAAATTTATTGTCTTTAAATTGATCTGGATAACAAGCATTTGCCGTCCAGCCTTCCCCTGTTATATGTAGATGAGTTCTCAAAAAAGAAAAAAGAAAAATGAATGAAAATTGATTTCATTTTCAGGTTACATGCAATTCCATTGGTCTCTTAGTGATCAAATTGCTCCTTGAAGCCAAACCAGAGCAAAACCCTGCCTATCTACACTTAACACCTTCAAATCCATCTTCTTCATCTTCCTTTTGAAAATCAGAATCCTTTAAGCTCCAGTCCTAGGAATGAACTCTGATGTGACAGATGCTCAGATAGGAAGATAGCTGGGAGGAGGAGACTGATTCTAATGTTGCTTTAAAACTGTTTATTATGCTTCCAAAGAGACTTTTCTGTCCCTCTCAATTATTTAGGTAACAAGAAGGAAAATGGGGGGAAATCAAAATCCCCAAGAACTCGGGAACTTTTTATGTAATTTCTTTCTTGTAAGTAGACGAGCCTTAAAGTCTTAAATTAAGACCTTTGAGCACAATCCCATTCCCTCCAGCCTGGTCCGTGGGTGCCCAACGTTCTCCTCCAGAACAATCTACTTCCCAGGTCCCCAGGCGAGTCTGCAGCGGCTAGGTGGCGGTCCTCCTTCCCCGCTGTTCCCATGGCTGACCCCTGCGTGAGTCATGAGGTGGCAGTGCCTGCGCTGTGTGCAGGTGTGGCTCCTTTGCCCAGCCTCCTTTTTTTTTTTTTTTTTTTTTTTCAGTTTCAGGGGGCTTGGATTGAACCCGGGGCCTCGTATGTGGGAAGCTGGCACCCAACCACTGATCCACATCGGCTCCCCTTTACCCAGCTTTTTAAAATGAAGAAGGGCAAATTCTTTCCTGTAATTTCTTTTGTGAAACCCCAGGAGCGCCGTCAGCCCCTCCCCCTCGCTGCCCGCCATGGGCCACCTTGCTTCCCTTTCTGAAGCAGCAGGTCGGGGCCCAAGAGGGACCCTGGCCTTGGCTGGTGAGGACAGCACGAGGCTGCTGCGGTGCGGCCATCCTCAGGCCACCTGATAGCCCCAGCCCTTCGTGGGTCACACCCAGGCACCCGCCCCTCGCGGAACTGCGAAGTCCCCACTGTGTGCCCAGAGGACTGCGGCCACCTCCCCTCGCCATCCCACCTCCCCTTGCCATCCTCCCGGGGACCCGCATCCGAGGTGGCGTAGAAGGCTTTAGAAGGAGCTGGGACCCCCTTCTCAGGCGAGGACGCTGAGCTCTAAAGCCCCAGGGTCTCCTGGCCCCAAGGGCCGGGTGCTGCCTCTGGGCGAGCAGGTGGCCTCGGAGGGGCTGACCGCTTCCCTGGGGGATTGCGCAGTTCTCCACTGTCCTGCCTCTCCCCGCCTCCCCGCCTGCCTCTCCTCACCCCACTCTCTCCTCTGGTGAGTCAGTGGGTGTTCTCTCCCTCCCTCGCTCCCTCCCAGAAGGTTGATTCTTCTCTAAAACCCTGTCAGCTGCTGCTTACCCGTGCCTAGGTCAGGCGAGAGGTTGTCACAGGAATTAAACCATAAATGCGATCTGCTCTTCTGTACATGTGTCTCAGAGCTTTTATTTTTGAAAAAATAAATAATAGAAGAAGTACACACTAATGGCACGAAGCCGGCTGCCGCTCACGTTGCTTGACATCAATTTGTAACTGTGATCTGTGATGTATTTAAAAGGCGTTTGTGTTTGGAATTCTCTTCTCTTGAAAGTATTCTGGGTGCAGAGTAGAAGCCACACGGAGGCCCTGGAGACCCTCTCAAACAGAGAACATTTATCATTACCATCGGACAAAGGGGGATTTTTCAGAGATTTATGTTTTTCGTAAATCTCTTTTAACCCACTGTTACCAAGGGGTTTCTCCTGTCGCTGGGGAAGGATGAGGAATTGTACCAGAGAGAGCCCTTGCTGGAGGCCGGGAGCCCAGGCTGGGGTGTCCACCGCCCACCTCTGCCCCAGCCTGGGAAGACCTCACACTCTTCTCCCGGAGAGTAGATTTGGTTCACGTCTCCAGGCTGCTTAGGACCGCTCAGGGGTTGTTGGTTCAGCAGCTGTTTTGAACAAACCGAGTATGGGCAGCTAGGGCCCAGACCCTCGGCTGCTGCGCCCCGAGCGTTGCTGACTGGCACAGGTTGGGTTCTCCGGGAGGCAGGTGCAGAGGTAGAGCTGGGCGTGTGAAGGGCCTACTGGGGAGGGGTGCATGTGAAAGAAAAGGGAAGGCAGGGGGAGCTGTCAGACCACGATGGGACCCGACAGAGCTCAGCCAGCCCAAAGGGCCCTCCAGAGCAAGGTGGGCCCTTCAAGGAGTCTTGCCTGGTGGGTGGCCAGGCCCTGATTCTCCCCCCTTTGCTCAGTCATTAGCCAAGGGCCACCCTGGGAAGGGGAGACCTAGGTTCCAACACTGAGACTACCTGTAGGAGCTGGCAGGGGGGCCTGTTGGCAAACTGCACTCCTCAGAGCTGCAAATCCCGGCCTGAAGTGGGAGCGAGGGCGTGTGCCCACGTTGCCACCCGGCTCCCACTCAAATCCCAGCAGGAGAGTCTGCACCCCTGATTGTGCGGTCTGTGTTTTGGCAGTGTGGACCTCACTTGCTCTCTGTCCAGCAGGACACCTTGTGCAGTGACAGGCCAGAAGCATGGACGCCACCCCTCCTGCTTTCTGCTAGACTCGAGCCCGTGCTTCTTTCTGTGACTTTGGCCAGGTCACTTAGCCTCTGAGCCTACATTTCCTGACCCTTCTGGTCCTCATCAAAATTCCTATCTTGCCTCTCTTGTAAAGGATCAAATAAGAAAATGGAAGCAAAAGTACTTTTCTTAAGTACCGAGTGCTGTAAGGCCTTATTAGTCACTCAAGCGAAGGTGAGCAATCTATTTTTGTTTTGGTTTATTCTGTGCTCATAAATAATTGCTTTTGGTAATTGCAATTGGAGATGCAAACAGGGATGTGTGTTGCCAAAAGATGCTCCAAGCTCCCTCTGGAGATTCTGCTGTTTTCTTATTGACCAAGCACCACCCTGGGACTGGGAGGCCTTGGACCTACCTCTGTAGGAAGGGCGTGCGGGCTATTTTCTAGCATTTGGGTCTTTATTCTACCATTGATTCCGATTTTCACACTTTTCCCATGAGTCTGAGGCTTGGGCTCTTCAAAGATTGGAGCCTTAGCTTTCTGTACAGCATACATGACCCTTCTTAGCAGTACATCTTTGCCAGGGGTGGCGGCTCTCTCAGCCCTCCATGCATCTGGTCTACCAGAAGCTTGGTATTACGGAGGAAGCAAGGATGTTTCATTTGTTAGATATGGGGCCCAAATTCCAGTGGCCTGACCTTCCCTGTATGATGTGGGGCAAGGTGCCTGACCTCTCGCAAGCCTCAGTTTCCCCTACCTGTCAATGGGCGATCACAATTCCTATTGCATAGGGTGGTCGTGGGACCTAAAAGAAATAAGGTATGAAAGCTGCCAGGTCAGAACTTGGCATACAGTAGGTGCCCACACTCTGTTCCTCTCTATTTTTGCCCCTTCCTCACTCTAATCCAAGGATTCTCAACCAGGCGTGGTTTTACCACCCAACCAAGGGGACATCTGGCAGTGTCTGGAGACTTTCGGTTGTCTCACTTGGAGCAGGGGTGATCCTGGCATCTGGTGGGTAGGGACTGGGAATGCTGCTAAACATCTCACAGTGAACAAGACAGCGCCTCCATGACAAAGGATTACCTGGCCCCATTGTCTACTCACCCACCCACTCATCAAAATAAAAGACTTATTTTGCTCCAGTTCACTGGGCACAAACCCTTGGCTTGCTCATGGTCAGGTTGGAGATCCGCTCAACATCTACTTTTCTTTCCTCTCAGACTTTCAGAGAAGGGCAGCAGAGTTTTCCTTAATTCGCAAATAAGTTTTTTTTTTTTTAGGATTGTTAGAAACATTCTAATTTCATGATGCTAGGGAAGGAATTTCTATATAAAATGGAGAAAAATAAAAACAAAAATAAATGTCTATGTCTTTTTTTTTTACCCCTGAGAGAAAGTCCATTTACTGTTCTTAAATCAGAACTTAAAATATCTATCAAATCACCCAGGAAAACCCAGTAGCAGAAATATTCTATACCTCTTTTTAATTCACAGTTTTTCCTTTCCTTCCTTCATTCTTTTTTAGAGCTTATTTCCATTCGGAAGTTCTTGCCCTGTATTTTCTAAAAATTGGAAAATCAGACCCTTAATTTGTGTGTCTGCGATTGCCTGCGAGCCAGCTGGGGAGTGCAGATTCGAAGGAGCCGTTTCAGAACATTCCATTTTCCCATTAGCATGAGTCCCGTGCACCTTTGTGCTACTCTCTTCAGTGAGGAGAATATTACAAAACCACTTTCTAATTATTGCTGGCCTTTTAGTCTTTTAGAGCTTCCGCGCAGCCTAGAAATGAACATCCCTGCCTGAGAATTGTGTCTTTTTTATTTTTTTATTTTCCTTTTGGAGACATGTCGTCCCCACGGGATTATTTATGAAGCCTGCGCTGGCAGAATTTGTTTAATGTGTGTGGCCTGGGTGGCCTCACAGAGGTCAAGACCACAAAGAGAAGAGCAGCTCTTAGTTAATTTGCATTCCCAGGGTCTGCTCGGGAACAAAGGCCCACCGCATGCTGCAGCCTTCACTTCATGGTTGGCTTATTTTGGTTCATTTCCTCCAAATTGAGTGGTAGATTAAGAAGGGAAAAAAGAGTGTAAGTAAGAAAGAAAGCGTCAGGTTTCCTCTCACGTGGCCCCTGCCCAATGTCCTCAGCCAGGTCATGGTCGCATCCGAGCGAAGGAGGATCCTTTGACCATGGTTGGCCCGAGCCTCCCTTTAGACAGGCGATTCCATAACTGTCAGGTTCTTTCCTGAAGAGCTCCCAGGCCAAGGACTACCCGGTTTCCTTGGAAAGCTCGGCTGTCTTCCGTTCCACCCAAAGAAGCAGATGGCGCCTGCGCCGGCTGTGTTCATTCAGGACGCTTTGGTACAGATGACACAATTGCTCTCTGCAAGTTTGGGCAGAGAAATAATTTATTAAAGCTACTGAATATCTCGCAGAATCTTCAGGGCAGCTCACAGCAGGGAACCGGGCAGAGTTGCTTTGTGGGGATGACAGTGCCATCCACTGGCGCGGACACCACTCACTGCAGCCCCGATGTTGGGCACCAGGCGCCACCTCTGCGCTGCCGCCATGGCGGTCTCTGGGATCTGGAAGGAGCAGCCGCACCCTTGTCCAAGACCTGCCCAGGCCCATTTCTTCCAGCCACGAGCTTCTATCTCGGAGTCTGGCTCAGGCACAGCCCGATTGGTGGAGCCCGTTTCACACTCAGGGGAGGCTGCGAGAAGTTTCTGGTTTCTAATTCAGGGAAGATGTGAACTCATAAGGTGGGGAATGCCCCAAGCATAGAAAAGGCGTTCCGAGTGCAGGTGGACCAAAGGCCCAATGCTGGTGGCAAGGCCTTGCCTTGAGTCTTCACGCCACGATGGGCTGGAGGTTTCAAGGGGAGCAGAGGGGAGAGCTGGCTAGCATTTCCACGGTCCTTTGCTTCCCATCAGAGGCATAAGTAAGCTGAGGCTCACTGAGATTTTACCAGTCCTACTTCTAATCTTTGGCTGAAAATAAGTTCTGCACCCAGCTGACCAGTGCTAATCCCCAGAGCTGGCATGGGCCTGGACTTGGTGTAGTTCATACAATCCTCAGCCAAGCTCTGTGGACTCCTTGGGTGATGGTCCCCAAGTGACCAGGTGCTCAGACCTCTCCTATTTCCTAACCCAAGGCAGAAATCCCAGGTCTGTGGTGATTCCGTTGTTTTGAAATAGGAACCCAGGATGGCTCCAACCAGAGGCATGTGTGATGGGAAAGAAATCCCAGATGCTGGAGAGGAAGGTGCCTTTGGGGTCATCAGGACCAGCCCCCACATTTCAAAGGTGGAGAGAGCAGCTGGAGAGGGGACACCAGCTGGAGTGGGGTATGCTGCGTGATAAGTACCACACACTGGTCCACTAAAACAATAGGAATTCATCAGCTCACGATTCTGGAGGTCAAAGGCACAAATCAAGGGGTCAGTAGGCCATACTTCCTCAGAAGTCTGTTGGGTTCTGGGGATGGCTGGCCTCCAATCCCTGATGTCATTCATTCTCTGCCTCTGTCACATAGCCATCACGCCCTTTGTCTCCACACTGGAGGTCTCTCTTTTGTGAGATTTTCTCTCCTTAAGGACATCAGTCATACTGGATTATATTAGATTAAAGTTGATCCTAATCCAGGTTGGCCTCATCTTAATTAATAACATCTTCGAAGGTCCTATTAAAAAATGAGTTCACGTGCACAAGACTGGGGGTAAGAATTAAACATGTCTTTTTGGGGGAAACAATTCAACCCATAACACTTTGTATTCATTCACACATTGTATAGTAAGGACCTGCCTAGGACGCAGGCCGTGGAAATGAAGGAGACCAGATGCCAGAGAGTTTTGAAATGGACACTCACAAGGAATTGACATGACATATGCCTTCTTCATAAACACTTCCTCATGTCCTTGAGCCAGTAGACTCAACTCCTCCTGAGTTTTCTCCTCCCAGGCTAAGGAACATTAACCTCTCTAACGTTCAGAGTCTTAAAGAAGTCCCTCCGAGATCATCGGTCCAGGGTTCCTCACGGTGTGGTCCTCAGCACCTCACGGTGTGCTTCCCGCAGCAGATTCACCAGGGAACACTGGTTAAGGACACATATTTCCTGCCCCATCTCCAGACCCACTGAAGCAGACTCCAGGATGATGCCCTGGAATCTGAGTTTTAACAAAGCTTTTCAAGTAATTCTTATAAATTCAGGAACCACTAATCTAATCCAACCTCCAATGGATAAGGAAACCGAGGCCCAGAGAAGAACAGAAATTTGCTCAAAGATGAACAGGCAGTGCAAGCAGAGCTGAGCCTAGAACTTCCAAATCATATCTTGGAATTCCTGCAGCCACTGACTTTCTGGCTCCTCTAGAAGCTCTTTTTCTGGTAACTAAACTAGGATTCAGTGAACAGTAGAATTAAAAATGAAGCTTGTTTTATGCTAAGAAAATCTTTTCCACAAAGTGGTAAAATGCATTCTGTCTTAAATGTGAGCTTGTTGTCTTAAGGGTTTGATAAGTTTGGAGGACCCAAAGCTGAAAGCAAGGCTTACTCTAGACTGGGAAGGCACTTCCTTGGTGCCAGACAGGTGCTTAATGGCTTGCCCTCCGCCATTCCTTTGATACTCTCAGCACCCCGTGGGAGTAGATGTTACCTTTCCCAGGTGGGTTTTATTTGTGCAGCCCAGCGTTTGCCGTTCAGAGGCCTTGTCACTCACTAAGATGAGTTGGAGTGGCTGAAAGCCAGTTCTAAGTGGGTGCTGACTGCCAAGACCCAATGGGATGCAGCCATTGATATTTCTATGGCAGCGTAAGTGGGCCCTGTAGCTGGAGCTACATAGAGGGTAGATTCAAAACCCAAATCAACAGGATGTCACTACCTACAGGTGTGCTCAGTCTGGTTGTAACATCAGGGCTCCCACGTTCCCTTGTTTAGAGGCGCCCTGCACTGGTGTTGAGGTCAGGCTCATGATGCTGGTTATTTGGACAGACGGACTTGGCAAGACTCTTTTCACATAGCCCCTCAGAAGAATTGGTTTGTTACTTCTGCCAGGGAGCATCTTGACTACCTGGAGCAGGGGCCCACAGCAAGGTTGGTCACTCACTGACTTGACATTGAGGGGTAGCTTGGAGAAATCACCTCCTCAGAGTTGCAAATGCTGAGCAGCAGGGGGTGGCACCCGATGTCTGGTATGAGATGACTGGAGAGGTTGCAGATGGGTTCTGGGGGCCTCTCCAGCATTGGCTGGTCTTCCTTGCAATATTGGTCCTTCTGTTTGGAGATGCTCCAGGGTCCTTGGTTCCCAGAAAGGTGTGGGGCACTGGGTAAGTAGAGCTAGCCTGACATCACCCCACCCTCCACACTCCCTCCTCTCCCTTATTATTTCTTTTATGTCCCTTTACGTGTCTCCATCATTAGAATTTAAATTTCAGAGTTGGACTTTGCCTTCTTCTAACGCCTTCTGCAGATGCTTCCAGGCCTGACATATAGAAGGTGCATAGTAAAAATTTTGTGAGGTGAATGTGCTCAAATTTTTTTGTTGGTTGAATGAGAAATAGAGACTCCCTGAGAACAGCCAAGTTTATTCTCAGAGAAACTTTGGGACATGTCTGATAGAGTAGAGATATCCCCTCTTGCCATGTGGGCCCTTTCTGTATTCTTTTTCTCTGACAGTCTGTGACTTTCCTGCTGGCTTTGCTCCACAACTCATGTATGTTGGTCCCCTCCCAGTCTAAGCACAAGAGGAAGCACTGAAAAGGGGCAACGAATGTAGAGGAGGCAAAGGAGAGCCCAACTTGATCTGTTGGAAGGTGGAGGAGAGACTAACGCATGGGACTTGAGAATCTCCAAGCAAAACCCCAAGGATAAGATTTTACTGGTCCAGAATTTTTCAGTTAGGAAGAGCAAGCTGGCATCCCTCCCCGCATGCTGGCATCTGTCCATTTGGAATAAGCTGCTGTCTCCCCTCCTGGGGTTATAAAGCCGGGTGATCTTTAATTATGCTCATCCCTCTGCCCCAGGGCCTCAGCTGAAATAATCTGTTGCATTGTGCTCTGTTCCCTCTACAAACATGAGTTGTCAGGTCCTCTTTGTCCCTCTTGAGACATTGACTGAGCTTAATGTTAGGAGTATTGACCTTGATTCCTAACCATGTGTTTAGACAGCCAAGGGACCTCAGTGAGATCACTTTCACCTCCCTGAGCCTGAGTTCCCATCTATATGATGAAAAAGATTATACTTGTTCTGTCCTATAAGGAGGAGGGTTGTGGGGCCAAATAAAATAATGGATGAGAGCCCCAAAATGGAAACAACCCAAATATCCATCAACTGATGGGTGGCTAAACAAAGTTTAGTGTATCTGCACAATGAAATGTTATTTGGCAAAAAAAAAAAAAAAAGGGAATTATGTTCTGATACATGCCACAACATGGATGGAAACATGATGCTCAGTAAAAGAAGCCAGACACAAAAGGCCAAATACTGTGCTTCCATTCATGTGGACTGTCCAGAGGGAGCAAATCCTTTGAGACAGAAAGTAGATGAATCATTGTCAGGAGCTAGGGGAGGGGAGAATGGGAAGTGACTGCTTATTTCTTTTCAGGGTAAAGGAAATGTTCTGGAATTATATATGGTGATAGTTACACAACTTTGTGAATATATTAAAATCCACAGGATTTTTACCAGGGAAATGATGGGATGGGAATTATATCTCAATAAAGTAGATACATAAACACACAAATAATGGATGGGAAAAGACTATTGTAAGTCTCTGACAGTGGAGTGTTATCAACATCATCTTCACATCTTGCTATTTATTCTGTGCCTTCTTTGTGCCAGGCATGTGGCAGGGGTTTGGCATACCTTACTTTGCATGATAGATATCATCATCTTTATTTTGCAGAGACTGAGGATCAGAGAAGTTAAGGAACATGACTACATTAGTCATCCAAAGGGGTGCTGATGCAAAATACCAGAAATCTGTTGGCTTTTATAAAGGGTATTTATTTGGGGTAGAGGCTTACATTTACCAGGCCATAAAGCATAAGTTACTTTCCTCACCAAAATCTATTGCCTCGTCTTGAGGCAAGATGGCTGCCACCATCTGCCAAGAGTCCAGGCTTCTTGGATTCTTTTCTTTCTGGGGCTCCATTTCTCTCGGGGCTCAGCTGCTGTGCTTGCTTCACAAGGCCAGTTGTAGACTATCAGGTGAACAGCTCTGTCTCTCTCTTCAGGGCTTTTACTGTGTCTAAGAAGCCATCTCTATTCCTCTGTGCTCTTTTCCTGTGTTTTCACTTCCCAGGTTCCAGCTCAAAACTCTCAACTCTGTCCTTTGCCATGTCTTTTCTCTGTAAGTCCCCACCCATCAAGGGACAGGAACTCTCTGTCCCAATCAAAGTCCTAATCATAAGTTAATCAATTAAAAGCGATACCTCTGACAGACGAGTTTACAAACATAATCCAATAACTGTTTTTGAAATTCATAAACAATGACAAATTGCTACAGTCCACCCTCTGAATTCCAGAAAGACATTACAATATTCAAAAAACCTTAATCAGTAACAATACTAAGGACAAAATAATTTCATAATCAATTTAAAGGAGTACAGTTTATCTTGGGGCAAAGTCCCATCTGCTGTAGACCTCGGAAATTTGCAAAACCATTTATCTGCTTCTAATACACAAATGGAGAAAGGATAAACATTTTCATTATCATAAGGAGAAATTGGAATGGAAATATGAGTATGGATCCTCTACAGTTCAGTAAACCTACAGGACATGCTTCATTAGATGTCAAAGACTGAGAGTCATTCTTAAGACCATGATTTCTTTTCCCTGGGCCCTTATGGGAACCCACACTTTCCACAGCCCTGCCCAATGGCCATTTTCTTGGTTCCACCCTCATCAAGTGTCTGGGTGTAGACAAAGCTCTAGACCTCACTCTCCAAGAACTTTGGAGTGATTGCCACACCTTATCCAATCTTTGGGTTAGAGACTTAACCCCCTAATACAGTGAAGGGAAGACCACATCCTACCTAACCTTTGGCATAAGGCTTAGCCTTCTCAGAGCAACGAGTTGACCACCTGGCCTTCCCTAATCCATGGGGGATTACCCTCTCAGTACCCTCGGGCAGCAAAACTCTCCCCAAACATTGGATGGGAGCATCCAGCCTCTTCAACTGCTGGGTCAGACTCACCCTTTCTGTACACATGGGTGGGGTTCCTCTCTTGGCCCAACGTGATGTCTTAATTCCAGAACTCAACTTCCATAATTTTCCTCTCAAAGCCATTTTTCCTTCCATCTCTCCCCTGCATGTCCCTTTTAGTCCAGGCTGACAGTGATTTTGTCCATACAGCTCTCTCAAAAAGCTTGTTGGTTTAGCATGCAGGAAGCAGGGGTCCAAGCCATCAGATAGTAAGACTTTCCACAAGTCTTTCCTAGATAACTGCATTTTTAATCATAATTTACAAGTTCCAAGTTTAGTTAAGTCCTCAAATAGGGCACTATGGTCTGGGGCCTTGATTTCCAGAGGCTTGGGATTTCCAGAATCAGTTTCTGGTTTCATTGTGCCTAACAATTCATTCTCAGCTTATCTCTTTCATCTAACATTTTACTATAAGCTGCAAGGAGAAGCCAAGCCACATTCTCTGAGTTTACTTTGGAAAGTTCTTCAGCTAAATGTCCAGGGTTATCATTTTCAAATTCTGCATTCCCTAAAACACCAGGAGTTAATCTTGCTAAGTTCTCTGCAACTTTAAAACATGAATCACCTTTCTTCCAGTTTCCAGTAATTTTCATCATTTACTCTTAAGGCATCACAAAAATTCCCTTTAGCATCCATATTATTAAGAGTCTCTTCAAAACAAGCTAGGGCTTTTCCATCAAGTATCTCACAATTCCTCCAAAAAATACCCCTTACCCATTTATAAAACCTTTCCAGCATTTTGGTAATTACAAAAGCACAACCCCAGTCTTAGTACCAAATTCTGTATTTGTCAGCCAAAGGGGTGCTGATGCAAAACACCAGAAGTCTGTTGGCGTTTATAAAGGGTATTTATTTGGGGTAGCTTGCAGCTCCAGGCCATAAAACATAAGTTACTTCCCTCATCAAAATCTATTGCCTCATCTTGAGGCAAGATGGCTGCCACCGTCTGCCAAGAGTTCAGGCTTCTTGAGTTCCTCTCTTCCTGGGGCTCCATTTTGCTCCAGGCTCAGCTTCTGGGTCTCTTCACAAGGCCAGCTATAGACTATCAGACAAACGGCTCTGTCTTCCCCCCCACCAGGGCTTCTGCTGTGTCTAAGAAGCCATCTCCATTCCTCTGTGCTCCTCTCCTATATGTTCACTTCCCAGGTTCCAGCTCAAAACTCCCAACTCTGTCCTTTGCCATGTCTTTTCTCTGTGAGTCCCCCCCACCAAGGGGTGGGGACTCAACGCCTGACTGACATGGCCCCATCAAAGTTCTAATCACAATTTGATCAATTAAAAGTGATACCTCTGACAGACCAGTTTACAAGCATAATCCAGCAACTATTTTTGGAATTTATAAATAATAACAAACTGCTACAACCACCAATGTAACCCAGCTGGTTAGTGGCCTGGCTGAGTCTCAATCTCAGATTTGTCTGACCCCAAAGACCAGGTTCTTTGCTTTACTCTGTACTGATGCTGGCATCTCTTAAGTTCGAGGGTATCTGGAGATAATCAAATGACTTCTTTTATGGAGACCGGGCCACTGTTTAACTTAAAGTGGTTCTTAGAACTTAACACGGTGATACCTGAGACTCCCACTGGAAAGACTAAACTATTTCCCAGTCCATCTGAGTGAGGCTCTGCATGTAGAAATCAGGCTACAGCGACTCACCTACGGGGCTAGTAGCTGGTCTCTCTGGCCTGTGGAGTAGAGTAGCATCCAGCAATTCCAGGAGTTGACGGATTCTAAGGCCCCCAAGGACCCATGCTCAGACCTTGGTGCTGACAGGCACCCACTCTGAAGCTTAGGAAGCCCCCCAGGGGTTGAAAATCAGCTTTGTGCTAATATCAGATGGAGAGGAGGGCACCTCCAGGCTCTGAAAAGTACTGATGGGAATCCTCTGGGCTTGCTCCCATCTGCAAAGAGAGATAGAGGCCGCAGGCTGCCAGGACCAAAATAGTTTCAAGGTGTGCTCCAGTAAATCAAAACACTGCTGCATGGTGGCGGAAAACTCTAATGATGGAGAACAGCATGTGGGGGTGGGCGGGGAGCAAAGGACAGCAGCTGGCAAGAGGCCATCCCTGAGTTTCCCGGGCGTTCTCCACGCAGGTGACATTTCTCAGAGAAATCACAGATGGTGTGTGTGGAAATGGGCTGCCAAGGAGGGCCTGGGCTGCTCCTTGCAGCCTACAAGTTCCAGTCCCAGATTTGGGGGTGACAGCCTGGATGGGAGAAGGGACCCCGAGAGTCAAAGGGCCTCTGACTTAGATGGACTGTAGGAGGCAGGATGAGTCACCTCCCCTCTCAGCCGAGGTTTTGTTATCTCAAAAGCTGGGGCTGACTGCAAAACCAGGGGGGCCCCCCTCCACCGAGTCCTTATAAAGCCACTGCTATTTGCTCAGCCCTTTGGGGATACAATAGGGAACAAAACGGACATCAGCCTTACCTTCTTGGAGCTTAGGAGCTAGTGAGGGAGACAGGTATTGATCAAATGGCCTCAAACAATATAATTATAGGTGGTGATAAGTGCCGTGGAAAGCAGCAAAGGATTCTATTTAAGCATAGGGTCAAGCACGGTGGGCTACCCTGCGCCAGGCACTCTTCTCTTGCTTAATATATTTGCCTTGACTTGTTTCATTCTCTTCTGCCCTCTGAGCTAGACACTAACAGCAGCATCCCATTTTACAGAGAAGGAAACTGAGGCACAGGGAGGCAAGGAGCTTGCCCAAGGGCACTCAGTCAGAGAAGAGTCAGGCACCTGTGCTCGGAGGGACCCTGCATAAGAAAGGACGTGGCCCTGTCTTCTTGAGCACATCTGAGAGCTGGCTTATGCACGAGGGCTGGAAGGATGAGGAGGTATTAAGTGTGTCCAGGGGAAGGAGGCAGGGAGAATGGGAGCTAAGAAGGCAAATCCCGGCTCAGGGACCAGCATGGCAGGAGCCGGGCAGGACCCAGCCGACAGTGCAGCTTGCCTGCAGGTGCCAGGTCCTCACTCCAGGCCCACTGAGCCAGAACCTGGGGAAGGTGAAATTTTTAATGCGCTCCCTGCATGACTCTTTATTTTAAAGTATCGCTTTAAGCTGGGGTGTCATCGACGTAGCGTAGCACACAACTGAGGTATACAGTTTTTAATGAATTTTAACAACTGCGCACAGAAGTGTAACCCACACCCTAACTGAAATTTCCATCGCCCCAGAAAAGTCCTCTGGGTCCCTCCCGGTCAGTCCCCACACTGCCCCTACCCCACACTGCTCTGCATTCTGTCCGTTCTAGTTTTGCCCAGCCTAGAGCTTCATATAAATGAATCATCCAGTAGGTGCACCTTTACGCCTGGATGCTTTTGCTCAGCAAAAAGGCTTTTGAAATTCGCCCATGTCATTGCAGGTGTCGGGAGTTCCTTCATTGTTTTGGCTGAGGAGTATTGAGGTGGATGGATGGACACGATTCATTTATCCGTTCTCCTTTCGGTGGAAATTTGGACTGTTTCCCGGCTGGGCCTTTTCTGAACGAAGCTGCTGTGGACATCTGTGTACAAGTCATGTTGTGGCTGTGGGGTAAATAGATAGGAGTGGAAGAGCTGGGTCACCCCTGAGCGATTCATCACAGCCGGCCCAACACTGACATTTCAGAAACTGGACTGACCCACTCGTGACCACACACGCTTTGAGCCCCCAAATCCCACAGCTCGCTATTTCAACATGAAAGTGGCATTGGAGTTGTTGTCGGGTTTTTTTTTTTTAAACAGAGAAAAATTTCACTCCTAAAAAGAACATACCATCACTCCACCTGAAACCCTATAAATTCGTTGTCACCCACCCAGGGCATGTTTAGCCACGTTAATGCTATAGTATCCCAGACCCTGCACATCTGCAGAAGGCAGGCAGCTCAAAACTGGAAAGATTTCTCGGTGGTTTTTATTAGACGAGGTGGACTGCAGGATGAAGTCAGCAACTCACCTGCTACCACCAGCCCCTCTCCTCTCTCATTTGAACTGGATTCCCAGTAAGTCCATTCAAATCCTCTCTCCCTTTCTTTTTCCTGAACTGTTCATACCAGAGTCTGAAAAGCAGATCTCTTTGTTTATATTTCCCTTGGCTGTATTAAACCCGATTTGTCATATCTGACATACTGCAAGTTTCCTATCAGATACGAGAGGAGGCGCCTGCTGAATGTACAATGGGAAGGGACCCTATCAGATACGAGAGGAGGCACCTGCTGAATGCATGATGGGATGGGAAATGTGAGTGGAAAGCCACTTATACTCTGGCCCCCGGCACCTTCCCAGGTACCAGAAACTACCAAGTGTCTCCATGCTAGGAAGGAGCCAGAGAAAACCAGGCAGAGTTTAATTGCCTGGGTGCAGAGTCACTCAGAAGTGCAAAGAAACAATAAAGACCCTAATTAAAACTCTGTTGCTCATGTTTGAGAGTCGTGGCCTGTCTTGCAGAAGATGTACAGGTCAGACAGACAAATTATATTAATGTGATATTAAAGTAGACCATCAATGCAAAGATTTTACACCATTCTCCTCCAGGGGGATGCCTACTCATCTTTTAGAGCTCAACCCCAGTTGACCCACCAAGTAGCCCTCTCTTCTCGGCCTCCACTGTTACTATGTGTTTTCTCAACTGTAGCACCCATGACACAGAGCTGACACATAGAATGCACTCCGTAAATATTTGTCGAATAAATGTAGAAGAATGCCATTTCTTCATTACATGGTTGTTAAGCTCACCGGACTATTAACTCCTTGATAGTAGGGATTGTCTTCTCTTCTCTCCAGCTTGCAGCCCATTGCCTAGCACATAATAGGTCGTCAGGAAAGCTTTCCCAGGTTAATTTAGAAATATAGCATGTACCCTGTTGTATCCTAGTTATTGCTGTGCATGTGGGTGCTACCTCCTGCCCTTTGTATCCTCAGCATCTCTAAGGCAGTCTGTGAATTTGTATATATTATTCTCTGGATCCCCAGTATCCGGCATGTACGTAGCACACACATAGCAGGGGCTCAATGAAATACATACTGATTATTGAATAATATTTGAGCAGCAATCCCATTATTCTTATGCACTAGAGTATTTACATTTGCTCTGAAATCCTGAACAGTTGAACTTTGACATCTTCTCTGCCATGCTTCACTGTAGAACAGAGTGACACTACATCTAAACAGGTTTTATTACTCAGGTACCAAGGTGACCCTGGCCCTATACCAAGCTCCCATGAGCCTCTCCTTTCATCTCTCAAGGCTTGATGTGTTTCTGTTTGTTGAGGCTTTTAATGGACATCATAGACCCCAGGAAAACCTACCTGAGGATGTGGCCTTGCAATTTTGCAAGAGTCAGGGTAGGGGTTACTGGTGGGGAGACTTGACTGGTTTGGGGTTGGGCAGACTGGATTTGCTCTCGGCTCTGTACTCATCAGCTTTTTTACTTTGGGCAAGTTGTTTTGCCCCTGTCTATAAAATGGGGATAAATCATTCCCCCTACAAAGTTGGTGCAAAGATTGGATGGTGTACGAGCTTCCTATTGCTACTGTAACAAATTTTACAAACATGGTGTCTTAAAACAATACAAATTTATTCTCAAAGTTCTGGAGGTCAGAAGTCTAAAATGAGCCTTATGGGGCTAAAATCAAAGTGTCAGCAGGGCTGGTTCCTTCTAGAGGCTCCAGAGGCGGTCTGTTTCCTTACCTTTTCTAGTTCTGGAAGCCACCTGGATTCCATGGTTTATGGCCCTGTCCTCCATCTTGAAAGCCAGCAGGGCAGCATCTTCTCCCTCTGACTCTGCATCCTTTGTTTCCAGCAGCACATGGTCTCCTTGCTCACTCTGACTCCTGCTGGCCTCTCTTGTAAGGACCCTTGTAATTACACTGGGACCCCCGGGTGATCCAGGATAACCACCCCATCTCAAGAGCCTTAACTTATTCACAGCTGCAGAGTCCCTTTTGCCATGTGAGGTCACATATTCTCAGTGTAGGGACTGAGACAAGGATACCTTTGGGGTCCGATATTCCACCTACCACAGCTAGGATTGTGTGGAGGGGGCCTCCGTGTAAGTCAAGTTCTCCATTCCCGGTGTAAAACTCACAAACCTGAGTCGAGTTACCCTCTCCTAGCCGCAGGTGAGGGAGCTGGGTGGTAATACCCGCCCGGGTATTACCGACTGCTTCCAGGGGGTGTGAGTTTGGTGGCACTTCTGGCCTGCCCTACAGGCAGCAGAATGAGCTCCACTGCCGGAGAAGGCCCTCAGGCAAAGACGCAGGCGGCAGCCTGGAAAGTCAGGCCAGCCTGCACCCACGTGCCCAGGACAAGCGTTACAGGCAGAGTACGGCAGCGCCTGCCACGGGGGCCCGGGCACGATGCTCTTGGAGAGCAGCCCCCTCCTCACCGTGCCTGAGTGCTCTGCTCCCAGCAGTCACTAGTGGTTATTCCTAGGAGTCACTTGTGGTTATTCCTAAACCTGATTATGGCCATTGTACAGTGGTTTTGTGTGTGTGTGTGTGTGTTTTTCAGTGAAACTAAGTTGAATGCTTTAGAATGATAGGAGCAAATTGCTTTTAAAAAGTCTAATTTTATGTAGTCTAGATGACTGTGAAAGATGAGGATGGGAAGAACCACAAAAGTCTAGAAGGAGTAGTTCTTTCTCACTCCCTTTAAAGAAACTGAAACTGGAAATCATAAATCATGAATTCTGGGTGTGTGTTTGTGTGTGTACGTTTGTGTATTCAGTTCTCATAGCTCTGAGAAAGAGTTGTCACATTTTGTTGATTATTGGTAAAGAAGTGAAGGCCCAAGAGGTAAGTAAATACACCCAAGTGCCAGCATCTAGTAAGGGGCAGAACTGAGACCTGAATGTCTCTCTCTTTGCCCTGCACCACCTTCCCGCCGACCTCCGTCTGCCAGGCGTGGAAGACATACCGGAATTCCTAAGCCTCCACTTCCATTTGCCCAGCGCCTGGAGCGGAGACCACCCCACGTCGCCGTGAGGAGAGGTTCCAGGGAAACGATGTGGAACGTTCTGCTCCTCAACTTGGGAGCTTCCTTAACGGAAAGAGGGAAGTGATCTTTTTATTCCACTTTTTCCTAACTTCTTTTGACATGAATGAGCTTCCTCTACATCTTGTTAGGTGGAAATTTCTGAAAAAAGCATAGACTTTTTACCTCCCATTGTGGACCAAAATCAGGAATTGGGGGCTGCCTGGAAAAAAGGCCGTGGTCCTGCCTCGGATTTCAGGGACCTCCAGGCCAGGGACTGTGACAGCAGCAGGAATCAAACGTCTTTTTGCAGAGCCTCAGCCCTGGGCTTCCATTTTCACCCTGAGCAGGTGGGTCCTGAGTCCCTGACCAGGCTTGAGCCAAGCATTCTGTTGTGGGTTACACACAAGCACCTTCCAGAGGTAGTGCTTTTTAACCCAGCAATGAATACCCCCAGCTCTGGTTGGTTTTCCTCTTCCTTTATGTATGGAACTCCCTGCAGAGGCACCCACAGAGCAGAACTCACCCCAAGAAGACTTGCCAGGGAAGAGGTGCCTGGAGGCTGCTCCCTAGCCAACGTGGGGATGCTGGCAGCGTGCTGCTCTTCTAAGCTAACTCTTGCTCCCCTCCAAATGGGAAAGTGATCAGCACCCACGGAGGTTGACAGCATTCAAAGTAGCTTGCCTTGTTTCACTGAGGTTTTATTTATGTGTAAAGGAAGGACGAGTAGGCTGGTACTGTGGTTTCTTCGATGCCAAAACAGCTCCCTTTTGTAAGGCTGAATTGAGGAGGCCTTGCATGTTCACTCAACCAACATTATTGAGTGCCTCCTAGGGCTGGGGTGTGGCCATTTGCAGGCACGTGGTGGAGGCACCCAGGACTGGAGGCACCCCCGAGGGTGGGCTCTGTGTAGGTAAGTGGTGGGAGATTAGACAAGGACACCAGGAGGAGGGGATGGCGGAGCTGAGCCGTGGAGGATGAGCCTGGATTAGCCACCCGGAAAGGGTGCTCTACACCGAGGACACAGCCTGGGCAGGAGCAGAAAGGCAAGGAGCAAACATGGTGCCTGGAAGGACTTCAGGGTGTCCTCTGCGGCCTCGATGGAGGATAGACACGGGAAGGTGAGTCTGCAGGTGTAGACGAAATCCAGGCCTTGCAGGCCTTTTCATCTGGTTGTGAGAAGCCGGGATTCAACCCCGGGAGTAGTCCCTCGCTGCTCCCGCTTTTCGCGGCGTGGAATTCAGTTGCAAATAAGAGACGAGGGAACCAGGATAAATGTAATAAGATAACCAGGATCTGTGCAATAAGAGGTCACAATGTAATGGCTTTCTGGGCATTTTCATGGGGCTTCCGTTGCAAATTTTGTTCCTCAGTTTTAATGATGCAAACCTTAGAGGCATGAATTATTGTCTTCATTGTCAATGTCGAGATCAAATTCTAGGCCCTGGCCCTAAACTGAGGACTTCTGCTGGAGCCCTGCTGTGCCTGTGACTAAGGACTTGGTCCCCAGCATGTCTTGCTGCTGCTTCTCCCCCCCACCAACGTTGGAACAGGTCCACCCTTGCCTGGTTCTTCTCCATCCACAACCTGAACACGGCTCTTCTTCTGGAATGCTTTGCTGCTTCTATGTTACCGCCCCTTCCTTTCCCCCACCCTCCTTGGTTTTCATCCGCAGTCCCTGGGCACAAGAGAGTCCGGCTCACAGACATGCTGTCATTTGCCAAAGTGAGCAGTGTTGTTGCCAGTCGGCAGTGGGGGAAAGAGTCCTCACTGGATCTGGACCTGCGTCCTCCTTGAGGAGAAGGGGCTGATCTAGGTGAATTCTCAAGTCCCCTTAGAGCTGCGTCTTTCCTGTTCACCACTGTATCCCCTGGGTCAGGCCTGGAGCAGGCACTCAATACTCAATATGGATTAAAGACGGAACACATAAACGCATATCGTGTGTGCCAGGCAGCACGCTGTGGACCTGGAGCAGACGTCAAGGAGAATAAAACAAAGCCCCTGCCTTCAAGGATCTAGGGGTAGCAGTCAATGTGGAAGGGAATAATAATTATACTATGGTATGAGCAGGTCTACAAGGGAAGTAAGTAGAGAGTGCTGCGGTAGCCTGGGAGGAGCCAGTGGGGGCTGCTCTGTATTTTTCTATTCCATTTCCTCTTGGTGGAGAGATCTTAGCAGAAAAGGAAACACGACAAGACTGCATTCTGTTTTAAGTTCACACACAACCAAGAATCTCACTGAAGGTGCTGAACGTTCAAGCATCTGCCATCTCCCAATTTGTGGATAGAGTTACTTGCTATTCCACGTGCAAGGAATGACAGAGATAATGCACATTTTCCTTGTCACCATTGAGCTCACAAATTTAGACCAGGTAATTTTTTTTCTTCTAAAGAAATGTCAATAAGAGTTTGTTGGCAAAATTGCGCTCAGTCTTGTGCACAAGATTTCATGAAATTTGCAATTAGCATCTCAGGACCTCCTCCGGCCTGTGGTTCTCGCCCAAGCCACAGCCAAGGGGCATGAGGTCCACTCACTCACCCACTCCTGAGCTCACCTCTGGAGCAAGGTTTGGACAAGGCTGCTAGAGGATGCTGACGGTGCGGGCACGCTTTCTAGCCCGGGAAAGATTTGCCTGCGGAGTGGCTGGGGATCTTAACAGATGGTGGATGGATGAAATGTAAGAGGACAACTCAGCCTGGACGACTTCTTAGCAGGACCCCAGTGACACTGCTGCAAGGACCGGGAATTATCTTCCCAGTGAAAAGCTAAAGTGGCCAAGAGGCAAAAGAAACAGGTGCAGAGCCCTCTTAGCTGCCCAGGGCCAGGCACATGATCCAAGCCCCGCCTGTCCAGATGGCAAGGATCTGCACCGCGAGAGGAGCCCACCCCAGGGGCTGGTGAGACCCCGGCAGGGATGCGCTGAAGCCTGGGCTCCCCACGTTCCACTTGTCTGGGGGACAGAGGGCACGGTGAGATCCTCAGACAGCAGGAGACCCGTCGAGAGTAGCTAGTGTGAGACAAATGCAACCCGCACAGCTCGTCGTGTGTGCCCCTGAGCAAAAGAATATTATTTCACAGGGTTATTTTCATTAAACGGAGTGAAACAGGCATCCAAGCAGCTGCAGGGCATCCAGCTTCTCTCTGGGAAACACACTGGATGGCAAAGCCTCCCCTTCAAAGCTGACTGTGCATTGATTGACAAAGTCTGTTTTCAAAGCCCAATGGGATTCCTGAGACTTCTCTGCAGGCGCAGAAATGTCCTTTCATGGCCAAAGCAACCTGCCACTTGGACTCTGTCACTTCCTGCAACCAAATAAACGGCCGCCCTCCATGCACAAGTGCAGATGGGCTCCACCTTTCATCGAGGCTTGTCACACGCTGCCGTTTCAGCCTGAGTCATGAATTATGCGTCTATGGGCCCACTGGCCTGTTCTGTTCTTCTGTTTCTCAAGGATCCATAATATACAAGGCCCTATAAAAACCTGTGCTTTTGGTCCAATCCCACATAACAATGAACCTGAGACAGCTGTCTGACATTTTTACTGGGGAGCCCTGGATTTCAAGAGGTCACTCGGCTGGAAGATACGTCGGGGAGAGAGAAGACACCCCATACTGATGTCAGCTTGCCGAAGCTGGAGCTGAGAGTTCTCCGCAGCCGGTCTGAAATAAAACGTAATGCCAGGCTCACTCCTTGTCACCAAAGTAATTGGTGGTTCGAGTGACTGATCTGGGTTGACAGCCAGCCCCTGTGGATGTAAGGGGGCTTTCCATCACATGTTTTCTTCTTCTCCAGCTCTTTAAACTCCAAGATAGGAAAGCATGTTCCAGTTTCAGCCAAAGCCATTCACCAAAGAGGAATACCACTTCTCAAACATACCCAAAGCTCTTTTTAGCAGGACGGGAGAATTTTATTCAGACCACCGCGGTGTGCCAGCCCTAAGACTGCCTTCATAACTTTGCCTTAGAGCGCCGATACCCATAATTCATTCACGAAGACAGACTCCAGAGGCCTCGTTGTGGTTTATCTTGTTTTTGTATAATTACACCCCATCCCCCACCCCAGAGGGTGTGTGTGGTGATTTACAGAAATGCCAGGATACCTGGTTATTATTCCTCACTCCTGATCCATTTTTATTCTTCCTAATTTTGCAGAGTCATTTGTTGGATAAGGCCATTTAGAAAACAAATGCATATTTTAATAGCTAATATTGAATTTACATTTATACCTCAGGTGAATAGGGATAATGATGTGGCAATTAAAGGCAAATATATAATTTTCAGTCGTGACTAGGGATTATTCTGCTGACGGAACAAGCGCTAACTTAGATATGATTTAACTGAATGTTAAATTTTTTAAAGCTTTGGGGACTTTTGATTGATGATGGATAGTTTGGGACTTTTCCAGGTAGAAAAAAATCCCCTGTCTTTGCACCTTACATCTAGGTATCTCAGAAATATGCATCTGGTTCATTAAATAAGTATGTAATGTATTGATAAGTGAAACAAATAAGATACAAGCAGTATGTACACTGGTCCCGTGTGTGTGAGCGGGTACGTACACACACGTGAACTATACATGTGTCCTCCCAGACATCTTCCAATGCATTTGTACAAGAATATAAATAATGAAATATTAGCAGAGGATAACTGGATTTTTGGCTCTTGCTGATTTCAGCTTCAGGCGTAATTGTTGATTCTCTTCATGGAGAGCCCACCACGAGATGAGCCCGACCAGCTGTGCGGGTTCTCAGGCCCGCCTTGGTGTATCTGTGTCTGCAGTCTCCTCTTCAGGTCTTGACATCAGTTTGACCCATGCTGGTCTTATCAAGGGTTGTAGTTAAAGGGAACAGAGATATGTCTTGGCTTAGATCACCAAACAGCTGCCCTTGATTTTAATGATGGTGTCTGATAGCGCCGTCTGGATTTCCAAAGTAAGTGGGGATGATCATGCCCCCTGAAGAGTAATGGTCCTGAAACTATTTTGAACCTTGGACCACTGGACAGGACAAAAGAAACTACCTACCTCCCTATCAGCTCCTTGCTATTCACCTCTCCTAATAAAACACCTGCTGACTGAGGGAGGCAGCTGTTTCTCCTGGTGATGGGAGGCAAATGGAAGAACTGCAGACTGACCCACGGGTTCCCACCAGGAAGCTAGGAAGCCACACGGTTCCCATTCTAAAAGTTAGGACCACGGACTGCCGTTCTGTGGACCACATGGAAAACCATCATCTGTGGGTCCCCACTGCATGTTGCAAATGCCACCTAGAAGGCAAGTTTAGGGAGTGCACCTCTTAAAGATGTAAGCCCTGGACTTGTTCCCTTATGTTATGTTAACGTGGAATCTGAATGGGAAGCAGATGCAGTGTGTACTTGCCTAAATAGGGGGGCTCTAACCACTGCTTTTATAGAAGCTGTAGATTTTCTTTGCTTAAACAGCTAGCCCCATCGCCCTGACCTTGACCTCCCCCCTCCCTCATAAATCTGTGTGTGGAATGTATGTTGTGCCGTATTCTGCTTTCACCATACTTGACATCACTTGGTGTTCAACAGAGCCCACGGCTGTCACTATTTTTAGGGGCACCCTGTTTCTCTTGGGTGTTTGGAGGTAAATCCAGAAGCACATTGCAGGGAAGGGGCCATATGTTTATTTCTAGGTTCAGCCTATTGAGTCGTGCTTGTCATCCAGGCACTCGACTTCATCCCCATAAAAAGGCCAAACTGGAGAACAGTCCTACTGTGCAGAGGGGCTCTGGGAGCCTGCCCCACGCAGAGGAGAAGATTTAAAATGTAGCAGGCAGGCTAAGCGGGATTTTAACTCAAGGCAGCAGTGTGGCTTTAGCACCAGGCTGGGAGGAGATGGGTTATTAATCCCCTTTGAGTACGTCCTATTCCAGTCCCGTGACGCCATGAGCCATTCCTATAGCAGAACCTCGGCTGTACTAAAGCTGCAAACTGCTGCCAGAGGGGAGTGGTATCGCTCAGTGGTTTGAGCTCCTACTTCCCATGTACAAGGTCCAGGGTTCAATCCTTGGTACCTCCTTTAAAAAAAAAATGCTGCCAGGCTGTGGGCCTTTAAGATGACAGTTGGCTTCCACCGGCTTCGCTGACCCCCTGCCCCTCATCAGCTCTACGACAAACTCAAGCAGCTCCCAGCTGCCTCAGCTCGCCCATCTGTCACTGCCCAAGCAAGAGGTCGGTGGCCTAGTGCCCTTTAGTTGGAATGTTGAAAGAAGAAAGAAGAAAATAGAAAAATGGGAGGGATTGGTGATCAGGCATGCTGAAGAATCCAGAATTCCAGCTGTGACTACCTCCCTGTTCTAACCTTCCCAGGGAAACTTGCATTCCTTATTTACTCATTCAGCAAACATGGGCTGAGCCCCTCCCATGTGCCCTGGGCTGGGTGCCACAAATACAAGGATGGATACGGCAGAAGAGGCCCATGCCCTGGTCAACTGACCATCTAGGAGCGGGAGAACGTTGGGCAGAGGGACGTTGTGTAGTGTCGAGGGTGCCAGATCTGGAGACAGCAAGTCTACCCGTTGAAGCCTAACGTGACCACTTACAGGCTGTGTGACTTGGGGAAGTCTCTTCACCAACTTGGACCTCAGTTTGCTCAGCTGGAAAATGGCGATAATAATAGTCACTATCTTACAGGGTTGTTGGAAAAATTAAATGAATTCTTGCATACAATGCATGAAGGAACATTCACTAATTGTTGGGCTTTGTTATTCAGTAATTTCTAATGTAATTGGTGTTGTAAAAGGGCAAGAACGGGGTGCTCGGGGAACATATTACAGGGAAAGTTTGTCTTTTTTCAGGGGCTAGGAAGGCGGCCCTGACCCTGATGTTTAAGCTGGAAGTTAGAAGCAAACCTCTCCTTTCTTGCCGCAGAGTTTTCGCCACGGCATGAGCGTTCCCAGTCCAAGATTAGGCTGACTTGGATCCCTGTCTTCTCTGCCAAATCAGAAGCACCTTCAGGGCAAGGAGTATACCTTTAACATCCTTCTAGCACTTTCTGCTGTATTGAACATATCCTGTTGGGCTGTTCCTTACTGAATACCCAGATAAATGTATGACCAAATCATACTCCCACACAGACATCGGGAGATTTGAAGATTTGAATCTGTTCCAACTTGGCCCTGGGAAAAGTTCGTCTTATCATCCTGCTTTCAAATTTTCCAGTGGGTTACCAGGGGGCTGCACCCAAGGCTCTTGAATCGTCAGCAGGAAGGACACTCCCGCACAGGCTGCCCCATCCGTCCAGCATGTTAAAGGACCAGTGGGGGAGGAATGCAGCGAGCCAGGCCCAGGCAGCTTTGGAAAGCCCCTGCTTTCCCAGCCGTGGCCATTCCTGTGCCTTGCACAGGCCAGCGTGTGCATACCTTGGTTTATACAAGACGTGATCCTGAAAATTAGGTTATAAATCTTGCTTGTTTTGGTGAATACAGTTAAAAAAAAAAAAAAACCCTTACAAGAGACGTGTTAATACACAACATGTTATACATAATTCAGCCTTCCTGTAGTTACTAAATTAATTTTGCATGCACGGTATTTTTAAATCGCGGCTCATGCTGAGCTAGCTCCTGCAATGTGAACCTGAGAGTTTGGACCTTAATGAAGGACCATTTGCTCCACTCCTTCCTCCCAGTATCAGCATCTGAGCCCCTTTATCCCTAAAAAATATTGGTGAGCACCATCCCACCATGTGCCAGGTCTCAAGCTAGTAAAAGCAGGAGTGGAAATACAGCAGTGTTTACCCCCAGGGGTCACAAACAGGGAATCATTACACAGTGTGTTAAAAGTTTTGCTTAGGGAATTAGTGGGAACACCAGCCTCGGGGGCATCATGGAAAGAGTCTGGAAGAAGTTTCCAGAATGTTGCAGCAAGGGAAGGGAGACGGCATTGGCCAGGATCTTTGGGAGTGAGTCTGGATAGATATATGCATTCTAGGCAGAGGAAGCAACCTGAGCTAGGGGAAGAGGTGGCAGGTGCAGTAAGTGGCTAATGCTGCTGAGCTCCACAGGGTAAGCTCAAGCCAGATCCAGGTCAGGGAGGGTCTTGTTCATCTGCTAAGGAGTGGAGTGGGACGATGTCATGAGTGGAGTTTGGGCAAGTGACGGCAAAAGCAGATGGGTGCTTCTTGCCTGCTGCATCCTCTTGGGGATGGCTCTGCCACGTATGGTGGTTCTCAAGCTCCAGGTGCTTCGGAATCACCTGGAAGGCTTGATAAAACACGGAAGACTGGATCTCATCCCCAGAGTCTCCAAATCAAAAAGCCTGGGATGGGGCCCAGAGTGGGCATTTCTAACAAGCCCCCACTTGAGGCTGGCGCTGCTGGCCCAGGGGCCTCACTGAGAACCATGGCTGAGGCCTTCATGAGGTCAGCCAGGAGAAGCAGGGCCCCCTAGACCCAGCAGAGAAAGGAAGGGACAGGAACTAGCTTGGCCAGGAGCCAAGTAAACGCAGCTTCCAGTATGCAGGGGGCCTTAGGCCCACATTCTGGGTCACAGATGAGTGTAGATGATTCCACAACCCTCCCCATCAGGGCAAGGAAAGCAAGGAAGGGTTGAAGTGCACGTTGGCTACAGTTATGTTAAGGGAATAATTGCTTCTTTTTCATAACACAACTTTGTCACATCCGATAACCCATTTTCCTTTTTGTTTTTAATCGTTCTGTTCTCCCAGACAGTAAGTACCCTGCATTTGAAGGCTTTATTTTGGAATCCTATTTTCTCCCTGATTTACATTCTCCCCTCTCACTGCTTTATAATCACTTAGGACTCATCGTCAATGGGCAGCTTCGTGTGTCTCCGTTGCCCTCCCTGTTCCTTCCTCCCACCCCCAAATTTAATGATCCATAAAACACTTTAGTTCACTGAAAGAGTGTTGGTTTAAAGGAGCCCTGAGACAAAGCTGTTTTGGTAAAAAGAAACCCCTTTCTAAGCTTTGAAATGTCAGGTTTTCCTATGTTGAGATTGTGGTCTCAGTGGCCCCAGTAATACTGCTCCCTGACTCTGCCCGGCTGCCTTTCCCTTCCACCTGGATGTCCTCGCATACCCCGTTCTTCGGTGGTTCTGACCACAGGATCCAACACTGTGGCCCCTTCCCAGAGTGTAGAGCCATCACAGGTAGAAGTCGGGGTCACTGACGAGTTGCCAGGAAATCACAGACGCCTCCTCTGGAGCATGAGGCGGGATGGGCTGAACGTGGGCTTCCTGGCCAGGGGCCTGAGGTCTGCCTGTGTCTCTGCTTCTCCAGCATCCTGTCCAGGTAGCTGCCCAGGTTATCCTATGCTGTCTCTTCTGATATCTCTGGGACAGTCATCAATCTCTACCCACAAAATTAGTTGTGTTTCTTGTACACATTTTGAAGGTTTTCCCAGAACACATTCAGCTTTGATTTCAGCCTCGAGGCCCCATTTAGCCAGGGGCGGAAACGTGCAGTACCTCAATTCGGGTGGAGGCGGGGGTCAGTGCGCGAAGTGCCAAGGGGCCGGGGGCCGGGGTGGGGGTGGGGTGATAGCGAGGGCAGCTGCTCCTTGGGGTCGTCTGTGCCCCCGACATCTGCTGAATGCTCCGTCGTCCCATCTGGCCCTCGGCTGCGAGCCCACGCGGCTGCTGCAGAGCTGCCCTGCGGGTAGGGCGGCTTGCTGTGTCGAGGCTCTCGTGTGGCAGATGGAAATCATTCTACTGCCCCCACCCGTGTGGAGCTCCAGCAAGCTCATCTCCCAGGACCCAGCTCAAATGCCATCTTCTCCGAGAGGTGTCCGGGGCTCCCCTTTGGAATTACTCTTTAGTGCTTGGGAGAACCTCTTAGTACCAGCTGTCCCATGGTAGAATCATTTATGTACCCATACCTCTGCCCCCAAAACGTCACCTCCTTAGGGGCTGGCACCAGCCTGCTTTACATCTCTGTTTCTAGAACCCAGTGTGGCCTCTGGCAAAAGAGTGAGTGAGCAAAGTTTGTTGAATGAAAATGCAAAGAATGTTCGCATGCCTGGAGTTGGCACACCCCGTCCCGACAGGCAGTGGAAAACAAGGCTGTCTGGTCATGGAGGAGGGAACTAGGTCTTGGCAAGGAACGAGCCCCTCGAAGAATTGGTTAGAGCGGACCCACATCTCTCTTGGGTGAGTCTTCTCTGGCAATTCTTGTCTCCTGTCCCTGTCCTCTGTGGAAAACCTCAGCACGATCCGGGGGACCAGGGCAGCGTGAGCAGGCTGCAAAGGGAAATGTCATTCAAATGAAAAAGCCACAGCAGATTTCAATTAAGCCTGCTTATTTATTTATTGGACTTTTCAAAAGAGGTGCCCCCGGTGCCCATGGGGGATGGATATATAATTTAAAACATGTATCGTAAGTGTAATTTTTAAAAATCAGACAAGTACCCGCTGGGCACCCTCCACCAGGAGGTGGACTCCTCCACCAGGATCCCAGCAGGAGAGGAGCGGGAAGAGGGCGGGACCCCTGGCCCCCCATCCGCTCCATTTGCTTCCGCGCTGTCCCACCGCGTCCCACACGGGTGCCTGTGCACACCCGCCTTCCCTTGGGTGTCAGCATCTGCCTGCGTGGAGAGCGGGAGCGCCAAGGAGCTGCCAGTGGACCCGCGCCGCTGCCCCTCCTCCCGCCCGTCCCTGCTGCTCTCGGCTGCAGCCGCTGCTCGCCTCTGGTCCGGTCCCCAGCTGCGCAGATGGCTGCTGTCTGCTTAGCCATCAGCGCCCTCGGGGTACCAGACTGAGGAGGAGGAGAAGCAACGAGGGAGGAAGCGCCGCGTTCTTTGTTTACTTCTCCTTTTCCTTTGGCTCCGCAAGGTGGCATTCTCAAAGCTTCCGAGGCCTGGGCGCCGCTGAGCTTGAGGAAACAAGCCTGCTCGTAGGGGATCTTAGCTCGGAAAACCGGGAGGAAAACCAGGACGGGCTAAAGGTTTCTGGCGCGCTCTGAAATGGTTTGCGAGATTGTGCGTGTGTGTGCTGATTTTCCTGGGAAAAGGGTTCGTAGCTTTCACCACATGCTCAAAGTGGGTTAGGGCTCCCAAAGAACCAGGTGGCCGAAGATGCAGGTGCCCCCCAGACAAGATGAAACAGATATATTTGCATCCGATTTCAGGAGTTCACGGACTATCCAGGAAACTCCATCCCAAACCCTTGTTTTGTTTATCTGGGAGCCGGAGCTGGAAAGTTTATGCGTTGTGGGGGAGGTCTCAGCCCTGGGCTCCCAGTCTCCCATCTTCTCTGCGGCGCCCTTTGCTTTTTGCAGATCCGCTGGCAATGAGGTATTTTAATTAGAACACAAAGCGGCTCTTTCTGACCGGCTCTGCTAAAGTGGGAACGTGTGCTTCTGTCCATACCCTCCTCCAACTCCACCCTCATTTCTTACAGTGTCCTTCTTTCTTCACCTAAGAATTAGAAAAACAGGAGTTTACATCTGAAATCTATCCTTTGCCCAGTTACCATCACCACCACCCCTACCCCAACCCCTGGATTTAATTCTTTATAGTGATTTTTCGTTTGCTCTGTTCCAGACACTGTGCTAAGCAGTCCTGCTGCATAATAACCCTGTTCGGTAGGGACAGTTATTATTCCCATTTTACAGATGAGAAAACAAGGCTTTGGACGTCCAGAAATTTTCCCATGGCCATAGAGTTTGTAACTAGTAAGGCAAGGATTTGAAGCCAGCTGTATGTTGGGGTCCTTAAGGCTCCACCCTGAGAGCCACAGACCCCTGACCTCGCCCCGCTATGACGTGTGCTGAATGAGCAGAGTCAGACAGGCTGGCTCCCAGAGAAGGAAAGAGAAGGGGGCTGAGCAACGTGGCTTCTGTGACAGCTAACGGGGCCTCCTCGTGGTCAAGTCGAGGATGAGCCAGGCTCACCCCCCTGGCTTCAGGACTTGATGGAACAGAAGAGGGCAGCTTTCCCTCAGCGGAGAAAGGGGAGGAAGGAGTGGCTGGGCTAGGCATGTCCAGTCTCTCTGCCTAAACTCATTGCTCAGACAGGTCCTTCCACCTCCCTTGGGACAGAGTGAAAAAGGTAAAGAGAGAGGCCAAGAGTATCATAGAAACAACGACCTTTCAGAGGGAAAGAAATAGGGCCTTTTGTGGCCAAACTGCCAGAAGGATCCTGTGGTACAGTGGTCCCGTGGTCTGGGTTCCCTGGGACAGAGTTCTAGAACTTCCATCCTACCATGAAGTCAAGTATAACCTTTCTGGAAGTGGTAGTACAACCTCGGTCAAGTTGATGTGCCACCGATGCCACCAAAACCTGGCATTGCCACAAAACCACTGTGGGCATTTGAAACACCTCGTTACTCTTCTGCAAAGCCGAGAGGACTCTCTACGGGGCACAGAACACCAAGCTGGTTGGGGGCCTTGGCTCTGGGAGACAGGCCACCGAGAAGAGACCTCAGGCCCTGATGATTAGGATGCCGCCCTCCCATGTGCCCTGCTCTCTGCCACAGGAGAGGAGATGCATGGATGGCAGCGGCGAGTCCAGCCAATGGGCAGTCCTGGCAGGAGCTCAGAGGGAGAGGGAGAGGCAGGTCGGGGTGTTTCTTGCCCCGGCTCCCTGCCTGTACTGTTGCCTGGATACTGCTGACTGTGCCCCCACCAAGGTCATTACCAGCCTCAAGGGACCTTCTCTACTCAGCCCTCCTCTTTGTTATCTTCTCAGGCCCCCTGGTTGCCCCACTGTCTGCATGGTCCTTGACACCCTGCCCATGCTTCTGTAAAGAATCCCTTTATGAAACCCTTTCTCCTAATTTGAATGTGCCATCCATTTCCTGTTGCCTGATGGATAAAGGAATGCACTTTGGGCTGTTTATCTTGTAAAAAGTTGTCCTCGATTGCCTACTTGCCCCCGCACTCCCAGGAATTGGAAAGACAGTGCATAAATCTGGGGCCCGTTGTATACAGAGCCGTCAAGTCCCTGCTTGGGTGTTACCCTCACGATCTTGACCTCTTTTTGGCACTCTGCTCTCTCCAAGCAATTTCAGGGGCCACGGATGATGTGGCAGCTTCTAAAGTCCAGCTCCTCTTCCCAAGGGTCTCAACCAGTGCATGTTGGCTGTGCAAACCTTGCGTAGGTGTCATCACCAGGTCACGTGTAAAATGTGTTTTTGTTACAACTGCGTGTGCAAGCCTCTAAGTCAGTTCTGTCAGGTAGAATTGTGAGTACGCAGGTGAGAGGGGAGATCCTGGCTCGACTGGACCCAGTGAGGGCTTTGCACTCAGAGGCAATAAGTCTATAACAGAATACTGGGCAGCGGCAGTCTACTCCAACCACAGCACCTGGGAAAGGGCCAGGAACTGAAAGGTGCAATAACCGTGGATGGAGTTTAATCCCATCTGAAGTGTGGGAACCAGCACCCCATCCTGGCAGGACCCTGCCAGGCTGGGAGTTCCTCTCCTGCCCACTGACTTCCTGATCATAGCAGGTCTCTTTCTCCAGAATTCTGCAGACCCATTTTATAGTGCAAAGCTCTTCCTTTGAAGTCTTCATTTCCTCTCCTTTGCAAAACTAATTCTCCAGTTCACCCTATAGTGCTGCTGAAGGGTTAGAGATTTCCTCTAGAGTTTTGGAGTCACCAACTGCCATTTTGGATATTGTACAAAGTCTGTTTTTGATCCAAGGCCCACTCTTCTATATTTGTTTGTTTTCAGGAAACCTCGACCATATGTTTCTGATTCATTTATACTGAAGTCACCAAACAGTGTGTTGAGTACTTGTGTTGCGTCCATAAAGGTTTTATTTCCTAGGTTTTGTTCCTTGGTACTCCTCTTCGATTAGGGACAATTAATCCAACATTTACTCATGCTACACGCCAAGCACTGCATTAGGCACTGGAGGTGCAAGGAAGAATAAAACACAGGCCCTTCTTTCCTAGACCTTGCAGAATGTATCTTCCTGCCAAGAGTTCATGAAATTAAACCGAGATGCTAAGTGTTCATTTTGAAACTCCAGCTCGGCAAGTCTGAGCAGCCTCTCCTTGGTCGTGTTTGACTTTCTCTCTCCGCACTGGCCCCGACCTTTCGGAGTTTCTCCTTCCCAGTTGTGGACACTTTAGTGATGCATCCAAAAAGGCGCGATCCCTTCTTTTTGAAGCCTCTTGCCCTCAAGGGCCTAGCTGTGCCTTTCCATAGGCGAGACAACCCAGCTTCCCCTGGATTGCCCGAGTCTTCAAGGACTTAGAATAAGGACTTTGACTCCGAGGTTCCCGTGAGCGGCTCTCAGAGGACTTTGGAGGGCACGAGTGATCTTCTACTTTGCCCAAACCTCAGAGTGTGATCCCTGCCGAGGAGCTGATTTAGGTCATGCTTGCCAAATTCATCTAAGCACAGAAAACTTTTCTTCCTTTAATTACTCAAGGGGGGAATATTAGGATTTCGTTTTCCTAAATAATCCCCATGGAAATGCCTTTTCTTCCTAAATTTTCCAAGGATCCAGTTTGGAATTGTATAAAATTGACATCAGAGGGTTTTTTCATTGTCTTCCCTCAGAGTCACATGAGGATATTTTTAAAGATCAGTCAATGGGGTACCCCAGGGCGCCCCTGCCTGCAGCTGTGCTCACTCACTCTAGCATCCAGGGTGCCAGCTTCAGGCTTCCAGTAGCACAATGAAGCCACAATGGCTGATTCTCACCCTTTGGCCTCTTCCTCTGCCCAAGGAGATTTTAGCAGGTGGCAGCCAGTGGTGACCATTTAAAGGGGAACGTTTTTCTGTCCTGCAGTGTTGGGGCATCTATAGACTGTCACTTGATTCTTTGCCTTTGCTTCCTTGTTTTTTTTTTAATAATGTTTTGGGTATAGGATGATAAAGTTTAGAGATACTTCTGGAGCTTTCCAGTAAGCAAGCTTTGGAGTATTTCTTTTGTCAGGTCCATGTGTTTTATTCACTCTGTGCCTGGAGTACCTGGCTTGGCTCACAGTAGACACTGTGGTACCTATGGGATGATGATGATGATGGTGATGATGGGGATGGGGATGGTGATGATTCTATAGGATGATGATTATCATAATGGTGATGATGGTGGTGATGGTGATGATCCTACAGGATGATGATGATGATGATGATGGTGATGATGGTGATGAGGAGGATGGTGATGATCCTACAGGATGATGATGATGGTGGTGGTGATGATAGTGATGTGGTGGTGGTGATCCTACAGGATGATGATGATGATGATGGCGATGATGGTGGTGATGGTGATGATCCTACAGGATGATGATGATTGTGATGATGGTGATGATGATGGTGATGATCCTACAGGATGGTGATGATGGTGATGATGGTGATGATGGTGATGTGATGGCAATGATGAAGATGATGAGGGCGGACACTGTCTTTGAGGGCTTAGCATGTACCAGGCACAATGCTAGGTGACTCGCCTGCTCTTCTCACTGAATCCTTAGGACAGCCAAGGAGGTAAGACTCCATCAGTATCTTCATTGCACAGTGAGGAATCGGAGGCACAGAGTGTCTTTGTAACTTTTCCAAGGGCAAACAGCAAGTGAACAGAAACTAGAAATTTGAACCCACAGCAGCCTCACTCCAGAGACTAAATTCTTGGCTTGAATTCTGGAATGAAGGAAGAAATCAGTATCTGGCAAAATGTTCATCTTTCCTGTTGTGTTTCTTCTATGTCCAAAGGCATTCATGAGGCATGATATAATGCAGCCTGGCTTTTATGAGTTAATGAAGCTACCACAGGCACTAAACTCCTGACTCAGGGTCACGAAAAACTTAGACTAAAAAGTCCAACGAGACAGCGCTCAGGCTGTGGATCTCAGCCTGCCAGTGGCTGAGCAGAACCTTCCGGGAGGGCCTGAAGTACCCTCGGAGAAGGACCAAGTGCTCCTTCTGGAAGCAAACTGCACTGAATCATCCACCGAGAAAAACCATGCAATTGGTTCAGCAAGGAGGAGAATCTGGGCCTGGAATTTCAGGTAATTTATCATCTTCATATCAACCAGTCCTTGAGAGCCACTGCTTTCAGAACGCAGCGTGAGCGCAGGCAGAGCTGAAGGGCAGCCTAAACCCATGCTCTCCCAATCCTTCCCCTCTAAAAGTGGAAGCGAATTAGACCAAGGTCAGCAGGGAAGTGAGCTCAGCTCTCATGTGTTGAGGGTCTGTCCCATGCTAGTCCCTGTCACATGCATTTTCTCACTAAGTGAGGTAGGTTTTCTCCTCTGCAATTTACAGAGGAGGGAAACAAGGCTCAGAGAGGTTAAGTCACTTGCCAAAAGTACAACAAGGAATCGGAGGAGGAATGAGGATTCCATGCAAGGGAGAGCTCTGCTCTTCCCACGCCTTCCATGACCCCTGACTTATGTCTGATACCATGTGTTGCACATTGTGAAATAGGCCCCTTCCACCAATTCATGCCACGTCTAAGCTTCAGATCAGAGAGCACGACAGACTCGGCCTCTGCCTTCAAGGAATTGGTATTCAAAAGGATAAACAGACAATAAACAATGCCCGTGACATGGTTAATGGCTTATTTACAGCTACAGTAGTTGCCCGCAAATGGAAGGGCAGGTCTTTGAGAGTCGGTTGAGAATTTATCTGCTTCTCCCATCTCCATTGCTGCTTTCCAGCCACCATTCTCTGTTCACAGCTGCCTCTGAACTGGTCTCCTGCTTCAACCCTGGGCCCCGTGGAGTAATTATTAGAGGATTAAACACATAATTGAGGGTCGTATTCTGGTTTGGAGGCTGGTGTTCATTTCTTTGGAGAAGGGAGTTACCATCAGAAACTCCTAAAATGGTGTCCATACCTTTGTGTAATCTTGTCCCCTTGGGGGAGGTGGGTGGGACCTGTGGCCTGGTCCTCACCAATAGAATAAGGTAAAGGTGATGGGATGTCACTTTGAGATTAGGTTGCCAGAGATCATGATTACCCCCTTGCTGAAACTCTCATTCTCTCCCACCTGCTCACTTCGATGGCACCAGCTGCTAAGCTGTAAGCTATGGGGACGCTCATGGGGCAGGGAGCTGGGGGTGGCCACTGGCCAACAATCAGTGAGGGACCGAGGCCCTCACCCCACTAGCCCATGAGGAATGAACCCTGCCAGCAGCCGCATGGGTGACCTCGGCGGTGGAGATGACCGCAACCTCAGCTGACACCTCACGACCTTATGAGAGACACTGAGACAGATGAGTCGGCCGAGCTGTGCCTGGGTTCCTGACGCACAGAAACTGGGAGCTCGGCCAGCCCTGCTTTAAGCCACTGAGTTTGGGAAGACGTGTCACACAGCAATAGATAACTAATACAGGAGACGCGGAAGGAGCATGACACAGGGAACTCAAGATGAAAGAGGCCAGAAGACTGGTGTGCCGTGAGCATGGGGATGGGGGGTAGAAGATAAGGTAGGAAAGAGTGCAGGAGCTGGGCACTGGGTTTTAACCTAAAAGCTAGTAGAAGCCACCGAAGCATTGAAGCCTGGGAGAGACATCATACAATTTGCATTTAAAGATGATTTGGCCGCAGTATAGGGAAGAGATTGGAGGGCCAGGAGTGGGTGCGGGGAGACCAGTTAGGAGCCTGAGTCCTCTGTGCTTGAGGCGTTGACGGCTTAGCCCAGGGTTGAGCAGTAGGGATAGAGAGAAGGGGTTCCAACGCCACGTGGGAGAAGCTCTCATAAGGCTTGGTGATTAATTGGGTGGTCCAGGGTGGTAATTAGGGAGAGGCAGATAGCGCGAGGATGATCAATGGGTTTCAACAGTTTTTGTCTCTATTTTTGGCCTGAACTGCAGTCCACCAGGACACTTTGTTCATTCTGGTTGCTGCCGACAATGCCAGAATTATACATCATAGAAGTTTTGATGCTTTCTGAAAAGCAGGTTTGGAACGAAGCTCTAATCCTGTTGCTAGAGGGAAAACGAGGCCCTTGGAAATGGAACATCTGGGCTCCGATGAGTCTCTCTGACCTGCCAGAAAACCACGCACTGGAAGCTGCACCCTTTATTTCATGAAAGGTCACTCCAGCTTCTCTCTGGCCTCAGTACCTGGCAGTTTATTAACTTATCTTTTATTACCCAGAGAACCATGAGGAATGAAAACAATGACAGTCAAAAGTTGGGGGACAGAAACAGCCCAGACATTGGCAGCCTGGAACACTGCCCTCGTATAATCAATAGCTCAAAATCAACCTGCAGCAGCTGCAGAATTATCATTTCCTTCCCACCCCACCCTTTTGCCAGCCTTCCTCACACAACACAATAAAGAGCAACCAGAAATTCCTGGCCCTGCTAGTGCTGAGACTGCAGGATGTCAAAGCATGATACAAAAGGATACCATCCCCGTAGATATTAATGTATCCGTTAGCTTTTTACACAATGATACTGTGTAACAACAATAACAAAAACAACAAAAACTCACAAAACCTCAGGGCCATGTAAGTGTATACTGCATATTGTGTATCTGGGATGGTCAGCTAGGCAGCTCTGATCTTGACGGAGCATGCTCAATATTTGAGGGTCATCTGGCTGTTTGCTGGGGTGACTGCTCCTTACACCTCTCATACTTCAGCAGGCTCGTTCTCATGGCAAGAGAGAATGTAGAAGAGAGGACAAGCCTAATTGCACGAGCCTCTGATTTGTGATGTGTTTGTTAGCATCCCACTGGCCAAAGCAAGTCACATAGCCAAGCTGGTAATGAAGACTTGGGCCATTTTGTAACCTTCCCTAGTAGACAGATACACCTGTTGATCTCTAGTCTCTAGCACAACCATCATTTAAATGCTGGTCACTATCATTTATGTAGCTGGCACTGTGCCTGGTTGTTCTACCTTAACTCAGTGGTTCTCAACAGGAGGTAACTTTGTCCCCCACGAGGCATCTGGCAATGACTAGAGATATTTTTGGTTGTTGCAACACGGGGGGAGGTGCTACTGGCATCTAGTGGGTGGGATCCAGGGATGCTACTCAACACCCTACAATGCACAGGACAACACCCCACGACAAAGAATTATCTGGTCCAAAATGTCAGTGGTGCTGAGGCTGAGAAGCTGTGCATTAACCTGATGAATCCCAACACTCATCCCACAGAATTAATATCGTTGGTCCATTTTAATACTTTTCTGCCTTTCGTATCCACATAGCCTAGTCTTGCCCTCTGGGATCGGCTGATTGAGGCGGATCCAAGTCTGTGCCGTTGGGTTCCCCTCGTAAAGTCGTGCTGTGTTCCTGCACGTCAGTCCATCTCCCATGTGGCCGTCTGCTGGGACACTTGATGAACCCAACCCTTCCCAAGAGGCATCTGGCCATTCCTCCTTCAGAGCAGGGGAAGGTGTTCAGATATCCTTGTTCTCAATTAGCCTGGGAATTGACTCTGTGTGGAATTTCTCACTGGCAGTGGGTGGAGGGGAAATATTAAAGAAATCCAAAGGAAAAGAATACACAGCCCCTAAGCAGCGGGTGTGTTAGCTTGGCCTTCTGGTCTACCCGTCCCCAATCATGTGGACAACATAAGTTACTCTGCCATTAAGGGTCCGGGCCTGGGAATGTTTACGGTGACAGCAGACACGCGGTCTGCTAATGCATGCTCTTGTCCCCTCACGTCAGGGAATTTCTGGCCTCTAAAGGGCTGCTCATGACGGTCTCGAGTGCCCTGGAGGAGGACGCTGTGTGCAGCAACTGCCCACCCCAGGCTCAGGGGCCATATCTGCTCTTGTGCTCTTCCTGTCAGGAACTGGGAGTGAAGATATGTCTCAGTTTCCTCACTCTCTGGGTGGAAAGGCCTGCCCAGTGGATGCCCAGGAGAGTTTATTCACAATTTTCAAGTTTCTGCTACCTGGAACGGGACTGCCTCCTCCGCCCCTAGAGGCTCTTTGAGGAACAGCAGCCACAGGAGCGGCCAGCACGTGGATCTGCCCTGTTCCAGCCCTTGGCTGCGCCCTCTCATTGATTCCTGGCAACATTCCTCTGACCTCGATTCTGTTCTTATCCCCACCTCACGGATGCAGAAACTGAGGCACAGGGGTCTTCCATCCAGGTTGCATGGCCAGGGGGAGCTGCACAGTCTGACCCCAGAGGCGAGTTCTTAGCCAGGACGTGGAGCTGCTTCTCCGCAGCCAGGCTTGTCCTCTACAGCTCTGATCCACAGGTGCTTGGCATGGGACCGGTTGCTCAGGGAGCGCTTGCTGGACGAACAGCAAATCAGGCACCTCCGAAAGGCGCGTCATGGAGCCCTGCGTGGGGAAGGCCCCGTCCTAGGACCTGCTGTGTTCAGGCCCACTCCTCGGGCTTCAGCTCCAGTATCCCCTTTGGACAGAACGTTCTAGACAGAGCGGTTATTAGGTGGCATCTAGGAGAGCTGGCAACACAGTACCAAGGCTTCTCTGGTCCTCAGTTTCCCCGTCCGTGAAAATGGGCTGGAGGGAGGTGTTTCTCTTGGTTCCTCGCTGCTCTAACATCCGATGGGCCTCTGAGCTGCGGACAGGCTCATTGTCCTTCCCCACGGTCATGACCAAGTACAAGGCGTCCAGCCTGACACCCACCTGCTTCTAAGATTCTGAGTTTGAAGGAAGTTTCACGGAAGACAGAGCTCAGCAACTGATATTTTAAAATTCACTGGCCAGGTCAGCTGGCAATTTGTCTTTCCTGGTCCTTTACAATTCAAATACCCATGAAATGGATGTGCCTTGAGTCCTTCAGTCCCTCGCCATCCTAGAGCAGCCCTGCTGCCCTTGCCTCCTGGCACGAGCTGGTCTGCACCCGCCAGTCCTCAGCCTGTGGCCCAGGGGCTCCGTCCCCTCCAGTGCCTGCCCGCTGCCGCCACCCTCCTCTGCCAACAATGTGCCCTCTTCTCTGCCCTGCGCTGTTCTTTCCATCCTTCCCTCCCCCACAGTAGCTGACATGTGCACAGCCCTTCACAGTTTGCAGAGTGCCTGCACATACCTTCTCCCCACAGGAGAGCCCCACAGGGCTGCCAGGAGCTGCACCCCTATTTGGGGGATGAGGAAACTGAGACTCATAGAGCTTTCGTGACTTGATCACTGTCAGGGGACAAGGCTGAGCACTGAACTTGGGCCACCTGATTTCCAGTGCTGCCCTTGCCCCCTTTAACACACTTTTGCCCTGCCCACTGCCGTCTACTGCCAGAATGCTTTCCTCCCCATGCAAAATAGCTGCAATAGGTAACATTTAGAAACCCTGGAGCACAAGAGGAATTTATAAGTGCTTTATATCCATTAGCTTTTCATTCTCTTAGCAACCTATGGGGTAAGTACCATGGTTATCCCCATTTTAGATAAGGAATTGGAAGCCCAGGGAGGTCAAGCAGCTTGCCCAAGGCCACACAGCTAGTAAGTAACAGCTAGGCAGTGTGATCTAGATTCCATGCTCTTTATTATATTGCCTTTTTAAAATATTGCCCATTCGCTAATTCATTCATTCATTCATTCATTCATCCATCCATCCATCCATTCATTCAAATACATACCAGTTGCTAGAACTACCAGGTCAAATAAGACATGGTTTCTACCCTCAAGGAGTACAAAGGGAGGGGCATGTCAACTAACAGTTATAGTCCAGGGTAATAAAGATATGAGCAGGGTGTGAGGGAAGCAGAATGAGGACCCCAACTCAGCTAGAGGGGGCTCGGGGAAGGCTTCCGGCAGGAGGTGCCATTTGACTGAGATTGAAGGACAAGTAGAAGTTTCTGAGATGAAGTGGTGGGAGGGGCGCCCCAGGTAAGAGCGCATCCGTGGTTCGGCGCTGAGGTTTGAAATGCAGCTTCAGAGCGCTGCAACTACTGCGAGCCTGAGGGAGGGAAACACAGAGGAGAGGAGGTGGCAGAGCTTAGGCTGGAGCCACGTGGCTGTCAGATGGTAGGATCCCCACTGCACAGAGGTGAAAACCGAGGCTCGGGGAGTTTGAGCGAGTGCCCACAGCCACGCAGCACCGCAACGTGAACCAGCCAAGAAACTTGGTCATGCCAAGGACACGGTGCCAACATGGCCCACGCAGGCCCTTAATTAAATCCAGAGAGGAGCCCGCAGACCCAGAGGCTTTGTTTCTGTGTGTGGCTTGCTCAGGTATGTGCTGAGCCCCAGATGGGTCACACCTGCACGTGGATGCACGTGACAAGTTTGCCAAGCAGATGATCACTCTTTCCTTCCAGACGTAGGTTCTGTTTGTGAAGTTTTATCACAAAACAGTATTAAGGACCTTTGTGTGTGGTGCGGTTACCAAATTACTACTTGGCATACTTAATGGAAGCAACATGTGTGCTTTGTCCTTGAAGAACTAGATGTACATTTCAGAGCCAGGAAGGGATTCGGGAGGGAAATTTGTGAAAACCGTGGCTTGTCTTTCCAGGCCTGTCTTAGGTTGAATGTGTTAAAAACTTCATTAAGTCATGTTTTCTTCCAGTTTCAGTTATTGGGCTTCTCCTAGGTGCTAGTGACCCTGCTAGTGCCTAGACATTCAGAGATCATGAGACTATGAATAATCCTGGAAATACTGCTAGAGACCTACAAGAGCCTCCAGCATGCCGAGCACGGGGGCAGACTCTTGATATACATTATCTCGTTTAATACTCACATCAGCCCTCTGAAGAAGGACCGTTATTTTGCCCTCAGGAAACTGAGGCCCAGAGAGGTAAAGTAGCCTAGTCAGAAAGCTCCCATCCTGGGTTTTGGACCAGGCCTGGCTTTAACCAGCAGGAAGAGTAGCCCCCGCATCATCTGCCTGCAGCCCACTCTGCCCTGGTGAGAACTGCAGCCTGCAGACCACACGGGGGTCCCTCATCCGTACTCCCTGGAAGGCCTTGGGTGCCACTCCGCTGAGACGCGGCTGAGATGGCACACCCCGGCTGGGCGTGAGTCTGCTGCATTGCCAGGTTTGAACTATGCAGCAGCCAGGTGGTCTTTGGGAAAGGTCAAAAACAGGGGCTGTTGTTCTTGACCTCTGCCAGCGCCTGCTTCAAGTGCACACCTCCCCAGTCTTCTGAGAGCGCCCAGTTGGATGGGGGGCGGGGAGAGGCATGGTCTCAGCCTTCTTTTTTTTTTTAAAGATTTATTTATTTATTTTTCTCCCCTTCCCCCCACCCTAGTTGTCTGTTCTCTGTGTCTATTTGCTGCGTGTTCTTCTTTCTCCACTTCTGTTGTCGTCAGCGGCACGGGAATCTGTGTCTCTTTTTGTTGCATCATCTTGCTGCGTCAGCTCTCCGTGTGTGCAGCACCATTCCTGGGCAGGCTGCACTTTCTTTTGGGCTGGGCGGCTCTCCTTATGGGGCGCACTCCTTGCGCGTGGGGCTCCCCTATGCGGGGGACACCCCTGCATGGCAGGGCACTCCTTGCACACATCAGCACTGCGCATGGGCCAGCTCCACACGGGTCAAGGAGGCCCGGGGTTTGAACCGCGGACCTCCTATGTGGTAGACGGACGCCCTAACCCCTGGGCCAAGTCCGCTTCCCTGGTCTCCGCCTTCTATGACTTTACCTCCTGAAGCGAGGTGGGTGCCAAGTGTGCCTCATGAGGCATCAGGGATGACAGTGTGAAAATGCAGCAAGGCATCTGGAGCAGGCCACATGTGCATTGTCCCCGGAAGGGGCCTTGTCTGCAGCCACAGCCCTCCAGAAAAAACCGAGGCTGTGTGTGCAGCTTGGCATGCGGGGCCCTGCCAGATAAATCAGTAATGAATGTTTCCCATCTCAAAAGTGCGTTTCTCTCCAAGGACCACATCACCTCGAAGGGCCTAATTTGGGTTGATATTTTCCTTTACTCTGAAAAGCTCTGCAGCAAATGTGCCGTCTGAACCGTTTTTCTGACTGCACTAAAAGTATTGCAGCTTCATTTTCTTTTCCCTTTGGGTTAAGCCAGTATTTAAAAGGCCTTTCCGAAGAATGAAGCCTTATCTAATTTACAAAGCTCTGGCGCTCCAACACGGAGCTCCAGGCCATGGTGGTTGACAAGGTCCTGGATTCTTGTTTCCAAACACAGAATCCTTCTCCAGCCTTCAGCTGGACGCTGGAGGGTGTTCCGGGGATTTGGACGAAAGCAATTTGATCCGAAGGTCTTTAATCAAGCTGTGGTCAGCAAATAAAAGGAAGTGACATTTGCTTTGAAACACTGAAAGGTCTGGATTTCTTCATCAGAAGTGTTTTAAGAGCAGGCTCTGGGGTGTGTTCAAACTGGCTTCTACGTACCAATTTCCACTCCTTTTCTGCGAACACCGAGAATGTGCATGTGTGTGCACACACATGTGCATAGTGTGCACACGTGCATGTGTTTTGTGTATGCACACACATGTATTTGTGAGTATATGTGCACGTGTGCACACACACTTTTGTTTTGTGTGTATGCATTGGGAGGTGCCGCCTTCCTTCTCACCCAGCATTTTATGTGCACCAAGTCATGGTCGTGGCATGTTTAAATGAATGAAATCCGGTTTCTCCAGATGTTCTTGTTTAGGCAGTGCAGTGTGCTCTGTGAAATCCCCGTCACCTAAGCTCAAATCCTTTAAGTCAGCTGCAGTGCCTTCCTCTTCCTCACTCAAGGACATGCAATCAGTCCAGTTGATTTTTTCCCCCTTTCCAATCTTTTTTCACACCTCTCTCTTCCTTTCCATTCCACTGCCACCTGGCAATCAAGCCCTGAAAATCCTCCCCTTGGACTGTTGCAAAAACCTCCCTGCCTGCAGCCTTGGACTCTAATCCACCCTGGATTCAGCTGCTGGGTGGATTCTCTTGTAGCACCTTGCTGGGCAGGGCATCTTGGAACCAAAACCTGTTACCCCTGCCTCCGTCAGAGCGTCACAGCCTGACATTTCAGGGGTTTGGCTGCAGCTTTCCTTTCCAGCCTTCCCGCTACCCCTGCGTTAACACAAATTCTCTCCTCTGGGCCCCTGATCAGCAAATTGTACTTTATGAATCCCCTAGGGGAACACAAAGGGACTACATGCTCCCAATTCCAATTCCATTCCCCACCCCAAAAATGGCTCTATGCCCTGCAAGTCCTGCCTTGCTTTGCTTTGCTAAATCTAGTGTACAAGTGGAGGTTACCATGTCAGCTTTCCTCAAAGAAGAGGTTCTGCCATTGAGGGGCACGTGTTCTCTCTGCAGTTCCCTTCATGCACCTTGTACTTTCTTGCCTCTGAGCTTGACTCATGTCAGACGCTCCTTCTGGAATGCCTTCTCCTCCAGCCCTGACCGTCCTTGACTGTCTGACCAGCCATGGGCTCACTGTCCTACGAGCATCTAAGATCTGTCTCTACGTGCTTGAGCACTCACATACCACCTTACAGCATCACCATCTCATAACCCACAAACCTGCACTCGCTAGAGATGGACTCTTGCAGCCACAAGGATTATTTTATCCGTCTCAGTATCTGCCATGTAATCATTCATTCAGTCAACAAACATCTACCCTTAAAATGGGCACTTGTCCGAACGAGGTGCTGGGATGTGACGGTGAACAAGGAACCCACGGCACTACCCTAGGGCTCATACAGTCTAGCCAGAAAGAGAGGGTCTTTACAAGAAAATCGTAGACAACTACCCATGAGCAGGGGGGAGGCGGCAGCAACAGAGAATCATTTGTACAAAGTGGGAAGCATGGAGTGCCCCTGAGGAAATGTCGCTAAAACTGAGACAGAGGAGTGGGGATTAACCAGAGGAGGGGCATGAGCGGGAAAGAGTGGAGGGTGGGGGACTTCAGGGTGGGCAGATCTGAGGACCGGAGCAGGTTGAAATTTCTTTCGCTCTGGGCGGCTCTCCTTATGGGGCGCACTCCTTGCGCATGGGGCTCCCCTACGTGGGGGACACCCCTGCGTGGCAGGGCACTCCTTGCGTGCATCAGCACTGCGCATGGGCCAGCTCCACACGGGTCAAGGAGGCCCGGGGTTTGAACCTTGGACCTCCCATGTGGTAGGCGGACGCCCAATCCATTGGGCCACGTCCGCTTCCCTGCATTTTGTTTAATGCTCTATGCTGCCCACATCGCCACTCCTAGCGGTTTATTCCAATTCTCCATAGAGAAGACGTCCCTCGTTTCCCTCACTGCCCTTCTTCCCAGGTCTCTGCTGCCCCCGCGTTCATTCTCCCCCTTGACGTGTGTTCAGGCAGGCAGCGCGCCCACCCGACTCCCTGGGCGTTGTGCCTGGCCCCTCAGTCACCTGCCGTCCAGCTCGCACCTACCTCAGTCCCCAGCCTAGCATGCTGGTGACCATGCAGGGACTTTACATTTTGGAGGGTTTCAGTATATCCCAAAATCCTTTTTGTAATAAAAGGAGGGAAATTGCTGACAATCTTCACAAATCTGGGCTCCTGCAAGAATAATTTTCTCTGAATTGCACGTGGTTCTCTCTTCTTACGTTTCCCTAACATTTAGTGTGCTTTCGGGGCTGCTTCTAAGCTGCCTCTTAAGTATGCGGTCTCTTCTGCCCCTCAGCTTTTCAAGCTGTTGGAGTTTTGCACGAGTTAGGGACCCGTCCGCCGTGGATGTCTCCAGCCCCTCATCACATCGCTTGTTCCAGATCCCCACACGCCAGGAGCAGTGGAGGGGGAGGGGGATGAAGGTGTTACCTCACCTCCTCAGTCCTGAACCTCATCCCTTCCTTTCTGCCTTTATCTTGGGACTGAGAGGAGGCCCCGAATCCAGGGGGCATTGTGGCGTGGTAGAGAGTGGTGGCAAGAGGATCCCCCAAGAGAGGGGGTGTTTAACAGTATAGACAGAGAAGTAGGGTTGGAGGTCAACATTTTTCAACTTTACTCACCGATTTGGGGTTTAGACTGAGGATTGTAGGAATCTCTGGGTGTAGCCTCAGTTTCCCAGAACACTGGGAACCTGAGATGACCCCCTGCCGCCACAGTCCACCATAACTGTCGTGTGAATAACCCACGCTGGCTTCGCACTCGCATCGTCCTACAACTCCCCTGCCTGCGGGTCCTTCGGGCTCAGCCTTGAAGAGGCAGGGACTGCTCCCAGCACACAACAGAGCAGATGCCGAAAGAAGCTTGACCAGACTCATGAAAGAATTCCCTATGAGCATTATTACCTTATTCAGCGAATAGATGCTGAGCGCCTACTATGTGTAAGATGTTGGGGATTCAGCCCAGAATGAAGCAGGCAAAAGCCCCTGTCCTTGTGGGGCTTAGAAGCTGCAGGGAGAATTAAGGCAATAAAATGAGCAAGTCGGTCCTACTCAGAGCTATGGTAGAAGGTGATAAGCACCATGACAAAAAATTAAAAATCATGAAGGGAAGACCGGGCAGTGCAATTATAAGGAGACTGGTCTGGGGGCGCCTCTCAGAGAAAAGGAAATTTGAGCAAAGATGAACAAAGGGTGCAGGTCCTGGGGAGGAGCATTCAGGCAGAGGGGATGGCCAGGGCAAAGGTCCTGTGGAATGCTGGAGAAACAGCAAGGAGTTCAGAGGGACTGGAGTGGCGTGGGCAAGAGGGAGAGCCAGAGGGAGTGCGGGGAGTTAATGGACACCCCTCCTGCGTTGGGCAGATGAGGAAACTAAGGCCCAAGAAATTTAATGGATGTGACTCAAGGCACTCCCTGAGTGGGCGTTGGAGTGGAACCCAGGCTTTGGATTTCAGATCTCGTGCTGCCCCTCAACATGACGAGAAGGCTCATCAGAAGATGGCACTTCTTTTGACTTGCCAACCCCAGCTCTTTCCTGATACAGCTGTGATTTGAAGGAAAGAAAAATTGTGTTTCCCTTTCTTGCTCTCAAATAGGTCTTCAGTTGTGGGTAATTCTTAGTGAATCCTTTATTTAAGTCTGAGCTGTGCTCAAAATTCCCAACTAGATCCCAGATACCTCTGGTATTCCTAATCTGTCTTTCTTGGTTGACAAACGTGACAGTGACTCTGATTCCTTATGGTGATTTTCTTTCTTGCCTCAAAAGGTTCTTGTCTCCTTCTAGAACCTGCCTCGTCATTGAGGCCAGGACTAAATATAATTCAGGGCATCTACCCGTACCTTTAGTAAATTACTTTTGCTAGTTCACTCTGACAAAACCATCTTCTTTTGCTGACCTTTACTGCCTCATGTTCTTGGAACATTTTTCTTTGCTTAACTTTCTGTGCAATCTCCTTTTCCATTTCCCGTCTTTACTTTTCTTATCACTTTTATAGACTGCCCTTCACTCACATTGGGAATCTTTCTGGTTTTCTCTTGCTGCCTCATCTTAGCTAATGAAGGCATTTTCTGCTGCCTCATGGGCAAATTACTTTGGAGACCCTCTGACCTGTTTGCCATTGTGTGACCTTCACGGTTCCCGTTGGGCCCCTGCCTTCATCTGGAGAACCTACTCAAGAGGCAGGTGCTTCTCATTGCAGAGGCTTTCCAAAGTACAGGGGGACCAGGCGGCAGATTGGATGGCACCTCTGATGGAGAATCGCAAAGCTCAGTGCAGCGGTGAATTGGCCAAACAGGGCCTTTGAAGGCAGCCTTGTCCGTCCCTGAGATCCAATTATAGTTGGATATTTACCTAAAAGATGACATTTCTACTTGGACAGCAGAAATGCAGATTGGTACATCTCTTTGAAAGGCATCTCAGTGATATCTGTTCAGATGTCCACCATATTTCTGGGATATAGAAACACTAAACAGGTTTTATAGATATTTGCATGCCTGTTACAGCACTGTTTATAGTAAGGGTTGCTTGGAATCCTAATTTGTCTATCAAGCCATAAGCAGATTGGCCAGGATAAATGGTAGTGCATTTAGCATGGAATACTGTGCAGTTGTTAAAAATGGTGAGCAGTCTACACTCACACATTGAGTGATGGCCAGATAGCAGAGTTAAGTTTAAAATAAGCAAGTTACAGTACCCTTATGGTTATGTGATGACCCATTTTTGCAAAATAAAATTATGTATCCATTATAGGAGAAATGTGATGCCATTATTAAAAAGAAATTAGGTGCTCCACAAATGTTTTTTTTTTTTTTTTTTTTAGTTTACCACTCCCCGCCCCTTGCCGCTTGTTTGTTGTCTGCTCTCTGTGCCCATTCCTCCACAAATCTTAAACGTGGTAGTTCTCTCAGGTCATTAAGTGGTCATAAGAGTCTATCTAATTAACATAAAGGGTGAGTTTAAAACCCAGACTAAGAACATTATTCATGATCAAGCTTGGTTGAATGAGAGGTTTTCATTCATTATAACCTTGCTTTGTTTTCAATAACATTAAAAATTGTTACCTTCAAAAAAGTTTATATCTAGATCTGTATTTGTACATTCATAGAAAAACATCTGAAAGGATGTGCCCCAGGCACTCTAGAAGGGGCTCCCAAGGATGAAAGGAGTGTGTGTACAGGGATTATGCTTCTGGAATGCTGACATTCTTTTCCCAGTGTGCATGTGTGTTTTTTTAAATAATAAAAAAAATGCATAAAGGAAAATTTATTTTACTCTATCTCTTTGCTCTTTGTTAAAGAGGATTTCAAAACATGCAGAGTAGACGGCCTCATATGGTGAAGCCCATGTACCATCACCCAACCCCAACAGCCGTCAACCCTGGCCAGGCCTGCCCCGTCCACTCTCGGATCCCCTTCCCCACAGTGGGGTGGGGGATCCACCCTCCATTCCTGTGTGAGTTTGAGCAAATCCCAAACCTCATTTACATCTCTCCTTTCTCTTCTGACTCTACTGCTATCCGTAGCAGAGGGCTGCATCCTCTTTTGCTGGACTAGTGGAAACGGTCCCTGCTCCCGATCTCCAGGGCCCCCTACCTGCCAGTCACCCCCACACTGTCCCCAGGGTGAAATTCTTATACCCTAAGCTGATCCCTGTCTTAAAATACTTCCATCCGAGCTTCCCAGCTGGGACCCTTGGGTTCCCAACCCACGGATGGGTAGCAGGTGTGCCAAGGTAGCACTGCTCTCACCCCAGGCAGCGGACGGGTCCTGGGGTGGCCGGAGCTCGCTGACCAGAGCCTGTGGCCTCATAGAGCCCCATCAGTTTAGCACCGTGTACTGTACATAAATCTTCATATGTCTTCAATGCTGTGATGGGGAAAGCGTTGGAAAGCATCAGCACATTCACGTTTCGTCCCTGCTGCCTGGCGTGGAAGGCCCTCGCAGATAGGTGTAAGCCACCTTTCTCAGTCTCTGCCTCATCATGCCCGCTCTCCACCATTGCTTTTCCCCCTCAGCCACGTGTGTCCCGGGGTAAACTTCAGTGTGCGCATTGGGGAGCGGGTGGGGAGGATGCTGGCAAGTCAAAACCCCAGGTCGAGGGTGACACATCCTCCTGGACATCACCTTTCCTAGAACATGGCTGTGACCCATCCAGCCGATCCAGCCGTCAGTCTTTCAGCAGGTACCTTACCGGGCATGCTTCCACGCGCTGGGAATCCAGGAGTGACAAAAACAGACAAGACCCCTGCCCTCGTGGAGCCTCCACACACCTATGAGCGTAGAAAGATGCCTGGAGTGATGTCCACGGAACACTAACAGTGGCGACTTCTCAGCAGTAGAATTTGGGGTAATTTTTGCACTCCCGTCTGTGTAATTTTCTTCATGAACTGAGTTCTTTATAAGGAGTATTTTCATGTTCACCAAGAAAAATGTGATTTTTTTCTTAAAATAAAAACAAAAACTGCCACCGAAGCACGCACACCAGGGCAAGACGTTAACAGTGATTGATTCTGGGTGTTGAGAATACGTGCTCTTATTTTCTTATTTGTTCTCTTATTTAATTTATAAATCCCCCCCAACCAATTTCTGAATTTAAAAATATGAGATGGGCAAAGAAGTGAATTCTTTGGACCTGGCAGCAAATCTGCCACAAAGCCAAGGTTGAAAGGAAGACTTTTTTTTCCCTTCTTGTATTCTGAGCAGTAACCACAGTTCTATCCCTCACTCCAGGGCACAGAGGGGACTGTGGGAAAGCTAGGATTAGAATCCCCTTGCTCGGTTGGGCTCTCTCTAAACCACCTTTTTGTGGCCTTAATTCCGCGAATACAAACAATAATTACCAACCTAAGTAGATTACTCGGCATAGCTTAGACGCCTCCGGGTCCCTGAATGAGTCACATTATTGACTGCTCACAATTAATCTAAAAAATTAAACCAATTGCTCTTTGGGTTCCTTCTTTTCTGTTTTGTGCCTGGATGACACTTCCACAAATATATTGCCTGAGCTGTTATTTCTCCTCAGCATTCCCATTTCTCTTCAGAACGGAGTTGTTCCATTAAAACTAATTTGTTGCCGACCCAGGTCTTCTGGATTTCTCTCCCCGTCCCTTCGGCTGCTATCCTGCAGCTTCGGTGGGCCGCGGCGGAACTGGGCTTTCTATTTATAATTCTTCCACGGTCTGTCTAGTTTTTCAATTACTTCGCAAACTCCCTGCTATCCTTCCTCACTTTCCTTCATCAATTTTCACTTCCCCCGTCAAGTCTGGAAGAAGCCAGCTCTACTGCCCCTACCTCCCAGCTTCCCAAGGGTTCGCTAGGGATAAGAAAATGACCAAGAAACCTAAGGACACAGAAAGGCTAGTTCACAAGTATTTACCGAATCCTTATTAGAATAAGGCACATGGGAGGTGGTGAAAAAAAAATGTACAAAGGGGACTTCTTCCTTTGTTGAGCTTATACTTTGCCAGAGGAGAGAAAATAACCTCAAGGCAAATTTTTACTCTCAATACAGGGCAGTTTGGGGATAATTGGTTACACAGCAGTAGATGACTTCGACATGCTTGCTCTCCCTCCCTTCCTGGCTGGGCAGCTCTTGCATGCCTGCAGCTCTCTTTTCAAATGCACTCACTGGTGTGGAACATTCTTCTACCTCCTCGCCCTCGCCTACTATTCATTCTCTGTCAGTGCAGACATCACTTCATCAGGGGAGCCCACCCTGGACCCCCTGCCCAGGCTCTTCACCCTTTTGCGCTCTCTCAAGGTACTCTGTACCTCTCCTCTGCAGCATTTACCACAGTCGTCATTGTACATCCATTTATTTATTTATTTATTTATTTTAATATATTTATTTACTTTTAAAAATTACATTAAAAAAATATGAGGTCCCTTTTAACCCCACCGCCCCCACCCCCCACTCCCCCCACAGCAACACTTGCTCCCATTATCGTGACACATCCATTGCACCTGGTAAGAACATCTCTGAGCATCACTGCACCCCATAGTCAATGATCCACATCATAGCCCACACTCTCCCACATTCCATCCAGTGGGCCCTGGGGGGATCTACAATGTCCCGTAATTGTCCATGAAACACCACCCAGGACAACTCGACGTCCCGAAACCAGCTCTACCTCTCATCTCTTCCTCCCATTCCCCAAACCCAGCAGCCACCATGGCTACCCTTCCCACACCCATTCCACATTTTCTCTGTGGACATTGGATTAGTTGTGTCCATTGCACATCTATGACAAGTGGGGGCTTAGATTCCATATGGATACTGGATGCACTCCTCCTGCTTTCAGTTGTAGACACTCTAGGCTCCATGGTGTGGTGGTTGACCTTCTTCAACTCCATGTTAGCTGAGTGGGATAAGTCCAATAAATCAAAGTGTAGGAGCTGAAGTCTGTTGAGGTTCTGGGCCTGGGTGTCATATTATCAGTCCAGAGATTCAAATCCCCTAAATATATCTTAAACCCCAGCACCTATTACAATTCCTATAAAGTAGCATGGAAGTCTTATGAAAAGAGGTCCCCTCTGAGTCCAATTCCATCACGCAGAAACACAGGCTCCAAAGAAGGGCCATCTGCCATGGCAGTGAACCCCATCTGCCATGACCATAGAACCTGTGGGTCTCTTTATCCCTCAAAAGAACCAATACCTGGGGTTGTATCTACTTTGTCTGTCTCTCAGACTCTGCTCAGTTGTGCTTAAGGGCATTCCTTCTGACAACCTCCAGACTCTTTTTTAGAGACTCATAGCCTTATAATCTCATTTCTCCTTTCTATTTCCCCCTTACATTAGGTCAAATCAGCATTTTGAAGTCATGTTATTATATGTAGACAGGAATATTCTGCTGATCCGTATTGAACCTTTAATTCAAGGTCATTTTCTGGTTGTATCTTCAGCTGGTATGTAGTAGTGGTCCCTCGATGCCAGGGAGGCTCATCCCCGGGTGTCCTGTCCCTCGCTGGGGGGAATGCACTGCATCTACATGATGAATTTGGCTGTGAGAGTGGCCACATTTGAGTAACATGAAGGCTGTCAGGAGGAAACTCCCAGGCTTTTAAAAGATTTCTTCCTTTATTTCTCTCCCTTTCCCTAGCCGCCCCCAGTTGTCTGCTCTCTGTGTCCATTCGCTGTGTGTTCTTCTGTGACCGCTTCTATCCTTATCAGCGGCACCGGGAATCTGTGTCTCTTTTTGTTGCATCATCTTGCTGTGTCAGCTCTCCATGTGTGCGGCGCTGTTCCTGGGCAGGCTGCACTTGCTTTCATGCTGGGGCACTCTCCTTACGGGGCGCACTCCTTGCACATGCGGCTCCCCTATGCAGGGGACACCCCTGTGTGGCACGGCACTCCTTGCGCGCATCAGCACTGCACATGGGCCAGCTGCACACGGGTCAAGGAGGCCCAGGGTTTGAACTGCGGACCTCCCATGTGGTAGACGGACGCCCTATCCATTGGGCCAAGTCCGCTTCCCCGTATATCCATTTATGTAAGTCTTTTTATATTTATTTTTCAGAGGTACCAGGGATTGAACCTGGAAACTTGTACACACAAAGCAGGCCCTAAACCCCTGAGCTACGCCTGCTTCTATTTATGTAATATTTAATTAATCTGCCTCCTCACTAACCATAAGTTCCACAAGGGTGAGGGCTGTCTTGTCTTTCCTCCCTGTTATATCTCCATTGCCTCACATGGCTCTGGCTACAGAGCAGGCACCAAACATTTGCTACAGAAATGAATTTAAGCCTCATCACAACCCCGGTGTCATTGTTCCCATGTTACAGACAAGGAAACTGAGGCTCAGAGAGGGAAGGGGTTTACCCGCGTCCATTGCCAAGTACCACCTGTTCCTGCCTGCCCCGCCCCCCCATCCCATCAGCCTGAGCGTCCCTTGGCTCAGCGCATCTCCTTCTGTAACGGGCACATGGACCACCCTGAGACCTTGTTAAAAGGCGGATTCTGACTCAGCGTGCCAGGGCGATCGAGAGTCTACATTTCTAACAGGCCCCCAGTGAGGCCGATGGTGCCAGTTCCTAGACCTGCTCTTTGAGTAGCGAGACTTTAAGTATCATCTGCTAATTAAGGGAGGGAATTGGACAGGTTCACACCTGAGGAATGGATTCATGTGGGGTTTCTGGGTTGCACTAGGCATGGTCCTCCCCTGGCTTCCACTCGGTTCCAAAACCCTGAGTGTCTACATGGCAAGAGCTCAGACCTTCAGCCAGGTCTAGGGGTCTCTGGACACTGACCTCACCTCCTCCTGGGCTTGTGAGAGAGGCCGCAGCAGGTGGTCTGGTTCCCAGGGGAGGTCACCAGCAGGGGTTCTGGAAAGGCCTGTGACAAGCCAGTATGGAGGAGGGAGCTGGGTTCTTGTTGAGGCAGCAGCTCCAGCTGGGCACGGACAGCTGGTGCTTGGGAGAAGCAGATGTACATGCTGCACACCCCCAGCAGCACCCAGAGCACAGAGGGGCCCATGCACGGCTGAGAGTCCCTGCCACCCTGCCAGGAGGGTGTGTCCCCTGGGCATGAGGCCCGAGCATCTCAGCAAGAAAAGAGCAGCTTCTAGGTGAGTATGCTTCCCCCAGGGCCCACCCACCCCTGCCCCAGTCTTTATTTCTTTCTGGAGCCATCACACAGAGGGTGCCGTCCACAAACGGCCTTCTGCCAGTGATTGTGAGCTACTGAGTTGCAGCTGGGTGGGGCTGTGCCAAGACACTGAGGATCTGTATACTCTGTAAACTGAAGAGTGTGGTGCCCCTGACATCGAACAACGATGAAAACACAGTGAGAGTGAGTAGCAGTCACTGCAAATTTCCATGGGCCAGACAACATTTGAGCTCTTTTCCTGTACCTCTAGTTCTCAAAGTGCTCTCAAAACGCAGCCCCTGGACCAGCAGCATCAGCCTCTCTCAGCAAGCAACAGGTAAGAAATGCCAATTCTTGGGCTCCACCCCACATTCACTGGATCAGAAGCTCTAGAGGTGAGCCCAGAAATCTGAATTGTAACAAGCCCTGGTGCACACTCAAGTTTGAGAACTTCTGACCAATATATTAACTTGTTTAATCCTCAGAGCAACTCTATAAACCAAAGTAACTTGCCCACAGGCACCAGCTGGTACACTGGTATAGGCACTGGTACAGGCTCTGGCTCCAGACCCTGTGCTCTGGGCCACTATTTGTACGTCGATAAGTGTTAATCCACATAAATCAGTCCTCCAAGTAAGCCAGAAAGCACACGTGAGGGCATCAAACAAAATGAAACAAGGTTTGTTTTTTTCCCCCTGTGATGTTGTTCTTGATATTTTAAATATATATATATGTAAAACATTGGATTTCCCCCCAAAATGTCCTTTTCTCTTTTTCATGCCCCTGTTCAGCCCACCTGTCAGGCAATCCAGCGCTGCTCTGGGTAGTGGTGAGGCAGATGCAGAGAGCATCATGGGCCTTAGACTCGAAGCCAGGGCTTTGGGTTCTGGAAACAGCATGCTTTCCAGGGCTCCAGGCCCTTCCTGATGAGTTATTTTGATGAACAAATGACAACTAAGTTGGTGATAGCTGATGGGCTTGGCTTAACGGTCCTGACTCTTTAGAGTACTAAGAATCACCCAAGATGCTTGGTAAAATGGAGATGCCCTGTGCTCCTCCTCCAGAGATGCTGGTTCAGGTCATTGAAGATGGGTGCCCAGGAACCTGCATTTTGGCAGATTGCCCCAGATGATTCTGATGATGCCAATCCCTGTACCACCAAATGGAGAGATGCTTGGCTTGCTGTGCGGGAAGGCTCTTCCCTTGCAAATGACCTTGCACTTGTGGAGGTCTTAAATACACACGCAAGAATGGAAGCCTAGCCTAATGGCTTGAGAGCTTGGAGTTGGCACAGCTTTGAATCCTGCCTCTGTCACTCACCAATGTTATGGCCCAGAACAAATTCCTCAACCTGTTTAAGCCTCAGTGTCCTCATCTGTAAAGTGGGGGTGATAATCGTCCTTAACTCATAAAGTTCATGGTGAGGATTAAATGAATAAACACGTAAATCATGTATACCATCAATGGCCCACAGTTAAGCATTCAGTAAAACCTCCTTTTAGATGAACAACTGGCAATTTTGGGTAATTCCAAAGGTTCAGATATCTTTGGTAATGATTTGGGAACTGCCTTTTCTCCAGGTCTTTGAGGTGAGCCATCGAGGGAGAGTGGGCCACCAGCACAAACTCCAGCAGCGTCCAGAGAGCTTTCCTGCCCCTCCCCTTCCCCAGCCTCTTCGGCACATGGACCAGGGTGGGAGATGGGCACTGTCCTTGGAGTCGTTCAGGTCCCTGCACATACCTACATGAGTCTTTGAAAGCACACGGGGCAGCAAAGAAATGGGGAAAAGACCAGGCTTTCTTCACTCCCGCAGCACTACAGAGACCTGGTGGCCCTCCCTACCTGTTCCTGAATTCCCAACTGACAGGCCAACCCAGAGCATCCAGAAGGCAAGCAGGGACTTAGCCAAGACCCTCTTCCATGGAGCAAACAGCTTTCAAAGCCCCTTGCTCTTCCTCCCAGCCAGCATGGCCACGTTGCCTTCTTCTCTCCCATGTTAATCGTTCCATTAAGTGCTTTTATAAAGGATCCTAAGGGTTTTTGTGAGATATTGTATTAAGGATGTGGTCCATAGAGTAAAAATCCTCTCCAACGGTATCAAGAGGTGCAGGGGAAGAATCAGGAATTAGAAAATTGGAAGATTTGTGAACTTACACCTTTATGTTGGTTCATGAGTGTGATTCTACTGGTAAATATTTCAAACTTAAAGTTGAGTCCTGGTCTGTTCTACACCCTGAAGTATTTTCCTTTGCAGTAGTCACTGGGTCTGGTATGAAGAACAAGAGAAACCATGTTTTCTTACCAGGAATTTAATTGACAGTAAATAATAGCATTAAGACCCTAAAGCAAGAGTCAGCAAACTGCCACCTGTTTTTTTATGACCCATGCACTGATTGGTGTTTACATTTTTAAGTTGTTGAAAAAAATCAAAAGAGGAATAATGTTTCATGATGTAAAATCATATGAAATTCAAATTTCAGTGTCATAAATAAAGTTTTATTGGAACACGGCCCCACTCATTCATTTATGTCTTAGCTTGCCAAGGCTGCTATAACAAATGCCACACACTGTTTGGCTTAAACAACAAGAATTTATTGCATCACAAGTCCAAATTCAAGGTTTCACCAGGCCATGCTTTCTCCCAGGTCTGTAGGGTTCTGACGCTGGCTCACTGCCAACCCTTGGGGTTCCTTAGCGTGCAGGTTCATCTCTGCTTCCATCACATGACCTTCTCTCTCTCCTTCCTGGCTTCTGCTGACTGTCCACATTTCCTCTGCTTGAAGGACTTCAGCAATATTGGATTAAGATCCATCCTCATTCATTTTGGCCACACCTAACAAATAACGTTTCCAAAGTTCCAATTTAAAAACGGGCTCCCACCCACAGGACTTGGGGCTACGACTTGAGCATGTCTTTATGGGGGACATGATTGCAGTAGAGACCATATGCAAAGCCCAAAATATTTACTATTAGGCTCTTTACAGAAAATGTTTGCCAATCCCTGCCATAAAGTATCACTTTGTCATGATGACTCACTGTTATCTTTTCATGTATTGAGATCTATGTGTCAATAGCCCAAGTCCCTCATGTGTTTGACTCATTCAATCCTTGTAACAACTGTAGGACATCGGTACTTGATTAACCCCAATGGACTGATGGGGAAACAGAAGCAGAGACAGTTGCATGCAATCTGTTCATGAAGCTAAATAAGGGCAGATCTAGGATTCAAGCCCAGGCAGTCTCATGCCCAAGTTCACGCTCTTGATCTCTATATCACACCCTCTCATGACCATGTTCAGCAAAATTTTATCCTTGTAGAAAGCATCAAGAAAGTGAGGCCCCCAGGATTTTCCAAGGCAAGTACCCAAATCTCTTCCTGAGAATTAGGGTCCAGAGGGACCCATGTTTTCCCTGGCACTGGGGGAACATTCCTACTCATTTGCCATTAGGGGCAGAGCTGGGACTGGGACCCAGGTGTCTATATCTCACCTTCATTCTGCTTGCCCTCCAAGATGGCGGCCTCTTCCAGTTGGGCATGGGACTCTCTAAAGCCAACTCTTGGGCACAGCAGGGAACCCAGATATTCAGGCCTGGTGGCTTCAAAGGCCCCAGCCAGTGACATCCCCATTAGCTGGGGAGAAGTCTCTGGCTTTGGTTCTATTCTCTTTGCTTTGTGATGTATTGTTGCAGAGAAAATTTATTTCTTAACAGTTTCACTTACAGCACTTTTGACAAAATGGGGCTCTGGAGAACTGCATCATTAGCATTGATAAACACTTTACAATACCATCAAGAGCAAATGGAAGTGCCTAATGAAAAGAAAAGAAACACTGCTGAGTAATTAAAGAGACTGGTGGGTTTTTATTATTATTTTTGAGCAATTAAGACTAAAAGCCCTAATCAAGCAGCACCTATTTTCCCATCCATTTTGGACAGTGATATTAAAAGATCATCATCACTGTCATTGCTGTCAGCTCTCAGCCAAGATGCCCATGGCCAGTCATGGCTGAGCAGTAGACTGAAGCCCAGTCCCAAGGCCGTGTGACTTATTTGTAGTCTAATAGTCTTATACCAGGGCATGTCTTCCTTCTCCCCTCATCTTGCTTCTTCTCCCACCTTCCCTCTCCCTTCCCAGGTTTGATTAGCTCTGAGCCTTCTCCTTTATCTCTTGTCATCAAGGCCTTCCATTTGCAAAAGAATTGTCTGAGGTGTACAAACCAGGGGTGTGGCCTCCAGGATCAGAGAGGTTAAGAAATTTGCAAAAGGACACACAGCTAATAAGTGGCAGAGCCTGGACTCGAACCCAGGCTTTTGGACTATGCTATGGGGGTGAAGAACTTGGGCCATGCCTCCCAATTGCATGAGTGTGACTGCCAGCTCTGCCTGTTAATCTTGAGCAAATGTCTTACCTTCTGGAGTATCCTTCCTCTTCTGTAAAAGGGGATGACAATAGTTGTACTTACCTCATGGGGTGGTCATGAGGATTCTGTAAGATCATGGAGGCAAAGCACAGGGCAATTGCCTCATAAATGGCAGTCACGATGGTTATGGTTCCCAAACTGTGCACCAGGGTACCCCGGGAAGGCACAGGGGTGTTGTGGGATAATTAAGTTTCCAGGGAAAACACAGCAACATCTGGCAGGCACCAAGTGAACTGCCAGCTCTAGGTAGGTCACAGTTTCAACATTCCACTACAGACCTCCTGATGATGTCATTTCTTCATGAAGCTGGAGTTTTGGCAGTTGCTGTGATAAAAAAGCAAGTATCACAGAAATCAGTGTGGAACAGGAAATGAGGGTGGCAGAGTCCAGTCTGAGTCCAAGGTCACAGAAGTACGGAGTGCCCAGCAGGCACACGCATCCCATTTAAGTACGGTGTGTGATTACCTAAGAAGGAAATACAACTATTGTTCTTTCTTGCAATGTATGTGTGCTAATTTTTTTCAAAAGGCTGTTACATCATTAGGCCATAAGTACTTACTAAGTTGCTTGGCCCAAACTACTTGAGCAAACTGCTAAGGATTCCTTTGGGCCTAAGAGTGCCAAGAAAAAGTTACTGAGACCCTAAGAATGCCAGGAACCCAGAAAATTCGGAAACTCTGCCCTGGGGCACATCCAGTGACTTCCCAGTGCCCTTTGTAAAGTGGTTTTCCCAATAAATACTTTCCGAATGAGCACGGAAATAGAAGCACATCTCCTCTCATTACCGCCGCGTTCAGCGAGCAAGTGGAATAGTTTACCGCCGCAGGGTTTGGGAATAAAACTGGAGGCAGCTCTTCCAAAATGCGGCTCCAGCCGGCTCCGTGGGTGGTCCAGACCCGGGAAACCCCTTTCTGGGGAGCAGCTGAAGAGTTAGCTCTCGTTCCTGCGTGTCTCTCGGGATCCAGGGCTGCAAAGCCCACCAGCTCTGATTTCAGCCCCCTGCTTCCCATCCGAGGGACTTCCCGCCCCGCTGAGCCAGGCCTTGGTGATCGAGCGGTTTGAGTGACTGCGGAATTGTTCATGAATTGTTCGTGCATGTCCCGGCAGCCCGTGCTTGGAATTAAGATGAATGCAAGAAGAGACTCGTCCCGGAGAAACTTGGCCGGTGGCGAGAAAATGGTGTTGGGTTCAAATACACAACCCTGAGTTTTACGTGACTAAAGTGGGGGACAGGGAGGTTCTTTCTGGCCGCTGCCCCCATGCCATGTTGACCTTCACATCTCCAGCTCCCGCAGCAGCTCGTCGGTAGTTCCATTACCAACCGAGGAAGCGCAGCCACTCGCCGGGTCTCCAAACGGCCCCTGCTGCAGGAACGCGGAGGAGTTCTGGAAGGTTGAGCATGGAAGAGCAATTCTCCCAGTGCTCCTCCAGGGCCCATTTGATGAGCAGGGTGGGGCCTCCGGGGAAATGGGCTGTCGGAGCTCTGTTTAGGGAATGCTCTGATTCTGGCCTCTGCCTGCCTCCCCAGATGCCTGCCTCTCTCAGCCGCTTTGCAGGTTGCTCTCTGTTCCCTGCATGTGTCGGACTGTGGACAGGGGCCCGGTGTGGTTCAGGCCATTCCCTCGGTCCAGAGCCCCTTCATCTGAACACCTCCCCTTTGAAGACTCAACTCGAGGGTGCATTCCTCCTGGGTGGGGGTGGGAGTTTAGATCGTGGTCTAAAGAACTTGGCAGCAGAAATATCCGAGTTCAATCACGCCCCCACCACCCCTTACGAAGTCCTTGGGCCGGTCATTTCGCCTCCTTGTACCTTCCTCCGCTTCCTCAAAGAGGATACACTAGCACCTGACACAGCGCTTCGCACACTGTAGTAGGCACACGAAGCACTCCGGGGTCTTGTGAAACTGCCTTCCTGGGCTCAGACGACCTGGAATGGAGCCTGAGGGCCAGCACGTCTAACCTGCTCCTAAGTGACACCGAGGCTGCGGGTCCAGAGGCCACAAAGGAGCAAAGACCTACCTGGCTCTGCGTGTTATGTGCGATGAGGCGTGTAACGTGAGGACAGTGACTGACTCTTGGTGAGCCCCACAGGTAGCTCTTCTCCTGTGGACGGTGGTGCTTCTAGGGCCTGCCCCCTCCTTCGCCTGACAGCTGGTCCCGAGGAACTCAGGGCCTCTGGTTTCCATGCAGCGCCTCTAGCCCTTCTCCCCTCTCTCTCCGCTATTCCCCATGGTCCCACTGGGTTCCCCAATCTCCACGTACGTCATAAAGTTCCTAGGGCAAGCACATCAAGAACATCGTAGGTGTGCAGGATACGAGGCTGCATATCTTTGGGTTTCATGATTTGAGAAAGGTATTTATGCTTTAAAAGGGAAAGCAAGAGAAGAACAGGACTTCCTTCTTCCAGCCAGCCCCACCCTAGTTTTTCTCCATCTTGGGTGCTGGGACTGGACACTGAGGACCCCCCCACTGTCCTCAAGGCTGAGGTAAATTTCCAGCTGGGCTGAGAGCTAAGACGCCAAGCCCCAGCATATGGAATGGCCCATTTTCTCATGGCAGCCCCCCAGATAGAGATCCAAATACCCAAACATCTGACAGCGGCTGCGGTGAGAAGCATCAGGAGCACACAAGCTACTTATCAGACGGTTCCCATTATCCCCACCACCTGTTCCGGATTTCCAAAGCATCACACCGGGTAATAGCCACTCTTGCACCAAAAAGGAGACATGCCGACGATTTTGCAAGCAAGCTCCTTCTCTCGCTCTGGGTTTTATAAGTTATAAAAGGGACTTGCTGTGAAATAACCACTTACCGTCCCAGAGATTTTGTGATTTGTAAGGCCCTGGGCTTAAGCCTCAGGTTGGCAGCAATCTCAACCTGTGGCCTTAGATGAATAAAAGCATTTGAGGAAAATTCAGAGCCACTGCAGGTGGATGAGTTACCTCCCAAGAATAGAAGTTGTAGAACGTCTGGTGGAACTTCAACCTGGAGATGTGGTGGACCAGCTTAAGTACTCAGTCTGTCAGTTAATTTACAGTAAGCTATGGCTTGTTTCGTTCCAACAAATGGGACCAGGTGAAAAAAGGAAATTATCTACACTCTCGGGAGAGAAGGAATGGCTGTGTGTGTTTCTTCTAAATCTCTGTTATCAGATTATCATGTGCCTAAGATTGATGGGATGGGGGGAGGGGGGGTGCTTATTAAAGGTAAGGATTCCTGGACCCCTGGTCTTTGGAGGCTGGGGCAAGACTCAAGGACCTGTATTTTAAACAAACTCCCTGATGGTTTTGGTGCAGGAGGTCCCCTGACCCCACTTTGAAAGTTGTGCTTCTTTCTAGAAAAGTGAAGAAAAGACAGTTGTTGAGCTCAGGATGGTCAGGGGAAAAGAAACAGTGTGTTCATGCACGTGGACTGAAATGCATTGTCCAGAATGGATTTCTGGAGAGACATGGCCATAGCCCCACTTCCTTCATTCGGTCCATCAATAAATATTTCTTTTCTAAAATAACATTTTTTATTGACATATAATTCACATACCATACAATGCATCCATTTAAAGTGTACAAGTCAGTGTTTTTTAGTGTATTTACAGAGTTGTACAAAAAACTATCACCACGATCAATTCTAGAACATTTCCATCAACCCAAAAAGAAGCTATCACACACCAACCCCTCAACCCTTTCCCCCCACCCAGACCTAGGCCACCACTATTCTACTTTCTGTCCCTATTTATTTGCTTATTCAGGGTGTTTCATATAACTGGAATCATACAGTATGTGGCCTTTTGGAACTGGCTTCTTTCACTTAGCATAGTGTTTTCAAGGTTCACCCATACTGAAGTGTGTTTCAGCACTTCATTTCTTTATATGGTTGAATAATATTCCGTTGTATAGATATACCACATTTGTTTATCCATTCACGTGTTGGTGGACATCTGGATTGTTCCCAAATTTTGGCTATTATGAATAGGCTCCCTTGATCATCTGCCTACACAGTTTTTGGTGGACTTATATTTTCATTTCCCTCAAGTATACTGAGTTGTGGAATTCCTGGGTCAGATGGTAACTCTATGCTCAGCTTTTTGAGGAACTGCCAGAGTGTTTTCTTAAGCTGACAGGTATTTCTCGAGCACCAACTGTGTGCCAGGTGCTCTCCTAAGTGCTGAAGCTATAAGGAACAAAGCAGACCAAAACCTTTGACTTCAAAGACCTTACTTTCCTATCAGCAATAAAGAAGATTCACAGAGACAGAAATGCAATGAGCTGGCGTCCTGTCGCATTCCTGCCGCTCACTCCTCTCCGGCCTCCTTGCTCTTCCTTAAGCACTTTGGGGACCACCTCATGCCTCAGGGCCTCTAAGCTCCAAGGCCCAGAGGGCTCCCTCCCCACCTGCTCACAGGGTACATCCCTGGCCTCCCAGTCTAAAGGCACAACACCTGCTCTCATCCTTGCCATCTGCAGGCATCCCTCTCCATAGCACCTACTACCTTCTTACCAGGCGGGCCAATGTAATCACAAAGATTCTTAAAAGAGGGGCCAGGAGGGTCAGCATCAAAGAGGAGCTGAGACAATGGAAGCAGAGGTTGCAGTGATGCACTGGGAAGAGGGAGGAGGAGGCCATGAGCCAAGGAGTGTGGACAGCATCTAAGAGTGAGAAAAGGAGGAAAAGAAATTCTCCCTAGAACCTCCAGAAGAGCACTGCCCACTGGCACCTTGATTTTAGTCATGAAGACCCATTTGGTCTTCTACAGTTCGAGAAGATCAAAACCTTGGTTTGTTTTCAACCACCAGTTTTGTAGTAATTTGTCACAGCTGCAATGGAAAACGAGTACAAGGGAGTCAGGGCCTCACAGAGCAGCCGTCCCTTCCTCTGACTTCCCACCTCTCTGCCCTTAGAAACCAGGGGCTGTAAATACGTCTTCCCTTTTGCTGTAACTCTGGAACAGGAAGCAACCAACTATAGCCCAATGCTTATTTTTTTGTAAATAGAGCTTTATTGGAACACAGCCATGCCCATTTCTCTGTGTGGTGTCTATGGCTGCTTTGGTTCTACAATGGCCGAGTTGAACGGTTGTGACAGAAACCAAATGGCCCTTGAAGCCTAAAATATTTTCATACCTGGTCCCTTTATGGAAAAAGTTTGCCAAGCCCTGCCCTATAAGATCTCTCAGAACTGCCAGACCATCTGTGATGGTTTGAAGCTGTGTGGACCCCAGAAAAGTATGTTCTTAAGGTTAATCCGTCTCTGCAGGTGTGAACCTGTTGTCAGTAGGAGCTTTGGGTGAGTAGAAGTTAAATGTGACCCACCTCATTCAAGGTGAGTCTTAAGCCTCTTACTGGAGTCCTTTATAAGAAAATGAAATTCAGGCAGACAGAAAGCCATGGAACCACGAAGCTGAAAGCAACGAAACCCGGAAGAGAAGGGAGGACCAGCAGACACTGCCGGTGCCTTGCCTTGTGACAGAGGGATCAAGGATCACCAACGGCCAGTCTTCAGGAAGAAGGTATCATCTTGATACCTTGATTTGGACATTTTCACAGCCTCAGAACTACAAGCTTGTCAGCTTATTGATGCCCATTGTAAAAGCCAACCCGTTACTAGTATATTGCTTTTGGCACCTAGCAAACTAGAACACCATTCACAGGTGGGGACACGGCGGCCAGGCTTGGTCCCATGTGACCCTGGCCGTTATAGAATGAACTGAGCTGGCTGGTTGAATTCCCTCTGGGGATTTGGAATTGGGGTTCAAAGACTTGTGGCTAGAACTCAAAACAGGCCTTGACACACAGTTTCTGTAATTTTCAAACAGGTGAGTCAATGTTGGGATACATACATCATCCACTGTATGTACTGAGACGTCAAGAGACTCAGTCTAACGGAAAAGAGCAAAACTGCAGATACGCAGGAGAAGCAGAGGCAGACACCACACGGCTCTAAGGGGAGAGGGCTTGGAAAAGCTGCTGTACAGCCGCCTTGCTTATTAGTTTTCTACTGTTGTGTAACAAATGTCCACCAATTTAGAGGCTTAAACCGGCAGACGCTTATAAACGCATTGCTTCTGTAGGTCAGAAGTCTGGGCACAGCTGAACGGAGTTCCCTGCTCAGGGTCCCACAGTGGAAATCGAGGTATTGTCCAGGCTGAGTTCCTTTCTGGACCTCGAGGTTGTCTTCCAAGCACATACAGTTGTTGGCAGAATTCTGTGCTCAGTGGTTGCAGGGCTGGGGTCCCTGTTCTCAGCTCCTAGAGACTGCCCCAAGTTCCTTCCACATGGCCCCTGCAGCAGTCCTCTCATTTTTCCAGTCTGTCTTTTAGGAAGGGTCTGGCCCTTCCAAAGGCTCACCTGATGAGGTCAGGCCCACCTGGATAATATCTCTTTGGGTTGATTCAAAGTCAGCGGCTTCTACCCTGATCTCGGGAGTGAAATCCCATCACATTCACAGTTCTGCCTGCTCTCAGAGGAAGGAATTACACAAAGCATGTATACCTCAGGGCAGGAGGCTCCTGGGGCCAGTTCTTGCTTCCAGCATGCTTTCTGGTCCTGGTCCCTAGCCCTTAAGGAGCAGAACCACCCATGTCTCCCTTGGGCCCCACAAAATGCACCCGACTCGATGTAATTAATGACCTCTGTTGCTTACGCTAGTTCCAGTGTAGGCTCTGTTAAAGTCTGTGCTGGGCGGGGGACCCCTAAAGGCACAGCCTCAGCTGCAGCATCACTTGCCCATTGTGGGCAGGAACCAAGCCCTGGAGAGCAAGGAAAGAGGCTGTCTTGCTAACATGCTTTCTAAGCTGCCTGCGCACCTGCAGCACAGATGACGCAGCCCAGCCGTGAACTCTGGCTGCCGCCCCAGCACGCCGGGTCTTAATGTATTGACATTGGCAGCCCCTGTATATCTTGTCGTGCCAATAAGGTAATTGAAATGGAATTGTCTCCAAGCATCCAATTAATCAACAAATAAATCATAAACCTGTGGCCATTCATCCGTGGAGGCAAAGAGGCTTCTCCCTGGCTTCCTGTTCCCTGGAGTTGACCGAGCTTAGACTTTCTGCATCCCTACTGAGCTTTAGAAGAGAAGGAAGGTGGGACAGGTAAACTCTTTGGGCCTTATTGCAGCCCCAAGAACTGTGTGCTAGAGGATTTGTACATGAGATCTTGTTCTTCCCTCGAAGAGGTTTTCATACTGGATTTTACTTCATCATAAAATCAACCCCATAAAGTAAGGATTATGACCCACATTTTACAGAAGGGGGAACAGAGCCCCAGAGAGGTTTAGCAAATTGCTGAAGATCACACAGCATGTAAAGGAAAGAATCTGAGCTCAAAATATACTGTCAGAAAGGCAGATCTAAGGAAGAGGTCGTTCCAATCGTGGAGCCAAATGTTAAATCCAGATTGGGCAAGTGAGAAATGCTTTGAGTTGATATCCTCTGTCCACCACGCCCATAGTCCAGCTTTAGTGGGTACCAGCATCAGAAGTGACTGTGAGACAAAATGTTCTCTGGTGGATTTTCACTCCTGTGGGAGAAAACTCATGTTCCTCTCATAACCTAATGCTTCTTCAAACCCCTTGAGTTCTCACAACTGCCCTTCAGATGGATGGGGAAACTTTAAAGAACAGTTTTCAACTTGGCTCATGAAGTGGGCAAAATGGTTTTTCTCACTTTAGGATTCTTCAAAGAACTTCCAAATGCTGGGAAGTCTTCCCACCTCCATCCCCCCCACCCCCCTTTTGTGATTATTTGACATTCAAATCAGGGAGTCAACTGGATCCAGGCACCAAACTGGCCTAGCCTCAGACCAAGGGCATCCAAAAGGCTGGAAAACTGGACCTTTCCTCCGTTAGCCCCTGAATCACTAATGTGTCACCTGTTTACCTGCCCACATGCAAGCGTGTACAGAGAAAGGCATGCTCAGTCTTAAGGAGGGTCTCCAGATGCTGTGGGGATTCTCCGAGCAGACAGCAAGATTTTTGTTATAACTGGGAGTAAGCCTGAGGAATTCTGCTGTGCAAAGTGGGACCCTGAGCCCTTTTGGTCCAGGAGGGGAGGGAGAAGGCTCGTTTACTGGGCTGTTTGCTGTGCAGTAGAAATGGGGGGACGAAGCCAGCCCTCTCCGGAGGGAGACCCCTCATCAGCAATGAGCAGGCTCTGCCTTGCCAAGCAGGGGGTTTGGACCTCAGAAACAAGCTGGGTGAATACCAGCTGCCCCCAGGAGGCCAACTGGTCACTCCCCAGGATGCTGAGGCTTCAGAAATCCCTGCAGTGCGGGAGACTGACCAATGGGTTGAGGCCACCGTGCTGTGTTTAGCCGCCGTCCAGGGGCACAGATCCTATTCCTGGGTGGGAAGCCTCTGAACCGATGCATGGAGGATTTGGGGTGAAGGGGAGGAGGAAGGGGGAGCTGAGTTTGAGGTGTCCCCCTGACATCCAAGCCCTTCACTTATTTTCTTCCCATTCCTCTTCATCCTTGCCCCCCTCCACCATCTCAGATGCTTGTTTCTCTTTGCTGAATTATTACAACCTCCTGTCGTCTCCCTGCCAAAAATCTCACCCATCCTGATTTCATTCTACCTGCAGCCCAAAAAAATAGGAATGAGATCACGTCATCTCCTTCTTTAAGCCCCTCTCTAGTCATCTCTCCTGCTCCGGCTGCCAGTTCTCCCTCCTTAGACTTCCTGCTACCATGATTCTGAGGCACGGGACTGAAGCTGCACACCAGCCATTCCTTACCATTCTCTTTGTTCTCTTCCTTGCTTTGCCTGGAATTCCTTCTTCTTCTTTTATTTTACCCCCAATTAATTCTTTAAGGCCCAAATCAAGCATCTCCTCTGGAAGCTCCCAGAAGCCCCCAGACTGGGCTGACTGCCCTTCAGTTGAGACTCCCAAAGGAGCCCCACCTCTCCTTCAGGCTTGTACCACATATTAAAGATTCTAGGCACAGGCCAGTCTCCCCAATTCCTCCCCTCCCCATGGACTGTGAGCTCCTGCAGGGAAGGCTAGGACTTACCCCACCTTTGTGCTAGTGTTAGAAAGAAAGCCACACCCTAGGAAAACAAAAGCTCACCTGAGGTGGAGAAGAAAAGAATTTTATTAACCATCTTGCAGGAATGGGCGCGTGACCTAGACAAAATTGTTGGCGTGCCAAACAGGAAGAAACAATGACATTTATACCCCAAACCTAACACATAGGTCCCTCCGCTGTTCCCCGTTGATTGGGTGCTTCAGGGGTTACAGCCTACCCGAGAGGTCTAAGTTACCTGGTTCCCGCTCTGAGTCGCAGCTCCCACCCCCTACATTCTGGCGGCTCGGCGCTGCTTTCACTCCTGGCGCACTTTTCTAATTCAGCGCTGCTTTCCACCATTGGCCCCGCCCTCGCTGTGGCCCGCCCTCACTTTGGCACCACTTTCAAATTTTGGCGCCAAAGCCACTAGAATTCCTTTCCCTCCCCCCTCCAACTGCAGTGCCAGCTTTGGCTTCACCTTCATGTGAAAACTAAACTTCACCCTTTCCTTACACTTGACATCAGCCCACTGTGCAACAAGCAATAAAAGAATGTTTATTGCATTGAACTGAAGAGAATTCTTCAAATCCAACCCCACTGCCCCCTGCCCATCGGGTGCCTTCTTGCCTGGTAGTCATCACTGTTTGATTTGAAAATGGCTCTTGAAGGTAGAGAGAGGCTTAGGAGAGCCTGGTGACCAGGCAATCTGGGATTAAGCCTCTTCCCAGCTGTGTGTCTTCAGACAAGTCAGTTCACCTCTCTGTGCCTCAGTTTCCTCATCTGTAAATTAGGAACAATAATAGTTCGTGCTGCACAGAGTTCTTCAGAAGATAATAAATGAATGATACACAGAGTAGTCCCTCAATATGGCTTAGCTGCTATCAGATAACAATGATGATGATGATGATGGTGATGATGATAAAGAGGATAATGATGATTCAGGAATACACACATACTAATGGATACTTAGACTCATTGTCCAAGCCATCTAAGAGGTAATTTAATAATCACCCCCTTGAGAGAGCTCATTTGATACCCTGGGAAAAGGAGAGTACATGATCCCTTAACCACTAATCCTAAAATATGGCAAGCACCACCCTAATTAATTGCCCACAATTTGCTCTACTCTTTAGCCCTCCTTCCTGACAGCCCCTGGAAGAATTAAAGATTCTGCCTCTACTAGCCTTTGAGGGTTCCGGTTACTAAAGCTGGGAATAACAGGAATTTGAGAGCCCAGTTTTGTTGTTTCCTAGGGAACAACCAGCACTTTCTCTCCGGTGCCCACGGGGGTGGGCCATGCTGCCCTCTGCTTTCCAACCTGGGAGTGAGGGCAAGAGCTCTGTGCGCGATACTCTTGGTGGTTTTTGAATGCTTCTCTGAGGGGTGCACACCCCAAACAGCTGGGGCGGAGTTCACCCCCCACCCTCCTCTATGCTCCTGTGGTGCTGCTGGCCGAGAACTTGTCAAAAGATGCAGAAGCAGGGGGTTCTGTGCACCCTCAGGGTCCCAGAGACTGCACATACCTGATGCATGATGAATTTGTGAATGGATGGATGAATGAATGGGTGGATGGATGAGTGTGCATCGCTCCCCTGCGAGCTGCTCCAGTAGGGATCCTGTCCTCATCATCTTGCCTCCCCAGCACCCGGCACAATGCCTGAAGCACAGGATTGCTCCGTAGCTGTCAGGCGGAAGGACGTTGGAAGGGTGGTTGACCATGGGCTCTGGCCACTGCGGGCACCTCGGCTCAGGCCAACCTCATGGGCATTTGGGTACCTGGAGGCCTATGATGTTTTCTTGGGTTTGTGCCTTTTAGGATTCTAACAATTCTAGCTCTTTCTCTTATGTCTCCTGGAAGAGAATGTTGAGGAAAATAGCCCACGGGGTCAAGAGACTTGAAACAGCAACAATTTACATATTAAAAAGGGCAAGGTCATGTAATTAGAGTTTCTCGATTTCTGAGCCTGTACATTTTTGTTTCCCCTTAAATGATGCTGAACTACTTGCTGAGCTACCAAGGAGAGGCAGGTAGAAGGAGTATCCCCAGGATTTCAGTACCTCCTCAGCTTCATTGCCGAGAAGGTCCCCATATCCCACCCATCTTACTGCTGTTCACTCAAAGATCCACCTTCCAGAATGGCCCTTTGACACAAAAAATACTTTCAAGGCAAATTAAACAAAAGCAAACTTTGATAAGATTTCAGTTTGGTTGTATGATTGGTAAGAAACTTATTTAAATTTTGTTATTTGTGCCAGAATCCAAACACTGCCTTTCTTTGAACTAACTCAATGTTGCCTATCTACTGTCATTTGTTTTTTAAAAGATTTTCCTCGTAGGATGGTGCATTAACCCTCTTGGTGTTAAAACTACAGAGAAAAATGGAAGCATCCCTAGGTAGGTAAAGATTCTTCATACTTTGAAAGAATCCCTTTCCAACAGTACTTCCCCACCAACTTCCCCTGGACAGAATAAACAGAGTAATGAAGAAGGATCCTTTCCATCCTCTAAAATGTGAACTCCACCAGGGCAGGGACCCTGTCTGTCTTGTCTACTGCTCATCTCCAGCATCTAGAACACTGCCTGGCACATAGCGGGTACCGAACAGCTGCTTGTGCATGAGCTGTTAGAATGTGAGCTCTGACAGGGCAAGGACCCCTTAGCACCACAGTAGACGTGAAATCAACACGTCTGTTATTAATTGAGCAACTACCATGTACAATTCCTGGGGGCACTGAACAAATATTTGGTGAATTAACCAAATTCAATTCTTATTGAAAGAGCGAACTAACAAATAAGTGGGAGAAAACAACAATGAACCAGTCAGTCCACCAGCCAATCACCAACCTCGTCTCTTTTGTTCCCTTATATGTAACATCTGGAAACAAAACAAAACAAAACCAGTCCATTGCCCAGCCCTGGAACAATCAGCCTTGTGGTTTCTCTCCCTGTCCTTTTTTCCTCCCTTGCTTTGCTCTCCCTGATGACCCTTCTTCACCTCTGCCTACCAGAACTCCTATCAAGCATTAGCTCAAATGGTATTTCTTTGAACTGCCCCATCTGGCGAGATGTGAACTCTCTTGCTTTTGAATTGCTTTGTCACTTTTTATCTTCTCCATTGAGCACAGTTCAAACACCATTTGCTGAGCCCCTCCTGTGGACAGTCACCATGGCAGGGACCTGGGATGCAGTCACCGGTGGTCAGGGTGTGTCCGGCCTGCTCTGCCTTGATGGTAGCAGTGTCCACGCCTCATGTGGAGGCTTACTCCTCTTTGTAATTGCCCAGAGCACCTAGTACTGAGGCTGGTCCAGGAGAGGCTCCTGCAATCACCCAAAGAACGCAAGTGTAAAATGTGCAGCCTTTGAGATCATTGCTTTGATGGTGTTGAAATGTGGGAGGTGAGAGAGGAGGTGGAACTGCTCCGTGTGCCCTGGGCCCCCCACGATGGCTCCTGTGCTAGTGGGGTAGAACAGAGGGGATTGCCACCTGGCTTATGGGGTGAGCACTTCCAGACCGGCTGTGTGACCCCAGGCAACGTCATTTCTGTCCTCTGGGCTTCCGTTTCTTCATTTAAAGAACCAGGGGATTGGGGAAGCCATGTTCTAATGCTCCTCTGCCTAAGACTTGATGATTCTCCTATTCTATAGTAGTAGGAATGGAGCTAATAATCATGCTCATTGTCATGGCCATGGCCATAGCCCTAAATAGTTCCTTATGTCTGGGCAGCACCAACCTGGCCTTTCTCACACATTAATGATAACAGTATTGAGAACAGCCACGCCCACCCATTATGCTTCTGCTGCGATCCGGCTAAAGTACTGAGTTCAGTGTTGTCTAATTTAGACTTAACCACAGCCCTGTAAGGCAGGAAGTGTTGGCCCATTTTACAGATAAGGAAACTGAGGTCCAGAGAGCTTAGCTAGCTTGTCCAGGATCACAGGTCCAGTCACTAGTATTGCGCCACATTTTGCCTAATTTAAGGTAGCAGACATCCAGAAAAGTCCATAGTTCCTAAGTGAACCGCCGGAGGGGGGTTTCCGCAGCCTCTCAAGCAGCACTGAAGTCAAGCGGGAGCGCCCACCCAGAAGCAGGGGCCCCTGGTGCCCCCTGCCAGGCACTATCTGCAGGAAGAGGCCCCACAATGGTGGGACCCCAGAGCCGGCTTTCCTCTCCATGCTTTGCCGCCCGTGGGTAAATGTCACGCCCCTGCAGACTGAGCTGTTCAAGTCGCAGGAGAGGACGCAGGTGGAAGGTGGTCCTGGGGAGACAATCGAATCCCCGAAAGCTTTGGCCAAACACCCAGGGTACTGTGGACCAGCCCGGGAGCCTGCCGGGTGGGGGTGGGGGCAGGACCGGCGAGCCTGGGGGTGTGAATGGAACATTGACCACCAAAGAGAAAAATCACCTTTTTCCTTTAACAAAAGCGCTTCTCTGCAACTGTTTTCCAGTGATAAACAGCTCAAAATAGATAGGAACGATAGTACAATAAGGTAAATAAAGAATCCCCCAGAACAATAGAGGGTTTTTTTCTCTGCTGGTAGCAAAGCCAAGAGTAATTAGCACTGTGAGAATGGGGGAAGTGATTGCTGCTCCTACAACACTCTAATTAACAGTTACTAATAGTCATAATAAAGCTGAAAAGAGGCTTTTTTAATCTCACCGAGTGGTTGAGTGACTGCTTGGGATGGCAAAATGCTCGGCATTGGGGATCTGCTTCTCAGGCCGATGAACTTGTTGGAGGAACGGGTCCGGCTCTGATGTTATGTTGGATGGGGGCAAACTGCTAAATGTGGTGGAAGAGCCGAGAGGGAGCACTCCCTCATCACTAGAATCATTGCCACTGTGACAATCCTGCAGCTCATGCCTCCAGAGCTGCGTTTAGCCAGATGCCATCTTGGATGCCAGTTCCTTTAACCCTCGGGACAAAAACCTGGCGGGTGTTTCCACTGCCCTCGATTGGCACGGCGTGCCTTCCTGTTGGGGCAGACAGCTTTCCTTCATCGCAAGCTGGCATTTAAGAGTCTGCTCTGGGCCAACTTCTGTGCTGGGCACCTGGGAGATGAGGGCGATCCATGGGGCAGTGGTCCCTGCCGGTGGGAGCTGATGGGTCAGCAGAAGTAAAATAGAATGCAAGTTGGCTTTGAAGGAGGAATCTCACCAGCTGTGCAATATTATTTGTCCTGAACTCTCACAAGGTTAGTTGTAAAACACCATTTACATTAGCCCCAAACTACGTTATCAGTAGTTCACAATCACTCACAGAGTTCAGCTGCGAGGGCAGGTCCTTTGTGGCTAACTAATGACACATAATCTCTGATCCTAAGGGCAGTAAAGAAAGGTGACTTTCTCTCAATTTTTGTACCAACTTTACCACCTTTCTCAAAAGCTACAGGTAGAATTTCTGGAGTAGGGAGAACTGCAGAGTCACGTGTTTAACATTTTCTTGAATGATTTAGAAGATGCCAGACCCCCTGGCAAAGGTCATGGGGGGTTGGGTAAAAGTGTGAAAGACTCAACCTCTGCCTCTAGTCTTGTGAGGAAGATGCCACTTGCAGGCAAATAACTACAAACAGAAGAAGCAGACCCCATGGGTGGGGCACAGTGCTTTAGGAGGCAGGGGAGGTGTAGACCTTCTTGCAGGCAGTATGACCCAGGTGGGTTTCTCGGACAAGGTGGCATGGAGAGCATCAGCAGGACATAGACAAGCAGAGGTGGAAATAGGGATGACGTCTGTTTAGAAACTGAGGTGGGAGGTGGAGGGCAGAGTTGGGAGGTGGTGAGAAAGCAGCATCTGCAGGCTTTTTTTTTTTAAAGATTTATTTATTTATTTATTTATTCCCTCCTCCCCGGCTCCCCCGCCCCCTTGCCTGCTCTCTGTTTCCATTCGCTGTGTGTTCTTCTCTGTCAGCTTGTATTCTCATTGGGCGGCTCTGGGAACTGATCCTGGGACCTTCTGGAGTGGGAGAGAGGTGATCATTCTCGTGTGCTACCTCAGCTCCCTGATCTGTTGCATCTCTTATTATCTCTTCTCTGTCCCTTTTTGTTGCATCATCTTGCTGCACCAACTCACCGTGTGGGCCAGCAGTCCTGTGCAGGGCAGCACTCCTGCACGGGGCAGTACTGTGTGCAGGCCAGCTCTCTGCACAGGCCAGCACTCTGCGTGGGCCGCTCACCACGTGGGCCACCTTGCCTTCACCAGGAGGCCCTGGGCATCGAACCCTGGACCTCCTATATGGTGAACGGGAGCCCAGTTGCTTGAGCCACATCTGCTTCCCATCTGCAGACCTTTGAGAGTCCAAATATGGGGTGTGAATTTTACAAGGGGGGCATCCTGTTAAGGATTTCTCAGCACTAGAAGGATGGGGTCTAAGCAGACCTTTAGAGATGTCACCGCTGAAGCTGGTTGCCTTGTAGATGATCAGCTTGGTTGTTTTCCTGTTTTTCAAAGATTTAAACTTTTATTCTTTTCCCCCCCTTGAGTGAAAGCGTAGCAAGATGACTGAGCAGTGCTTTTGAGATGGTGAGACGTTGGTCATCAGGTACTGACTTGGAGAACTGGCCCATCCGTCAGTCCCTCTTCCCTTGGACTTGGACAGCAGTTTATCAGGTTCTGCCCAGTTCCTTGCAACCAGAAAGGCAAATTTCTCCAGTGTCTACATGGTTTTCTCCCAGAAAATCATCTTTTTCTTCAAGATTTTTTAAACTGTGTTTGCATTTGTACAGAACACAAAATTTCCCATTTTAATCCTTTTTAAGTGTGCACTTCACTGCAATTACTTAAACTCACAACCTTGGGCTACCATCGCCACCACCCATTACCAAGATTTTTTCATGACCCCAAACACAGTTTCTGTACCTATTAAGTAATAACTCCCTATTCTGCCTCATCCCCGGCCTCTGGTAACCTTGAACCTACTTTCGGTCTCTATGAACTTACTTATTCTAGATACCAGAGAAATATCTTTTTTAAAATGAATCTAAATGAGTCCCCAAGTATACATGGGCAAAAAAATGAAAACAAACCACTTCTCTCGTCTTTCCAGACAGTCTTCAGTTCACAGAAGCTTGAGGAACTTAGCTCAGGCTCCAGCTCCCTTCTAGGGAAGCAGTAAAAAGAATGGACATTGTCACGCAGCTGGGTGTCCACGGACCTAGTTTTGTGACTTTGGGTGAGTTGACATCTATTTTTTTTGTAACATGGGGACAATAATGAATTCTCCTCGTAGGGCCATTGTGACAGGTCAGTGGTTTAATGCATGTCCATCGCCCAGAACAGTAGCTGGCACGCAGTAAATGTCCCACATCTGTTAACTAATATTTTTGTTGTTGTTGAGGTCGATGCCTCAGCCTCAGCCTCTTTTTCTGCAAAACGGGGCTGATAGCAGCGTAAGTTTCCGAGGGTCACTGTGTGGACTGAATGAGCCAGTGTGTTACAGCGCTGGCCACAGGCCTGGGACACAGGGATCATTCCAGAGAGCCCCTGCTCCAACCTTCCAAGATTGCTGCTGCTGCCCTCCAGTGCCCCCTGGGAAGGCAAGTGTTTATAGGGCCCTCAGGCCAAAGGAGCGTGAGCACAGCCGAATCCGGTTTATTGAGTCTTGGCTTCCGAGAAGTAAGTGTTATGAATATCAGAATGGGCTCCTGAACGCTGTAGGACAAAGTCCACTATCTAGTAAAAAAGGCACGTTCTGGTCCCCGATCTGCCTCCAGTTGCTGTTTGGCCACAGCGAGCCGCTGTAATCTCTGGGCCCTGCTGTTAAAGGACTCTGTCAGGGATGGCAAATCACCCTGGCCACGTGCCACCAATCCACATGGCAGACATCACTAATTGAGCCCTGCATTTCTATCCGGTGAGGCTGCTTAGCCTCAGAATCCTTCTCAACACAATGCTACAGGAGGCAGCTAGCGAGCAACTGCAGTTGGCTAAGGAGCTAAAGCCCATCTGCTGTTCTAGCTGGAAACTCCAGTTCAGTTAGGAGCTGTTCTCCGGGGGTCTTGCCGGCCGTTCTCCTGCACCACCATTAACACTGGCGACGTGCTAAGAGTTCTGTTTAAAATGTCTTGTCACTCACAGCCACTGAATGTTTTCCGTAGGCCAGGTGCTCCAGCGTACCCTCGCCAGAGCAGGAGCTCTCAACCCACTCCTAAGCCTCCTCCAGGAGAGGGCTTGGCTGACACGAGGAGGCAATGCAACTCAGGGATTCGTAGTAAGGGGAAGCGACCCCAAGAGGCGGCCGCCCGGGGTGCAGGCGGCGCGCGGGCTCTGCCGTGGGTGAGCGCGGTGAGCAGGCTGCAGGTCCAGGCGCCTCCAGTCCAGTCCCGCGTGGGGGCTCATGCCCCTTAGCTCCGCTCTCCTGCCCTGGGGCTCAGGGCCCGGGCGTTTCCATAGAGGCACCGGCGTCCTGCTCAGACCGGGCTGACGGGCATTCTCCACCTCCTTTCCTGCCTGCCCCGGAAGCTGTTCTTCTCGGCCAGTCCCGAGGGACCCAGAGAGTCACATTGCTGCTCAGGGCCTCAGTTTCCTCGTTTGCCAAACAGGGAGGGGAATTATACTATCCTTCCTCCCTCCCTCCTCTTCCTCACCGGGCAGCATAAGACACAAACTGACATCGTTTGACAGTTCTGTGTCTTGGTGGTGGTGGTGGTTGTAGGAATCTGTACGTGTGATAAAAAGACATAACCCCCTATGCATGTGTGCACACACACACGAGTGCGTGCAAAAACTGGTGAAATCCAAGGTATTGGACCAATATGGGTCAGTTTCCTAATTTTGACCTTGGTATGGTTATATGTCACCATCTCTCTATTATCTTTGCATCTTTTTGTGAGTCTGTTGGGTTTTTTCAAAATAAAACAATGGGATTGTTGAAAATGCATTTAACAATTTCAAGACAGGACACATGGGAGATGGCCATGGACGTGGAGTCTTCTGCCTCCTTCCCAGGAATTCAGGCTATTGTTAAAGGAAAGCACTCAAGGCCTTGGCGTTCCTGTAGCACCGGGACTGGGCATCTCACGCCACCGTGCAGACTGGCTGTGTATCTGCATTTATAAGGGGACCCAAGTTCTGGGAGCCCCATTTTCCAGACGTGAACACTAAGGTCTCAGCAAAGCAACCTGATCTGCATTTTTAGTTCATGAGCTGCCATCTTTTTCGTTCTGTTCAGACTCATAACCTGGGCTGGTTCCTAGCTTTATATTTTCAAAACAATTGTGTCTTTGATTTCTGTACTTGACAAGATTTCTTTTTAAAAAATAAGAAGTCTTGGGAAGCGGATGTGGCTCAAGCAATTGGGCTCCCATCTACCATACAGGAGGTCCAGGGTTCAATGCCCAGGGCCTCCTGGGGAAGGCAAGCTGGCCCGTGAGGCAAGCTGGCCCACACGGAGTGCTGGCCAGCTTGGAGTACATGCAGAAATGCTGCCCCACGCAGGAGTGCTGGCCCACGTGGAGAGCAGTTGCAGAAAGATGACACAACAAAAAGAGACAGATGAGAGATAAGAAGAGATGTAGCAGATCAGGGATCAGAGGTGGTGCAAGAGAATGATTGCCTCTCTCCCATTCCAGGAAGTCCCAGGATTGGTTCCCAGAGCTGCCTAATGAGAATCCAGCAGACAAAGAAGAACACACAGCAAATGGATACAGAGAGCAGACAATGGAGGGAGGGGGCAGAAATCAATCAATCAATCAATCAATCAATCAAACTTTTAAAGAATAAAGCCATTATGGCCCATTTTTGTTCCCATTCTCTCTGTACAGGCTGAGGGTCTCAGGAAGAACTGATTAATCCAGCACTTGTTATTACTCTTATGCTGAGGGAGACCTCTACACCCCACTCCAATCTCCCGAAGACGCCTTCGATTCAAGCCCTGTGCTGCTAGTCGGGCGGCAGCAGGCAGCAGGGGTGTCTGCATGTCAGAAGTCATGTGCTTTTAGGGAACTTGTAATAACTGTCCTGTGTTGGGAGGGTCGCTCCCATCTGCCAGCCAACCCCAGAAATAAGCAACCGATTGTCTGGGTGAAGCCAACAGGCAGGCCCAGCTGAACCCCAAAGTACCATTTCCGCTCTCAGCTGAGAGTGGGCAGTGTCTGATCACGGTTGGGCTCGATGAGGTTTGTCCACATACGATGTGGGGGAAGATCGCTTATTACATGACTCAGACTCTTTCCTCTCCATCAGGGGGGAGAGGAGGCTTTGTGTATTTGTTTCGAGTTTTAAAAATAGCATTATTGCTTAGGGGAAATGTTACAGGTTCATTGTAAATTCACCCTAAATTCTACCACCCAGAAAAAATCAGCGTTAACTATTTGCTGAGCATTCCCCTAGATCTTTCTAGGCCTTTACTCACATGTGGATATAATGTATACATGTAGCTATTATAAATTTACCTGTGACTGCAATGTATGCATGTGGATGCTATATATATGCATATGGATGTAATATATGCATGTGGATATTAGGTATACTTGCATGCTTTTCTGCAACCACCTTTTTTCACTGGTATTGTTAGAGGTCTGACAGTTCTTATCTTCTTCATCATTGAATTTGTTCTTTTTTATTTCAGCACCACTAAAATTATAGCCAGCGCACATGCAGCACTTATTCAGTGCCAAGCCCTATTCAGAGAACCACTCACAGATTATCTCATTTAATCCTTGCAATAACCTATAAAATGGGTACTATTGCTATCTCTATTTTATAGCAGAGACCATGTAGACATGGAGAAAGTAAGACACTCACACAAGGTCACGCATTCAGAATCAGACAGTTGGGCACTTAAGAGTCTCTGCTCTTAACTGCTGGGCCATCCTGCCCTTCAGTCCTGAATACAGGAATCGCTGAACTCACCTGGCCTGGGGATGGCAAATGCTTGTCACATGGCACACCACTGCTCCTTCTTGTTTCAGTGGCAGACATCAATTAATCAACCACAGCACTTTTTCCTGAGGATCCCAGACTGATATAGGATCACTCTTGATACAGCATCACAGGAACCCACTGCCAAGTCATTGGGATGGTGTGCAAGATGACATCAACATGCATTCCCTGATCCATTGTACACATTGTACATCATAAAACTGAGGCCCAGAGAGGGAACTGGCTTGTCTAAGTGAGGAGCTGAACCAGCACTGGCAGTTGAGTCTCCTAATTGCTAGGCCTGCTCTCTTTCCACCACACACCACTGTCTCACCAAATCTAGTAAAACAAATACCTGCTAACATTGGGAACAATCTCAGCAGAGTTCCAGTGCTAGCTAAGTGTGCATTTGGACAACTCAGAATTAACCAGAGAGATTGGCCTTGAGGATGGGTCACTAAGGATCATTTTATCACAGTGCTCTTGTGTTAGTCTGCCAAAGAGGTGCCGATGCAAAGTACCAGAAATTTCTTGGCTTTTGTAAAAGGGGTTAATTTGGGGCAAAAGCTTACAGTTTCAAGGCTGTAAAAAGTCTAACTCAGGGTAACATAAGAGGTGCTTTCTCACCAAAGTCAGTTGCCACGTGTTGAAGGAAGATGGGCAATCTTTGTCGAACTCTGCCTTCCCCTCTGGGCTCACCCTTTCCTCTTGAGCTCCATGGGCCCGGCTTCTTGAAGCTTGGTGCTTAAGTGATCCTGTAGTCCCCTCTCTCCTGGCATAGGGCTTGTTTCCTTCTGGGCCTCCTATATCAACTTGGCTGTGCTGGTCCCTTCCCAATCTCAGCTGTAAGTTTTCAGGCGAAAGGTCTCATCTCTTCCCAGGGCCTCAGCTGTTTGAGCCTCCTCCTTTTTGTCACATGGCAGGATAAAAAATGACAGCTCTCTTCCTATGTGTCTGTCTGTCTATGTGAGCGTCCATTTATATCAGACCTAGCAAGGGGGCAGGGACTCAACCTGAGTTATGCCCACTGACATAGTTGAATCAAAAGCCCCAAGTAATCTAATCAAAGGCCCCTCCACTGAATTTAAGGCAATCAAAGGGAATCACACCCAGAGGACTAGATTAGTTTACAAACATAATCTTTCTCTTTTTGGGATTCATGAAATACTCTCAGACTGTCACAGCACTTTATAGAAGATGTTGCCTCATAGAGTGCATTAGGAGTATGGATACTTTTCCTTTATTCCGTGGTCACAATGCAGAGATCCGCAAACCTTGATCGATGTCAAGGGTCTAGAATTTACTGGGAGTGTCTATAGATGGTGGGCACTGAGAAGGGTACAGGAACCACAGCCTCAAGTAGTCTATTCACTTATGCCACAAGTATTTATTAAGCACCTACTGTTAATGTCATAAGATTAGATTTACACACAAGGAACAATCACAAATAATACAAGATAGTATCAGGGTATGGATTTATATGGGGAGGATCCTTTTCTTTCCGTCCCTAGTTTAGCTTCAGCTGAGAATTAAAGACCCAAGAGAAAGACAGGTGTAGATCACAATTATTTCCAATATTGCTGATTTGGGGGGAAGACTGGGATTTTAGCCAATTCTTCAAACCAGTCATGGACAGGGTTAAAGAACTGCAGGGACTCCTCCACATGTCCCCTCTGCCCCTCCACCCCAAGGGGGCCCATTCTTTCCTAATACTTCCTTCCAGCCAGAGAGCAGGCCAAAATGCACATGTCCCGTGGCAGGAGGACTCCAAAGACTGGAGCCCAGCAGAGGCTGAGCCGGGTAGGCCTTTTTCCTTAGCCCAAACTTACTGTCAGACAGCAGAGAATAAAAGGCAGAAAGTGGCCTGGAGTCTGCCCAAGTGGAGCCCAACATAGAAACATGGCCCAAGGCACGAGGTTCTCCCCTAACAAGCCTGTGACAAGTGGCGTAGACCTTGGGGATTCAGAGAGGGAGGAGGCTGATGTGAGCTGCAGCCCTGGGAAGAGGTCTTGGTGAGAAACCCTTGATGTGGGTCTTGAGAGGAGGGTGGTTGGGGGGATGGGGCTAGAACCCCAGATAGAAAGCCCGGTGTGGGCAGAGATGGGGGGAGGGCCATGCTTTATGTGGGATCCACGAGGAGGCTAACACGGACCCTTAAGCCTTGGGAACTGAGCAGGTCTACACGATTCACTTCCTTGAATCCAGAGATTTTTAAGATCCGAAGTTCATGTTGGTGGCTGGAGTCTGTGGCTCAAGTTCACTTTTCATGGCATGGGGGGAAATGTTTTATCTCCACGTGTTCCTCTGTGGAGGAAGGGGAGAGAGGAGGCTCTGGAGTCTGGTAGATGCTGCACTGAAGCCCAGCTCTACCACCTACCAGCTGTGTGACCTTGGGCAGGTCACTTAACCTTGCTGAGCCTCCACTCCTTGCCCCGTTCATAAAATAGCAATAGTGACATGGATTTCCCAGGGTTGAAAAGGCAAAATTATTAAGCACTGCCAAGTGCTGTTGCTGTGCCTGCCCCCTAAATTCCCTGTCACCCATACCCCCTTACAAGGACTTCTATCAGATAAATCCTGACTTTGAGAGGAGGAAAAGACTGGGGAAGCTTTTCTTTCAAAAATAAATTGAGGGACACAGACTTGGCCCAATGGATAGGGCGTCCGCCTACCACATGAGAGGTCCACGGTTCAAACCCTGGGCCTCCTTGACCCATGTGGAGCTGACCCACGCTCAGTGCTGATATGCGCAAGGAGTGCCGTGCCACACAGAGGTGCTCCCGCGTAGGGGAGCCCCACATGCAAGGAGTGTGCCCCATAAGGAGAGCCGCCCAGAATGAAAGAAAGTGCAGCCTGCCCAAGAATGGCACCGCACACACGGATAGCTGACACAACAAGATGACGCAACAAAGAGACACAGATTCCTGGTGCCTCTGATAAGGATAGAAGTGGTCACAGAAGAACACACAGCAAATGGACACAGAGAACAGACAACTGGGGGGGGGGGCAGGGAAGGGGAGAGAAATAAATTTTTTTAAAAACTTTTAAATAAATAAATAGATAAATTGAAAACCTCAGCTCGTCTGCTGCGTACTTGGAGATTTCCATTAAAAGGGTGGAGGAGAAAAGCACTCTTGGGAAGTTGTGAGCTCCGGGAGTAAGATTCATGGAGTGGGAGGGCTCAGAGTAGATTCCCACAAGTCGCAGAGAAAGGAAATGAGATGCAGACTCTGGGTTTTGCATAATTGCTGACTGCTGCTCCTTTGCCACTTTGCAGGGGCTCAGCGTACAGGGCAGCCCTTCCTGGCCTGGACACCCCCTCTGCCCTCGGCTCCGCAGGTCCCTCTTGGAATGGTGCTTTAATGATCGCTAGCGTGGCATTTAGCCTCCAATTAAGAGCGGGAAGGAGAGCCTGGCCAAGTGGGATGGATGTTCCCAGGGGATTCGCCCACTTAGGAGAAACCCGGAGAATTAGCGGGACACACAAAGCCTCCTCTTGACTGGAGCAAAGTCCTCAAAGGTTCCCAGACATCCCACTGGCTGGAGAGGATGTTAGCTGCAGGGCTGACTGCTCTAGGGTTGTACCAAGCACTCCCCTTGAACTTGGGAGGCTGTGTCCACTGCAGGGGAGACAGGGGAGCCTTCAAACGCTTGTCAAGGCAAGGCCGCCTCTTCTGGGCGTGTTGCTTCCTGCTTTCCGAGAGTCCTCTCACAGGCCTCCCCCTAACAAGCTCCTAGTGGGTTGTTCTGTTGGCCAGAGGGTGAAAACAAGGCTCCGAGATGGAAATCAGGCTGCCCAAGGTCAGAGGAAGGCGAGGTGGAAATCAGGCTGTCCAAGGTCAGAGGAAGGCTTTGAGCCTAGGGCTTTCTGACTCCGGAGTCCACATCTTCAGGGACCATGTGTCTGTCCTCGTCTCAGAAGGGGCCCTGGGATGCGCCCCTTGGCACTTAGCTGTCCCTATTCTCCTCCATCGCGGGCCTCCCTTCTGCTTTCTTCTGATTTATTTCTTACCCTGAGCAAAGCCAGAACATGCAAGAGATCTAGAAAGTCAGCTCCATTCCTAGCAATCCACCTCCAGACACGCATTCATTCCCCTGCCATAGGGACTCCTGTCAAATGTGCTTATTCATGCGGCATGTTTGGGGGTAATTTTGGAAATGATCCTTGCTGGTGTTGCTGACAAATTATCAGGCCAGGCCCTCTCCTCAGTAACGCATCCCTGGTCAATTCATTTCTCATTAAAGTTTTTAGACGGTGCAGTGGGAGCGAGCCGACCGAGGGTCTGCAGCCTGCTTCATCAGGCACCCAGCTCTGTCAGACAGCCTCCGGCACCACTGAAATAAAACCAAATCAGCCCAACTTCGTTTCTTTTATCCCCACGAATCCACAAATTGCTTTACATAAAGAAAGGAAATCATGAGTTTTGAATGTCTTCTTGCGAAGGCGTTTTCTGAAAGAACAATTAATCTCTTTATCATAACTGGCTTGGCCGCCTTTCAATACTGGGAAGAAAAAAACCCTGAACAGAACAAAACCTTTTGTTTTTCTGCCAGCAGAGGGTAGCGGATAGGCTTATCATTTTGCCGACTTTTTTTTTGTTTAAGAGTCCTTTTACCTTTCCATTTGTACATTGAAGTTTTGGATTTTCTGTTGCAAGAGGGAGAAATTGTCACACCTCACTTGTCTGCCAAAAGGTTGTATAACTTACTTTAGAATCCCCGTGCAGGAGTCAGAAGTTTACAGAGAAAGGCTTTCAAATCCAGTGGCTGCCGGGGATGAGTTATGCCTTCAACATCGCCAGCCTCGCTCTGCTCCCAGGTGTCCACAGGAAATTAATAGTTAACGTATACTGTAGGGTGTGGTTTTTTTTTTTTCAGTGTTCACAAAACAATGCTCTGGCTATATGGACACAGAATTACACACCACACAAACTAGTTAACTCAACACCTACCTGTTCCTTCTTCCTCTGCCGTGTCCCATTTTTGAGCAATAGCAGGATTTCACCTACCTGCTCAAGGTCGACTCTCGGAGGCACCCTCTAGATCTTGAGTGTGGCTTAAGATTTTATTTCGTAGAACGCCCAGTCTATACAATTGTTTATACAATCTCTTGTCACCAGGATTTGCCTTCTGTTTAGGAAGGAAGACACAGAAGAAGGGATGGGGAGATGGAAGGAAGAAGACATTTGGGGGAGAAACAACTCCATGGTGTTGGCTGGAACACATGGCAGGAGGAATGACTGACTTCACCCTTCACCTCCCTGGAGTGGTGTTTTACAGCCACACTGTTGCCATGGTCACATGGTGGGTGGAGTGGACCCGCTGCCCCTCTGCCGACATTAGACTCCACCATGTGACTTGCTCTGGCCAATGGGTTTTGAGCAGAAGTAACACCAGGGAATGCTTTAAATGAGCTCGCACCATTGAATGCTTTCTTATGCCTCTGCTCCCACATCACTCACCCCTCCATTCCTGGGGTTGGGGGGGAAAGTAGGAGTTGGTAGGACTTCTGGGGAGACCAAACCCCTGAGGGTCTGCTCCCTGATGACAAGGTGTGGCCTCGTGTTGATCTTTCGGTTGCTCTTATTTTTCCGAGAAGCAGCATTTCTCAATAGATTCATTTATCCAGAATGAATAAAAGAAGGAGCGAGAGTGTGAGGGGGAGCAAGAATGAGAGAGAACAAGAGAAAGCAAGAAGGGGGAGGGATGCATCAGGAGCTCCACGCAGGCTTTCACTGGAGCAGTGTACCTGGACCAGGCATTAGGCCTTGGGCTAAGGTAGGGGGGCCGGGACCAACTGGAGGAGATTTGGAGAGGGGCCGTAGGAGTCTCCTGGTGGTGAACTTTCCATTTTGGCCGGTTGGATCTTGTTAGACTTTAAGTCAAGTACTGGGGGAAGGGGCAGGTATAGGGTGGCCGTGGTGGGGGCGAGAGTGTGCATCCCAGCATTGCTGTGCCAAGGTCTGACATTTCTTATTTTGATAATTGATGTGGCCAAGTTGAAGCTTGTCACTGTGAGAGCATCGCGCCGTGGCTTCGGCAGTGCCGTGGCTATGTGAAGAGTGAGAAAAATCAATTTCCACTGTCCACGGAGTGTTGTTTGATTTATTACTGCTGGAAGAAGAAATTCTTTATCTCTCCCCGCTTCTTGGAGAGGGACTGTTTTACAGTCTGCTTTTACAGAGACTCTATAAAAGAAGCTCTATTTGTCCAGACTTTGGTATTTTGATAACCTTCCTTGACTATTCAGAGGACATTGAACGCTCTTGATTTTTACGACCATTTGTTTGTGATTAAGCAATTGGCGGACCTTTAAAGATGTGGCCCCCGTACCTGCAGGATCGTTTCCTGCAGCATGAAGCATCCGACAGCTTTAATCTTTGGTGAACACTGGAGCGTTGGCTAGGAAAGGCAGCAGAAGGTGGGCTTTGGAGTCAGGCGGGGATCAGAATCCTGGCCCCTGCCCTCACCTGCCATCCTCCACCCACATCCCCTCGGATCCCATCAAGTCTTTCCTTGGGCGCCACGCCCACCTGCTGTGCGTGCTTCCGACATCCAGTGCCCTGCTCTTGGCCTCTGGAGCTGCTTTTCCCTACATGCATGGGGAGAGACAAGTGACCGGGAATTGATGTCCCCTAAGGGTGAGCCTGAGCGGGTGGCTGACCACTGTGGGTCCAAAGCCCAGCTCCCCCGCCTCCCCTCGACACACTCCAGTGTCCCCTGCGGGACAAGGCAGAGCTCCCTGGCATGACCTGAACTCACGTCCCTGCTTGTCTTCCTCTCCTGCCCTGCCCCTCTCACCCCAGTCGCTTCCTGGAGGACATCCTTAATAAAACATTTGCCCCCAAACCCCCATCTCAGGGTCTGCTCCTGAGGATTCCCGCCTGTGCCAGCAGCCTGCTCTCCTCCCTGATATTTGACAAACTCTTTTATTAACTTTTATTCAATCCTTCAGTGCGCCGTAAGCAGAGTTTTTGGCAGATGACGAACACTAGAATTTCACATGGGTATCTTGGTTGTGAGGCAAACCCAAAAGCCCCAGATAATCTTCCTCTCTATCCCCTTTCCCTGTCAGTTATCCCATTAAACTAAACATCTCATCAGAGGATTTGCCCGAGCAAATCCTCCCTTTTCTTTTCTCAATCCCAAATCTGAGATTGCAGACCTCCATTTCCAAGGCTAAAAACACCAAAAGGAAGGCAGTCTCTGAGCATGGCCTTGAGATTACCTAGCTAATTAAGGAGGGATTTCGGGGTTACTTAGCACCTGGGTGGCAGTGGGTTTTCTTCCTGCTCAGCTTCAGAGAGGAGGGAGAAGTTGTGACGCATCCACTCTGACTTCATCCGATGCCCCTTCGGCGAGCCCTCACTCTGCAGTAAGCCGAGCCTCTCCTTTTCTGGGTCCCTGGGTGCCCAGGCATCTGATGAGTTTAATGGAGAATCCCAAGAGGCTTCTCTGAAGACCCAAACGTGGCGACTGCTCCTTCTATTACTAAATACGCGAGAGCGGCGTTCCCAATAGCCAGCAGCAGGCGGGGTCACGGGCTCTGCAGAGGTGGGCAGGTGTGCAGCCGGCCGTAGACGGCGGGGCCCTTGTCAAGCAGCAGGTGCTCTAACCGGTCCGGGGGCACTGTGGCGTGGCGCCTGCTGCAGGGCAGCACGGGGCTGGCCTGACGGCGGCACAGCCCCGGGAGGAGGTGGTCCCAGCCCTCCAGGTGCGAGGTGAGGAGCCCACTGGGGTGGCAGTAGCAGGAGAGAAGAGGAGGAGGAACTCCAGACAGCAACCCGGAGCGGTTTCAACTGAGGACATATGGCAAGGTCTGGAAGCAACGTTGGTTGTCACCACTGGGTGTGGGAGTTGCTGCTGCATCCAGTGGGTGGGGCCAGGGTGGCTGCTGAGCATCCTGCTCTGCACAGGTCGGCCTCCACCCCAGAGAACTGTGCAGCCCCAAATGCCTCTAGTGTCAAGATTGAGAAACTGGGTTCGCAGACCTTGAGACATGGAGACCAGAGCAAACAGTTAATTTGGGAGGTGGTCCCAGGAAACTCTGCAAGGGAGTGAGGAAGTGAGACAGGAAGGGGAAGGGGCCAGTTGTTCTTCATCAAGGCAGTTACTACAGTGGCTTTGTCCCGTTGGAGACACTGGAAACCAGGGTGAAATATGGCCCAAGTCACACCATGACTCCCTTTGGTCCTTGGCCAACAGCTGCCCTGGGCGCTGCTGCCGCCCTGGGCTTCCGGCTGCCAAGCAGGTGGCAGAACAGGTTCCAGCAGTGGCCAGAGAGAGCCCCTGGGCAAAGAAATGCAGGTGCTGATGACTGGAAGTGTGGCCAGTAAGCTTGGGGGGCTGAGGGCGGGTAAGCTTGGGGGGCTGAGGGTGGGTAAGCTTGGGGGGCTGTGGGCAGCCACCGACAGGACCTGCCACACAGAGCCCAAGCTCAGAGCTCAGTGTGTCAGCCAAGATCCTGGCCCTGCTCAGGGGTCCCAGATGCGCAAGGAGGCAGGCACCCATCAAATCAACCGTAAATCAGGACATTGCAGGTGGTGGCAAGCGTTGTCAAGGGAAGTAAAATAGGACACAGGGACGGGATCTGGGAGCCAGGCGGTTATGCTGCTTTACGTAGCGCGGCCAGGGAGGGTCCATCCCAGGAGCTGCTGAGACCTAAATGAGATAAAGCAAACAGCCAGGGGAAGGGGGATGAGGAGAGGAAATAGGAGCAGGAAGCTGGATGCAAGGCTCATCAACAGGAAGTAGGAGCAAGTGTTGGAGCTGGGCCTGGGGTCGCGAGAGGGGTGGCCCCAGAGCAGATTGGAGAGATCGCCCTGGCCACACAGAGTGAGATCTTCATGTCAGGACAGGAGACTTGGATTTCACTCAGCACCGATGGAGATTAAAATAATAACCTCTCTGAGTTATTGAGAAGATGATGATAGCAAGTGCCTTTATTTAACTTATTATGAACCCTTTACACACTAATCAGGTGCCCTTCTGTGATGCTTCATTTAAACAAAGCCATTCAAAACGTAGCAGGATCTGAATTTGCGACGTACTTTCTCCCTATCCCAGTGTGATGTGGAGTCCTGGTGTCTCCTGCCCCTTCGGTAGCTCTCCTGATGAAACGTGCGGGTATTCGATGGCCAGTAGGGCACTCACTCAGGGAGAGAATCCACAGGTTGCCAGAGATGTCCAGAGGAACGGGTCTGGGCCGCCCAGGGCATGGAAGGCAGCCCCTGCAGGTGTGACGTAAGCACACCTTACAGCGTTTCGTTAAGAATTGGTTTCTGCAGAGGGAAGCACTGAGACTAGACCCTTCTCAGGAGCTCCCTCTTTACTGTGTCAGCTGCTCTGCTTGCAAGCACCGCACCTTCCTAGCTGGTCAGAATATCTGAAAGGATCCCGTCACCAGCATTCTTAGCCCTTGGCTGTGAACCGTGCGTCCAGATCAATGCTCCCGCCTAATAGTCATGCCTCACCAAGCTTTTTTGAGGAAACAGGCTGCGGTACTGGCTGGAAGCCCCGCCTTGCCGGGGTGGAACTCGAGGCCCTTGTTCGGCTCTGTTCTTCAGGGCCCGATGCTGAGCGATGCCCTAATCATCTGTAATTACTCGAGGCGGGAATCAGCCAAATGAGCAAGTACAAATGGACAACTGGCCGGTTCCTTTGGAACAAGCATGAGCTGATATGCTGGTGGTTTATTAGCCCTAATTATGCCTCAGTGCCTAAAAGGAGGGGTAGTGGTTACTGATACTTGTTTAAAATTAAGGCACTTGCCTCCTCCACTGGGGGTTGAATACAGCTCAAGATGTCACCCAGTGGCAATTTCCATTTGCAATTTAGCCGACAGGCCTGGGAGAGACCTGCAGAAGGGTAAAATAAAAGTCCACATTCCTAGTGGCAGCGTGGCCTGAAGGCCTCGGGGCCTTGGCGTGGGATGCCCTCTGTGCCTGGAGCACCTCCCTCCAGTAGCCCCAGCTAAGTCCTTCCGTCCCACAGGTCTTTGCTCCACCCTCTCCCTCTGACCACCCTCCGTTAAAATTGCAGCTTCTCTCCCCCATAGTGCTGGTATCCCTTCCCTGTTCTTTTTTAACCCCAACCTTCTAACATAATATATGAATCGCTTATTTATCAGCCACATTATTTATCTGCCCACACACACACACACCCCCAATGAAATGTAAGCTCCATGAGGGCAGAGATTATTGTTGATTTTTGTTACGGAATTGGACTCAGATGTGACCTTTCTACACATGCCTCTTCTGTCACTTTTACTGAACCTGTGGTTGGCGCTGGGGATGGTGTATACTCAGGAGACTTGAATCTCTGGACTGGCCATGTGCCAGTTGAGCCCTGAGCCTCAGCAGTGTTGCAAATTCTACTCTCTGGTTCGTTGGACTTACCCAGGTCAGCTAACAGGGAGGTGAAGATGGTCAACCACCACACCAGGGAACCTACAACTGCAAACAGGAGAATTGCATCCATCATCCATGTGGAATCTAAGCCCCCTCTAGATATAGAGGTAGAGTGGACATCACCATCCCAAGGTCCACAGGATGGAGGAATAAAATATGGATTAGAGTGGACTTACTGGTATTCTACTATAGAACTGTTGTGACTAGTAATGGAAGAAATTAAAGCATTGATGTGGAGAAAGTGGCCACGGTAGTTGCTGAGGGCAGAGAGAGGGGAAAAGAGATGTGATATTGGAGCATTTTCAGGACTTGGAGTTGTCCTAAATGATATTGCAAGGACAGATACTGGACAATATATATCCTGCCATAACCCATTGAAAGGACTGGGGGAGAGTGCAAACTACAATGTAAACTATAATCCATGTGGTGCAGCAGTGCTCCAAAAAGTATTCACCAAATGCAATGAATGTGCCACAATGATGAAAGAGGTTGTTGATGTGGGAGGAGTGGGGTGGGGGTGGGGAGTATATGGAAACCTCTTATATTTTTTAATGTAACATTTTTTATGATCTTGTATCTTCAAAAAAAATACAATTAAAAAAATGATGGGGTGGGGTGTGGGGGGTGGGAAGTCGGGTATGTGGGAACCACTAATGTTTTTTTAATATAATGTTTTGTGTGATCTATTAACTTTAAAAAAAGATAATTAAAAAATAAAAAAAAAATTTTTAAAGGATGAGTTTGACCTCCTCCCCCAGGCTCCCAGACCAGGGGTTCAGCCCTCCACTCTACACCGGGGTTTCTTAGCCTCAGCACTGTCGACATTTTAGACGATTGGATCATTGGACACTTCCTTGTGGTGGGGCCGTCCTGTGCACTGCAGGATATTTGGCAGCGTCCCTGGCTTCTACCCACTCCATCCAGGAGCGCCCGCCTGTCCCCAGCTGTGACAACCAAAAGCCTCTCCATTGCTGAGGGTTCCCTCGGTGGACAGTCACCCCCCGCCCCTAAACCACTCCCTTGGATGACATGGAAGAAGCCTCCGTTGGCCCTGAGATCCTTCAGACGAGGCAGGAAGCGCGGTTGCTGGGGAGACCAGTCGGCCCCGCAGCCCGGCCCCTCCAGTTGGCTCCCTCTGCCCCAGAGCAGACTGGCCCCGTCGACATAGACGCGGGCTCTCACACCGGCCGTGGTAGTGTGTATACGTGAGGAAGAGCCAAAGAGGAACGAGCCGTGAGGGTTTACTGGGGGACATGTCCGTGGAGGATACAGGGCAGGGAGCAGGAGGAGGCCGGGCGAGCCCTGGGTCCCTGATGCGGCTTTGCCACCTCTGCAGGGAGAAGCTGAGGGCAGGCGTGTTGGGCAGCGAGAGCCACAGCCACGGCGCAGCTCGAGGAAGTCTCAGCCGGGCGGATGCGGAGGAGGCCCGCAGCCCGCGGGAGGGCGCCGAGGCGTGCTGGGTGCTGGGGAAGCGCAGCCCGGTGTGAGCTCCTGGGGGGCAGGGGCTGGAGGTGGCGCTCAATCACACCTCGCGGCGGGCGGGCTGAGGGGCGCACGAACCCAAGTCCCACCGGGAGCTGCGATGCCAGAGCCAACCGTCGCCACCCCTGCCCGCCGCTGGCACAGGTGGGATGGTTTTTATATGTTATGATTCAGGTACCCGCAGAGGTGACCCGGAGTCAAAGATTCAAGTGCACCTATTTTTAGGGAGAAAATCATGAACCTCACCTCCAGTAGGGGAATAGGCTGGTGAGAGCTGGGGAGGGCAGGAGGGGCGCCTGATCAAGCAGATCAGCCCTGCCGGCAGCGGGGGCACATTCCTCCAGGGGATCCAGGAAACAGTGTGGGACCCAGGCCCCACTTTTCCCAGGGGAGGGCCAGGGAGCTGGGGGCTTCACCCTCCAAGTCCCTGAGGCACAGGGCGAGGGCCACCCTAGGGTCCCCCTGCAGCAGCTACGGCTGTAAGGGCTGAGGAGAGTGGGCCTCCCTTGCCCTGGGCACTGGCCGAGCCTCTCCAGAGGCCAGGAGTAAGCCTCAGGTAGCTGCGCAGGTGTCTGCAGAGGGCAGCCCTCAGTGCTGGAAGCCAGGAAAGAGGGGACAGCAGGGGCCTGCAGGTCAGCGGGTTTGTTCAGACGCTTGTTAACTATCTCTTTAATTATTAAAGAGATAATTAAAGATTATCTCTTTAATCCACAAACAACCCTTTAAGGTACATCCCCTTATCCCCACTTCACAGATGAGGAAACCGAGGCTCAGGGTGGTTAAGTCACATCACTCACCTTTATTTATACTGAGGAATGGAGCTCTCCAGGGAACCAGTTGCAGGCAACCTGCCCAGGGAGTCAGGCCGAGCTCAGAGGGGCCCCAGTGGGCGAACGAGGCCGGAAAGCCCCTGGATGTGGCAGGTCACAGAGCTGCACAGCCGGGCACGTCAGGGTCCTCACTGGAAACTGGAGATGCCTTTAGTTCCTCACAGGACCCTCTAAGGATTCCGTAAAATGGCGCATGTAATGCATGTCCCACCGCTGCGCGTCTACAGTAAACGCTCAGTCCCCTTTAGCTATTGTTATCAACCTAATGGAGAAATAGACAAGCTCTAAGGGAAAATAAGGGCAGGAAGGCGGGGCAAGGGGGTCAAGGGAAGGCTTCACGGAAGACCTACCTCGTGTTGGATCTTAGATGAGAAGGAACTGCAGGGCCAGGCCGGCAGGACGTGGGCACGCTTTCGTGTTCTTTTCCTTTGTTTCTGGCAGATCCTGCCCAAGCGTCGTCATCGAGCACCACTCACTGCGGAGGAGCTTGGGATGGGGCAAGGGACGGTTAGAGTACCGAGGCCTCTGCGTGGGAGTGGCTGCCGTGCCGAACCACAGCCTCCGGGCTACACTCTGGTGACAGCCCTATCCCTGTTGGGAAGCCGGAATCCCAGGAAGCCTGAATCCCAGAGAACCGGAGAAGCCGAGAAGAGAGAGCGTCGACTTCTCCGGGACGAAGACAGCACTGAGCCTTTATTTCCCGCAAGATGTCATTTAGCGAACAGGCAAAGTCTGGGGACTTTGTGCTTCCCCTGTGGCAAGAACCCAAGTTTCCATGGAGTCTTCTGACTCGGGGCAGGGCCGGCGTAGCATCCGTGGTCAGAGAGCCGGCCCAGGAAGCGCGTCCTTCCTGGCGAGCCAGCGTGGAGCCGTGCCGGAGAGAACCCAGCACAGCGGGGCAATGCCCCGAATGGCCCCGTTTGGAGCACGTGGCCCGGAGCTGGGGGCGGCCCCGTGGGCACCAGGCGACAGGAGTGAGCAGCACCTGGCTGACACTGAAGGAGCCTCAGCAGGTGACATCTGAGCTGTGACCAGCGGAATCAGGGCCTCCTGGCCAGGCCTCAGGGGTTTCAGTGGAACTGATGGGGAGTGGAATGGCGCTGGAGTGATGGCCCAGGGGGAGATAAATGCCACTGTCACTCCGGAGAGTATTACCGAGGCACCTACAAAGGTCAATTTTCCCCTCTGTGCCTTTTATTCAGCCCCAGGTCAGGCAGAGAAGGACCAGCTGGGTGCTGTAGCCTTGCTCTGGTGCTAAAGGGCATAGATGTAACCAAGGAGTTTTAAATATTTCTTAATGATCAGAGAGGAAAGAACAATGAAGAAGTCCATTGATCAGCTGTCTCGCTATGGTATAAATTTTTATGATGTTGTTTGATCATCTTGGTAAGGAGCATGGATTCCTGTCATAATCTGAAAAAATGGAAGATCTGGGAGTAAGGGTTCTATTTATACTGCTATTTTGAGATGTAGTTATTTGCTATAAATGAATTTATGAGAACACTAATAAGGCTAGCATTTGGAGCGTTTCTTGTGAGCCAGGTGCTTTATCTGCAGGATCAGTTATAATAATTTGCAGCAACTCTGCCATGTACGTAGAAACCCCCATGTTACGCAGGCCGAAGCAGAGGCCTAGAGTTAGAGGCAAGACCTGTCGGTGTATCAGATGCTGTCAGTATATCAAAGCGTTGCCTGAGACGGGATCCCTGCCATAAAACGCAAAATGTGTGATTCAAACAGACGTAAGATTTCACGGGGTCTCCGCTGTCCTCGGTCTCTCTGGCTGGCTGTCTCCCTTGTTACCCACCTGGAGTGAGGGCACTTTGTCTCCTGTGAGGTCCTCAGGGGTGACAACCATTTCTTCTTGACCTTGCAGTGATCCTAGAGCAGCATAGAATGCCAAGCCCAGTGCCCGAGGAGCCTGGCGAGGAACGCAGTGACGCCAATTGGGTGTAACAAAGAAAAAGAGTGCTCGCCCCATCCAGAGGAAACAGTTTCTACTCTCCTCCAGCCCATCGCAGCCCTGTGGGACTGCAGGCCCTAGTTGGCCAAAGGTTCTGCTTTTTCAAGAAAAGCTGACTCTTTATGTGAAATCTCTTTATGTGAAATCTCCCAGTCGTTGGAAACCAAATCAAAAGTTCTTTCAATGCCACCTTCGGTTGAATTCGGCCCATCGTCAGCCACCTTCACCTTAGAGCAGGGGTTCTTAACAAGGGGTCGGTGAGCTTGAATTGAAATTCAAAAACAGCATTATTCTGGTGTGGACGTGTTGGTGCGGGTGTGATATGGTTATTAAGTACTACACAGTATAGTGTGGACTTAGTAAGGGGTCCATGGTTTTCGCCTGACTGGCAGAGGGGTCCCGGAACAAAAAAGATTAAGAGCGCCTGCCCTAGAGCCTAGTAGAGTTCCTCACAGCTGGTTGGCTTTCATAAAAGCTTTTGAGTTCATTAATTGACTAATTACTAGAAAGAACCCGTTTGAAGGCTCAGCCCTTCGGGCTCTGCCTTTGCTGCCCGCAGGCAGTGGTCTGAGCCAGCCTCACCCACCAGCAACTGGCAGCAAAAGCTTTTCCTCTGATCCTGTTAGCAGCAGTCCTTCCCCCCACTAGGCTTAGCTCCCCAGCGGCAGTGGCTTCCGGCTGGGGCTAGGATCATCAGTGTCACCCCATCGGACTGGGAGAACCTGCTTATTATTGAGTTGAGGAGGATGGAAAGCCCCCTGAGTGGGGGGACTCTATCTCGGTCAGAATTAACACCCCTCCCCCCTCACCCCCCCCCCAGCTCCCTAGCACAATACAGTATCTTACCAATGCTGGGTCCTCAATTAGTGTTCAGGGTGAATTAATGAAACCAGCATTGGTCCTTTATTTGTTCTATCATTCAACAGATGTCCTGGTTGAGCATCCACCAGGTACCGGCAGTGGGCTCTGGTGGTAAATCACAGGCTTGCTGAGAGCTAACAGTCTGGTGGAACAGGAGGTGCTGGAGAAGTAATGGGGCTACAGGACCATGAGCATGGAGCTGTGCAGACCTCTGCGTGGGTGGTCCGGCAAGGCCTCTCTGCAGAGGTGATTTGTTAACTGACAGCTGGAGGCTGAGCAGGGATAGGTCAGGTGAACTACGGAAGGGGGAGGCAGAGGGAGCAGGGCAGTATGTGCAAAGGTCCTGAGGTAAAAATCTCAGGGAGCCAGTAACAGAGAAAAGTGCAAGGGAATGGGGAGCAAAGGCATCAGGGGTGGGATGGGAGGAGGCTGGAGAGGTGGTCAGGTCAGGACCATGCAGTAGGTCATGGTGAGAGTCTAGACCTGAGCCCAAGGGCCACAGAAACAACAGAAGGGTGTTTAACCAGGAAAGAGGCATGATGATAGCGTCCTAAGGATCCCACTAGCTAATGAGTGGAGAACTGATTGGACAGGATGTGGATGCAGGGAACTAGCTTGAAAGCAAATGTGTGTGTCCAGGCAACAGAGAGGATGGTAATTTGATCTAGGATGCAGTGATGGAGATGGGAGTTAGTAGACAGATATATGAAGTACTTAGCAGGTAGAATCGACATAATTTGGTGGCTGATTGGCTGTGTGGAATGAAGGAGAAGGGTTTTTTTTCCTTAAAAAACTGTAAAGAGGTGGTACCATTTGCTGAGATAAGGAATGGTGGTGCACTGGGTATACAACTCTCTAAGGTGCCATCACTTAGACTACAGTGTGAATGTCTTCCTTGGAGCTATACAACACAGCAGCCCAGGAAGGAAGAGTTGGAGGGGGAAGGGACAGTTCTATTTGGAACTTAAAGAAACTAGCACATCTCCCAACTTCTGATGGTTAATTCTCCTCTCTCATCAGACAAAAGCTGGTCAAAATTAAGAAACTGAATTTTCAAAGTGGTTAGGCCTTAAAATGAACCAGACCCACAATGTTTCTGAGAGAGAAACATGCATTTTCAATTTTTTGGAAATTTCTAACTAGAAACAGCCCTCCTCTCCTCCCCAAACAGCAGCAGGAATCAACTTGGAGGCTTAATTTCTAGGAACGGGGGAGAGGAGGGAAAGAAGCCCAGTTACACATGTTGAGACTCATACCAGCTCGTCATCCCTGCAGGTGCTCTGAATGGTTTTGTTTGTTTTTTTCCAGGGGACAGTTGGGGGGGGGGGGCAGGTCGATGACCTGATCACTGGTTGGTCAAATCTCTTCTTTGCCTCAGGGTTGGAACCAGTGGATATGATCAGTTTCTTCTTTAATCCACTTTGTCTCATGTTTATGCTCCCCCCACTTTACTAAATAACAGGGTGCTCTAGATCCAAGCCCTGGATCAAGAGTTACAAAGATAAGACTTTAAAATGGGGAGGTTTGATGGCACATAGAGCAGGAGTAAATGAAGTGTCGCTTCCTGAAACAGGACACGCCAGCCCTTGTTCTAGAGCGGCTGGGGGCCATCTGGCCAGGTGCACGTCTTTGTGAAGGCCGAGCACTTCCCAGGTCCTGGGCACCCCTCCCCCATGACCTTCCCCTTCGTGCCCTCCCACTGTGGGGGAGAGGGTACAGGGCAGGGCCAAAATCCTGCCAAGAGTGAGCCCCTGTGATCCTCACCGTATGGATAACCATATGCCATTGCAGAGAAGGAAGGTCCCAAAGAGGAAACGTATTTCTTAAAATGCCTGATTTAAGGATAGATGTACTGCCCTGAACTCATTTAAAAGAATGTTCCAATCACTGGGGAGAGAGAGGATATAAAATCATTCTCTTCTTCAAAACAAAGGCGCCATGAAAGCAGAGAGCATCTCTCACTCGCAGGACATTTAAAGAGGGAGTAAAGGAAGGAATCATTGCCTTTCTTCTTTAAAAAAATAAAATAAAACTTCTATTGTGGTAACAGGTTTACAACCTAAACGCGTCCCTTTTACTTTCAAGTATACAATTCACTGGTGTTGATTACATTCAGAATGTTGTGTTACCATCACCCTGATCCTGGACCAAAATTTTCCATCATCCGTAACAGAAACTCTGTACCTTTATCTCCCTACTCCCTACCCCCACCCTGTCCTCGGGTAACCTATATTCTAGATTCTGACTTGATGAGTTTGCTTATTCTATTTCATATCAGTGAGATCATACAAAAGTTGTCCTTTTGTGTCTGGGTTATTTCACTCAATATGATGTCTCCAAGGTTCATCCATGTTGTTGCATTATCAGCAGTGCATTCCTTCATATGGCTAAATAATATTCCCTTGCATGTATATACCACATTCTTTTTCTTTTTCTTTTTTTCCTTTTTTCTTGTCTTTTTTTTTTAAAAAAAAGATAGATCACATAAAATGTTACATTAAAAAACATAAGAGGTTCCAATATACCTCACTCCCTACCCCAACCGTTGCTCCTCCCACATCAACATCCCCTTTCATCAGTAAGGCACATTCATTGCATTTGGTGAATACACCCTGGAGCACTGCCACACCGCAGGGTCCATAGTTTATGTTGTAGTTCACACTCTCCCCCAGTCCATCCAGTGGGTTATGGCAGGATATACAATGTCCTGGCATGTGTCCCTGCAGTATCATTCAGGACAACTCCAAGTCCCAAAAATGCCCCATATCACACCTCTTTCTCTCTCTCCCTGCCCTCAGCAACTCCCGTGGCCACTGTCTCCATATCAATGATACAGTTTCTTCCATTGCTAGAGTCACAACAGTTCCATAGTAGAATACCAGCGAGTCCACTCCAATCCATATTATATTCCTCCACCCTGTGGACCCTGGGATGGTGATGTCCACTCCACCTCTTAAATCGAGAAGGGGCTTAGATCCCACATGGCTGATGGATGTAATTCTCCTGCTTGCAGTTGTAGACACTCTCAGTTCCCTGGTGGGGTGGTTGACCATTCTCACCTCCCCATCAGCTGACCTGGGTAAGTCCAACAAACCAGAAAGTAGGTACTGCAACTCTGCTGAGGCTCAAGACCCAGATGGCACATGAACATTCCAGAGATCCAAGTCTCCTGAGCATACACAAACCTCAGCACCAATCACAGGTTCAGTAAAAGTGACAGAAGAGGCATGCATAGAGAGGTCACATCTGAGTCCAACTCCATCACAATCAGGAGCACAAATTCTAAAGTAGGACCCATTGGCAAGGCAATGAGCTCCAGAGCCATCTGTCATGACCATAGAACCTGTATGTCTCTGTAGCCCTCAGGAGAACAAGTATCTGGGGTTGTATCTACTTTTGCTGTCTCATATACTCTGGTTTCTCTTCAGATCATATAAATCTTTAGCCTTTTACTTTGACTGTCTCTGGGATCCTTTTGGGACATGCATAAGCATGATCCTCTGATGACCTCCCAACTCATTTTGAAGTTTCTTAGCTATATAAACTCATTTGTCTTTACCATTTCCCCCTTTTATTAAGGTCTTCTTCTAGTTGCATCATCAGCTAGTGATGGTAGTAATCCCTCAGTGCCCAGGATGCTCATTCCTGGGAGTCATGTCCCACACTGAGAGGAAGGTAATGCATTTACATGCTGAGTTTGGCTTAGAGAGTGGTCACATTTGAGCAACATGGAGGCTCTCAGGAGGTAACTCTTAGGCACCCTGCAGCTCTAGGCCTAGTTGAAATTTCAAGTACACAGGCCCATAAGCATAGTCATCAGTATCAAGGGCCCATCATTGGACCATCCTTCCTCACTGGTCTTTGCCCTTGCACTTGGGGGGCCATTGCTGTTCCATTGGGAAATGTGACAGAGCTCCCCCAGATGGGAACTCAGCACTCCCTCATGTGTTACTCTATCCATTATGACAATACCCAAATATACATGCAAGGGAATAAATAATATTCCCTTGCATGTATACACCACATTTTAAAAATGTTTTTTATTAAAGAAGTTGTGAGCTTACAAAATATAACCTGCAGAATTCCCATACATCACCCTTCCACCAACACCTTGATTGTGGAACATTTGTTACAGATCGTGAAAGAACATCTTCAAAATATTACTAACTGTGGTCTATAGCTTACATTTGGTATATTTTTCCACATATCCCCTTCTATTAACACCATGTATTAGTATTGTACATTTGTTATAGTTCATGAGAGAACACTCTCATGTACGTACTGTTAACCACAGTCCATCATCTACCACTTGGTTCACTGTTATACAGTCCCATGCCTTGTACAATCCATTCCAAGTGTACACTCAGTGGCTCTCAGTTTCATCACAGAGTTGTGCAGTCATCACCTCAGTAAATTTTTGAACATTTTCCTTAGTTCAAAAGAAAAAATCCCATAATCCCCTATTATTTACCCTTAGCATTAATGTAGCACCTTCTTTGACACTGATGCAAGAATATTACAATATTGCTGTGAACTTTAGTTCATAAGTTACATTACCATATTTTTCTATGCATCACCATATTCTTACCACCTTGTAATAGTGACGTACATTTGTTCTAGTTCATAGGAGAATATTCTTGTGTCTGTACTATTACTCACAATCTCCATCCACCTCCAGGTTCACTGTGTTACTCAGTCCCTAGATTATTCTCTAGCTTTCTTCCAATTGACATTTCTATCCCTAGACTACCCCTTTCAGCCACAAACCCATTTATAAATGAGTCGTGTTAGTTATACTATGCTGTGTTTTCCTCAACTTTATCCATTTCCAAACTTTTGTAGTCAGGCTAATTAAAAATTCCATATAGAGAAGTGGACTTGGCCCAATGGATAGGGCATCCGCCTACCACATGTGCTCCGTGGTTGCGCATGTGCTCATGCACACAAGGAGTGCCCTGCCATGCAGGGGTGTCCCCCGTGTAGGGGAGCCCCACGCGCAAGCAGTGCGCCCCGTAGGGAGAGTCGCCCAGTGCGGAAGAAAGTACAGCCTGCCCAAGAATGGTACCGCACACAAGGAGAGCTGACACAACAAGATGACGCAACAAAAAGAAATAAAAATTCCTGGTGCCGCTGGTAAGGATAGAAGCAGTCACAGAAGAACATGCAGCGAATGGACATATAGAGCAGACAACTGGGGGGGGCGGGGGAGAAGGGGAGAGAAATAAATAAATAAATCTTTTTTAAAAAAATTCTATATATATTAAGCATTGTTACAATGTCAGCCTCCATCTTATCTCCTAGTAACCTTTACTCTAGATTTTAACTGGATGTGTTTATTCTTCATATTTAGTTCATATAGTGAGACCATACAATATTTGTCCTTTGGTATCTGGCTTATTTCATTCAAGGTTCATCCATGTTGTCATTCACGTCCCCATTTCATTTCTTCTTACTGTAACACAGTATTCTGTTGTACATATATACCACATTTTGTTTATCCATTCATTGGTTGATGGACTCTTGGGTTGTTTCCAACTTTTGGCAATTGTGAATAATGCCACTATGAACATGGGTGTGGCAATGTCTGTTCACATTGCTGTTTTCAGTTCTTCTAGATATATTCCTAGTAGATGGATGGCCGATCATATGGCAGTTCTATTTAGCTTCCTGAGGAACTGCCAACTGTCTTCCACGGAAGCGTCACCATTTTACATTCCCACCAACAGTGAAGGAGTATTCTTATTTATCCACATCCAGCACTTATTGTTTTGTTTTTTAAATAATGGCCATTCTATGAGGTGTGAAATGATATCTCATTGTAGTTTTGATTTACATTTCCTTAATAGCTAGTGATATTGAACATTTTTTTCATGTGCTTTTTCTCCATTTATATTTCCTCCTTGGAAAAATGTCTATGTTAGTCTTCTGCCCATATTTAAGTTATTGCTTGCCCTTTTAACATTGAGTTGTATGATCTCTTTATATAGCATGTAAATCAAGCCCTTATCAGATATGTGGTTTCCAAATATTTTCTCCCATAGAGTGGGCTGCCTTTTCACCTTCTTGACAAAGTACTTTAAATTACAAAAGTGTATAAGTTCGAGGAGGTCCCATTTATCTATTTTTTCTTTCATTGCTCATGCTTTCAGTGTAATGTTTAAGAAACCACCACCTACCACCAGGTCTTTAAGATATTTCCCTACATTTTCTACTAGGAGTTTTATGGTTCCAGCTTTTATATTTAGGACTTTGATCCATTTTAAGTTAATTTTTGTTTAAGATATGAGATAAAAGTCCTCTTTCTTTTGGATATGGATATCTAGTTCTCCCAGTACCATTGGTTAAATAAACTGTTCTACCCCAGCTGGGTGGGTTTGACAGCTTTGTCAAAAGTCACTTGACCATAGATGTGAGGGTCTGTTTCTGAATAATCAGTTCAGTTCCTTTGGTCTATATGTCTATCTTTATGCCAGTACTATGCTGTTTTTACCACTGTAACTAGGTACAATGATTTAAAGTCTGGAAGTGAGAGTCCTCCAACTTTGTTCTTCCTTTTAAAGATGTTTCTTGTTATTTGGGACCCCTTACCATTACAAATAAATTTGATAATTGTGTTTTCCATTTCTTTTTAAAAAGCTGGTGGAATTTTTATCTGGATTGCATTGAATCTGTATATCAGTTTGGGTAGAATTGACATCTTAATGATATTTAGTCTTACAGTCCATGAACACAAAATGTTCTTCTATTTATTTATGTCTTCTTTAATTTCTTTTAGCATGCCATTATAGTTTTCTGAATACAAGCGTTTTACATCCATGGTTAAGTTTATTCCTAAATATTTGATTCTTTTAGTCACTCTTATAAATGGAGTTTAAACACACTCTTAAATAATCAATGAGTCAAAAAAGATATTGCAGGAGAAATTGGTAAATAGCTTAAGACTAATGAAAATGAGAACACAACATATCAAAACCTATGGGATGCAGTGAAGGCAGTGCTGAGAGGAAATTTATAGCCCTCAGTGTTTGTATTAAAAAAAGAAGAAAGAGCTAAAATCAATGACCTAACTACATGGCAGGAGGAATTTTAAAAAGAACAGTAAACTAATCCCAAAGCAAGCAGAAGGAATGAAATAACAAAGACCAGAGCAGAAATAAATGAAATTGAGAACAAAAGCAATAGAGAAATTAACAAAACCAAAAGTTGATTCTTTGAGAGGATCAACAAAATTGGCTCCTTAGCTAGACTGACCAAAAAAAGAGAAAAGAGTCAAATAAAATCAGAAAGGAAAGCAGAGTTTGTTGTGGGGGAGGGGTGGCATGGGTATGGTGGGGGTATATGGGAACCTCATATTTTTTTATTGTAACATTTAAAAGAAAAGAAAAGAAAAAAGAAATGAAAGCAGGGACATTACTACTGACCCCACAGAAATAAAAGAGATCATGAGATGATACTATGAACAACTATATGCCAACAAACTAGACAACATAGACAACATGGAGAAATTCCTAGGAACATGTGAACGACCTTCACTGACCCTAGAAGAGACAGAAGACCTTAACAAACCAGTCACAAGTAAAGAGTTTGAAAGAGTTTTCAAAAACCTCCCCAAAATGAAAAAGCCCTGGACCAGATGGTTTCACGATGAATTCTACCAAACATTCAAGGAAGATTTAAAACTCATCTATGCAAACTCTTCCCAAAAATTGAACAGGAGGAAACACTGCTAAACACATTCTATGAAGGCAATATAACCCTAATATCAAAGCCAGAGAAAGCTATTACAAGAAAAGAAAATTACAGACCCATTCCCTAATGACTATAGATGCAAAAGCCCTCAATAAAATACTCACTGATCACATCTAACAACACATTAAAAGAATTATTCAGCATGAGCAAGTATCCTGAACACACTGTACCACTGGCTTCTTGCCATTATGGTTTCTGATGAGAAATCAGCACCTAACCTTACTGGGCAGCCCTGGTATGTGATGAATCACTTTTCTCTTGCTGCTTTCAGAATTCTCTCTTTATCTTTGGTATTTTACATTCTGGTTAGTGTGTGTCTCAGAATTGGGAAGTGTTCTACCATTATGTCTTCAAATATTCCTTCTGCCTGTTTTCCCTTCTCCTCTCCTTCTGGGACACCGACACATATGTTTGCACGTCTCTTGCCATCATTTAGTTCCCTGAGACTCTGTTCCATTTTTGCCATTCTTTCCTCTATCTGTTCTTTTGTGTGCTCACTTTCAGAGGTCCTGTCTTCAAGCTCACTGATCCTTTCTTCTGCCTTTTCTAAACTGCTGTTATATGGCTCCAGTGTATTTTTAATTTCATTTATTGTGCCTTTAATTCCCATAAGATCTATTTTTCTATGCGTGCTTGCAAATTTTTCTTTATGCTCACCCTGTGTTTTCTTAATTTCCTTAATCTCTTTAGCCATCACAGTGAATTTATTAAGGAGATTTGTTTGAACATCTGTGATTAGTTGCCTCAGCTCCTTTATGTCATCTGGTGGTTTAGTTTGTTCTTCTGACTGGGCCATATCTTCATGTTTCTTGATATGTATTGTAATTTTTTTGATGGTGTATTAGTCAGCCAAAGGGATGCTGATGCAAAATATCAGAAATTGGTTGGTTTTTATAAAGGGTATTTATTTGGGTTAGGACCTTATAGATACCAGGCCATAAAGAATAAGTTACTTCCCTCACCAAAGTCTATTTTCACATGTTGGAGTGAGATGGCTGCTGACGTCTATGAGAGTTCCAGCTTCCTGGGTTCCTCCCTTCCAGGATCTTGCTTCTCTCTGGGTTCAAGTTTCCTTTCTTCCTGGGGCTTGCTTCTCTTTCCTCTGCATGCTTACTTCCTGGGACACCAGCTTAAGTCTTCAGCATCAAACTCTAACAACAAAACTCCAGCATTAAGAACCCTCACATCAAAAGCTCCAACTCGCTCTTCCACCCTGGGCCCAGAAGGGTGATGTGTCTGGGGTTTCACCGGCCTCACTATATCTGCCATTTTCAATTTTCAGAATCTGTTGACTGTAATCTTGCTGCTTGTATGTACCTGTGCTTATATCCAATCCTCAGCACCCAACCTCCTGGACAGAAATAAAACTGGACTGTTGAGTATATTTTGGAAATGTGCCAGAATAGGTAAACAAAAAAGTCCTTATGTTGCCATATGCTGTATAATGATGGCCTTCAGTATCCTGTTTGTACAGTAGCTTGAAGCAATGCCAGAATTTGATTGCAGTCAGATTTCAAAATGAAAAAGACTTATATACAGAAAATAATGGAAAGAGTGTTTAACCCTTGTATCTCTGAACATTGAATGAGATAAATTTCCAGCTGCTGTTGTCTATTTTTGTGTTATTGGACCAATGTTCTATATAAATAATTAAGATGTAACCAAATTCAAAGAGTTTAATGTGTGTGTAACAATCAACCTCAGTACAGTCACTACAATATTACATTCTGCAAATGTCTTCTGTTGTGTCAGATACCAATTTTTAGTGAGGTATCTCTAAGGCACATGGTAGAAAACAATTGGTAAATTACTCAAACTCCTTTCACTGTGATTTGGAAATGATCAATCTTTATAGAATGAAAAAAAATTTAAAAATTAAAAAAAATTTTTTAATGCTCCAACTCTGTCCTTTGCCATGCCACCAAGGGGTGGAGACTCAATACCCTAATGATATGGTCCAATTAAAGCCCCAATCATAACTCAATCATGCTCAAGTACAGATCATATTACAAACATAATCCAATATCTATTTTTGGAATTCATAACCATATCAAACTGCTACAATGCCCTTTATCATATTGAGGACATTTCCTTCTATTCCTAGTTTTCTTAGTATGTGTATCATGAAAGGGTACTGGACTTAGTCAAATGCCTTTTCTGCATTAATTGAGATCATCATGTGGTGTTTTTCCCATCATTGTATTACTATGGTGTATTACATTAATTATTTTCTTATGTTGAATCACCCTTGCATTCCTGGGACAAGTGCCATTGATCACAGTGTATAATCCTTCTACTGTGCTGTTGGGTTTAGTTTGCTAATAGTTGGTTGAGAATTATTGCATCTATATTCATAAGGGATATTGGTCTGTAATTTTATTTCCTTGTGATGTCTTTATCTGGCTTTGGTATTAGGGTGATACTGGCCTCATAGAATGAATATGGAAGTGTTCCCATTTCTTTGATTTTTAAGAAGAATTTGAACATGATTGTTGCTATTTCTTCTTTGAAAGTTTGTTAAAATTCATCAATGAAGCTATCTCACTAAGGACTTTTCATTGTCGGGAGATTTTTGGTTACTGATTTTTCTTGTTATTAGTCTGCTGAGGTCTTCTATTTCTTTTTTATTATTTTTTTAAAGGGGTACCAGGAATTGAACCTGGGACTGTGTACATGGGAAGTAGGTGCACAATCACTGAACTACACCTGCTCCCCTTCTTGAGTCATGTTAAGTTACTTGTATGTTTATAGGAATTTGTCCATTTCATCTAGGTTATATAATTTGTTGGTGTACAACTGTTTAGAGTATCTTCTTATCATCCTTTTTATTTATGTGGTGTCAATAGTAATGGCCCCCCTTTCATTTCTGAATTTAGTTACATGCATCCTCTCTCTTCATTTATCAGTCTAGCTAAAGGTTGTTTGATTTTATTGATCTTTACAAAGAACCAGATTTGGTTTCATTGATACTCTTTAGTTATTTTACTCAGTATATCATTTCTCTTTGCTCTGATCTTTGTTAATTCCTTTGTTCTGCTCACTGTGGTTTTGGTTTCCTCTTCTTTTTATTGTTCCTTTAGATATGAGGTTAGGTCACTGATTTGAGATCTTCTTTTTAATGTAAGCATTTAGAGCTGTAAATTTCCCTCTGAGTCCTGCCTTTGCTGTATCCCATAAGTTTTGGTATAGTGTGTTCTCATTTTCATGCATCTCAGATATTTCCTAATTTCCCTGTGATTTTGTTTTGGACCCATTCCCATTGATTGTTTAAGAGTATGCTGTTTAATTTCCACATAGTTGTGAATTTTGCAGTTCTTCCTTTGTTATTGATTTCTAACTCCATTCTATTGTGGTCTTAGAAGAAACAATTTATGATTTAAATCTTTTACAATTTATTGAGATCTGTTTTGTGACCTAATATATGGTCAATTCTAGAGAATGATTTACATGAAATTTACTGTTGGGTAATGTGTTCTATATATGTATGTTAGGGCTCGTTGGTTTAAAGCATTGTTCAAATCTTCTATTTCCTTATTGATCTTCTGTCTAGATGCTCTAGTCACTGTCCCTTCTAAGAAGACAAAAATATTTAATCTGTTGGAGGACATAGGACCATGATCTGGTACAAATGGGTTATTTTAGACTTTCTCTGGGTCTCTGACTGTTTCTCTTCTCATCCTGCCTTTAGCATTTTTCTCAATGAGAGAGTTCCTTATGGTTGGGGAACAAGGGTCTAGGATAGTAACATATCACAGCCTAAAGTTCCCCTAGGTCCAGGGAAAGTGTACAAAGTGTACAGAATAGAGTAGCTATGGCCTTCTGCATTAAAAGAGTTCCTATCCACAATGAGATTACACTTCATACCCACAAGATGGCTATGACCAAAATAGAAAAAAAAAATATGCTGACTTTGCAGGGTGGTAGGAAACAAAAATGAGATCCGGTTCCACCTGCCACCCACCATTAGATTCAATTCTCTTCCTTTCTTTTCTCCTTCTTACAACCCTGCCAGTTATCATAGCTGGCATTTCTGTGCAGCCAGTGTCCCATTGGCATAATTCAGCTTCACAGTATTGCTAATGAGGCTCCACTGGCCATGGGATTCCATGGTTGCTTTCTCTAATTAGCATAGCCTTTCCTATAAGCTGCTGCCAGTCGCAGTCCTGGCTGGGTCTTCAAGCTCTCCTCTTTCCCCAAAGAAAACACCATCTTTCCAGGACTTATGTTTCTGAAGGAAGCTTGAGGGAAACAGGAAGGTGAAGAGCTTTCACCAGTAATTGTGAGAACGTGGTTCTAGATTCCTAACGTCCTCTACCCCATTGCCAATGTGGGTGCCCTTTCCTCGCTCTCTACTTGACTGGCCACCATTTTCAAGTTTGTAGTAAGTCAACGGACGTTCCAGGAGACTCAAAGCATGGTATATACCTTTTTCTTACTTTTTCAACCTATTATCTCTTACCATCTCCCCAACTACTAGCTCTCTTCCCTCTTCTCTTTTTGCCTTGATGTCAACCCAGATGTCATTTGGAAGTGGGGTGAAAAATGGTTTTTGAGTCTCCTGGGAAGTAAAACTCCAGCTCTGTGGTCCCAGGGCTGTGACTTATTGGCTGTGTGAACTTGGGCAGGGTCCCCTGTCTGGAAAACAGGATGGTGATGCCTACCACACAAGCTGATCTGCCCTTTCTTGTTTCTTGCACAGATCCTTTATCTAACCTGTGGATCTGCAAGACAGGATTTGTGGCCTCAGAACCCTATATCTTGCATGGGTACTTGCCCATCCCCCCTCCTCTCCCTTCACATAACAATATTTATTGACAGCCCATCATGTATCTGGCACTTTGCTTGGCAGTTTCATTGATCAAAAGCAGATATGGCTCTGCCTTCATGGAGCCAACAGACTTGGGGAAGGACAGCCTTGAGGTATATATCCGTTTGTTGGACCTGCAACAACCTCTGAGCTGGGCAAGCAGGTGTGATCCCATTTTATAGATATGGGAAGTGAAAACCAAAGAGTTTGAAGGACTTACCTAGAGCTACTTCCTTTCACCATTTCCTATGCCCCCCAACATCAGAGACCATTTGGTAATGTACATTGTATTCTTGTTGCCAAAATAATATGACAGAAGCAGCTTTAGTAACAGGTCACCATGATGGATCCCTTTCAGGTGGCATTTCCTCCCTGCAGCCTCACGGAGGCACTCTGAGAATATTAGGCATAAGGCATCCCCTCATTTGGCAGATGAAGATGCTGAGGAATGTTCAGTAATGTGCCCATGGCTACCCAGCAGGTGACCACCATGATGATCCACGTCAGTGTGACCTCAGCGCCCACACACCAGGGAATGGATGGAAGAGAGGGTAGAACATGAGGACCTTTGCTCATAACACAGTGCTCAGACCAAGGGCAAAGAGGGGCCAGGAGAGAAGGTGGCACCATGAAAAAGACAAGAACATGGACCTACGCCGTGACACCATCTACACTTGCTAGACTTGGGCTGCTAATTGAGCCCTAGGCCCATAGCCTCCCTCATGAAGAGGGAGAAATGATCTCTGATGAATTCATTATGCCCATCAGATATAAAATCAACCAAATATTCTGCAGAAGATCAGCTCTCCCGAGACCAAGACTGCAGAGCAAACTCTCCTGGGGGGAGGGTCCTTCTAAGGAGGTCCATGGGTAACGTCTTTACACGCGGAGCCTTAGCTGGCCCTTCCCCCATAGGTGTGTACACCCAGGCAGTTTTTACCAGGAGCCGCCAGAGTTAGCCTCGTTCGGCATGATTGCCACAGCCCTCTCCCAGCCACGTGCTTTCAGTATTTAGGAAGGCAGAGAAGGAATAGTGAGAAGTGGAGGGGAGGAGAAGAGAGGCAGGTTGGCGTGCTTCATGCTTCTCTGGAGACAAGGTGGACCAGTGTGCTCACCGCCACCCTGACCCCTGGGTGAAATGCTCAGTCATTGCCCCTACTCAATGCTCCTCGGTAGGGTCTGACATCAGGTCTCTTTTGAATGCCTTGCCTTCTTATATAATTTAACTTACCAATGGCCGTCCAAGATTTCTAGCTGTTACCATTTTTTGCATACCTACTATGTGCCAGGTGTTCTGCTAAGCACACTCCGAAGACCTCGTTTAATCCTCATAGACTGCTTTGAAGTAGGCATTTCTTTATTCCTTTGATTTGATGGACAAATGGAGGCTCAGGTCATATACCTCATAAGGCAGAAGGTCAATGTTTGAGCCCAGCTCTAGCCAACCCACTGAACCAATGCTTCCTCCTCTACTGGCTTCCTGTTGCAGCCTGGAGAATCTACAAGCTCGAGTCTATTCGAGCTCCTCCAGAACCTGGCCTTCCCCTACCTCTCTGACCCCATCGAACCTCTACTTTTTCTCTATTTCCTTCTTCGCTTCTAGAGCCTTCTTTCTGACGGACTAGCCAAGAGTGTTCCCATCTCAAGTACTTTGCAACTGTACTTCCTTCTTGGGAGTCTCTTCCCCCAGACTTTCCCATAGCTCTGCCCCATCATCACTCTGGTCTTAGTGCAGATATCCTAGAAGGGCCTTCCAGCACCTTGGCCAAGGTAGCCCCTCCCCAGGCCCTCCTGCCACATGGCCCCTTTGGATCTTCAGAGCACACCTCCAGAGCAAAAATCACCCTGTCTGCCCATTTATCTACTGCATGGCTGTGCCCTTCTCTTCCTGCTCCCCACCCATGGAATGTGAGCTCCTTAAAGCAGGAGTCAGCCCACTGAGGACAGCACCTGGCACGTGGTGAGTGCCCAGTACAGACTGGTGGTCTCAACGAATGCTTCTCTCTGCTCCACAGCAGAACTTCCAAGTTGCCAAAACCCTTTGGCTAAAACCATCTGTGACAGATCCCTGTACACCCATTTTCATTGCATTACTCACAATAGCCAGAAGGTGAAACAACCCAAGTGTTCCTCAACAGATGAATGGATAAGCAAAAGGTGGCATAGCCTTACAGTGGAATATTATTCAGCCATTAAAAGGAATGTAGTACTGTGGTTCTCTCAAGGCCCAGCCGTGGACATTGCCCAGTGTCACTTGCCCTGCCCTCAATTGGCCAAAACAAGCATATGGCCCACCAGAGCTAAGGCCAGGGAAAGTCTCCACCCCTGGATGGGGCTGTGGCAAGGCTGCATGGCAGGAGAACTCGAGGGCTGGGAGATAGTGCTGCGGCTGTCTCCGACGCTCAACCCTCCACATTCCATTTCTCAGTTAGTCGCTAGTGCTTTGGCAAGGAAGAGCTCCGGCCGTTGGAACTCAGTTTTTCACTCTTTGCCTGTGCATGTCCTGCCACCAGGAGGCAGTGTGGGCTACCATGGCTTCCCTAGAGGCTTTTCTGGTAACTGCAGGCTGGTCTCTAGCCCTTGGTGGTGAGAGGGTAGAACCAGAAGCTCCCAGGAGCCACTCCAGCATCTCGCAGGCCTTTGCACAAGCTGCGCTCTTGCTGCAGGAAGCTCATTAATATGTTTACCTCTGAATTTAAGAACCATAATGGATTGGCATTGGCCCCTGACCTCGCGGAAATATTGAACAAACAAGATGTAGGTCTTGTGGGCCAATTGCTTTCTTTTTGATCTCCTGGGCTGATTACTATTGATTATCTGCTGTGCACTTTGTTAATTTCCTCTTGACGGTCTCTCTTCCTGGAGCATTTCCTAGGAAGGGTTTAGTTTTGTTATTTTTTCTCCGGATTAAGTTACTGTGTATTCTAAACAAGCCAAGCATTCTACAGAGAATTCAGCTTCCTTTTTTTGGCAGCTGATTTACCAGTGAACTCTCCCCAAGTTAAGGGACAGATAAACCCTCATCTGTCCCATCTGTAGGGACACAGCAATTCCAGTGACAGGCACAAATGGTCTTTTCCATGCTGATGCTAACTGCAGCATTCCTAGAATTAATGATAATTCTGCAATAACAGATAACATTTAGTCTTTGCCAGACTCCCTGCTAAATGCTTGACAAGCTTTATCTCACTAATTCCTCTCAGCAAACCCATGAGGTAGATCTTGATATTATCCCAAATGCTTCATAAAATCCCAAGGGGGATCTTTAGAACTTGGGAAGGCTTTAGATGGGGCATTAGAACCAATTTTGAGCCAAGCACAGTTCCTCATTAAGGTTTTTGTACCTGATGTCACCTCTCCCTCAAAGCTCTGCCTCTCGTCTTTGCAAAGTTGCCATCTTCAGGGAAGATTTCTGCCTCCAGCCTGTCCTTCCCATTCCACCCTTCCCTCACAGTACCTGGTTTATTTTATTCCTAGCATGCCTCTCTTACTGGAATTGCGTCATTTATTTGGAGGTCTACAGTCTCTCTCCTCCCTACTGGTATACATGGAGGAGCTAGTTTGCAGATTCATTTATTCATTCCTTAGTTGAAAACTCTCTGTTGAGTGAATGAATGAACCCCTGACCTCCTACTCACTGCCTACAAGACCTTGGCAAATTGCTGAACTTGTCTGAGCCTCAGGTTTCTCCTCTGTCTCATGGAGATAGTAATTGGAACCTTCCCCATAGGGTTAGTGTGAGAATTCAGCAAGATACTGTAAGTAAAGTACTTAGCTCCTTCATGGACCATAAGCATTTAGCAATTTAAACAAGTTCTATGCTGGATGCTAAGAATGCATAAACAAAAGGAAAATTTTTTAAAAAGTAGCACTTAGCACAGCGCCTGGCACTCTGTGAACAAACCCTCAGAGGTAACTCTTGTGCATGATTTTCCTTCTGGCATTTTAGGGACAGTGATGAATGATCCCCAGCCAGGAGAGGATTGAGTCCTGAATGCTACTGTTGACTGGAGTATAACCTGATAAAACTTGAAATTTCAAAAGTGCTTTTTATCTTGACTTATAAATGGAGAAGAGGAGAAGCCCAGAGGACCTCGTGTTCTGCAAAAGCAAAATATTTCCCATGCGCCTGCGGCCAGAGTTCTAGAAACCCAGACGATGTTGAGTGTCTGGGAAGCAGGGAGCTAAAGGAGCTTGAGAGTAAATAACATCCATTAAAAGGCATAAAACCTTGGTTTCAAGTGCTGGGAAATCATATCCCCATTTTGAAAACTCCGTTTCAGGTACCAGATTTGAAAATGGATTGTTGCGCTTTCCCAGCACACGGTCAGCTCCAGAAGGGAAGCCTTACCAACTATAAACATCTGTGCCTGAGCAGCCTTTACAAATGCAGGCTCTAAATGCAAATTTAACGGCTGTCATTTGGCCTAATTTCCCATAGCATAGGAAGATGTTGATAAGTGAGGGGTGCTCGCAGGAAGTCGGTTTCTCTATCCTTGGGAAGATTCAAGGTTGGCTGCTGTTGAGTTAGAGGTCATTTGGGCCCCCCAATACTAGTCTGTGCCTTTAGACCCCTCACGGGAGCAAGTGCTACTCTCTTCAAGCCTCAGTTTCCTCATCTCTACAATAGGGATAATAACAGCCTCCACCTCAGTATGTTCTGAGAATAGAGAGAAAATAATGCACGAAGACACAGCGAGCACGATGCTTGCCACATTCACGTGCTCCATAAAGGTCAGCTCTTGTTATTTTTAAGTTGATGTCAATTCAGTCCCCAGTTAGAAAAACCTTTCCATAATGGGGGGTTCACATGGGGGCTGGGCCCCCGGGCCATGCTGTGTGCATCCCAGTGGTGGCTCCATCCAACACTTCCGGCTCTGAATCTCCTCTGAGCCTCAGAGTCCTCCTCTGTAAAATGGGGCTAATGGAGCTGCTCTGAGCCTTATGGTAGGAAGTATAACTGTAATGCTTGAAACAGTGTCTGACCCATTAAAAATGCTGCAGGCATGATTGCTATTATTAGCATCAAAATTATTATTAACAGGAACCAGTAGTTATTTATAATACAGTGGATGGGGCTTTCAACCTCTTTAGGCAAACGTATTCACACAGAAGTGAGCGGCTGCTTGCTGATGGCCCTGGGCACCTCACCAAGAGTTGCCTCCCGTGCAAACTTGGACCGTGGTAAAAGTGTGTTCCCTCATTTCAGTAATTGAAGAGGCCTATAAAGCAGTCATAAATACACCTAGGTTTCTATGGAAACACTTATCTAATTAGGTTTTTCCTTTAATCAGATGAATTCAAATTTAGGAACTCTTAGCATGCTTCCTGATTAAGGCCATTTGTGGTTTCCCTGAGTTGCTGGAGGAATCCCAGCACAGGGGCACCCCCCCAACCTCGATGCGAAGGTTTTCATGACGGTTTATGGCAGAGGGCCTGGTGGCACCAAAAGAAGGGCTCTTTTTTCCTGACAGCCCCAAGAAACTTTGTTTGCTGATGATCCTGCCCACCTCTGGCAGTCCCAGCAGACAGAGGCCACTCCTAGGACCCAGGTCTCATTTCTGTTGACGCGAGCTTCTCAGGGGACCCTGGAGGGATGCCTGCAGAAGTCAGAATGCATAGGAGAAAATCGCTACCCTTCTCACGCCCGGCCCTGAAATGCTGGGCGAAGCGCATCTTAGCTGTGCTCTAATGCCAGAATGCAAGGAGCCTGATATTTGGAGTGCGCAGCTCAACAGAGTCCCTGCAAAATGCCATTTGCAGCACCTAATACCTGTCTGGGGAGAGATCGGAACATTTCGTTTTCATCTTAAAGGTCGTGCAGGAATTCATCCTAATAATGGAGCCCCAAACAGGCAGGCAAGCCAGGAAAATCTCACCAGCAGGGACTCCCTTTTCTAATCAAGCTACCAAGAAGAGGACGAGCCCAAAGCCTGTGTGCAGAGAACTGATAAAGCCCAACTGTCCTCCAAGGTGACCCTGAGAAGCCCAGGGGGCGGCGTGGGGGTGGGGCTCCAGTACATCCCTTCTGCAAAGCCAGAGCCCAGGCTTGGATACTTGCATTCATACGTTCATTGAACAAAACACATCCGTGTGCCATGTCTGCAGCTGGACCCTGGAGAAAAGAGATGAAAAGACATACTCTCTGTCCTCAAGGAGAGAACAGCCAAGCCAAGGAGAGAAAAAATGACAGGAAATTGTCCCACTGTGCACTCTGAGCACTCTGAGTATGGCGCACCGCAGCTTGCCCGAGAAGGCTTTCTGGAAGAGACGAGCCTGGGCTGAGTCTAGCTGAAGAGCTGGTATTTTCTGGTAGGCAGATGTGGTAAGAAAAGCCTAGCAGCGTGGGAGACCTGGGTGGGCATGAGGCTGAGTCTGGAGCCAGGAAGCATGTGATGAGTAGGGGTGGTGAGGGCCCACCTGGAGAGGTGGCGGGGACCATGGGGGCGGGCGGTGGTCAGCTAGGAGGGTGTGTCAGTCAGGGTGTATCAGCTAGAGAACCAGAGGTGGGAGGTGGAGATTAAGGGATTTACTGCAAGGAATTGGATTACATGATTGTGGAGGCTAAGCAAGGCTGAAATCCGCAGGGCAGGCTGTCGGGAAGGGCCGGCGGGAACTCTCCGCCGGGAGGCAGAGCTGCCGACCCCAGGAGGGGTCCCTTCTTTCTCAGGGCAGGCTCAGCTCGGCTCTTATGGCCTTTCAACTGATTGAATCAGGGTCCCCCCCGCCCCCCAATTATCCAGGATATTCTCCCTTACTTAAAGTCAACTGATGATGGTCTTTAATCACCTCTGCATGGTTGGCTACTTGGGGACTGTAGCCTAGCCAAGCTGACGCATATCACCATGGTACAAGTGCTCCAGGGAGGCACACACTTTCTGCAGAATATCCTTGCCCCCTAGATTAGAGGTGAGACACGACCATCAGCGTCCAGAGTCACTCCAGCAACTGTTCCTGCCAAGGAGAAACCCGCCAATTAAAGGAAGGAGATTCTAAGACCACCTGGGAATGAATGCATGGAGTGGAGTCGCCAGGCCTGAGACAGCCCATCCAGGCAGCCAGAACTGGGAAGGCACAGTTTGGAAAGTCAAAGACATCTTGATTTTGACCCCAGCCTGACTACTTCCCTTTTCTTTTCATGTAAATGTGAGATAAGACCTCAGAGGTATATTGGGAAGGTTGAGATTGTAAACATGAAGGTCCATGATATGAAGCTCCCTGGAAGTGGTGGTGCTCATCAATGAAGGTTCATTTGGCTGCAACTAACAGAGATCTACTTGAGCTAAGTTATACAGCTAAGGGAATTTATTGGAGGACTCTTGGTGTGTCTCACAGACTCCAAAGAAAAGTTGACAGCCAGGCCCTGGGAAGATTGGGAGCAGGGCAGCCCCAGGAAGCTCCATAGCAGGACTTTCTTGACCTTCCCTTGGAAGTTCTTTCTTGACCTTCCCTTGGAAGTTCTGCCATTGGCCAGATTTGGTGCTCAGCAGACCCCAGGCTCAGTCCTTGCAGTTCAAGTTCTCAAGGGACAGAATATTATTGGACAGCTTCCGTCAGGGATTAATCCAGGATCCAATCAGCTATGGCTTGAGGGTGATGTCATAGTGTCCAAATATGGCTGCCAACTCAGGAGAGACCCATTCTTCTGGCATCATAGGAAGTCGCCACATCTCCTCAGTGGGAGCTTCATGTCGCTCTCTCACCAGTGGCTTTCCTGCCCTGACCAACACCAGTGCCCTCCTACTCTTTCCTTCATCTGCCTGCACTGAAGACCTTGCAATTACTTCTCTATCTGAACAGCATAGGGTAGCTTATTCACTCCCTCTAAGTCCCCCAGACTTCTAGCATGGGCATGAAAATAGTATCTACCTCATAAAATTGTTGTGAAGATTAAGTTGGATAATGTCTATTCAGTTCTTCTAATTGTTGGTATTGCCATCTTCCAACAGTCAAAATCTGATATACTTTCTTGCCCTCTGTATCTTGGGTGCCTGCTGTATTGGCTAATACTTCTTACAGTTATGTCTTGTGTGCCTTCTTCCATTGTTAACTCTATAGTTAATATTTTCTGAGCTGGCCAATGCTGTCATTGACTTCAAGGTCAGCTGGAATTTGGGGAGCAGCAGCATGATTTTTGCATATGGCACTTGAGTGATCCATTCTCACTGAGATTGGAGGTAATTTAGAGCCCGCACTTCCTCAATCATAAGTCTTCTGTAAGCACATGGGGCTGCAGCCTCATGCTGTGCCAAGCCAGGCATGGTGATTTGGCATCTTGAATGGATTGCAAGAAAATCATGCTCAAATAAGGAGCCACTCTAAGCACATTTCATTTTCATCTGCCGTTTATGAAGAAAGGCCACTGCTTTGCATCTAAATAACCTGATGCCCATTTTTAAAATGCGCTCACCCACTCTCTTTCCCGACTCACTAAATCAGGATAAAGAAAAAAAAACACCTTTGTATACAACAGTGCTGAGCAATTTACACACCCTGTAATTCTCGCATAACCCTGGCAACTCTCCCCTGAGCTCCAGCAAGACATTTAATAGAAGGATGTTGTGCTGACATCTCGTATTGTAACAATATTGTTACTATACAGAAATACGCCAGGGTGAATTTTCTAGTACACAGCCTAGTGCTATTAGAAGTGCCGGGGAAATTACCCATTTGTGAGCTAATGAACAGCATTCATTCAGGAATTAGAGTCAACGTTTTGAGTCATGTTTCTCTGTTCATTAAGTTCCAACTCTTGACACTAGCATCTTTAGACTTGGACTGAATTAGCCACGCTTTGGTGATGTCTTTCAACATAGTGTTTCTTGATTCTCTTCTTGGGAAGCATCTTGGCCCTGTGGTGAAACTCACCAGTTTGGAACTCTGATTTTCTGGCTTCAAGTCCCATTTTGGCCACTTTGTACCTGTGTGACCTTGGAAGTGTTAATGATCATAATGGCCAACACGTCTATTAACATATATTGTCCCAAGGAGTGTTCTAAGTACTTTATCTGGCTTGACTCTTTTAATCCTTAATTTTACAACGCTGTGAGGTAGGTATTATTATTATTCCTATAATTATTCCCATATGTAGGTAGAAAACTGAGGCATCATGAGGTTAAATAACTTGCCCAAGTCGTAAGTCCAGTCACTGGCCATGCTGGCGTGTGAACTGGGAGCCTAGGCTCTGGAAGCCCTGTTCCTACCTTGTGTGGCAGTTTGATATTATTTATGAATTCCAAAAAGGGAATATTGATTATGTTTGTAAACTGGTCTGTTTCTCTGGGCATGATACACTTTGCATGTATTAGATTCACCTGAGATGTCTGATTATATTATGCTAAGATAAGGGTTTTGATTCAACCACATCATTAGAGTGCCGCTCGGCGTTGAGTTCCAGCCTCCTTGGACTGACAAAACAGACTCTCACATGAAAGTAGACACACAGAAGCAGATACACAGGAAGAGAGAGTGCTCCATAGACACAACCCTGGGAAGAGAGTGCTGCATAGACACAGCCCTGGCAAGAGAGATGAGCCTGATAGTCTACGGCTGACCTTGTAAAGAGAAAAGAGCAGCTGAGCCCAGAAAGAAATGAGCCCCAGGAAGAGAGACAAGCCTTATGCCAGCCTACAGCTGAGAGTGAAAGAAGCTGGGACCACGGAGCCTTAAGAGGAAGAAGACTGAACCCTCACAGACATTACCCGCCATCTCACGTCAGTATGTGGCAACAGACTTTGGGTAAGAAAGTACCTCTCATGGTACCTTGAGTTGGGCTCCTTAGGGCCTGGTTACTGTAAGCTCCTACCCCAAATAAATATCCTTTATAAAAGCCAACAGAGTTCTGATACTTTGCATCAGCACCACTTTGGCTGACTAGTACAGAATACGTTACCAAGAGTGGAGTTGTGCTTTTGGAATTACCAAAATGCTGAAACAGTTTTATGAATGGGTAAGGGGTATTTTTTGGAGGAATTGTGAGATGCTTGATGGAAAGGCCTAGATTGCTTTGACGAGACTGTTGGTAGTAATATGGAACCTAAAGTTATTTTTGATAAGGCCTTAGAAGGAAATAATTGTTAGATGCTTGATAGAAAAGTCTAGATTGCTTTGAAGAGATTGTTGGTAGCAATATGGACACTAAAGAGACTTTTTATGAGGCCTCAGAAGTAAATGATCAAACTATTATTGGAAACTGGAGGAAAGGAGATCTGTGTTGTAAAGTTGCAGAGAATTTAGCAAGATTATCTCCTGATGTTTTATAGAAGGTAGAATTTGAAAATGGCAAACCTGGGCATTTAACTGAAGAACTTTCCAAAGTAAACTTGGAGAATGCAGCTTGGCTTCTCCTTGCAGCTTATGATAAAATGCTAGATGAGAGAGAGAAGCTGAGAACTGAATTGTTGGGCACAAAGAAACCAAAAACTGATTCTAGAAATTCTAAGCCTCTGGAAATTCAAGCCCCTAGATGATAGTGCCCCATTTGAGAACTTAACTAAACTTGGAACTTGTGAATCAGGATTAAAAATGCAGTTATCTAGGAAAGACTTGTGGAAAGTCTTACTATCTGATGGATTGGACCCCTGCTTCCTGCATGCTAAACCAACAAGCTTTTTGAGAGCTGTATGGACAACGTCACTGTCAGCCTGAACTAAAAGGGACATGTAGGGGAGAGATGGAAGAGAAAATGGCTTTAAGAGGAAAACCATGGAAGCTGAGATCTGGAATTAAGACATCTCCTTGGGCTGAGAGAGGAACCCCACCCATATGTTCAAAGAGGGTGAGTTTGCCCCTGCAGTTGAAGAGGGTGGATATTCCATCCTTCTGTTCAGGGAGAGTTTTGCAACTCCAGGCTACTGAGAGGGTGAAGCACATTCCGCAAGGGTTGGGGAGATAAGATTGACACCTCATAGGTCTGAGAGAGGTGGGCCTGACCCCCATAGGTTAGGGAAGGCCAGGTCACCAACCAGTTGCTCTGAGAGGGTTGGGCCTGTAGGCCAGAGATTAGGAAGAATGCTGTCTCCCCCTCACTGTACTAAAGGGTTGAGACCCTACCCCAAAGATTGGGTAAACTGTGGCCATCACCCCAGCATCCTTGAAGGGTGAAATCTGGAGCTCAGTTGCCACCCAGATGCTTGATGAGGGTGGAACCAAGAAAATGGCCATTGGACAAGGCCGTGAAAAGGGTGGGTCCTCATGAAGCCCCAGGGAGAAGAAACCATCATCTTGGGAATGACTCTTAGACTTTGAAATGTAATGAAGTATGCCCTGCATGTTTTCAAAACTGTAGAGGACCATGATTCATGTTTCCCTCCCACTTTCTCCTTATGGTAATGCAAACGTTTATCCTTCGTCTTTCCCTTTGTATATTGGAAGCAGATAAATGGTTTGTATGTTTCAGTGGTCTACAGCCAGATGGGACTTTGCCCCAAGACAAGCTGTATTTCTATAAACTGATAGTGATGTGAATTTGTACTTAGCATTGCTACTGAAATAAAGTTTTTTGAATATTGTAATGTCTTTTTGGAATTCAGAGGATGGACTTCAGACTAATACACCTCGTACATTTGGCTTAATCTCTTCAAGCATCACCTTTCCAGACTATGGTGCCTAGGATTATTGTAAAGATGAAACATTTGAGTGAGTGCATTTGAAGTACTTTAGCATGTTACCTGGACTTTAGTAAAAACTCAGTTAATAGTGGCTGTTACTGCAATTAACTGCTACTTTGTCGGGCCTTTGCCTTGCATACCTCCAGTGGCATCATTCAAGTAGAAAACAGGGCACCCGCCACTGTGTGTCCTATTGACCTGCATTGCTCTGGATGGTTCAGAGGGTGTAAAGGCTGGAGGTGGCAAGGCCTGATGGGAATCCACAGGAGCCCAGGGAGGTGATGGTGAGGCCAGAATCTGGCATGTGGCAATGGGGAGAGGCAGGAGGAGCCAATTCAAATAAAAGCATCCTTATCAAAGAGTCATCATTTTAGAAAGACCAGCCAGGGTTAGGGCCTACGACCGTGGCCCCAGAAGAAAGCCAAGCCAATCAGCAGAGAGAGCCAGGCCTGGTTGTGGGACCCAGTGCAAAAGGAAAACACAAAAATTAAAAAGAATTTCAAGACCAAGCACGGGGCCCTGCGTGACGCAGGAAGCCCAGGACGCCAGCCCTGCCTCTGCGCAAGTGTCCCGCAAGTAAGAAGGGGCAAGAAGTGGATCCCAGGCCTCCCACCTTGTGAGCTCCTGCAGTTGATCAACCTCAGGCTGCTCTCCAGGAGCACGGCTGAAGGACCAATATGGGGCAGGCAGGAAAAGATGGGCTGGAACGCAGGCGGAACGAAGTGTGATTAACCATAGATACCAAGGGCACTTCAGGGAAGCTGGCGTGGGTAAATTGAATTCGTGGGGTGGCAGCTGCCAGAACTTTCAAAAATGGTCTCTGTCTAAGAAGACTGATGCAGCACAAATGCTCCTAATGTTTTCTTTCGCCTCCAGCGGGTTGATAGAGTGATGAGGAAGGACCATGGAGAGCTGTGAGCATGAATAAAAGATGCTCAGAGACCCAGTAACCCCCAAGGGTGCTTGGAACCAAGGGGCCCTCCATTAAAGCCTATGACCTAGAGGTGGCCGTGGTGACCCTGCTGCTGCCCACCCTCTCCAGCCAAGCCAGAGACATCACCTTGGAGACACGTGAATTCATCGGGAGGTCATGCCTAAGAGTGGGTGGTCATGCAATATGAGGCGTGTGGATAGAGACCTCTACCAAGCGCGCCCGGTGCCTGAGATGCCACCAGCAGAGTCACTTGGGTTAAGATTCCTCCCGGTCAACAGCTTGGCTCATGCGGTCATCTCACCTGGGAAGGTGAGCGTGCACTTCCCATAATACCTTCACAGGAACACATGAATAGATTGGCTCTTTTCTAGCAGAATCCTAGAGAACCAGGACACTGGACAGGTTCGTTCTGATACAGGATGAGGACCTTAATGTCAGGAGCATTCATCCAGACACACATCCCTTCCCTCATGCTCTCCTACCCTCTGTACTGAGCTTCTTCTGGGCTCATGCCTATCAAAGTGCCGGCCTTGAGGTCCGAAGGAGGCCAGGAATCTCGTGGACAGGATTGCGGGGAGGGCTACCCAGAGCAAACCTTGCCTGCCTCGCTCTTTAAAACCAGAACCACTCCCCAGAGGCAGGGAAGTGCGGATATGATTCTGTCCCTCCCTGGCGGGGCCCTGAAACAGACCAGATCTACCACATTCTCGTCCTCTGCCAGGCAAGACCCTGCTTGCCTCTCCAGACCTATCTGCCTCTGCTTCCTGACACGCACCTTCCTTTGCAGGCAAATTAAAACACCTTGCATTTCCCAGCTGCCGAGCCTTGGCTACTCCTGCTCTTTCCACCTGGACCACCTTCTTGAAGCATTTTTACCTGTCAGAGTGTCTGCCATCCTTCAAGATCCGTCTTTCCTCTGCATTCTCCACGTCTCTTGTTTCCTGGTCCTTGTGAGCAGATGGGACCTTGCCCTCCTGTAAGTCTCCTTAAAACCAAACCGCCAGGGCCTCTCTCACTGCCTGTGGCATATCTCACCTCGTACTCAGGTTATTTCTTGTCTTATTCCCTATTCTTATCGTGGGGACAGGAACTCTGGTCTCCTCTTGTTTCATTTTGTTTCGTTTTGTCCCTCGAGCCTAGCACAGCATCCAGTGTGCAGTAAATATATCTAACTGAAGTTTATCCCTCGGCTTCCGAAGTCCTCCAGGTACCAAATAGATGACACCTCTTCGCCATCAGGTCATTTTTGAAATGCTACTTTTCTTTTTTCCCCATTCTTTGTGGGATAATTTATGTTATGAATAAGTGGTCACCACATCTTGGTGTTCCTGGAATTTCCTGACAGGCTCATCCACCGCCCTCCCCTAACCCAAGGTGGGGTATAGAATAAAGGGGCTTTTTCTACTTTTCTTTTAATTGGGATGTAATTCTCATACCATTAAATTCACCCTTTTACAATGCGCAATTCTGTGATTTTTAGTACATTTCCAAGGTTGTGCAATTATCGCCGCTCGCTAATTCCAGAATGTTTTCATCACGCTGAGCAGTGACGGGCTTTTCGTTAGCTTTTGTTTGGAAGTCCTTTGGGTAACCGGCGTGCTATTATCCAGTCCCTCCAGCTGCCCGGGGCTCTTGTACCCTGCCTTCCTGACCAGGTTTTCCGGGAGTTGGCTGCTCCCCACTGGGTGCCGAGGGAGGGCAGGCCTGGATTTCGCCTGTCTTGCTCTCTCTGCTTCCAAGTCTCAGCCTGTTTCACCACCACTTCCTTTCTCTCTTCCGTTACAAATCAGCTTGTGCTTAACAGAGAACCCGACATCCAAACGGCCTTGAGATGCAGCTAAACCGTCCAGCGCCGCCCCTCTCTGACCTGTCTCATCGCCGTCGCTCTCTTTGGACAGCCTTTCTCCTCACATGATTTATTAAGACTTCATCAGCCAGGGCCCACAGCTTGCGGTGGGGAAGGGCTCCCACCAGGTGGGAGGCCCGGGTCCTTGACGTTGGCGGAGGGCACGATGGGAACTTTCCCCGACGATGCCTGTCCTATGGGAAACTTCTCTCCGTGCTCCTTTTTCTGTCCTGAAATGCCCCTCTGGGCCCCAGGTTCATAAAACTTTCCCATCTTGCCTCCTACCTCCGACTGCCATCCAAATCGCCCCTCATCCGCTCTCTTCAGCTAAAGCGTCTGCTCTCTGTGCTCTTAGCTTGCGCACAATTCCCAAACCCCGGGTCACAGGCCCTAGCTGGGGACGTTGCCCTGGTCACGGGCGTGTCTCTGGCCAGGCGTGCCCTGAGGCCCAGGAGAATGCAAAAGCAGGTTGTATCCTGGAGCAGAGCCAGCTCCGGAATATCCGGGGCCTTGTCATCCTGGGGCTGGAGAGCCACAGTCGGTGCGCGGGGCGTGCCCACCCGACCTTGCGGGCAGGAGGAGCCGCCGGCAGCCCCTCACCTCTGCACGCACACGGCTTCGCATTGGGCCCCGGCCGTGGCTGCGGGTCGCCTGTGGTTGCTGTGTACTCTCCGGGCCGTGGGGGTGGGAATCGCCATCCCGGGGAGCAGCTAGCCAGCTTGCCCTCTGTGGGTGCTGCGGGGACTTGGGTTGTCGCCCTGCAGCTGTGCCTCAGGATGCCGGCTCTGGCTTCTTTCAGGCCACTCCTGCTTCTTGCCCTCAAATACCCTTCCCCACACCCCCTACCCAGAGCACCAAGATGTGTGTCAGAATTACTTCCTGGCTGAAAGGATGGATCCTCCACAAATGGCCACCATCTGTCCATCCATCCACCCTCCATCCATTCATTCAGTGGTTATTTACTGAGCACCTATTGTGTGCCAGCTGCTGTGCTGGCTGCTAAGGAAACACAAGCACACGAGACACCCTCTCTGCTCCAGCGGACGGGCAAACAGGAATGTCAGCGACAATGCAGGTTCCAGGGAGCTGGTGGGAGCCCAGAGTGTCCCTTACCTTGGCCTAGAGGGTCAAGGTGACTTCCCAAAGGAGAGGAACCTAGATTTAGCATCATGAAGAAGCGGGGGGTGCAAAAAATGGGAGAGGATGTTCCACGCCAGGGGAGCAGCCTGCGCGTGGCCACGGGACCGCGGGTGGGAAAGGCGGCAGGGGGCGAGGGCCAGGCCTGCCAGGTCTGCAAGTGCCACCGTAAGGCAGTGGAGGCTGTTAAAGGCTCTCAGCAGGAGAGCGGGCGGATCCCCTGGGGCCAGGATGCGGAGAGGCACCAGCCCTCTAAGAGACCACTGCAGTGGTCCCAGCTAGAGATGACCAGGGCCGCAAGTCCAGCCTGTGCGAGGATGTCTCTGGGGGAAACCCGGCCAGCTGGCCAGAGGAGGGAACGGGTTGGGACAAGCCCCGGGCACCCACAACACTTCCCAGACTCCTTTAAGATGTAAAACATCCGGGGCACTTTCTTATCCTTCTTGACTAGCTCTGGTATTCTCCTGCCCTGGGTAGCTTAGCTGGGAACAGAGGGAGACTACCTGGGCTCAAATCCCAGCTCTACCACCGACGAGCTGTGTGGCAGAAACAAATGGATTACTATTTCTCTGTATCTTTCCACAGCTGTAAAATGGGGATATGAGTGTACCTAGGCAGGGGCTTGCTGGAAGATGAAGTGATCAATGTATAAATACAAAGAATAATATTTAGACCAGTGCCTGGTGCATAGTAAGCCCTCCAGAAAATTTGCTTTCATTATTCCTGCTTGGAGCCTGCCCCACCCTCTGTGGCTCAAGGAAAGTCAGAACAGAGCCCAATTTCTATTTGAAAATGGTGAGAAGTTGGGATAGAAGGGAGCTCCTGGGCAGGCCCAAGAGTGTCGTCTGGGCGCTCCTTCCTCTGGCTAGCAAGCCTCATCGCTGGCTGCCTCTCCCCAGTCTGCACCCTACAAGGCACACAGCCTGCAGTCCTGAGGGAACTGAACGCTAGCTTGATTTCTTAAGCCTCCTGCCCTCTGGTCCGCAAGCAGTTACGTCAGCCGCCTTCGCTGAAATCTCACCTCGAGCCTCGCCTTCCCCAGCGTTCCTCGCCGGGGTCCCTGAGGAAGCCGCCTGGTCTGCTGGCAGCTGCACAGACCCTCACCCCAACAGGTTTTCCTCAGTGCTCTCCCGGGGTAACCCTCGGGGGGTCAGCCAGGGGGTCGCCCACTTCATGGGAAGTGCAGTGGGGATTTCTGGCTTTAATCTAAACCAGACCCGATTAGGAGGAACCGAAAGGGTTGTAGAAACTCCTGAAAATCCCCGTGGCACCCAAAACGGAATCTCAGCAGCCGTCCCTGGAGAGGCTGCTTCTGGGGCCGTCATCCACCAGCCTCCAGGGAGTGGGTCTGTGGACACGGAGCTCTGCTGTCCCGAGGCGGGGGCCCTTGACCCCCATTGCTCAGCCTCCTGAGCCAAGAGATGCGCAGTCAGCTCTCAGGAGCCGGCACACGGAGGGGCACGACAGCACCTGCTTCTCGGGCCACGAGGGTTAGACAAGAGCAGTGCCTGGAAGCAGGTGCTGAACCATCGGCGACATGCCGACGTGTGCCCACAAACCACCTCGAGAGCTCGCGCAGGACCTTACCGCGGGCGAGCGTGAGCAGACGCCCCCTGCAGCCCCTCCCGACCGTGCAAGGCACCCGGTGGGGGTCCGCCCGGAGCTTGTAGATTGATTTCAAAGCCTTTTCTAGGGTTTGATTCTCAGAGTTGCTCCTCCTCCCATGAGTTTTCTCTCTCAAACTCAGGCACCGCAGCATCCTCGAAAGTGCCCGCTCTCTCATCCATCAGAGCCTCTGCAATGTGTGCTGAATCGGCCCCACTTCTCTGCCTCGCCCCTGCCCTAAGGGACCGGGTCCCCATCAGCCCCTCTGTCCTCACCTTCTACCACTCGCCCCATGCTCATTCGGCGCTGGCCTCTGGTCTCCTTGCTACCCCCGTGATGTGTCCAGCATCCCCCCAGGGCCTTTGCACATGCTGGTCCCACGGCCTGGAGCACTCGTCCTCTCATTCCCCCATTACTCTGGTCTCTCTTCTGATGGCACCTTTCAGAAAACCTCGTCAAAAATAGGAGCTTTTTACTGCCGTTCCAGTCTTCTTACAGCCCGCTTCGTGTTGCTCTCTGCCATCTCTGTGTTATCTATGTTTTGTTTTCAGTTTGTTGCAGCCCCCCACTAGTGGGCTTCTTGTGGGAGGAAATCTGCCCCCTTGGCCGTTGGCCCTGCCTCTGCTCTGTTCCCATGTGCACTTTGTCCCTCCAGCCTGAAATGCCAAGGCAGCCCCTGTCCAGCCTCTGTGCTCTGGCTCTGGTCCCTTCTCTCCCTCAGGGGTTTTAATCCCATGGGCAAGCTTCTGGGTACTATTCCTGCCAATCTGTACTATATGCCTCAGTCCAGGACACCCGGCCTGTGCATGGTCCTCTCAGACACCCCTCTCCCCACCCAAGTCCAGCCTTCCTCAAGGGGTCAGAGGTCAGACCCCTCCACTCTTCAAACCCAAGGCCCACACCTGCAGAAGCCAAGTGTTCCTGTCCTACCTCCAGACCAGCCTATGGCACCCACGTCACCACCTGTCTACCTGGACATGTGGCCCATGGGTTCAGGGGCCTTGTCCTGCCCAGTTCTGATTCCCAGTCCCTAAAACAGAGCCTGGCATGTAGCAGGTGAGTGATAGAGACTGGTAACCTGGGGAGCCAAGAGTCCTTCCCGCAGCCTGTGGTCCCCTGGTGAGCTCTGGGGTCTGTTTCCATTGCAAAAGGGGACAGAAGCCCTTGAGCCTGGCACCATATGTTGGAAGCTGATTGTCCCATCAGCAAGCCCGGCATCCCGGGATTCTCTCCATTGGGTGTTTCCTTGACGAACCACCTTTTGCACAGTCTTACTAGTTCTCAACTCCAGCCCCCTGAAGGAGCGAGCATAGAAGAGACACAAACTTTACAGCTCGCTCGACCTCCTCCTTTCCCCACCACACATCTGGGGTGAAGAGGAAAGCACCTGAGTCAGCCGAGAGGGGAAAGCACCTACCAGGCGCCTCTGAGCCAAGGAAGACGGTGGAGATGCTTTAGGGGTTAGCAAATCAGTGAATTAAGCCGTGCAGAGGTATGCGCACGTGGTGGGGTGGGCGCTTTAACACACACAGAGGTAGAAAAGGAGAGGGGCTGTTTGAAATGTAATTATGCTTTGACGAGGCAGTGCTAAGGTGGGGACAGTGCAGTGGAATCTTGGAAGCCATCCCAGGAGAAAGCGACTCACCTAAGGCCTTTTTTATTCTGTTCTGCAAATAAAGGTTCTGCCACTTCAAGCGGCAGCGCGCCTGGACCCCCAGGTTCAAATTCTGGCTCCACGTCAAGCTAGTTAGCTACCTGACCACAGGCAAGGTACCTCGCCAAGCCTCAGCCTGCTCCTCTAAGAGCAGGCATCTTACCAGGGTGGGCGTTCCTGGGTCACGTGAGGATTCAGTGACATCATCCCCACAGAGCTCTTGGTTCAGCTCCTCGGAAGGCTCAGAAGGCACGGGCTGGGGATATTTGTTTACAATGTGCCAGGGCCTCTTCCGCGGGTTCCTCAGGACTGACACCATTATTCATCAATCATAGGCCAAGAAGGAGGGACTGATGAGTTTCCCACTTTATAGGTGAGGAAATGGTGGCACAGAGAGGTCAAGAAACCTGCCCGAGTCACACAGCTAGGGAGGGCCACAGGCAGAGTTCAAGCTCAGGCGTGCCGTGGCTGTGCTCCCTCTCCTGCCTCGTTCAATTTGGGATGGACAGCTCCCTGCCAGACCTGGGGCCAGGCACCAAAGTAAATGGAAAGGTGTAGAAAACAAGCTCGCATCTTTGCCTTGCTTGCACTCTTACTGGAAGTTCACCATTCATCATGTCCTTATCTTATAAAGTAGGAAACTAAGTAAGTAGAGCAGCAGCCAAACAACTTCCACAAAGTTCTTCTTAAGGGCTGGATGAACAGAAACCCAGGAGGAGTTAAGTGTATTTTAAACCTCTACAATTTGGGGGGCTATTGGGGGGACACTACAGGATAACCCTCCTCCCTGTCCAATACAGCTTCTTAACATCCCTTTATCTCTAACTTGTACAATACATGCTCAGAGTAGATGTGCAGGGAATACTTGTTGAGTTGAGGTGACTTCAGTCAGCCGAATTGCTTGTGGGCTGCAGAAGATGAAATGGGTATTTTTATCTGTTCTGTCCAGAAGGCTTCATTTGGGACACCTGTGGGAGTGGCTGTTCTGCTTTCAGGTTAGCCGGTTTTTAAAGCTTTCATTAGCTATGATAAATTATTCAAAAAGGAGAAACACCCGGAACCTCTTTAGAGTCCGTGGTCTGGCAGTAAATGAATGGAAAAGTACCTCCAGGTCCGAGGCTAACTTCCATTTAATTTTTAGAGGACCCAGTCGAGTTGTTAAAATGATCAGCAATGGGCCTGGCCAGAGCCAGCTCTGCAAAGAGGGGATGTTATTATCTCCTGACCATTAACTTAATCAGATCAAGTCAATGTCAAGAAAACAAAACTTGTCATGCTATGGCAGGGCTCAGGAAGTAATTAACAAGTAGATTTGACTTTTATCCGGAAACCCCTCAAAAACTTTTTTTTAAAGGAGACTTTAGCTAAATAAAATTTTGAATGTACAATTTAGTTTCATTTCTGGAATCTTCCACATTATTTTACAGGAAACCTTAGAGCCCCTAATCAGGGTTCTTTTTCCATAGCTCATTTCCATATCTTCACGCAACTAGAAAAGAGTTTTAGGTAATAAATATTCCCAAAAGCATGTCCAAGCCTTAAGGATCTGATAAGGTCCTTCTCCTGAATTATGGAGACCTTGTCAGAATACTGTATACCTAAGGAAGCACTAGGTCATGGGAACCCAAGCTGGGCTATAAATAGCCTCTAAAAAGACTCCAGCGTATCCTGGTGGTTTGGCAGACAGTTCCACCATGAGCTAGGCCAGAAGACAGCAGGGATTTAGGGTGGCCGAGAATCCCACCTGGAAATGTCCCAAGGCTGACCCAGTGTTGCAGATCTTAGGTTTTTATGATCTCAAAACCAAGAACTACATGTGACCCCGCCATTCCATGCCTAGGCACATATCCAAGAGAACTGAAAACACACAATAACTTGTACATGAATGTTCAGAGCAGCTTATTCACGATAACCAAAAAGTAGAAACAACCCGAATGTCTGTCAGCTGCTGGATGGATAAACAAAATGTGGTCTAGCCACACAATGGAATCTTTTTTTTTTTTAAAGATTTTTTTTTTTAATTTATTTAATTCCCCACCCCCCCGGTTGTCTGTTCTCTGTGTCTTTTGCTGCATCTTGTTTCTTTGTCCGCTTCTGTTGTCGTCAGCGGCACGGGAAGTATGGGCGGCGCCATTCCTGGGCAGGCTGCTCTTTCATTCGTGTTGGGTGGCTCTCCTTACGGGGCGCACTCCTTGCGTGTGGGGCTCCCCTACACCGGGGGCACCCCTGTGTGGCATGGCACTCCTTGCACACATCAGCGCTGCGCATGGGCCAGCTGCACACGGGTCAAGGAGTCCCGGGGTTTGAACCGCGGACCTCCCATGTGGTAGACGGACGCCCTAACCACTGGGCCAAGTCCATTTCCCACAATGGAATCTTATTCAGCCCTGAAAAAGGAATGTTCTGATACCTGGATGAACCTCAAAAAATTATGCTAAGTGAAAGAAGCTAGACACAAAAGACCCCATATTGTATGATTCCAATTCTATCAAATGTCCAGAATAGGCAAATCCATAGAGACAGGAAGTGGCTTAGGGGTTGCCATGACCTTGGGTGAAGGGGGTAGAGTTTCTTTTGGGGGTGATAAAAATGCTCTGGAATTAGATAGTGGTTATGGTTGCACCATCTCGTGAATGTACTAAAAACCACTGAGTTATATACTTCAATGGGTGAATTTTGTGGTGTATGAATTATATCTCAATCTAAAAATAAGTGTGTGGGGGGAGAGGAAGAACCACAAGGCAGAACTGTGGTGATAAAATGAACCATTCCACCCACGTGGTAAGCAGAGCTGGAGGGCCCTTCCCGAGCTTGTTTCCAGCCAACCCGCTGAAGCCAACCAGGGCAATCTCAGGGCATCTCGACATCGTCATCGTTCTCTCTCTGTAACATCTAAACAAGCTCCTTGGGGGGTTCTTTGCTCTCTGAGCCCAGAAATCAAGACCAGGAGAGAGCCCATGGGACGCGACTACCCCTTCCCCAGAGCGTTGCAGAGAGCTGCGGGCAAACCCGGGTGAGCTGGGCGGGAGCTGACCGAGAGGACGGGGTGCGCCCAGGCCCAGCTCCAAGGTCAGCGGAGCCCTTTAGCTTTCGGTCATTCTGGGCCCTCCCAGGACAGAGAGGGAAGGGCCGGTGATTTAGGGCGGGCGCTCCTCCACGAAACTCCATCCCCAGAGGAGGAGGACAGGCCTCCAGGGCCGGTGCCCGTCCATCACGCCCCGGCTTCCTCTGGCCCGTCTCACGTCGCTGATGAACTTACTGACGCGGGGCTTGCTGCGAGGTCTCGCTTGAGTGCCCCCTTCTCATCGCTGCAGAGGGCCATCCTCTCGGTCCTGCCAGAATCTCCATCACCCTCCGCTTTTAAAAATGCCTTCCAGGAAGCTTTCCTCGACGTTCTCAGGCAGTGGTTCTCAGCCCGGGCGATTGTGCTCCCAGGGGAGATTCAGCAATGTCTGGGGACATTTGGGGTTGCCACACTGCAGGGTGGAGACCACGGACGCTGCTAAACGTCCCACAGCATACAGGACACACAGCCGAATGTCCACACGGAGCGCGGGAAAGCCCGCCTCGCTGTCCAGAGGCTCATGCCCTTCCCCCTTCGCCGTCCACCTGCGCGGCTGGAATACCCTCAGTTTACCTTGAGGACTTCCTCGTAGAGTTTGGTCCCGTCTTGCCAGCCGGCTTCTTGTCAGGGTCAGATAAGATCAACACTAGGACGGCAGGCCCACCCGGAGGGGGCACTAGGAAACGGCGCCGCGTCCCCCTCCTGCTCGCTCTTGCTGCGCGGGTTCTCACGGGCACTCGAAACGCGATGTGGTCGGGGAGCGACAGGGGTCAACTGAGGTCCTGCCTGGCCCCCCCGGCACACGGAGACCCACGCGGAGGCCCGGGGACGCGCCTGGCATCTCCAGGCCTGATGCCCTCGTCACTGACGTGGGAACGTTGATGGGCGTCCCCTCCCCAGGACGGTGCAGATGGAGTACACCCGCGGAAGGGATTCACAGGAAAAGTGGGGCGTTTTCATTCCTGTGCCCAGCACCGTGTCACAACTACCATTTCCTGAGGACGGGCTCTAGGCAAGTGCTGGGCTCAGGCCCTCCCCTCTCCCTCCCCACGCTCTGCCAAGGAAAGTATTTTACACTTTCACTTTACAGGCGAGGGAACGAGGCTTGGAAGTGCAGCGGGTTGTCCTCGGCCACCCGGCTGGGGATTGGCCAGGAGGGATTCAGACCCGGGCCTGGGCGGCCTGAGCCATGTCCATCACCCCCTCCAGCTCCGTGACCGACGGGCAGCCCCACCGCCTGGTGAGTGCCCGACCCATCCCCAGTTGACACACAGGGTTCGAAAAGTCATGAGTCAGAGGCCAGCACGACCCTGGCCAGGGAGTGAGGCGCTGAGCCGCCTTCTCCTGATCCGGAATGGCACAGAGCCAGCTGAGCGCAGAGGGCGGAGCCGGGGCTGCCTCCCACCTGGAGTGTGAGCTCAGCCCCAAGTGCCGTGGCGAGGGCCCTCCTCCAGGAAGGGCGCCTAGCTCTGCCTCTGCTTCCAACCTAGCTCTGCCTCTGCTTCCAAAATGAGGCAGAGTCACGAGTGGGCTCCAGAAACCCACCCTTGTCTGGGAGCCACTGCAGTGCTTTACGACCTCACTTCTGGGCCTGGGGAGGGGACCCAAGGCCTCGCCCTGCTGCCCCCTCCGTCACAGGAGTGGGTGACTTGGGGCCACTGGATGTGGTCAGCAGGCCAAGAGCCTCGGCGGCCTGCCTTCTGTGGTCTGGTGCGTTTGCCAAGCTACATCAGACCCAGTTACCTGTCATGTCCTAGGCCGCGTCCCAGAGTGAGCAGTTTACCTGGACCCGCCTGTCCACCATGCTGCAGATGCCAACACTGGGCACTTCCACGGTCCTTTATCCCCTCTCCAGCCTTTCGCCTGGAGTGTCCCATTCCTGCACCTGCCATCTCCTGATCGAGTGACTTTTGCCTCTGGGTCTAGCCCCAGAGCTCACAAATGGTTCCCACTGAGCCCTCAATACCATCTTTGGATGTGGTCTGTGCCACCCCCTCTGCCCTTGGCTCAGAGCAACGACAAGTTTCAGGTAGAGATCTTGGTTGCAAGGAAGAGAACCCTAGAAAATGTAAGCAGAAGGGGAGTGGATTAGAAGGCTACAGCAGAGCTCTCCAAATCAAAGGAACAGCAGGGCTTAGAGGGGTCCAGACTCAGGGCAGCCTGGACTTGCAGGTAGCAGGGGCCCCCGGCCAGTCTCGTCCGGGTGATGCTGCTGGGCTGGAGGAGCACCAAGCCCTTGAGGCCTTGTATCTCCCCACCCAAAACTCCACTGCCAGGGCCAGAACAGCTGTTGGCCTCGCTCAGGCCCAGCAGGGCCAGCCAGCCTCAGGGGCGCCCCCCACAAAATCGGGGTGCTATTGTCAGAACAGGGTGATGGAAGCAAAAGTAACATGTCAATGCGCCGCCCCTGTTTGTCCCTGACCGCCCAAGTCTCCACCCCCAGCTTGCTGCGGGAAAGGGAGGCCTGCTCCCTGCTTTCCCTTTGGGAGGAACCCGATGGGCTCTTTGTCCCTTTTGATATTGTAGAGATATTGGTAATAGTGGCTCCATACTACATGACACCAGAGAGTCCGGAGGGAAGCTCGAGCTCTGGGTATTACAGCATACGTTGGAGATATTGCAGGTTCAGTTCCAGATCACCGCAATAAAGTGAGTCACATGAATTTTTTTTTCCCAGTGTATGTAAAAGTTACACTTTCACCATTCTGTAATCTATTAAATGTGCAATAGCATTATCTAAAAAATAATGTTTATACTTTAATTTAAAACTACTTTATGTTAAATAAAAAAAGCTAACTACCAACTGAGCCTTCCCTGAATCATAACCTTTTTGCTGGTGGAGGGTCCTGCCTCGGTGTCGATGGCAACTGACGGATGGAGGTAGTGGCTGCCGAAGGCCGAGCTGGCTGTCGGTTTCTTAAAATAAGACAGTGATGCAGTTTGCCTCATTGATTGTCTCTGCCTTTCACAGAAGACTTCTCTGTAGCATACGATGCTGTCTGATAGCATTTACCCACAACAGAACTTCTTTCAAAATTGGAGTCCATCTTCTCAAACCCTCCCACAGTTTTATGAGGAAAGTTTATGCACTAGTCTAAATCCTTTGTTGTTATTTCAACAATGTTCACAGCATCTTCACCGGGAGGAGTTTCCATCTCAAGAAACCACTTTCTTTGCTCAACCATGAGAAGCACCTCCTCATCCAGTAAAGTTTTATCAATGGATTGCAGCAATTCAGTCCGATCTTCAGGCTCCACTTTTAATTCCAGTTCTCTAGCCATTTCTATCACATCTGTAGTTATTTCCTCCACTGAAGTCTTGAACCCCTCAAAGTTACCCATGAGAGTTGGAATGAACTTCTTCCAAACTCCTGTTACTGTTGATATAATTGACCTCCTCCTGTGAATCACAAAGGTTCTTAATGGCATCTAGAATGTTGAATCCTTTCCAGAAGGCTTTCAATTTACTTTGCCCAGATCCATTAGAGGAATCACTAGCTAGCTATGGCAGATATAACCTTACAAAATGTATTTCTTAAGTAATAAGGCTTGAAAGTCTAAATGACTCCTTGATCCATGGGCTGCAGAATGGATGCTTAATTATCAGTCCTGAAAACATTAATCTCATACATTTGATCAGTGCTCTTGGGTGACCAGATGCATTGTCAATGAGCAGTAATATTTTGAAAGGAATCTTTTTTCCTAAGCAGTAAGTCTCAACAATGGGCATCAAATATTCAGAAAACCATGTTGTAAACAGATGTGCTGTCATCCAAGCTTTGTTGTCCCATTTACAGAGCACAGGCAGAGTAGGTTTAACATCATCCTTAAGAGCCCCAGGATTTTCAGAATGGTAAATGAACACTCGTTTAAACTCAAAATCACCAGCTGCATAAGCCCCTAACAAGAGAGTCAGCCCATCCTTTAAGATTTGAAGCCAGGCATTGACTTCTGCTTTCTAGCTATGTAAGTCCTAGTTAGAGTCTTCTTCCAATATAAAGGTGTTCTGTCTACACTGAAAATCTGTTGTTTGGCATAACCACCTCCTTCAGTTATCTTACCGAGGTCTGGATAACTTGCTACAGCATCTACATCAGCACTTGTTTCTTCACCTTACACTTTTATGTTATGTTAAACCTCATAAATCAACCTCTCCTACCTTCAAACTTTTCTTCTGCAACTTCCTCACCTCTCTCGGGCTTCATAGAACTGAAGAGTTAGGGCCTTCCTCTGGATGAGGCTTTCGTTTAAGGGAATATTGTGGCTGGTTTGATCTTCTGCACAGACCACTAAAACTTGCCCCATATCAGCAGTAAACCTGTTTTATTTTCTTATCATTTGTGTTTTCACTGGTGTAGCATTTTAAATTTCCTTCCAGAGTTTTTCCTTGGTATTCATGACTTGGCTAACTGTTCAGCTCAAGAGGCTGAGCTTTTGTCCTATCTGGGCCTTCAGCATGCCTTCCTCATGGAGCTTAATTTTAAGTTTCAAGCTTTTGATTTAAAGGGAGCGATGTGTGATTCTTCCTTTTACTTGAACACTTAGAGGATATGGTAGGTTAATCATTGGCAGAATTTCAATATTGTTGTGGAATAGGGAAGCCTGGGAAGAGGCAGAGAGACAGAGGAATGACCAGTCGGTGGAGCTGTCAGCACACACCCAACGTGAACTACGTTAGCCTCCTCTATGGGCATGGCTCATGGCATCCCAAAACAATTACAATGGTAACATCAAAGAGCACAGATCACAAATCACCATAATAATAACGAAATAGCTGGACATATTGCAAGAATTGCCAAAATGTGGCACAGAGACATGAAGTGAGCCCATGCTGTTGAAAAAAAATGGCACCGATAAGCTTGCCTGACACAAGGTTGCCACAAACCCTCAATTTGTGAAAAACACAGTATCTGCAAAGCGCAATAAATAAAGGTATATTGTTGAATGTGGGTATGCTTTGGTCATAGCCAGATTCAGAATGGTGTCCTGGCTCTGCCATTATATACTGCTGTGATTTGGGGCAAGCCATTTAACCTCTCTGAACCTCACCTTTAAATGGGAAGAAAATTGTACCTCCCTTGCAAGGTTTTTGTGAAGGTTGAAGAGTGTATTAGTCAGGGTACAAGTTAAAATGCTGTAACAAAATTTCTGAAGGGCAATAAACAAGTTAAAATTGTGTATTTCTCTTTTGTTAATGTCTAGAGGAGGGTGGCCCGGAGTAGCTCTGCCCCATGTGGTTGTCTAGGGATCCAGCTTCCTTCTACCTTGTCACACAGCCCTACAGTCAAAGCTGACTCTCCATCCCCTTTGCAATCTATGAGAAGGAGGGAATGGGGCAGTAGAAGTGGCTTCTTTCAACAGATGTGCTCAGTATGTTCCCACAGCTCTGCTGCTCACATTCCATTGGCCAGAACTTGTCACATGGCCCTATTTAGCTGCCACGGAAGCTGGGAAAATGGAATCTCTAGGAAACTATTCCATATGCCCCACTAGATTGGTGGGAGTTGTCAAGCAGGTAGAGGGAAGAAAAATATTCTGTAACTGCAAAACCAAAGGGGAATGGATGCTGGCAGACAATTAGCAGTCTTTACTGCCAATGAATTAATGCAATTACAGAATAATTAGCACAGCCTTGGTGCATAGTCAGGACCCAGTAAATGGCAGCTGTCATTTTGGGAAGTGTCGTTCTTCAGAGGAACAGGCAAATGATGTCAATGTCCCTGAAGGCCAGGCCAGAACAGGAATGTGAGAGCATGGTCCCTGGTGCACTTTCGTCTAAGGTCTCTCCCCTGAGAGGCCCCTGGACAGCTCCCTTCCCTCTCAGCATCTAACGCCAGTTCATTTGGACCCCATCGCTCCAGAGAGGTGCTAGGCGAGACTGGCACTGAGCAGGAGGGGGTCTTGACAAACAGCCTGGCATGTCAGCCAGTGCAGGGCCATGTTCGTTTTTTTTGACATTTAATTATATTTTTTCCTCATCGGCTGTCAGGCCAGCTTCTTGACAGGACACTGAATCATGTTTGAAGAGTCGTCCCCCGTGGCCGCCTTCTCATTTGGGCCACCTCAGCTGGGCGGCTCTCCAAGAAAACAGGCTTGGGTCTGGCTGGCGGGGACCCTGGGAGCCAGAGGGGGCCGCGTCTGCAGGCATCGCCCTGCATTTGCTTCTGCGTCCTTGGCACCCAATGCAGCCGTTCAGAGCACCCGCTTCGCTGCTGGCTTGAAGGAATTTGGATCTGTACAAAACCTAAGCCCCACGCGCTGCTACTGCAATCCCTATCTAACCTTATCCTGTTAGTGGAGAATATCTTGAGAGGCACCGAGCGGCACCCTTCATCTCTGCCCTTAGCACTGTGCCAGCCCTGGCTCCGTGTGCGTTACATGTACAGGCTCTCCCTCCCTGTCTGAATCAATCACATGATCAATAACAAACAGCAAGACTCCAGACAGCCAGGGATACCTGTACCAGTTTACTTCATCCTCATAACAACCAAAGGAGGCCAGTCCTGTGATTATCCCCATTTTACAGATGAAGAAACCAAGGCACGCCGAGTTAGATGGCACCCCCGAGACCACAGGACTAGTTCGTGGCAGAGCTGGGTTTGAGCCCACGTCGTCTGGTTTAGCGTTTGTACCCATCGCTAGGCAGACGGGCTTGGGGGATAGGTGCTCACCCGCCATTCCGCCCTCCTTCTCGTGTGCCTTTGTGTCCCCCAGAAGCTGGCAAGCTGGAGTCTTCTCGCCTAGGACTCCCTTGCAGCTAGGGCTCTGGACATGATTCAGGTTTGGCCACGTGGATGAATTCCCGAGGCTGGAAGGAAGAAGGGAGGCAGAGCCCACCTTCCTGCTGCTTCCACACCTTTACAGGAAAGCACATTTGGAGGCACTTGATGTCTCTGCCGTAGCTTCAGCAGCCGTGCCCAGGCACGGCAGGGCTAGGAGGGGGTGTGGCAGGGCTAGGAGGGGGTGCAGCACATCCATTTTGCTGATGCCGGTCCTGATAGGCTCAGCTTGGTGTCAGGGGAAGCAGCGGGAGGGTGGGCTTCAGAGGTGGGAAGGGTTAGAGCTGGAAGCAGCTGATTCACGAAAGAGGCAGCAGCCCCCTCGGGGGCCCAGGTCAGCGGCACGGCTTTGGAAGTCATTCCTGAGTGCTCTGTCTCTTCAGCTCTCCCTGCAATTCCATAACCCATTTAATATCCTGTAATAAATACCTTCCTGCCAAAAGTAACCAAAGCCGAGTCTGTCCTCTGAACTGACTCGGATCAATACAACGCTAGAGCAAAATATCGTCTTCATTACCAATAAAGCTAATATTAGAGAAGGTGTCCTGTTATCTGGAGGCAAGTGGACATATTTACCCCAACACAGGTAGGACTGGCCTGGAGCAGGTCCCACACCCCTCGGGACAGAGCCGGTCCTCAGCTACCTAAGTCGTGGAGGAGCAGGACAGAATATAAACCTCCTGGGTACAGCTTCCCCCTGAAAGAAAGCAGAGAGGAAGGGACTGGCTGTATGTGCCCAGAGTTTTATCCTGAACTCGCCAGGTAAATAAACCAGTCCTACCTGGGGCAGCAAGGGAGGGGGTTGGAGTGATGGATAATGAATGAGGAGCTTAAGGAGGGAATTGGCTCAGCGTTTTCCAACCATGAGATTTTATGAGTTCAAGAGTGAAGATTACGAGCATGAAATTGCTGTGTGCAGGCAGAGGTGGTGTGTGTTAGAGATCTTATGACTCTGGGTATAGTGAGAGTAAAGCACGCCTTGGTGGAGCCCTCAAGGGTGGAGACATCATTCCAGATGAAACAGGTTTCTAAATAACTGATGTTTTGCCCCCTGTAGAGAAAATCTCTTAAAATGTCACCCTCTGAAGCTGGACATCTTCCTGAGATGTGCTGTTACAAAAAGAAACTATATTATATAGGATGGGCTATAGGTAGCAGTATACTCAACTAACAGCAGCTTAAACAATTTTCTTACACAACAAAAAGAAAGTCTTCCAGGGTTTGTTTAGGGCTTAACAATGTCGTCAAGGATCCTGATTCTTTCTGTGTTTCCTGCCCTCCATCCTCAACATGTTAGAGCAAACCTTCTCTCATGGTCACAGAATGGCTGCCACTGCTCCTAATATCATGTTCTTCCTCACAAGACCTTTACCCAAGCAAAAAGGAGGGGTGGCAGTGAAAAAAAAAAAAAACAAAACAAAAAGGACTTTTCTTCTAATGGGGGTCTCTGTTTTATCAAGGAGGAAAATCTTTCCCAGAAGCTTGCCCTTCTATTTCCTTGCTTGAGACAGGGTCACATGCCCACTTCTAGTCCAGTCACTGGCAAAAAAGGAATGGGATGACTCTGGCTGATTTTGACCAGTCCTGGGGCTAAACTCAGTATCTCCTGAACAAAATCAGGGTCCTGATCGCCTGGAATAAGGGGCAAGGGTATTGGCCAGGAGGCAGTACACAGTGTACCCTGGCCTTGGCACCCAGGTACCAAGCAGAAAGCCTGGCAGAATGAGGTGTGGGTGGCTGCTAGTCCCAGAACCGAATGCCTCCAGACGACTGTGCTTTCCAGAGTCTTCCTCCCGCTCCTCCTCCTCCGTGGGGAGGCTGTCCCCTCCCCTCACCCCTGTGCCTGTGGCAGGGGCATCCCTCCCTGCTTCTCATCTTTTCCTTTAACCTTATATGAGTCTAGGAACTTAGGAGGATGGGTGCCCTTATTGGACCACAGTGATGCCTGTTAATGAATTCCAAGTGCACTGGTCCGGAAGTATTTCTGAATTCATTTGCTCCAAAGCTGGCTAGAGAGAGCCCCAGAGTCCCGTTGTGTTTGGCTTTTTATTTTTTTAAAGCAGGATAAGTTTATTGGGTAACTCGGGCCACGGGCAGGCAGGATGTGCAGCAGCCGCTGCGGTCCATGCCGTAGGGCAAGGCGCGGCCATGGGCCGAGAGCGCGGCAGAGAGCAGCGACGGGCAGCTTCTCGCTGACGTCCTCCCCGTGATGAGACGAGCCTTTTTGTTGGCCAGGTCCCTCCGCCAAGGGCTTTCCACCACCATCAGCTCGGTTAAGCGTCGTGAAAAACATAACACAGGATAAGGAACCTGATCAGAGTTTCTCACCCTCAGCACCACTGGCCCGTGTTTGTGGTGGGAGCTGAGCCAGGTGTTGTCGGAGGTTTGACAGCATCGCTGATGCCCTCCACTAGATGCCAGGGGTACCCTCCCCTACTGTGACCACCAGAAACGTCTCCAGACATTACCCAGGGTTCCCCAGGGGACAAAACCACCCTGGGATGGGACCCCTGGGCTGGAGAGCCGTGGGTGGGGACCCCCTGCTCCCAGTCTCTCTCCATCCCCTTATCTTGCTTTATTTTCTCCTTAGCCCTTTTCACCCGTTGAATGTACCCTATTTTTGCCTGTTTCTTTAATGGTTCCTTATCTGTTCCCTGCCCTGGGCTGTAAGTTCTTGAGGGCAGAGACTGTATCTTTCTTCCTCATTGCAGCATCCCCAATGCCTGGCCAGCACCGGGCACATAGTAGGAGCTCAGCAAACATTAGTTGAATGAATGAATGGGAGTTCCATCAGGGGATTCCTAATTGGGATCATTTGATGAGCAGCCACTCTCTTCCAGACACTTTGGGAGGCTCTTTACGTAATTTAGCTCATTTAGCCGTGCACAGAAATGGAAACTGAGGCACAGCAAAGTTCAGTAACAAACTGCTGGCAAATGGGTGAGGCCAGATGTGGAAGGAGGTCTGTCTGATTCCAAGGTGTGGCTTGTCTGGGCAGGCCAGGCCACCTCCCGAAGGACACCAGAAGGGCTTCCAGGAGCTACTTCCGGCAGTGGGCTTCGGGGCATCATGCCAGACATTTGAGCAAGGAGAAAACTGGCCTTGCCAGCGAGGGTGGGCCAGTTCCAGCTCCAGCCTCCCAGCCCAAAGGGGCTGAAAAGCCAGTGCTTGCATCCCCTGGACTGGGTGTCAAGGTGACCTGTGTTAGCAGAACACTCTGGGTTCTGGGCTTCTAGGCTCTTGGCTATATCTCATAAAAGAATTTAAGGACACACCATAGGGTAGGCAAGGGAGTAAAGAGTTTATTAAGATTGATGTAACATTTATATAATCTAAAGTTTCTTTAAAAAAGAATTAATTAAATTTTTAAAAAGAGTTTATTAGGAAGCAATTGAGTTCCTGCCTACCACATGGAGCTCCCTTGTTCGGTTCCCGGTGCCTCCTAAAGAAGACAGCGAGCTGGCGTGACAGGCAGGCGCAGCAAGCTGATGCAACAAGATGACACAAGAGACACAAGAAGAAATACATAATGAGAGACACAACAAAGCAGGGAACGGAGGTGGCTCAAGCCATTAGGTGCCTCCCTCCCACATCAGAGGTCCCAGGTTTGGTTCCTGGTGCCTCCTAAAGCAAAAAGGAAGATGAATTATAGACGTAGCCAATGTAAATAATGAGGGGGTGGGGAGAAATAAATAATAATACAAAATCTTTTCTAAAAAAGTTTATTGAGAAACAAGAAAAGAGAAACAGTACACAATCTGAGACACGGATTGCGGGCGTGGTACAGAACGAGTTGTGCCCGAGGGGCCGGGTCAGGCCTTTTACACCTCTCCTCCTCCCCATTCCTAACGTTGGGGGGGCCCCGCTGTTTGCCGCTCTGATTGGTTGCTTACCATCCCCACCTGCTGGCTCTCAGGGGACCAAAGAGGAGGCCTGTTTGGAGCTCCCTGGGGCTTCCCTGGACCCTGGAAAGAGTTCCAAGCGGACCTCGGTGGCCGGGGTCTCGCGGGGTCCTTCCAGCTTTGCTCCTAGCAGCAGCCTTCCCCTCAGGAGGCTTCCGGGCAGGGTCTCTCGCAGGCCCCGCGCCTTCCTCTTCCCTGTACTGACCTGCCTCGTGTCGAGGCCGTAGACTGTAAGAGGTCCCAGAGAACTTCCGTTTTTCTCCCGTTCTGAGACTCATGGACCAATGACGAGCTGCTCTTCAGTGGCCTCCACCGTATTGCTTTTTCTTTCTTGAAGGAAACCACATGCAAACCTCTCAGCCACTTCCCCCTCGATTCAAAGCACCCTGGAAACGGACCTGAAGGCTTCCTCCCCCACCCAGCCCACAGCCCCACTGCAAGGAAACTCTGGGATGCAAGGGATTTTGTGGGGGTTTCCTGCTCCCCCTCCTCTCGCGGTAATTAGCACTTCAGCTTACTCTTGTGGTATTTATGTGTTTATGCAACACGGTTCATTGTTTCCAAATGTTAGTCAGCTCTAACTACATAAATCAAGCCCCAAATCTTGAATCCCGTTCAAGGGAAACTCACAAGTCGATTCTACGCAAATAAATCATAAGAGGGCGGGAGTGTTATAAAAGTAGAAAAACAATTTAGATCTCTTCCCTGTAAATGTAGCTTTTTGGACTACTTAGTGAGCATATTAAAACAATTATAGGGGGTTTGGGCAGCATCTAATAAGTAGATTAGTATTGAAAATGAAGTCATTTGAAAGTCTATTTAGCTAAGTGCTTTACAGTTTACAAAGCCTTTTTTGGCACATTATTTCATTTAATCACTCACAGCATCCTTTTTCTGTAAGGAAGCAAACTATTTTACTAAACTCCATCAATTCTAAGGCATGCAGTTCCAATTTACATCTCTGAAATCAGGATGAATCTTAAAATTACAGGCATGCCAGTTTAATTGGCAGTTTTGTTTCCTTAGTGATACATAAAATAACGGCACAGGTTATGACTAATGGAATCTAAAGATGTAATGAAATGAGTATTGTTATGATCCATATTTCACAGGGGAGGTGACAGCTCCTTAGAAGTTAAGGGCTTGGTCCAAGGTCACACAGGTGGATGAACCAGAACTTGAACCCAAGAGAACCAAGATCTTTAAAGGACACATAAATACCAAAGGATATGTGGTCTGTGAGCTGCCCTCTACAGATGGTGGCTCTAGTCACTGAAGAACTTTTGATTTTCTGAACAGAGTTTACACGTTTGGGCCAGAGCAGAACTGTTGATGATGTTAGAAGGAAGACTGAGAGCTGGCACATCCTCCTTCTCCACTCTCCCCATGAAACACTCGCCCCTCCTGGGGTCACGTAGACAACGTTGCTGTGAAAGCTGCCCCAATCTTCACCTCCTCTGGCAGGCTGGCACAAACTCCCATGCTGCCTTGAGCAAATCAGGAAACAGCACTCTGACTCCAGGGAGCATCAATCCCTCACCATGACACAAGACTTGGAGAGAGGTACACAGGCTGGGTCTCAGCCCCCCTTACTCCTCAACGGATCTGCTTGAATGGTGCACATCCTGAACAACTGTACAAGACATCCCTGGCTCTAACTAGTCATAAGTAATGGGGTGGTGAGACAAGAATGCTTAACAGAGAGAAGGAAAACTTTGGCAGTTATTTTTCTGGTTCAGCTCACATTCATTGTTTTAGTCTGGTTTTTGTATTCTGGTGAAGTCTTAGCCTGTGAAAATTTTGACCCAGCTTGGTTCTCAGAAAAGAAATGGAATGCTTGGGAAAACTCACATACCCTTAAGAAACGCGGTTTTATTTTTAATGGTCTTTCTGGGTCTATTTCTGAAAGCTCAACCGATCAGCTGAGCCAATCAACCGCTGGCCTTTGCTTGCTGGTTTGAAGTACTAGCTGGTAGAATAGAACGAACTCGTGCCGCAGGGCAGGTTCAGATTTGGGGGCCTGCTGCTTCCCAGCTGTTCACTGTGGGGAGGTGCTAAGGGTCTCGGAAACCTCAATCTCCTCATCTGTAAAAGGGGGTCGATTCAGAATGAGCACGTTCTGTCCTCCTCCCATGGCGAGGGGCCTCTCATCCCCCTCCTCTCGAGTCTACTTGACCGATAGGAGGAGCCAGGAGGCGCTGGGACCCTGGGGCTAGGCCACGTGAGCCTTCCAGCTTCTTCCTGGGCCGCGAGGACCCTGCGAAGAGGCTCAGCCCACGTGGCGAGCAGACGCCCAGGGCCAACTGCCGGGCCGACAGCGGATGCCCCGCGGGGCAGACGCGAGCCGTCCCCGGAGCACCGCGACGCTCGGATGTGGTGGCCCGCTCACTGTCTGCACTCAGCCGAGCCTGTTCGCTTCCCTTTCCCTTTCTGGTAAATTCACTTAGTTACTAACGCGTCGTCGCGGCGTTGCAGTTCCTCAGTTACTAACCGTTCTTTCCTGCTCCAACCAGCTGGAGGGCAGGACACTGCTGTTAGGCTGATCAGGGCTGCGCTGCGCTCTGTAAACGGTGAGTGCGGCATCGTCCAGCCCTTGTGAAGCACGTTTGCTACTGGGCGAAAGTCATCTTTAGACCATCCGGCCTGATGTGCATTAGGGCAGGTTTCTCTGGATTTAAAGTGGAAGGTGTCCCATGGTCACAAAAGAAGGCCCACAGGACACGGCTGAAGGCTGCATCTCTCCCTGGTCAGCACCGCCAGCCTCTGCCAGCCTCTGCCAGGTGCTTTCTCTTCTCACACTCCTAGCTACAGGAAAGGGGCTGGCAGGGGTGTGGCCCCTGGGACACTTCCCCACAGAGCAGCACAAACACAAAAGGGGGGTCTGTGGAGGCCACTAGGAAGGGGGTCATGGGATAAAGGCAAATGCCCAGATATAGGATCAGTGGAGCCCCCGCCCTCCCCTGAGAGGCCAGGGGAAGGAAAGGCTGGGCGCTTTGCCCATTTTGGGAGCTGGGCATTACCTGGAGAGCCTTGTCGTGGTCATTTGGTCCATCCCAGCCTCAGATTACTCACCTGTTGCATGGCTTTATTCCAAGTACCCATCGCCCAGGGCTGCTGAAGGGGTGAAATGGGATCCTGCTTTGAAACCACGTGGTCAGCGCACCTTGTTAATGGTATTCTTGATAATAATATCAGTGATAATCTTCCCACGACCCTCCGCAGCCAGTCTTTTTAGTTCTCCATTGTAGCAGAGAACTGGAGGCTCAAAAAGTTTGTTATTAGTCATTATAGATTAGGAAGGGTATTGTTTCATGGGGGAGGGGAGGGGAGAGTAAATCATTTTCTAAATATCAGAAAAATCAGAGCCATTTTAGAAATGAAATCTAGAGACAGACCTGGCATCCGCCTGCCTTCCTGGTTCCACACACCTGGGCGATTACATACAGCTTCTGGGCAGATGGCGAGTCCTGTGCTCTGCCACCCCGAGGCCCCGGCGCGCAGCAGGGGGCGGGGGAGCTCTGTGCAGCGCCGGCATCGGTGCCCACATCAGGCGGCGAGAAGGAAGCACACAGCCCATTACCATTGGCACCATCGCCCTCGGGCTCTGGGCAGATAAGCCGGGTTTCCTCGCTGTCCAACTCCTTTCCAGAGGGCAGCTGCCAGTGCAGAGGCGCACGAGTCCCCAGGACACCCAAAACGGAGGCACTGTCCTTCTAGCCAGGGCCTTCGGGCGCGCTCTCATTCCTCACCCATCACCCTCGCGAGCACCTCGTTGAAGACTCGCCACCTCGCGGAATGCCCCCTCTGCAGGGGTTGGAGGAGGGCAGGATGGCTCGATTTCTCTGTCTTCCGCTTTCCTGCACCTCCAGCTCTCACCTGTTATGTGCCAGGCTGTGCTGTACTAGCTAGCTAGATCGATAGCATCACATAACAAACACTACGTGCTCATTGGCCTAAGCAACACCTGTTAATCGTCTCCTGGTCTCCGTGGGTCAGGGACCCAGGCGTGGCTCAGCCGGGTCCTCTGCTCAGGGTGTCAGAGGGCTGCAGGCGAGGCATCTACTGGGCCACGTTCTCATCAGGAGGCTCGACGGGGGAGAGTCTGCTGCCACGCTCCCTCGGGTCGCTCTCAGGATCCATGTCTTTGTGGCTGTAGTCCAGAGACCCTGGCATTTTGCCAGCTGCCTGCTGGAGACCACCCTCAGGTCCCAGCAGCTGGCAGCTGTTCCTCAGCATGTGGCCTCCCCGACACAGCTGCTTACCTCTTGGAGCCAGTGAGGAGACTCTCTGGAGTCACATGCTATGTGTATCTCCCATAGGTAATAAGTCACGGGAGTGACATGCTGTCACCTTTGCCATATTCCATCTTTAGAAGCAAGTCACAGGCTCCACCCACACCGCAGGGTGGTGCAGGGGCTAATCCCAGGTCCTCAATATCATCGGGCCATCTTGGAATTCTGCCTACTGCAGCACTGGACTTGCCTCATAAGTAAAATGCCTTGAGCATTCAATAGCATCATTCCCATTTCCAAATGGGGAGCTGAGTTTAGAAAGGTGATGAAACTTGCCTCATCTCCAACAGCCAGCTGGGGCTCAAGCTCTCAAGCTGGGGTCTAAACCTGGGCCTGCCTGCCTCTCAATGGGCACTTCTTAAATGTGGTCATGATAACCCTTCCTTCAGTGCCCCAAGTGGCACCCACTTCCCTGCATGCTGGTTTTGCTTGGTGGGGCCAGAATACCCAGGACTCTTTTGAGTAACATTCATCTACTTGTTCAGTTTGTCTTGCCCATGGCTCCAACTGTGAGCTCCAAGAAGGCAAGCATTGCATCCACCTTGTTCATGGCCTCATCCCAGCCCCAGAGAGGTTCCTGGCCCACGGTGTGCACTCCATAAACAGTCACACATTCATGCAGCAAACGCTCATAAAGCTGGTGTGTGTACTGCAGATGCAAAGATGACCAAGACACGACCCTGCCCTCCTGAGCCCTCACTCTAGCAGATCAAGGGCATGAAATCAAATAAACTATAAGACAGGGTAATATGGCAAAACATTACTATGGCCACCTTCTCAGGTTCATTCATCATAATGTCACCAGCACCTAAAACAGCAACCAGCACATAGTAGGTACTCAATAAATGTCTGCAGATTGTTGCAAGTGTCACTACCTGGCATGCCTTGCTCTCTTCTCTCTGCATATGGTAGAAAATAAATATCATACAAGATTAATTGCTTAGGAGAATCCAGAGAAAGTTAAAAAAAAAACAACAAAACCATAATAACATCCCAGCCCAGCTTCCGAAGTCTCTGATGCAGTCCTACAATCCCACAATCCTGGAGCCTCCCTTTTTGAGCAGAGCTTTGCATTTAGAAATGGAAAAAAAAAAGGCTGTAATTATTAAAATTGTGTATATAGGGGAATTCAGCCTCTCATTTGAGGTGTCCTAATGACACTTCAACAACTGCTAGCGAAGATAATAGGGTTTAGAGCAATTACACAGCCCGTCAAATACCAAACATGAGTGATTCAGATTCAAGCTCGGAGCTGGAACAATTCTCAGCAGTTTTGCTCATACACAGCTGTTTCATTTAAAATATTTTGGCAGAAAATTGCAAAGTGAGCTGTGCTGGCCATCTTTGGATTGGAACTTAACTCCTTCAACCCCCATCCTCATCCTTCTCTCCTGTGCCCTCTTAGCACCGCCCCCCCCCCCCACACACACACACACATACCTAAATTGGCTGCTTGACGTTTTTGAGCAATATCTTTGGGGGTGTAAACATGACCCCATTGCTGAAAATCCAGGGGGCGTGGTTGTTGCTCTTTATCCTGCTGGTAGATTCTGTGTCTTGCTCCTTCTTTGGTTCGGCGAATAGGTACATTCAGTCCCTCAGTGGGCTGGGGGGTATATTGGTCAGGGTTCTGGCCAAAAACAGATGGCCTTCTCCAAAGGGGCGCTTCAAGGAGAGCTGATAAAGGGACTGTTTACAAGGGTTCAGCTTGCATTTGGAGCAGCCACAGAGGTAGGGAGGCACCTTAGGGATGCCATAGCAGGGAGCTGATGCCATCCCTGGTTCTGAAGGGACAAGGGCAGGGGGCCATTCACCGAGGTCCGAGTGTGTCCCTGTGCGAAGCAGGGGCACCTGTAGGGGCTGCAGATTTTTCTCGGAGGCGTGCTGCCAACCCCCAGCCACAGGGAAGGGAGCTCCCTCTTCCCCACCCTCCAGTCTCCTCCTGCCCCTCCTACCGCCAGAGGGAAGGCGAAGCCCAGGGATGCCTGGAACACTGGGAAGGGTTGAGAGAGGACGTAGCTGGCAGATGGAAGCACAGATTCTGCAAAGGAGGTCCAGGAAGGGAAGTAGAGACATATGTTCTGCCCTCAAGGAGTCAGCCCCTAGCTGAGGACAGAATGGACCGGGCTAATTTGGTAACAATAAGTAGGGATCGTTCAATTTACCGCAAACTGTTGAAAGTTAATTGTAAGGAGGCCTGATGGAAATCAGGAAAAGCCAAATACTCAGGCCTCAGAAAGTGCTGGGACTAACCCTCCAACTGCTCTCCATGGCCGGCGAAGCCTGATATGGCCTGGCCCCTGACTGCTGTATGACCACCTTGCCTCATCCAATGGGTCTCCAACTTGAATGTGCCCAGGAATCACCTGGAGAACTTGAGAAAATGGTCTCCTGCACCATTTCCAGAGGTCCAGATCCAACAGGAGGGGGTGCGGACCATAAATTTGCATTCTAGCAAGCTCACCCCTGATGCTGATGCTGCCGGTCCAAGAACTAGAGTTCAAGGAAGGCTGGACAAACCTTCCAGCCTATCACACCTAATGGCTTCTTCTCGGGAGTTCAGGGCTTTTGAGGGTTACGGAGCTAAGTCATTGCTTCTGCTGTCAGAATCTGCTGCCAATACCAAGTACCACAGCATCTGGTATCATGAAAGCCCGATGTGTCTGCCAGCCTGGAAGCATCCATGGCGAATGGCATGAGTTCCACTGGCCCCATTAGCACCGTGATTGGGTTTGTTCTCACAGCTGCAAGCCCAGGTCCTAGGCTGCACAGCTGCCTGAATTTAAGCTGGAGTCTGCAGAATGAACTTCACAGACGAGCAAAATGGGCTTCCTAACTCTCCTCCACAGTAAACTGGCAATGCCTGGCCAAGCTGGCTCTTTGACCTGGATCTTGGAGGATGGGTGGATAGAATTTCTAAAAGAAGATCAAGGCCCAGAAAGGGAAGCATTCCAAGCTTGGGCAAAATGCAGAAGTGAGAAGGTACAGGTTGGGTCTGGGCAATGGTGATAATCTGATTTGAATGGAGTAGAAGGTTTGCATGGAGAAGCAGTGGGGTTCTTAGTGAAGGCCTAAGGGAAAGCGAAGGGCCCTTGAAGATCTGATGCAGGTGAAGGACAGGCTTGAGACAGTGGCAGGATAAGGAAGGCACAATGGCATGAGGACACTAAGGATGTAGAATGGTGGAAGGCGCAGGACTGTGGGGTCTTTGGGGAAAGGGGGAGCAGGTTAGCAAGAAAAATAAGGCACTGTGATCCTGATTCTGAGTGTGGCTGTCTGAAAAAAATGCAAGGTCCACTGATCAAAATAGTAGCTAGAGGGACAAGTGGATGGGAACTGTGATGACAGCTTCATGAGCCTGAATGGATCCTTAGAAGTCACCTACTTGAATCTCCTCCTTTTCCAGGTGGGAAGATTGAGGTCCAGGGAAGGAAGGGACTCACTCTAAGTGGCACGGGTGACAGGTGGCAGAACCAGGTCTACAGTGCAGGGTTCTTGACTCCAGGGAAGTGGCTGTTTTTCACTATACCATGCTGTTTCTAAAATACTGAAATATTGACCATCGCCCTGTCTAAAGTTTAGTTCGTCCAAACAATTTGCTGCAACTAAAGCAAGCTAGCGTCTCGGTTTGTTCGTTTTTTAATAACAATTTTCTCCCAGAGCTTTCAGCTTCCAGCTGGACTCCAGTAACAATGGCCCCTTGCTGCTACCCTTCTCACTTCCTTGGGCTACTAGTCCTGATGCCCAAGCCCAGGAAAACAAAGCTTGCATCCCAAGTGACTCGGCGGGGAACTTCACCTCTGCCCTTTAGACGGGGAGAGGCCCAGTGGAATATTCAGGTAGAAAACTCCCTGAGGAAACTGGAAGATCAGAACGAACGATGGCCAGGAAAGAGGTCGGACTACCGAGGTCTATTTGAGTGCTGTCAGCTTAGAGGTGTGGGCTGAAGCTTTGTGAGGTGCAAAATCAGGAAGGCAAGAGTATGAGGGAGGAAGAGGGGAAAATATATCTTAGCAAAGACTCCTTGGGTTTCAAGCAAGAGGATCTGCCTCTCAGTTGCTCAAGCAATGAAGGAGAATGTGTTGGGAAGGCACTGGAATTTCACAGGATCCAGAGAGGTGAGCGCTGGGGCCTCAGGAAAGGTGGGAACCCAGAGGCTGGGACACTGTTGAGAACCCAAGCAGCCTCTCCCTCCACCTTCCACTCTCAAGGCCTTGTGTTCTTTTGTCTCCCGTGCGCATCAGTCTGGATGTCTTCGATGCACGTAATAGAAAACTCTGACAAAACTAGCCTACATGATGAAAAAAAAATGTGTGTTCTCACATAACAGGAAGCCCTCAGGTTGGGTGGCCTCTGCTGGGCTCATTTGCCAGCTCTACAGTAAATTCAGGCCTCTGGGTTTCCCAGCTTTCTACTCGGCTGAACTTTGCCCTCTCTTTGTGGTCTCAAGATGGCTACCTCATAAAGACAGCAATGTCTAATCAAAGAAGGGGACTGCTTATTCCCAGGTGTCTCTTTCCTTTGTAGAACCTTCTCCATAGCCCTCCCCTGGGTCTCATTGGTCATAACTGGGTCATATGCCTGCCCCCAAGTCAGTACATGGCAAGATGGATGGGATTACCCATGGCCACGTGGGGGGAGGGTGGGCTTTCCAAACAGAATGGGGCTTCTGTTAGAAAGCGGGAAGGAGGGAGGTGGGAGTGTTGGCCGGGTGGGCAAGCAGCAAGGTGCACCACCCTCTGCATCTCTCTGCACACCTGCTTCCTCCTTCTTCAGCAGAGTAGCCTTCCCTGCAAGTGGCTCACCACACATGGCAAATTCCCTTCAGCCACACACAGGCAACCTCCCAACCCCAATTCCTAAGTCCTAGGAAATCAAATCTCCTGCACCCAGCTTAATCGGGTGACACCTGTGGCCAGTCAACTGCGGGCATCCTGAGGAAGTCGTGCCTCTCAAAGATGGGTGCTTAGGGCTGCCCCTGGGAGGGGCAGTTCTCAGAGGATGGAAGTTATCTGGGAACTGTGAAGATACCCGGTCAGTGTCTCCCGAGGTGGAGAGGGTGGATGCAGAGGTTGACAGGCAGGGCTTGATCTCCCCTGGTTTCCACCACACCTCCTCACCCCTGCCTGGGGGCAACTGTTGGCTTTAGAAGGAAAGGGCCAGGAATACTAAATATCCTGAAATGCTGAGGACAGTCCCACACAAGGAAGAACTGTCCTGCCAAATGCCAGATGTGCCGTATGGAGAAACACTTAGAGGTTCAATAAAAGAGAAAGCGATGGAACAGGAGAGGGAGGAGCCTGATGACATAGTGTACGGAAGCCAGCACTGCAAGGTCACTTGGCTTGGGGGTTTGTAGGATGGGAAAAATAATTCTTAGTGCTTCAGAAAGCCCAGGAAGGTAAGACCTGAGAGTGGGCTGTTGACCTTTGTGTGAGCAAAATAAAAGTCAACGGATGGGTAGGAGGCAGGTGCCAGAGCGTGAGAGGGCAGAGGGGTGAAGTGGAAGCAGCAGCTCAAGCTGATTGGGGCAGGAGGGCAGCCCAAGGGGAGGGTTTGTTAGATGCTGTTAGCATTCCTTCCAGAAAGATGAGAAGGAGACGATGGAGTGGGAGAGTGGAAGGAGGAAGGGAAGGAGAAAAGGGGCAGGGAGAGAGGGAATGAGGTGGAAGGGGCAGGGGGACTGCTGACTTGGGTTAGAATTTACATGAACTTCCTCTGCAGACATGATCAATAAAAATATTGATCCTGGGGGTTGTACTTAAGATAAGAAATTATAACGGTCTGCAGGGCTTTAGCCTGCAATGGAAGGAATGGAGATCCCCCAGAGCTCCCGGGCACCCCCCAGCCTAAGGTAGGAGGGCAGAGCTGTCGTGTGAGCAAGCGGCACTGTGGGCAGGGGGGTCTCGACCATCACGTCCCTGCTCGTAACATCGCCCTGAGGATGAAGTAAAAGGAGGCGTCCAACACAGTCCCCAGAACCCGGGAGCCATCCTGGAAACTGAGGCAGGATCTAGATTACTGCTGAACTGCGTTCACTGTCATCATCTTCACCCCACCATCACCTCATCACCCCCCGAGCCGCCGTGTGGTCGTCCCTCCGGTCTGGGAGGTTCTTCTATGGCATTTGTCACTCCTCTTTCCTGCATGCTGACTCCAGAGCTCTCTGGGACAGTGGGTTCCTTGGCTTGGCCCTGAGCACCAGGAGATTTTTTTTTAAGTTTCCTTTTTAGATTCCGCATTTAGTGGCAGTTGGAGTGAAGCTCTTGCTGTAAGTGTTTTGGGGAAGAACCTGCAAGTTTGGCTGCTGGCACGCTGCTTCTTTGCTCTGCCCTCCTCTCTGCTCTGAACCTCGAGGACTGCTGCACTGTGAGGTCGCTTGTGTCACAGCCTTCCTTCCCAAAGCCTGGCCTTGCCCCCAGCCTCCCGCCTTCCCACCACTGCCCGAGGCCTAAATAGGGAGTTTCCAAGTCTCTGCCAAAGCAAGCAAGAACTGCCTTCTGATCCCGGCTAATCCAGAGATCTGGGACACGCACACCAGGCCGGGAAGGCGCTGGCCGGACTCTCAGGATGCGCTTTATCATGCTCTGGGCTCACGCGGCATGTGAGGCGATGACTCTTTTATTGCCCCACGTTCCGCGGTCACAGCCTACAAGAGCTCTGCTCCTTGGGTGTCCTAGAAAACGCCACCTCTGCTGCTGCTCCTTTCTCAACCTTTCCCCTTTTTTCCCCTTCTCAGTCATCCCAAACTCCCTCTCAGCTTTATTCAAATAAGAGGTGTCTTAGTTTCCGGGGCTGCTGGAACCCAGTACCACAAACTGGATGGCTCCAAGCAACAGAAACGGAGCACGGGGGTCCTAGAGCGGGGGTCGGCAGGGCCCCTCTGCAAGAGGTCGGCAGACCCTTCCCTGCCTCTCTAGCTTCCGGTGGGTGCCGGTGACCCGTGGGCTGCCTGGGCTTGCGGGCGCAGAGCCTGAGGTCACACAGCCGTCTTCCCTTTCTCCCACTGCGCCCCAATTTCCCTCCTCTTCTCGGAAGTCACATGGGAGGAAGGGCCCTCTCTCATCCAGCGTGGCCTCATCTTAACTGATTCCAGCTGCAGGCACTCTCTTTCCAGAGAAGGTCTTATTCTGAGGTTCTAGGGGTTAGAACTTCAGCGTATCTTTTGAGGGGAGCCAGTTCACCCCTTAACAGGCACTTACTGTTGTGCCTGAGAAATACTGGATAATGTCATGTGTACGAGAACCATCTCTACGTCTAGGTGTACATGCTTTGCATTTCTTGTTCATTTCGTCTTCACCAACCCCGCTGAGCTAGCTACTTGTATTTGAACCCCATTTTCCAGAGAAGTCAAGTGAGGCACAGAGAGACTAAGTCCTTTACCTGAGAGCACCTAGCTAGTAAGTGGCAGAACTGTCATTAATCCCTTGAGCTTGTCCCCTCGTCACCTGCTCCAGCCCTGCTCAGCCCTCCCATCCCACCTTGCGTGCCCTCGACCCCGCCAGGACTGGCTTCCTGCCCTCCTCCCCCCTCCACGGGCCCCCGCCGACTCGGCACTACCTGTTGAGTTCTCTACTCTCCTGCCTGCACCCTCCAGGAGGAGACGCTGGTGTGTCAGTTCCTTAGCCCAGGTCCCTGCACGTGGTAGGTGCTCAGTAAAGCAGGAGGGATGCTGGCGGGACTCCGAGAGGTTCAGCAGCTCACCCAAAGCTGCACAGCACTGGGGTAGATGAATGTGGGCTCAGTCCCACGTCCCCGAAGAGCAGGTCCAGGGCACCGCCGAGACCCACGCCCTGCAGGAGCTATGTTAAAATGCTTTCACGCAATGGGCACGGGGCTTCCGTTTGGGGTGATGGAGAAATTTCCACAGCGGATGATGGTGATGGTAGCACTGACTGGTCTGCTTGAAAGTGGTTAAAATGGGATCATTTATGTGGTATATATATATTACCGCAATAAATTTAATTTTTGAAAAATACTTTTACAGCAACCCCATTCTCCTATCTCAGGCTGCTCACATTGGTTGCTTACCACCCCCCACCCTAGCTCCCCAGAGAGGGAATAGAGGAAAAGAAGGGGAAATGTCCCAGGATTTGACGACAGGCCCATACTAATCCTCTGCTTTTGCTCACAATGGGCAGATCCATCTCACTGTCAGGCCCTGGAAGGGTGGCTGTATGGATTTATTTTAGTGGATTTCTGCATTGTGTAAAGGCTTTCTAGGAAACACAGAGTGAGTCATAGCCTGCTTCTGCAGTCACCGCAAGCCTGAGCCCACCTCCACCAGCGCTGTCCCAGGTGGCCTCCATAGGATCCAAGTGCCATTTCAGGAAAATTCTACGGAGCTCCCACGCTGCTCCCTGTGGGTGACGGATGCCCTGCTCTCTAGGAGGTCCCCCACCCCTTTGTGCTCCCCAAGCCTCGATACCTACCTCGGCCCCTCCTTTCTGAAATCGAGAGTTTTGTCTGCTGATCACTATCACTGAACATGTGCTAAAATGGGAAATTTTGTGTTGCATGTATGCTACCGCAATAAATATTTTTAAGGTTCAGATTGCTTTTTCTCCTCCTCATATTTTCATGGAGACAGGCTGGTAAAGCGAAAAGAATAAAGGCTGGGGGTCGGACCAAATGGGGTTCAAATCCAAGCCCAGCTGAATTTGGTGTAAATTACCCAAGCCTTCCAGCTCCCAGCATTTCTGTTTGTACAGGCTAAATTGAAATAATACTCATAAAGCTCTGCACATGGTGGGCCATCTGGATGCCAGCGTCCTTTTCCCGCTCTGCACCCCTGGGAACAGCAGGTGGGCTTCTGTGTCGCCCTGAGGCGCCTTCCCTGGTATAGCCTCAAGGGAGCTGCTGTCTTGAGAAAAGAGAGGCTGAGCTCTGAGCCCTCGGGGCAGGAATTTTGTTTGTCTCACCCTTCACTCTGGGCCTAGCAGATGGTAAGACCGATGGTTGTTGAATTCAAAAGGAGGGTTGTTGGGAAAGAGGGAGTGGGTTCCCAAGGGTAGCCCTTCAGAAAGCCGAGGGGCGGCGAAGAGCTGCCTCCTGGGGTGCTCACAGACTCGTCACAGGGGCCAGCGACCCTCAGACAAAGCACCCATCTGACTTCAGGGGGCCAGTGAGGAAGGGAAGTACTAATGTGCTCTATAAATTGGCAGTTCTGTTAAGGGTTGCCCTTTCAAGACAGAACCGGAGTCTTCATTTTGGGTTTCACACGTTGTCATGGAAAATACTAGCAATAGGTTGGGGTCCAACCTCTTGTTTCCTTTTATTCCTCTCTCATTTGCATAAATATTGGCTCTTTCCCCTTCTAACCTGCTTGACTAGAGGGTTAGGGTTAAATGATAGAGCTGCAGACACACACTAGCACATGTGCCCTAACTCATCCCTCCCCTGCCCAAGGCAGACTTGCACAGTCAATCACCGCACTCTCTTTGCCGACTCTGGCCTGGACTGAGGGAAATTTCAGGCCAGAATTGGGATCATTGCATTTTCTGTTAGCAAATAACTTCTCTTTAAAAAAGGGAAACGAAACATAATTATTACAGCTAAAACATGTATCACTGCACTGTATAAATATTCAGGGCCCTAGAGAGTTCATCTCAATAGTCTTATTATCAACCTACATTATTCAAGTATAAACAACAAATACATTGCAAATTATTAACGTAAAATCATGTTTAGGAATTACAGCGATTACTGATCAATTGGATGGAATAATTACTACAATCACTGGGTAATTAGATCCTTCCTGGCCTGAGAGGGGATCGCGTCAGCTCTGGGATTGATTCCTCTGTTCAGTGGAGTCCCAGAACCAAAAAGAGAGAGTCTAGAGCTCTGGGGCAGGCAAGTTGGCAATCGTTAAGTTGGGGTAGCAGGCCCACTACCCCCAGCCGGGAAGATACTAAGTTAGTTACAAATGCTTTCAGCTGAAAAGTCTAGAAACCCTGATTAAAAGCAGCTTAAACTGTGGCTTACTTTTTCACCAAGTAAGAAGTCCAGTGGTTGGTAACGTGGACTCAGGCAGCAGTTCAACAGCATCATCAGGAACCCAGCGCTTTCCACCGGGGCTTGCCAACTTGTCCAACTTGTCCAGTACGCTTGGGTGGAGAGGTGAGCAACAGGCAGGAATGGTACAGGTAAAGAAAATGGCATGTGTGCAGGTCTTGGTGGAGGAAGAAATCTGGCATGTTTACAGAGATGAGAGGAAGCCATTGCGGCCAGAGCATAGGAGGTGAGGTGAGCCGGGAAAGGCAGGCAGGTGCCAGATCACAAAGGGCCTTGTGAGCCAATGTGAGTTTAGAGTCCATCCTAAGGGTCACGTCTGCCCCAGACCTGTGCCTTGAAGTCTAGGACCCGTTTCCCCAAGAGCAAACCTTGGTCATAACTGTGTTAGCCAAGACTCTTTGGTTTCAGGTGAGGGGGGAAATGGCTTAATAAAAAGAAAGGGTAGGAGTAGTGATTGGTTCATATTATTAAAAAGTTCGAGAGTAGTTGGCTTCAGGAGCAGCTGGATCCAGAGGCTCAGATGATGTCATCATGAATCTGTCTGTCTGTCCAGACTTTCTTTCTTTGTGTTGGCATCATTCACAGACAGGCTCTCCCTAAGTCATAGCAGGTGGCCATCAGAAGCTCCAGACTTAGGTTCTATGACCTTGGACCCAGTGGAAAGAAAGCTTCCCTTTCCCAGCAGTTTCAGCAAAGATTCTAGGAAAGGCTCTTTTTGGTCCATCTTGGGTCACATGCCCATCCCTGAATTGATAACTGGGGTCAGGGGATACATGCTATAATTGACAGACCTGAATCAGTTACCCAGCTCAGGACCCAAGTGCGGACGTGGGCCAAGAGAGGAGGAAATCGGGGTTCTGTTATGCTCAGGTAGTGTGATCGCCAGGGAGCGCCCCTGCCTCCCCCTTTCCTCCCCACTGAGGCCTGGACCATTGCTGCATCGGCCTGGCTCCTGCCCTCCCACCTCCCTTCCTGCTGCGTATCCCTCAGACCCGGTGCTCACATGAGCGCTTTGGCCTTGACCTCCTCCACGCAGGCTGAAACCACTCCCGACTCCAGTTCCTTCTGCCGCCTCCCCTCCCCACCTGGCAGAATGCAGCCAACGTCACTGGGATCAATTCTGCTTTTAACAAAGAAAGATGCTGAAGCCTCCTTGTGTCACATAAAGTGTGTGGATTTCTCTTCAGCAACATCTCGGCAGCTCAGCCCGTGTACCGCCGTGAAGGCATTGATTTATTCTGCCTGACACACAGCACTCCTTGTTAGTGCTCTCAATCTGACAAGAAATATTGAGCTCGCCTCAAAGGCATTACAAAATTATGAGTAGATCTCCATGTGCCCTCTGAGTTACCCAAGCGCTTTGTCCATCAAATGGGGTACTGAGACAAAGAAGTGACAAACAACTGTGTCAAGGCACAGATTGCCCTGCCTGTCCTTCAAGGCTGCCTCTATTTTCACCTTCTCTGGGAAGCCTCCTCTGAAATCCTCACTAGGTTATTCAGGACTTGTGGTGGCAAGTGACAGAAACCCAACCTGAATGGATGTATGTAAAAAAAAAAAAAAGTGAATTTATTAGCTTAGGAAAGTGAAAATCCAAGAGTGGATTCAGGCATGGTTGGATCCTGGGGCTTAAAGGATGTCATCAGTGCTTGATCTCTTCCTCCATCTCTGGGATCTGCTGGCCTGTGTGTAGACTGCATTCTTAAGCAGGTGCCTCCCATAAAGGCCCCTGGAAGTTCCAACATGAACCCTTACACTTAGCAGCATCAACAGGAAAAAGGGGAGGAGAGGGGGAGAGGAGGAAGAGGGAAGGGGGAGGAAAGAGGAGGTGGAGGAGAAAGGACAAGAGATTGACTGATATAGTGTGTGTTGTTGAGCAGTTACCACTATGGCTAACAGGGGTCCATCTCACTGGGGATCTCTGGGTGACAGTGTCGACCCCATACCTCAGGTACCCCAGCCAAGGGCCAAGGGAGATGGGGTATCCATACTCCACCATCGTCAGCACTGGTCGCCAGGCGAATGGGCTCTGCCTTTTCTGGGTACTTGTTAGGTATTTCCCCTTTCCGTATCCCACTCAGAGGTTAATGAAGGTGTCTTACATGAAGCGTGGACATCTGGGAGCAGGGGCGACTGGTTACCCAGAGCCTAAAAACCTCCCCAGAGCCCTTGCTAAGAGTCCCTGGAGCAGGAGTGTTGTCCTTCAAGGCTTTGGTGAGGTGGCCCCGTTCAGTTCATGTGGCCCAGAGCTCCGAGCCCTACAAAGTGCCTGAGAAATGAGAATGCTGCCAGCCACGGCGCGTTTGTGATCACCAAGAAGTCACCTGGCGTCCCTCGTACTTGCATCTTATGCCTCCTTCTTCCCCTGTTCTCAGTCTGCAGCCACAGATAATCTCTGAGAGTGTGATACTATCTCTGAGCGTGCCTTAAAACCCATGTGGATGTAATAGAAAGCATCATTTTTAAATTGTCATTAATTAAAAAAATATTGTTGAGTCATCCTGGGCGCCAGGCATTAGAAGTATAGGAGTAGGGGAAAAACAGACAAAATCCTGACCTCATGAAACTTAGAACCTAGTAGAATTATTATTATACAATGGTATGTATCATATTTTAATGGTGTCTCTTATTATAATAATGAGTCTGGATTGGGTGGATTTTACATGCCAGTTTGGGACATTCTTCCATTTTAAAGGATTTTCTGCTGGACAAGACTTCTTTTAGCTGGGCCACCCTATAAAAAAGGAGGACATTTCCTAAGGGCTGCATGTGTTTCTGAGTTCAATTCAAGCCCTTCTGGCAAGAAGGCCTTGAAGCACTTTGTCACAAGTAGGTGAGTTCATGACATTAATTTATTAAAAAATACCTGTCCACCAGTGGAACTGGCATTCTCGATCACTCCCTGAGTGGCATCATATTCCTATCAAGTGTGCTGCTGGGATTATTTACCTGCCTTTGAATACGCTTCGCTGTACGATCACCGAAGATGATGGTGCCTGTAGCTAGCCATAAATTCAAGAAAAATTAAAATTCAGAGAAAAGTTTCATGATTGCTGCAGAGCAAATCCAGAAAGAGGGAAAGAATGAGGAACAGGCTACAGCTCCAGAGAGCTTGGCTACAAAACCCTTACAGTACCAGCAGGCAGAGCCAGGGAAAACCTGGAGTGGGGGGAGATGTCCTCATTTGAAGTGTCGTATTTTGAGCCTAATTTGAGCCCTGGGATCAACCAGTCTCTGTGCTGCGCACATCACGTGCTTTATCAGATTCGACTCCCACAATAGTCTGGATAAAGGTGGTATGTTGATCCCCATTTTCAGAAGAGGAAACCAAGGCACAGAGATGAAGTAGCTGGCCCCAAATCACCCCAAAATAAGTGAAATTTAACCCAGGCCTCTATGTTAACACATTGTTTGCCAAGAGCCCACCTTAACCAGAGGCCGAATGGTGCTGTGTTTTGGGGGGTCCTTTAACCCCATCTCTTGCCGCCCTCCCACCCCAGACCCCTTTGTCATTGGACATCAAGGACAACCAATAAATACTACTCCAGTTCTCCCTGCTCAGACTCAGAGCCAAACGGGATTGAAAACAAAGGTCGGCAGATGGAGACCAAAGCTTTCCCTTACCAGGAAACCCTACTTCAGAGGTGGCGCCACGAAGCACAAGAGAAGGGGATTCCGGTTAGGTGGAAGACATGCTCTCAGGCCAGCCGGACAACCCCGACCGCACCCCTGGAACAGACCTGCCCCTGGGGCCCCTGCCCCTGGAGGACCCCCGCCCCTGGAGGACCCCCCGCCCCTGGAGGACCCCCCGCCCCTGGAGGGCCCTGCCCCTGAAAATCCCGGCTCCTGGAAAGCCCTCCCCTGCAGCACTCTGTCCCTGGGGCCCCCCACCCTGGAGGCTCCTGCCCCTGGAAGCCCCTGCTCCTGGGTGGCCCTGCCCCAGGAAGGCCCCTTCCCCTGGAGGACCCCTGCCCCTGGAAGCCCCAGCCCCTGAAGCACCCCCCCACCTCCTGGAAGGCCCCTGCCCCTCAAGGCCACCGCCCGTGAAGGCTGACTGTATGAGGAACCAACCAGAAAGTGTGCTTCCTGCAGGCAGCGGCTCCTGGGAGCAGGGGCTGAGGCCTGGGCTGAGGTTCCTCCTCCTCCCTGAGCAGAAAAGCCCCACAGTCCTCCTGGGCAGCACTGAGGGTGGACAGAGGGTTCCATAAACCAGAGAAAAGGAAGCTCCGAACCCCTGCTCAACACTGGAGCAAGGCCCCAGGCCCCCGCGCAGCTTCAGGTGCCCCTCGAGCCTGAGCTCAGAGCCCCTCCAGCCTGCCCCCCCAAGACAGAGTAAGGCTGGGACACTCTCCCCAACTCCTCCTCCCTTCCCGCCCCCAAACAGCCGCCCCTTGGGGTCCTGAGGCTTTTGTGGCAGGTCCTCCGGCAGGAAGCACGCTGAGATTATCTTGTCACGGCGCCAAGGCGCTAGGGAGCTTCCGGACCCCCACCATTCTCCCCCCAGCCCACCCGGAGGTTTCTCCGCCTTATGCGGCATTTTCCCTGAGGGGGGGGCCCAGGCCAGCCCTGCGCCTCTTCCCTCTTCCCCACCCCACTGAGCAGCCCCGAGAACCCCGCCCCGCCCCTGTGCTCCCAGAATGCCCCACTGCGTTCCAGACTGGTTATACCGGCACCCCTCCCCGTCGCATTCCTTGGCCTCCCTTCTCTGACTGTGAGAATTTGAACAACCCCCCTCACCTTCTGTGGCCTTGACTTCCACATGCTCAATTTCCCAACGAGGGGGCCATTGGGTGACCATGAGGATTAAACGAGATGAATACACAGAAAGCACTATACACAGGGACCGGGCTAGGGCAAAAGGCTCAGTAATTGCCAGGCTTTGTGTTTTTTTTGTTTGTTTGTTTGTTTGTTTTTGTTTTTTTTAATTGATTTTGTAAAAATATTACATTAAAAAAATATGAGGTCCCATTTGACCCCACCACCCCCACCGCACCCCTCCCCCGCCAGCAACACTCACTCCCATCATCATGACACATCCATTGCAGCCAGGCTTTGTTTTAAGGGCACCAAAGCAAGTCCTTAATCACCGTGAGCTATTGATAGGATTGTTTCCATTACCAGGAAAACTCCTACTCGTCCTTCCAGCCCCAGCCGTTCTGACGGCCTTTGATGGAGAGGACATGATTGCACCTTCCAGGTGGTGTTTTATTTACGTGCTGTTCTCTCTTCCCCAGTGAGATTGTATCTTCCAGAGCGGGGGCGATTTTTCTCCTACTCGTCGTCGAGTCCTTGAGGAAGCGCTCTGTCTGTGAAACAAAGGGGGTGTCAGAAGGGGGTGTTGGGGACACTGTGTCTTCCCGGCATGCCGGGGCTGCTTCTCTCTCCTCAGGCTGCAGAGCAGGGAAAAGCGGGAAGCCGGGCTGACGGAGATCATTCACGACCTCGGGTGGCAGTAATTCTGGGGGAGGAAGCGCCAAATGGTCTCTGTCCTGCCTCCTTCCCCAGCCAGCGCCACATCAGTCTCCAGCCAGATGCCGCACGGGGTCCCAGGCCCGTCCCCGGCCTCTCCTCACCACCTGGCGCCGCAGGAAACTGACTTCCCCTCGAATCGGGCAGTTCTCATCGGCTGCTTCAGATTAAGACTCCCTTTTGATTCTTAATCGAATCCAGGAGAGAGAACTTGCACGCTGATTGCCGATTTGAGGACGTGCCTCTGCAGAGGTCAATTATTTCCTTTTACTTAAATAATGGCCATTGAAATGATGAAGTTGCTGGACACTGGATGATCCAGGGTGGGGGAGCTAATCACGCACGGATTGCTGGCACATCTTCTCGTTTTGGCCTCTTCCCCGCAGTCAAGAGCTGCTCCTTCTGTTTTGAACGTTTGTCCCTCGTATCCACCAGCCGCTTCTCCACGTGGGAAAACAGGGGCCGGGCAGGAGAGAGCATCAGCATGCGCGTTAAATTGTTCTTAGCCCAGCCTCGGGGGTGAAGGCTCTCTTGCTGCCTGTGAGCTTGCTCACGCCATCCGTGGTGGGGGGCAGAGGGGCTCTGGGCGTGACTTTCTGAAGTGTATTCAGCAGGGGGTGCCACTCGACTGCAGGCTGCTCTGGAGCGGGAAGGGCCAGCCTTCATCCAGGTGCAAAGAGCCACACCCGCCCGGCGGGGCAGCCCTGGTGCCGCCTCAGGTGTCCTCCGTGCCGACAGATCCTTCACATCCACGCAAGGGACTCGTGTATTTAAATACCTGTACTGTAGGCATCAGACAGAAGGGTCGTTCATTCAGGTTTATCCAGTGCCCATCTACGATGTGCCAGGCACCATTCTAGGCACGTGGAAGGGATGTGGCAAGGCTGGAGGCCGATGCCAGAGACACAATCACCTTCGTGGGCATTTATATAAATGTGTGTGTGTATAATTGACTTCATATGTATATGTCATTTATTTCATATCTATGCATTTATTTCAGATAAGGCTGTGATAAGGGCTACAGAGATGGTGGTGGGGTGAGGGGGAGGTGGTCAAAGGGTCAAACCCACCCCCAGGGGACTCCTTGCCTCCTCGGTCCCTCAGTCACAGGGTCTCTCTCTCTCTTTCCCTCTCTCTCTCTCTCATACTACAGGAGTCTGCCAGGGTCATGAATGAATGAATATCACTGGATATTTATGAGTAGCCTGCTCTGCTGTCCCCAGCCATGGTAGATTGCTTTGCCTCTCTGACCCTCAGTCTCCTCATCCATAAAATCAGAAGAATAATAATTGGCCTACCTCATCTAAAGGTTGCTGTGGGGGTAAAACAAGGTGCTGCAGGTAAAAGGCCTGGAACCAAGCAGGTGCCTGGTACCTATTACTCCCGCACCCCCACCCCAATTATTAATAGTGACTCCCTGAAACACGCTTCACATTTTCTCAGCTCTGCTTTACAGAATAGCATTCTTCCCAGGCTATCGTGCTGGCTGAACACGTGGCTGGGAAAAGTGTCCAGCAGGTATCCCTCAGGCCCAGAGCCAAGATTTAAATGAGATTGTTTTCAATGAAGAAAACGTGAACAGCAGTAAGCTATATTTTTGTCCCATCTGAATAGGAATCAACTCAGATGATAGAGTCCCTTTCCAGCAAGTTGGAAATGGTACAGAAGCTTCTACAGTGTCTTCTTGGCTTTCCACTGGGTTGCAAGGCAGCCTGGGGAGCTCGCAGCTTCACAGCCAGGAACTTCAGTGGCTTGTCCAGTATCCCACCATAGTGGCTGGTTGCTTGGTGGGTGGGTGGGTAAGTAAGTGGATGAATGGGCATATGCTTGGATGGATGGATGGATGGATGGATGGATGGATGGATGGATGGAGCAACTTCTTCCTCTGGCCATGAATGCCTTTGATAGAGCTGGCTGGCTGCTTCCCAGGTTGGGTACACCTGTGTTCCTTGTAATGTTAATAGGTGCTTTTCAAGAAGGTGTTAATCCAGATCCTTCAAGAAACAATCACCAAATGGGATTAAACGTGCACTGATTTTACTAGGGAAAATGACTATGTGAGAGAAAATGGGGAGAGTAGAGGAAGGTTCTGAGCCCTGTTGGACCACAATGCAATTGGACCTCAAGTGATAGAGAGAAAAGGAAGGTGGGGGGAAGCCTCCAAGATGGGTGGGCGCCCTCAGGAAGGTTTAACAAAGCTTTCAAGAGTTGGCCATCCTCTGTCTCCCAAGAGCGGGCCCGACTTCATGTCCCTGTCGTATTCTGTCACTGGCTGGGAATAGCCTGTGGGAAGCAGGGCCTTGACACAAACACAGGAGCTGGGTCCTTGGTCAGTTACACCCCCTATATTTGATGATCAGCAGCAGAAACATGGCATTTGGAATTGCTGCCTTCTGCAATCCTTGGAGAATCAGGATGCACATAAACACAGCAGGGCTGCCAAGAAGCCCTGCAATGAAGAAGCCTGTTTCATCCAGCATTTCCCAAATTCAATTCATGATGTCTTTTTTCTTATGAACACAGTTTGAGATCCAGTGATCTAAGTATAGCCCAAGAGTTCCCAGGCAAAGAGGGAGAAGAAAGGAAAAAAGAGAAAAATAGAAAGCTGTACACAGAGGCAGAACAAACACAAAACCACAAAAGTGGGAAGGGATAGGGTGTCACTGGTCATTCTCCATGGGCCAGGAAATACAAAAGAAATAGAAGGAGCCTAAGTGTTATGTCCAAGGCTGACACAGAAAAGTTTATTTTCACTAGCTTTAATAATAATCTGTATTGTTATGCACGGTGCACTACAGTTTACAAAGCTCTTCCCATTTGCCATCTCCCTTGAATATCACCACCACCCTGTGAGCAAGTGGAGGTTGGGAAAATATTGTCCTTATTTTGTGGCTAACAACACAATGACCGCATTGGACTTACTGTGCCTTTGACATACCAGGCACTAATCTAAGAATTCCACTTTTATTAACCTTATTCTTCTAGCACAGGGAGGTAACTGAGGCTAAGAGAGGCTAAGTGACTGGTTCAAGGTCACACAGCCAGCAAGCAGCAGCCCAGGGGCTAGCCTATCTGGCACCCCTGCCCCATGAGTCCTTGCCCTGGCAACAGGTGAGTTGGGCAGCCCCTGGTAGCCCCTTTCTTGCCCACCACAGTGGCAGAGATAGGCAGCCCCCCGTAAGTGGGCTCTTTATGACCTGCTCTATATCACAATGAGAAGTAGGCTCAGGGAATGTAAAGTGGGTAGTGATTTTTTTTTCCCCTTTCTTTTACGGCCTTTGTTTATTGAGGGACAAATCATTGCTGTTTGCATTTGTGTTGCTAGCACAATAAAAATAAAATCTATGCTGGCAAGCTGTTTAAAAGCTTATGCGATTCCAGAATCGGAGCTGTCGGATTTATGCAGCGGCACCCGTCACAGACGTCACCGTGCCAGCTGCCCAGGCCCGCCCAGGGCTTCCGAAGTCGCCGATATCAGTCAACTCAGGACATCCACGAGGGGAAGAGGCAGCCATGGCCAGGACTGGAGGAGGTGGTGGTGACCACCTCCCCCGGCTCCAGCCCGAGGCCCATGGAGGGCAGACATTCACCAAGCTTTGCCCAGAGCCTGGCTGGATTGCTGGAGTGTACTGGCACGAAAGTGGGCACAGGCATGGGCAGGGCCTGGTCTTTGAACACCCATGGCTCAGTCCAAGCCATGGGTCCACGGTGGAATATGCATGTGGGTTGCACTCGAGTGGGAACGCAGTTCCAGGAGTCCCTTAATTGTCTGTGCATTTGCTCATCGGGCTCCCCCACTGGAATGTCAGCTCCACCAGACCAGGCACTTTTCCTCTTCCATTTGGTGCAGTATCCCCAGTGCCTGGAACCATGCCCAGGACATCGCGGAGCGCAGTAAATATTTATTGAATGAATAAACGAATGGCTTGGGTACGAGTGAAAGACAAGTGCAAACATGAGGGCTGGAAAGGGGTGTCCCTCCAGCCAGCCCACGTTCCTCCCTCTCTCTTCTCTCCTCTTTCCTCTGACTTCCCTCCTCTCTGCTCCTGCCCCTCCTCCCACATCCTACCCCCCTGCACCCCTCCTCTGCCTTCCTACCCATCCTCTCTCTTGTCTTCGCTTGCTCTTTTCTGCTGCCTTCCTCTGCCCTTCTCCCTCTTCCACTCCTCAAAACCAAGTCGCCAGGCTCAGAACTGGGGATGACCCAGGGAGAAGCTGCTGGAGTCCGAGCCCCAGCCCTGCTTCTGCCTCTGATCCTGCAGGGCCCTGACTCTGAGCTCTCCCAGCCTCCCCCACCTCGCCCCTACAGAGATGGTGCAGCACCGGCAGGGGGTGGGGAGAGGAAGTTGGGAGTGTCTGGAGGTGACACCGCTGACCAATGACCTCCTGTGGGGTGGCCCCCGGGGTTTCCTGTGAGGACAGCAGCGGCTCCCCTGAAAGCATGTTGGGGTGTGGGGCGCCCATCTTGGAGTTCAGCAGGAGGCCCCCTAGGCGGGAGCACAAACTTCCCCCCGTAAATCTGAAGCTACAGATGTCAACCGTCAGTGGGGCCCACAGTCCCATTAGGCAGCTGCTGCGCCGCGTGATTAAACGTCGCCATCCACACCGCACCCCAGCGTCACATGCTGCCGCCCACGCCGCAGCCCACCGCTCCCCCAGGGCAGAGCAGCCAGCCAGATCCCGCGGGCTGCGTGGAGGCAGAATTGCACCGGGTCCTGGGAACACCCTGGAAACGGAAACGGGAAAGCTTGGAAAGGATGCAGCAGAGGGATCGGCAAAGAGGGGCTGGTGCTGAAACTTCGGGGCGCAGGGGTCAGGGTGTGAGGTCGCCGGAGTCGCGGCCTGAACCTGGTGGGGTCTCGGCATCAGTCCGCCCCTGCCCGCACGTTACAGCTCAGCGCCCTGGGCGGGGCACCCCAGCACCCTCTGCTCACCACCTCTCAGAGTGTTTACCCCGCAAAGCGGGACCCGCTGAGCAGCAGCTGCTGCCCGCAGGGGCTGGGTCGCCACAGGGCCTGGCACAGAGCCTGGTAGACAGCACGGTCATGAAGTGCTCGCCGATCTACAGGAAGTGGTAAGGTTGGTACAGGGTCACCAGCCTCCCCGATGCTCCTCTGGGTCTGACGTCCAGCATCACCATCATCAACACAGTAATGAAAATAAGGGTAACAACCCAGCACCTAAGATTTCTCGAGGGTTTACCACGTCCCGGGCACCGTGCTAGGGTGAAACGCGGATAACACGATGTCTCTACTCAAACGCCCCGGATGCGTTCCTGGAAAATCCACGTGCACCGAGAACAGCAGGGCTTCTGGGAATAGGGTTAGGGGCAGACCTCAAAACCTCAGAACTTCGTTACCAGAGCACGTTCACACACAGTCAAGATCCTCAGGAGAAGACCACACACAGCTGAATTTGCCTCCGCTTTCCCTGGTGGTCAGTTCTGCGGAGCCCGAAAGCTCCCCTATAAGGACTCCCACTTTCTCCATTGAGATGTTGATCTTCAAGGGCATTTGCTCCTTGTAGAGACCATTGTCATCAAGATTACAAATTTGATCCAAGCCCAGTGGCCTTCAACAGGAAGCACTGTTGCCGTACGGGGAGGAGGCTTCTCCGTGGTCCTCACTCACAGCTCCCCAGATGGCTTAATGGAGCGGGGGCACACAGCTGGATCTCGGAGCTGATAAATCAGCCGCTGTTTGCAATAAAGAAGGGCATTTGAGCCTGTTCTTCCTTTTAAAAAAAAAAATCTCCATATGCTGCTCAGACTATCTCTTTAATTTTGACGCACTGTGCCCCTGGTTGCTTCAAACATTAACATGCCAGAGAAGGTCCCTCACAAACCAATATGACTTCTGCATTGTCTCTTTAGCCTTGAGCTGGTCCGTAGGCCCAGCCTCTCGCAGACTTTTGTGCTCAAGCTTTGGCTGCTAGCGATCCTCTCTCCTACGCATGTGGCAGGGTTGAAAAGGGCGGATTCTTTCTCTATGTATCTGTTTATATAAAACCCAGCAAGAGGGTGGACACTCAACCTGAATCACTGATGTGGTCCAATCAAAAGCAATCTAATCAAGTGCTCTAAAGTGAATCTAATGCAATCAAAGAGTACCATACCCACAGGAGTTGATTAAAAAGCATAATCTTTTTGGAGGATCCACCAAATACAACCTGTCGCACCTTACCCTCTACATGCCAAAAAGACATGTTCTTTCCACATGAAAAATACATTCATTACATTACAATAGTTCAAAGAGTCTTAAATCATTTCAGTAGCAATGCTAAGTACAAAATCTCATAAAAATAAGTAATAGGCATGCGGTTTGTCTTGCGGCAAGGTTCCCTTCGGACTACAGACCTGGGAACCTTAGGAAACAAGTTATCTGCTTCCAATATACTAGGGAGAGTCAGGCATAGGATAAACATTTGCATTACCATAGGGAGGAATTGGAAGGAAAACAGGAGTCATGGGTCCCAAACAGTTCCAAAAGTCTATAGGGCATACGCCTTTAGATCTCAAAGTCTGAGAGTTAGCTCTATAACGATGGTTCTTCTCCCCCAGGGCCCACCCCTTCCAAGGGCTTATCCAGCAGCCATTTTCTCAATTCCATTCTCATCAAGCATCTGGGAGGTGGGCAAGCACTAGTCTTCACCTTCCAAGAACTTTGGGGTGGCAGCCATACTTTCCTCAATCTCTGGGCCATGTCTCAATCGCCTTAGTGCAGTGGGGTAGCGGCAATATTCTCCTTATTTCATAATGTAATTTTTTAAAAAATAAATAAATAAATAATTAAAAAAAAATAAAAATAAAAATAAAAATAAAGTTAAACAAAAAAAATATATATATTCTCCTTAATCTCTGGCTCACAGGACCAACCTCCTCAGAACAGTGGGGTGGTGACCTAACTCTCTAAATTTCAGGAAATGTGCTCCACCCTCCCTGTATCCTGGACAAACTCACTGAGCAACTGGCTGGAAGAGCCACCTTCTTCAACTGCTGGGGCAAACTCACCCTTTCCGCACATACGGGTAGGGTTCTTCTCCTGGCCTCAGAAGACGTTTTAAGTCCAGACCTCAGTTTCCACAGTTTTTCTCTTGAAGCCATTTTCCCTTCACTCCTTCCCCTCCCTGTCCCTTTCAGTCCAGGTTGACAGTTCATGCGGATCTCACAAATAGCTCATTGGTTTTGCATGCAGTTCACAGGGGTCCAAGCCGTCAGACAGTAAGTCCTTCCACAGATCCCTTCTGGGCACTGCATTTCCAATTCTGACTTGGAGGGAAATGGCTGGCTGGTTCCATGTTCAGTTAATTCCTCACGTGGGGCATTATCCTCTGGGGGCTTGTTTTCTGGAAGCTTAGATGTTCCCAAACCATCAATTTCTGGTTTCTTTGTGCTCAGCAGTTCAGCTCTCAGCTTATCTCTTTCCTCTTGCATTTTGCTATAAGCTGCAAGGAGAAGTCAGGCCGCATCTTCCACATTTAGTTCGGAAATCTCCTGAGCTAAATGTCCGAGCTCCTCACTTTGGAATCCTGCCTTCCATCTGGCCTCAGGAGTCAATTTTGCCAAGTCTTCTGCAGCTTTAAAGTAAAGATCACTTTTCCTTCATTTTCTAATAACACATTCATCGTTTCTATCTAAAACCTTATCAGAACTATCTTTAGCATCCATATTTTTACCAAATTCTCTTCAAAGCAATCTAGGTCTCTTCTATCAAGCATCTCACAGTTCCTCCAAAAAAATATCCCTACCCATTTGTAAAGCCAGTCCAACGTTTTTGGTAATTGCAGGCAGCACGACCCACTCTCTTAGTACCAGTTTCTGTCTTAGTTTGCCACAGAGCTGCCAATGCAAAGTACCTTATTTAGGTAAAACCTTATAGTTCCAAGGCCATGAAATGTGGCAAAGACGGTGGCCGATCTCTCCATAGGTCCCTGCCTTCTCCTCCAGAATCTACCACCCCCTGGTATTCAATCATGAGCAGCCAGGCATACGGCTTGTCTCTTCTGGGCCTCCTCTCTCAGTCTCAGCTGCTCCACTTTCTTCCCAGGCTCAGCTCTGGGCTTTCAGGCATGTGGCTCTTCTCCTGTGCCTTGAGCTACTCCGTGGACCCAGCCTCTTAGGGGCTTTGTGCTTAAGCTTTGACTGCTAGTGATCCTTGAGTCCTCTCTCACATGGCAGGATCAAAAATGGCAACTTGTTTTCTCTGTCTCTGTTTCCATTTATATAAGACCCAGCAAGAGGGCAGAGATCCAATCAAAAGCAATCTAGTCAAGTCATCTAAAGTGAATCTAAGGCAGCCAAAGGGTACTACACCTATACGAATAGATTAGTTTACAAACAGTCTTTTTTGGGGATTCACTAAATTCAAACTGTCACATGAATTATAGTAACCCTAGTCCCTTACTGATCAACCGCTTATGCAGAAGCTATAGCAGGCTCATGTTGAATCCTCGCCTACCTCACCAGCCCTAGGAGGCAGGAGCTACTAAAATCATCCCCATTTTACAGATGAGAAAATGGAGACCTGGGAGAAGGTAAGTGACTTGCCCAAAGCTACACAGCTACTAAGTGGAGCAAGACTCTGAACCCAAGCAGTCTGCCTCCAAACTTGTGACCCACTCCTCCCACTTCACTGCTACGCCTGTCACACGAGTGTCTGCATTAACATTAGCTGGCTGTCAATTCCTTGAGGACAGGGGCTGTGCCTTGTTGCTCTTTGCATCCCCAGCACCCAGCAAGATGCCATGGCACAGACCACACAATCAGAAAAGTTTCGAATGATTAGCTGCCACGGTGCACAGGATGCACCTGGAAATCCCACAAACGCCAGGAGAGAAGGCTGTCACCTACCTGGGGAAGGTGGCCTTGCCCTCCAACCACCAGACCCTTCCCCTGAACAGCATGCACTTTGTTAAGTCCCCTGAGTCCCACGTTCTGGAAATTGTAGATTGGTTTCCCGGCCCCTCTGTCAGAAGGAAATCTTACTTATCCATTTGGGGTGTGGCCCCAAGGGCCTGCATTACTGTCCCTTATAAGCAGCAACCCCGTCCTCCCTGCTCTGTGTCCTCGGAGCATGGCCTGTGCCAGGGCCTCAGAAGAGGCCTCGTGGATGCTCTGAGCCGGCCCAGGCTGAGCCTTTGCCAGGTGGGCCCTTCCGCCGTCCTTGACCGTGCCCCCATCCCTCCCTCCTGGGAAAGGGCTCCGGAGCTGCCTTGGAGGGATGCTATACTTCTTCGCCCCCCGTGATGTAGATGCCTTCTGGAAGGGTCCCTTTTCTCTCGCATTTATTAAGCCAGGGCTGCCCAGGGGACCATTGTCTAGAATGCCAGATGATGGGAGAATATCCTTAAAGCCAGTCCACCAGACATGCCCACAGCCAGGGGGGCTCCCTTCTGTGGTAGGGGAGGTGGCCCCTGCTTGCTGCCCTGATGCCAGCCCTCGTCTGCCCCTGCCCCTGGCACAGCCCCTGGGGCAGTGGCTCAGAGCTGGGGCCTGACCCGCTCTCCCAGGAGCCAGCATCTGCGGCCCAAGGAGGCAGCGAGGGGGGGCAGGCAGAAACAAAGGTGCACCCTCCTCAGAGGCTCATTTGGGGGTTTCAGGGGCCTGCTGAGGGCCTTGAACCCCAGTCAGAGCCAGGAGCCAGGCCTTTGGGCTCACCTTGCCAGGGTCTGCACCCAGGCTTTTCCCTGCCACGTGGGCACTGGCTTGGCCTCTCTGGGCCTCAGTGTTCTCGGCTGGGACGTGGGCTGGCCAGGCCAGCCTCAGTGAGCCCGCGTACATAGAGGGGGCAAACAGCTCCTGGCCTATGCGCACGTGCAGTAAATGTCAGCTCTTCCCAGCAGGCTGTGTTTGCAGGTGAACCCCCTCTCCCTGTCTTCCTCCCTCCCCTCCTTCCCTCCCTGACCTGCCTCTTCTGCTCTCCCCCATCGCTGCCGTGTGACCTCATCTCTAAAATGTTCTTCCTCTTGTGGAGACCCAGCCCCTCCACCTGGGGCCCCTCCTCCTGGACCCGCCTCTGCCGGGCTCCAGATGTCCCTGCTCCAGGGCTTGGCTTTGCTGGAAGCTTGGGGAAGGAAGCAGGATTGGGCCCCGCCCAGGAGCTTGGCTGAGAAGCGTGGACACAGCAGCCTCCGTGCTTGCAGCCTGGCTCCCTTTGAATGGGGTCCAGCAGCCCAAAGTCAGCCACGAGGTGAATGGATCAGCCCCGAGGGCCTGAGAAGGGGGCAGAAACCAGAGCCTGAGTCCCACCCTGGAGGGCAGCGGCTCTATGATGTTCCCCCATCAAAAGGCCCAGCCCCCTCCAGGCCTGCAAGCTGCCCCCCTCCTGGCCCCCGCACAGGGCGCCCCTGCCTCTAGGCTTGGTCAGTCAGGATTGGCAGTGCCAGGAGTGTTTCCAAAAGCCCAGATGGTCTTGCTGGGTGCATTTGCCTGGAGTTCATGACACTGGCAAGAGATGACAAATTTAGTCTTCAGAGAAGCAGCTCTGATGTGGGTCCCTGGGTATCGGGGGTACGGACTGCAACTTATGTGATCAGAAACTTTTGTTTTTCTGCCACTGTAATAACATTATAGGAGTTACCTTCCCTTGCATGTTGCTGTGTGCCAGGCTGCATGCTGGCACTTTTGCACAAGGGAGCTCAGCCTCGTGCTGCTCCAAGTGTGGTCCCTGGATCAGCAGTATCGGCATCACCAGGAACTTGCTGGAAATCACACTCTCAGGCCCCAGCCCAGACCCGCTGAATCCAAATTTGCATTTTAACAAGATGCAGAAACAATTCATGCTCTCACTAAAGTTTGAGAAACACTGGGCCAGATTTTGCATCAGTTTTCCAGGTCAGGAGACTGAGGCTCAGAGAGGAGAAACGAGTTGCCTAGAATCACCAAGCTCGGAAACAGGCATCCCTGAGTTGTGAATCCCACTGTCTTGCTCCAAAGTCCAGGCTCAGTCATTATTTCTTTTTTTTTTTTTTTAAGATTTATTTTTTATTTATTTCTCCCCCTCCCCCAGTTGTCTGCTCTCTGTGTCCATTCGCTGTGTGTTCTTCTGTGTCCGCTTGTACTTTTGTCAGTGGCACCTGGAATCCGTGTCTCTTTTTGTTGCACCATCTTGCTGCGTCAGCTCTCAGGGTGTGCAGTGTCACTTCTGGACAGTCTGCACTTTTTTTTGTGCAGTGCGGCTCTCCTTACGGGGCGCACTCCTTGCGCGTGGGGCTTCCCTATGCGGGACACCCCTGCGTGGCAGGGCACTCCTTGTGCGCAAAAGCACTGCGCATGGGCCAGCTCCGCACGGGTCAAAGAGGCCCAGGGTTTGAACCTTGGACCTCCCATGTGGTAGGCAGATGCCCTATCCATTGGACCAAGTCCACGTCCCATTCCTTATTTCTTTAACAAACAGTTGAGGACCTGGGCCCCGAGGATTCCAACCTGAGCCACACTCAGTCCCTTCCTCAATGAGGCAGTTTGATATTATTTATGAATTCCAAAAAGAGATATTGATTCTATTTGTAAACTCACCTGTTTCTCTGGGCATGATACCCTTGGATTGATTTAAATTCAAAGGCTTTACATTAGCTTGATTAAAGCAAGATTAGGGCTTCGATTCAACCACATCATTAGGGCATGCAGGGCTGAGTCCCCGCCCCTTTGGTGGGCTGATAAAACAGACTCTTACATAGAATTACATACACAGAGGAAGAGAGATAGCTCCATAGCCACGGCAGAGCCCCGGGAAGAGAGCTGGACCATTCTCTCGATAGTCTACAGATGATCTTGTGAAGAGACTAGCACAGCAGAGCCAGGAAAGAAGCAAGCCCAGGAAGAAAGATGAGCCTTATGCCAGCCTACAGCTCAGATCAGAAGAAGCTGGACCCAAAGATCCTCAAGAAGGAAGAGGGGAAGCGCATTTGGCTCAAATGACAGAGCACCCGCCTACCACATGGGAGGTCCGCAGTTCAAACCCCGGGCCTCCTGACCCGTGTGGAGCTGGCCCACGTGCAGTGCTGATGCGCACAAGGAGTGCTGTGCCACGCCGGGGTGTCCCCCATGTAGGGGAGCCCCACACACAAGTAGTGCACCACATAAGGAGAGCTGCCCCGCGTGAAAAAAGCTCAGCCTGCCCAGGAGTGGCGCCACACACATGGAGAGCTGATGTAGCAAGATGATGCAACAAAGAGACACAGATTCCTGGTGCTGCTGACAAGCGTACAAGCAGACACAGAAGAACACCAGCGAATGGACACAGAGAACAGACAACTAGGGGAGGAGGGAGAAATAAATAAAAAATAAATCTTTAAAAAAAAAAAGAAGAAAGAGGAAGGCTGAACCCTCACAGACGTCACCTGCCATCTTGCTTCAACACGTGGCAAAGAGTTTGGTAAGGAAGTAACCTTGAGTTGGACTATTTAGAGCCTTGTAACTGTAAGCTTTACCCCAAATAAATACCCTTTTTAAAAGGCAACAGATTTATTGCCACCCGTTTGGCTGACTAATACACTCAAGAACCTGCAGTTGAGTGGGGGAGAGAAAGGCCAGTGGGATGATCGCCTCATGGAGTGGTCAGTGTTATGATGAGAAAGGACAGGGGATGGGGAGCCCAGCAGCAAGATTGTCCAGCAGGAGGGGACAGCTGAGACTCAGCAGTAGCACAGACCTGCCAGGCAGCACCTGATGGGCACCAACTGCATGTGATTGACTCACCAAATCCTCCCCAAACTGGGCAGGACAGGAACTGTTCATAGCCTGGATGGGACATCTGAGGCACAGCTCGCCCACAGAGTGGTAATACGGGTGGCAGGAGCAAGGCTTGAACCAGGCAGTCCGGCTCTCAGCCCCACACAGTCCTGCCTCTCACCAGGGGAGGACGGTTCCAGGCAGCTGGAACAGCACAGGCAGGGAGCCACAGTGTCCTGACCTGGCAAGTCCTGACCTGGCAAGTGACAAGCTTTGAACTTGGATCTCGAGGGGCATGGCTGGTTCCAGCCTCAGGCTCAGGCCATGTCCCCTGGCCCCTGTCCCAGCCAATCCTGCTGTTGGCCCAGAGTCAGGCTGCTCAGGGAAGCTTGGGGCCCAGGCCTGGGGCTACTTGGCCTGTATTGGTGCCAGTGCAGACATTTTCCACCTGCTTCAAGGGCTCCCACTGGGGCAGAGACGCACTGTGCCCAGTGGGGAGAGCAGCCCATTGCCTGCCTTTGGCCGAGGAGCCCAGATCGGAGGAAGAGTTGAGGCTGCCCGGTGAGGTGGGCAGAGCTGTGCTCGTGGATCGGGCTGGCCTAGCTCACATCCCAGAGAAGCTGCAGGTTCTCAGGCAACTCGTTGGCCTCTCAGAAAGGGGAGCAGCTTGCTTTAAGGGCCGTCAGAGGGCTTGTCTCAGGCCATGAGGAGCCCTGAAGGTGTCACCAAGGAAGCCATCTGGCCCTTTGGAGATAATCCTACTGTTTCTTCCAGAAACCCTATGACTGAGCTGCCCCCATTTTACAGATGAGGAAACTGAGAGAAGAAAGGAGATTTGTCCAACAGACAGTTTTGAACCTTTATGTTGACTAGTCCTTCGGGCTACAACCATGCATAAGACAGTCTGTGCTTCGCAGGGCTGAGCTGGGGCTGATGTTCAGGACCTGCTTCTGACTCTCAGTCCAGTGCTCTCTTCAGTGCATGACTCATGGCCAAAGCAAGGCCCAGTGCCTGTTCTCCCAAGGCGGCAGGGCAGCTGGTGAGATAGAACACAGGCTCTGAACTCACAGTGCATGTGTTCAGAATTTGACTCCACCCCATCCCAGCTATGTGACTTTGGATAAAGCAGCATAAGGTCCCTGGGTCTCAGCTGTGAGACTATTAATAGAACCGACTTCTTAGGGTGCTGGATTCAACGAGCTGGTCCACACAAAGGGCTTGGAGTACGGGGCTTGGCACATGACGAGTGCTCAGTAATGGTTAGCAGTGATCACGGCGCTCTTTCAGCCAGAAAACTTCAGAGCGAAGGTTCCTCCCAGCTCAACGCACACGGTCTCGGAACACCTGTGAGGGAAGAGGAGAGGTGGCCACGGGGCTGTGCAGGTGGTGAGAGTCCCCGACTGCTCCAGAGAGGAGAGAGGGCTCTGCACTTGTCCCGGGCTCTCCTTTCTTACAAAGCCAGTTGCCCCACAAAGCAGACCGTAAGGTCCTCGGTGGGGAGTGGGGGGCAGATGTAGGTCAAGGGGTTGAGGCCTGCTTCCCAGGTACGAGGCCCCAGGTTCAATCCCTGGTACCTCCAAAAATAATAAAATAAAGTCCTTAAAATTGTTTCACCCTTGCTTTCTAAAACCCTCCTTTGACGAGGGGCCTGACGCACAGAAGGAGCTCAGGACTTAAAGAGTTACATGAAAACATCACCTTGCAGTGACTTTCCAGCATGCTGCCCTGTTATCAACCTGGACGGACAGCCAGAAAGGTGGGAGTGAGGAGTTTAAGGTGACCAACTCCTTCCGGTTTGCCAGGACTTTTCCAGTTTTAGCACTTGAAGTCCCTTGGGACTGCTGGTGACCCTGAGGCTGCAGAGAACTGCCCCTGCAGGAGTGGGTATTAAAATACCACGAGGGAAACCCCAACATGCCAGGGTCTTCCATTAAATGTGAGGCCCATTTCAAGGACTTTCTAGGCTCTTTTGGGTCCAGGCAACTTTCTCGGGAAGGAGGATTTCAGAAATAGTAACACTAAACGTTGAGTTTTGTGGGCTGAAACTCTTCTGCCTGTGGGAAACTGGCTGGAGGGACACACAGGTGCAATTATTCTGGGAGCACCCAGGAGAAGGGTGGTGGGCAGTCTCTGTTGTTTTTAATTTAGCCCTGTCATCAGGGGGTCCAGGAAACTGGCTGGAGAATTTTTCAGGGCCGTTAGCAGCCTGATTCCAATCTGCTAAAGTGATTATTATTTTAAGAATAGAAGTGTTCCCCGCCAGCGCTCCCTCCCATGATAGCTGTCTCCCTGCCACGCCGCAGTTATTTTTATCTGTTGCATATTGTTCTGGATGGAATTATTCTTCCCCAGCCCTGCAGATAAGAGGGTTTCTGCAAGAATTTGCACCTTGCCTGAAGGTTAAGTGTCTGCCTTTTATGATTTCCATGAACAGCCCCCCGGCTGTGCCCACCACCCCAACACACACACAACTCCACCCTTAGAAGTCTATGCCCCATCTTCTGATCCATTTGCCACCCATTTGGGCAAAGCTCACATGGCCATGTGCAGTCTTGCTTTGAGATAGGCCCCTGGCACGATCACGGGGCATTCTGGCCAAACAGGTCAGTGCCCGTGCCCTAGGTAAAATGTCACATGTCCTCCTCGGCCTTGGCATCAGCAGAGGACACTAAACGGGTGGGTGCATTGAACAACTCCTCTGTGCTGGACACTTTACACAACCCAACAAAGAAGGAATGATCCCATTTTACAGATGGAAATGCTGAGGCTTAGACACATCTTGCCCAAGTGCACATGACGACTGACAAGGTTGGAATTTGAAACCGCCTCTGCGGCCTTGCCACTGTATTAAGCCATCGGCTTGCCCAAGCAATTGGAATAGAAGTTTCTAGGAGAAAGAGAAGAGGAAGCCTGCTGTTTCCCTTTGAAAAAAAAAAAGGAGGTGAGACTGCTTACACTGCTGTCAAAGCAGTTGGACCGAGGGATTGATTTTACAATAAGCCACCAAAATGATAATATATTTACTACTAACTTTGCTGACAAGGAGCACATTAGTAGTTTGAATGTGGCTGTGGGATGTCAGATGGGTAATAAGATGATTTACATCTTTGGGAGCTGGGGTTTAAGTTATGTAGTAGTTATTACAAGGGCCTGCACCATAAAATCGGACTCATGTAAACTCCACTGAAGACGTTGAGAGGGGCTCTTGTAAGGATGATGGCCACGGAACCTGGAGAGGGGTGCAAAGAGGGTAGGAGATGGGCAGGGCTGACCTTCCCCACTTGCATTTACTCTATGAATGTGAAGAACACATGTTCTCCTCTTCTATTGATCCCAACCTCTGAAGAACTAGTTCTCTTCCTAGTTAATCTTAGATTACTCTCATGGGGACAGTAGCCATTTTGCCCCATTCTCCAGATCAATAAATATGAACACATTTCTGTGTCATTGGGCTGTTGCAGGCTCAGCCAGAGATTTCACAGTGCCATAGGAATTCAGATTCTTTCCTCCATCTCCATCATGGGATGCTTCTCTCTGGGAGGTGAGGAACTGGAGGTCCTTTAGTAAGCAGAGACAGCTAAGAGATGCTTTGGAAACTACCTGCAGCCACATGCAAGTTATTTGCAGAGGACACCAATCTGCCCTCAGAGCGGGAGACAGTGGGAGAGATTTGGGTTGGATGTTGGGGGCTCTTTGGGTTGTCTAGGAAGAGAAGGACGCCAGCAACACATAAAGGGAAAGAGCAGAGGATCTGGAGTCAGAAGGATTCAAGATCAAGTTATCAGCTGTGTAGCCTTGGACAAGTCACATAGCTTCTCTGAGACAGTTTTCTCCTTTGTAAAAGATTAGTAGTAATGCACTCTTAGAAGGGTGTTGGGGAATAAAATGAAATGAAGTATGACAAGCCCTCAGAACAGTGTCTGACCTGTATACTTTGCTGCTATCAATATCACCGTTAGAGGAGCAGATGTAGCTCAAGTGGTTAAGCACCTGCTTCCCATGTACAAGGTCCTGGGTTCAATCCCTGGTACCTACAACAAACAAACAAACAAAAAACTTTCATTGGGGAGTGGCGGTAGCTCAGTGGCTGAGTGCCTGCTTCCCGCGTACAAAGTCCTGGATTCAATTCCCAGTACCTCCTGTTTTAAAAAATCACCATTACAAACTTCAGAATGGATGACCACTGCGGGTTTACATGAGACATCTTCAAAAAGGAAATAGACCCAGAGAAGCTGTTTTTGACATTCAGAAGCCTGCAGACAGAGCAACAGCCATCCAACTGGACTTTAAAAAATTGGAACTAGGGAAGCGGATTTGGCCCAATGGATAGGGCGTCCACCTACCACATGGGAGGTCCAAGGTTCAAACCCTGGATCTCCTGACCCGTGTGGTGAGCTGGCTCACGTGTAGTGCTGATGCACGCAAAGAGTGCCGTGCCATGCAGGGGTGTCCCCCGCGTAGGGGAGCCCCACGCGCAAGGAGTGCACCCCGTAAGGAGAGCCGCCCAGCGCGAAAGAAAGTGCAGCCTGCCCAGGAATGGCGCCGCCCACACACAGAGAGCTGACGCAGCAAGATGTCACAACAACGTAAAAAAGAGACACAGATTCTGGGTGCCGCTGACAAGAATACAAGCAGACACAGAAGAACAAGAACACTCAGTGAATGGACACAGAGATCAGACAACTGGGTGGGGGGGAGGGCGGGGCGGGGAAGGGGAGAGATAAATTTAAAAAAAAGACTTCATCTTTAAAAAAAAAATTGGAGCTAAAGATGATTCAGAAGGGGACCCATTTGATACGTTGGGGGTCAACTCTTTGCAACCTTGAGGGTGCCCCATGTTGCGTTAGTTTCAGTGGATTTTGCCCAACAAACTCTTTTGAAATGTCTTGTCATTTTCCTTTCTCTTAGGCTGCTTGCTCATCATCGGCGTAACCTGCCCCACCTGCTTCAATTTAGAGTCCAGCCACTGCCCTGCCCCCCCGTAAGCCTGATTGATGGCAAGGGTAGCCCACTTTTATTTTCCTTTTCATAACAGCTTTACAATTACCATACAGTTCACCCATTTAAAGTGCACGATTTTTTGTTTTCAATATATTCAGAATTGTACAACCATCACCACAATCACTCTTAAAGAACATTCTCATCACTCCAAAAAGAAACTCCTACCCATTAGCCCTCATTCTCCAATCTCCTCACCCCCCAGCCCTAGACAATCACTCATCTACTCTTTGTCTCCAGAGATTTGCCGATTCTGAACTTTTTCTATAAACAGAATGATCTTTTGTGACTGGCTTCTTTCACTCGGCGTAATGCTTTCAAGGTTCGTCTATTTTGTAGCGTGTGTCAGTACTTCACTCTTTCTATAATTGAATAACGTTCTATTGTCTGTACACATCGCACTTTGTTTATCCTTTCATCGGCTGATGGACATTTGGGTTGTTTCCACCTTTTGGCTATTATCAAGAGTGCTCCTATGAGCATTTGTATATGAGTTGTCAATTTAATTATGCTTCTCCTTTTAAAACAGGTATCTGTGGAAACAACTTAAGTATTAACAACATAAACTAAAACTGAACACAATGTACTTTAAAAGCCTACAAATTCAGAGAAAGATGCCCAAATACCTGCATTTGCATTCTTATTCCATTTGACTTATAGTGAGAGGTCCTAAGAATTGCTCGTGGAATGCACCAGTGAATTCTGGAAAAGATGCAAACGTTGGCCCCTACCTCTCATCACGTGTATCCTATGAAGAGCCACCGGAGAACATCTTCTCAAGCCTGTGCTATAGTAAAGAACTGTACCTTTAAGTAACTATTTTGTTTTAGCTTATGGGTGCTGAATCTTACAGCTGCTCATGCTTTTTGCTTTGCTGTGGACATTAAGATGCCCAGAGACAAATTTCCAGGCAGGCTCTCACAATTGCCCGGTGCAGGGTCTGTACCCAGCAGTTTCCATTCTGCCCTCCAACGAGCCTGTGAGGTTCAGAAACTACGATGACTCATTTTACAGATGATGAATCAGAGGTAGAGTGACTGGCCCAAGGTCACACCATGGGAGGTAGCAGAGCTGGGATTTCAATCTACTTCTTTTTCAATCCAAAGCATAGGCTCTTAACCACTATGTGTGTGATTTCTAAAAACCACTATCTACATTTTTTAAAAAGCTACCTCAAATCTTTTCTGAGAAGTGAGAAGTCTGGATCTCCTTGATCTTGAACGTCTTCCATTCCCTGCTTAATTTATCCTTGATATGACCCCAAATCTGATGATCACTCACTTACTCTGAATCTAATTAGAATGTCCCGGTATTTGAGGCCATCGGGATAGCCTGATATCAAAAGCCCTTAGCTGTCGATGTCTTTTCGCTATCACAGCGGCGATCAATTGCTGGATTATTTTGTTCCTCCAAGCTTTTCTGAGAGTCTAAAGCCTTCCTACTATTTCCTCTCCTGGTCTGGCAGTTTTTCTATAAATCTCTTATATCAACCCTCAATTCTCAATAGGATAAGGGAATTAGGGCGTGGTGATGAGGGTCATCTGCCAGGAAGCCTCACCTGGATACCTCCCCCCGCCCCCATCCCCGCTTCCAAAGCCAACAGCGGTGTCGCCGGGACCCTGGGTTAGGGCCGCTGCAGGAGAGCATCGCAGGGTGCTCACCAGTCATCGTAACTCAGATCAGAGCCTGTGCTCCTTGGGACCCTGTGTTCCTTCCCAGGGACATTGCACATGCAGCAGGTTTTGCCTTTTCAAACGGTTCCTCTTCTTCGTGTCTTCGTTGCCAGGGAGGCAGGTCCGTGAACTTACCTCTTCAGGGGTTTGTAAAAACTTTCCTTGTGGTTCAGGATGTAGTCAGCTTTTGTAAACGTCCCGTGGACATCTGAAAGGGGGTTTTCTGTTGGGGTGCAAATTTTGTCACACACACGTAGGCATACTTTGTAGCTCAACACACGCACATGTGAAATTGAGTTCGTTCGTTTTGTTTTCAGAATATGTATAAGCAAAACGAAGTTTATCAACTGAAAATATAGTCTTTTCTCAACAGACCTAAAATAAATCATTGGAAGAAGTTGAATCTAGTTGATGACGCATCTGTCTGCATTTTGGCAACTGGGTTGGTCTTGAAAATAATTACTTCTTATCAGATTTAAGTTGCTAAGAGTGTAGTTTTGCCTTGCCTCTGTTCTCTTACTCTTAGGGCATGTGATTTGCAAAGCCCTTCCTATGAATAGAAATAGAGACACACAGAAGACAGAATGTCTCCCCCTAGAATAATAGAAGTAGCAGGAACAGGAACAATGAGGTATTATTACTGAGCCATCAAGAATTCTAGTAAAAGATCCTGTTCATCCTAAGGTTATGGCTTCACTCACTGAGTGCTGAAGTAGACCTTTGTTGTGGTCTACCCAACTCAGCAGCATTATTTCAGTTTTCTTCCAGGGAATCACCCCTCTCCACTCTTTTTTTTTTAATAAATCATTTTTATTGATACATATTAATAAAGCATACAATTCATCCAAAATGTACAATCAATGGTATTCGGTATAATCACATTGTTGCACATTCATCACTTCAATCATTATTAGAGCATTTTCATTATTTCAATAATAAACAAAAACAGACAAACAAGAAAATTCTTCACCTCTCAATCTCTCTCTTTCCCGGACCATATATAGCTGCTGTTTCTGGCTATTCTTGCACAATTGTTTTATTTATTAAGTAGTTTTATTGAGATATATTCGTATATCATACGATCTATCTAAAATGTATAATCGATGGCTTTTAGTAAAATCACAATGTTGTGCATTCATCACCACAAAAAATTTTAGAATTATTTCATTACTCCAAAAAAGAAAAACTCCACCCCCCTTAGCATGCCTTCCCTAGCCCTACATAACCACTAAGCAAATTTCATCTTTATAAATTGATTTATATTTACCTTTTATATAAATGGAATCATACAATATGTTACACAATATATTTAGTTCATAGTAATACAATCATACAGTATTTGTCCTTTTGTGTCTGGCTTGCTTCACTCAGCAAATGTCCTCCAGGTTCATCCATGTTGTCATATGCTTTACCGTATCATTTCTTCTTACAACTGCATAATATTCCACAGTTTGTTTAGACATTCATCAGTTGATGGATAACTGGGTTGTTTCCAACTTTTGGCAATCATGAATAATGCTGCTATGAACACAGGTGTGCAGATTCCTGTTCATGTAACTGCTCTCAGTTCTTCTGGGTATATACCCAGTAGTGATAATGCAGGGTCACGTGCCAAGTCTATATTCAACTTCTTTAGGGACTGTCAAACAGTCCTCCACAGGGGCTGCACCATTCTGCATTCCCACCAACAGCAAATAAGTGTTCCTATCTCTGTAAACACTCTCCAACACTTATAGTTCTCTGTCTTTTTAATAGTGGCCATTCTGATAGGTGTGAAATGAGATCTCATTATGGTTTTGATGTGCATTTCCCTAATCATTAGTGATGTTGAACATTTTTTTCATGGGTTTTTGTTGTTTTTTTGCCCTTTGTAATTCTTTGGACAAATGTCTATTCAAGTCCTTTGCCCATTTTTTAATTGGGCTGTTTGTTTTTTTATTGTTGAGTTGTAACATCTCTTTATATATCATGGATATTAAGCCCTTATCAGATATGTGATTTCCAAATATTTTCTCCCATTGAGTCAGCTGTCTTCTTACCCTTTTGACAAAGACCTAGGAGGTGTAAAAGTATTTAATTTTGAGGAGGTCCCATTTATCTATTTTTTCTTTTGTTGTATGTGCTTTGGATGTAAGGTCCATGAAACTAGTACCTACTACAAGGTCTTTTTTTTTTTTAAGATTTATTTATTTACTTTATTTTACTTTACTTAACAACCCCCCCCCCCCCCCCGCCCCCATGGCTCTCTCATCTGTCTGATCATTGTTTGCTTGCCTTCTCCAGGAGGAACGAGGAACTGAACTCGGGACCTCCCACATGAGAGGCATGTGCCCAACAGCCTTAGCCACATCTGCTCTCCACAGGCTGAAGCATCTGCTGGCTTGTGTCATCTGCTTCTTACAGTGGGGGCAGCATCTAGCTCATTGTGGTGGGAGGCAGCATCTAGCTCGTTGAGGCAAGAGGCAGCATCTGCTTGTCTTCTTTCTTAGGAGGCACTGGGACCTGAACCTGGGACCTCCCATGTGGTAGGCAGGTGCCCAACTGGTTGATCCCCATATCTGCTTCCCCACAAGGTCTTTAAGATATTTTCCTACATTTTGTTCTAGTAGTTTTATGGTCCTGGCATTTATATTTAGATCTTTGATCCATTTTGAGTTGATTCTTGTATAGGAAGTGAGATAGGGATCCTCTTTCATTCTTTGGTTATAGATATTCCGTTCTCCCAGCACCATTTTTTGAAGAGACTGTTTTGTCCTATTAACATGGACTTGGTAGGTTGGCCATACAAGTGAGGGTCTATTTCTGGACTCTCAATTCTATTCCACTGATCAATGTGTCTATCTCTATGCCAATACCCTGCTGTTTTGACCACTGTAGCCTTGTAAGATGTTTCAGGCAGTGAAATTCTTCCCATGTTACTCTTCTTTTTTAGAATGCATTTTGGCGAAGCAGATGTGGCTTAGGCCAATCAGGCTGAGCTCCCACCTAGCGCATGGGAGGTCCCAGGTTCAGTTCCCAGTGCCTCCTGGAGAAGATGAGCAAGACAGCCAGCTGGCATGATGGGCTGGCGCATCAAGTTGACACAACAAGGAGACACAAAGAGGAAGCACAATGAGAGAGACAACAAAGCAGGGAGTGGAGGAGGCTCAAGCAATTAAGTTCCTCTCTCTGACTCATGGGAGGTCCCAGGTGCCTCCTAAAGAGAAGAGAAGCAGACACAGAGAGCACACAGAGAATGGACAAGGGAGCAGACCACGAGTGCAAACAATGAGGGGGGGGTATAATTATAAATCTTTTTTTAAAAATGCTTTTGGCTATTTGGGTGCAATTTCCTTTCCAAATAAATTTGGTAATTGCCTTTTTTATTCTGTAAAGTAGGCTTATTGGACTTTTGATTGGTATTGCATTGAATCTCTAAATCAGTTGGGGTAGGATTGACATCGTCACGATATTTAGTCTTCCAATCCATAAATGTCTTTACACTTGTTTAGGTCTTCGTTGATTTCTTTTAGCTTTGTTTTGTAGTTTTCTGCACGTAGGTTCTGTACTTCTTTGGTTAAATTGATTCCTAGGTATTTGAGTCTTTTTGTTGCTATTATAAATGGAATTTTCTCCCTGATTTCCTCTCAGATTGTTCAATACTAATGTACAAAAACATTACTGATTTTTGCATGCTGATCGTGTATCCTGCCCTTTGCTGAACTCATTTATTAACTCTAGTAGCTTTGTTGTAGACATTTCAGAATTTTCTAAATATAAGATCATGTCATCTGCAAATAGCGAGAATTTTACTTCCTCTTTTCCTATTTGGATACCCTTAGTTTTTTTTCTTGTCTAATTGCTCTAGCTAGAACTTCTAGTACAATGTTGAATAACAAGTGACATTGGGCATCCTTGTCTTGTTCCCAATCTTAGAGGGAAAGCTTTCAACTTTTTCCCATTGAGTACAATGTTAGCTGTGGGTGTTTCATATATACTTTTTATCGTATTGAGGAATTTTCCTTCTATTCCTATCTTTTGAAATGATTTTATCAAGAAAGGATCCTGGATTTTGTCAAATGCCTTTTCTGCATTGATTGAGATGATCTTGTGGTTTTTTACGTTGTTTGTTAATGTGATGTACTACGTTGATTAATTTTCTTATGTTGAACAGCCTTGCATACTAGGACTAAACCCCACTTGATCATGATGTATAAATTTTTTGATATGCTGTTGGATTCAATTTGCAACTATTTTATTGAGAATTTTTTATCTATGTTCATTAGAGAGATTGGTCTTTAATTTTCTTTTCTTGTAGTGTCTTTATCTAGCTTTGGTATTATGTGTTGGGTTATTTTCTCTCCTCATCAATTTTTTGGAAGAGTTTTTTTTTTTTAAAGATTTATTTATTTATTTAATTTCCCCCCTCCCCAGTTGTCTGTTCTCTGTGTCTATTTGCTGCGTCTTGTTTCTTTGTCTGCTTCTGTTGTCGTCAGCGGCACGGGAAGTGTGGGCGGCGCCATTCCTGGGCAGGCTGCACTTTCTTTCGCGCTGGGCAGCTCTTCTTACAGGTGCACTCCTTGCGCATGGGGCTCCCCTACGCAGGGGACACCCCTGCATGGTGCGGCACTCCTTGTGCACATCAGCACTGCGCGTGGGCCAGCTCCACACGGGTCAAGGAGGCCCGGGGTTTGAACCGCGGACCTCCCATGTGGTAGACGGACGCCCTAACCACTGGGCCAAGTCCGTTTCCCCTTTTTGGGAGTGTTTAAATAGGATTGGTGTTAATTCTTTTCACAGAATTGGTAGAATTCACCTGTGAAGTCATCTGGTCCTGGACTATTCTTTGTTGGGAGATTTCTGATGATGGATTCAATCTCTTTAAATGCAATTGTTGTGTAAAGTTCTTGTATATCTTGTAGCATGACTGTAGGTTGTTTGTGCATTTCTAGGAATTTGTCCATTTCATCTAGGTTGTCCTGTTTGTTGACATAGAGTTTCTCACAATATCTTCTTATAATCCTTTTTAGTTCTGTGGGGTCAGTAGTAACCTCTCCCCTCTCATTTCTGATTGCATTTCTTTTCTTTTCTTTTCTTTTTTAAGATTTATTTATTTATTTCTCTCCCCTCCCCCCCCACCCCGGTTGTCTGTTCCCTGTGTCTATTGGCTGCGACTTGTTTCTTTGTCCGCTTCTGTTGTTGTCAGCAGCACGGGAATCTGTGTTTCTTTTTGTTGCATCATCTTGTGTCAGCTCTCCGTGTGGGCGGCCCATTCCTGGGCAGGCTGCACTTTCTTTCACGCTGGGCAGCTCTCCTTACGGGGCGCACTCCTTGTGCATGGGGCTCCCTCATGCGGGGACAGCCCTGCATGGCACGGCACTCCTTGTGCACATAAGCACTGTGTATGGGCCAGCTCCACACGGGTCAAGGAGGCCCGGGGTTTGACCTCCCATGTGGTAGACAGACGCCCTAACCACTGGGCCAAGTCCATTTTCCTGCATTTATTTTCATCTTCTCTCTTTTTTTCTTTATTAGTCTAGCTAGGGGGTAACCAATTTTATTGATCTTCTCAAAGAACCAGATTTTGGTTTTGTTGATTTACTCTATTTTTTGTTGTTGTTCTCGATTTCATTTATTTCTGCCCTAATCTTTATTATTTCTTTCCTTCTGCTTGCTTTGGGATTGGTTTGCTGTTCTTTTTCTAGTTTCTCTAGTTGTTGAGTTAAATCTTTGAGTTTATCTCTTTCTTCTTTTTTAATATAGGCATTGAAGGCTGTAACTTTCCCTCTCAAGACTGCCTTCACTGTATCCCATAAGTTTTGAAAAGTTGTGTTCTTGTTTTCATTTGTCTAAATTTATTTACTGGTTTCTTCTTTGACCCACTGGTTATTTAGGAATGTGTTGTTTAGCCTCCATGCATTTGCAAATTTACCTCTTTCCTGTCTATTATTGATTTCCAGTTTCATTCCATTATGATCTGAGAAGGTGCTTTGTATAATTTCAATATTTTTATGTATACTGAGAGCTGCATTGTGCCCTAACGTGGTCTATCCTGAAGAAAGATCTGTGGGCACTTGAGAAGAATGTGTAACCTGCTGAGTTTGGATGCAACATTGTGTATATGTCTGTTAGGTCTAACTTTTTTATCATACTGTTCAATTTCTTTGTTTCCTTGTTGATCTTCTGTCTAGTTGTTCTATCTAATGATGTGAGTGGAGTGTTGAAGTCTCCAATGATTATTGTAGAGGTGTCTATTTCTCCCTTCAGTTTTGCCAGAGTTTTTCTCATGTATTTTGGGGCATCCTGGTTAGGTGTCTAGATATTTATGACTATTAGATCTTCCAGGTGGGCTGTCCCTTTATTAATATATAATGGCCTTCTGTATCTCATAACTTTTTTGCATTTAAAGTCTGTTTTGTCTGATATTAGTATAGCTACCCCTGCTCTTTTTTGGTTACTATTTACTATGTGTAGTATCTTTTTCCAACTTTTCACTTTCAGCTGGTTTGTATGCCTGGGTCTAAACTGACTATATGCTTGTGAGCAGCATATGGATGGCTCATTTTTTTTTAATCCATTCTGTCAGCCTATATCTTTTGATTGGGGAGTTTAATCCATTCACATTCAATTATATTACTATAAATACATTACTTACTTCCACCATTTTATTCTTTGGTTTTCATATGTCATATGATTTTGTCTTTCTACTCTCATTTATCCTTCCTGCTATTGTTTCTTCTATACTTTCCTCCAAGCCTCTCTCTCCTGTCTTTTTCTTTCAGGCTCTAAGACTTCCTTCAATATTTTCTTAAAAGGTATAACTTTTTTTGCAAATTCTCTTAGTTTCTGTTTGTTTGTGAATATTTTATACTCACCTTCATATTTGAAGGACAATTTTGCTGGATAAAGAACTCTTGGCTAGCAGTTTTCCTCTTTCAGTATCCTAATTTTATCATACCACTGTCTTCTCGCCTCCATGGTTTCTGATGAGAAATCTACACTAAGTCTTACTGGGCATTCCTTGTATGGGATGGTTTGCTTCTCCTTGGCTGCTCTCAGAATTTTCTCTTCATCTTTGAAATTTGCAATTGTGAGTAGTACATGTTTTACAGTAGGTCTGATCAGATTTATTCTGATTGGGGTACAGTGCACTTCTTGGACATGTGAATTCATCTCTTTCATGAGAGTTGGGAAATTTCAGCTATTATTTCCTCAAATACTCTTTCTGCCCCTTTTCCCTTCTCTTCTCCTTCTGGAACTCCCATAACACATATGTTGTTGCATTTCATGTTATCATTCAACTTCCTGAGCCCCTCTGCCCAATTTTTTCCATTCTTTTCTCTCTCAATTTTAGCTGATCTGTATTCGATATTACTTATTCTTTCTTCTATCATTTCAATTCTGCTTTTGTATGCCTCTAATGTGTTTTTCATCTCACCTATTTGTCTTTCATTCCCATGAGCTCTGTTACTTTTCTGTTCAGGATTTCAAACTCTTCTTTGTGGTCACTCAGTGTCTTCCTGATGTCAATTATCTCTTTAGCCATATTGTCTTTCAACTCATTAATTTGATTTTCTAAATTTGTGTGCATCTATTTAATTAGTTGTCTCAAATCCTGTGTCTCTTCTAGGGCTTTGATATATTCCTTTTCTTGGACGGTGTCTTCCATTTTCTTAGAATGACTCATAATTTTTTTGATGCTGTCTAGGCATCTGATTAAGATGGTGTTTTACTCAGATGCTCAATTTCTTTCTCTTTCTTAGGCATTTAATGGTGGGAGCCTCTATGTTACTGCTGTTCTTTGATTATTGGTTCAACCTGGGTCATTAGGATTGCCCTGTTAATTGGTCAAAACTGGGCTCTGTACCCAGTAATGGGTTGCAGACCCGCTTCCTAGGGCCTTGGGGAGGGAGGCTATAAACTTTATAGTATAAAGGCCAGAAAAAGCCTCTCTCACTTATTTACTTTCAATTTTCTCACATGCACTTCCTTAGTCCACCAGCAGATGGTGCTCTTTGGCAGCCCTCTCAGTTCAATGCCTGGTCAGAGAGTGTTGCAACACAGGCCAGATCAATGTGATAGAGGATCCTGCCTGGAGGCCAAGAACCTCGTAATTCAAACTTTCTCAGACACAGTTCTCCAGCCTTCTCTGGTAGCCCCCTCCCTTTTCCCGGGTAGGAAATAATTACTGCCTTCTGCATCCCCAACAATCAGTCCCAGTTAGTAGAGAAGGAGATTCGGAGGGTCAGAGTTCTTTAGTCCCAGGTCTCTTTAGTCCCTTGCTGACTCCCAGGGCAAACAACACCCAGGCTGGAGGGGCTGGTGGGACACAGCCAACCAAATCTGTGGGTCAAAAACTGATCAGGCGTCTCAGGGGCCCAAGAATTCTCCAGTGTCTTCAGTGCGGGGAGGAGGCTGGCAGCAGCAGCCCCTGGTTTCAGCTCCGTTTCGCCATCGTGATTCCCCTCCTTTGTCCCTCTCTTCTGGGCGGTGTCCAACCTTCACGTGGTGTCCTAAACCCTATGAGATCCTCTTCCAGGCCGTTTCTGCCTGTCCTCTAGCTATTTTTCTGGAAGAGAAGAGAGTCCCATGTCTTTCTAGTCCCCCATCTTCCTGGAAGTCCTCCCTCTCCACTCAATCCATTCGGTTAAGGTGGGGTTGACTTTAGGTAGGCACAGGACTTGCATCCCAAGCATTCCATTCCCCGGGCCAAGGGTGGACACTTAATCCAGTCCAAGCTGGAGTCATACAGTGAAATTTGCCAAGACCATTGGACAAAAGATGCCCGCTTACCTGATGAACCTGAACAAGGGAAAATGTGAGGCAGGAGCTGCTGCAGCCTTCTTGTCACCAGGAAGAGAGCCCATCTGAGTTGAGAAATAACATAGAGGGAGGAAAACCAGGTAATGCTGAGAGAGAGAAACTAGGGGCTGGTGGTATCATTTGAGCTCCTTGGCCAAGCTATAATTGAACCTATAACTACTCCTGCTTTCCAGCTATGTGAGCCAATCATTTTCTTTTTATTTCAACAAGTTTGGGTTGAGTTTTCTGTCATCTGTAATCAAAAATCCTGATGGACTCCAGTGTGTGCTAGACATGTATAGGGAGAGGATACAAATATGAACAAGAAGCAGTCCCTCCTCTCAAGGATCTAACAGTAGAGTGAGATTAACACAGACCTGAAATCATAATTAAAATGCAACTTGACAATTACTGTAATAAATGTAAGAACCAAGTGTCAGTGGGCCCTAGAAAGGAAGCGATAACCTATAGTTTATCTGTCTGCAGAGAGTTCAGGGGTACTATTCATTGGGAAGTCAGACCCGAGAAGAGTCACCAGCCTCTCTCGGGGCACTGCAGGGCAGACAGATGTGGGTTTCCCTTCCCAGTGCACCGCCGATCTGTCCAGCTCCCCTTCCAATCAGACTTGGTAGGGGTTTAATTGCTTTGGATTGATTTTCGCCGCTGGTGCTTTCCGCACCCCCAGCCCAGGGGCCAAGAGAGATTGGACCCATCAGGGGAGGGTCCCCACCGACAACGGCAAAACCAGCCGGGGGTGGAGATGATTAAACGAGTTTTAAAATCACCGTCCCCGAGTAAACCTAGGATGTGAGCAGGCATTCTGTGAAATGGCGATCCCAGCAACGACAATCACAGAAGCCATCGTTTGTGCTCCCTTTATGTCAACATCGGGCACTTTATGTATATTCCAGGTCAGTCTCAGCTCTGCACACCAGGACATGGGACCAATGTAACTGGTTATTTATCACTGGCACAGTGCATGGGCCTTTTTGGATGTTCATTATTTATATTGTCCCTCCTGCAGAGTCATTTGATCCTCATGACTAGACTGTGAGGCAGGTGCTCGGTTGTAAAATATTGTACCCATTTTACAGATAAGAGAGTAAGTTTTTTTTTTTGTTTTTTTTTTTTAATTTAATTTCCCCCCCCTCCCCTGGTTGTCTGTTCTTGGTGTCTATTTGCTGCGTCTTGTTTCTTGTTTCTTTGTCCGCTTCTGTTGTCGTCAGCGGCACAGGAAGTGTGGGCGGCGCCATTCCTGGGCAGGCTGCTCTTTCTTTTCACGCTGGGCGGCTTTCCTCACGGGCGCACTCCTTGTGCGTGGGGCTCCCGCACGCGGGGGACACCCTTGCATGGCACTGCACTCCTTGCGCACATCAGCCCTGCGCATGGCCAGCTCCACACGGGTCAAGGAGGCCCGGGGTTTGAACCGCGGACCTCCCATATGGTAGACGGACGCCCTAACCACTGGGCCAAAGTCCGTTTCCCCAAGAGAGTAAGTTTTAAGTGAGCCACCCAGCGGGAAAGGGACAGAGCTGGGACTTCATCTTAGGGAGGTCTTGTTGATCCCATGGTCCCGTTTACGCAGGAAAGAGCCATTTTCCGTAGCAGGATCTTTGGTCCCTTCTTTGCAGCTGCTAAGTGGTGGGTGCCTGCTTTGAGATCTCGGTGTTAGTGGTGTCTTCAGGGGCAGTCCCACAGAGCTAGAACGTGGAGTGGGGGCTGGGGGAGGGAAGCAGCTGGAGGGTGGCCAGGTTCATTCGTTCTTTCTTTCACTCATGATTTCACTCCTTCATCCCGCTAGGAGGCTACCGTTGTGTAGCTGTTACAAGCAGCCTTGGGTCCAGATGGGAGAAGTCAGCTAGACTCAGTGAGGGCAGATTCTACAACCGTCTTGCTCACCACCATCTCTCCAGCATGGGGCGCATGCCTGGTCCATAGTAGGTGCTCAGTAAACACCTGTCCACTGTGTGAATAAGGACGACGGGCAGCCCAGAGATGACTCGAAGGACTTACTTTCCCTCTGCCTCGTTTTCCTAAGCATAGACAGTCTCCAGCGCAGGACAAGCTCAGGCTTAAAGGAAGTGTCAGGACAGCTGGAACCTCCCTTGGCAGGGCAGGTGTTAACTCCAGGATGAGTTACGACGGAGAAGTGAGGAGAGTTGGAAATGCAGTTTCAAGAGGCTGTTTCAACAGCAGTTCCCGGAAGGAATTCACAAAGATGGTACAGAGTGGGCTCATTACAGCCCTAACTCTTTGAGGTTGAAATGGCAGCAGAAGCAAGGCAGCAGGTGCTTTTATTTTTAACCCCACCCCCCAGCAACTGGCAGCACCTGGCAGGCGGCAGTGCAGGTTGGAGTGGGGTTCAGGGAGCCCGGAGTGAGGGGTCAGCATCAGCACGACGTGTGTTTCGGTGTCAGGGACCAATTCAGGCCCCAACCGCTGGTCCTCTGGATGGGAACTCATTTGTCAATAGGACTTTGTGAAATGTCGTCAGTTATGGGGCGGCGGGGACAAACTGATTGCTGGTGGCACTTAGTTCAGCGTGGGAGAAGTCCTGATAAAAAGAGGAGATCGAGCACAGAGGAAGCCACGGGAGCAGCCGGAAGCTGGACGCCAACAGACCTCGGAGGAGAAAGGAGAAGACGCCGCCAGGTGCACTGCCCTGTGCCAGCAAAACCAAGGAGCCCCGAAGCTTGCCGACCAGCCAGAAGGTGCCGACCCCGGGAGGAAGCCCGCCTTCTAGCCCCTGACACCGGGGACCCCTCCGTTCCTGTTGTTAAGTCAGCCCACGTGCGGCATTTGTTGTAGCCACTGGGAACCGAGAACACTCTGCGCCTCTGCCTTCCCACGTGTGAAATGCATGACAATATCCCCTGGCCCAGGTGCGGCGCTGGGAGATGCACAGGAGCTCCCGGCTCATACCAGCGCCCTGGCGTGTGAACGTTGGGTGCTAACTGCTGCCGTGTTACCCGGTGCAGTCCTGGGCACAGCAGAGGAGCATGTCGTTTGTCAGAGCCAGTGGCAAACCACACATGCCGTTTCTTCCAGGAGCTCTTTCTCCCTCCCAAATGTATCGACGTGCACAGCAGGACATCAGCTGGCACCCGGCGCAAGGATTCCAGGCGGGCAGGGGGACCTTGGACTCCCCCCACCCCCATCCTGAGATCGGGAACGCCTTTCTCAGCACCAAATACCACGTTCCGGAGATGCCAGAGGAACAGACTTTTCCAGAGGACAGTGGATGCGGCACTTGCCTGTATGAAAATAGATTGCCCTGGGACTGGAGGAGCTAATGAAGATGATAATTAGAATTGCTCATTAGGACCTGTCTTCCAAAGTTCATCTGCGCTTTTAATAGAATCTACAACACATCTGCTTAGCAGGGATGACAGATTTTCTTGATTTGGTGCATTTTAAAACCAGATCTTTGCGCCCTGGCTCCTTCCCGGGTCTCCACCCCGCACCCCCCCTCCCATCTCTGCCATCTGCTGCTGAGCCTTCCCCCCTGCTGGGGAGCTTGCCATCTCCACCAGCAAACACCATTCTTCTTGCAGGAGACCCCCAGGCCGGAGTGGCGGCTGGTCCCCCAGCTCTGAATTCAAGAGCCTCCTAGAACCCCCCCTTCTCCCTCCCTAGCTGCGTCACCCTTCTGTCTGTTTCTCACGCATGCCCAGCTCTCTCCCGACTCCGTGCCCTCGCCTGCTCTGTTCCCTCTGCCCGGGGCTCCCTTCCAGCCCCTCCCAGCTCCTCTCCTGCGCCATCCCCATGTCACCTGTCCAGCTCCTGCTTGCCCTTAAGAGCTCGGGTCAGACGAGGCGCCTTCTTGGTGTCCCGCAGCCTGGCACGTCCCTCCCAACGCTCACCACACGGTATCCTGACTGCGCGCCCATGTCCAGCCTCACCACTAGGTCGCAGGTTTGGGGAGGGCAGCACCGCTGTGGGTCTTGTCTACCGGCGTGTCCCTTGGGCCTGGAACTGTCCCCGGCATTGAATAGGCACTTGGGAGATACCTGTGTGCCAGGAATAGAGTTTAGCAGCCTTCCTGGCAGCTGCTGGCTGTGCCGTGAGCTCTGCCGCCTCCTGCCAGAGACAGCAGCTGCCACCTCTGACTTTCTGACTTTGCGCCAAAACTTCTGGGGCTCAGATCCCAGTGGAAGGAGTGCCCTGGTCAGCTGAAAACCCCAGCCAATGACACGTGTTACCGCCACGGGGCAAGGTCCCTGTGTGGCCGGCGCCCTGCCCCCTGCACTCCTCCTTTGCATGTAGGCGATGCCTTAATGCCTAACTTTTTTTTTTAAGATTTATTTATTTATTTCTCTCCCCTTCCTACCCCCCAACCCCAGTTGTCTGTTCTCTGTGTCTATTTGCTGCATTGTCTTCTTTGTCCGCTTCTGTTGTTGTCAGCGGCACGGGAATCTGTGTTTCTTTTTGCTGCGTCATCTTGTTGTGTCAGCTCTCCGTGTGTGTGGCGCCATTCCTGGGCAGGCTGCACTTTCTTTCGCGCTGGGCGGCTCTCCTTACGGGGCGCACTCCTTGTGCGTGGGGCTCCCCTACGCGGGGGATACCCCTGCGTGGCACGGCACTCCTTGCGCGCATCAGCACTGCGCATGGGCCAGCTGCACACGGGTCAAGGAGGCTGGGGGTTTGAACCGCGGACCTCCCATGTGGTAGGCGGCCACCCTATCCACTGGGCCAAGTCCACCGCCATTAATTCCTAACTTATTTAGAGCAGGTGACCCCAGCTGGGCTAGAGCCCCCTCCCCAGCCCCTTAAGGTCCTGGCAGACAGGGCCTATTTCCATCTCATCATCCTCGTATCCCTGGAGACCGACACGGAGTTAGCACACAAGAATTGGTTGCCGGACAGGAAAATGCACTTGATCCTAAAATTGCTGAACTCTGGAGGGTCAAAAAGGCCTTCCGGCCCCTCTGCCTGGCTCCGTGCGCATCGGCACATCTAACCCAAGGCAGGGACGTCGCACTGGCCAGGGGCTGGGGGCAGATAATGGTCTGTGGACGAGATGAGGGATGGGCATGCTGGAGAAGAGCAGCGCTGTTACCGCGGTTTAAACTTGGATTTGAAAAGACCTCGTGGAAGGCGGAGCTGAGTGAGGACAGCTGCTCCTGCTCCCACGGTGGACTTTGGACCTTGCAGCGCTGGTCTCTTGTCCTGGGCTGAAACACCTTGGCCACGGCCCAGACGGGACACTCTATGTGCCCCGGAGCCCCCCGGAGCGTAGCAGCCCCCATTGGCGGAGCACAGAAACCTGGCTTCTCTCCCCCCGCCCCTTCGCAGGTTTGTTTTTCATGAGATCTGCGAGAGCAGGAAGATTTATTCTGCACCAAGATGGCAAGTGGGTGGAGAGGGAACGGAGACCAAGCAGCCCTGGGCACAAATCAGGGGACAGAAATAGAAAGTAGGTGCCACTCGGCTCCCCAGGGCCCCCACTCCGCTCGATGGTGGAGTCACTCTTGGCATCCAGGGCTCTCCTTCCACTTCCCGGGCTCCCGCCTGTGCAGGTACCTCTCTGTGCCTCAGTTTCCACCTCTGCAAAATGGGGAGACTGCTAGCATCCGTCTCACCAGGGCGTGGAGAGGATCACATCCGTAACACATGGCCATCCCTCGACCGATGTTTATGTCGCCGATGAGCACGGCGGTCGCAGTGCCAAGTGCCTTCTTCGGGCTCTGATTTGTGTTGGCTCCACTGGGGGGTCTTTGCAGACCTCCAGAGCCCGGGGGCAGGGGTGGCCGGCAGGTAGGTCAGCTGTGGGTCAGTGGTCCCTGGCCCTGGGCTCCCGTGTTGCCGCGGCTCTGGACTGGGCTCAGGCAGGTGGAGACATGGTCCCACGGATGGGTAGACGGGCGCGGACAGAGTGACGTCACGTGAGCACAGCCAGCGCTGGGCCCAGGGCCCCTGGACAGGACCTGTTTTTAGGAGCCCCCACCCCCAAAACGGCTGGCTTTGCCCTGCTACCGCTCATCGCCGCGCTGCCGGGAGCCAGCTTGGTTTCCTAGGGCTCTCCCAGAGTGGGAGGCGGGAAGGCGGGGGTCCCCTGGAAGGCAGGGGTCCCCTGGAAGGCAGGGGTCCCCTGGAAGGCAGCTGCTGGAGGTCACAGGCCAGCAAGGGGGGCTCCTCGGAGGGAGGCACTGCTCCTCGCCTCTCTCCCGGCTTCTCTTGGCTTCCGGCCATTCTTGGGGTCCCTTGGCTTGTGGCCCCTTCACTCCAAACTCTACCCCCGCCACCACATGGCCTTCCCCCCTGCGTGTCCCCATGTCCCCCCCTCTTCTCTCCAGGACTCCCGTTGTGACCTCATCTCAGCGAGTTCCATCTGGGCAGACCCTGTTTCCAAACAGGCTCTCAGTCCGAGTTTCCGGGTGGCCGAGCATTTGGAGGGGACTCTCCACTCAGAGAGCCAGGCGCGCTCCCAACCCTTCCCCCAGGACAGGAGCCGCTTCATAGATGAGGAGCTGACCCTGACCCCAGAGCCCAAACTCCTGACCCCGTGCTGGTGGGCACTGCTCCAAGTGGATGTCTAACCGTTGCCTGGAAGCGTGGGGATCCAGAACATCCCGACAGACCACGAAGGGGTCCAGGGGTTCTCCCAGGGGCCTCGCCGCTGCACAGCCTGCCCGAAACGGGGCCGAGAAGCGAGATCCGAATGGGGGGCACCCAGTCTGCTCAGTTTTCCTTCCCTCGTTCCTGCATCTCCCCTGTCCCATCTTGAGGGTCCTGGTGGTCTTGTTGGTATCAAAGAGATGCTGAGCAGGAAGCCAGGTTCCCGGCAGCAGCTCGGGATGTCCCCGTCGCGGGAACGCCGTCCCGCCCGCGTGGCCTCCGCGTCCTGCCCCAGCCGCAGCTGGGGTCGCAGCGTCCCCCGGCCCTTCCCACGCCTGCCCAGGGCCTGCCTCTCCTGGCGCCTCCGGTTTGTTGCTTCTGATCTCCACTTGCTTTCTGGACGGTCTCAGGCTTTCCCAGCCTCTGAGGCTGTTCTCCCCCCCGTGTGAGCCCTTCCTGTGTGAGCTCCGTTCAGGGCAGACCCTGGACTCTTCAAGGAGCCGGGCCACGGGAGCCGCAGACACACAGCCCGCGTGGCCCCGATCACAGGCATGGGCCGGACACTAGCCGTGCTCTGAGTCATCAGGACGTGCGGCTGGGGCCTCACACCTTTCGGCGAGTTCTGTGATTTTACGTCTTCATCTCGGATAGTGCTTTCAGCGGAGCAGAACACGACGTGGGGCCCGCGGATGTCGCAGCCCCTAGACTGTTTCCAGCTCACGGCTAAGAGGGTCTTTCAGCATCCCAAGGAGAGAAATACTGATTTTGATTGGGTTCGAGGGGCGGAAAGTGGCCGTGTGCCTCGGTCTCTCACTAATCGATACTCCCAGGCGCTGGCTGTGGGTAATGTTTGAGCGCTTGCGTCTGCTCTCCTTCGTGTTGGCAGAGCACAGGCTTTCGGGTGAGTCTCCCTTCGTTTTGCAGCGACTGTGAGGGGCAAGTTTAATTAGCGTGCAGACCTGCTGGAAAATCCAGCTATTAAGAGCCTCACTCCGTGCGGCGGCTGTGGGTGGGGACAGCCTCCCACCCTTGGCCGCTTCCTTCCCGCTACCGCCCAACACACGCCCCAAGATGCTCAGAGAAAGCAAGAGGAGTGAGAAAAATCAAAGGGCGAAGAGAAAGTTACGGTTGTTGCCCATTGAGATGGAGACCCGGGGTCTCATCTCTGAAAAATTCCAGGATCTATACAGACTTGGGGCTGACCTCAGGCTCCTTGGTTTTGACCCTCAGGTTGGGACCTTCTTCTATTCAGAAGCAAAGGACCACAGGCCTCAGAGTTAAGATAAATGGAGGGTTGAGTCCCAGCCCCACTTCTTCCTTGCTGTGTGACTTTGATCAAGTGGCTTAACTTCTCTGGTCCTCAGTTTCCCTATCCGTAAAATGAGCTGTTTGCAGGGGCTCCCTCATGAGTTGCTGTGATGCTTAAACAGAGAGCTCTGGCCATGGCTCGGGGATTGGCAGGTGGTCAGTTCTCACGCCAGGACGGTGGCCGGGAGGGCTCTGTGACGGTGGCTGTCATTTGGGCGCGTTGTTCTCCATAGTACACACACGAACATCCACGCCGCGGCCAAGTGCGCAGGAACTCTGAGCAGGCCCGGCCGCGCCAGTGATTTTAGACTCATCGTACCGGTGGTTTCGTCCCCATCCCTGGGGCCACACGATAACCCAGCAAGTTCACCCGAAGTTGGAGAACGGGGAAGGGCCTGGAGGCCTCCATCCACCCCGGCCTCAGCCAGGCCCTTTGTCCAGGCCCACCTGCTCCCCGCAGGCGGACGGCGCTCCACCTGCACCCGCGCCTGGGTGCGTCTCTCCTGACGTTGGGAGCCCCAGCGTCCAAGGTCGAGACCGGCCGAACATCGTGGTACCCGCACGTGACCACCTCTCGCTTCAGCGCTGCCACCTCCTCGCAGTGCTGTGGAGAGCAGGGCACAGCGCCCGCCATCGGTGATCCTCCAGGCCTCCCCTTTCTAGGCTTGGGGGAATCACCCAACCTCCATTCTTCTAGAATGTTCCACAGGGACACCCCCAGAGGCACCGCCTCTTCCTCTCCTCCAGCCTGATGCCTTCCTGGAGCACCCCATTTGAAGACCAGAGGCCAGGAGGGAGGCCCACCTGGGGTGTGCTCTGCAAGGCCGGGGGGCTGAAGGACACGGCCCTCTCTCGGAATGGGAAGGGAGGACTGGGGCGCCTTACAGATCTCTCTGGTCTGGTGTTCTCCAGCAGTGAAAACAAACGCAAATTATTTTCTCAGTAGGGCGGGCCACGCCTTTATTACTGTGAGCTTGTGACGGGAAAGGAGCGAGCTCCCTAGGCATCTCCCCCTCCTCCCGCGAGTCTGAGCCAAAGATTCCACCTGCAGTGAACCTGGGCTATCTCCCTGACTAACAGCGTGCACACGTGTGTGTGCGTGTGCAGGTGTGTGTGCACGTGTGAGGAAGGGGGTCCTGAGGCTGCTATTTGTAAGCTCTTTGATTTCATTCATTCGCTCGGTCTGGAGGATGCAGTACTCCAAGTGCGTAGACCTGAGTCACGTGCTCACACTCTCACCCCTGGAATCAGAGCGGAGTCAGCTCCAGCTGAGGCTCATGGACTGAGAGGAGGGGAAGGAGGGCTGACCAGAGAGAACGCGTGCTGTCACCAGAAGAGGCAGGTACTGTGCAGAGACAACGTGGCGGAGGCCATCTCTGGCAGGTGAACACCAAAGTTCCTGTACCAGATGCTCGGTTAAGGTCGAGTCCTCGGGGCCAGGCTCTTACACTGCCCTGCTTCTGAAGGAGCAACAGCCCTGGAAGCAGAAGGCCAGACCCCAGGCTGTGCTCCATCCCAGCTGGTTAGGAGAACTCCCCGGGTCTGTTTCCTTGTCTACAAAATGGGGAGTAATGACGACTCCAAAGGACAGGTGTGGCTCCGAGCTGTCCAGCAGGGCTTTCCCCCATGGTGGAAGCATCCTGAATCTATGCTGTCCCTTCTGGGATCCACGAGTCACAAGGAGCTGCTGAGCACTTGAGATGCGGTTGGTGCAACTGAGGAAGTGAATTTTTAACTTCATTTATTTAATTTATATTTATTTAATGTTAAATAGCCACATGTAGCTAGTGGCAACCCTACTATAAGGAGGATTCAATGGGATCAAGGATGTGAAATTGCTTTGTAAGCCATAAAGTGCAGTAAAAGGATACGCATTAACCTACCTAAATGTAAAACTCCACGGAAGGGGCCGGATGCCGTGTGGATAAGGCAGGATCATGCTCGTCATTACTGTAGCCACTTATCTCAGGGAGCCTATGCCTCAAAGACAGACTTTCTCACCACCTCCCTCCACACCTGAAAGGTTAATTCAGTGGAGTCCCATGAAACCATATGAACTGGCAATAAGAAATGATTGCATGAATGGTTGGATGGATGGGTAGATGGGTGGATGCAGAGATGGGTAGATGGGTGGCTGGATGGACTGATGGACTCATCTAGTCATTCCCCTGTCAGCAATTATTCATTGAGGATCTATTGTGCAGAAGGCATTATTCTAGCAGTTAGGGATAGAAAAATGAACAAGATGTACAAAGTCCTTACCTTCATGGAGATTATATTCTAAAGAGGGAGTCGGATCCTCTCTCCCAACATTTGCAGATCAGAAGGAGGAAGAGGATCCAGACAAGAAAACAAATAGATACAATCATCTCTGGTAGTGATAAGTCTTAAGAAGAAAAGAAAAGTGACACAGAGTCCTGGGGGGTTGCTATTTAGCAGAGGCTTGTTGGGGGGAGACTTCCTTGGCACTGGAATTTGAAAGCTTTGAATGAAGCGAGGGAGCAAGCCATGCCACCAGCCGAGGAGCAAACAGGGACGAGGAGGAGGCTGGTGCAGCAAGACTGGCGTGGGCCGGAGGAGAGTGGGAGGCATGCGGTGGGGACGGCAGTCGTTCCCAGGCTGCTGTTCGGCTTTGGTTTCCTCTGGGTTAACTGTGAAGCTGATGGTGGGTTTTGAGGAGCAGAGGGGTGGGATCTGACGTACGTTTAAGTTGTGTTAAAAATAGAACCTAGGGAAGAAAAGCAGAGACAGGAGACGAGTAAGGAGGCTAAATACAATAATACAGGCAAGAGATGGTGGCGGTTGGGACCAGGCAGGGAGAAGAACAAAGTGGGGAACTAACAGGGATTCAGACTCTAGTTGGAAGGTAGGGCCTCCAGAACTTGCTGATGGGGTAGGAGAACTTAGAAATGGATGGGATGTGGGGAGGATCACAAGAAAGGGTTGGATGTGGAGGAGAAGCACTTATAGATGGATTGGATGTGGACTAGGAGAAAAAAGAAGAGTCAAGGGTGACTCCAGGGAAGTACACTTGAGCAACTGGAAGGAATGCGTTACCATCTGTTGAGATGGAAAATACTGGGAGAAGAGCAGATTTTAGAGGGACTGACCTGGGGAGTTCACTGGGGGCACATTAAGTTTGAGATGTCTCTCTTTTTCTTTTTCAAAGATTTATTTTATTTATTTCTCTTCCCTCCCCACCCCCCCGCCCTTGTCTGCTCACTGTGTCCATTTGCTGTGTGTTATTCTGTGTCCACTTGCATTCTTGTTATGTGGCACCAGGAAACTGTGTCACTTTTTTTGTTGCGTCATCTTGCTGCGTCAGCTCTCCCTGTGTGCAGCGCCGCTCCTGGGTGGGCTGTGCTTTTTTCATGTGGGATGGCTCTCCTTGCAGGGCACACTCCCTGCACATGGGGGGCCCCTACATGGGGGATACCCCTGCGTGGCACAGCACTCCTTGTGCATGGCAGCACTGCGCGTGGGCCAGGTTACCACACGGGTCAGGAGGCCCTGGGTGTCGAACCCTGAACCCTCCATATGGTAGGCGGCCGCTCTATCAGCTGAGCCACAACCGCTTCCCTGAGATATCTCTTAAATATCCAAGAGTTTGGAATTCAAGATGAGGTCAGGGCTGATCATTTAAATTTGAGAGTTATCAATATAGAGATGGGATTTAAAGTCAAGACACCAAGCAAGCGAATAGGGACAGAAAAGAGATGAGACCTAAGGCTTTAGCTCTAGGGCCCTCCAACATTTGGAGATCAGGAGGAGGAAGAGAATCCAACAAAGGCTACTAAAAAGGAGCAGCTGGCAATGTCAGAAGAAATCAGGAGACGGTAAAGTACTAGAAGCCAAGTGTGTCAGGGAATAAGGAAGGATCAACTGTCAGATGCTATGAGGCCAGAAAACCATTGGATTTAACAATATGAAGGTCAATGGTGACCTTGAAATGTTTCAGAGGAACGGTGACCATAATCTCTGGCTGGCTGGCTGGCTGGCTGGAGAGCTGACTTAATACAGCTAATTGCAGCCTTCTCGTGCCTCTAATAGCAATTAGGCAAATGCTGCCTGACCCCCTGCATGCCAGGACCAAACACCATCTAGGCCAATCTTCTCCAAGCTCCCAGCTTTTAGGATCCAGCTCAGAAGTGCTGGTGTGACCCATGCTTACAGCAAGATTAGAATCTTGGCATCTCTTGATTTGATTATTCTTTTAATTACCCGTAATGCTCTCAGTTGAATTTTTTCTCTTTTAAGGGTTGAGAAGGGAAAGAAAGGGAAGCAAATGAGAGAAGAAACTAGCTGCAGGATACTGAATTTACTCAGTTTCGTATTTCCACTTGCCAAACTGTTGCTCTGCCAAGTCTCCTTCCTTTCTGGGAGAGCATATTTGCGGAGCCAGCCACCTCTGCAAGTGGGCATCCCTGGTGACGCTCTGCTTTAAAGTCAAGCGGGGAAAGGTTTGACATGCGTTTGTGTAAGTTGTGGCTGGAGAGTTAGAGCCTTGCTATAAAGTGGTATTTATCTTTTCATGCGTCTGCTTGGCTGTCGGTATCGCTCACTGGGCGAGCACGGAAGCGGGAGCGCAGCCATTCCGCCTGCCTGGCATGACCCTTGATTTGGGGGACGGGTGGTAAGAAAGGCCTGTCTCCAACAAAGCAGTCTCTCCCTTCTCCCAGTTACGGAAAGCAGGTTGCCTAGGAGCGCGAGGCTTCCTCAGACCAGGCTTCCTTCCAGGCTGTGCTGGAGACTGCACCTCTGGGCTCACGAGAGCCAAGGGTTGTATTTTCCGGAATTTGGTGAACCTCCCATTGGAAGCTTGACATTGATGATGGTGATAGAAATTGGCAGCCACCACGAATCGGGGCTCCAGAGCTGCTGGTTAAAAATTTACCAGCACACCAGGGAAGGGGGCCTCTGGGGTCGCTGGGAAGAGCCGTCTAAGGAATGTTCTGCTTTCCTGGAAGGGAAGAGATTTCAGCCGCAAAAACAAGATGCTCAGGAAGCTGCAGTCCCCCGCAGATTTCACCGTTGACACCCCCTGCTTCGTGCTCCGCCCGGCAGCAGTGTAATGGGGGAGATGTCCCTCCTGCCAATGTGAAGATTAAAAGCAGTGGTTTCCTGAGGAGAGGAAGGAGGAGGAAAGCAAAACAAGCTGAGGGGGGGTGGTCCTAACAGCCATTAGGACCGCACCCCGTTAGGGCGCCACAGAGGCAAGAAACAATAAACGAGGAGCCAGCTTTATGGAGTTGTCAGCATTGTCAGTTCCCCGTTCCCCATCTGATTGGCACAATCACTGCCTCTGTTGTCACCTGTCCAATTTCCGACCCTGTGGTAGCTGAGTTTATTACACGCACAAATACAGTGAGTAGCCGGGATAGCATTGGTGATAGCGGCTGCTGCAGGCTGGTATTGGTGCAAGCCGGGGAGGGGCTCAGGCAGGTGATTAAACATGGCTGGGGCAATAGAGCAGAGAAACAACTGGGAGGACACACCTTATGTCCTACCACACAGGTAGGAGCTGGAGCTTCCAACCATGACTTCCCTTTGTAGGGGCAGGAAGCAGACACCGAGTAGTAGAGCAGTTAAGGTGGGAGAGGGGAGGGCACTGGAGGCAGATGGCCTGAGTTCAAGTCTGGCACTTCCACTTACAAGCTCTGTAACTGGAGCACGTTTCTTGCCTTTTCTGTGTATTTTAGTGTGTCCATCTATAAAATGAAGTAATAATGATGAAGATGGTGATGATGATGACAATAGTACCAAAAAGAATAACATTTGTAAGGAACGCCGAGTAATCTAAGCAAAGCACTTAGAACAAGGACTTAGTAAACGTTAGCCTTTTTGCAGCTAGGCATGCTTAGGTTTGGAAAAACCATATCTTACCATTTAAGATACTGCCAAGCCATTTGCTCTGAAGAGTAAATAAGCCTTCAGGCAAGTTGAAACCAACCTGTATTAGTCAGACGTCATTCAGGTGCCCGTGAGAAGAACTCAGAGCAAACTGCTTAAGAATGAAAGAATGGGAAGGGAAGAAAAAGCAATAGATACTGGCTCCAGTGATTGAAAATGAAAATCCTCGGGAAACAGACTTGGCACAAAGGATAGGGCGTCCGTCCACCACATGGGAGGTCCACGGTTCAAACCCCGGGCCTCCTTGACCCGTGCGGAGCTGGCCCATGCGCAGCGCTGATGAGTGCAAGGAGTGCCGTGCCACGCAGGGGTGTCCCCCGCGTAGGGGAGCCCCACGCGCAAGGAGTGTGCCCTGTAAGGAGAGCCACCCAGTGTGAAAGAAAGTGCAGCCTGCCCAGGAATGGCACCGCACACACGGAGAGCTGACACAACAAGATGACGCAACAACAACAAAAAACACAGATTCCTGTGCCACTGACAACAACAGAAGCAGACAAAGAAACAAGACGCAGCAAGTAGACACAGAGAACAGACAACCAGGGTGGGGGGAGGGGGGGAGGAAGGGGAGAGAAATGAATAAATCTTAAAAAAAATAAAATAAAATAAAATGAAAATCCTTCAGGAATCACTGGATCCAATGGTTGAAAGTACCAGGGTGGATCCATCAGGCTTGGCTGGATCCGGGAGTTCAAGCACTGTCATTACACACTCTTGTGCTTTCCTCCCCACCAGTGGCTCTGCTTCCCTTTGTGTCCTGGCCCCGTTCTATCCTACTGAGGAAGCGTGCCTTCACGTGGCTGGAGAAAATGGTCACAAGCACCATCCTTACACCTTGGGATTTCCAGGGAGCAGAAGCTCTGGAAAAAGGCCCCAGGAAGACCCTGGTTGGTCACCCTGGGTCACACGGTCATCCCTGAGCCAATCACAATTGGCAGAGGAATAGGATGCATCATAGACCTGAGCCACAGGCCAGTCCCTGGGTGAAAGGTTAAGGAGTGGGATCAACTCCACCCAACCCAGCCCACAAGAAGGGGAAGGGGTGGCTCTCCAAAAGGGGAGCATAGAACAGGCACACAACCCAGGCTCACCACCGGCCTCTGGAAGCTCTGACAGCTGGAGTTTAAGTCCTGGCTGCACTGCATCCTAGCTGGGCCACCTAGAACAACGTTATTTCTCCTCTTCGCGCTTCAGTTTCTTCATCTGTAATGTGGATAATGGTAGCACCTACTTCACACGACTGTCGAGGACACAAGGAGTCCATGCACGCAATCTGCTCAGAACAGTATTTGACACTTGAGGAATAAATGATCCATCAGTGCCGTAATTATATGACATTCTTCACAAATATCCTACAAGTACTTTCATTAATTCAAGAAATATTTTTGGGTCTGATACATGCCAGGCCCCAGGGGTAAAATAGTGAAGAGCGACATCTTGATGGACCCTATAGTGGAGTGTAAGAGCTAGACATTAAGCAAATGAATACACAATAGCTATTTAATTCGCGTGGGGCAGGAGTCCTTGTACAAAGGACTTGTACAAAGTGGCCAAGCAGGAAGACGAAAAGCCTGCATTGGAAGCCAAACCATCCCACAGATGTGGTGGCACCTTCCGCCGCTGCCACAGATTAGCTGTGTGCCTGAGGAGAAATCCCTTCCTCTCTACCAGTGTCTTCCCTCTAAAACTGAATGACAATTGCTGGTGGGTTCTAGCCCCAAGGCCCGTATCACCCCAGCCCTGGGCCCCCAGGGCTAGAGCAGGATTTCCCCCCTCGGCACTGCTGACATTTGGAGGCAGGACCGTCTCTGGGTGGAAGGATGCTGCTGGCTAGAGTCCCGTAGCGCTCTCCATCTGTGACATCCAAAAGTGTCTCCAGACATTGCCAGGTGCCCCTGGGGGACACCCTGCCTTGCTTGAGAACTGCAGCACTAGACATGACTAACCTCCGGGCTGGGACTGCCCTTGAGACAACCCCTCCCCTCCCCTGGGACTCAGTGTCCCTAGCCACCAAATGCACGGGCTGGCCCAGGAGGTGGGTGGCCACAGGCCTCCCCAGTGTGACCCTTATCTGGGTCGGCCTCAGGCGGTGAGCACCTGGGCTCGCAGAGCCTCGCTGACCTCCTCTGTGTAATGAATAATGGAGTAAATACCTACCATCTTGGGGCCGGTCTGAGAGTTAAATGAATTAATGTGTGTAAAGCACTTAGCGTGCTTCCTAGCCTATAGAAAATGCGCAATACAGAATACTTATTATAGCTTCATTTGCGATGATTACATATATTATGATGGAGAAGTCAGAGGAGATCATTTAAATTCAGTGCTTTGTAAACTGTTCGGTGCTACACACAAGGGCGAACAATTCTAAGATGTTATCAACATTACAAGTATCACTTGGCCCGCTTTCCCGAGAAAAACAGCCCCGTGTGATCTGTCAGTATCACAGTCCATGAGCATAAGGCGCTGCTAACTCTGGCTTCAGGATCCAAAACAGCCTGGATCTCTAACTGGAACCATCTTTCAGGAAGTGGACTCGCTGGCTCCAATAGACTTAAAGTCTCACTCTGAAAAATCCACACCACAGGAGGCTCCAGGAAGCGCAATTAGAACATACCTGCACGCCGAAGCTGTGTGTCTGTACACACGTGGAGACCCACCTCCACGGGAGAGACCTGCCTACGACACTCAGGTTCACGTGCGCCCTGATGCCATCACGGGCGTGGCAGTCACAGGCAAATGCTCCCCACGTGCAAGCCACCCTGTTACATTCCCGGCCTGCATTATAGAACTTCATGAAGGGGCTTCCGAATAGCCCCTTGCAGTACATGAGGAGAAGAAGCCTGGGGAAGGTGAACTCTTAGGCCAAGACTCGCAAGGCAAGTACTGGTGGAGCTGAACTTCAACCCTGCACTTGGCAGACATCAGAGCACTGCGGCTTTAGGATAGGTGCTGTCACATTCCCCAGGGGATTCAGGGAGTTAGCAGGGAAGGACGAGATGGGGAAAGTGAGGCGCCCCCTAAAATTCTGTGCTGCTGAAAATGGCAGCTGCAGCCACGCCCATGGCTCCAGGCACAGCTATGCGCGTTGTGTATGTTACTCTGCTCGGAGCTGGACCAGCCCTCTGAGAGGCCTGTGGCTGCCCGTTCAGTACAGGAAGAAAGCAGAGCTCTGCAGGGGCTTACGGGCTCGCTCCGGAAAATATCTGATGTCCTTACCAGAGATAGGATTTGAACCCAGACCGTCTGAGGCCAGAGTTATTCCAGTCATGTAACCCAGCAGTCATCTTAACTGTGCTCCTGAATTTTGTGGGTCAGGAATTGGACAGGGCTGGGGCAGCTGGTTTCTGCTCCGCCATGTCCAGGGCCTCCCTGGGAAGACTCGCCGGCTGGGCGCTGCACGGCTGGGTTGGAAGGCCCATCTCCAGAGGCCTCCCCACTCATCTGAGGAAGTGGGTTGGTTTAACTCAAAGGCCGACTCAGTTGGACCTATCAGAGCGTCTTCATGTGGTGTTGCATGTGAAGGAGGCTTTCTAGAGCATGGCAGGTGGGTTCCAAGAACATCCCAAGAAGGAGTTTTGCAAGAGAACCAAGTGGAAGCTAACCTTGGCCGTCACATGGCATCACATCGGGTGGACTTCATCGGTCACAGCAGGCACAAGCCCACCCAAATTCAAGGGCATGGGACAATTTATCCCAAGCTCTTTAGCACTGGGGATTGAAAGAACAGTAAGACAAATTCCTGCCCTTCAGTAGCTCCCAGTCTAGCGAGGTTAAAACAGTGATGTAAAAAAGAACTACAGGGCAGCATGACTTGTGCTCATGAGGCCTCTGTGAAGTGCCAGGAGCACTGAGTTCGTTCTCGGCGCGTGTGATAACTCCCCCCACAGCCTGATGATTCTTCCCCAAGAGCCAGCAATGTCGACTTCTGGGAGATACTCATGACCGATACCCCGCAAGATAGGCTCAGCCAGGTTAAGCTGAAAATTCCCAAGGATAAATTCTCCCATGATAAGCAGGGTGTTTCCAGTTGTACCTGAAAAACAGCAGAATGACTGGTCAGATAACTTCCCAGCAAACCACTTCCCAACCCTTGTCAAAACCAGTAGGTGCAGAAATTGGCAACAACAAATATCATCAGCATGTGAAAACGCCACTGGTCAAGGGAGAAAGAATTTCTTTTTTAAGGCTCTGAGGATAATTTGAGGCCCTTCAAGTCAAAAAAAAGACTGGAGGGCAGGAAAACAGCTTTTAGCTACCAACACCATGACCCTCTTTGCCATTTCACCTTGGTCCTTCCATTTGTTCATTTATTCCTAACTCCCGCAAATGTTTATGGAGTATCAGTTACATGCTAGACATTGTTCTAAACCCTGGGATACAGTGGAGAATAAAGCAGATCTGTTTCCCACCCTCAGGAACGTATAGTCCCATGGTCTACAATTAATTCAGGGCAATGCATGCTGGGTAAGGGAATTGACTGTGGCGTCAGATTACCTGGGTTTGAGTTCCTGCTCTACCACTTACTAACTGGAAGTCATTTAACCTCTTACTGGCCCCCTCTGAACTTGTTTCTTGGTGTTATATTGGGGATAGAAAGTGTCTTCTGCATATGGTTATTTAAATGAGATTTAGGTTTACAAATGTAGCTGCTGCTGCTGCTGCTGGCAGCTTCCTTTTCCCCTCTATACTCATTATAAGCCTCTCCAGGGCAGGGGCTCTTTCTCTGCTCTTCCTGTGTGTCTCTCAGGATGTGGCTTTGAGTTACCCATGGAGCTAGCACTCAGTAAATACCTGTTAAGTCATTAGGGCTGAATCTAGAATTTTGCTGCAATTCTGAAAGTCATTTAGAATAGTCCTGGCTAGAGTGCAGCCAGCAAAACTTCAAATTCTTCTAGGAAAAAAGAGTCCATTTGAAATCTCTGCAGGACACCTTAATGCATGCCAACCTTGGACTCAGATAGTTCTGAATTTGAATTAAAATTCCTCCTTTGTGCACTAGCAGCTCACTATGGGCACGTTGTGAATCTCTCTCAGCCTCAGTTTTCTTAGTCTGTGGGAAGGAGACTAGCCCCATCTGAGGGCTGTTAGGATGTGAAATGATGCATAGAAAGCACCTTGCTTGCAGTCAGGCACGCAGTTGGCTTTGAATAAGGGCGACCGTTGCAGACTTAATAATCCCATCAGTCCAGAGCTTCAGATACGGGGGTAAAAGAGCTTGTACAAAGTGAAACGCGCGGACTCTCAGGGTCAGGATAATGATAAAGCACTTAGAGTTCAGCTCCTTGGAGCGTCCATCCATCAAACAGCGCTCTTCCAAAATCCTCCCTTATTCTCTCAGCACACAGGGCAGGCAAGTAAGAATGACTACAAAAAGAAAGGTAATGATGGAACATTTTTAAAAGTTAATTGAGGGAAGTGGATGTGGCTCAAGCAATTGGGCTCCCGTCTACCATATAGGAGGTCCAGGGTTCGATACCCAGGGTCTCCTGGTGAAGGCAAGCTGGCCTGTGTGGTGAGCTGGCCCATGCAGAGTGCTGGCCCCACACAAGAGTACTGCCCCACCCAGGAGTGCTGTCCCATGCAGAAGTGCTGGCCCAGCAAGATGACACAACAACAACGACAAAAAGAGACACAGAGGAGAGATAATAAGAGATACAGCAGACCAGGGAGCTGAGGTGGCACAAGAGAATGATTGCCTCTCTCCCACTCTGGAAGGTCCCAGGATCAATTCCCAGAGTCACCTAATGAGAATACACGCAGACACAGAAGAGCACACAGCAAAAGGACACAGAGAGCAGACAATGGAGGGAGGGAGGAGAAATAAATTTTTTTAAAAAGAAAGAATTTAGTTAAAAAAATTTAATTGAGGGAAGGAGATGTGGCTCAAGCAGTTGGGCTCCTGCCTATCACATGGGAGGTCCCAGGTTTGGTTCCTGGTGCCTCCTAAAGAAGATGAACAAGACAGTGAGCTGATGTGACAGGCTGGTGCAGCAAGCTGACACAAGATTACACAGTAGGATGATGCAGTGAGATGACACAACCAAGAGACATAGCAAGGAAACAATGAGAGACACAACAAACAGGGAGCAGAGGTGCCTCAAGTGATTAGGTACCTCATTCTCAAATGAGAGGCCCCAGGTTCAGTTCCTGGTACCTCCTAAAAAGAAGATGGACAGACAACAAGTGCAAACAATGAGAAGCAGAGAGAAATAAACAAATCTTAAAAAAAATAAATTAATTGAACACCTCTAACTTCCAGGCACTGTTCTAAGAACTTTCATGGGATCATTTCATTGAGTTCTTATAACAACCTTGTGATGTAGGTATTGTTATCAATGCCCTTTTACAGATGAGGAAACTGAGGCATGGAACACTGAGATTTGTCAAAGGTCACTCCAGGGAATTGGATGTGGCTCAAGTGATAAGGCCTCTGCCTACCATATGGGAGGACCCAAGTTTGATCGTTGGGACCTCCTGGTGAAAAGAGAAGAGAAAGGGTGCCTGCGTGGTGAGCCAGTGCCCATATAGTGAGCCCGTGCCCAAGCAAGCGAGTCACGCAGCAAGATGATAAAGCAACGAAAGAGAGACGAATGGGAGAGTCAAGATGAAGCGCAGCAGAGATCAGGAACTGAGGTGGCACAATTGACAGGGGCCTCTCTCCACATCAGAGGTCCCCAGGATCGAATCCCTCTGAATCCTAGAGGAGAAAGATAAGAAGACAAAAAGAGAGAGAGAGAGAGAGAAGTAGATACAGACGATCACACAGCGAATGGACACAGCAAAAACAGCGGGGGGGAGGAGGTGGGAGAAAAAAGAAATAAATCTTTTTTTGAAAAAAAAAAAGGTCGCTCCATGAGTAAGTGCCTTACCCACTTATTGGTAACTGGAGCTGAGGTTCTTCACCTTCCTTGTCTTAATTTTTTGAAGGAGGTACTGGGGATTGAATCCAGGGCCTCGTACTTGGGAAGCAGGCGCTCAACCACTGGGCTACACCCTCTCCCCTTCACCTTCCTTGTGGGGCGGCACAGGCCTCTGATGAAAGCAGAGCCCCTCTCCCCAGGAGAGTGAGCACAGCACGCAGTGCTCCTGGAGCACCTTCTCCCAAGCCCTGCCTTCTCCAAAGTTGAAATCCTGAGTTACGGCCAAAGAGGAAACCGTTTTTACCAGTCCTTCCTCCCTCCCTCCCCACGCCCCCTCCCCATAGAATCTGGTATAATCCACTGTTACTTACGATTTCAAAGGATTCAAAACCACCCCCCACCCCTGCTTCCAGGGCCTGCCCATCCCCATACACTCACAGATAAGAGCTTGCCCTTAAGAATCAGAAAAGAATTTCCTAAGAGAGGCAGTTAGGAGGCCTGCTTACACTCTGAGATAAAATTCTGACATTATCTTTCCGTCCTAGTGCCTGCTTGGCTACCCCACAGTAACCTGGTGAGGGCGGTGTTATTGTCCCCATTTCACAGATAAAGAAACTGAGGCTGAAAAAGATGACATCCCTTGCCCAGTATCTCACAGCTTGTAAATGGTGAAGCTCAAAGAGCATCTGAGATTAAAAAAAAAAATTCCCTCTCCACTGTGCCAAGGATTTGACGAAAATCAGCATTTACTTCTATGCGTGTAGCAGGGGGACAGGCCGGATGACTTTGGTCCGACTATACGTCTGGTCAAGTCCTCCAAATTAAGGCCTGCTGTCCCTGTCGTCCTAGGAGCCCAGGCCGGTGGTGTCTTTGAAAGTCATTTAGAGCAGGGCTTCGTCAGCTTCACGTGCATCGCGGTCGTCTGGGGATCCTAGACACAGGACTGGGTGGCTCCAGGTGCTCCAGGTAAGGCTGCCCCGGTCCACACCGGGCGCAACCACGAGCTAGACCTTCCGTCTGTGGGTTTTCATAACTGAGGAGGTGCCGCCTGAGGGATGGGGGGAGACGTGTGTCTCAGCGCCCCCCCCCCCCCGGCTATGGAGACTTGACCGCCAGCTGAGCGCCAGCACCGGTGAGCGCCAAAGCTGTGCTCAGAGGGAGACAGGCGGGCGGGAAAAGAGGACTTTACTGTCTGTGGGAAAATGCCTGGGAGGGAGCTATTATCCATCGGAACCAAGTCATTAGGGGACCCTTTCTCTGCAAAACGTTTTAAAAGGAAATCAAGAATCAACACAGAGAACATTACCTCCAAGTTCTCCTTCATTAACCTGGAAATGAGATTATCACTGCTTTCTTGCTTCCATTAACCCAGGAGTCCCACGTGGGGAAGGGTGCCCCCCACCAGCCCTCTCCCATCACCTGCCTCTCCCCACTCAGCTTCTTTCCAGAGTCTCCAAGGCGCCAGTGCTTTCTGCCTCAGGACCTTTGCACCTGCTGAGCCCACTGCCAAGAACACTCTTCCCCCTCCCCTCTGGCTGGCTGGCTCTTATGCTCATTTGGGGTCTTCCTTAAGTGTCCCACTTCCCCAGATAAGTATTCCCTGATTCCCCACGTCTAAACCAGATTCTGACAGTGTACCCTTTATTTCCTTCATAAAAAACGGTCGTTACATATTTATGCACGTGCCGATTTGCTGAATGCCTGTCTTTTGCACTGAAATGGAGCAGGCACTAAGTCTCTTTTCTTCACAGCCCTAGCCCTTTGGCCCCGTTTTTCGCCATAGCAGGTGATCAAGGATCCTCTCTCAAAAACCCCCTCCCCCAGCCATTCTTCACTGCCTGAGGGGGGGTGTGCGGTTTTGTGTGTGTGTGTGTGTGGTTTCTCAGCATTGGCACTATGGACATTTGGGGCCAGGTCACCCTTTGTGGCGGGGACCGTCCAGTGTGCTGGGTGTTAGCAGCCTCCCTGCCCTCTCCTACAAGGTGCCTGTAACACCACCCCCAGGACAGCAGATAGTCTCCCGACATTGCCAAATGTCCCTGGGGGCAGAATCACCCCTGGTTGAAATCCACTGATTACAGATACCTAATTTCTTACTTTACTTACGAAATACATAAATAAGCTCTGGGAGGGCAGACACTTGTCTGTCTTGTTCACTGCTGTATTTCCAACACTTAGAACGATGCCTGGCTCCGAGCAGGTGCTCATAAATACCCGCCGAATGAATGACTAAATGAAGCCCATCTGCCTCCTCCCAGCATGGTTGTGAGGATTAAATGAGATGAACTATTTCTTTCCGGCACTTAGGGTAGAATTTGGCATTAGTAGATGACCAATAAATGCTAATTCCGCCTTCCTCCCCTCTTAGCCTCTTTTCCTCCCCTCTTGCCCTGAACTGCCAAGGACGTCTTTATTATTTTACGCCCCCATAAACCACCTGTTTTAAAAAATGCTTCCCTAAACTATTAAGTAATAGCCTTTCCTCCCTGTGCAATGGCACAAAGACATGGCTAGCATTCCCAGGAGGAACCTGCGGCACCGCGCAGTACGAATACCAGGATGCCAGTAATTCCAGAATTCCTTGCGATGTTATCCACATGAGAACCAATCAGAACAGCTAGTAGCATTGCCGCTGGGCTGATGGAATTTCAGCCCCAAACAAAGAAGCATGCCATTTTAGTTTGTCTGTCTGTGCAGGGTTATCAGCGGGTAAAAGAATGACTTCCATTAAACCGTTTTCAAATTCTTGAGAAAGAGCTCGCAGTCCTCCTCCACAATTACCCACCCCCTCAAGACTACCACAAGGAACCCGAGTTTGGGAACTGTCGTCCTGGTGGTAGTGTTTCTCATACTGTCCTAGGGAAGCAGCAGGAAGCATTTTTCAGGGTGCATCTGCTTGATCACTTCCCTTCCCTGCTCCCAGTAATGAGGTTTCGGGCCTAATTAGAATGAAATGTGTTGTTTCCCCTCCTTCTCTGTCTCCATAATGATCTTTATCATTAGGATGGATTAATTTCTTGGGCTCCTCTCTCTCATTATGATTTCATTGTGGTGTGTGGGGGTTGGGGGGGCGGGATCTGTTTGCTCTGCAGATGGGAATAGTTAAAGGGACCTAGATAACATTGAGAATAAATAAAAAAGGAGAAAGAGGGAAAAGTGACAAGGACCGAAAGTGGCACAAAACCAACCTCTCCCTGGACACCTCTCTCCATGATAACAGAGAACAGATCACTGCTCAGCAGCATTTGTCCTTCCTCACTACTGTTGCTTGAATGAGAAAGGGAAATTAACCCACCTGGGAGGCTCCTGCGATTTCCAGCATGGCCACCTGGTGGACAAGGCACCTGGGCAAGGCTTTCACAGGCTTCCAGCCCCAGAGGCTCCAACCACACAAGTCTCCACCTCCGCTTGCCCTTGCTTCTCCTTTGAGTCTCCAGCACATTCTCCCCTCCCCTGCTGGCACTTCTTTCAACATGCCTTCAGGCATTTCCAGCCCTGGGATCCCAAGACTGGCGAGTCTCCAGGCCCCGACAGAAACTCGTACCCACTAGGCAACAGCTCCCCATTCCCTCGCCTCCCAGCCCCTGGTATCCACTATTCTGCTTTGTGTCTCTATGGATTTGCGTATTCTCGGTATTTCATATAATGGAAATTTTACAATATGTGTCCTTTCGTGCCTGGCTTATTTCACTCAACATGATGTCTTCAAGGTTCATCCATGTTGTACCGTGTATCAGAACGTCATTTCTTTTTTTTTTTTTTAAGATTTATTTTTTATTTCTTTCTCTTCCCTTCCCCGCCCCCCAGTTGTCTGCTCTCTGTGTCCATTCACTGTGTGTTCTTCTGCATCCGCTTGTATTCTTGTCAGCAGCACCCGGAATCTGTGTCTCTTTTTTGTTGTGTCATCTTGCTGCGTCAGCTCTCCATGTGCGTGGCGCCACTCCTGGGCAGGCTGCGCATTTTTCGCCCTGGGCAGCTCTCCTTACAGGGCACACTCCTTGTGCATGGGGCTCCCCTACACGAGGGACACCCCTGCGTGGCACAGCACTTCTTGCACACATCAGCACTGTGTATGGGCCAGCTCACCACACAGGTCAGGAGGCCCTGGGTTTGAACCTTGGACCTCCCATGTGGTAGGCGGACGCCCTATCTGTTGGGCCAAATCTGCTTCCCTTTATGTCTTTTTATTGATAATATTCCATTGTACTGGGGTACCACACTTTGGTTACCTGTTCATCTCTTGATGGACATTTCCATTGTTTCTACCTTTTGGCTATTGTGAATAATGCTGCTGTGAGCATTGGTGTACAAATACCTGTTCAAGTTCTCTGCTTTCACTTCTTTGGGGCATATTTATCTAGAAGTAGAATAGCTGCATTATGTGGTAATTCTATGTTTAACTTTCTGACAACTGCCAAACTGTTTCCACAGAAGCTGCATCATTTTACTTTCCTGCTAACAATATATGAGGGTTCCTATTTCTCTGCATCCTTGCCAACATTTATTTTCTGGTGGTTTTTATTTTTGTTTTTTTAATAATAGTCATCCTAGTGGTATCTCATAGTTTGGATGATGTTGAGCATCTTTTTGTGTGCTTGTTGGCCATTTGTATATCTTTTTTGGAGAAATGGCTATCAAGTCACTTGGGTTGTTTGTCTTTTTGTTGTTGCGTTGTAGGAGTTCTTTACATATTCTGGATACTAAACCCTTCTCAGATATATGGTTTCCAAATATTTCCTCCCATTCTAGGGATTGTTTTTCTAGGGGTTGTTTTTACCCAGAATGTTTCTGAGTAATGTCCTTTGATGCACAAACGTTTTTAAATTTGAGGGAGTCCATTTTATCTATTTTTGTCTTTTGTTGACTGTCCTTTTGGTGGAAATTTTAAATTTCCATTGCCTAATACAAGATCCTGAAGATATTTTCTTATATTTTCTTGTAAGAGTTGTCTAGGATTAGCACTTATATTTAGGTCATTGATTCATTTTGAATTATTTCCATATATGGTGAGAGGGAGGGCTCCAAATTCATTCTTTTGCATGTGGATTTCCCATTGCAAAATTTGTTGAAGAGACTCAACAGCATTTGTTGAAGAGACTCTTCTTTCCTCATTAAATGGACTTGATACCTTTATAAAAAATCAACTGGCCATAGATGTATGGAGTTTATTTCTGAACTCTCAACTCTTTTCCATTGGTCTGTAGGTCTATCCTTATGCCAGGACTACACTCTTAACTACTGTAGCTGTGTAGTAAGTTTTGAAATCAGGAACTGTAAGTCCTCCAACTTTGTTCTTCTTTTTCAAGATTGTATTGGCTAATCTGGGTCCCGTGCAATTCCACATGAATTTGAGGATGGGCTTTCCCATTTTGATAAAATAAGGCTGCTGGAATAATGATGGGGATTGCATTCAATTTGTAGATTGCTTGTGGTAGTATTATTATCTTAGCAATATTAAACCATCCCATGAACATGGGATGAGTTTCCATATACTTAGATTTTCTTTAATTTCTTTCAACGTCTTATAGTATTCAGTGTACAAGTCTTTTACCTAATTGGTTAAATTTGTTCCAAGGTTATTCTTTTAGGTGCTATTGAAAGTGGAACTTCTTTCCTTAATTTCCTTTTCAGATTGCTAATACTGGTATATAGAAGCACAACTGATTTTTGCATGTTTCTCTTGTACCCTGTGACTTGGCTGAATTAATTTCTCAGCTCTAGTGGCTTTGTTGCATATTCTTTGGGATTTTCTACATATGGAATCATGTCATCTGCAAAGAAGGATAGCTCAACTTCTTTTCCAATTTAGATACCTTTTCTTATTTCCTTCTCTTGCCTGATTGCTCTGGTTAGAACTTCCAGTTCAATGTCCTATAACAGTGGAGAGAGCAGGCATCCTTGTCTTGTTCCTGACCTCAGGAGGAAATCTTTCACTCTTTCACCACTGAGTGTGATGTTTGCTGTGAGTTTTTCACAAGTGTCCTTTATCTTGTTGAGAGGGTTCTGTTCTACTCCTCATTTTCTGAGTGTTTTTATTATGGAAAGATCTTAGATTTTGTCAAATGCCTTTTCTGTATCAATTGAGGTGATCATGTGGTTTTCTTTTCCTTCATTCTATTAAGATGGTGTATCACACTGATTGATTTTCTTATGTTGACCCACTCTTGCATTCTAGAATAAATCCTACTTGGTCATGGTGTATAATCCTTTTAATATGATATTGGATTCAGTTTGCCAATATTTTGTTGAGAATTTTTACATCTATATTCATAAGGGATGTTGGTCTGTAGTTTTTGCGTGTGTGCTGCCTTTATCTTGCTTTGATATTAGAACAGTCCTGGCCTCCTAGAATGAATCAGGAAGTGATCCCTCCTCTTCCATTTTTTGGAAGAATTTGAGAAAAAGCAATGTTAATTCTTCTCTAAATATTTGGTGGAATTCAGCAGTGAAGCAGTCTGGTCCTGGACTTTTCTTTGAAATATATATTGATTAGATCAGGTATTTTTAAAAGATTGGTGAACCCTAAATTCCATCACAATAGGAACCTCTGAAGGGAGAGGCAAGCAGACAATGGTGTATAGTTGCTTGGGCTCGCAGATGTTTTTTTCATGGTTACACTTCATAACTTACATGTATTTATTTAAGAAAGAACATGGCTTTGGAAATAGGCATGCGCGGGTTTAAATCCCAGCTCTGCTGTTATGAACCTCATGACCTTGGGCTCTGAGTGACCCTGTCTGTTAGTGGGAATGATTTGAGCTCACTCTCTGGATGGCTGTAAGGATTATAGATGACGTGGCGAGAGCGTTTAGCACAAGGCCTGACACTAGCATCAGTGCTGGAAAAAGGCAGTGGCTATTAGGTTGTTAAGTGGTGACCAGTTAGGTGGGTGCTGAGTGAAGAACTGACCCCGGGACCATGCCCTATGGCAGCACCTACTGGACAAAGCCTGAGCTGGGTGTGTCCCCGGGGAATGGGGGAGTCCCACAGAGGTGCAGCTTGCAGGGCACCCTCCAAAGCTCGGAGTGCCGGGAGCCAGCACGGACACAGGCAGGGCCGCAGAGAAGCCGTGCAAGCCGTGCCTCTTGAGGGAGGAGGGGCCAGCGGGGATGTCGAGGAAGAAGCTCCCCGGGGCCCGAAGGCAGCAGAAAGGGGACAGGTTGGGGACCCTGGAGCGTGCTGGGTCAGGGAAGCAAGCTCAGGATTGAGGTAGAGGATGAAGGCAAAGCGTGGGCTGGAGGGCTGTTTAAACGGGGCCTCCCCGTCACCGTCACCGAGCCTCAGGACTGGAGCCCCCGGCGGGCAGCGTGCAGAGTGTCTGCTGCAGCCACCCCAGAGGCCCTCTGCAGCCGTTCCCCTCCGTGCCAGGGGCTTCCTGGGTCCCTCTTGAAACAGGTCGGGAAGTGCCAGGGAGGTAACGCCTCGGTAGCGACCCTCAGGCCCGGGAGTTGGGGGATTAGTACCCAGGTTCTTCACCCTTCCAGTTCTGAGGCATGTTTGACAGCTTCTCAGAGGGTCCCCAGAGGCTGCACCCCAGTTGTCACAGCAGTAATCCACTCGTTGGTCCACCCTATCTCACTTCTTCACTCTCCCACATGCTTCCCACGCCCAAATCCCAGATAAACTCCTCGCACTCACATCCTTGTGTCGGGGTCTGCTTGGGGGAGGAACCCAATCTGAGACAGCTTCCAGGCCTGGGGTGGTCTGGAGTGTACTGACAGAATAGAGCTGCCCTTTGGGGGATAGCTCTGATTTGGGGGACGCCTGTCCCTGCACCCTTCCTTCCTTTTTTAAGGAGTGCCCAGGTTTCTCTTATACCAGGAGTCAGCAAATTAGGGCCACAAGCCAAGACTGGTTTTTACATTTTCAAATGGTGAGAAAAAATCAAAAGAGTAATTGTTCATGATACGTGAAAATAATGTGAAATGCACATTTCAGTGTCCTTAAATAAAGTTTTCTTGAAACACAGCCCAGTTCGTTCATTCCGTGTTGTCTGTGGCTGCTATGGTGCTACGAAGGCAGAACTGAGTACTTGCAGCAGAGGCTCTCTGGGCCCCAGCCCCAAAATATCTGGCTCTTTACAGGGGAAACTTTGTCAACCCCTGTCTTTCATGATAAAATGTGGCAACTACCAGACTATTGTGGTAGTAACATCAATGAAAAGAAATACCTTGTAAGTGAGAGCCGACGTTGGCCTCTTATCGACAGTTGTGATGGGGTTGTATGTGATCTCCCAGCCTGGAAGAATTAGGTGGAAGCCCAAACATCAGAGTCCCAATCCAGTCTGAGAAGCCTCAGGAATCCACAGGGGCACTTCTCAGAACTTGCCTAATAATCACCTTTCATTTTCCAGCTCTGCAAGTCTGAGTTTGGAATGCTCCAGGAACTGGCTGATCTGAGCAATTGAAATTTCTCCTTAATGGAAGATTGAGCAAGAAGTCCTTACTGTATCACTCTGGGGATAGAATTTGAGTTCTGTGTGAAGCCCCTTTTCCTGACATATGAAGTTCAACTTTGCCTGTGTCACTGGATCTTTCTCCATTGCCTGAGTGTAGCACATGGCCCCAGCCCCCACTAGCAGGACAATGTTTGTGTCACAGAAAGTGTAAGACAAAGACAGTGAATCTCCTAAAACATGATACTTCCTAAAAGTGAAAAAAATTTTAAATTGCTAATATCAAATTTAAATCTTTTTGCCTTCTGCCTATCTTCTAAAAGATACGTCGAAGGGTATTTTTAAAAGCATCTTCCAGGTCAGGGCTCTTGAACGAGGAGGTTGTATTTGGAGTCATCTTGGGGGCTTTTTCAATCAAAAATTTCCAGACCCCACATGAGTCACCAATGAGTCTCCAGTGAGGCCCAGGAATCTGTATTTTAACAAGCTTCCTAGTTCTTCTGCAAGCGGCAAATTAAAATCCACTGGTTTACACTTGGGGGTGTGTGTGTATTTACATAGGAAATATATATTTACATGGGAAAATGTCCATGGAATACTGCTGAATTTTTAATTTTTTTAAATTTAATTTAAAAACTTTTTTTTAAAAGCAAAATAGCATGTTTTATACTGATGGCTGGGAAATCTATAATACATGTTTCTCTTAAGAGGAAGAAAAAACAAGTATTAGCAAGGGCAGTGGGATTTTTATGGACAAATTATACTTTTGTCTTTCTACTTTCTGCCTTGTTTGAATATTATTCAGTGAGCAGATACTACTACTGAAATGAGAAAACAATCTCTTTCCCTGGTTGCTGTGGGGGGTGGCATGAGCAGCCTGGGGGCATGACCGGGAGTGACTGGGAGAGGTGAGGAGAGTCTGACATGCAGGGCCCCCTCCCCCACCTGCTGCCTTTGGCCTCTGACTTCCCTCTGATCTGTCCAGACACCAAGAAGCTGCTGTCATCTGTCTCCTCCTTCCGAGCCTAAATGGAGCCGTGAGGTCCCCAGGGAGCCCAGTCAGAACCTGCCAAAAGCACTAAATTCTCCCGGAAAACACTCTTGGCAAACAAGTTTTCAGTCCTTGCCCCGGGCTTGCCTCTGGGCCACCTCTGATGACCAGAGTCCTAGGATGCCCTCCCTGCGCCCTCGGCATGGGAAGCAGCTTTTGGTTTTTAGACCCATCTCTCTCTCCCCCTCCTCGCTCTCTCCCACCTACAACCCCTGGATTGAGGGCCTTAACCCCAGGAAAGACCCCCCCAGGGCCTCGCCTCCATCCCCAGGAGCCCACCTGCAGGCTTTTACTGTCATATCTGCAAGGGACAGGGTGAAGGGGAGATGCTAGAGGGTTTGCAAGGTAAGCACAGAATATGTCTCCAAAGCAGGCTTTGAAAACACCGCCGTCTGCGTCATCACTGGCCTGTAGCAGAGGGTTAGTAGGATCTGTCCCTTGTCCTCAGATTTGGGTGGATGAACTCAGAAAGCTTCTTCCCTCTGGCCGTGGGGGCTTCCTGCAGGCTCAGCCATCTGACTCATCGTGTATCACCAGCACGCACACAGGAGAAGTTTCGAGAAGGAAAGAAGGATTCCCAAATCTCCCAAGATTATTCTCATGCTTGCATTCTTTCCACAAATATTTATGAGAGCACATTATATGCCAGGCACAATTCTGGGCCCTGGGAATACAAGGATGAACAAAACTAGACCTGGTCTCTACCCTAAAGAGGCTGACAGTCTACAGGAGACACCATTATAAGAAGATAATCATTAAAACAACCACCACAAATAGAAACAGCCTCTGGGACAAGAGCTACACAGCAGGGAGAAAAGGGTCCTTTGACCTCTCAGGGGAGTGGGGGATGCCAGGAGGCAAAGCCCTCGCTGACTGCTGAAAGGTGACTGGACGGTAATTCAGCGAAGGGGAGAAGACCCCCACCCTGCCTCCCCCCAGATCCTCTGTCCATCCCCAAGCCCCGGTCACTTTTGATACCTGACGGACAGTAGGCTGGGAAAATACAGAAATGAAAAATTGTTTCTGATCATTTGGTATCCAGAGTGTTTTTTTTTTTTAATCACACTTGGCCCAAGACTCCAGTTGCTGGAAGCTGGAGAGGGTCAGCACTTAGAGTGCACAGGACAGATCTATCCCCCAAAAGGCTGTGTTTACGTGCAAGAGTGGTTTGAGAAGTCCCTTTCACAGAGGGAGGCCCCCTCTGACTCCAAACCAGCTTGGGAGCAGGCAACCTTGACTCCTGGAGTGTCTCAAAACTTGGGCAAACGACAAGTTCATTTTTCAGCTGAAACGACGACACACGGGAAATACCGATGCGGCAGCCGGAGCCCAGTGCCAGCGCCAGCCACAAGGGAGGTGCTGCAGGGCTGTGGAAGAGCGCCACTCAGCAGCAGTCACGCCCGAGGGCGGCAGCTTTCAAGAGACCGTTGCTGGGCACTCTTCTCTGACCCGCCACACCCCAGGCTGCTGCCACTCACAGCATTAGCAGCCGGTGGGGACACTGTAAACCTGCTGGTCCCTCCGCCCCCAGCTCTCCTTCCCCGGCCCAGCTTTGGCCGCTCCTGCTGCTTCACCCTCCGTGCTCTCACATCCGGTTCTCCCCCTTCTCAGGAAGCTTTCTCCTCCTTGAGCACCTGGCACGCCCCTGTTCCCCAGCCTGCTTCTTACCAGCTGGGGAAGTCAGGGAAGTTTCTTCACCTCGTTGTGCTTTGGTTTCCTCATCTGTAAAATGGGGAAAGAGTACTAGTCACCACTGTGTGGGGTCACTGGGAAGAGTGACCCCCCTGGTTTCAGGCTTGTGAGCCTGGGTGAAGCAGGGTAGAAACTCACTAAGTGGGGGGACAGGAGCTCTCACATGGAAATAAGACAGGGATTCGGGGAATAGGGTTAGTGAGTTCAAGGGCAGAGAGCGTTGCATGGCATGTAGCATTTGCTCTGTAAACGTTAGCCATTGATGTTACTCATCCTTCCTAGCTCAGGTCCAGCATCACCTCCTTCTGGGACTTTCCTGGCCTCCCAGTCTGAGTCAGGTTCCTCAGTGCAGCTTGGGCTTAACTAATTGTGCTATCTCTTAGTTTCTGGTCTGTGGCCCTTGCTGGACTCTAAACTTCTTGATGGCAGGGTTGGTGTCATTCATCTCTGCATTGGGCACATAGCAGATGCTGAATGAATGAGTGAATAAGCACATGCATGAATTTCTCCAGGGTCTGGGATCCTTTGCTATCATTTGGCAATAGGGAAATCAACTAGAATATTCCCAGCTATAACATAGACTGGTAAGTGCAGCTCTCTCATCCTGCTGGGGTTGAGGTGGCTTGTCCTGCCATCCTTGTGACTTGGCTGCCCCCAGAAGCTGTCCCCCAGCCCAAGGAGACTGGGGCTGACTTACCCATGAGGCACAGTGCGCACAGCGTCCAAGGTCTCCCTACCTCACTGGTGGCCTAGCCCATCCTCCATGCCTCTTTCTTCCTAGGTTGGGGCAACAGGTGGCCCCAGAATCTAGGCTGCAGCCTGGGCGCTGTCTTCAGCTTTTCCCAGCCTGGTCCTCCCAGGCTTTGCCATGCCAGGCCCTGCAAGCTGGGCACAGGCTCCAGGCTCTAGGCTGCTCTGCCAGCCAGGAAGTGCAGACCACCGTGGATTAGCATAAGCAACGCTTTCCTTGGCACTCTCCTTGGCTTTCCTTGGCTGGTCTGGAGCTGTCGCAGCCTAATTAGCAAAGCTGCCAGCTCAGCAGGTCATCTCATTAATACAGATCCGATCCCATCTCCAGTCTCAGTTCCTGGAGCCCCCACAATCCATCCCTCAGCCTTCTTCCTCAGGGGGCCTGCCAAGGGGCCTCTGGGATTTCCTCCAGACTCCACTTCCTAAGCCTCTTCGACCCTTTTGCCTGTGTTAAGTTCTAGAAAAGATGCACACAAGCCATGATCTGCCTCCCAGCATCAGAAAGCTTCTGTTCTCTCCCTGGTCCAACCCACCATGCTCTCTGGCCTGGACCACTGCCACAGCCCTTCACTGGTCCACCAGAGGAGTACGGTTAGCTCAGTCCTGAGCACCCAAGGCCAGAGAACAAAAGCAAATGATGTGGGGAAGCAGGGGAGGCTGCTCTGGTTTAGGTAGTCAGGAGGGCCTCTTGGAGGAGGTGACATTTGAGCTGAATGCTGAGTGACAAGAAAAAAGCTGGCCAGGCAAGGATATGGAATAAAGGAATTGCCAGGCAAGGGACAGTAAATGCAAATGAGAAGAAAGACATCTTCTTTAAAGAGAAGGAAGGAGGTGAATGCACAGGGCAGTTGAGGACGGTTGGCAAGGGAGTGGAATTGGGGTGGGTAATCAGTAAGGATGAAGAAACTGGCAGGTGAATGATGGAGAGAAACTCTCAAGGCCTGAAGGACTGAGAGACCACTGGGATCTGGGGAAGTCAGGAATGCTTTCCAAAAGGGACTCCGGGAGGCACTCCTGAGTATCTGAGAGTGCGTAGCTTCCTGCAACCCCACCCAATGATGTTACCTGGTGAGCTACATTCTAGACAAAGGCAAGAAATTAACTTTCATGGGAGTTAATACAATATGGTGGAAAAAAGAAAGGTTTAGGATGCAAAAATTACCTAGATTTGGATTCTGCCTCTGCCACTTACTAGCACTCACCTAACCTCTCCGGGCCTCAGTTTCCTCATCTGTAAATGGAGTGCAGCGAATGCCTTCATCTGTAAGTACTAAACACACAACTCCAACAAGCATGAAAAATAAAGATGATTATCCAGCCATGAAACTATATTTGAAGATATGGTTGGCCTAATCCCGGGGCTCTGTCTACTTTCTCGGTGGTTCTCTCGGCTCTACCCACCTCTGTGAGTCAGCTCCACCCTCGGGCCAGAGGGGAGACCGCTGCGGAAGTTTTGGCACATCTGGTCACAAGAACTTCAGAGAAAGGGAAGGATTGTTTCCTGTAAGCCAGAGTCAGGGAGAGCTTTCCCAGCAGCTCACAGCAAACTGCTCCACCCATCTCATTGGTCCAAATTGGGTCACATGCCCATTCCCACACCAATAGCTGGCTGCAAAGGAATGCCACATGCCGATTGGCTTAGGCCTAGACTCCTGAACCAATCATCATCAGGGGTTATGAGGTGCCCTGATTGGCTTAAACCAGCAGTTCTCAGGTCCTCTTGAAGCTTTTAAAAATTAAAAACTCCCAACAACCTATGGACATACCTATCAATATTTACCCTTTTATATATTAAAACTGAAAAAAATTAACCATCTATTAGATGAATACATTTTTAAAATAATAAAAAACACATGCTATATAAATAACACATTTTATGAATAAATGCTCTATTTTCCAAAAGAAAAAAAAAAGTTAGAAAGAAGACTGGCATTATTTTACACTTTAAAAAATCTCTTTAAAGTCTGGCTTAACAGAAGACAGCAGGATACTCCCACCTGCCTTGCAGCCAGGCCGTAGGGATATGTTTGTCGTGGTCTGAGAAGGAGGCGCGTGCTTAGGAAAGCACGGGGCGTGTGCTTAGGAAAAGGAGAGCTCACGGACCTCCTGAAAGAGCCTTGGGGATACCCAGCAGTCCCCATCCCAGCCACACTTTGATAACCACTTGCTTGAACTAGCCAGGTCACCCCTGGACGGGCTGGAGTCAAACTCCACAAACCACACCAAGCTCGGGAGGCAGTGCAACAGGAATTGAGGGGACCCTACACCATCCAGTGCACAGAGATACGCATAGAATTTCTGAGAGGGAACCGAGACTATGGAAATAAAGCATCTGACATGGCACTTCAGAAATGGCACCTGGGGATGGGCAAAGACCCTCAGGTGAGCAGAGGCGTAGGTGACAATCCATTACCTAGATGAACTGACTCCTCGGTTCCTTCCCTCAGGGTCCCTACCACCCACACGCATCCTATGAGGCCATTCTTTCTGCACCATCCGCAGTGTTCCTCTCTGCAAGCAGAGTGACGTCGTGGTAATTGCCACGGGCAGGAAGGTGGGGGCAGCCATCAACAGAGGCCAAGAAAAAACAAAGCCGTCAAACTCGAGCCAGTCTCCCTGCTCAGAAGGAGAGGCAGAGTCCTGGTCAGCACGGCCAGGATCAGGACAGGCCTCAGATCTATCGACGGTCCCTGACAAAGGCAGAGCTGGGACCCTCTCTCCCGAGAGGCCATGCGGTTAGAGTGAGATGCGGCCCAGCGACAAGGAGGCCAGAGCAAAGCATCTGTCCAAAGGAACAGTCGGTGTCAGCATCTGGTCAGCAGATGGGGATCGGGGACAGGAAGCCGAGAACCGAGTAGCATGGGGAAGTCAGAGCGGGACAAGGGGGAGCAAAGGGGACTTTGGTGATTTGGAAGAAGCAGCGAGAGATTTCAGGCCAATTCAGCACCCCCAGCTTAGAGGGAGCATCTGGCGCTGTTCGTGTGTCACACGGGTGTGCAAACACGCACACACAGTAGGGAGGCAGGTGCAGATGGTGGGCATCAACAGGCCCTTGTGCAAAGCCTCGCCCCTCCCTGCAGCCCCGCGTGTGCGTGCCAGCCTCCAGACCGATACGGGTCAAAGCCTTCTTCCGGGGTTGAAGGTGAAGGGGTGAGACGCTGAGGCCTAGCAACTTGGGTTGGGAGGTGAGGAAGGACGTGAGGTCCCAGGCCCTCGCTCTTTGTCCCAAATGTGAGACTGGGGAGGCAAGGAGGAGAAGCCTAAGTGGATGGCAAGCACCTGTGATGTGCCAAGCCTGTGCTGGACCCTTGGTCTGTGTCTTCTGTTACGTGGCTTTCTATCCTTAGGGTAGGTAGGTGTGGGTGTCCTAAGGAGCCAAAGCCAGAGAAATGCAGGGTTTTGGCCAAGATCCCAGAGCCGGCAAATCGTGAAGCCAGGATTCAAACCCTGAGCTCTCTTGTCCCCAAACCAGGGCTCTTTCAGCCATGCAAGGCCTCAGTTCCTTGGTTAAGAACCCATAAAGCTGGTGCTTCTGAGCAGGGGCTGTAGACTCTGCCTCTGGGGGAAGGGTTTGCCCCTGTTCAAAGGGGGCAGCCAGGCCCATCCCAGCCACCCTGGCCGGGGCCATCCTTGAGAGGCTCCAAGTTGGATCCTAATCCATCCCCTAGTGTGCCCCAGGGGGGCTCCGGGTGGTTGGAGGGGAGGGTGGGGGTGGCGAGATCCAGCAGGCTGGTCTCAGCCAGGACAGCTGGACTCTGGGGGCCCTGAGAGGAAAGGCACCCAGACTGCGGGGAGCCCAGCCCAGCCAAGGGGCTTCCAGAAAGAGCATGTGCTGGTGGTCTCTGTGACCCCCGCTGGCAGCCAGGTGCCCACGTCTTTTTGTAGGCAGCCAGCAGGGTCCTCCCTGCTCCCCTCCCCTCTGCTCTTTCCCCTCCACTCCCCTCCTGCCCCTTTTCTCCTCCCTTCTCCCTACCTCCCCTCCTTCCCCCATATCCTCCCCTCTCCCCTGCCCCCACCGCCCCTCCTGCTGGGCCCCTGTAAGTTCCCCTGTCCCCCAGGACGTGCGAGCAGCCGTCTTACAAAGTGCCATCCCTTCCAGCCCTCGTTTCCGCCCTGGGCATTCTGCGTGGCAGGTTCCTAAGAACCTCTCCCCTCTGTCGATAAAACCAGACCCTAATCCTGCCTTCCTGCCCGCCCCCTCCATCCTCCAGAGTAATGTCTTTCTTCCCACATTCTTCCTCCCCCGCTCCGGCCCAGTGGCAGTTTCCAAAGCAGGCCCGTGGGACTTGGGCCAAGCTCCTCAGGAAGGCCTGGGGTAGCCGGAGCCGCAGCCCCGGGGACCTGCGTGCCCTGGGGGTCGCTCTTGGCTGCCCGCCCTGAGGGCTGTACCTTGGAGCTCCCCCAGGAGCAGGGGGTTTGTGAAGATGTAGTGGAAGCCAAGAGGTTGGAGCCACTTCAGAGAAGCCAGGGCAGGTGTCCCATCCCCGACACAGACCTGCTTATTAGGTGGCCGTCGTGACCTCCCCTGGCCCTGCTTTGAGCTCCCCAAAGAGGTGTCCAGGACTTTATAGATGCCCGTGGGGAGAAGGGTACGAACCCCAGCTCTGCAGTCAGCTCAGCCCTTTTGTATGACTTGAACCCAGCAAGCATCTCTGTTTCCCCATCCATAAAATGGGCACAGTAGCAATAACTACTGCAAAGGGTTAGGCACTAGACCTGGTCCACAGGAAGTACCCAGCCAGTGAGTGCAGCTGCTACTATGATGGCATCTGTCCTTCGTACGTTGTCTGGACATAGGAAATCACCAGGAGCAGAGGGATGCTGGCCTGGTTGGTCCAGGGAAGGAAGTCTCCATGCCTAGAGGGCCGTGACCCCAAGGCTGGATACAGGGCCCACTTGGATATGCTGCAAGAACTGTCTTTCCATAGATCTACTTGTTCAAAAAATAACTAAGCACCTACCCTGTGCCAGGCAATGTCCCTGGGGCCAGGATTCAGTGGTGACAAAGCAGAGGCGGCCCCTGTCCTCAGGGAGCTCACTGTCTGGTGAAGGAAGACAACCAGTGGACATTCAACAAATGATCCCCACTATGCGTAAGTGTTGTTACAAAAAGAAAACCCGGAAAGAGATGGGGGCCACCTACCTCACCCCTGGAGAGGGGAAGACACTCCAGGCAGAAGGTACAGCAAGTGACAAGGCCCTGAGCTGGGAAGCAACTTGCCTTAGTACGGGATCACGGAAGGCCAGTGCGGATGAGGGAACGATGCCCAAAATGGGGAAGGATGAGTCGGTGTGGGAGGCAGGGGCCAGATCATGCCGCTTGCCATGAACAGTGGTTCAGATTCTACCCGAAGAGCAATGGGAAGCCACGGGGGGGCGGGGGGGGGGGAATCATGCGGTCTGATTAACACTGTTAGACACTGAGTCTGGCTGTTGGGTGGCGCGTGGACTGAAAGAGAGTAAAAGGGAGGCAGGGAGGCCAGCTGGAGACTCTTAGGATAGTCTGGATGATAGAGTCCTTGGCTCAGACCAGGGTGGAGCAGCTGGGATAGGTGGAAGATTGGCTAATGGGTGGGTCCCTCAGATCGCTCTGGGAGAACAGCCCATCCCACAGTGGGGGCAGAAGCTCCCGGGCAGCCCAGTGGCCAAGCTCCAAGCGCCAGGTTCAAAGGGTGTTCAGTCGGCTCTCCTGGCGGCTGCTTTCTCTATGAGGTGGCAAGAGCTCCACTCCACCTGCCTCCCAGAAGCCCAGAGCCAGGTGCCGATTTATTGGAGGACATTAGAGTGACGTGATGAGTTGTGGGGACGTGGCCTCAAAGCCCATGAATCCTCTCTCTCCGGAGTGCAGCGCTGGTCTCCAGCGGCAGCAGACACTTGCTGCTGATACACCTGAAGAAGACAATCGACACAGGTGTGTGTGCACAAGCAAGCGGCCGAATCCCCTGGGCACCCTGTGGACGTGGAGACCAAGCAAGGTGCAGACACGTGGAAAGCCTGTGCTCCCAGGGTTAGGTGCGTGCATCTGAAACACTCCTGGTGCAGGAACAAACAAGGATTTAGGACCAGCTTTGATGGGCACAATTCTTTTAGGCTGGAGAATCAGAAGTCCTGAGACCTGCAATTTTTTTTATCTTCCATGTTATTTCCAAGGGGAGCCTAATATGCAGCTAGAGCCAGAAAAATACAGGTCCTTTTACCAGTTTTACAGAAATTTTGGAAAATGGCATCATTAAGCCCGTGTAATGGTGGCCGAAGTTCTCGTGCAAAGCTCAGCATGAGGAGTGAATGCCGCCAGAACCACCCACCAGGAATGAGGGGCGGGGACAGGCAGGCCCTGAGAGCAGGACGTGTCCTTTCTAAGGGGCATGTGGTGTATAAAAAGGAGGTGGCTGCTCTCCTCGACACATACCGTATAAACTTCTTTTGCTCCTCCCCTCCCCCTTTCTTCTGCTGGGGTCTCTGGGGATCCACAAAGGATGCTAGGTATAGGAAAAGCAAGAAAAAGAAGACAAACAAACAACATGCTGACATCCTCTCCACCCTTGCTAAGTTAAACACAAGATGCAGTCTGGGGAGTGACTCAAGCAGTTGAGCGCCTGCCTCCCACATGGGAGGTCCTGGGTTCAGTTTCCAGTGCCTCCTAAAAACAAAAAACAAACAAACAAATGAAAAAACCAACTCGGAGAGCCGATGTGGCTCAGTGGTTGAGCACCAGCTTCCCACATACGAGGTCCTGGGTTCAATCCCCAGCCCTGGGTGTCTAAAACATAAAAAATTTTTAAAAAAATTGTTTAAAGATCTAGGTTGTGTTTTTTAAGGAAAGTGGCTGGTCTTGTTTTTAGCACCGTACCCTGGCGCAGATCCGCCTAATGTCCCAGCCCTTCGGGGGGCACGCTCGGCCTGACAGCTGGGCAGGCAGCCTAGTCCCCCTGCTCACGAGGCTCCTGTCTGCCCTGGGTTGTCCCTGCCTGGCTGGAGGGGCAGGTTTTGCCAGGCGGCGCCCAGAGGGCCCAGGGCTTGTTCAGGACTCTTTCTCCCAGGGTGTTTACCAGCTGGGAGGCTGGGCTCTGCTGCGTCGTTTCTTTTCAGGGGTTCTTTTCAGACATGTGTCTGAAGGACAAGCTCACCACACTCTCCACCATCCCTGGGTCCAGGGTTTGTAAAAAGCCGCTCTGTTTTAAAACCCATTTTAAAGCATGAAAGTCATTAAACACCACAGTTGCATCCAGCTAACATTAATAGGCCATGCGTATTGAAGGCTTCCTCTGTGTCAGACACTGTCCTCAGGACACGGATTTACCCACTTAACCCCATGAGGAAGGCAGCAGGATTGTCCCAGGTTCCAGAGAAAACCGAAGCCCAGAAAGTTCAGCGATCTGCTAAAGCGCGCGGCTAGTTCAGCACCTGCTTTCATGCCTTGACCCAGAGACCTCCGTATGAGTGTGTGACATGGATTGTAGCTGCTGCTCGACAAATGCTGGCTGGCTGCTCCCAGCAGTTTCCCTTCACCCTAGACTAGGTCCTTAGGACAGGATTTTGTCTTCGTCTCCCTTGTTTCCAGTGCCTGGCACCCAGTAGCACCCAGAGAATGTGTGTGCTAGAGGGAGGCTCGCCGGTCGACTGGTTCGTTGGGTGGGTGGGTGGTTAGCTAGTTGGACTGGTTAACCAGCATAACAAAATTGTTAGGGGCCCTCCCAGTCTCTGGAGTCAGGAGACCTAGGGTCCAAACAGCTCAGCCACTCCCTGGCCATGTGGCCTTATGGAAACTGGGTCCTCCGTGTGCCTCGATTTTCCTCAATCGTAAAATGGGCATCAGAAGTGACCCATTTGAGAGGGCTTGGCTTGCAAATTAGAGGAGGTAGAGGCATATAAAGTCCTGCCTTGTGGCGGGTGCTTAATAAATGGCCACTGCCATGCTGGGTTCTGGCCACAAGCCCGGCTTTGCCACCCAGTTTCAAACAAGGACGCCCTGCGGTGACGCACGGAGGTTGGCTTGCAGGATGTGCAACATTCCTTTGCATGTTTCTCATGCAGACATCTGCACCCACGCCAGGCCCTAGAATAGACAGGGCTGCATGCTGCATGGAGGATTCCCTGCTGGAGAGGTTGCTGCTCAAGTCTCTCCACCAAGTGCAAACTGAGTTGTTTTCCACCCATCTGGGATAAGTGCCTCTTCCTTCACATGCTACTGGCCCAAAAGCCGTCTGTTCTCTTTGGGGCAGGAAATGCTCTCTGAGTATACAGCTGCTGGCTCTTCTGGCTGCTGCCTATGAAATGGGACCAAGTTGCAAGTGCCGGTTGGAGAAATGCCCACCAGGCCTGCATCTGGCACGTCCCCGAAGGACCTCTTAGCCAAATATTTGTAATAAGAACGAGCCAAACACTTCATGCAAATGTTTAATAAAAATAAGGCATCGCATGGATTCAGTTTGCCATGAACTGCCCAGTGGAATGCAGATGTGAACAGCAGATACCTTAAAAGTGGAGACGATTGCCAAATGTGCTAGAGGGAAGGTTCTCTTGCTCTGCCCTGAGCCCAGGTGATCTTCCTAATCACCTCGCTTAAGTGAATGTTAAAACTTGTTTCATTCCTTGACTTGGCAGTGGTGGGCAGGTATGCACTGCCCAGGAGCATGCTGGGTAACGAGGGAAAGTTAGCCTCAGAAGCAAGCCATGGCGTGTGTCTTATTTTCTTAGGGCTGCCATTGAAAAGTGCCGCAAACCAACTGGCTTAAACAGAACTCTGTCTCACAGCTCTGGGGGCTGGAAGTCAAGGTGTCACCAGAGCCATGCTCCCTCTGAAAAGCTTAGGGGAGAAGCCTTCCTTGCCTCCTCCAGCTTCCGGTGGTTTGCTGGAGATCTGTGACATTCCTTGCTCGTAGATGCAGCACGCCAATCTCCACCCCTGTCATCCATGGCCTTCTCCCCTGTCGTGTCTATCTGTCCCTGTATTAGCCAGCCAAAGGGGTACTGACACAAAATACCAGAAATTGGTTGGTTTTTTAAAGGGTATTTATTTGGGGTAGGAGCCTACAGATACCAGGCCATAAAGCATAAGTTACTTCCCTCACCAAAGTCCATTTTCATGTGTTGGAGCAAGATGGCTGCTGATGTCTGCGAGGGTTCAGGCTTCCTGGATTCCTTTCTTCCAGGGACTTGCTTCACTCTTTGTTCAGGGTTCCTTTCTTTCAGGGCTTGCTTCTTCCTGGGCTCAGAAAGAGCCTTTTTAGGGCTTTCTTCTGTTTCCTCTGTGAGCTTACTTCCTGGGACTCCAGCTTAAGGCTTCAGCATCAAACTCCAACATCAACACTCCAACATCAGAAAACCCTCAACTCTGTCCTTGCCGTGCCTTTTATCTCAAGTCCCCACCTACCAAGGGGTGGGGACTCCACGCCCTAATGACATGGCCCAATCAAAGCCCTAATCGTAACTTAATCACGTCCAGGTACAGACCAGATTATAAACATAATCCAATATCTATTTTTGGAATTCATAACCATATCAAACTCCTACCGTCCCTGTGCCCAAATTTCCCTTATCTCATAAGAACACCAGTCATATTGGATTAGGGCTCACCCTAATCCAGTCTGACCTCATCCTAACCAATCGCATCTTCAGAGATCCACTTTCCATGAGCCCAGGGGTTAGGCCTTGAACATGCTTTTGGATGACACAGTTCACCCCATAACAGTGTGGCTGGAGACCTTGGGAAATTAGCCTTGTGGTGAGTAGGAGTGCAGAGTTAATTGTAGAATCAAGTTGTTTTGCTTTCTGTCCCATAAAATAAAACAATTTTTTAAAAAAGTTTTAAGGGCATGCTTATCTTCAACATCAAAAACATAAAAACTGGATTTTGTTTAAACACAAATGATCCGTTAAAACATGCAAGGAATTTCTCCCCCAACTCCCCCCATCCCCGAGATGGCTTCCTCCTCTGTTTGCTCGATGTCTGCTTGTCCGCTCGTTGTTTGTCTGTCTTCTTTAGGAGGCACTGGGAACTGAAGCGGGGAGGAGGCGGGAGCTCAACCACTTGAGCCACATCCACTCCCAATTTTTAAGATTAAAAAGCACTGTTTCCCGTCCCCCCATCTTTCTAGTGATCTATTTTTCTAGAGGACAAGTTGGCCACCCTAGATGCGTATCACTGAGAGGTGGTGGCAATGAAAGGAAGCATCGTAATCCCCGGCAGCTCCCGGTTAGGAGTGCCACCGGATATGCCCCCTGCTCCTGGAGCATCTGGGAGTTACTGAAGCAGAGAAGATGTGGGTCAAACTCAGGTATTCAACTGGACAATCCCCCCCCCAGCATCCTCCCCCACCTAGTGCTGGGCTTTGCAAGTGCCCTGGAGAAGAGCTTGTGCAGGAGGGAAAGTTCTCCCATCCAGCGCCCGGAGACCTTGCTACTCAGGGTAGTCCTGGACCTGCAGCACCGGCATCCCTGGGAGCTCGTGAGAAACGCGGGCTCCCAGTCCCCTCCCAGACCTCCAGAGTCAGAATCTGCATCTTAACCGGTTCGCCAGGAGATCTTGAAGGCAGAGAAGCCCCACGAGATGATCCCCTAATGCCCCAAGAGGGCCAATTGAACTTGGAAAACTGCCAGGATACAGAGCAGAGGGAGTGGCTAATTTACCTGGCGTGTCCTAAACTGCTTTCCGAAGGAAGTGGCCTCTGAGCTGGGTTGGAAGAGCTGGAAGAGATTGATTAGAAAGGAAAGCAGAACCTTCCAGGCAGGGGAACAGGGTGAGCCGAATCATGGAAATGGAGGTGTTGGAGGCATGGGGTGAGGGGGTTGCTGGGTGAGGGGCTCAAGAGATGCAAGTGGGAGATGGATCTATGGTGCAGATGGTTCTCACCAGAGTAGAAAGGCGCCCCCCTCTGCCCCCGTCTCTCCCCAGAGGAGGTGCGCCCACAGCAGAAACTCCCGGGTGCCCTGCTGTCTTCAGCGTCGTGAACTGGACTTGGCCACGTCAGCCTGGGCCTGGGCTCCATAGGAGATGTCAGAGCACCTGAGCGCTAATTCTAGGCCAGCTTTTAATGGGCACTTTGCCTGCATTCTTTAGTTTATTCCAACAACAACCAGATGAGCTAGGTGCCAGGGAGGCAGAGTAGCTGAACAGTTAAGAGCATATGTACTGGGCTAGACTGCCCGGGTTCAAATCCCACCACCATCACTTTCCAGCGTTATCTTTTGCAAAGTCAAAGTTAATTAACCTACGTGTATCTGGAAGGTTCTCCTCCCTCTTCTCTAACATGGAGATGATAATAGCATGTACTTCACAGGGTTGCAGTGAGGATTAAGTGCATCACACATAGCTTGGGGCCCTAGCAGATATGGAATTGTTTTTTATTACTCTTACTATCCCTGCGGAGCAGATGGGGAAACTGAGGCTCTGAGCTCCTCAGTGGCTCCCCTAAGGGCTCCCTCTGGAGTCCCAGCTCTGAATGACACTCCTCCAGCATCACACCCCTCTGCTTCCCACCCAATGGCCGCCGGTCTCACCTCTAGTACGTGCCTCTGAGGGTTCCTGCCACCACACCCTTGCCCAGGCCTGTTTCCTCACCTGGAGGACCTGTGTCCCCACATCTGCCCAGCCTAACTGCACCTCTCAAAGCGGGGGCCGTGCACTGGTGACTCCGCGAGCACCTGACCAGACAGCCGCCTCCTCTCCCTCCCCGTGCCACTCCCTGTCTCAGCTGGCCACTTCCCCAGCTCCTAGAGGGCCAGGGTCACGGTTTACAACATCATCGCATTCTCTCGTCTTGCCTAGCTCACTGCTTTTTATGCAGTAGATGCTCAATAAATGCATGCTGGTCCCTGCCACATGCCAGCCAATGAGCCCCCGGCTCTCAGGACGGCTCCGGGATGTCTGTGCCTGTGGATCTCCTGATTGGTTGCTCTGCCCCCTTCTAACATTCATTAGTGACTTTGCCCTGGAATCACAGGTGACAGTCATGGTCGCTGCTTTCTCTGCCGTCAAGCGAGTGCTCCAGGCCCTTGCAGCTAGGGCAAAGGACTTGGTCTGCAGGGCAGCTGGGGCCTTCCCTGGCATGGGTGCCCTGGGGCCTCTTAGCCTCCCCCTTTTGGAGGGATCTTGCTCCTGGCTCCGGCTCTTGGCACCTCTTGATCCAGTCCAGGATTCCGGAACCTTAGCAGGAGGAGCAATCGGGGCTGGGTAACTCTGTGCCCTGTAGCAGCACCCTGGGCTCCACCCACCAGATGCCATAGGAAATCCTCTGCTCCCAGTTGTGACAACCAATAACGCCTCCAGACATTGCCCACTGGGGGACAAAATCGCCCCCAGTTGAGAATCATTGGTAACTGGAGTCCCCCCTGGACAACCAGGATGACACAAGAAGGCTGCAGACTAAGATTCGAACTCCCCATCCCAGAGGCCGGGAGTCATGTAAACAAGGGAAGACAGCCGGGCCCGGTGAATGAAAGGCTGCAAACCCAGCTCCTGCCAGTCGTTGCTGGGCAAACTGTGGTCCAACTCTTGCCAGGTCTTGAGATTTTTCAAGCCAGAAATCCTGTCTTTTCTATGAAACCTCCCAATTCTTAAATGTTGGCAACTGATGTGAATTTTTAATAAACATTGTGGGAAAAACAAAATATGTCTATGAGCCAAATGTAGGCTGCAGGCTGCCAGTTTTGCAAACTTTCCTATAGCCTGAGGCTCCTCTTGGAAGCTGCAGGCAGCTCACGCCAACCCTGTGCCTGAGCCCCCATCCTTTCTGCAGTGGTCTATGTCTTGGGCTCCATGAGCAGGCCCTGTGCTGGGAGATATGACCCGCACACTTCCCCAGATGGTCCACATGGACACTCCAGGCCCCTTCTGAGGCCCAATTCCAAGAAGCCAGAGGGCTCTAAATTCCCTCGGGAGAGAGAAGGATGGCACATGGGAAGTACCCCAGGAAAGCAGTTGAGAAGTCCAAGCTGCCACCCAACTCTGGTGTTGGTTTGCTGGGTGACCTTAGGCAATCCCTTCTCCTCTTTGGACTTCCGTTTCCTCCTCTGTTGAACGTGTGTAGGATGAAGAAGGAGGAGGAAGGTTGAAAGCATGCTCTGTATATGCTCCTGGGACTTGAATGAGCATTTCCACTTTGCAGCCCAGAGCCCCAGTGGCTTTTCCGGTGCCCAGTGGGCATTCTTGTCACCAGACTGACCTGGGCAGGACACCTGGCTCTACCTCCCAGTGCAGGCATCTTGCATTTCAGCGCGAGTCTGAGTCCTCCCTGGTGGGCTCTTTTCTCTGTGCAGTCAGGATGTTGGTGCTGGTCCAAGGGTGGTCCCACCCACCCCCGTCACTGAGACGGGTCAGACCCCTGACCCCTGCTGGCCCTGATGGCGAGGCTCTGGCCTCATGAGGCAGCCCCCCGCCAGGGATGTTCATGCTGCAGGACCACGTGGAAGGCAGGCAGGCCTGCCCTTGGCCGGCTTGGAATCCCTAGCCCGGTTTCATAGAGCAGCCGGGGTCAGGCTGAGAGGAGTGGCGGGTGTCTGGGGGATCACTTCATCCCAGCTCCTAATCATGCAGATGGGAGCACTGAGGCCCAGGAAGGGGAAAGGGTCCGCCCAAAGTCACCCAGCAAGCAGCCATCACCCACAGCTCCTGACTCGCTGTCCAGTGCAATCTGCCAGGAGCGGGCTCTGGGGAGATGGAGGGGACAGACAGACAGAAGGGCCCAGGACAAGCACTGGCTTTGCTCTCACAAACCTCTAAGGGCCACGAACTCCAAGTGGGACAGCCAGGCAGGTCACACACAGAAGTCAGGCGGGCAGGGGGGAGGCGGTAGGGAGCGGGGGGCCGACAGGGCCTGGGGGAGAGGGGAGGCCGCACTCTACCACACGGGGCGGAGTTGGGGTTCAATCTTACCAGAACTTCTGACTTTTCAAGCAAAAAGCTAAATATCTGAATTTGGGAGATTACATTCTCCTGATTTTAAAATGTTAGCAACAAGTTTTTAAACTGTTTCCTAATAGAGCGCTAGGAAAAGAAAATACATCCCGGAGCCAGCTTTGCCCAAATCAGTTTGCAGCCTCTGCACCCCTTTCTTATCCTCTGTTGACTGTGCTTTAAAATGAGAATAATAAACTCTACCCGCCTCTCCCAGGGCGTGTGAAGAAGCACAATGCAATGATGCCCTAAAGCGCCCATCGCACTACAGGCCTGCAGTAAATGAGACCGTCATTATAAACTCAGGCATATATTATATTGTTAGGTTATAAGGAAATAAAATAAATTATTTTATTTTCCTTTCCTTAGGCACAAGGAAAAGGTTTAGGCTTGCCCAGGGCAACCGGGACAGGAAGCCCTGAGCTAGGATGGAGTGTGCGTGCCCCGGCGGCCTGCGCCAGCTTTCAGATCCCAGCCCTGCCCTGAATTTCCAGAGGGGCCGGGATTGCACCCACCCAGCCGCTCGGCCCCAGCTGCCCTCCGTCCCAGGAGTCCCTGCGCGTCCCTCCGCTGGGCCCCTGATCTGGAAGAAGCATTCCACTTTCAAAGGTCACGTCTTTAAAAAACCAAAAGAACGCAGCTTCTTTCACATTTAGCAAAACACAGTTTTGCTTGTTTGTTTTAATGAGAAACTTCAGGGGGAAGATGCCAGTCCCTCCTACATATCTGTTCAACAAATCTGCCTCCCGAAACCAGTTCCAAAGATATTTAAGGACAATTCTGAGAAAAGAAGAATTTAAAATGCATCCTAATTAGTCCCCCTGGGACGAGGGGCGGTGGCAGAGGCAGGGACCTGCGGTTACTTCCTAAAGCCCAGAGCGTGGAACGGTTGCCTTCCTCCAGGGACTTGGTCCATGCCAGGGTGGCCGGGACAAAGACTGACCTTGCTGGGGCCCCCGCAGCCACCGGACCCCGTAGCCGGCCTGCACGCTGGTGAAGAGGGGGGCGGTGCGCCTTCTGCCTTCGGGGCTGGAGACGCTGGCAGCCGCTCTGCTTGACCCACGAGTTCTCGGAGGCGGGCAGGGCCCGTCAAGCAGCCACGGGCGGGCCTGGACAGGCTTCCCAAGCCAGGGCAGGGGGTCTTCTGACAAGGAGGGGCCCCCAAGTTTGGACTCTGGGTGCAGAGAGCCATCAGGGGTGGGGGAGGGGCCGCCTTCCTCTCCACTAAAGAGCTTGAAGAACTAGCAGCCCTTTCTCTGGGCAGGGCAGGTCCCCTGGAGGGCTGCTAAAGCACAGACTGCAGGGTCCCACCCCTGAGTTTCTGATTCAGGACATCTGGGGTGGGATTTGAGAATCTGCATTTTTGCGAAAGTGCCGGCTGTGGTGAGAGGAGAAGGAGGCTGATACTGCTGGTGCAGGGACCACACTTTATGAGAGCCAGTACCCTAGGGTTTACCAAAGCCAGTGGGCCTGGGCCCCTGATTTGCTGTGTGCCCCTGGACAAATGTCTGAAACTCTCTGGACTTCCATTTTTCTCATCCACCAAAAGGAAAAAATTCGTTTGTGTCTTTGAACATCTAGCCCACTTGGGTCTTGGGATGCCTAATGACTATTTGCAGGTAGCTCAGAGATCTTCAAAAGGCCCAAGCAAGACCGCACAGGGTTGTTACTCCATTGTTCCAGCTTGCTTGTAGCCATTACCTCAAGGGGAGATGGGCACTTTAAGCCTTAAAGGGCCAGGTCAGGCCAGCCTCTCTGAGCCTCAGCACGCACCCCGCTGGAATCCTAAAGAAGTTTGCTAGCTTGCTCTTTGGGGTCACTTTATTTCTTTGGGGGAGGTAGGAGGCAGAGGCATCAATAGAGTGGAGAGTTAGAGTCAAGGTCGTAGTCTGTGGCTCCCTCTGGAACTCTTTCTCTCTTCCTCCAATTCCCTGTCGGTTCTCCTTTCTTCTCATAACATCCCGTGGGACGGTGCTTTCTGTATGTTGGGTGCTGTTACCTCTCCCAACAGCAACTGAACAGGAGTGGACTCACGGCAGGTGCCAACGCTGAGTGGTGCAATGAAATGAACAAATGAGTGAACAAATGCTTCCATTACTAAACAGGCCCCCAAACCTGGCTTTAGGGCTCTCTGGGAGCTACCAAGGCATTCTCATTTATGTTCTCCTTTACTTCTCACAGAACAGTCGAAGGAGATAAGCAAGCATTCTTGTCTCCATTTTACAGGTGGGGAAACTGAGGCCCTGCAAGTTGGCCTGACTTGCCGAGAGTCAACACAGCTAGTAAGTAAAGGGCAGTGGCAGAAAGAAACATGTAGAACTCTGTGCCTCAGAACAGCCTCTACCGAATTTAATCTATTTTATTTTCCCTATCTCTGCAAGAGTCGCTCTGCAGGAAATAGCAGTGGGGATGGTGACGGCGGGAGAGAGGTGAGCTAGGAATCCAGGACTTTCCTGGTTCGAGTTGGGCACAGGCCAGCAGGGAGGGGCTGAGGAGTGCTGGGAAGAGTTTCTCCTTTGCAGAAATGGTCAGTATTTCCTGGGGGCCTGCCCTACACCCACTTGGTGTCACAGGCTGGCACTTCAGGGTCTAGATGGTGCCTGGCACAGGTGCAGTCAGGATTTGAGTCGATGAATGAATGAGTGAATGGAGACAGACTTGATCAAAACACTGGGTCTAAATATACCAGCTGTGTGGACAAATCTTTTCACCTTTCCAAACCAGAATGGTAATAGCAATAACAATAAAACGTAATGGTTAAGAGAGCAGGCTTTGGAGCCAGAACTGCCTGGGTTGAACCCCAGCTCCACCACTTCCTAGCTGGGTGCAGCTTCCTTAAACTCGCCTCACCTTGGTTTCCTCATTGAAAAAGTGAAGATAGTAATGGTATTTATTTTATACAGTTGTTGTGGGGATTTAAATGAGCTCATATGTATAAAGTGCTTTATCTAATATTACTAGTAACCCTTAACAAGGATGATTATATCCCCGTGCATTAATGAAGATTAAACAGTAACACAAATAGTAGCATTTAATTGCCCATCAGAGTGCCTGGCACTAAGGCAGAAGCGCTCAGTAAGCAGTAACTGCGGTTCTTATCTTGGGCACTCGCTCGTCCACGGTCTCCTCTGTCTCTTGAATCACACACAGGAAGTGGAACCGCAAGGTCTAAAAGCAGCTTGCGGCGGTCGACGTGGCCAGGCTATTCGCAGGAACCCTGGAGCTCGCGAAGAGCGCCCCGAGCTGGGAAAGAGAAGTACCGCAGGTGGCCGCCGGGGGCAGCAGAGGGCGCATCCGCCCGGCTGTCTCTAGGAGCCGGGACCCAGGCGGGCGTTCTCCCTAACTCCGTCGCGGGTGGGGCGCGGGGCGGCGCTTCTCCACAGAACACCCCCTCACTTCCGAGGGTTCGACTCCCAAGCCTGCATTTGCCAGCCATTTCTTGGATAAGTCCTTTGTCTCCCTGGACCTCCGCTTCTCATGGGGATAAGGAAGTTTTGAGGGCTGCACGGTCTAGAAAGCACAGTCCCCGGGGGCGAGGTGAGTGCCAGCCAGTGTCACGGTTGCCAGCACGGACCCTGCAGCCAGGTGACGTGGGCCTGAGCCCCGCCTCCAGCATGCACTGTGGGTGGCTCTGGGCCAGTGATCTGACCTGTCTGCTCTGCTATAAAACGGAGATATACTGCTGTCTCCTGGCTTTTGGGAGGAGTGAACCAGGGACAGTATGTAAAGTCGTTAGAACCGTGCCTGGCACACTGTAACTGTTACATAAATGTTTGCCTCTATTATTAGTAATAGTCATAACTTTTTTGATATTATTGTTTTTTTTTCCTGAATAAGCTGCCACATTTTTATGTCCTGCAGAACACTTCCTGCTTGAAGTGAACTCTGAGGGGCTTAGAGGAGATGGGTGAGATGTGGTCCCTGGATGAGAACGCTTTAGTCCTTTTGTTGCAGTTAAGACTCTAAATTGGGACCCACGACGGGGCCTGCCGGCAGGGCACGGCAGCCAGCTGCCCTCTGAAACGTGTTTGAATGCCCCGCTCTGCCAGAGGCCGGGGCTAAGCTTCTGCCCCCAGGGCAGGCGCTTTGGAAGCCCCAGGTGAGGGTCAAGATCTTGGCCTGGTCATCTGGGGCCCCGGGAAGATCGTCAAAGGGGACCCATGCGCCCGTGACAGGTCCACAAAAGTCTCCAGCCAGGGAGTCCCCGCCAGGACAGATGGCAGGTCAGACCTTGGGTAAAAGCCTCCACCCCCCAAACACAAAGGTCTGAGTCGGTTGGGAGGAGAATCCCCCTCTAATCCTCCCCGCTGCACCTGTGCCCCATTCCTACTGGGATGGCCGAGGGAAGAGCGGGAACCGGCGCCATCCCCGCGCAGCCACACAGGCGCCCGGGGCCTGCCAAAGGGCTTCGAAGTTACTGTGGAGGCCCCGGGAGTGGACTGAAGACCGCAGGTGTCCATGGAGAAAGCGGAGTAACAGGAAGTACTTTTCTGGAGTAGGAGCAATGGGCACGTCACTTGGACCTCCTCTGGAAACGTCCCCCCAGCCATCTTTCGGGGGTCTCCCCTGTGCGAGGCACGTGCAGAGCTCACTCACACCTCACTCTGGGCCCTGAGAGCTGGTTTCCACGAGCACCCCCATTTTGCAGATGAGGAACCTGAGACTTCCAGGCTGAATGGTTTGTCTGAGAGCCCACGCTAGGCATGTCAGAGCCAGGGACTGAGTGCTGGTCGCTGTCTCCAGAGACTGTGTGCCGGGCCTGCTGGGGAGGGCAGAGGGCCCCCAGGGTCCCCACCGCCCTGTGCTCACACCCTCAGGTAAGCCGCTCCCCTCCTGCTCCAGCATGGGCGGGGCCTAGGGACTCTCTTCTAATGAATGGAATTGGGCAAAGGCGACGGGTTGTCACTTCCCAGAGAAGGTTACAAAGAGGCACGGAGTCTGCAGCCTGCAAGAGACCCTGAGCCAGAGGCACCCCGCTGGGCTGCACCCACCTGGATTCCTGACCCACGGAAATGTAAGACAGTGAATGCTTGGGCTTTAAGTCTCTAAGCTTTGGGGTGATTTGTTACACAGCATTTGATAACAAATACATCTTCTATCACTACCAGCCACATGCACACAAGATATACCCACACAACCACCATGAGGATAAAAAAGACTGACAACCGTAGAGGGTCAGAGCTGGAAAAGGCCTCCTCGCACCCACCACGCCAGCCCACCATTTGGCTTTTGCAGGTGAGAACGCTGAGACACAGAGACAGAAATGCCCTTTTCCAGGGCCCCATGCAAGCTAGCAGGGAACTGGCATCACAGCTGGTGTCTCCAGGCTCTCCTGGAAGTGCTGCCAGCAGTTCGTGAGGAGTTGCAGACAAACCTGTCCATCCTCTTAGGAATTGAGGTGCCACCTTCATTTTCAGATCATTGGAACTGTCCTGCCTGACATTGCAATGACGGATACAGGCCATTATACATTTTGTCATAACCTATAAAATTGTGTGGGGCAGAGCATAAACTGTAATGTAAACTATAGCCCACTGTTAATAGTAATGCTTCAATATGCGTTCATCAGTTGTAACGAATTTACCACACTAGTGAAAGGATGGGAGGCGGAGAGGGTGGGGCATATGGGAATCCTCTACATTTTTTATGGAACACTTATGTAATCTAAATTGTCTTTAAAAATTAAAAAAAAAAATTTTAAATTAAAAATGAAGAAGAGATACCACCTTGTCTTAGCTCAAGGCATCTGGAAATTACACAGTAATGTATATTACTGGCCTGACGATCTCGGCAAAATGTCTTCTACAACTATCAAAAATACAGCCCAGAAAATAATGCCCAGTGGGCTCAAATATTCAATTTCAAGCAGATGCCCAATATAGTGGGGCCTCCTAATGCAATGATACTGGAGGGGGGTTTTCCCCCTTAAGCCAAATGCATCTTATACTTTTTGCCTATGATCTAAAAGAAGTTCCCCAGGGAATGGGGCGCCCCTGGGAATGACAGCCGCACTGACCCTCGTACTCCTGGCTCCAGCCTCCTTTGTGTTTTCTTTGGTGGCATCTTGTCAGCCTGAGGTCAGGGTCAGGGGGACACAGAGCTCAGAACCAGAGCAGCCTCCCCGGCACCCCCTGGACTGCCCTTCTCTCCCTGGCTCCCGCTAGGCCTCCGCTTTTTCATGAGTTGCCGGGAGCACTGGCGGGGGAAGGCTCTCTCCGCCTCCGCCCACAGCCGCCCCTCCCTCCCTGCTGCCCTGCAGGGGCCGGGCTGGGCCTGCCCTGGGGAAGGACAGAGTGAGCCGGATCCCAGGCCCAGCTGTCTCCAGCATCCATTCCCAGCAGCCCACAGGGAGACCGGGAAGGTCTTCTAGGAGCAAGACTGGATGCATAATTTGCGGGGTCCAATGTGAAATGAAAATGCGGAACCTCTTGTTCAAAAGTAATTAAGAATTTCAAGACAACAGTGGCAGAGCGTTAAGCCGGGCTCGGGGCCCTCCAAGCTTGTCAAGCCTCCAGAAGCCGGCTTTATCTTGTAGCCTCCAGGAAAACCCACCCTGGAGTTAGTTGTTCCCGTAGAACTTGCGCAAGAAGTCAGGGCAGAATATAGTATGTCACGCCTTGGCCCCTGCATCTCCTGTTGCAGGACTGAACTCCAACACCTCCTGGGCCCAGAATGCTCTCATAATCAGAAACATAACTCCAGGAAGAAATACCTCCCCACCCAAGGCAGCTGGCTTCCTAAAGCTCCCGGCCGCCACTGCCAGAGGCTCACCTGCGAGCGGAGTTGTGAGCAGGGAGCATGAGGCGCTGGAGCTGACTGGAGAGAGGCTGAAAGGGACCCTTCAGAAAGCTTCAACCGCCGCCTGAAGTCTCGGTCCTGCGTGTGGAGACCGCACACACGCATGCGTACACACAGAGCCAGGGCCAAACCTCGTTGAGTAAGGAGAGCTACGGAAACTCCCTAGGGTTGTGGGCTTGAGAAACAGCTGGGATTATTGAAATGTAACCAGGAAGTATGTGCAGACTTCTGAGAGGTTGCAGAGAGGACTAGGGAGGCTAACTCCTGGTTAGCGGGCTGTATAGAAACCTCTAGACATGTGCACTTTGTTGTTCTTTCTTCTTGTCTTTCTCCTCTTCCTCCTTCTTTTGAGTTCTAAAGAGTTGCCAACCTTTCAAAATCAGAAAGGTTCGCATGGAATCTATATTCCCAATATTTCTTTTAAAAAAAGAGAAAACAGAACATCTGATAATACTAAGTCCACATTCCTGCATGACAACAGCTTACTGTCCCCTTTCCCTGGGCTGGTGGCTTCTTTGATCACCACAGTCTCCTCCACTCCCTAATGTCTCCCTGTCACCGAGTACAAGTGACAAGTGCGACATAGTTACACTTGTGCTGTTGTTTTTCTTGTCGTGGACTTGAGAGGAAAATGCATGCCTCTATCAAAAATGGGAAAATAGAAGATCAATCAAGAATTCCATGTACTTTAAGAAATACGAGAAAGAGCATTGTGATGGTTACGCTAATGTATCAACTCAGCCAGGTAATTGCGATCAGTTGTTTGGTCAAGCAAGCACTGGGCTAACTGTAATAAAAGGACATTTATGGACTTTAGTCATCAGTGAGTTTACTGTGATGGATGATTACATCTATAGTCAACCAAGGAGATTGCCATCAGCAATGAGTTTTATCCAATCAGTTGAATGTCTTAAAAAGAGGAAGTGAAAGCATTCAGAGAGAATTTCCCAGCTCATCTTTGGACAGCCAACATTTCCTGAGAGCTCATCAAGGACCTTTATCGGAACTTGGTCCAAGACCCTGGTTTGCAGCCTGCCTGCAGAATCTGGACTTGTGCGTCCCCACGATCATGTGAAAGAATTTTATAAAGTCTCATATTATTTACAGCTATCTCCTGTTGACTAATACCAGTGCGTTTCCTTGTGAAAGTAAAGAGCCTTCCCTAGTGTTTAATGTGCAATGGGTGTCTAAGTCAAACAAGCACAGTTTAACTGCTCTTACGAAACACACCAGAGCGTGGCCCTGCGCAGCTCACCCCGTGCACTCTGGTGCCTGGTTGGGTCGCTGAAGGTGTCTGGGGTGGAGACCCTGGACCAGGGCTCAGCAGGGCATTCTCAGCTTCTCCACTCGCTGGGCTCAGAGCCATCTTTCTTTTGTTCTGTTTTGCCTGTTATTCCAGCAAAGACCGAGGACTTGGGAGATTCCCAGTGTCTCCCATCACTTGCTGTGAGATTGGTTTCCTTCCCCAGTGGGTGTTTAACTACAGGAATTGTTTGCTTCCACAGGTGGGAGCCCCACCAGCATTTGCCGTGCCTCTCTGCTTTCTAGAGTCAAGTTGGGGGTTCCCGGTAGGACAGAGGTAGGGAGAATGGAGATAGGGACCCATCCCTTGCCCTGTTGCCCTCCCCAGCTGGTCCAGTTTCCCAATTATCAGGAAGGTGTGGAGGACAGGGTGCATGAGGAGTGGTGGCCGCAAGGGATGGTGGTCAGGCCAAGGAGGTTGCTGAGAGGCAGGTCTTCTCCCCCACGGGCAGGAAAATGGCACATGAAATGCTTTTAGGCTGTGGGGAGGGAGTCCCTTGATTCTTATAGCTTGTTGGAGAGCCTCATGCCAGGATCCTAGAAATCCCCCTGGCTCAGAGGATACAGAGCCAGGCCTGGGTATGGTGGGGGCACCCACTGCCTAGAAGGAGAGTCTGGGGTCCCACGGCATGCCTGGGACTCCTCCCTTGGCCTGCAACCTCAGCTCCCTGAGTCTGCAATAGGGGAAATGGAACCTTGCTCCTGAGACTGCGGGAGATAAAGAGCATCTAATCCCAGATCAAAGGGGGCTCAGAGCTGCAAACTCACTTTACATGTGCCAGCCGCTGCGGCACCCACTCCAACCGGCAGGTTCAGATTTGCAGACCCTCCCCGGTGCCATTTTCTCCATGGCCTGGCTGGCCCAACACCCCCCCCTCCCCATTCCTGGGTCCCGGCCCTGGGCCTTCCCTGACCATGATCTCACCTCTCACATCTCTGCCAAGGAGAGAAGTTCAAAAGCCACACACAGAAGATGGGCAGGGGGGGGGGGGCAAATTGAGGTGGGGAAGGTGAAGTGAAACAACAGGGCGTGGGTGCCTCCGTGTCCCCGCCCCCATCGCAGCCTCTCTGGGGCAGGCTCTGTGTGCGTTTCTTCCCGGCCGGGCACGCCATTGCATTCATCTAAAGAATGGCCACACAGTGAAGATGTGGCCGCAACGCCCCCCGGGTCTCCCACGCCTTTCCCTCAAGCCCTTTCTGCAAAGCCAATCACAAAAGAGTCAGAAGAGGGCAGAGACATGCAAACTGGTGCCAGGCAGACAGCCATCTCCTTGAGACTCTCGAAGGGTTCGAGTCCATGCCCTGCCACTTCCGACCCCTGTGCCTCGGGCCAGCTTTCTTTCTGCCCTCAGTTTCTCCAGGATGCACCGAGTGGCCGGCGACCCCGCGCCCAAGAGGGTGACGCCGCGCCCCCCGCGGCATTCGGGCGAGTCTGGGCGCCGCCGAGGGGCCGGGCGCCGGGGGCGGGCTCGGGAGCGGGCCGGGGGCGGGCTCGGGAGCGGGCCGGGGGCGGGGCCGGGGCGGGGCGAGCGGCAGGCCCGCGCCAGCCCGGAAGGAGCGGGGGGCGGAGCCGCGGGAGTGAGAGTCCTCCCCACGTGAGAGGCTCCGCGGCCGAATTCCTCGCGCGCGGCGGCCGCAGACGGCCCGGCGGGCGGCCGCGCTCAGAGCCCTGGTCCGGCGCGCGCTGGCGGCCGGGCGCCCGGCGGGGGCCGCGCTCGGCTGCGCCCCGATGCGGCGGCGGCCCTGGGGGCTGTGACCCGCGCGCGTCGTCGGAGTCCCCGCGGGCCCGCGCCCGCCCGCTTCCCCGCCGCGGGCAGCGCCCCCCGGCCAGCGGCATGCGGGCGGCCGACTCGGGCTCCTGGGAGCGCATCCGCCAGCTCGCGGCGCAGGGCGAGCCGGTGCCTGCCTGCGGGGCCCGGGCCGGGCCCGAGCGCCTCCAGGGGCCCGCCGCCTACGGGCTGTGTGAGGACGCGGCGGGACCCGACGATCGGCTCCGCGCTGGGGCGCCCCCGGTTCGAGCGGATGGCGATTGCGGCCAGCCCGGTAGGTGTGCGCCGAGAGCGGAGGCGGCCCGGCCACAGGCCCGGGGAGCCGCCGGGGCCGGGCGCGCGAGGGCGCCCTGGGACCCGGGAAGCCGCTGGTGGCAAAGTTCTCGCCGCGCTCGGAGCCGAGCGCCGGGCGGGGTGCGGGGTTGGGGGGAGACGCGCGGGGCACGGAGTTAGTTCCTCTCCGTGGGGCGGGAGAAGGGCTCGGTGCTTTCCCGCCCGAGCCAGCCCGAGGTTCGAAGCTGGAGGTCAAGGCCACGTCTGCTGGAGCCGTGCGAGCCGGCGACGCTTGGATATCCAGTTCCGGACTCGACCGGACCTCGCGCCTGTTTTCGCAAGCGTGGCAAATGGGCCAGCCCGGTGCAAAGTTGGGCCGGCCTCAGTCTGCACCTGTAAAACCACCTGGCAGCCCCGTAAAGTGCCGAGGAGCGCGCCCCTTTACAGCCGCCCCACAGGGAGAAATGGATGACTCGCATTTGCTGGGAGCGGAGAGGGAGAGATTGCTGCGTTTCTCATACACTTGAACTCCGAGTAATGCAGAAAAAGAAATTGCAGCGGTGGAGACACAGATGCGGTGATCTAATTCCGTGTGGTTGGCTGATCAGTCCCAAACGGGGGCAGCATTTTAGTGTTAGAGTGTTCCGTGTGGGCACGCCCACTCCTGTTTTGGTTTCAGGTGTTTCCCCTCCCAGGTTGGGTGATAGGGTAAGCTTCAGGAATCCCTGGAATGACTGGACTCTAGGGTAGGAAGACCTCTAAATCAAGGACAGGGGCTCTTCAAGAAGGCTCTGCCGTCAGAGTTTCAAGTTCTGAATACATCTGCCAGGAAAAATAGAATGGGTGGCATGGCATGATTATTTTATTGTTTCTTTTTTTTTTTTAAGATTTATTTATTTATTCCCTTGCACCCCCTTGTTTGCTCTTTTTGTGTCCATTCACTATTTGTTCTTCTGCGTCTGCTTATATTCTCATTAGGTAGCTATGGGAACTGATCATGGGACCTTCCGGAGTGGGACAGAGTGATCATTCTCTTACGCCACCTCGGCTCCCTGTTCTGCTGTGTCCCTTATTGTTTCTCCTCTCTGTCTCTTGTGTCATCTTGCTGCGCCAGCTCTTTGTGTCTGCAGGCACTCCTGCGTGTGGGGGGCACTCCCACATGGGGCAGCATTCCTGCACAGGGCGGCACGCCCCTGTGGGCCAGGTTGCCTTCACCAGAGGCCCTGGGCATCAAACCCTGGACCTCCGATATGGTAAACAGGAGCCCAACTGTTTGAGCCACATCCGTTTCCCTTTATTGTTTCTTGAACACCTATTGTGTGCCAGTATTGACATGCAGTGGCTCCTTAAATCCTGGCAATCCTTGGAGTGAGGCGATGCAGATAAGGACAGAAAGCACTGGGAGGTTTAGGGACTTGCCCAGGGCCCCCCAGCCCTGAAGTCATAGTGTTAGAATTCAGATTTTTATCTATGGAAAGCCAAAGCCTGGGCCCTGGAATGCCTCTAGCAGGCAGAAGGCTAGCCAGCTGGGGAAAGTCGTAATTGTTTACCTAATAATTATTTCTTTCCTGTGAGAAAAAGCCTCCGAATTCCAGCATGCTTAATATTGGTCTCCCCAGGAGATGGAATTCCAGGGCATGGGGCTGGGCAGCTGGTCAACCATCCACCACCTTGCTCTGATGCGCTGAGCTGTGGTTGTTGTCACGAAGCTCTAGAAGAGGGTTGCTGAGTCCTGGAGGGAGCTTGAGTTCCCAGACTCCATCCTGGGGCCAGGTCTGCTAGAGATGGGCCCAGTGTGCTGGAGGACCCCCTTACAAGTCCCCAGAGGTAGAGTGAGGAGCTTTGTTCTTGCTTTGGAAATGTGGGTCTCTGCCAAGCCATATGTCTGAGATTAAATGCGGCCACAAGGGCAGAAGTGGGGTGCCTCCAGACAAGTAGCCCACTGGCTCACTGCCTCCAGGCAGCAGTGCAAAGTACTTTGTCTGCTCAAGGCTGGAGTTTTACTTTGTTCCCCCCTTCTCCAAATGCAGCAGTTGGAGTCCGAGATAGCTTGGCGTACAAGAGAACATAGAGGCAAAGAGTAAGCAGATGGAAGAGCCTTGGCAAGTGCAACCTTTTTGAGACAGTGTTTACCCACAGTAGATGCTTAATAAATGTTTGTTGTTGACTTCTTGTTACATGACATTACACACTTGCTGGGTCACCACCCAGTGTCTCATCTCCTTGGCTTCCCATTCAGATACAATGCTTTCTGTTCCACCTCCATTCTCATGAGCCAAGTCTAGATGATTTTTGTCTTGTCTGTAAAATATTTGTGATGCAAGACTGAGTGTTATGTCAATGGAAGTTGTTATTATGTTAACATGTATACAAGATGGCTGGGTGGCGCTCTGTTTACTTTGTGTCTCCGTAAACTCTGAGTTCCTAATAACAATAGCCTAATGACACAGTGTAGCCGAGAAACAGCCTGTCTCTGAGGTCTGGGGGTGGTTGCTATTCCAGTGGCTCTCCTGGTGTGTCCCTTTAGGGCAGAGAGCCTTGGAGATCTCATTTCCCAATGGCATTACTGGCATGAAACCAGATCCAACCTGCTGCACCTACACCAGAACATTTTGAGTTCCATCTCCCCCACCACCCTTCACCCTTTTCTGGTCTCTGGTTCCTAAAGGCCAAGTGCAGTTTCTGAGAACTTCCTAATGGTGAGGCATTGAGGACAGCTCACCATGGAAATGGTTTCTCAACCTATTGGCTGTCACAAGGGGTTTTCTTCTGGGAGGGCAACGGGAACTCTGCCGGTATAAGACCGCAAGCCAAAATTGTTGCTAAAATAAATATTTTAGCCACGCTGTAAGGTGACTCACCCTAGAATCTCAGCATTTGGATTCCGGGCTGACCGTGGTGCTCAGTTTAAGGAGCTGAAAGAGAATGCAGGTTGGGGATCGAGTTTGGCACTTTCAGGTGGGTGGAGGATGTGAAAAGAAGCTGGGATTCTTGGTTGGTGGGCAGAGGCCTCAACCATCTTGACATTGCCCAGGGAGGGCATCCTGAAATCAGTAGGGCAGTGGGGCCCCTTGGCCTCTGGTCAGCACTGGTCTCCAGGGTAGAATGACTGGAGAGGCCAAAGGTCTTTCTACTTGGACTGGGGCAGGGAGAGGGAGCGTCCCGGTGCAGGGCCTGAAGCTGGACACCTGGAAATTGGCCATCTGTGTTGACTGCACCTTATTCCCCCCAAAGCTGTTTGTCCTTGAGATGCTCTGTCACCCAGTGTCCTTGTTGGTACCATGGGAATACTGCCCTCTGTGCCTGGCCATTGGGAGCCGGCTGCAGAGGGAGCCAGGTTGCTCACTAACAGCCTTACAACCTAGAACGAGAATTGGGGGGTTTGCTCTATGGTTGTTCATTCATTCCCGCACATTCATTGAGCATCTACTCCTAGCAGGAGCTGCTGTTTCTGCCAGGGAGGAAGCAGCCAAGGAGTCCACTGCAGCCCTTGTTTCCATGGAGCCTCTATGCTCCCGGGGAAGAATTTTCAGTAAGCAAACACACACAGGATGAGTAGGGGAGTTAAGTGTTAAGAGAAATAAAGCCAGGTGAGGGGTTAGCTAGTGTGCTGGGAGCTGGGAGCAGGTGTCAGAGAGGGAGTGGGATTGCTGAGTCCCTGAGGCAAGAGTGTCAGCTAAATTAACTTTGTCCTTTTTTTAACATGGGTGGGAAATTGGTATCTTTATAAACTAGGTGCTTTATCTGTCCGTATCTGAAGCCTGTGGGGAGCTTGCAGTTCAGATGCCACTGATCCATTAAGCTTTTCTCCTAACTTCCGCTTCCCCAAAGTCACAGGACCTTACAGAGCTCCTCCTATCCTGTACCTTTCCTTAGAGCCACCCTGTTCTTACCTCTTCTTGCCATCCTCTCCCCACCTTAAATTCCACTGGGAGGTGGGAGGCTGCGGTGTGCTTTGCTGGCTCCCCGCCCTGTGCGCTCCTGAGGGGTAGCCTGGTCTCATCCTCCTCCTCCTCTGCAGCCCAGCCCAAGGTACAGTCGGACTCCCTTTCTCAGATGGGCTCAGAAAAGTTCTGTGATTGGCCCAAGGTCATACAGCCGGTAGGTGGCCCAGCCAGGCACTTAAGCTGATGTAGACCCCAAACTGTGGGAAGACCTATTGACCTCAAGAAAGTAGACCCACGTTAAGTTTTCATGTCTGTTTAGTTCTTTAAAGTTTTATCCTTAAAAAAAAATTTTTTTTTGGCTTCTCCTTGACATTCCTAGTTTTAAGCAACCCAAGCATTTGCTTATCTTTGTGCCTTTAGCTATTTCAGCAGTAGGTCAGCTTTCTGTTATCCTTTCTGAAAAGGACTTCTGCTGGCATCCGGGAAGAGATTAAATTTCTGCCTGGGAATCAGGGATGCTGTTAGCCACCCATGAGGGCCTGGTGGTGGATTTAGCCTGAACATCATTGACCAGCAGGTGGGGTGGAAGTAGACCAGGTTATGCCCTGCTCAGAGCTCAGAAGTGAAGGCCAGTGCTGTTGAAAAGAGGCAGACTGATTTCCCCAAGGGGGTTTCAACCTTTGAACCCTTCATCCTGTGTGGCTGCTCAGTGAGATGGACTGAGCTTTCCTTCTGCCCAGGAAGGTGGCACACCATCATGGGCATAGCACACCAGCTTTGCAATCAAACATACCCTCCTTTGATTGCCCAGGTCTGTTGTTTAACTTCCTGAACCTCCATTTGCCCATCTGTAAAATGGGGAGCATATTACCCATTTTAGAGTTGTTGGGAAGATTAGACGTACTCTGTATGGCTCAGCATCCTTCATAGCCATGGGCCCTAAGGGAAGGAAGAATTTCCACTTATTCAGAGTCCAGATAGATAGATAGATAGATACAGAGATACCCTATGTGCTATATATGATGTAGATACTTTAAAAAAAAATTTAAGCCTAGCGTATTGAGATTTGATCTTTACACAGGTGACTCTGGAGAACTGCTAGCTGCTTACATGGCTTTCTGAGTCATCAGGAGATTTCCATAATAGTCATTATGCACTCTTCCTGTTCTTTGTAATATTCCAATCGAGTTAACAGAACTCTGCAGCCATTCTGGAGAGAGAAGAGGTTCTTCCGCTTCTAAGCATCTCAACAGCAACCGAGCATGGCTCCAGGAAAATAGCACCCACGACCCTGAAGTGGTTAGCCTCCAATTGATAAAACGGCAGGTTGGCAGAAGTGGAAAATCAGGTACATTTGTGTATATACAAATTTCAGCCCCGGCAGGTAGACACTCTTGACATGTCATTAAAGCTGCCCAAAGCCATTGCTGCAGGGATCCTGTGTTTGCCGTGAGTCACTAAGGGCCATCAGCACTCCCGAGAGGATGCCAAGCCGTGCTTAGAAGTTGTGTGCGTGCGCGTGTGTTTGGTTAGTTTTTATGGACCTTCTCTCCATAAATGCGGTTGGCGTTGAGCGTGCCAGATGAGAGCCTCTCAGGGAGGGGAGAGGTCAGAATTGCCTCCTCTTCCTGAGGAACAGCCTCTCTGCGCCCATTGCGGCGGCCGGCGTAAAAGTAGGGACCACAGGCTCTCTCTCCTCTGCTGTTTGGATGCCATCCAGAGAGGCCAGCTGGAGGACGCGGGTTGTAGCAATTGCTGGGAGCCCTGGCTGTGGGGCACGAGCCCATCGGGTGGAGCAAGAGCCCCCCGTTTGGAAGGAATTAAGAGCCAGAAGGGTGTGACAGGTAGGTGTGCAGCCCACCTGGTGTCTGGAGACGGAGAGCCGGAGGACCCACGGTGGCAGCCGGTCCTCGGTGAGCCTGCTGGGCTTGGGCACCTGCTTTGGGGAATGCCCATCACCTGGACCTCGTCTTTTGCTGCCGCCCAGATTTGGAGGCCGCTCAGGCTCCGGGCTAGTCGGGGCTGTGACTTTACCAGCGGCATCGAGCGTGCGCAGTACCTTTCAATTAATTGTACAGAAGCTTCGGAAAGCTCTCCCTGGGGGCTTGAAGAGAAGTAAAAACAGTAGCTGCTGTTTTCCGGTATGCTTTATTTCCTCCTCACAGCTCAGACTGGCCAGTGCGCTCCTAAATTTGAAGTATTGGGTGCCAGCTAGAGGAGAATGTGTATTGCAGTTCCTAAGGTCCTGTTAACCGGGAAGGGTCGTTTCCTGGGGGCCCACCAGGAGCCCCCACTTTGTTCCGTACGTCCGTGTGGGTGCTGCCCACCATGTAGGACAGGTGGCATTCTCCCCATCTTAGAGGTGAGCCATGTGGGCGTCAAGAGCGTCTACAGGTTACAGTAAGCGCCTGTTCCCGGGGCTGCGGAGACTGAGCCGCTCGGTGCCGGCGGGTTTTCTCCCTGGCATCATGGGTAGGCTGGCTTCCAGGCCCTGGAAGTAGTTGGGAACGAGGGCCTCTGGGGCCCAGTGCCTCTTCCTCATCTCCAGGAAACTAACCCTGCCCCTCCGCCCCTGCCAGCCTCCACAGTGGCCCTGGCCCTCGATGGGCAGCTCCATGCTGGCCAGCTGCACTCCCACGGTGCACAGCCCTAAGCGGGGAACCTCGGCAGGGATGGGGTCAGCCCGCTCACTCTCCACTTGGGGAAACTGAGGCTGGCAAGGGCCCATACCCCAAGATGTCACATGGGATGGTTTCCTGGGCCCAACGTGAAAATGTACAAGGGCACAGGGGTGTCTCGGCAGAGCTGGGCGTTTTCACTCTCTGTCCTGTGCCCTGGCCCCCTCTGGCCCACTACAGGTCTTTGGGCATCACCGTGGCCTGGGGTGCTTGTTAGCTAGCGTGTGGGTGCTCTGGCTCCACCTCCAGATTCTGGCTCTTCCTCCAGATTCTGGCTCTCTGGGTCTTTGGAGGGATCCAGAAATCTACATTTTTACCGAATGCCCTAGCGGGTCTGATACAGGGGCTCCACAGACCAGACCTAAGAGCCTCTGCCCTTGGCCTTTCTGGGACTGGGTTAATTGTACCTGTGTCCTGGTGTCCTTAGTAGAAGCCCTTCGACTCCCCCAGGTGTCCTGGAGTGGGCCCTAGGTATACGGACATCCTAGTTACTTTTCACTTTTTCTTTTCCATTCAAACCCGGGACCGTGCACGCCTGTCCTCAGACTCTATCAGAACTTGGGCGACTGTCCTGTGGTGAGCAGGCAGTCAGAGAGAGGCTATGAGCGTGGATGCTCAGGTGCCCCAGGCTGCCGCCAGCTTTCCGGTACCTTCCATTCAGCCACTATTCCTTACTCCACGAGCCCCTGGCGAGCCAGCCCTAGACTCAGTGCTAAGGAAACGGGAGATGGAACCCCTGGGTCCTCCAGACACTTAAGGCCTGAGCCAAAAGCACCCGTGGGTCCTGCTCCAGCCAGGCCCCCCACCGCCCCCCCCCAGCCCGGTCCCTTCTGCCATGGGTCCTAACGTGTTGCCCGTGGCAGACGTGTTCAGCTGAGCGGCTTGTCTGGGCTCGGCGTCTCTCAGCCCTGGCCCACGGTGCAGCACTGAGCCACGAGGCGGACCTTTGATCTTTGTGTCCTTTGGCCCAGCCTTTGGGGTCGAGGCCACAGGGCCTGGGTGGTGGGAGGAGAGAGACTCCCGGTGACCCTCCCCTCCCTGGAGACTGACAAGGAGCCCAGGGTCAATGCAGATTCCAGGGCCCACCTCCAGCGAGCGATGCCAGGGGTCCAGGGTGGAGTTCGGGACCCTGCACTTTCACCATCCCCTCCTCTCCCTCCCCACCTCCCACCCTTCCACCCCCCACTGGGGGTCCTGGGACCACATCTGGCAATACCCTCTCTTGGATCCTGGATACCTGACCCCCAGTGTTTCCTCCACTTCCTTAAAACACAGCCACCTCAGAGGTGAGCAGGGAAGATTTGGGGGAGACGTAAATTCAGTTACCTTGTGTTCTGTGATTGAAACCAGTGCATTGTTGTGTCTCTGTCACTGTGATGCCTGAACACATTATTCTTGTGTGTTGGCTTTTGTTTTGATCTATCTTTCTTTGAAGGGGAATTGCCTGGTCGTTTTTTAAGGTTCGTCTTCTGTCGTATATTTGCCACTGCTAAGTTCAAGGACCATTCTTGCAGGGTGATCTGCCTTGGGGCGAGGGCAGCTGATGTTTACAGGTACAAGGAGACATTTCCTGGGGCGTAAGAGAGATTTTCTATTTAGTGACAGGATGGGCTGGTACTAGAGGTAGTGAGTCCTTCAGCACTGGAGGCAATCAAGCATGAACTAGGTATGTTGCTCTTGGGTGTCAGAGAAGATTCCTCCAGCTGAGATGGATGAGGGGCAGATGGCAATGACCCAACTAAGTGTTCCTTAACCCATCCAGGCCACCAGGCGCTGCCTCAATCTCTCTTTTCAGCCTGGGGCTGGGAGGGTGGACCTGCTGGGTCTGTGGCTCTACAGCCACTCTGCACCCTGGGTGTCACTTGCTGCCTATTGGCCTCGAACACACACCCTGGGCCGGCTGACAGTCACGGCTGAGTCTCAGGGCAGGCCTTCCCTTTTGCCAGCCGCCCCCGGCCTGGGTGGGCTTGCACTGGGACTTGCCCTCGTTTCTGCAGGCCCAGCCCTCGTCCTTCCTATGCTCCCCGAGCGACCGGCCAACAGGGCATCCTCGGCAGGGTGGAGGCTCCCCCTCTTGGGTTCTGGGGCGGATGTGGCTTCCTCCCTGGCCAGCTCGGCCGCCTTCTCCACCAGCGGGCACAGGGGTTCTCGAGGTGTGGGGCAGAAACATCGCCCCCCCCCAGAGAACGTAGATGGGGTCTTCTCTCTCGCACTCATTTACGAGTGGCCCAAGGAGCCCCTTTTATGGGAGGGGAAGTGGGGCAGGCACAGGGTGATCTCCCCAGGCCAGGGCTGCCCAATAGAACTTGATGCAGAGATGGGAAATGTTCTGTCTCGGTGCTGTTCAGAATGGCAGGCTTGAATTTTAAACATCACGGTTGTAGAAGGCCACCTGTGGCTAGAGGCCATCACATTGGACGGTGAGGCGGGCCCTGGAATCAAGGCATGAGACAGCGGGTGTTTCTGTGGCACGTCGCGGCTCGGAAAACTGCAGGTGTTTGTTTTTCCACTGCGCTCCCCAAAGACTGCCAGGTTCTGGGTGTGACCCGTGGGACCGCCTGTGTCAGAATCACTTGGGAACTTGTGTGTGTGTGTGTGTGGGGGGGGGGGTTCATACCAGAAGACCCGGGCAGTCACAAATACGTAGGGATGAGCCCCAAACTCTTCCTTTTAAATAAGCCCTGCCCTCCCCAGGTGCTCCTGGTCCACAGTGAAGGGTGAGGACCAAGGCCCCCCCACCTTCCCTCTTTACCTGGGTGGGTCTTCCCAGCCCCCTGCCCTGCCCTCACCTCCTCCTGGGTGCCAGGTGGTGCCTGAACCAGCAATTCCAGTATCACCTGGGAACTTGTTAGTGATGCACATTCCTGGGCCCCTCCCCAGGCCTCATAGATCAGAAACTGGGCGTGGGCCCCGCAGGCCGGGCACGGGCTCCAGGTGATGCACGGGCTCCAGGTGATGCACGGGCTCCAGGTGATGCACGGGCTCCAGGTGATGCAGGGCTCCAGGTGATGCACGGGCTCCAGGTGATGCACGGGCTCCAGGTGATGCACGGGCTCCAGGTGATGCAGGGCTCCAGGTGATGCAGGGCTCCAGGTGATGCACGGGCTCCAGGTGATGCACGGGCTCCAGGTGATGCACGGGCTCCAGGTGATGCACGGGCTCCAGGTGATGCACGGGCTCCAGGTGATGCTGGTGCAGCTACCCTTTGAAAGCCGCCTTGCAAGGTGCTCCAGGATGCTCCTTCCACATAAATCTTTCCCCAGATCCCCTCCTGCTTCCTCTGCCTCCTCCTCCCCCCTCCCTCACTGTGCCCTGGCCGGTTCCCTCACCAGCTGCCCCAGGCAGGCTGACCCTCCCCACCCAGGGGCAGCCTGTGTGGCAAGATGGGCTGCCTCCCTCTCGCAAAGGCCTCTGGAGATCGTGGCCGGGCCAAGGGACGGCCGTCACGGGGTTGGAGAGGAGGCGGCAGGGCAGCCGGCCAAGAGCCCCCTCCCAGCCATCGTTGTGCCCTTATCCCAGGGGGTGGCCGCCTGCTCACCCTCTGCCATATTCTCGGAAGAGCAGGGGGCCAGATGGGCCCATTTCCCCGGGGCTCCCAGGGCCTCTGCTGCTTCCTTGGCATCCACCGGGCACGGAGGAAGTCAGCTCAGCCCACAGCTGTGCCAGCACTTTCCTATTTAATAAAACCTTCCCTGCATAAATAGAAAAGCCAGGCAGGCGGAGGGGAGGGCGTCGCCCTGGCTTGCCGCGTCCCCGCTCTGCACTCCTGGCTGGACCCTCAGTGTCCTGAGCCTCGGCCGCCTCGTTCTTGGAGACGAGCTCCACGATACCAGCCCAGCTGGGTTAGGATTTGGGGGAGCTTGAGACAAGCTGTGGATATGGAAGGGCTGTGCACACCCAGAGGCACCTTGCAGATGTGGCCGGTGCCCTCAGTGATCTCGCTGCCTCTGGGAGGCCATTGGGGACAGAGTCGTACCGAGGGTGACAGTCCGTTTGCCAGGGCTTGACTGGTTTTCGCACTGAAACGCTGCCTCCTGGGGAGCCCCCCAGTCCTGGGTACTCCAGGGCAGGTGGTCACTCTCTCTCTGTAGCCCAGTGGCCTCCTGCCACCCGGCCGCCTTCCCCCGGCCCCTTCCCATCCAGCTCTCCCTCGCTGAGCTTTGGCTGATGGTCATGCTGACCTCCAACTCGGATTTCAGCTGCGCACCTGTTTATTACACCTCACCTGTCCGTCTGTTCACTTACTCGCCTGTCCAGTAAATACCGACCGCGCCCCTGCGGAGTGCCTGGCCCTGTGTAGGGGCTGGGAGAGAGTGGCGAGCTGAGCCACCACAGTCCCTAGCCCCTTTACCTTCTGGGCTGGAGGAGGTGGTTTCTTCTCTGTGGAACCCTTAACTCGGGTCCGAAAGCAGCCCCCCTTACCTCTCCCAGTTCTGACCCCGTTCATCCACTCGACAGGTAGTGGGTAGCTCCTGTGTGCAGGGCTTGGTGCTGGGAACCAAAAACGTTGGGGCTCCCCCTTCCAACTGAGCTCAGCCACCCCGTGAGCCGCCCGCCTGTTCCCACCCCACTGCCCAGGCCCTCTGGTATGGACCCCCCCCATATCGCCCTTCCGGTTCCTACCTGTCCTTTTCCCACTCCCACCCAGTGCCTCAAGTCTCCCTGGCTCGTGGCAGCCCCCTGGGTGCCTAGCCCTGGCGCTGCACCGGAGCTGGTCCCCTGAGCCCCGTGCAGCTGAGAGGGGGTCTCGCTGTGAGCAGGTCTTGTGGCTTTCTCTGGGGCACTGCTCCCAAACGGAGGCCTCCTCAGGGACGGGGACCGCCGAGGGCCCCCATCCCATCTGCCTCCCTCTGCTCCCCTGGGGCACTGAGCCGGTTCAGCCATGACTCCGTCCCGCCCTGAGCGGTTTCCCTTTGGAGGATCCTCACCCAGCAGGCAAGCGCCCACCTGGCAGTCGGCCCCAACCCCAGGAGTGATGCGGGGGTTTTGAGGGGTCAGAAAATACATCCCTGCTCCTGTCCACAATTGGAACCCCATTGAAAGATAGCAAGAGGCAGGAGAGGGACAGATGGACATCAGAAACACTGCCTTGGGTACTGACAGGCCAATGCAGAGAACGCCAAGTGGACTCCCGATGTCCCTGTCAACACCCCCTGCCCCCTGCCTGCCCCACTGCCACCAGACTCAGCCCTCAGCTGCCAGTGGACAGCCACAGGCTCAGCAAAATATGTGGAAAAGGCACACACCTTGCAGGAGAAGACGCCCCCCGAGTGACACCTCCCACCTCCACCCAGCAGCTTGGTCACAGAGGGTGACTTCTTCAGTGCGAGCCTCCCCCGGAGCTTGAAATCTGGGAGGGGTGGAGGCTCCCTGTGGGCGGAGGCCCTGCCTTGAGTTCTGACAGTGCAGGCAGGAAGTCCTTGCCTGTCCAGCTCTCGTTCGTGGAGTTGATGACGTGTGGTCAGCGAGACTTGGTTGGAGGCATGGGTGAAGGTGGACTGAGGGGCTGCAGGTCCTGTCCCCCTCTGCCCTGGGGGTGACTGTGAAAGGTGATGTGTTCCTTTGGTTTTGCACCAGCCCCGGTGGTTTTGTCGCCGCATCTCTGTAATCAGTGGACAAGTTGCATTTCAGTCTCTGGAGTCTTTGACGTGGTAGAGTCCCTGAAGCTCATTCATTCATTCCTTTATTCTGCAAATAATTGCCTTGCTCCTACCACGTACAAACCAGAAATCCTCTGAATTATCGGGGATAGAGTCATCCATGAAACAGCCCTACCCTCAAGGTGCTTAAGCCTAAGGATATTTTCAGAAAACTGGACCCCAGAGAGCTCGTTTGTGTTTCTCTTGTCATTGAAACTTTCCTAAAATGCCTTTCTGCTTCCTCCATGGTTAGCAGCGCAGGAGCCGCCCCAGGCAATGCCCTCTGATATTTAGGGCTTTTGCAGAGCCTCCACATCCTCATTCGAAACCTGCGCGCCTTCAGACGGGGTGTTTGTGCTTGGCCCAAAAACTTGAGTTAGAAAAATAATCCATTGTGTCAACTAATCTTTTCATAGTTTGCCTCTTCGCCCTCAAGGCTAAGCCAAAGTTCTGGTTAATCGGGCGCCGCAGGTAGTTGAGATGCGGTTAGAGGAGATTTGATTGTGTGTTCTGGCAGCTGCAGGGATGTTTGAAATGACGAGCTGCTCCTCTTTCCTCTTTTCCTGCCAGGCTCCTGCGGTGGGCGTCAGTGGTGTCCCCCAAAGCCACCCGACCCTGTGTGATTGCCTGTCCAAGGTGACTGGCCTCTGTCCGCAGCCAACCCTGATGACCTCTCGGGCTGAGTCCCGCTCTCTTCCTGGTTCCTTGGCTAACTTGCTGCTCCCGTTCCTGGCAGCCCTGGCCTTGCTTTCTAGGGTACTTACTGCTCAGCTGCCCAGTCATTGGGTCCTTTCTAGAGACTGGCCATTTGCCGGCCAGTGACCAGCAGGCCAATGTTCTTAAAAGGACACTGCTGTTCCTCATCTGTCCCTCACGTCACCCTGAACAGAACGCTGTGGTGTCCCTTGTGTGCACATAGGTGATCATCATGCAAGGGAAACTGAGCTCAGATTGCCTGCTTTGCAGGGTTGTCTGCATTGAAGAACTCAAATGAATGTATTGCCCCATTTCACAGACGAGATAACTGAGGCACAGGAGGTTAGTACACTGCCATAGAGCCAGGAAGTGGAAGAGGCAGATGCAACCCAAGCGGTCCAACTGGAGCCTGCGGTGGCCACTATCTCCTGTCCCTGGCCGCAGTCGGTTCTGTGGCTCGGTGTGTCTGGCCTGAACTGTGCATGTGAGTCTGAAGTGAGCAATCACAACTCCAAGGTGCCAGGCTTCTCTTTCCAGGCCTGGCCTCAGGTAGATCTAGGGTTTCTCCCAGCCCTGATGGGGAGCTCCTGTGGCCGCCTGCCAGGCTGGACCAGGGCCATGTAAAGCTGGAGGGTCGTGGGGCAGCTCTGCCAAGTCCAGCCTCAGGGTAAGCATGGGGGAACTCTGCGCAGGTGTCCCTGATAGCAAGTTCGCCCAGGGCTGTGGCTTTCCTGGTGCTCTTGGCCTTCACCTGTTAAAGATAACAGGTGGGAGGGTTCAGTCCACCCTGAAGGCTCCCAGTCACCCTGTGCAGTAGGGAGCCTTGACGTTCAGGGCAGCCTCAGAGGCTCATCGAGGTCGGTGCTTGATGTTCAGTAATTGTTAGAATGAAAGGAGTGAACACACTCACTTTGTGTTCATTGTACTTTCCACTTTCCTATCACCTGCCTGGTGGGTCCTGTCCTTACAAGGCTAAGTGGCAAATCTTAGAAACATGACTGAAACAGACTCATAGGAAGGGAAATTAAAGGTTCTCGTAACTGAAAACATCAGAGGTTGGATGACTTCAGGCAGAGCTATATCCAGGGGATTGAATTGCGTCATTTCCTTTCTCTGTTCCATCTGTGTGGGGTTTATCCTCTGGGGGGCTTTTCCTTTCTGGTGGCAAAGCTGGTCTCTAAAAGGTTTAGGCAACATTTACCTTTTTAGGAGTTTTTAGTTTCTTGGGCTGCTCAAAGCAGATATCACGAAATGGGTTGGCTTAAACAGTGGGAATTTTTTCACTTACAGTTCTGAGGCCATGAGAATGTCCAAATCAAGGCATCATTAAGGTGCTACTTTCTTCCCAAAGGCTGACTACCTGCAATCCTTGGCACCTCTGCCACATGGCAGCATCTGCTGGTCTCTCCCTTCTCTTCTGAGTTTCATTGCTTTCAGCTTCTTGCTTCCATGGCTTTCTCTCTTTTTCTATTTATTCCGTTTAAAAAGGACTCCAATAAGAGGATTATGTCCCATCCTCACTGAGGTGGGTTACACCTTAACTGAAGTAGCCTCATCAAAATATCCTACTTACGATGGGTTCCCACCCACAGGGATGGATTTAGGAACATGTTTTTCTGGGGCACATACAGCTTCAAGCCACCACAAGGACCCCTGCTGTAAAGAGTCCTTCATTCTTCGTATTGCCAGTGGAAATCCCAGGACTGAGTCTTGTCTTGGCTTCGGCAATCATGTAGCACAGTGGCATGGAACGGCACCAGTTGTCAGGCCTGGCTCCCTGGGAAGATTTGGGGATAGGAGAGGGGTGTTTCCCCAAAGGAAAACCAAGGAGCCCATTCGCCCCAAGAATGGATGCTGGGAGGCAGTGCAGGAGCCGTCACTGGGTCTGCACCTCTGGCTGTGTGTGGTGGGATTTGCAGGAAAGCTTCAGGTAGAGCCTGTTGGTTAATAATTCTGCAAATTCTCTTGAGCACCCACAGTGGGCCAGGCCCCAACACCACTGCGGAGGAGCTCTGTTTTCTCTTCTCTTAATTGTTTGTTCTTTCTGTCCCTTCCCTGCCCCTTCTATCCCCAGGGACCAGCTGTAAGGTCGCCACCACTCTGGCCCCTTCCGCTGCCTTCTGGTCCTGAGTCGTTGTGTCCACCTTTCTTCTCCCCCTCTCCCTCAGTTTATGCATCTTCTTGCACACCTGTCCCAGGTGGGCTTGTGGGAGAGCCCTGTATCTGTCGGCTTCCCAAGCCTGGAGCCTGGCTTGGGGTGCCTTGAGCATCCCCAGTGTGCCTCGACCCTGCCCACTCCCTTGTGGGCCTCCCTAGATGCCTGCTGGGGCGTCCCCACTGCCAGCCTGGAGATCCACCGCCGTGGCGCTGAGCACCCCGTGAGCAGTGGCAGCGGCTGGTGCTCTGGGTACTCCAGGAGGCATCTGGCTTCTCTTAAGCTTCCCATCAAGAGTCGGATTTTCCAGGCTGTGCCTGGAGCTTGGCCATCTCCCTGGAAAGCACTGATTGATTGCTCTTAGAGGTGCCCCAAATCCACATCCAGCAGCCAGGTGCCACCTCTTCACACCAAGACGGGGTGTGGGCAGCCTGGGAAGGGAAGAATTTAGTGAGAAGGTGTGACTGGTTTGGCTCCGTGTTTGGCCTTGTTTAGGACATAGGTGTTAGCCCTCCCCGTTTTGTTTGGCATCAGCCCCACGGGAGGAGAGTGAGCTCCCACACTAAGACAGATACACAGAGCCCGGGCTTCAAATGGGGGGACATCAGACAGTGTAGCTCAGTGGTTAGGGCCATAGAGCCACCCTACCTGGGGGCCTCAGCTTCTCCATGTCTAATTGGGGGTACTTTCCCTATCGAGTTGGGGTGTCATGGCAATAAACGAGCTCATATGTGCCAAGCGCCCAGGTTGCTGCACAGCCTGTAGTAGGTGCTCCAGCAGCAGTGCTCATGTCAGCCCCAGACCACAGAGGGTGCCAGGGGCGGTGAAGCCCACCCAAGAGCCACCCAAGTGGGCTGAGCTCAGGGCCAGCGGCCAGTGGGAGAAGGAGTGCGTGGGGCAGGGCGAGGGCTTGCAGGGAGACATTTTGGGCAGTACTTCTGCTGGGGCTTTGGCACCCTCGCAGGTGCTGGTGTCCCGCAGCAGTTTGTCAGAGACCTGTGAGTTGAGGGAAGGCCACACCACAGGCTCTGGGGCTAGCAGCTTAACCCCCCCTGAGCCTCAGTTTCACCACACAGCCGCCCTGTGTGGCCTGAGATATAGGAGGGGTTTATTTAAGTGGCAGCTGCCGCTTTATTTTATTTTTAATACTTTTGAGATGATTCATCGCTTCTAATAAACACATTACTCACCATGGTGTTTGTATATTATAAATAATACAAGGTTTTTAGAATCGGTTTATTTATTATTTATTTATTTCTCTCCCCTTCCCGCCCACCCTCCCCCACCCCGTTGTATGCTCTCATGTCCATTTGCTGTATGTTCTTCTGCGTCCACTTGTAATCTCAGTGGCACTGGGAAGCTGTGTCTCTTTTTTGTTGCGTCATCTCTCCATGCGTGCAGCTCCACTCCTGGGTGGGCTGCGCTTTTTTTGCTCCGGGCGGCTCTCCTTGCAGGGCACACTTGCGCATGGGGCTCCCCTACGCGGGGGGCGCCCCTGCGAGGCACGGCACTTCTTGCGTGTGGCAGCATTGCGCGTGGGCCAGCTCACCACCTGGGGAACAAACCCTGGACCCCCTATGTGGTAGGTGGATGCTCTATCGGTTGAGCCACGTCCACCTCCCGCGCCGCTTTATTAGTAAGCCGCCTTCAGTGCCGGGAGGAGCCCCACGGGCCGCAGGAATCACGTGGTGGTTATGAAGCCTGGGGTGCGGCGCTGGCCACGTGGGGTCCCGGCTCCACGGGATGCAGCATGTCCGTGAGGCTGTCTGTCCCGCAGCCCTCCCGTGCCTGACGGGATTTTGAGAGTCTTAGCAACAACCGAGCTTTCAGCCTTCTTCTCCCGGGCAGTCGGGCTCTGGGCCCGGGTGGTGCTCAGCAGGAGCGCGAGCTGGCCTCGGGGAAGTCCTGGGGCGTGAGCCCCCGCTTAGGAATGCCAGGTTCCGGGGACGATGGGGGGGGTGCGAACCTTCCCCTAGCCAGGCCAGCCTTCAGTTGGGGGCCTGGGGCCTGGAGCCATGACCAGAGCCTTTCCCTCTTGCTTCCCCAGGACCCCTGCCCTCGGGCTCCTCTGTCTCCCTCTGCTTTACTCCCTGCCATGGCGGCCCCTGGCCCCCTCTCTTGCGTGACCTCTCACCCTCTTAAATGCTTGGGAGACAGAGCATCCGATGGGTCCCTGCCTCCCAGTGGTCTGGCAGGCCCTCGATCAGATGGCCATCCCGGCCCACGCGGCTGCACCTGAAGAGTGGGCGGGCCACCTGCTCTGTAGAGCCGTTCCCTTCCAGGGGGTGTGGGAAGGTAGTTAACTTGGGGAGTTTGGGGCAAGGATGACCCGTTGGAAACTCCCTTCCTCCCGAGGCAGCCCTTGCGGTGTTTGATTAGTCTTAAGTGTTCACTCACCTTTACATCCAACTCCATCTCACTGTAACACCTGCCTTCTGACCCGCGCCCTCCCCTTTGAGAGTCTGACATGATACGTCTACTTCCTGGCCATGGTGAGCCCTCGTCCTGGCAGATAGACCCATGCGGCTTCCTGGACCAGCTTCATGGTTTCTCGCGGCCTCTCTCCTCCCAGCCGCAGCAGAGCAGAGTGTGCTGGGTGGGTGGAAAGGACAGGACGCCTTGCTGTGATCCGCTCGGCTTGACCGGCCTTAGATCTCTCACCTCCCACCGGGAGCCCTTTGAGCGGGTGGAGAAAGAGCTGCTGGAGCCAAAATCTTCTTTTGCCCATCCAAGGGAAGACTGTTCCCGGACAGAGCTGCGTGTTCCTGGCTCTCTTGATGTGTGTTTAAGGGAACACAGCAGGAGCCTAAAGATGTCAGGCAGGGAGGGGGGAGGGAGGCCTGTGGAATGCGATGAGGGCAGAGGGGCTGGCATCAGGCTGCCCTGCCCCCTCCGCAGCCCCACCCCCCTGCCGCCTGCTCGTAGGCTGGGAGGAGCCCAAGGAGGCTCCGGTGACAGGTTCGCATCCCCTTTTCGGGGCCGAAAGCAACACCCATGACCCCATAAACTACTTGCCTCTTGGCCAGAGGGTCCCATAAACATTTGCAGGCAGCAGGGAAATTGCAAGAGGAGGAAGGCTAAGGTGGAGAGGAAAAGAAGACGGTAAATGCTGACCAGTTTTGAAAGGAGGGACTGAGTTTCTCTGCCTGGAAATCTTTAACTTGAACGAGCCTCCTACCTGCCAGGCCAGGCCAGCCAGACTGCGGTCTGGTCTCTTGCCCACTTCCCCCAAATTAGATTTTGCAGATGTGCACACAAACATTGATTTGGAAGATTTATAGCTTTCTCCAGGGATTGGGATCAGGGGCGATTTCCTGGGCGCCGGTGTGATCTGGTCGTTTTCACAGTTGCCGAAGGACCTCCGCTGAAAGCTCTCGGACCCTGCCCCTTGTCCTTGCTGAAGTCTGCACTGTCCCCTCACCTGGAGGAGGAGCGCTGCTGGCGTCCTTTCGTTCCCTGGGCTCCTGGATGTCCTTGCCCAGGGCTTCATGATGGAGAATAGCCAGGGCTTGCATTGGGTTCTCTTTGGATTTGGGGGGCCAGCTGCAGGCAGGTAGGTTTCATCCACCGCTGGCAGTGGGCTGTGTGCCCTGGCCGGCCTGGCTGACGAGCAGCCCGCAATTCCAGGGAGACACGCCGTGAGCCCACAGGACTCGGGCTTTTTCTTGTTACAAGTCCAGTTACGATGTGAGCACCTGCTCCCGATTAGGAAGCTCATTTCTTCGTTTGGCTTATTTCTCGGCCGCTTTGCCCAACCAAGGAAGCAGTTCTGAAGCATCCACAAGCCCTGGTGGTGATTTGTGCACTTTATTTTGTTTCACACGCCATCCCGCCAGGCTTGCAAACTCAGGTTACACTCATCTGTCTTCCTACCCTCTCAAACAGCCACGTGTGATCAGTCGTATTTCAGATGTGTCAAGGAAGAGAACATCCGCCTAAGGCTCAGAGGTTCCAGGGAAATATGTGTCTCCGGAGGTGGGAGGGGTGGGGAGAGAAAAGAAGAAAGATCTAGAAGTAGTTCAGCTTGAGAGTAGGGTGGGAGGAGGCAGGCTTGAAAGAAAAGCCTCCACCTGCTCTGAGCAGTTCCCATCCAGGGCTTCCATTCCTTTGTTCAGTCTGCAGCAGCCAAACCTAGAATCTTGCTATTCTCTAGTTAGTGCCTTTGAAATGGTTTCTCAATTTTCTCCTAGGAGATGGGGCCAGGGAGGGGGCTAGGGACTTCAGGGAAAATCATGTTTGTTCGTGAAAGCACCTCTCTGGGTGAGTGGCTTGGGTGGGGCGTGGGCACTGGCCTGACAGCAGCTTCCATCGCCCTGGGCTTGTGCAGCTCCTGAATTACTTCTCAGGTCCCCGCCAGGCTGTGCTCGCTCCAGAGGCCGGCAGAAGGCTGCTGGCCACTAGGGACATTGCCTCTTGTGTAGAGGACAAAGGTCTGGATTGGCAGGGTCCATTGTCATCGTCCCAGGGAAACCCAGAAACCAGTCGCCATCGGGCAAAATCCCGCCTTGCCTCTCTGTGCGTGGACTTATTAGGACCGTGGGGCCAGAACCGGGTCTTGGGTGCCCTCGACCTGGGCGTCGGGTGCTTGCGTGCGTGCGCCAGCGCCTGTGTGGGAGGTGGTTGAAGGCCGCGGGGTTTTTTCAATTTACATTTTTCAAATAGCTTTCTCCTCTGCTCTCCCTAGAGGCAGCACGGAGAAGCTGCATTTGACCTTTGTGAAATGCCGGTGGTGTGTGCCAGAGAGGAGAAAGTGTGTGGAGGCCAGTCAGCGGCAGCTCAAAGCTGGGGCCAAAGAGTGACCCCTCTACCTTTCCCAGTCCCTAAGCTGGAGAAAACGCGCACGGGCAGCAAAGGAGAGGGGCAGCCTGGTGCCCGAGGCTGCAGGCCCCTGACCAGGAACCCTCTGCTGTGAGAGCCACTCTGGGGCCCTTGCAGCAGAGCACGGGGGTTTCAGTCAGGAAAGTGCCTGGCGGTCTCAGAAGGGAAAAAGAACCTGGTGTGTAGATTCCACCCGCAGTCACGTCTTTGATCCTCGTGACAACCCTTTAAGGCAGACATTCTTCTGACCCCGTTTTGCAGGTGAGGGAATGAGGCATAGAGAGGTGAAATGACTTCCTCAAGGTCACTGAGCTGGTAAGTAATTCACACTCAAGCCCAGACCTTCTTGCTCTCGAGATGAGTCTCTAAGCACTAGGCTACACAGCCTGGCAGCCCCGGGGCTCAGTGAGTCACTGTCAAAACCTGGAGTCAGGTAGGCAGCTTCTGTGGAGGATGGAGATTTCCTGAAGAGACTGGGGTCAGTAAGTTCTGGCCTCAGGCCTAGCAGTAACTTGGGGGTTTGAGTTTGTCCTCATCTCATTCCCTCTCCCCCAGAAAAGCAACCTCCTTCTATGCCTTGATTATAGGTTCGGTTCCCAGACCACACTGCTGAAACTTCCCTGGTGGAATAAAGATGCTTCTGAAAATTGGCATTGTTCCTTTTTTAGCCGGATGGTTGTCATGCGGTAGGAGGAGGGACACAGTGATGGGGGCCTCCAGGGTCTGCTTTGAAGTTCTTGGAAGCCATGACCGCAAAGGCCTCTGGAAATGGGGCTCACTGCTCTGAAATTTGGGGCACCCCCTGGCCCTTTGAAAAGAGTGGAACCTGGAAGGACCGGAACAGACAGAACAACCCTGAGAGCCAGGGTTGCCCCACAAGCCTGCACTGGAGGGGTGGGATGGGCCACAGGGGTGGGAGACTGGTCCCAGACTTCGGTGTGACCTTGGGTGAGTGATGGAGCTCTCCCTAGGACCTCGGGTTGACTGTCCATGATGAATAAGGACAGGAAAACGTACCATTGTGATCTCCCCAGGGGGTTGGGATGATAAATACAGGTGAAAGCGCTGGGAAGAAAGCGGTAAAAGCCCTGGATTGTTCGGTAATTCCAGCCTGAAGTGAAGGCTTCTGTACATGGAAGCCCTGGTCTGCTCTGGACAGGGCTAAAGGCCTCCTGCCAGCCTTGACAGCAGGTTGGCATCCGGGCCTCCTTTCAAGTTACGTTGGTAGGGCTGGGGATTGGGGTGGCATGTCACAGAACAGTCTCCTGGGAAGAAGTACCGCACAGTGGAGACAGACCGCCCAGGGGCCCCGGGGCCCACTGCTTCCTGGGTTCCTACCATTGGACAAGCCTCTTACTCTCTGTGCCTTAGTTTCTTAACCTGTGAAGCAGGAATAAGACTCCCCCTCCGAGGCTGCCGGGAGATTGCATGGGACGTGAGCCCGGGACCTAAAAGCAGTCCACATCCCTGGAATGCTGAGCGCAGCTCCAGTCCTCCAGCTGCAAGCCCTTGGAGTCCAGTTGCGCTGGAGACCAAATAGGGCTTCCTGTAAGCCCCCCCCCCCCCCGCCCGGCTCTGCTCTTTCTCAGCCCAAGGTAATTTTTCAATTAACTCCATTGGCTGGAAACCGGGGTGCCCTCAGAGTGTGGGAAAACATCCCCAGCAGGAAAGGCCCTCCCCCCACTTGGGGATTGGCTTCCAGAGGGAGGATCCGATTTCACATCAGGACACCAGGATGTGATCCCAGTGCCCCTCTGAAAAATCCCAGATGGCGCCTTCTGGAAGCCCCAGTGGCCTGGGCCCTGGCGGCCAGCCCGCCCTCCCCACCCCCGCCTGGCGAGAACACGTCTCCGGCTCCAACGGTGCTCGTTTAGTGACTTTATTGCTATACAATCTAGAAAGGCGGCCCTGCCAGTTTTCATAAGTGAAACATTTAAAGTATGCAAAGCATATTTTATTTCTTCCTGGAGCAGCTGCTCAGTTGGGATGGAGAATAATCAGGAGTGAATAGCATGGATTCAGGCACTACCCTACAGTTCTGGAAGGCACTGGGGGACTTGGGAAGCTTGCAGGGGTGACATCCTCTTCCTTTCCCAGCCCCTCTGTGGGGTCAGGAATACTTCATGAGGGCAGCAGTGTCACATCTAGTACTCGTGGAATGACGCAGCAGCCCCGGGAGATGGGCACTACTGCTATCTCCATTCTCCACACGGGGCCCGGGAAATGACTCGCGAGTCAGACCGCGTGCGAAGGACAGAGCCAGGGTTTGAACCAGGCCATCCCATTCCAGAAATGCTGCTCTGAACCCCTGTTGTCACCATTTTACAGATGAGCAAGTTGAGGGACAGAGGCGAGGTGAGCGAGGACATGCCCGCTGAATGTTTTTGTCTGCCTTCACAAACTGTCTTGAAGACAGTGAGCCCTTCCGTTTTGCCGGTTGTTTAGAGTGCAGTCTGGAAGTGGTTTAAATTCTGTTTGCGATAGGACCGGAAGGGGGGAGGTGAAGGCAGGTCAGGAGAGCCGTAGCAACCCCACCTAATTGTTTACATCTGGGGTGGCCTTCCCCATGCCTGCCACATTTCCGTGCATTTAATCCCTGAGTTGACGCTTCAGACTGGCTTAGTAGAACCTTCCAGCAGAGTCATATTTTCAGTTTGGCTTCCAGCTCCTAGGAGCCAATGGCCCTGCTGTCAAAGTTGGGGATTCCCAGGCACCTTTGTGTGGGACTCAGTTTAAGTGTCTACAAAATGGGGATAAAAATACCTGGTTTTTTTCTCCCTAGTCTATCAGGAGGGCAGCTCCCCAACCAGGAGTACATACAGGGGTCCCACTGACCAAGGAGCGGGACAGGCAGCGGCCATCCACCCAGCGGGTTCCAGAGCAGGGCAGAGGAGGAGGCGGAGACGGTGCGTTCACTGCTCACTCAGACCCAGGTGGGGGAAACAAAGCGAGGACTGGGCGCTCCCCTGCTGTTCCTCCAGCTAGTTCCTCCCTGTTTGCGGTGAGCTCTGCTCTCTGCTTGATGAGTTGGTGGGTGTAACCTATGCCGGGCCTTCTCTGTCTCTTGTTTTTGTGATTTGGTTATTTTTTTTCCCCTAGAGGATGGGGAAGAGGGATGAGGTAAGAGTCACGCGTGATGAAAGGACAGAGGGGCAAACGGCCATGCCACCCTGTGGTTGCCTTGCCATCCCTGTCCTGGAGAATTCCTGTGGGAGCCAGGCCTTGGGGAGAAGAGAGTTGCAAGAGCCAAGGCTGGGGCACCTAAAGGCCTGAAGTTCAAAGAAAGGCCCAATTTCAACCCTTGCACCCACTTGGCAGATGCTTTGTCCTGGCATTCAGCTCAGGAAGGAATGCGGGCTGGGTGACGAGCATGAGCTTTGCAGTCAGACGGGCCTCGGAGCGGGGGGTCCTCTCTCCAGCCAGTCAGTCCCCTTCTCTGGCATCTTCAAAATAGCAGGTGACAGTTCCTCTGTCATGAGATTGGAGAGAGAATCAGGTGGGCCCGAGATTCAGTGCCAGGCCTCAGAAGCCGCCGGCGCAGGGAAGCAGCACAGTGGCCGTGGGGTCAGTACTTATGGGCACCCCGCAGAGGGAGGAGAGGGAGCACCAGGAAACAGCCTTGAGGCAGAACTCCAAAGGTGTGCATATTCCAGGGGTTCGAGCCAGGGACACCGGTGTCCAAGGTCAAAGAGAAGCTAGAATTGAAGTAGAGACCGGGTGGGGTGGTCACTGGTTTTGTGGGAGGAAGTAAATCCCACTGCCTTTTTTTGCTCGTCCAGGTTCTGAAGGAAGAGTGGCAGCTTGGAGAGCTTAGGAAGTAGCGGGTAGTCTCTCAGTTTGTGGGGACACAGGACTCCCAGAAATCTGCCCCTGACAGAAGCCGTTTGTCAGGATTCTTTTTCAGTTGCAAGGACAGAAAACGCAACTCAAACTGGCTTAAACACACATGGGATGCTTTAGCTCGTATAACTGAGAGGTCCAGGGGGGGATCGTGGTTTCAGGGGCAGTGTGATCCAGGACTCAGGGGTTACCTGAATCCGATCTTCGCTCTCCTCCCAGAGACAAGATGGCTGCCAGCCGCTAGCGGCTCTGCGCTCACAGCCCCAGGCGGTCAGGAGGGTGCCTCCTCCTGCTGCTCCCTCCAGAGTCCATGGACTGGCTCTGATTGGACTGACTTGGGTCATGTGCCCCCTTGTGAACCAATCACCATGGCTGGAGCAATTCCATGCTCTGATTGGCCAGACCAGGCCACATCTCCACCCCTGAACCACAGGCAAGGAGAGAAGATGCCGGTCAACAAGTTCTCCAAAGGGAAACGGACAAATACCTGGGGGGTGGATGATGAGGAACTGTGGAACGAAAAGGCTGCATGAGCCAGGATCTCAGAAAAAGCAGTGGCTTTGAAGCTCACCCTGATAAGCCAGTGGCGATCCCTCCTTGTACCAAAAGGACGCCCAGGACGGCCGCAGCTCGCTGCCTCCATCCCTTGTGAACGATGTGGTCAGCCCAGGCTGGGGGGGCGGCCAGCCCGGCTCTGAGAACAGGTCTCCTGCCCTTTGCCCCTCTTTCGTCCCTCCTGCCCCAGCAAACCTTTGGGAGGAGGCTCCTCACAGCCACCAAGGAGGCCTGGGCACCGAGACAGCTTCCCGGGCCTTGGGACTGAGCAGCTGCTGCTGTTGACTTTCTCCTGTCACTTCCCACGAGGGACTTGGCCCTGCCAGGGAGGCAGGCAAATGACTGCCTCTCCCACCCCAGCCAGATGGAGCATTTGAGGTTCAGATTCCTCCTGGGGTGAGAATCACCCTCTGGTTCCACCTGGAAGGCAGTCCCCACGCCCCCTGCAGACACCAGAGGATTGCGGGGTCCCTCCTGATTGTCAGAATCTGGGGCGGCGGCGAGCCGTGGCCCACAGTGGCTGCCAGAGGATAGCTTTTCTGGGCTTGCAAAGGCAGTGAGGCAAAGGCAACAAGAGGAGAGGCCTCGGATGACAAAGAAGGGTAATTACAGGGATCCAGTCACCTGCAGGAGGCACACTCTGCAGAGCAGGTGCTCTGTTTAGTTTGCCGTGGCTAAGGCTGGGAAGCGTGCTACCTGAGAATTGGGAGATTTGTGATCTCTTGACGTCCCTGGGGCATCTCCGGGCTTTTGAGCCTGCGACCATCACCCCGGACAGGAAGGGACCTTGTCTCCATGGTTTGTATACGTGTCCCACAGTCATTGCTCAGTAAATGCTTGGTGAAGGCATGAGTGAAGGAATATAGACCCGTGACCATGGAGAGAATTATTGGATTTCTGTAAGAGCAGAGCCAGACGGGCACAGCTCTCCTGTGGGAACTTTGGGTCCCTGGGCAGTATGATTGGGGAAGAGAATTACCTTGAACTCAGGGGCCCAAGAGGGCCTGGCTAAAGGTATGTTTTTAGGCCAGCAGCTGCAACCCAAACAGCCTCTGCAGGAAACCCGGATTAGGCAACGCTTAAAGGAAAAGGCAGTTACTGTGAAATATGAGAAAAAGACAAAGTCCGTGTCACCTGGGTACCTGCCACGCCCTCTCCCACCTGTAATAAGACTGTCACCCAGGCCCAGGAGCAGCCTTTGGAGTGATATTGTTGACGAGCGGGTGGGTGTTATTTGAGAATCGCCTCATATTTGGCGATTGCTGTGCTGCTGCCCTCCACCCCCACAGGCCGGCCGCCAAGGCTGCAAGGTCCTGGGATCATGTGACAAAGGCCCAGAGAACATGGAAAGCTCCAGAAAACTGTAGTCTTGGCTCTTCCCTGCCAGTTGCCAGGGCCTGCTTCTGGCCTAAAGGGTCTGTCTCCACATGAAAAGGGGACCGAGGGAAGGACAGGAGGGTGTTGTGTGGTGAATGGGGAAAGAGGTGGCCAGGAAGAGGGGCTGTGTCCAGGGCCCAGGCAGGGGGGACTGGTCGAGCAGAGGGAGGTGATGCCACAGCTGCCGGCGGAAACGCGGGCCTGAGGCTGGCCTGCCCTGGGTGTCTTAATTGGCAGGTTGTGTGAGGGACGCACGCTGGTGGTTCTGATCAACTGGGATTTATTGCCTCAGGTGTGGAGATTGAAGTCCAGCATCATATCAGCAGGCCGTGCCTTCTCCGAAGTCTGGTGGCTTGCTGGCAGTCAGTCTCTGCCTCCGTCACGTGGCCATCTGTCCGTCTGTCTCCTTGTGTGGCTTGTACTTCTGTGTCCAAATTTCCTTTGCTTGTAAGGACTCCGGGTCGTACCTGATCAAGGCCCGCCCTAGTGTAGTTTGGCCTCGCCTTAGGACCTCCCAGGGTTGTTTACAAATGATCCACAGGACCGGGGTGAAAACTTGAGCACGTCTTTGTAGGGGACGTGATTGGACTGGCCACACCAGGCTGCAGTCTCTAGTTTTCTCTCCCACAGCGATAAGTTCATGGTGACACTTCCTGAATTTCCCTGGGGCAGTTAGTCCTTTACAGAGCCAGGGGTCCCTTGAGAGCTGGGTCTGTGGCTGTGACCTCTTGGACCCCGGGACTCCCCGCCACAGCGTGTTGAGAGGCTGAGTTCCATGGCCTCAGACTGCCCGGGCTGCTTTCTCTGACCTTGGTGGGGAAACGATGCATAACGAACCAGGGGCTTTGAAGGCTCTGGGCACAGAATGCTTTCACCTGCCGTGGGCGGTACCTTGCAGTCAGGTAGCTGCACCTGCAGGGGTAACTCCACTGTTACAAGCAGGGGCTCTGCAGGCTGGCTGCCCGGGTGTAACCAGATGTTTCCTCTGTGCCTCAGTTTTCTCCTGCAAAGCGGGGGCATCTCCTGGGATTATCGTGAGTTTGGAGAGTTAATGCACATAAGGGCTTAGAACAGGGCCTGGCATGCACAAAGGACTGAGTGTTCTTATCACCATGAATTATCATTAAGATGAAGCTGATGGATGAATTCAGGAACAGCTGGAATGTGTGCAGCTGAGATGCTCCTCTGCCTCACCATGTGCTGCACCCACAGAATCCAGGAGAACAGAGGTTCCTAGTTCATTGGCCAAGACCCCCACTCCCTTCTGGCCTGGGTGACCCTGTCTCTGACTCATTTTTCCACACTCCCCTCCTCTGCTTGACACTGATGGCTTTGGACCGTCCCATCTGGACTCAGAGACCTGGGAGCCCCATCTCTCTAAAGGGACCTTGCCCACCTGAATCATCGCGCCTCGATCTTAAAGGTTTGACCCCCCAAGGGCAATCTTATCCCTAAATTCCTAGACCTAGCATCATCCCAGTAGATGGGATTTGACTCTGGGTGGAGTCCTGGGAGTTCAAACTGATCAGTAATGATAGCAGCCACAGCTGCAGTGGCATATTTCAAGCGCTCACCACCTGCTAGGCACTGCTTCCTGGGGAGAGTAGCTTCAGAGACCCACCGACCCAGGTTTGAGTCCAATCCCTCGACACTCACCGCCAGCCAGGTGATCATCACTAGGGATTAGCATTTCCGAGTCTCACGTGGGGACAGCGGTAGCTCTGCGGTCGGGTCAGTGTGAGGAGTCAGAGTGACACGAAGCTAGTGACCCAGGGCCGGTCACACAGCAGGTGCTCCGAAAATGGCAGCACCCATCAGCATCGCCTCCGCAGCAAGGACATTTGACTGGAGGGGAGAGGTGGCGCAGCAGCAGGGTATTGAGTCTGGAAGTGACCTTTCTCCAGGCATCCAAGTCCTGTCTCCCCCGCGTGTGTGTGGCTCACTGAGCGCCCTGGCGTTTCCTGGGTGTGCGGGGAGCAGAGGTCAGTCCACGAGGCATCAGGATGGGTGGGTGTTAGACGGAGCTTCCCTTTCCACTGGGGCCTGCTGGGAGCTGGGGCTGGTGGGCCCTGGGCATGGATTTCTTTTCTTAAACATAAACAGGAGTTTTTAATAGAAAATCTGGATAGCTGAGTTCTTCTAGAGGTATAATTTACATACAGCAGCGTGCACAGGTCTGAAGCGTGCAGTTCGAGTTTGTTGAGTTTCAACAAATATGTGCTTGGCTGTTTGTCATGGTTTCTACCCACAGCAGGCTGCCGGGGGAGCCAATCCTAGCCTGGACTCACTGACCCCACCCTCGGGGCCCCCCCACCCAAAAGCTCTTCTATTCCTCTACCTTTCTGGACATGGCAACTCTGCCTTGGTGCCCCACCCTTTTTTTTTTTTTTTTAGTATCTTTTTTATTGTTTTTTTAAAGATACATAGGTTACCTAAAATGTTACATTTAAAAATGTAGGGAAAGCAGATGTGGCTCAACTGATATAGCGTCCGCCTACCACATGGGAGGTCCAGGGTTTAAACCCAGGGCCTCCTGATCTGTGTGGTGAGCTGGCCCACACGCAGTGCTGATGCGCACAAGAGGTGCCGTACCATGCAGGGGTGTCCCCTGTGTAGGGGAGCCCCATGCGCAAGGAGAGCCGCTCCTGCGTGAAAAGTGCAGCCCACCCAGGAGTGGCGCCGCACACACAGAGAGCTGATGCAGCAAGGTGATGCACCAAAAAAGAGACACAGATTCCTGGTGCTGCCAAGAATGCAAGCGGACACAGAAGAACACACAGTAAATGGACACAAGAGAGCAAACAACAGGGGATAGGAGAAGGGGAGAGAAATATATTTTTAAAAAAAAAAATATATATATATATATAGGATGTCCCCATATGCCCCACTCCCCACACCCCCACTTTTCCCACATCAACAACTTCTTTCATTAGTGTGGTACATACATTGCAGTTGATGAATACATTTTGGAGCACTGCTGCACGCCCTGAATTATAGTTCACATTGTAGTTTATACTCTCCCAGTCCATTCAGTGGGTTATGGCAGGATATATAATGTCCTGCATCTGTCCCTGCAATATCTTTCAGGAGAACTCCAAGTCCCGAAAATGCTCCCATATCACACCTCTTTTTCCCTCTCCCTGCCTTCAGCAATTCCCATGGCCACTGTCTCCACATCAGTGATATAATTTCTTCCATTGCTAGAGTTAAAATAACTATAGTAGAATACCAGTAAGTCCACTTCAGTCCATATTTTATTCCTCCATCCTGAGGACCCTGGGAAGGCGATGCCCACTCCACCTCCCAATTGAGAGGGGACTTCAGTTCCACACAGCTGGTGGATGGGACTCTCGGGCCCACAGCTGTAGACTCTTGGTTCCTTGGTGTGGTGGTTGTGTAGCCTCACCTCCCGGTCAGCAGACCTGGATAAGCCAGACGAACTGGAGAGTAGGTGCTGCAGCACTGCTGAGGCTCAGGGCCAGCTGGCACATGGACAGCCCGGAGATTCACGTCTCCTGGGCGTACCAAGCCCAGCACCAACCACGGGTTCAATGAAAGGGACAGAAGAGGCAGGTGTAGAGAGGTCACATCCAGGTCCAACTCCATTACACTCAGGAGCACAAATTCTAAAGTAGGGTGCCCCGCCCTTTAACACATCCTTCTCCACCATTTAATTCATTCCCTACGAGGTCAGGCTCTGCTGTTAGTGAGGTCAAAACCTTCCTTGGAGGTTACCAGAGAGGGTTGCCCATTTCTATCCATGATCTTGGCAAGCTACATTTGACCCCTCCTTAGAACCTTCCAGAACGCTTCTACTTAGATGACTACTTTGTTTAATGTTTAGCCTAGTCCTGGAAGCCTGGCCTTGGTTCCATGTTCAGATAAGGCTGTCAGAGCTCAGAAGTCAGAGGTCACTTGTCCAGAAGTCAGATAACTGGGAAGTGGGGGTGTCAGGTTGCAGCCTGGGCATGGCTGCCCCAGCTCTGCTTCGGTGTGAAACTTGGACTGTTACTGGGTGCCTGCCAAGAGCCAGGCACCGAGCTAGGCACTGGGTGTCGGTGGTGAGCAGAACAGTGGCGTGGACGGGCAGGCTCCTCGGCCACACCCTCCTCCAAGAGCCACCCAGGGACGGTGCCCTTGGTGGCCGGCCAGGAGCACCCTGCATGGCAGGTCCAGCTCCACTGAAGGAACCCAGGGCAAGCCCGTACCCTGCCCCCACTGCCTCCAGCCAGGGAAGCCTGCTTGGGACCTGGGTTCTGCTGGCCCCACCCTCTGGCCGCCCCTTGGGAAACCCTCTGTGTCACCCGCAGACTTTGTTCCTCCCCTTCCCGGAAGGCACACAGTGTAGCGTTAAGATGGTAGCTGGACTACCCAGGTTCAAAGCTTGGCTCTGCTCTTTCCTCCTTGGGGCCTTGGTGAAGGCCCTTAAGTTGTCCTCTGTGCCTCAACTTGCCCATCTATAAATTGGGAACTTCACGGGGCTGTGGTGAATTAATACTTACAGTAGAGCCTGGAACACATTGTGCTCAAGAAGGGCTAGTAAGGGGGCGCTTGTTACTCTAGTACAGGATAGTTGTACGGTTGTTATTATTTAGACTTGGCTTGGGAAGGCCAGACTCATAAAGCTACAATCCGCAGAGGGGCCTTTGAGATCTCGTGATACCCTGTTGCCTCGTTCAGGCAGTTCTTGGTTGGGGCTTTGTAATAGCATAGAATTGTTTCTTCCTTCTCTTCTTCCTCTCCTGCCCCTAGCCCTGTGAGTTCACAGAAGTTAAGCCTGGAAAAAGTTTGCAACAAACTGATGGGACCAGGGCCTATGGGACCAGGGCCAGTCCACGCAGGCTACTGGCCTTTTGCAGCATCCTGAATTCAGACTCAGCCTGTAGTATAGGCAGTGGTCATTTGGTTCTGGTAATGGCAGAGAAATATGAGGCTCTCCTGTACCAGGAGCCCTGCCCAGCCAGAGCAGCTGCAGGTGCAGGCTACTTAGGGGGCCTGGACTCTGTCTCTCTACCTTTGGAGTGATTTTTGTCCCCTGTGCATATGGCCTCCTGATTACAAGGTGGCTGCTGCCACTCCAGCCCCAAGTCTGACTTTCCAGGCAGGCAGGAAGGAAAGGGATGAAGAGCAGCCTTCCTTGGGGACTTTGCCCTATAGCTTGCCATCCAGAGCTGCACCACACGAGTAAACCTAGCTGCAAGGGAACCTGAGAAATCACTTTTTAAAAAAAATTTAAAAGTGTACACACATTTTCTCAAAAACAAAAGGAGATAGGCTTTCAGATGGTTGGGGTCTACCCCACACCCTTTCCCACCCTCTGTGGACCCTTGTCCTTGGGGAAGAGGCAGCCGATGGCCGTCCTCTGCTGGGCCCACCAGCCCTGGCCTGTCTGCAGGTAGGGCTGCCCCGTTGGTCACTGGCAGCTTCCCCTGGGGCAGGAGAGCCCCGGCTCCCAGTTGCTTCTGACTTCCCTGGAGAGGGAACTCTGCTGAGTCTGAGGTGGTCTGGGGCTCCATACCCTCTCACCACTACCTGCGCCCCGCCCTCAAGTCCCCGGGCCGTTGTGGTCACCCAGCATTGGCAGAAAGGTCCACAACTCATCTTTTCTTTTCCTGTGCTTGGGAAAGGGCCAGGACAGTTTCTCCAGAAACCTCGGCAGCTCTCGCCTTTGGCCAAAGGCCCCCCGCTCAGTGGCTCTCTGGGCCTGGGCCGCTGCAGCTTACCACACTTTCTTCCTTTCTCCAGCTCTTGCTCTCTGGCCCAGCACCGACCAGGTGCCCTTTGTGCAATGATGGGAACGGCTCTATCTACCACGTCCAATCCCTTAGCTGCTCGCTATGCTATGAAATGCGACTGGTATGACTGAGGAACCGAGTTCTAACTTTTATTTAATTTTTACTAATCTAAATTTAAATAGTCACATCTGGCTAGTGGCCACCTTAGAGGCCAGCGCAGCTTGAGACAGGAGCCAGGGGCCTTGTTCCCCACCAAGAGGAGAAATGCACAATTGCTATCACTCTTCCGTGCTCCTAAAGAGTGGGTTCCTCTAAAGGCACTGATAATACGAAGGTCCAGAGAGGGTCAGTGACTTGTCCAAGGTCACACAGTAAGGTAGAAACCCAAGACTTCCAGCTCCAGCTTCTTTGTTGTTTCTGAAGAACATGGTCACTCCCCTCTGGGCAGCAGTTGTGATAGTAAACACACGCAGTCCTCACTGTGCTGGACATTTGTTTAAGCACGTCACACACAAGTCCATTTATTCTCATCCCCCTGTTTTATAGGGGAGGCAGCTCAGGCTCAGAGAGGGGCAGTACCCACCCACAGACCCAGTGCTGGTAAATCTCGGGGGCTGCTGTCTCCAGGCCTACTTGCAGCCCCAGGCTGTCACGCGTCTCTGCGCCTGGGAGAGGCCAGGAGGTGTAAGAGCTGAGCTTGCACACCTGGCCAGGGCAGGTGCAGGTAGCGTGCTGGGGTAAGCCTCCCTTTCCGTGGAGTTGTTTTTCTTGCCTGGTCTCCTAAAACGTTGGCTCTTGCAGTTGCGGCACCTGGTGCCCCACCTCCTGGCTCCAATCTCGTTTGGTCAGGGCCCAGCTCGGAGGGGCGGGGCCTGGGCATCAGGTACACCTGTTAGGAAGGTGCATGCCCCACCGGGAGCCAAGGAGAGAGGCTGGAACGCGTAGGGGCACCGGGCCTTCTCAGGGTGCGGGCTGGCCGCTTTCCTTCAAGTGCAGGGTGCCAAGAAGGACACCGTGCCTCACTCTGCTCTGTGCCCTAACCACCTCTCCCCTCGGAGGGGCTCAGGCAAAGAAAGCCCTTTCTCGTCATTGTCCCCTTTTGTTGTGCCAGAGTCCCCCTGGGATGGAAAAAGAGTTGTTGGATAAAACACAGGACACCAGTTACACTTGAATTTTGGATAAACAGTGAATAAATTTTTATTATGACTAAATATCTGAAATTCAAATCTAGCTGCAATTTCGTGTTCTTGGTTTGTTTGGTTTTGTTTTGCTAAATCTGGTGACCCTAAACAGGTCACGTTATCTCCATGCCGTGCACATGGCAGCTGAAACCCAGAGAAATGACATAACTTGTCCAAAGTCGCAACACTGCCCTGTCTGGCTGGGTTTAAAGCCAGGTCCCTTGGGGGCTGGTGCCTTCTGCATAGACACAATGAGCAAGCCTGGTGGCTTCCCCAGGGTGATCTGAGGGATGCCCAGAGGTCAGTGCTCTTAAAACCATCAATAAAACCCGAACCCAGCCTGTCTTCTCCCCGCGTGGAGGTGTAAATATAAATGGGGGTGTGTTAGCAGTCACTCTCACTTTACTGTGAAATAGTCTCTGTGGGATTGAGTAGAGACGTAGAGACAGAGACGGGGAGCCCTGGGGAGGATTGATGAAGGGGTGCAAGAATGAAAATTCCAGAGTCTTGAGGCCCACTGGAGGTGGCGAGCCAGGGCTGGGGCACTGGAGGTGGTCGGGGTTAAGGCCTTTTGTAATCTGACCCGGGTCGAACTCTCCCGCCTTCCTCCTGCCCTTCCTCACCTCCCCCTGGTCCACTGCTTGTCCGGGACCTCTGGCTTTCCAGCCTCCTTGCCTTGGCTCTCGCTGCTTCCTGCTCCCTCCCAACCCCCATCTTCCGAGGCCCCGGGTGCCGCCGTGTTTTTGAGGATGTCCAAGCGCTCCAGCCGGATGCTGCCCCTCCTTGGTATTCACTTACCCTCCACTCCTTATACTCAGCTGGAGGCTTCTGCAGGCGGAGGGCGTTGCCTTCTGGACACCCTGCCGCGCCTGGGTGTAGGCAGCCGGCAAATGTGTGCCTGGAATGGGGGCGGGGGGGGGGGGGCCCAGAAGCAAACCTCCTTTGCAGTTAATCCGCCAAGCAGCCAGGCGCTCGCTTGCAGGCAGCCCCCCTCACCCCCCGCCCGCCGTGTGCCAGGCTCGGGGGTCCGTGGATCCGTGTCCCCGGCAGGGTCCGTGAGTGCCAGCCTGAGGTGGGCCTGTCTGTGGCATTCTCGGGAGTCCCTGGAGATTGGAACGGCATCTGGTACAGAGCAGGTTCCCGTAAGTGCTTGTTGGGTGGAGGGATGGACAGACAGATGGACACAGTGCCTCCGCAGACCTCCCCGGGCACCTGGGGTACGCCGAACACCCTGCCAGCGCTCCAGCCAGGTCGGCGAGCCTCGGGGCACCACGTCCCCGGGGACACAGATGCGAAAGGACGCCTCCAAGGACAGAAGGATTTTTGTCCAGTTTGCGTTACGTGCTGTCAAATGGGGCCATTTCAGGTCTCAGAGGAGGGGATGGTGGGGTGAGACTTGACTGATGTGAGGGAACCTGGGAAGAAAGAGGGAGACGCAGCTCTGAGAAGGCCCGGAGGCGGAGGCGGCGAGTCTGGCTTCTTCTAGAACAGAAAGAAGCCTGAGGGGTGCCCTGAGGGAGACGTAAGACACTGAAGAAGCTGGTGGGGGCAGAGTAAACACCGGGATTATATTCCAAAGGACACAGCCGCCAGGGAGGGGTTTAAACCTGGGAGAAAGATAATATGCTTTGCGTTTCACTGGCTCTCGAGGTTAGGGCTTAAGCTGGGAGGGCAGGGCGGTGGCCCAGGGGGCAGCAGAGGGGCTGGGGGGAGGTGGGCAAGTTGTCCGAGGCGGCGGCGGTGGTGGAGGGGCGCCCTGCGCTCCCGGCCTCGGCCCTGCTCCTCTCCAGCAGGCCCCCGCCCCCTCCACCTGGGCCTGCCCTGCTTGGCCTCCGTGCAGAAGACCCCTGAGGCGTGCGGGTCAGCAAGAGGTGCAGCCCCCAGAGGCTGCCGAGGCAGCCTCCAAGCAGCACTTCCTCTTTACCAGGCACTTCCTGCATCGGTTGAGCACTTGCTGTGTACCAGGCGCTGCGTCGGGAGGGCCACTTCTTGTGTCCCATGGGAGTCTTACGGCCTGATGAGGCTTAGACCCGATCTACAGATGGGCTCCCTGAGGCTTGGGGGGACTGCCTCACAAGGACACGCCCGATCAGGAGGCCGGTGACTGCAAAGCAGTGCTGCAGCCACTCCCCTTCTGTGACCTGGGGTACAGGAAGGACTGTACCCCAGCCTCCCACACGGCGCCCGTCCCCTGTCAGCAGCAGGGACGCTCTTGTCTGCGCATGCGGCAGGGACAGCCCTTGAGCCTCCCCGAGTCCCTCACTGAGGGAGTGGGTGTTGGGAGGGGAGGTGGGGGTGGGGGTGGGCAGCCTCCCGTGCTGAGATGGGGTCTCATCCCGCTCTCTGCCCGGCGCTGTGCTGGGCAGTCACAGTCCCTCCGTCTGTTGGCTCAGCAGCTGCATGCCGGGGCCAGCGGGTGCCTGGCACTGCTCTGGGCACGGGGGACACAGCCGTGGACAGCAGACTCGGCTCCCTGCCCTCATGGGCCTCACGGTCTAGCGGGGGGTGGCACCGAGGTGGAGGGGGTGGCAGGCAATAGAGAAAGAAAAATGGGTGGTTTGTCAGGCGGTGGCGGGTGCTGCGGAGAAGGAGGCGGGCACACGGGGAGGGCGGGTCCCAGGCGTGTCACGCTCCCACCATCCGCCCTGGTGGCACACACAGGCCTCCCCACATGATGAGCTGTCACCCAGTTTGGGAAAGAGAGAGACAAATAAGGAGCTTTAGTAGTGATAAGGGCAATGAGGAAAACGACGAGAGATTCCCCCAGAGTGACGGGCGCATCGGGCAGGGAGGTGAGACGTCCTCCTGGAGGTGCTGCGTGGAGGTGCCCACAGGCAGAGCTGGCTGCCCCACCCAGAGGGCTCCGCGGGGGCCAAGGCCCTGTCGGAAAGAGCTTGGCGTGGTGCAACCGGAAGCCCGCATAGACGGAGGGAGAAGCCAGCGAGAGGGCAGAGGGGGTCAGCACAGGAGGCAGGTGCGGGTGCCTCCGTGGCCCCCAGGTGAGGTGGCTCCGGGCGGCTCTCTCCTCTGGGTTTGGCGTTACCGCAGAGGTGCCCACAGCCCCGCTGCCCAGCGCCCTCCCGAGCTGACCCGCCTCCCCTGGGGAACCCCTCCCGGCCGCTCGGCCTTTCCAGCGGCTCAGGTGAGCAGACCCCGCGTGGGTCGTTCGGCCTGCAGGACGGCAATGTCCTGTGGACGCCTCCGAGGACACGCCCCTGGGATGACAGCGCGCCTTCTGGGTACCGTCCCCGGGCACCTCGGGCCCGAGAGCCACCCCGTTCTCGTGGGCCTCGACCCGGGAACCACAGCGGGCTGCGGAGACTGCGTCAGGCTCCGTGTTCTGCAGCACGGTCCGATGTGAGGCCCAGAGCCGTGTCTCTGAGCTGCACTGGCACCTAAAAGTGGCAGGCCCTGTGACGCGCCGAGGGTGCCTATTGAGAGCCTGTGTGTCCAGTGTGAGCTGGGAGCTCAGGGATTTGGAGTCGCCGGGCCCGGGCACAAATCCCAGCTCTGCTGCCTGCTAACCTCGTGACCTCACAGTTTCTTAATCTCTCCAAGCCTCGATTTCCCAATCTGTAAAATGGGGCCTATAGGGGTCCCTGCTTCCGGAGGTTTGTGTGAACATTAAATAAGACAACGCACATAGACCTTAGGAGGTCCTGCTGCCACCTCGTGCTTTGAATGCCAACTCTTGCCAGCTCCTCGTTCTGATGCAGCCTCCCGACCCTGTGGTCCCTCCCCAAGAGATGAAGGTCATTGCCGTTGGAGTGGCCTCTCAGCACAGGCCGGCCGGCAGGGCCCTGGAGAGTATATCTGAGCCCAGGGGCTCTCGCCAGGGCGCTCTGCTGGCGGGTGGGAGCCCAGGGCCGGGGCCCTTTGGAATGAGGCAGCAGCTCGGGGTTTCTTCCTGCCCACGTGTGGCTCAGCAGGCGGAGGGGCCAACGCGCCTTCAAGCCACCCCTGGAGAGCGGTGGCGGTGGACCCAGCCTGCCCTGGCTCTAACCATGTGCCCTTTTCCTCCAGGGCTGCTGCGGGAGGAAGTGTCCCGGCTCCAGGAGGAAGTCCACCTTCTCCGGCAGATGAAGGAGATGTTGACGAAAGACCTGGAAGAGTCGCAGGGCGGCAAGTCCTCCGAGGTCCTCTCGGCCACCGAGCTCAGGGTCCAGCTGGCCCAGAAGGAGCAGGAGCTGGCCAGAGCCAAAGAAGCCTTGCAGGGTGAGTGACGAGGCAACGGCGTCCCCTGCCTTCCCTCGCCCGGGGCGCAGGCTCACCAAGGGCACACCCAGGACCTGGGGTCCTGCCTCTGTCGGGGACACCGTGACCCCAGCCAAGGCTGCCCCTGTCCCTTCTTTGGGTGGAATTCTACACCCTCCAGGGTGGGGTGCAAGTGCTGTTCTCCTCCCCGTGGGACAGCATCTGGTGCCCGTCGTGGCTGGGCCCACAGCCTCCACCATCCCTGAACCAGGAAGCTGGCCTCACAGCTGCTCCCCTCCCCCTGCGTCACTGTGGATGTCTGGTTTCTCTGCGGAGGCCCTGTCTCCGCCCCCCACTTCTCTCTTGCTCACCATGGGGGGGCTCTGAAAATTGCAGCATCCAGCCCTGGGCCAAGGGTGGGGAGAGGGAGCCGGATGGGGCCATGGATGTGGTAAAGGTGCCCAGCTAGACTCTTGATGAGATGGACCGAGGCCCAGCATCTGCAGCCAGAAATTGCTTTAGGAAACGAGGAAGCTGCTGGGCTCAGCATGTTCAGCCCTTTTCCTCGGCACTGGCACCGGGCACCAGCATCTCTCAGGTCCTGCCTGGGGCCAGCGTGCCCACACTCTGCGAGGCCAGGGGAGGAGTCTCCAGAGCGTATTTGAGGAAGTTTGGATGTCATGTAACCTGCTACCTGGCCCCATGGTGCTTAGAGAACTCAGGCATAAAAAATTGGGGACAAAATAGCCTTTGAGGTCTGTGTTGATTCTCTTGAGCCCCTTCCTTTCTTTGGTTCTCACGGGAGGAAATCAAAACAGACAATGCAGCTCTCCAGCCTGCTCTTTTCACTTTTCATTTCCTGTAACAATGGGTATTCTTTGACAACTTCACCTTTGAAGCCCAAGCAGGTTTATTAGTCAGCTTGATACGAGGCTGCTATAACAAAGAGAGCCAAAAACAGCGGCCTAAAGAATCGACAGGTGTGTTTCTTTCCCCTGTACCACATCCAGGTGGGCATTCTGGATGGGGGGTGTCTCTGCTCCCTTGTCCACGAGAAACCCAGGGACGAGCTGAAATTGACGGGCAGAGATTTCTCGTGGCAGGCCACGCCCAGCTACTGTGGGTGCTGGGAGATGCGTTCCCAGCAGGCAGGTCCTGTCCCAGCCACAGCTGTCACTGGGGGGATTAGCCAGACCCTTAGCCGGCTCCGTGCCAGCAGGTTCCCTGACCAGAGGCGTGCTGTGGGCAGCAGAAGACGTCCACTGTGTGGTTAGTGGGGCTGCCTGGCCAGGGCCCACCTGCTGCCCCCCTGGGGCCTGCGAGTCGTCGGGGGGGGGGGGTGGTGAGCCCTTGCCCAGAGGGTCAGCCCTGTCTCTACGACTTCTTCTAAGCAAGGTACCCTCTCCTGTTGGGGTCCGTTTCCATTGCGTCACTGAGACAGTGCCGTGCATGTTCAAGTTGTAGTGGACAGATGGAGCGGGTCGTGGCCCAGCTGACATGGCATTTCCCAGCATGCACAGCTTTTTCTCTACACAACCAACCAGCAGGCAGGCCGTCTGCACGCCCGGCCTCCCAGGAGCCTCGTGGCAGACCCTCCCCTTCCTGGGACTGAGAGCCCCAGTTGGAGACCCACGTCCTGGGTCCCCCAGGGGGAAGAGCTCAGGCCCTGCGAGCTCACGTCCTTCAGCCTCGCTAAGCTGCATGCCACGTGCCGTCTCCACCACCTTTTCCAGTCTTTACTCCAGAGACGGAGCAACCTGCGGCCCACGTCCTTGGCCAGGGAAAGAATTCTCCCCCACGTTCTCCCCTCTGGACCTGTGAGCAGGAACAAACCTCTCTCAGCTGTTCCCAGCCCTGAAGCGTGTTCATCCATCGCCTCCCAGCTCCAGGGCCTGGGGGCACACCATCTGTTCTCTCCGCACCTCAGTTTCCTGATCAGAGGTTGTGAGAACTAAACAAGGTCAGCTCGGAGGTGCTGCACAGGTCCTGCCCGGTGAGGGTTGGCTCTTGGCGTGTGCCTCCTCCTCCCTTTGACACAAGGCACCGGGCTGCAGCAGGCCCTTCCTTCTACCCTCCCTGCTCTGAGATTCAGAATCTATCATCAGAGGTCACTGGCCTTACCCAGGGACCCAGAGAGCCTCCTGACGGCGTGGCTGCTGTGCAGGATGAAATCCCATCCACAGGGGCTTTTGTCAGTATTAGTGAAGGGCGGCTTGGTTGAGCACCTGCTGTTTTGCAGCCCAATTCTCAGCACTGGATCCCCTCTTCATCCCAACCCTGATGGAAGTTCTTAGTGCCCTGCACAGATGGAGATGAGGTTCAGGCAGGTTAAGGAACTTGACCGAGGTTACAGAGCTAATGAGCAGCAGAGTCAGCTGGAGACTTTTCGCTGCACCAGCATACCTCAGCTTCCCTCTGGCTGGTTCTTGGAACAAGAGAGAGACAGGCCCTTCTCAGTAATTGGGACAGCAGACTCCAGGGTCAGATGTGGGTTTGAAGTCCAGCTCCACTACTTCCTAGCTGTGTGAGCTTGGACAAATTCCTTAACTTCTCTGAACCATATTTTCTTTGCTGAGGGTTATGATAATAACTGGTTTTCTTATCTCAGGGGATAATAATAGTGCTTACATGCATAATAGGTAGGTAGTTAAATGAACTGTGAAGTGCTTAGCCCAGTACCTACCACTCGGGTGGTACAATACTCAGTGATTGTCAGATGGGAGGGCCCTTGGTGGGCAGCCTCAGTTCTGCTTGGAGGTACTGGTCGCCTGGTTCCCGTTAGGGGCAGTGCAGGCCTGAAACCCCACGAGCCCAGCCAAGCTCAAGGCGGCAGAGTCGTCTCAAGGCAGTGAGGGGCGCCCCCTCGGCTGCCCCAAGCATCCTGAGCGGAGCTCTGCAGCAGCATCAGCTGCTTCCTCACCAGCCCCAGCACGTGATGGGAGCTACAGGAGGCTGGGATATGGAGAGGGATGTATGTGTCCTTAAAGAGGAGAATGAAGATAAATGCACAAGCAAAGCAGGCGGCAGATGCTGGGCGACACTTGTTAATGAGCAGTGTCCCCGTTGTGGGAAAAAGCAAAACCCCCCAAAGGCTTCCAGGCTGACAGATACCCCTCCCCTCCATCTACGCTTGGGCTTGGAATGAGACTTGAATCTTCCCAGCATGTGAGAGGATTAGGAACTCCAGAAAATACCCAATCCGGCAGTCCCTTGCTTCCAACATCAAGAGCCATGGAAAGAATCCACTTGGGGGAAGAGGAGGCTTTAAAAGGTCTCTTTGTTTCTTTGGGGTTGAGTGAATGTTCAACTTAGAATTTTTGGTCTCTTGTCCACGTGTGTCAAGGCAGAAGCCCTTAATGATGGTTTGAGAAAGAATGGTGTCATCTTACGCGTAAACTTAGCCCAGAGTCCCTGCATAACCCCAGCCCCACACGTGGTGAGTTCAGAGCTTTTGGGACCCCTTTGGGGTGGCTGTTGATTTCCACAGGCCCCATCAATATTGTTGATTTCTCCAAGAACAATAATGAGTTTGCTTCTTCATTTTTTAAATCACTTAACAGCATGTCGAGTGTGTTGAACATTTTCCCACAACAATAAATACTCCTTGAAAACATAATTTTAATGACCACGTAATGTTCCACCAAATGGAGGTACCATAATTTACTTAGCCATTTCCCTGTTATCGGGCACTTCAGCTGTTTTCCCTTCTTTCCTTTCTTATCTTGCCATCTATAATTAAAATTCGTGTGTGTAAATCTGTTTATTTTCTTTGGACAGCATTTCTCAAACTTTTTGGTCTATAGTCTTACAAATCAAGGACCCCAAAGAGCTTTTGTTTATGTGATTTAGAACCATCAGTATTTGTCAAGATTGAAATTAAGAGTTAAAAAAGTCTAAATCCTTAAAAAAGTCTAAATCTTTAATAACTTATTTTGAAATAATAATAAACCCTGTGGCAGTTTGAGATTATTTTATGAATCCCAGAAAGAGAAAGATTATGTTTGCCAACTAATCTTTTCCTCTAGGTGTGCTGCCCTTTGGTTGCATTCAATTCAGTGGAGGGGGGCTTTGACTACATGACCTGTTGAGATGGCTTTAGGGCTTTTTCGACAATGTCAATATGGCTTGACTCAGGTTGAGTCCTTGCCCCCTTGCTGGGTCTGGTATAAATGGACTCACAAGGACAGACAGACACAGAAGAGAGGGCTCTGTCACTTTTTTTTTTTTTTTTTTGCTATTTCTCTCCCCTTCTACCCCCTGCCCCAGTTGTCTGTGTTCTCTGTGTCCATTCGCTGTGTGCTCTTCTGTGACCGCGTCTATCCTTATCAGCAGCACCGGGAATCTGTGTCTATTTTTTGTTGCATCATCTTTCTATGTCAGGTCTTCATATGTGCGGCGCCATTCTAGGGCAGGCTGCACTTTCTTTCACGCTGGGTGGCTCTCCTTACAGGGCACACTCCTCGGGCGTGGGGCTCCCCTACACGGGGGACACCCCTGCATGGCAGGGCACTCCTTGTGCGCATCAGCACTGCCCATGGGTCAGCTCCACACGGGTCAAGGAGGCCTGGGATTTGAACTGTGGACCTTTCATGTGGTAGGCGGACGCCGTATCCACTGGGCCAAGTCCGCTTCCCCTCTGTCACTTTTGATCCTGCCATGTGCGAGAAAGAAGGTGACCAAACAGCTGAGGCCCTGGGGAGAGCCGAGCTATTTGCCTGACAGCTTAGAGCTGAGATTTGGAAGAGAGCAGAATGGGCAAGACCGATACAGGAAACCCTTCAGGCCCTAGGCCGGCTTACAGCTGAAGTTGGGAAGAAAGCAGAGCAGCTGAGCTGCAGAGAGGAAGCCCGGAGGGGAAGGAGAGAGCAGGCCGAGATGGGCCGCCAACTTGCTTCATCGTGTGGCCACCGACTTTGGTGAGAGAGCACCTCTTATGGTGCCTTGAGTTGGACTTTTCATGGCCTTGGAATTGTAAGCTTTTACCCCAAATAAGTCCCCATTATAAAAGCTAATGGATTTCTGATACTTTGCATCAGCACTCCTGGGGCAAACCAAGACAAAGCCATTACAAGGTAACAAAATATTTTATGAAAAATAACTTTATTTTCCCAAACTAAAAGATTTTAGTGAAAAGAGTGACATTGTTTTATGTTTTTGCAAAACTCTTTAATGTCTGGCATTGTAGAAGACAGCTGAACTCTCCTATCTGCTCCTTGAGTCAGTCTATTATGACTTGTTTTGGTTGAAAATCTGCCATCACACAGATAAGTAGTTGGAAAAGGAAGGAATATATTAATTGCCTTATTAAATAATTGTAGGTTTTTTTTGATAGCACACCAAGATTCAACAAGTGATTCAACAAGTGGTAATTCTTTGTAGTGTGACTTCTGAAATTTTATCCTGTGAAGTTTTTGCACACTGTTACATTAAAATCTATCAGTGTAATTTGCATTTTGAGTGTGTCTTTTACCCACACATGATTTTTTAATATCATACATGGATCGCTTGGAAAATATTCATTTGCTGAGTGATGCAGGTCTTCCTAATGTTGATAGATTTCATTATTTGATATCAAAAAATCATGTGTTAATGTCATGACCCATCCCATCAGCCTACATGGAGGGAGCAACCCCAACCTCTGAGAAAGCCACACGGCAGCCCAATTCTGCCCAATGACAGCATTTGTGGGACAAGGACAGCATTTGTGGGGTGATGCCAACTGGACTTCGGTCCTGCCATGAAGGGCCAGCCACCCTCGCCCCCACCAAGAGAGGAGCCGCAGGACTTGTGCCCGAGCTCGTCTTGGGTCTCGTGGGAGCCTCACAGCCTGAAGAGGCTTAGACCCGTTCTACAGATGGGCTCCCTGAGGCTTGGGGGGACTGGCTCACGAGGACACGCCCGGTCAGGAGGCCGGTGACTGCAAAGCAGCGCCGCAGCCGCTCGCCTTCTGTGACCTTCCCAGGGAGGATGGTACCCCAGCCTCCCACGCGGCGCACGTCCCCTGTCAGCAGCAGGGACGCCCTTAGCTGCAAGTCTGCCAGGGACGGCCCTTGCACCTCCCCGAGTCCCTCACTGAGGGAGTGGGTGTTGGGAGGGGAGGTGGGGGTGGGGGTGGGCAGCCTCCCCTGCTGAGACGGGGCCTCGTCCCGCTCTCTGCCCGGCGCTGTGCTCGGCAGTCGCAGCCCCTTCGTCTGTTGGCTCAGCAGCTGCGTGCCGGGGCCAGCGGGTGCCTGGCACTGCTCTGGGCCGTGGACAGCAGACTCGGCTTCCTGCCCTCATGGACCTCACAGTCTAGCCAGGGGCGGCACCGAGGCGGAGGGCGTGGCAGGCAAAAGAGAAAGAAAATGGGCAGTTTGTCAGGCGGTGGCGGGTGCTGCGGAGAAGGAGGCCTGCACACGAGGTGGGCGGGTCCCGGGCATGTCACCCTCCCACTATCCGCCCGGGTGGCACAGACAGGCCACCCCACCTGTGGAGCTGTCACCCAGTTTGGGAAAGAGAGAGACAAATAAGGAGCTTTAGGTAATGTACTAGCCAGCAGAAGGGGTGCTGATGCAGAATACCAGAAATCTGTTGGCTTATAAAGGTATTTATTTGGGGTAGAAGCTTAGTTACCAGGCCATAAAAGTCTCTTGCCACGTGTTGGAGCAAGATGGCAGCCACCATCTGCCAGGGTTCAGGCTTCCTGGGTTCCTCTCTTCCCAGGGTTTGTTTCTCTCCAGGCTCAGCGGCTCTGCTCTCTCCACAAGGCCAGCTGTAGGCTGTCAGGTGAAACAGCTTGTTTCTCTTCCTGGGGCCTCTGCTATGTCCAGTTGAGGCTTCTCTCCTTCCTCATGTAGCTGCTCTGTGTGTTTACTTCCCCTGGCCCTAGGAATGAAACTCCAACTCTCCTCTGCCGTGTCGTTTTTTTTCTGTGAGTCCCCTCCCACCAAGGGGGTGGGGACTCAACGTCCTACTGATGTGACCCCATCAAAGCTTTAATCATTATTAAAGCAAGTAAAAATGAAACATCTGAATTCAGTATAATCTAATATGCCTAGAGGGACAGACCAATTTTCAGACATAATCCAATATCTATTTTTGGAATTCATAAACAATACCAAACTGCAACAGGTAGTGATAAGGGCAATGAGGAAAATGAACTGGAGACTGACCAGGAGTGATGGGTACATTGGGCAGGGGAGTGAGACGTGCTCTAGTCGGTGCTGCGTGGAGGTGGGCGGCCGCCCAGGGGAGAGCAGGGAAGCCGTCAGAGTCATAGTGGCGGGTACAAGTTTGCCAAAACACTAATTTTTGCTTAAAAGCTCAAGTTTTATCATTCACAACAAATACTGTCAGTTGCTTTCCTTCAAAGCAACAAGCTTTATTTAGTTCGGTTTCAAGAAAAACGGCTGCCAGATCCGTAACTCGTCTGTTGGTGGTTCTTTCCGAACAGCAGAATCCATTGACTTGATGTTCTGTGAAAAAGGAAAGCAAAGGCTGGCATAGCTTCCAGTTCAAACAGCAGCACAAGTGCTTTTCCTCAGACAACCCTCCTGCTTTGGCTTACAGCAAAAGAGCTTTTAGCGTGAGTCCCGTTTCATTAGAGCGCCCGTACGCGTGCAGGAATCAAGGCTTCTTAAAAGCGCTTTGCAGCTTCATCAGGGGCCGCCTTAAGTAGAGTTCACTTTTTCAGGCTGCACGTGCCGGTGGTAAGGAATAGAACTGCAGGTGGAGACTGGTGCCAGGGCCTCCGTTTGTGCTGAGGGGTCAGTGTGAGCCGCCCACCGTTGCTTTCACACTGCTACCCCAGAGGCAGGGCCGGTAACGTCGTGGCATTGTTAGGAAAGTCGTTTTCTCCATGGCCCCCGGCAGTGATGGTGGTGGTATCAGGGGGTGACAGCTGGCGTTTCTGGGCATTTTTTCACTCCACACACCATAGCACACTAACTTATTTAACTCTCACATCAACCCCCTGAGACGGATACTGTCGCATCCCCGTTTTATAGACGGGGGACAGGCACTGAGAGGTTAAATAACTGCCAGGATGGCCCGGCAGTACATGGATCGAGCCAGGATTTGAATCCATACATGTGACTCTGTGGCCCAGTGGTGACACTGGTGGGGATAGAGAGAGGCTGTTGTTGTAGGGACAACAGCTTGGAAGGGCAGGAAGGCCAGGCTGGGGAGTGGGGTGGGAGGGAGACCCCATTTTGAGGCTTTGCAGTTGGGGACGTGGAGGGAGAAGGGCCTGGGGAACCTCTAGGGCCACACCCAGAGGCCGAGGGGCCATGGAAGTTTCTAGCAGAGAATCGGGGTGTTTTCAGTTATCCACATTCTACCTTTTACCCTCTCCCAGCTTCTGCAGCCAGCCTTGCCTCTCCTCCTGGCCCGTGACCAGGTGCGGCACCCACGTGCCCATCACGCCGTCTCCTTTCTCTCCCCTCGGGGTCTTTGCACCTGCTCACCCTTCTCCCCGGCCTCCTGGTTCAGGCTGACCCTCCTCCAGGAAACTTCCTGGACCACCTTCCCTGCCCAGTAGGCAGGCAAACACCTGCCCCGCCATCCTCCACTCAACCATGTCCACACCCCAATCCCCCGGTCCTACTGTACATTAGGTTCCCTGGCAAGGAGGAGTTGCAGCAGCAGATGGGGCTAAGGTCCCTAAACAGCTGACCTTGAAAATGAGAAGATTATCCTGTTATCTGATGGGCCACTGTAATCACAAGGATGCTTAAAGTGAAGAGGAAGGCAGCAGACAGATGCTTCACTGTGACGAAGACGTCACTCCTACCGCAGGCCTTGAAGAAGGTAAAGGCGCCCCGAGCCAAGGCTGGTGGGCATCCTCTAGAAGCTTGGAAAGGCAAGGGAACGGTCTCCCCCTTGAGTGCCCAGAAGGAACCAGCCCTGCCATCGCCTTGAGTTCAGCCCACTGAGACCCATGCCGGACGCCTGGCACGTACAACTCTTAAGAGCATGATGTGCGTGTTTAAGCCACCAAGCTTGTGGTGACTTGTTACATTGGGGCCCTTCCTCCCCCGGACCGTAGTCCGGGGATGCTGACCTCTCAGGGCTTAGCGCGTGGTGGCAGCTCTTGCTTTCCTTGCTGGGCTCCTCCAGGGCACGGCTCCAGCACAGGGCTGGCCTCGTGAGCTGAACAGAGTGGGTGCTCCTTGAGCTGGAGGAGGAGAAACGATGCCTGAGTTTCCTCTCTTTGGCAGCAGGAATAGGGCCTGCTGGGGCCTTTGCTTTGCCTCAAAGTAAGACCCCTGCCCTAGACCAAGTGCCTGGAAGGAAGCAAGCTTTGATTTAACTGTTCATTCAACAAATGCTCCCTGAAGACTTCCCCATGCTGGCAGCTGTGCCTGCAGTTCAGAGACTTCAGAGGCACACAGGACCCAGCACCTAGTGATGTTCCTGGAGCCAGGACACGCTCGTGCAAGTTGGTTGAGTAATATTTTTTTAAATGGCCAATAGCTCTTCCTGCTTCTAAGAGTTCAAGCCAGGGAAGAAGAGCCTATGTCCTTAGGGCTCCCAGCAGGTGCACCTGTTCCCTCGCTGCTTTTGCAAATGTAACAGCCCTGAGACAGTGGGCTAGTGGGTGGCCCAAGTGGCTGTTGAATAGAGCGATGTGCCGTGGTGCTGGGATGCCTCTGCCCACCTGCTTCCTCCACACACATCCTTCTTACCGCAGGGCTGCGTGGGTTTGAAAAGCCACTTGGCGTTTCCTGTTTTCCATCCCATAGTCACACTCCTTCTTTCTCTCGTTCCTGCCAACAAAGACCTGTTCATCCTCTGGGCAGTTGATTGCCCTGGGTTGAGTTCGTATACACTCACTGAATCCATGTGCCTGAAGCTACCACCGTTTCTTGGACACTCAGATCCAGCCCCTCTGCCCCACGGCTCTGATGAGGAAGATTATTAACTGGCCAATCCCGGAGCCCAGTGGAAGCTTCCAGAGAGTTTTAACTTTTCACAGAAATCTCTCTGTGACACTACTGACTGCTTTGGAATAGTGTGGACAGATCTCCCTTGAAGGCTTCCTAGACTCCACAGTTGATCTGGTTGAAAATGATTCATGGTCAAGTGGAATAAGAAAGAATCTTTTGCTCTTCTGTTGCAGCTGTCAGCTGGGCTGTGTGTGTCCAGGAGGCTAACCATGGCTTCTTCCCGCAGCACCAGGACTCCAAAAATGGGTACATGCCCCAATGCACATATTTTTTTAATAGTAATTAACTTTTTTTTTTTTTTAGGGTAGTTTGTGATTTACAGAAAAGTTGCAGAGATAGCACAGAGTTCCCATACACTGCTCACCTCGTTTTCCCCTCTATTAGCACTTGAGATTAGCACTGTGTATTGCACAGGTGCCTTTTTTTAGGAGTACTAGGGATTGAACCTGGGACCTTGTACATGGGAAGCAGGCACTCAACCATTGAGCTACATTTGCTCCCCTGCACAGGTGCTTTTTAAGCCATGGCTCACAGCATATGTGCCGATGTCCCATTGACCAAAGCAAGTCACGTGACCAAGCCAGCAGCAGGTAGGCAGGGACTCCACAAGGGGTCCAGAGAGGGTGGTGTTGCTGACAGCCCTAATGATCCATCACAGAGGTCATTTTGAGTAGAATTGTTTCCAGACTCTACCCAGAGTCCAGGGTTCTGCTGATTGACAGCTGACACACTGAAGCACATTTACTCCTTTGCTTTTCACGTGGTAGGTTTTTGTATCTAAGTGACCGGGTCATTCAGCACTGAATCCTTGATTCTGCGTCGGAAGACCAGTGGTCCAGTTCCCCTGCCCACCCCCAGGCATCCCTCTGCCTCTCCCCGCCTCCCCCCTCTGGAATCCCCTCTGCAGCCTCTGGTTATAGCCAGTGGACTTCCAGCATCTGCGCAAATGCTCTGAGTAAAATTCTTAGCAGATTCCACTATGTATTAATGTTGTGATTGTGGAAATCTTCCATTTATCCTGAGGAAACCGAAAGACTGGTCTGCTTGAAAATCCACAGACACCCTCCGTCTCCCTCTACATGTATCTGATCCTTGTTTCAAACGCGTTTACCTATAGGGGAAAATGTACGCCCATTGGGTCGTGGGGGCGACCAAGGCCGGAGAACCCACCGTGTGGCTTTTAAGTAATGATCACTTCATCTGACCTCAGTGTAGCCCCCAGTCTCCTAAGTGCTTTGCCTGCATGAGCTCAATGATCCGTCCAACAACCCTTGTCACATGGGCGTTGTTTGTTCGCCTCAGTTTCCCCATCTATTAAACAGAGATGAGGGAGGTTAAGGAATTTTCCTGTCTCCCTGCTACTAGGTTCCAGAGCTAAGACTTGATCCCTGGCAAGTTTGGTTTTCAAACCTCTGTTCATGGCAGATGTTTAGCAGATACTTCTTTGATCCTGAGGGTCGAGGGCTAATAAGAGCACTAGGGAGGAAGGGAACGTAAAGAGGGAAAGAGCAGGCAGATCTGTGACCTTGGGTGTCATTCAGGGGCCCCCCGAGGGACAAGGGCCTGTTGATTCACTCCCAGGATTTGCTCTGGAAATTGTCCCAGAAATAAAGGCTGGTCTCGGTCACCACACGCAGAAGCCTTTCTTGCCACCCTCCTTCCCCTGCAGGTCGGCAAACACCCTCCAGCCCCAGGAAGTGCCAGTGAGCTCAGCTGCAGCAGCGGCACTCGAGGGTGCCAGCCAGGTTGCAGCCCCGAGCCCTGCTCTGTAATTAATCTCGCTCCCTTCCCGCAGGTCAGAGGGTGATCCAGGGGGAAGGAGGGAGCAGAGCTCGGTGGGGGGACAGCCAGGCTTTACCCGAGACCCCGTTAAATTCTGTTAGGAGCCGTCACCGAGCTGGCCCTCTGAGCCCACTTGCCAGGCGGGGTCAGGACACGGCAGGCACTGAGGCCGTGGCAGGAAAGCGGAAGCCACATTCTTCTCCATCCTGGGAGAAGAGTTTGGGTGCAATAGAGGGAGGGGTTGTTTTTAGAGGTGGCCTCAGGTGGTACAGTCTCACTCTGCGGCTGAGCTCAGCCGGGTGGAGCACCAGCCCCGGGTGGCAGGGGACGCGGGGTCAGGTCTGATGGGGACCCCAATCCTGATACCCCAGGGAATGCTGTCCTGGCCTCAGGTAGGGACCGGGGGGCTTGGAGGGAAGGGTGTGTGATCCTCACAACACAGGTGCAGTTAGCCTGGCTTTACAGCTGGGGAAACCGAGGCTCCGAGAGAGTCCTGCAGTATGTGCATCACAGCACCTGGACTGAAGTTGCACGCCTGGGTCCCCCACCACATCACCCGTGTTAGCTGTTGATCCACGGACATCTTTTCAGTGTGAATGAAAAATCTTACCTAGATGCCACTTATGTATTCATTCAGCACATGCTTGTTGAGGTTCTACTATTTGCCAGGCATTGTTCTTGGCTCTGGATATAGGTCCATGAACAAACTGTTAGCCAAAGACCCATTTCTCACAGAGCTTGCATTACCAGGAGGGTGTGCAGTTACTACTGCTGTGTCACGTTTGTCTCTACAGGAACTTATATGGAAATGTTTATAGCAGGTTTGTTTTTTATTTTTTTATTTTTTTTATTTTTAAATTTTTTTATTTCTCTCTCCTTCCCCCTCCCCCCGAGTTGTCTGCTCTCTGTGTCCATTCGCTGTGTGTTCTTTTGTGACCGCTTCTATACTTATCAGCGGCACTGGGAATCTCTGTTTCTTTTTGTTGCATCATCTTGTTGTGTCAGCTCTCCATGTGTGCAGCGCCATTCTTGGGCAGGCTGCACTTTCTTTCGCACTGGGCGGCTCTCCTTATGGGGCACACTCCTTGCGCGTGGGGCTCTCCTACGTGGGGGACACCCCTGTGTGGCACGGCACTCCTTGAGCACATCAGCACTGCGCAAGGGCCAGCTGCACACAGGTCAAGGAGGCCCGGAGTTTGAACCGCGGACCTCCCATGTGGTAGGCAGATGCCCTAACCACTGGGCCAAGTCTGCTTCCCTAGCAGGTTTATTTGTAATAACCCCAAACTGGAAACAACCCAAGTGTCTATTGACAGATGGACGGATCAACAAACAGTCCTGTAATGGAATACGTTTCCACAGTAAAGCAGCAGCCTATTGATATTAATACATGCAGTAACATGGATGGATCTCGAATAATTATGTCAAGTGACAGAGGCCCAAAAAAGTAGAAAACTTTGGAAGATGCAAAGAATATGGGGAAACTTTGGGGGCGGTGATGAGTATGTTCACACTTTTATTGCAGTGATGGTTTCACAGGTATATACATTTGTCAGCATATCAAATGGTACCTGTTAAATACATGCATGTCAATTATACTCAATAAAACTGTTCAGAGAAACAGGGTAAGGAGGATCAGGAGCCCTGAGGATGGGGGTGGGGCAGGTTGCAATTTTCAGTGGGGCGACATTGGTGTGTGGAGGAGCAAAGCAGGTGGTGGGCTGCTGGAAGAGCATTTCAGTGCAGGTGGAGCAGCCACTGCAGAGGTCTCGGCTTGTTTATACTCTTGTTACCTGTGGATCTCCCAAGGCTCTGCCCAGGCCCCACGCAAGAGCAGACTCTGGAAAACACTTTCCTTGCTCTCCTGAGACAAGGTGGGGAGTGCCTATGGCTGGAACCACTTGGTGTTCCCATTCATGGCCTCAGAGCAAAACGCTTTCTCTTCTTTCTGAAAAGCTTTGGAAGTTCCATCCTATGAGAAACTAATAAGAGACCTGAGGACATGTCAACTGCAACAGCAGCTCTCCTGCAGGGGGAGTAACTTGTCCTGAATTAGCTTGAACTGGGTCCTGGGGGTGCAAGCAAATTTTGGTCCACTTGAAAGATGCCCTTGAGGCTTTCAGCAGTGGGATTGGTGACCTTGAAAGGAGTGAGTTGCCTGCAGTTGGTGGCGGTCAAGCCCAAGTTGAACTGTCACCTCTAAGGTCTCCTACTTGTGTAATGCCAGGCCCTGCAGTTGTTGGATTGGCAAGGTGGTTTGGGGTGGGGGATACTTCAGTACCCCACAAGCCTCATCACCTGCCTGGCCTCCAGCTTTGCCTGTGGACAGGCCTCAGTGGGTCACAGAGGGGACCCGGTCCAGGTGGGCAGAGTCCTCAGGGTCAGGCCGACCGGCCAGCCAGCTCCCAGGGTAGGGGAAAGAGCACAGAGCTTGCCGAGACCCTGTCCTGTTGAGGGGCCCAAGCGTTGGCGCTGCTGGGCTCACATTCCAGGAGCCGGCAGGGACTGGCAAGGTCAGGAGCTAGCTGTGCTGTGGCCTTGGCTTTGAGCCCAGCCCTTTAAATAGCCCTGATGGCATGGGCTGGCCAGCAGTCAGGTGAGCTGGACAGGCCTTGTGCCCAAAGTCTGATGGGGCGCGGGGGCAGGGGGGAAGTGGGGGTGGCAAATGGAGACGGGGCATTTTTTGGCACTGAGCTAAAAACTCAGGCCAATTCAGAAAGGAGCATTCTAGCTCAGGCGCTGGGTTCTATGGTAAGGAAAATAGCCAGGTTGAAGTCACATGGCTCCAAGGGTATAAAGTAGCATCCATATCGTCAGTGTTTTCATTTACTAGCAGTAGGCAGTATGCTTCCCGTGAAGTATCTGATAAACCTCCCTGCAGCCTTGCCAGCCAGGGACTGAAGTCTCCCCCTTTTCCAGATGAGAAGATCGAGGCACAGAGGAGGAGGCGGGGCCTGCTGGAAACCTGGGAAGCCTCGTCTGGCTCCAGGGCCTGCGGCATGTCACCAGTACCCCGTGTAGCATCATCAAGAGCTGCTGTTTGTTGGTTTATGTGATTAACTGTTCTTTGAAATGAGTACTCGTTTGTGATCTGGATCTCAGGGATGGGCTGGACCCGTGGCAAACCTCTGCAGGCCTCATCTGGAAAATGGGAGGGTTAGATGGAGTGTTCCTACGAGCCCCTTCCATAAAACGCGGCGCAGTCCCCGGCAGGTGCCGGCCATGTACTGAGGTGCAGGGACAAAATGCCTGCATGGGGGGAGCAACCCCAGCCTCTGAGGAAGCCAGACAGCCCAACGCTGCCCAGGGACCACAGAGGTAGGACAAGGGCAGCATCTCCTGGGGTGACGCCAACTGGACCTCTGTCCTGCCGTGGAGCTCCTGCCACCCTCGCCCACGCCAGGAGCGAGGCCACAGGACTTGTGCCTGAGCGCCTGATCCAGCAGAGCGGGAGAGAAACATTCGATTCTGGCCCTGCCAGCCAAGCATGGCACCGAGGAAAGAAAGAGGTCTTTTTTTAAATTTTATTTATTTTTTTCTTTTTTCTTTTGTCTTTATTTTTTTAATATTACATTAAAAAAATATGAGGTCCCCATATACTCCCCACCCCCCTCACCCCATTCTTCCCCCCATAGCAACAATCTCCTCCATCATCATGAGACCTTCATTGCACTTGGTGAATACATCTCTGAGCACCGCTGCACCTCATGGTCAGTGGTCCACACCATAGCCCTCACTCTCCCACATTCCACCCAGTGGGCCATGGGAGGACATACAATGTCCAGTAACTGTCCCTGCAGCACCACCCAGGACAACTCCAAGTCCCGAAAACGCCTCCACATCTCATCTCTTCCTCCCATTCCCCACACCCTGCAGCCACCATGGCCACAGGAAGTGGTCTTTAGCAAGAATGGTTTGACTCAGGAGGAAGAGGGAGAACCACGCAGGGTCACCACCCGCCCTCGGCCACGGGCCAGAAGGAGCTCCCGGTGCTTCTCTTGGTTGTTTTTGCTGCCTTAGCTGCTCTGGAGAAGGGGGAGCAGGTGGATGCATCTGGGTGAGTGCTGGCTATGCTGGTGCCCTTGATCCTTCCCTGTCCCACCCGGTGTCCCGCAGACGCAGGACTGGAAAATGCACCTCCGAGGTGGGTGTCGACTCGACATTTTTAAGGTGGGGAGGACTTCAAGGTCATGTTCTGAAGTGAATCCCAGCTCTGTGTGTGCGTCCAGTCCTTCGGCCTTTGGATTGCTCCTTTCCTGCTGCCAGGCTGGGGGAGGAGGGGAGCAGAGCCAAGCAGCTCACCAGGCTTGCAGGTGCCATGTGCAGCTCTGGAAATGGGTAGAGCGCCACGGCAGGTTCATGCCCACCACTCCCCAGCCTCCAGAAGCCCCCCGTGCTTGGGTAGCATTCCTCAGCCCTGGGTCTCCTGGTTCTGTGACCTGTTGATGCTGTCCTGAGCACCAACTTCTGTCTGCCTGTGGCACAGCTGTTGGAACCACCATGGAGTGAACACCCCTCCCAAATGCGCTGTGCTTGCTGCCTCTCACTTAGGTGGGGAATCTGTGCCTTCCAGAGGCACAGGCTGGGTGCAGTCAGGTGGCTGCAGACTGGGGAGACCCTCTTTGCTGGCTTCAGGCGGTCCTGCCAAGACAGGGCAGTTTGCTGGCTGGAACTCCCTGGGGCGTGTGGCTTTAGGGAACTGCATTAGAGGCTCAAAGTTTGCACGCCAACAAGAAATGGTGTGCCTGTCCCTGCCAAGGCCAGACTCTCTTACCCGCTCACCTGGGCAGTGCTACGTATCAGCCAGCACCAGTTAACCTGCATCTGCTGTGAGGTCCGTGTTGGACCTCAGGACTTCAGAGCAGAGTTTCTGTTGCAGGCAAAATCAGTCTCCGCAGGGACTCCCTAGCCTCTTTCCCTTTGCAGCTGTGACTGGTTCTTGCCACTGTTCTTTGCTCAGGTACCTCCCTCTGCTGGCAGGGTCTGAATCTGAACATATTCTTCTGAATCTTCATGGCCCAGAGCCAGTGGGTGAGCAGCTCCTCCAGAGTTCAGGGCTACAAAGTTAATGGGTACAGTTTGGGGATGAGACTCTTTAGGAGCCATTAGTGCCCCTGGATCCAGAAGAAGAGCAGAAACAGTCGACTGCTTGGGGTCGTTTGGCTCAGGGTCTGAATCCGATGCTCAGAAGCATCTGGCAGCTTGGCTGCTGTGATGGAGGCCCAGAGGTGTGTGAGCATGTTGCTGGGACTGTAGTACCCCTCTTCAGACAAGAATTTGGTAGGCAATCCCCTTTAACCTTTTCTGAGATCTTCCATAACCCCCCATACCCACCCCAGTAAAGCCCCATGAGACAGTCTCCTTCTGTTGCATCTCTCTTCTTCTGATAGGGGTTCTTCCAAAGAGCACATTCCCCCACAGGGTGCCAGCAGGCTCCTCAGGCACTTTCACATTGGTGACTGATGGCCCCAGGCATGCTGGCATACATATAGGCGACAAGTTCTGCTTGCTGTGCTGGCTTTGCTCCCCTGGAAGTAAGGTCTTTCCTAGGCAGAGGTGTACTTCTCACACTCATCCTGGATGGAGGATGCCAAGACACCTGGCCTCTGTAACTATTCACAGGTTGTTAGTACTAAAAGGAGAGAAAGTTGTAAGAAACAAGGGGACAGGACAGAGGGCAATGGTCCAAAATGGGATCTTTGGCTCTGCCACATTACCCTCTACATGGGTGCCAGGAGCAGGGCCAGTGGAGGTGTCCCCATTACAGCCATGGAAGGGAAGGAATCTCCACAGCTCTGTGTCCAGCCCAAGTTCTCAGGAAAGAAATGAAAGATCCCATACCAAATACTTACTGTGTGCCGTCAACTGGGAAGGCAAACAGCAGCCAGTGGAATCCTCCCCACCATCCAAGAAATCACTCATTTCCACCACCCAAGAGATCACTTTCATTCTCCATGTTTCTGTTCTTTGCAGAACAGAAGCTCAGAGAAGTTGTGTGGCTTGCCCAAGGTTGCATGGCCAGCGGGTGGTGGAGTCCAGCACTCAAAGACCAGGCCCTCAGTTCCCCAAGCCTGGTCTTCCCACCTCCCCTACCCCCTCAAAGAAGAGAAATACGAGGCAAGCCCCAGCTGGGTCAGGCCCTGTAGACAATAAGTTGTTTCCTGAGCTCCTGCCATGTCCTCAGGCTGTAGGTCCATCTGTCCCCTGCACCCATGGTCTTGGCCCTCAGGAGTTGAGCCCAGGTGAGCAGGAGGCCGAGAGACCCACGCAGAAGGCCTGTTAGGAGGGGACGAAGGCTGCAAGGGTGGCAGCCCTTTGTAGACTTGGGTAGGTGAGTTGGGGCAGGGGCCCTGAGGAGTTGGTTGGAGGCAGTAGTGATGTACCCTGGGTTCAAGGCCTGCTTCCACTCGAACTTGAACTTGAGCAAGCAGCTCAGCCTCTCTGTCCGCCTGGCTACCAGGGGTCCAGGGGTTGCAATAGCACCCACCCTGTGGTTGTGAGGATTAGATGATTCATAGAAAGTGATTAGAACATGTAAGCCCCCATTATTTCCTTATTCTTGTTTTAGTAAGCTTGGAGTGAGTATTGAAAACTGGGAGCGTTTTGCACAGAGAAAGAGGACTCTGTTAAAATCATGCTGGGACACAAGGCCTAAACTGGACACAGGGCCTCCACCAGCAGATGGGAGGACGGCAGGCACACGTGCTGGGGGTGCACTGGAGGGGAGTGACATCCCCATCCCCACCCGCCTCCTTTGCCTGGGAGCATCCTTTGCGCACTCAGGACTTATCCGCATGCCCCGGGACCGCCAGTCAGTCCTGATTTACAAGGCCACATCAGGCCGCTCCACTCTGGACCTGGCCGAGACGTTATCTTTGCCACGACAGGCATCTCAGAACCCATTCCAACGCCCTGAGAGGCGTAAGTGAGCAATGGTGGGCTAGGAAGCTGGGAAATCACAGAGGACATCCTCGGCTTGACACCAGAGGAGCCTCGCTTAGTGAGGGCCGCTGTGGGAGGCAAGATGCGGGAGGCAGGGAGGCGGGGCAGCTGCTGGAGGCGCTGCACTTACGGTAAGCCGTATCCAGGCAACCGCATTAACCAACGCCCTTCCACGGTGCCTTCCTTCCGGGGAGGGGAGCGCGGTGCTCTGGGGGTGGGTTCAGGTTTCTGGAAGCAGCCGGGCAGTGGGGTCTGAGATGCTGGGGAAGACGTCCTTCCCCCGGGAGGGAGGAGACAGTGGCTAGGAGCTGGGCTTCGACCCTTGTCCTTATTCCCAGCCCCGGATGCTTGGTGGAGCTCCTGGCTTTTCCGGTCTGTTCCTAAAAGCAGGGTTTTTAATGGGATCTTGACCCAGCTGGGCAGATCTATACTAAAAGACCTTGGCTCATGGCTAGCACAGTCACCAATATAAATATATATTGCAAGTGCATATATTTAGATATTAATGGGACTCCCACTAGCCAGTCTGGAGTCTTTGGCAAATTAGGAAAAAGGCACCCCCTCTGGGTAGACAGGTTAGGAAATGGGGCCTCCGCATGTGAACGCAGCCCCTCTGGCCTGTGGCCTGAGGAGCCTGAGTGTGACCTCGGCTTTGGGGGGTGCAGTTCTGTTACAGAGTTTGACAAAGGAATCACAGAGAGGAGCCTCTTCCAGGCAGCCACAGCCCTGCACTAAACTGCGCTTGACAAGCAGAGCACCAGCTGGATTTTAGCCCCCACTCACCTTGCCCACAAGGCACTTTGGGACAGTGCACAACCTGTGAAACTGTCTATGGCAGCCCTGGGTATGAGTCAAGGCCATCTCTACTGGTTGGGGTAGGCCTAAGGAGCAATCCCTTCTTGTTATCATCTTAAGAATTTCAAGATGAAAAGGGCACAACAATGCCTTTCTACTAAGTTCCATGCTGCACCCCAAATTTGCTCAGACTAAAGACCCATCCACACGCCCAGGTGTGCACGGCCCTGCAGGGTACCTCTCTTCCTTAGAAGTGAAGTGTGTGATCAACGGGGCTTACCCTGGTCAGCCAGCTGTGGTGAACGCTGCTGTACCCTGTAGGGAATTAACATTTATTGCGTGCCTACTGCATGCTAGGCTGTCTGCATATGTGGTCCCATCTGATCGTCACAGCAAGCCTGTGAGGCCGGGTCCATTACATCCCAACTTCACAGATGAGGAAATTGAGGGTCGGGGGTGGAAGGAAGCTGCACAAGGACATCCTGCTGCTGAGTGTCAGAGCCGGCAACGGCACTCGGGGCCGTCCCAACTGCTGCCCCTGCACTCCTAAGCATTACGTCCGCAAAGACCTGTGTTGACACCTGAAGTTTCTCCTGGCCTGTGAAATGCAGCCTTAGGGTGGTGGTGGAAAGGCTGTACCCTGGTAGGGGTGGGGCTATCACTTGTCCCCTGGGAGCAGGGGTGACTGTCTTAGCCCCCCAAGATCTCAGAGGGAAACAGGGTGTTGGGGAGGCACATTGTCAGATCTTTCTGCTGCCTGAATTCCTAAAGACATAACCTGTGGCCCCCAAACCTGACATGGGAAGAGTGGGTGCTGAGCAAGGAGAAAGGTCCCCAGCAGCAGCCACCATCTGTGCGGGTGCCCTCTGGCCAGCACCCCTCAGCCTCCTGCTTGGGCCCAGCACCAGGAGTGCCTGGCCTGGTGGCAGGAGCCCCGCGGCTTGTTCTTGATCTGCTGAGCCAAAGGCCAGAAGGTTGCTTTTGCCTATTGAAGGCAGCAGGGAGCCTTTTCACTCGAGAAATGAGAAAGCTGTTTCTAAGGTTTCTCCAGACACCCAGTGCTTGGTTCCATCTTGAGCCTCATTTGTTTGCATTGTTCATGCCAGGGGGGATAACACAGTGAGACCGGGCACCCCCCCTGCCTCCCACCCTGCTGGGATGCTCAGCTTAGCACATCAGGACAGTCCTGGACTTGACCCAAGGCCAAGGTCCCAGGGCTGGAAGTAGACACAGTAGATTAAGAAGGGCATTGAAAATGCAAATTGTAACAACCCTGAGATACCATTGCTTCTCAGATTGGCAAAAATTCAAAAGCCTGCCAGCATGCTCTGTTGGTAAACCTGTGGGGAAACCAGCACTCTCACACGTGGTTGGTGGAAGTACAAAATGGCATGAACCCTGTGGAGGGAAATTTAGTTACATCTAGCACAATTATATGTGTACTTACCCTTTGACTCAACTGTCCCACTCCTAGGGATTTGCCCTGACTATAAAACCTCACAAACATGAAGCAAGTTGTTGTACACGCTTCATAGGATGCATTCTAAGGACTAAAATTACAGGAAACAAATCTTGAAGACTGCAATAAACCAGTAGATTTCTTTGCAGTGATATTGGTGCAGTAATTCAGGATTTCTTTTGTTATTATGGAATAGAATAAATATATACTCTTAGGGACCAGGGTGCTCTCCATGGAAGGAGGGCCTTATAATGTGGAGTAGGAGCAGATGTTGGATTGGGGCTGGTGGCATCAATATGCTCTCATGATGTAAAACTGTGTGTATGTGTGTGTGTGCAATTTACAAGCTGAAACCATGGAAAGGCCAACAGGCAATGGCGCCCAGTAGCCCTGCACACTTAGTACCCTATTCTCAGTTCTAAAAATACTATTATTCCCCCTGAGAAGGAACCAGGGCTCCTCAGAGGATTCCAGCAAAGTATCAAGGTGTGACTAGAACATCTTATCGTTCCAGAAAGGAAGGAAGCGTTCACAGACTGAGGGATCAGAAACATCCGTGCACTGGCTGGGAGGGCCTTGATGGCAAAAAAAAAGATGGGGCAGTTCAGACATCCAAGAGAATTGAGAGAAAAATGGATTCTTTCAAGTGGGGAGGAGGGAGTGGGGGTGGGGGTGCCCTTCTGGGTGGATGAGCTCAAAAATGGGGAAGGAGTGAGAGTCCCTGAGGTCATGGGCCCCCCGGTATGGGGCCTTGAGAGGGCCACAGGGTCGCCTGTGGATTGTTGGGGCTGGTCTACAGGGCAGCTGGCCTGGACACTTGGACGGCTTCCATGTCGTGGATGACCCACAGAACACAAGGGGCCACGTTAGGGCCCTAGGGCTGTCCTTGGAAATGACCACAAGGTGCGTGATTTCAAACAGCAGCCACAGTTCTGGAGGCTAAACATGTGAAATTAAGTGTCCGTGGGGCTGCACACCGTCCAGAGGCCCCAGCGTGGTGGTCCCAGGGGCTCCTCGGCTTGCGGCGGCATCCCCCCATCTTCACCCAGCCCCCTCCCCTCCGTGTCTGCGTCTCTTCGCCCCTTGGAAGGACGCCAGGCATTAGATTGAGTGTCGCCGCAGCGCAGTGTGGACTTTAACTTGTCCCACATGTGGAAGAGTATTTAACTTGAAGACCCTATTTCCAAAGTAGGGTACGTCGATGGGTACTGGGGGTTAGGACTTCAGAGTATCATTTGGGGGACACAGTTCAGCCCATAACGGGGTTGGATCAAAGGCGAATCAGGAACCACAACAGTTCGTTGCAGTATGTGATCCTGTTTTGGACCTTGGATTGGGCTGAGAGAGAGAGAGAGAGGTCTTGAAAGACATTGTGGGGGCAACGGGAGAAACTTGAAAACGGGCTGCATGTTGCGTGATATTTTATCTGTTATAAAGCAGGGCCGTTGAGAAGCCGGAGCTCTCGGGACCGGCCCCAGCCTGGGTACTTGTCTTTCTGGCTCCAGCAATTTAACAGCCTTGCGTTTGCGTCGCACGGCTTCCCCGATGCCTGCCCTCACTGGCCAAGCACCGCGACAGATGTTAATCCTTGTTTGCAGATGGGAAACTCTGGTATTATTTCTCTTTATGAATATTTTAATATTAAAGCAGCAAATCCCGGAATATGCTGAACTGCTGCTTTTCTCGGTTGGTGTGCTCCAAGCAGTTCCACTGGCCCGCTTGGTGCCAGCCCAGGCAAGGGCCACCAGAAGGAGATCATGGGCCTCTTCCGGTGGCTGGCGTGCCCCTCCCTCCTGGACTGGGACTCCAGGATCTTGAGGGAGCCTGGCATCATTCTTACCTGGCGTCATACTTGCCTGGCATCATACTTAGATGTTGTTTCAGGAAAGCGGAGCTCAGCTCAGGCTCAGCAAAGGGGCCAGCTGCTTGGGAGGGGGTGGAGGAAGTGAGACTGAGGGACCCTGGGTGGGGACTGTCCATGAGGCTGGCGTCTGAGTCTTAGGGCCCCAGTGCTTTGCCTGCCCACCCCCCATTTAAATCATTTGTAGGCCCTCAACAAGCAGTGGCTGTTGCCATTTTTTTTCTGATTTAATTTAACCAAACGCAGTCACAGGCGTGCAGCCAGGTCTCAGGAACACAGAGAGTCATTTATCTGGAAATATCGATTGGCCCCCTACCACCTGCCTGGCCCTGGGCTAGGTGCTGCGGATCTCAGGGTGAGGAGAACAAATGGCAGCCTCTTCCCAGCCCAGGCAGTTTAGAGGGGAAGCAAGAGATAAATTAGTGAACAAACAAAGCAGAAAAAGCTCGTGTGTGTGCCATAAAGGAGTGCCTGGGGTGGGGGTGGGGAGGGCTCTGCACGCAGTGGCCGGAGGAGGGCCTCACCCTGGAGCAGGACGGGGCCTTTCACCCAAGACTGGGGGGAAGGAGGCAGCCCGGGAGGGCAGATGCCGAGGGCAGGAAGGAGCTTTGCCTGGTTGGGGAAGGGGAGGGAAGGGCAGGTGGGAGAGGTGTGCAGAGGCTTGCAGCTGAGATGGAGTGGGGGGCAGTTTCCTGTGGGACTTGGCAGTCCCCGTAAGGAGCTTGGGTTTTGTTAAGCACATGGGGAGAGTGCAAGGAAGCAACTGCATCTGAGAGGCATCTGGAAACAGTCCCACCTGCTGCCTTGAGAATGGATGGGGGCCGGAGGCAGTGAAAGAGAATCCTCGGGACCTGCTACAGATTGGCACGGGGCAAGGGGTGGAGGGGGATGTAGCACACGGGGTGTGGCTTGAGCACCTGGTGCAGGGTGGTTCCAGCTCTAACCTCAGGGCACTAGGGAGCCATTGCAGGGTTTAGGAGGGGAGTGACAGCTCAGATTGGGGCCGTGGGAAGAAGGCTGGGCTGCCGGAGGGTACCGAGTGGAAACTGGGAACTCCCCTGGGAGCGGGAAGGCCAGGCCAGGGAAGGAGGAGGGGGTCAAGGACAGGTGGTCAGCTTTTTTCTTAAGGTGGAGAGTGAGCTGCAGCGAGCACTGGCTCCCTCTCACACTGGCCTCAGGCCCCGGCCCAGCAGAATCCGCACCGCCACCCGCCCCCTTCTTCTCCCGCTTCCTCGGTGGGCTCACAGGAGGCTTCCCCCTCGCCCGCGGGCCCGGCCACGGCCCTGGCAGAGACCCAGTCCCCAGGCGTCTCCGGAGCGGCCTGGGACACACATCAGTTTGGGGCTGCCCCAGGACCACTGGGGGGGCTAACGCAGCCGCACTTGCACTTCTGTACTCGGAATTTCTTTCCCACAAGCCCATGTGACGCTGGGTGCCGTCAGTCAGGAGGAGGTGCCGACTGGATTTGTCCGATCCATCCGTGGGTTGTGTCTCGGATTATTTCTGCTCCGATGTTTGCATCACGGCTCCCATGCAGATGATGGACATGTGGTTCCCAAGGGCCTCCCGGCTTGCCCTCCCCCCTCCAATCCTCGCCCACGTTGGGGGTCGTCACATGCACCGCTCTGCAGAGGCCACCGAACTGAGTTGGGGCACAGAGGAGCCAAGGGGGCAGGAGGACCGACTGGCCACAGGCCACCCTGGAAGCTCTGGGCACACCCTGACCGCCTCGTCGCCCCGCCCAGACTCCTGGGGTGCCCTGCAGGTGCCCAGTGCCTGTAACTGCAGTTTGCTCCTCTGTCTGCCATTCTCCCCCCACCCCCCTTTCAACGGGTCTTTACTGACACCCAGCTCTGGGTGCCAGGGGCATGAGGTCATGCTTCCCCGTGCCCACCTGGGAGAGACGCTTTCCAAAGGGCCTCGGGCACGGGGGAGCCCGGGTTAGCATTTCTCAGTGACCCCGTCACCTTGGGAATACTCATTTTTGTGCTTTAGAAAATAGGCTTCCCCTGTCCTGTTTTTGTTTTGCTTATTTCTCTCTCTCTGTCCATCTCAGGCGGTGGACTGGCCCTGGTCTCCCTCATCGCAGGGCTTCTCAGCGGTACCGCGGGGGAGGCTGGGCCCACTGGCTGCGGGTTCGAATCTCAGCTCTGGGACGTGGTATTGTTAGTGGAAGGCTCTGCTTCTGGGCTTCTAGGTTCTTGGCTTTGTCGCATAAGAGAATTTAAGGCCACGCCATATGTAGGCAAGGGAGCAAAGAGTTCATTAGGAAACGAGAAGAGAGATAAGTACACAATCTAAGACGTGCACCGCGTGCCGCAGGATGCGCTGCGCGTGGGGCCCCGGGTCACACCTTTTAAGACCTTTCCTCCCCTTTCCTAATGTTGGGGAGGGGCCCCAGCTGGTTGCTGTTCTGATTGGTTGCTCCCCCGTTAGCTCTCAGCAGGTCTGTTGTTTGGAGGTATTCGGGGCTTCCCCTGGACCCCAGAAAGAGTTCCAAATGGGACCTCGTGGCCAGGGTCTCGGTGGGGTCTTTCTGGCTTTCTTAGTAGGGGGTTCCGGGCGGGGTCTCACGGCCCTGTTCTCTGCCGTGTTCTCCTGTGACAGGACGTCTTTCCTCATTCCTTGTACTAACCTGCCTCCGTGTCTTTGGGACCATGGGTGGCCCAGCCCTTTTGAGAATCCGTCTGTTAGTGGGGACAGAAGTAGAACCTGCCTGGCAAGGGGGTCGAGGAGGCCCGCGAAGCTTACGGAGCGCAGCGGGGAAGGCAGCTTCCCACGGGGGCTTAGCGGGGTCTCCCCCTGGCCTGCAGCGGCTCGCCTGTGCTTAGGGAGCCGGGTGGGGCCTGTGAGGCAGACGAGCAAGCAGGTACCGGCTGCAGAGAGCGCGCTGCCCTGGAGCTCCCGAGGCAGGATTAATGTTTAACCTGCAGCCACCATGTGGGGGAGTTTTCCACTTCATCTCCCCTGGTACAGCAAGTCCGTGAGGTAGCTGTTACCAGGCTACCAGGCAAAGGACACGCCTGAGACTGGAGAAACCCAGTGGCTTGCTCAGAGCCACAGCACATCTCATCCAAGCGCAGACGGGTCTTCTTCACTTTTGTTCCCCGAGAGCAGGGCTCAGCCTGCAGCCAAACCCAGCCCACCGCCTGTTTTGGAAACTACAGTTTTACCGGAACACAGGGGCTTGAGGCCCTGGTGAGCTGTCATCCGGGCTAATGCTGCAGCAGGTTCTTCTGTCTCGGGGGCCAGCCCCAAACTGCTGGAGCCTGCTCCCCAGTGTCTTGGCCTTAGCTTCTCCCAGGAGTCACTGGTGCCTTGAGCCCCCTTCTTGGGGGAGAGGGGGGATCCCATGGCACCAGCCTTCTACCTGAGGAGTATCTGTGAACCAAAGGTGGGCGGCCTCCTCGTGGCTCTGTGGTTTCTCTGATGGACAGTGGGGTGGGCACGGCACAGCCTCCAAATGCACTTGTCATTGCGCCTGGGTCGGGGATCAGCTCTGCCCGGCCTGACCCTGGTGCCCAGCGGGCTGGCACGTGAGGGGCTTGGCTACGACTATGTCCCCAGCAGAGGGCCCAGCACGTAGTGAGTTCTTGTCCCCAGGATCGCACACACCCGTCAAGGAGTCCTGGGGACCTGCCCTGCCCTCCTGGGGGAGCAGGGAGGGAGCAGGCTGGGAAGAAGGATGGACACAGGAGCCACGTCCTCCAGGAGCTCGGTCCTCGCTGGAGGTGGCTGGACCCATCTCCGACATCTAGAGAGCATCCTCAGGTCTCTCTCCCAGTGGGACACGGACGCTGTCCCAACCACATGTCCACCTGTGCTGAGAGCCCCGAGGAATGGTGCTTCCGCCCTGGGAGGGATGACGCCTGGATCTAGAGAGCCACCTCCAGAGACCCGAAATCCAGCAGCCCTCAAGCGATGGCATTAGCTGCTGCTTGTTGGCTTATGGCTTTGGACTTAAATGGTCAGGGAAGCAGATGTGGCTCAAGGGATTGAGCTCCCACCTACCACACAGGAGGTCCCTGGTTCAGTTCCTGGTGCCTCCTAAAGAAGACAGTGAGCTGGCATGACAGGCAAGCGTGGCAACCTGACGCAACAAGAGATACAAGAAGAAAAACATAATGAGAGACACAACAAAGCAGGGAATGAAGATTCCCAGTGCCTCCTAAAGAGGACAAGCAAGACAGTGAGCTGATGCAACAGGCAGGTGTGGCAAGATGATGCAATAAGAGACACAATAAGAAAAACACAACGAGAGACACAGCAAAGCAGGGAACGGAGGTGGCTCTAGGAGCTAGGTGCCTCCCTCCCACATTGGAGGTCCCAGGTTCGGTTCCCAGCGCTTCCTAAAAAAACAAGGAAGACAGACAGATGCAGCAAGTGCAAACAATGACGGGGTGGGGGAAGATAAATAAATAAAATCTTTGAAGAAACAAAACAAAAAAAAGGCCTTGGAAACAACCCTTTGGAAATGAACCTGACCCCAGGAGCCTTTCTGGGGCTTTGGTCTACCCGGGAACGGTTTAGCAAAGAGCAGAGCTTTTTAGCTGTCCTTGGTAGAAAGAAAGCTGCCTTGGAATCAGCGCGTGCCCTCTCCCACCCTAGACGAACCCTCCCCATCCTCCGAGCCCAGCTTCACAGGAGGCCTGGTCCCAGCTCCCCCAGCGCGTTAGCCGTGACCTTCACTGTTGTGCCGCCCCTGCCCTCGCCTGGGAAATGAGGATAACCGTGCCCACCCTGGGGGAAGTGTTGGGGGCCAAAGGAAAATAAATGGCCTCGTTGGGGTCCCAGGCTTGGTGCATCAGGGTGCTGGGATGTGTTTGTTGAGTCTGAGGCGAGAAAGGTCCCAGGGACACGTGTGGGGAGTTATCGTCACCCAGCTTCTAAGGGGTGCAAGAGCTTGGAGCTGAAATGCCTGGGGTGTGTGTGGCCTTGGAGCCGGGCCTGAAGGACGGGGAGGGTTTGTGTGGGGACTGGCAGGGGCAAGGGGCAGAAATGCTGTCAGGCTGGTGGAGGGAGCTGGTTGAGGCCTCGGGCTATGGCAGGGGCTTGAGGCTTCCTTCCAGGTGGGGTGAGGAGCCCGGAGGTGCGGGTACCTCACCTGTTAGGGCCACAGCAGGCGCCCCACGGCCCTGCCTGCCCAGCTGCCCTGGTCACAGGCAGCCCGGGGCCTGGAGAGGTCCTGTGCGTTCTGGGCCAGCCCACCTCCCTCTCGGGCTTTCTCCCCACTCCGTCGTGCCACAAAGCCGACCACGAGCCGCAAGGCCCCTGCCACACCGTGCTCACGGCACCTCCCTGTGGCTGGCGGGAAGAGGCTGAGTCCAAGAGGAGCACGGTCCTTGCGCACCAAACCCTGGGGTGGTGGCAGCGGCCCCAGCAGAGAGAAGCTGGAAGCCACCGGCTCTCATCCAGGCCTGAACTCGGTGCAGTGCCTTGAGGTGCATTCCCTGCTGTGATGAGGCGCAATCCTCCCAGGATCCCCAGGGGTGCCAGCGCACCCCGGTCTGGCCTGTTTGACAGCCAAGGAAAGCTCCACCCTGTGAGCTCACGTGGCGTGTCCCCCAGCTCCCTGCAGAGCTTGGCCTGGCATTCCCTGCTCCTGATCTCCATCCATCAGTTGGGAGCTCAGGACAGTCTCCCTGCGCTGAGCCTCTGTCCCCGACGTTCATTGTCAGGAAGAATCTGCAAACCAGCACCCGTGACGTCAGCTTCACTGGGAACGAAGCAGGGCCCGATTTGCAGGGCTCCAGTGGCAAGGGCCGGGCCAGGCTCTTCTCAGCACCAGTTCTGTTCCTTACCTGCCTCCTTTCTTGACTCTTCCTGCTTTCCAGGTTTTGTGCAAAGCACACCTTTCTGGAAGCCCTCTGCCCTCCAGCCCAAGTGCCTTCAGGATGCTCGGGCACAGTCGCCTATTTTCTCTACGTTTGTTTTTTCCAGGCTCCGAATCTGGTGATCACGGATGGATTCTCTCGAGCCTGCCCAATGCTTTTGCATTTTTTTAATTTGTTGCCATTTTAAAAGTCAGACACTTGACACTATTTGGATTTCCAAATTCTCTTGGAAAATGAGCCAGTAGAGACTCCTCCTCCTGGGTCAGCAGTCACTTGGAGCTGGGGGCGGCCACCCCCTGAGACGCCTCATGTGCCCTGTGGTCCCCGCCCAGCCCCTTCTGCTGGGCCCCCGTGCATGTTGGCATTGCCCACCCCCCTGCCCCGTGCAGCTGCTCTAGTCTGCATGGCGGTCTCCAGCCTCTTGCTGCCGCCACGCTCTGCACGCCCAGTGCCTTCGATGTGCATTCACGGAGCCGGCTTTTCTCCCTCTTTCCTCTGAATCCACGTCCTGCCTCTTCCCTCTCCTTCCTCCTCACCTCCATCGCTCTCTCTCACTCTACTCCTTTGCCCATACAGGCAGGCAGAGTGGCTCACGGCCTCCTCTTTGTTCCCTTGGTCTGTTCTCTGGCTCTGAGCACACCTGACGGTAGCATACCAGGTGTGTGGCTGTCTGGCCCCTCGGGGGCAGGCACGGGGCTTAGTCATCACGCGTCTCTTGGCGCACTCAGGGCCTGGCTGCTGCAGGAATGCAGGGCGAGAGGAGAGGGTGAGAAACCACCGTGCCCCTCAGGGCGCCCCAGCCATGCCCACCTTGTAGCACCGTGGTTCTGCAGCCAGCACCCTCAAAGCGGGCCGCAGCTCACCAGGAGATGCCAGGCCAGCGTGGGGCCGGCAGTGGGAGGGTGCACTCACACAGTGGGGCTGCAGGTGCCCTCTGGACTCTGTCTCTCGGCCTTCCCCAGGTCTGACCGAGGGCACTCCCTGTACCCCACCCCCCAGGCTTGCTGCTACGAGGCCGGCCTCCCAAGGAAGGGCTGAGCCTTCCAAAGCCTCACCGCTTGCGGGAAGAAGACGTCATAGGAGGCTTTGAGTGCCCCACCTTCTGGGCACCCCAGGACCTTACGTGTGGGGCTCTGGGAGGGGCAGTCCTGTGCCCTTAAGGGAGTGTGTTCGCCTCTGCCCTGCCCCCTCTGAGCTCACCTCATGCTCCCGCACTCCCTGGCAAGCTTCATCATGGGTCCTTTCTGTTCCTTAAACTCTCTAAGGTCTCTCACTGCTGGCCAGGTGAGGAGGGGGAGTTGGAGTAGGGGTGGGGGTTCGCCCATCCCTCAACCTAGAATGTTCCTTCCCTGCGTCCCCTGCTTCCTGGAAGGCCTCCTCCTGCTCATCCTTCAAGGTCTCAGCTTAACTCACCTCCTCAAAGAGGCCCTTCCAGAGCTTCCTTTCCCAGGGCACCTGCCCTGTGCCCCCTCCCCCACTTCTCAGTTTCAGCCTCAGATAGATTCCCTTTGTAGCACTTTCTTTAATTGTTTCTGACTCTTTCATGTATTTGGCTTCTTACTTCTTTGCGCTCAGCTCCAGGAGGACAGAAGGACTGCGCCCGTGTCCCCTGCAGCCCGCACAGGGTTAGCGCGTCGTGGGCTCTCGGTAGAGATGGGCTGGCGAGTGAGTGGGCGGATGGACGGATGCTCCCGTGGGTCCGGCCAGCCCGCAGGGGCCAGCACCGGCCCCCGGCCAGGGGTTGGCAGCAACTTTCAGAGCCTCGTGGGCTGGCCAGGGCCCCGGGCCCCTGGGGGTCTCAGGCAGACCTGTCCACAGCCCAGCTCCACCACTCAGGTGCTGTGTGGCTTTGGTTATATATAACCTTTCTGCTCCAGCTTCCTCATCTGTAAAATGGGCACAGTCCCAACCCAGGGGGGCTATTACATGAGAAGATGCTGTGAGGTACTTGGGACACAGCACCTAGGCAGGCTAAGCAGTCGATGGCTCCACAGCTGTGTTTGTTTTGGAATGAGGCAGGCAGGAGACGCAGGGCCTTGCTCCAGGCCCAAGTCGGACTCCGCTTGGCCCCACGGGTGTGGGGAGTGGGGTGTCTGCAGCGTGAGGCCTGGAGCCTCTGCTTCTCTCCATCTCAACCCAAAGACAAGTAAGGAAGCTGCCTGCCGCAGTTTAGAAGCCGGTCAGTGAGCACTCACCCAGCAGACAGGCTGGGGCGAGGAGGGGAGACATGGGGCTTGGGAGTGGGCAGGGAACTCGACATCCCCCGGGTACTGCTCCAGTCCAAGCACTCGACCTGATTTAACTCTGAATCCTCACAGCAGCCCCATGAGGGGGTGTTAGATCAGTTCCACTTTACAGATGGAGAAACTGAGGCACAGAGAGGTGAAGGGGCGTGCCCAAGGTCGCCAGCTTGATAGAGCCCAGGCTTTTGGGCCCATGGACTTGTACCCTAAACCACCTTTTTTTTTTTTTTTTTAAGATTTATTTATTTCTCTCCCCTTCCCCCCCATTGTCTGCTGTCCCTGTCCATTCGCTATGTTTTCTTCTATGTCCGCTTGTATTCTTGTCAGGCAGCACCGGGAATCTCTCTCTTTTTGTTGTGTCATCTTCCTGCATCAGCTCTCCATGTGTGTGGCGCCACTCCTGGGCAGGCTGCACTTTTCACGTGGGGCGGCCGGCACCCTATACAGGGGTCACCCCTGCATGGCACGGCACTCCTTTGTGCACAGCCGCACCACGCATGGGCCAGCTCACCACACAGGCTAGGAGACCCTGGGTATCGAACCCTGGACCCCCTACATGGTAGGTGGACGCTCTATCAGTTGCTCTATCAGTTGAGCCACATCCGCTTCCCTAAACCACCTTGCTAACCTTCTGGGAACACCAGTCAGCAAATATTTGTCCACTTCATGCATCGAACTTGGTGATATTTGGGTGGTAAAGTAGAAAGGACACGGGTCTTGGATTCAGGCGGACCTAGTTGGAATCCCATGTCTTACTGCTGTGTGACCTCAGACAAGTCACTTCACCTCCCTGAGCCCCTGTTTTACCTTTGAGACAGTAGGAAGAATAATGCCTCCCTCTTAAGGAGGGTCACATGCAAAGGACCCTCTGCCATGGCCCCCTCAGATATTTTACTCCCTTTCTCTGTGTTTCCTCCCACTCGGCAGTGCCTGTAGCCCCTGGCGCTGGCTGTCCTCCAGAGCTGACCTTGGCCTTGAGTTCCATGAGGACTTCGAAAATGGCTTTGGCTGCCCTGGCATGGGAAGCTGCCCTGATCCGCTTGCAGATTAGAATCTCCCGGCGCCCCTTGCCAGGCCTTTCATGTCTGCTGCTTATTTCTCAAGAGCCCCGGTGTTTGTTTAGCAATGGGATGGTATTTTTAGAACTAAAAAGTGATTCTGTTTTTCGAGGAACAAGCCGGTGGAGGTGTCCGTGGCTTGAGCCAGCCCTGGCAGGGGCGTGGGGCACCAGGCTTCCCCACCCCCACCACCCTGCCCGCCCCCGATGACCCCACCTACCCCGGCCAGCCCCTCTCTCCAGCCCACTCGCCCCCAGTCCATTGGGCTCCTCTAGGCCTCTCGGGGGTGCTGCCCCTCTTGGCTGAGGGGCGCCCTCCGTCGGCACTGTCCAGCCTGACCACCTCCGGCCTGCTGGTCTTGGCCTTGGGGGTCTGGCGGGCAGGGCACAGCTGTCCCAGCCTGCGGTGGTCTGAAGGGTGGCCCCCAACCATGTCCACATCCAGGCCCCTGAGACCTAGAAGGCCTCGCGGATGCCATTAGGTTCAGGCTCTGGAGCGGGGACGTGATCGATATTACCAGGGTGACTGTGTCATCAAGGGGTCTTTAGAAGAGGGAGGAAGAGGGAGCGAGGAGGGTCTGCAGTCAGAGAGAGGATGGGAGCAGAGGGCCCAAGCCAGATGTCAACACACTTCCCAGGTGGCTGTGAAGGTGGAGGACGGGGCCGTGAGCCGAGGGATGCCGTGCAGGCAGAGGCCGGGAGATGGAGTCATTCCTCGAGCCTCCCTCGGGAGGGGGCCCTGCCCGCACCTGGGCTTCCCCCGGGCGGGGCCCACTGTGGACTGACCTTCAGAGCCGGGCGATTCTGCCACTAAGTGTGTGGTCTCTATTACGGCAGCACCAGGACATTCAGAGCCAGCCCGGAGCCCACCGCCCTTCAGGGTGGGGAGGGGAGGGCCTGGGGAGGAAGCTCGTCCCACCCATTCGAGTTCTTCTTGGCCGCTTTCCTCCATGAACTCATCGCTCCCTCCTGGAACTGTTGGGAAGAACTTTTGAGAATATAAAGCACCGGGCCTGGCCCCTGGCACGAGGTACCAAAATGATGATTTAGTCACATTGTCGGGGCCCAGCACAGCGGTTGTGACTGGAGTTGACGTTGGGGGAACCTGGGTTCAAGTCCCAGCTTCACCCAACCCAGAGGCCTTGGGCAAAGTTGCTGGTGCCTCTGGGCCTCAGTTTACTCCTCTGTAAGGGAGAATGGCCCCCACCCCCGGGACCATGAGAAATGCCTGCAGAGCTCTTGGCACGGAACCTGGCACTCAGCCCGTCTCCATCAACGGAGCCACTGCTCTAATTTGGTCCTCTGGTCTGATAGCTCCATGCTGAGCAGGGACACGTGCTTTCTTCAGCAGCTGGAGGGCTCCCAGCCCCCAGGCCGACTTCCACTGCTGAAGCGGCATCTTCCTATGATTCCCATCCTCCTTCGGGAAGACTCTGAGGATCCCTCTCTGGTTTACCAGCAGGAGATTTAGAATGGGAAGTGGTTTCTTCTTGCAGCAGCCCCCTCAGTCCCCTGCGGCTGGAACCCACGGACATTGCACCATTCCCTCTCCTGGCTTGGCCACTCGGGGTCACTTACCCACCTCCTGCCCCACCCATGAGGTTTGCAGCGGAGTTCATGGGCAGCGGAGTTCATGGGCAGCGACACCCCTGGGCTCCTCCACGGTGGTACGGGAGGACAGAGGCCCGGAAGTGAGGCTCGGGGGTTCTCTGACCCAGCTGGGATTCACACGTCATATTTGTGGAGGGCACAGGACGTCGAGAGGGAGTCGGAACAGAGCGTCCAGTTGCGTTTGCAGGACTGTGCATGTGTGAATGACCCACTGGCGTTGTTGACTGGAAGCTGATCTGGGCCGGGACCCGGCGGGTCTGCAGCCCAGGGGCAAGGACACCTGGCCACATCCGGCTCCGAGTTTCACATCTCCCAGAGCAGGCAGAATCACGGGCTTGGGATCGGACTGTCCGGGTTCAAATCGTGGCTTGGCCAGTTCCTGTCTGAATGACCATGGGTGTGTCACTTAAGTTCATGGAACCTAAATTTCCTCGTTCGAAAAAATCCTCATCAGTATCGTCATCATCTAACTCATCCTCCCCCAGAAAACCTGGGAGGCAGGTGCTCTCGTTATGATCAGGTGAGGGACCCAGGGGCAAAGCAGCCCCAAACACACACTGCTGGGAGGCGGCGGAGCTGGGTTTTGGACTCCGGCCATCTAGCTCTGAGTCCCCACACGTTAGACCCCCATGCATTAGACCCCCACGGGGGCGATGCCAGTCCTCACCTGCAGAGCCTCTCTGCAGTGGCTGATGTGCATAAAACTTAAAGCGTAGTGCCTGAGTCCCAGCAAGCGGGTAGCTGCCTTGTTTCTGTTGTCCAAGTGTGCAGAGGTGCTTGGTAACTTGTGTTTGGGGCATGGGTCAAAAGCCAGAATGAATACATTCATTACCCCGATTGTGGTGATGGTTTCACGGGTCCAAACCTTTGTTGTAATTTATCTAATTATGCACTTGAAATATGTAGATTTTATTCTGTGTCAGTTATACCTCAGTAAAACTGCTTTTGAAAAATAAAGCAGAGACCAAGCAACAAAACCCAAAATCATTCTGCCCAGTGGGTTTGGCCAGGCAATAGCCAGTGCCTGATGGTGGCCCACCAGTTTGGTAGGTTTTCAGGCAGTGCCCTCTATACTCAAATTTTAGCCTCAAGAGCGTTTGGGGTGGTGGGGACTGGGGATTCCTCTGTCATGGGCACTGCCATGTGTCACAGCCCTGACCTTCCTTGCACCCAGCTCTGGGGTCACTGCAACCCCCAGCAGCTGGATAAGGTCCCCCAAGCTGGGCCTGACGGACAAGACACCTGCAGGCTGCACCTGCTCCATTAAGTAGAAGCTCATGTTGGTTCCTACCCCCAGGTGCTGCTCACCACCCCCACCTTCCCCACCCCACCCCCCAGTCTGTCTGCTCAAGGAGAGGCCTCTGTGTCCTGGCACTGACCTTGGCCAGTAGATCTGCTTAGTCTCACATGGTGGCCCAGCCCTGGGGGATGAACAGAGCAAGGCCACCTTCTTTCCTTCCTTCTCCTTAGAGGGGCCTTGCCTGTGAGCCTCTCATGCTCTAGGCCCTGTGGGAGGCAAGGACGCACCTAGGTCACGGACTCAGCTCGGCAAGCTGGACAGAACCTGGGGCCAGGCCTCCCGGTGCCTGGGTTCCTGCCTGGACTTGGCCTCGGAGGAGCCGTGTGACCTTGCATTAACCCCTTACCCCGCTAAGCCTCGGCTTCCTCATCTGTGCATTTGGGGTGATGATTCTACGGAGCCTGCTGACCTGACAAAGGATTGTGAAAGGCATGCTTTTCACGCTGTGGGAGGGCTGATCAGGTGTGCCTCACCATTTAATCGGCAGCGTTTTTCCTTGGCAGCTCGTAAAACAATGGGGCACCCTAGATTTGAGTTAAACACTACGTGTAAGGGCCTGGACTTGTGCAAAATAGTAACGTGTGCTGCAAAGACTACAAGCTCCAGAGTCAACAGATGTGGTCCTTGCCCAAGTCTACAATCTTCGGGCATTGGGATCTTGGACAGTGGCTCAAAATTTCCTGTCTCTTGGAATGTCACTCTCCTCACTTGCAGAAGGGGGCATTAAAATTCACTTCGAGGGGTTTTGAGAATTAAATAATGCATGGAAACCCCTCAGGCCTGGGCTGGCAGCATTCTGTAATCTTGCCTGCCTTACTCAAGAAGATGCTGGGCCAGGGGCGTCCTTCCCCCCCTCCCCACCCCTTCTTCCCATCACATTTCCTCCTATCCTCGGGGCTTCTGACCCAGAGTGTCAGAGTCCACCGTAGAAAAATATCCATCAGGCATTAGGGTTGTTAGTAGATTTTCCAAACAAATCCAGGAGCCAAGGTGTTTATCTAGTGCGATCAGGGCAGGTGAGTGTTCAAGCAGATAATTTGAGCCTGAAGAATTGAAGTTCAAAGCCAGGGCCAGAGAACACTGAGATACTGAGTTCAGAGTCAACCAGCAGCAAGAATGAATCACTGCTGAGTCTACGAGCTGCAAATTTGGGTTCTTATAAAGCTCCACCCATATCCCAGAGTCTAGATACGGGTGGGTTGGCCAAAGAGTGAGGCTAGTGATGATGATTCACTTGTTCATTTATATATTCATTAGTTATTCACGCCATAGATATTTATTGAGCACCTACTATGTTCCAGGTAATATTCTGGGTACTGGGCATACAGCAATGAGCAAAATGGACAAAACCCCTTACCCTCGAGGAGGGGACAGTCTCCTTGGGGTGTGGGGTAGACAGTAAACCAGATTAAGTAGAATATATGGTCTGGTAGTTTGTGCTGAGTGCTAAGGAGAAAAATTAAGCAGGAGCGGCAGGGCAGGAAGTGCCGGGGATTGCCATTTTAGAAACTTCGAGGAAAAGGATGATGACGTTAATAATAACTGTATTAGCTATATTTTACTAAGTCTCTTCTAGGTGCCAGGCCCCTGCTAGGAACTTGACAGACACCCAAGAAACCTTTCGCAACAACCCTGAGAGTTCAGCTGGGAGCCGGTGCCGGCCTCAGGAACCAGACGGCGGGGTTGGAGTCCCACTCCGCCTCTTCACCGGCGTCACCTCGGGCACGTTATTCAGTCTCCTTGACTGTAAAAAGTAAACCCTCCGAAGGTTGCCGTGAGGATTAAATGAGCCGATACATGTGCATGCTTGCAGCCAGGCCTGGCGTGTAGCACAAGCCCGTACGTGTGAACCGCTCCGGGGAGGATCGTTATCCCCACGTCATCTTGAGAAACACAGTCGCTAGTGAACCCCAGAGCCGGGATTTGAACCCAGAGCTGGCGTTGAATCCCGTGGGGTGTTTTAAATGAACCAGAACTTCAGCGTTCCCAACAACCCTGAGGTCTGAGAGTCCCCACAGCTTTCCGTCCCCCAGGTGATATGGCAGGAAGGAGCGCTGTGAGCCGCAGCTCTCAGGCGTCACTGCCGCTCAGGCTGCGGGTAGCTGGTTTTGGGAGAAGGAGGGCTTCCTGGGTGAGGGGGCTGCCGGCAGAGCATCATCAGGGTGCCAGGTGGGCAGAGCAGGCCTGCAGGGTGGCTGGAGGGGGCGCCCTCCTCTCCCACCCCAGCTTCTGCTCTGACTGGCAGCTACCTGCCCTGCCTGCCTCCACGACAGCTGTCAAACGGCCCTGCAAAGTGGATAATTCCAAAGCAGAGGAGAGTGTTCGGGCACAGAGCTCACTCCTCATTTCCCACACACTCTGCTTGCTCACAAATCTGATCGCCACCGCCCATTAGACACCCTGGCTTTGATTTGCATACGAAGGTTTTCCCCTGATAGACTTATCAGTTCCTGGGCTCTCTCCCAGCCTCCCATGGCAGCTGGGGAAGGGAGCTGTCACTGCACCTTATGCAGAGGTGGCCCCTGAGAGCAGGACCCCGCCGGGAGTCTCTCCTGCCAAGGTCTGGAGCAGATAAGTCGCCACCTCCCTTCTTTCCTTTTTAATAAAATAACTGCTTTGCCCATGAGGCTTAGTGAGGCTCCTGGAAGCTTTGTTTGTCTTAAGCGGTGGCCTGCGGAAGCAGATAGCTGCTTTCCCTGGAGGCCTGAGCTCTAAGCTCATTACAGTAAGCCGGGCACAGCAGCCAGCCCTCACCCTGCAGGCTTTACCACCAAGGGCTGCTGGCATCACAGAGGCAGGGGTTTCCCAAGGCGACGCGTCACCTGAGGTTGCAGGACTTGCGGGAAGATTCCGCAAGGCCCAGATGAGACTGAGAGGAGGAAGCCTTGGCACGCACTAGCTGTTGACCAAAGGCAGGTCGCTTAACATCCGAGCCTTACTTTGCCTATCTGTAAGATGGGGACTTTGGTCCTCACGGGGCTGTGTACAGATGAGTGGGACGTCCACCATAAGGAGTGGAGCTGCCCCATGTTTGCAGAGCTCTTCATTGTTTGCAGAGCACTTCACAGAAGTCCTTTCATTGTGAGCCTTAAAATGACCCTGTGCAGTGGGTAGGCTCAAAGGTCAGACCTGTGCAGGTCTTCACAGGACCTCTGGCTCCAGGTCTGAGGTGCTTGGTGTCAAGCCCTGGTTTCCAAGTTCAAGGTCTGTGTAAGGCACTGCTGTTGTCCAGAGGCAGCCCAGTCCTCCCCGGTCCCGGTGGCCCGGGAGCCCAGGGCGGGGACGGCAGCAGCCCTTGGAGGCGTTGGGAACACTTGGCGACAATGCCGAGGTCCACGGCCCCGCCCCCGGCCTGATCCCTTAGTGCCGTCCGCTTAGGGGGCTGCTAGCTCAGTTCCTGTTATTTCCCCGCTGGACAACCAGGCAGGAAATTCTTCACTTTTGTTTCCTCAAGAGGCTGAGTGCTGTTCTCTTTGGCAGGAGTAAATATATTGTGCGTGCTGAGTTGGCAGTTTGTCACCTGAGCCGGCAGACCCCCTGGAGTTAACCAGCAGCCCCCTTCCCTCCAGCCTTAGCCAGCCCCTCCCAGGGGGTCCAAGGGCACCTGGACACACAGCCCGTCCCCTGTCCCCCCAGGTGGCGTCCTGGGCGTTGTCTGCAAAGGGGGGAAGATTTTAAAACCAGATCCGGGCAGGACCCGGGCTGGCCTGTGGAAGAGGCCTTGCCTGCTTACCTTAGCACCAGACTTCGAAGGAAAATGCCTGCCTGGGAGTCAGCTGAGCCCAAGCCCCAGGCCCCCGCCCCTTCGGGCTCACGGCACCCCTCGGCACCCCTCGCCTGGGCCGGGATTGTCCTGCTTTATGCACAGTGCTAAGAAGCCCACACAGTTGTGAAGCCCACACAGTTGAGGGGGGCACCAACCGTGGTGGGAGAAGCTGCTTTGAGCACACATGCCAGTGGGATGGCTCGTCAGCTGCAATGCCAGGGAAGGCAGGAAAAACCACAAAACGAGCCAACTTGATGCAGCCCAAATCCCGGACCACCCAGCCTTGGCAGCACCTGTTAAAATTTCTTTATTAATAATCATCATTAGGGACAATTTCAGTCATATACAGAACTCAATAGAATAGATGAACGAATCCTGTGTAGCCGCCTCCCACCGTAACAGTCATCGCCTCACCCTCTTCCTCTCCCCGCTTCCCATATTACATGGATGTAAATCCCAGACGTATGTCACCTGTGAATATTATAGTATCTCTGAAAGATAAGGACTTTTTAAAAATAAAAACCACCAAACTATTATCACACCTAAAAAATGATCAGATAGCCCACCTTTTTTCAAATTTCCAGTTGACTCATGAATTCCTGTGCTTTCTAGTTCCTTTGTTGGAATGGGGATCCAACTAAGATCCCCACCGTTGGATTGGTTGAAGTGTCTTTCAAGTCCCTTTTTATGTAGAAGTTTTTCTTCATTTCTTCTTTTTTTTTTTTTTTGGTCCCTTGCTAATTATTTGTTGAAGGAACCGTGCTGTTGGTCCTGTGGGTTTCCCAGGGTTGGGATTTTTTGCCGTGTGTCCCTGTGGTGTCATTTAACATGCTTCTCCTTTGAATTTCCTGTAAATTGATAGCCGGCTCTAAAGGCTTGATCAAATCTGAGCTCAAGTTGGTGATGTGTTTTTTGCAAGCCTCCTTCAAAGGCGTTGTCAGGTCCTGCGCTCGGGAGGCCCGCCCGCCTGGTTGTCTCTCTTCCGTGACGTTGGCGGCCCTGACGTGCAGTGCCTGGTCCAGACCCTGAGCGGACGTGGCGGGCTGGCAGGCTGGGGTGCTCTCGCTCTGCCACTCCTCCGTGCAGGAGCCGGAGCTCTTGCATACGGGGATGTCTCTTCATCTGATATTTGGTTGCTGACTGGTAACGGGTCATGTAGTAAAGGCAGGATAAGGGCCTGACTCTTTCCCCTTCATTTACCACTTTTCAGAAGGATTCCTTTGTCCCTTAGCTTTCATCATGTGAATTAAAACCTTCCATCAGGGGAGCGGGTGTAGCTCAGTGGTTGAGCACCTGCTTCACATGTACAAGGTCCTGGGTCCAATCCCTGCTACCTCCTAAAAACAGAACAAAACAGACGAAAAGCCAAACCTTCACTCATCGGAAAACAGTCCAAGCGATACATTTGTTAAGAGTTCAATATTTAAAGGGCTCAAGGGTTTGGAAAACGCAGGTAACCAGAATGATGTGTTCACCGAGATAGCCTGGGGGTTGCACAAACGTGGGTATTAGCATGTTCACCCCCGGAGCACCCCCTCAGTCTTTGGAGACAATAAAGTGGTTTATTCCCACTTTGCTCATGAGAAGACTGAGCCTGGAAGCTTGCCATGTTTATCTGATATAAGCGCCTTAAACTGCACAAAACCATGTTCAGAAGTAAGAATGTTCTGCAGCTGTGTGAAGAATCCAAAGCTCCTGGCCGGGCGCTTAACAGGTGGTTTCCCCTGACTCTCAGAATACCCTGAGGTCTAGCAAGAGCCCGGTTCCTGGGGACACAAAGTGCCAGTGACCTGGGAAGGCAGCACCTGGAGGTGGTTGGGTTCACTTTTGCTCTCCCAGCCCTGCCTCTTTCACACGCCTTTCCAGGCATCTGTCCAGCTCAAGCTCTCTCTCTGACCACACCTTCCCCACCAATACCCATCCTCTTCCTATAGTTTTATTACCTGCTGGCCGCCTTGGGTTGCAATTGAGGGCTTTAGGTGTCTGCTTCCCTGCTAGTGTGGCACCAGGCTCAAAGTGAGTTATAAAGTTTACCTGAATGAATGAACGATTGGACCAACAGATGTGACTCATACATTTGTATTTAAACCTTTCTTGCTGGCTTAATCATAAATTCCCCGAGAGCAGGGATTCTTCCATCTTCCGTGTGCCACACACCAGGCACCTGGTGGCTGAGTACTCAGGGCTGGGGAGAAGGGGGCCACTCAGCACCCTTTGGGCAGTAAGAACATGGGAGGCAGGCCGTGTCCGTGTAGAGGGTGCTGCTCCTTTCCTCTGGGCGAGCAGATCTGGCTCCTCCTGTATCCCAGGGCTGCTGGGAACTTGGATGACCCTTTCTGTCCATCCCCCTGCGTCAGATCCGCTCCATCGCTAATGACAATGGTGCCAACACCTTGAGCATTGCCGTGTCCCAGGCGCTGTTCGGGTTGCAAACCTCGTGCGGTTCCCAAAGGAGCCCCAGGGGGTAGATACTGTCCCCAACCCCAATTTAGAGGGAAAGGAACAGAGGCAGGTAGAAATTAAGAAAGGCACCCCACGTCGCTCCCAGAGAACAGAGGGGCTGAGGTCTGCACCTGGTGGTCCGGGCCAGCACGCAGCCCTGACAGCTGCTCCTGCGCCAACTGGGAGAGCAGGAGAGTTTCTCGGGGCCCCCCAGAAGGAAGTCCCACAGGACCCCATGCCCACACTCTCCGGCCCTCAGTGTTTAGAACCGTATCCTGATCCACCCACCTCCACTGGGCCTGTTCCCTCATGTGCGGGGCTGGGGGAGGAGGACCACTGGGTCCTCAGCCCTGGGCTGGCGGGAGCCTCCGTGCTGGGAGACAGAAGTTGCCCCCTACTACTAAACGGCCCCGGCTTCTTCCAGGCCCCCGTGCAGAGCAGCGCACAGAGCCTGGAAAAGAAGACACAGAGCACAGACCCTTTTTATTATTATTTTTTAAAACATTCATTTCTCAATTAAATGGGTTAAATTTATTGGATACATAGAAAATTTTTTTGGATCATGCAATGTGTTACACTACATATTTGTTCCATAGTATCACAATCATTCTATTTGTGTCTGGCTTGCTTCACTCAACATAATGTCCTCCAGGTTCATCCATGTTGTCAAATGTCTTACTTCATGTCTTCTTACAGCTGCATAATATTCTATCCTGTGAATATACCAGTTTGTTTATTCATTTATCTGTTGATGGACACCTGGGTTGTTTCCAGCTTTTGGCAATCATGAATAGCACCACTGTGAACATAGGTGTGCAGATGTCTGTTCATATCACCGCTCTCAGTTGTTTTGGGTACATGACCAGTAGTGGTATTCCAGGGTCACATGGCAGATCTATCTTCAACTTCTTTAGGAACTGCCAGACATCGTTCTGCATTCCCACCAACTGTGAGTAAGTGTTTCTATCTCTCCACATCCTCTCCAACACATACAGTTCTCTGTCTTTTTAATAGTGGCCATTCTGATCGTTGTGAAATGATATTTTTTAATGCTTTTTAAAAAATTTATTTATAATTAAAGTTAATAGACCACAAGGAACTTCACATTGAAAAACATAAAAAAAACAAAAAAACATAAGAGGTTCCCATATAACCCAATCCCCACCCCCCCACCACATCATTTTTGCAAATTCTATTTTTTGAAGATATAACCCACTCGCCACCCCCCCCATCACATCATTTTTGTAAATTGTGTTTTTTTGAAGATATATACATCACCAAAAAAATGTTACATTAAAAAATATGAGAGGTTCCTGTATACCCCCCACCCCACTCCTCCCATACCAACAACCTCCCCCATCATTGTGGCACACTCATCGTACTTGGTGAACACATTTTGGGGCACTGCTGCACTGCATAGATAATAGTTTACCCTGTGGTTCACACTCTCCCCCAGTACCTCTAGTGGGTTATGGCAGGATATGTAAAGTCTAGCATCTGACCCTGCAATATCATTTAGGACAACTCAAAATCCCAAAAATACCCCACATCACATCTCTTCTACCCTCTCCCTGCCCTCAGCAACTACTGTGGCCACGTTCTCCATCCTGATGCTAACATTTCTTCTATTACTCATCACAATAGTTCTACAGTAGAATATCAGTAAGTCCACTCTAGTCCCTATTTTATTCCTCCATTCTGTGGACCCTGGGATGGTGATGTCCCCTCTTAATCTAGAGGCTTAGATTCCACATGGGTGATGGATGCAATTCCTTGCAGACCCTTTCTAAGCACCTTTGGGCCTCCCAGTGGAGGTACCTCCTGAACAAAAAGAGGAAATAGGCCCGTTTTCTCTCCTGGCCCAAGACACCGGCTCGACTTCCGAGCTGGCCAGGCCTGGAGCTCTCAGGTTGTAGCCCAGCGACCAGCTGCTTCTTCCCAGCTTAGAGCTGAGCAAAGCTCAGGCAGTGCGGAGTGAGCACGGTGCCCAGGCACTCTGGGTTTCCACAGGCATCGTGGCTTAGCAAGCACCACCCCCCTCTGCCTGGACTAACTAACCCCAGTCCCATCCATCGGGCCTGGCAGCTCTGAGCCTCCCTCTTGGAGACCCTCACTTCCTGTCCCTTCATACCCTGCACACACCTGCCCTTCCATAAATATTTAGTGAGCACCTTCTGTGTGCCAGGCCCTGGTTTGGGTGCTGTGGTTACAGCAGGAAGCAAAATAGGCCCTCATAGCATGCCACATGCCTTTGGGGGGAAATAGACAAGTAAATGCAAAACATGTCATGTCAGGTGGGGAAAGAGCTTTGAAGAAAAACAAAGCATGGAAAGAAAATTTGAAGTGCAGGGAGGTGTGCCGCATTGCAACTAGTAAAGTATTGAGACCAGAAAGGCCTTTCGAAACAAACTGACAGTGAGTCAAGACCTGAAGGAGTCAGGAGCTAATTCCAGGCAGTGTGAACAGTGAGTGCAAAGGCCCTGTGGTGCATTAGAAAAGCACCACATAGGCCACTCCTTAATTCTCTGTCCGTCTGTTTGATTCCTCCACTTCTGTGTCTCTCACACCCAGCCCAGTGTACATGTTTGAGAGATCACGGGAAGCATGGTCAGGTGAGCAAACAGCTGAGACCCTGAGAGGACTGGAGCTGCTCCTGAGGAGGCAACCCACTGGCCCCGACTCAGGCTGAGCAGGAACTAAGAGCTGATGTACTCTCAGGTCCAGGAGTTGAGCTGAAGTCCCACCCTTGGCCCCTCTGGCAGAGTCCTGACTCTTTCCGGCTGCCTCTACTCAGGTGCCCCCGAGTCAGCCATACACGGGACGGGGTCCAAGGAGAGAGAATCTGATTGGTGGGTGAGCAGGTGACTAACTTTCCGAGCCTCGCTTCCTGCACTTGTGAAGTGGGGTTGTAAACTCCCCCCTGCCCATCTTGCTAGGTAGTTCTGCAAGAGGCCTGGGGGCCTTATCAAACGCGGCACTCCACCGCAGAGGTCAGGTGTGCTTGTTACTGCTGCTGTATGGTGTTCATTGTCCTGCCACTTCCCTCGATGTCAAGTTCCCTTTCGAGCACTGCTGGACTAACTTCTCGTGGCGATTCTAGCCTGCCGGGAGAGTTCCTGAAATTCAGCACCCAGCTTTTTGTGCAGAGGGCATCTGCTGGCTCCCGTGGGACTCTTAGGCATTTGTCGTTGTCACCATCAGCCGTTGTCCCAGGAAAACTCTTGGCTTAGAGGGAAGTGAGGGCCAGTTGTTTGAAGGCCGATGTTGGCCCCAAAAAGACGTGTCCACCTGGAGCCTGTGAGTGACTCTAGATGGAAAAGGGGTCTCTCCTGATGTAACTAAGTTCAGGCTCTCGAAGGGAGATCATCCTAGACGAGTGGAGAAGAGAAGAGGAGAGAAGAGAGGGAGAAGGCCACGGGAGACGAGGCAGAGGCTTGAGTGGGGCGTCTGCAAACCGAGGAGAAGTGGGACGGCCAGGAGAGGCAGGGGCCGCTGGCTCCGGAGCCTTCAGAGGAAGCACAGTCCTGCCAGCACCGTGGCTTTGGGCCTCTGGACTCCAGAGCTAGGAGAGAATAAATTTCTCTTGCTTTGTGCCCCCAAATTTGCAGGAATTTGTTACAGCAACCACAGGAAACTAACAGTGGCTTCCCACTACCCTGAGACAAAGGGGCTCCTTTCTGGGGAGCCCGCATGATGGCGTCATCCCCTGTCATTGGCCTCACTGGCCTTCACTTCTAGGCGGTGCCGAGCTCCTCGCTGCCTCAGGGCCATTTCATACGCCGCTCCCCCTTCCGGAATCTTCTTCCCTGCTCTTGGCATATTTGGCTTCTTTCTCATCCTTCAGACTGTGCTACCTAGAACCCAGCTCCCCGGTGATGCCTGGTTTATTGCCTTCGTAGCACTGCCGTGTATATTTGAGTCATTTCTTTCTCTACATGTTTGTCTGTCTCCCTTGCTCCAACATAATCTCCATTGGGATAAACACCTTATCTGTCTTGTTTGCTCAAGATACCCAGTTCCTGGCACATAGTTGGCCCACTATACATTTTTGTTGAATTAATCAGTTCAAGCCTGTCACTTAAATAAAGCCATGGCCAAGTCCTGCTCACCTTATCCTTGATCTAGGGGATGAGTTGTTGTTTTAAAGCAACTTTTGCAAATACTGTCATCTTATTTGTTTTGTGTGGTTGAACCAAAGTCTTCGCATCTGGGGGAGACCTCAGTCACCCTTATAAATCATCCACATGAGTCTGCCTATAGGATGTGATAATTAGGACTGAAACTGGCTACTGTTAGGAGTCGGGAGTTCTCCATCCATGGAAATACACAAAATTTCTTATACTAACCGTTTGCTCTTTTGCAATTTCTAAGGACCCCATGGGGCCCTTAGGGTCCTCCCGTCTTCTCTCCCGGCCTTTCCCCTAGCCTCCTACCCCCTTTTCCCCTCCCTTTTCTGGAACAGACTCCAGCTGGCCGATGCCCCCCGGGAGCTTTTTTTTTTTCAATAAGACAAATCAAAATCCAACTGGAAGTTTCAGGATATATGTTAATTCACACATGTAATTTTACAGTACGAGGGTTTATCAGTCCTGAATATATATTTAGAGACAGGCTCAGCTAATCTTTCATTTAATTACACTCATTAACATCTAAATGTATAATCATTAATATATCTGGGCATGGCGGTCTAAATATTTTATAGAGGCCTTAATTACAGTAGTCTTCAAATCTTGCCATAAAACTAGTGCACCCAACAATTAAAGGGGCGGCTCCAGGTAGCTCAGGGCCCTGGGAGGTTGGCAGCGAGAGTACCTGCCATGTGGTATAGGGGGTGGCTGTGGCCAAGGTCTCAAGTGTCTGGCAGTGCCGCAGGAGACGAGCAAATCGGTCCCTGTGATTTCTCACTGTCACAGCTCTGTCAGCTGCAGTCACCATCCCCCTAGGGGCAGGAGAAAGCAAAGATGGAATAACAAAAAATTTTTAGATAATTATTGTTGCTGCTGAGACTTTAGGGAGTCCGTAAAAAACACCCCTTTCTTCCCCTGCCAAATTAGGAAGCAGTTGCAAGAGGGTCTCACGGGCCTCAGCGAGCTAGGATCAGAACATGAGTTTTGTGGCTGCGAAAGCAGATCTGAGGGGTGCGGCTCGGATTTGGGGCAAGGAGGCCGCTTCCCACTTGACGCCAGAAGCGGACAGACTCAGGCGCCTGCGTGCGGGGCTGCCGCCGTTGTCCCCTGATGCAGCAGCTCCCTTCTCGCCTGTGAAGCCCTCCACGAATGTCAAGCTCATTTTCAGACGCGTCTCAGCCTCTGAAGTTGGGGGGTTCTTACTCAGCCTCTTCTGCAGAGGAGAAAGCTGAGCCCCGAGGCCGCGTGTCTTCCCAAAGGCGCATGCCCAGGGGTGGGGAGCAGGAATGTGTCCTTGATGTCCCACTCTGAGCCCACCTGGGCAGTTGTATTCGTCAGCCAAGGGGTGCTGATGCAAAATACCAGAAATCTGTTGACTTTTTCGAAGGGTATTTGTTTGGGGTAGAAGCTTAGAGTTACAAGGCCATAGAGTATAAATTACTTTCCTCACCAAAGTCTGTTGCCTTGTGTTGGAGCAAGATGGCTGCTGATGTCTGCCGGGGTTCAGGCTGCCTCTTCCTCTCTCAGCTCCGAGGTCCCAGCTTCTTCCAGTATCAGCTGAGTCTCATCTCTCTCCTGGGCTCATTTCTCTCTGGGCTCAACTGCTCTGGTTGCGCCACAAGGTCAACTGTAGACTATCAGGCTAACCGCTCAGCTCTCTTCCCAGGGCCTCTGCCGTGTCTAAGGTATCTGCTTCTCCATGTGCTTACTTCTGGGCTCCCACTCAAAACCCCAACTAACTCCTATGCCTTGTCATTTTCTGAGTCCCCACCCACCAAGGGGGCGGGGACTCAATGTCCTACTGATGTGGCCCAATCAAAGCCTTAATCATTATTTTTTTTCCTGTTTTTATTATCTTTTTTTAAAGATACATAGACCACACAAAATGTTACATTAAAAAATATAAGAGGTTCCCATATTCCCCACTCCCCACCCCACTCACTCCTCCCACATCAACAACCTTTTTCATCATTGTGGCACATTCATTGCATTTGATGAATACATTTTAGAGCATTGTTACACAGCATGGATAATAGTTTACACTCTCCCCCAGTCCATTCAGTGGCTTATGGCAGGATATATAATATCCTGCGTCTGTCCCTGCAATATCATTCAGGACAACTCCAAGTCCAGAAAATTCCCCCTCATCACATCTCTACTTCCCTCTCCCTGCCCTCAACAACTACTGTGGCCTCTCTCTCCACATCAATGATAAAATTTCTTACATTGCTAGAGTCACAATGGTTGTATAGTAGAATACCAGTAAGTTCACTCTAATCCATAATTTATTCCTCCATCCTGTGGACCCTGGGATGGTGATGTCCACTCCACCTCTAAGTCGAGAGGGGGCTTAGATCCCACATGGTTGTTGGATGCCATTCTCCTGCTTGCAGTTGTAGGCACCCTCAGTTCCCTGGTGTGGTGCTTGACCTTCCTCACTTACCTGTTAGCTGACCTGGGTAAGTCCAACAAACCCGAGAGTAGGATTTGCAACTCTGCTGAGGCTCAGGGCCCAGCTGGCACATGGCCAGTCCAGAGATTCAAGTCTCCTGAGTATACACCATCCCCAGCACCAACCACAGGTTCAGAAAAGTGACAGAAAAGGCACGTGTAGAAAGGTCACATCTGAGTGCAACTCCTCACACTCAGGAGCACCATTGAAGTGTGGCATGCATACAGAAAAGTGTGCACATCTCAAGTGCATAGCTTGGTGAATTTTCACAAACCGAACACACCTGCGTGAACAGCTCAAGATGCAGAACGTCATTAGCTTGCAGCGCCCCCACTTTGTGCCCCTCCCTGTCCCTGTCCCCCTCCAAGACTGACCTTTTCCTGACTTCTGCCTGCAGCTGTGGCTTTTGCCCTCCTCACCTGGTGTAATGGAGTCAGACGCTGCGCAGTCTGTGGGCTCCGGCCTCGCCGGCTCGGCATTTTGCGTGGCTCACCATGGTGTGTGTTGCGTGATCAGCTCGTTCCCACGGGGCCGACTCATCCCTCTGTCACATGAGGGGACCCCGGTAGGAGTGTCCGTTCCCCTGGTGAGGGACATTTGGGCATTTTCCAGTTTGGAGGGTTTCCAAAAGTGCTGCGGTGAGCGTTTTAGGGCCGTCTTTTGGTGAACACACAGGTGCATGCTTGTCCGTCATCGGTAGGAGTTCTTCCAGTCTCCATGTACAGCTCCAGGTCCACATCTGGATTTGAAGGCAGACAGCCTGGCTCCAGGGTTCGCTCTCTTTCCCAGTGCTGCCGGCCGCCTCTTTCTTCTCATCTGAACTTGACAGCAAAGAGGGTGATGGCAGCTACCAGTCTGCCACCTGCATCTAACCTTGAAAAACCCTGCTAGGTCCCTGTGGGTGAGTAAAACCAGCCCCTAAATCTCTGGGCATCCAGGGCAACTGCCTGAAGGATCCAGAGGGCCGGTGGACCCTTCAGAGATTATGATGAGTATGATGAAGCTCAGAGAGGGTTCATGGGTCCCCAAGGCCACACAGCACGCTGGTGGCGATCCAGGCCTCCCGCCTCCCTGCGCACTGCCCTTCCTCTGCCGCTGGCACCTCCTCTTTCAGGCTGAGCCTCCTCTTGCCTGAGAATGACCTCACGCACCAACACGAGCTTCTAAAAATAGTCCTCATTGTGTGGGGCCCCCACTGCGTTTCCAGAAATCCCTGAGGAAGGCGAGGGAACGTCGGCGTTCCGGGCCCACCCCCTGCCGCTGTTCTAGTGCGCCTGGCTGGTGATTGGGAGGAAGGAGGACCTGTCCCCACTCCCCTTCAGAAGCTGGAAAACAAACCCCGGCCCCTCCCTGCCCCCTCCCGCTTCCGCCCCTCGCAGGCAGGAGTGGAAGCGGAGCCTGGCTGCCTGGGCCACCACCCTCCACCTTCCAGAGCTCTGGGCAAAGGCCGGGTGCGGGGGCAGAGCTGGGGGGTGACAGTGGCCCTGTGCCCCAGCCCTGAGGACCTTGAGCAGCCGCTTTCATGCTGCCCTGTCTGCAGGTTTCGGGTCCTCGCCCGGGATCTGGCCTCGCCTGCCCGCTAAAGTCTCTTCCCGTAGGGGTCCCCGGACCCTGGGCATGCGTGCCTGGAGGCGGACAAGGGCACTGCCCCCCTCCTGCCATCTCCCCGTCCAGTTCCAAGACCGCCCTCCGGCAAGCCGTGTCGCAGCCGCGGCAGGGTGCTCACGCCCTCGCCCCACTGCCAGGCTCCCTCCCAGCCGCCTGTCATTTCTTCCCGTCCTGGAGTGGCAAACCACTGCAAGGCAGTACAAGCGCCCATGTCTGGGTGATTCCCATAGGCCGGACGCAGCCACGAGCTTTTGCTGTCATTTACTACCTCACAGCAGTAGGATGAGGCAGAAACTTAGTATCCCCATTTTACAAATCAGGAAATGGGCACAGATTGGTGAAGGAGCTTACCCAAGGTCACACAGTGAAATGGGCCCAGGACTCCCCAGGCAGGTCTGCTCCCTTTGCGCAGACACCTGCCCGGATCAGCTGTCCAGTGTCCATGGGAGGCCACAGGCATGACTGGGTTTTATGGTTAATCACCAATATTGAACAATCAAGAGACAAAAAAATGATCATAGAGAGTTCAGAATTGTCTTGAAAAGCTAGACCCCCACTCAGTTATGGAACAACTGCCCCCTCTAGTTGTGGCGTGCATACGGGGTCCCCACCGCCCACCTCTCTTCCTGATGGCCCCTGGCAGGACCCTGTGGGCAGTTGCATGCTCCTCCCTGGGCTGGACGAGCCCCTCTGCCGATTGGGCGGGGAAGGCAGCTTGAGATATTTAGTAAGAGCGAGCACAGCCCCACCCTACCGAAGTCCCTGTGTCATTTTCCCCTGCCTTCACTGGGCCATGCTTAGTCCTGGCTCCTGGAAATGGGGTGAATGAAGCCCAGGCCCTGCCTTCAAGAGGCTTCTAGACCCACCTGGGGGGCCGATGTCTGATTTCCAGGCTGTGGGTACAAATTCCCGGGGCACTGGGCAGGGAGGGGCGGGGCAGTGTGCGCCCATGCAGCAAACAGTGGCGTGAGCTGTGGGTTTTGGAAGCCCAGAAAGAGGCCTTTTTAAAATTCTGATTGTGGGAGAAGATGGGGGTCTTCAGAGGAGAAGAAGGGGTGTTTAAAGGACCATTCCCCCTAATAAATGCAAAATACATACCACATTAGAAGAAAGGAAACAGGGAAGAGGCTTAGCAAGGGCGTCCAGGGAAGGCTTCGCTGAGGACGTGATTGCTGAATTATTTGACTTGGAGGAGGAAGGGAGGAGCCACTTGGGGGGCAAGTGGAGAAGGAGGAGTGTTTCCCCCAGAGGGAACAGCCAGTGCAAAGGTCCTGAGGCAGGAGTGTGCCTGCATGAACCAGAAGCAGCAAGGGCACCAGTGACCACAGCAAGGAAATTGGGACTGGGTGCTGGTTGGGGGTCGGATGACATCACTGGGGGCCTTGTGGACCTCTGTAAGGACTTTGCTTACTCTTGAGTGATTTGGGTACTTTTGGAGAGGAGCAGAAAGGCAACATACTGTGACATATATTAATGGAACCACTCACTGCTGTATTGGCAGTGGACTAAAGGGTGACAATGGCATTAACAGGAAGGCCGTTTAGGAGGCCCCTCTGGGCTCCAGACATAGGAGGGTGGCAGCTAGGCGGGGGCTAGTTGTCCAGGGTGGGGACCAACAGCAGATTCTGGTCATGTGTCCAAGGCAGAGCCGGCGTGGCTTGCTAATGAACTGGATGTGGGCTGTGAGAGAAATAGGGTCGAGGAGGACTCTGGGGCTTGGGGCAGAGCGAGTGGTAGGCAGAGGTCACCCTTAATTGAGTCAGAGGTGGGCTGACCAGGGACTCACTCCTGGGCACGCTGTGGTTGAGATGTTAGGCACCCGTGCTTAGGCGCAGAGGAGGCCATTGGCCCTAGAGTCTGGTGTTCAGAGGCCACGAGCCAGGCTGGAGGCAGCCACCCCGGAGGCACCAGCACATGGATGGATTTAAAGCAGGAGACCGGATGGTCCCGTCAGGGAAATGGCAGTGGCAAAAAAGCAGCAGCCTGAGCCTGGAGGCCTGGGACTTCCGGTGCCGAGAGGCCAGGGGTGAGGAGAGGCTAGCAAGCGAGGCCAGAGGAAGAGTGTGTTTGGGGAAGCAGTGTCGGGGGTCCGTCCCCCACCCCGGGCATCTTAAAGTCCTCCTGGTGCCGTGGGTCAGTGCAGACTTTAGCCCACTTGAGTCCTCGTATGTCCTGCGTGGGACATGACAAGCGAAACGTGAAATGGCCAGGGCCCAGCCCACGGAGCCCAGTTTGGCAAGGACTGCAGTCATTCCGCGGCCAGCGCAGGGCATCAGGGCCGATGCTGAGGGCCCTGTCGGGAGGCACACGGGGAGCTGCCGTGCCCTGTCCCACACAGGGAGGGGAGGGGTGGCAGGCGAAGGAAGGCAGAACGCTGCCTGCCCCCAAGACCAGGGGAGCTCAGCCCCCACTGCTTGGTGACAGCCATGTCATAGGCTCCCGCTGTTGCCTGGGGCTGTCCCCCTCGCCCAGCCATTCAGCTGAGAGCCAGGCAGTCTGGGGACAGGAGGGAACCAGACAGCCGTGTCCTTGCCCTGGAGGGGCTTCTCTTTAAGTAAGTAAATCCAGTAATCACTCATTGCTTATGACAGGGAGTGTGTTTGCCATCATCCCATTGATGTGAAGGACCTGGTTTCCCACCAGTCCAGAGAACTGCTTCTCACCCTTTGGTTAAATGGAGTTGTCCTTGATTCCATGGAGTGCTATAGTAATTGGCAATGTCGATCCAGAGGCAAATATTTTCCAAACATGCCAACGCTGATAATAATAGCATCTGCCTCAAGATTAGAGGCAGAGTTGGCAAATCTGCTCTGCTTTCCCTGCCATTCCATGGCAGACTTCCCTAGTCAACCCAAGTTCCTAGAGAGCCTGATTGATTAGTCATGTCTGCTATGGCCAGAGGATTGGAAAATGAGAACCTGTATTCTACACGTTGACTTTTTCTACTCCAGGCAGGAGGTTAGAAAGGTCTCACTGATTTCTATGTATACCCTGCACCTGGAGAGAAGAACAGAGGGGTCTGAAAAGAGCATGGGCCTGAGCGTCAAAGTACTGGGCTCAAATACCAGTTCGTGGGCTGTCACTCATTGGCTGGATGATCTCATCAACTCACTGCACCCTACTCTGAGAAGAAAAAGGAAACCAGTGTTGGTTTAGAGCGGAGCCATGCCAGGCCAGGCCCCCTGACCATCCAGCCAAGTCCATGACCCTCGCCTGGCGTGGCTCAATCAATGCAGTTTTCCCAGCTGCCACTGGTGACTGCCATTTGTCCAAGTCACTGAGCCCACCCATGTCTCAGTGCCAGGTGTCACCAAGACAGAATCCTGCTTAGCCGTTGTTGTTGGTTATACTCTTCACCTGTGCTGAACTCACCTTGCACATCTTTCAAACAGGAATAACCAAAATAGACTGGTATACCAGTCCCAGGACGGTAAACCTGTAGAACTGAAGCTTACTGCCCTCGGTTGTGCCTTCTCCACACCAGTGCCTCTCCCCCGGGCGCTTCTCAGAAACCAGCCTGTCGGTCAAGTCAACCTGTACTATCTGGCACTGCCAAGCACAGGCTGGGAGCCGTGGGGATTGGGGAGACAGAAAGAGGAAGAGAAGCAAACATTAAATGAGCACCTGCCATGTTCACCCATACCATGTGCTGGATAGTGTCATAGAACCTTGCCAGTATCGAGATTATCTCCTTCCATTTTACAGCCGAGGAAACAAGCTCAGAGAAGTCACAGACCCTTCCTCAGGTCCTCCAGCTAGTAAGGGGCAAAGGCAGGACTGGACTCCGGGGCTCCCTGCCCCCAGGGCTGTGCCTTTCTGGGGTTCCCTTCTCTCAAAATACTCAAGGTCTGATCATACAGGTCTCTGACAACAAGGCAGAAACTATGAATTATCTTTCCCTGTTCTACAGATGAGGAAACTGAGGCTTAGCTAAACAGGCAAACCCCAAAGCCACTGCTGTTTCACCTGCAAAGGGAAGTTGAGCTGGAGAACTCTGAGAGCCTTGTGTTACGGTGGGTGTTTATTCAGAGCCCCAGGCCCCATGGGCGGTCTGCCAGGCCCGTCTCACTCCCGCTCACCCACCCCTCATCTCTCAGAATCTGCAGCTCCTGAAGGATCAGTTGGTCAGCACTGTTGAATGGAAAAGAAAGAGGGGCCCCTGCCGGCAGCGGCTGGGATCGCCACACAGGCTGGTGTCCCCCTGATCAAGCCCAGCCCCCACCCTGCCTGAGCCCCAAGTGCACAAGAGCTCTTGGCCTTGAACATCTAGGACGGGGCCCACGGTCTTCTGAGCACACACTAACGGGTAATCTGGCCGTGCATGTGGAAACACCGGGTCCTCGGCTCAGTGCGGATCCTGCAAATGGGGAGGGGTCCCATCAGAGCTGCTGACTTCCTTCCCTGCTCTTTTTCACATGTGTGTGCACGGGCACACGCACACACACACACCATCTTCCCAGCAACCACAGAACGGTAATGGGGTGTGCCCCAGAATGTCAAGCTGCCCTTAACGGGGACCGCAGGGGATCTGTGTTGGGGTGTAAGGCAGCTGCAGAGGCGCCTCCGGAGCAGGAGTGTCGGGGTGGCTTTCGGGTCCTCGGCTGGGTTTGCGGCTGGCTGTAGGTCATGCTCTTCACCATGTGCTTTCCAGCAGACTTGATGGAAGGAGGGTCAGGGTCACATGTCCTGGATGTGGGTGCAGGTCACGCACGGTCTTGGGTGAGGACATTCCAGCCTCGGCTTCCTCCTCCGCCAGCCCCTGCCACAGCAGGCGAGGGCAAGCGCCCGGCCGCCGGGCTGCGTGGGGACGGGTTGGGGCTGGGCGGGCGGGTGCTGGGCCCAGGCAGGCACGGTCAGATCCTGCCCGTCCCAATGCCCCTCTCCTCATCTCCAACGTGGCGTGGCAGTGCCTGCTTCCTAAGGTGGCTGTGAGAGTTAAATGACTGAAACCTGTAAGAGGCTTAGAGCGGTGCTGGGCACATCTGACGTGGGAATTGTTAATATTGATGAAACTGACTCTCGCCCAAGGCCTCAGAGTCAAGGTGGGAACTCGGGTCCTTTGACCCTGGACTGGTGCCCATCCTGCCCCATATGGTGGCCTTGGCCAAGGCCATGGGCATGTCCGTGGGTCTGTCTGCTACTTCCCTAGCCCACCTCCCTGACAGGCAGTGAGTGGTAAAGGTGAGGTCTCCTACACACTCAAGCCAGAAGGAAGCTTGTAGAGTCAAGCACCCTCATGAAGCTGGGGTAAACTGAGGCTCGATAAGGGGAAAGATGAGAGCCTGGTCCCTCCCTCCCAGGCGTGCCTCTCCCTCCATTCATTGTCTCCACGGATAATGAGAAAAATCCCTCATGCCTAAAATTGCCTTTTAAAATCCCTTGCATTGGGGATAGGGACGTTCTGGAAGGTGGTGAGGGTAGCACAACACTGTGAATGTGATTCATCCCTCCAAAAGTCATACTTGGAGTGGTTGCAGTGAGAAAGTTCGAGTTGTATTTATGTATATATATATATTTATTTTTTAGAAAGGAGTGATGGGAAAGACAGTGGCAATGAAATGCAATCCATGATCCTGGGTGGGATCTAATAATGGAGGAGAGAAGTCCCAAAAGGACATCATCAGGACATGTGGAAAAACTCAGAATACAGACTGAAAGCTTTAGGTCACCGGTGAAGTTAACTTAGTAACTGCACCTGCGGTGGTTAGGTAGCTGAGTATCCTTAGGATTTCTTCTGAAATGCGTGTGGGAGTGTTATGTGTTCAGGAAGCGTGATTTATACAACCTCCTCTCAAACGTTTAGAAAATTGACAGAAACAGACAGATGGGTAAAGTGGTCCAGCAAATACAGCAAAATGTTAAAATGGGGGGGGGGTCTGGGTATCTGGGGAGGGGGTAAGTTGGAGATCTCTGTATGGGTTTTGCGTTATTTTAGCCACTGTCTTCTACGTTTGAAATTATTTCAAAATTTAAAAATTGGGGAAGAAACCAAACCCCTGCCGTCCCAGGCCCACGTCCCAGGAGCTCAGGCGCCTGGAGTTAACCTGGTCTGCCTGCACCTGTTGCTTGTCAGCCGGGGCCTCCGTTCTCTGGGCACCGGGGGCCAAGGTCTCGTTTGCCCAGGCAGGGAGCAGAGGGGCAGCTGCAGAGGCCCCGCTCCTCTCTGCTCCCCACCCGCCACGATGTGCACGTGCACAAGTTAGGTGTGAGTGTGGCGTGGCTCCACTGTGCCCCACATCGGGACGTGGGAGCTCAGCCTCAGGCATCCTAAGCCAGGGAAGGGGGGAGGTCAGCTGGGGAAAGGCCACCGGGGAAGTGCCGTCCTCGTGCGGCTGCAGCTGGGCCTTGGGTTACACCCTCCATGTCACGCGAAGCGTGCATCTGACCCTCCTCTGGGTTGGAAAAATCAGTCCCTCCCCACGCCCCCACCATGCCCTTGGAGTCCCCAGCTTCCTGCAGCCGGGCTCGTCTCCTTCCGTGAACCTGCAGGGCCTGGCCTGGCATGACATCATCCGTCGCCATGGCACCCGTTCCAGCTGCTTGGCTGCTGGAATGGGACACGCCTGGGTGAAGCCGGAAGGAGGACGGGGGCTGGGGAGCTACTGGCTGAGTCAGGAGGCGGGTCCTGGAGGCAGCCAGGCCCCCCAGGGCATCAGCTCCTCCTGCAGCAGCCAACAGGGTTTGAAAGAGTGGAAAGCGTGATGGAGGGAGGGTTCTCTGGTCCAATGTTGACAGCTATATGTGTATATTTTAAATTATTTCTTGGGAGGCGGGGGTCTATTGTGTTAACCTCCTTGTTTGTTAGTACAAGCCATCCTTCAGGGGCTTCCATTCTCATGGGGGAGACCCAGCACTGGGTGCGTGGGAACTTTCGGGTGCAGTGGGGAAAGCACAGGCTACTCTCCCACCTCAGCCAGCACAGGAATCACCAGGTGCTACCAGGTGCTACTCCATGTGAGTTTTCTTGAGAAGGCTTTCTACAGCATAGGTTGGTAGACTACATCCAAGGATGAATGATGTGATCAGGGGACCAAGTTGTTGGCAGCGGATGTGTATGCAGACTGAAATTCAGCCTCTTCTTCAGCATGACGGTTCAGTGGTGCTTTATCTTCATTTGTAATGGATCTGCACTTAGCATTCGATCCCAGAGATTCCACTTTCGTGTTTTCTATAGTCCTTAGCCTGGCAGGCTCCAGCCCAAGACCAGGCAGAAGGAAGAAATTACCGTACCTTGGGCCAGGGAGAGCACATGTGAAGGAAACACCAAGTGAAGCCTTTTGCTGTGGGGGTGACAGCTCTCCTCGCAGCTGGCCTCGGTGTCAGCTAAGAATGCATTCGGCTGCAAGGAACAGGAAAGCGCACAAACATGAGGTTACACAAGTTTGGGGTTTATTTTCTTCCTGTTCTCAGGAAGCCAGGCCCCTTATCTTTCCTTCTGTTCCCCATTCTCTGCTTGTGTTTTAGTCAGGGTTCTTCAGAGAAGCAGGACTAGCAGGATACATGTGCTTAAATCTCTGTCCGTATGTCCATATCCACCTATCTATATGCATACATATATATGAAACAACATTTATTTTGAAGAATTGGCTCATGCAGTTGTGGGTTGGGGTTGGCAAGCCTGAAATCTGCAGGGCAGTCCAGCAGGCTGGAACTTCTGGAAAGAGTCAGTGCTACAGCCTTGAGTCTGAAATCCACAGGGGAGGCCAGCAGGCGGGAAACTCCCTGAGGAGCAGAGCCTGTGGTCTTGAGGCAGAATGTCTTCTTTTTCTAATTAGATTGGCGCCCTGCTTGCATGAGGCCTACCCACACCGTGGAGGATCCTGTCCTTGACTTAAAGCCAGCTGACTAGATGTTAATCCCATCTCCGAGATACCTTCACAGCTACGTGCAGGCCAGTGTTTGAGCAAAAGCTGCACAGCGTAAGCTAGTAAAGTGGACACACAAAATTAACCACCACAGCTTTGTCTTCGGCCTGTGTGCTTGCAAGATAGCACGTCCTCCTCCCCAGCAGGAGGAAAATGGAAGGGCAAAGGGCGAGAGGGCCTCCTGCCCACTTAGAGCAGCCTTTCCCTGTGAAGAAAGCAGTGGGCTTCCCAGGAGACTTCTGTGTACACGTGAGTGGCCAGAACCGTGATGCCCGCCCACCTCTAGTTGCTAGGGACCTTGGGAAATCTGGGCACATTGCTCCTCCCCAAGCAAAACTGGCGTTCTCCCAGTAAGGAGGAGGCTGAGTGCATAGCATTGTCAGCCACTTGTGTCCAAGTTCATCCCCGCTGTCAGATCATCAGTTACCCCAAGATTAGGGCCAGGTCTCCCTTCTCCCTGTTCCCCTCAAGCAGCGAGCACAGAACCTGGCACACAGGAGGTGCTTAGCTGAACGATTTAGGGGGAGCACTGTCTGTCCTCCTGGAGAGGAGCTACACATCTGATGGCAGAGGTCCAGCCCTTCTCGCAGGGACCCCTCAGTCAGATGGGGGGGCATAGCCAACGCCAAGGCAGTCCACCCGCTGCACATGCTGACATTAACACGCGCAGCTTCTCCAGCGCCTATGCAGAAGGTGCCAGGACAGGCGGCAGGAGAGCCACACAGCCAGCAGGATGAACTCATGGCCACACCCCCTCCCGAAGGCCACTGGGCAAGAGTGAAGACCAGTCCAGGAGAACCTCACGTGCAAGGAGCTAAGTCTGGACTTTGATTCTCATCCAGGTGGGCAGGAACCACCTGGCTAACAAAGGGGACAAATGGGAGCCCAAGAGGATTTAGTTTCCAACCGAAGGGCAGAGGCGTAAACCCCCCAGGGTCATCTCCGCCGGGGCACCCTGGGAACCGCTCCCCCCCGCCGGGCTCCCCGCTGGCCCCGCGCCCACCAGTCTGTAGAGAACAGCGGTTCAAGCCCCAGCACTGCCATTGACTGGCGCCCTGGTGTTGCAGTTTGATATGGTTATAAATTTCAAAAATATATATTGGATTATGTTTGTAATTTGGTCTATACCTGGGCATGATTAAGTATGATTAGGGCTTTGATTGGGCCATGTTATTAGGGTGTTGATTCCTACTTGGTGGGTGGGGACTCACAGTAAAAGGCATGGCAAGGACAGAGTTGAGGGTTTTTGATATTGGAGTTTGATGCTGAAGCCTTAAGCTGGAGCCCCAAGAAGTAAGCTCACAGAGGAAAGAGAAGCCAGTCCCAGAAAAAGAGGAACCCTGAACCCAGAAAGAAGCAAGACCCTGGAAGGGAGGAACCCAGGAAGCCTGAACCCTTGTACATGTCGGCAGCCATCTTGCTCCAACACATGAAAATAGACTTTGGTGAGGGAGGTAACTTATGCTTTATGGCCTGGTATCTGTGAGTTCCCACCCCAAATAACTACCCTTTATAAAAACCAACCAATTTCTGGTATTTTGCATCAGCACCCCTTTGGCTGACTAATATAATACACCTGGCTTCATCTTGCTGTGCTGTTTCCTCCCCTCCAAAGTGGGACTGGTACAAATCACCACCCACCTGCCTCTCATAGGAGGGCAGCGGCAGGCAAATGAAATGCGCGGGTGGAATTTCTGATTCACCCAGGGCAGAGCCAGGCCGGGCCTGCTGTCGAATTCCTCCTGGCTGGCTCTGTCTCTACATGCTGGGTTTCCTTCACGGGAGGTACGCGGGTAATGTGGATGCAGCACATTAGGGGGCAGCACCCCGGCCTAGCCCAGCTCCGCTCCCCACCCCGGGCCTGGCGAGGCCACCTTCTGCCTGGCAGGGGACAGGAGGGCAGGTCCTCTCTCCAGGGGCCCTCTCAGGTTCCAGTTCAATGAGCCCAGGATTCTGGCCCCGGTGACCTCGGCTGCTGCTCAGCCGGGCTGGATATGAGGAGCCAAGCCAAGCCCCAGGAGCTGGCAGCTCCAAACTAGAGTCTACAGAGCCTCCCAGGGCCGGAGTCCCCATGACCTAGGGCTCCCCAGTGCTGCCTCTCTGTCCCCAGCCAACCTGCCTCCCACTTTGTGCTACTCCAGGGGAAGGGGGAAAGGGCAGGAGGATGGAGGAGGGGCCCCCACAAGTCATCTGCTTGTGTTGGGTATGGGCAGGGGAGAGGTCCCTGAGGTCCTCGGGCCACGCTAGGCAGCTCAGGCTCTCTCGGACACGCCAGCCACATTTGCAAAGCTGGACGTCCAGGCCAAGGTGGGGCGGCCCAGCTGTCACCTGCCCCGTGTCACTCCCTCTGCTTGCCATGGGGCTGGGGACCCTCTGGCTTTGGGGGGGGCTTCCCTGGGGAGGCAGCTTGATGGAGGGTCGAGCGTGTGGGCTGTGTGGTCAGACGTAGCTTGGGATATGGCCAGATGCCTTCGCCCTGGAGCTTCCCCAGGCCGGAGCGCCCCGAGCCTGGGAGCCATGTGCCACCCCTTCCTGCCACCTTCCCTGGGTGCCTACTGGGAGGGGCAAGCCCAGAAGGGCCGGAGTTCTGGGGGTTCCGGGGAAAGACAGTGGAGCCCCACTGCAGCTAGAGCCTCTCCTGGGAAAAGCCGGGTTCTTCTGTCATCTCCATTCGCCAAGGAGCTGGCGCCATGGTTGGGTGGGGGGGGTGGGATTCTGGGTGGCACTGAAGTCCCACGGTCTTTCCGGGAGGCCCCACGGAGCTAGTGGCAAGTGTCACTTTAATCAAACACTTTCCCCAGTGGGGAAACAGGGCAGGTGACGGACTGTTGGGCAGGAGTGAGTCATTTTTGTTGCCCCAGAGTGAACTCTGGGGGTTTGTTTTGGTAGGGAATCGGGGTCTCCCAGCATCCTGGGCTGCGGGGGGCTCACCAAGCATCCCACCCAGGGCTGGGAAAGACACTGAGATGAAGACTTGTTGGATCATTAGTGCTAAGAGGTGAGGTAGAGCCTCTAGAGCAGGGGTTCTTAATCTTTTTTGTTCCATGAACCCCTTACTAAGTCCACACAATACTGTGTATTATTTAATAAATATATCCCACCTGCACCAACACGTCCTCCCAAGAGTAGTGTTGTTCTTTTTTTTTATTTCAATTCAAACCCATGGACCCCTTGTTAGGAACCCCCGCTCGAGAGACAGGCAGGCCTGGGTTTGAACTCCGAGACAGCCATTACAGTGGCTGTGGGGCGTTGAGACACCTCATCCTTCTGCGCCCCCATTTTCTCATCTGCTGAAAGGGGGGTAGAGGCCTTTCTCAGTACTCAGAACCTCTGGAGGAGGGGGCCAGGGCCTCATACTAACTCACGCTTCTGCCGCAGCCATGAAAGCCGACCGGAAGCGCTTAAAGGGCGAGAAGACGGACCTGGTGAGCCAGATGCAGCAGCTGTACGCCACGCTGGAGAGCCGCGAGGAGCAGCTGCGCGACTTCATCCGCAACTACGAGCAGCACCGCAAGGTCAGTGGGCCCTCCCTGCCCTGCCCTCCCTTCTGCAGCCCCCAGCCCCCCATCTCTCCCTGCTTACAGGCCACCTCCTCAGCCCGCCACCGGGTCAGGCCTCCAAATCCCAACACGCAGACACGGTGTTCATGTCCCGTTAGCGCTCACCTGTTATGGCCTTCCGCGTGGCCAGGCCCTGCTGCAGGGGCCCCAGGTCTCCTGGGCAGACTGGCATGGGCAGAGGGCAACAGGGTAGACCCAGGCTGGCCTGGGCTCAGGCGTCAGCTCCCCAGGTGCACCCTTGGGCATCTCAGCCTTGTGGAGCCTCAGATTCCTCTTCTGCAAAATGGCGGTCATGGTACAAACCTGGCAAAGCTGTGGTAGGGATTACATGAGACGATGATCACGAAGCACTCAGCATGGCACATGTCATAAATAGGATGAAACAGTCAGTAGCACTGGTAAGACAGCAGGAAATTTCACCTGCAAGGAGGAAATCTGGAAAGTCTTCAAGAGGTAACGTGACTTGGGTACGGTGGGATGAGTAGGAGTTCATGGGTCAGATACCTGCGGTTTTTGGTTCAGCCAATATCTGTCGGTTATGTGTGGTGTGAACATGTCAAAGAGGGTACCAAAACTTCAAGAAAGCCTTAGTAAGCCGCTGTGTCTGCAGGGAGAGTTGTAACCTTCCAATGTAGGGCAGCAAAACTGTTAAAAACCGCCGTTCAAGTTCATGGCCATAGGTGACGAGCTGTGACCAACTCTTCGTGTGTACCCAAGGGAGAAAATGGAGGCGGGAGGTGGGTTCAGCTCGCGGCTCCATCGGCACCGTGAGGTTTGAGTGGCGCTGGTGGCTGGTCAGTGGAATGAGTCTGTTCACGACGGACGTAGCCTCTGAGCCCTGGTCGAGAGGCCAGAGCATCAGAGTGAACTTGAACTTAAAGGCTTCGTTCTCACCCCCACTTTGGTCTTCACCCCCGACCAGGGACCGTGTTGTCCACAGATCACTTCTTCTCCTGAATGGAAACAGCCCCCGAGAGGTTTCCGGGCCAGTCCGCCTCGGCGCGGCCAGCGGTCTGGGGCTCTGCTGCCCTGGCTGGAGCAGCAGGCCCGCGCACCCGCCCTGCTGCGCCCTCCCGCCTCAGACGGGCTGAGCCCCTCTGGAGCGGGCTCCCTGCCCGCCTCGGCAGAGCTCCCTGTGTCAGACAGGAGGAGCGGGGACCCGTGCTGCCAGTCTCAGGCCCAGGGTGGCGGGGAGGGGGCCCCCAGCCAAACGGCCTCCGTGCTGTGCTTGGTGACCTGTTACCGGCTTCCTTGACCCGAGAGGCAGGGAAGCGCAGTGGTTAAGCCCAGGCAGCCAGATTAGAATCGCCCGGCGCACTCGCTCTCTGGGTCCCAGCCCCTCCTGCTCAGCGCAGGGAGAGTGGTTAGCAGCTGCTCCAAGCCCCGTGCTGCCAGGAATTGCATTTCTGGTACACAAAAAGTAAGCTGGAAAAACTGTTTGCTCTTCTCATTATTATCGCCCTCAGGTATTTAGAACCTGTCACTTGGTGGTGAAAATTCCTTGGTGAGTTTCAAAGCCCTCCCGCAGGCCCCGGGGCTGCCCCTGCCTGGCGGTTAGTCTTGCTGGAAAACCCAGCACCCCAGAAGCCCCCTCATGGGACCTGCTCGAGAGCCTTGGGGGAGGGGGGGGCCAGGGCTGTGCAGGAAAGAATCCCCGCCAAGAGGCACATGCTCCCTGAGCACAGCCGCCTCGCAGGATGGGAGGCCCAGGGAAGGCAGGGAGGGGGTGCTGCAGGGTGCACCCCAGGGCCCAAAGGACGGCGCCACTGCTGGGTGATCGCCCCAACACGACCAATGATTGCTGCCCTCAGACACCACCTTGGGGGGGGGGATGACACGTAAGGATGAGATGACTAATAGGGACCTTTCACTGTGCACCCACTGCTTGCCAGTGTGGCCCTAAGCACTTTGCATTTGCTGTTTTAATAGCAACCCTGTAAAATATGATTGCCCTGATTATCCCATGTCACAGATGCGAAAACTGGGACTCGGTCCAGTTGTCCCCTCAGGGTCCCGCAGCTAGCAAAAGGGGGGGCAGGACACAGCGCCATGCAACCGGGCCCCAGAGCCCCTGGCATTACCTCCTGCCGCGCTGGCCCTGCATGCACAGCTCCGAACACTTAGATGAGCTGTTTCCGCTGCTTCCCATTTGCAGGGCAGCCCAGTGTACCACCGAGAAGAGGCTGAGGCGGCCTGTGAGCCGGGCGTGGTGGGCTCTGTTTCAGTGGCGTGCTGTGGCCCACCTGGGTCTAACAGCAAATGCTTCTCTGTCTTTTAATGGGGTGTCAAACTTGTTTTTCATAACTCCCACAGAGAGCTGCCCCAGCACCAGGCCTTTTTTTTTTTAAGTTGCAGGTACCTGGGGCACCCCCGATGTCCAGCCAGTGGGGTTGGGGTGGAAGCTCTGGGTAAGCAGAAGTCTGTCAGCTGTGGGCAGCCACAGATGACCCCGGGTGGAGCATCAAGTGCCACTCCGGCTGCTTGGCTGAATATTAAGAGGACCGAGCCCCTCCCATGGCCCCAGCATGTGGGCAGAAAGCGTCCTGTGGCTCTCTTCAGTCCTCACCTGCTCCAACCCCTTTTGCAGGCGTGGGCGAGGCCCTGGGGGACCGACCCACAGCCTGGTGTTCAGAGCTCCTCTGCAGAAGCTGAAGCCACAAGTCCTGGCTGTAGGCGTCCTCTACCAAGCCCTTGCAGCTGGTGAAAAAAACCGAATTGCATTGGATGGGCAGGCCCGGTGAAGGCCCAGGATCTCCAGCCCTCCCAGCCCTCGCCACTCAGACCGCTCCTTCCGGGGGCCCCACAGGCCTCAGCGGGAGCCAGTAGCTGGACCCCAAGTCCCCGAGCTGCTGCGTGCAGCGAGGAGCAGGGACACAAAAGCCACAGGAAGTGGAGGAGTCTTGGCCTGCCCGGAAAGCCCACAGGCTTGTGGCCTCCCAGAGAGCTGGGCCCAGTGCACAGTCCCTGACACAGGAATGCTCTTTGTCAAGGGATCTGGGGACTCTCTGTAAATCCCACAGGCATGTGGGCTGGGGCCTGGAGCAGGACAGAGCATCTTTGGGTGGTGAAGCCGCTTTCCTCCTTTGGCCATGTGGCGCCCGAGCGCCCGCTCCCTGGCCTCCTCCAGGGCCTTCTGTGCTCTGGCCGAACCCTACCCTCAGGCGTCAGTCCTTCCCCCACCCCTGTCGTGCTCCACACCCCCAGGCGGCTGTCCCTTCTGTTCCTTTCCCAGCTGGATTGAGGCCTCGGATACTTCCCACGGGGCCTGTAGTCCTTTTTAAATGTAGGTTCCACCAGGGCAGGGGTTTCTGTCTGGTTCGTCCACTGCTTGTTTGAATGGCCAATATCAGGTCCCGATAGGCAAAATGGATCTCGGCACGGGGGTGCCCTTAAAAGGTATCAGGGAGGGCCTCGGAGGAGAAGGCATCTGAGCAGGACCTGAGGGAAGGGTGCTAAGCTCTTGGGGTGGGCGAACTCACAGTAGCATCCTAAGGGGCAGACGAGGAAACTGAGGCACAGAGACTTACCTCCCCACCTTGTTCTCTGGTCCAGGGGTCACACCCCTCATTGTAACACCCGCGATGCGCTGTCCCCCCCGCAGGAGAGTGAGGACGCGGTCAAAGCCCTGGCCAAGGAGAAGGACCTGCTGGAGCGGGAGAAGTGGGAGCTGCGGCGCCAAGCCAAAGAGGCCACGGACCACGCCACGGCGCTGCGCTCCCAGCTGGACCTTAAGGACAACCGCATGAAGGAGCTGGAGGCCGAGCTGGCCATGGTGAGAGGCCCCGCCCGCCCCAGCCTTCCCCCACCAGGGCAGGGCCCGGCACCTGCTGGCGTCCACCCAGCCCCTGGCAGTCAGGGCTTGTTGACGGAGGTCACCCAGGAGGCCCAGTGGACAGGGGCGGCGCTAAGGGTGGGACCTCTAGTGTTCCGTGGACTTCCCTCTGAGATGATCTGGGCTCCACTGACGCACAGAGCAGGAAATGGGCCACTCGTCCCCCTGCCTTGGGCCCAGGGAGGGTGGGGTCGCTGGGAGACCATTCACCCTTCCACGGTCCCCAGGCGACTGCAAAAACAGAAAACAAAAGCCTGTTTTTGCTTAAAACACACATGTTTATTGAGGAAAACATTTGGGGAGAAATACGACAAAATGTTAACAATGGTTATCTCTGTGGTAGGGTTGCAAGTGACTTGTACTTCTTTTTTCGCCTGTTTTCAAATTTCTCTGCAGTGAAAATGCTTTACTTGGGTAATCAAGGAAAAAAATGTTATTTGATCCAAAACAAACTCCCCCAGGTGCTTCTGAATGCTGCAGAGATGAGCAGCCCGTGTGCAGAGGCGCATGGAGCCTGGAGTTCCGATCTCCCTCCCTCCTGTGTGACCTTGGGCCGCTTGTGGAACTTCTGTGGGCTCCGACACCCTTTACCTGTTATTGGGGGACAGGACCATCTTAGTCTCGCCCTGCCCTTGCCACACGGTGGCAGGTAGAACCTAGGAGCTCTTGGCTAGAAGGGCCTTTGCAAGCTGCCATGGGCTAAATGTGAAGGTAGCCGGGGAGGGGAGGTGGGGGTAGCTTCTGAGGAGGGGGGGGCAGATGGCTCTTCTAAGGGATCAATTGCCCTGCACATTACAGTGCCGTTACAGGTGTGGGTTCTGGATTCGAATCCAGCCTACATGGCTTTGTAGTGTTTGGCCTTGGATGGGACCTTCACCTCTCCCAGCCTCCTATAAATTATAATTGCATATACCTTATGGGTGGCTGTGAAGATTTTAATGCAGTAGTGCATGACAGCACTTAGTGCCGTGCCTGTGCTTGGGAAAGGATGGTTTTCCCAGGACACCCAGGGCTGGTCAGCTCCGCAGGGGCCTCCTGGTCTCCTTGGCCGACACTGACCCCTGGTGGTGAGAGCTGCCCCGCCCGGCGTGAGGAAGGCCGGTGCTGAGGCCCAGGCCGGAAGAAGGTGCCGCGCAAGCCCGGGCAGAACCCTGCAGCTGGAAAGCCCAGGAAAGAGAGGGAGCCAAGAGTGCCCACAACTGCAAGCAGGAGAATCGCATCCAGCATCCATGTGGGATCTAAGCCCCCTCTCAATATAGATGTGGAGTGGACATAGCCATCCCAGGGTCCACAGGATGGAGGACTAGAGTATGGATTAGAGTGGACTTACTGGTATTCTATTCTGGAACTACTGTGATTAGTAATGGAAGTAAAGGTAGCATTGAGATGGAGAAAATGGCCATGGTAGCTGCTGAGGGCAGGGAGTGGGGAGAAGAGATGTGATGTGGGGGCATTTTCAGGACTTGGAATTGTCCTGGGTGGTGCTGCAGGGACAGTTACCGGACACTGTATGTCCTCCCATGGCCCACTGGGTGGACTGGGGGAGAGTGTAAACTGTAATGTGGACCATTGACCATGTGGTGCAGCAGTGCTCAGAGATGTATTCACCAAGTGCAATGAATGTCCCATGATGATGGAGGAGGTTGTTGTTATGGGAGGAGTGGGGTGAGGGGGGTGGGGGCCATATAGGGACCTCATTTTTTTAATGTAACATTAAAAAAAATAAAGGAAAAAAAAAAAGCCCAGGAAAGAGGGGGCCGAACGAGACCCCCGTACCCCGGGCCATCCCAGTGCCCTGAGGACGGACACAGGTGTCCCCTCTGCCTGGGGGCACTGGCCTCGGGCATCCTGAGGGCGTCCTGGGCCTTTCGGTTTGGGAACCGGCTAATCTCTCTTCCGCTCCCCCACGCCAGGTGCTGGACCCGATCCGGTTTGGGCCAACAGACCCCAGGTTCTTGCCTCCTCCCTTTGGCGGGCACCACCCTCAGACCCTCTGCTAGTGTGGATATTCAGGGTGACGGTTTCCAGCTCGGCTTGACGCCTCAGGTTGTAGGCAGCAGAGGCGGCACCTGGTGTCAGCCCTCGGGCAGAAGGAAGGGGCTTCATCAGAGCCGGGGCATCCGCAGGCTTGTTTGGGTGTCAGCCGACTGGAGGCCCCCCTTTCCCCCGTTCCCCACCAGCCACAGACTTGCACAGTCTGGAGGTCTTGAGGGGCTGCCTTTTGCAGCTGTGTTGTCAGCAGGCCAGCTTCCCCCGTAGCACTGCTGGCCAGGACGAGACAGGGGAGGCTCCCGCCGCGTGGGGTGCCTTAAGTCGCTGGGTTGCAAGCAGCAGAAAGCCGCCCTGGCTCACTCAGGGGGTGTGTTGGAAAGCTGGCAGGAGCTCACAGGTGGAATGAGAAGGTGGGGATTTACAGAAACCAAGGCGGCTGCAGAGGTGGGGAAACCGGATGCACACCGGGAATGGTCCGCTCGGCAGCCCCTGCTGGGAGGGTGGCCTGGTGGAAAGTGCTCCGGCGGCAGGGTTCCAGTGGCCCATCTCGGGTCACTTACTCACCCCTAGTTTAGGGGCCCCAGCGAACAGGTAAGAGACCCCAATGCTGGCAGGTGCCCTGGGGAGAAGCAGGAGGTGTTCAGAGCCACGGGGGTGGCCCAGGGTTGCCCAGCGGAGCGGGGGCGGAGCCGGAGACCCCCGCTCCCTGACAGCACTGCTTGGGCGGCCTTCGAAAGGACGTCCAGGCACAGGCCTGCAAGAGGCCCCTCCCCGTCACTGGCCTTCGGGCACCCTCTGACCTTCCCCAGCGCGGCCTCTCCACAACAGGAAGCCGGTCCTCACGTTCCTCCACACTCTGTAAACAGGCCCCTCCGCTCGGCGCGGCTGGCCTCCGGGGTTGGGTAACTCTCGGCTGTGCAGCCAGGGACAGTCAGCTGCCCGGCCTCTCCCCGCCAGGGGCTGGGAACCCCCCCTTCACCCGGCAGTGACACCCAGAGATGCGTCCCGACGTCGCCATGTGTGCTCCGGGGAGGACGGCCCCTTCGAGAGCTGCTGCTCTGCCGAGTGGCCTCTTCCAAGGGTCACGAGGGATTCTTTCCCTGCAGGACCATGTCTGGTGCCGTGATCTGTCTCTACATTGGTCGTTTAGTTCCAGCTTTGGTTTTGCCATTTTCTAGCTGCGTGACCTTTGACAAGGCACTTAACCTTTTCCTCACCTATAAGGGGGTCTATGATATTGCCAGAGAGATGGCGAGGAGCAGAGGAGGCGGCAGCTGAATCGAGGTGGCCGTGCTGGAGACCCTGCGTAGACCTTAGCCGTTCGTGCCTGCATCGAGCTAGACTTAGCCCAGTCCTGTCTCCAGGCCACACTGGGGACCAAGAGGCCGGGATTCTACTCCTAATCACACAGATCAGTCACTTTTAACCTGCCCAGGCCTCGTTTCCCTCGTCTCAAAAGGATGCCGCCGCCACCCAGAGTCAGAGGTGGCGAGGGATGAGTGAGCCCGGCTGCAGAAGCAGGAGGCGGATCGAGCTGCAAGGGGGCCGAGGGCTGGGCCGAACCCCAGCCCCTTGGTGACAGCCGCACTCTGCGTCGGCATCACTCCTGCCCCACCAAGCACCGCTGTCCGGATCCTGGGTCATTGCATTCCTGCAGGAGCCCCTGCTGGATGGACTTCAGACCCATTGCCACCAGAGTCCCGTTAAGAGGGTCCCAGCCAGTTTCCCAGGGGGAGAACTCGGAGCTCATTTAGCACAGGAAGAGGGGAGTGGGCCAGGCACCGTGTGGCCAGTGCGATGCCCATTTAGTGCAAATGCAGAGTCCATGCAGCTGGAAGCCACAAAGTGCTCAAAAACTCCTCGTGTTTGCTTGAAAGGCTCCCATCCAGGATCCTCCAGCCTTCAGCCGGGAGAGACATTGCCTGGACAAGCTCTAGTCCCTTGAAAGCCAAGCGAAGCTTCAGATGTGTGGCCTTCACTGCAAGGGCGACCGGGCCAGGAGGTGGGCAGACTGCGGGTGGCTGGGGCCGCCACTCACTGCAAATCGGAGGGCCCGAGGACAGAGCTCGTGCTACCCCCTCCCCTTCCCGCCTCCTGGATTAACGGGACAGCGTTAGGGAGGGCACAGAGCCCAGCTCGTCGCTGTGGATGCCACTTGTCGAGCGGGACAGCAGGCTAGGCGGCGTCCTTGGCCTTCCCGTGAACAGTTCCTCAGCCAGTCCCCACCTCGGCCTTTTGCAGGAGGAACTGTTGAAATGGATTTCCACTCTGGACCAAGCTGTCTCCACAGCAGCCACAGGGGCGGGTGCTGTCAGTCTCCCCACTAAACAGAGGACAGACGCCCGAGAGGTGGGGACTCCCTCAGCATCCTGGAGCTAGGGTGCTGCAGAGCTGGAATCAAATCCAGGCAGTCCCAGTTCCAAAGCCGGTGTTCTGAAGCACTGTGCTAGGGCCGGGCCGCCTCGGTCCACAACTCCAGGGGGTGCTGTTCACGTTGCAATGACCAGCAAGGACCTTGAAGCTCAGAGAGACGGAGTAACTTGCTCAAGATCACACAGCAAGTTAAGAAGTGGAGTTTGAACCCAGTGCTGCCTGATCTTGTCACACTGAGCCAACTTACCAATTCCCAGGAGCTCGGCAGAAGGGGTGGAGGTTCAGGACGAGAAGAGGATATCAGAGCTCAAGAGGAGTTCCCAGCATTAAGTGGAATTTGGTGGGAGAGATTTGTCAGAAAAAATGATGTATAAATTGCCGCGGAGAGCGGACCATGTGCAGCACTGAGCGTGTGAGTGTGAGTGTTTTAATCTGACTTGTTTTGAATCTGACTTCACGTTCTTCGGCGTCTCTGCTGGGCTCTGTCTCTGAAGGTTTGAGCACTGAGTGGGCAGGGTGGGCCGTCGGTGAGAAGTTTCTGTGATTCAGAACTTGCAGGTACAGCCGTCCCATCCTGAAGAACTCCTAGATGCGTAGGGGCCTCCCAGCAGCCAGGTGACGATTGTGGCCAGCTGCCTGCTGCACTGGAGGGCACCCACTCCCCCCTAGACAGCAGCGGGGTCCCCGCTTGAGCAGAAAAGCCAGCGGGGAAAGGAGAGCAATGCCCTGCTCCTGGGGTCCTGCCAGACTGACTGGCGCCTTCGTGTGCCGCCTTGATGGGTGCTTGTTTCAGGGGTGCCTGGGGCATACCTGTGTGAGGCTGGGAGCGTTGCGCCGGGAAGAGCTCAGGGTTCGCTGGTGCCTCACGGCAGACCCATTTTAGCCCAGCTCTCCTCAGGGCAGCCAAGATGGAGTTGGCAGGAGGGAGCAAGGAGGTGGGATCCCCGCAGGTGCTGCGGGTGAGTGGTGCTGTCACAGAGGGTACACGTGGTCCAGGAGGAGAGAGCAGATGCGGCCCCGTGTGAGGCGTGGTGGTCCCAGAAACACGAGTCTCCACAGCTGCTCAGCCCCGAGCTCCTGGCTGCTCTGACATGCCCAGGCTAGTTCCTTCCTTACCCAGAGATTTTGCCTTGCTTTGTCGCAGCCAACGAGGCTCTGGTTCCATGGGCCTCCATCAACCCGGGCATAGCCAAGGCCGAGGCCCACACACCCTTGGTCTGCGGAGCCTTACTGAGTGCTTTCTAGACATGCCAAGCCTTAAGCCAGGTGCTGGTTCTGAGGTGGTGGAAACGCCCGCATCCTCTGCCTCCTGGACCCAGAGCCGGCGGGGCTTGTGCTGGCTGCTTCCTTGGCCTGGAGGAGTGTGGGTGCAGTGGAAATCACACCCGGCTCACAGTCGGCACCGGGCGTGAGGCCCAGCCCAGACTGTGCCAGCCGTGCGCTTACAGAGAAGTCGCTTCCATCTCAGAGTTTCTGGGTTCTCATCTGTCAAGTGCAAATAATTGCACCCTCCCTCTTCACAACCCGGGGCGGTGGCACTGAGCGCACAGGAGTGGCAGAGGTGAAAGAATGTTCTAAGCCAGGGAAGAGGCTGTTACTTGGGGGCGGGTTGCTGACACCATCGACTCAGCCTCCCTCTGTTCTGTGGACTTATGGTCCACGGGGGTTGGCAGAGGGAGGGGTATGATGTCACAGACTTTAAGGACATCAGAGCTGGAGAGAGCCTTAAAAAAGAGCTCTTGGTCCAGCCATTCCATTTTGGAGGGGAAAGCAGAGCGGGCGGCACCTCGCTCGGTCAGGGTGATGAGGGAGCTGCAGGCCTCAGGCCCAGGACATCCAGTTCTCAGCTGGAATCTCTTCCTCAAGAACCCCAGCTCTGCCAGCAAGAACCCGGGGCCTTGGGTAAGGCGAGGTGGGGAAAGTTTGGAGGCAAGGAGAGACGAGGTGGGTTTTTCATTTTCTCTGTGTGCATATTAGGAGCACAGCTGCTTTCAGAGTGGCTCTGCCATCTGTGGCAACCCCTGGAGCCTCGGAGTTCACCGGAGACCTCGGTGGGAAAAACCCCTGGGCCCCTCCCCCTCTCCCCTTCTTCAGTCTTCTCTGCCCTGGCATGAGCTTGGGGATCCAGTTGGGGGGGAAAAATCAACCCTGATGAAAAGAATATGCATTAATGCATGAAATATGGGCCCTTTTCCTCCCAGAAAAGAATCTGAGGTCATTTCTAATAGACCCATGTACTCTGGGGAGATGACTCAAAGCTAAAGGAGATCGCAGACACTGGAGAGAGAAAAGGAGCGCTGTCTGACTCCACCTCCCCTAACTGCATCCACTTGGCCCCGGGCTCCCTCACGTGACCCTAGTAGGAGCCACAGGTCCCACGTGTTCTCATTACGCAACCCTAAGAGCCAGTTCTAGCAGGGTCTACTGTCCCCAGCCTGCGTTCAAGGAGGACTTGGTTGAGTACGGAATGGCGCATCTCCTTGATGTTGGTTCTGCAGAAGATGGAGGTAGTTTTGCTTGGGTTGAGCCTTGGTGAAGAGGAGCCTGCGGGTTGATATTGGGAGGAATTCCGTCGATTGCAGCCAGAGCTCCGTTTTCTTACATTCTTTCACTGGGAATCCTTGGAAAGCCCAAAGGGACGAATGAGGAGCGTGCTCCTGGCCCCCCTGCTCGGTACTGCTGGCCTCGCGTGGCTCTCAGCAGGAGCTGAGGAGTAATCCACAGTGAGCCGTCAGGTGGGGGCCTGGACCAACGCAACGACAGGGATGTGGAAGTGGGTGACGGCAGCTGGCCACATCCGGTCCAGAGGTCGGGCCCGAGGCTGGCTGGCTGACGGTGGGTGATGCGGCACCACGGGCCAGGAGGTCCCCTTGGTCTCATCTTCTTCCTGTCTCCGGCTCTCTCCCCAGGCCAAGCAGTCCTTGGCTACACTGACCAAGGACGTCCCCAAGCGGCATTCACTCGCCATGCCGGGCGAGACGGTGCTCAACGGCAACCAGGAGTGGGTGGTACAGGCCGACCTCCCGCTGACCGCTGCCATCCGGCAGAGCCAGCAGACCCTCTACCACTCTCACCCCCCCCACCCCGACCGGCAAGGTGAGTCCAGGCCCCACCGGCCCCTCTGCTCTGGGGGAGGCCCTCCAGCCCGGTGGGGGAGACAGCCTGTTGGTGCAGCAGCAGCGGTGGGAGGGTGATGAGCAGAGCCTTGGGGCTCATGGACCTGAGAGGTCCGAGGGGGACTTCAGGCACAGCTGGAGCTGAGAGTCACACGGTAGCAGGTTCTTCCGGCCCTGCCTGCCTCCAGGTAGACTCAGCTGTGGGCCGTCCCTTACCATGAGGCAGTACCTAGTCCCCAGCAGTTCCCGGCTTTTCATCCAGGCCCTTACACCTGCAGTGTCTTGAGGGAGAGAAGCTCTTCCCTTGGCTCCCAGTCAGATCCCAAGAAGAACTCTGATTGGCCAGCCTGGTCACATGCTCCCCCCAGACCAATCGCTGTGTGTGTCTAGGGTCCAGGTACCCTGACTGGCCAGCCTGGGTCACATGGGAACCTGGCAGGGGAGGCTACAGAGCTCCTTGACTGCCAGCTCCAGCCAGTCCCAAGGCATGTGGACAGGCCTAATGTCACAGGTCTCTGCTCCAAGACCTGCAGGGGGAACTGGCCTCTGGGCAGCATCTACACCTGCTGCCCAAGGTGTAAGTCTCAAACCCTCACTGTCCCCTTCCATGACAGGTGCAGGTTGAGCACAGGTAGCTGGCAGTGTCTTCAGTGAGGCAAGGGGAAGCAGACACCCTGAGCACACAGAGCTGGGCTCTGTGTTCAAATCCTGGCCCCGCTGCTTACTAGGGCCATGACCTTGGTCATGAGCTTTGATTTTGCTCATGGGGTTGTTATGAAGATCAAATGTTAAACTTTCTGGAATAGGACCCAGCACATGCCATGGCTGAGTAAATAGTAGCTGCTGTCTCTTCATCCTCATCATCATCATTGCCTTCATTATCAACATATAACAGCCAGAGCTTTCTTTAAAAAAACAAATACGTTTTATTACTTTAAACAAATCAATTTTATTGATACATACTAATAAAGCATAAATCCATCCAATGTGTACAATCAATGGTATTTGATACAATCACAGTTGTGCATTCATCACTTCCATCATTATTAGAGCATTTTCATTATTCCAGTAATAAACAAAAAACAGACAAAAAAAGAACTCATCACCTCTCAATCTCTGTTATTTTGTTTCTGTCTCTCTAGTTTATTTTTACTTATATTTTGTAAAAACAGTCTTATATATACACTTACCCATATTTGTATTTTACATGAGGTTTCACTATGCTGTAGGGTCCCATGTTTTTAGCTTTCTTTCTAGTAATAGACTATCTTTAGACTTTCCTTTTCAACCATTGTCATTCCCATATAATAGCACTGCTAGTTACAAACACTGTGGTGTGCTTTTACCATTTCTATTCATTTCCAAAGATTTACAAACAACCTTTTTACCATTTCTGCACAGATTAACCCTCAGCTTTCCATTCTCTACCCTCATTCTATTTTCTGGTCACCCATATTCAAATTATTAACTCCATGAGTTTACACAATGTATTTAGTCATAATGGTGCAGTCATACAGTGTTTGTCCTTTTGTGTCTAGCTTGCTTGGCTCAACATGTCCTCCAGGTTAATGCATGCTGTCCTAAGCTTCACGACTTCATTTCTTCTTACAGCTGCATAATATTCAGCGAGAGCTTTTTGAACTCTGACTGCAACAGATTCAGGCTAGGGAGTGAGCGGAGAAGCCTCCTTGGAGGTGGCAGTGTTGGAACTAGGGCTGGAGGATTGGCTAGACGAGAGCTAGAAGGAAGAAAATTCCAGGGAGAGAGGAGCAAGGGCTGGAGCTGGGGCGTGCACGGCACGGTCAGGGGAGGGGTGCAGCCCCTCCGCCCCCATCGCTGCCTGCTCCCTCGGCGTTCCCTGCCTGGCCGGTCTCCCTACCTGGCCTTCAGCCCCTGGAGACCCCTGGGCCTTCTCTGGTGCCTCAGGGCCAGACCTGTCGGCCTGCCAGGTGGGCCCTGGACAGCAGCCAGACTCCTCCATGCTGCCTGGGGCAGTGACCCTCCCTGTACCGTGGGACCTTGGTGGACCGACAAAAACAGGGGAACCTGTTTTTGTTCTTTGGAGGAGAGGGTGGGGAGGTGGCCTCTGCCCTTGAGGTCTGGTCTCAGAGCTGGAAGGGCCCGTAATGAAGCTCCTCGGGTCCAGCCGCCTGTGCCTCAGTTAGGGTCTCGCAGCCCACGAGTGCTGCCTGGTCTCCTGGCTCCTGGTCCAGCCCAGGGTGGCAGGAGGACAGAGGTGCTGAATCATGTGACAGGGCAGACCCCTTGCTGTCCACGTCTGAGTCTGCAGGACCCCTCCCCCGTGGAGCTGGCTCTGGTCTAGGAAAGGCAGCACCGGCTGGTGGATCTGCCCTCTGGGCCCTTCCACCCTCCTCCTTGGCCCCTTGCTCACATACACTTGCCTCCTTGATTTTTGTCAAACACCACCTCCTCCAGGAAGCCTTCCTTGCTCTCTCCCCAGCTCAGTCCCATATCCTCTGTGCTGTTATAAAACCGGGAGCTTAGCTGGGATCAGAGCACACATTACCCTGCCTTGTCGTCTCAGTTGGCACCCTGCCAGGTACTGCAGACATGCAGCTATTCTGGGATTGCTACCACTGTCCTCCCCACTTTGCAGAAAACAAAATGGCTCAGGGGGCCGAGGAGTATGCCTGAGGTTACAGCCTCCTAAACTGGAACCCAAGGCCCTGGCTCCGAAGCCCTTCTGCCACCCCGTTAGGCCTCATGCTCCTTGGTCCTGGGTGCAAGGCAAGGCCTGGGTCTGCACACAGGGTCTCCTGGGGGCTTGAGAACCTTCTGGGCTGTGACTTCTGAGCTGACTCTTAGACTAAACGGCTGTTTTGGGGGCACCCGCTGTGAGCCAGACACCAGGAGTCCCAGAACGTGACGTGCATGACACGCGCTTGGTGCCTGCCTCGGGGTGCTGACGGCATCCGGGTGCAGACAGGCCAGCCACACCGAAGTGGAGTGACAGAATGATTAGAGTGCACTTAGTGCAGGGAGATGAACATTTAAAAAGCTGGAGTGGGGAAAGCTGGCCTCAGGGGGGCCTCTCAGGGCAGGCTGGGGCCAGAATGGTGAGAATGAACCCAGTGGGCGGCGGCCGAGGCCCAGCAGGAGAGAGGCTGGTGTGACCCGAGCACCCGGCAAGGGGCGAGCCACCTAGACGGGACCGCTCGGGCTGTGTTTTGGAGCTCTGCTGATGAGGGACAGGGGGCAGGGAGGGGACCAGGCTGTCCTGAGGATGGCACCGGGTCTAGAGAGTGCCCCAGGTGGTTGGAGCGACTGTGAGCAGAGTCACCGAGGTCCCCGGAAACTCCTGCGTCTCCTCCCTGCCTTTACTCTGGCTGGGGTGGGGGCGGGGCGCGTTAGGAGACAGTGATGGATCCAGGGGTTCTTCAGGCAGGGGTGCCACGGCCTGGGCCGGAGCTGGGCAGGCCCCTCCCCTTCTCCGCGCCTCCGTCTTCCCACCTGTATGATGGGGCCCGGGGCAGAGTCCCCCGCGGGTGGACCTCCTCCCCATCCCTCCCTAACCGAGCTGTCCCTGCTTTCCAGCGGTCAGGGTGAGCCCCTGCCACTCCCGGCAGCCCTCGGTCATCTCCGACGCTTCTGCCGCCGAAGGCGACCGGTCGTCCACGCCGAGCGACATCAACTCCCCGCGACACCGGACGCACTCCCTCTGCAACGTAAGGCCAGCGGCACGGGGCCGCGGGGCCTGCCCGGCGGCGAGGGGGGGCCGGCGCAGGCGCACTGCTCTTTCCTCTCGTCCACCAGGGAGCGCCCTGGCCAGCGCCGCTCCTCTTCTGTTCTCTCCTCTCGCAAGCGGCCGTGGACGTGGGGGGAGAAAGAAAGGAGGCCCGGTGGCTCCCCGTGTGTGTCCGGAGGGCAGGAAAGCCCAGAGGCCCGTGTGCCGAGGAAGGCAGGCCCGGCTGGACCGCGGGGTCCGTGCAGCCCCGGGTCCTGCCTCCGGGGGACGCTGCGCCAGGGGCGGTGGCTCCTGCCGGCGGCTTCCCCGGAGCTGGGGGCTGGGCCGTCACCACCTCATTGCCCTCAGAGCCCAGTTTCGTCCTTCGTCCAGGAATGGGAACCGATTTTTTATTTCCTTTGTGTGTGTCTCTGGTAGTTCGGGCAGGTATTGTCCCCTCCCCCCTTTCTTTCCTTGACTTTTTTCCTATTATCTTTTGCTTTTTTAATTAGATCATTTGAAAAGTTTACCAAAAATTCATGCAAAAACAACAGAGGTTTCCATATACTTCCCCAAACAGTTTTCCCTATCATCAAGATTTTGCACTAGTGGTACCTTTGTTACAATGGATAAACCAAGATTATTATAAATATATTCCTAACCTAGTCCACAGTTTACATTAGGGGCAGCTCTGTGTTGTACAATTCCATGTTGTTGTTTTTGCAGTTTTCATGCTGGTAGCCTATATACAATGTAAAATGGCCCGTTTTCACCACTTTCAAGTATCCAATTCAGCAGTGTTAATTCCATTTAATTACAAAACCACCATCCATTACCAAACCCACGTATTACCTCTTGAGAGACGTCCCATGAATTTGTTCTGTTTGTTAAATGCCGCTCCCTGTATTTGCTTTGCTTGTTTAATAAAACACTTCTTGATTGCATCCTGGGCACTGGCTACCAAGAAGCATTAGTCCCTACTCTGGTAACTCCAATTGACTTGTATGGTAGAAAGATGGGCCCCCAAAGAGCCCAGGGGGCAAATTAGGTGGCAGGAAGCCACGTCAGGGTTCTGGCATGAAACCAGACCCAGTGTGTAGTTGGCTTCCCCTCCACGTCCTGCGGTAGGGACACAGCAGAGCTACGTCTTTCCAAAAGCTCAGGTAATATAGCTTTATTAACCAGCGAAATAAGATCGTAAAAAAGAATTGAGGCAAGCATCTTGGGAAAGACAGTTATTTGCTGGTGATACTGTCTACCTGGCAAACTCGAGAGCAGGCCCTGAAAAAAGCTATTAGAACTAATAATAAGCAAGCTATAATGGTGCTGGGTAAAATCAATTTGTAAAAATCAATGACTTCCCTATATATGAGTCATAATAATGGAAGAAGTGTTTTTGGTCCACAGTAATAATGGAAAAAAAAAACTAAAAATAGCTCAGACTCAACTTAGATGTTGCCTCCATCTAGCGCCAGGGACGCAGAGGTCGCTGGCCCCAGGGCCTTGGGACAGCCCTCTTCAGGTCAAGGAGAAGGCGGACTGCAGGACTGGGGCCCCACTTAGGGCTGGGGTCATTTTTCTAACCGGAGCTTTTAGGATGCTGCGTGCTCTTTTCTTGTCCCCAGGAGAGGACCTAGGTCACCAAGATTGTCTTGATTGGCAGAACCAGGGCAAAGAAGGTGACCATTAGAGACGTCCTCTCTCTGATTCCTAGGGACAGCAGTTGAGTTCCCCATGGTGTCAGCCATGCTCACTCTTACAGGATGGAGAGGCCCAGCCTTGGGCCAGGCACCCTGTAGCATCCATGTACTTTCCAAATGAGAAGACCTTCCCAAAGGCCACATTTTGTCCTCCTCAGGGCAGGCCCAAAGGGGCTCTGACAGCCAAAATGCAGCCACAAAATCCATTCTTCAGCAAGGCCCTCTTGAATTACATTTGACACAGGTCCAGCATTTTGCCCAACTTGGCCTTGGTACATACCAGCTGCTAGAGGCGGCAGGTCCAGTACGTTTATTTCCAAGCTCACCTTTCACGGGACCCCTGCTGCTGGGCATTGGGTGCCTTAATTACCCTATGGTCTGCAAACAGCATTTCAGTAGCACTGACCCCGTTCTCTTCCCCATAAATTTTATCAACAGCAAAGGCCCAACCAGAGTAGAACCATCTTAGCTTCCTATAGAATGGGTTCTGTTTGCAAACCTTGGGATAGGACTCAAGACTAAACTGCTAGCTAATTGTGGCATTCCCTCCCCCACCCCCTTTTCCCCCCATCTCAACATGTATAACATAGGTAAGCCAGGAAGAGCTTGAAAATAGTTCCAGGTGACCCTCTGTTCTCAGGCATTTGACCTGGCATCAGCAGAAACAGTCTGGCCTCAGCTAAGGACCTGGTCACTAGTTTAGAACAGAAGTAGGGACTCAGCACAGAAAGGTTGGAGATGGGCGGGCACTGGCCCAGCTGACACACTTTCTAAATGGGCCTTATGCCTGCAATTCCAGTAAAAAAACACTAGGGGGTTCCCTAGTAATGACTTCTGCAGCCCAAGTGACCTGTTTGCTCCCAGGCAGGACAGGCTGATTCTCGGGTATAAGGAAAGCTTATGCATACCCACAGGGTATGAAGTATCCTAGAAGGAGCAGTGGTCCAGAAGGAATTAGTCCAAATTTGAGTTCTAGCTCTGCTTTTGATTAGCTTCATGATACCAGACTGTCTGGACATTTTTTCATCTGTAAACCAGGCTAATGAATTCTGCCTGCACCCCCCTAAAAAGAGAGCCATCATATTGGTTGTGAGGGGTGCTAGAGGCAAACGGTCCTTTGGGACCATTTCTGTCCCAAAATGCCTCAATTTATTATTGTGCTTTTCCTACAAAAATTGTATTTCTTCATGAAAAGCACTGAACATAAGCAACCTCCAGTTACTAGCACAATTGGAGCAAGAAGTTAGAAGCCTTGAGATGACTGACTAATTGGTCAATGGGTGTAGAGAGTCAAGAAGCCCAAGCTGGCAGGAAAGGGCCCCCAGGGCCTTTGGCCAGGACCCCGGGTCCAGGCAGCATCTTGATCCACGCAAGGCCCCATCAGTGAGCCACCTGCACCAGGGCGGGGGGGTGCGGAGGCAGGGGTTCCCCATTAAAGAGGCAGGGCAGTCCCTGAGGAATGGTTTCCTTCCGTAGAAGCTCCCACTCCTCAGGGACCACCTCTGCCCTCGGGGGTCTACCGTTCCTGCTATTTCATCTTCCTCTTCTCTTTGGCTGCAGGGCGACAGTCCCGGGCCAGTTCAGAAGAACCTGCACAACCCCATTGTACAGGTAGGTCGCCTCCCCCAGCCCTCGCTTCACCCCGCCTTGACAGTGGCCTCAACCCCTGCCCCCTGGGCCCTCGGTCACCCACTTCCAAACTGGGGCTCCCGAGGCATGGAGAGGTAAAGGCACCAACTCAGTCACACGTGACTTGAGCCTCAGCCTGCCCCTTTCGTGTCTTCTGGGCTGGTAGCCATAGGCCTGTAGACCTACTAAGGGCACCAGCACCTTCCATCCCACTCTCCTGGTGATTGTCTTCTCCTGGCAGCCGATTTGTTAAACACTATCATGTAGAGGCTGATGGTCCAGCAGCGGGCTCTTCGGGCTCCCCTTCACTGCTAGAAACTTACTCCTCTTCAGCCTTCCCACATTCCAGCATCCCCATGAAGGGGCCGTGGGTGGACAGACTCCACGGTTTTGAGGGTCATGGGGGCATCTGAGATCCTCTCTACACCCAGGGTTCCCAGATGCTGATCTGTGCACCACCTGTTTGCCCTCAGTCCCCTAGGGAAGGTTATTGAAATGCACATTCCTGGGTCCCCTGCCCTGGAGACTGAGCCCCCAGGTCTGGGGTGGGGCCTGGAATTTGGATAATCTGATACATTTGGGGACTCATTAGTCTACCCCCCACCTCCTTCACGGATGACACCACCATGTATCTTTGCACAAAGCTTTTGACAGTTTGCAAAGCTCTTCTCCAGCTACTCTCCCACATTCCTCAGCCACCCCAGCAGGAGGGCAACCAATCTCATCATCATCATCATCATTGTCCCTGTTTCAAAGACCCCAAAACTAGGGCTCAGAGAGGCTGGGGACTCTCTCCAGCATTCCGTGGGTAGGACGTACCCGGGACTAGAACCCCAGCCCACTCCACAACGCCCAGTCCAGCTTCCTGTCTGAAGTCCTCGCTCCTGGCCGACACGAAGCTCAGGTGTCCCCCTCCCCACCTTTCCAGACTCTCCTGCCCCTCTGTCCCAGTGGCCTCGCACGACAGGTGCGATCACAGACCATGTTTGGGTGCTTGGGTGCACTCCTGCAAGCCCTCGGCAGCCCCTGCAGGCTGTGGGCAATGGAACTTGAGTAGTAATAATACAGAGAGCCGCCCCAGCCAGCGTGCACCGAATGCTTGTGTGCCAGGCCGCGCTCCAAGGCCTCTTGTCCTCACTTCAGTGGCATCCCCGTGACAAGCCTCGTGGGTCCTCCTGTGATCCCAGAGAGGTTCCCTAACTGGCCCACGCTTGCTCAGCTGGTGGGGGGCAGAGCCCGGCATCCTGGCCCTGCAGCCTGTGTTCTTAACCCCTCGTGGCCCCCGTCTCGATTGCCTAAGTAGAGCTGCCATAACCAGGGGCCACTGGGTGGCTTAAAACGACCAAAACAGATCCCCTCACCGTCCCGGAGACCAGAGCTCCAGAATCAGGTGTTGGCAGGGCCGAGCTTCCCCTGTAACCTCCAGGGAAGAATCAGTCCCCCTGCCTCTCTCCTGGCCTCTGGTGGCCCCAGTGTTCCTTGGCCTCCCAGTCTCTGCTGTCACATGGCCGTCCTCGCCCTTGTGTCTTGACTTGCAGAGACCCCCATGTGCCGGATGCGTCCATCCTGCTCCCGTGTGGCCTCCTCTTAGCTAATGCTCTCTACAAAGACCCTGTTTCCAAATAACGCCACGTTTGGGATACTGGGGCGGGGTGGGGACAAGGCAACCCACAGCAGCCCCTGCCCGTCACCCCCCGGCTTCAAGCGCAGAAAGCCCCCCCCCCCCCCACCCCTCCACCCCCCTGCAGCGTCTCTGGCTCACAGCTAAGGTTGGCTTTGTCCTTCTCCCCTCGCCCTCGGCCGCTTGGCTCGCGACCGCTCAGTCACTAGAGGATCTTGAAGACCAAAAACGGAAAAAGAAGAAGGAGAAGATGGGATTCGGCTCCATCTCCCGCGTCTTTGCCAGAGGGAAGCAGCGGAAGTCCCTCGACCCAGGCCTCTTTGATGGTACCGCCCCTGATTATTACATAGAGGAGGACGCAGACTGGTGATAGCGGCGCCCGCCACCCGCCGCCCGCCAGGCGCGTCTGCGTGTGCGTGGGGGGCGGGCCGGGCGCGCGGGGGGCCTGGGCTGGCGGGCTCGCGCCCCCGTGGGTGCTGGGTGTGGCTGGGCGCCCCTGGCCAGCAGAAGCTCAAGTGTGACGTCCTCCCCCTGCGTCGCCACCTCTGTAATTGATGTACATACTACGAACCGTGTGTGAACATGTCAACTCTCTGTTTTTGTCCTTGGAGCGATACAGTTGTGTTGTTAATCTGGTTCATTTCGTTTCTTTTTTCAATGTTGTTTTTTTTTCCTTTTCGTTGGGTTTGTCGAGTTGTTTTTTTTTGTTGTGTTTTTTTTTTCTTTCCCTTTTTCCTCCCCCCCTCCTCCTTTTTACAAAACTTGAAAACTTGAAGGACTGCTGTGTATTTGTAAATAACAAAACTGTTGTGCACTCCGGGCTTGTAAATGTCCCTTGTCCAAACCGCGACTGCTGGAGCCCGTCCCGCCGGGGCCGGGGTCTGGTTTTAACGTGCTCCTTCTCCGCACCCCCCCCAGTGTGAATACGTAGGGACCAGACCCTGTTCTCGGGAGGGGGGGGGCACCCACGTCACTTTAACCACACAATGCCATTGTCGTCAGGGTAAGATCTGCTCTCCGCAAGGCCCGGCCAGTGGGCCCAGGGGCCTTCACTTGGCTGAGCTAGTAAGAGGCCACACGGGCTTTTTCACAGCCTACCGGTTTTTAAATTGCATTGCCGTTTCCTTTCTTTCTTTAAGGAAAAAAGAAAACTGTTGTGTTAATTTATTTGCACAAATGCAGAAAACCTATTCTATCTAAATTATTACATAAATATCGGAATGTATATTTTTCCACGGGGCGGGTGGGACGCGGGTGTTTCTGTCGACTTGTCTGTTCTGTTCTCATGCTGCTGCCAAACTGCGCCAGGTAGAAGAATTTAGGGTGGCCAGAACCCAGGGACCATTGGATTGCAAAGCTTGCTTTGTTCTGTTCTCTCTTTTCTCACTCCCATGCCCCTGCCCCTGCATGACGGTGCGCCCTGCCATCCCCCCCCCACCCCCCTGCAGCCCTCTCTCCAGACCTGCCCTGGTGCATTTATGTATCTGGCCTCGGTCAGCTGAGCCTGGCTGTCGCCTTCTCTTGGGTCTGTCTCTTGAGAGAGGTCGGATGCAGGGGGCGACACACCCATCCACGGGCTACAACCATGGGGACCCTCGGCCTGAGTCGGGGCCACAAGGGTCCCCAGGACACCTCTGCCTTTCTCATCCTCACCTCATTCTGTGCGTTGACCAGGCAGGTGCCATCGGGAAGGAGGGTGAGGGGGCATCCACCCCCAGCTGGGGGTGTCGGGGACACAGCGTCCGACACCTGGGCCCCCACCTTCCCCACTCTGGCTGGTTCCTCCTGCAGCACTTAGACTCTCGGAATCGCCCCTGTCCTCCAACTTGTCCCAGCAGCCTCACCCAGGCGGGCAGGGACAGCTAGTCTGCCTGCTTGGGGAGCAGTGGTGGCCCCAGGGAGGCTTGGCAAGCAAAGGAGCCAGGTGCGTTTTTAACACCAGGGGGGTGGAGAAAGTGGACGCTGCTAAGCATGGTTCTCCCGAGCTCTGAAACCGGATTTCCCTTTTCTTTTGACCCGTGCACCCTCGCCCTCCTGCTCCACCTTAACTCCTAACACCGCTCAATTCCCACCACCCTTAGACAACAGCAGTCATGCTTTCTGCTAACAGGAACGTTCTCAGCTCTTAAAAAGAAGTGAGGTGGTTAAAAAATGCTGGAGTATCTCTATCAGAACGGATAGGGGTAGTCTGTCCAAAGTCTCTAAAGCCAACAGCATGGCTCCAAGCAGTGGGTCCCTCTCCTTCCTTCCCGGTGGAGGGGCTGGGAAGAAGCAGGCAGGCCCCTCGCCAGCATCTTGCTGTTCTCCTGTGGCTAAGCCGGGCAGCGAGGGAGAGCGGCTTTAGCTGGCGTCTTTCTCTACAGAGAGAGATTTTAGAAACTACTTCTCTCCCCCAAGGATTTTTTTTTTTTAGTTGATTTTTATTGTTTTTCCCTTTACTTACAAGTAAATAAGGTTGCAACCATTGCTGATAATGATTTAGTAGTTCCTTTTCATTTCAGTTTTTGTAAATCAGGAGATAATTCTAAAAGTTACTAAGGATGATTTATTTAAGAGGACTACGTCAAATAGAGAATGAGTTATGGGTAACAGTAGATGAAAATAACCTTTCCCATGGGAAAGGTTTCTCAAAGGCATGGATGCAAATATAAAATATTAAAAAAAAATCTAAATAAAGCTTATTTTAAAATATTACTGAATTCGATGTTATTTGAGTGCTTCTATTTTGCTCCGGGTGGGAGGCAAAGCCGGGCCTGGCCTGCTCCTAGGAATTTGGGGGCTGGGTCTTGGGGGGACGGGAGGGGCTGAGGAAAGCTGGCTGGACCCTGAGCCCGTGGAGGGGCTGAGGCCAGGTGGCCTCCCCGAAGCATCTCGTCTCTGCCACCCTGACCGTAATTCCGAGGCGCTGTCGGTATCTAGGGCTGCCCTGTGGTCCTGTCGCACCTCCCCCAGTCAGCTTTCATCTGCCTCCTTCTCCCCCCCTCACTCATCTCCAGGGCCCCGAGTTTGGGCTGCTCGTTTGGGGCACGTCACTCCTGCAGACCTCAGTGGCCTCGGCATCGTTCCCAGGTCCCGCCTTCCCCAGGGCTGAGAGAAGCCTAAGAGGGACAGGGAGAGAGCCACAGCGCTTCCGTATGAAGCCAGCATGTGCCGGGCGGAGTCCAGCCCACTGGGGTCCTCCCCATTGTGAGGGCCACACCAGCTGATGAGAAGCCACCAGATAACCCCAACCCCAATTTTAGCCAGTGTCCTCAAAAGAGATGGGTCTCCCAAGCTTAAAAAAAAAAAAAAAATTCTCCCAGCAGTGATGGAAGACTGGCCTTTCAGTGCCCCTGCCATCTCTGCTGGAAGAATGCACAAAGCTCTGTGAGGTATAAATTACACTGAGAAAACCTAAAATGGAGGGCCCCAGTTCAGTGGGGACGTAAGTGGATACTTAGGGAAGCCGAGTGTGTCAGGGCTGCAAGGAACTTAGCAATCATCTACCCTAACGGTATTCATCCTGGTACAGTCACCTGGGGAGGGTTCAGAAAAATCTATACTGATGCCCAGGCTGTACCCCCAGAATCACCTCCTCTGGCAATTCTAATGTGCAGCCAGGATGGGGGCCCACTGGGCTGACTGAAGGAGGGGGTGTGCCGACACATGTCACCACTCCCCTCTCCCTGTTCTCATGGCAGACATCACTAATCAATCGAAGATCTCTTCCCATCCCAAAGTAGCCTCTGATGTCTTCACTTTACAGCACCTCAGACAGCTACTCCCAATCAGTGTTGTCATACAAAGATAGAGCCTTTTGCTGCGTTGAAACCCACCCACCCTCATCATGCTGAAGAGATGGGGAAAACTTTGGTCCAGAGAGGAGTGACTTGGCCAAGGGTCAGGCCATATCTTATTTCAGATCTTTTTAGCTCTACTCAAAAGTCATGCCACCCCCTTTGACAAAAGAATCTCCTCCAAGGTCTTGCCCTCAGTGGTCCAACTCCAAGAGACAGCTGTTAGAAATTGGAGTAGGGCTTCCAAGGGCATCCAGGGCCACAGTGGACAGCTGCACAGGTTGTGCACTGCATTAGTGCAGAAAGTGCCGTTCCCCAGGCTACTGCCTGAAGGGTGCCCTGGGGTCGGCAGTGCTCCACCTGCGTGACTGTACTCGGGCCCTTCTGTGTGCTCTCCCATCCGTGCTGGCAGGCTCCAACCAGTCTAACAAAATAGTAACAACAATAATCATATTTAACATTTATTAAGCACTTAACCGTGGGCTGGGGTCCCTGCTATGCGTTTTACATGTATTAACTCTTAATCTTCCAACAGCCTACGTTATCAGTAAATAAACAGGTTAAGTAAATCGTCCAGGGTCCAGGGTCACAGAGCAAGTAACTAGAATGGACTTCAAACCTCGGGAGTCTGACTCCAGAGCTCGTTTCCTTAGCCACCCCACCACCTGGGCAACGAGGGACTGGAAGTACGCCGCTGGCGCCAGCCCGCAGCCGGGCCTCTTCGGTGCTTGGGCCAGCTCAGTTTGAAACGCCCCGCCCAGCCTCCCACCTCGCCCACTGGTTCCCCCAAATGGACAGCCTAACATCCCGTTGCTCTTGTTTTTGTGACTGAGTCTATTCTTGTCAACCTTTACCCCTAAGCTCAGAAAACCCACCCAGAGGGGACCTGGTGGGAGGCCACTGTCCAGCACTGGCGCGCCGTTCCTCTTCTTGGCCAAATCGGGCAGGAGAAGTGCCCATGTACACCGTTGCCTGGCTTCCTGCCCAGTGCTGCGGCAGCCTGAGGTTTTAGCTCTGCCCCTAAGACATGGGGGGTGGGGTCCCCTCCCGGCCGAGCCTGGGGGAATGCAGGCAGAGTGAGCCCAAAACACAGGAGGGTCGTCAGCCCTTTAACACAGGATGTTCGGCATCGCTGGGCCCTCCCCCCAGAAGGCTTTCTCACCAAATGGGCCCTGCAGACCCCCCAGCCCAGCCCCCCTGCCCTAAACAAAGGGCTCTCGAGCTTTATCAGCTCCGACCGCCTCCGTGGGCAAAACTGTGCACAGCCCCTGCCTCCCACCTGTGCCCATTTTCCAGTGGAAAGAGAACTTGGTGATAATACGACTCACAAGGGGATGCATCTCATTAACTCATCCTTTAATATATAAAAAGGTAGATTCATAACACCAAATTATAAAATAATGCCCTATAAACTTAAACATAACTGAGGAGCTTTATTTGGCTGATCTTGACTAAAGACCAAAGTCACAGACAACACATCACCCATGAGGTGCCACTCCCAGGCCAAGTGAGGAGTGAAGGTGGGTGTAAATGTGACAGCAGCCAGGTGTGCTTCCTTCATGCCTGAACCACAGCAGGTCCCGCCTCCAAGCCCAGGCCCGGCGGCGCCACCTCCTCGCCATCCCCCAGAAACCGGGGAGTCAACGAGAAGGCAATCCCAAGAGGACTGAGCTCTAAGAAGCGAGAGTAGCGGCAACTGAAACCCTCGACCGATGTGTCCTGAAGGTGGCGGGCCTTCGTTTACCTGGCACGTGCCCGGGGGAGCCTTGCGACCTCGCCACGGTGTGTGCGGAAGCCTCACTTCTGAATCCGAGATCTCGGTAAACACTGGCTGGTTTGGAAATCCCTGATTGTTTTCTTAATGGGTCACCAGTAACAGTTCATTGCACCAGAGCAAGACAATCTATAAAATTGCATGTCGTGCCCCCAGGACCCCCTAGGCAGGGTGGGCCGGTGGGGGTTTGTTCATGCCTCATCTGGAGAACTTGTGCAGCCCACCCATGGGTTGCAGGCCACGGTTGCCGCTCTGGCCCCTCAACTGACTTCAAGCCGGCGGTTTAACCTACGAGCCTCGGTGGCCTTGTCTGTAGAATGGGTGTACTAATCCTCCCCTCCTCCCGGGCTCAGAAATGAGAGCTGAAAGCATTTTGGAGACTGAAGAGACTGGCCATAGGATTTGTGATTTGTAACCTGTGCATTTAAGTTCAACCAGAGGGAGAAAAAGTGTGAGGCATCTTCACACACTCATAATAGAGCCCAGAAGGGACTCGATTAAAACTTGTCCCAGGGGTGAAATCAAGGCATCGGGCTGAGTGGCCCTGAAGTCCCTCCAGGTGCCAAGGCTGTGAGCATCCGTGCTTGGAGTCCACACTCAGTGTCAGTGTTGCACACGAGAGCATCTGGGCCTCCCTGCCTTGGCACGGGGAGGGGTTGTAGTGTCTGCCTCTAGAATCCAGCCACCTGGCATTGTGCCTTTGTAGAGTCCGGTTAGAAACACGCTTCGCTGGGGCAGCATGGGGAAATTTAGACCCAGGGAAGCAAGGAGGCTGCCCCAGGCCGGGTTCTTGAGGCAGAGGCCCCCAGGGACACTGCCTGGGTGGCACATGCACAAGGAGACACAGGTCCGTGCAGGGCCGAGCTGGTCTACGTGAGCTGTGCCTCGGTGTCTGTTCAAGTCCTAGAGGATCCTTGTGACGTTCCCTGCACTGCTCCAAGCTCTTTGCAGATCGTGGGTCAGCTAATCCTTCCAACAGCCCCCAAGATAAAAGGCCCATTTTACAGACGAACCAGCCAAGGCATAGAGGGGACGTTCTCGCCCAAAGTCACACAGCTGGAAGAGGCAGAGCCGACACGGCTCCAGCTGTCTGGCTCAAGCCCCTGGCCTCAGTAACTGTGCTGTGCAGTCTCTCCAGAGTAGGGGATCGGCCAGCCCCACCCCCAGGCCCCCCTCGGGGGCGGCCGATCAACAGGGAGTGTCGGGGGATTGAGAAAGCCTCACCAGTAGGATGAAGCCACGCTCTGAGCAAGTCAGCTCTTTGGGGCTCAGTTTCTTCCCACCCCCCACCCCCCACAGAAGAAAAGAAGGAAATAGAGAGGGGCGTGCAAACTGTGTTCCTTGGAACCCTGGGGGTTCCTCAGAGGTCTCCCATGGGACTGCCCTGGCTGGTGAGATCTCCACGCTCATCTGTTAGATACTGGACCTATGTGTAGATTCCATGATAGAAATAGAGCAAGGGAGAAAGAAAGTGAGAGAGAAAAGATTTGAGGCCCACAAGTAGATAAGTAGTTGCAAAGCTGACAACGGCTTGAGTTTTAAGAATACAGATTCCCAGGCCCCATCCCATACCTCCTGAAGAAGGTCGGGGAGGCCCTGGGACCTGCAGATGGTGAGCAAGTTCTCCAGTGTGGGCTTGGCTTTCAGAGGTCACACGGGGCAAAGGCTGAGGGTGGCGGCATCCCGCTCACATTTAGTACAGACTTGCCCCTGGGAAGCTTCCCCAAGGGGCCGTGACCAGGGAGGGCCCCCATTGAGGGAGAAGCCGCACCTGCACCAGGCCCTGATGCTCCGAGGCCGCCCCCGATGGGGTCTTATGAGCCAGCCGCAGAGAGCGTCACCGAGAGGTTTCCTGGCTTTCCTAGAGGCACGCGGCCAGCAGGTGGCCGGTCAGAGTCAAGTTCTGAGCGTGACGTCCACCATCTCAGCCTTGGCCTGACCTGAGGCCCACAGAGGCTTCTCCAAGCATCCAGGGGGCCTCCATCCCGGCCCACAGGTCCGCCTGGGCCTGGTGCCGAAGGTGGCACCACAGTCACTGGAGGATGAGCCCTAAATTGGGAACAAGCCTGCTCCATTCAGGAGCAACTGGGCACGGAGCCACGCAGGGTGGCCCAACAGGGCTGTGCCCAAGCCCTGGCCCTCAGGCTCCTGAGAAGTCCTGGCCTCCACCCCAAAAGCACCACACGGTCAGGAGCCCTGCACCCAGCTCTGGACTCCTGGCCCCCAGCCGGGCCAAGGACTCGCTGTGTGTCCTCAGGCAAGTCAGCCCACCTCTCAGGGCCTCAGCCTCCCTCTAATGTGGACCAGGTCGGTGGTTCCCCATCTGTGGCCAGCGAGGTCTTAGATGTTTCTGGGCAGCTGTATTCTCGGCCATGCCCCCACACCACGCCCACCGCCCACAAACCACCCGTTAGCCAGGTGCTCCAGCTCATTTAGCTCCTAGATGCCTCCATTTGAACAAGGCTCTGCAGCTACAAGGCAGTATGAAAACCAGGGAGTTAGGTCACCTCTAAATTCCCTCCAAGAGATTGTTCCCAGGACAAGGAGGGCAGGGGCTGCCTCAGGCCCTTGCTGCCCCCCCCACATCTCACGGTTGCCCCAGGCCCCACTACAAAAGCCTCCTCACCAGGGAGGGCCCCTCCCCAACCCTGGCTCAACAAGAACGTGGGGACTGCTAGGGCCCCCCGCTTGTGAACGTCTGCAAGTCAAGGGTCAGAGACCCTCCCCAGAAGGCCACACACACGCCCCAGATGAACCACAGCGAGACCACGCTTGACCTCTTGGGTCACAGCCCTTTTCAGTTTGCAGCACTCTTTCCCAGGCAGCCTGGAGCCAGATAAGAGCGTAGCTCTGGGCAAACTCCCTGGGCTCAAACCTCAGACCTGCCCCTGGCTACACTGGACACCGGACACAAGTTACTTAACCTCTCTGTGCCTCAGTTTCCTCACTTGTAAAATATTATAGGTGCAGGGGGCAGCTGCAGGTGGGAAATGAGTTCGTACATATAAAAGCCTCAGCCAGGTAGCAATAAGTGCCAGCCACGATGGCAATGATGACAGTGATCTCATTTCAGACATGTGAGGGGGACAGGTCAGGCTCCCTCTCATTGACGAGAAGACTCAGGCCAGGTAAGTTCAGCAGCTTAGAACAGGCTCAGAACCAGAGGAAGCAAAGGCCCTAGAGCTGACCGGGCTGTGGGCAGCCTCTCACCCACCCCTCAAGGTGCAGGCGGGAAGGGACTTGCCCACGGCCCAGCCCAGTGTAGGGTAGTGGCTGAGCTGGTTCTGGAACCGAGGCCATGGCCCAAGCTGCCCCAGACCACGGGGTCAGCTGGAATTACAAAAAAAGAAACTCCCTGGGTCAATAAATTTGGAGAACACTGCACAGTGTCTCCACCCCTTAGAGATTCACACAACACGTCAGCTTATAAGGCTCTGACAAGGTCTGCCATGAAAGAATTTCACTTTCTTTCACCCTGGTATTTCCCAAACTCATTTGACCACGGGTCCTCGCTCTAAGCTCCACTCCCAGTCCCCATGGGCGCGCTAACCTCGTTCCGTGGGGCATCCTCTGAGCAATATTTGGACAGCAACGTCATTGGGCCACTTTAGTTCCAAGAGTCCGTGCTTGAGGTGCTAAGGCTGTGGCTCTTTGGAGATCTCTAAGCATGCCCACCTTCAGACACTGTGCAGCCCCAGAAAGGACCCATGGGTTCTATGGGATCCCACTGTGGTCAGAAAAAGGGTGCTTTAAGAAGTGAGGCGAGCCAGGTGCAGTGGCAGACGGGGTTGCAACCTCTCGCCGAAGCCTCCCCTTTGCTAGAAAGAGCCTGAGTGGATGTGCAGCATCCCCAGAAGGCAGGAGCGCCCCTGCCGATGGGCTGACAAGTGCCAGTCCCAGGGGCTGCGTTGGGTGCTGCCCCAGGTCCCAGGAGGTGTGTTTTGCTGCTGTCCCAGGTCACAGCACCCAGTCCACTGGCACAGGAACTGGTCAGTGGGGGGATGGGCTCGCCCATCCTGCCAGGGTGTCCGTCCCTGCCTGCCCTCCAGGGAACCTGTCACCCTCAGCAGCCCTGAGCCACCTAATTGCTTTCCCTGGGACAGGCGAGAGATGACAGAGTCGCATCCAAATTGGCTCCATGCCTGCACGAGGGCAGCTTTCTTCCTTGTTAGGGGGCTGGTATCTCCGGGTGACATGGAGTCCATAGTAGGGGGCGTGCAGGCAGGAAGGGGAAGGGGCCACCCCTGGCAGCTGTCACTGCAGGGGCCAGAGCAAGGGTGACGGGAAGGAGGCGCATGCCAGCTGGAGGGGACTCAAGGGCAAGTGGAGGGTCAGAGAGAGGCTCAGGTCACCGATGGCAGCTCAGGTGTGTGACTCAGTCCTTGGCTCCAGTCGCCTCTCCATGTGCGCACAGGAGACCGAGTTCCTCTTAGTGATAACTGAACCAGCAGAATGGATAAAAATCATTCTGCTTCAGGAAGGAGTGTGAGGAAAGACCCAGGCTTTGGAGCCAGGCACCTGGGCTCAACCCCAGCTCACCACTTATCAGCTGTGTGACTCTTCACCAGTCACCTGGCCCTTTGTTCCTCAGTTTCCCTGTCGGTAAAGTGGAGAGAAAACGCCCATCTGGCAGGGCTGTTGCAAAGATCAAATAACAAATGGATCGAAGCATCTGGCATGCCTGGGCTGCTCGTACCCCTCATGCAGGAGACTCGGGTGAGCGGAAGCATGGGCGAGAGGGGCTCTGAGTCCTGGCCGTGTCCCCTGCACACGGCTGCTGGGCTTCTCTGGGCTCCACTTTCCTTCTCTGACAAGCAGGGCCTCTGGGAACCTTGCTTCCCTTTCACAGGGAGGGTGCCACAAGCTCACACTGCTAGAAAGCACCTGCAAGCTTTAGCCTCCATGATTGTGAGGTCCCCGTGCAAGCTGTAATGACTTACTATCTGCTCCTTTAGATCAACTCTAGCAGCCCCACTGCTGGGAGGCTTGTGGCTAACAAAGCCAAGGACCCTCCCATTGCAAGCACCCCCACTACCGGCTCTATGCTGGGCACCCACACGCCTCATCCAATTATTCCTCAAACTCAGAGGCAGATGGATGAGGCAGTGAGGGCGGTTGCAGTGAGCCAGAGGGGCTGTTTCCCACCTAAAGGAGGCAGCCCCTGCTCAGCTCCAGCTGGTCCCAGAGCTCTTGGTTTTTTTCAAGAGAAGCCAGAAAGATGGATTGTCATATGGTATCCCCAATTCTTTAGTACTGGCAACTAATTTTTAAAACTTTAGTGTCTATTGGGAGAGTGGGTATAGCTCAGTGGTTGAGCACCTGCTGCCCATGTACAGGGTCCAGGGTTCAATCCCCAGCACCTCCTAAAGAAAAACAACAACAATACAAAAACATCAAAATAATGTCTATTGGCGGAAAAAAGTTCATGGCCCAAACCTGTCCCAATGTGGGCTCGTCCCGCTCCAATGGCCTTTGTCCTCGCCCTTGATTGCAGAGTCTCACCAGGCCTGGCTACCGAAATGCAGCACCCCAAGGCCCGCCCTGGACAGCCAGGCAGCAGGAGCAGACACTCCCAGGGCTTGGGGAGCCTGCGGGGGCAGGGTGGTGTCTCCACTCAGGATGCACAGTCCTCAAAGAGGAAAGCAGGTGCAACCCAGAGGCCCAGGGACGCAGAGAGGGTGTCAGGCTGAGGACTGGGGACAATGACTGGCTTTTTTGGGAGGAGAGAGGAAGATGAAAGTTGAGAAGGGACAGTATGATATGACATGCTGCCATTAATGTGTGTCCACTGTGCCAGACGTGTGCTAGGCACTTTAACATACGCTCATTAATTCATTCAACAAGCACTGGTTGAGCGCCTTCTATGTGCCTCAGGGCTAAAGGCTGAGGACACAGATGTAAACAATGAGATAGCATAAATTTACCTTACGCTGTCCTGGCCAAAATTATATGCAGTGTGTATTATTGTCTCAGCTTTTCAGATGAGGAAACTGAGGCTCAGGGAGTTGACATGAATAGCCCAAAGGGACTTGGGAAGTAGTGGAACAAGGATAAGAATTGGTGTCCAACAGACTATTACACTTGGCCACTTTTCGTGCAGCCGCCAACTGAAAGCTGATAAAACCTTGAATGGTTAGAATAAGACTTCATTCTCTAAATTCCATAATTCTAGGAAGGAGGCAGAGAAGAGAAGGCAGCAGCAGTTAAAGGAGGTTATCTAAAAAGAGAGAGAGAAGGCATTTCACAGAACAGGTGGAAATTCCCGGGGACATGTCACCCGTGCCGTGGCGCTGGCTGAGCCTGTTAATGGGTTGAGGGAGGTAGCACCCACGCTGGAAGACTGGCTTTTGGCCGCTGGCCACAGCAACCACGTTTCAGGGTGCAGGGCTAGAAGGCAGGGTCCATGTTGCAGCTGTGCAAAGAAGCCAAAACAAGCTCCCAATTTTCTCCTTGACACATTCCTATCCGATAAAGTAGATATCTGAGTTGTCAGCCTATCCGATAAAGTAGATATCTGAGTTGTCAGCCTATCCCACTCCTCCCCACGCCCCCCCCCCCGCCCCGCCCGCACCACCACAGGGGGTGACCAAAACCCTCATCATTCTGAAGGAAAGCAAATGAACGCTGCTCAGAAACACGCTTGCTTTTCCTAAATTGGCCTTCGGGCCATCATTAAGTAAAAGTTGCCCACAACCGGCTTTGGAAATTTCCAGGCGGCTGCTGCAAAGCCGTTTAGGAGGCTGGACTGTGCATTAATTGTTTAGGATGATCCCATAGATGGCAGTGCCCCCAAATACCTCGCCCTGGCCAAAGACGGGGATGGGGGTTCATGGATCTGACCCAGGAGCACTTCCCACGTCCCAGGGACCAAGTGGACCAGGGCTCACCCGGCAGGGCCTGCCGGCGGCGAGAGGACCGCAGCCACCAGGGCTCGGGGAAGGAGGCCAGGCCAAGCCAGCGAGAACCTGAGGGGTCCGGAGGCCAGAAAGGAGCAGGGGGCTCCGAGGAGGGAAGAGGCAAGACTGAAAATCCAGGGAGGGGATTCTCGTCATCTGGGTTTACAGGGTTCCTTCCTCCTGGGCACACATGGGGACCCTCGAGCTTTAATTCCAAGCGGTGTGCAGCTGCAAACCGACGCCATCTCTACATGGGCGCGGGGAAGGATCCTTTTCCTGGCCACAGCCTCTGCTTTGAAGATCGCCCGCCCCACCAGCTTCTCCCGGAGCCACCTTTCAGGGCCCACCCACATGTCAGAAAAGAGAAATCCACGTGGGAAGCAACCAGCTGAAGCACCTCACTGCTGCAAACAGAAAAGGGGGACGATGGGCTCCAGCGCAGGTTAGACTCACCAGATGTAGGCGCCATTTGGCAGTGAAACACGTGAGCAAGGAAGGAAAAGGAAAGGTTCTGATAGGGTTTCTTAGAGCATAATGTAATCATCATCAGATAACTGGGTCTGTCCTCTATGGACCTCCTTTCAAGAACCTTCTAAGCCCGTAAAACTGGGAAACGCTTGCTGAGCATCTCTCCGATTATCCAATGAGTGGGTGCAGAGCACAGGCAGAGCCTTGCCCACCCCCAGGAAATCGATTTCTTGATTTCCCTTGTTCCCTTGGAAAATTCTCAGTATGTAGGGGGAGGGGCTGGTTGGAAGGGGTGACTGGTGGAGGGTGTCCTTGGCAGCGTGGGCTGGGGGACAGCTGTGCTCAGTTGTCCCACTGACACAGCAACACGCAGTAGGCTCTCACGAGGCAGTGGCATGAGGGGGAAAGAAACATATTGGATTTTTTTTTTAAGCATAAAGTAGGTACCACTGGTAAAGCAGAATTCCACTGGACTTCTCTGTTCCATGGTTTAGTGTATTTCTAAGAACATGTTGGAATGGGGGGTTGGCCATCAGCTTCCAGCTCAGGGCCTCTAAATTTAGGGCCCCCATCTGGCCCTGGGACTGGGTGGATGGGGGGCTGCCAGGGGCAGGAGTGGTTGCCCCGGAAGGGGCCCACGCTGCCTGTTGCCCCCCAGGCCTGCGGTGGCCCCAGCAGCCACAGCACTCAGCGCCCATCTTTGCAGCTCCTCCTGAGGCTGTGGGAACCCATGTCGTGTCTGACTCCACTCGCCCGTGCCGCGAGGGCCCATCCTCCTCCCGTTGTCCACAGGCGTCATGATGAGGGTTCCAGCCTGTGCAGTGGCTGTTATCAGGACACAAAGTGTCACCTCTTCACATTACAATGCAGTGTTGAAAAAATGAGAACTCACTTTGGTTCCCTAAGTGCTGACAGGGCATCCCCTGCCATTCCCCAAGGGCAGGGGTCTTGACGGGAGCTGGGTCCCCAGGCAGGCTGGTCCAGAACGGGGCTGGTCTAGAAAGGCGCTGGTCCAGAATGGGGCTTGTCTGGAACGGGGAGACCCAGGCCCCAGGCAGGGCAGAGCTCTCTCTTAGTGCCTCGGAAAAGGCTTCAGGGGAGGGGGTACACTGGGAGCTGCCGTGCTGCGTGCTCACGGCAGCTGCCAGGCCACCAGGGCCACCTCCTCCTTCCCTCCCTGCCACGGAAGGGAAGGTTTGACCCTCCGGCCGCTGGGAAAGTGGCCTGGGGTTGGGGCGGGGGAAAGGGATGAGGGGATACCCCTGGTACTCCCTCTGATCACGGGGAAGAAGGACTGGCAAGCAGATGGGGCCATTTCCCGGAGGAAAAGGGGAGCCCAGTCTCCCCAGGACCCAGGTTCCCCCACTGACCGCTTCCTCACAAAGCACCACCTGGAACGGAGGCCTGTGGGTGACCTGGGGAAGCCATTAACCCCTCCGTGCCCGGGGAGGACCATTTGCGTTCCACCTTCCCCGTGGTCGTGGGAGGCGCCCCTGCGGCCAGGGTGACAGTGAGGAATTGGAGGGCCTCGGGGGTGCAGGACCCCAGGCTTCCCACCCATAATGGGGGAGGGTAGTCACCTTTAAGAGGTTTTGCTCAGTTAGGGGTCTCCAGCAGTCCACAGAGGCCGAGGCCAGCAGCTGATCAGATGGGCCAGGATTGTTCATTAAGCACCTACTCTGTGCCGGATGCATGAGAGACCAGTGTGGCCCATGGGAGTCCCTGTCAAGGGCGATGGACTTGTACACTGTCCCCGTCCCAGCAGGGTGAAGACTTCCCAGTGAGACATGCCCCGGGGAGGGCGCACCCTGCTCCACCCGGAAAGCCGCGGAGGCTTCTCGGAGGCGACAGTGCTGGCGAAGCAAAGCTCGAGGAGGGCTCTGGGAAGGAGGGAGCAGCAAAGTCCAGGGGTTCCGAAGCAGGGCGTCCCCCGGGATTTGGCCCCCGGGGGACATTGGCAATGTCTGGAAATATTTTTGATTGTCATGAGAGGGGGTTGCTATTGGCATCTAGAGGGAGGGGGCCAGGGGTGCTGCTAAACCTCCCAGCGCACAGGGCAGCCCCACCACGAGGAGCTCCCTGGCCCCCTGGGTCTTAGGCAGAGGAGGAGGAACAAGACCTCATGGTGCATTTGGGGAGCCACGGGGAGCTCTGATGGGGCTGAAAGGGGGTGGGGAGATGGGAGACGAGCCCGGAGAGGAGGCTGCTCCCTCCTCCTCGTCACCAGGGTTTAGCGGCGCCTTCTCTCCTGGGCACACACAGCCTCATGAGCTGCTTGTGTCTCTCTCTCCCCAACTCCATGCTCAGTGACATCATGAAATTGGCCCTCGTGGGGGTATTAACACCAAGCACAGAAATCAGCGAATGCGCGAACCAGTGCTTTTTTTTTTTTTTGAGTGTGGTTATTGAACACCTGGTTCTGGGCCCTTCCCAAGTGAGCAAAAGCAGGCCCGGCACCTGCCCTCACAGAGTGAATAGCCAAGAGGACGACACAGGCATTAATTAGATCATTGTGCAACTGTTCATTAATTTCAGCTGTGCTGTGCAGGTCAGGCCTAGCGTGTGAGCGTGAGCGTGGGTTGGACATGTGTTTTGCCTGTGTGATGTGACCTACAGTCCGTGGCCAGGGAAGGTTGCCCTGAAGGGGCAACACTTAAATAGAGCCCTGAAGGCTGCACAGGAGTTCGCCAAGCAGAGGCAAGAGCAGCAGGCCATCTTCCAGGAGCAGCAAATCAGAGATAGGGGAGGGAGTCAGAACGAGGGGTTGGGGGACTAGGACAATGGGGTGGGGGTCACTGCCCCTGTCATCTCAGCCCGGAGCTCACCACCCAGGCCAGCCATCATCACAGACCCCGGCGGCTTGGCAGGGGCTCCTGATCATACAATTACTATCCAGGCACCTCCGCGTATGGTAAACCATCCCAAAAGACAGAGCCCCAAGTTAGGACCTGTGAACACCCGTGGTCCCACGTCAGCCCCGTCTTTCCCCATCGCAGGTCTTTGCGTCCCACCAGGTCTGCACCATGGCTGTTTGGTCTGTTCTCTGGCTCTCTGTGTGTCCGTCTCCCACTGTGACTCACGACGGGCTCCCAGCTCAGCAGGGTGGGTAGCGACTTCCCAGTCGTAAAGAACAGACCCCACAGCCAATGTCTGGCCAGTCATGGCGGTCCCGGCCGATGCTCTCCTGTGACAGAGCCTAAGCCACAAGACCAGAGAGAAGGGCTGCCCAGGTAGGCTCTTCTACCCTGGGAGTCAGGAAACTTGGGGTTGAGGCCCAGCTCCCACTATTTCCTGGAAACATCATTTCACCTCTCCATGCCTCACATCTCATCGGTGAAATGTGTTCTTCCTTTGCCCCTTCATCCTTAGGAAAGGGCAAGAGAACCTGAGGAATCCCCATGGGAATATCCAAGTGATTAGTGATCTCAAATTCACCAGGTATGAAAATAAGTAGAACAAGAAGGGGCTGAGCTGGAGAGAAGGGAGAAGGAAATGGTATTGCCCGTCCCTGTCCCATAACCTGGACTATTACCAAAGCTTATGGCATTAAGCTTCACCATGTAGTGTCACAGATGAGACATGGATAGACTTGGCTGCTGATCTCAGGGACTCACTTTGCGACAGCGTGGATGGACAGACCCATGCCGGACAGAAATACGGCAACCCAGCGGAGCATGAAGAGTGTTGGGTGGACAGTGCTCTCGGCAAAAGGACTGCCACTGCTGGCATGTGGGCAGTTACACACTCTGAAGGGCCTCCCTCTACAAAACAACTAAATCTGGAATAAAGCCTACTTTTAAATGCATTGCATGGCTCACAGAAAGTAAGAGAATCCCCAAGTCTCCCCTATTCAAAACGAAAAGAATTGAGCTAAAACCAGAATAGGACCAGTGAGTGATGACCACATGCAAAGACTGGGGCTGCCCCAGGGACAGACGCTGCTATCAGGACTGTAAGCAAGAGATTAAACCTTGAGGTGTGGCGGAGTAGAGGAACAGAGCCTGAACTCCTTCAACCAGGGCCTCCCAAAGGAGAACAAAGTTGCCCCCATCCCAGGTATAACCCCATCCTCCATGTACCGTTTCACAGCAGAAGCAAATGTAAATTCTCCCTGGAGGAAAGATCTGCTATTTATAGACCCTAAAGATTCCTATAAGTTAAGATCAAATATGAATTTACCATGAGTGAGGGCAGAAGCAAACAGTAAATCTAGACCCTCTAATATCTTTTCAGATGTAGTAATCATAAGATACTAAGTACAAAACAATATGTATGAAATACTTGAATAAGTTTAAGATGAAATCAGACATGAGCAGGCAACAAAAGACCACCCTGGGAAGTGGACTTGGCCCAGTGGATAGGGCGTCCGTCTACCACATGGGAGGTCCACGGTTCAAACCCTGGGCCTCCTTGACCCGTGTGGAGCTGGCCCATGTGCAGTGCTGATGTACACAAGGAGTGCCGTGCCACGCAGGGGTGTCCCCCGCATAGGGGAGCCCCACGCACAAGGAGTGCGCCCCATAAGGAGAGTCATCCAGCACAAAAGAAAGTGCAGCCTGCCTAAGAATGGCACCACAGACACGGAGAGCTGACAACAAGATGACGCAACAACAAAAAAAAGAAACACAGATTCCCGTGCTGCTGGCAACAACAGAAGAGGACAAAGAAGAAAGACACAGCAAACAGACACAGAGAGCAGACAACTGGGGTGGAGGGGTGGGGGGGGGAAGGGGAGAGAAATAAATAAATCTTAAAAAAAAAAAAAAAGACCACCCTAACTTGGAAAAGAACCAAATTGAAATTTTAAGAATAAAAATTATAATTGAGGACATTAATAAGTCAAAGGGTGGGTCAAAGAGAAGACCAAACAGCTAAAGAGAGAACTAACAAATGGGGAAATAGATCTAAAGAAATTACCCAGGAGGGAAACAGATTTGGCTCAACTGATAGAGCATCCACCTATCATATGAACCCAGGGCCTCCTGACCCGTGTAGTGAGCTGGCCCACATGCAGTGCTGATGCAGGCAAGGAGTGCCATGCCACACAGGGGTGTTCCCCACATAGGGGAGCCCCCCACACAAGGAGTGTGCCCCTGCAAGGAGAGCCACCCTGCATTAAAAAAGCTCAACCTGCCCAGGAGTAGCACTGCACACATGGAGAGCTGACGCAGCAAGATGACGCAACAAAAAGATAGGCAAATTCCCAGTGCTGCTGACAAGAATGCAAGCGGACACAGAAGAACACACATCAAATGGACACAGAGAGCAGACAATGGAGACAGGATGAAAGGGGAGAGAAATAAATAAATAATAAATCTTTAAAAAATAAAAAGAAATTACCCAGGAAGCAATGCAGAGAGATAAGGAGATGAAAAATATGAAGGAGAGATTAGAGTTGCCTGGTCCCATGCAACGGCTACTAGCCACCTATGGCTACTTCAGTTTATATTTGAGTTAATTTAAGTTAAATTAAAAATTCAGTTCCTCAGTCACATTAGCCATACATCAAGTGCTCAGTAGCTACATGTGACTAGAGGCTACCATACTATAGCAAAGAGTATGCAATATTTCCATCACCACAAAAAGTCTATTTTGACATCTCTAGGTCAGAAGACAAGGAGGATAAAATTAGAAAGTCTAACTTATGCCCCATTGGAACTCAGAAAGAGAGAACAGAGAGAATGTAAAGAGATAATATCATAAGAGATAATGGTTGAGAATTTTCTAAAACTGAATCCACAGATACAGGAAGCACAATTTATATCCATCAGAATAAATAAAGAGAAATCCACGTCTAGCCATATCTTACTGAAACTGCAGAGAAAGAGACGATCTTAAAGGCAGCTTACAAAAGAATAACAATTAGACTGGCAGCTAATTTTGTTCTTATCAAAATCCAAAACAGAAGACAGTAGGTGACTAAAAGAAAATAACTGTCAACGTAAAACTGCATACCCAGCTAAACTCTCCTTGAAGAACAAAGGTGAAATAGAGACATTTTTCAGCTAAACAAAAGTTGAAAGAGCTTTTACCAAAATACTTGTAATCAAAGGAACTTTTGAATCATGTTCTTCAGGAAAATTAACTCAGAAGGAGAAATGATGAATAAAGAGATTCTTAATTTCTTGAAAGGAGTTCTAAGAAAACCTCATCAGGATAAAATGATGATGATGATGATGATAATGATGATGTCTGAATTGTAGGGCTATAAGAAAGGATAGAACTGAAGTACCAAATAATGGTAGCATGTCAGTTGGGGTGGGGGGCAGCAGCAGAATAAATGTTTTCAATACCTCTTACTACCCAGGAGATAGCATTAAGATATTGATCAACCTGGATTTTGTTCATTTCAATGTTCACAGTAAGTTTTCACGGGTGACCATTAAAGCAGAGGTTCTAGAACTTCACTGTGCATCAGAATCACCTTGAGAGCTAGTTAAAACCCAGACTTTCTGATTCCAGAGATCAGGAGGTGGGTCCCTAGAAACTGCATTTATAAGAAGTTCCCAGGCACTGCCCTGCCGCTCCAGGCACTACCCTGGAGAACAAAGGCATTAGTGCATAGAAATGGATGCTTAACTTCCAGACCAACAAAGGGGGGGGGAGGGGAATGCAATGAGGAAACAAAAAAAACCAATCTTCCATTTGGACCAGTGCTGTCCAATAGATATATAATACAATTTACAGGAGTAACCTTAGATTCCTAGTAGCCATATTAAAAAGTAAAAAGAAACAGGTGAATTAATTTTAATAGTTTATTTTACCCAAATCCAAACTAAAATCATTTTGACATGTAATCAATATTAAAATTTTACTGAGAATTGTGTCACTCCCTCTTTTTTTTGGTACTCATCTTCAAAATCCAGCATGAAATTCTATACTTACAGCACCTCTCAGGACTGACAGGCCACATGTCAAGTGCTCAGAAGCTACATGGGGTCTGTAGCAGTTTGACATAGTTATGAATTCCAAAAATAGATAATGGATTATGTTTGTAAACTGGTCTGAATCTGGGCATGATTAAGTTATGATTAGGGCTTTGATTGGGCCACATCATTAGGGGTTTGGGGGGAAGGGGACTCACAGATAAAAAGCATGGCAAAGGACAGAGTTGAGGGTTTCTGATGTTGGAGTTTAATGCTGAAGTCTTAAGCTGCAGCCCCAGAAAGCATGCAAAGGAAAGAAAAGCAAGCCCCAGAAAGAGAGGACCTGAGCCAGGAGAAGAACTCAGAGGAGTAGAGATGGCTCCTTAGACATGGCAGAAACCCTGGGGAGAGAGACAGAGCCATTCACCTGATAGTTTACAGCTGACCTTGTGCAGAAAAGAGAGTTGCTGAGCCCAGAGGAACCCAGGAAGCCTGAACCCTCATAGATGTTGGCAGCCATCTTGCTCCAACATGTGAAAATAGATTTTGGTGAGGGAAATAACTTATGCTTTATGGCCTGGTATCCGTAAGCTCCTACCCCAAATAAATACCCTTTATAAAAACCAACCAATTTCTGGTAGTTTGCATCAGCACCCCTTTGGCTGACTAATTCAGAATTTGGTACCTAGGAATAGGGAAGTGCTTTTGCAATTACCAAAATGCTGGAATGGTTCTATAAATGGGTAAGGGGTATTTTTTTGGTAGGAATTGTGAGATGCTTGGAAGAGACTGTTGATAGCAATATGGATGCTAAAGAGACTTTTTATGATGCCTCAGAAGTAAATGATGACACTATTACTGGAAAGCAGAAGAAAGGCGATCCGTGTTTTAAAGTTGCAGAGAACTTAGCAAGATTAACTCCTGGTATTTTATGGAAGGCAGATTTTGAAAATGGTGAGCCTGGGCATTTAGCTGAAGAAATTTTCCAAAGTAAACCCAGAGAATGCAGCTTGGCTTCTACTTGCAGCTTATAGCAAAATGCTAGATGAGAGAGATATACTAAGGACTGAACTGTGGGGCACAAAGAAAACAGAAACTGATTCTGGAAATTCCAAGTCTCTGGAAATCAAGCTCCCAGAACTCGTCAAGACCTTCAGTGGGCTTTCATTGGAGCCCCTGGTTGCAGCCTGCCTGCGGAATCTGGACTTGTGCATCCCCATGGCCATGTGAGAGACTCTTATAAAATCACATACTATTGACAGATACCTCTTATTGATTCTGTTTCGTTAGAGAACCCTGACTAATACAGGGTCCCAGCTGCCATACTGGACAGATATGAGTCTGTAGAGGCCAGAGAACCCCCTTGGACCACCGGTGCCAGGCACTAGGCTGAGTACTTTGCAGATACCATCTTATTTAGTCATCACACCAACCTGATTGGGAATTCTCATCATCCCCATTTTACAGATGGGGAAACTGAGGCTTGGAAAATTTAAAACACTTCCCCAAGATTGTAGGCTGGCAAGCAGCAGAGCTGGGATTCAAACCCAGAACTCCTATATTCCAAGGCCAACCTCAGAACTGGTAGACCAAGGGCCAGCATACTTTCTCTGTAACAGAAGGTGGTAAATATTGTAGGTTTTGTGGTCCAGGCTCTTTGCAGCTACTCAGCTTTGCCACTGTAGTGTGAAAGCAGCCATTGACAATATGTAACCCCTGGGCATGGCTGTTCCCAGAACATTTTGTTCACCATAAAAGGCAGAAAGCAGGATTCGGACCCCGGGCTGTAATTCATCAACCTCTGTCCCAGGCTAATACCTCGGCTGCTGCTGTAGGTCCATGGGGGGCCCCTCAGTTGCTAATATTCCATGGTGTGTGCTGGGACGGGTAGGTGTAAACAGGCACCACAAACCAGGCGGCTGGAAACAGAAAACGAATCGTTTCCAGTCCTGGAGGCCAGAAGTGTGAAATCTCGGTGCCTGCAGGACCACGCCCTCTGCAAAGGCTCAAGGGCAGAGTCCTTCTTTGACTCTTCAGTCTGTTGCACTCCTTGGCTTTTCGCGGCACCACGCCAATCTCTGCACCCATCGTTGACCGGCCTTGTCCCCTATGCCGACCCCGGTGGCCACGTTTTCCCATCCTTAGGACACCCATCACGTTGAGGCAGGGCCCACCCTACTCCAATTTGCCTCGTCTTAACTGATCCCATCTTCAAAGACCCTATTTCCAAATAAAGTCCCAGTCTGGAGACTGGGGATTAGGGGATTGGGGGGACATAATTTGCCTTAGTTTGCCAGGGCTGCTCCGACAAGTGCCACTCAGCAGGTTGGCTTAACCCCAGGAGCTGTCGGCTCGTGGTTTCGGAAGCCACAAGTCCAAAATGGAGGCGTCGGCGAGCCGCGGCCTCCCCCTGGCGTCCGTAGCCAAGTGGCCGGGTCGCCACGGATTGTGGGCTTCCTGGGCTCGCGCCTCGCTCCCGTCCCACGGCCGCCGCTCTCTCCTTGCGTCTGCTCCTCCGGTTTCCGCTGGCTGCTGGTTCCGCTGGCTTCCGGTTTCCGCTGGCTTCCGGTTCCGCTGGCTGCCGGGTTCCGCTGGCTTCCGGCTTCTTCCCCGGCTTTCTCTGAATGGGCCCGAATTTCCTCCCTTACTAAGGCCTTCTACCTGGATTAAGACCCACCCCTCGCTAATTTAACATCTAAAAGGGCCCTGTTTACACACAGCTCACACCCCCAGCAAGGCGGGTCAGGGCTTGACGGCGCCTTCGGCTGGGGTCGGGGTTCGGGCCCCCACAGAGCTCCAGCCCTCACAGCGGGAGCTGCAGAAGCTCTCCCGCCCGCTCCCCGCAGTTCTCCCGCGCTCCCAAGGCTCTGAGGTGGCCCCTCTCGGCGGCACCTCCTCCGATTCGGCGGGCCCGGCGGACCCCTGACTCCCCAGTTCTCTGCTGCGCAGCCGGCTATAAACATGAGTTATTCTCACTTTCAGGGCTGAGAAGAGGGGAAATAAAAAGCCAGGATTGATGGGATCTCAGACATAAAACCTGGCAGGGTAAATGCCTGCATTTGGGAAATTGTCTTTAATTAACAGTTTATCACCCCAAAGAGGGGCCCCACCCCACCCCCCATCCTTGGATGGCCTCATCTTGCAGTTCAGTCCTGGGGGCTGGGGGAGGGGGGGGGCGGAATGGTGAACAGCTCTCTTCTCTCAGAAAGGAAGATGTGTGGCTAGCGCGGTTGAACCCAGCCTGGCCTTGCTGTTCCCAGAGCCTGCGCCCCATAAATAACGAAATGTAAAGCCAGCGCCCCTGCGCCTGCCAGGCCTGGTCGCTGCGGGAGGCCGCGCGCGCGCGCACACGCACCGGAGCTGGCTTTCTTCTGTCCGTCTGTCCACTTCCCTGCCACTCCCTCCCCACCCCCACTTGCTTCCTTCCTTCCTCCCCCCTCTCCTTCCTCCTGTTTACCTCTGGGTCCTGGTGGTCTCTGTGCTGTGACATTACTTCTCTCCTGAAGGCCTTCTCTTTAGCACGCGCGCTCGCTCTCTGACTCCTGCTGCCGTAATTTCGGGAGACACAGCCCAAGGCTGCAAACCACCCCCAGCCCTCCCCCTCGGCACAGACCACCTGGGCCAGGTGGAGTCCAGCTGGGACGGCGAGTCCCGTGGACTGGGCTGGACAGCCAGAGAGAGGAGCCAGGACCCAGACACGCTTTATCCCAGAACGCTGGGGACCCGGCAACTACCCCTAAATTCTAGGTGTGGCCAAAAAACCCTCCCAAGCCCCCAGGGAGGGGAGTCTTATTCCCAGAATAGCAGCCACCCTTGACCAATCACCTTGAAGGCTGCAGGCCTCTTTCCTAACGGTCACATCCACCTTGCAGGTGAACTTTTATTCTAATACACCTTCTTTTAACTCACTAACAATGTGTTAATATGGACTACATGTTGGCATGGTAATATTAGGTTGGACAAGAATACATTCTTAAAAGTAATTTTACCTTTTCTTTTCACTTTTTTAAACATGGTTTCCAGAGGATTTTCTTTTTTTATTGTGGAAAAATAGATGTAACATAAAATTCACCATCTTAGCCATTTTTAAGTGTAGAATTCAGTAGAATTAATTACACTCCCTATGTTGTACAATCTCACCATGATCTATTTCCCAAATTTGTCATCAGCCCAAGCAGGGGCTCTGTACCCATTAAGCAAGAGCTCTTTCCTTCCCCTAGCCCCTCATAACTTCTCCTCTTTTTGCCTATTCTAGACACTGCACATAAATGGAATCATACAATATTTGTCCTAGGGGTCTGCTTTATTTTGCTCACACGGTGTTTTCAAGGTTCGTCCATGTGGTACCATGGATCAGTACTTCGTTCTTTTTTACAGCTAATATTCCGTTGTGTGGCTGTGCCACATTTTGCTTATCCCTTCATCTGTTGTTGGCTACTTGGGGTGATTCCACCTTTGGGCTATTGTGAATAATGTCTGACGCCCATTTTACAGACAGGGAAATTGAGGCTTTGAGAGGTAAAGAAATTTGCCCAAAGCCAAAATCTGTCCCATTCCAAGGCCCAACCTCTTCCCACAGGCCTGGTCCAAATGGACAGCGTGGGTAACCAGATTCAGCCAGGGGTCACCTCCTCTTTGGGGGCAGGCGGTCAAGCCCTATAGGACTGGGAGTCCTGGGCCTGACTGGAAAGGCTTCCCTGCAAGCCAAGCCCATGGGGCAGCCAGGAAGGGACTGGGAGCCCCGAGGCGGGTGCAGGGGGCAGCGGCTGCGCTCCCACACTCCCGGGTACTGCGACATCACACGTGCCCAGGCCGTGGCCTGCACAGAGCTATGTGCCCACTTGCCATTTCCCCAAGGGAGAAAGAGGCCTTCGACCCCAGGCTAGGAAGTACAATCATGCTCTCAGCACCCTCCAGCCGTGCCGCCTCCCGGTGTGGCTAGCCCCTCCAGTGACGCCCATAGTCACGGAGTCCCCACTGCAGCCAGGGAGAAGTCAGGCAGCAGAGAGCAGCATTATCCATCTTCACAGGTGTGGAAACTGAGGCACGAGGCGTGCCCACCCAGGGTGAGGCCTGCTGCCCGGAGCCCTGCTAGCTGGGGACGTGTCTTCCAGGGGAGGTGGCTCTGGGCTCCAAAGAGCTTGTCTCTGCAGTCAGAGTCCCAGGGAATGTGGCACTAGGAGCAACAGACGCAGGCATCGTCACCAAGCTGATGCCGCCATATTCAAAAGTCATCCGAAGAGTTTGAACTGGAAGAAGGGAAGAAGTTGGGGGAAGGAGTTTTGTAACTTGAAAAAGGAAGGTTTCTGGACTATTTTTCAATTTCAAAAATAATATAGTCAGTACAGAAAAGTTGGGAAACAAAATATACACAAATACACACGTGTACACTTCTACACACATGCACACACACAATTAAACACAATCTGTTTGCAGAGATAAAGACATAACATTTATCCATCTAGTATTATATAACATATCCATGGTATGTGCACTTTTTACTCTCTTTTTTCACTTGGCAATAGCTTGTGAACATTTTCCCATGACAAAATATTCTCCTGACAGATGTTTTATGAACTGCATATAGTCCAACAGATTAATGGACCACAATTCGTTCAAATAACCACCCATCAATAACCATCATGCCACTTCCTATTTTGTTATCTTTTCCATTTTTTTCATTATAACAATTATAGATGTTGATTAAGGAAATTTAATAATACACAAAGGTAGAACAAGGAGAAAATAAGCTGCTTCTTCCCAGCACCCAAATTCAGTAACTATAAGCCCTTAAATGGACTCCATACCCGATGTGCCCTGCGTGGCCTGTTTGCGTTGTTGGGGGGAGGTTTCTATGTCATCATAATGATTCTGTAATATACGATTTATAGACAGGCCTACGTTTGGTGGCTGTTGTTTTAATGTATCTTTTTTTTTTTCATTTCAGGCTAATGTTTAAATATTTGCCATTTCTCGTGGTATTGAATTTGTTTCTTTTGTGAGGACCCTATTTTAGAGAAAGATATTCTTTTCCCTTCTCAATTTAGGCTGTGTAACCTGAACAGTATTTTTTGAGGCGTTAACACAGCCTACCATAGATGGAAAACCAGGGTCAGAAAATTCTGGTGGATAGAGGTTTCGTGTTTGCGTTTTGTTGGTGTGTGTGTTCTGTGTGGGGGGCATTCTGCAAACAGGCTTGAGAGTGACAGGCAATGAAGCCGGGCTCCAATTATCCTCAGAAAACAAATCACTTCGTTGTCCAAAAGACGACAGCCACGGCCTTGTTCCCAATAGTGAGAAATGGAAACGAGCCCGTGTCCCTCAGGAAGGGAGTAGAGCCTGGGCAGCCTTCGGAAGGACACCTAGGTGGTCAAAAGACACCACAGAGCTCTGTTTAAGGTGGAAAGCCGCCCTCCGTGTTAGAAGCGGATAAAGCGCGTTGCAGAACAGTGTGCGCTGTGTAAGTGTGCGGGTCTGTGTGTCTGTCAGAGTGGGTGTGTGTGTATCTCAAAGAACGTTTAACTAAATACTAACAGCTGCTATCTCTGAGGGGAGTGGCGTTTTGGGTGATTTTCACTTTCTGTTTTATTTTTATTTCTCTGTGGATTAATCTTTTTTTTTTTTAAAGGAGGAATGAATTACAAATGGTGGAGGGGTGCAAAACAACGCCAATAAAAGTCATTCTGAGGTAGGAAAGAGGAAACCTTTGCCCTGCTCCCCCACCCAGCAGGGCCCGGGCTTGTGTGTTGCAGACTCGGACAGCCAGTGCAGCCCCACGCGGCAGAGCCTGAGCCTGTCGGAGGGCGAGGAGCAGCTGGACCGGCTGCAGCAGGTGGAGCTGGTCAGGACCACGCCCATGTCGCACTGGAAGGCCGGCACCGTGCAGGCCTGGCTGGAGGTGGTCATGGCCATGCCCATGTACGTCAAGGCCTGCGCCGAGAACGTCAAGAGCGGGAAGGTGAGGCCCCGCCCCCGCGCTGCCGCCCCGGAGGCGGGCCTGCTCCCTCCCGCCCACCCCCGGGGGCTCGGGGAGGGGGAGTCGAGAGGCCAGCCAACCCGGGTGCAGGGCCAGGGGCCGCTTCGCCCTTCGGAGTCTCAGCTTTCTCATCTTTAAATTGGGAACAGGGAGGCGGGATCGAGGAGAGGGTGCTTCGGGCCCCGGGGGAGCCCCGCCCCACCTCGTGGTGGCAGAAACGCGGCCAGTACCCGCTGGCGCCGTCTCCCGCCCCCGCCCCCGCCCCCGCCCGGCGCTCAGTCCCCGCCTTCCCCGGGAGCAGGTGCTGCTGAGCCTGAGCGACGAGGACCTGGAGCTGGGCCTGGGCGTGTGCAGCTCCCTGCACCGGCGCAAGCTGCGGCTGGCCATCGAGGACTACCGCGAGGCCGAGGCGGGCGGCAGGTGAGCCGGCGCCCCCGCCCCCCGCCGGGCGGGGCCCCAGGACCAGGGAGAGGCCCCCCGAGGCCTCCGCCTCACACAGGCCAGCTGAGCCAGGTGGGGGGGGGCCACAGAAGGGTCCCGGGATGCGGCTGGCCCGGCCCCCCCCCCCAATCTGGGCCAGGCCTGTGCGCAGACAGAAGGACACAGGGAAGAAGCTGGGGCCCAAATGCCCTAGGACGCCCCAGTGCGGAAGTCAGGAGAGCCGCAGGCACCGCAGGGACTCTTCCACCTCAGCGGGGCCCCCTGAGAGCTGAGCCAAAACGCCTGCTCCACCTCCCGCCATTCCAGGGTGAGGAAGGACAGCCCAAGGCAGCGAGACGCAGAAGGGGGCAGGGAAGATGAAATGGGCGCAGAAGCGCTTGTGGCAACCTCTCCCACAAGCGGAGTGGGCTGGGGGCGTCTCTGGCCAGCGGCACCTGGGAATGGCCAGGAACGCCCTCCCCCGGGGGGTGTCATCCCCAGAGCCTGCCCTGCCCCACCGCGCACACACCCACCCCGTGCCCACCTCCTGCCGGCCTCTCTCTTGACTTTCGTGAGCCAGAACTTGTTGGGGGGCCCCTTGTTCACCAAACAACTCCAGGGAAATGGGAAAGAAGTGACACCCCACCCCTCCCTCTAGGAGTGGGGGGGGAAACAGCTTTGTAAATCTGACACTTTCTGTTTTGCATAATTACCTCCTTCACTGGTTTCCCCATCATTTTTGTGCAGTTAATTAATCAAACCTGGTGGTGTGTGCTATTATTTGCAGAACCAGCTTTGTGGATTAAGAAAAAAAGAGGAATGGGGTAGGGTTTGGAAGCAGGAAAACCAAATCTGTGCGTCAGGGATCCCAGCGTGGCAGGGGAGAATAAGACGAGCCCGGACACTTAGGGAGCAGCTGAAAGCCGGCAGAGCAGGCCCGTGCCTCAGCAAGCCAGGGCCTGCCGTGCTCGGGAAGGGGGGGAGTGGAGTGGGGGTGCAGCAAGACAGAGCTCACACACACACACGCACACACCCGCTGGGCTTCCCTCCGGAGGGCCCCGCAAGCACCGCACACTCATCGCGCACCTCTTATCGTAACCAGTTCTTCCCTCCCAAGCCCCCCCACACCCTCTCTGTCTAGCCACCCAGGCTGGAAACCCCTCCAGGCCCCTCACCCCACGCCGGTCGGGTCGGGAAGTACTGCCTGTGTTCACTGGACAGGGTGGGCTGCCGGCTTCTCCTCTCAAAACTGCAAAGAGTAGGGGGCACTTCTCCCCCAAACCTGGCTGACCCCGAGACCTCCAGGAAAGCAGATTTGATGGTGTCTCACGAGGAGGAGATTCAAAAGAGCAGCTGGTTTTGAGCGGGTTTGGAAAAGTCACAAGAGCTCTAAGCACTTTTTCCAAGGATGGTGGCGCCCCGACATTGGACCACGGCTTCCTGGAGGCGACAGGGCCTTAGCTTGAGGGTTCCACTCCCCGTGTACATCTGGCCTCTCTAACTTGTGAGGTGGCCTCGTCCTTTCTGGGACTCAGTTTCTCCTCCTGTAAAGTGAAGGGGTGTATATTAGGACAGCAGTTCTTAATCTTTGGGGGGGGGGATCACGTCCACTTTGAGTTTTAAATAAAACCCCTTTTGACACTTTCACCAGAATAAATGTACAAAACTTCACAATTTTGCGTTCTGGGACACTTGGGCCCACCCATGGAGCTTTTTGGGATCCAAAGACACCAGGGTCAGAGCCCATGCCCCAGGCCAACCATGACCTCCTGGGTGGCCTTTGGTGAAATCGGCGACGCTACTGCTATTATTTACAGAACACTCAGATCACCCCAGAGCCTGAGCTAGAGGTTTCACGTCCTCTAACTCTTCTAGTCCTTACAGCTCCACGGACCAAGCATGAGTCTCCCCATTTTACAGATGAGGAAAGTGAGGCATGGAAGTGCAAGCCTGCAGAGCTACGGCTGACAAAGCCAGGATGTTGACCCAACAAAATCTAAATTCGGGACCCATTCTTAGATTTTGAGATCTAATCTGGCCCCAGTTTAGAGAGGGGACAAAGTTTGTAAAGTGTCTGAGTTACTTTGAAAGTCGTGCCATTCAGAGTAACTCATGACTTGGGCTCTTCCCAGAGCTCAGACGGACAGCTGGGGAAGTGCTGCCAAGCTCAGGCCCCCCGGGGACCGCTCTATTGAAAAGAGGATGGAGGAGAGGCCGGGCGCAGCGGGGCAGTGCTGCTCATAAACGGGCCTCTCCCAGGCAGGTTACGCGAGGGGCCCCTCACTGCCCTCCACCCAAACCTCGGGGCACCGCTGATTGGCTGAGCAAACGCTTTCTCCAAGCGGGCCAGGAGGTTCTGGGCTCCATCACTCACAACCCTGGGCCTCCAGCGTCTGCCTTAGGGGCCGTGACTGCTGACGCCTGCCAGGGCGAGGGAGCAGTGAGGGCCACGGCCTGGGAAGGGTCCCTCTGAAACGACGAGGATGGAGCGGCCCTAGAGCGGCTGGGACATTTCTTCCCTAGAAGGGAGCTTGTCTTGGGCCAGAAGAACTCATCCAGGGCCACCACCGGGTGAACTATGGAGGATGCCCTGCTCCATCATTCGTTCATTCGGCTGTAAAACAATTGCCTGTTGCATCAGCTCTGATCCAGCTGGGCTTCCGGGCATCTGGATAAGCCACACCCAACCGGCCTCCGGGGGAGAAGGTCTCGTGAGGCCCAGCTGGCCAAAGGAGCAGCGGCTAGCCACAGCATGACAGATGCAGGGACAGGGCTCCCTGCAGGCTGTGGGCACAGAGCAGGGCCCCTGGCCCCACACGAGGGTTCTGGAAGCCTTCCAGGGAGCGGCTACCTCAGCAGAGTCTTTTTTTTTTTTAGCATTGAAATCTTTTATTTATTTTTTTAAAGTTTAATGTGTTTTTTTAAACTGTACATTTTTGAAGATACATAGACCACAAAAAATGTTACATTAAAAAATATAAGAGGTTCCCATTAACCCCACCCCCCACCCCTCCTCTCCATCAACACCTCTTTCATTATTGTGGCACGTTCATTGCATTCGGTGAATATATTTTGGAGCAGAGTCTTGTAGGAGCTTCCCAGGTGAAAAGGGTAGGCAGGTGGGGTGGAGAAGAGGCCTGGAGACAAGGAGGCTCTGGCCCTGGGGACAGGCCCCAGTGGCTCTGGGTGGGCCGAGTGGCTGGGGGCACGCCTCCCTCCCAGCTCCACTCACGGGCGCCTGTGGGCCTTAGACGCAAGCTCCCTGCCAGCCCGGCCCTGTCCTGAGGGAGCTTATCTGCTAGTGGAGGGGAGGACAGAGGCAAATGAATAGAGTTTTAAACATGTAATGTGATTATGCTTTGAAGGAAAGAGAGAGCAGCAGGCTGGGGAGAGCAGGTTTAGAGGTGGAGTGAGGCAGGACCTCTGCCAGCTGAGAGCTGAGACCTGAGACCTGAGAGAGGAGCTGGAGGGAGCCACAAGGTAGGGCTGGAAGGAGACAGGCCAGGGAGCCAGGGAGAGCCAGGCGGGCTCGGTGCATTCTGGGAAGCACCTGCGCGGGGCGGGTGGTGCAAGGGCCCAAGCAGGAGGTACCTCAGAGGCCACTAAAAGGACGGGAGTGACACGATCTGATTTATGTTTCAGAGACCATCTGGCGGCGGATTATGGATTAGAACTGGGCGAGGGTGGGGACGCGCCCGCGGTGGCCATCTGGAGGCAGTTGCAGAAATCCGTGCGGCGTCGGGAGGGCAGGGGTTCAAGCCGGGGAAAGAAGAGGAGAGGCTGCGGAATGCACTGGTAGCTGAACCTACCGGGCCGGCGGATGGATGGGATGGGGTGGGGGAGGGAGAGGAAGGCCCCTGAGGACTCAGGTTTCAGGTGGGGTCTGGGTGGGTGGGAGGGGTGGGGAAGGGATTCATCTGGAAGCCGCTGAATTGAGAGATGCCTGGTGCAGCCACGAAGGCAGGGAAGGGAGATGGGGGTTTGTGGGTGATATCGCCGAGAGCAGGGAGCAGAGCACGGGGGGAAGAAAGGAAGGGCTTCCTCAGGCAGATGTGTCGGTCTCCGGCCAGCAGCTCAGACTGCACAGGAGGATGCTCAGTAGGTGTTTGTAGAAGGAAGGAAGGACGAAAGCTGCCTGGGGTCAGGAGGGTGGCACGAGCAGCTCACGCTGGCTGCCGTCTCAGGGAAGGGAGACAGGCTAGAAGGCATGACCCGAGGACAGATGTTGGCATCCGGTGAGCATGGAGGCAGGAAAGGAGGAGGCTGGGTGTCCGGGTGTGTGGCTTGGGTGACCTGCAGGGCCATTCCCAGAGGAGGTTGCTGGAGAGGCAGCCTCCCCCCCTTCTCACAGCCTCCATTCCCCCGGGGGCTGGGAACAGGTGAGGGGGTGCTGCTTCTACCTGGAGAGCAGGACGGCATCACTCTGCCAGCCTGCCACTTCCTCTTTCACTTAATGATCCCTTTGTGGTCCCCTGCGGCTCCCACTTAGACAAAGCAGCTCCCCTACCTGGCTGCGCCTCCAAAAGTCCCTGGGCAGGTGGGAAGCAGGCGCCCCTCATTCCTTCTGTGAGGCTGCCACCATGTGGCGAATGGCAGAATTGCAGCTGGTGGGCCACCCTGGCCATGAGCATCCTCCGGGGGCTGACAGGCATTTTTCACACTTTCAACCGCTTGGAAAGTACCTGTTGCACACCCATTACATATGGCACTGGGATACGTTCTGTGTGCATCACATAAAGGTCCAAAATACAGCGGTGAGGTGGGAAGAGACAAGGCTTGGAAAAAGCAAATCGTCGACTCCCAAACGTGCCTGCAATGCGACACTGAGCCACGTCTCAGCCTTGTGGTCTGTAGAGCGAGGGGAGCGGCGCCAGCCTCACGCAGAGCTTCTGAGGTCGACATGAGCAAGTGGCCCGAGAGCGATTACCGTCACTTCTAGTGATGTTCTCCAAATAGGGAAGCTGAACCACGGCGTGTGTGTGTGTGTGTGTGTGTGTGTGTGTGAGCCCAGGAGGGGTGTGCCAGCCAAGCGAGCTGGGCCAAGGTGTGCTGGGTTTGGGAATTCTGTTGCAGCCCTGTGGAAGTGGGGGGTCAGGGGCAGGGGGTCCCCAGAGGTGCCGCTTCCTGCTGCCTCTGCCCCTCTGCTCCGTCACTGTCCCTTGCACTTTTGAATGGAGGTGGCCTCACTCTCTTCTGCCCCTGTTTGTTGCTCTGCTGATCCTTCTCCGCTGTTCCGGTCTCCCTCTGTGCCTCCGTCTGCCTGCCTGTGTCTTCTCTACCTCTCCCCGTCTCCGCTCTTTCTCTTTCCTCCCCTCTCCCTCTCTTTCACTCCACCTCTGCTCCTCTCTTCTCTGGTTTTCTTGGCCTCTCCATCGCTCTCCTTCTCCCTGCCTCTGCCCATCCCTGGCCCCATCTCCCAGGCCCCTGGGTTTCTTCGCTTGCCCCAGCCACGCCTCTCTCTGGCTGTGTCTCCCCACACCAGCCTGTCCAAAGCCGCCGACCTGGACCATCACTGGGTGGCCAAGGCCTGGCTGAACGACATCGGCCTGTCCCAGTACTCCCAGGCCTTCCAAAACCACCTGGTAGACGGGCGGATGCTGAACTCCCTGATGAAGCGGGACCTGGAGAAGCACCTGAACGTGTCGAAAAAGTTCCACCAGGTCAGCATCCTGCTGGGGATCGAGCTGCTGTACCAAGTGAACTTCAGCAGGGAGGTGAGGACCGGCCGCCCTGCCCCTGCGGCACCCACTATCCATTCATCTGTCCATCTCTCCCTCCATCCCCCCAAAACTCGCTTCTTGGGCCTGGGCCAGGCCCTGTGACCTGGGCAAGAAGACGGCTGTGCTCGCCGCCTATCCAGGAGAGCCACAGAGAAGCAGTGGTGACAGCCCCCCAGTGGGGAGCCCCAGGGCTTTGCGAAAACCCAGAAAAGAGGCCTTCCCAGGATTAGCAGCAGCTGCACCGCGGCCTCGGGGAGGGGCAGTGACCCAGCAGAGGCAGCTGCACGGAGATCAGCAGAGGGGCTGAGGTCTGGGTGGTGGGGGTCTTGGGTTCGAGGGGGGAGGTCGTGGAAGGCGATGCTGAGAAGACAGACACGGGCCCGTGGACCGTGTCAAGGAGGTGGCCGCCGAGTGCCCGATGATGCCGAGCTCGGCCCAGCTGGGGAGCGCAGGGCGCCTGCGTTGGCACCCCCCCAGGGCCTACCCCGCACACATCCCCAGAGTCCCCGAGGGAGGGGTGCAGGGCCTTGGGTAGAAGGAGGGGCCACGACATGGCCCCTGGCCTCTGGGAGCCCCAGGCTGGCCAAGGAGACAGATGTGAAAGCAGATCGTGGCAGAACCGTGTGGAAAAGGGCACGGCCGTGGCCACTCCTGCCCAGCGCACAGTGGAAAAGTCTGTAGGGCAGGGGCCTGATGCAGGGCGGGAGCCTGGTGCAGGGCAGGGACCTGGTTGGCGCAGGGAGGGGGCCTGGTGTGGGGGAACGGGCCTGGCGCAGGGAGGGGGCCTGGTGCGGGGCGGGGGCTTGGTGCAGGCCAGGGGCCTGGTGCAGGGCGGGGGCCTGGCGTGGGGGAACGGGCCTGGTGCAGGGCAGGGGCCTGGTACAGGCCAGGGGCCTGGTGGAGGGCGGGGGCCTGGCGTGGGGGAACGGGCCTGGCGCAGGGAGGGGGCCTGGTGCGGGGTTGGGGCCTGGTGCGGGGCGGGGGCCTGGCGCAGAGCGGGGGCCTGGTGCAGGCAGGGGGGAACTGGCGCAGGCAGGGGCCTGGCGCAGAGCAGGGGCCTGGTGCAGCGTCTGTCCACCTCAGACCCCGAGTGCACCACAGGGAGGGCTGCAGGCTGATGCCAGGTGACATCCCCCACCCCCAGAGGCTGGGCAGCCTCCGGGAAACCCGCCCTCGTGGGTCCTCTCAACACAGCCATTGAGCACCTCCTCCGTGCCAGGCCAGCTGGGGGCAGGGGATGCCATGGGCACGGGGAGACGGCGCGAGGGGATCCCACCCTCCCAGACACGGGCGTCCGCCTCCAGGCCCCCTCTGCCCCAGGGAGCGGTGGCTTCTCTGCTTTTCCCAGGATAAAGAGCCAGCCACGGAGTGACGTGGCCAGAGCGGACGCCTCTAGCGCTGGCTCCCTGAGGAACCTGCCCGCACCAGCCACCCTCATTCCGCACGTGGCCTCAGTGTGCTCTCTTGTCCCCCCGACTTACCCACCATCTCCCCTCCAGGCCCTCCAGGAGCGCCGAGCCCGCTGCGAGACGCAGAACGTTGACCCCGTGGTCTGGACCAACCAGCGGGTGCTCAAGTGGGTGCGGGACATTGACCTGAAGGTGAGGGCTGACGGCGGGCTGTGCAAAGCACGTGCAAGTGTGTGCGCGAACCAGCGTCCTCCTCTGTGCGGACTGTGGGGCGCCGTCGCCCAGGCCTGGCGAGCACACCCTGCCTCCTGGCCCCGCGCAGCAGGAGCCCGAGGAACGATGCCCTTCCCAGGGTGGGGTGGTGGCGCTGAGCCATCTTCATCCCCGCAAGCACCTGCGGGGTTGAGAGCCAGGCCCATCTTTTCATTCAACAAATATTTGGGGGCTGCCTGCTGGGACTGGGGATGTGCCCCTGACTAGTTTTGGTCCCTGCCCTCCTGGCCCAAAAAAGTGAGTAGGAATGGGGGTTCCTCCTCAGAATTAGATTAATTGGCCCTTAGGCATATCCCCCTCAGATATGGTGGCCCTCTCAGCCTCACCAGGTGGTCCTTTCTGGCTCACTGGGTGGTCCTCTGTGGCTCACTGGGGGGTCCTCTCCGCCTCACCGGGTGGCCCTCTCTGGCTCACCGGGTGGTCCTCTCGGGCACACCAGGTGGCCCTCTCAGGCTAACAGGGAAACCCTCTCGTACAACAAGGCTGTGCCTCTGTTCTCAGGAGTACGCAGACAACCTGACCAACAGTGGCGTCCATGGTGCCGTGCTGGTGCTGGAACCCACGTTCAACGCTGAGGCCATGGCCACAGCCCTGGGCATCCCTAGCGGGAAGCACATACTTCGGAGACACCTGGCAGAAGAGATGAGTGCCATCTTCCCCCCAGCCAAGTGAGTGTTGGCTGTTGGAGTGCTGGATCAAGCACGCGGCTTGGGAAGCAAATTATCCCGGCTTTCCATCCTGGCTCTATCACGTGCTATATCTCCTTTGTTCCTTGCAACAAAGTGGACCCCTTTTACAGGTCAGAAAACTGAGGCCCAGAGAAGCAAGTGCTTTAGCCTGAAGGTCATAAGATAGAAAGAGGTAGAGGAGCAGTCAGAGCCTGAATAAAGTGAGTGGTTGAATCTGAAACACAGGGGCATTTGGAGAAGGGAGCGTGAGCAGCCTGTGTGAGGCAAAGCCAGTAAGGGTGGGCTTTGAGACGGGGAGGATTTGCATTGGCGTCAAAGGTTGAGGTGGCCATTGCAGGCAGGAATCATGTGGAGACCAAGGTTCAAAGCCAGGGGTGGGTGTATTAATGGTATTTATGGGCCAGGTGTGCAGACCATGTCAACCCATCACCCCACCTGAGAAGTTATCACAGAGTGAGCCACCCGGAGGATCAACAAGGCCTCCTTGTTTAATTCTCTTCTTAAAATGGCTGCATTTAGGGTTACATGACCATTTATTAATACGTACTTGCTGTGTGCGTTATCTAATTTCATCCTCCTGACATTGCCAAGAGATCAGTATTACAATCCCACCTTTATAGATGGAGAAGTTTTGGGAAACGGACTTTGGCCCAGTGGTTAGGGCATCTGTCTACCATATGGGAGGTCCGCGGTTCAAGCCCTGGGCCTCCTTGACCCGTGTGGAGCTGGCCATGCGCAGTGCTGATGTGCGCAAGGAGTGCCGTGCCACGCAAGGGTGTCCCCCGCGTGGGGGAGCCCCACGCGCAAGGAGTGCGCCCGTGAGGAGAGCCGCCCAGCGTGAAAAGAAAGAGCAGCCTGCCCAGAAATGGTGCCGCCCACACTTCCCGTGCCGCTGACGACAACAGAAGCGGACAAAGAAACAAGACGCAGCAAATAGACACCAAGAACAGACAACCAGGGGAGGGGGGGAAATTAAATAAATAAATAAATCTTTAAAAAAAAAAAAAAATAGATGGAGAAGTTTGTTCAAAGAGGCCGAGGCATATGACCTAGTTCACACAGCCAGGAAGAGGCAGAACCCAGGTTTGTCCTTTTTTATATTAACATAATGTCTTACATTGACTGAGTTTTGTATGTTGAGTCAACTTTGCATTCCTGGGATCTCACTTGGTCATGGTATATAAACCCGTTTATATGTTACTGGATTAGGTTTCCTAGTATTTTGTTGAGAATTTTTGTGCTTATATTTATAACCTGTAGTTTTCTTTTCTTGTGATGTCTTTGTCTGGTTTTGGCAGTAGAGTAATATTGACCTCATAGAATGAGTTAGGAAGTGCTGTCCTATTTTGGGGGAGAGATGTGAAGGATTCATACTAATTCTTCTTCGAACATTTGGTAGAATTCACCAGTGAAGCTTTCTGATCCTGAGCTTTCCTTCGTGGGAAGTTCTTTGATTACTAATCCAATCTCTTTGCTTGTTATAATCTATTCAGATTTCCTACTTCTCGAGTCATTTTTGGTAATTTTCATATTTCTAGAAAGTTTTCCATTTAATCAAAGTTAGCTAATTTTGTTGATACACAGTCGTTCATAGTAATCCTTTATAATTTCTTTTCTTCTATAAGGTAGGTAGTACTAGCCTGTCTTTCATTTCTGCTTTTGGTAATTTGAGTCTTTGTTCTTCGTGTGTCTGTGTGTGATCTTTCTTTTTCTTTATTAGACAAGTTTGGGTTTATAGAACAATCATGCATAAAATACAGGATTACCATACAATGCCCCATCATGAACAACTTGTATTGTTGTAGAACATTTATTATGATTGATGATAGCACATTTTAATAATTGTACTATTAAAGTCCATGGTTTTAACTTAGGGCTCACTGTTTGTGTAATGTAGTTTCATGGATATTTTTAAAATTTTTATTCTGTTGCCATACATATAATCTAACATTTCCTCCTTTAATTATATTCATATATATATATATTTCAGTGCTGTTAATTGCTTTCAAAATATTGGTATGTCATTGTGGTTTTTATTCACATTTCCCTGATGGCTAATGATGTTGAGCATTTTTTCATGTGCTTTCTGTCTATTTATATATCTTCTTTGGAGAGATGTCTATTCACATCCTTTGCCCATTTTTAAATTGGGTTCTTTTTGTTGTTAAGTTTAAGAATTTATTTATATATTCTGGATATTAAATCTATATCGGATATGTAGTTTCCAAATATTTTCTCCCATTATGTAGGTTGACATTTTACTTTCATGATGAAGTCCTGTGAGGTACACAAGTTTTTAATTTTGATGAGGTTCCATTTATCTATTTTTCTTTTGTTACTTGTACTTCAGGTGTAAAGTCTAAGAAACCATTGCCCAGCAAGGACCTGAAGCTGCTACATTTTTAGGAGTTTGATAGTTCTAGCTCTTATATTTAGGTCTTTGATCCATTTTGAGTTGGTTTTTGTATATGGTGTGAGGCAGAGGTCTTCCTTCTTTTTTTTGCAAACAGAGATCCAGTTTACCCAGCACCATTTGTTGAAGGGACTATTCTTTCCTAACAGAGTGACCTTTGCTATCTTGTCAAAAATCAGTTTGCCATAAATGTAAAGGTTGGTTTCTGGGTTCTCAGCTCTATTTCCTTGGTCTATATGTCTGTCCTTGTGCAAATACCAAGCTGTTTTTATTAGTGTGGCTTTTAAGATCAACAGGTATGAGTCCTCCAACTTCATTCTTGTTTCTTAAGATGGTTTTAGCTGTTCAGGGCCTTTTACATTTCCATATAAATTTGATGATTGGCTTTTCTATTTCTGAAAAGGAGGTTGCTAGAATTTTATTTGGGATTGCATTGAATCTGTAAATTGCTTTAGGTAGTATTGACACCTTAACAATATTTTAGTCTTCCAATCCATGAACACAGGATGTCCTTCCATTTATTTAGATCTTCTTTGATTTCTTTTAACAGTGTGTTTTAGTTTTCTGTGTACAAGTCCTTTACATCCTTGGTTAGATTTATTCCTAGATATTTGATTCTTTCAGTTGCTATTGTGAAAGGAATTTTTTCTTGATTTCTTCTTCTGATTGGTCATTGCTTACTTATAGAAACACTACTGATTTTGGGGTGTTGCTCTTGTACCCTGCCACTTTCCTGAATTCATTTATTAGCTCCAGTAACTTTGTTATGGATTCTTCAGGATTTTCTGCATATAGGTGCACATCATCTGCAGGAAAATTTTACTTCCTCCTTTCCAAAGTGGATGCCTTTTGTTTCTTTTTCTTACCTAATCGCTCTGACAAGAACTTCCAGTACAATGTTGAGTAACAGTGGACATCCCATTCTTGCCCTGTTCCTGATCCTAGAGGGAAAGCTTTTAGACTTTAACCATTAAATAGGATATTAGCTGAGACATTTTCACATATGCCCCTTATCATGTCGAGGAAATTTCCTTCTATTCCTAGCATTCTAAGTGTTTTTTTAAATCAAGATAAGTGCTACATTTTGTCAAGTGCCTTTTCTGCATCAACTGAGATGATCATGTGGTGTTTTTTTCCCTTTTATTCTGTTAATACAGTGTATTACATTCATTTATTTTCTTGTGTTGAGCCTCCCTTGCATGTTAGGGATAAGTCCCACTTGATCATGGCATGTAATTCTCTTAATAAGCTGTTGTTCTGTATTTTGTTGAGGATTTTTGCATCTATATTTGTAAGAGCTATTGGTCTATTGTTTTCTTGTGGTATCTGACTTTTGGTATGAGGATGATGTTGACCTCAGAGAATGACTTAGGAAGTATTCCCTCCTCTTCAATTTTTGGAACAGTTTGAGCAGAATCGGAGTTAAGTCTTCTGGTAATGTTTGGTAGAATTCCCCTGTGAAGCCATCTGGTCCTTGGCTTTTCTTTGTTGGGAGGTTTTTGATTACTGATTCAATTTCTTTACTAGTAATTGATTGTTGAGATCTTTTATTTCTTCTTTTTTTTTTAAAGATTTATTTATTTATTTAATTCCTGCCTCCCCCCCCCCCCCCCACCGCGGTTGTCTCTTCTCTGTGTCTATTTGCTGCGTCTTGTTTCTTTGTCCACTTCTGTTGTCATCAGCGGCACGGGAAGTGTGGATGGCACCATTCCTGGGCAGGCTGCACTTTTCTTTCCCTCTGGGCGGCTCTCCTTACGGGTGCACTCCTGCGCGTGGGGCTCCCCTACGCAGGGGACACCCCTGCGTGGTGCGGCACTCCTTGCGCGCATCAGCACTGCGCATGGGCCAGCTCCACACGGGTCAAGGAGGCCCGGGGTTTGAACCGCGGACCTCCCATGTGGGAGACGGATGCCCTAACCACTGGGTCAAGTCCGTTTCCCTTCTATTTCTTCTTCAATCAATGTAGGTAGTTGGTATGTTTCTAGGAATCTGTCCATTTCATCTAGGTTATCTAATTTATTAGCATCCAGTTGTTCATAGTATCCTCTTACAGTTTTTTTTTTTATGTCAGAAGGGTCAGTAGTAATGTCCCCCTTTTCATTTCTAATTTTCACTATTTATATTTTCTATTTTTTTCTAAGTCTAGCTAAAGGTTTGTCAATTTTATTGATATTTTCAATTTTTGGTTTTGTTTATTTTTGTTGTGTTTTGTTGTGTTTTCTATTTCATTTATCTCTGCTCTAATCTTTGTTATTTCCTTCCATCTGCTCACTTTGATTTTAGTTTGCTCTCCTTTCTAGTTCTTCCAGTTTTGAGGTTATATCTTAGATCTGAAGTTGTCTTCTTTTTAAATGTAAACATTTAGAGCTATAAATTTCCCTCTCGACACTGCTTTTACTGCATCTAATAAGTTTTGCTATATTGTATTTTCGAAGTATTTCTTAATTTTCCTTCTGATTTTCATGGTTGTTTGAGTATGTTGTTTAATTTCCACGTATCTGTGAATTTTCCAATTCTCTTTCTGTTACTGATTTCTACTTTCATTCGTTGTGGTCAGAGAATATACACTGTAGTGTTCTAAATTTTTAAAACTTTATTGAGACTTGTTTTGTGACCCAATATATGGTCTACCTAAAGAATGATCCATGTACACTTGAGAAGAATGTGTGTTCTGCTTTTGTTGGGTGTTCTATATATGTCTATTAGGTCTAGTTAGTTTAGGGTATCAATCTTGTGCTTCCTCATAGATCTTCTGACTAGATACTCTGTTATTGAGAATGGTTATGTTAAAATCTTCTATTATTAATATAAACTGCCAATTTCTCCCTTTAAATCTGAGTATTTGCTTCATATAGTTTGGAACTTGGTGGTTAGGTGCATATATATTTATAACTGTTACATCTTCCTATTGAATTGGCCTCTTTATCAGTGTATAATGATCATCTTTGTCCCTTGTAACTTTTTAAATTAAAGTCTATTTTATCTGATATTAGTATAGCCACCCCAGGTCTCTTTTGTTAAAAACTTACTTGCTATACTTTTTTCCCATACTTTCACCATCAACCTATTTGTATCTTTGAATTTAAGGTGTCTTAAATTCTTTCAGACAGCATAGAGTTAGGTCATGCTTTTTATCCATTCTGCCAATATCTGCCTTTTGTTTGTTGTGGTTTTTTTAAAGACTTATTTTTATTTATTTCTCTCCCCTTCCCCCCGCCCCCATTTGTCTGTTCTCTGTGTCCATTTGCTGCAAGTTCTTCTTTGTCCGCTTCTGTTGTTGTCAGCGGCACAGAAACCTGTGTTTCTTTTTTTTTTGTTGCATCATCTTGTTGTGTCAGCTCTCTGTGTGTGCGGCACCATTCCTGGGCAGGCTGCACTTTCTTTCGTGTCGGGCGGCTCTCCTTATGGGGCACACTCTTTGCGCGTGGGGCTCCCCTACGCAGGGGACACCCCTGCGTGACACAGCACTCCTTGCACACATCAGCACTGCTCATGGGCCAGCTCCACACAGTCAAGGAGGCCTGGGGTTTGAACCATGGACCTCCCATGTGGCAGACAGATGCCCTATCCTCTGGGCCAAGTCCACTTCCCTCATTACTTTTTATACATTTGCATTTTAGCACCTATAGGAAGGAAGAAGTGGAGTTACTTCCAAACAATGTACTACAATAACACTAGGATTTATAATTACCCAAATCGTTACATTTACTGCCAATCTTAATTTGTTTATGCCTCTATAAACCACTGTCTAGTATCCTTGCCTTTCAGTCTGAAGAAATCCCTTTAGCATTGCTTGTAGGGCAGGTCGAGTTGTGATTAATTCCCTCAGTTTTTGTTTATATGAGAATGTCTTAATTTCTCCCTCATTTTTGAAAGAGAGTCTCACTGGACATAAAATTCTTGGTTGGCAGTTGTTTTCTTTCAGTACTTTAAGTGTTTGCCACCATGGTTTCTGATGTGAAATTGGCACTCAATATAATTGGAACTCCCTTGTATGTAACACATTGATTTTTCTCTTGCAGCTTTTAAAACTCTTTCTTTGTCTGTTGCATTTGATAGTATGATCAATATATGATGGGTATATCTTCATGTTTATCCTGTTTGGTGTTCTCTGAGCTTCTTAGAACTGCATATTTACGTCTTTTGCTAAGTTTGGGAAGTTCTCTGTCATTATTTCTTTGACTATTCCTTCTGTCCCTTTCTCTGTTTCTTCTCCTTCTGGGACTTCCACAATGGGTGTATTGGTGTGCTTGATGGTGTCCCATAGCTGCCTCAGGCTGTTTTAGCTTTTTTTTTTTCTTTTTTCTTTTTTTATTGACTTTGTAATAATATTACATTAAAAATATATATGTGAGGTCCCATTCAACCCCACCCCCCCCACCCCCCCTCTTCCCCCCCCAACAACACTCGTTCCCATCATCATGACACATCCATTGGATTTGGTAAGTACATCTTTGGGCACCTCTGCACCTCATAGACAATGGTTCACATCATGGCCTATACTCTCCTCCATTCCATCCAGTGGGCCCTGTGAGGATTTACAATGTCCGGTGATTACCTCTGAAGCACCATCCAGGGCAGCTCCATGTCCCAAAGACGCCTCCACCTCTCATCTCTTCCTGCCTTTCCCCATACCCATCGTCCACCATGTCCACTTTTCCCAATCCAATGCCACCTCTTCTATGTGGACATTGGATTGGTTGTGTCCATTGCACCTCTATGTCAAGAGGAGGCTCAGATTCCACATGGATGCTGGATGCAATCCTCCCATTTTCAGTTGTAATCACTCTAGGCTCCATGGTGTGGTGGTTGTCCTTCTTCAACTCCATCTTAGCTGAGTGTGGTAAGTCCAATAGATCAGATTGTAGGTGCTGGAGTCTGTTGAGGCTCAGGACCTGGCTATCACATTGTAAGTCCAGAGATTCAAATCCCCTAAATATATCTTAAACCCCAACATTAACTGCACCTCCAGCACATTAGCATGAAAGTCTTATGAAGGGAGATCCCATCTGAGTCCAGATTCATCACACATAAACACCATTTCCAAAGAGGGGCCATCTGCCCTGGTAGTTAACCCCATCGGCCATGACCATAACTCCCATGGGTCTCTTTAGCCCTCAAAGGAACCAATATCTGGGGGTTGTGTCTGCTTTATCTGTCTCTCTGACTCTGCTCAGTTGTGCATGAGGGCAATCCTTCTGCCAGCCTCCAGACTCTTTTTTAGAAACTCGTAGCCATATAAACTCATTTCTCCTTTTCATTTCCCCCTTACTTTAGGTCAAACAGCATTTTAAAGTCATGGTATTTTATGTAGACGTGGATATTCTGCTGATCCGCATTGAACCTTCCGTATAAGGTCATTTTCCAGTTGCATCATCAGTTGGTAGTTGATAGTGGTCCCTCGTTGCCAGGGAGGCTCATCCCCGGGTGTCATGTCCCACGCTGGGGGGAAGGCATTGCATTTACATGCTGAGTTTGGCTTCGAGACCGGCCACATTTGAGTAACATGAAGGCTGACAGGAGGAAATTCCCAGGCACAATGTTGCTCTAGGCCTTGTTCTTATTTTAGGTTTATCAGCTCACAAGCATAGTCATTAGCATCAGGGGCTCACTGTTGAACCCTCACTCCCTCCCGGTCCCCGCCACTGTACCTGGGAGACTGTTGCTGCTCCCCTAGGGACCACGACAGAGCACCACTGGCCAGGAACCCAGTACCCCCCCTGCTGTGGTTTTTAATTGTTGCCACTATGAGTATATCCAAATATTACCATGCACCCTGGACATATGTTCTGTACAGCTCCCTGTCAGCCATATATCACCTGTCATTGGTATCCCATACCAGTATCCCTCCATTGCCATTGTTGAAACACTCTGTGATCCAGAACTCCCCGAAATTTGAAGCCCAATATAATGTCATGGTCCCTTACTAGGGAATGGCATATAGCGATGGGTTTGAAGGATAGATAAAGAACTTGGATAAAGTTAGATAAAGAACTTAGATAAAGAATGTTGACTTGAAAAAATTCCACATCCTATCTTTTTCTTTTTTTTTTTTTTTTTCCCCCCCTAATTTTTCAGCTTTTCTTCACAGGAGTCCTAGACCACAGCAATGTATATATATAATATACAGCACTCCCACACATCCACCAGAAAACCTTTTCCCTTCCACAGTGATACTCTTACGCCCTATTCATATCATATTTACTTAAAGTGATGTACAGAGTCTGAGACATTAGCTTTCTAACAAGGTAACATCTGTGCTTACATTATGGTGCATACTTTAGGATACACAGTTCTTTACATTTTTAGTTATCCTATGTTTTACATTATGGTTTACATTATCAGTCTGTCATCTCCTATATGTTATGGTGTAATATTACATGTTTTATATCCATCCTTGTGTACTCTCAAGAAACTCCTCTCTTACCCCCCATTTACTTTGGTTCCACACATTTAACGTCCATTTTCCCTTCCACCTTGGTGCCCACAGTGACAGCCAACCTCCATTTCCTGAGGAACCACTTCCAGAGATAGATGGAATAGTGTTCAGGGCCTAACTTGCTCAACTGCCCCAATGCCCTGGGAGCCACCCTTTCTCTCGAGGGATACAGTTCCCTCTATTTGATGGCATTAGTCCTCCCCAGGATGTGGGTCCACCCCCACTCTCACTACTTGGGTTTCTACCCCATGGTGTCACCCACTCTGGCAGAATGAGCATTTAGACATTCCCCAGGAGCCCGTCCTGCATCAGACCCTCCCCTCCGAGCATTCTAAACAGGTAACCCTCTTTATTATATTTTGATATGATTTTCTCGGCATTTTACTCTCCACCAACACCTGACCCTCTCCTGTGTTCGTATGCTACCCCTCCCTTCCCCCACTTTTGGGCAACGTTACCCATCCGTCCCTCCCCAGCCACCCTCAAACCCGCAAAGCCCCAACCAAAGGCAACCCCTTGCCCCCCTTTTATCTCTTCTTTGTGTTCATACTTACCACCATCTCGTCTTAAATTCCACCCTTGCAGACATCGGCTCATATCCTTCCTCCACCCTCCGATTTCCTGTAAGCCTATCGTTCAGTCTCTTGCTATCTAGGGCAGCTTGTTTATTTCATATCATTGAGGTCATGTAGTATTTGTCCTTCAATGTCTGGGTTGCTTCACTCAACATAAGGTTCTCAAGATTCATCCATGTTATCACATGTGTTTGTAGTGTGTTTGTTCTTACAGCCGAGTAGTATTCCATTGTGTGTATATACCACATTTTATTGATCCACTCATCTGTTGATGGGCATTTGGGTTGATTCCAACTTTTGGCAATAGTGAACAATGCTGCTATGAACATTGGTGTACATGTATCGGTTTGTGTCCTTGTTTTCAGTTCTGCTGGGTATATACCCAGCAGTGGTATTGCTGGGTCATATGGCAAATCTATGGCTAGTTTTTTGAGAAACCGCCATACTGTCCTCCAGAATGGTTGGATCCTTCTGCATTCCCACCAGCAGTGGATGAGTGTTCCCCTTCCTTCACATCCTCTCCAGCACTTGTATTCTTCTGTTTTTTTCATAGCTGCCAATCTTATGGGTGTAAGATGGTATCTCATTGTAGTTTTGATTTGCATTTCCCTGATAGCTAGAGATTTGGAACATTTTTTCATGTGCTTTCTTGCCATTTGTATTTCTTCTTCGGAGAAGTGTCTGTTTAAGTCTTTTTCCCATTTTTTAAATGGGTTGTTTATCTTTTTATTTTCAAGATATAGGAGTTCTTTATATATGCAAGTTATAAGTTTCTTATCAGATATATGATTGCCAAATATTTTCTCCCACTGTGTGGGCTCCCTTTTTACTTTCTTGACAAACTCCTTTGAGGTGCAGAAGGCTTTAATTTTGAGGAAGTCCCATTTATCTATTAGTTCTTTTGCTGCTCGTGCTTTTGGTGAGATATTCATAAATCCATTTCCTATTACAAGGTCCTGTAGATGTTTCCCTACACTGCTTTCTAAGGTTTTTATGGTCTTGGCTCTTATATTTAGGTCTTTGATCCATCTTCAGTTGATCTTTGTATAAGGTGTGAGATGGTAATCCTCTTTCATTCTTCTACATATGGCTATCCAGTTCTCCAGACACCATTTGTTGAATAGGCCACTCTCTCCCAGTTGAGAGGGTTTGGTGGCTTTATTGAATATTATGTGGTTGTATATGTGAGGTTCTATATCAGAGTTTTCAATTCGATTCCATTGGTCTATGTGTCTCTCCTTATGCCAATACCATGCTGTTTTCACCACCGTAGCTTTATAGTATGTTTTGAAGTCAGGTAGTGTGATTCCTCCAATTTCGTTTTTCTTTTTCAGTATGTCTTTGGCTATTCGGGGTCTCTTTCCTTTCCAAATAAATTTCATAGTTAGTTTTTCTAGTTCCTTAAAGAAGGCTGCGTTGATTTTTATTGGGATTGCATTGAATGTGTAGATCAGTTTTGGTAGGATAGACATCTTAATAATGTTCAGTCTTCCTATCCATGAACAAGGAATAGTCTTCCATTTATTTAGGTCTTCTTTGATTTCCTTGAACAATCTTGTATAGTTCTCGGTGTATAAGTTCTTTACCTCTTTAGTTAAATTTATTCCTAAGTATTTGATTTTTTTATTTACTATTGTGAATGGTATTTGTTTCTTGATTTCCTCCTGATCTTGCTCATTATTGGTGTACAGAAATGCTACTGATTTTTGCGCATTGATCTTATAACCTGCGACTTTACTAAACTCATTTATGAGTTCTAGAATCTTCGTTGTAGATCTCTCAGGGTTTTCTATGTATAGGATCATGTCATCTGCAAATAATGAAATTTTGACTTCTTCCTTTCCAATTTGAATGCCTTTTATTTCTGGTTCTTGCCTCAGTGCTCGAGCAAGTACTTCTAAGACAATGTTAAATAGGAGCGGAGACAGTGGGCATCCTTGTCTTGTTCCTGAGTTTAGAGGGAAGGAGTCTAGGATTTCTCCATTGTAAACAATATTGGCTTTAGGTTTTTCATATATACTCTTTATCATGTTCAAAAAATTCCCTTGTATTCCAATCTTTTGGAGTGTTTTTATCAAGAAAGGGTGCTGTATTTTGTCAAATGCTTTTTCTGCATCAATAGATACAATCATGTGATTTTTTTCCTTCAATCTGTTTATATGGTGTATTACGTTGATTGATTTTCTTATGTTGAACCATCCTTGCATACCTGGGATGAATCCCACTTGGTCGTGGTGTATAATACGTTTAATGTGTTGTTGAATACGATTAGCAAGTATTTTGTTAAGTATTTTTGCGTCTAGGTTCATTAGAGAAATTGGTCTGTAATTTTCCTTTCTTGTGATGTCTTTGTTTGGCTTTGGTACTAGGGTAATGTTGGCATCATAGAAGGAGTTGGGTAATGTTCTTTCTGTTTCGATGTTTTGGAATAGTTTCAGCAGGATTGGTGTCAGTTCTTTCCGGAATGTTTTGTAGAATTCACCTGTGAAGCCATCTGGCCCTGGGCTCTTCTTAGTTGGGAGATTTTTAATAACTGATTCTATCTCTCTGCTTGTGATTGGTTTGTTAAGATCATCAATTTCTTCTTTTGTCAATATGGGCTGCTTATGTGTTTCTAGGAATTTGTCCATTTCCTCTAGATTGTCATTTTTGTTGGAATATAGTTTTTCAAAATATCCTCTTATGATAGTCTTTATTTCTGTGGGGTCAGTGGTGATATCGCCTTTCTCATTTCTTATTTTGTGTATTTGCATCTTCTCTCTTTTTTTCTTTGTTAGTGTTGCTAAAGGTTTGTCAATTTTGTTAATCTTCTCAAAAAACCAGCTCTTGGTCTTGTTTATCTGTTCAAGTGCTTTCTTATTTTCTATTTCATTTAGTTCTGCTCTTATCTTTGTTATTTCCTTCCTTCTTCTTCCTGTTGGGTTACTTTGTTGTTGTTTTTCTAATTCCTTCAAATGTGCAGTTAGTTCTTCAATTTTTGCTCTTTCTTCTTTTTTGATATATGAATTTATGGCTATAAACTTCCCTCTCAGTACTGCTTTTGCTGCATCCCATAAATTTTGGTATGTTGTGTTATCATTATCATTTGTTTCAAGGTAGTCATTGATTTCTTTTGAGATTTCCTCTTTGACCCACTGTTTTTCTAAGAGTGTGCTGTTTAATTTCCAAATCGTGGTGTGAAATCTGGGCTTCTGTCCCTTGCAAATCTCCAGCTTGACTCCACTGTGGTCAGAGATAATGTTTTGTATGATTTCAATCTTTCTGAATTCGTTCAGCCTTTCTTTGTGGCCTAGCATATGATCTATCTTGGAGAATGATCCATGTGCGCTTGAGAAAAATGTATATCCTGCTGTGTTTGGGTGTAGCGATCTATATATGTCTATTAGGTCGAGCTCCTCTAATATATTATTCAGATGTTTTGTTTCTTTGGTGATTCTCTTTTGAGATGTTCTGTCCAGAGTTGATAGTGGTGTATTAAAATCCCCCACTATAATTGTAGATGTATCTGTTCTTTCACTTAGTTTTTCCAGCGTTTGCCTGACGTATTTAGAGGCACCCTTGTTAGGGGCATAGATATTTATGATTGTTCGATCTTCTTGACAGATTTTCCCTTTGACTAAAATGTAGTATCCTTCTTTGTCTCTCACAGTTGTTTCACATTTAAAGTCTATTTTGTCTGATATTAATATAGCTACTCCTGCCTTTTTTTGGTTATTGTTAGCTTGTATGATTGTTTTCCAGCCATTCACTTTCAATCTCCATGCGTCTCTGGGTCTAAGATGAGTCTCTTGTAGGCAGCATATGGATGGGTCATATTTCCTTATCCAATGTCCCAGTCTGAATCTTTTGATAGGTGAGTTTAATCCGTTGACATTCAGTGTTATTAATATCAAGGAATTATTTGTGTTAGCCATATTTTGATTGGATTTGTGTTTGTCATATTTTGTTTGTATATTTTTGTTGTTGTTGTTGTTGGTCTTATACTCTCCTCCAACTTTGCCTTTCCTGTTTTTTCCTTTCTTCCTGCAGAACTCCCTTTAGAATTTCTTGAAGGGGAGGTTTCTTGTTGGTATACTCTTTCAGTTTCTGTTTGTCTGTGAATATTTTGAACTCTCCATCATGTTTGAATGCTAGTTTAGCTGGATAGAGTATTCTTGGTTGGAAATTTTTTTCCTTTAGTACCTTGACTATATCATACCACTGTCTTCTTGCCTCCATGGTTTCAGAAGAGAAATCAGCACTTAATCTAATTGAGCTTCCCTTGTATGTGTTGGTTTTCTTTTCTCTTGCTGCTTTTAGGATTTTCTCTTTGTCTTGAGCATTGGATAATTTGACAAGTATATGTCTTGGGGTGGGCCTGTTGGGGTTTATGACTTGTGGAGTGCGCTGTGCTTCTTGGATATGTACATCTGTCTCTTTCAGTAGATTTGGGAAGTTTTCAGCCATTATTTCCTGCAACACTCCTTCTGACCCCTTTCCCTTCTCTTCACCTTCTGGAATGCCTATAATATGTATGTTTGAGCGTTTTGCATTGTCATTCAGGTCCCTAAATCCTAATTGGATTTTTTCTATCTTCTTATTGACCCCTTCTACTATCTGTTTGATTTCTTTTTTTTTTTTTTTTTAATATTTATTTATTTATTTTTTTAAATTACATTTGAAAAAATATATGAGGTCCCATTCAACCCCACCGCCCCCGCCCCCCACTCCCCCCACAGCAACACTCTCTCCCATCATCGTGATACATCCATTGCACCTGGTAAGTTCATCTCTGAGCATCACTGCACCCCATAGTCAATGGTCCACATCATAGCCCAGACTCTCTCACGTTCCATCCAGTGGGCCCTGGGGGGATCTACAGTGTCCCGTAATTGTCCATGAAGCACTATCCAGGACAACTCCACGTCCCAAAAACGCCTCCACATCTCATCTCTTCCTCCCGTTCCCCACACCCAGCAGCCCCCATGGCTACCGTTCCCACACCCATTCCACATTTTCTCTGTGGACATTGGATTGGTTGTGTCCATTGCACACCTATGTCAAGTGAGGGCTTAGATTGCACATGGGTACTGGATGCACTCTTCCCGCTTCTAGTTGTAGACACTCTAGGCTCCATGTTGTGGTGGTTGACCTTCTTCAACTCCATGTTAGCTGAGTGGAGTAAGTCCAATAAGTCAAAGTGTAGGAGCTGAAGTCTGTTGAGGCTCTGGGCCTGGGTGTCATATTATCAGTCCAGAGATTCAAATCCCTGTTTGATTTCTGATGTACTGTCTTCCACATCACTAATTCTCTGCTCTGTCTCTTCTAGTCTGCTGATATTTGCTGCAAGTGTATTTTTGATTTCTTGAACTGTGGTGTTCATTCCCATCATATCTGTTATGTTTTTGCGTATGTTTGCAATTTCCCCTCCAAGTGATGTCTTCATGTTGTTAACCTCTTTCATTACTGCATCAAATTTGTCGGTGATAAATGTTCTGAGATCTTTCATTGCTTGTGCCAAGTTTTGCTCCCCTTCGTGATTATTGGTTTGTTGATTGGATTCAGCCATGTTTTCCTGATTATTGGTTTGGTTTGTAGATTTTTGTTGCTTTCTGGTCATCTCTTTATTTTGACGAATTTAATCAGTTCCTTAGCTTCTTTGTCTGCTCTTGGAGGTTAATTAGTTGTTATTTTTGCATAGGTGTTATCTCTTCTCTTTGTCACTTTTTTCTTCTTATTCTAGTTACTTGTTGTTGGTTAAGTTCACTTTAGAGGAAAGTATTAGTGTTGGGGAAAGGCAATTGTGTAAGCAAGGGAAAAGTGTAAAGTAGTATTGGTGATGTATGTTAACAAAGCAAGAATATGAGATCTGGGAGGATGGAGGTTAGATTCATGTAGATTGTATAGAGTTATAGCTGTAGGTAGAGTACCTTTTATGAAGTAGATGACTGAATATGGGAGGAATATGGTATGAACTACAAAGCTATTGTTTTCATGAGAGAGGGAAAAAGAAAAGAAAGGTAGGAGTTTCAAGAGTGGATAACAGACAGAAAACAGAACAAAAGTATTAGAAATTAAGAGTTAGACACTTTGTGGATCAAAGAACGGGAGGTGGGGGGTGGAATATAGGAGAGACAGTAGATGATAGTGGATATCAAGATGCAGGGGAAGGGGGATAGTATAGGTAGCCTAAATCAGTTCACACAGAAATGAGGCAGTGGAGGATGGGAAAACCCAGCAAATGTGAGGTGTTCCCTGTAGCACCTATTGTATACTTGAATTAAAATAAAATGAGTGGAAGATGAGGGACAAGAGGGAAAGAGAAAACCGAAAAAAAAAAACTTCCCTCCAAATCGATGTCCAGACACCTCCGGACCAGCAAAAATCCCGAAACAATCCGGTCCCAAAGAGTCTCCAACGCCACCCAGCCGATTCCCTGCAGAAGACCCTAACAGGGATGTTCACTCAGCCGCCATCTTGCCCCCTCCTGTTTTAGCTTTTAATGTTTCCTTTTTCTTTCTGCTCCTCAGCCTGACTCGTTTCAAGAGTCTTGTCAAGTTCACGGATTCTTTCTTCTTCCAGCTCCAAACTGCTCTTGAAACCCTCCTGAGCATTCTTTATTTCAGTTATTGTGGTTTTCAACTCCAGAAGTTCTGTTTGGTTCCCTTTTAAAATTTTTTATCTCTTTACTTAGACTCTCGTATTGCTCATTCATTATTTTCCTGATATCCTTTAGTTCTTTCTCTGTATTTTCCTTCATCACTCTGAGCATTTTTAAGATCATTTTTTAATGATTTCAGTATGTCCACATTCCCATCTTCTTCATTGGTATTTTCTGGATTTTTATCCTCTTCTGTTGGATGGGTCATCATTTCCTGTTTCTTTCTCTTGAACTCTTTGGTTGCATACCATACTTTTTCTTTTTTTTGAGGTAATGGGACAGGGATTGAACCCAGGACCTCGTAAGTGGGAAGCCAGCGCTCAGCTACTGAGCCACGTTGCCTCCCCTGACTTGGTTTTTTCATTTATTTGCTTGTTGTTGTTTTTGTTTTTAGAAGGTATCAGGAACTGAACCCCGAACCTCCCAGTGGGAAGCAGGCCCTCAACTGCTTGAGCCACATCCACCCGCAACATTATTTTTAAATTTCTCTCCCCTTCCACCCCTCCCCCCTGCCTCCGCTGTCTGCTCTCTGTGTCCATTCCATTCCCAACATTTTAATATTTTAAAATGTTAGCTCTGAGATTTCTTGCCTGAGATGTCTGTTTCTTGGTTTTGTAACCAGCTGGTGATAAGCCAGTGATTTTCTTGAGCTGCAGCCCTCCTATCTGGAAGGCCTCCCGAGGCAAATGCAGTGTGCAGGGCTCCCCCTCTCTTTCTGGGACTCTGTCTTGTCCTGGGCTTTTGCTTGTTAGTTCTTTTGCAGTTCCCCTGTCTACAGGAGTCTGGTTGTCCCCTCTCTTTCCCAGGAAACAGACTGCCCACCCCTGGGTGTTTGAAGTTGGCAGGCCTTTGTCCCAGACTGTCTCTATAGTTCTTTACATTCCTTTCTTTGTCTCAAGCTGCTTTTGGTTGGAGGGCACAAGGTGGGAGTAGGACACACCGGAGAGGACTTTCCCAAGTCAGTCTTTCCCAAATGAAGCAGAGCCAGGAACCCCCAAAGGAGAGGCAGAGTGGCTCCTAGTGCCCTGGGGAGAGGATCAGGAAGGGCCCCAGGAGCTGCCCTGATGACTCCCCGAAGCTGAGCTTCCCTGCCCGGCAAATGCAGCCCTTCAGCTGAGTGGCCCCCACAGCCCTGAGGAAGTGCAGTGTCTTCACCGCCACTGACCCTGTCCAGGGCGGGTGGAAACAATGGCTGACGCTGCCTTTGTCCAGATGGTGTGAAACAATAGTCGTCCTCAGAGCAGGCCCCCCAACGATCTGATTTGTTCATCAAAAGCTGTGATGGGTGATTGGCTATACCCACCCCAGATCTTGGGGAAGAAGATTTTTATGTCCCTTTCTGTCACCAGGGTGCTGGCACGGGGCTGGGCCCCGGGGCAGCCTGCTGTGAGAGTGGGGTGGGCACCAGTAGCTGCCATGTGGAGAGAGCAAGTTACTGTTCTTTACCATAATTCATCAGCCTCTTCCTCCGCTTCTTCCCTGGATACTGTACTGTTCTTCTGGCCTCCAGAGTTTCAGAATAGTTGTTTCAGACACTACCTGCCTGTTTAATAGTTGTTTTGGTGGAAGGCCTGAGCCCTGGGACCTCCTGCTCTGCCATCTTTCCATAATCCAGCTTCCAGAGTCCGAGTCTTTGCTCTTTTTTATTTGTTTGTTTGTTTGTTTGTTTATTCTGTTTTAGGAGGTACCAGGCATATAAACAGGCACCTCGTACATGTGAAGCAGGCGCTCAATCATTGAGCTACATCTGCTCCCCTTTTGCTTGAACCTAGTCAGTTCGTTGACAGAGCTGATTGAATCTGGGGCTCTCTGACGCAAGCCTGAGCACTGACCTGTCAAGCCACAGGGGGCATTGAGGGACAGGCGGGCCCCTCCCCATGTTACACAAGTGCTTGGGAGAAAACTGTGCCTCCGTGGCAGGGTCCATGTTTCCTAAACTGTCCTTCCCCTTTGGTAGGTCAAATACCCCAGCAGTTCTCAGAGTGAAGTCCATAAACCCCTGCAGTGGAATCACCAGGGCTTTTATAAAACACAGATTCCCTGGCCCCAGCCCAAACCCAGTATCTTCTGGCAGTGCCCAGGAATCTTCATTTCTATTAACAGCATTTTAGGTGGTTCTTAGGAAGACCAAGGTTTGACAAGAACCCTATTCTGAGAGTCATGAATCCACAGGTGGAGGGGAAAGGCTTTTTTTTGTCCTCCTCGACTCTGGAGCCATGTAATTTGTAACAGGTTAAAAATATTCCGGCCTGGGAGGGATGGCACTAGCTAAACATTAGCAGGCATTAGTAGATCTGATTAAACCCTTGGCCACCCATGAAGAAACATGTCTGTTAAGGACTGTCTGGGACCAGTGGGAAGGTTACAGGAGGACAAATAGGGAGGGTTAAGATTGGGAGGGGGACCAGAGACCCCTTTGACAACTATATGAAAGTAATGAACCTCTCGATAGCATAAAAATGAGGGTCTAGGCTCCTCATTTTACACAAGAGGAAACTGAGGCTGAGAGGCACACCAGCCCCGACCTCTTTTTACAACGTGGCTGTCATCCACGTGTCCACCCATGGCTCGTGAGCCAAAATCCACATGAGGAATTTCAGAACCTCGCAGGCCCTTTGCCTATTCCTTCTGTCCCCACAGGCCAGGGGCACAGACTTCAGTCAGCTGTGGAGACAGACCTCCATGGGTTTCTAAGGGTTTTTAGAGACCCTTCCTGGCAGTGCAAGTGTCCCCAGCTTAAGCAAGTCACCAGGGGAGGCGGGGGTCCACTGGCACGTGGGGAGAGACTTGGAAAGGGCTGCTGGGTTTACATTAACTGAGGTCTCTGGACTTTACCCCACGGTGTCTCTGCGGTGGTCTAAGCCCTCCTGTCCCCTGCCCCCTCACTCCCTCTCTCTGTTGCTTTCTTTCTCCATCAGCTTGATGGAGAGAGGGGGAAACAAGAAAGAAGGAAGGGGTGGGTAGTGTAAGTCCTTTGGCTGAGTCCTTCCAGAGTTCTTCCGATTGAGTGGAAAGATGCATTGAGATAGATACCAGGGGCTAACCCAACCCCATTCCAGACCGAATCCCAAGCTGGGTGAACCATGATGATGGGAATAAGAGCAACCCTTCATGTTTATGTCATCTTTTATCATTAGTGAAGTGCTGTCACATCTCTCATTTCATTTGATCATGCCCTAAGAGGGAAGCTGAGTAAGAAGAGTCATCTCCCCCATTTTATAGATAAGAAAATGAGGCTCAGAAAATGAGGCTAGGACTTCCCCAAGATAAGACAGGAGTCAGTGGGAGTGCTGGCACCTGCAAGCAAGGACCCCTTGTCCAACGACCTTCCACCATGCCTGGTGACCTCATGGGGGCAAATGAGTCCCAGGTCCCACTCCCCAGTAGATGTGACCCCTGAGACCCTGTGGTCACTTAAAGAGGAGAGTGGGGAAGCAGTCAGCTCAGAGCACCTCGAGAGATTATAGTCACTATACACATGCCCCCTGGCCAGGGAGTCAGGAAACACCCAGGAGACACACATTCACCAAGATGTTACAGGCCCCAGGATGATGTCATCGTCTACAGCCTCCTCTTGTCACCACGACAACCCACACACCCAAGGGGGCTGAGGAGGTGCGGTTTCTAGCATTTGTCTCCTCGCAGCTGCTTTAACATTCACTAACTTCCTGCATCTCCCAGTAAACCCCAGTGCAGCAGCCAACACACATGGGATTGTGCATTGAAGATCCCAGAGAAATAGAACCTGGTGGACGGAAAGGATGCAGGCAGAGGTAGCGGGGTTGTCCCCAGGGCACTTGCTGGGACATCAGAGAAGCCACAGCAAAGCCTTTCTGAGAACACGTGACCTTTCCCAAAGCTTACTCCTCGTGGACAGTAGAGCCTGGCTCCAAGAGCGACAGGACGATTCCAGCCTTAGTTCGTTTAGATTCCATTTGACTGGTCTGTGAAGTGTCTCCCTTAGGTCACTGAAGCATCAGACACTGCACAACTTCACCTGTGACTCCTCCTCTACTTCCTGTGCCCTCATGACCAATGGCCCCAAAGTGCCCTGTTTTCGTCCAAAAATGGAAGAGTCTGCCTGCCTTCTCTTTTCCCTTCTCCTTCCTTTCTCGCGGCGGCTAAGAGTGGGGCTGTCATACTACCGAGAGCCATTTGCTGGGCTCACCACAGGGCTCAGGGCTCAGCACCTCACAGCTGTCCCCTTGAGACAGCTACTCAGCAGCTCCATTTTACAGATAAGGAAACTGAGGCACAGCAAGATTGCCTGTCTTGCCTGGGGCTATAGCCCCATCAACAGCAGGGTTGGAATTCAAACCCATACATTGTGCTGCTTCCCTAAAGGGCAAGGAGCCAAAACATCAGACAGGCTGGTGTTGGCTGCGGCCTCCTCTCCCTGAGCCTCTCCCTGGGACTTTGGAGGCTCCATCACTGGACGTAAAGGTTCAGGAAATGGGGAGTCAAAGACCACCCCACCCCCTTTATCTCTTTGCTAAGTTTAACCCAGTGGGAACTGGTAGGAACTGTCCTTTCTCCCTGAGCCCCTCAGGGTGCCCCAGGAATGATGGACAATTTTACTGATCGGTCAGTCTTTTACCCTCCCACCCCAGAAGGGGCCGATGGGAGAGCCGTGAGCAGAGAGGATACAAGGGGCCTGGGCCGGCCTCTCTGGGAACAGGAGTGAATTCTGGCTCCCTATTTCAGAGCCAGCCTGGCCCCCTGGGCTGGCAGGGCCCCAGGGGTCTGGGTCCACAGCCCAGGCCTCTTTCCCTGGTGTTTTGTCAGTGTCATCAGCTTCCAGAGCTTTCTCAACCCCAGCCGCTAACGAGCCGCTGCTCACTGAGCACAGCTCCACTGAAGTCTGGCTGGCGCCCTCTTCACCCGGCCGTCCTGCAGCCCTCCGTGGAGGGTCCCCCAGCAGCACCTGCTGAGCAAGCGGGTTTCTTGGCCCTTAGCAGAGCCCCTGCTGCCTCGGATTTCACGGGGTGCCAGAGCTGAAGGAGAACTCTGAGATTTCCTGACAGGCCCCACTCCCTCTGTGGACACACAGGAAACTGAGGCGCAGAGAGGCCTGTGGGCTGGCGCAGACTCACACGGGGAGCAGGGAGGAGGGCGGTCTCAGTCCTGCTAGTCGGAAGCTCTGTACGGGACTGGCATCTCCCTCACCGAGGTCTGGGCCAGCACCGCGTTCCTTCTGCCATAAAAGCCCCCTCAGCATTCGCTAAGCACCTGCTGTGTATCAGCGGCTTGAGGAATGTACATCCTGGCCTCGTGCAGCTTCCGGAGGGGAGGAGAAGGCCTCAAATGGGGCAGGCTCTGGAGGAAACTGCCCAGAGCCTCTCAGCTCTGGGATGCCTCTGTTTCCCCTTCTTAATGGGTCTCTGAAGAGCTTTGTTTTTCCAAGAAAGGCTCTGGCTTGCCAATGCGGCAAGAACTGGTGAAGTAGACCTCTAAGCAGAGGTGGTATCCCTCCCCGGAATTCCTTGTGACATGCTAGAACTGGGCACCGATTCCTGGCTGTGTGATCCTGGGCAAGTTACTTAACTTCTCTGAACCATACTTTCCTTATCTGCAAAATGGGGGTAATATTCAGTTCCTGCCCCAAAGGTTGCTAGGAAGATGAGAAGAAGCAATGCAATAAAGCAATTGGCAAAGGACCAATGCATGATAAGGTACCCAATAAAATAAATATGAATGATTAGGAGTCTAAGCCTCCGCTGCTGCCTCCCGTTCCTCCTCCACAGGTTCAGATCCTGGCCCTGCCACTTGCTAGCTGTGTTCAACATGCGCAAGTGGTTTCTGCTCTCTGAGCCTGTTTCATCATGTGTACTATGGGAATAACGGTCCGTACGAACCTCACAGCTTTCTTAAGAAGATTCAGTAGGGGAAATGCATGCAGCGTGTCTGACACATGGACACCCCACAGTGACGGGCAGGCCTTGTCCCCTGTCTTCACACGAAGACGGAAGCATCCCAGGGAGGCAGATCCTTGCCTCCTTTCTGTCCGCGTGCTCCAGCTCCCTCCCAAGCATTTCAGCAGAGAAAGGCATTTCCGTTATGCGCTCAAATAGGCCTGACTCCCAGACACGTCTAGTGAGAGACCTTGTCAGCTCGCCCACCTCCTCGGCTGATGGCCCGCGTCCTGGAGGTCCAGCAGCGGGCAGTGGGGAACGTTCCGGGCCACTCGGCGGCTCACCTGGGCAGGGCGGAAGGGCGCTGGATTAGTCAGCCAAAGGGGTGCTGAGGCAAACTACCAGAAATTGGTTGATTCTATAACAGGTATTTATTTGGGGTAGGAGCTTACAGATACCAGGCCATAAAGCATAAGTCACTTCCCTCACCAAAGTCTATTTCGAGCAGGATGGCTGCCCATGTCTGCGAGGGTTCAGGCTTCCTGGGTTCCTACATCCCTGGGGCTTGTTTTCCTCTGGGTCCAAGGTTCCTTCTTTTCTGGTGCTGGCTTCTCTTTCCTCAGCGTGCTGACTTCCCGGGGCTCCAGCTTAAGTCTTCAGCATCAAACTCCAACATCAGAAACCCTCATCTCTGTTCTTTGCCATGTCTTTTATCTGTGAGTCCCACCCACCAAGGGGCGGGGACTCAACACCCTAATCATAACTCAGTCATGCCCAGGTACAGATCAGACTACAAGCATAATCCAATATCTGTTTTTGGAATTCATAGCCATATCAAACTGCTGCACTCCACCCTCTAAATTCCAAAAAGATGTCACAATATTCAAAAAAACCTTAAATCAGTAACAAGGCAAGTACTAAATCATATCACAATCAATTTAAAGAAATACAGCTTGTCCTGGGGCAAAGTCATATCTCCTGTAGACCTCTGAAATAACAAAACAATTTCTCTGCTTCCAATATGCAAATGGATAGAAAAAGGATAAACATTTTCATTACAGTAAGGAGAAATTGGGAAGGAAACATGAGTTACAGTTTCTCTGCAGTTCAGCAGACCTGCAGGGCATCCTCTATTTGATTTCAAAGTCTGAGAGTCATTCTTACGATAATGGTTTCTTCTCCTTGAGCCTTTATGGGAACCCACTCTTTCCAAATGCTTGACCCACGGCCATTTTCTTGGTTCCACCCTCATCAAGCATCTGGGTGTTGACCAAGCTCCAGACCTCACCCTCCAAGAGTTTTGGGGTGATTGCCACACCTTACCCAATCTTTGGGTAAGAGTCTTAACCCCCCTAGTACAGTGATGTGAAGACAACATTCCCCCTAACCTTTGGCATATAACCTCAACCCTCTCAGAGCAACGAGTTGACCACCTGGCCTTCCCTAACCTTTGGGGGACAGGTTCACCCCTCTCAGACCTGTGGGGTGCTGACCTTAACCACCCTAATCCTTGGGGAATGTGCTCCACCCTCTCTGTACCCTGGGGCAGCAAAACTCTCCCAGAACATTGGACAGGAACATCCACCCTCTTCAACTGCTGGGGCAAACTCACCCTCTCTGTACACACGGGTGGGGTTCCTCTCTTGGCCCAAGGTGAAGTCTTAATTCTAGATCTCAGCTTTCATGGTTTTCATCTTAAAGCTGTTTCTCCTTCAATCACTCCTTTCCATGTCCTTTTTACTCCAGGCTGACTGGTTTTGTACATATAGCTCTCTCAAAATGTCCGTTGGTTTACCATGCAGGAAACAGTGGTCAAAGCCACCAGATAGTAAGACTTTCCACAAGTCTTTCTGACATAACTGCATCTTCAGTCTTGATTTAACAGTTCTAGGTTTGGTTAAGTCCTCAAATGGGGCACTTTCATCTAGGAGCTTAATTTCCAAAGGCATGGAATTTCCAGAATCACTTTCTGTTTTCTTTTTGTCAAACAGTTCAGTCCTTAGCTTATCTCTCTCATCTAGCATTTTGCTCTAAGCTGCAAGCAGAAGTCAAGCCTCACTCTCTGGGTTTACTTTGGAAATTTCTTCAGCTGAATGCCCAGGCTCACCATTTTCAAATTCTGCCTTCCATGAAACACCAGGAGTTAATCTTCCTCAGTTCTCTGCAACTTTAAAACACAGATCACCTTTCTTCCAGTTTCCAATGAGAATTTCATCATTTACTTCTAAGGCATCATAAAAAGTCTTTTGGCATCCATATTGCTATCAACAGTCTCTTCAAAGTCTCCTAGGTGTTTTCCGTCAAGTATCCCACTGTTCCTCCAAAAAATATCCTTTACCTGTTTATAAAACCATTCCAGCATTTTGGTAGTTGCAAAAGCACTTCCCTGCTCCTCAGTACTGAATTCTGTATTAGTCAGCCAAAGGGGTGCGGAGGCAAAATACCAGAAATTGGTTGGTTTTTATAAGGGGTATTTATTTGGGGAAGGAGCTTACAGATACCAGGCCATAAAGCATAAGTTACTTCCCTCACCAAAGTCTATTTTCACCTGTTGGAGCAACATGGCTGCCGATGTCTGTGAGGGTTCAGGCTTCCTGGGTTTGTCTGGGCTCAGCTCCTCTCTTTTCTGCACAAGGTCAGCTGTAGACTATCAGGTGAATGGCTCTGTCTCTCTCCCTGGGGTTTCTGCCATGTCTACTCTGTTTTCTTCTCCTGGCTCAGGTCCTCTCTTCCCGGGGCTGGCTTCTCTTTCCTCTGCATGCTGACTTTCCAGGGCTCCAGCTTAAGGCTTCAGCATCAAACTCCAACATCAAAACTCCAACATCAGAAACCCTCATCTCTTTTCTTCGCCATGCCTTTTATCTGTGAGTCCTCACCCACCAAGGGGTGGGAACTCAACGCCCTAATCATAACTCAATCATGCCCAGGTACAAATCAGATTGCAAGAATAATACGATATCTATTTTTGGAATCCATAACCATATCAAACTGCTACAGGCGCTGACTTCATTTTTAGGGCCACCATAACAAAGCACCGCAAACCGGGAGGCCTCAAACAACAGGAACGCACTCCCTCAGACTGGGGGGACCCGGCAGGTGCTCGTCAGCACTCCTTGGCCTTGGCCGCACGGCTCCCACTGTGCTCCGCCTTCACCTTCTCCCCGCCCACCTGTCCCTGGGTCTCTTCTAAGGACACCAGGGCCCACCCTCCTCCAGGACAGCCGCCTCATGACTAATTCCATCTGCAAAGACCCTGCCTCCAAACAAGGCCACACTCTGGAGGCTGGGGGCTCAGGCTTGAACATGGCTTTGGGGGAGATTCAGTTCAGCCATAACAGGCACGTTGAGATTTTCAGGCACCGGCTGGAAGGCAGTGATTCCCCAACGCCCTGCCCCACCCGCCCCCGAAGAGTCCCTGAAAGGGGAGCCTCATAGACCAGGCTCTGGGTGGGCCTAGCGCCCCATGTCACAGTCCTGTGCCATGCATGGGCCCCGCAGGGGGTCTGTCACCATCACCTGTATGACTTTAGGGAAGAAACTTCCCAGGCCATGGTTCCCTCCACGTGAAATTGGGGGAAGGTCCGCGCGTCGTGCCTGGCCCATGGCAGGCGGCTACCGCTCTTCCCACCCCAGCTGGTCCATCTTGACCAAAGCCTCACACGCAGCGCGGGCCTCGTAAACCCAGTGGACTCTTCCACTGCGTGAGACTCAACCCTCAGGCCACTCCCTCAGGCTTCCCTCAGGGTCTGTCTAAGTGACTGGAAATATTTACTAAACCAATTCAAGCCCCCAAAGACCACTGCCTTATGCCTGACTTCCTCACAGAAGCCTTTGAAGGGTCCTTTAATATCTTAGCTCCAAAGGAGTAACTGATGTACTCCTTTTCATCCACTATGGAAACATCAAGAAGTGAAGATATTTTGTTTTAATGGGCAAGGACTGCCTCTGTACCCCTCTGTCCCCACCCCACAGGCAGCCCCTTCCTGTTCAGAGGATAGCTTTTTAGACTAGACCTGCTTCCAGGGCTCCACTCGATAGATGGGGAAACTGATCAACTCATACAAAGGCCCAGAGCTGGTGACCCAGACCTGGACTGTGTCCCTCCAAGCCTGTGTCCATCACATTGACATGCGATAATAACGATGACTTCTGAAATGTCAGCTGCTTCTCAGCACTTTACACATTTACTCCTCATTTAGCCATAACCACAGCCAAGGAGAGCGGCTCCGCTGCACTCCCAGCAGAGCACACAGCCCAGGGACGTAACCGCTAAGAGGTCAATTCAGGCGGCTGATGCCAGAGCCCACGCTCTCAGCCACGGCCCTACCCTGACCCCCAGGATGGAAAGTGCATGGTCTAGAACTGGGTCCAAGTTCAAGTTCCATCGCTGCCTCCCCGTGTGTCTTGTGTACCCTTGGATGAGACAAACGCCCCTCCTGGACTTCCCACTTTGTGAAAATAAGGGAAGGGGCCCTGGGTCTGTCCTCATCTGGCCAGGGGTGTTCCACGAGTCCAGGGGACTAACGCACGCCTGTGTAAGGGCGGACAGAGCTGGCCGCGTCCCTTGAGATGCTCAGGCTCTGCAATCAGAGCTGCTTCCCCGCTGGACCCAGGGAATTTCCTCTGTGGGTGGGAGCAGAGGGGTGCCACTGCTGAAGAGCTTCTGTCCTGATCACTGCAGAGCTCTGGTCTCCCGCTACGTGGAAGCCGCTCAGTGCACGTGGGTGGGAGGACTTGCTGTGTGAGAGCTGCCATCCAGGGGGCCGGGGCTGCCTGCTGGGTGCCACCCATCCCCTCCCTTGAACGTTCTCAGCAAAATTTGCCCCAGAAGCAGAGCTGCTCTCTAGCAGCTTAGAAGACGTCAGAAGCTTTATTTCTCTCCAGGAGTCGATATCTGTGGCCAAGCTGTGGCACGCGGCGTCTGCAAAGCCAACTCCTGAGAGCTTGGCCGGCAGAGCACCATCTTCTTCACCAGGCTTTATTTTATTTTATTTTTTTAAAGATATATTATTTATTTATTTCTCTCCTCTTCCCCTGCCCCCGCCCCATCTGCTCTCTGTGTCCCTTCACTGTGTGTTCTTCTGTGTCCACTTGCTTTCTTTTCAGCAGCACCAGGAATCTGGGTCTCTTTTTTGTTGTGTCATCTTGCTGCATCAGCTCTCCATGAGTGCGGCACCACTCCTGGGCAGGCTGTGCTTTTTTCACACTGGGCGGTTCTCTTTGTGGGGACCATTCCTTGCACATGGGGCTCCCCTAACACAGGGGACACCCCTGCGTGGCAGGGCACTCCTTGCGCGCATCAGCACTGCACGTGGGCCAGCTCCACACGGGTCAGGAGGCCCGGGGTTTGAACACCTTCCTTCAATCTCCTTCCCTCAATAGGCTTTAAATGTGAACATTAACCATTGTTGGAACTGTTTATTGAAGGCCTACTGAGCTCCAAAGCACTTTTCATTAACCCTCACAATGACTTCAGGATGTTGGCTCTACCATGATCCCCATTTTGCAGATATAGAAGCCAAGCTTTAGAGCAGGGCTTCTTAACCTCCTTTGTTCCACGGGCCCCCTTTGCCAGCCAGGTGAAAATCACGGCCCCCTTACTAAGTCCACACTGTACTGTGTATTATTTAATAAATATATCACACCTGCACCAACACGTCCCCAGAAGAATAATTTTCTTTTAAATGTCAATTCAAGCACATGGGCCCCTTGTTAAAACCCCCTGCTTTAGAGAAATGGCATGACTGACCCAGGGCCACTGACCCAGTAAGCAGCAGGGCTGGGATTTCAACCAAGCCTGCCTGGCTAACCCCCTAGAGAGATGCTGGGTGGAAATAGCTGGGCTTTGGCGAGAGTTCAAAGAGGAGGAGCAGATAGCTCTGCCATAGCTGGAGACAAACCCTTAGTCATAGACAGAGAAACCGGAGCCTAAGGGAGAGTGGTTTGCCCAAAATTGAAATGAAAAGAGCAAGTGGGACAGTGGGACGGGGAAGTCCGGCACTCCTGGCCCTGGTCCAGGTTCGTGCCCTGACTCCCTACTCCATCTGGAGTCTGGGTTTCTTTATCCACAACACTGATGTCCTAACACCGGGGTTGGCAAACTTGTTCTGTAAAGACCAGATGGTAACTATTTTAGGGTTCGTGGGCCATATGGTCTCTATCGCAAGTACCCAACTCTGCCGTTGCAGCCAGAAAGCAGCCATTAGGCAACACATAAGCAAATGGGCGTCACCAGGTGCCAATAAAACTTTATTTACAAAATCATCCAGCCACCTGCACTTGGCCTGCAGGTCATCATTTGCCAGCTCTTATTCTAACAGAAGCCTTCCATGTTTTTATGCAAAGGAGAGAGTAACGGTGGTAACTTTGGGCAATAAGGCCAGGTCCAGAGACCCGGGGTTCCGATGCAGAGTGTTTGGAAACTTTCTGGATGCTTCTCAAATCACACCTACATAGCTAAACTTTGGGGATTCTTCTAGCTAGTTTTCCCTTTCCGCAATGAGATTTGCAATATACTGTCCAGCTAAGAGCACAGACTTTGCAGTTCTGGGACTTGGTTTCAGATGCTGGCTCTGCCCCTTGCTCATCTTCTCTGTGCCCCCTTTTCCTCATTTATAATACCGGGAAGGGAGCATCGACCTTTCCACGATTTGAGCATTAAATGATTCCATGCTCAGTACAATCATCACTCATCGGAGTTACTCAGTACATCTCCACAGTAGGAGTGACATGGGGAGAGAGGGCAAGCCGTGTGCCGTGTCTCGTGGCAGGAGCTGCTGGGCTGCCCCTGTGACTCACAGTGGCTATCTCCCCAGCTCCACAGGCATCCGGGAGGCCGAGCGCTTCGGAACACCCCCCGGGAGGGCCTCCAGCGTCCCCCGGGCGGGGAAGGAGGACAACAGCGGTGGCAGCAAGTACAAGGCTGGCCGGGTAAGTCACTTGATGTGTTCACCTGTGCATCCTACACACCTGGGCCCTGAGTTGCCCTCTCCAGCTGCACCTCTGTGGCTCCCGTGTTGGCCTGGGGGGCGTGGCGTGATGGGTGGGTGATGGTGGGAGATGCCCCAGCAGACACCTGCAAGGCCCCTGACTGAGGCTGAAGGCTCCACAGGCTCCGAGTAGTGTGTCTCGAGATGCAGGTCTCACCTACCTGCATCGGGACCACCTGGGGTGGTGCAGAAGCCAGGGCCCACCTGGGTCTCCTGAGGCAGAAGGGCTCTGGGGTGAGGTAGACCCTGCAGGCAGCCAACCGCCCAGAGGGTTCCAGTGCACCCCAAAATCCACGAACTACCGACTCAGATTTTGAACTCCAGCAACCCGACCAGTGGCAAGAGATGAACCTCTGGTGATTTTGGCAAAGCAGTAGGAAAACACTGGGTTTGGGGTCTGACCACAAAACAGATTCCTGAATGGAAATGTGTGGACACAGATGGCAGATCCCGCTGCTCCTCCACTCCACAAGCATTGCTGGGCTCTAACCGCGCCCCAGGCACCACGCTAGGCATGAGTCAGTCCCCACGTCTGCCTCACGCTCTCTCAACCTAGAACGTGCATTCTCAACGGGAATAGCACCCCAAAGGGGAGAAAATTGGTTCTTGGGGGAGGGGCAAAAAACTTACTCTTACTGCATATAAAGCACACATCTACATATGGCACATAGACAGATGCATAGTCTAGCTGTGGTATTAAAATTTCATAGTGGGAGTGCAGTTAGGGGGAAAAAACGTCTAACAAGGCTCCTGGGGGTGGGAGGACTAATAAAAAATGTTGAGAAAAATTGATCTAGAAAGAAAGGCGCTTAATGAATGATTTCAGAGCACCATCCTGTTATAATAGAGATATGTTCAAAACGGGAGATAAATATTTATTGAGGGTCTACTGTGTGCAAAATCATCTGTGCTCTTCACTGAGTACCTACTATGTGCCAGGCGCCTTGCTCTGTGCTTTACAGATAAGATTTCTACTCGTTAATGCACTGGCAGGTAGGAATTCCCGTTTTATAGCTGAGAAAACAGAGCTTCAGAGAGGGGAAGTGACATTCCCAAGGTCACACAGCCAGGAAGTGGCAGAGCAGGGATCCGAACCCTCGTCAGAGGGTCTCCAGGCAGTGCCAGAATATTTCTTCTTGACTTGCACATGCAGTCAGACCTCATACCCGTGCTCAGATTTCTCACCTCTCCTCCCACCACCAAGGAGGAAGGGAGGAGACTTTAACGGGGAATCAGATTGACTATATTTATCCCTGCCCCCCGTAACCAATGGGCTCCCTCCAGGTGGGGGCACCAAGCCTCTCCCAATATTAACTCACGGTGGAGTGTTATACCAAGAGGAGGAGCACAGAGAAGCCAAAGACTTACCTAAGGACACACAGCTCGTTAGAATTGAAGGCGACCCCGCGCCTGTCTTCTTCCCACCCACCATCTTATTCCTCTCTTCTCAGCTGCCCCTGGGGAAGATAGGAAGGGGCTTCAGCAGCAGAGACCCCGACTTCCACGACGACTACGGCTCTCTTCAAAATGAAGACTGTGGTGATGATGACGTCCAGAGCCGGCCAGAGCAGTGTCACCTGGAAGGCTACAACGGCCTGGAGGTCACCAACGTGTAAGCAGCCGATGGCTCCTCCAGCCCCGGGGTTCCCCCGGGCAAAACCCCCACAGCCGGCTGCAGTTCCAGGCGGGGGACACCAAGAAAAGAGAAGACCCCAGCCCCCCTGTCCTGGGTGGGACTTGGACTCTCCTGCTCAAGCGAAGGAGACGGGACCAGACCCCGTCGCGGTGTCCCACGCTCCTCCGCCTTGAGTGCGCAGGTGCAGGCTCGCCCTGAGCCCCTGTCGGTAGCTGAGCCAGCTAAGTGGTCCCCCAGGTCTTGAATGGAGCTGCCAAGGTGGAAGGAGGTCCTCGGTTTCCAAAACACCCTCCCTGGAGGAGCAGGTGGGGCTCCACCCAGACACCCAGAGCCCAGCGTCGACAGGAGCAAGCAACGCCTGGGGCTGACCGGTCCACAAGGAGTCCAGCCTGTGGCAGGATGCGTCGCCTCCTGCTGAGATGTCAGACAGAGCGGGAGTTCTCAGTCCCCAGCAGACTTGTCTCCTCCCCCCGCCCACCATGACTGAGAACTTGGATTCCGACTTGGCTCACCAAATCGCTCTGGGGAGGATGCAAAATTGGAAGCGGACACTCCCTTCTACCCTGAGCCCTGTGTCCCCTGGGGCGGAGGTGCTGGATTGCTGTTTGCCCTCCCACCCAGGAGCTGCTACCCTGGGCAGGGGGGCAGGTGAGTGATCCATGGCTGGGGTGGAGTTTAGCAGCAACAGACCCAGGAAATGCAGATATCCTGTCAACAGGAGGAAGGAAATTGGGACCACCCTCAGGATCAGGGACGACAGTTCAGGCAGTGACAACCACACTGAGCGTGGTGGCAAAGGGTTTGAGGTTCGGGGTGGGGAGATATGTGTCATTGTTAGCCCTTTGTGTGATGTCGCTATCACCTGAGATAAAGGTGTGCTCTCCAGTGCTCAGATGCAAATCCCACTGACAGAAATCATTGAGGTGTGGGTAGAGAGAACCCCTCCCCGCCGGTTCTTTCCTTGGCTCTGCCGCTCTTTTGCTGTGTGGCTTCCTCCCAGTGGCTTCACCTCTCTGTGCCTCAATGTCTTCACCTACAATATTTCTCGTTTCCTCTCTCTCCCCTCCTCTGTCCCAGGATCATTGTGACAACTAACCCTTGCTAATGTCTGTAACACAATCTGTAAACTTTCAGGAGACAGCAGGAAGTTATGGGGCGTGTCTAATTTCCCATTTGCAAGCATAGAATTGAAGCTGAGCTTGTTCTCTCCTGCTCCGTTTTGACTGGAGCAAGGTGCAAAAACAAGACAAGGAATGTTAAATGTTCTGACTCTCCAGGAACCCCCAGCAGTTCTCGACAAAAAAATTAAGAAGTCCCACATGCACACTCTGGAAAACCAACTTGACTCAAGTTTTCAAGCTTGAATTCATTGACCAGACGATTTGCTGAGTGCTGATTAGGGAAGAACGAAACGCGTTGCCGTTCTCCTTACACATGGGTTATCAAAGCACATCATTTGTCTGAACCAAGATGCTCTGCTGCAGTCTGCACTGGAAGTGGATGAGAGGCTCGAATTTCCAAGATTTGCAGCAGGTGTCGGCCTCTGAGAACCATCAAGCACGTGTTTGTCACTCCAACAAATTGTTCCCCTCGTGGAAAATGCAGAGACGGAGGCCTGACGGATGGACTTGCCGAGGACCATGGCTCTCCGACCTTCACGTAAGCACAGCCTTTCTTAGAACCTGAGCACAAACGCCTGGAGGAGAAGTCCTCCCTGCTGGACGCTTGACCTGCCAGGGACACGCGTCTGATCCCCCGCCTGAAGGATGAACCTCTGGAGGGACCTGGCTTTGTTTCGGTTCCCAACACCAGTATCTTTTAACCTTCAGCCACACACAGAGGGTCCTGAGGCTGCAGAGCCCACAGCTCAGAGAGAAGAGCCAGACCTCCCGCTAACCTGCTGCCATACCTCCTTCCCCGGCCGGCAACTAGGCTGGGTAAACTGACACCCCAGAATCTGCTTCCTGGGGGGCAGCAAAGGCAGGGTGCCCAGGGGGCGGTTTTATCTGCAGGATAAGCAAGAATGGCCAAAGGTGTCCGAGCACAGGTCTGACATCCTAAATCCCGCTTTCGTCCAGGCTGTCAGAAATGAAGCTGGCGTTGTACCCAGGCTCGTTCCCCTTGGGCACAAGACGGAGTCCACCAGGGGTCACTGCCGAGAGGGCATCACCCAGAGGGCCCTGAGCCGAGAGCAGCCCTGCAGGCAGCTTGCGGTCCAGGTCGCGCTCTCAGGGCTCTCTCTCTCTTTCACCCATGACGCTCCCTTTCCTGACAGCCACGTGAGTGTTTGGAGCTGGTTTTTCAACAGAAGGATGGGTTAGTTGATAAATTAACAGCCTCCACCAAGAGTCAAGCCAGGTAAGCTTTATCTGCTGGAAAAATCCTAAATGTCAGCTCTGCTTCAGGGCGGGTGAGACAACAGCGGGAGGCAGAAAGACTTGACCCAGAGATGCCGGTGGCTGATCGGCGGCAGCCGACAGGACAGGCACCTGCAGGACACCCACCTGCCACGTCCTGCACAGCCAGCCCGAGTCCTGGTCTTGGTCCTCCAAGAGCCGCCTGGGACGCTCTGGTTCTGCTCATCAGACAAGGGTTCGCACCTGTGCCGGCAGGTGCTGGCTCCTTGCCGAGGCATTTTGGAGCCCGGGACGTGGAGAGCCAGGGGACAGGTACCCCCTGCCCAGCCGACTCTCAGCGTCCGAAAGGAACCTCTGAAAGGCCCCTCTGTCCACGAAAGAGCGGGGCCTTTCTCCCAGAAGTCTGTCTGTCTGTCAGCATCGCTGTTACCAGACCCCTGGTGGCAGGAGGCGAGAAGCCACCCGACAACCTGGACCAGGTGAGGCCAAGGGGGACCTCAGAACAGCGGCCCAGAACCTCGGGGCCACCGAGCAGCCTGGCCAGGGGTTTGTGCAGTGTCCACTGCAGGGGGCACCCAGGACCCTCCGTGCCGCCTACGGAGCGCACCCGCGCTCAAGGCCCCCGTGCACCCCGCTTGCCCTCTGCGGGCCGCTGGGCGTGGGGGCAGGAGGAGGGCCCAGTGGGCCGCGGCCACTTCTGACCCACCGTCGTCAGCAATGGCCAGGGGGCAGGGGGGGCAGATGTCCGGAGCCCTGACCCACGGGGACCTGTGGCTGTAGAGGAAACGGGCTGACTGTGAACCGAGAAGACGTGCCTGAGCGCAATGTCTTCCCAAGAGCGACTCTTAACACCTTAACAATAAATACTGCTGTACAGCCCCTTACGGAGGAGGCGGCCTTCTTCTGTTTTCTCATTTAATTTTCCCACAGTCTCTAAGAGAAGGGAGATTAACCCCATCTCCTAGGTGGAGAAACTGAGACTGGAGAGGCTGTGGCCGTGTCCAGCTCCACCAAGCGAAGAAGCCAGAGGCAGGGGCTCGACCCAGTGGGTCTGCCTCGACCCAGGCGGGGCCTGCGCCACTGCATGCGCACGCATGCACACGCACACACACACACACACACACACACACCTGCTGTGGGCGTGACCTCCTGCCTCCCCGCCCCACCTGCCAGCAGGGAGCGCACCTTTCCAGGCACTGTTGCTTAAAACAGACTTCAGGCGAGCCCTGTGCTGCTGGGAAAGCCTGCGCCCTGCGCTCCCTGCCGGCCAGAGCTAGTCCACGGGAAACCCCTGCCAGGAGCGGAGCATCTCGTCAGTCCCCCTCCGCGAGGTCATCTGCGTCCCTGCGTCCCTGCACACAGGGGAACTGACATTTTCAGATTCCCAGAGCAGAGCTTTGGTGGCAGCGTCCCAGGCATCCTACACCTCTCAGACTTTACTGTAGACACAAGTCACCTGGCCAGGGAGGGGGGGTGAGAAAGCAGGTGCTGCTAAGTGGACGTGGCTCAATTGATAGAGCCTCCGCCTACCATATGGAGGGTCCAGGGTTCAAATCCAGGGCCTCCTGACCCATGTGGTGAGCTGGCCCACGTGCAGTGCTGATGTGTGGAAGGAGTGCTGTGCCATGCAGGGGTGCCCCCTGTGTAGGGGAGCCCCACGCACAAGGAATGCGCCCCATAAGGGGAGCCACCCCATGTGAAAAAAGGGCAGCCTGCCCAGGAGTGGAGCTGCACACACGGAGAGCTGACGCAGCAAGATGACGCAACAAAAAGAGACACAGTTTCCCAGTGCCATCTGATCATGCAAGCAGACACAGAAGAACACACAGCAAATGGACACAGAGCAGACAATGGGGGGGAAGGGGAGAAAAATAAAAAATAAATCTTAAAAAAAAAAAAAGAAAGCAGATGCTGAGCCAGTTCTGGGTCAGACCTGAGAATCAGCTTTTCTGAGCTCCCAGGTGCTGTGGCACAGCTGGTCCATGGAGCACACAGAGTGCCCAGGCCGGAGAAGGCACTCGGGCCTGCCTAGCAGAGCGCAGGCACCTGTCGGCCCCTCACAGGGTCTCTGGCTGAACCCCACCCCCTACCCCTGAACCAGACTGCGGCTTCTCCCAGGACAGGAGCTGACGGCTAACAGCAGGCGCAGGTGGGAAGTGTGCACTGAGCAAGGATTCCAGAAGAGCTAGAAGACTCCGTGAGACGAGCGGGGTCAGCGGCCTCCGCAGGCTGACCACCACCACGCTGTTTCCTGGGCGTTCCTGGGCCAGGCCTGTTCTTGGTGCTCGGGGTACCATGGCAGGACTTCGCCATGTAGGGAGGGAGACAAGAAACGCAGCCACAAGTGTGAGCGTCACTTCAGGAATGGGGGATCCTTGGAGACAATTTAGACTAGAGCCATAAATTCCGAGAAGGACCCAGCCTTGCAAAGATGTGGAGAAGAACGTTCCAGACAGCCAGATGACAAAGATACAATGATGACTAATGCCCAGCCTCTGCCCTGGCGGATCTGATGGTCTAGAGGAGAGGCGGGCGTGAATCAAAGCTCTCCGAGCACTGTGACAGTGCCGCTGTGACAAGTCCCAGGAGGAGAGGCAGCAAGAGGGCTCCCCACGCAGAGATTTAAGGGGCGGAGGGCAGCCCAGGCAGCCGGGACAGTGTGTGCAGAGGCCCAGTGGTGGGGGGGCAGAGTGCAAAAGTGGGGCTGCGAAGAGGCCCACGTGCCTGATGAGAGAGGGGCTCATCCCCTGAGGGTCCTGAAGAGGGACGTCTGCTGACTCCCAGGGCAGCCAGCAGCTGTGGCATCCCTGACGCAATTACTGCTTCCTGAGTGGCACAATTGGACAGGGCGCCCCCACCTTTGCCAAGGGCCCCCTCCTTCCCCTCATTCTGGCTCGCTCCTGAACGGGATACCCTGGGCCACAGACAAATGCAACGGCACGGGGGCTGCCAGGGCACAGCCATCTGGGGCCAGTTAAGGTGTCGGGTGCTTCTTTCATGACCCCAAATAGAAACCAGCAGTGTCTGCCTTAAGCCATGCTGGTTGCAAGACGCACCACTTGTTTCCAAGGGTGGGGAGCGAACCTCAGACAAGGCTTCATGGCGCCCACACGGAACGTCTCAACCCACAGGGAATGTCTGACTACCAGATTCATTTGAACAGGCACGGCTTCTTCTGTGGTTTCCCACAGCGCAGGCAGCTTCTGACGTTTAGGGGAGGTGTGGAGGGAAGGCCCACCACCATGGAGGGCTGGTCTCCACGATCACTACACTTCACCACACACCCCAGGGAAGGGGGCCAAGCTCTCTAAATAATTAGCAGCTACGATTTGGTTCATGTGTGTGTTCTACTTAGTGTGCAAAGTGCTTTGCACAGATACAGTCCATTCTTATTATTCCATAAAGTTTCCATAAACACTGAATTAGCAAATACTGAACCATTGCTTCCAGGGGAAATTCAAGGTTAGGTTCCTGTGACCCCCTGGCCACAACATTTTATCAACCGATCAGTACATAACCTTGTTTTATGTGTGTTTCTGTTTAAAGACATCTTCTCTGATATTGTTAATTCCCCAGCCCTATAACTCATGCCTAAACTAAGCTTATCTGACAGTTATTTTCACCGTAAGGCACACTGCAGCCTTCTTGTGTTTAGAAACACTAGACAGCACTTCAGCACTACGCTTGGAGACATTTAAACAAAATCACTGGCAAAAATCAGAACAAAATTGCAAAAAATGTGGCCCTAAATAAATCAGGGAAAGGACACTCGTTTACATTATGAGAGCCACAATGAGAAGGCAGAAGTCAACCTTGCTCAACCTCAGCTGGAAACGGGCAAGCCGGACAACTCAAATTTCCACTTCCGCGAAGGAGCCCCAAAGCACCGTATTGATTTTGGGGTTACAGATAAATATTAGCAAGTAGGCAACTTCACAAAAACAGAATCCATGAATAATAAGGGTGGACTACATCTCATTTAATCCTAAAACTGTGCCGAGGGGCATGTACTATTACTAACTGCATTTTACAGGTGAGGAAACTGGTGCAGAGACTAAAGGCACTTGCCCTGCATTTCACAGCTATAACTGGCAGAGCCAGAACTTGAGCCCCAGTCTGCCTGACCCTACCCCTTCCAGCTGTGTCTCAGATGTGGGCCCACATCCCAGAAGGGGCCCAGCAGGGCGCAGGACGCTCATCCATCTCAATGTTTGAAGAATCCCCTTTGAGTTGCTCCCACCCCTGACCTCTCTCTGGATCATGATGGATTGCCGGTGAACCTCCAGAGAATATAATCTGGGCCTCCCCTGAGACATTTCACACTCTCAACTCTGCATTATGGTTGTTTGCCTGTGAGCTTCATGCTGCGGGGATCCATAGGGACCATAACGCTCACGTACTCCCTAATCATATGGTTGATCTTCTGGATGTGGTCCCCCAAGACTCCAGGTGTGGCTGGCCCCGCCCCCCACTCTAGGACTACAGGTGTGGCTGGCCCCACCCCCCACTCTAGGACTCAGGTGTATCTGCCCCCCCCAGGACTCCAGGTGTGCCTGGCCCTGCCCCCACACTAGGACTCCAGGTGTGGCTGGCCCCGCCCCCACTCTAGGACTGCAGGTGTGTCTGGCCCCACCCCCCCACTCTAGGACTCCAGGTGTGTCTGGCCCTGCCCTTCACTCTAGGACTCCAGGTGTGCCTGGCCCCGCCCCCACTCTAGGACTCCAGGTGTGTCTGGCCCTGCCCCCCACTCTAGGACTCCAGGTGTGCCTGGCCCCGCCCCCACTCTAGGACTCCAGGTGTGTCTGGCCCTGCCCCCCACTCTAGGACTCCAGGTGTGTGTGGCCCCGCCCTTCACTCTAGGACTCCAGGTGTGCCTTGCCCCGCCCCCCACTCTAGGACTCCAGGTGTGTCTGGCCCTGCCCCCCACTCTAGGACTCCAGGTGTGCCTGGCCCCGCCCCCACTCTAGGACTCCAGGTGTGTCTGGCCCTGCCCCCCACTCTAGGACTCCAGGTGTGCCTGGCCCCGCCCCCCACTCTAGGACTCAGGTATGGCTGGCCCCGCCCCTCCCTCTAGGTCTCCAGGTGTGGCCTGCCCCACTTGCAGAGGGAGAGGAAAGGAAGCGTCTGTTGGGGAAGGAGGAAAAGCCTCCCAGCCACACCAGAGTCAGGGCAGGCCGACCCCAGGGGAGAGGAGCCCCTGATACCCAGAGGGAAGGAACGACCCAGGCCCCCGGCAGCTCGGAAGTGCTGGCATCAGAGCTGGGTATTCTTGGGTCTGGTAATAGTCAATATTGATTGGACACCTGCCCTGTCCTTAAGGCAGGGTTGCTAAACCTTAACACTGACATTTGGGTTCAGATCATTCTCGGGGTGGGGGTGGGGGCACGCCGTCCTATGCTTTGTAGGATGTTTAGCAGCACCCCCGCCCTGGCCTCTACCCACGGAAGGCCATAGCATCCCCTCTCCCCACTTGTGGCAACCAAAGATGTTTCCAGACATTAAGAATCAGATTTACAGGGATTTGCTCAATAATCCTCACAACCATCCTTTCAGGGAAGCATAACTCTTCTTTTTCTCACATGACATATGGGGAAACTGAGGCACAGGGTGGTTCCCTAGATTTCCCGGGGTCCTGCACTAATGAGTGGGGTCCGGGATTTCAGGGTTGGCAGAGTTGCTCCCTGTGGAGTCTGGACCCACTGCCGCCCTCTGCCCCCACTGCCGCCCTCTGCCCCCACTGCCCTGGCCCGGGCTGGCCAGACCACACCCTGCAGTTTACAGTGGCGAATTCCTAAAGCCAGATGATCCCGGGCTGGTTAAGTAGGGCATTGTTGGAAGCTGCACCCCCGCCCTCATCCAGGTGGAAAATTGCCCCTAAATTACAGGTTTAAAGAGTAAGACTGCCCTGGAGCTCCTGAATTAAAACAAGGTCATAATTTAGGCACTAGAATGATCTAGTTCAGCGAGTACTTGCCATGGCTAATCCTGCACCAGCCTCCATCAGCCTCATCGTATTTTTACAAGAAATAGACAAGAATAAACAAGTAGGAAGTACTCCTCCAGGACCTCCCAACAAATTAGCGCTGCAGCTTCCCAGCAGCCGGGCATGGCAGCCGGGCAAGGTGGGCGTGGAGAGACCAGAGCAGGGGTGACGCTCGCCCCGGCTCTGCCACGTGCACAGGCTGTGCGAGCGGGGCCCAATTCCTTTCTCTCTGGGCCTCGGTGGAGTTGGACTAGATGTTCCCTGAGGTCTTTAACTGGCTCTGAAGTTCTAGGCTGCGGTCGGTACTGGAGGTACGGGCAGAGCAGATGGAAGGGGTGCGGGGAGGGGTCCGCTCCTTCCATTTCCCACCAACAGAAAAAAGAAAAAAAATAATGTTCTCCCGCTTCCACTCCCGCACCCACCCTGTTAGGATTTCATGGGAAATGCCTGGGTGAAGACGAATCTCTACACGCTTGCCCTCCTGTCGTTGCTCCGGGGAACTGCAGGCATCCCCCCAAGGTAGTTGGGGGAGAGCTGACCCTGGTGCCCCCCCCTGCCACGTCCACCGCACCCCACCATCAGGGAGGTCCATGATCCTGGCTGGACCAGCCCCAGCCCCACAGGCCCCCGGCCGCAGCGAATGGCCCCAGGAGGAGGCAGGAGATCTGAGAAGGGGACCTCAGAGTATCCCAGGTGTTCAAGGTTGCAAGGGACAGGTCAGCTCTCACCTTTCCTTCAAATCTTGAACTATCAGATGTGCCCCAGAGCTACAGGTGGCCAAGTCCCTCCCACAAGGAGACACTTGAGAGAATGGGCCAGTTCAGTGTCGGAGGCCTGCACCAGGCAGGGCCAGGAAGGAGGGACGCGCTTCTCTTGATTTAATTGTCCCTGAGGCGGGATCCACCCCCTGGCTCTCCGTGGCTCAGTTAAATGACACCCCAATCCCCCCCACACACATCCTTTCTATACACTCTCCCCACTTCCCCCTTACGCCAACTTGAACCGGGTTCCCATCGCTACGAGCCATCCACTGGGCTCAGCCCAAGGGGCCCCGCGTACCACACACAGGCAAGCGCGTGTGTGCAACAACCGCCTCTGCATTTTGAGGACTCTGCTTTCATTAAAACAGAACAACTTGGAAGGACGGAACAATCCTAAGGGTTTTTTGGTTTTGTTTTTTGTTTGGTTTTAACTGACCCAGGCTTCTCAGAGATGTCCCAGGGCCTTTCCTCAGAGCCCTGGCAAAGTCAGAGTCGGACAGCTTTTGTGGGGCAGGTGCCATGTGCGTCTCTGGGTGGCCTGGACACCCCGAGGAATGTTGCCCCTCTGTTGGGCCCCTGATGGGACTTCATTAGCTCTCGGGGGCCGTTCTGGTTTGATCCCACCTCAGAGCCAGCCCAGTACCAAGAGGGTAGAGCCAACGAAACCAGGACAGCGCTGGGCCCTAGAACACAGGGAGCAGACTGTCCTCCAGTCAGCTCTCAGATGCAGGTGGGCTCAAACACCCACCCCAGAAACGACTGGAGCAAGTCTCACCAAAGCTGCTTTGCTCATCAATCCAGTCAGCTGGCCACCCATCCACCCACCCATCCATCCACCCACCCACCCATCCACCCATCCACTCATCCATCCACCCTCCCACCCATCCACTCATCCATCCACCCTCCCACCCATCCACCCATCCATCCACCCACCCATCCACCCATCCAGCCGCCTGCCCATCCACCGCCCATCCATTCGCCCACCCACCCACCCATCCATCCATCCACCCACCCACCCATCCATCCTCCCACCCATCCACCCATCCATCCACCCTCCCACCCATCCACCCACCCATCCATCCTCCCACCCATCCACTCATCCATCCACCCTCCCACCCATCCACCCACCCATCCATCCTCCCACCCATCCACTCATCCATCCACCCTCCCACCCATCCACCCATCCATCCGCCCGCCCATCCACCCACCCATCCATCTGCCCACCCTCCCACCCACCCATCCATCCTCCTACCCATCCATCCTCCCATTCATCCACCCTCCAACCCACCCATCCACCCACCCATCCATCCATCCATTCAGCATCCACTCAACAAACACTTGCTGGGTGTGCACCTTGTGCCACGCACCTTGGAGGTAGAGCTGTAAACAAAACCAAATATCTGGCCTTAAATAATGGATCCAAAAAGATAGAGCAAGAAGGGAGATATGAATGAAAATAACGAGGCAAGAAGGAAAGGATGCAGGAGCTGCACCTTAGGTGGGCAAGAGGCTGAGGCAGGTCCCTTTGCTCCTTCACTCTCCGGAATGACATGCAGCGGTGGTTCCATCGCTACTTAACACAGCAAACTCCAGCCTGGAGCCTGTTGGCGGCTTCAGACTGCTCACTAACGGTGCTCCCCCCTTTTGCAAAGGCACCCTCTTGGTTACGCGAGATGGGGAGGGAGGGTCCTGGGGTGCCGCCCACATTGGAGGGAAAGCAATCTCTGCAGCCTCCCTGCAATCCAGTAGAAAGTTCCACAGAGGCTGGGTTCCCTAAGTCCCCGGGACCATTCCTGCCATGCCCACAAACCAGCTGCACTTTTATCCAACGAGTGCTTTCCTTCGTTTGGCTCAGGCCTGACATCGGTACCTACTTAAGCCTCATCCTTATAACGATCTTTGAAGCCACAGGCCCGGGATGCGGCTTCTATTTTTTCTAACAGACAAACACACAAATAGCTATTATAGAAGATTCTCATCTGTGTCCCAGTTGGCACTGCTCTGTGGCATCCCAAAAGGCTCCTCATTTGGCATTTCCTGAAGCTTCCCTGACAGTGAGACCACCCAGGAGTTGACCTGCTCCCTGCTTAGCTCCAGGGGCTCCAAAGTGCCTGCTCACGTGGACTGCCCGCCCCTCTGCCCAGCTGTCCCTGTTCCCTCTTCCGCACTGAGCTGAGCGGCTGGTATTGTCAAAGCAGGGCGCATACCTCCCTCCCCCGGTTACAGAGCCTTCCAGTCCTCTCCAGATCCCTCGGCCCTTCTTCGTGGTCTCCTCTCTCCTCCCCTCTGTCTCCTCCTCCTCTGATATTCTGGTTTGTCAAGACCCCCTACAAGTACGCCACTGAAATGAGACACAGTGCTCCCATCAGATCTCAGCAGTGGGACTATCTTTATAGCACCTGCTTGCTAAGGCCTGGTCCCGTGCTAAGCGATTTACACCTACCCTCTCATTCAGTCCTTGCCACAGCCCTGTGGGATGGGTACTCTTAGCTCTGTGTTGCAGTTGTGGAAACTGGGCCTGGAAGGAGTTAAGACTTGTGTACAAGTCACACTACTGGTTGTAGTGAAAGTAGGATTCAAACCCAGATGCTTTCAGCCACTATGTTATGTCCTCCCTTGGGTGCTGTGCTTCTAGTAATACAACCAAATACAGCACCAGAGTTCTTAAACTCCACATCACACAGTCGACTCATCTTGCGGGCAGCTGAGAGGTATTCAAGTCAGGCTTCCCCCGAGAGTCCCTGGAGGACTGAGGTAGGAGAGCAGGGAACCCGGGGCATGTGGAGGACCAGGCATTTAGAAACCTAGGGCAGGTGGTCACTTATCTAGAAACCTGGGGCAGGTAGATTTATCCTCCCACAGAATAAATGGTGGAGAGTCCGAGACCCCTACCTGCAGAAAGACCAGCAGTTGGCAGCAGGTTACACTTCTGGAGAAAGACACCTGCTTGCAAGAGATAGACGTCTAAGGTTACACCTAGTCACCTGCCCGTTTACAAGACCCCTCGAGGTAGCTCCGCTCCTACGCCTGCTTCTCACCCCATGCCCCACCCACCTGCTCCCGCCTTCCTTCTTCCAACACTGTTCAGTAAACCATTCTGTTGCCTAGTTCGGTCCTTGAATTCTTTCCTGCAATCGAACAGGAACCCCCTCCATCAATAGAACTTTGCTAAAAATTCATATTTCCAGATTCTATCCCAAACTTAATAATTTAGAGTTTGGAGGTGGGACCTGGGGATCTACATTCTAAAGCTAAAATGCAGATTTCCAGGCCTCGTCTCCAGAGTTTCTGATGCAGTAGGCTTGGATTGGGTGCAAGATGACGTAATTTTTAAACCTCCTCGGGTGATTGTGCGTCACAGCCAGAGCTTGGATCCCACCCGGGTCCTGGGTTGAACCAGTGTGGGCAGCCCCTGCCTGCAGTCCCACTACTCACCACTAGATGGCGAGATGCTATATCCAGGAAAGAGCAAAGCTTCCAGCTGAGACCTGACAAGACCACCCACTGTCACTGGCCCCAGGAATCCAGGCCCAAAAGACACAAAGTTTCATGTGAACAGGCCCTTTACCACCTGCTCCTCTCTGGGTGGCTTTGGGTGGAGAAATGTCTGTTGTTTTTGTTTCCCCACAGAAGGTAAGAAATGCATCTTGGGAGGGAACTGGCAATATTTGGAAGCTGGCCTGAGGGCAAACTGGAATCGCTGCTGGCCCCACCCCCACCCCATTCCCTTCCAGCCAGGAGCCCGAATCCCCAGCGGGCACAGTGGGCGAGGGTGGCTGTCCTCCTGGTGGGAGCACTGGACTGATGCCAAACCACCAGGCTCCCGGAGCCTCTGTTTGTGCAGAATGAGCCTCCCGCTGTTTCCTCTCCTCTGAGGGGGTCGGCGGGTGGCCTGGCACCCGGCACCTGCACCAGCCCGAAAGCAGCAAGGTATTTTTATGGGCCCTTGTTCCCAGCTATAAAAACAACCCTACAGGACATACGGGCTGCCCGGAGGGAGCTGGACACACAGTTGGGGACGAAGAATGACCAGAGACTTCACCTTGTGCAGCCACCTGCCTCCTCCTACAGAATAAATGAGCCTTCCTCCTGACACCTGGGAATGCTGGGGAGGGCCTCCCCCTCAGGGTCCCAGGACACCCCAGGACAATGCGGGTGGGGTGGGGTGGACCTGCAAGGCCTCCTAAGCCAGATGAGCAGGACTGGGTGGTCAGCAGAGTCGTACCTGCCCCCCCCCAATGTCAACATTCTAATCCCTGGCACCTGAGAACATGTTATATGGCAGAGAGGAATTAAGGTTGCAGGTGGGATTAAGGCTGCTAATGAGCTGACCTAAAGAGAAGGCAATTATCCTGGGTTATGGGGGGGTAGGGGGACCAGGGAATCACTGGGGTCCTTTAAAGTGGAAGACGAGGCAGGAGAGTCAAAGGAGGAAGTGACTACGGAAGAAGGCCTGACTGATGCGGTATGAGAATGGCTTGACTTACTCTTGCCTGCTTCCAAGATGGAGGAAGAGGCTCTGAGCCACGGAATGCTGGCGGCCTCTGGAAGCTGGAAAAGACGAGAAAAAGGATCCCCCTCCTCGAGTCTCCAGTAGGAACCAGCCCTGCTGACACCTTGATTTCAGCCCAGTGACACCCAAAACTTCTGACCTAAAAACTGTAAAGTAATTTTGTGTTGTTTAAGCCCCCAGGTTTGTGGCAATTTGTTATAGCAGCAATAAGAAACTAATACACTGGGCAAGGCAGCGAGGCCAGGTCAATGACATTTGAGCCTCCCCCCAGCCCGGACAGGGCAGGTGAAATGACCTCTGTTTTACAGGTAAGGCTCAGTGGAGCTGAGCTCTGAGGGCAGGGCCACAGTGGGGGGAGAGGAAAAGCTGGCATCAAACGTGGCGCTGCCTGATTCCAAGCCTATGTTCTTTCTAGTGCCCATGACCTCAAATTGGGGTACCCCCCATGGGGCTCTCAAGAACCCCGACTCCTGGTGTTGGTGCCCTTGTGGAATCCTTGTCCCTTAAGTGTGGGCGAGACTCACTGACTTGCTTCTAAGACCAGAAGATAGCAAAGATGATGGGGGGAGCAGGAGTGGCTCAAGTAATCGAGGGCCCACCTCCCTCGTGGGAGGTCCCAGATTCAGCTCCCAGTTCCTCCTAAAGAAAAAATGAGCAGACAACAAGTCCAAACAGCAAGCAAACGGATGAAGGAGCAGTCTTGGGGATGCGGGGAGGAATGGGGGTCACTCCTAGGGTTAGATTACAGCAGACTGTAACTTCCATCTTGCTCACAGGCTATCCTTGGCTCTTCCCTCTTGCTCTGATGAAGTCACTGCCATGTCATCTGTGTTGTAAACGGGCCCACGTGGCACAGAACGGAGGGTGATCTCAGACCCACAGGCCACGAGGAGCAGAATCCTGCCAACGCCCATGTCAGGTTACCTGGGAATAGATCCCTCCCCAGTCGAGCCCTGAGAAGGCTGTGAGCCCAGGGAGCACCTTGCTTGCAGCCTGAGAAAGCCCCTAAGCCAGAGGCGCCCAGCTAAGCCACCCCAGATCCCTGACCCACAGACACTGTGAGGTGACTGATGTTTTTCAGAGCCACTCAGTATTGGGGTAATTTGTTATACAGGAATAGCTAACTAATACACCAAGGGAACAACAATTGACAGAAACAGCACTTCCTCCCCAAAGTATGCATTTGACACTTCAAAGTGTATTGGGAACTGGGGTGGGGGCCACTCCCATCTGGCAAAATACATCTAATTGGTACGTCATTGAAACTAACAGCAATAATAATATTGGCTAACCTTGTCTAATGCTTACTAAGTGCCACGTCATATGCTAAGCTCTTTACATATAATAAAACTTATTCAGTTCTCACAGCAACCCCATGAGGCAGATATTAAAACTACTATCACTATTTTACAGATGAGGAAACTGAGGCACAGAAAGGTTAGGCTGTATATATCACATTAAAAGGGAGTATTTCATTGAATAGATTGCAAAAGTTGTGTGAATATTTTTAAAGATAAAACATAACAGCTGGGCTCCCAAGGCAGAGCGCCAATTCCCCATACTCTGCCCCAGCCCCCCAGGGAGCCTGTACCCCCTCTTATCCTCACTTTGGTCTGGATACGGGACAGAGTTTGAGAAACGGCACCATAGCTGGAGGCTGGGGTCTCTGGGAGAAGGCGCTGGCCGGGACGGCAGGCTCAAGTCCACGTATCACCACGTCCCAGACGTAAACACCCAGCCTGAAAGTGACTTTCAAGGGAGGCGGGACCTTGGCCCTGGGGCCCTCCAGGTTCCCAAGACAGCACCCTCACCCTTTCAACTTGCGAAAAATCTCTCCACGCACTTTGACGCGGAAGCATCCTTCTCCTCACTTTTGAGGGACTATTCATAAGTATTTGTCAGGCGCCCCCTGTGACCGGATAACGTGGTGGACCCGCGCAAGCCCCAGGAGCACGAGACCCCAGCCCCTGCCCTCAGGGGGGCCCAGCACAGCAGGAAGAGGCATGAGAGATTCAAATGACATCTGTGATAGATGTCACAGAGGTGCAGCCCAGGAGAGCCGGGCTCCATCTTCCAAAACTAGGAGAAAACTATTCTCACTCCTGTCTTGGCATCTGCTGCCAGTTCTTGCCCACAAATCACTTCCAAACAGCGACCCAGGGCCCAGTGCCAGCGTGGCCAAGGGGGCAGAGGCCATCTCTGGGTTGAGAGCCAGAGGCTGGGGCGAGGCCGATCTCAAGGAGCCGCTGCCGGGTTCCTAGGGAGCCCGTGGACACGGGCTGCGGCGAGAAGCCCGGAGGAGAGGGGCCGTGGGACTCGGAGGCAGGCGCGGGGCCGGGGCGCAGCCTGGTGGCCGCTCTCCTCGGCAGCTGTGCCCTGAGCTTCCAAACCTGCAGCAGGTGCAGAGCTGGGCCCTTGAGTCCTGCAGAAGAGCCCAAGGCAGGAAGCAGCTTCTCACCAACTGAAGCAGCAAGAGGGTGCTGGGACCAGCACTGAGTTTCCCAAATGGAACGGTCAGGGTCTGGGGCCTCTGGCTTTCCTGTGGACTCAAAAGACACAAAGCCACTGGGTACTTGGGGGCATCCAGCCTGACAAGCCCATGCCTCAGACGAGGATATCGAGGCCCGGGCAGGAGGCACGGCCTGCCCAGGGTCACCCCGCTTGCACTGGATGCTAAAGTGGGGACCCCAGGCTTCTAAATCTTGGCCTGATGGAAAAGCAGAGAACACGGCTCTGCACTATTGCTTGTAGAGAAGAAAGTCCCAAAGCGTGTTGGTCAAACTGTGCTCTGAGGAACCCCAGAGGGCTCTGAGGAACCCCTCATGCATTTCTACACAGGCCACGACTGCCGCCAGCCTGGCCCTGGGATTCAGCACCCAGGGCCTGCCTTCAAGGTCGGGTCCCACCACTTAGGACCTGGCATCTTTGGCCCAGATGCATAACCCAACCTCAGTCTGGAAACGGGGCATAGAAGAGTCATCACTCTCCCTGTGTGGGTTCTCAGAGATTGGATGAGACAGTTCCAGGAGCATCGTGAGTGGCAAAGCCCTTAAAATACCCCTTGCCTGAGTTCTACATCACAGCTGGCTCCAGACCGGAAGTGGCTCTGTTGGGATGGAGCAGGGAGAGGTGGGGAAATAACACAGGGTGGAATAAAATCCTGTTGTGAAGGCCACATATTCATTCATCAAACATTTATCAAGTGTCTTCTCAGGGCGGAACCCAGGCTCACCCCTGGTGAGACAAAGACCAATGGGCCTCAGCTGCTGCTCTCAGGTGGCTTGAATTCTACTTGAGCAAGTAAAAAAAGGCATGGAATTCTACTGGGCACCACCCAATGGAGCAGGCTAGTGAGATAGGGAATCAATAGCTGGATCTGGAACCTGGCAGAGTCCACGTGGACATCAGTAACCTCCAAGGTGGCTGCTGGAAGACCCCCACCCCCGAGATTCTGCTATCCAGAACAAAGACTTCTGGAAGCAAAGAAAAGCCCTGGATATTCCCCAAGGACTTTATCATTGGGCCCTCACTGGGGGATTGATGGGTGGGGTGATCAATCAAAACAGCAAACAGCTGGAGCCCCTCCCCTGCCATTAGCAAAGGGGTGGAATAATGAATAGTTTATAAAGCAAACCGCGGGGCAGCAGTCTTGCCTCTGGGCCCGTTCCTGCCCTCCGCGCGCCACTCTCGCCATTTTCCTTCTGGCACGTGGCCATGCAAGTAAACCTGAGCATCTATAACCTAGAATGGGGAATTGTCGCCTGTAAATCAGCCCACTTTATCACTTTTCACCCCTTCCTCTCTACCTGGGACCCCTGCTCTGTTATTTTCTCCCATTTCTCTTCCCTCCCTACCTGAATAAATTACTGGCCTAACTCATCCAGCGTGCTCTTGAAATTCATTTCTCCAGCATAGCCAAGAACCTAAATAAAATCTGGTAACACCAGGACACAGAAAAGGACAGAAAAGGACACAAAAGCGGGGTGGCAGGCCTTCCGGGGACTCAGGTGGGGCCGTGGCTCGCTCCAGGCTTTCTCCGGCTTGTTTGCAAGCTCACAGGCCAGAAGAGCTGCTCTCTTTCCTCGGGGCTTCAGAAAAGCGTAGGAAAGAGGAGGGGGCTGTCAGAGCAGAGTGGACAGGCCTGAACTGGCAGTCAGAGGCCACGTGTTCAAGCCCCAGCACGGCCTCTGATCTGCTGTGTAACCACAGCGCTCGCTGGGCCTCGGCTTCTCACCCAGACGTTAAAGCATCTGGGAGCCACGGGCGCTCCCCCACGCAGCCCCAGAACTCGGTGGCACGGCTGCCTTGGCCAGGGAGGCCGGGGGCTCGGGCAGGACGGTCCCCTGCCTCGGCCCTGTGCCTTTGCCTGGCCCCAGAACTGTCCACTTTCAGAGGCCAACCTCCAAAGTCCCCGTGGCCCTTCTTGGGAAGCAGCAACCCCAGTAATTAACATTTAGGCCACACAGCACGTGGGGCAGGAGAGCTGGACGGAAATGGCCAGTCCCACCTGCACCTCAGGGCCAGCGGGGCCGTGGATCAGCCTTCATTCTGCCAAACCGTGAGCGATCGTTGTTTTTGGGACTGTCACCGTCGCTGACAAATGCCTTCGTCGCGCTTCGCGCACACACTGCACTAATATCATTCTGGTTCAGGAAAGAGAATGGATTTGCAAGACAGAAAATGGGAAAGAAAAAGATAAATGTACCATTTGCCCAACCTACAGATTAAGAGGGAGATGTAAATATTTGTCTAGCAACAAAATTTCCATTAGCTCTGGAATCAGCTTTTTTTCTTCCTATCTAAATCCTTGTGAAAAGTCATTCATATTGTTCCAGTGCTTTCTACAATAATTCACGTGAGTCAAATGGATATTGAAGGGCACCTTGGTTTTTAGAACATTGTTGCTGTAAGAATACGTATTGTGATTCCCGGTCACAAGCCTGTAAACGAGCCTTCCAAATGTAACCGGTTCATTAGTGTGGACTGGCCTGCTCCCATAAAGCTTTCTTGAATATTCCATTCAGGGGCATTCAATGAGCATCAGCCAGAAGAACCCCCACCTCTCCCCCACCCCCGCCCCCCAGGCAGCCCTGCCTTTAAAGAAGCTCCATTTGTCTGTAGAATTCCACCCCTGGAAGGGAAGAAGTAATTCTCAGTCAAGGCCAGGAGCAAGGTCTAAATTAAAACCCTCCAGGAAAGAAAGACACAGCTAATTTTACAAGAAAATGAGAATATCAAGTAGTTAAACCGGATCCTTCCAAGACGGCCAGAGCAATTTTAAAGATTTATAGACTCATAAAAGAGACTTGGGATTAGGTCCCCACTGCAGAAGGGCCACAGGGGGCCTGGGATATCTGGGGTGGTCAGCAGGTGCCCCGGGGGCAGGTCACCTCTACAGGGAGCAGGCTGATCTGTCCACTACAGGCTGCCGAGGTGGGAAAATGGGCCTGGGTAACAAAACATACAGCTAATGCTTATATAGTGTTTCCCAAGAGCCAGAAACTATTGTAATTGCTTTTCTTTTTTTAAATTATTGAGGTGAAATTCATATAACATAAAATTAACCTTTTTAAAGTGGAAAATCCAGTGGCCTTTAGTCCATTCACAGGTCTCAATAAATGTAAAAAGATTGAAATTATACAAAAGACTTTCTTGGAACATAATGGAATGAAGCTGGAAATCGATTAACAGACAGAAAAAGGGAAAATTCACAAATATATGGATATTAAACAATATACTCAAATAATCAGTGGGTCAAAGAAGAAATTGCAAGGAATATAAGTAAATATCTTGAGATGAATGAAAATGAGAGCACAACCTATCAAAACCTGTGGGATAGAGCAAAGGCAGTGATGAGAATAGCCAAAAATGAAGCTGGAGAACTTTCATTTCCTGACTTTAAAGCATATTACTTAGCTACATGCTAAAAACAGCATGGTACTGGCCCAAAATTAGACATATTGGCCAATGGAACTAAATGGAGAACTCAGAAACAGAACCTCACATCTACAGTGGAGTGAATTTCTGACAAGGCTGTCAAGCCCGCTGGGCCAGAACAGTGCATTTGGTTGGAGAAGAGGATATCCAAATCCAAACGAAAGAAAGAGGATTCCTATCTCACACCTTATACAAAAATTAACTCAAAACGGATCAAGGACCTAAATATAAAAACGAGAACCATAGATCTTCTAGAAGAAAGTGTAGGGCAACATCTTCAAAATTTTGTGATAGGCGATAATTTCTTAAACCTTATACCCAAAGCAAGAGCAACAAAAGAAAAAATAGATAAACGGGGCCTCCTCAAAATTAACACTTTTGTTCTTCTAAAAACTTTGTCAAGAAAGTAGAATGGCAGCCTTTTCAATGGGAGAAAAATATGTGGAAACCACATGTCCGACGAGGGCTTGATATCCGTGTTATATAAAGAGATCAAACAACTCAGCAATAAAAAGACAAGTGACCAACTTGAAAAATGGGCAAAAGACTTAGACATTGCTCGAAAAAGTAAATGGCCAAAAATCACATGAAAAAATTTTCAGCATCACTAGATATTAGGGAAATGCTAATCAAAGCTATAATGAGATACCCTTTCCCACCTTATAGATTGGCCATCCTCAAAAAAACAAAACAACAACAGCAACAACGACAACAACAAAAAACCCAGAAAATTACAAATGCTGGAGAGGGATGTGGAGAAATAGGAACTCTCCTTTACTGTTGGCGGAAATGTAGAATGGTGCAGCCTCTGTGCAAGACAGTTTGGCAGTACCTCAAGAAGCTGCAAATAGAACTGCCGTATGATCCAGGAATCCCATTACTAGGAATATATTCAGAAGAACAGAAAGCGAGGACGTGAACTGACATTTGCACTCCAATGTTCTTAGCAGCATTATTCACAATCGCTAAAATATGGAACCAGCCCAAGTGTCCATCTTTTTATGAATGGATAAATAAAATGTGGCATATACACACAATGGAATACTATTAAGCTGTAAGAAGAAATAAAATTAGGATGTATGTGACATGGATGAACCTTGAGGATATTATGTTGAATGAAATAAGCCAGACTCAAATGGACAAATATTATATGTTTTCATTAATATGAACTAAATACAATGAGTAAATGCATGGAGGTAAGCTCCAGAGTATAGGTTATTAGGAAATAGAATGTAGGTTGAGAATGGGAGCTGATGTTCAGTGTATGAGAATTCTTAATACAGTTTATTGTAAAAGTGTGGAAAAGGATAGAGTTGATGGTAACACATTATAGGGAGTGTAACAAACACTGCTGATGTATAAATGATGTTGTGGCTAAAAGAGGTAGTCTGTGGACATAAATTTCAATTGAAAGGAAACTAGTGAATAATCTAGGGTGATAAAATATAGTGATTTCATTGGCATTAATAGCACAAATATAAGAATATTCCTTTACAAAGTGTTAAGAATATGGTGATACACAGGGAAATTACAACTAATGGAACTTATGGATGATAATTAACGGTTATAATATTTTTGCAGCATGGCAAAGAAGATATTATATCAATTCTAAGAGATAGCTATAAGGGGATATGGAATTTTTCCTTGTGGAGTAATGAAAGTTCTAAAATTGACTGAGGGGATGACAACACAACTCTGTGATGAAAATGAGAGCCCCTGAGTGCACACTTTGAATGGATTGTACAAAATATGGAGCTGTATAACCCAGGGAACCCAGGGGTGGAAGATGGACGCTGGTTAGAAGGACAAATATGAGAGCATTCTCTATGAAGAGGGTGGGTTGGGAGGAAAACACACCAAATGTAAGATTCATTAGTAGTAATATTTTGGCGATGCGCTTTCATAGTTGGTAAGAAATGTTTCACAACAATGCAAAGTGTAGGTGGCGGGGCAAGGTATGGGAACCCTGTACACATATGCATGCTTGTTTTGTAAGTTCACAACTTTTACTATACACTTGTTTATGTATGTTCATGTATGAATGATATATTCCAATAATATTTTTACTTTAAAAAAAACAGTATCAAACATACCTCCCTCTCCTGTCTCCTTCTAGTCCAAGCCCCGTCATGGGTATCTGGATTGTTGTCTCAGCCTCATAAATTCTGTCTCTGCTTCTGTCCTTGCCTCTGTCTACTCTATACAGCAGCCAGAGGAACCATTAGAAACCGAAGTAGGTCTTGTTACTCCTCTGATTCCCCAAACCCTCTGAAGGCTCCCCAAAGTCCTTACAGTGGTCTGTTACAGGGTAAAATGGAGCTCCAACTTGGTCACTTTGGTCCAGCTGGGCCAACAGTCATCCTCAAAGTTCCCAAAAACACTCCAGGCAGGTTCCTGCCTCAGGGCCTTTGCACCTGCTGCCCCCTGCCTGGAAAACCCTCCCTGACACCCAGCTCCCATCCTTCCCCATGGCTGACCCCCTCACCTCCTCCAGGGCCTCTAAATGCTACCTTTTGGGGAGACCTTCCTCAAGCACCCTGCTCAAAAGTCCATCCTGCATTTCCCAGCCCCCAGCATATCCCATCCTCCTTCCAGCTTTATTTTACCGTGTAGCACTTGCCCTCGTCTGACCTGCCTTATCTCACTCAGTCCTGTGTTTACTGGCCTGTCTTTCCACTGCCCCCAAGAGAATGCAATTTACTCGAGGGCAGGAATTTTAGTCTATTTTATTTCCTGCTGTATGTTCAGAGTCTAAGACAGTACCTGGCACATAGTAGGGGTCCAATACGGTATATTGACTGTCATATAGAGTAAATCTAAAATCTGACTTCCGCAAATCCCGGCAGAATGACTACTAGCAAGCCCTGAACTGTGGGGATGGCAGCTCTGATTTAACTCATTTGCAATCGCAGAAGGCAAGTGAGTACAATTCCCCCTTCCAAGTTTACAGACAAAACCACTGGAGGCCAGGATTCTTCTTGTGGCTTTGGGCACGTCACTTCCCCTCTTTGGGAATCAGTTTCCCTGTCTGTAAAATGGGAAGATGGGACTAGATCTTCTCTGAGATCTGTCAGATATTCCAGACTTCAACAAGCCCCACAGTTGGGGCGGGGCTGGGGGGCTCCTCCCAAGAGTCAGAAAATCTCTCCTGCACATTTTTAGCATAAGACGTAATGACCTCTTTCAAAGGGGAAGTGCTGTTGAAAATGTGGCTTCTGTGGTGGCCTGTCCATCTCTGTCCTCCCCTTGTCTCGGACCCCCATGCCCTCCAGCCTGGCCTAGAGTTTGTGGGGGTGAGGGCTGGGGGAGGTGGTAAAGGAAACGCTCTAGTTCCCTTTTGTCTTATCTTGGAGCATTTTCACATCAGAGGCCTAGAACTACTCAGAGCTGTGTGCTCTACAGAAATGAGGGCGCCCACGCCCCAGAAGACGTGTGCCAAAATGTTCACAGCTGTGTCTCCATCAGAGCCCCCAGACCGGAGACAATCGAATAGCCATCAGCTGGAGAAGGAAAACATCAATTACGGTTTGTTCCTACAATGGAATATTACACGGCAACGTACTAGAATGAACGCAACACCCTGCTGAAGGAAAGAAGCAGACCCAGAAAAATACATGCCACATGACTCCATTTATTTGAAGTTCAAAAACAGGCAAATTAATCCACAGTGATAAAGGTGAGAGTCGCGGTGACTTTGGGGGGCTTTGATTGGGAGAGGACACGAGGGAGCCTTCTTGGGACTGGGGAAAGTTCCACATTTTCATCTGGGTGATGGTTACACAGGTATGTACATATGTAAAATTTCATTCAGTGAAGGTTTCTGCACCTCACTGAAAATAAATTATACTTCAAGAAAAAAGAAGAAATGAAAATAAGAATAAGGCCTGGGACCAGAAGAAAGTTAGCAGAGAGAGGTCCTGAGTGGCACATCCCCAGGGGATTTCCTTGGGCCGGGGTGGCACTTCCCACCTCTCCCGACTCAGCACATCTGACCACTGCTTCCTCCTTTTGAGAAGCCTGGTCTGCAGAGCTGCTCTCAGCTCAGCTCCCAGCCCACTCCTTCCCACCTCCTTCCTCCAGGAGGAACCCGTCCCAGTTTCCTGAGAGCCAAGGCCTCTGCGTGTGCCCTATTCCTCACTCCTTCATCCACCTCCGCCCCAGATGAGATGGAGAGGAATCCGAGCCCAGCCCCTTCCGTCCTGGCCTTAGTGCCACCCTGGGCAGGCCCCACAGAGCCCCCCAGGCTGCGTCTCTGGCATCAGCCGAGACAACGGGGAGCAGAATTCAGCTGCCGGACTGTCTGTTGGTGTTCAAATCATAGGTCCACTAAGGCCAGCGACCCCTCAGGGGCAGTGACCCCCCATCATCCCACCTCCTCCCTAACCCAGAACAGTTCATGTGGGGAGTTTTTCTCCAAAAACCATAAGATCCTCAAAAGGAAGGAAGGGAGGGAAGAATCTTTCAACGGTAAATCTGGCAAAGAGAAGATATTTTTCATGATTAAATACTTTTGCAGGAAATTTTAAGAACTTTTTCAAAGATGGCAATAACTTTAAAGAATTTCGCTAATCCAAAAAATCTAGGAATGCTGTACTATGTCCATTTATACCTAAAACCTAGGTTCATTTAGCTCCTTTATAACAAACAGAAACACAAGCCTATATGGTAAGTCAGAGGGGATGTAGTGGGAGGGAATATAAGGAAAAGATTATCTATTTCCAACTTTTTTTTTTCCTTTTTTTAACAAGGGAGAGCGCAAATGCAGTCCCCACTACCACAAATTATGCAGCCAAGTTTCCTGCATTCGGGGAACTCGCCGGGGTCAGCACACCTGGAGTGCAATGGCTAAGCCTCGCGCTGGGAAAACCACCTTCGTGATCGTGGTATCTCCCCTGCCAGGTAAGTATTCCGACTTGTTTTTTAATGAACACACTAGTTTTTAAAAGATGATATGACCTTGAAATGGGAACACTGTCAGAAAATGAAGTATTTATTTTATTACAGTATTTCTCTAACAACTTTGTAATTACCTCACAATGAAATGTTCGGTCTCCCATGTTGTAGTTCACAATATAGGTCTTTAAAAAAAACACAAAAAACCAAGCCGTTCTCGCTTATTGAAAATGAAGCGATGACACCTTAAGAGACCCGAGCACGAGGGCCATCTCTCCACATCCCAGAGGTGGGCTCCTGCAAGCGGCCTCTCTCCTGCGTCACCTCCCACCTGGAAGAGCCTCCTCTGGGGAGCAGTTTTCATGAGCCAGGCTTTGCTTTCTGACTTCACAGGCATAATTTCCAGATGCAGCTGAGCCCCAAAAGGCTAGATGCCACACCCGGGAGCTGGGGGCAGCCACCGGCAGAGCAAGGGCTTAAACCCAGCTGCAGGGCCATGTCATCATCAAACTGGACAAACCCACAAACGCAGACCTGGAACCCTAAGTGGCGACCACGCGCCCGTGTTCACCAAAAGGTAACCTAAGGTGAAGAAACGGTCAGGTCCCTACGAGGAACATATCACAACCCAACTTACTACAGGTTTTTAAAATTTGAGTTACAATGACTTCAGATTAAAATCTCTTCCCCTTTTCTGGCCAACCAGGGGAAAGAGATTTCAAACAGCATTGTCCAAACCAGGCTCAGAAGCTGGGGAAGCTGGACACTATGCCTGAAAAAAAACCAAAGGCACTGGGGCAGTTCCGCTCTGCTGGGTGGCTGTACTGAGCCTGAGTCCTGTCTGTGCCACAGGTGCTGCACTGAGCCTGAGTCCTGTCTCTACCCTGCAGCTGCACTGAGCCTGAGTCCTGGCTTCCAACCAGGTTGGTTGGGAAAAGCCTGGGCCGCCCAGCTGTGGAACAGACTCCCTGGGTATGCAGCAGGCTGGCTGGACAGATGGCTTATCAGGTGCTCCACCTTCTGAGGGTGATGGAAGAATGCTTGGGGGCCAAGGTGCTCAGAGGCTGCAGCTCTCCAGGAGGCAGTGGGCACGGCCCACCCCAGGGACTAACAAGCTAGCAGGGCCCCATGATGGGAGGCCGCTGAAGGGATGGCAGGGCGAGGGCCTGCAGAGAGCTGAGCTGAAAACCCCAGGCGGCCCTGGAGGCTCTGAGTTATAATTGGGTTTTCTGAGAAAGGCTTTGTCCAGCTTGCAAGGCGGGCTGCTGATTTGCAAACTGACAGCAGCCAGCGTCTACCCTTTCCTAAAACTAGATTTACCAGCTCTCCGACTCAACCTCTTATTTCATCATTCCCTTTTTATCCCTGCTCCTCTCCAGGGATCCGATGGGCTCTGGCTGTCTGGACTCTCATAAGCTGAGGTTCAAGTGGCTGTCAAGGGTCTGCAATAGACTTCCTTGTAGCAATAACTGGTGCCTTATCAGTCACTGCCAACCACCCAATCAGCTGGGGACTAGGCAAGTCCTGGGACACAAACAGCCCTGAGGAGGCGGGCCTTAGGAGAAGCTCAGCCAATGAAGGGAATCTGACTGGGTCCCGCCCTTTGGGGCTGGCAGGGACCTGGGAGTGGAGGAAGGGAAGTCAAGAAATGAAGCCCGAGCTGTGGGGAAAAGGAGTCAAGAGCATTGGCTCTCGGTTCAAATCCCAGCCTGCCCCTCCCTGGCTGTCGACCTTGGACAGACACTTAACCTTTCTGAGCCTCATTTGCCCTTTGAAGCTGAAATGGGATAATGCATGTTCAGTGTTCAGCACAGTTCCTGGCATGTAGAGAGATGATGAGGGGTGAGGTTTTTTAAATTAACTGACTGATGTGATTTTCAATCCTAGTATTTCTTTTTTTTCAAAGATTTATTTTATTTATTTCTCCCTCTCCCCCACCCCCGTTTTCTGCTCTCGGTGTCCATTCACTGTGTGTTCTTCTGTGTCCGTTTGCATTCTTGTCAGACAGCACTGGGAATCTGTGCCTCATTTTGTTGCGTCATCTTGCTGCTACAGCTCCCCATGTGTGTGGCGCCACTCCTGGGTGGGCTGTGCTTTTTTCATGCAGGGCGACTCTCCTTGCAGGTGCACTCCTTGCACATGGGGCTCCCCTACATGGGGTTGCCTCTGCGTGGCACGGCACTTCCTGTGCGCATCAGCACTGCGCGTGGGCCAGCTTGCCACATGGGCCAGGAGGCCCTGGGTTTGAACCCTGGACCTCCTATATGGTAGGCAGATACTCTATCAGTTGAGCCACATCCGCTTCCCAATCCTAGTATTTCTTATTGCTCCAAGGCCCTCTCCATCCCCCAAATTCAGGCAGCTGTTCCAATATTGCCTCAAGGCAGGGGTGACAGCAAAAAGAGGGAAACATAGTCCCTCCTGGCTTTTGAATTTCAAAAGTCTAGGAGATCAGGGGATACAGAAAAGACTCAGTATAGAGACAAGAGAATAGATTTGGGGGATACGCTGATGGATCAGCATGGCTTCCTGTCCTGCAAGACCAGAGAAAGGTACCCAGACCAGGAGGAGGGAAGAGAGTCCAAGAGGAAGCAAGGGAAACCAAGAAAGAGCCCTGCACTGTGTCTGCTGGGAGCCTTTGCTGTGTGGGGTCAAGTGAGGCCCAAGGCGGCAGCAAACCTAGGCTCAAAATGGCACGGAGTGGAGACTGAGAGTAGCCTTACTCAAGCGTCTGCATGGGCCAGGCAGGTTTAGGAATAAGTGAATCCAGGCCAAATGTGACAATTAGGAATGGTGGGGACTGTGGCAAGTCCAAGAGGGCATGCCCAGCCAAAAGGGGCAGCCACTACTCAGTCAGAGCCAGTGAGGTATGGGCCCCGAGCAGTCAGACCCAATTCTTAGAAGCCAGTTCTCTAGATTTTCACGTGAAAATTCCCCATTTTTCATCTTGGCAACTAAATGTAAAACTATTATATGGGCCAAACAAAGCACACCTGAGCCTGTGTGTGAGCCAGGGGATGCAGGCTGTGGTCTGGGCCCGCTGCCTTCAATTTCCCTTTGGGCCTGGAGTGCGCTGAGAGCTGGAGTGAGGGATCCACGTGGAAGGAAGGCACCTGAACAGATGACCCCCTGCGGGCTCTGGTGCCACCTTGGTCCCTCTGAATTTAGATGCAACCCCAGTCAAAGGGGGAGGGAAAACTTTCTGCCCCCCAGCAGAAAGGGGACTTGTAAGATAAGGGAGTCAGGGAAAAAGAGTCACATTGCCTGCCAGCTTGAGTCTCCTATCTCCTCCAAAGATTTGGGAAATTTAACCATTTCTATGTTGCACGTGCTTCTGATAATTTGTTTCTTATCTATCTCCCTATTAATTAATTCACTTACTTTTAAATCTTATTTTGATATAATGATCAATTCACAGGAAGATGCAAAATCTGATGCACCCTTCACCCAGCTTCCCCCGAGCGTACATCTTGCATCATGAGAATAATATCACAACCAGCAAATTCCATCCCCACAAAGATCCCTCGTTGCTGCCCTTTGGAGCTGCACCCAGCTCCTCACAACCCCCATCCCTAACCCCTGGCAATCTACAAATCTGTTTTTCATCTACAATTTTGTTATTTCAAGAATACATTATTACATAAGTGGGGTCAGATAGTATGTGACCTTTGGAGGTTGGCTTTTTTTTTTTTACACTCAGCATGATTTCTTTGAGATCCATCCAAGTTGCCACATGTATCAATCATTTGTTCCTTTTTATTGCTGCATAGTATTCCATGGTATAGATGTCCCACTGCTTAACCATTCATCTGCTAAGAGACATTTGGGTTGTTTCCAGTCTCTGGCTACCATGAATCCTTACGTATTTGGAAAATTGATTTGGAAAATGTCAGCCAGTGGCAGCTGTGTTTTGTGTCTCAACGGATACACTGTTTTCTTGGGTTCCTCAGTCCTGGCAGCTTTCACAGACTTTCTCATTGAAACCCTACAGTAGCCCCAAGAGAGAGGCAGGGCAGAATTTAATTTATTCAGTTAACACATTTTTATTGAGCTTTTACTATGTGCCATGCTATTCTAGATACTGGGGATATTACAACAGTGAACAAAGCAAACCAAAATCCCTCTCTTTATTTATTATCTCCAATATACAGATAAGGAAACTGAGGCTCAGAGAAGCTATATGTCTTGCTCGAGATCACACAGGTGGAAAGTGACAGAACTGGGACTTGAACCCAGTTCCCACCTTTCAGCCACCACTTTTCTGACTATATTTTGTAGTCTGTTCTCATTGGCATCAATGTCAGAACCAAATGCACATGCTGTGGCTCCTGTGCCAGATGCTCAAGGCCGTGGTGCTTCAGTAGGAGAGAATTTGCTCCCCAGGGAACATTTAACAATGTCTGCAGCCATTTTCAGTTGTCACTGCTGGGGAAGGGTGTGCTAAGGGTATCTAGTGGGCGGGGCCAGGATGCTGCCAAACAGCCTGCAGTGCTCAGGACTGCCCCCACCACAAAGGATTCTCCAGCCTCAGATGCCAATAGTGTCAAGATCGTGACACTCCGGTCTGAAGAGCTCTAAGAGTCACAGGCAGATAATAGCTTGAAATACTCAGCTTTCACCCAAGTAGATAAAAATCTATTTACGTGGCAGACACCTTCAGAGCAGGGACATTAACGGTTGGGGGTTGAGGGAGGGTGGTTTTGAAGCAGGCCCATCACCTCTGCTGTATTAATATTGGGAGGCTTTTCTGCAGGAGATGAGAGCCCAGAGCAGCTTGAATGGGAGGAGGGGGGAACTGGCGGGTTTCTGGGAAGGGGGCGCAGCAGGTGCAGGAGTCGTCTCATAGCTCGGCTCCATGCCCTGCCAGCAGGAAGCCTGCTAACCTTCCTTCATGCAGCAGCGTACATGGGGTCAGAGGGGCACCTGCAAAGCCCCTTGAGGAACAGCAAGGGAATGGCGAGGACATTCAGTGCACACCCTAAAGTGTGCAAGAAATAGAGCTCGAATTTTCAAAACTGGGTTTAGAGACAACTGAATTTGTTTTTAAATAGGCAAAAGACTTGAATAGACATTTCTTCAAAGAAGACACAAAAATGGCCAGTAATTACTTGTAAAGATGCTTAGCATCATTAGTCATCAGGGAAATGCAAATGAAAAGCACAGTGAGATACCATTTCGCACCCACTAGAATGACTACTATTTAAAAATCAGAAAATTACAAGTATTGGGGAGGATGTAGAGAAACAGGAATATTCATTCATTGCTGATGGGAATGCAAAATGGTGCAGCTGCTGTGGAAGATAGTTTGGCAATTCCTCAGAAAGTTAAATATAGAATAACCATATGACCTGGCAATCCCACTACTAGGCATATACCCAGAAGAATTCAAAGCAGGAACTCAATCAGATATTTGCACACCGATGTTCATAGCGGCATTATTCACAATTGCCAAAACATGAAGGCAACCAAAGGCCCATCAACCAATGAATGGCTAAAGAAAACTTGGTATATACATGCCATGGAGTAGTGTTTAGCATAAAAAGAATGAAGTTCTGACACATGCGACAACATGGATGACCTTTGAAGACTTCATGTTGAGTGAAATAAGCAGACACAAATGGACAAATGTATGCGCTCACCCTATGAAATAATTAAAATAAGCAAATTCATAGAGTCAGAATCTAGAATAGACTACCAGGAGATGGGAATAGGGGTAGGGAATGTGGAGTTAAGGCTTAAAATGTATGGAGTTTCTATTTGGGCAATGGAAAAGCTTTGGTAATGGATGGTGGTGATGGTGGCATAACATCGTGAGTCTAATTAACAGCACTGATTTATATATTTGAATGTTGCTAAAAGGTGAAATGTTAGATTGCATATATGGTACTAGAATTTAAAAAAATTTTTTTTTTAATCCATGGGACTGTGCAACACAGAGAACCCTAAGTTAAACCATGGATTACAGTTAATAGTACAATTATAAAAATGTGCTTTTATCAACTGTAATATATGTTCCACACCAAGGCAAGGTATTAATAATAGGATTGTAGGTGGGAATTCTGTATGTTATACATGATTGTTCTATAACCCACAACTCTAATAAAACAAAAAAATGAAAAACCTAAGTTTAAGGTCTATTTCGAGTCCCCACTCTGCTGGTGGATGAAACTCAGTCATAACTAACCAGGCTCTCCCTCCCTCTTGCCCGAGGTTTTATCCGTGCTTGTTGTTGGGTGGTTCACGAAGCGCCCAGGCCGGGCAGGGGACACAGTTGTGTCTCCTCTAGCACATGCTCAGACAGCCGCCTTTCTGCCTTCCAGGTTGTAAATGAGTCCTCCCCAAACCTCCTGACAGCCCCTCTATGCCCAGCTTCTTCTGTCCATTTCTTGGGCACACAGACTGTGCAGGGCCTGGAAAATCTCTGCAAGGCAGTCTCGGGGCCCCTCTGCCCATCACTCCATATGCCACCCCTCCCTGCACCATGCTGGGTGAGGGGCGGGGATTCTCCCTGGCTTGTGCCCAGCCCACCCTCACTCATGACGCCGGCATGAAGCCTCCGCCTGCCCGCCCCCCTGCTCTCTGGAGATCCGTATCAGAGAACAGCTCGTCTGTTCTCCTCTGCCCCCCTGGCTGGACCCCCAGCCCAGGGAAACGTGGTGGGGGTCAGGGGAAACGGGGGAAACACGGGTCGGCGAAATGACTGTTAGATCTTGCTCTGTCTCTCACACCTTTTGTTAATGGCATAAGCTTTATGTCTTCCAGGGCAGCCCCTTTTAAAACTCAAAGCCCAGACTCTTGCAGCCCCGAAGACTTGGCCCTTGGAAGTCAAAAGCACGGTCTCTGTTTTTCCTGCTGAGTCAGGCTTCCCCAAGACAGGAAAAGTCACTGTCTGAAAAGAGCTAAAGGAGAGAAACACTTTCATCAACACTTTGAAACAGCGTCCCCCTCCAGCAGCTGTGCGAGGGAGGGGGACCACCATCTCGGCAGGGGGGAAGACAGGGGGCTGCTCCTCCCTGGGCCCCTCTCGGCCAGGGGAAGCTGAAGCTCTGGCCTCAGGTTCATCCCCGTCCTCCGAACCTGGCTCCCGGAGTCCCATCTTAGGGACATCACGAGCACCAGTTACGTGGGACCAGGGCTTGGGTGGAGGTGGAAGCCCGACTCCAGGCAGCCTGGGTTCACAGCCAGACCTCACCACCTACCCGCTGAGCACCTCTGGTCAAGTCACTTAACTTCTCTGTGTCTCAGTTTCCACCTCTGGAAAACAGTACCTTGTTCATGTGGTTAGGATGATGATCCAATGAGTTAATACTTGTACGGAGCAGAGAATAATGGCTGGCACAGCGTTTGCGCTACATGAACAGCGGCGGCTCTCATTCTTGTCGCTGCCATTTACTTTCCCCGTTTTACTTTTGGGATTCCCTGGCTTCCTACTTAGGCAAGGCCCTCTCGCCTGCTGTGGTGGTTTCAATGCAGCTGGTTGACTAGGAGAAGACTGGGGCACCCATGCCTGGTCTCTGGTGCTGCGTCTCAGCTGATTGCCAAAGCTCTGAAGGGACACTCTTGGGGTCCTTTTGTTGTACGAAATGGAAACTCATCAGACTAGTCTAAGCAAAAAAAGAAACTCACTGGATAAACCCAGGAAAATTGCTCAGAGCTAAGAACTGGAAGGTTGGCAGCAACCCAGCCAGCTTCTCTCTCCTGCTCTCTGCAGCCAGCTTCCCTGCTCTGATGTACCCCCGGCCAAACGCCGTGGTCTCACCATACTTGTGAGAGTCTGGGGGCTACCAACAGCCAGTGGTCGCTTATCCCTGTTGGCAGAGGCCCCACTTGGCCCAGGAGTCTGCCTGGTCCTCCAGGGGCTCTGGGCGAATCCTGAGGATCTACACCATTCTTGAGGGTTCTTCCCAGTAACAGGTTTCGGAGTGGGCACATGACCCAGTTCTGGCCAAGGAGATATCAAGGAAGTGCTGGAAGCTTCTGGGAAAGATTTCTACACTGATGAAAAAGAGATTCACAGGAAGAGGGGGTAGCAGGGTACAGAGCATGCGGATGAGTACCGAGGCTGAGCAGAGAGGGACCTCCCCGTGGTGAAGGCCTTGCACGTCCATGTCAAGGATCTGGACTCAAGGCTGAGGCCATTTCACTTTGCAACACGGAAAATGAATTAAAGGGGGAAAGCTTGAGCAGGGGACCACTTAAGAAGTGGCTGGATGAACTTTGGTCATGAGGAGGCGTAGAGAGAAGGTTCTAGGGGATGGGATACAGTAGAGGGTGGGTGGTACGGTCCAGCTGCTGGTACTGTGTGTGCAGGAGTCTCGAGCACCTGTACGCTAATACCTTGAAGGCCTCACCAGCTCCTTCCTGGGCTATCGGTCAACACAGGCCCACTGCATCAGTAACCCAGGTAGAGACAAATTTCTTGCATTAACGTTTTTTCAGGAAATGAGATGAAAACTGTGCCATTTAAATTAATGATCCAACTATGGAATTTAGCTTTGCACTCTATTCCCAGTTTCTCTGCCTTGGAGCTGAGTCAGCCTTCAGAGGAGCTGGGCCAGTTCATCCCTGCTGATAACCTGCATGCAAGACACATCCGCCCTTGCCGGTGACTAATTGAGCTGTTGCAGACAAAGTCAGGTTACAAGAACATGTGTGTGATATACTGCTGACTTTGGCAAGAGTCATACCGTGGAGACATGGCTCAGCTCCTCACGCACTGAGAAGTGAGCCCACAGGAAGAGCAAGTAGGAAGACGGGGGTCCCCTGCTCAGAACCATGCAAGGGAGGAGTGGCAGGTGGGGAATGACTACGGCAGGCAAAGGAAGACACAAGACACGGTGGCAGGAGATAAGAGAGTGTGCTCCTGGTGGACAAGACAGGTGATTCCTGGCCACCTTTTCTCTTTTTTTTTTTAGTTTTTTATTAGATTGATACATGCATATTAAAAAAAAATTACCTCCCCCCAGCATGCACGTGCACACTCACACACAGACACACACACACACACACCTCTTCTCAATTTCTAAGGGTAAATATCACTGTTTGGTTTGATTCCTTCCATATACTTCCTATGCATAATCAAATATCTATGTCTACATCTTTTTTGAAAAACCACTGGTGCGGTATCATAATTTTGGTCTCTTACTTTTCTCAATTAATGATCCATCTTCAACATTCCTCCATGCTGTATAGCTCTACCTCATTCTTTTTCACGACTGCATGGTATTCCTGCATAGGATTGCACCATAATTCTATCTGTGGGTGCGGAGGTTAGTAATAATTTTTCACCATGCCAAGTAATCAGCAATGAAGCTCCCTGACCACATGTTCTTGAGCACACGTGGGAGTGACTTCTATATGATGACATAATCCGATAAGTAGATTTTCCAGCTTCACTTTTCCTTACATGCCTGGGAAGTCAGTAGTGTGCCACACTATCTTAAATAGTTACCTTCCCACACAACCAGATTGAATGGAAACACGCACCAGGGAAATGTACCAAAGAGCATCCTTGCCTCTCAGAATCCAGACTTTCAGAACTGGGCAGGCTAATGCCCCCCAACAACTCATGTTCAGGTGGCGCTGGACATTTATAAGGCACTTATCATAGACGGGCTCACTTAACCCTACAAAGTAGGTGTTATTAGCTCACTATTTTTATAGATGAGGAAATGGAGGATCAGAGAAGAATCTGCCTGAGATCACACAGCTCATAAATGGCAGAGGATTCTGGAACCAAAGACAGACTGATTAAACCCTGCCTTCTTTCCAGGTTATATCATAGCACTTCTCATGAGAAGGGGTTTATAGGGACTGTCACTTGAAAGGGCAGGTAAAATAAACATCTGCCTACAGGACTGAGTTTGTAGGGTAGATTAGATTCCTGCTGCTACTGTAACAAATCACCACAAACCTAGTTTCTTAAAACCATACAATTTGGGGTTGCAGATGAGGCTCAAGCAGTTGGGTGCCCACTTCCCACATGGGACGTCCTGGGTTTGGTTTCCAGTGCCTCCTAAAGAAGACAAGCAGACAGCATGAGCAGGTGAGGGAGCCATCTCGGGAGGAAAAAAAAAGCCACACAACTTTATTAGTTTACAGCTGTGGAGGTCAGAAGACTAGCAAGACTAAAATCAAGGTGCCAGAAGAGCACTGTTCCTTCTGGGCTGTCCAGGAGATAATTCATTCCTTGCCTTTTCCAGCTCGGAGAGGCTGCTTTGCATTCCTCGGCTCACTGCCTCCTTCCAGCAATTGCATCATCCCAACCTCTGCTTCCATGGCCACGTTTCCTTCTCTGACTATGACCTTTCTGCCTCCCTCTCCAAAGAACCCTAGTAATTACATCAGGCCCACCTGGATAACGCAGGGTAAGCTCCCCATCTCAGGATTTCTTATTTCAATCACATCTGCAAAGTCCCTTTTGTCATATAACTTTCACAAGTTCTACAGATTAGGACGTAGACATCTTTGGGTGGCATTATTTAACCCACTGTGTGTGTGGGGGGGTCCCAGCATAGAGAGTAAGAGCAAGGGTCTTGGCCTCAAGGATACCTCAGTTCAAATCCTGACTCTCCTGCTTGTTAACAGATCCAGAATACGTAACTTGAACCTTAGTAGCCTCACCTAAAAAACTGGAATATGTTCCTTCTAGAGCCGCTGTGAGTTTCAAATAATACAATGTTTTCAGAGCACTTGGAAACATAGAGCTCAGTAAATGACAACTGTCCTCGTCCCCACTGGCTGTGCTCTCTGGGCCAGAGAGAACCTGGGACAAGTCAGAGAAACTAACCAGAGATGGGATGAGAGCTGTAAAGGGGAGGATGGCAAGGAGAAAGCTACTTCCTTTGCCAGCTTCTCAGTCTTGCCTGGGGCTCAGCTTGGCTGAGACTTTCTCCAGCCTCTCCCAAGCTTGGCCAGGGTGAGCCTGCCTAAAAGGAACACTCAGGAGATGCTTTTCTGAGATAGGACCTGCCCAGTTGCATTCGCGGTGGAGTGGGGTGGGTCTGGGACTGGCTGCTGACATGGAAAAGTACCCAGGCGCTCTGCCTCCAGGTGGGAGCTGGAGCAGCTGTCTGAAATTATCCTCCCAAGTCCAAGCCTCCCCCAAGTTGGCCCTGCAGCTGAAACAAAAACCAGATTCCTGGTCTTATCTGAGAGCTAGTGACTGCTTCCCGTCACTCCTTTCGAGTCTGGAAAGGTTCTCAAATTCATCTAAGCTTTGGGATGGATACACACAGCTCTCAAATGGAAGTGTATTATGGCAGGTACCCGCCTAGAGAAAATAATGTGCTAATATTTGGGGCTTTCATCCATCCACCCATCACGTATTTACGGAGCAGCTGCGGGGCACCTGGAGCAGGGGGCGGAGCATCGGGACTCCTCTGATGACCAGGCCAGGGTTCTTGTTCAAGGAGAGTGGGAGGCGGATGTGCAAGGAACGACATCACTGTGCAGAGCGGGACAAAGGTGCGAGGACTGGGCTTCTGTTCTCTTCATGAGTGGAGGACGGTAAGGCACCGGAACCTACTTTCAGTGTAGGGCGCATGCGCGGACAGATGGCGACTTGTTGTACAGCAGAGGCGCAGCAGCTGGCATCCAGCTGGTGAGCTCCGGCAAATGGCCCCACCTCCCCAAGCCCCAGCTCTCTCTTGGGTACAGTGGGGGTGCTGCGAGGTGCAGGGGACGGACATGGCAACTCCGTTTCTGGTCCCTAGTAAGGAGGTGAGGAATAGTCGTTATTATAGTTATGGACACTCATTTCTCTGTTTCCTGAATGCCTTCCCCACCCCCAAATCACAAGACAGCCCCAAATTTGTTTTCTGGGGACCCCAGTGTTCTGTTTGGGACTGTGGACGCAAAGGAGCAACCGTGGGGAAAAGCAACTTACAGGTGACAACTCTAGCGGTCTGCGCACGTGGGGCCCTGTGACTCCATGGATTGGGCCCTTTGGAAGTGAACCTTCTGGTTACCAGGTTGCCTGTTTTCCTCCGGCCGCAGTGGAGCCCCGGTAGGAGGCGCCTTCCGCCCTCAGCTCGCGTCTCCGTCGCCGGCCAGCCCTCGGCTTCTCTCAGGGTTTGAACTTCAAAGGGCTGGACACGCACCCGAGAGGCTGGGAAGCGCACCCGGCCTGACCTCTCCTGGAATTCAAAACAGGCTCAGGGCGAGAGGGGAGGCGCGCTAGCCCGCCTCTCTGCGTTTGGAATCAGCCCCCCTAGTTCTGGCGCCGGAGCCACGGGGTCCCTGGGCTGACCTGCAAGGAGCGGGCGGAGGCAGAGCCGCAGGGGAGAGGCGCCGGGCTCGGGGTCACCCTCCCGCGAGCCTGCGCTCGGGCCCAGGGACGACGCCGGCCGGTACTTCGCGGGGAACATTCTCAGCCAAGTTGGGAATGGGCCCCCAGCGGAGGAGGCTCCGGGCCAGAGCGCCCCCTTCCTGTGCGCCGGCGCTGGGACCCGGACTGGAGCCCCCGATCCACCCCGTCGGGGACACAGGCGCTCGTCCCGAGGGCACCCCGAGGACCCGCGCGGGGGTGGGGAGCCCGAACTAGGGCGTAAGCGGACTCGCTTTTTAAAAACTCGCTTCCTGATTCCCCGTCTCCGCCCCTCAGTCACCTCGCTTCGTAGCAGCCCAGGCTGTGGGCAGGTCCCAGCGCCTGGAGCCCCCCCAAACGTGGGGAGGGAGGCGGCGGCCTTCTGGGGGCGGGGGGAGGATAAAGGGGAAGGTGGCCAGGTGAGTGCCCAGCCAGGTAAAGTCGCTGTGGGCCGCAGGGGGTCCCCTGCTCTACTTAAACCCACAATTACCCGGCCTCCCAGCCAGAGGCACCCCCACCTCTCCATCCCTCCCAGACCCATTCCGCGGCTCCTGGGGCGCGTGCCAAGGCTGACCCCCACCCACCCGACTTCTCCACCCCTGTATGCTGGGTGGCCGGAGGGACTCCGTCTACTTCCGCGCGCACGCCAGGCACGGGGGCTCGCCCTCCGCAGCTTGGCTTGGGTGCCAGGGCCCAGCGTTGGGGGAAGGGCAGGGGAGGAGGGTCGGTGGGGGGCGGTGCCTGTCGGCTGGAGGCCACTCCCGGCGGCGCCGCCCTCCGCCTGCCGCCGCCCCTCCCGCACGCCGGCGCTCCCCGGCCGCGCTTCCTGCGTCCGCATCCCGGTCCCGGAGCGGTCAGTGCGCCCTCGCTGTGGTCGCGCTCCCTCGGCGAGACTCCTGCGGCCCTCTGCCCCGGGATCGCGGAGGTCACCCGGGAGGGCCGGGGCTCGCGGAGTCCCCCAGCCCCGGACCGCCTGCCGGAGACGGAACCCGATCCTTCGCCGTCCGGTGAGTCTGCGCCGCCGCGCCTTCCGCTGCACCGCGCCCGCCGCGGTTCTCGGTTCCCGGCTGGGGCCGGGGAAGGGAGCCGAGGGCAGGCTGAGTCTGTATGTCTGTCCGTCTGTGCGTCCGTCCGAGGGCTTCCAGCCGGGGTCTCCCACCCGGAGGACTCAGTACCCGGCGCCCTCCGGAGCCACGCCGCGGGGTGCGGGACGCCTCGCCTCCCTGGCCTCGCGCCGGAGCCAGCTGGCCTCAGCCGGGGACAGCAGCCGGCCTCGGGCTCCCTGTAGGTGGGGACAGGTGCCGGCCATCCTGCGCGATTCGAATCACTGGCCTCCACCAAGGTGCACCTTCCACCGGCGCTTCTGAGCAGAACTTCCCAGGAAGTCTCAGGAACCCGCCGTGGCCCTGGCCGGCGAGCACACCCCAGCCACCACCCCGACTCCTTCCTGGAAACCGAGGCCCCCTTAGAACTTAGAGCCTTTCTCTTTCCTTCCTTCCCTTCCTTCCTTTTCTTTTCCTTTTTTTTTTAACCTCCTGGAAGTGAAAGGTGAAGAATCCAGTGCGAGCAAAGAGGGGTGAAACGTAGGTGGGTCCTCCGTAAGGCCCAGTGTCTTCATCTGTAAAGTGGGGGTGAGAATCTCCCCAGATCTTTCCCAGCCAGTGGGGGCGAAACCTGGACAGCGGTTGGGTGTCCCCAGCCCCTCCCAGGCGCTCCTTGCCCAGAGCTGTGCTGGGAAGAGCCTGTGCGGGCGTGCCTGGCCAAGTCAGATCCCACCTATTGCATGGGTGGTCCAGGAGCTGGGACCCCAGGAGTGGGGTGCGCGGCCGGTGATCAGTACAAGCTTGGGGAACCACCTGGGGAGGCAGGAAGGAAGGATTGCCCCCTTGGGCTGGCGTCTGGTTTTTGGTTTGAGTGGGTCCCTTCCAGGATGGCCTCTCTAGTTTGTGAGAGGTCTGCCCCGGGACCCTGCCGTCGGCTTTCACACTTGGGAGGCTTTTCACACAAGGACGCTGTCCTAAATTGATGGGGCCACATAGCTTAGGGGGGAGGCCCTCTCCTCCAAACATTTTCCTCCCCTGCTTGCCAAAGGTGCACCCCAAGAGTGGGAGAAAAGGGAGAAGAGACAGAAGGGAGGAGGCTGGTCGTGAACCTGTGACTGTGGTTTGCTCATCCGCCACATCAGGCATCGCCCAGAGCCCAGTTCTGCCCCCAGGTCTTAGTGACTCAGGGGCCCAGGAACTCGGGGAGCCCCCAGTCTAGTGAGGGAGTCAGAGGGAGTAAATGACAAGTGTTGCCCAGTTGGTCATACAGTCAGGCTGCCTGGATCCAAGGGCAGGCCACACCACTCATTGGCTGGGTGACTAGTCATGAACAGGTACTTCACCTCTCTGAGCCTCGGTGTCTTCATCTGTAAAATGGGAATAGAATGTCCAAGGGTGAGGTGAGGCTTTCACAGCCAATCACAAAGCAAGTACTCAGCAAGTTATGTTACAGGGCTTAGGGGAGAACAGAAGAAAGACAGTAACTCAGGTTGAGGCCAGGAGGTCCTACGAAGAAAATGTCGGAATATTAAACAGTGAGTTGACTCTAGCTCAGGGGGGATGCCCGGGGTGGGGGGTCACGGGCGCCTGGGCAGATGGAAGGGCACAAGCAAATGCACCCAGGTGTGAAGGTGGGATGTGTTGGGCCTGGTGAGGTGCACAGGAAGTGGGGTGGGGTGAGAAAGGTCAAGGGAGTGGAGGGTCAAGAGTGAGCTGGACTAGGTCGGCAGAGACCAAGTCTTTGAAGGGCCCTGCAGAGAACAGGTGGGACTTTATCATGGAGCCATCTGGGAACCAGTCAACAAATGTCTTAGCGTCTCCGCTCGGGTGTTCTGGCTGCTCAGTATAGATCACTCAACAAAAAGACAAAGAAAGACACAAATTCCTTTCAAGGTCTCCAAACAGGAGAGTCATTTGATCTGGTTTACCGGTTAGGAGGACAATTCTGATATATGGAAGTCACTGGGCCTTGGAGAAAGCTGCTAGGAGAGAGGAGGCTGGTCTGCTAGTTGGTGGGGGTAGCAGGGATGGGAAAGAGGGTCTGGGTTGGAGCCCTTCCAGGAGGCAGATTAACAGGTGGCCGTTGGCTGAGGGCGAGAGCCGTGGGTTCTGCGTGAGGCCCAAACCGCCACCGGCCCTGTCCCACCAGGGAGAGGTGGCGAGAGCCTGGGACCTTGGCAGGGCCCGTCCCCTCCAGCTGCGGCCTTTCGGCTCTGGCGCCAGGCTCCACGGGGCCGGGGGGCTCCTCTGTGTGGGGGCTGGCAAAGCTGGAGGCAGAGCCAACAGCCCGCCTCCCGCCCAGGTTTGCACCGGGCAGCCTGCCCCGCTTTGGACTCCTGTTCTACGGTCACTGTTCTGGTAAATGTTATCTCCTCGCTCTGCAGGGCCCACTGTCCACACCCCGGACTGGAAGAGGCCCAGAGTCTTAAGAGCTTTGGCTCTTACCTTCTCTTCCCCCAGCCCCAAATTGAGGGTAGGATTCCAAGGACTTGAGAGGCATTTTCTCCCCAGGTGCCAGGAAAGTTCCAGAAGCTCAAATGCATACCCACTGGGGACGTGGTGAGGGATCTACTTCTGGCTGCTGGCTTTTGCTTTCTCTTTTGTCTCTGCGCTGAAGCTTGGAGGCCTCTTTCTTGGAAGTGGCCGCTGTGATAGCATCCTTCTCCCTCTGCTCGGAGGTGGACCACCCACAGCCTTGTACCTGCCGCAGTGAGGGAGGATCCCAGGATGTAACAGGTGGAGGGGGCATTTGGGTCATCAAGGCCTCCACTCCCGCTTGACAAATGAAACTCAGAGAGGGAAAGGGCCTTGCCCAAGGTACTCAGCCAGTCAGCGGGCCCCTGGACTTCCTGTCTAAGGTCCTTTGCCTTCTCCCAGAAGGCCTGGCCACATCCAGGTCAAAGACTTCCTTTAGGCTCTAGTTTAGTCCAACCAGGGGGTTTCTTAACATTTCGGTATTTCTGGCCACTTCCTAGAGTCTTGCTCCTCCCCTCCCCGCATAGGCGGCCTGGCCTGGTGGCCTCCTTAACCTCGCAGTGTTTTTTCCTCCCTCCTCCTGCACTGGGTTTTCGAGCATTGGCCACCCCACCCCCACTCCCCCAGTCCTGGGAGCTCTTGACCCCCAAAGAAACAGGCCACTGTTTGGTTTTCCCTCTTCCAGGCCAGACTGCCCTTCCCCTCCCACATAGCCCTGAGACGGGGGCCAGAGGTGGTCCTCTGGGTGTCTTTGCAAGCCCTTGCTCCTTGCTGTGGCCTCAGGCTGAGTCTCAGGGCTGCAGGGCTGGACTTTGCCTTCCACCCAGAGCTGTTCACTTGGGCTGAGCAGTCCAAACTCTGCTCATTCTCTCTTGCCCTACATTTGTCAGGCCCAGCAGCCCTGTATCCTGAATGCCAGTCACTTTGGATCTTTGTATGCTCGAGCCAGAAAGGACTTTAGCTGTCAAAAAGATCAATCTGCTTATTTTACAGTTGGGGAAACTGAGGCCCAGGGAAGGAAAGGAGCTGCCTGGGATTAGAACGGGACTAGAACCGAAGTTTCCTGATTCTTTCTTGGATGCTGTTGAGGGTGATTCTTGGGGGATGGAGCTCTTTCAACCCGTAGAGCTCCTTTCTCTCTACACTCCCAGGGGTTTTCGGGGCATCCACAGTGATGTGCCCCGAAAAGGTAGACACTGAGAGCTCTAAAAGACAGGTGTACATCAAGGAGTGTATCTTACCATTTTCAGATCCCGTCTGTTTGACCTGGCACTGACACCAGGGAGCAGGCTCATTTGCAGTTATTTGGTGCACCCTTACCCGTACTTTGTAATAGTGTGCCTTTGGATTGACTGGCTTTTAAAGCTGTTTTCTTTCCCACATTACAAAAGAAGTTCACTTTCCTTGTAGAAAACTTGGAAAATATAGAAAAGAGTAAGAGGAAAATGTTACAGTGTGCTGGTATCCCTGTTAATATTGGGGCCCTTCTTTCACGTTTTTGTTTGCTCTGCTGCCTCGTATTTGGGCCTTCAGTTCAGCCTCCTGATGTGCATTATCACCACGTGACAGTTTGCCTACACTGGTTCTAACTTGTCGCTCTCATGTGCTTCTACGGTCTGAGCGCTAGCAGGTCCTCAGGAGGCCAGCTCTTAGCATTAGCTCAGATGGGATATTCTCTGGGCCAAAATCCTGTAGCACTGTGCAAAGCACGTGAGAAATTTCTTATTTGCCACATGGGACTTCAGGGGCCATTTCTTTGCATCACTGTGGGTGTCTGGGAAAGGACAATATTTGTAAAATCTTAAGTAAAAACCGATTCTCACTGAGGATCTGAGGAAGGAAGGGGCTTAGCCATCTGGGTAGGGTGGGTATTACTCAAAGTTTATGCAGGTGGAAGGAGAGGGCTTCAGGTCTGATGTTTTGCTGTGTTCTTTTTAACCCAGCCAAGTGCCCCACTACCACCCCTGCCCCAGAACTCCCTGAGATTAGGTATTGGGCTGGCAAGTGTAGGTCCCTGGAAAAGTCAGTATTTGGCTTGCTCATCTCCAAGCCCTGCCTCTCGGAGAGCAGATGCTTCAATGCAAAGATATGCAGAGAATTTGTTCTCCCTATCAGGTGATTTAGGAAAGTCACCCAGTTAGGGACAGGATCTCCTAGAGTCTCTGATGCTTTATCAAGATCACAGTTTTGCCATCACCATCGGCTGTTAGCACTGAAAGTAATCTTGGAGATTCTCTCTAGCTAGTGTTTTCAAGCTGTGGGCAGCGTTGTTTTAGTGGGTTTTTTAATCAGTTAAGTGGTTTTTCTCTGGCCCTTTTTTTTATTAAAGTGAAAGAGAAGAAAGCAGACTAGAAAAGGAGCAGATCTCCTGTCGTGAGAAGTATTCTTTAGTAAAATTTTTCCCGTTATCTTTATGTAGGTATTTACTGAGTCAACAGATAAAATCTATTTCTGACTTTGTGTTAAGAACCTTGGGCAACTCGGCTGTAGGTCACTGGTTTTTATACTGTGATCCTGGGAAACTCAGGATTCCTTGGATGGGTCCCAGAAGCAACGCAGGAGTCTCCAAGGACAGAGTTGAGTGGTGAGAGGCAGGGCCGGGAGGCCCAGAAAGCTCTGCTCACGAATATTCCAGATAATAGGAGTGCAAAAGATCCCTTGTAAAAAATTCTGCTTCTCTAAAAACATTTTAGTCTAGCCCCCTCGATTTTTAGAAGGCACTGCGCCCCTTAAACAGAGAGGCCGAGGGAGCGGGGTGGGGGAAGCAGGGGCGCTGTGGTGCTTGGTCTTTATATCAAGAACCTCTAGGCGGTAGACTTGGCCCAGTGGTTAGGGCGTCCGTCTACCACATGGGAGGTCCACGGTTCAAACCCCGGGCCTCCTTGACCCGTGTGGAGCTGGCCCATGCGCAGTGCTGATGCGCGCAAGGAGTGCCCTGCCACGCAGGGGTGCCCCTGCGTAGGGGAGCCCCATGCGCAAGGAGTGCACCCCGTAAGGAGGGCCGCCCAGCGCAAGTGCAGCCTGCCCAGGAATGGCGCCGCCCACATGGAGAGCTGACACAACAAGATGACGCAACAAAAAGAAACACAGATTCCCGGGCCGCTGACGACAACAGAAGCGGACAAAGAAGACACAGCAAATAGACACAGAGAACGGACAACCGGGGGGGCGGAGGGAGATAAATAAATGAATAAATAAATCTTAAAAAAAAAAAAAAAGAGCCTCCAAACATAGACTTCAGCCACCGCTACAGCAAGGCTCCAGTGTCAGCGTCAGACAGAGCAACAGGGCCAAAATGAAGGCTTATCCTAAACCCCGGAACTAGCATGCAGGTGGCCCGGTTTGTGTGGCCCGGTTTGTGTTGCCCGGTTTGTGTTGCCTCAGTGCACAGACATTAACTTGTTCAGTGCCAGCATGTAGGATAGATCACAGGTTGACAGCCCCGCTTTGGCATTTCTTCTTGTTTCTTTTTAATGTCCCCAGAACCTCACCAGGGGTGTAGCAGCACAGGCCCCTCCCTTGGCTCGGCAGGCTCGAGGTCACTCAGCAGATCCTGGCAGAAGCAAGTTGGGAACGCCCTGCGGTGGGCGGGTTCCCCTTTTTTAAGACCGTGGTCAGTCTGGATGTCTGGATGTCTCCAGAAGGTCCTGCCACTTCCTCTCTCCATCATGTAGAAGCCAGTAGCTCCAGTTTTGGGTGCCTTTTATGATTTTGCCACTTTCTGTTCTTCCAGCCTGTTGAAAGAGAGAGAAAGAAGGCACAAGCATTTTTCCAAGTGCTTACCTGCCTTACTCTTGTTCTGGTAATACATTTTCCCCACACATTTGTGTTAGTTAAGGTGTGGTCTTGGTTTGTTGATACTTGGTGGGGCAGATGATAATAAGAAGAACACTCAAACTCCCTTCTCTTAAGAGACATTAAGAGACCCCAAATGTTACCCCTTCATTCACTGCAGTTTGGAGGGTAGCAGCCATGTAACGGAACTGCCTTTGGGTCATTCATTGCTGTTTTCAAGCGGTAATTGAGGCAAATGCTATTTGTTCAGGAATAGTCTCTTGCATCTGCTTCTTTGGCTCGCCATAGTAGCTGTCGTTTTAAACAAATGTGCAGGCCAGCTGCTGAGAGGCCCCTCCTGCCCCCCGGAAGGAGCTGTCAGCGATAAGGAAGCACAAGAGCATGAAGGAGGAGATTAAACTTGAACTTGGAGAGTCAGGGAGGGATTTTCAAAAAGAGTGAAGTCTACATTGAAACCTGAAGGGTGAACAGAAGAGGTTCAGCAGCAGAAGCGAATGCTCCAGGCAGGGGGTCCTCCGGGCAGGGGAAAGCCTGTGCGAGAGCTGGAGGGGTAAAAGAGCCTAATTCACATGCGCCGCTGCTAGATGTGAAGGATGGTGCTGGGAAAACCTGTTACATGGTTTCTTTTTTCAGTTAATTTATTTCTTACTAGTAACATATATACCATAAAATCTTACATTTTAACCACTCCTAAATGTACCCTTCAGTATCACTAATTCATAATGATGTGCTACTATCACCACCATCTATAATACAACTTTTCCATCACCACAAATAGAAACTCTGACTTCCCTTCCCCTTCTCCCCAGCCCCTGGCAATCTCTAAACTATTTTCTGTCTCTGTAAGTTTGCTTTTTCTAGAGATTTCATATAAGTGGAATCATACAATATATGTCCTTTTGTGCCTGGCTTATTTCACTTCACATATAATGCCTTCAAGGTTCACCCGTACTGTGGCATGTCTCAGAATGTTAGTCCTTTTTATAGTGAATCCTATTCTATTGTCTGGATGTAAGACATTTTTAGTTATTCATTTATTGACAGACACTTGGGTTGTTTCCACTACATAATTTCTATTCAAAAGTTATTTTGGAAGCAAGATTCAGGTATTCATTGAACCAGTATTCGTTGAGTTCCCTCTTGAGACCAGGTGTTCTAGACTTTGGGAGAAAACAGCACACAGGACCCTCATGGTCTCTGCCCTCTTGGAGCTTACACCTTGTTGGAGGATGGGGGAAGCAGTAAACAGCAAATAAAATAAACCAATCACCTGCTATCCCACACTTACAGTCTTTGCTGCTTCCCCACTGCCTGCAGGATCAAGTCTAGGCTAAGTTCTTTAGCTTTCAAAGCTCTAAAGCCAGGACTCTTGAGAGTCCAGCCTCAGTTAACCTTTCCAAACTCATTTCTGTGGCCCTGACCCCTTCCCCCACCTAATGCTGGAGTCACCTCCACCCCCCCCCCAAGTCCCCCACCACCACCACCACCCGAACCTTCTTTCTACTCTTTCTGCTTTTCAGCCTAGACTGCCAGCTGTTCTAACCAAGTCTCTTCATTTTGGAATATTGGATTTAAGGAAAAGTTGCAGAGAGAGTTCCAGTATCCCCTTCACCCCGCTTCCCCCAAGGGTCGCATCGTACGTCACCTCAGTGCACCTGCCACAGATGAAAACGAGCATGGCTCCTAACTAGAGTGTAGACTTGATTTGGATTTCACCAGATTTTCCCACGAATGTCGTTCCTCCAACCCGGATCCCTTCCAGGATATCCTGTTGCATTCAGTTGGCATTTTAGAGTCTGGCCTGTGACAGTTTCTCAGTCTTTCCTTGAATTTCATAACATGGGTCAGTACTTTGTAGAATGCCCCTTAATTTGGGTTTGTCTGATGTTTTATGATTAGCCTGGAGTTCGGGATGTTGGGACAGACCACAGACAAGAAGTATCTGCCTTAAAAGTTACTAATTTAGGGGCAGGGTATTTTATTATTTATTTATTTGCTTATTTTATTTTTTTGAAGATTTATTTATTTCCCTCCCCTTCCCCCCATTGTCTGCTCCCTCTGTCCATTCACTGTGCATTCTTCTGTGTCCGCTTCCATTATCTTGCTGTGTCAGCTCTCCGTGTGTGCAGTGCCACTCCTGGGCAGGCTGTGCTTTTTTCACGTGTGCTGGCTTCCCTTGCAGAGAGCACCCCTAGCGCGTGGGGCTCCCCTATGCGGGGCTGCCCCTGCGTGGCATGGCACTCCTTGCAAGCAGCAGCACTGCGCGTGGGCCAACTCATCACAAAAGTCAGGAGGCCCTGGGTATCGAACCCTAGACCCTCCATACGGTAGGCAGATGCTCTATCAGTTGAGCCACAACTGCTTCCCTGGGACAGGGCTTTTTAAAGGTAAAAGGTAAAATCTTAAAAGAAATTACTGAAGATAATCAATAGAACAGGCTTCTAAAATTTAAAAACTTTGATACTTCAAATAATAAAGTGGGACAATGCTTACAGCATTTGACAAAGGCTTTGTTTTCTTAACACAAGCAAGAGCGTTTCAATTCACTAAGGAAAAGCTGAATGGTAGAGGTGAGAAATGGGGTAAAGAGGAAATGCTGTTACCTCCTAAGTACATTTTTTAAAAAAGGAATATTCGACCTGGTTGTATTAAAGGAAATGCCAGTTAAAACAGTATCATCTTTCACACGTGAAACTTTAAATGTTTGAGAAGTTTTAAAATTATGAAGTTAGAAAAGGAATGCTGATGTAGTGAGTGGATGCTTTCAATATGAATTGGAGGGCAGTTTAAAAACACATGCCGAAAGTTTTTAAAAACTCCGCAGTTTCAACACCAAGATTTTTCCTCAGGAAACAGTTAATGACTGTAAGGAGTTTGTTTCAACACTCGTTATTTTTTTACAGTAGCAAAAAAATTAGGAACCAACTGTGTGTCCAGAACAGGGGACGGATTATATAAACTATGGGTCCCCCATATACAGGAATACACTTCAACCACTAAAAATTATGGGGTAGATAAATACCGATGACGTGCAAAATTATCCATTATATATCACATTAAAAAATTTAGGTCACAAAACCATATTGCAGTAAGATCCCATTTTTATAAAAGAAAAAAATGTTTGTTTATACAACACACTAGAAAGTTTGGAGACCATCACAGATATCATTCCTAAACGGATGATGGGATAATGGGTGATTTTAATTTTCTCTGTTATTCTACATCTACTAAATTTTGTTTTCTAAAGAGGTATTGTTTTTTTATAACATGAGAAAATGGGGTTTGTGTTTTTGACCCGAGAGGGTCTACCACTAGATAAGCCGCTTCGTGGTAGCAGGTTTGGGGACTATTAGCTGCCCTTGGCGGTGGTTTCCCACTTGAGTTTTGAGCCTCAGGGCCTCCCTTCGTAGTCTGAGCTCTGAGCAAGGTGGAAGCCTTAGCAGCAGCTGCCCCTGCACGGGGACACCCACCCTTTGACATTGTGTTGTGTGTGTTTTTATGTAACGTGAATGTAGTTTCGTGACTTTTGAAGCTCATTCAGCCGAGTAACACCAAGCTGCTCCCCACAATTCCGGCCTGCTGCCTCTTTACGGTGACCCCGTCTCCCTCTCCTGGCCCCCAGCACCTCTTGGCCTGTTTTCTGTTCTTATAGTTTAGCCTTTTCCAGAATGTCATATACATGGAATCATACAGTATGAAGCCTTTTGGGTCTGGCTGCTTTCACTCAGCATAAGGCGTTTGAGATTCGTCCATATTGCATTTATTCTGTTGTGTGAATGTACCACAGTTTGACTACTCTGAGTGTATGTTTAACTTTATACAAAATGACCAAACTGATAAGGTTCCCTGCTGGTAACCCAAGGAGGGGAGGGTGGGCAGTGAGCCCCTGCTGAGCACCTGCTGGAGCCAGGAGCTTTATGGAAGACCCCACGGGGTCCCCACCACAGTCTTGCTGGTACTGGGCCCTTGTCCCTTTTACAGAACCACAGAAAAGGCAGCTTCATTTGGTTCTACCTAGTAAGTGCAAAGCTGCTATAATGAAGCTGGAGGGGATACATGCGGAGCTGTGTAGCCTCTCCTCCCCACTCCACCCCCCTCTCCCCAGCATTGTTCTAGCATTTACACATCTTTAAAACCTCCAACCTAGCTCAGACGTAGTGTGTTTTGAGTGTGTGCCACTAGATGCCATCAGCAGCTTGTGGCTCACTCTGACCCCCAGGACTATGATGTATTGAGATTTAATGAAATATTGATAGCACTCTTCCCCTTCAATTTGGAACCTTACTGATTTGTGCTGAAGGCCCAGTAGAAACTATTTGTAGTCTGCTGGAGTGATTGTTTGCCTTCTCCCTGCTGATGTGGGTTCCACCCTCCTAGCTGGGGAGACCCAGTGACCTTCTCTCCTTTGGGAACCTCCTCCTTCCCCACTCTGCAGGACTAGAAGGAACTATGGGTTGTGTATAGTTCTTAAATTAAATAAACTTTTATTTGCTCTTTTGTTTAATTAGAACAGTAATATTTGCACATGTTTAAAAGAAATCAAACAGTGCGATAGGGTATCCAGTAAAAAACGATGGAAATGTCCCTCTCATCCCACGCAACCAACCTGTTTTTCCTGAGGCAGCCATGATTAATAACTTGTTGTATATGCTTCTAGAAGTTTTCTGGGCATGTACTGATGCTTTTAAATGCTGCTTTTAGCTGGTTTCTTGGTCATCAAAGCAATTTAGTATTTGAGTTTTCAGGATCATTGTAATAACTCATGTCAGGGTCCTCAGATAGGCTTTAGGGACCCATTTACCACCTGAAATTTTATGTCAAATATTCCATCTCTGCATTTTTCTGTGGAGGGTCAGTAGCTTTCATCAGATTCTCAGAAGGGTCTGTGCACCAAAAAAAGGGAAGATCCCCTGGCTAGTAAGTTCGAGAGAAGCAATTTTCTTTTTCAGATAAATGTGTCGTTAGCTGGGGCAGGGTACAAGCTGTGATCGGTGTTTGGAAATTTCCCGAGTCATTAGTTTAGCAGTTTTCTCTTGGGCTAGGGAGAGCCGTGCCTCGGCTGAGCCAGTAGAAAGCTTAAGTTCACGGCGGCGTCCAGCCTCCGTGTTTGTGCTGATTGGTCGCATGTGGGAAAGTGTGGTGGTGTGACATGGGTAACCTCTTGCCCAGGGTGAACCCAGCGATGGGAACGTCTCACAGAGAGGAGCAGAACAAACTTGCTTTCCACAGGCGGGTTTCAGGCTAAAAAATATTCAAGAAGAGTTTAGGGAAATTCCTGAAAGGCAGAGCCGTATCCGGTTCGTGGTAAAAGTCACAGATGTTTGGGGAATGTCCTCGATGGGGTCAATAGCAGGGTTGGGAGAGGGCAACAACGAACCTTCCCGTCACCCCCTGGGCTGGGTGACCCTGGAGGAGGCAGTTACTGGGCCACACGGCCGGAGGGGCATATCTACCTTACAAGGTGTTTTCAGTATTAGCTCAAATTTGCGTAGCAATTACTACATGCTGGCCGGCCATTATTCTAATCACTTTGCATTTATTAACTCCTTTGAAGCTCATAATAGTCCCATGACAAATGGGGAAACTGAGGCATGGAATATGCTAACTCCTGTGCAGACAGCCTGACCTCTGAAGGGCTTAACGCACTCGCTCAGGTCACAATTTAGTGGTGCGGTGGAGAAGGTAGGGGGTCTCTACTCCATACCGTTATTCAAGGACCCGGGCTACTTCCATCTTTAGCACTTGTTTCCCAAGGGTTTGCTGAGTTCACCACATGGCCCACAGCTTATAAATGGTGGAGCTGGGATTTGAACTTGGACAGTCTGGTTCCGGTGTCTGTATTGTTAACCATGATTGTAAGGTGATAAACAGGGGTTCTGGCTTTTCACTGGACTTCCTGGTATGTAACCACAGGACTGGAAAGTAGGGAGGCTAGTCGAGAGTCTGTTGCCAAAGAATCAAACTCTTCTTTCTAAGGAGTGAGATGGGTAAATTGGAGAGACATTTCTACTGTGCCTTCAGGTAAGAATATTCTTGTTTTGCTACTCTAAAAAGTTATCCTAAAATGAAAGCCTTTCCCCCCCCTCCAAAAAAGTTTGCACTTGAATTAATGTGCATCAATCCTGTTGCTGCCTGCTGCTTCCAAAGTCGTCTTGTGTTGCTGCTCATTGTAGGGAGGAAGTTTTGCTCAATTTTGGCAATCCAGTTAAAGTGTTTCCCCCACCAGCTGAAATGTCTTCTTGTGGATACAACCCAAATGTCCAATGTAAAGGACTAGAAAGCAAACTGTGGTGCCTCTAGACAGGTGAATACAGCACAGCCATTAAAAATGATGGTGATAGAGAACCAGCAAGATGATGGTGGAATAAGGAGTTCCTAGAGTCAGCTCCTGCTACAGAGCAGTTAACAAACACCCAGAGCTCTCTGGAGCTAGCTAAAGCACCTGTCTGGGGGCTCCAGGAGACCAGAAGAGCATCCTGCAACATCCTTGAAGGAGTGGAAGGAAGAGACTGCCCATCTGCAGAGAAGACTCGTAAGTAGAGTGCTCCATGCCACAGAGGCCAGTGCCCATCCTCCAAGCCTCCTCGGGAGCTGTTCCATGGCTGGAATTGAAAGTTCCACTTCCCCAAAACGGGGTAGGAAGAGACGGTTGGGCACCAATTTCAGCTACTGATGAGTAAATTCAGCGGGCTAAAGTATAATCTTGAGAACAGCTAAAGTTTGAGCCTGTCCAAGCCGCCATCTTAACTCTGTGCCTGGTACGAGGGGTAGTGGGGCGGACTGAAAAATCACAGTGCTGGTGGGGACCAGCTTCTTTCTACCCAGACCAGATTGCAGCTCTAGACTAGGCCCCAACCCCACCTCCAGCAGGGAGGAAGCTGGGGGGACCTGCGCCAGCCTCTCTGGGAAATTACCAGCCAAGCTGCAGAGGCCAGTGATCGTCCTACCGTGGTGGCACGAGCTGCCCCAGCAACTATTCTGTGGCTGGAGCTGGAAGCTCCATTTCCCAAAAACAGGGGAGGAGGAGACGGTTGGCTGCCAATTTCGGCTACTGATTGGTAGACTCAGCTAGCTAAGGTATAACCTTGGAAACAGCTGGGGTATGAATCAGCCCAAGTCAGGAAGAGGCTACTGGCTGCCATTTTGACTCCACCCCCAGCCTGAGGGGAAGCTGGGCTGACCAGAAATCACAGTGATGGTAGGAACTGGTTTCTTTCATCCAGATCGGCCTGCAGCCTTAGCCCAGGCTTCAGCCCCACCTCTGGCAGTGAAGAGGCTGGCGGGCCCTGCACCAGCCTATCCAGGTAACTGCAGGTTCCTTTGGCTGGCACAAACTGAATAATCAGAAGTCTACTGGGGCAACTGTGGTCATCTTGGACCTGCACTGCATAGATTGTTGTCCACACCTGCAGCTCCATCCCCGCCCCAGGCAGGGGATAAAGGGGCATGAAGCTTCATTATTCTCGCTGGGCAACTACAGTCTAGGCCTGCACAACTTGGATTATTCCACATAGCTGTGACTCTGTCCCTACCCCTGACAAAGGAAAAAGTTGGAAGAAGCTTCATTGGTCCCTGGCACAATGAAGGCAGCTTGAGCCTCCAGAGCTTACAGCACCAATTAAATGCTTGGCTCCTACTGTACAACCAGCAAGGGAGAAAGGACAGGAAACCCTAAAACAAAGAGAAAAACTGCACCAAGAATAAATACTCTAGTAAGTGAGATGCCAAGACACCAACAAAAAATTATAATTCGTACTAAGAAACAGGAAGATATGGCCCAGTTAAAGGAACAAGATAAGTCTCCAGATGACATAAAGGAGATGAGACAGTTAGTCATAGATGTTCAAATAAATCTCCTTAATAAATTCAATGAGATGGCTAAAGAGAGTAAGGGTATTAAGAAGACACTGGATGTTAAGAATTTGAAAGCATACATAGAAAAATAGCAGATCTTACGGGAATGAAAGGTACAATAAATGAAATTTTTAAAAAACATTTGGAATTATATAATAGCAGGTTTGAGGAGGCAGAAGAAGGGATTGGTGAGCTTGAGGAAATAGCCTCTGAAAGTAAACATACAAAAGAAGAGATGAAGAAAAGAATGGAAAATTTGAACAAGGTCTCAGGGAACTAAACAACAGCAAAAGGTGTGCAAACATATGTGTCATGGGTGTCCCAAAAGGAGAAGAGAAGGGAAAAGGGGCAGAAGGAATATTTGAAGAAATAATGGTAGAAAATTCCCAACCCTATTGAAGGACGTAGATATCCATGTCCATGAAGCACAATGTACTCCCATCTGAAAAAATCTGAATAGACCAACTCCAAGACACATACTCATCAGAATGTCAAATGCCAAAGACAAAGAGAGAATTCTGAGAACAGCAAGAGAAAAGCAATGCATTACATATAAGGGATACCCACTACGATTCAGTGCTGATTTCTCACCTGAAACCATGGAGGCAAGAAGACAGTGGTCTGATATATTTAAGATACTACAAGAGAAAAACTTCCAGTCAAGAATCTTATATCCAGCAAGACTGTCTTTCAAAAATGAGGGTGAGATTAGAATATTCACAGATAAACAAAAACTGATAGAATTTCTAACCAAGAGACCAGATTTTCAGGAAATACTAAAGGGTGTGCTAGAGCCTGAAAAGAAAAAACAGGAGAGAGAGGCCTGGAACAGAATCTAGAAATGAAGATTATATCAATAAGAGTAACTAAAAGTATCAAAAGAGTGGTGAAAATAAAATATGACAGATAAAACTCAAATAGAAATAAACTTAACCAATGATGTAAAGCAGTTGTATTCAGAAAACTACAACTCAATTTTAAGAGAAATCAAAAAAGGCCTAAATAACTGGAGGAACATTCCATGCTCACAGATTGGAAGACTAAACATCATTAAGATGTCATTTCTACTCAAATTGATATACAGATTCAATGCAATCCCAATAAAAATTCCACCAGCATCAAAAAAAAAAAATTGAAAACACGATCAAATATGTTTGGAAGTGTAGGGGGTCCTGAATAGCCAGAAATATCATAAAAAGGAACAGTGAACCCTCATTTCCTGACTTTAAATCATATTACCTTGCTATAGTGGTAAAAACAGCAAGGTACTGGCCTAAAGACAGACACAGAGAACAATGGAACCAAATTTGTGGTTCAGAAACAGACCCTCACATGTATGGTCAAGTGATTTTTGACTAGCCTGCCAAACCCACAGCTTGGGCAGAACAATCCATTCAATAAACAGTGCTGAAAAAATTGGATATCCATAGCCAAAAGAAGGAAAGAGGACCCCTATTTCACACCTTATCCAAAAATTAAGTTAATCTGGATCAAAAAACTAAAAATAAAAGCAAGAATCATAAAACTTCTAGAAGAAATTGTAGGAAAATCTCCTCAAGACCTGGTGGTAGGTGGTGGATTCTTAAAGGAAATAAGAGGACTGAGATGAACTGCTAATGTGTAATGTATGTAGAAGTTTTAATTAGCTTTACTGTAAAAGTGTGGAAATGTATAGAGTGGATAGTAACACATAGTGATTAACAGCTAGTTTATAAATGAGGATGTGACTGAAGGTGGTAGTCTAGGGATATAAATACCAATTGACAGAATGCCAGAGAATAATCTAACATCTGAATAGCACAGTAAACCAAGAGGTGGATGAGAATCGTGGTTAATGGTACAGATCCAAGAGTGTCCTTTGAGAGCTAGAGCAACTGTACATCACTACTGCAGGGTGTTGGGAAAGTGGAGAAGCATGGGGAAAATACAGCTGGAGTGACCTATGAATTGCGGTTAGCAGTAATAATACAATATTCTTGCATCTATGCGAATGATGTACTGTGTTTATAATGAGGCAGTGTGGAAAATATGAGCCAAATGTACACTGTGGACATAGTAACAATCAGATGATATTATCTTATCTGTAGCAAATATTCCACCACAGTGTGGTATGTCGATGGAGGGGTTTGTTTGGGAATTCTACACATGTGCATGATTGTTTTATAGTTTTCAACTTCTGTCTTAAAAATATATATTTAAAAAATAATAATAGGGTAGTTTGGGGGAAAAACACACCAAATGTAAGGTAAGGACTAATAGTAGTAGTAAGATTTTCACAGTATTCTTTCATTGTTTGTAACAAACATCTCCCGACAATGCCAGGTGTTGGTGGAGGGTTGATGTATGGGACCCCTGTATGATGTTATGCATGTTTGCTTTGTAAGTTCACAATTTTTACTATACACTTGTTTATGTATGTTCATATATAAATGATATAAAAATAATAATAGGGTTGGTTGGGGGAAAAATATTTGGTTAGTAGTTATATTTTGACAATGCTCTTTAATCAGTGCTTAAAAAGGTTTAACAACAATGCAAGTTATGGGTGGTAGGGTGAGTTATGAGAGTCCTATATGATGTTATATATGTTTGTTTTGTAAGTTCACAACTATTATTATATACTTATTGTTTATGTATGTTTGTGTACGAGTGATTACTTCAATAATTTTTAAAAAGTAAAAAAAAATGGAAATGGAGAAGGCTTTGAAAGAAATGGGAAGATGATTTTAATCCATTAATGTCAAAAAACAGATTACAGGGCTGATCACAGTATTCTAAAAATCTATACAAAGAATAAAAAACTTAAAGAATATTTAATTGATTATGAGATCTTTATTCTCGCTCTTTTTCTTAATATCCTGTCGTATTTGTCAGCCAAAGAGGTATTGATGCAAAATACCAGAAATTGGTTGGTTTTTATAAAGGGTATTTGTTTGGGGTAGGAGCTTACAGATACCAGGCCATAAAGCATAAGTTACTTCCCTCACCAAAATCTGTTTCCACGTGTTAGAGCAAGATGGCTGACGATGTCTGCGAGGGTTCAGGCTTCCTGGGTTCCTCTCTTCCCCGCACTTGCTTCTCTTTCCTCTGTGTGCTTACTTCCTGGGGCTCCAGCTTAAGATTTCAGCATCAGACTGCAACATCAAAACTCCAACATGAAAAACCCCAACATCAAAATGCTCCAACTCTGTCCTTCATCATACTTTTTATCTACTGACATGGCCCAATCAAAACCCTAATCATAGTTTAATCATGCCCAGGTACAGACATATTTACAAACATAATCCAATATCTAGTTTTGGAATTCATAACTATATCAAACTCCTACACCTGTACTTTATAAATTTTCTACAGAGAAATATGTATTACTTTGTAATAAAGTAATAGATTTAAGTTCAAATCTTGGCTCTAATGAGGTCGGCGACCTTGGGTAATTGCTTAAGGTGTAGGATTTTGTGAGGATTGAAAGAGCTACAGGTAAAAAGCACTTAGCACATTCTAAATGCTCCATAAACTTTTAGGTGCTGTTACTCTCAAATATCCATATATATTTTTAACCTTTCCATTCTGATACACCCACTCCAGATCTAAACCAAAGGCCTGTGGTCCCGGGCCCATGAGCCAGAGGGGGCCCCTGCCTGGGGAGGTCGCCTGTCGCCCGTGTCGTCTGCTTCGGTGCGGATTCTGCTTTTAAGTGCAGATCAAGAGGTGCTCTGGTTTCTGTCTTCCCCACAAAGAAATAACTCAGTGTTCTGGGCAGAATGGTGTGGATTCTAGAGTCTGACTGACTGGGCTGCACAGCCATTAAATGAGAATACCAGTGCTTCCACCCAAGGCTGGGGTGGCGATGAAATGACCTCTACCTGTGGACTACAGCTTGGGGCCCCAGGCTGTGCCAGCCCTCGTGGATGTAACGCCAGGCTTAGATGCCAGCTCGCAGAACAGGGCAACCCATTCAGTGGTGGAGGAAGGCTTTGCCCGCACAAGCGCAAGTGGTTCTCAAACCTTCCCATGTATTAGAAGCTCCTGGAGGGCTCCTTGAAACTCAGATTGCTGGGCCCTCCCTCCCTCTGAGCTTTTAATTCGGTAGATCTGGGGCGGGGCCCAAGAATGTGCATTTCTAACCAGCTCCCAGGCGAGTGGGTCCGGGCCCACTCTTTGAAAATAGCTGGCTTAGACTGAGCGTCTGTGGGAGAGAACGGACAATGCAGAGCCACTGTTACCTGTTGGATGTGAGATTCACATAGGAGTTAGACCTGACACAGTCAGGAGGCGGGGGGGGGGGGGGGGGGGGGGCTGCGGAAGTGAGGAGGAAAGGGGGGTTGAGCCATCAGAGACCTTGTCCATCTGAGAAGCCAGGATGTCCAGCTGCCACCGGGGGAGGCTGGAGGCTGTGGGGAGCCCTTGTCCTGATGGGTCCCCAGCAAACATCTGGGGTAGACCTGGGGCCCTGGTGTCTGGGGCAGGACTGGCCGTCAGGAGGAAGAGCTGGGCCCAGACTGGAGGACAGCGAGACGGCTCGACCCTGCTGGACCCCGCGGCTCTGGCTGCCACCGCATCGCGCCACGGCAGCCTCCAGAGTGTCCCGGCGCTGCTCCTCTCCTGCCTCCTCAGAGCTCATGCAAATTCCCTTTTGGCCAGTTCTAACCCAGAACCAGGCAGGAAAGGAGGTTCTGGGAAAGTGGTTCCCGTTTAACCGAGCTATCCCCGCATGAACCCTAACGACCGATGACTCCGTCTTTGACGTGGAGCCACTTCCCTGAGCCTGCAGGTGGCTTCTGGGGCTCTGCCTGTGTCCCCACCCCTGCCAGCAGGACCCTCAGGCTGCCATGGATGCAGCCACCCCAGCAGCCCCTCCCACAGCTCATCCACTGTATCAGAATCCTTTAGGCAACTCATTCAAAACAGAAACCCCCAGGCCTGCTGAATCTGACTCCAGCAGTGGGACCCAGGAATCTGAATTTTTTAACAAGCTCTCTAGTTGATTCAGATTTCAGCCCAGTTTGGAACCCTTGATGTGTGGAAAAGGAAGCAGTCCCCGGGACCAGACAGGCATGTTAGGATTCAGGTTCCACTACTTAACTAGCTGTGTGATCTTGGGCAAGTGACTTAACCTTTCTGATCTGATCGGTTCACCCATCCGTAAACTGGGAACATTGCCCGCCTCCTTCATGGAGGGGCCGGGGGTGCTGAAGGATGTTGTGTGGACCATATTTCTGGCATGTCTGTTTATCATACTTAGTGTCGTTAATAATTATGCAGAGCTGTGTCGAGGGAGTGTCACCTCATTCACGTGAGCCCAAAGTCTTCTCTTTCTCCATGAGAATCTGGTTCTCACCTTGACGGTACTCTCTGTAGGTTGTCTTTCTAACATTATGAAAACTAGACTTGCTTTTCCTGTGTCTCAATTCACACCCCAGGCATCGTTTCATGTAGAAATCGTCCGCTTCTTTCTCCCTTAGGTGATTTGGTTCATTTCACAAATTCCATCTTTAAAAAAAAACAAAAAAGTCTCTTCCATCAAAACCATTCCAACTTCCAGCCCTGCTTTTCCTGGAAACAGGCTTTTTTAAAACCTGGACTCTGAAGTTTTTGCCTACTCTAAGCATTTTCATAACTCTCTTTCCTTTTGTGTTTGTCAGTTTGACACTAGGTGAAATTGTTGGGGTCTGCATAGGTAAAAAGAGATATTAATACTTTTCCAAGGAAGCAAGTTGGAACATTTTGTAATGCCTGCTCCTCCGTAGATCAAAGCAGAGTCTCGTGGGCAGGGCTGTTTCATAAACGGAGCCATGGCTTTGAAGTGTGCTTTTTTAAAGAAGCTGTTATTCCCAAAGCAAGCAAAGCAGTAATAAGAAAACAGAGGGTTTTTGCCTTTCAGCTGGAAGGGGGCGAGGAGGGAAGGGTGATTGCAATGGTGGATCAAGGAAGGGGACCTTTTGAGAAACTGCCAGCATTAGGCAAAGGCTCAGAGACAAATTCCATGCGACATGTCTCAGTGAAATGCAGTGTTCTGCCTGCTTTCGTAACTCACATTGCTACAGCCCCATCGTTTCATTGTATCATTCTCAACTCTTGAGATTTTTCATCTTGGGAATCTTATAGAGTCATTCGTTATTTGCTGAGCTTTCCCCATCTCAGTAAAGGGCACTGCCGTCCTCTCCGTTGCTCAGGCTGAAATCCTCTGCCTCCTCAGCACCCTCTCTAATCAAATCCATCACAAGTTCATCTCCACCTGTCAGCTTGACCTGGGCTAGGGCAGTGGTCTCCAAACTGGCTGCCTGCTGCCCTCTTGCCTTACCCATCCCCCAAGGTCATTGCTGCCTCAGGACCTTTACATGTGCCTTCCTCACTCACCTTATCAAAAGAACCACCCTCCTTTTTATTATTATTTTGTTTTCTTCTCTGAACATCTCTCATTAGCGCATCCTGTTACTTGTCTCTCTCGTAGAGATTCTTCACTTTGTCTCATTCACTCCTGTGGCCCAGCACCCGGCACCCAGTAGTTGATCAGTAAACGCCCGAATGACTGACTGAAGTCAAGCAGAGATTTGTTAAGACATTGTTATGTGCAAAGTTCCATGCCCAGTATTAGGGGAGTCCCAGAAAAATATGTAAATACCCAGAGGCCGTCGTAAAAACAGGGTTTAAGTTAAGCCCTGCCTGCTTAATTTCAGATTTAGTTAGAGAGAAACAGAAATGAAAAATTGTACCCTCAAGAGCTCTCTAAATGGCCAGTGGCGATGGGCTAATGCAAATGATTTGCTTTAACAGAGCGCAGAGAAGAGGAGAGCTGCTTCTCCCTGGCCCCTGGGGAGGCTGCCGGGAGACGAGGGCAGTGCGAGCTGGGTGTGGAAGGAGAGCAGGCTTTTCAAGGACCGGCTGGGGGAGGGGAGGACGCAGAGGCAGGAGGCTGGGCTGCGGGCGGCGGATGGAAACCAGACACATTTGCTGGAGTCACGAGATCCGGATGGTTTCTCTCCCCGGCCGTGTGCGACGTTGCGCTGATGTTCCTCTTGGAAGGAAGTCTAGTATCGCTGGGGCCCGGCACGGGAACCTGCAGAAGACGGGTGCTCGAGGAGACTGAAGTCAGAGTTAACCGTGAGGCTGTAGTGCCCTGGCGAGTTAGGACTTTCTCCCGTGGGCTGCGAGGGGCTCCTTGGAGGTTCGACGGTCACTGTGGCTGTTTTAGGGGGGCCGGGGTGGGGTCGGTGTGGTGGGGCCTGGGAGGGCCTTAGAGAAGGGGCGTATCTCCATCAACCAGGCCCAAGAAGTGGGAGCAAAATGGGTGGGGACAGGAGAATAATCAAAAAAGGAGGACATTGGGAAGGAAGAAGCAACAAGCTTTGGGGGACCGTACTCCTCCCCTAGGGCTACCGCACAAATGACCCCAGGCTTGGCTTAAAACAGCAGAAACGTCTTCTCTCTCCAGTTCTGGAGGTCAGAAACCCAAATCAGTGTGTCGACAGGGCCGTACTACCTCTGCCACCTGGGGAAGAACCTTCCGTGCCTGGCCCCGGTGGCTCCTGGCAGTCCTTCATGTCCCTTGGTCCGAGCCGCGTCACCCCCACCTCCGGCTCCCCTGGCCTCTGTCCCCGCATAGGCTGTGTGTCTGAGCCTCCATCCTCCTTTCCTTATAAAGACACCCCAATTGGACGCGGGGCCCACCCTCATCCACTGTGCCCTCATCTTAATTAAGGCCGTCTGCAGAGACCCTGTTTCCAGATAAGGCCACGTGCTGAGTTCCCGGCGGCTGTGGTTTGGGGACGTGCTATTCGACGCAGTTAAGGGAACCAACTGGGCGTGGCCGTGGCCAGAGGCTGCCAGGGCACATGTCTGAAAACCAGAGAGGGCTGGTCAGGAGGTTGTGGCAGATCAGAGGGCACGCTCCTTCCTTGGGACCCAGATGTGACTCAGCGCCCTAAACTAAAGAAACTGCACCCAGAATAAATACATCTAGTAAGCCAGATGCCAAGACACCAACAAAAAATTACAATCCACACCAAGAAACAGGACGCTATGGCCCAGTTAAAGGAACAAGATAAGCCTCCAGATGACCTAAAGGAGTTGAGACAGCTAATCATAGATGTTCAAACAAATCTCCTTAACAAATTCAATGAGATGGCTAAAGAGATTAAGGACATTAAAAAGACACTGAATGAACACAAAGAAGAATTTGAAAGCATATGTTGAAAAATAGCACATCTTATAGAAATGAAAGTCACAATAAATGAAATTAAAAATACGTATAATAGCAGATTTGAGGATGCAGAAGAAAGGATTGATGAGCTTGAAGAAATGGCCTCTGAAAATGAAATACAAAAGAACAGATGGAGATAAGAACTGAAAAAATTGAACAAGGTCTCAGAGAACTAAATGGCAGCAAAAGACATGCAAGCATACATGTTATGGGTGTCCTAGAAGGAGAAGAGAAGGGTAAAGGGGCAGAAGGAATATTTGAAGAAATAATGGTAGAAAATTTCCCAACCCTATTGAAGGACATGGATATCCATGTGCAAGAAGCACAACATACTCCCATCCGAATAAATCTGAATAGACCAACTCTGAGACACATACTAATTGACATGTTAAATGTCAAAGACAAAGAGAGAATTCTGAGAGCAGCAAGAGAAAAGCAATGCATAACATATAGGGGATACCCACTAAGATTCAGTGCTGATTTCTCATCAGAAACCATGGAGGCAGAAGACAGTGGTATGATATATTTAAGTTACTGCAAGAGAAAAACTTCCAGCCAAGAATCTTATATCCAGCAACGTTGTCTTTCAAAAATGAAGGTGAGGGAAGTGGACTTGGCCCAGTGGTTAGGGCGTCCGTCTACCACATGGGAGGTCTGCGGTTCAAACCCTGGGCCTCCTTGACCTGGCCCATGAGCTGGCCCATGCGCAGTGGTGATGTACGCAAGGAGTGCTGTGCCACGCAGGGGTGTCCCCCATGTAGGGGAGCCCCACGCACAAGGAGTGCGCCCTGTAAGGAGAGCCACCCAGCGCAAAAGAAAGTGCAGCCTGCCCAGTAATGGCACCGCACACACACAGAGCTGACACAAGATGATGCAACAAAAGAAACACAGATTCCCGTGCTGCTGACAACAACAGAAGCAGACAAAGAAGACCCAGCAAATAGACACAGAGAACAGACAACCAGGGTGAGGCAGGGCTGGGGGGGGCGGACGGGAGAGAAATAAATAAATAAATAAATAAATCTTTAAAAAAAAAATGAAGGTGAGCTTAGAATATTTACAGATAAACAGAAACTGAGAGAGTTTGTAACCAAGAGACTGGCTTGGCAGGAAATACTAAATGGTGTCCTATAGCCTGAAAAGAAAAACAAGAGAAAAAGGCTTGGAAGAGTGTCTGGAAATGAAGATTATATCAGTAAAAGTAACTAAAAGTATCAAAAGTGAGGAAAATAAAATATGACAGATAAAACCCAGATATTTAGGAGTAAACCTAACCAACAATGTGAAGCACTTGTATTCAGAAAACTATAACTCATTGTTAAAAGAAATAAAAAAAGACCTAAATAATTGGAAGAATTTCCATGCTCACAGATTGGACAACTAAATATCATTAAGATATCATTTCTACTCAAATTGAAATACAGATTCAGTGCAATTCTGATAAAAATTCCAACCAGCATTTTAAAAAATAAATGGAAAGCATGATTTTCAAATTTCTTTGGAAGGGTAAGGGGTCCTGAATAGCCAGAAACATCTTAAAAAAGAAAAATGAAGTTGGAGAACTCTCACTTCTAGACTTTACCTAGCTACAGTGGTAAAAAAGCATTGTACCGGCATAAAGAGACACATAGACCAATGGTTCAGAAACGGACACTCACAAGAGATTTTTGACAAACCTGTCAAACCCACCTAATTCAGGCAGAACAGTCCATTCAACCAATGGTGCTGAGAGAACTGGATATCCATAGCCAAAAGAAGGAAAGAGTGCCTCTATCTCATACCTTATACAAAAATTAACTCAAAATGAAACAAAAACCTAAATACAAAAGCAAGAACCATAAAACTTCTGGAAGAAAATGTAGGCCAATAGCTTCAAGACCTGTCGTAGGTGGTGGGTTCTTAAGGGAGATAAGAGGAGGACTGAGATGGACTACTGATATTTAATGTATGTAGAAGTTTTAATTAACCTTACTATAAAATTGTGGAAATGTGTAGAGTTGATGGTAACACATTATAGTAAGTAATAGCTGGTTTATAAATGGGAACGTGGCTGGAAAGGGTAGTCCAGGGATGTAAATGCCAATTGACAGAAAGCTAGAGAATAATCTAGGGACTGAATAGCACAGTAAACCCAGAGGTGGATGCGAATTGTGGTTGATGGTACAGATGCAAGAGTGTCCTTTGTGAGCTAGACAGATACACATCATTCTTGTACTTGTAGGGTGGTGGGAATGTGGAGAAGCATGGGAAAAATACAACCGGAGTGACTAGGGACTGTGGTTAGCAGTAATGCAATATTCTTGCATCTGTGCCACAGATATACTCTATTGATAATGCGTGAGTATGGAAAAAGTGCCAAATGTACACTATGAGCCTGGTAGTAATCTGATGATATTATCTCATAATCTGTAATAAATGTGCTACCATGGTATGATGTGTTGATAGGTGTTGTATGGGAATTCTGCACATGTACATGATTGTTTTGTAAGTTTACAACTGCTGTCATAAAAATATATTTAAAAAAAAATAATAGGGTAGGTTGGGGGAAAAATATACCAAATGTAAGATAAGGACTACAGTTGGTAGTAAGATTTTGATGATATTCTTTCATAATTTATAACAAATGTCTCCTAACAGTGCAAGGTGTTGGTGGTGAGTTGACATATGGTATTCCCTGTATGATGTTATGCATGTTTGCCTGTAAGTTCACAACTTTTACTCTACACTTGTTTATGTATGTGTGTTCACATGTAAATGATATAAAATAATAACAATAGGGTGGGCTGGGGAATAAATACACCAAATGTAAGATACTTTGGTTAGCAGTAATATTTTGAGGATGCTCTTCAATCATTAGTTAAAAATGTTTCACGACACTGCAAGGTATTGGTGGTGGGGCGAGGCATGAGAGCCCCGTATGATGCTATGTATGTTTGTTTTGTAAGTTCACAACTATTACTATACACTTATTATTTATGTATTTTTATGTATGAGTGATACCCTTCAATAAATGAAAAAAAAAAAAGAGAAAAAAACCCTAAAAATTAAAAATATTTAAAAACTCAACAGTAGCTGCAGCAATTATTTAGAACTTTGGCCCACCAAGGAGTTTGCAGGGAAGGGAGTACATTGTCACTGCCATTGCTTAGTGCTGTGCCTTTCGGTATCTGGACCAGGCGCTGTCTGTGCAAAGCACCTCTGCGGGCTTCTAGCCCAGGTATGCGCAGCTGACGTTGTTAGAACAAACCACACAGAGTCGGTTCAGCTTTAAAAGCTAAATGGGGACCCAAAGTCAAGGATCATTCCATAGCAAGACCCATCCCTCTGTGACCCAAAGCCTGTCTTGTCACTTAGGGGCTTCTCACCTGGAAAGAAGGGTTGAATGAGAGTAGACTGGGGTACCCCACCCCAAGTAAGCAGCTGCAGCACCTGGATAGATGGTTAAAAAATAAATGAATACCTTAAAAAATCAGTTGTGACCCTGTACTTCCACTCCCAGGTATTTATCAAAAGAAAGGAAAACATCCCCATGCAAAGACTCTATGCATAACAACCCAAGTTAGAAACAAGCCCAGGTATTCATCAACAGGTGAATGATAAACAGGTAAATGATAGCCACACCTTGGAATATTATTCAGCAAGAAAAAAGGAGCGAAGCGGTGGCACACGCAGCACCTGGGAGGAGAAGACAGCCACGAGTATCTGCTGCTTGATTTCATTCATAAAGACTGCTGGAATAGGCAAAAGGAACCTAGCGTGTCAGCAGACCAGTGGTTGCTGGGGTGGAGGAGGGTTAGACTTGAGTGGCAGAGGGCGGGAGGGGACTTTCTGGAGTGATGGAAGAATATGTTGACCTGGGTGGATCTTGGGTATATAAGGTTGTCAAAACTCATGAAGCTTCAGATGTGTGCATTTTCCCGTATGTAAATTATACCTCCGGTAAACAAGGAAATGAGCACATGCTGCTGCCCCAGCCCTGGCAAGTCAGCAGCAGGTATTGGGTGGGGCTCAGGGTGTCTGCATTGCCAAAAGGGTGGGCACCGCCAGACTCTCATCGCTGAAGTCGACTCCTTTGGAGACAGTCAGGTCTTTGAGGGTGTTGCCCGGTTCTGTTACTTTTAGTTTGTTTTTCAGCATAGACCTAACTGGGGTCAAAGTCTGGCCCCCAGGCAGTCTCCGGGGACAAAGGGCCCTCAGTCTCCAGCAGGTCCTGGCCGTGTGCCGGGCATCACAGGGCCTGCTGTGCTGGGAACAGAGGGCCGCAGGCGTCCGCCAGGCGCTGGCCGGTGGACAGAACTAGCCCAGCCTCTCCGGGTTCTGCCTCCCTGGTCATCCCCTAGGTAACACTGATTTTAGCCATGTGTTGAGGATCTTTGTGTTTTGGACACTGTGCTGGTTGCTTTATGTGCACTTTTAATTATAAAATGTGTTGCCAGGCCCCACCTTTCTACGATTAGCTGTGTGTCTTTGTGCAAGTGACTTAACCACGCTGAGTCTCATTTCCTCATCTGTAAAAAGAAGATGGTAATACTCTTCTTTCCTCACAGTGCTTTGAGCACGGGAAACATTTCCTAAATGTTGGCTCTTATTATTATCGTCGTCTAATTTAATGCTTGTAACAACCTATGGACTAGGAGCTATTCTTATCCCCATTTTATAGAGCAAACCCTGAAGCTCAGAGAGGTCAAGTCCCTTGCCTGAGGTCACACAGCTAGAGGATGGAGGCGCTAGAATTTAAACTTGGGTCTGCCTAACTCCTGACTCTCTTAGTCACACCGTGCTGCCGCCACCTTTTGGGGTGGGGATCCCTCACTGGAATGAGAATCCATCTCTGGTGGAGCAAGACCCGCCCTTCTTCAGGAAGGCTGAGTGTGCTGTTCGGAAAGTGGGTTCAAATCCCAGCTCCACCAGCTACGAGACCATGGACGGGTTACTTACTGCCCGTGCCTCAGCTCCCTCACCTGTAAAGGGGGTTGCTAATAGCTGAATAAGTGTGCCCAGAGGTGTGCGGCCCGTGGAACTAAGCTAATGTTCGTCGGCTGCTGCTTGCGTCATGTGCAAGGTCAGGCACCTCTCTTGGTTCACGCTGAGCTGCGCAGGGCGGTAGGATGGGAAGTTGTCCTCCATACCTTCGAGGAAGTGACCTGACAGTTTGCTGGTGGCCCGTGGCAACAAGGGGAGCAAAAAGCCTTTTTGAACCACATCCAGTGAATCGTAAGGTCTGTTATTAAACCTTCTCTTGGATTCTCTCAATTTAAAAGCTCAGAAGCCTTGCTCCCAGGCTTCATCTCCTAACAAATCGCTTTTACTCTATTGGCAGAGACTCAGGGCCGGCGGTCACTGCCACTAACGCGCTGCGTGTCTAAATGAACGGCGACCTGCCCGCAGCACTGCCGGCCCTCGGCTTGGGGGGTGGGGTGGCAGGTGCTGGGCGGGCTGAGCTCAAGGTGAGCAAACTACACTTTTGTTTATTTTTTTGCCAGAGTCTTGGGCCCCACCGTGTTGGTTTCTCAAGGTGCTCTGTTTCCTTTGGGTTTGAAAAATAATAATAAAAGTCATGCCGTCAAACTGTGACACGCAGCTGCCTGCATGAAACTCCACGAGGGCTGGCACATAAATTTAAAACGTGGGGCTGCGATGGATTGAAAGACTGGCTACGCAGCACGGCGTGTTCACTTCCGGGGTCCGACTGCCTAATTCAAATCCCGGGTCCCTTCTGGACTGAGTGGCCTTAAGGATGGGCCACTCCACCGCGCTCGGCCCACTTCCCCACCTGTAAAATGGGCATAATCGTGGCACCCACCTCGTGGGGCTGTTGGGAGATTGAGCAGCCAAGGTGTTGGCACAGCACCTGGCACGCAGCACTCGCTCGGTGAACGTCAGCGTCGTGCTGGTGGCTCTGCCCGCCCCCGAGTTGAGCTGTGCAACTCCGGGGTCTCAGGACCAGCGGTGCCACTAGGGCGCGGTACTTCACCTCGCTGAGCTTTGGGCCCTTCGTGTGCAAAAATGAGATACTGTGTTTCCCATATAAAAGATTGTCCTGAGGGTTACATAAGGAAGTTACCACCTAAGGCAGCTCAGGACAGGGCTTCGGGCGTGCGGATGATGTGACCACTGGGATGCCAGACCCTGGTGCTCAGGGAGTCAACACAGTGGAAGGGGCCCCAAGGGTCCCCGAGCCACAACGGGGAGGGCGTTGGGAACCTGCGCAGTCCCGGGGAGGGCTTAGAGGAAGGTGCTGGGTCTCCAAAGAGGACAGCGGATTTACCTGGTGGCTGTGAGGGGGAGGGGGTCAGCCCTGCTGCACGGCGCAGAGCCGCGGGCTGTTCCGTGGCCCTGGTGGCCCCGCCACGGCCACCCTGTTGGGCTGATTGCTGGATTCATGCCGGGAGGCAAATGGTTTATATCAACAGCCTTTGGGAACATATGGACACACGGACCTGGCTTAAACAGATCTGGAGTGCAGAGAGGCAATTACCCAAAGAAGCGATTTACCAAAAAAGCACGTGGAGGGATGAGTATTCCCCAGCGGTGGAATTCTTTATTTTCTGGAAGCATTCACTAGGAAATGTATTTCAATGCTGAGCATCCTTTGTATGTGAAAATGCTACTTGATTGACAAATGAGAGGGTGGTTTTGTGCAGTGGTAGAGTGGGGGATCACAGGCCCCGACTCATCCCCTCCCCCACCTCCAGGTGGACCCCCCACCCCAGCTCTGCCTCTAACCGGAGTCTCTGGGCCTCTATTTCCTCACCTGTGGAATCAAGATTATCATAAATAGGGCTGATCTCACATCATAGGTTGTGTGAGGAATAAACAAGATAATACAAGTAAAGTAAATTCACTGCCCCGTGTAAGTAAGGGCTCAATATATGTGGCCGGTGTTAATTCCATAAATACTTGCAGCATGTGCCTGGCACTGCCTGTCCCATCCTTGCCCTTGTAGAGCCTCCACCTGGGGTGTGGGGCCTGGGGGAGAGACGGGCCAAAAATAAAGGCATCCAGCAAGATGATTCCAAACGGTGAGCATAGCTGTGACCCAGACAGCAGGGTGCTAAGATGGAGAATGCGGGGGGCAAGTTCCCCTAAACCTTGGGTTCAGAAGGCGGTGATGCAGAGGTGGCACTTAAGTGGCAGATGAGAAGGAGCAGGCGATGGGCGGTGTCTCGGCGTCTGCTGGGGATGGAGGGGAGCGGCGTGGCCCGAGGAGCGTGTTTGGGGGTGGGGGTGGGGGTGGCCAGGAGCAGTGCTTCTCAGGCCTGGGGGTCCTGATCCAGCAGGTGGTTGGTCTGTTGCGGGGCGATGCCAGGGCTCTGGTGCATGGCTCGCACATGAGTGTCCGGGGCCAGCCAAAGGCAGAGGGGGAGCCGTGTCCACAGGGCAGAGGGCCGAAGGCAGCTGCGAGTTGGGATTTGATTCCGAGGGCCAGTAGGAAACCCGGTAGGGGGGTGGCAGGACCCGAAGGCCATTTTGAAAGGCTCGTTGTGGCTGCTTGTGACGACCTGGTAGGGCAGCAGGGAGACCAGGAAGGAGGCTGGCAGTCATCTAGGTGACGGTGGCTTGGACAGGTAGAACTGACAACACTTGCTGAGATGCTGAATATAGACATCCTTAATAATGTTAATGCAAATTATTATGTTAGCTATATATGTGTGTGTGTGTTTTTTTCTGTAGCATAATGAAAAACTTGGCCGGCCTTTGCTCCCATTTCCTGGGAGATAACCTCCAAACCTCTGCAATTTCTTTTGATAGGAGAGCGGGGCTCTTCCTGGTGAGCCTGCAGACCCCAGTGTGACAGCTGATCATAGGGCGATGACGGGTGGGGCCCCACCCCTGGCCTCGGGTATAGGCAGGCCCAGCCAGATTGAGTTCGACCAGGTGTTGTCCTTGTGCAGACATTTTGGTACCTGCCACGTTGCCATTTCTTGGAGGCATTTGGGGTTGTCGCAGCTGGGGAGGTGCTGCTGGCATCTAGCAGGTAGACGCCAGGCATGCCGCTCACTATCCCGCGATGTGCAGAACAGCCCCCAACCAAGAATTAGCCCGTCCATGGTGCCGGGTGCCGGGCTGAGACGGCCTGCCGTAGAAGTGTCGGAGGTCCGCGGAGCAGAGCGCACCCTCTGTCTCCCCAGCTCCTCGCCCCGGGATAACCACTGCTCCTGGCTTACTGCAGGTCCTTCCAGGCTTCGTCTGTGCACTTACACAGACCTCCAGGAAACCTTCTCACCCCGGAAGTAAGCAAGGTTGGGGAAATGCTCAACGATTAGGACTGAGGCGCACCCAGCCCCAGCCCTAGGGAAGGCAGCTGTTTGTTTTGCTTAATCTGCTCAGTTCCTGCCCAACTCTGGAGGTCAGAGCCCAACCCGAGGGCCTGGGAAGGAACAGGTGGCTTAGAACGTGATTCCCCTGCAAATCGTGATGTTCTTTCTTCAGTCCAAAGAGCCATCTGCATGTCATTTTGGCCCAGATGGTGTCTCTAACTGGGCCTGCCTCGTGACATCTGAGAATCTCAGTGCTGAGCCTTTGGGATAATCTAGTCCCAACCTACTACCTCTTATTTTACAGGTGGGAAAACGGATTTCAATGGGGAGCTGTGGAGGGATCTTGACCCAAGGAAGTGTGATCACATATTCATTTATAAATGAAAATAAAACCCTTTTATAATAAGTAGTCTCAAATTACTGAGTTCTCCATTTCAGATTTTTAATGTGGTAGATGCTGACAGTTTGTAGTTCTGATTTTTTAAATCTTATCCCTGTGTGGCACTGGTCGAAGTAGTTTAACCTCAGGGTTTCTAAATACTATATGTTGCCCCAACAATGAGTGACAAAATTTCCGTCAGTTCACAGCAAATTTAGAAAACTGAAGATAATGCATTACATTTCCCCTAAATCATAATTAATTTCATTTTACTCCAGGAGTCTCTCCGTTGATTTTGGCTGTGAAATTGGTAAGAAATGATGGCCATTGTAGCGGGGTGGGTACTTGTTGGTTTGTTTTGATTCTAAGGACCTTACTTGGTAGAAGAGAAAGATCAAACTCCGCGTCAATCCTCAAGTGTCCAGGGGGATTTTACTGGTCCGTGAACTCCCCAGGCTGGGAAGTGCTGATTCATCTCTTTTCACAGGCTGACCTTGGCATCATCTTCAATGGAGATGGACTTGGAGGTTGTTTTCAGCTCAGCCTTAGATCTGGGGTGCTGCACCCCGACCATGCCCATCACGCAGGCTCGTGTCCTTTAGGAGGCCCCACAAAGCCCCCCGAGCAGCAGGAAAGGTGCCCCAGCCCTGCAGGACCCCACTTGAGAACCCTCAGGTCCGAGAGGTCGGCTCGCGGGCAGCAGCGAGGGGCCCCCACCCCTGGGGTCCCAGCCCTGCCCCCCCAGCAGCCCGTGCCCCTCCCCAGGCAGGGCTGTAACCTCCTGCCCAGCTCCTGTTGGAGGGGTGGGCTGTGGATCAGGGGGGCTCCGTGGGAAGCCGCCCCCCTGTTTTCACAGACCCCTCAGCTGGGTGGTGAAGGGTCCGAGCACCGAGCTAAGGAGTTTGGCCTTTGATTCTTTGGCATTCGGGAGCCTCTGAAGGCTTCTGAGCAGGAGAATAGCAAGTTAAAAGAAAAGACAAAGGCTGTTTCAGGCAGGAAGATTAAAATGGCAGCAGTGCACTGGGCGAACTGGCTAGAAAGAAAGGCCTGGGGCAGGGAAGCCAGGTGGGCACGGGGAGGGGTGAGTGTCCATCCCGAGGTGGGGGCAGTGAAAACAGACAAGGAGAAGCACGAGTGGGCGGATTCGGGCCTGAGGGAGGGAGAGGCAGGAATCACGGCTGGCCGCAGCTCTGAACCCGGATGAGGAGGACGATGTGAGAAACTGCGCCCCCCCCCCCGCCCCCGTTACTTAACGTCTCCCAGCCTCAGTTACGCCATCATAGAGTGGGCTTTCAGGGTGGCCAGGAGGGGAGAATGAGTTGGCACTTGGAAAGGGTTAAGCCCCGGGCCTAAGCGGCGCGGCGGGTGGGCACTGGCCACGAGAGCAGGGCCTTCTGCCAGAGGCCTTGGGAGCCACGGAGGGGTCTTGGCCCAGGGAGGGGGGCCACATGTGCCTGCTGGAGGGCCATGGAGCCAGGCAGGCCAGGAGGCAGGGAGACTGGGAGGAGACCTTTGCTCCCATATCCAGGCGAGGCAGGAGGCTGGGTTGCCCCAAGCAGGAGGTGGGTGCCGCCGTCCAGTATGGGCTCCCCGCCTCTCCGCAGGGCCCAGCCTGCTTGTGGCCTCCCCGTTGGGGCAACCACTGGTGGGGAGGCAGCCGTGTCCTGGCAACCCTGCTATCAGGTCGGTCTACCTGTGTACACAAGCCGTACCCTGGGCCAGACCCCGACGAGTCACCCACCAACCACCCTCCCTACCCCAAGAGCTGCTTGTACCCCAAGAGCTACTTGTACCCCAACGCCCCCCTCCCCCGTCCCTGGCTACTCCCTGGTCCCTGACCCAGCTACTTCCTGACTTCTGCTCCTGCCGCTCTGCATCTCTCATTTTTCCCTCCTCGTGCACTTGAATTGTGTTATTCCATTTTTGCTCGTTTTTCTTCTTCTTTCAAGCTGTGCATTCCTCCCTCGCCCTTCCTGCCCTCCCTCCCCAACTTGTCATCTCACGGTTCTCCCTCTTGGACAGAGTGCAGGGAAGGGAGATGGAGCCCCGCCGGCGTCTGCCTGTCCCACGGGCCCCTTCCTCCTTCCTTTGCCCCCTGACGGCATCTGTTTCCTGGGTGTGTGTCGTAACCTTGGCAGTGACGTTTTCCAGGGCAGGGCCCCGTTCTCCTGCCCTGTATTTTCTGCTGGTGTCTTGGAGGCCTCCCCGACTTGGTGGCTTATATAGCGCTGCCTTTTGGGCAGCATGTTCCAGACCGGCCATAGCCGGGGGAGAGATTTGCCAACTTCCCCCCCTGGGGCTATGTCCTTCCCCAGTCACCACCATGGCCACAGGCCTCTTGTCTTCCTCCAAGTGCCCCAGCCAAGGAGAGCTACTCAATAACTCTGGGATCGAGGCCTTGACTCTGGACCCTGTGTTCCAGAACCTCGCGGGCGCGCGGACCGCCCAGTGTGAGAGGACAAACCCGGGGAAGTCGGCACCAGCTGCTTGCTTTGTCAGAACCAGGCTCGCCACAGAAGAGGGGTTTGTTTCGGTCTTAGTCATTATTTTAAATTTTATTTTATTATATGTTTTTGCTAGGCCACTACAGGGTATTTATGGGGTGATACAAATGAAACCTTGGTAGGCCCAGCAGGATCCGCAAGTTCAGGGGGTGCCTTCTGGTCTCTCACGCGTTGCCCACCTCGGCTCTTATTTCGCAGGTGGGCTCCAGCCCAGCAGCTCCAGTTTACAGCCAGTCTCGCCAGCAAAGCCCACGGGGAGGGGGAAGGGTTCTTCCTTACCAGCATTTCCTCAAGTCAAAGAATAGTGTTCTCGCTGGGTCTGAAGGGCCGTGACCCCAATCGGGGCAATAGGGAGCGCTGGGTGGCCAGGCCCGGCCACACCCAGTCGTGGAACCACAGGAAAGGACGATGCCAAGCAGGTGAACAGGCCACCCAGCAGGTGAACAGGCCACCCAACAGGTAACCAGGCCACCCAGCAGGTGAACAGGCCGCCCAGCAGGTGAACAGGCTGCCCAGCAGGTAACCAGGCCGCCCAGCAGGTGAACAGGCCGCCCAGCAGGTAACCAGGCCACCCAGCAGGTGAACAGGCCGCCCAGCAGGTAACCAGGCCACCCAGCAGGTGAACAGGCCACCCAGCAGGTGAACAGGCTGCCCAGCAGGTAACCAGGCCACCCAGCAGGTGAACAGGCTGCCCAGTAGGTGAACAGGCCACCCAACAGGTAACCAGGCCGCCCAGCAGGTGAACAGGCTGCCCAGCAGGTGAACAGGCCGCCCAGTAGGTGAACAGGCCGCCCAGCAGGTGAACAGGCCACCCAGCAGGTGAACAGGCCGCCCAGCAGGTAACCAGGCCGCCCAGCAGGTGAACAGGCCACCCAGCAGGTGAACAGGCCGCCCAGCAGGTAACCAGGCCACCCAGCAGGTGAACAGGCCGCCCAGCAGGTGAACAGGCTGCCCAGCAGGTAACCAGGCCGCCCAGCAGGTGAACAGGCCGCCCAGTAGGTGAACAGGCCACCCAACAGGTAACCAGGCCGCCCAGCAGGTGAACAGGCCGCCCAGCAGGTGAACAGGCCACCCAGTAGGTGAACATGCCACCCAGCAGGTGAACAGGCCGCCCAGCAGGTAACCAGGCCACCCAGCAGGTGAACAGGCCGCCCAGCAGGTGAACAGGCTGCCCAGCAGGTAACCAGGCCACCCAGCAGGTGAACAGGCCACCCAGCAGGTGAACAGGCTGCCCAGTAGGTGAACAGGCCACCCAACAGGTAACCAGGCCGCCCAGTAGGTGAACAGGCCACCCAGCAGGTGAACAGGCCGCCCAGCAGGTGAACAGGCCGCCCAGCAGGTAACCAGGCCGCCCAGCAGGTGAACAGGCTGCCCAGCAGGTAACCAGGCCACCCAGCAGGTGAACAGGCTGCCCAGCAGGTGAACAGGCTGCCCAGCAGGTAACCAGGCCACCCAGCAGGTGAACAGGCTGCCCAGCAGGTAACCAGGCCACCCAGCAGGTGAACAGGCTGCCCAGCAGGTAACCAGACCACCCAGCAGGTGAACAGGCCGCCCAGCAGGTGAACAGGCCGCCCAGCAGGTGAACAGGCCGCCCAGCAGGTAACCAGGCCACCCAGCAGGTGAACAGGCCGCCCAGCAGGTAACCAGGCCGCCCAGCAGGTGAACAGGCCGCCCAGTAGGTGAACAGGCCGCCACTGCAGCATCCTCAGCCCCTGTCACTCTAGCCTTACAGCAGCTCAGCTTCCCCCGCCCCGCGTGGCCTGGAAGGTCCTTGTGCCCCTGGCTCTAGATAGCACAGCAGCACCCTCCTTGTAGGGTCCCGCGGTGACTTCTTTTATAACAATAAGCATCCCTCAGTTTACCTGTTTGGGATTTCCTATTTGCTATTGGACTTTTTTAAGCAAGGGCATACCTTTGAAGTGCCTGGCCCTGGGTTGCTTCTACAGAGGCTGGACCCTGAGATGCTTGGGACACACCCCTAGTACCTGGACTACCGCCCAGCACCCTGTGGGGGCTCAGTTAAGGTTTGTTGACTGGGCGACTAGAGGGACTAGAGGGAGATGCAAGCCAGCACCCAACGCCTCCGTTCCTGCCCCCCAGGGCCCACCCACAGTGTGCAGCACCGCCTGCGCCCAGCTCATGGGGGACACTCAGGAAATAGTAGCTGATATTGCTTGTTATGACTATTGTTGTTGTGACTACATGGCCTTTGTTTAGCCTGGAAATTTCTCCAGGCTCAAGGAATAGTCCTAGGCTGGGCTGACACCCACCCCTCAGGTCAATTTTTTTTTAACTAAACTTTTTTACATTAGTTTTAGATTTACAGAATTATTGAGACAGTAGTACAGAGAGGTCCCACACCCAGTTTCCCCCATTATGAACACCTGACATGAGTATGGCACATTTGTCACAATTGATGCACCAATATTGATTCATGATTATTAGCTAAAGACCATCTTTATTCAGATTTCCTCTCTTTTTCCCTAATGTCCTTTATCCAGGATACCCTGGTGCATTTAGTCGTCTTGTTGGCTCCTCTGGTTGTCAGTTTCTCAGACTTTCTTGTTTTTGATGCTCTTGGCGGTACTGAGGGTTATTGGTCAGGTATTTTATAGACTTTCTCCCCATTAGACACGGGTGATGTGTTTTGGGAGGGAAAGTGCCATTCTATCACATCAGAGCAAAGGCACTTCTCTCAGGACAATCTGCCTGTTGATGTTGACCTTGATCTCTGGTGTTTGTCAGTTATCTCCACTGTAAAGTTACTCTTTTTTTCCCTCCCTTTCCATACTGGACTCTTTTGGTAGAAACTCGCAGTGTGTGGCTCACACTTAAAGGAGTGGGGAGTTAAGCTCCCCTTCCTGGAGAGCCGAGTATCTCCTTAAATTATTTGGAATTCTTCTGCACAGGAGATTTCTCTCCTCCTCGATTTATTTATTCAATCATTGCTTTAGTTCAGTAGGAACTCATGGATATTTACTTTATATTTTATGTTATAATCTTCTCCTTTAATCAATAGGTTTTAAATCTTTTTACTATGAAGGATTTGAACATACACAAAGGTGACAAAACAGTATAATGGGCTCTTTGTAACCAATCTCCTGTTACTTCTGCATCAGTTTAATTCCATTCTGGGCCCAAATGTTTGGGGTTGGGGTTCCTTCTGGAGCTATAGGCCCTTAAGTGTGGACCAAGGGCCAGGCCTCACAGATATTTAATAACTGCCCCCAAACCCGACCAGGCATCGAGATGATGCTGAGGTCAGGCCGTGACTGCTCTGGGGCTTTCAGGAGGGGGATCTGAATTAAATCTCAGCAGCACCCATTACCACTCAGCGGCCTCTGACTGGCCTCCCACGCCCTCTCCTGTCCCTCCACATGGTGGGGAGGAGAGGGCAGCCAGGAAGTGTTCTGATGATTCAATTTACAAAGATGACGTGCAGACGTGACTAGGCGGGGCCTGGCGCCCAGGAAGGGCTTGGAACTGGGGCTGACTCCCAACCCCCCAACACTGTGCTGTGGCCGCTCAGGGAGGGCCGGATTCCCTGGGCGTGAGACGAGGCTCAGGCCCCCGTGGTCCCCGGGCTGCAGGCGCCAACCTGGGCGATGGACAGGCGCTGGGCCTGCGCCCAGCCTGGCCTCGGCCTCCCGGGGAGGTTGCTTCCTGGCATTCCTCTTGGTTTCTGAATGATCTGGGATGCGCCCTCGTCCCTTTCCATCTCCCTGTCATCAGCAAAGAAAGCCCATTCATGGGCGAGTGTGTGGACGTTTTAAAAGCTGGCTCTTTTAAGGCATGGTGTGGAGGCAGGTCAGAGGCAAGAGATTACGGGGGCCAAGGGCACGGACCCCGCACTCTGGCGATCTGGGTTCATATTCTCTGCTACTCACTAACAGGAGACTTTGGGTAAAACATCTCTGGGCCTCCTTATCTGCATCTGTCACAAGCAACTTCCTGGTGAAGATTAAGTGAAATAATTCAAGCTCAGAGTGAGCATTCAGTCCATGTTCTCGATTTAAAGATGCACGCTTTTGGAAACCAAAGGCCCTTCTGTAAAATGTGTCATCACCCCCTGATTTGTCATCTGTCACACCTGCCTGTGTCCAGGTACACCTGAGGCTCCAAGAGCTGTGCTGTTAGATACCAGAGTGGGGAGGCTTGTCCTGGAAGGCCAGTGAACCCCTGAACTCTATAGGATTTGTGGCCAGCTGAATAATGGCTCCCCAGTGGTGGTCACGCCCTCATCTCCGGAACCTGAGAATACGTTACCTGAAGTGGTAAAAGAGTACATGACCTTTCATGGTTGTGGCAGTTTGATATTATTTATGAATCCTGAAAAAAGATATTTGATTATGTTTGCAAACTGGTCTGTTCCTCTGGGTGTGATACCCTTTGGTTGAATTAGATTCAGCTGGGGTGGCTTTGATTAAATTATCACTATTAGGGCTTTGATTCAGCCACGTCATTAGGGCATGCATCGTTGAGTCCCTGCCCCTTTGGGCACACACACAGAAGTTAGATACACAGAGAAGATACACAGAGGAGGAGAGTTCCATAGACATGGCAGAGGCCCCAGGAAGAGAGACGAGCCATTCCCTGATAGTCTACAGCTGACCAGAGCAGCTGAGCCTGGAAAGAAATGAGCTCTGGGAAGAGAGACAAGCCCTATGCCAGCCTACAGCTGAGATCAGAAGAAGCTGGACCAACGAGCCTTGAGAGGAAAGAGGAAGGCTGAATCCTCGCAGACATGGCCCGCCATCTTGTTTCAACACGTGGGAACAGACTTTGGGTGAGGATGTACCTCTTATGGTGCCTTGAGTTGGACTTTTTAGGGCCTGGTAACTGTAAGCTTCCACCCCAAATAAATACCCTTTATAAAAGCCAACAGATTTCTGGCACTTTGCATCAGCACCCCTTTGGCTGACTAATACAGTGGTCATCCCCTCTTTCTTTGGAGATGTGAGGAAGTTAAGGCTGTTGAGATAGGGAGATTATCCTGGATTATCCAGTGAGCTGAATATAATCAGAGGTGTCCTTAGAAGAAGGAGAGCATCAGAGAGGGCCACGTGGCGGTGAGGCAGAGGTCAGAGTGATGCAGTTGTCGGAAGACAATGGTGAACCAAGGGAAGCAGGCCGCCTCTAGCAGCTGGTGAAGGCAAGGAATGGATTCTCCCCTAGGGCCTCCAGTGGGAATGCACTTCTGCAATCACCTTGATTTTAGCCCGGCAAGACCCATTTGAGATTTATGACCATCCAAATTATAAGAGAATACATAATGTGTCATTTTAAGCCACAAAGTTTGTGGCAATTTGTTATAGCAGCAATAGAAAAATAATACCTCCTATCAACTCAGCCATGTATGCAGACTTTTATCTCAAAAAGTAGATGTGCTTTTCGAAGGGATTGGAGTACTGTGCTCTGAAGATGGAAGAGGAGGCCAGAAACCAGGAATGCAGTTCTAGAAGCTTGAAAAGCCAAGGAAATGGATTTCTCCAGGAGGAACTAGCCCTGCCAACACCTTAATTTTAGACTTCCAACCTGCAAAACTGTAAGAGAATAAATATTTGCTATTTCAAGCCACTAAATTTGTGGTAGTTTGTTACAGCAGCCATAGGGAAACTAATACTTTCTCAGGGGTGGGCCTGTAGCTCTTGATCAGCTTTTCGGCTGCGTTGATATCCAGAAGGTGAACGTTCTAGGGTGTCCTGCGTGGCCCCAGGTGTTGCACTGCTGGGTCTTACTACAGCCACAGCCCCAGCCTTCTCAGGCTTCCGTGTCCTACATAGCACATCTGAGAAGCCTCACCAAACAGCCTGCCCTGTCACCCTGGGAGTCCCTAGGTTAGGGCCATGCCAGGTGCTTGCAAAGCATGTCTCTCTGGTCCTCCCTCACGCCTGACACTGGTCTCTGGGTCCCTCTCTCTGAGCTGCTGGTGCTTGCCTTAATGGGGAAACTGTCTGCAGTTCCAGCTACAGGATAGGTTTAGGCACTTCTGTTTGGGGATAAACCTCTTAGCAGCTACTCAAGGTCATAGTCTGATGCCTCACTTGGGTTTCTCCTTCACATACCCAGAATAGCAACAGCCTTTCCACAGCGTCCTCCCTGCCTCACCTGGTTTCCCACAGCACATGACAACAGCTAGCAGGTATCCATGTGCCTGTTCTGTGCAGACCTGGCATAGGTTATTTCACCGGATCCTCAGAATTACCCTGGAGAGTAATTCATTCGAAAGAAGAGGAAACTGAGGCTCAAGGAGGCCAAGTGCCTTGCCAGGGGCATACAGAATTAAACATAGGTCGGACAGACTCCAAAAATCCATGTGTTTTCCACTACCCCTCTCTGGTGTGCTATTCATTCATTCAACAATTATTTATTAAGCTCCTGCTACATGTGTCAGGCCTGTTCTAGGACTGGAGAGAGAAAGCAATGGACAGAACAAATATAAATCCCTGCCCCAATGGAACTCACATTCTAGAATAGCACTGTCATATAGAAATAAAGTGCAGACCATATTGTAATTTTAAATTTCCTAGTAACTGCATCTTTTAAAGAGTACAAAGAAGCAAGTAAAATTATATTTTCTTTCTCCTGATACACCCAAAATATAATTTTGACATGTAATTAATAAAAAATATTAATGAGATACTCTCTTTGTCCTACTGAGTCTTTGAAATCTAATGTGTATTTTCTACTCTTACAACCCGTATCAATTCTGAGTAGCCATATTTCAGGGCCAATTGACAAGTGTAGCGAGTGGCTACCATATCGACAGCACAGCTCTTGCGGGAAGCAAATTCCCACTGGCCATCTGGACTGCGACCTTGGTGCAGTTGATGTAGTGTCACTCAGTGGAGCTTAGCAACCCTGTGTCCTTCCATCAGCCCGTTCCTCCATGACCAGCTTGGGATTGCCCTGGCCATGGTGTGCTCTATGGCTTCTGGAGGCTGCGCTGTCATGAAAGTAGGGAACCAGCAATTCTTTGTAGGGTGGAAGAGTAGCTGAGCCTGAGCTCAGAGACTTGAGTTATTGCAGCCCTTGGTGTGGGCCACATCATTGTCTCTGTCTCCTGCAGGGCCACTCTCTTATATCATTGTTATTATATTTCAGTTTTTATTTCCTCTTCCCCTCCATGGGCAACCATCCTATTCTATTTAATGAGTGTCTTGTTTGTTATGGTTTTGTGCATATATCTTTCTAATCTACATTGATAGTATTGTATTCTGTTTTGTTCTCTTCTTTGCTTTTTTCATTTGGCCCTTTTATTTTTCTGAACATCTGATTATTGAGACTCTTGTCCATGCAGTTTGTTCCACAAGCTGTCATCTAGTTCATCTTCTTTAGGATACCTCTGAGGAACTGGTTTGCCCTTCCTCTAGCTCATCTTCTTACTCATCAACTCTTCCTTGAGTTATGAGCTTATTACAGGCTGGTGCTTGATCCATCATAGCTCAGGTTGTCCTCTATGAACAGATACTGTCATTACTCATTAGTCACATGGTTCATCTCTGAGACTCATGGAAGAGCTTGCCCAGGTCACACACCTAGTTGGTACAGTGCCAGGTTCTGAATTCCGGCAATCTGAGCCCAGCTCCCACCCAATTCTACTACTACCCAACCAAGTACAACCAGCTCTACTACCCCCTGACTGACCAGTCCTCAGCATTGACCCAGGGCATGCCCCAGGAAGATTCCTAGGAGATACGGCTTGCAGGGACATCATTGTCCCTGGCTTCTATAGGACTTCTGTCTGATATTATTATTTTATTCCAGTTTTTATTTCCTCTTCCCCTCCATGGGCAACCATCCTAGTATTGTTAATGAGTGTCTCGTTTATTATGGTTTTGTGCATACATCTTTCTAATCTATATTGACAGGATTGTGCCCCAGCGGTCCTGACCCACCTCTTTGTTGATTATATATAGGTCTGCAGAGACTTGAAATGACAGTGTAATCATGAGAAGAACCTATTGTCTTAAGAGATGTGCGGAGGAAAGCAGTCCTCAGCCCTGGGTTTTCATATACATCCACATGGCTGCATGGCCATCTTGTCCTTTGCTTCTGACTGCTGCAGCACTATACATTGTGCACCACCTTATTTATGCACCCATTTTCCCACTTGGAGACACCCAGCTTGCTATCAACCCCTGCCACCACAGGTAATGCTGCAGTACGCAGCCTACACACGTCCCCTGTTGGGGTCATAAACTCCGGTGCGGCCTTTAAGTGGCATGTTGGAGCTGGCTTGCACTCTTTCCAAAAGCTAATTATGTTCATCTGCAAATCAGAGCCTGTTTTTGTTGTTGTTTTTGGTTTTTATTGTTTTTTGTGTATGTGTGAGAGCTAGTTTATTAGCACTCCCCACACCACTGTGATGGGGTATACGAAGACTTAATTAAGTATCCCCAGAATAGTGATGAGAATGGTCACCCACTCCTACATCTCATTTTCAAAAACTATTTTCATATATGAGATGTATGAACAAATTGCCCATTAAAAAACAGCCCCATGGGAAGTGGATGTGGCTCAAGCGATAGGGCTTCTTCCTACCGTATAGGAGGACCTGGGTTTGATCCCTGGGGCCTCCTGGTGAAAAAGAAGAGAAAATGTGCCTGCGCAGTGAGCCAGTGCCCGCATGGCAAGCCGAGGGCCCACACAGTGGGCCAAGTGCCCACGCGAGTGCCCTCGTGGTGAGCCAGTGCCCGCGCGGCTAGCCAAGTGCCCAGGCAGTGAGCCAGTGCCCACGCAAGTGAGTCACACAGCAAGATGATGACACAACGAAAGAGAGGCAAAGGGGAGAGTCAAGGTGAAGCGCAGCAGAGACCAGGAACTGAGGTAGCGCAGCTCACAGGGAAACTCTCTCCACATCAGAGGATACCAGGATCGAATCCTGGTGAATCCTAGAGGAGAGAGAAAGAGAAGACAAAAAGAGAAAGAAATATAGAAGATCACCCAGCGAATGGATACAGCAAAAACAGCAGTTGGGGGAGGGGGAAGGGAAGGGGGAAAAATAAATCTTTTTTAAAAAATCCATAATTTTTAATTCACTTATTAATTCAGGCAGTTGGCCCATGATATATTGTGCAGAGTTCTAAAAAGATGTTTGACTTGGAATTCGGTTTCTTGTCCTGGCTCTTCTTTCTTCTAAAGTCTGTATTCATCAGAGCTCTTTCAGCTGCCAGTGACAGAAAACCCAATGTAAAGAAAAGACTCTGGTCACAAACCTTCCAAGGGCTGGTCCTCAGGTGTAGTGGGATTCAGGTTCCCAAACAGCATCATCGGGGCTCCTTTTCTCTGCCCTTTGCTTTTCTGCATTTGTCACCCACAAGCGTATATACAAAGAAGGAGTGTCTCCTTCTCAGCAAGTCCAATGAAAGTGCTGAAATTTGAAACTCATTGACCCAGCTTGGATCATATGTCCGTTCTTGAATCAGTCACTGTGCCCAAAGGTGTGGAATGACCCGATTGGCCGGGCCTGGGGCATGTGCCTACCCCTGGAGCCAAAGCTAGGGTTCAGCCACACGGACTGAGAGGGGGAGGGACCTTGCAAAGGAAAATCAGGGCAGCGTCACCGGCAGGAGTGGGAGTGGTTGCTGGGCGCAAAGCAGCAGTGTCCTCTGCAACCTCTCTAGGGTGCTTGAGGCTGACCATTGCCCCCTCCCTGTTGGAAACCCCCTCCTGCAACCTCTGGACCCTGTGTTCTCCAGACTTCTAGGCCCCTCGGACTGACCTGTCTCAACTCAAGACCTGAAAACCTCTTGGAACTGGGGAGGCAGGTGGGAGGTGGTGAGTGAGGGCCCACGACAGCCCCGGGGAATCTAAAAGTCCCCTTTCTCATGCTGCACCATGTCCTGGCGCTCAGGGTATACCAGGTCCTGTACACTTGCTGTGGATAAAGCTTTTGCTTCTGCGTCCTGGGAGGTGGTCACTGTCTATTCTAACCGTTACTGGTCCGGTGTGGCATTTAATTCCAGCCTCTGCGTTGGCTGTGCTTCAGCCTCCCTGTCAAGTGGGCTCGCAGGGCTGTTGGGAGCACTAGATGGGGTTGAAGTTGGGGGTTGATGGATTCCTCTAGGTTCTTGGCTACTTTACATAAAAGAATTTAAGACCATGACGGTTTAGTTAGGCTGGCAGTTTATTGAGAAACAGAAGAGAACAGGAAGACACACCTGAACCTGCAGGTGCGGGCTCCTCTGGGCAGGCAGAGTGCTCGGGGCTTGGGGGGCTATCAGTATTAAGCTCCTATTTACGCCTCCCTTTCCTAATGTTGGGGGCGGGGCCCCAGCTGCTTGCCGTTCTGATTGGTTGACCCACCCGTTGGTTCCCCAGGGGGCCAATGGTGAGACGCCCGAGGGTATCCAGGGATCTCCCTTGACCCCAAACAAGATCTCATTCCAATCAATGGGGTTCTCATGGCCGGGGTCTCGCGGGGTCTGCCCGGCAGCCTCTTTGGGGGCCATCTTTCTCTCAGGGGTTTCCAGGCGGGGTTCCATGGCCACATGTTTCGTGCTCACGTTTCTCTGCCAGGTCTTAGACTCATCTTCCCTTTTCCTAAACTAACCTGCCTCAGGATGATGCATGGAAGCATTAGCAACGCACTAGGGACTGTGAGCACTCGGTTAAGGGTGGATCTTGTTTTATTATCCAGCACGAAAGAAGTGCTGAGCTCTGCAAAGCAAGCCCCCTCCTTGGGCTGTTGCCCGCCTCCCCCCCCCCCCCCCCCCCCGCCCTCTCCCACGGCTGCCCCTTCCTAACCTGGCTTCCAGTTTTATAATTAAACAGCCCAGTGTCAATGATTTACAATATGTCCAGATGAAGATCTTGAGTTGCAGGGAACTAACTGCATGACTCACACAGGGAAGTTGGTTTTTATGGAGGGGAAATGACACTGAGGAAAACCAGGAATTCTGCCTCCTGACCACAGAGGAGTGAAGTCATCCGAGAGAGGGTTTCCAGCAACCAGGGCCTCGAGAGGGGATTTCCCTGTGGGGCTGGAGGTAGGGGGCCTGGGAGGCAGTGGATGGTGGGGCAGACATCACGAGTGTCTAGTTTGAATCTTGGTGCCATTCACGGTGCGACTCTGAGGAAGTTGCTTAACTTCTCTGAACTTTGGTCTCTTCCGTGAAATGGGGAATATTCTAGAAACTCTCTTAGGGTTCTTGAGAAACTCAAATGAGAGAAAACATGCAACGCTCCCAGCCGTGCCTCGCACTTGGTAACTCTTAGGAGGATTTTCATGCTTCCAAAGAGTAATGGGAAAAAAATCAGGTGCATCAAGTGACTCTTAAAAATCAGAGGCAGGAGGGAGGCCCGAGCCTGAGCAAGCAGCTCTGGCTAAAATGCTTCATATAGGAAACGTCGGTAGGACGCGGAGAAGTAAGGGAGGGGAGAGTCCGACAAGCTCAGTTTGGGCGCTTGGCAGAAGGATTGGGAACCTCTTCTCTGGAAGCAACATCGCTGCAGCTCGAAAGGAAAATGCCCAGATATGGGCAGGACAAACGTCCTCCAACAGCGTCCTAATCTCCACGGCCAGGGCCGGGCCACCAAAGGTCTGGGAACGGGCCTCCTGCGGGACTCAGCCACAGCGGTCCACCTCTCTTTTCCGTGCACCTCTTATGTTTTTTGTTTCTTTTATAAACCCTGACCTAATAAGCACAGAAAATAAACCTTGGCCTCATAGTAAGGGCTTTGAAACAATAGTATCGAGCCCACAGAAAACGAGTGCCCTGTTGACACAAGCCTGAGAGTGCCTTTATCATAGTTTTTATCCCAGCAAAGTTAGAGCAAGTGCACCCTTGGCTCCTTAGTGGAATCGTGGGTTAAAATGTAAACCCAGTAAAGGAAGTCCTGTTTGCCGAGCCTCTCTGAGACCTGGCCACAGAAGGAGTGAATGCAAAATTCACCCAAAATTCTGTTTTATCAGCATCCTGCCCAGTGAAGTCAGTGCCCAGGTAAGTGAATGGTCCGTGTGGCGCCCCGTGTGAAGGCATAACTACAAGTGCTGTCAGGATTAGTTTCCTGCAGCTGCTGTAACGAACACTACGAAGGTTGTTGATTGAAAACAAGATCTATTCATTCTCCCACAGTTGTGGGGGCCAAAATCCGGATCGGTTCCACTGGGCACAGGTCAAGGTGTCGGCAGGGCTGGCTCCTCCTGGAGGTTCCAGGGGAGAATCGCTGCCTCGCCCTCTCTTGCTTCCGGAGGCTTCCGTGCTCGTGACCGCTTCTTCGCATCACTTCACCCTCTTGTTCACCTTATGTTAGGTGATTAGGACCTGGGTAGCTTCGGGGACCGTGGCTCAGCCTGCCACACTGCCTTTCCCAAATTCGGAGAGGGACAGACAGCCTGAGCTGGACTCCGGGGGCCTGACCTCCAGGTTCTTCTCTGCCCCTAACTTGAGGGCCCGTAAATTAGTCCGTTACCTGCTCCAGGCCTCTGTAAAGAAGGGGCGGTTGTTCGCCTGCCCCCACAAGCCCTAAACAGCAGCTAACGTGTTGAGAACACTTGCTCTCTGCCCGCCCTGGGTTCAGCCTTTTAGGGTATTAACTCACTGACTCTCCAGCTTTCCTCCTCCGGGAAGCCGCCAGGCCTGCTCCTGCTGGGAGCCTTTGTGCTGGGGGTTCCCGCTGCCCGGACCAGCTCTTCCCCTAGAGGGCCACGTGGGCGCCCGCCTTACCGCCTTCAGGTCTGTGCCCAGAGATCTCTCTCTCAGTGATCGTCAGTCCTGAACCCCGTATTCAAAACCCCTGCCCCCCTCCCGCTCTCCCCGCTCTCCTGCTGTCTCGTTTCCCTCCAGCCTGGATCCCGTCTCACTTGCATAGAATTTGCTCCATCGGGCTGGTGTCTGGAGCAGGGGCAAGGTGTCCAGGCCGCTCCCATCACTCCTCTATCCATAGCACTAAGAGCAGCCCCTGGCGTGCGGAAGGCGCTCATAGAATATTTATCCAGGGAGCGGGTAAATCTAAGACCCCAGCGAGGTCGGCGCCTGTGTGATTCCCCTTCCACAGGCGGGAGCCCTGAGCCCGCGTGGAGGAAGGACCAACTTTCCAGGTAACTGCTGAGTGACCAGGCATGGCCCGCACCCGCTAACTGGTGGGCTGACCTGGATCCTGCCCCCTGCGGTTCCCTGACATGCAGGTCCCCGTCTTCCCTCCTCTATGAGAAACGATTGCTGCACGGTGCCTCCTGGGTCGCCGCCCAAGGGCGCGTGCTGTGTCCAGATGGCACCTGGGGCCACACAGGCCTGGCCAACAGCCAGGAGCACAGACCTGGGGCTGTGAAGTGGGACACGCACCCCGCTCGCCTCTGTACCCCTAATCCTCCCGCCACCACCCCCAAACCCGCCCAGCCAAGTTTCGGGCATCAGTCGGCTGCCCAGGTCTTGTATGGTTGGCTGTACCCAGAGGGCCGTCTCCGTGGTGGGAATGTGGAGCCTGTCCTCGTTACTGAGAATTCTGCCCTGACTTGGTTACCCCATGGAGGAGGCAGGCCTGGACAGGGGGCTCTGCAGACAGAGCTACCACTTACTGAGCTGGGGGACCTGGGGCAAGTTTCTTACCCTCTCTGTGCCTCCGTGATAAAATGATTGTTGGGTTGAATCAATGAGCTAATCCACGTAAGGCATTTAGGATATGCCCAGCCTGGAGGCAGCGCTGGTACAAGGCAGCGGGCGTTTCTGTGGCCGTGAGCTGGGGGCTGGGGGTGGTTTCAGCACTGCTTGCCAGAGGAGGGGTGGCCGGTGGCAGCGCCATTCCCAGAGACACCGATGCTAAGAGGCTGGGAAAGGATCGAGGCATCGGGCTCCCTCGAGTGGACGGGGACTGGAGACCTGGCTGGCGCCTGGCATCCCGCAAGCCGAGGAGGACACGGAGACGTCACCTTCTCCGAGAAATCTTGACTGTGACCAGGGCCCTCGGGGGTCTCCGGCACCAGCCCCAACATAGGGCCACCCGCCAGGCACCTGCCTAGAGACGCCAGGTCGAGGAAGCATATCTGGTTGGTTAACTTGCTCTTCCATTTACGGCCCTGGAGTCTCCAGAAAGAACTTGTCTTCCTTAATTTCCCCCAACACTTCAGCGGATCAGCGCGGAGCCTGGAGGAGCCAGGTCTCATGATCTAACCAACATCTCGTGAATGTCGGCTCTCTCCGTGAGAAGTGCTGCCTTCGGGGAGATGTCCCCTTCCCCATCTCCGTGGATTACTCAGGCCGAACCCTCCCCTGAGAACCTCAGTCTCCTCCTATCCCGAGACACCACCCATGGAAATTATACATATACGTCAAGGCCCTGAAAGCTGCTGCTTCATCTTCCTTCTCGCTCTCCCCAAGGCGAATCTATTGCTCTTTCCATAGCCCATTTTAGCAGTACAACTTGGTGGCTAAAAGCATGAGTTTCAAAATTAGACATACCTTAGGCCTGCCTTGTGCTGGCTTTGTGGCCTTGGACAAGTTGCTTTACCTCTCTGAACCTCCATTTCCTTATCTGTAAAACAGAACTGATAGTTATTACATGATTAGGGTCTGGCAGAGTTGGCACCCAACACATTCGCTCTTACTCTGATTTTGACTTCCCTTCTGTTAGGAAGAATCCCCTGTCTTCCTGCTGGATTGTGAAAACAGGACTCCCGCTTCTGTGTACTACCCCACCCCCAATTCCCTAGTATACTGCAGGGGCCGAGGAATTGTGTGACTCAAATGCTTTAAGAAGTCACTTGAAAAGGAGCATGTACGTCCCCCTCGCACTTGCAGGATTGGAACGCCGCCGAGGGTAAACAGGCGGTGCTCGCCCTCGGTGTGACGCACTCGCGGCTGGCTGGCAGGCCGGGCCCAGGGAGCAGCCCACGTGGACTCGGGCTCCCGGGAGCCACATGATGCGAGCAACCGAGGCGGCCCTCGGGGTCAGCTGGATTTGGCTGTGACTCTTAGCTGCTGCTTACCCACCATGTGAGCGGAGGCCAAGCACTTCGCCTCTCTGAGACTAATGGGTGATGGGGCTGATCATCCTGGAAGGCTGGTCGGGAGGATTGGAAGACCCTAGAAAGGGTGCCTGATGGCCAGGAGCAGCAGCTGCTGCTGTTGTTAGGGCTACTCCTGGAACTTCTGTCTCTCGTTCTAGCTGCTTTTGCACATTGTGTAACCTCCTCCTTTTGCTTTCTCCATTTGCTCTCTCGGACTCAGGCAGCCCTCCTTCTACTTTTGTGACTCATTTGCACATTGCTTTTCATCATTCCGGAGCCCAAAAGCTAAAACATCCCCGCTGCTCAGTTGAAGCAGGAACCTGACACCCCCTGACCTTGGTCCTTGGGGAGCTGGCCCGAAACTCCCTCCCTGTGGGCCAGCAGCGGTGACGGCTCAGGGACTTTCTTCTCAGCGCCCCATTCAATTGGACTGGAACTTGGTGAGAAAAGTGATTGTGGGCTGAAACTTGGCAGAGGGGACCCTCTGAATTCTTCCTTTGTGATGCGAATGTAGTACAGCCTGGTTCATTCCAGTGGAGCCCCGGGATCCCTTTCCCAAGTATGTGGATTGGCAGGAAGAGGTGGGTGCTCCGAGAATGGTCAAGGAGCCTCTTTGTCATGGGGCTGGTCACCCTGCCAGACACCTGCAGCTCGGAGCTGTCACACCAAAGCCGCCACGCTGGGCGCGTCCACAGGGCGGAGCTCAGTGGCCACGAGATTGCCACTTAGTCCGTGGGGCCTCAGTTTCCTCATCTGTAAAGCGAGGGGTCTGGATTAGCTCCCTGGTTTCTCAGCTGTGTTCCGCAGGGCTTCTGGATTTCAGCAGGGCCAGGGCATGGGGAGGGTCAGCCTTTGCCCCATTTCAGCCACAGCAGGTGCTTTGTTCAGCTTATAGTTAAATTGTTTTTATAGTAGCGTCATGGAGACTCCATTTCAGATGTAGCGATGACCCCCCCCCCACCTGGATCTCAGCCCGGTGGCACACTCCAAAGTCCAGAGCTGAGACCACCCCACCCTGGGGACAGTCTGCTCCATGCTGCCCCACCCCCACAGAGGGCCCCCTGTCTTGGGTGGGTCAGACACATGTGTGTGGGTGAAGGCAGCAGCTGCCCAGGTTAGGGGAGTGAGGCTCTCACCATCTCCTGCTGACTCCCAGTGTGCTCCAAAGACCAGGGAACCCCACAACATCTAACCCCACCAGCGAATAGCAGGAGAGCTGCCTTCCCTGATCAGAATGGAAATCCCGCCCAATCTGGGCGCCTCCGCCATGCGGCTGACAAATCACTCACATACAGATACGAGATTTGGGTACCTGGGTACCCTTGAAAGTTGTTTCTTAATCTTACTAAACCTCTCGCCCTCAGTGCCAACTCAGACTGGCTATTTCCCTGAGTGACACGGGGACATTGGTTAAACTTTGTGCCTTGCCAGTTACTCATTCATTCTACAGATATTAAAGAGCCCCTTAGGTTCCTGGCATACCAGGCTGGGTGCTAGAGTTGCAGTGGTAGGGAAGGCAAGTGAGAACCTTCTCTTGGGGACTTTACACTCCAGTAGGGAGACAGTCAGCCAACAAGAAAACAAAACCAAATTTATGTTTGATTGTGATGGAAAGTCAACAAGGAACCAGGCAAGGTGCTGGTGGGTACAGGGGTGAGGGAAGGGATGTTTTACACAGCGAGGTCGGGTGGTTCATGAGCCGAGAGACAGAAGTAGGAAAGACCTGCCAAACAAGAGGCAGGTGGAAAAGTATCAGGCAGAAGGACCAGTAAGTGCAAAGGCCCTGAGGCAGAGAGGAAGCTACTGAGGGTTAGTGAGACACAAAGTCATAGAGAAGCAGGAGCCCCGTTCAATCTGGGGGCGTTTGAAGGCCATGGCATAGGAGTTCGGATTTTATGCTAAGTGTAAAGCATTTTTGGAAATTCTTATTATGAAATATTTCAGCCAATCAAAAGAGTATTATAAGATATGTGATGTTTACAGAATAATAGTAATAAGCAAATGCCCGTGTCTCCTTCAGAATTTCCCATGCTCAGTCCTTCCTAGAGGTAACTACTATCCTGAATTTTGAGCTTATGATATTTGCATTTGTTTCTAATATTACAAAAATAGAGCAATCTATTATTTGGTGTTCCCTGTCTTTGGATTTCATAAAATTGGAAACATGCTGTGTGTACTCTTCTATGGCTTTTCTGCTCAGCATTATGTTGGTCAGAAATACCCACATTAGTGCATGTAGCTGCATACACCAATGCACCATTTTCACTGTTGCATAGTACTTCACTGCAGGACGCTGTCATGGTGTATCCTTTCTGCTGAGACATGGAATTATTCCATTTTCTAATGTCAAACCAACCCTGCATTCGGGATAGACCCAGCTTGATTGTGATATGTCATGGTTGTTCTGAAACTGTTATAGTCCATTTGCTTCTATTGTATCTTATTTGAGATTTTTGCTTCTGTATTGGCTGGTCCGATTGGCCTGTAATTTTCCTTTTTCATCTTATCCTTTTCTGGTTTCAGTGTCAAGCTTGTACATTCCTCACAAAAATGACTGAGCGAGTGTTTCCTCTTCTATTCTCTGAACACTTGAATGAGATGGAGTTCACTTCCCCTCAAGTTTGTGATAAAACCATCAAAGCTAGGGAAATGTTAGCAACCCTATTGTCATCCTTCTGCAATCCAGGGTTTTTTGTGCAGGATCTCGGCTTCTTTGGGGACCATTCTTCATGTATCTACCCCTACCCCACCTCCTGCACCTGCCCCCCCCCCCAAAAAAAAAGCCAAAGAAAATCCATGCCTCTGCCATGGACACCTAAAATTGAAGTGCTCACAACGTACTTAGAAAGCTGTGTCTCCATGGTTTTTTACAGGTGGATCCTGAACTCCAGACTTTAGCATGAAGAGTTGTTTCCAGGCCCGTCCGGAGTCTCCCCAGGTAACAATCTTTCTTAAAAACCCAGCGGCGGGGTCATTCACTTGTCCTTTAGGGCTGCATTGAATGTGGGCAGGGAAGGGGCGCACACCAAGGATCTGGAGTCCGGCCGAGCCAGGACCCCGGGACCCCGGGCCATCCGGCGAAGCTGCTCCGTTTTAGGAACACGTTGGAAGCCACGTGGTCCAACTGCTCTAAGCACAAAATTAGCTTCTTTCCTTGTTTTGAAAGGGAAAGAACAGCGAACTAAATATAGCACCGGCGCTGCCCAGGGTCAGCGAGCCAGGCACAAGGTGCGCCTCCAGCCAGCTGCACCTTCGCGCCGGCTGTCCACGTCCAGTGAACCCGTCGGAGCCCCCGTCTCCAGAGGGAGGGCGGCCTCTGATGAGCCGTTTTAAGCTACCGCTGGGCACCTAACCTGCCATCAGCCCCCACACCCAAAAACTTTATTTCGCTTTCTTATGTTAAATGCACATTTCTATGTTTTCCAATCTTTATTTTCCCAGTAAGAAAAAGGAAATTGCCCACAACGCCACCGCCCAGAGAAAGTGGCCTCAAACATCACGGTATACGTAATGTGGGGGTTTCAAGATTTAATACAATACATGTAATTGGTGTTTCTTAATCTTTTTTTTCTTCTCCTGCTATCATTCCTCAAATGTATCTTTTTTTTTAATATATATTCTTTTTGGCATTGCCCCCTCCTCCTGTGAAATTTTAATTCACAGATATACTGTTAAGCACTATGGATTTTTGAAGGGCCACAGATCATTGGGATAGCCAACATTTTTCAACATTCCCCTCCCCGCACCAAGAACCAGTTTTTGCCCCCTTGAGAGCGATCCCGCTCCGTTGAGAAAGCAGCTATTAAGTAATATTTAGTCGCAAACCTTTCTCTTGAGAGCTCACTGTGGGCCAGTCACACACCACTGTGGGTGCTTTATGCACATTTACTTGTTTGCTTATCACGACTCCCCTAGAAGGGGGCTACTAGAGAGTTATCTTATTTACAGTTGGGGAAACTGAGGCACAGGGAGGTTAAAGAACTTGCCCAGGGTCATGCAGCTGGGCGGAAGCAGAGCCACGGTCTGAAGCCTAGAAGCCCGGCCCCGAAGTCCACTCTCAGCGCCAGCTAGCCTGCCTTGCAACACGTGTGATGATTAGAAAGTACACACTACAGAGATCGAGTGTAGAAGGTACACTTCCAGGCCCCTCCGCCCCCGGAAGTGGCCACTGGTAGGAGGTGGGGATGTACCTCCTCCCTGGGCTTTTCACTTGTATTTATTTGTATATGTAAAAATGTACTGGGAGCAGAGATGGCTCAAGTGATTGGGCACTTCCCTCCCACATGGGAGGCCCCGGGTTCATTTCCCCGTGCCTTCTAAAAACAAGATGAGCACACAGTGAGCAGACAGTGAGTGCAGACCAGGAGGGGGCAGAAATAAATAAATCTTTTTTTAAAAAAATGTACTATCTCTTTTTAACATCAGTAAAATCATCCAGTCTTCTTTCCTGGGCATTCATCTATACATATGGGTGTATAGAATCATTTAAAATTAATATTGCACTAAAATATTGTATCTTTTTTAGTCTTGTGGTTTGACTGGATTCAGACCATAATTTAATAACAGCATGTACTGTAATTTATTTAACCAACTCCAGATGATTGGCTACTTAGGCAACTTCTAATTTCTCACTACTATAAAGCTATGATGAATATCCTTGGACATAAGTCTTAGAAGTTGGAATTTCAGAGCCTCAGGGTATAAACATTTTTTTTTTTTAACTTTTGATCCATAAGTGCCAAAACTTGCCTTCCAGAAAAATTGTGAGAGATTGCCCGTCCCCACATCCTCACCCACACTGGGTGTTTTTAATCACTGACTATATAACAGGCCAAAAAAATGTGCTAACTCTGACATTTTAATTTCTGCCCTGACTCCTCTGAGGCCTGTTTTTTGTACCTGACAGTGTAGGGCAAAGCTTGAACTGAGAATGAACATGACAGGGGAGGGAGAGGGGGGAGTGGCCCCAATCACTGGAGCTGGTCAACGCAGAGTCAGCGCCCCAGGGACAAGGCCTGCCTGTTGGATGCTTGAGGGACGCTTGATCAATGGTCCCTTCGGCTCTCCTGCTTCCAGCACAAGCCTGGGGGCCGTGCACCACTCCATCACGGACCACTGACCTGGTCTCAGATACATTTTGGCAGAACTGGTGGATTCCTAGGGCTGCCAAACACCTCGCCTCCTCCCTTCACTGACCATGAGTGATACTGAGAGAAATGAGGACGCTCGAGCATATGGTAGAACGTTCTCAACCATCCTGCTGTAATTGTCTGCCGCAAGATCCCTGTTCAGTGACTTGCATGCCACATGTGTGTGCATGCGCATATGTGTGCACACGTGCACATGCACAGGCATACACACAAGGCACACATACACGTGTGCACCCATGGCGTGGGGCATTCAGGGTGCAGGCCCTGTTTTACCAATGCTCCCCAGGTGGGGTGAGGACACAGGACACCCTGCTACCTAACTCCACAGTTCCTGTCCTTTCTTCCCACTATATTATTTCTTATAGACCATTTCCCTACCAGCCAGGAAGGAACCCCACCCTCCAACCTTCCTTAACTTCTTCCCTGGTGTTTTTCCCGTGACGCTCACGCTGCTTAGCAAATGCCCAATAAATATTTGTTTGAGTGAAGAAAAAAAAAAGGAAGAGACTTTAAGCTGTTAAATGATGCTGCCCCAAATATTTTTACAGTCTCTCTTAACAAAGCACCCAGTTTCAGATCGAGCCAGTTGTTTGAGAAAATACCTCTGCGGCATCAAATTTCCAGTGGCCTGCTTTGCCGGCCTTTCAGAAAGATTGGAAAGAATGCAGGCTTGCAAGCAGGACCCTTGCCCTTCCAGACATCTGTGAAGTTTGACTGTTTTCCAGGGTTGCTGCCTCAGAAATGATTTACTGAGGAGTGGTCAGCAAGGAGCACTGCTCGCTCCTCCTTGGGACCTGAGAGAGTTAGACGCCAAACCCTCCCGGGGGCCGCCTTCTCTGGCTCACTCTCCCAGCCAGCAGCGGTCCTGGAATCTCAGGACTGCTGGCTGCTCCCTTGGCTCCACTGGCCCTCTGTTGCCTTCTGCATATACTGATTTGGCAAACATTTTTTGAGTCTCTGCTACGTACCAGGCTCAGAGGTGACATAGTGTGGTCCCTGGAAGAGAGAGACTATCGCTGTAGCTGCAGGGCCTCATGGAGGTTCATGGAGAGAGCTTCTGAGCCAGGCTGAGCTGAGAACTACAGAAGTGCTCAAGGCAGCTGTGCAAAGAAGGGCAGAGCAGCCGATGGAGTGGGGAGAGGCAGGGGCCGGTCGTGGCCTCTGTGAGCATCCTGCTTAGGAGCCTCGATTTTCTCCCAGAGGAAATGGGGAGCCATTGAGGGTGGTAAACAGACAACAGTAGGCTGATAGAACTGGGATGTATCACTGACTGATACCTGTCGCCCAGGGGATCTCGTGATGACTACTGAGCGTGGCTCATCCACGCCACGATTCACTCTCCTGGCTGTCCCCGGCAAGAGCCGAGATTGTGCTCCGCTGTGTTAAATTCCACAGAATGTTTTAATGACCCAAGCCCTGGCCTCTCTAGCCTCCCGCAGAGAAAGGTCTGGCTTTTCCTTTTTGGGTGAGAGTAGGCGGATCAGCCCCCCTTCTGCAGGCGCCCAAAGTGAGCGGAGCCCAGAAGGCATCTGGGCGAGGCTGAGCCGGTAGCTCAGCAGCACCGCTCAACTCCTGGAAGCGTTGCGTGGCTTGTGTCCACCCAGGCGTCTTGCATCTGAACGGCTTTTTCTCTCTCTGCTCCCCTTTCAGGCTTCCCAGCTGCAGCTGTCCACACAGGCTGCTGCGCGTCCGCTCAGAAGCAGCCCTTGAGGGTTCTGTGGACGTCTTTTGAGCGTGGCGCTGGCGATCTCGTCTGGCGTGGCCAAGGGGTTTTCGCTGCTGCTGCTTCTTCCTTCTCTCCGTTCCTGGGGCCGCACCTGCCGCCGCTGGCATGATGGCCCAGTCCAAGGCCAACGGCTCGCACTACGCGCTGACGGCCATCGGCCTGGGCATGCTCGTCCTCGGGGTCATCATGGCCATGTGGAACCTGGTACCCGGGTTCAGCGCCGCCGAAAAGCCGGCCGCTCAGGGCAACAAGACCGAGATCGGTGGCGGGATCCTCAAGAGCAAGACCTTCTCGGTGGCCTACGTGCTGGTGGGCGCCGGCGTGATGCTCCTGCTGCTCTCCATCTGCCTGAGCATCCGGGACAGGAAGCGGCGGCGGCAGAGCGAGGAGATCGCGCACATCCAGCACCCGGCGGGGGCCGCGCCGCATGCCCAGGAGGAGGACAGGTGAGGCCTGCCCCCCCTCCCGAACCCACACACACTCACATGTTCCCACTGCTGGAATGTTGTAGTCCAGGAAGCCCTACGTTCGTATTTTCTTCCTTCAAGCCTCTAAAATGGTTTATAACTTTACAGATAACTTGGTAGTGCTACGTCACAGCTTCCCAAATGACGTGCCAGCAATAGGTGAGGCATGCCCGGATTTTGATACCCCCAGGGAAGCCAAACGGAGGGCTTGGGGTGGCCGGGTCGCCCAGACTGGCTGCTTGTCCCCTTGCCCCAATGGGCTGTGTTCACATCTTGGCTCTGCTTTGGAAAGGTTTGGTTTCCTGGGGCTGCGAATAATGACCACACACAGGTGGCTTGAAGGAATAGAAATTTATTCTCGCAGCTCTGGAGGCCAGAAGTCCAGGATGACGGGTCAGCAGGTCCGGGCTCTTCTGAAGGCTTCAGGGGAGAATGTTTCCTTCCTCTTGCAGCCTCTCGTGGCTGCTTTGTGGCAGCCGCACCCCACGCTCGGCCTCGTCTCCCCGCGGCCTCCTCCCCTGCATTGCTCCTCTCCTGGCTGTGTCTTCTCTTCTCATAAACACTTGTCATTGGATTTAGGGCCCACCCAGTTAATCCAGGATGATTGCATCTCGAGGCCCGCCACTTAATTATATTTGCAAAGACCAGCTCTTCCCAAACAAGGTCACGTTCACAGGTCCGGGGGGTTAAGACTTAGACCTTTCACTGGGGGTGGGGGGGCACCTCTCAGTCCATTGCAGTTGGGAAGGAGTGTTCTGTTGGACCAGAAATGCCGTAAACAAATTTTCAAAAGGTAAATGAGGAATTAGGGAACATTAGAGAATGGTTAATATCCCAGTTATTTTTTTAAAAAGAGCTCTGATGAATTAATAGGAAAGATGAGCACCCAGTAGGAAGATGAACAACGGATATGAACAAGCATTTCATCATGTGCAGTCAGTAGCTGGTTAATCGCATTAGTCATGAAATGCAGACAGAAGGAAGATGGCAAGTTTGTGCCCATCATATTGGCCAAGGTGGACTTTCTCAGTGTTGGGGAGTTGTAAGGAAGGGGGCTTGCTGATGGGGGCATTGACATAACCTTTCTGAAGGGAAGTTTCACAGTAAGAGGCAGCATTAAAAAGCTGTTTAGCTGTTGGTGTTTATCCTTGGGAGGCACTCACACAAGTGAGCAAAGGGTTATTTTCCAGGATATTGATCAGAACATCATTTAGTACAGTAAAAACTTAGAAATAATCTAAAGATACAAGCGTCAGTCATGTTACATTAGGGCAGATCCAGCCAGTGGTATTCTGGGTAGCCCTTGTTGATCTTGAGCTGTTCACAAGGGACCATAGCCACAAAATTAAGGAAAGGAAATTATAAGACAGCATCCTTGGTAAGTTCCCAGCCCCATAAAATGTTAGAGGGATTTGGATAATAGTGGTTATCCCCAGTGGTAGGATTTGGATTGTTTTTATTATCGTCATTAAATGTTTGTGTTTGCATTTCTTACAACAAGCATGTCTTTATAATGAGAAGGGAGTTGTTTTTATTTTGGAAAAATTAAACCCATTTTCTGATGATAAAAGGTAATTTGTGCTTATTCTAGAAAAGGACAAAGAAGGAAAACCAGTCACCCATAATTACCCACCCTAGTCATGAGCATGCCATGAGGGGGACACCAAAGCGAGCACCGAGGGGTGTGCTGTTGGCCATCCTCACCCACAGGTTCAAGTCAGGGTCCCAGAAGGTGGCAGCTGGCCTTGCTTCCTAGAAATCCTGCCTTTTTGGTTTCCTCCCTCAACAGTCAAATAAGAATACAGCTGAGGACCTCATCTGTCCTTGGAGGCTTCTGATGAACTTGGAAAAAAATGTACAGGATTATTTGAGATACATGTGAATCTTATATTTCAGATATTCCTTCTCTACCTGGGGACAACCATTTTTGCATCTCATTAGCAGCCCTTCTGTGCATTTTTACGTTGCCTTTGGCCAAAGAACCTAGGTGGGCGTCGGCACGGCCCCCCCAGCATGTTGAGTGCCAGGCTTAAAGGTCAGCGCTCTTCACTTCCCAAAGTATGACCAAGTCGTCTAACCTCAGTGTATCAGTTTCCCCATCCAGGAAATGGGGATAATAATAGGACTTACCTCGTAGTGTTGAGAGGATGAGCTGCCTCCTCTGTGCTAAGGTCCTTACAGCTGTGTCCGGCTCAGAGTAAACAGCTCAGTGCCGGTTTCTGTCACTTCTGGGACCCGCTGTCCCTCAGGAGGCTGGTGGTGAGTCTGGTGGGCGCAGTGCCCGCGTGGGCCGGGGAGCCCGTGTGTTGGTGCCTCAGCGCCTCGGTGGTGCTAACGCGCTGCACGTCTCTTTGGTCTTGCAGCCAGGAGGAGGAGGAGGTGTCCTCGAGGTACTACGTGCCCAGCTACGAGGAGGTGATGAACACAAACTACGCGGAAGTGAGGGAGCTGGAGCAGACCCCGCGGGCGAGCGTCTCTCTGCCATCCTATGAGTCCCTGACGGGGCTCGAGGAGGCCAGCCCCGTGCCCGCCGGGGCGGAGGTGGAGACCCACCCGGGGAACCCGCCCGAAAGGCAGAACTCCAGGCTGGCCAAACGCCTGAAGCCTCTGAAGGTGCGGAGGATCAAGTCCGAAAAGCTGCACCTCAAAGACTTTAGGATCAGCCTCCCGGACAAGAACGTGCCCCCTCCCTCCATCGAGCCCTTGACCCCTCCCCCGCAGTACGACGACGTCCCTGAGAAGGCCCCGGACACCCGGCCGCCCGACTGAAGGCCGCCCCTCGGGCCGTGCTCCCTCCGCGTCGCGCTCACCCTCGGCGCCCACAGACTCCAGGTGGGGCCCGGGCGATGGGCCAGGTGCAGCCCCAACGCTTCGGATGGGGTGAGGGTGGGGGAGGGGGGCTCCGGGTGTCATGAATGAGTGACCTTGACCTTCCACAGAACTTAGCGGCGGGTGAATTGGAAAGAGACGTTGCCTCTGGACCTCGGGTTTCTGTGGGTCTCGTCCAGGCGGGATCCGCATCTCCCCCCTGGTCGGCCCTCACCGTCGGCGAGAGCTCTCCTCTTCCCCCGGGAGGAAAGGACACCGAGCAGCCGGTGTCGGTTGTGCTTGTTCTGTTTTGCGGCCACTAGGACTGTTTCGATTCAAAAAGAAAACAAGCTAGGCCTTTGCTTTCTTCCCTGGAGTCCCGAACGGCAGCTTTGTAGAAAGAAGCCGGGGCCGCTCCGTGAATTACCTGAGAGTCTTGGGGACGGCAAGGCCCGGCTGGTGGCTTTCTCGGTCCGTGATGCTGTCAGTGCTTTGAGGGCTTGAGGCCTGAGGAACTTCAGCACATGATGAATAAGATAATAATAGTTTACGAGTCTCTGCTGTGTGACGGCAAAAAGGGAAAACAGTGTGAAATGTTCTGTTCCTTCTAAAATGCCGTGCTTTTTGTAATAAAATATTTTGTATGTAGTACATTTGGGTGTTGAGTTACTTCAGCAGGTCTTCGAATATTGACTTTCCGGGGAGGAATATCGACAATGATCGTCATTATCACAGTAGTTGGTGTTTACTAAACACTTAGTATGTGCCAGGCACCATGCTAAGTGCTTGGCAGGCGTGTGATCCTGTTTAATCTGACCCACAAGCCTGGTATTATTGAGCTTCTGCAGGTTAGCACACTGAGGCTCAGGTTAATTAAAATGCCCCATGTCACAGTGCTGGTACGTGGCAGGGCTGAGATTTGAACCTGGGCCATCTGGCTCCAGGGCCTGAGCTCTTAAACACTCTGATGTGCAACTAACACAGTGTAAAGAACTCTTCTGGACTTGAATGCAGACTTCTGTTCCCTGAGATCCAAGACCATCCCCATGGACCTGTGTGCCTTACAGAAAGTTCTGGCTCTTCAGACAGCAGCTCTCTATTTGGGCTTTTGACCCAACCTCTTCCTACATCCCTCTCCTGAGAAGTCGCCCCAGGAGGCAGCTCTGCACAGCCTGCCATTTGTCCCCCCAGAACTCACTGGAGTTATGAGTGTATGGAGTGGGTTAGCGTGTCCCCTTGGAGAAGGGAGAGTGACAACTGCTGGAGCCCAGGAAAGCAGTTGAGCCAATGAGGAATGCCCAGGGGATCATAGTCACTGAAGCTGGGATAAAAGAGGAACAGACGTCTGGGGTCGGGGTCTTGACCCCGGAGTGCAGTTCTAAGAAGACACCCCAAGTCCACAGGGCGCCTTCCTGTCTCTGTGAGCAGAGAGGGGCCCTGCTGAGGAGCCTGCGTGGATAGAGGCTTGGGTGGAAGAGTAGATTCCGAGGCCCTGGAAGTTTCCTGGCAAGCTCCCGTCAGGGGCGGGGGCAGCAGTCAGGAAGTGACGCACCTTATTTTAGGGCTGGCAGCAGTGCCTCAAATCCCAACCTCTCACTCTTTGCAAATAAGACGATATAAAAGGAAGAGGCAAGGGTGGGGCCCCTGGAGGCTGGTCTGTTCCGGGACCCCTTCAGAGCCAGCCCTGGCTCTCTGGGCATCTCGCTGGACTGGGCTTGCTTTCCTTTTTTTTTTTTTTTTTAATTAAAGTTAATAGATCACAAGGAATGTTACATAAAAAACATTTAAAAAAAAAGAGGAAACATAAGAGGTTCCCATATAACCCACTCCCCACCTCCCATCACATCATTTTTGTAAATTGTATTTTTTCGAAGATATATACATCACACAAAAAAATTGTTACACTAAAAAATATAAGAGGCTCCTGTATACCCCCCTCCCCTCACCCCACTCCTCCCACACCAACAACCTCCCTCATCATTGCAGCACCCTCATCACACTTGGTGAACACATTTTGGGGCACTGCCGCACTACAAAGATAACAGTTTACCCTGTAGTTTGCACTTTCCCCCAGTACATTCAGTGGGTTATGGCAGGATATATAAAGTCCAGCATCTGACCCTGCAATAGCATTTAGGACAACTCAAAATCCTAAAAATACCCCACATCACATCTCTTCTACCCTCTCCCTGTCCTCAGCAACTACTGTGGCCCTTTTCTCCACCTCAGTGCTACAATTTCTTCTATTAATCATCACAATAGTTTTATAGTAAAAGATCCGTAAGTCCACTCTAGTCCCTATTTTATTCCTCCATTCTGTGGTCCTTGGGATGGTGATGTCCCCTCCACCTCTAGATCAGGAGGGGGCTTAGATTCCACATGGATGATGGATGCAATTCTTCTGCTTACAGATGTAGGCACTCTTGCTTCCCTGGTGTGGTGGTTGACCGTCTTCACCTCCTTGTTAACTGACCTGGGTAAGAACAATGGACCAGAGAGTAGGAGTCGCCACTCTGCTGGGGCTCAGATGGGCTTGCTTTTCAGTTACGTTCTATGCTTCTTCCTAGTAAGAGACAAATAAGAGGAAAAATAAAGGAGGGAAAGGTATGGTCTCAAACGAATTGAGAAGCAACTGTTAAAAGGGCTCTCAATCTGGCCTCTGGTACACATCTTTTGGGGCATCTGCCTAGCCCTAGACCCTCCACAGGAGTCTCTTGAGAGAGCAGCCCCCCTTCTGCCTTGACACTTGTGATTCTTCCTATTGGGCAGGACCCCAATTGTGTTGAAATGATCAAGTTGAAATTGATTCCTGTTACTCAGAGAATAAATAATGGGCATTTGGTATGTGAAATAAAGAGCATAGCTTCACTGCTGCCTAGAATGAGGGCAGAGAAAAAGCTAGGTGGAAACGTTAACAACGGGTTGGAGGCCGGAGATAGTGCCTCGGAAGGCAAGGAAGCAGTCTGGAATACTAGGATAAAATCACCTGTCAAGGCTGGGGGCCACCTTCACCTCAAAATAATTCCACAGAAGCACTTGTCCTATTTGCTCATTGGCTCAAAACTATCTTTATGACCGGCAGGACCCTCTGTCTTTTGACTGCCAAGAAAAAAAAAAAGCTAAAAACCAGAAGACAGACCCTAGCCCTTTCCTTTCTTCCCTATCATGGTTTCATTCTTGAGGTAATTATAATAATGCAAAGATGAGGAGAAAATCCCAGAAACTACCCAACCTGTTCATAGGTCCTAAGTGGCCCCAGCATGGTGAAAGAGCCGAGAGAAAGAATCTAAATTAAGAGTTTTTAACAGGCGGTGGACTTGGCCCAGTGGTTAGGGCGTCTGTCTACCACATGGGAGGTCCACGGTTCAAACCCCGGGCCTCCTTGACCCGTGTGGAGCTGGCCCATGTGTGGTGCTGATGTGCGCGGGGAGTGCCCTGCCACGCAGGGGTGACCCCACGTGGGGGAGCCCCACGCGCAGGGAGTGTGCCCCGTGGGGAGAGACGCCCAGCATGAAGGAGGGTGCAGCCTGCCCAGGAATGGTACCACTCACACGGAGAGCTGACGCGACGCGGTGACGCAACAAGGAGAAACGCGGATTCCCATGCTCCTGACAGCAACAGAGGCTGACAAAGAGGAAGACCCTGCGGGTGGACACAGAGAACAGACAACCAGGGTGTGGGGCGGGGGAGGGGAGAAAAATAAAAAAATAAATCTTAAAAAAAAAGTTTTTAACATTCCCCCCTCCAGCACTCCCACCCCACCCTAAAGAATGAACCTCAGCAGCCATGTTTGTATTATGTGACCTCCATCTCCCAGGCCACAGCTGATTGGAGGTAGGTGGCCACCTGACTCAGGGAGAGCCAATCAGAAGCTGAACTGGGCCAGGCGAGTTTCTCCCAGGAATTTGGTCGTGGTGGGAGGAAGAGGTGGCTGGATGATGTGGTCTCAGGGCCATCTGGGCACTGACATGATGGGCCACGTGTGAGTGAAGCAGGAGAAGCTGCCACTCAGAGAGAGAATGAACTAACTGTAGAAAGAAGCAGACGAGAAAGATGCCCTAGAAATGGCTGCACCTTTCCTGAAGACTCTCTGGTCCTTGGTCCTTGTCCCTCGGGAAGCCTTTGTGTGTCCTTCCAGAAAATTCCCCTTTTTAGCTTTTATCCTAAATTTAGCTGAAGTCCTTGAAGGCAAGAACTGCTGGGCCCATTGCTGATACTCCCCCTGTACTTAATTCTATTTTCGCTTTTCTCAGACAGGTTACAGTTCCGGTGAAGGGGGGCCACTAGCGGGTGACTGAGGCAAAATATTGCAGCACGACCCTGACCACAGTGCAGCAGCTGCCTTCATCCCTTCCACAAACAGTCCTTAGGCTCCTATCATGTGCCCGGTGCTGCTCTAGGCTCTGGGGATACAGCAGTGAAGCTAAAGCCATGCAAAGGGTTCTTGCTTGGGCAGCGTTTCCCAAAGTGGGTGTCCTGGCCTTGGGCAGCAATGACTGTCATCCTTCTAGCCTGGCTACTTACATTGGATACAGTTAATTTGAAAGCTGCAGGGTAGCCACGTGCACAGAAAAAGCTGGTCTGCAGGAAGAGATAGTAAAACCGCAGAAAGAGACATAAAGATGAGCAGCTCTGCATTTCCTGGTCCTGGGTCCCTTCTTAGCCCAGCCACACTCCCTGCCCTTTGACTCTGTGTGATGCTCTCTTTTGCTGTCAATAAAGTCCTGTCTTTGCTGAAGCAAGTTGGAGTGGGTTTCTGTTACTCGATGCCAACTATCCTGAGAAGACTCAGTTCTGTGTGGACAAGCATGAGATGGCAAAGCCAAATAAACCCGCAAACATGCAGCAATACTGAAAGGAGACACCCCCGCCTCACTGGAAATGAACAGATCGATCAAACCACATACTGTAGAAGTACATGAAGAGCCCTTCTGAGGATTAATGGACTCATTTGTTGTCTTAAAGACCCTGACATGTCCCATTTAGCTCCTAGGACAAACCTATGCTGAGTATTCAAGCGTGGAGTCGTGAAAGGACAGCCCCAGTTCTGGCGAGCATGGAAGGTAAGAGGTAGGCTTTCCAGCAGGGAGGACTCAGTTTTAATCCTAGCACTGCCACTTCCTAGAAGCATTATCTTGGGCAAATAATTTGAGCCCTCTGAGCCTTGGTGTCTTCACCAATCAAATGGAAGTTAATAGTTGTGTGGTGGCTACCTGAGAAAAACACAAGTTCTCGGCACAGGGAAATTAAGGAGAAAGTGGCATCTACGATTCTACCACAAACTACTAATAGAGAACCAGCCCAAGATACAACCAAGCTCTCTGGAAGTGGATGTGGCTCAAGTGATAGCGCTTCCACCTACCATATGGGAGGACCTGGGTTCGATCCCTGGGGCCTCCTGGTGAAAAACAAGAAGAGAAAGCGTGCCCATGGAGTGAACCAGTGCCCGCATAGTGAGCCAGTGCCTCATGCAAGTGAGTCACACAGGGGGGAAAATAAATAAATAAATCTAAAAAAAAAAAAAAGATACAAGCTCTTTGCCAAGGCGGAACCCCACATTCATTTCTGCAAACATCTTCTGAGAAAATTCACCAGGTGCCACAAGCAGCCTGTGAGGAATTTTTTTCGAAAGCCAGCTTCAGGAATGTAGCAGCAGGAATTCATGGTTAAGGCCAGTGGGACAGGCCCAGGGCCAGCCTGGCTCACCGCTCAGTTCCTACACCAGCGACTTCCATTGTGGATGATTGGACTAGTCTGTCCATTTTGTTTGGTTTTCAGACTAGTGCTGTATGGTCAGCATGTTCAGAACTGAGTGTCATGCTAAAAAGTCCCATTACCAGGACTTTAGGGAGACCTCTTCCCTGCTGATTCCCAAGGGTGTTCCCCTGCATTTTAATGGGTGGAAATGAAAAAGGGTCCTTGGTCAAATCAGTTTGGGGTTCCCCACGTTAAACAAAGTTCTATTCCTTCAACACATTTTTACTGAGTGTCTGCTCAGTACCATGTGCAAGGGATAAAGCTGGGAACAAATGGAGCAAATCCCTACTGTCACAGAAGCTACATCCCAGTGGAAGCGGTGGCAGGGGAACACAGACAGTGAACAAATAAACAAATATATAACATCAGAAAATGAGAAGTGCTGTGAAGAAAAATAAAGCAGGGTAAAAACAAGAGGTGATAGGGGATCACCTACTTACGTGATGGGGAAGTCTCTTAGGGACATTGGAGGAAAGGGGGGGTGAGCCACAGGGATATCTGAGAGCCTTTCAAAGGCTTATGTGCATCATCAATCTCTAAGCAGATGCTGCAGATGGAGCATTTCCCAAAACAATTTGGCCACAGAACCTTTTCTTTTTCCCACAAAGCATCTTCCACAGCCAGCGTTCCACTGAACACACTTCAGGGACTGCGGACTGGGCCCAACCCAGGAATTCTCTAGAGGAAAGACCAGAGATTTCTCCGAAGACCTGCCACTCGTGGACCCACCTGTCCACTCACTTCTTGATCGCAGAGCACCCACTACGGTAAGTCACTAAGATGGCCCCAGCACCTGACACCCTGGGGACGGCAAGCCAAGGCTGTGGACATCAGGTGAGCCAGGCTTAGGTACCTGAGACCTCCCAGCACTCAGACCCATGCGGGGGCTCCCGATCTGCAGAATTTGTATCCACTCCTCATGTGGAAGCTTCTCCCTCCCCTGGGCAGCCTGCATCCCTCACTCTAGACTTCGCCAAGCCAAGTACCTGAAGAGGAACGGACGCTTTCCAAAGCACCGTGGTTGCCATCCGTGTGGACCAGGCTCACCCTCGGGGGCCATTTTCAAGAACACCTGCAGATCCATTCCAGAGTACCTTTCACATCAGGTCAACAGGAGAAAGTCGTTGGGGATTGAATCGTGTGCCCCAGAAAGACAGGTCTTAATCTGCTTTCCTGTGGGTGTGAACCCATTTGTAAATAGGACCTCTGAAGATGTTATTATTAGGTAAGGCGTAGACCCATTTGTGGAACCAAACTGAGTCAGGGTGAGCTTCAATCCATACAACTGGAGTTTTTGTAAGTAAAAGAAATTCAGATGTTGACTATCAGTAGAAGTCAGAAAAAGCCAGAGAATGGGCAGATTGCCACCTGAAAGAGGGAGCAATGCAAGCCAAGGAAGCCCAAGTATTGCGGCAAGCCAACACGAGAACGCTATGGACCCTGGGAGCAGGTCCATGGTTTGGATTTCTGGCTTTCCAGACCATGAGACGATGAGCTCTGGTTGTTGAAGCAAACCTTCTGTGTGGTATTCTTCAGAGCAGTCCTGGCAGACTGAAGCAGTTCTCCATCCTCTCTGAAGCAAGGCAGCTAACCTGGGAAATGATGTCCCAGAGCGCCCAAATCTGGGCTGGTAAGCAGCAGTGAGCTGCAACCCACCAATCTCAGATTCTCTGATAATCCATGCACAGGAGCCGTGAGGGAGGCCCACTTTCTTCAGACATGGTGGACAAGGGCAACTCGGAGCAAGCTGACCAAGAGAGGGAGGTAGAGAGACAGCATGCGTGTACAGTACATGGACACAAATGTACCCAGAAAAGCCGCTGGTGGGAACACACGCACGGGCACCCAGAGCCTTTGAAAGGCAGCCCTTGTGACAAGAGTTTCCACACGACCTGCCAGGCTGTCCACCATGTGTGCCTCCACCAGAATGTCAACGGGAACACCCTGGGAGGAGAAGAACCTGGAACTCGGAGTATGTGAGGAAGACAGAGAGAGGGTCAGCACGTTAAAAGAAACAAAGTCGCCCCCAGATGCACCATGTGACAAAATATTATCAGCTCCTGAGGAGGCTGTTAAACATTCCCTCCGATGCAGAACTGGCTGTTTTCACCCTAGTCGGTGGTTCTTGACCAGGAATGATTTTGCTCCCCAGAGGGCAATCTGGAGACATTTGTGGTTGAAGGAGGAGTGATACTGGCATCTAGAAGGTGGAGGCTAGGGATGTGCTAAAGACCCTACAGTGCATAGGACGGCCCCCGCCACAATGATCCTGCCCAACATGTCGAGGGTGCCAAGGTTGAGAAGCCCTGCCCTAGGTAGGGGAGGTCCTCTTGGGCAGTGGGGACTCTGGCCACAGAATCTGACCACTCAGTGTCAGCCCCATCAGTAAGAGGCTGGAAGAGGCCTTGTCAGCCTGTGTGTTACTTGCCATTTTTCTTCAAAAGAAAGAGAGAGAGAGAGAGAGAGAGAAGCTGTCACTTTTACAAAGACTGTTTTCCTATCCCTCTCCCAATCCAGAGCTATAAATCTAATTCTCCAGAGCATGACATCAGCAGATTTCTCTTCCTTTTCTCCTTTCCTCCACCCCCACCCTATCTCTGTGCATTAGAACCTGGAATTTGTTAACTGTAATACAAAGGATGTGGGGGAGAGAACGGTCAGAAGCGCTTAAAAACTCAACCAATTTTGAGAAAGTTTAGATTATTTAAAAAGCAAACTTGGAACTAATGCAGCATGTATAACAAAACAATGCTAGCCTACAATTTAGGAAGCAAAAATGTATGACATGACTTTTTCTGACTTCTAAAGTCTTTCTTCTTAGAAAAACAATGCCAGTCAACAGCATGCTATCCAAAGATGCAGAAGGGCTCAGTACTGTGTAAAATTTAGGAGGTGTGGAGGAATTTTAAACCCAAGAAAATGTTCGTAGTGTTTGTCCTCCAGGTGTCTTATTTCAAGTTGCATCCTTAGAGATTGTGTCCAGGCAGGGAAAATCATTAGCTACGACATCTACTTTAACAAAAAACAAAAGAGAGAAAATGAATGTAATACCATGAGAGCCAGACTTTTTCTTTAATTTCTTTTTGGTAAAATATGACAAACAAACATATGTCAGTACATGTATATGTAAGAGAAGTTATATAAATATTGGATAAAAACGAGTAGATGCTCCTGCCTTATCTCATAGCTGCCTCTTTCAAAATTGAACCGAAAGAAAGACACAGAGACAGAGAGAAGAAAAAGAAAAGAAAAAGCTGCCTTTTTTTTTTTCTGATAAATTAGCTACCTGTTTTAAAAATCTGATTCAAAGTACTAGTCAAAAATTGACTTTCTGAATAGGAAAACCCGTGCCATTCCAGCAGTTGTCAATGGTAAATTCATTTTAGCACCAACCAGATTCTTTTAAATCAGCACAAAAACAGCAGACGAAAGGATACTGGAATATGTCAAAATGCATGACATTTTGTGTGATCAGACAAGGCAAAGACTTCAGTGACTGTAGAAGTTAATGCAGGAGACTGGGGGTCGCTCAGTGGTTAAGCAACTGCTTTGCATGTACAAGATCTCGGGTTCAATCCCCGGTTCCTACTAAAAAGAAAAGTTAATGTAATTATTTATTGAAAACAACTATTTAATCAACCAAAATGGCAAAGAGGAATCAGAACAAAAATCTCGTTGCTATTTAGGGTAAAACTTGTTTTTAATGTTTATTTTCCAAATTAAGAAAAAAACATTTTAAGGCTTAAAATTTTTCCATTGGCTTGAAAGTCGTAAGAATTGTCCATTAATCTTCCTTTAGGCCAATAATAGAAAGGTCTCACAGGGCAAAACAGGAGCCAGAAATAAGACAGAAGGGGAAAGAGAAGGTCAAGGGTCTTTGTACATGTTGAAAATGGAGCATCCCATCACCCTACCACATGTGCAGTGGAGTCCTCAGATTTGTACATTTTTATGTACCCTTCCGTTGAAAAAAAACATTGAATTAAGCAGAATATGGTTTGATCTCCATGCATTACTTCAAGTCAGGGCGTCTCAGCCTCGGCACTACTGACATCTGGCCTGGATGACACCGTCCTGGGCATTGCAGGATGTGCAGCAGCTCCCTGGTCTCGACCCCTGGAAGCCAGTGGCACCTCCAAGTTGTGACAACTAAAACTGAATCAAAAAAAAAAAAAGGAGCCTGTGTAGCTCGGTGATTTAGCATACACTTCACACGCACAAGGTCCTGAGTTCAAAACCTGGTACCTCCAAAAAAAAAGCAACACTGAATCCAGTGTTGCCAAAAGTCGCCTGAGGGACAACAGTGCCCCTGGCTGAGGACCACGGCTTTAAGTCCTCCAAAAAAATGCCTATGAAGGAGTAGACAGAATATTTTCACCTGAGAGGCAATTTCTATGTTTGTAAAATGAAGAGGTTGGTAACTAAATTGAGTCACAAGACTGGAAGAATCAACTGAGTAAGCTATATGTGAAAATGCTACACAAAGTAGAATTTTGAGCCAAATAGTTCTAGAGTTCATCTTGCTCAACTTCCTCATACAGGGAAGGAAGCTGAGGTAAATAGAAGTTTGCCTAAAGATCATACAAATAATACATATATATATGTTATAATTAAATATTAAGTGGTTTCCACCTGAGGAAAAAAGATACGAGAGTCATGTGTATGTGTGTGTGTAAATAAATATTCTTAATGATGGTTTTAAAATTTCATTGGCTTTTTGGAGTAATGAAATTATTTCTAAAATTTTTTGTGGTCACATGTGCACAACGCTGTGATTATACTAAAAGTCATTGATTGTGCACTTTGGATAGATTGTATGGTATGTGAATATATCTCAATAAAACTGCTTTTAAAAAAACTTCATTGGGACACAGAAGCTTTGAACAATCAGCAAGAATTGGCAGAAATATCTTTCTCAAAGGATTGCTATAACAGGGTAAGCACCAAATCATGAAAAAGGCCACTTGAAAGCAATAGGGGGAAGCAGATGTGGCTCAAGCAGTTGGGCTCCCACCTACGACATGGGAGGTCCCTGGTTCAGTTCCCAGTGCCTCCTAAAGAAGACAAGCAAGACAGCAAGCTGACATGATGGGCTGGCGTGGTGAGCTGACACAATGAGATGACACAACAAGGACACACAACAAGCAGGCAGCAGAGGTGGCTCAAACAATTGGGTGCCTCCCTTCCACGTGGAAGGTCCCAGGTCTGGTTCCCGGTGCCTCCCCCCGCAAAAAAAGATGAGCAGACACAGAGAGCACACAACTAACAGATACAGAGAGCACACAGCAAGTGCAAACAATGGGATGGATGGATGGATGGATGGATGGATGGATGGATGGATGGATGGATGGGTGGGTGGGTGGATGATAGATCAATATAGATAGATAGAAATCTTAAAAAAAAAAAAAAAAAAAAGGCATAGGATGGTGTGAGCCCTGGATGGCCCCTTCCCCAGCCCTCACCAGCTCGGCATGGAGCTGACTTGCATGCCCAGGGCGGATCCTTGTCCTGGTTCTGGAGGGAGCAAGGTACCCTCTTGCACATCCTGGGTGCAGGTACGTCTGGGCCAGCCTGTCTGGTGGTGGTCTGAGGGACTCGCTGTCCCAGACCTTGCACTGCATTTGGAAGGCGCCTCGCCCTGTGAGCAGCAGTCGAGTCCTGCCGCCTGGGACGAGGGATGGCTGGCTGTAGGACTTACAGTTGCAGCACCTGGACCCACGAGGAAACTGTTTCCTGGGGGAGGGATGACATTTGGGGGAACTCCTAGGGCCACATGTGCATGCTCAATCATGACGCAGGTGCAGAAAAGCTCCGGGAGGCCCCTCCACTTCAGCCTGCGCTGTTCTCCAAATTCATCATCTGGGTAAGCTCAGAAGGAAAGCACTTGCATAGGCCAGCCTGCAAAGAGCAGAGATGGTATTTTCCTTTTTTCCGTCTTCTCCTTTTTTGTTGCTGTTGTTAGTTCCTGGCATTCAAGGAAAGCTCTAGAACAGACACCTCAGAATCTAAATTCCAGTGATAATACATTAAAGTGTCAAAATGTCCATGTTTCAAGATTACAAACATATGAAGAGTCCATTCTGCTTCTCCTGAGTAAACTATATGTATTAATGAACAGTTGATGAGGGAAAATTCTTCTTTATAGAACATTTTAGCTAAGAATTGCCAGAGAAATAACAATTAGAAAAATCACAATTCTGTAACCCCAAATGAAGTTTGGACCTGGGCAGTGATCCTCAAAGAATGCCAGGAAGTCGAAGAGAATGTTGTAATTGGAACATCAGTTGGAGATCCTGACCTGCTGATCAATCTCGGGATCATTAAAACTGGGCCTTCCAGGCAGGCTGTGCTCCCCACACGAGGTAGGAGGGTGCACACAGCACCCTCTAGGAAGGATTCTTGACAACCAAGAGAATTTGCACCTAATCGAGCCTCTAGATCTAACCATTCATTTACAAGAAACGCAGGGAAGAGCTCAACAAGTTCGTTGAAACCAGGAGGAAGCAATCAGCCAAATTCAGAATGTGGATATTTTATAGAACAAAGAACCCAGTTTCTCCAACAAATCTACTGCATGAATAAAAGTGATTTAGTCTATAAATCTGTGTCAGTGCCTGGATCCTGATTCAAACCAATAATAAAAAAAAAAAGATACTTTTGAGAAAATCAAGGACATGTTAGCATGTGAGATGATATTTAGGAATTATTCATTTTGTTGGGTTTGATCATGATATGGGGTAATGCAGAGGCAAAAACAACAACTCCTTTCAGTTAGGGATGCCTACTGAAGAATGTATAGTTGGAATGACATGTTTATCTTAAAATAATCCAGAAAAAACAAAATCAAAAGGGAAGAGGAAAGATTTGGAAAATGTTGAAGCTGGGTGATGGGCATGTGGAATTAATTATACTCTTTTCTCTCCTTTTTTGCACGTTTCAAAAATTCCATAATTTAAAAAAATGTAAGTAATCTCAAAGGAGCATATACACACACAATGAGAGCAGAGTGAGCTTCAACTAAGGTGTAAACAGATAAGGAAGGCAGGGAGGTCTGGGGTAAATGCCTCAACCGATTTTATGGCTTAAAAGGGTACAGGAAATGGCAGGTAACCCCCTGGGCCTTTGCAAAGTGAGCTATCCAACTCTAAAATACCCATATTAAGCCAGCAACTTCAAAGGTGCTAGACATCCTAAGAAGGGGAAGGTTTAAACAAACTATTTTTTGGATTGCCAGAAAATGGAGTCTATGCAGCAGCCTGCTTTAGAGGGGAAAATTAAAAATGGTCACAATAATAATCATGATAATTGTCAACTCTGAGGGTTTGCAGCTCCATGGGTCTGGAGTTCAAATCTACACTCCATGCATTTGGGGAAACTCCGGGCTGAGAGGGTAACGTAAGCCGGCACTGATTGGTAGCATCCCTGGCATCCTGCTGAACCCAGTAAAAATCCTCCCTGGGGGAAGCACTCAGAAATCAGACCCCAGGATCCCTGCCGATAAAGTGCAATAAAAAATGAAACCACAGTCAAATCACCAAACACCTGAGGAAATCAGCCAGCATGAGCAAGAAGCAGCAGAAACAACAAACAAGAGTTTGAACCCCAACCCCCCAAAAAAGATTTCAATGTCGGATACAAATTCTAAAAAGAACTATGTAGGAAATATATTTTTAAAGGATTTGAAAATGAACAAGGAATGAGACTATCACACCTGGCCAGGTAGTTGTCCTCAAAGTTTTGCGGGGCACAGAGAGAGCTCTTTGGCCTCTGTCCTTATGGCACTTCCATTCTGGTAGGAGAAACAGATTTATTTACATAATCAAACTATGCCGTGGGAAAGAGGGAGAGGGGGAGGGTAAAAAACTCAGGGGCCTAGAAGCCAGAGGAAAAATGTGAGTGCTATGGGCAGGGCAAAGAGAGGCTGTATCTAAACAATTCCAGCCAACTGTTGTTCTATAGGCATGAGTAAATTAAATGCATGAATAAAGCCCAGGTATGGTCAGATATTCCAACTCCAGCAACTAAGAAAAGCCATAATTCCAGATTTTAGTGTAAATCAAAATAGTTTGATCATGTTGCCACATACATAGGCAGTTTCTGTTACCCCGAATCAATTTGTATCTCTTCTAAAACACGGTGCTATGATTCCCCCTTGAGGACCACCCCCTTCTCCCATTCTTAGTCCATGTTTTCTGCTGGAGTGGGCTCCACCTCTAGCTGCAGAGCTGGACATGTGACTCAAGCATAGTCAACTGGTGCACAGTCTCCTGGGCCAATTGGCTCGGGGATGCACCTCTGACTTAATCAAAGAAAATGAGAAGCAGTGAGGACTTTTACGGGGAATCTTAGAAACAGGACTCTCACTCTTCCCCTCAGGACTCAAAGCTGAGAGCATGTAAGGGCTGGAGCTGCAGCAGCCTTTTTGTGACCATTATACAGAGATCGTTTCTGAGGATGGACCCACGTTGTCAAAAGCGTTGATCAGCGCTGGAGAGAGGCCAAGGCTTTATGACATCCCTTGGTTCCTGAGCTCAGCTGTGCCCTCATAACTTTTTATGGTAACCTGTGAATTTGCTTTCATGCTAAGGTCAGTTTGAACTGGGTTCTGTGTTGCAGAAAGAGAACTACTCCTCCAACCAATAATTTAAAATCTTTTAACACACTGTAAAAACCATGCCTGAGGGCTGACTGTAGGCCTTCAGTTTGCAATCTCAGACCCCGGAGTTCTCACTCCCTCTGTACCACCATAGTTGGCTTCTCTGTTCTTCGTCCTCCAGCCTCCCTTCTCGCGCTCCTGCCTTCCACCACGCTCTACTATGCCTCTCTACCTCCTGAGATCCCAGCCACCCTTTTACACGCAGGCCAAATGCTTCCTTTTTCAGAGAGCCTTTCCTGACCAGGCAGAAGACTCTCCCTCCCCCTCTGCCCCCAGGTCCCTTCGAGCCCCTACTGTATTGTCTCGTAGCCCTGGGAGTCTGCTGAGGATACACAGGAACAGTCCCACTTCCCTTGCTTTTTTTAATTGTTTTTTTTTTGAAAGACACTTTAAATTACATAAATATTACATAATACATAATAAATATCGGGGATTCCCATATACCCTACCCCTCACCCGTCCCCACTTCCCCCTTTCACACCTTTCAGTAGTGTGGACGTTTGTCACAGGTGATGAACACGTAGTGACGCGTTGCTACTGACCATGCTCTAGAGTTTACATACGGTTTACACTTTGTTGTGGAATTTAAGAGAAGTTCAATTATTTGAGTATAGAGAGGCCAGGACTCAGGAATGATTTTGAGAAGGAAAAATGGTTTATTGACGGCCAGCCGGACTCGGGAGCTTTCAGTTTGAATCCCCAGCCCTGAACAAGATTTTCAAATGTCTTTTATACAGAGAGGAAAGCCAAATGGTCCCTTTGTTTCAGTTCTCAATAGACTTCAATTAGCATATATCTTCCACATCTTAGGTAAGCTTTTAGCATGGACTCCAGACATTCTAGATAAGCCTTTAGGTATTTGGTTTTTGCATTTCCCCTAAATACTTAAAGTTTATAGCCCTTGCATTGTTAAACATTTCCTGGGACTGGAGCCGCTGCCAGTCCCTAAGGGCAGGACTGCAGCCTCTTACCGTTCCACACCCACAAGTCAAACAACTTAGTTATCTCTGAAGAGACAAAGAGCCTTCCACCCATAGCCCACATCAACTTGACCCTCACAATTTTATAGGTTTTGACAAAATGTGTAACGGCCTGAATCTGTCACGACAAAGTTGTGCAGAACAACTCCAATGTCCCCAAAACGCCCCAGGTTCCACCCATCCCTCCCTCTCCCTCCCCTCGGAACCCCTGGGGGCCACCGCCTGTCCCTCCCTTCTTGACGGGTCCAAACCCAGACCCAGATTAGAAGGGAGGATCTCGGAGAATTAAGTTTCAAAAAACAGTCAGTTCTTAGGAGAGGTTAGAAAACACGGTGAAAGATGCAGATCAGGGTGAGGGATCTGAATGAAAAGAACAGTTGTTCTGGGGAAAGGAGGAGGTCTCTACTGAGTGCAGTAAGGCAGGAGGAAAGACTGGAAACATTTGAACCAAATGAAATGATTCAGAGGAAACCTGAGAAGAAATGTCTAGAGAGGCACAAGGCTGCTCTGCCTTGGGAAGGACGATGAAAACCATGTGACGGAATTACCTGAAACAAAAAAAATGCTCAAAAGAGGAGCAGTGCTCACACGGTAAAGGAATGCCGCAGCAGCAAGACGCCGCGAGAACCCCAGGGAGCAAGGCAGAAGGTGGCAAAGGGTGAGGTCATCGCAAACCAGATGAACGGGGCGACTTTCTGCTGATTGAAAGACGCTTTCTCAGGAGGTGGGGTTCCTGTCAGCTGACCACTGGCAGAAACTTGGGGACACCGAGGTCTTCTGGAATTTGCTATTTAACAAACAGACGTAGGGGAGGGCCCCAGGAGGCCGAGCAGTTGCTAGATGTGACCAGCCACGGCGTGGAAGAGGTCGGCAGAGCCACCAGGCAAGCACTGCCTCTCTTCTCGCTTCCTGAGCTCTGCCAAGTGCCTTGAAGTCCTCCCTCCTTCCCTGGGACCAGCTGGTTCTTCAGGGGCTAAAACAACCAGACCAGACTGTCTCCAACCACGGAGGTCCTTGACCATTTGCGGAGGGAACTCTGGTAAGGCTCTGGGCCCTTATCCCAGAAAAACGCATTCGGCTCCTACACGCCAGACGGTGCCTCACAAGTTCAGGGTTTCACGCCCTCCCTGAGTCCCGTCTCTCGATCTCCTTGGGCAAAAGTTCCCACACTCATTCATTTAATCAACAATTATTTCCTGAGCCCGACTCTGCTCCAGGCACTTTTCTAGCACCAAGGCTGTGTCTGTACAGGAAGCAAAGTTGCCGGCCTCCTGCAGAGTGCCTTCCAGTTTATATTCTGGTCACGAGGGGTGGCCCAGGAATTTGTATCTTTAACAAGAATCCAGGTGATTCCGATACAGGGCCAGGTTTAAAATCCCCTCTGTAAGGAGAGAGTGGAGAATAATATTTATAAGCAGGTGCTCTGGCTGGGACCCTCAGACACTGCTGGGCGAGTACAGGCTAATACCGTTTGGGGGTTGGCAGAATCTTCTCCAGCTAGCCACGTGCAAACTGTGATCCAGCAACTCTGCACCTAAGTATAAACCCTGCAGGTGTGAGTATGTGACTGTGCCAAAAGACACGCACAGTGGCCCCATTAGCTCTGCTACTCATACCCGTGCATACTTGCCTCCCTTGAGTGGGGCAGGGCCTGGGATTTGCTTCTAACCAAAAGAATACAGCCAAGGTGACAAGGTGACACTTCCATCGTTACGTTTCATAAGGTCGCAGATTGTCTCTATGGCCCCTCTTCCTTGCCGCCTTACAGAGGCCCACACGGCAAGGACTGTCCAGCTGATGGTCGGCAAGGAGAAAAGAGCTCCAGCTCCCAGCCAACCGCTCACAAGGAGGCGAATCCTGCCAGCAACCGCGTGAGCTGGGAAGCAGAACCTACCCAAGATGAGCCTCTCCCGGGACCCTGCCCTGGCCAACGCCTTCACCGCAGCCCTGGGAAAGACCCTGAGCGGGAGCCCAGCTAAGCCCCGCCTGGACCGCTGACCGCAGGGAACTGGGAGGTAATAAACGTGGGTTGTTTTTGTGGTCATTTGTTACACAGCAGTGGATAATACAATAGAACGCAACAGAGCAACAGGGATAAACAGACCACGGCTCCTCCGTTCAACCTCGCAGTGCTTGCTCTCACAACCATAATGAGGAGTGAAAGAAACCAGACAGAAAACGGAGTCTGGATGATTCCATTAGTAGAATGGAGTCAGGACAGTGGTCACCCTGGGGCAGTGGTGACCAGAAGAGGGGACAGGGAGACTTCCGGGGCTGCCGGTGAGCGCCTGCTTCTTGATCTGGGTCTGGTTAGGTGGCTGCAGACATTTTGTGAAAATGTATCAGGTATACACTTACGATTTGTGCCCTTTCCAATAAGCATGTTATTCTTGGATAAAGAGTTTACCAAAAATACAGGCTCCGCAGTCAAACAGCCAGCGTTGGAATCCTGGACCCATCGTTCACACGGTTTGTGACTGAGCAAGCGACTTCATCTTTCTGTGCCTCAGGTTCCTCTTCTGTAAATTGGGCCGGGCTGGGAATTAAATAAAATTGTGCATTCAATGCATGGCCTGGTGCCGGGACTCAGTGAGGCTGGCATTGTTATCCACATTCATAAAGGTTCCTTGTCACTTGGGAAAAAACGATGGGGGAGCAGAATTTATGGAGTTGTCCAGCAAGGGACCACCCCATAGAGACCAGCTGGGTTTTCAGATTCCCCTCTAGGTGGTCGCCAGAGAGGCGGTTGAGCCCAGCCAGAAAGATTCCTGGGCAGCATCCGGATGATACAGGACTGTGCAGAGGTCAAGTTTGCTCTGGGGTGGGAATGAGCCTCAAGGCGACTCAGGGCTTCCCGAAGCCGCTGTGGCCCGGGCTGGCCTCCACTTCATCAGAGGGAAAAACCATGAAGAGGACGATAATCACAAGCACGGGGCGGTCCTGTTGGACCAAGCTCTGTTCTAAACACTTCACGTATATTAACAACATTATTATTATGTCCATTTTACAGATGTGGGAAGTAAGGCACAGACAAAAGACAACAAAAACGAGGCCCATCCAAAGCAGGATTGGCACGCTTGGTCTGCAGTTTGCAAACAGAATGTCCAGACAGACCCCCACAGGGGAGCCCAAAGAACCAAGGGGGGATCATCTTTGAAGGCTGATGTGAAAGAGAAATAAATGCCCCAAACCAGCACCCGCAGAGAGCACTTGAGAAAACCCTGGCTGCTGTTCCAGTTCCTTACCGGGGAGGGGGGCGAGGCCAGTCACGGGAGGCCTCGGTCTCCAGCTGTCCTTTCCCTCTTTGAATGTATGTTTGAGTCCAAGCGCAGGATGAGTTCGCCCACGGAACAGCAACAGGATTCGCCCCGAAAGAAGAAACAGGGAGGGACCCAGCAGGGACTGCCCCAAGTGGCCCCACAATGGGGCCTGTTGAGATTTCAAAGAAAGAGGCACAAAATCCAGGGTGATGAGTCCTTGAGCATTTCTCATTAATAGCAAGGAGTTCCCCCAAGTACATCTGCACTTACCGCAACGGCTCTTTCGGGCTGGGGGACAAAGGTGGCTGGATGCCAGCAGCTTGCAGGCAAGTTTTGGGAAACTTCTGGGCACATGCTCTTTTCTCAAAGCAAGAGGTCCCCAGGAGGGCAGTGGTGAAGTTTTCAGCAGCTACAGCTCAGCATGCTTCCAAGGAGCTAGGGGGAGGGGTACCGAGGAGGGGGCTGGGGCAAGGGCAGTCCTGGGCCAGGAGGAGATGCTGTGTGCATCATGCAGTGTGTAGACAAAACTGTATTTCCTAAGCGTGTTAGTGGGCTGTGGAATCTGCCCTTCTGCTCCCTATCATCTGTCATCCTACTCAACACGCAGCGCCTTGCTCTCTCGCTCGCTCTCTCTCACTGCCTTAGATTGTCAGGCTGCCTATTACAAACCACCACACACCGGTTGGCTTGAACAACGGAAATTTATTGGCTTACAGTATGGGCCCAGAAGTCCAAGGTCAAGGAATCGGCAGGACAAGCCTCCTCCAAAGTCTGCAGCGTCCCGGCAGCTTGTGTCAATCGGTCGCTGCCTCCGTCACATGGCCATCTGTCTCTTTCCTTCTCCTCCAGGGCCTTGTGCTTCTGTGTCCAAACTCCCTTTGTTTATAAGGACCCTGGTCATACTGGATTAAGGCCCACCCTCATTAGCATCTTCCAAGATCCTATTTACAAGTGAGTTTATACCCACGGGACTGGGGTTAGGGCTTGAGCACGGCTTTATGGGCACATGATTCAATCTACCCTGCTTGCCCAACAGAGAGAATCCCCACCTAGTGGGGCGGGGGGGAAACTGAGGCCTGAGGCCAGCATCCATTTTATATTAGAATTCAGGGGGCAGTAGGGGAAGCAACCACAGGTCTCCGCAAAGCCAACGGCCCCCATTAAATGTCACTTGTTCCAGAAGTATCAGGACAGCTGGGAACGAGCCCAGACCCGTCGCATTCCAACGCTTCTGACTTCAGCCACACCGGAGCCCAATAAAAGTGGACTGATGATTCTATGGATGCTGGCCAGAAGCCCAAATCATCCAGAAGCCTCTATTTTTCTTCAGGGGCAATGTTTTTAATATCCCATCATTGTTTAATGCAGGGCACAACCTCTCGCGCAGCTCAGGAAATGGTATGGTAAGCCAAAAGTTTTTGGGGTGTTGTATTTCCTGTGTTTGAAATTAACCTGGCGTTGTGTTTCAGAAATTCTGCACACCAGCTGAGATAACTGTGGCATCCTGGGCTGCCTGGGGTGGCGGAGAGTTCAATCAGAACTTGGCGCTCTCGACTCCAGCAAGTCTGAACGTCAGCTTTGCTCTCTGTTGAGCATTTCTTTCTTGAGAGACTGAATGACCACTCTGTCTGGTTTCTGAAACCCTGTGGGGACCATCGCCTGGGACTGGCTGTTGTCTGTCCGTCAGTGGCCAAGTTCGTGCCTGGCACTCACGCTGATGACAAGAGGTTGACTAAAGGCAAGCGTGGTGGCTGGTGGTAGGTGCTCAAGCCCCCACCTAGGGCCTGGTGGTGGGGCAGCTGGCTAGAGAAGTCAGAGTCCTGGGGTGAGGGCAGGCGGCTCAGCAGCCCTCAGAGGGCAGGAGGCAAGGCTGTGGGTAGGTACAGGGGGGATGAGGTCCCGAAGGCCCAGCAGGGCAGGGAAGGCTCTGCACATTCAGTGCCCTCACCACTGCCAATCTAGAATACCCTCCCCAGCTCATTCAGACATTCATTCGTTTATTCAACAAATGTGACTGGGGGCCTGCTCTGTGAAGGTACTGTCCAATGTAATGGGGATATGGCAGAAAACAAAACAGAAAAATGAATAATTCCCTGCCCTCGTGAGGCTTAGATTCTAATGAGAAGAGGCAGGCAATAACTAACGTAAGAAATAGTATCTTAGATGATGATAAGAAGGAAAGAGGAATAGAAAGCTGAGGTTTTGTTTTTGCTGCTGTTTTTATTGATGTTTTTATATTTTTTATTGTGTTTTGGTTTGTTGCTTATTTGTGGTGGTTGCATACCACAAGTTAAACAATTTAAGCAGGATGTTATTTGAGTAAAAAGTCTAAAGGAGGTCAAGAGTGAAGAGCATTCCAGAAGGAAACAGCAGGTGCAAAGGCCCTGAGGCAGGAATGTGCCTGCAAGTTGAGCCTGACCCTCCCTGTTCCTATGAAGCCATCACTCGCCTCCTGTCCTCTCTGGTCATCCATGGCACTTTATGCCCGGGCTCTTTCTGTCTATAGGGAACTGACAAAAGTGGAAACTTCTAGGCTGACTGATCACCTAGAAGAGTTTCTAGAGGTGGACTCTGGGGTAAATCTCTTGCAGTTCAATTGCTAAATCAGGATATTCACCAGGCTTATTACAAATACATGTTCCTGGGCCAGCTCCAGACCTGCTTAATCAGCATCTCTAGGATCTGTGCTTGAGAATCTGCACTTCTAGATGCCTCTAAGCACTTTTTAGCATCTTTACCATATATTCCACCCCAGATTGATTCCCATGATTTCTCTCTTTTTCCAACTGAGTAGGCTAGAGTATGCCAAAAGCCATCTTTATTAGGAGAATGTTTTGAGTTTTTCTTTTTTCTTTTTTTTTAATTTTTTTTTTATTGATTTTGTAAAAATATTACATTAAAAAATATGAGGTCCCATTCGACCCCACCACCCCCACCGCACCCCTCCCCCTCCCCCCCAGCAACACTCACTCCCATCATCATGACACATCCATTGCATTTGGTAAGTACATCTCTGGGTATCTCTGCACCTCATGGTCATTGGTCCACATCATGGCCCACACTCTCCCCCATTCCATCCAGTGGGCCCTGGGAGGATTTACAATGTCCGGTGATTGCCCCTGAAGCACCATCCAGGGCAACTCCAAGTCCCAAAGGCGACTCCACATCTCATCTCTTCCTGCCATTCCCCATACCCAACAGCCACCATGTCCACTTTTCCCACTCCATTGCCACCTTTTCTCTGAGGTCCTTGGATTGGTTGTGTCCGTTGCACCTCTATGTCAAGAGGAGGCTCAGATTCCACATGGTTACTGGATGCAATCTCCTGCTTTCAGTTGTAGGCCCTCTAGGCTCCATGGTGTGGTGGTTGCCCTTCTTCAACTCCATCTTAGCTGAGTGAGGTGAGTCCAATAATTCAGATTGTAGGAGCTGGAGTCTGTTGAGGCTCAGGGCCTGGCTATCATATTGTCAGTAAAAAGATTCAATCCCCTAAATATATCTTAAACCCCAATACCAACTACAATTCCAGTAAAGTAGCATGATAGTCTTATGAAAAGAGATCCCCTCTGGGTCCAGTTTCATCACTCAGAAACACCAGCTCCATAGAAGGGCCATCTGACATGGCAGTGAACCCTATCTGCCATGACCGTAGAACCCGTGGGTCCCTTTAGTCCTCAAAGGAACCAATACCTGGGGATTGTATCTACTTTATCTGTCTCTTAGACTCTGCTCAGTTGTGCATAAGGGAAATCCTTCTGACAGCCTCCAGACTCTTTTTTTTTTTTAGAGACTCATAGCCATATAAACTCATTTCTCCTTTCTATTTCCCCCTTACATTAGGTCAAACAGCATTTTAAAGTCATATTATTCTATGTAGACAGGGATATTCTACTGATCCGCATCGAACCTTCAATTCAAGGTCATTTTCCAGTTGCATTATCAGTTGTTAGTTGATAGTGATCCCTCGGTGCCAGAGAGGCTCATCCCTGGGTGTCATGTCCCACGCTGGGGGGAAGGCATTGCATTTAGATGCTGAGTTAGGCTTCAAGACTGGCCACATTTGAGTAACATGAAGGCTGTCAGGAGGAGATTCCCAGGCACAGTGCTGCTCTAGGCCTTGTTCTTATTTCAGGCCTATAGGCTCACAAGCATAGTCATTAGTATCAGGGGCTTACTGTTGGACCTTCATTCCTTCTCGGTCCTTGCTGCTGCACTTGGGGGGCTGCCGCTGCTCCCCTAGGGACCACGGCACAGCACCCCTGGCCAGGGACCCAGTACCCCCCCAGCTTTAGTTTTTAATTGTTGCCACTATGAGTATATCCAAACATTACCATGCACCCTGGACATATGCCCTGTATAGCTCCCTGTCAGCCATTTATCCCCTGTCAATAGTATCCCATACCAGTATTTCTCCGCTGCCACTGTTGGACCACTCTGGGATCCAGAACTTTCTGAATATTGAAGCCCCAATATCATGTCAGGATCTCTTACTAGCAAAATGGAATATAGCGATGGGTTTAAAGGTTAGATATAGAATACGTGTTGACTTGGGAAAATTCTACATCCTATCTTTTTCTTTTCCTTTTTTTTTCCCCCTAATTATTTACCTTCTCTTCACAAGAGCCCTAGACAACAGCAATTCATGTATGCAATATACAGCACTCCCACACATCCATTACAAAACCTTTTCCCTTCCACAGCGATACTCTTACAACCTATTCACAACATATTTACTTAAAGTGATGTACATAGTCTGAGACAATAGCTTTCAAACCAGGTGACATCTGTGCTTACATTGTGGTGCATACTTTAGGACACGCAGTTTTCTAACATTTTTAGTTATCCTATGTTTTACATTATGGTTTACATTGTCATTCTGTCGTCCCCTATATGTTTATGATGTAATATTACATATTTTATATCCTTCCTTGTGTATTCTCACGAAACTCCTCTCTTACCCCTCATTTACGTTGGTTTCACACATTTAACATACATTTTCCCATCCCCTTGGTGCCCACAGTGACAGCCAACCTCCGTTTCCCGAGGTGCCACGTCCAGAGATACTTGCAACAGTGTTCAGGTCCTAAATTGCTCAGCTGCCCCAATGCCCTGGGAGCCACCCTTTCTCCAGAGAGATACAGTTCCCTCTATTTGATGGCATTAGTCCTCCCCAGGATGTGGGTCCACCCCCACTCTCACTACTTGGGTCTCTACCCAATGGTATCACCCACTCTGGCAAAATGAGCATTCAGACATTCCCCAGGAGCCCATCCCGCATGGGGCCATCCCTTCCTGAGGCCCCTTGTCAGCCAAATGCGGCCGTGACACGGGGCCTTCTTCAGGGGGCGTCTGGCAGGAGCTAGAGGCGTTGGTCTGAAAGCAAGGTGCCAGAGGGTGGGAAGACAGTTTGGATTTGCATGAACTTCTCTCCCGGCTCTCCATCCTCCAGTCCTGAGCCAACGGGGCAACTTGTTCCAGGTCAACTCGGAGACCACAGTCTGACACACAGGGGCTCTGGGGACGCTTGCAGGGCTAGAGAATGGGCAAAAGAATGACTAAATGCCACTAGACAGGGGAGGACAGGAGCAGAAGCACCGCGGGCTGGGAATGCTCCTTCCCCTGCACACGGAAGAAAACGGCATTCTTTCAGAATGGGCTCCCACCATTTCCCACCCCCACCCCCAGAAGAGGTGGCCTGGCAGCGTACTTTTTGTTTCTGGTCTGCAACAGAAAGGTCTAGATATTTGGGTTAGGCCGTGTACTAACCCTAAGCTTCTCCTAAGTCCAGCTCCATCAGCCTCCACTCCCCGCCCCCCAAAGCACACCTCCTAGAGCAAGGGACCTCAGTCAGCCCGCCTCCCCCTGCCTCCCTCTTGCTGTAAAACCTTGGGCCGCTGCCGTGACCTCGAGGACTTCGTTTCCCGTCTGTGAAATGGGGGCGATGAGCTCCAAGCCGCAGGATCGTGGGCGCCGCGAGAGCACGCGGCCCGCAAGCCTCCGCAAGGGGGGGTGGCCCCGGCAAGCCGCCCGCGGGCACGCGCCGCGCCACGCCCCCCGCCGCCGGCCACGCCCCTCGCCGGCTCCGTGACCTCGCCGGCTTCGTGACCCCGCCGCCCCGCCGCGCCGTTGCCATGGCGACGCGCGTACACAGGCCGGGCGGGCGCGCGGGGCGTGCGCTGCGGGCTGGGGACTCCGCGGCAGCGCGGCCAGGCGGCCTCGCCCGGGTGCCGGCCCCGCGCCTCCGCAGCCCGCCAGGCTCCCGGCGAGGCCCGAGCTCGGCTGCCTCCGCTGGCCAGGTGAGTGCGGCGCGGCGCTGTAGCCTGGACCTTGACTGCGAGGTCAAGGCCGGGGGCAGGGGTGCCCAGGCCCCATCCCGAGCGCGAATTCTTCCCTGTCCGTGACTCCGGTATCCAGGGACACCCCAGAGAAGGCGCCCTCACGCCAGCCCTTCCGCCCTCAAGGCAGCCTTCACCCCGCTCCTGGAGATAGCCCTGAATCGGAGGGGCGCCCCTGCTTCCCCCGATTTGCAGACAACGCCCATCCAGTGTTGAGAGATCCCGATACCTCAATCTCTCCTTTCCAAATATTACCTTGAAGAACTTTTGCAGCATCCAGGCCCCTTCAGACCTTGTGGTCCGGAGAAGAAATTGTGCTGCTCAATCCCAATTCTGAGCCTTCTGGCGTGGTCTGTGGGAGTGCAAGGGATTGAAGGGCCTTGCTCTTTATATGGTTGGTGCTCTAGGGCACTGGCTCAGAACTAATTTCCAGAGTTCAATACATTCCAATTACTTCCTACAGTGTTTTCAGGCAGGGAAATGACTACAGCTAAAGATTAAGATGGAGAAATATTGTCCAACCTAGACCACTAAAGAAATATATATATATATATATTTTTTTAAAGTCATCTAGGATAGATGAAAGGAAAAGTGAAGGGTAGTTACTGCCAAAGATTTCCAGTCAGCTGCCCTGAGGTATCACTTTTTATTTTCATTCATTCAACCAGTATTTACGGAGCAGCTGCTACATGTCAGGTGCTGGTCTGGGTGCTAGTGATGGAGTAATAGACAAAATTTCTGGAACTGGGAAGCATCTGTTTTATCCTACTTGCAGACTAACAAGTTAGCCTGCTACAGGTTCATAAATTTTGGCAGAAGATATGAGACTCAGAAACAAAGGACTTTATCACTCATGGCACAGCAGAACAACAGGTAGCATGAATTTCATGTTTAAATTGGTTCTGCCTACCCAGCAAGCACATCAGTGTAATGCAGAACAACAAACAGTGGGTCTTTACCCAGCTTAGAAATCCTGAGTTTAGGAAATGCCAATCTTTTAAAGGAACTGCTGGCAAATCCATCCAATCTTTGCCCCAGAAGGGGACATTGTCTTTATTATGAGGAAATTTCCCTCTGCTGTGGGAGAGAGATGCTAGCTCTATTCTTCCCGGGTGTTTGCCCTACAGACATTCTTGGAAAGATAGTCCAAAGATAGTCCATCTGTCAATGCCTGTGCTGAGAAGATGGGTGGAAATGCAACAGTCCTGTGGAGAATTGTCTCCCAATAAAAACCATCAGTCCTGGCTCTCCTGGAGCCTATACGGCAGTGAGGAAGAAACAAGTATCAAACACTTTACCAAAGAAAGGAAAGAGGAGGTTCAGGGAATAAGTACAAGGATGGAAATATAGCAGTGAGGTACATTAGCTAGAGAGTGAAGTGGTGGGAGAATGCCTTTAGCCAGGGTGGTAAGGGGAGCCTCTTGCAAGAATGGACATTTGAGCAGAGAGGTGCTACCAGTCTTGGGACATTTGAGGAAAGAGCTAGAAAACAAATATGCTAATCATATATATGTTTTAGGTTTTCATCTAGTGGCATTTCCTGTGGTTTTCCTAGAGTCCTAGAGACCTTCCCCCAAGTTTACTTTTCAGATTAATTAAGCATGGATTTGTTGCCTGATGATATGATCCTTTGTAATGGAAAAATAATAATTCAAATAATTCGATGGCAACAGAGCATGGATCTTTTGGAAAAGGAAAATTTTCCCCTATTTTAATGATAGCAGACTGAACTTTACTTCTCCTGTGGAGGCATCAATTTTTATATATGGTGGGGGGAGCCTTTTTGATAAGCCTCAGAGTTTACAAACAAAGTATTCTGCTTGTCTCTATTTCTCTTATATCCCCCCAAATACAGTCTTTTCTTCTTTTCAGAGGGTGGAATTCTGGTTTCAAAGGCTTTCTGTTATTGCCCAAGTGTCAACAAATAGTGTATTCTCCCCTCTACACATACTCCTTTAGCCACTTTCCCTGTTCCCCTACCCCATCCCCACCCCCACCCAGCAACTACAAGGATGTGAAAAATAAGCTGCCTGGAGGTAGTGCAGCAGTTCCCTGCAAAAGGTCAGAATTATTCTCCTTACCTTAACCTCTCTGAACTTCAGTTTTCTCATCTGTAAAATGGGGACACCTACCTCACAGGTTGTTCTGAGGTTGAAAGAGATACTTAGTTAGGGCTCAGGAAATGATGTCAGAGATGATGGTGAGAAACAGAACGAGAGCTGAGAGTCTGCTTGATCACAACTTGATGGTTTTGATTTGTATCCAAGTCCAACAGCTTCACATTTCAGTGACTTTTTAGTTGAAAAGGAAAGGCAAGAGACTTTTGTTCTTTGACATGGCATTGAGAAAGAGGATGTCATGCTGTGAACTTGGATGTATTTCAAATCAGAAATCAAGCATTGAGATTACTTTTCATCAACATTTTGGAAGCTTTTGAAGTCATTAAAATGTTTATATTTTAAAACCATGTGCAAAACTCACTTTGAAAGTCATCAGAATATAAGATGGGGAAGCGAATGTGGCTCAAGCAGTTGGGTGCCTGCCTACCACACGGGAGATCCCAGATTCAGTTCCTCATTCCTCCTAAAGAAGACAAGCATGACAGTGAGCTGATGAAAGAAGATGATGCAACAAAGAGACACAATGAGGAAATACGATGAGAGATACAACAAGCTGGGAGCAGAGGTGGCTCAAGCCATTGGGCACCTCCTTCCCACATGGGAGGTCCCTGGTTCAGTTCCCAGTGCCTCCTAAAAGGAAGATGAACACACAGCAGACAGACACAGAGGGCAGACAGCAGGTGCAAACAATGGGGATGAGGTGAGGGAGAAATAAATAAAATAAACCTTAAAAAAATACATATATATATATATATATAAGATGGATGGATGAATGGATAGATGAATAGATACATGATAAAGCAAACAGAGCAAAATGTCAGTTGTAGAAGCTAGGTGGTGAGGTATTCAGGAGTTCACCATCCACTTCTTTCAACTTTTCTGTGTGTTTGACATTTTCTAATTAAATTTGAAAGAAACTTTGTGCCTGATCACATGGCCAATCTATAATCTGAATACTCTGCCTTTAGAAATCATCCTTTTTCCTCTCTCACTAAAAATATGAATACATGCAGTTATTTTGATAGAAAATGTCATCTAATCTAATGCCTACTTCTTCAATGACTAACTCCTGGCACCTTAAGAACTTCCGTGGAAGCTTAGGATTCCTTGGATCAGAGTTTGCAAAAACCAGCATGAACAACAACAAAACAAAAGCAATACAAAGGCTTGCTTAGTGTGTGCCGGGCTCTCTTCTAGATGCTTCACGTATATTGCCACATTTAATCCTCACAAAACCTTTTGGGGTACAGAGTACTGTTAACCCCCTTGTACAGATGAAGAAACTGAGACACACAGAGGTAATAAGTAACTCAGCCAAGGTTGCAGAGCTAGTTTGTGGTTGGCTACGAACATTGAATGTAATTGCTTGATGTAGTGGGATAACCAACCCTATACTAAGTGTAGTGGCAAGGGGAGTGCAATTATCAGTGGAATTCACATTCATTATTTGGGCCATTTTACTTTTGTTTGCTTGTATCCTATGATACTTAGAAAAAAGATCATCTGTTTGATGATCAGAACCAAGTTCATTCACACTAGAAATCACTGTTAAAAAGACAGTCTTGAAAAGTATGTGAAATTATGTACTCATCCCCCATTGACTTCTCCCTTGGGGCATTACTCTATGGTGTATTTCATTCATCCTAAAAATGGTATTGTTGAATAATTAAAGAACTGCATTTTTCTAACAATTTTTTCCCCTGGAAACCTTACAGAGCAAGCAGAAAGTATGAAAGCTTATCTAAAGAGCGCAGAGGGCTTTCTTGTCCTGAATAAAAGTACCACAATTGGGAGGCATGAAGATTCAGACCTTGTTTTACAGGTAAGAGTTCCTCCTGCTAGCTCCTTATCCCTCTACCCACTCAGCCATTTCCTTGCTCCCCTGACCCCAAGTCCGTGTTGGTCTCTGGACACAAATCTCTCTTAAAGCACAGCTTCTGGCTAACAGACACATCTTTCCTGGATGTGCTATCAATAACCAGTTGCTGACCAGACAGGGTTTCCTGGGTGGAAGAGGTAAAATGGGCACAATGGAAAGTGGAACGGACCCTTCGTACTTCGCTGCGTGTGTCTGTGGATGCCTCCTCACCACCCATCGCCCCCTCCGCCAGCCTCGTGCTTCGGCCTTCACCTGCTCAGGGCAGGTGGCAGGGTTACCTGAAGATCCCAGCTTAGACAGTAGCCTCTTTCCTTGTCAGAGCTCCTGGGGTCTGCCGTGAGCCCCTCAGAGCCTGTGGACCTTGAATCAGTGTTTGAGAGTAAGCCCTGGGCGCAGCCTCAGTGTTCTTTCCTTGCTTTCCATTTTCTGAAATAGCTGTGGTTTGGTCCAGAGTCTTGACTCATTGATAGCCAAGGAAAGTGGAAGGAAAAAAGTAATAATAAAAAACAGTGCCTTTGAGCCTTTTAAAATATTCAAGTGGAAAGGAAAATGCAGTGGAACCTCTTTATAACTCTGAAAGACAGGTCTCCCTCAGACCTCAATTTTTTTTTGTTTTCCTTTTTTCTATCTTCTTATTTTGGAATAATTGTAAGATACACTGGAAGTTCCAAAAATGGTGCAGAGATATTGCAAGCACCCTTCACCCAGTTTCCCCCAATGGCTACACATCATGGACCTGTAACAAAATCAAAACTAGGAGATTGACTTTGGTGCATGTGTGTGCCTGGTTCTAATTCCATTCTACCAAATGTGCAGATTTGCATAACCACCCCACCGCCATCGCGATTCCGAGCTCTTGCATCATCAGCAAGTTCTCTTTCGTGCTACCCCTTTACAGTCACAATACTTACCCCTCTCCATCATCCTAATGCCCGGCAACCACAAACATCTGTTCTCTATCTCTATAATTTTGCCATTTCAAGGATGTTATGGAAAATGGAATCCATAACATATGTGACCTTTCAAAAAAATTTTTTTAGAGAGGTTTACAGAAAAATCATGTAGAAAATAGCGTTCCCATATACGTGCCTCCATTATTAACACTCATCAGTGCAGTACCTTTTTTCAGCTAATGAAAGAACATTATGATCGTACTCTTAACTATCATCCACAGTTTACATTAGGTGTGTATTTTTCTTATATACCACTGTTAATAACATGTTATATTAGTGAGGTGTATTTGTTACAATTCATGAAAAATTTTTATAATTGTACTATTAACTGCAGTCCATAGTTTCCAATAGGGTTCACTGTGTTGTACAGTCCTATGTTTTATCTTTTAATTTTTATTCTGGTAACATGTATATGACCCAGAATTTCCCCTTTTAACCACATTCACTTACGTGATTCATTGCTGTTAATTACACTCACAATGTTGTGCCACTGTCACCACCATCCCATTTCCAAAACCTTACAATCAATCCAAATAGAAATTCTGTACAATTCAACTATCAACTCCCCATTCCCTTCCCCCACCCCATTCCAGCCCCTGGTAATCTATATTCTAGATTCTAACTCTATGAATTTGCTTATTCGAATTATTTCCTATCAGTGAGATCATACAATATTTGTCCTTTTATGTCTGGCTTACTTCAATCAACATGATGTATTCAAGGGTCATCCATGTTGTCACATGAACCAGAACTTCACTCATTTTTACAACTGAATAATATTACATTGTATATAAGTACTGCATTTTGTTTGTCCATTCATCTGTTGATGGACTCTTGAGTTGCTTCCATCGACAATTGTGAATAATACTGCAGTGAACCCTGGTGGGCAAATATCTGTTTCAGTGCCTGCTTTCAATTCTTTTGGGTATATTTCTAGAAGTGGGATTGCAGGGTCATAGGATAATTCTATACTTAGCTTTCTGAGGAACTGCCAAATTGCCTTTTACAGCAGCTGCACCATTTTACATTTCCACCAGTGATGAATGAGTCCTATTTCTCCACAAGCTCTCCAACACTTGTAATCTTCTGTTTTTTACTCTTTTTTCAATAGCAATTTTATTGAGACATATTCATATACCATACAATACATCCAAAGTGTACATTTCATGGGTTTTATATAATCACAAAGTTGTGTATTCCTCACCATATTAGTGCATTTTCATTATTCCAAAAAGAAAAAAAATTCTACCTCTTAGCAGTTACCTTTTGATCCCTCTATCCATCCGCTGCCATTATATCCACTAATCTAATTCCATCTCTAGAAGTTTATTTATACTTATATTTTATATAAATGGAGTCAAACAATACTCAGTACTTTGTGTCTGGTTTCTGTCACTTATGGTCATTCCTTTTTTTTAATTGATGAAAAAAATATTCATATATTAATGATCACTACAGTCCATAGTTTAGGTGTATTTTAGCACAGATGCCACCCTATTATTAATATCTTGTAATATTAATGCACACTTGTTCTTTTTTTTTACTTTAAAATTTTGTTAATTGTCTTTTTTTTAAGATACATAAATCACAAAAAATATTACATTAAAAAATATAAGAGCTCCCATATATATCTTGTAATATTAATGCACACTTGTTCTTTTTTTTACTTTAAAAATTTTTAATTGTCTTTTTTTTAAAGATACATAGATCACAAAAAATGTTACATTAAAAAATATGAGGTTCCCATTTACCCCACACCCCACCCCACTCCTCCCACATCAACAACTTCTTTCATCATTGTGACAAATTCATAAAGCACACTTGTTCTGATTCATTGAAGAGCATTCTTATGTTTGTACTATTAAACACATCCTTGTCTGCAGTAGGGTTCACTGGGCTATATAGTCTCGTGTTTCATCCTTCAGCTTTTCTTCTTGTGACATACACAACCCTAAACTTTCCCTTTCAACCATAATCATACCCCCATATTGGTGCTGCTAATTACAGTCACTCTGATGTGCTATCTTCACCTCTTTGCAATTCCAAGCATTTACAATCAACCTTACTACCAATTCTGCACAAATTAAGCCACTGCTCCCCATTCTCTGTCCTCATTCTCTCTTCTGGTGACCAATGTTCTAGCAATTAACTCCATGACTTTGCTCATTCTATTTAGTTCATATTAGTGAGATCATACAGTACTTGTCCTTTTGTGTCTGGCTGTTTCAGGCAACATAATAGCCTCACAGTTCATCCATGTTTCATATGCATCATGACTTCATCATACGGCGGAATAATATTCCATCATATACATATTGTATATCCATTTATTGTATATACATATTGTATATCCACATTTTGTTTATCCATTTATCTGTTGATGGATATCTGGGTTTTTTCCATCTTTGGGCAATTGTGAATAATGCCACTATGAACATCGGTGTGCAAATGTCTGGTCATGTCCCTACTTTCAGTTCTTCTGAGTGTATTTCTAGGAGTAGGATTGATGGATCGTTTGGCAGCTCTATATTTAACTTCCAGAGGAACCACCAAACAGTCCTCCACAGTGGCTGCACCAGTCTATATTCCCACCAACAGTGAATAAACCTTCCAAACTCTCCACATCCTCTTCAACACTTGCACTTTTCTGTTTTTCTAATAGTGGCCATTCTAACAGGTGTGCAATGATATCTCATTGTAGTTATGATTTGTATTTCCCTAATAGCTAGTGAAGTGAACATCTTTTCATGTGCTTTTTGGACATTTGTATTTCCTCTTTGGAAAAATTTCTGTTCATGTCTTTTGCCCATTTTATCATTGAATTGTAGGAGCTCTTTACATATCATGGATCTTAAACCCTTATCGGGTATGTGGTTTCCAAATATTTTCTCCCATTGAGTAGGTTGTCTTTTCACTTTCGTGACAAAGTCCTTTGATGTACAATAATTTTCAACTTTGAGAAGGTTCCATTTATCTATTTTTAAAGTCTAAGAAAGCATTGCCTAACATAAGGTCCTGAAGATGCTTCCCTATGTTTTCTTCTAGGAGTTTTATAGTCCTGGTTCTTATATTTGGTCGTTGATCCATTTTGAGTTAATTTTTTAATATGGTGTGAGATATGGGTTCCCATTCATTCCTTTGTATATGGATATTCAATTCTCCTAGCACCATTTGTTGAAGAGAGAGTTCTTTCCCAATGGAGGAGATCTGGTACCCTTGTCAAAAAAAAGTTGGCCATAGATGTGAGGGTATATTTCTGAACTTCATTTGTCTAAATATCTATCCTTGTGCCAGTATCATGCTGTTTTGACCACTGTCACTTTAAAATAAGCTTTAAAGTCAGGAAGTGTGAGGCCTCCAACTTCATTCTTACTTTTCAAGATGGTTTTGGCTATTTGGGACCCCTTAACTCTTCCAAATAAATTTGATATTTTATTTTTCCATTTCTGTAAAGAAGGCTGTTGGAATTTTTATTAGAATTGTGTTGAATCTGTAAATCATTTTGCATAGAATTGACATAATATTTATTCTTCTAAAACATGAGCATGGAATGTCTTTACATTTATTTAGATCTTCTTTGATTTTTTTGGGTAGAGTCTTATAGTTTTTCACATATAAGTCCTCTATATCCTTGGTTAAATTTATTCATAGATATTTGATTCTTTTAGTAACTGTTGTAAATGGAATATTTTCTTTGATTTCTTCAGACTGCTCATTATTAATGTACAGAAACACTACTGATTTTTGCATGTTGATCTTGTACCCAACCACTTACTAGCTCTAGTAGCTTTGTTGCAGATTTTTTGGGACTTTTTCTATATAGGATCATATTGTCTCCAAATAGTGAAAGTTTTACCTCTTCCGTTCCAATTTGGATATCTTTATGTCTTTTTCTCGCCTAACAGCTCAGGCTAGAACCTCCAGCATAGATTTTGAATGACAGTGATGACAGTGGGCATCCTTGTCTTTTTCCACATGTTAGAGGGAAAGCGTTCAGTCTTTCATTATTGAATATGATGTGAGCTGAGAGTTTTTCATATATGCCCTTTATCATGTTGAGGAAGTTTCCTTCTATTCCTATTTTTCTATGTGTTTTTATCAAGAAAGGATGATAGATTTTGTCTAATGTCGTTTCTGCAGCAGTTGAAGAATGATCATGTGTCTTGTTAAAATGGTGTATTATATTAATTTATTTTCTTATGTTTTTGGGATAAAACCCAGTTACTCATGGTGTGTAATTCTATTAACGTGCTTTTGGATGCAATTTGCTAGTAATTTGTTGAGGATTTTTTTAAATTTCCCCGCTCCCCCAGTTGTCTGCTCTCTGTGTCCATTCGCCATGTGTTCTTCTGTGCCTGCTTGTCTTCTCTTTAGGCAGCACCAGGAACCAATCCTGGGACCTTCTGGATTGGGAGAGAGGCACTCGATCTCTTGTGTCACCTCAACTCCCTGGTCTGCTGCATCTTTTATTGTCTCTCCTCAGTATCGCTCTCTTTTTTTTTTACAGCTTTGTTGTATGTTTTTCTTCCCCTCCCCTCCCCACCCTGCTATTTTTGCTACCTGTGTCCATTCACTATGTGATCTTCTGTATCTATTCCTCTTTCTGTCTTCTCGTCTTTCTCCCCTAGGATTCACCGGGATTCGATCCTGGGGACCTCGGATGTGGCAAAAGGTTCCCTGTAAATTGTGCCACCTCATTTCCTGGTCTCTGCTGTGCTTCACCATGACTCTCCCCTTCGTCTCTCCTTTGTTGCGTCATTTTCTGCGTGACTCACTTGCGCAGGCACTGGCTCACTGTGCAGACACTGCTTGCTACGTGGGCACTTGGCTTGCTTCACGGGCACCGGTCACCACACAGGCCTTGGCTAACTATGCAGACACTTGCATGGGACTCCGCTTACTTGGTGGGCACTCAGCTCACTGTGAGGGCACTGGCTTACCGCATGGGCACTCACACGGGCACTCTGCTCACCACGCGGGCACCTGGCTCGCCACACTGGCACCTACATGGGCACTGGCTCGCCACACAGGCACTCACAGGGGCACTCACCTCACCTTGTGGGCACTCAGCTCATCTTGTGGGCACTTGGCTCACCACATGGGCACTGGCTCGCCTTGCAGGCATGCTTTCTTCTCTTCTTTTTCACCAGGAGTCCCCGGGGATCGAATCTGGGTCCTCCCATATGGTAGACGGAGGCCTGAGCACTTGAGCCACATTCACTTTCCTCAGTGTCTCTTTTCGTTGCACCATCTTTTTGTGCCAGCACTCCACTCAGGCCAGCTCGCTGCGCGGGCCACAACTCCATGTGGGCCAGCTTTCCACTTGGGCCAGCTCTCCGCACAGGCCAACTTGCCTTCACCCGGAGGCCCCAGGACTCGAACCCTGGACCTCTGTCTACCGACAGGAGCCCAATCGCTTGAGCCGCATCCACTTTCCTTGTTGAGGGTTTTTGCATCTATATTCATAAGAGAAACTGGTCTGTAATTTTCTTTTCTTGTGGTGTCTTTATCTGACTTTGGTATGAGGGTGATGTTGGCCTCAGTACCTTTTGAGATTGCCCTTTTTCACATAGCATAATGCCTTTGAGATACATTTAGGTTGTTACATGTCTTGGGAGTTTGTTCCCTTTTATTTCTGAGTAGTAGTCCATAGTATTGAATGTAACAGAGTTTGCTTAACCATTCACATATTGATAGACATTTTGATTGTTTCTAATTTGGGGATGCTATGAAACATTTGTATACAAATTTTCACATGGACATAAGTTTTCATTTATCTGGGATGAAATGACCAGGAGTGTGATTGCTGGGTCATATTATAGTAAGTATATGCTTGGCTTTTTTTTTTTTTTTATTTGTTTAATTTCCCCCCCTCCCCTGGTTGTCTGTTCTTGGTGTCTATTTGCTGCGTCTTGTTTTTTTTGTCCGCTTCTGTTGTAGTCAGCGGCACGGGAAGTGTGGGCGGCGCCATTCCTGGGCAGGCTGCACTTTCTTTTCACGCTGGGCGGCTTTCACACTGGGCGGCTCTCCTTATGGGTGCACTCCTTGTGCGTGGGGCTCCCCTATGCAGGGGACACCCCTGCGTGGCAGGGCACTCCTTGCGCGCATCAGCACTGCGCATGGCCAGCTCCACACGGGTCAAGGAGGCCCGGGGTTTGAACCGCGGACCTCCCATGTGGTAGACGGACGCCCTAACCACTGGGCCAAAGTCCGTTTCCCATGCTTGGCTTTTAAAGAAACTGCCAAACTGTTTTCCAAGTTGGCTGTACCATTTTACATCCTCACCAGAATATCTGAGAGCCACATTCTCTGATTGTCACCTGCTACTGTTTTATTAAGCATATAGTGATATCTCATCATTGTCTTAATTTGTATTTCCCCATTGGCTGGCCATGTTGAGCATCTTTTCATGTGCTTATTTTTCATTTGCATATCTTCTTTGGTGAAATGTCTTTTGCCCATTTTTTTTACTGTGGCATTTTGAGAGTTCTTTCTTTATTCTAGATATGAGTCCTTTGCCAGATATGTAGTTTGCAAATACTTTCTTCAGTTTATAACTTGTCTTTTCATCCCTTGAACTGAGACTTTCATAGAGCAAATTTTAACTTTCAATGAAGTTCAATTTATCAAGTTTTTCCTTTATGGAGCGTGTGTTTGGTGTCATATGTAGAAACACTTCACCAAGCCCTCAATCTTGTAGATTTTCTCTACATGTACTTCCAAAAGCCTTATTGTTTCATATTCCATGATCCATTTTGAGTTGATTTTTGTATCTGATAACAGATTTAGGATGAGATTCATTTTTTACCTGTAGGTATCCAGTTGCTCCAGTACCATTTGTTGAAAACACTGTCCTTCCTCCACTAAATTGCTTTTGCCCCTTTGTCAAAATTCTGTTGGCCATACTTGTGTGGGGCTATTTCTGAGCTCTTTATTCCATTGACCTATGTGTCTGTCTCCCCATCAGACACAGAATCTTGATTAGTATAGCTCTATAAAGTCTTAAATCAGGTAGAGTGATTTCTCCCACTTCATTATTCTTTTTTAAAATTAGTTTACCTAATTGTGTCCCATTGCCTTTTTTTTTTTTTTTAATTAGGTCCCGAGGATTTAACCTGGGACTTTGTACATGCAAAGCAGGTGCTCAACCACTGAACCACACCCACTCCCCCTTTTATTTCTTGTTCTTGCCTAATTGATCTAGCTAGAACTTCCAGTACAACTGCTGAGTAACAGTGGTGACAGTGAGCTTCCTTGTCCTTGTTGGAGTTTTAGTAGAAATTTAAATAGGAATTATATTTAAACCCATATATCAATGTCAGGGGTATTGGTATCTTTACAATGTTGAGTCTTCCAATCCATGAATATAGTACATATCTCCATTTATTTGTCTGCTTTGATTTTTCATAAGTGTCTTGTAGCTTTCAGCATACAAATCTCATATGTTTTGTTGGATTTACAACTATTTAATTATGTGACTATAAATGGCATTACTGTTTTAATTTCCTGTCCATTTGTTCATTGCCAATATACAGAAATACAATTGATTTTTGTATGTTTCCCTTGTATCTTGAAACCTTGCTGAACCTTCTGAAAGTCTTTTGGTTTGTTTTTGTAGATTTCTTGGCATAGTCTACATAGGTAGTCAAGTCATCTGCAAATAAGAACAGATTTCTTCTTTTCTGATCAATATGGCCTTTATTTCCTTTCTTTGCCTTTCTGAGCTGGTTGGGACGTACCATAGTCTTTCGTATAGGCGTGATGGGACTGGGCATCCTTGCCTTGTTCCTGATCTTAGGGCTAAAGAATTGAGTCTTTCACCATTAAGTACAATGTTAACTGTAGAGTAGTTTTCTTATCGATTACCTTTGTCAGTTGAGGAAGTTCCTTTTTGTTCCTAGTTTTCTGAGGGTGTTTATCATGAACTCAGCAGGTTTTAAAATAATTCAAGGGAGGCTTTTCTTGAGATTTTCATCCATTCTTCCTGCAAGGAAACAGAAAATTTGTCCAGTGCACAAAGTGGGAAAAAAGAAAAAGAATTACCTTCTTTATCATAACAATGGATAGATTTTAGGTCATTTTATTTCCTCTCTAGCTATGGTGGATACAGAAAGTCTCTGTTTTGAACCTGATATTAGAAAACTTCAGTGATAAGTAAAGCATAGGTACACCAGTGTTCACAGCAGCGTCATTCACAATTGTCAAAAGGTAGACACCGCCCAAGTGTTCACAGACAGATGAATGGATAAACAAAAGGTGACATGTACGTACAATGGAGTATTATTCAACCATAAAAAGGAATGAAGTTCTGATACATGCTGAACTTCAAAAATAATATGATGAAGCTTGAAAGCATTGAGTGAAATAAGCCATACACAAAAGGACAAATATTATATGATTCCATTTATATGAAATATCTTAAACAAATTAATAGGGATAGAGGGTAAATGAGAAGTTACCAGGGGCTGCGGGGAGGAAAACATGGGGAGTTACTGCTTAACAGGTATAGAGTTTCTGCTTGGGTCATGAAAATGTCTTGAAAATGGATGGTGGTGATGGTAGCACAGCACTGTGAGTGTAGTCAGGATCACTGAATTATGCACTTCAAATGGGAAATGTGTTGTATAAGAAAAAGAAAGGAAGGAAGGAGGGAATGAGGGAGGAGAGAAAGGAAGAAAATAAGAGAAAAAGAAAGAAATGTAAGCATAGGCTTTGGAGATAGACTGACCCACATTTGAATCTCATTAGGCCACTTCCTAGCTGGGTGACTTCAGGCAAATTACTTAATTGCTTTCAGCTGATATTCGTATTCCATAAACCACTTACCCCAGGAGGGCTGAGGATTAAATGAGAAAATGCATGTAGGTTGCTTGGCACATGTTAAGTAAACGGCGTCGTGATCATTATTTTGGTCTCATAAAATGGAGACTGAGAATTCTCAGGGGTGTACAGAGTGGAAATGGGGACCCGCTAATATTAACAAGCCATTTGGCAAGGAGAACTAATGAGAAAATTTACTATATAGACAGAAATTGAATTGCATTCGTTGTATAAAAATAATTGACTGCCTGCTGCTCCTTCGGCCTCAGTTTAAGAAGTAAGTCACCTCGGCTGCCACCAGTCACGCTGATTTACGAAGGAATCAGTCGCCTTTCCAGAAGCGCGCGCTTTCTACCCGCTCCCCAGAGAACGGATGACACATGGCTTGCCAAATGCTTTGTGAATAGTCTTGTGATGATTGCTTGTAGTTTCACTTAGACAAATCCTCTTCCCAAAGCGTAAATGGATTTAGGAGAGGAAATTTGGTTTGAAAAATGGAACACAGGTCTATTTTGAAGAGCTGAAACCTGCAGACTTGCCAACATTTACCAGTTTTATCAGACCAGACAAGGTGAAAATTTTTCCTCTGCCAACTTCACTGGGGCTTTCTGAATAATCTAAGACCACCCCTCATCAGCTATGGGCCACCCTGAGTAATGCAAAACTCAGCAAACAGTTTTGTATTATTTGTGCCACTGGAAATAATTTCATTCAATAAAGTACAGAAATCTAAAAAAAAAAAAGAGAGAGAGAAAATTAAAATGTAAAAAGGTAATTTCTGGAAAGCAAATGTGGTTCAACAAGTTGGGTATCCACCTACCACATGGCAGGTCCTGGGTTCAGGTCCCAGTGCCCCCTAAAGAAGACAAGCAGACACCCACACCTGCTGCAAGGAGAGCTAGATGCCAACGAGAGCTAGATGGCCACATGCCACACCCCGCTGCAACGAGCAGAAGCTGCAACGAGCAGACGCCTGAACAAGCAGATGCCACAAGCCAGGAGACGCCACAGCCTGCAGGGAGTGGATGTGGCTCAGGCCCTTGGGCATTCCCTTCCCATGTGGGAGGTGCAGACAGATGGAGGTGGAGGGATACTTTTTTTTTTTTAAGTTAAAAAAAGGTAATTTCTAGCAAATAAAAAGGAATGTTTATTTTATTTACCAGGGTAAATACTAAAGAATAGGGAGCCATACTTCTGAAGATTCATGCTCATTTGCAAGGCTGATAAATTATTTTGACTGTTATCATAACATTTTGACATCGTTTGCTTTTTTGATAGCGGAAGGTAGTTATATGCCTATTGTTTATAAAATAATTGAAGAATACAGGAAAGTATAAGGAAGAATATAAAAGTAACTTGTAATCATATGACTTAGGGAAAGTCATCGACCTTGGCAGGGTTTTAGCCACTAGGTTTTTTTCTCCATCCTGTGAGGAGCTTAGTTCCCTAAGGGCAACAGGAAGCCTGTTTTAAAACGCCTCCCCAGGTTTTTTGTCCTCATCACTCGTTCATTCCACAAATATTGACCTGACGCCTCAGCACTGAGTCGAGCCCAGGACACGGCAATGGGCTGATGAGAACAGGTCCCTGCAATCAGGAAGTTGCTAGGAAACAGAGGCAGGGGTCAAAGGCACTCACAAAGGCGCGGGTAGGTACACAGACCCAGGGGAGGGCTCTAAAGGAGGGAAGGTGGAGCCTGAGAAGGACTTAACTAGACGAGGGGGGAGCAGCATGTGCAAAAGCCCCGGGGTGGAAAGGCCCAAAGACCTGAGAGAAGACCAGTGTGTCTGGAAGTAAGAGCGGGGAGGGGCGGGCGAAGAGGCAGGCAGCTTTCCTTCATGCCACCCCAAGGATTTGGGTTTTTCTCTGAAGCGCAGTGGGAATAAGGATTTGGGGAAGGAGAAGAGCCTGCATTTTGAAGCGACCACCCTGGTTGATGTGTGCAGACGGGAAATCCAGAGCCCTGTTCACAGCCTCCCTTCCCCGTTGTGCCCAGCGGGAAAGCCGTGGCCACAGGCTCTGAGCTCAGCCCTGTGAACTGTACAAGTTAGGGTCGGCTGTCTTTAACTCTGCTGAGAGACGGGCACGGTTCTTCTGGGATGAAGAGACACTGTGAGCCAACGGTTGTTGAACATGAACCTGCAGTCATTCCAACGCAGTGGCTCTCCAGGTGGAGCCCAGACATCTATGCAGTCTTATGTCCCAGGTGGGAGGCGGGTCCCCGTGGAGATGGCTCCAGAACCACGCTTTGCGAAACCCTGGCTGTGATGCTCTCTTCCCTCTCCCTTCTCGGCCCCCTGTGCCTCTTCCCTTCTCATGTGGGGGAACTCCTGTGCTCACATGCTCTCTCTCCCGCCCTCTCCCTCCCTCTCCTTCCTTCTCCCTCTCTCTCCCTCTCCTTCCCTCCCTCTCTCTCCATCTTCCTCCCTCTCTCTCCCCCCTTTCTCTCCCTCTCCCACCCTCTCCTCTCTCTCCCTCTCCCTCTCTCCCCCCTTCTCTCCCTCTCCTCTCTCCCCCTCCCTCCCTGTCTCTCCCTTTCCCTCCCTCTTTCCCCCTCTCTCCCCCCCTTTCTCTCCCTCTCCTTCCCTCTCTCTCTCTGTATGTGTGTGTATGTGTGTACTATTTCAATAATCTTTGTTTTGCGGAAAAGAGAAGTGAGAGGTAAGCAGTGGAGCCCCAACAGAGCCTCCCCCCTCCCGAGGACACCCCCAGCCCCCCACCGGAGTGGTTTTGGGACTCCCTTTAAGGGTGAGCTGGACGGCAGCTCAAGCCAGCCCAGGGCTGTGGCCGAGGGGTAGAAGGGGAATGAACACGGCCTGGCCTCCTCCCGTGGTGGCCAGCTTCCTGCTAGCCGGCTCCTTCCTCCTCGTTGAACGTGCTCTGAAGCACGTGTCTGCCCGTTCTCATGTGGGACAGAGGATCATGGTGACAGGATGACTTACAAACACCCCAGAACCCATCCAGCCCCACAGGTCTCTTCCCTGCCATTCCCACACAGCCTCTTGGAAAAGAATCTTCCGTGCCTGGATCGCGTTCATACAAAATGTTACATTAATGTTACATGAAAAAATATACACCCCACAACCCACACACCCCACTCCTCCCACATCAAAAACCTCTTTCATCATCGTGGCACATTCATTGCATTTGGTGAATACCTTTTGGAGCCCTGCTACACCGCATGGATTATAGTTCACGTTGTGGTTTACACTCTCCCCCAGTCCATTCAGTGGGTTATGGCAGGATATATAATGTCCTGCATCTGTCCCTGCAATATCATTCAGGACCACTCCAAGTTCCAAAAATGCCCCCATATCACATCTCTTCTTCCCTCTCCCTGCCCTCAGCAACTCCCGTGGCCACTGTCTCCACATCAATGATATAATTACTTCCATTGCTAGAGTCACAATAATTCTACAGTATAATACCAGTAAGTTCATTTTTTTTACACCTTGTGACTGTCCTTTAATTTACATTATTTCACCTGTGTGTGAATGCACAGTGCACCCGTAACTCTGAAGGATTTGCCAAATCATCCCCCAGAGAAGATTTACAAGTCAAGTCCCCACAGCTCTGGGCCCCTGCTACTGCTCCCTCTCCCACACAGTTTTACCCACCAGCGGGGTCTTTGCTGATCTCAGAGTGAATTACGACATCATGTCTTTTTGTTGTTGCTTGTTATTATTGTTGTTTTGAGGTACTTTGAACCTGGGACCTCGGATGTGGAAAGCAGGCGCTCAACCACTGGGCCACATCGGCTGGCAGCGTGCGTTTCTCTTACTATGTGTGAACCCCTAAGGCTTTATAGACGAAGTTTCTGGACCCAGGGACCCACGACCTGGATAGAGCGTCTCCTCCCTCCGTGGGCAGGCGGCCCCTTGCTGCTGGCGCCCCTGCGACCTGCCTGCCGCCGGGCTGCGCTCACCGCACCCTCATGTGGCTCCGACCAGGCAGTGCGCCCCGGGGGTTCACCTTGCGAGTCTTCGCGTCCTCGGGGCCCTTCTCCTCCGGAAGCTCTGAGAGCTGGCAGCTGGCACTTGGCCTGACAGTCTGGGGGCCTGCTTTGCCTCTGGCAGGCGGAGGCCTCCAAGGGGACAAAGGTCAGACAAAGGGGCTGGGCCAGCGTCTTCGGAAGAGCACCAATGCCCTGAACAGCGACAGTGCGACGGCAGAGGCTGCACCGCGCCTCCCGCCGGGGTTACATGGTGCCCTGCATTCGCTCTGCGTCTGTGTTACGGGAGTTTATCCTTGAAATGGCCCCGTGGGCTGGGAACTAACACCATCGTACTATCCCCATTTCGCAGATGGGGAAATGGGGCTCAGAAAGGGTAAGTAACTCGCCCAAAGTCACGGCCAGTGGGGACGGGGTCGGGTTTCAACTCCAGAGCTTCTAGATTAACAGGCTTCGGGTGTAAATTTGGCTTCTGGAAGCATCTAAAAACCTCAATACCTGGCATTCTTTGTGAGTTGATTGTGATCAATAAGGCAGCGGATTAAAAGCTACGGTAGCGTGGAACCCCAGAGGAGGCTCCCAGCTCTAGGACGGGAGGGTTGCCTTGTGAGCCTCGTTCTCGCAGCCAACTCAGGGGGCGCCGTCTAGTGGGGGCCTGGAGGAGGGCGTGCTGGCCCCTGGCGGCGTCTAGTGGGGGCCGGGAGGAGGGCGTGCTGGCCCCTGGCGCCGTCTAGTGGGGGCTGGGAGGAAGGACGTGCTGACCTCTGGGGCCATTGGAGGAAGGGCGTGCTGGCCCCTGGCGCCATCTAGTGGGAGCTGCGGAGGGAGGGTGTACTGGCCCCAGCAAAGCCATGTTTTCCTGGGAAGAACATGGGGTGACATGGACAAGGATCCCAGGCTGCCCCGGCCTGTCAGGAATTGCTTCTCAGAGTACAACGAGCTTACCTGCATCTTTAAAGAGAGGCCTTGGAATTTTCCAGGCAGAGCAGGAAGGAAAGGGCACCCCAGGTGTAAGAAACAGCATGTGCTGCAGCTTTTGGTCAAAGGTTGCAGCCAGTCCAGGGTGACCCGCAGGGAGAAGGCTGGGGATAAAAACCCACCTCTCTCCTCCCCAGCTCCCAGCTCCCAGCTCCCATTGGCCAAACCCAACCAGAACCAGAAGGTGAGAAGCCCACTTGTGGGGCAGAGGCCAGGGTGGAGAAGGATGGAGAGAAAACAGGAGGAGGAAATGGGAGACATCCCACATGGGGGGTGGCGGGGGGGGGGGGGGGGAGGGGGGAGGTAGACCCCGGAGGCTGCAGTCCAGGGGCTGGGGGCTGGGGAGCCCAAGGGAGCAGCCCCCGGCTGGACTGGACCAGGCTGGAGGGCAGTAGAGGGGGAGGATGGTGGAAGGATTCAGGAGGAGGAGGCTTGAAGGACCTATCGAGATAAAACAGGGGCTGGGGCTGGGGGGAGAGAGCAGAGGCCGGGGTGCTGAGGGGAGCGGGGGGCATGCAAAGACCAAGATGAATGAAAGAGATGATGCACAGTGGAAACTGGCTCCAAAGAAAAGTTCCAGATACATTTTTGCATTGGCAGCATTACCGGACCTAAGGATCAAGTTCTCAGGGAGGCTTTGTCAAAGTACGGTGGGCATTAGCGTGGAAGTTTGTTGTTCATAGATGTTTTTTAAGTCTCAGTGTTTTGTAGATTTACTATCTACTTTTTAAAAAAGATTTATTTATTTCTCCCACCACTACCCCCCTCGTTGTTCGTGCTCTCTGTCTGCTCTCTTTGTCTGTTTGTTGTGTGCTTGTCTTCTTTTTAGGAGGCACCAGGAACTGAACCTGGGATCTCCCATGTGGGCAGGAGGCACCCAATGGATTGCGTCACCTCTGCTCCCTGCTTGTTGTGTCTCTCATTGTGTCTCTTCATTGCATCATCTTGTTGCGTTAGCTCGCCACACCAGCTCATTCCATCAGCTTGCTGTCTTGCACATCTTCTTTAGGAGGCACCGGGAACCAAACCCGGGACTGCCCCATGTGGTAGCCGGGCGCCCAACTGCTTGACCCACATCCGCTTACCACCACCTACTTTTTAAGATATTTAAAATTCAGGAAACTTTTTTTTTAATGTACTTTTCCCTGTTTATTCCATCCTCTGCCCCTCCCACACTCTCTTTATTAAATCGCTCTCTACTCTGCAAAGCATAGGGCCTATGTCAAGACTATGAATTCTGGACCTGGAGAAGCCTGGGTTTAGATGCTGACACTGCCACGTGCTGGCACCGTGGCCTTGGTGAGTCTCTTCACCCTTGGAGTCTCAGCTTCTTCATCCATAAATGGGTGATAAGTAGAACCTCTGCGTCCGAGTCTGCCAGGGCTACTGCCACAGGCACCACACTGGCTGGGTTAAAGAACAGGAATTTATCGTCTCACCGTGTTGGAGGCTTGAAGTCTGATATCGAGGTGTCGGCAGGGCCATGCTCCCTCTGAAGTCTGGGATGTCAAGTACACTCACCTGGCGAGTCGAGCTGTAACTCAGGTGCTGCCTCATCACGTGGCCACTGCCTCCTCCTACTGTGTCCAGATTTCCTGTTAGAAGACTCCAGTCACACAGGATCGGAGCCACCCTGATTCCGCTACGGGGGGGTTCCCACCCACGGGCCGGGGATTGGGACTTGAGCATAAATTGGAGGGAGCTGTCCTCAAGTCCATGACACCCTGTATGGTGCTGCCACGGCGTGTGGATTAACGAGGGAATGTTCGCTAAATGCTTCAGCAGGGGCCACGTGGGAAGCAATCAAAATATGTTAGCTGCTAATAATAATAAACAAAAACAGCCGTTTCTCTGGTGGCAGGATAGTGCAACAGGGCGGAGCTTGTACAGTCAGCCTGTATCAGCAGCGGGGCGTCTGCTCCGGGGCTGCTGCTTGCAATTTTCCGAGGACGGGTACAGAGTGGGCTCATCGGCAGTCTTCAGATGTTCCCTCTTAGCCCATTACACGACAGAGGCTTGTTCCATTTTGTGGAGCCATCCAAAACTTCCTGCTTACTTTGATTTCCTAATAACAGCTTGACAGCTGTTGAGGAATGAAAAATAATGGAATCTGGGAAGAGAAAAACGATGCCACTTGTGGAGTTCATCTGTTTCATGAGTTTTCAAGGGTTCGTGGAGCACAAAGAAATGGGACCAGTAGGAGTCGTGATGAAACTTGCACAGGGGTGGAAATTTGCACAGTTGTGTAAGAGCACAGACATTTGAATCAGGCAAAACCCCGGGCTTGCTGAGCTGAGAGACTTTGGGCAAATATAATCTGTGTGCCTCCTTTTCCTCATCTGCGAAATGAGACCCATCTCTCTGGCTTGTTGTGAAGATGACATGGGCTATTGCAATAAAGCACTTAGCAAATTTCCTGATCTTGAATGTTTAATTAATAGACACTTTGATCTTTGTTATATTTGGGGACTTTAGCATCAATATCTAAGTGCAAGCACTCTGTATAAAATTGGATGCGGCACCCTGAGAAGAAAACCTTAGAAAACAATTAGGAAGTGTGGGGCTGGGTTTAATGTAGGCGGTCCTGAAGTTGGGACATTTCCTTTCAGTGCTCCAGGCCCTGCTGGGAGGTGCGTACCTCCCAGGAAATTACAGAGGAGCCTTTGGAAAACGTGGAAACAGAAAATGGCCTAATCCCCTGGCCAAGCGTTCGTCTAGTTAGACTTCCCGAAGCCCCCTTTGCCTCCGCGTGGCCTGATTTTCTACACAACCACTTGGGTACCAGTTCCAGGGTCTGGAGTCAGGCACCTGTCCCAGCCCCGCCACTCGCCAGCTGTGTGGCCTTGGGCAAGTCACTTAACCTCTCTGACCCCAGCATTCTCGAAAGGAGGAGTGGGATGATGATCCGGTGAGGTCGCACAGGTGGGGTGGCCGCCAGCGAGCACTCGTCAATGGATTACCTTGTCTTCCTCCTTCTCCGTTTCAGTCTGCCGACATCGACAACCATCACGCGCTCATCGAGTATAATGAGACAGAAGGCAGCTTCGTGCTCCAGGATTTCAATTCCCGCCACGGCACCTTCGTGAACGAGTGCCACATTCAGAACGTGGCTGTGAAGCTGCTACCTGGAGACGTCCTCAGGTTCGGATCCGCAGGGCTGACCTACGAACTGGTCATTGAAAACCCACCCACGGTGAGTCCCGGCCGCTGCAGGGTAGGGGGTGCTGGGCCCAGTCGCCTTCTGGGCCACCTGGTGCTCAGCTACAGGGGAAGGGTGGCGGCGGGGCCCCACCCCGTCATTTCACGCTGGGCGCACGGTGGCAGGACGCGGCTCCTGGGTTCAGACCCTTCAGGGTGGGTCTTGGGGGAGCTCAGGTCTGCCGAGGGTCTTAGCTCCCTCTTCTGGGCATTTTTGGGATTACATCCAAGAGTTGCATGGTGGCCATCACAGAACTAGTATTTTCCTGAAAACGTATGATTTCATGAGGGAAGACAGAAAACAGGAATGTGCTTTAGGAAACTCAGAGACGGATGCTTCCTTTTGAGCAGATCAGCACTCTGCCATTTCCTGGCTTTGTGACCTTGGCCAAGGTTCTTGGCATCTCTGGTCTCGGCCTGCTCATCGGGCCTCGCGCCTGGCATTATGAGAAAACAACTGTAAGACTTGAAACTCAGCACCCCAAGAAGGTGCTTAACATGTGGCAGTTGTTACTATGCCCCAGGTGATAAATGTTCCTGGGAATATGGCTCAAATTGCCCCAATTCGAGCGAAATATAACACAAAGCTTGTCCATAAAAGCCTAATTGCAAAGAACCTAAGATCCACCAGGGAAGCAGCACAGGGGAGTGGTTAGAGACGCAGGGTCGTGTCTGAATCTCACCTCTAACCATCTTGAGCCAGCTGCGTGACCCCTCTAAACTTCTGTTTCCTCGTCTGTGAATGGAGGGGTGGCAGTAACAGCGGTGACCTCATAGGCTTATCTTCAGGCCTGGATGAGCTGATGGTAACTACAAACCACTGAGCACACTGCCTAGTTCGCGATGAGGTCACTGTCAGACCTGCCGTGTGTGTTCCAGAGAGACGGGTGCTTATCTCACACCAGGACAGCTGCACCTACGGAGACCTCAGCAGCCTAAAGTCCTTTCTGGGTTGAGGCTGGTATAAAGAAACAAAATTTAGGAAGCTAGCAGAATTCTGGGGTTTGTAGCCCATGGACATCCCTCAGGCTGCACGGACAGTGATGCCACATCATCCATGCTGGGCTCTGAAAAATCTGGGGACATTTTTTCTGCTGCTGCTTCTCAAGCTGCCTTGCCCTCCTTGATTCAACGTTAAAGCGTTTTTGTTTGCGGAATGCCCAGGGGTCAGCTGGCAGCAGCAGGGAGGGGCTCTTGACTGAAAAGGGGTTCTTAAGGTGGGTTCTAAGGAACTGCCCCCTCTGCATCAGAACCCCCTGGGGAGCAGGCCAACAGTGTAGATAACATACAGGATGCCCAGTTAAATGTGAATTACAGACAAATCATTTTTTTATGTATGTCCCAAATATTGCATAGACATACTGATGCCAAAAAATTATTTGTTTATCTGAAATTCAAATGTAAACAGACATCCTGTATTTACTCCTCCTCCAATTGTTTCCTTTTATTTTATATTTTTAGCTAAAATTCATACTTTCTGGTATAGTGGGCTGGAGTATCTGCATTCTAACAAGCTCCTGATAATTCTGATGCATCCCTAACACTTGGGAAACCCAGATTTAGAGTCATCTGTGTGTAACAGTTACAGGTTTTTTTTAAGGGACCAAAGAAAATGGAATTTCAAACCCTAAGCCTGAAAATCCAAAAGTTTGTGAAATTTGGGCCAGTGATTCCCAAACATGTTTAATTACAAGAATCTTTCAGGAATGTTCAGTAAACATATAGGTTCCCAGACACCGCACTCCCAGGAAATTCTGATTTGAGACATGGAGTGCAGCGGGGAGGGGGTGGGGTAGCAATATGGAACACTACATTTTCCTTTTTTTTTCCCATACAAAGATATTTATTGCAGTGTTATTTGTAGTGGCACAAAACTGGAAACCTAAACACCCATCAAAGGAGACGTAGTTGAATAAAAGAGTTGGTTCCTATAGGGAATGCTGTGTTGCTTTTAAATAAGACAGCTTTATTGAAGTGTAATTGACATATAATAAATTGCACTTAAAAGTATATAATTTGGTATGTTTTTTTTTTTTAATTTTTTTATTTTTTATTGACTTTGTAATAATATTACATTAAAAATATATATGTGAGGTCCCATTCAACCCCACCCCCCCACCCCCCCTCTCCCCCCCCCCCAACAACACTCGTTCCCATCATCCTGACACATCCATTGGATTTGGTAAGTACATCTTTGGGCACCTCTGCACCTCATATACATTGGTTCACATCATGGCCCATACTCTCCTCTATTCCATCATGTAGGCCCTGTGAGGATTTACAATGTCCGGTGATTACCTCTGAAGCACCATCCAGGGCAGCTCCATGTCCCGAAGACGCCTCCACCTCTCATCTCTTCCTGCCTTTCCCCATACCCTTTGTCCATTATGTCCACTTTTCCCAATCCAATGCCACCTCTTCTATGTGGACACTGGATTGGTTGTGTCCATTGCAAAATTTGGTATGTTTTGACATGTGTTCACCTGTGAAGATGTCAGCACAATCAAGACAGTGAACGTTTTCATCACCCAAACTAGAAGCTAGGGCCACCGCATCGCACCACTGGGGGGTCACAATGCACTGCCCTAAAGCAACTAACACTGTTACGTCATAATGTGGAATCTCTGTTTCTGTTCCGGACACTTGAAATGAAGTTCCAGAGCTAGGGGTGCCAGCCATAGTGCGAGGCTTCATCGGGGTTTTTTGTTTGTGGTTGTTTTTTTTTTCTCTTTAGCGCTTTTTGATCGATCTCCGGGAACGGAGTGTAGAAACAGGGCTGTGTCAACGGTGGAGTTGTTCATAAAGTAGCAGGGTATGGGGAGTCTGTTTTCACCCCAGTGTATACATCATGGGTTTCTGGGTCCTGAAAAGTGGCAAATCTAAATAGAGCTACCCAGACCAAGAAAGGAACCAGGTGCCCCAAAATAGTCACAAACGGTCTGCAGCCTTTTGGCAGCAGTTTTTCTGTCCTAGTCTGTGGCTCCGTGGGCAGTGACTCGAGGTCAGGTCTGGGCTAACCTTGAGAGGGGGGTGGTGCCGCAGTGGTAAACAGTGGCCCACGTTTGGCCTCCCATTAAGCCGCTCTGCCCTGGGTCCCCGGGCAGCCACGTGACCCGGATGCCGTCGCCTGCCTCCTGCAACATCATGGCGCCCTCTAGTGGCCGTACTCTGCGCGCTCAGTGGTCTCAAGGGGTCCTGCAAGGGCTTTGGAGTCCGAGACCCCCGTTCAAATTCCAGCTTAACTTAAGTAACCTTACCGGGCCTCGGTTTCCAGCTTCAGCCAAGCAGGTCCTTACTAATCACCAGCTCCCTTTCTCCACGCAGAATTTTCACAGAGGTCGTTGGGGCCACTTCTGTCATTTTATAAACCACCCTCCCAAGGTTTCTGTGTTGCTCACAGCCAGAACCAGCATTAAAACCAGGTCTCCTGAGTCCCACTCTCGAAGGTTCTTCCAGCAGCAAGGGGACAAGAGAGAGCGCCGGCTGACACGAGAGCCCAACTGAGTCCTTCCCGCAAATCCCAGGCCACCCTGCAACCTCAGGTGCTGAGGGGCATGAAGTATCATGCGGATAAACAGGAAACCCACTGCCAATGGAAGAAAATACAATTTCAGTTATTAGCTTCCCCATTTGCCGCCAGTAACCTTTTGCCAGAGTGTTGCTGCCGTTTCTGGGTAAACTCAATTACTCCCTTTCAGGTTCTTTGTTTTTCTTTTTTTTTTTGGATGATGACGAGAGTGGCTGATGGCTTGTGCTTATTGAGCATTTATTATGTGCCAGGAAGTGTTCTGAGCACTTATCATGTATTATCTCATTCAGTGCTCACAAACTAGGAAGAAACTGTTATTATCCCATTTCTTCAGATAAGGCACCAAAAAAATAAGAGGACTGTTGGGTCACACAGATGGTGAAAGGCAGAGAAGGGCCCCACGCCTGATTCTGTTTAATGCTAAATCATGCTTTTAACTTGAGGTGGGCAAACTATGACCCACAGGCCAAATCCAGGCCATTTCCTATTTTTGTAAATAAAGTTTTATTGGAACACAGCCATGCCCATTCATCTCTAGTATGGCTTATGGCTCTACTGCAATGACCAAGTTGAGTAGTTGCAACAGAGACCATATAGCCTGAAAATTTGAAAATATTTACTCTATGGCCCTTTGCTGAGCACGTTTGCGCACCCCTGCTCTTTGCACTATGCCATACTGCCTTTTTCACTTTTACTCACTTTCTGAAAGAAGAGCTAAAAAACGGAGGTGGGGATAGGCAGAAAGTACTAACTCATATCATCGTACCAAGCCGCGACTGTCTGCCAGGACCTGTGCTGGTTAACAGTTTACCTAGTTAACTGAGGAATAAGGAAAAACAGACTAGCTGAAAAAATTGGCTTTAAATAATCTTTTCATTACATCTTTAAAACAAAGCTTAGGAATATGAGGTTCTAAATACACATATACCTATATATACATTTGCACTATTATTACATTGCTATATATGTGATATACTAGATGTCAATTTATAATTTATATGACAGAGGTATATTATAAATTTTACCTGATTCTTCAAGTGGTAAAATTGACATTTTCTTCTAAAGCTTTGAGATGTTTTCCCTGGTGTAACTTTTGAAGTTGAAATTTGGGCTTTGTATTCTGAAGTCTGCTGTAGCTGGAGGGCTATTTGTTCAAAGTTTCTGTAGTTAATTTTTCACTGCTTATCTTATGATTGGTTCCTTGGTCTTAAATCATTTCTCTGGGGCCACAGCTTTGCTGTTATGATTTTAAAGTTCAATTTGGTATGTTATTACAGCCAAACACTTTCATTCTGAGTGCATAGTGATGCTTGCACTAAAGTCTGAGTGTGTTGTCCAGGACTTTTAATTGTTTGCAAGTGCTGTAAACCCAAGTCAAGCCAGCCTAACTGAAAAAGAATGCAATAGAAAATTCCAGAAGCATGTAACAGCTTTAGGCTCCGCTGGATCCAGGTACTCAGATGATGGTTGGGAATCTGTCTCTTCCATCTCTGTTAGCTTCATGGTTTGCCTGGGGCAGCCCCTTGCCTTACCTGTAGCAAGATGGCCACCAGCTGCCTAAACAGCCTCCCAATTTATAGCTCTAGGGGAAGAACAAGTTTCTTCATTGGCTTAGCTTGGATCATGTGTCTGTCCCTGAACCAATCACTGAGGCCAGGGGTTTGGAATGCTCTGATCGGCCAGGCCTAGGTCCTGTTCTCTCCCCTGGAGCCCAGGTGCTATCTACACTAGAATTACTTGAACTCAGAATTGGCAGGTGAGGGAGGGACGGATGGTATCTCCACCCTCCAAAATTAAGGTGCCACATCCAAAAGATGGAGGACTGGGTCAGGGCAGGTAAAAATTCCCAAGTGTCTGTGACATAAAGCAGCATTCCTGCTGCCTGAATTGAGCCTTCCTAATGGAGGATATGAGGGTTTGGGGGAAGGAAATGCCAAGTAATCCAGAATAATCCACCTCTCTGTTGGAAAAAACCAAGGGTGATCTCCAAGGAAAGAGTGTAGGTTTTTTTTTTCCTTCTCTGATGAAAGGTGTGATGGGAATTGTTTATTAATAAGCTCAGAGAGTTGGGGCCTAACTGTCCATCCCTGGAAAAGGTGCATTTCCACCTTCATAGGTCCTCCTTGAGCAGGATGTGGGCTTTGCCACAACCAGGGTCAAGTCTGTTGGTGAATAAATGACCAAGGAGCGTGAGGCACTTCAGAACCAAGCTCCGGCTGGTAAAGGTTTGTCGTCTCCCAACTTGATCTCATAGAATGTTCCTTTTTCCTGTGCTTTTTTTTTTTTTTTTTAAAGATTTATTTATTTATTTAATTCCCCCCCTCCCCTGGTTGTCTGTTCTTGGTGTTTGTTTGCTGCGTCTTGTTTCTTTGTCCGCTTCTGTTGTCGTCAGCGGCACGGAAGTGTGGGCGGTGCCATTCCTGGGCAGGCTGCTCTTTCTTTTCACGCTGGGCGGCTTTCCTCACGGGCGCACTCCTTGCGCTTGGGGCTCCCCCACGCGGGGGACACCCTTGCGTGGCACGGCACTCCTTGCGTGCATCAGCGCTGCGCATGGCCAGCTCCACACGGGTCAAGGAGGCCCGGGGTTTGAACCGCGGACCTCCCATGTGGTAGACGGACGCCCTAACCACTGGGCCAAAGTCCGTTTCCCTTCCTGTGCTTTTATGACTCCTTTGGGGACCTGCTTGATGGGATGAGAGACTCTGAGGCCAGGTTTTTCTTACATCAAAGGAAATTCTCTGAGGCCAGTGAAGTGGCGGGTGTGGAGGCAGCAAATAACCTCAAGCCCAATATTCTTAGCAAAAACTCACCCTAAAGGACTCCTGAGATTTGCGTTGTCATCAGATGTGTACAGACAAGGCAGACAGCATCAGGGAGAGATCAGAGGGATGAGCTCAGGCTGAAGGCTTGGGGTCCTGGTGAAAGAGAACTCAGACCAGGCCCGGAAATCGAGGGGCCACCCCATGGCTGCGCTGTGTTTATCCTGGCAGATCACGCTCTTCTACCAACCTGTAACCACATCACTGCTTTGCTTTTCTTGGTTGATGATTCTTCATTCATGCAGTCACTCAATCCAGCAAGACTGTACTGAAGTAGGCCAAGTCTAGGGGTAATAAAAGACTATTTCTAGAAATCTGAGTTGTTTTCTAGACTCTTTACCATTTTTATGGGCTGACCAGGAAGCTTATTAGGACTTGCAAGGAAAGCTAGAAGATTTACAAAAATGGGAAAGTAAGAGGGGCCAGAAGGTGGTGAGATCTTAAACAGATCTGGTCAAAATCCAAATGAATGGCTTTTTTGCTCATTCAAAGAGACTTCCTTCTTTAAGTGCCAAAATTTTTAAATAATATATTTTTAAATTTTAAAATAATACATAAAATTTAATATAAATTTTAAAATAACATAACTTGGCTGTTCAGTGTTCTTAAACGTATAACCCTGACTTCTCACATTGCATGTCCTGAGGGTAATTTATCCTATTCTTGGGAACTTAGAGGCAGTACCCCATGAGTTACAGAGACACCCCAGGAGCTGCTTGTCCCTGTACTAGATAGCCCCATCTGCTGACCTTTAGTCTCATATCCACCTTACTCTGTCTTCCACCATCAGCTGCTTCTGGACCCTGTGGGTGGGAAGCTGAGAGTGGGAATTAAGCTCTCCCTCCTGGAAGGGGGAATGTCTACATTAATTAACTTCAGTAAGGGAGATTTGTCTCCCCCCCCCCATTTATTGATTTACTCAATAGTTTATTTTTATCAATATGGGCTCATGTATATTTATTATATACTCTGGGCTATAGGCTGGCACCATGTTGTTTTGTCGCTCAGATGTTCTAGCTTTGGCCGTCGGGAGCCCTTTCCGGCTCTCTGGCACGCTCCCGCCGTTTGGTTTGGGAGCACTTCCTTACTTCCTGCTGTTGCAAGATGCTCCAGGCTCATTTTGTATTTTCTCTGCTCCAGCTCTTGAATCAGTCACAGGCCTTTTTACCTAGTTCTGTTTGCCAGTTTTTCAGTTCAGTTCATTTCAGTCACTACACCCACAGGGTGTGCCAGGCGCTTTGCTGGGTGCTGGGTACAGCCAGTGATACGCTGGTACAGGTTTAATACACAGTTTTCTTAAAAAAATACATATAGCGATAATAAAGTAGTCATTTTATAATATTTACTGATGAAGACTGTGACACATTCTTTACAGATAACAGTAAAAGCTCCATTCTTCTTTATTGTGAATTCCATATGATAATTTTCTCTGGACTCTTCTTTCTGTAGCCAGCTTATGGTTACAACAGATAAACAAGTGGGTTCCCAGCCAAAATACTGGTAGATATTTTTGTTTACATTCACAGGTAAGACACAATGGAAACAACACAGACGTGTGATAGAACTTGACTTGCTCATCAATGACGTGAGCAACTTCTTTGCTAAATCAGATAATAGTTTTCAGATACCAGAAGAATATTTTCTCAACTTTTTGTGCTATTCAAAATGTAACAGCTATTCAAAATGTAACAGCTACAGACACTACAGTTTTAAGTTTAATCTGTGTTATTAGCATTTGCTTCATCACCTATTTAAGTGTAGACAATCAACTAACCAAATAAAAAAATATCAAGCCCTGACTTATATTTAACAGCATTTCCCAATTTCCATGGCCAATTGCAAAGTCCTAAAGTAACATGGCCAGAAGCAGCAGAGCACCCCTGCAGAGGATTTCCACCAGCAGACACAGCAGAGTTAAATCAACTCAAGTGTAGATAATAATGAAATGGTGGCAAGTAATTAGGAAGTGATGAGTTTTAAGTATTTATTCATTTTGTTTCCAATATAATTGGTTTAATTGTAAGTTTATATAATTAAAGATTTTCGAGGCTGTGTTTACCAACTGGCTTGAAAAATTCCTGAACGTTTAATAATTATCCCTCACAAACCAGGACAAACTGGTCCCAGCATTGTAAGCCCTGGGCCCTGCCTCCCGGGAGGCTCTGGTCCCCTGGACTGTTTGCAGGGAGCTGCATTTACCGTAAGCGTAGCCCTTCCATAGGTGAGTTCTCAGGGCTCCTGGAAAATCCAGTTCACAGGTAGCCCATGCCACGCCTTGTGGCTCTTCACACTATTTGCCATTTTCTCTTTCAACTCAGAGCATCTCTTGTTTTTCAGTAACCAGTTGCCCAGGATCCTTTTGCAAGTGTGGAACAGAGGTATAAATCATACGTTCAAATAACCCAGAAGCACTACGAGTGTAGCTTTCAGAATCAAACAGCATCGCCACTTCTGGCTGCACATTAGTTAATCCTGCTGAGCTTCAGTTTCTTAATCCACAAAATGGGGCTTAAGGTGCCCACCCCCGGATGGGCCTGGCGATTAGAGGAGACGGCACATGCGGCGCGCATGGCGCTGTCCCAGGGCCAGGTCTGCTTCCCCACTTAGCTGCACCGCCTGGCCGAATGCAGGCGTCCTGTAGGCACCCTTACCTTACTGTCAACCACCTTGACTTGGCAGAGTGCCCCACGCAGCCTGCACCTTTCCAAGGTTAAAAGCAGACACTGGCACCATAACACAAAGAACAAGTAGATAATTGGGGCTTCTTGGGTAAATCATTGACTGCTTTTTGTTCAAGTGAGTAGAAGAACTTCAGCAGTGGGCATGGGCACTGCTAATCCAGGTGGTTGGTGCCCTGCTCTTTTAGATAATGTGGAAGAAATTAGGACTTAAATATAACATAGGCCACCTTAAAAACAAAAATCTAACTACACAACAGACCATATGGTCAGAGAACAGGGGGACAAAAAAAAAAAAGCATTAGCATGTATTTTTAAACTAACATTAAAAACCAAAAAACAGACAAAAAAAAAAAAACCAATTGACCCCAAGCTCCATTTGCATTCTAATGTGAACCAGGAACTAGAGTCTATGGTGACTCTTTTCCTTGTGTTTGTTTTTACCCTCTGCCTGTTTCCTTGATACCAGCAGCAAATTTCTGAGACAACCTTGACCTTGCTTATACTAGAGTAGACCTGCTAAGGGGAAAACCAACTTTAGCCTTCCAAGTAAAGACATCCAGCCAGCCTGCAAGCCAGCTTAAATTTTTTTTTAAATTCTAAGCCCAGCAGCCAATTGCTGTCTTTGCTGTCTACATCTTCCACCCTCTTCTCTTTTTAGAAACCCTCTTGTTAGGGCTGTGTGCCACAGAGGTCAGCGCCAGCTCCAGCTTGTCTCACCGTGTGGGGTAGTTCAGGCTGCGGCCAGAGCCAGGGTTCAAAGCCAGCTGCCCAGTCTCCACGTTTGGCCCCAGCTCCACTTCCTCCATGCCGGCTACATCCTCAAGCCCCATGAGATGCAAGGGGACGCTGGTAGCAGTTGGTGTCCTCCAAGGATCCCTGGGTCTCTTGGCTCTGATTGGATCCCACACCCCACCGGGGAATCAATCATGATGGCCAGAGAATGTGATTGGCTGATTGCCTAGGCCCACCCACAACAGTGGTCTGAGAGCCATGGAGGGAGATTGAGGAAGGAAGTGGAAGGAATAAGGCATGCGCCGGATGGACAATTAGTGGTGAAGGGTGGTTACCTAAGAGGGTCCCCGGAGCCTCCCAGCGTGACAGTGAATTCCCACACCACTGCCAATATGCTCGAGATTTCCAGCCTGGAGTAAAACACATTAAAATTTAACCTCACCCTCAGCATATTCATTCCATAAATATTTATTAAACCCATGGGAAAAGAGGAAGGATTGAGGCAAGACTGCCCAGCAGAGGGAAGTGGACAAGACGGATGAAGAAGTTAGCATAGGCCACGAGGGCACAGCTCAGCTTCCAACACGAAAGAAAGGAAGAGCACATGCGTGGAGGGAGGAGGTGCTAACGGTGGAGAGAAATTTGAGACTAAACATAAGGGAGCACAGTAGAGTTCCCACACACCGCCAAGGCCCTTTTTTGATAAGAGAGCTAAGGTGGGCCCGTGGCTTCAGGAATGCGGGGCGCGCTGCCCCAGCTGGCTGGAGTGCAGGTGCTTGATTTCTCTGAACAGTGTTCTCCCTGTCTCCAAAAGAGCCATTCCCGGGGAGCCCGCAGGATTCCTGACTTGCTGCGTAAAGGCTTGTAGCTTAAATAGAGACCCAGGATCCTGCATGGAGAGTCTCCTGCTTGAGTAAGCCCAGCTGAAGCTACAGAAAGTTCTGTCTGCCAGCGCTCATTTTTGGAGGGATTCTGTCCTGTTCCTCGTTATGTGTCTTGGAGCTTATATGACCTCCAGCTCCACAGAAGGAGAAATAGGAGCCCTGAGAATAGATGTGCAGAGGCTGACATGTGATCCTAGCGTCTTACTTCAGAGTGTGTTTTTCTACCCTTTGGGGAGACTTGAGAGAAGGCGGATGGTCATCAGACCTTGATCCCAAGCCTGCCTCCACGACTGCCAGCTCGGCCTTGGGAAGCTTCCTTAACCCTGCCAAGCCTCATTTTTTAAAGGAGGTGTCGGGGATTGAACTGGGCGCCTCATACAGGGGAAGCAGGTGCTCAACCACCAAGCTACACCTACTCCCCTCATTTTTAAAATGGAAATAGTCCCGCTCCCCTGAAGATTATGGGGTAAGTTCAGTGCAATAAATGACAGGGCTCATTCATGTCCTCATTTAGTCACTAGACAAGAGGGGGTAGCCAGGAAAAACCACTGCCGAAAGGTCAAACCAAAGCAAAAGCCGTGTGTCAGCACTTCTCAGGTTTGCCTCTCCGTGTCTGGGTGGGTTTTGACATGTCCTCCACTGGAAGGAGCTACAGCCACCTTCCCAGGGGCAGGCGACGGAAGGTTTCCTAACAGATGTCAATATCCACTAAGAATCAGGCAGTGGGTTTTGAGGACCAAGGTTAGGTTAATGACACAGTCAGGGTCCCTGCCATCCCAGAGCTTCCAGCCTAGGGGAACAGGTGGAGGCAAAGCGCCAGAGGAGGCTGCTGCTCAGATGGAGAGAGAGCAGGCTGCGGAGCAATGGAGCTGGGCTCGAACCAGAGAGGTTTGCTCATTCTTTCTTCCAACCAATGTGGGAGGGTCTCCTGTGTGCCCAGGTGTGTTCTCGGTGCTGACGGTATGGTGGTGAGCCAGAGAGACGGGAAGCCCCTACTCTCTCAGAGTTGGCGTTCGACCAGCTCAGAAGCTCACCCCCAAATCTGTGATCTTGGGAAAGCCACCGGGCCTGGCTCAGCCTCACAGAACCTGGAGTGTATTCAACGAGTTAGTGCATGCATGCCTCTTGGCAGGGGGTCTGGAATAAAGGAGGCACTCAATGAATGGGGACGTGCCGGGTGCTGGGTGACCTCTGGCAGGGGCCACCACCCCAAACTCGGTGTGAGTCCAGGATGGCTTCGCAGGGAGGTGACTTAAAAGCTAGGACTTAGGGCACAAGTATGGGGCTGGGACAATGGGGTGGAGACCATCCCAGCTGATGGTGACCCTCTGCCCCTCCTGGCTGCCCCTGCAGGTCTCCTACCCATGGATGAGTGGTCCAGGACCCTGGCCAAAGCCACAGCCACCTCGGGCCACGCAGGAGTCGAGCCAGCCACCCTCACCGCCCTTCCACCCGGATATCCGGCAAGCGCCAGTCCAGAGGAGCTGGTCCCAGGGCTTCTCCAGGCCCGCCATGGTCCAGCCGGCCGCCCACAAGCGGCCCGTGAGCGCCAGTGGGAAGATGTTCTCGTTTATGATGGATAACGCCCACCCACCTTCTGTCTTCAAGCAAGGTACTCATGGGCGCTTCCATTTGTGGCTTATGGGAGGGATTTACAGCCATGAAGGTGGTTCTTGTTCTTTGCTTATTTTCTCTGAATCTAAAAGAAGTCTCAATTGTGCGAAAATTGGGGATGAACAGAAAGCAAGAAAAAGGTTAAAAATCAGGTGTAATCCTAACCACCCAGATAGCCTCTGTTGACTTTTTGGTGCATTTCTCTCCAGACTTTGTGGTATGCCCACATACACACATTATCAGTACTCCCGTGGGGGGTATGTGTATGTATATGTGTGACACATATGAATGTGTAGTAGGATCTAAGTTTACTCCCTTTGACTCAGATGTGAAGAAATATCTGTACCTGATATCCTCTAGCCTGCAGTAGCCCTAGGGTTTTTAAAATATTTTCTTGGCACTTGAGGAAACCAAGGCCTATCAAGGAAAATGACTTCCCTGGAGGAATATATTCAATCTAACCTCATCTACTTCTTTTTTTTTTTTCTGTCAAATTTAAGGCTTGTTATCCCAGTGGCTGCCTCATCACTTGGGGCACACACGGCCTCCAGGATTTCTTTCCCTCCCCCTCTTACCCCTTCACCCCTTGAAGGCCCCTGGCCCTTTGGGGAGGATTCCCATCTGCCCTGTCCTCTTGACCTCGCCCCCTCAGTGGCAGTCTCCAGGTAGTCTTGGTCCCTGGGCAGGGTTTCTCCATGGCCTCAGGCCTCGAGGTCCAATCCTCTGTCCTCTCTGTCCCACCCCAGCCCCCCGTGGCCCCCACGTCTCTTGGGGCCTTCATACTCTCCTGGCCCCACTCGGCACCATTCATGCAGTCACCTTCCTCAGCCATGAGAATAATAAAAATTATTGTGAAACACGCAAACGAAGGAGTAAATGAAAAGCATCTCTATAGTGTGTCATCCTCATCATCGTTGTCATCATCACAACATCATCAAAGGAATCCCCAGGTACCTCCCACCTAAATTAAGAAATCACTCACCATTTTTCTTTGATATTTTATTATGAAAATTTCAAACTTCAACAATGGAAAAAGAATTTTACGACAAACACCTGAACACTCACTCCCTAGATTCTACCTTTAGTATTTTGCTATACTTGCTTTATTACCTATCCATCTATCCTTTTATCCGTTCATTAATCCATCTTATTTTTTATGCATTTCAAAGTAATTTGAAGGCAACTATTCATTTTACATGTATATGTATACCATTGTCTAGAGTTCAGTATTTATTGACAGCCTTTTTTTAAATTTTAAAAAATGTCTTAATAATATTTTTTTAATTTTTTAAAAGATATTTAGATTACATAAATGTTACACCAAAAATATAGGTATTCCCATATGCCTCACTCCCCACTCCTCCCATACCCTCCCATATAAACAACATCCCTCATTAGTGTGGCACATTATTGCAATTGATAAATACATCTGGGGCACTACTGCTGAGTGTGGACCATAGTTCACATTGTGGTTTACACTCTCTCCCATGCAATCCTACATGTTATGGGAAGATATAAAATGGCCTATACCTGTCATTACAATGTCATTCAGGATGATTCCCAAGTCCCTAAAAAGCCCCCGTATTACACCTGGTTTTCCCTCTCCCTGCCCCAGAGCCTCCAGTGGCCGTTGCCTCCACATCAATGTTGTAATTTCTTCCATTGCTAGAACCACAATAAGTCTATAGTAGAATATCAGTAAGTCCACTCTAGTCCATAGTTTATTCCCAAGTCCTGAGGATTCTGGGGATGTGATGCCCACTCCACCTCTAATTGAGAGGGTCATTTGCTCCCATAGAGCTGATGGGTGGAACTCTCTTGCTTGCAGTTGTAGGCTCTCTCATTTCCTTGGTATGGTGGTTGTCGACCCTTACCTCCTTGTTAGTTGTCCTCGGTGAGTCCAATGAACTGGAGAGTTGGTGTTGCAACTCCTCTGAGGCTCCGGGACCAGCTGGCACATGGACAGCCCAAAGATTCCAGTCTCTTGGGCATACACCTACAAACTCCAGCACCAACTACAGGTTCAATAGAAGGGACAGATGAGCCATGTGTAGGGAAGCCATAATTGAGTCCAACTCTGTCACTCTCAGGAGTACAAACTCCACAGTCTTTCTTGTTTGAAGTAAAATTAACATAAAATGATTGTTATTAATTGTTGCATAACAAAGGACTCCAAAACCTAACAGCCTAAAGCAACGACGAGCACATATGATCTTGCACGGTTTCTGTTGGTCAGGAATTCAGAAGTGGCTCAACAGGGTGACTGGCTCAGGGGCTCTCCTGAGGTTGCAGTCAGGCCACTGGCAGTCACCTGAAGGCTTGACAGGGGCTGCGGGAGCCAATTCCAAGATGACACACTCACATGGCCATTGGCCAGAGGCCTTGGCTCTTCCTCATGTGCCATGTCCTCATGACATGGTAGCCGCTTCCTCCAGAGTGAGGGGTCCCAGAGCACAAGGCAGAAGCCACAGTGTCTTCTATGACCTAGCCAGCATTTCCACAAGAGCCTGTTGGTTACACGGAGCAGCCCTACCCAGTGTGGGAGAGAACTGCACAAGGATGGGAATACGAGAGAAGCATCACTGGGGCCATCTTGGAGGCTGGCCCAATGAAATGCACACATCTCAAGAGGACACTCCCTTGAGTTTTGACTGCTTTGTCTCAAGGTAGAGAACAAAGTTCCCTCGTGTCCCTTTCCAGTCAGTTCCCAACTCTGTCCCCCAGGGTCAGTTACTCTTCCGGATTTTTTTCCACCAGGAATTAGATATTCCTGTTCTAGAATCTCAAATAAATGGAATCTTAAATGTTTTTTTTGTGTAATACTTCTTTCACTCAGAATAATATTTTTGAGATTTGTCTATTTTGTTGTTTGATAAATGTATTCCTTTTTATTGTTGCATAGTATTCCATTGTATGTACATATCACAGTTTATTTATCCTTCTTCTTCTCCTTCTTCTTTTTTTGTACTCAGTCATTTTACATTTTTCCCCTGAATACTGTGCTTCTCCAGTGAAACACTGAACTTGGGGCTTCTCAAACGGCTTGCTCTTCCCTGGGAAGTGAAGAAATTCTTTGGCTTAGAGGCCCTCGAATTTACCTGGGCATTTTCACTGCAGCCTCCCACCTGGCATGCCACTTGGGTTGGAGCGGGGAGACAAGACACCGTGGTGCCTGATTCCAAACGTCCTCCCTCACGGCCCTGATTCTCTGCACTGCCCCGACCCGCAGCCCTGAGGAGGGGGTTTCACCCTCCCATGTGTGGCACATTCCCTTTGTCAGAGTCTGGGCTTTGGGGTAATCTCTGTGTTCCAGTCCTCCAGGCTGACCCCTGATAGAAAACACTTAGTTCTGAGAGTTCTGCGAAAATCCTTTCCTCTCTTAAAAAAGCTGGGCCCTTCAAATAAAAATTCCCTGTGTTTAAACCGTTACCTTGCGTAGATTTTGGAAACCCAAAGCCAAAGACTTAATTACTCTAGGTCAGGATTCCCCAGTCTCATCACTACTGACATTCCGGCCAGATAATCCTTGGTTGTGGGGCCGTCCAATGCATTGTGGGATGTTTAGCCACATCCGTGGGCTCCCCCACTAGATGCCAGTAGCAGTCCCCCAGTTGTCTCCAGGCATTAATCAAATGTCTCGAGTGCAAATTCACCCGGTTGAGAACCACGGCTTTTTTTGGTATCTAGTTATAGAAGTTGGCAGGAATGGAGGTATTAGGTAAAGAGGAAGGGGAACAATGAAAAAATATTCTAATCCTGTGCCCTCTGATATGGTAGCCAGCAGCCACGTGTGGCTACTGCGCACTTGAAATGTGACTAGTTTGACTGTGAGATTGAATTTTACATTTTATTTAATTTTAATTAATTTAAATTCAAAGTTCAAGTTGATTCTCGATTCAGTTATTGGAAAACTTCTAAGTATACTTGAACCATCCTGGGTATGTGAATCTACTCTTTCAACATAAGTTTTGTGAAATCTAGATTCAGATCAAGTATTTCCAATGAACATTATTTATCTTCCAAATTGAGATGTGCTCAAAGTGTAAAATAAACCCTGGAATCCAAAGACTTGGCACAAAAGGAAAAAGAATGAAAAATATCTCTTTAGCAATTTTTAAATTTGATAACATGCCAAAATGATAATTGTTAATAAATGGGCTAAATAAAATACATTTCTAGAATTAACTTCACCTTTTCTTTTTACTTTTTGAAAGTGGCTACTGGGCAATTTAAAATCACATCAAGTAGCTGACATTATATTTCTACCTGACAGCGCTGCACGGGTCAGTTAGGGTGCAGGAGGCTGAGGAGGGTGGAAGACGTGACTTCACTCACCTTGGCGTGATTGCGGGGAAGGGGAGGGGTGACAGGCAGCTGTGTCCAGCACGATTCCCCAGGAAGCCCCTCATTCAGTTGCCCCTTTTTCCATTCAGCACTTTCCCCTTCCCACCACCCAGCCAGTCCACTCTGCAGGGACAGCTGCCTTCCAGAAGGTGAGCAGAAGAAGTGAGAAAGGAAGAACCAGAGTATTTGAGAGAGAGGCAGGGGCCACCTCACTTGCCCAGGCCCGGGGCTGCTTCCGCCATGGAGCAGAAGGTGCACTTGCAGTGCATGTTCTTAGGTTCGTGCAAGCACCACTGCTCCCGGAACTGCACGCTTCTGATGGCGCCCAGCACACAGCAGGGCCTCTTCCCTGAGTTCTGCCTTGCAGCAAGCTGCAGGGTCTCCCACGGCAGCTGGAAACCTGGAGTGGGGGCGTGCAGGCATAGGTGGATGCTTTCTTTTCTCCACTCTCCCGAGGGAGACTGGTTCCTCCCAGTTTGACTGGCATTTTCCCAGCTTTAGCACTGAAGGTCCCGTCGTGCATCCGAGAGTAACACCTCCCCTCCCCTCCCCACCCGCACCCTCGTCCTGGACCAGCGGAAGGGTTGGTCATTTTGACTTTCATCCAGGTGGCCGCTAAAATGCAGTCAAGTGGACACTTGGACTTAAACAAGGACAGCGAGACAGACCACAGCAGGGCATTTCTGAGCAGCATTTTTCTCATATCCTTTTTTGAGGAGTTTTGTTGGATGGGTTTGTTTTATTCCCTAAATTTAATTCATTATTTTAGTTTCCTGGCTGCCCAAGCAAATAAACAGTGGGCATTTATTGGCTTACAGTTTTGAGGGTAGGAGAAATCCAAAGTCAAGGCAGCATCAAGGCGATGCTTTCTCCTGGAGGTCGGCTGCCGGCGGTCCCCACTCCCGGGCTTCGCTGCCGCAGGGCGTGCACCTGGGGCCTCTCCTGGCTCCTCCCTTCTCTTCCGGCTCCGTGGACCCGTGGACGTCAGCTCTGGCTGCTCCTGCCTGTGGCTTTCGCTCTCTCCGTGGCCTTCCCTATAAAGCTTCAGGAAGAGGACTAAGACCCGTCCTGGTTCGACTGGGCCAGACGGTAACGGAAGTAACCTCACCCACAGGTCCCATTTACAGGGGTTCACAGGAGTGGATTAAGCTTAAGAAATGCTTTTCTGGGGCTACAGAGCTCCAAGCCACCACACCGTTAACAAGCAGGGTCAGGACTTTCCTGGGACCCCCACCTGTTTCAGTGTCTGGAGAGCGAGGGTGGGTGGGAGCCCTCCAGCCAGCACCCCCGGGCACCAGGGCCTCCCTCGAGTCCACTAGTGGTTCTGCGGGGAGGGGGCTTGGCTCTCAAAGACATAAATAAAAAATGCAGAACCAAAATGAATAAATGATTAAGTAAATGTCCACAATGATGATGGTGCGGACTTCATTCATTGTTAATGCCAATATTCATTAATGTTTCATTGCATTTGAAAACAGTTGGTTCGATTTCTCATATCGCAAGGCGACAAAGAATGCGCAATGCTTGCCCAGTCGGAAATTTAAACTGCACTGCTGGGAGTCAAGAAATCTCTAAACAGAATTATAGAAATCCTTTCAAAATTTCTACACCAAAAAAAAATATATGTATTCAGTGTTGATGTGAGTGAATCATAATATGTTTAATGTGATATATGGTGGGGCCTCCAAAGACAACATGTCTTAGAAACTGCCCTTTTAATATTGGGGATAAATAAGAAACAAGGTCAGAAAAACTTCAATGTCCATCAAGTGGATCCTAGTTAAATAACTTTCAGTGCATTTGTATGATAGACTGCGATATTGCTATTTTAAAAAAGAATGTGGTAGAACTAATACACTGGCATGGGAAGATGTCTTTGAAATATTGCCCACGGAAAAAAGCAAGTTGGAGAAAAATCTCTATAATATAAATCCGTTTTTGTTTTTTAAGATATAATTACATTAAAAATAGTTAACATTTAGTGCTAAACGTTAGGGGTTGGCAAACATTTTCTGTGAAGAGCCAGAGAGTAAATATTTTAGGCTCTGTGGGCCTAATGGTCTCTGCTGTAACCACTCAGTGCTGCCGTTGTAGCTTGAAAGCAGTCGCAGACACCAAGTAAACAACTGTGGCTGTGTTCCAGTAAGACTTTATTTACAGAAATAGGCAGTGGAACGGATTTGGTCCAAGGACATCGTTTCCCAGTCACTGCTCTAAATCATTATTTCATTTAATCCTCCTAATAGCCCCTTAGAGCAGAGACTATCAGTGTCCTTGTGTTACATAGATGAAAACCAAGGCTAAGAGGGATGAAATGACCTGCCCAAGGTGGTCAGCTAGTATGTAGCAGAGAAAAAAGGTCTAGAGAGAGACATATCAAACTGAATAGCAGCACAGTTTGCACTGGGGAAGGGGAAGGACGTGGCCTTTTCTCTTCTTCAGTACTTCTGTCTTGCTTCCATTGGTTTTCGATGAACACATAGAGCGCTTTGTAATTTTAAAATTGTAGAAGATGTAAAGCGGAGGGGGAGATGAGCATGACCGTTCATCGGAAAGCATTCTTTAAGACCTTAGGGAACTCAGCTCAGTTTCGTGCTCTCTTTTGATCTTGTGCCTTAGTGTGGACCAGCAGCGTGGAACTGCCCGGACAAGCGGTGGCCGAGGGGCTTCCTGGGGCAGGGCCTCCCAGGGAGATTTATTTGGACCAGGACCTGGCCCAGCAGGAGAAGGTGAGCGGGACCACAGAGGGACTTGCCCGCTGCCTCCCGCAGCTCTCTGGGGCCTGGAAGCACTCCTTTTTTCCTACTCCAAGCAACCACCTCTTACTCCAAGGAGATTCAACCAGTGGTTTGGTAACTGCTCGTTTTATCCCCAATAATAACAACAGCCATACCCCCTGTTAATTGAGCACCTACTGTATCCTGTGCACTTTACATTCAGTAGCTTGTTTAATCTTCACAGCCTTCTATATAGAGTATATCACCTGCACTTTACAGATGAGGAAACTGAAGCTCAGAGAGGTTAAGCTACTTACCCAAGGCTGCACAATATGAAGGGCAGAGCCAGTTTTAGGTAGCTTCTGTGCTGCTACTTCTGACTACCATACAGTAAGCACTCAGGCAATCACGAGGGATGGAACAGTAGTGGGGAAAACATGTTTTCTTAGCAGGAGGAAGTGAGAGCTGAGGGCAGAGAGGACTGAGCAAAGGAGAGAGAGACTTGATAAAGAACCAGAGAGGTTTAGACAGTGAGGCAGGAACAGGAGCCACAACAGTGAAGGATCCAGGTTGATTTCTTCCCACCTCGCCCCAGCCTGGAAATTCCCCTAAAAGAAGCAGTTGAACAGAATCTTGCTTTCCTTAAGGGTCAGGATCTGGGCTGGCAGCAATTCTGAGTCTGTGAGGAGCAGAACCACCTGGGGTTCTCGTTAGACATGGGAATGGCATGCCTGGGAATCTTCAGCCTCAGGTGGCAGGTGGTTCTGATGCAGGTGTCCTGGGAGCGGACTTTGAGAAAGGCTGCTCTAAGGTGATAAACCAGGCTTGGGTGCTGTATCTGTTATCATTTGCTGTGGAACAAGTTGCCCTCAAAACTTAGTGGCTTAAACTCATTTCCACCACGTTTTATTGGTCAAAGAAAGTCACAGGGCTAGCCCAGATTTAAGGAATGAGGGGAGATAGACTCCACTGCTTGATGGCAGAAGCTGCAAAGTATTTGTAGCCATTTTTAAGTCCCCCGCAGTTGCTAAACTGGAAATGCAATGCAACCATGTTGAACTTTTTAAAAAAAATTAAGAGCCACTTATCCCCTGATTGTCCAGGACACCTTTAAGTGTAAGTGACTCCTTAAGCAATTAAGCAAATTGGCTTAAGCCAAAAAAAAGCATTTATTGGCTTGTGTCATTGGAAAAAATTAAAGCCTTTAGCTTCAGGCAAACTGGATCCAGGAACTTAAATGATGTCATCAGAACACTCCCTGCCACCAATCTCTTCAGGAAGCTTGCCTCACAGTTTGGCTTTCTCCAGCAGCTGGCTTCGTGTGTTGGCAATATTCCAGATAGTAGTGGTGGTTATACCACATTGTAAGTGTATAAATGCCACCGAATTTTATGTGAATTTTGCCTCCACAAAAAGAAAAAAGAAAAACAAAGGCAATTGATCAGAAAGTTCTGTAGCCACATATGAGAATACATCTGGGGAATTTTATTTTCTGCCTTTCTGATGTTTTATTGATCACTGCTGGTAAGAGTTTTGGGGATTTTTTTTTTCCTTTTTGGAAAACCTAACAAATTCTTTGGCTACAGAGCTTTGTTTTTTGGAGAGAGGGAAGACCAAGTTAACTATACCTTTGGGTAACAGTCTGCCCACAACTTTTTTTCCCCAGCCTGAAGTTTACCCAAGCCCACACAAATAAATCACCATCCCCCTCTCGTTAAATTTCCAGGCTCAGTCACCTGGACTAAATTGTTAGGTGAATTACTAAAAGGAGCAGGGAGTCCCAGAAGAGGGGAAAGGGAAAAGAAATATTTCAAAATTTATACAATGCTTTTAAATTTTTTAAAATTAAAAGTAGCCCTCACTATAGTCAGAATGTGGTTGAATAGAACCCTCTTCCTTCCGTCGTTTTCCTCATTACCTTTCATAGATCTCTAGGGTGCTGTACTGAGACCAGTAAGTTAATTCCAAAAAAAACCCCATTACTGATAAACTTTCTGGTGGCAAAATTTACCAGCTGGGATGGTTGTTCTCGATAGGAAATATGATTTGAGGGGAAAAGAAAGTTACAGTACCCATGAGGTGAAAACACCCAGTACAGCAGCCTCAGTACCCGTATTCAATTTCAGCCAAACTCTTGTCTCTGTGAGGTTTTCCAAGGAACAGAGATAGCCTGGAAAGTCTGCCTTTTCCCTCCCTGCCTGCCCTTACCTTCCCCAAGGAATTACACCACGTTTTCCCACCATTTCTAGAAGGGCTCGGTGCATCTGGGCCCCACCCGATAAACCTCCCGTCTGATCTCCACCCAGGATGAAATAATTCTGCTGCTGGGAAAAGAAGTCAGCCGTCTCTCGAATTTTGAAATTGAATCCCAATTCAAAGACGCTGTGATAGCAGACCTGCAGAGCGAAGTGGCAGAGATGACTCAGAAGCTGTCGGCGGCCACCGCCCCCTGGCAGAACGAGAGGCTGATCTCGCAGCAGCTCCAGGTTCTGGATGAGGACATCGACACCAAGAAGCGGGAGATCCAGAGCCTGAAGGGCCAGGTACGACTCCCAGCGAGGACCGCGGGGCCCCTCGGGCATTGATTATGCACCTGACCACGGGCAAGCATGAACTTGTTTAAACCCACAACCACGTGAGACAAGGAGACGAGGCAGGCGCCGAGACACCCAGGAACTTGCTTGCACAGCAAGCTAGAGGTGGCGGCGGAATTTGCATTCAGGTCTCCTTGCTGCAAACTCCTTGCTCTCTTTCCCACTTGTTTTTTTTTTTATTTTTAAAATTTTTTCATTCCCACTTTATATTCCTCCCAACTGTGGCTTTGATAATGACCTATAACACCCACCCAGCCCTGTCGGGAAAGAGCCGTGGGCAGTTAGCTGCGAAGGGAGAAGGAATTCCCAGTGTGGGAAACTGAGCCTTTTATCTGAAGCTCACTTAGGTGGAATTTCATCAAACAAAAATGCTCCGCCTGGGATTTCTAGATTTACCTGTCATGCTCTTTTCTCTTGAAACTAGATTCCTTATTTTTTAAAGGGCTACTTTAAAATCAGCCATTGTTGGAGTATATAAATCATGTCTCAACAAAACTGATTTAAAATTTGGCCATTGATCAGTTTTGGCCTCGATGCTTACTGCCGCCTGAAGCCGTGGTCACACGTGGCCTCTGCTCTCTGGCCCCTGTTTGCTGCCATTTCCTTCTGTAGCCGAATCAAGGTGCTCGGTTTCAAGTCCTAGAAGGGGTTCCCAGGAAAGGACACAGGTTGTGCAATGTGAACGCAGGAGGGTCTCCCTGGAGGCTGAAAGCACCATGTGGGGGAGGACTGGGTCCACTTACCTCTCAGAACTCTAACCAGAGCATGTCTGTCTATCCGCTCATTCATTTGCTCACTCATTCCTTCCTTCCTTCATTCAATCATTCAAATAAGCAAGTATTTTTTGAGCACCTACGCTGTACCATATCCTGTTCCGGGCCCTGGGAATTCAGCAATGAACAAAAAAGATGAGCCTGGCCCTTCCCAAGTTACAGTAAGGGAGACTGAAAATAAAGCATTAAATAAATATGCTCTAATCTTTAGATGAAAAAGGTCCTTTTGGATCTGTTTTTGGAGAAACAGCCAAAGTACTGGGTGCTGTGAGATCTAGTATTGCCGTCAGCTGCCGTGACATGTAGCTAACCTATTAGTGAGCATAATTTTCTTGATCTGAACCTAATTTCAAAACAGAATGGAGAACTACCCCTTCAGTTACTCCCCCATGCTGAGCCTGACTAGCAAGGTGCTGCACCTTATCCTGGTATGTGGAGCAGCTCTTCGCCTGGCTCAGCAGGTCACAATCTGGGTATTGCTTAAAGGTGGCTGGCGATATCTGGGAAAACTGGTCTTTACAAAGAAATCCTTTATGAAGAATTGCTCTGCTTCACCTTACTGTCCGCTTTCCCATGATCTTTACTTATAATGGAAAGACAATCACTTATAACAAGGAGTCTCTGAACCAGAGGCAGTAGTTGGTTTGAACCCAAATCAGGTTTCATCGGTTCACATTTTAGTTTCTTAAATATTCTATTGCCAGCAGAACGTTCCGCCAGAAGTAGGAGGCAGGGTGATTTATGGTTCTGATTACTTCATATGTTCTCCCCGGTCCCCTGGAAGTATGTGCAGAATGACTTGCTCTCAAAGATATTTGATCTACTACAAAAGCACTAAAAAATTCTTACCTCCATGCACTCTGTGCAGCTTTGCTAATTAGCAGCCAAATTATTATCTTAAAGCAATCACTGCTCCTAGCACTATAACTTACTTACGATCCAGTACCCACTTTATCACACAGTATACCAGGCTTTAAACAGCTTGGGAATTGGGCCAGTTATAGACAATAAGGATATTTATTTTGTTGGTGAAAGTAATGATGAGATTTGAAGACTGGAGTTTTCCTACAATCTGAAACCCAAAACTCCACTGAAATATTTTGTATCTGTCAGACAGTGCTGGAATCCCAGGGGCAATATATTTTCCCATCACTCCTGGCAGTTTGTCACTTTGTCTGCCTTTGGAATCATGCAAACAAAAGCATTAGTCTAGGAACAGTTAGAAACACTTTTTTTTAATTACCCCAAGTACCTTTTATGGGGAAGTTACATTTCCCCCTCGAGAACAGTAAGAGATGAAAGAAATATTTTCGCAAAGTTTCCAAAGCACAAGCATGCAAAATGTATAGCCTTGGGGAGAACAGCACCCAGAGCAGCCCATGCCACCCCCTGTTCCCCTTCCCCAATATCTCCTGATGCCCCGAGGGAGAGTAAGCGTAACTGCCCCAAATGCTGACGGTGCATGAAAGCAGCCTATAAATTGTGAAATCTTGGTGGTTCTGTTCACTGTACCAGAGTAATAATCAAGACCTTCAGGGACGGAGACCAAAATCAAGGACCAGGAGCGCCACCTTGTGGCGAGGTGCCCCGTGCCAGTCCCCACGCTGAGCGCGGCGCCGGCGTGGGTTTTTAGACCCTGCCTTCCGCATGCTGTGCGGACGAGCAGCGGTCCTCGTGTCTCCTCTTAAGAACAGTCCCCCTGGTTTACGGGGGCCGAGAGCAGGCTTGCAAACACCCCCAAAGACGTTCCCAGCGTACCTTTCCCGAGACAGAAAAAAGACGCTGATGCACAAACCCGCCGTGGACAGTTAGAGGGGTAATGACCACAGGTGGGGTCTCAGCACATTTTCGCGTCCCAATCTATGACAATCCTTTGAACAGTCCTGTGGGGGGGGGGTCGTCAGCCCATTCACAGAGGGGAAGAACGAGACCCAATTTCTGTCCTCCCTACATTCCTGCAGACGGAAGCAGCAGAGGCAGAGTGCAGCGGCAGAGCACAGAGGCAGAGCGCAGCAGTGCCTCTGGGTCCAAGCCGTGCCACCCTTTGCAGCCTCTTGACTGTGCACTTGGGTCCTAGAACCCTGTGGTGAGGTGGAAACAACCGGAACGCCACCACTAAGGACGCCATCTGCGCCGCAGCCCCACCTCTGACCAGCTGCGTCCTTGGCAGGTGCCCTCAGCTCCCGAGCCTCGACTTGCTCACACGTAACACGGGAAGAGCAACGTTTGCCTTCGGGGCTGCTGTGAGGCTAGTGAAGAGGTGGCATCTGTGAGCGTGCTACGCAAGTTCTACGGATATAAGTGATCATTACTGTCACTCATTTTCTCACCTGTTCCCCTCTCTTACCCTTTGCTTTGTATCCAGTCAGGGCTGGGCCAGTAGCTGGAGTCTTAATGTTGAAAGTCTAGAAGTCAGAGGAACCCCTGTTAAAGAGTCAGGTGTCCCCAGCAGTAGCTGGGCCTGTGCCCCTTGTGCGTGCAAAAGTAAGGCTCGTGTTTTGAGTACGTGTGAAACGGTGGGCCCTGAAAGGACAGGGCCTCCCTCTTCCCCTGCAGGGCCGGGCCGCCCCCTAACCGTGTGTCGCCTCCTCCCACAGATGAATGCTCTGCAGAAAGGCTACAACCAGGCACTGTGCCAGACCCTGTCTGAGCGCAACTCCGAAATCACATCCCTGAAGAACGAGGGCGAGAACTTGAGGAGGGACAATGCTGTCACGTCAGGTGAGCCCTTTCTGCAGCCGGGAGGGGGTGGAGGGGCCGGCCTCACACTTCAGCATCGCCCTGGGCCCCGGCAGACATCACCAATCAACCACCGCACTTTTTCTGCAGCTCTTTAGGCAGAGTTCCTGCCTGATGCAGGGCCTGGCTCAGAGTCTTTCGAGTCTGGGTTCATTCATTCAGTACATTTATTGAGCACCTACTATGTGCCAGGCACTGTTCTTGGTGCAGTGGAAAGAGCCCTGGGCAAAACAGTCAAGATCCCTGTGCTCATGAGGCTTAATTTGGACGAGGGTGACAGACAAGGACAAATAAACAGAAATAAACAAGCTGATTTCAAGGAGTGGCGCTGTGAAGAAAAGGAAATGGGGCAGTGTGGTGGCCAAGTGCCTGGGCGGCAAAGGGAAGGGAGAATAGCCCAGTGGGCGGGCCAGGAAGCAGATGGGCAGGGTGGCTCTAGGAAGGAGCAAGGCCCGGGCAGAGGGACGGGAACTCCAGGTGTGGGAGGCACAAGTGCAAAGGCCCTGAGGCTGGGCCAAGCTCGTTGAGTTGGAGGAGCTGAAAGGCAGGTGTGGCTAGAGAGCAGCCAACAGCGTGTGTGGAGCCAGGTGGGCTCAGCAGGAGGCGGGCTAGATCCTGGGGGAGTCTGAGTTTTAGTCTGAGTGTGAGGGGAAGCCTTTGAGTTTTTTAAGCAGAAAAGGGCCTTGCCTGGGGGAGCCGGTGTAGCTCAGTGGTTGAGTACCAGCTTCCCACATATGGAGTCCAAGGCTCAATCCCCAGTCCTGGTACCTCCAAAAGGGCGGGAGAGTGGGGTGCATTGCCTGGACTCCTGAAGAGGCTGGGAGCATTAGCAGAGAAAGAGGGAAGGGAGAGAAGCAGGTGATGCGGGGAGATAAAGCGTCTGGGATGAGACCTACTGCTACGGGGCAGGAAATGCATCCAGCGGTGTCTATGTGGATCCATGTGCCCCAGGCCAGCCTGACCGCCAGCTTTTCCTCGCCTCACTCTGCTGTTTGCCCCCCCCCCCCGCCCCGCCCAGGGGACTCACACACACACACACACACACACACACACACACACACCCGCCCCGCTAATGTGCTTCCCTGCCTGGGGGCACCCTGAGCCTTGCTGAGCACCTCCTGTGGGCCAGCGCTGCTCTAGGCAGCAGGGATGCCTGCCTTCCTGCCTGCCATCTGCCTGCCGGATCCCAGCCAGGTGTCCTGCCCGTCTTAGCCATCACTTCTCTAATCAGGCAGTCAGGCAGACCTGGTTTGGGTACCACTTGGGCAGGGCCAGACCCTTGGAGGGCGCTCCCGGGACCAGCACAGCTTGGCACGATGCACAGAGTCCCAGGCCCCTCCCAGAACTCCTGCATCAGAATCTGCCCTCGGACAAGATGCCCAGGTGGCTCACGGGCACGTTCGTGTCTGGGACGAGCCGGGCAGGGCCATGCTGTGCTGACAAACAAGCCCCAGGTCTCGGGGGCTCACTTCCTGCCATTTTGTGCGCACCAGGGGTCAGTAGGGGCTTTGCTTATTGTGGTCGCCCAGAGACTCGCTGGCCGAGGCCATCACAGCACCTGCCTCTGTGACCCGAGCGCAGATGGAGGGATGGGGACCGAAGTTACTCTCCTCCCTGAAGCAACGAAAAAAGCTGAACACAATGTGCAATAATGGCTTTCATATACTGCACACTGAGCAGTGCACGGCAGTGGTCCCAGAGAGAGGGGATCCAAATAAGGGGAGCCCTAGAGTCCCCCCAGCTTACTGCTGGAGGGAGTTTCCAGACCACAGCCCGGGGAGGTGGGTGTGGGGGTGCAGGGAGGACCAGGTGGAGCCCAGGTGCCCCCCAAGTTGAGGAGGTGGAGCTGAGAACGTGGCGAGGCCAAGGCAGCCGGAGCTGCTGCGCAGAGCCTCAGAGAGGAGAGGGCGCAGAGAGAGCGCCCTGGAGAGCTGCAGAGGGCCCCCCAGCCCTTCAGCTGAGTTCCGAGCAGCACGCAGATGTGAGGAAAGTAGCCGCGGCCCGGAAACTTCAGCCAGAAGGAGCAGAGGGAGCACGTGCTGTATTAGTCAGCCAAAGGGGTGCTGGTGCAAAATACCAGAAACTGGCTGGTTTTTATAAAGGGTAGTTATTTGGGGTAGAAGTTTACAGATACCAGGCTATGAGCATAAGTTACTTCCCTCACCAAAGTCTATTTGGAGCAAGATGGCTGCCAACGTCTGTGAGGGTTCAGGCTTCCTGGGTTCCTCCCTTCCAGGGTCTTGATTCTCTCTGGGTTCAGGGTTCCTCTCTTTTTGGGTCCCCAGCTTCAATATCAAACTCGAACATCAAAACTCCAACATCAAGAACCTCAACTCTGTCCTTTGCCATGCCTCCATCCATGAGTCCCCACCCACCAAAGGGTGGGGACTCAATGCCCTGCTGGCACAAAAGGTTTACATGATTTTTTTTAAGGTTTATTTTTTATTTATTTCTCTCCCCTTCCCCCCCCCACTTGTCTGCTCTCTGAGTCCATTCACTGTGTGTTCTTCTATGACCGCTTCTAGCTTCTATCCTTATCAGCGTCACCAGGAATCTGTGTTTCTTTTTGTTGTGTCATCTTGTTGTGTCAGCTGTCCGTGTGTATGGCGCCATTCTTGGGCAGGCTGTACTTTCTTTCACGCTGGGTGGCTCTCCTTATGGGGCGCACTCCTTGCACGTGGGGCTCCCCTACACGGGGGACACCCCTGCGTGGCAGGGCACTCCTTGTGCGCATCAGCACTGCGCATGGGCCAGCTCCACACGGGTCAAGGAGGCCCGGGGTTTGAACCGCGGACCTCCCAGGTGGTAGACAGACGCCCTAACCACTGGGCCAAGTCTGCTTCCTACATAATTACTTAATCAAGTAAACCTGTGAATCCATTATAATCTAATATGCCCAGAGGAAAAGATCAGTTTACAAACATAACCCAACATTTCTTTTTGGAATTCATCAATGATATCAAACTGCTACCCAGGCGAAGAGTAGTGCCCATTCCCAGCAGCCCAAATGGAAGAACTATCTAATACATGGGGCATCCCCCAGAGAAGTCAGAGAGCTGCTGCCTCACAGGTGAGGCCAAATGAGCTCTGACTAAAGGCTGCACTGGTCCCATCTCGCAAAGTGTGAAGAGAAGTTGTAGGTTTACAGAGAAGTCTTGCATGAAATACAGAGTTCCCATATACCACCCTATTATTAACACCTAGCATTGGGGTATTCCACAAACCTTCTTGTTTGACACCTTCCAGTAAAAGTGGACCCCATGTTCTTCCAAGAAAAGAACCATATGTGGTAACCCTCTTCCACTGCACTTGCCCCCTCCTCCCCACTTTTCCTCAGTATGGAAATATGACAGTGTATTAGTTAGCTATTGCCACAGAACAAATGAGCCCCAAAGTTAGTGGTTTAAAGCAGCAACAGACATTTGTGATCTCATCCAGTTCCTGAATGAGGTTCAGGGATTTGGGAGTGACTTGCTCGGTGGTTCTGGCACAGGGGCTCTCGGGAGGTTGTAGTCCACACACAGCTGGGGCTGCAGTCACTGGAAGCCTTGAGGGGAGCTGGAGCATCCGCTTGTAGGACAGCCCATGCCATGGCTGTGGACTGGGGGCCTCGGTTCCTCGTCACGGGGCTGCTCCTCAGGGCTGCTTGAGTGTCCTCCTGACTTGGCAGTTGGCCGCCTCCAGCTTGAGTGATCCAAGACAGAGCAAAGAAGAAGCCACAAAGGCTTTTATAACCCAGCCTTAAAAGCACATTCCATCATTTCCACAATATCTTATTGCTCTTTACATCAGCCCGTTCAGTGTGGAAGGGGCTACAAAGTGCCTGGATACCAGGAGGCAGCGATCACTGGGGCCGTGTTGAAAGCAGACTACCAGAAATAATAGATACCATGAAATAAGCACCATAGCATTTCATTTAGCCCTTACGATCGCCCTTCGGGGAGCTATAATGGGAGGTAAGAACTTGCCCAGGAGCACCCCGCTGTGAGTGGTAGAAATGGGTTGCACACTCAGATGTGTGAGTCATCCTCACCGCTTCCAACATGGCCCCATCTGCCACCACCCATGTCTTGGCTTGTGGAGAACTCTTTCCTGGTCCTTCTCTCCATTGGGCCTTTGTTCCCCAAAACCATGCCACTGCTTGTCCTCTTAGCTCTGCCGGACCTGTGTCCACCAAGGCCCCCCAAAGGCCTTTCCTGTCCCTGCCAATAGGCACTGACTTTTCCTTCATGTCACAGAGACTTTAAACCAGTGGCATCCGGTGACTGTTGGTCTCATTCCCATTCCAGCTACTGGGATCCTTGGGGCAACCTTCTCAGCACCACACAGAGCACTGGGTATTACCAGGCTCAGAAGAGGCTCATCTTGGGGTGACCAGGCTCAGAAGAGGCTCATCTCGGGGTGACCAGGCTCAGAGGGGCTCATCTCAGGGTGATCAGGCTCTGAGGGGCTCATCTTGGGGTGACCAGGTTAGGAGGGGCTCATCTCATGGTGACTGGGCTCAGGGGTGCTCATCTAGGGGTGACTAAGCTCATCTCGGTGACCTGGCTCAGAGGGGCTCGTCTCGGGGTGACCGGGCTCTGAAGGATTCATCTCAGGGTGACTGGGTTAAGAGGGGCTCATCTAGGGGTGACCAGGCTCTGAAGGCTTCATCTCGGGGTGACTGGGTTAAGAGGGTCTCATCTCAGGGTGGCCAGTCTCAGAGGGTCTCATCTAGGGGTGACCGGGCTAAGAGGGGCTCATCTCAGGGTGACCAGGCTCAGGGGGGCTCATCTAGTGGTAAAAGGGCTCTGAAGGATTCATCTTGGGGTGACTGGGTTAAGAGGGGCTCATCTCGGGGTGACCGGGCTCTGAAGGATTCATCTCGGGGTGACTGGGTTAAGAGGGGCTCATCTCAGGGTGACCAGGCTCTGAAGGGGCTCACCTCGGGGTGACCAGTCTCAGAGGGTCTCATCTAGGGGTGACTGGGCTAAGAGGGACTCATCTCAGGGTGACCTGGCTCAGGGGGCTCATCTAGGGGTGACCAGGCTCTGAAGGCTTCATCTCGGGGTGACTGGGTTAAGAGGGTCTCATCTCAGGGTGGCCAGTCTCAGAGGGTCTCATCTAGGGGTGACCGGGCTAAGAGGGGCTCATCTCAGGGTGACCAGGCTCAGGGGGGCTCATCTAGTGGTGAAAGGGCTCTGAAGGATTCATCTTGGGGTGACTGGGTTAAGAGGGGCTCATCTCGGGGTGACCAGGCTCTGAAGGATTCATCTCGGGGTGACTGGGTTAAGAGGGGCTCATCTCGGGGTGACCGGGCTCTGAAGGATTCATCTCGGGGTGACTGGGTTAAGAGGGGCTCATCTCGGGGTGACTGGGCTCTGAAGGATTCATCTCGGGGTGACTGGGTTAAGAGGGGCTCATCTCAGGGTGACCGGGCTCTGAAGGGGCTCACCTCGGGGTGACCAGTCTCAGAGGGTCTCATCTAGGGGTAACTGGGCTAAGAGGGGCTCATCTTGGGGTGCCCAGGCTCAGGGGGTCTCATCTAGGGGTGACCGGGCTAAGAGGGGTTCATCTCGGGGTGACCAGGCTCAGGGGCCTCATCCACAAGCTGGCAGATGTGGTGGCGATGGCGGGAACCCTGTTTCCTCTTTGACCTCTGTGAGTCTTTTTTTTACAGGGATGGTATCATCTTTGCAAAAAGACATATTAGAAAGGAATGAGCAAGTTCACAACCTAAAACAGGAGGTGAATCAACTAAAAAGTCAGAACAAAGAAAAAGATCACCAGCTCGAAGCCCTTAATGCCAGAGTGAGTGTCGGCACCTTCCCTCATCCGCTTCAGATAAAGTGGGGTCACAGCATACACCCCTTTACCGTGGGCCCAGAGGTGACATTTTACTCCTTCCTCTCACATCACTGTGAGACGAGACCAGTGGCCAAGGGCATAAGGAGCAGAATGCGGGGTGGAGCCAAAGCATCAAAGTCCAGCCTGGAAGGACAGAAAGAGGGTGGCCAGGTTCTCCTCTGTGCTTTGCAAAGAATAGCTTGTATGTGGCCCAGAATAAGCAAGATATAAGTTCAAAGTCAGCAAACATTTTCAAACAGCTACTGTAAATCAGGTTGCTTAATCCCAGCAACAAACACATCTTTAGCATGTATTCACATGGGAGGCTTAAAATTTAAATGGAATAAAATCCCACTGTGGGCAAATAGAGCCACCACCATTTCTCAGTTGCCACTGAAGTGTCCATCGTTACCCTGAAAGCCGAACGCTTGACTACCCAGATGCAGAATACACACCTTCACTTCTTTTCCTTAGGCTTTTGTGTGTATAATAAGATCCTCTTTTGAAAATGAACTTTAGAGGCCAGTTAGGAACATTTTAAATGTGATTTTGACCATTTGCAATTGTTGTCTCTGATGCTCACTTTAGAATCTTGATCCTGTAAGATTTGTATGCTTTGCTCTTTCAATGAGTCAGAATAAAGCCCAATAGTTTCATTTTAAGTGGTAACTGAAAGATTCACGGTGGTTACCTGATCAATTAGTTATGTCTGCATGGGTACTGGGCAGGGGGTAGCTCGGTTCATGTCATCATTCACAGATCTTGAGTTTCCAAGGAAAAGTCAGAAGAAGTAACACCTGATGCTTGTCTCAATAGCCAGTTGGGAGCACCAGCTTTGGGGTCATACAGACTAGGGTCCAATCCCAGAGCTTTGTTTTATTATAACTTATTTGGCCTCAATTTCCTCATCTGTTAAATGGGGATAATGAACTCACTTTTTGAGAAATAGGAGACTGATTTTAATTGGGCTCTTCTACCTCTGCCCTGTCCTTCTCCCTCCCCTAGCCCTCTGCATTCATTCCTCCTGAACAGATTAATTTCCTAGGCACGTGTGTGTGTGTGTCTATGTGTGTGTGTTACAGAGGGGGTGGGTTGTAGAGTTGATCCGAGGTAGAGGAAATATGGAAAAGTACCACCTGTTTGTCTCTTCTGCCTCCTTCAGTGCAGATGCATTTGGGGTTATTTTTGCCACCGTTTCCCCTTCCCGTTGATTCTGGGTAGACCCCCTTCTTCTCTAGCTTGTGCCTGCCATTAGCACAACGACTCATCCCCAAGGGATGTCATCTAGGAACATTTCCAATGCTTATCTTTTTAATAAACTACATATGATGTATGTGTTCCTTTTAAGAAAAATAACTAGATAATATGGAAAAGCAAAATTAAAGAGAGAAGCAAAGACATCCTGAGAAGTCACTGTCAACATCTTAGTATCTTTTCTTCCAGTCTGGTTTCTAGATATTACCTAGAAAGAAGGCAATGTCTATGCATAACCAATGAATCGATACTGTACACAGTTTTCAGAACTTTTGAATACTGCTTTTCCATGTTAGTCAGTAAACACTTGTGCCATCGGTTTAAAAGCTACATCATTTTCTCCAGTGTGCACACAAGGTTCCCAACCCATGCCTTGTTGCTGGCTGCTTGGCTTGTTCCCAGTTTTTCCCCATTGTTGCTAACCCGCTGTGGTGAGCATCCTGCAGCCTCCGGATTGGCCTCTTTCCCCAGCATTGTCTTCAGGATGCACTCCCGAAGTGGGCTTTCAGGGTCAAAACGAGTGCACCTCTGTATGTGCTTCACTCCTGTTGCCAGATTGCCCTCAGAAAGGCAGCTCCGTTTGCCCAGGGCAGCTACGCCTGTGGGAAGCAACTTTTATAAATACTAAGAACCTTCCAAGTTCACCCGGTGTCTCCCCATCTCCTCACGTGTTCGGCTGAGGAAGAATCCAGGTGTTCTGTCCTCAGGACTCAGGACGGGGATGAACTGGGAACAACTGCCCGGCCCGGTGTGCGCCTCTCAGCACTTGGGGTTGATTGGCTTCCACAGGACGTGTCCTCAGGGCAGACGCGGAACGCGGAGTCCCAGACAAGCCACATGGCCAACGTTGGCCCCTTTCTCTCTTGTGCTTTGTCCAACAGTACTCAGCCTTGAAAGAAGAGTTAAAGAAGGAAGACGCTCAAAAGGAGCTCAGAGATGCCCAAGAGAAAGAGTTAAAACTCTGCAGAACTGTGAGTTGTACCTCTTCATCCACGGGTGTCCCCCAAAGAGCTCGACCTGGGCCTTTGCGTCTTCTAACGGGATCCTTGGCCCGTTAGAAAGAATAGACTGCTGGGTTTTGTGTTGGGTTGGTTTTTGGTTTTGTTTCTTTTTAACGGAGCCTCGTTATTCTTGGATTTTCTGCCCCTGGCCTCGAGGAGGAGTTGGGTGAAAAGGCCACAGAAAACAAGCTCTCCTGGGATTCTCTGGGCATCTCAGCTCTCCCTCCCTCACGGGGTTTCCTCTGGGGCTGGACTAGGGTTACGGGGGAGAGGGGAGCTGGGGAGGTGGGGGGCAGCTGACCGCCACATGCTGCTAGAACTTCATTCTGGTCCCCTGCCCCTGGACCTGTGAGTCCCTAACTTTTATGCCCCACTGTCACAAGGTTTGCCACAGCCACCTGCGCCATCATTGATATACCATTCTTATTTAAGTCAATTCACATATTTTTATTTGAATGAATCTATTGTACCCCAGTTCTTTAAAACAGAACAAAAACGAAAAGGTAGCATTTGCTTTATATAGATTCCTTATACAGAGATGTTATAGATTCCGTATATATAATATATATTCTTATATGTATATATTCATTCATAAAAATAAATACAATAAAAATACAACCGTTAAAATTAAAACCTTAATTCCCTGTGCCATCCAAATCACCTTGACGATCACCAGATGCGCATTTTCCATTCAGTGGGAAGCACAAGCTGGAGGGGAGACGGGCTTTTCTCAAAATCGGGAACATTCCTATTCCCTGCCTCAAATGGGAAAAAAAGAAAAGTTCCTCATTCTGTTCTTCCAAACTGTGTGCCCTGGTGTCTTCTAAACAGTTTGCCCATATTTAGATTGATCTAAAAAATATACCCCAAGGGTAAGAATTCTAGCGAGTTGATGGATATCTTGTACTGTTTCATCCAAGATCCCTGCTGATTTCCAAGGAAACCTCATTATTTTCCCTTACCCAGCACTTTCAATATGTCATTTAAAAAACAAAACAAAACCTTCATTGCCTTAAATATGTGTCATTTTTCCCAAGGGAGGGAAGTAAACAAGCTAATCCCAGGTGTCTGCCTTACCGGCTCACCTGTCAGCCCAGAAGGGGCTTCTGCTTCTCCTCAAAGCGGTTGACGTCCCACTTTTGAAATTCTTTCAGCAAATCCAAGACATGGAGCAAGAAATCAAGAAGCTCGGGGTGGAGCTGAGGAAGAGCTGCACTGAACAGGGCATGATCTCCAAGACCCTAAGAGAGAAGAGCAAGGTACAGCGCGGACGGCGCTGCCCGCCCTGGGCCAGCGCCTCTCGCCATCGTCTCCTTTAGTCCCATGTGGTGACTCCTGTTATCAGCCCACCTCACAGCCGAGGAAACTGAGGCTCCAGAGGCAGAGGAAGTCACCCATGTTCACACAGATAAAGCCCTTATGGCTGAACTTGAACCCAGGTCTGTCCACCTCCAAAGCCCATGGGTAACGGCTGCTCTAGAAGGCCTTAAAGAACTATCGCTTGCTTTTTTTATTTTTAATTTTTTAATGCGACCTCCCTACCTCCAGATACCAATGGGTTTGGTTGCTTAATTATTTTTTTGCTTCGTTCCCACCATGGGAAAGCACTTCTCTTCTAGGTGCATATCCTAGACTAGCACTGTCCATCGCAGTAGCCACTAGCCACAGGTGGTGGTTTAGATTTAAATTAATTAAAAAGCAAATAAAATTTAAAATTCAGTTCCTCGGTCATACTAGCCACATTTCAAGTATTCAGTAGCCATGCATGCATGGCTAGTGGCTATGGCATTGGGAAGTATAGACATAGAAGACTTCCACCACTGCAGAAAGTTCCATTGCTCTAAACCAGTGGGGAGTGGCCTCTTTCAACAGTATGGCCAATCAAGGAGGTATAAAATGTTTTATGGGTCACATATTTTGGAAAATTAAACTGAAAATATCTTTAAGGGTCCTGAGGGTCAGGGGCAGAATCTGTAATAGTCTTCCAACTTGGATCATCTACTTTATTGATGAGAAGACTGTTGCTATTGAGAAAACGGAAACTATTTTAAGAGCAAACCTAAATGACAGAGGAATTCTATCTTAGGGAAATTACTCATAATGATCTGAGAAATAAAGGCAAATGATCCAATAAGTTCTCCAATTTGTAATTAAGATGATAGGCAGAATAATTACCAGAAGCTAAAACTGACCCTTTAAGCCTCACAAGCTAAAATGTGTAATCGACAAGAAACTGTCTGATGAGTCACATTTTATTGACAGTGTTGAAGACAGCAAAAGTTGACCAGGCATAGCAGACTCGGCATAAATAAGTAACACAAAATAAAACTGACAGCTAAGCCACACTGAGTAAAATTTGTTATTGGTTAAAACTCTAGAGAAGCATCAAATATTCTCGAAAAAAATTAAATACATAAAATAAAATCTGGGATAAAATGGACTTGGTAGAAACAAGGGCCACAAAACAAACACACAAAGACAGAGCTATGACTGGTAAAATTTCATATGGACCAGAAAAAGTTATAGACGAATCAAATCTTAACTGTAAAATTTTCCCAGAAAATAACTGACCCCTAAAATAAAAAATTTCGTAGAAGAAAAATGAAAATGGAAATACTTGGAAATCTGTTAAACCACTGCTTTCACAAACTTCATTCTGGAAAATACTTCTCAGGGAAAAGGAATTTATCTTGATATATTTTTAATTAAGATAGTTGTCATAAACATGGAATCAAACTGCTCTCTGTAAATTTTCCTCTAAGCAGGGCTTTAGCTGCATTCCACATGTTTTAGTATATAGTATTTTCAGTATAATTCAGATCAAAATATTTACCAAATCCCATTGCAATTTCTTCTTTAACCCATGGGTTATTTAGAAGCTATTTCCTCATTTCTAAATATATGGAAATTTTCTGGTTCCCTTTTCATTATTGATTTCTAGCTTAATTGCACTGTGGTTGAAGAACTTAGTGTGCATGACTTCAACCTCTGACATTCGTCGAGACCCTGTATGTGCTCAATTTTGGTACATGTTCCATGTGAGCCCTTGAAAAGAATGAGCATTCTGCAGTCACTGGGTTTAGTGTTCTATGTATGTTCATTTGATCAAGTTTGCCAACGATGTTAAAAACTTAAATGCTCTTAATCATCTTTTGTCTTTGTGTTCTATCAGTCATTGGGAGAGGTGTGGTTTTTTTAAAATCCCATCATGAATGTGGACTTATCTATTTCCTCTTTTCATGCTGTCAATTTTTTCTTTTTTATGTATATAAAATATATATGCTGTATTACTAAGCGTATTAGTCAGCCAAAAGGGTGCTGATGAAAAATACCAGAAATCTGTTGGCTTTTATAAAGGGTATTTATTTGGGGTAGAAGCTTACCATTACCAGGCCACAAAGTATAAGTTACTTCCCTCACCAAAGTCTGTTGCCACATGTTGGAGCAAGATGGCTGCCAACGTCTGTGAGGGTTCAGACTTCCTGGGTTCCTCTCTTTCCAGGGGTTTCTCTTCGGGCTCAGCTGCTCTGCTTTCTCCACAAGGCCAGCTGTAGACTATCAGGCGAACAGCTCCCCTCTCTTCCTGAGGCCTCTGTGTTTAATGGAGACTTTTCTCCTTCCTCACGTATCTGCTTCTCTATGTGTTTACTTCCTGGTCTCCAGGATCAAAACTCCAAACTCCCTTCTCTGTGGTGCAGTTTCTTTGTGAGTCCCCACCCACCAAGGGGGCAGGGGCTCAAGGTCCTTCTGACATGGCCCAATCAAAGCCTCAATCATTAATTAAGTAAAAGTGAAACCTCTAAATCCAATATAATCTAATATGCCCAGAGGAACAAATCAGTTTACAAGCATAATCCACTAGTGTTTTACCTTAAAGTCTACTTTATTATTACTACAGCTTCATCAGCTACACTAGCTTTCTTTTGGTTAGCTTTCATAGCATATCTTTTTCATACTTTTTCTGTCAATCTTTGTTTTAGTTTAGATATATCCCTTGTAAACAAATTTAGTTTTTACCAAATCCAGTTTGATCATCTTTGTCTTTTAGTCCATTTCTATATAATGCACTTGCTGATATACTGGGGTAAGGTTTAATTTACCTTTTTGCTCAGTGCCAGTTGTGCCATCTATGCTATGTTCCTTTTCTCTCCTCTTGACTTCTTTTTAGTTGATGGTTTTCTATTAGTCCACTTTCCCCCTCTACTAGCTTGGAAATTTTTCATTCTTTTGCTGCTCATTTTTTTTAAGATTTATTTTCTTTATCCCCTCCCCCCTCTCCCCCCATCATTGTGGTTGCTCTCTGCTCTCTGTGTCTGTTTGCTGTGTGCTGTCTGTGTCTGCTCATCTTCTCTTTAGGAGGCACCAGGAACAAAACCCAGGGCCTCCCATATGGAAGAGAAGGACTCAATCAGCTGAGCCACCTCAGCAGCCTGGTTTATTGTGTCTCTCATTGTCTTTCCTCTTTGTGTCTCTTTTTGTTGCATCATCTTATTGCAATAGCTCGCCACACCTGCCCGTTGCGCCAGCGCACCTTCTCCAGGAGGCACTGGGAATTGAACCCCAGACCTCCCATGTGGTAGGCGGAAGCCCAATTGCTTGAGCCACATCCACTTCCCTTTGCTGCTCTTTTAATAATAGTAAGACAACAACATACATCTTAGACTTACCAAAATCCAATATTAATTGGTAATTATGTCCTCTTGGACAATGCAATGACCTTCGAACACTTTAGTTTCATTGGCCCTCTCCAAGACTCTATGCCATTGTTTTCATTTTCTAAACTTCTTTCTATATTTAAAACCCTGAAAGATACTGTTGGTATTTTTACACAGTCAGTATTCATTTATATTTATCCACGTATTACCTTTCTGTTGCTCATCTTTTCTACATCTCCAGTCACCCATCTGGGATCATTTTTCCTCAACCTGAAGATTTCCCTTTGCGGCTTTCCTTCAGGGTGGCTGTGCTGATGACAAATTCCCTCAGATGTATTTGTGTGTGTATGAGTCTGAAAATGCCCATATTTAACCTTCATTCTTTTTTTTAGGAGGTACCAGGAGAACCCAGGACCTCAAACATGGGAAGCAGGCGCTCAACCACTGAGCTACATCTGCTCCCCAATGAGAGCTGGTTTTTTCATTTGTTTGTTTGTTTTTAGGTGGCTCTGGGGATCAAACCTGGGACCTCAGACATGGCAAGCAGGCACTCAACCTCTTGAGCTACCTCCACTCCCTGACCTTCGTTCTTTTTTTTTAATTATCTTTTTTTTTTTAAGATACATAGATCACACAAAATGTTACATTAAAAAATATAAGAGGTTCCCATATACCTCACTTCCCATACCCCCCACTCCTCCCATATCGACAACTTCTTTCATTAGCATGGTACATTCATTGCATTTGGTGAGTACATTTTGGAGCATAGATTATAGTTTACGTTGTAGTTTACAATCTCTCCCAGTCCATTCAGTGGGTTATGGCAAGACATATATAATGTCCTGCATCTCTCCCTGCAATATCATTGAGGAAAACTCCAACAATGCCCCAATATCATACCTATTTTTCCCTCTCCCTACCTTCAGCAGTTCCCTTGGCCTCTGTCTCCAGATCAATGATGTAATTTCTTCCATTGCTAGAGTCACAATGATTCTATAGTAGAATATCAGTAAGTTCACTCTAATCCATATTTTATTCCTCCATCCTGAGGACCCTGAGATTGTGATGTCCACTCCACCTCTAAATCGAGACGGGGCTTAGATCTCATATGGCTGATGGGTGGGATTCTCCTGCTTACAATAGATTCTGTCAGTTCCCTGGTGTGGTGGTTGACTGGTGTGGTGGTTGACCATCCTTACCTCCCTGTTAGCTGACCTTGGTAAGGCCAACGAACCGGAGAGTAGGAATTGCAACTCTACTGAGGCTCAGGGCCTAGCCGGCACATGGACAGTCCAGAGATTCACCAACCTCAGTGCCAACCACAGTAAAAGTGACAGAAGAGGCATGTGTGGAGCGGTCACATCTGAGTCCAACTCCATCACACTCAGGAGCACAATGACCTTCATTCTTGAAACATGTTTGACTGAGTATTGAATTCCACATTGGCAATTATTTTGTCAGTACATTTTAGATAGCATTAAGTACATTATGCCATCATCTTTTGGCTTCCATGGTTTCTGTTGAGAAGTTAGCTATAATCTCACTGTTGCACATCTATGTTATCTTTATTCCCTATCTCCTTTAAGATTTTCTTTTCTTTTGGCTTTCAGGAGTTTTATTATGCTTTCTCTAGGTATCGTTCATTCTTATGCATCCTGCTTGGGGTTCATATGGGTTTCTTGAGTCTTTAGTTGGTATTTTCATTAATTTTGGGCTTATACTACTCAAGCGATGGGGCTTTTGATTGGGGACCAATATGATTAAATTTGTGATTAATAATGGTGAAAATGATAGCCACAATTTCCTGTGTTAATGGGCATCATGACAAACATTTCAACTCTTTTTTATCTTCACAGCGAGTCTGTGAACTAGAAATTATCATTCCTATTTTACAGATGAGGGAATCAAGACTCAGAATAAAGTAATGCGCCCAAAGCCACACAGTCAGGGGATGGGGAAGCCAAAGCTGGAAGCCAGGTTCATCTGACTCTGATGGGAATGGCAATACCTAGCCACGTGTGGCTATTTAAATTGAAATTAATTTAGATAAAATTAAAAATTCAGCTCCTCAGCCACACAAGCCACATGGCAAGTGCTCAATAGCCAGATGTGGTCGGTGGCTACCATGCAGGACATTGCAGATAGAGGAAAGTTCCATCACAGCAGAGTGTTTATCAGCCAGTGCCGCTCTGTTGCTTGATGACTCGGAGGCGAGGAGGCCCATCATCACAGGTTCTCAGTGCCTGGTCTAGGCTCCTGAACAGGGTGGGGCTCAGCAGCTGTCTGGTAGTGGATGCAGTGACAAGGGCTTGTTCTCTGGCAGCCGTGCTGGGAGTAAGTGGAGAAACAGTGGCTGAGCGAGAGGGAACCGGGCAGCAGCTGAATGTGACTGAGAGTTTGGCCTGGGGGACGGGGAGGCCATTCATATGGGGACATAGAGAAGGACTCTGGGTTTGAAGCCTTTACCTGTGGATTTTGGACTCTTTGAGATTTTGCTTTTGAAGCATATGAGGGAAAAAATGTGCCCAGGTAAAAGTCGGAGCATGTTTAGACAGAAAAGGATTGTACGGTGAGGAAACTCAGGCCCAGAGAAGTTGTGTGACTTTTCCCAGGTAGCATAGCTAGGTAGAGGCTCTTTCCATTGTTCCACACTGCCCAGAGGAAAGCTGTACAGGACTTTTTTGGGGTTTAATGACATCTGTGTGACCCCTTCTCACCCCCCAATGAACAGTTTGTAAAGTGAGTTTGCATAAACTCCTTTCATTTAGGAGACCTTGGCTCATTTCTTGATAGTGGCAGAGCCCTAGGTTCAATAGGTCCTGCTCATTAAACATTTAAGGGTCAAAAATGAATTAAAAAAAAAATGAATTGAGCAAACCTTTTGCTGACCCACCGCACACAAGCAACAGCCGCAGTGACCCATAATGGCCAGCAGGGAGTAGCATTGAACACTCCAAATTCCTCTTAAGTTGGCTGTTGCCCAAGCAAGGGGGAATAAAGAGGCAAGTTTTCCCATTTTAAACCCCTCCCTTTGCAGGCTGTAATTCTTTAACAGCCATTGCTTACCCAAGTCTCCCAGAACTGTTTCCAGTGGTGAGTGTGCAAATAATGGTCATGACAAATAGTAACGATAAACCCGATAATGACATTTGCCAAGTACCCGGTACAGCCAGTCACGGAGTTGCTTATGTTATTGGAACGATGCTGCGAGGTAGTTATTCTCCACCCATAGTTCACAGATTACAGCAATACCTACCACACATATAGAGCCCTTGCCCAGTGTTGGAACTCTTCTAACCCTTTCTAATCCCTCAAAACTCGCAAAGTGAGTACGGCTGTCATCATCCCTTCTTGACAGATGAAGACACTGAGGCACGGAGCAGTGAGGAAACTTTCCCTAAGTCACACGGCTTGTAAGGGATGGAACTGGGCTTGCTGCCTGGAGAAGGACAAACTGCAGAGCACAAGGTGCAAAGTGTGGTCCTTTCCCCCAGGGGACAGTCCTCATGAGCCAGCCTCCCCCTCGCTCACATCTGTGACCCAGCCACACGGGCTGCAGCTGTGCCTGCCCCTCTTGGGGCACCCCCACAGCCATTAAACCTCCAGGAGGTTTCCCCCAGAGTGCTTTATGATTACATTAGCAGCAAGCGCATCCTTTCATCATCATTTCAGGTTGAAGAGAAACTTCAGGAGGATTCCAGAAGGAAATTACTTCAGCTGCAAGAAATGGGGAACAGAGAGAACCTCATTAAAATCAATTTGGAAAGGGCAGTAGGTCAGGTAGGCGTGCCCCAGAGGCCTTGAGTTGACCCTCATTCCCCACCAACCTTCCCACCAGAGCGGCTGGTGGGGGATAGTGAGGCAGGCAGCCCGAGGTAGGACAGATGTGGTTCCACCCTCCCCCTCACCTCCTAGGCAGAGGTCTGGGTGGCTTCTGCACCCAAGTGGATGTGTCTAAGAGGGTTAGTCCTGCTGGGAAGCTCCCCACTAACAGTTTGCCATTCCTAAGACCCTGCCCGGGCAGCCCACCCTGGCTCGACGCCTCTCCAACCGACCAGCCTTGCAGTTCCCTCTTGGGAAGGATTGGAGCCCCTCGACCCCACTGGTGCTTCCGGCCTTGCCTCCCTAACATCTTTCGTCCCAACACTTACCGCTGCCTTTCTTCCCAGGCGCAGTCAGTGTCCATAAGGAAATGCCACTTCCACTAACACGCAACTCCAGAATGCCCAAAGTTCATGCTAGATGGCCAAGTCCTGGGCTCCATGGTGGGCAGGCTCTGGCCCGGCTGGCCTGCAGCTGTCTCCTCTAACGGCCCAGAGGTCCTTCCTGTTAAATGTACACAGCCGTGGGGCCAGCCCTGCCGGCGAGGCTTCACCCAGGCCGAAGGAGGGCAAGCGGGAGCCCGAGATGGCTGCACACGGTCCTGCAGAATCAGCCCCCAAGGGCGTTCACCTTGGATCTCCTCCTCCAGGGCTTTCCCCTGGCAACCCCGTCTGGGGACCCATGGAACCTTTGCGTGTGTGTGTGCTTTTTGTTTCCCCTGGGAGAGAGAGCTGCTATGTCACTCACTGGGTTCTCAGAACCATCTGTGAACCCCCCAAAAAAGTTAACCGCAATCCTTTAAGAATCCCTTCATGTCACCAGCCCATCTCCTGCAGCACTTCCACGTGTCCAAGCCTCCACCAGGACACCAGTGTGACCTGAGCTTTATCCCTGCACCCTGAAATTCAGAGGCACAAGCAAGATAGTGATGTTGACTGCCATACAGATTTTGCCAGTGGACCCAAAAACCCAGGCCATGGAGTGTCATTTTGGTAAATTCCCAGAGAAAGCTCTGCCTCTGACTTCTGGAAAGAACCCATGACACCTTGGACTTGTAATTCTCTAAGCCCTGATTCTTAATCTGAGCACCCAGAAGACACTCCATTAAAGCTGTCTGAAGTGAGCTAGAGGGTCTTGGCTTTAGCCGATGTTCCCATAGACAGCCCTTCCAGGCGCATTTTTTGAGCGCCTATTCTCTGCCAGGCCCCGGAGCAGGCTCTAGGGATACAGAGCCTTCTGGACACAGTCTTCAGGACGCTGACGGTCTAGGGTACAAAATGGCAGAAGGCAGAGCCTTCTTCTCCCCCAGGCATGCTTGCTGATTATACAGTTTACTTGGGCCAGCAGCCTCAATATTTATCTCACGGTCTGGTGCCAACCTCGCAATTACCAAGAGTGCTCCTGGCCACAGGCTTCCCACTGGCTAACTGGCAGCAGGCACCTCTTCTGGGGGCTCAAGCCGTGTGTGCTGACCGTGTGCACCAGTTGGGCCAGGGGGCGTGCCTAAAAACTAATTAAAACCCACGGTTCTCTTTTCTTCTGGGGTCCTGGCACTTCCAGTGAGAGGTAAAGATTTTAATAACACATAATGACCATTGAAAAATGTGCAGACTCCTCTCACTGATTTCTCCTGGACCCACATGACGGAAGTGCCACTCCAAGGCTTGCTGGCTCAGTGGCCCCCACTGACTTTGTCGCCCTCCCTTGGTCTGCAGCTTGAACATTTCAGAAGCCAGGTCATCAAAGCCACCTACGGACGCGCGAAGCCGGGCCAGGACAAACTCATCTCGGATCAACAGGTTTGTCTGGCTTTCTCACAGCAGGACTCCTCCACTCTCTTCTTCAGGGATCTGGGATTCCAGACCCTGGGAGCATATGTTTCTGTTTTTGTTGGTGGCACATATTTTTCGCACTGTTGCTACACCATAAAGATTTGTTTTGCTTTTATGGGATTTCCTGGCTTTTCAAGTAAAAGCCAGTGAAGCTCCCTTGAAATGTTCCTGCAGAAATCAAATTAAACCCATCAGGCCTATTTCTAATCTCCAGACACACTTTTAACCTTCCTTAGCGCTGTGAGGAGGGGGCCCGCCTCCTCGCTTGATGTGTTCTGGCATGTTCCTTCTGAAGAGGAAAGCTGGCAGTAGTGACTGTGACAGCACGGTTCTTCCAATTATTCTTTCCAACTCTCTGTGCCAAAAGGTGGGCCAGAAACCATGCCGTGGACTGTTCCCGTCAGGTGTAGGAGAACCTGCCCTTCTGCCTACAGACAGAGGGTTATAAAGTATTGCCGCAGTGCAGATGAATCTGGGACAAACATATAAGCTCTGGTCCTGGGAAGCATGTCCTCCTCCAGGGCCATCAGCACACGCCAGGACCTCTGGCCTCACCTGCTGAGGTGGGAACTTGAGCTGATGCTCTCCCGTGCTCCTTCTCCCAGAACTGACACATAATTTAAATCTTTTTGTTTCTTTTGTTTCTCCAGTTAATAGAGAAAATTACTCAGGTCACTGAGGACAACATCAACTTTCAGCAGAAAAAATGGTCCCTGCAGAAGGAAACCCAGCTCAGCAACTCCAAAAAAGAAGAAATTGCAGAGAACATTGAAAAGCTGAAGACGTCCTTAGATAGCTGCCAGGTGCTTTTCACAAATGTCCCCTCCACTTAATTTTTGTGCCTCTTACTTGAAAAACTGCCCAGCTTTAGTGGAGTCTATATAAGGAAAAGGTTGGGCAGACGGCTGTGCTTTTTAATCCAACCTTTTTTCTTAATGGAGAAACTTGTTTGAGAAAATGCTTCCCAGAAAAGCTCTGTATGGCTAAGGAAAGATGCCTGCTCATCTTTAAATACTGACTTTGGGAAACCTCAGGCTCCAAAAAAAAAAAAAAGAAAGACAAAAGCCCCCATGTTATTTTCAGAGGATCAAATAAATGTTCCTGCTAGCTGTTTGCATTTTATTTTTTGGTCCAGCAGGGGAAAGGCTGTTTTTACCCTCTTCCACTGGAGGAGACGGGAAAACACACATAAACACACACAGGAACATCTCCTGTTCGAGCAGTCAGCTGCTTCAGCTTTCTTTGGAAATAAACAGCAATATATGGGCAGTCTGCAAATGTCGACTTGTCAGCATTCTTTCAAATCAGGGAGCCAAGCTTTCTGACCAGCTTGTGTGTTGATCTCGGCAGGAATAGAAGTAGCCAAATTTGGTTCTTATTTCAGCCAAATGGTAGGTGGCAGTTTGGCTTCGGAATAGCATGGAACTAAAAGTTGGGTCACTTTGACCACCAAAAGCCCAAATTAGAGAGGGTGGGGGAAGCCTCCAAAAAAAGAAAAAGCCACTAAAACTGGCATGTTCCGTTGTGGGCATTCACGGCAACGCCAAGAACATTCTTTGCAAGTCTGGTTGGGTGCTATTTCCGGCCACAGCGCCCGGGCTCCTGATGCCCCCGTCTCTTTGCAGGCTTGCATGAAAATGTCCTGCTGTAGCGATGACCTGAAGAAGGAAGTCGACCTTCTTCAGGGTCTCCAGTTGAGCCCACCCGTGTTGGGGCTCCAGAAGGTAGCAGTGGACATCCTGAGCCTCTCACTGTCCTGGCTGAAGGACACGGAGCATCTCCTCCAGAACGTCGGCATCCAGTTATCCAGCTCTGACAAAGGTTATTCAGACTTCCTTCTTACATAGTTGCATGACTCTAAAATGCCGTTGGAATCTTATCATGGGGGGACATCTGTTGAGGAAGGTTCTAGAGTGTTGGCCAAGTGTTCCCTTCTTCAGACTTACTTTGCTTCTCCACTTGAGAAGTGATTTTTCTTTAAAACACACACACACACACATGCAAGTAGGACATGATCACTGAAGAATAATGAGACATTGCAATGGCAATAGGAAAATTAAAATCGTGCCAAATTCCACCTCTCAGCAGTAACAACTGTTAATATTTTGTGGGTAACTTTCAAGTCATTTTCTGATGGAAATAGCTGAATGATTCCAGGCAAGTTGCATAACCTCTCTGTGCCTCAGTTTCCTTACCTGTAAAATGGGGATAATAAGAGAACCCACCTCTTAGGTTTGTTGGGAGGATTAAAATGCATTAAGATATGTAAACTATTAGAATAGTTCCTGGCACAGGTGGGCACTACCTACACATTTATTTCTTTAATTTTACCAAAAAGTAGTGGCACATTATACCTGGTGATTCTTTTTTTTTCTTTTTTGTTTTTTTCATACCCAATATTCATTAGTTTTGTTTTTAAAATGTTATATCATGAGTGCACTGCCATATCAGTACATAAGCTCTACATTGTCACTGTTATTCATGGCAAGGAATTCCATCACGTGGGATGCACCATCATTTAACCAATTCCCTATAGTGGCCATTTAAGTTGTTTCTAGTTTTCCACACTTAGAAATAATGCAATATATCTATTCACTTCTCTCCAAATATTTCCTTAAGAGGTTGTCCTACACTTTGGATAGATTGTATGACATGTGTCTATGTCTCAATAAAACAGCTTTAAAAAAAAAAAAAAGGTGTTATCCTGCAAGGGAAGGGGAAGAACCACCTTTATCCAACAGAGATTTCCCGTGCGCCCCCCGACAGCAGGCACTGTGCAGCGCGGGGAGAGAGCAGGAGCAGAAACAGGTTTGTGGGTGCACAAGTGTTCCCCGGAAAATCCCTCCAACCTTGCCATATGCTGAAACCTTTCACAATGAAATACTGGGGGGCGGGACAGGCAATATCTTTGCCCTCCTAGGGTTTACTGTCCAGGACGAGGTGGGAAAGGCATGAGCAGAAAAATCCCTCAAACGAGATAAAACTGAAATGGAGACACGTGTCACAAAGTACAGGGCACTGCCCTGTCAAGAGGAACAGGCGCCGGGCAGGAGGGGGAGGAGTTACCGGCCAAAGAGGCGGGGAAGCCTTCTGGGAGGAGGGAGGAGCCTGGCAAAGGCCCCGAGGTGCGGTGCGGGGAGTGCGGGGATCACAAGGGTCTCGAAGACGCGGGTGCAGGGCGGGGCGAGGGCCAGAGCAGGGTGCAGGAGAGTGCGCGGGGAAAGGGGTGGGGTGTGGGGCGCAGGGCCGGGCGCCTGCAGGACTGGCAGGGCCCCAGTAAGAAGCTCTGCTTCATCCCAAGAGCAGTGAGAAGCCAGTGAAAGGTTTTAAATAAGGAACTAAAGGAACAGGTTTGTATCTGGGGACCATCGTCTTGGCTGCAAGTGGAGAACTTGCTGGAAGGTGGCCAGCATGGAGCACCAGATGAGTCAGGAGGCCATCAGAAGAGAAGGTGGCCCACACAAGGCTGGGGTTAGGGAGGGAGAGAGAGAGATTGCCAGGCATTTAGGAGGAAGCTCAGCAGGCCTTGGGGATGGTATTGGGTATGGTTGGAAGCAAGAGGGTGGGGGCCCACTTACCTTTTGGTTTCTGGCTTGTATCAAAGGAAATTTTTGATTCCTTCACTAAAATCCACAGTACAGAACACAAGAGGAAGACCAGCTCTGAGCGGGAAGATGGGCACGAGGTGCCTGCAAGCCATCCTAGACAAGGTGCCAGGGGAAGTCGTCTCCTGGAGATCTGGTCTGGAGATGGCTATTAGTGATGCATCCCGAGCACCTGGAAGAGCATGTGCCACATAGCAAGTGAAGGAAGGAAGGAAAGAAGGGAGAGAGGGAAGAGGAAGAGAGAGGGATATTATGCCCAAAAGACAAAAGCAAGGGCCGAACCAAAGTATCCCCCATATTCTCCATCACTGGACCAAATGCCCAGCACGGAGCCGTCGTCACAAGGGGGGACGTTCAGGAGGAGGGTGACGGTGACGACGATGGTGATGGTGGTGGCGGCGATGGTGGTGATGGTGACAAGGGTGGCGGTGAGGATAGCGATGATGGTGATGAGGACGGGGTGATGGTGAAGGTGATGATGATGATGGGGGTAGGCCCTCGTTACTGAGCACCGTACAGTCTATAAACTAACCGGTGTACACGCACATCTCAGCTCCTCGCAGTACCCTCTGAGGCACACACCATCATCCTCACTGTAGAAATGAGTCAGCTGTGGCTCGAAAACCGTGGATTATTCCACCAGGATAAGGTGGTTCAAGGTACTTCCCATTGCTGAGGCCAACAGGGCCTCCCCAACCTTTCCATCACCATCCACACGCTAAGGGGCCATCTGGGTTCAGTTCCTAAAACAGGCTGGGAGCCTCCGCTTAATTTAGTTCCTCCTGGTTCCTTAGCACTGTTAGGTGTCTGGTATGCATTGCACGCTTTTATCCTCCCACCAACCCAATGAGCGAGATAAAGAAACTGAGGCTCAGTAACATTAAGAAACTTGCCCGTGGGGTACGGTAGCACCTGTTTTCCATTTTCTCATGTACCGGTCCCAGGTGCAATCCTCGGTGCCTCCTGAAAAAAAAAGAGAAAGAAAAAGAAAAGAAACTTGCCCAAGGTCACAGACTGACCTGGGCTTTGTGATGCTCATGTCTGGGTTCCTTCTGTGGCCCCAGAATTCTGAAGATCCAGAGAGGTACCAGGTCCATGCCCAGTTCCCTGAGGCCAAGTTCTGGAATGAACTGGGCAGAGATAGAACTTAGGTAAACTGTGCTAGGCAAACAAAGACCATGAGCCACAACCAGATACGGCCCACAGCGTTAGGGTGGAATGGTTCAGGGTTTGGCCTTTGGAGACCAACTGTCAAGGTTTGAAGCTCCTCTGCTGGTTGACTCAATAGTTGTGCGGCCAAGTTATTTGACTTCTCTGTGCCTCCATGTACTCACTTATAAAATGGGGATAAAACCTCATTAGGTGGCTGTGAGGCTTAAATGTTGTGATGCCTGGGACACAGTAAGCCCCTGGGAAGTGGGAGCTGCTCTTGTCATCAGCCTCAAATACTTGTTGATTGGATTTGACTCAAATGTGGGTGGCAGCAGGCGGGAAATTACAGGCAGCACAGCCTGATTGGATCACATCAGAGTGACTTTACCTGGCACCCCTACCCCACCTCCACTGGGCAACAACGGGGTTTTCTTAGGCCTGAACACTCAGCTGAGTTGAAGCCCAAGGAGCCCTTTCTGGGTCTCCTTCCTAAAGTCATACGGTTGACTTGCGTCCCAGCTGCCCTCCTCCCACCCACGTCCCTCCGCCCTCAAAACCCCTGTGCTCTTCTCCAGCAGGCTACCTGCCTTTTAGGGTGCTGTCCCACGGAATGAGACCAGTCACAACTAGGTGTGGCTCTGCTGGGATAAATTCCCCCCAGCACACCCAGGCCAGTGATGCATTATCTGGTGACATCATGACTGGCTAGAAGATAGGAACAAGGGTGTGATGCTGCTGAAGTTCTGACTGATGACATCTGGGGGTGGCTGGGGAGGGACCTTGAGTGCTAATGCCTCACACTCCCCCTGCCTGCTTTCTCAGGCTTCTTCTGATAAGGCGAAGAAAGGACTTTTTACATTTTTCTCTGCAAGCTCAGTTATTTGTGTCTATTTCTGCAAGGCTCTGATATAGATGAAAAACTTTCCTGCATACGTGAAAAATCATTCTTTTCAGATTTCCAAGATATACAGTATCTTTAAAAGGGGGGAAACTGCACATTGCAAAAGAGTATGCATAGTGTTCTCCCATTTTTGTTTTTTAAAAGTCAGAATCTAACCGAAATAAAAATCTGGAGGAAAAAACAAACTGTAGCAGCAGGGTGAGATTATGTAGAATGTTCAATTCAGTCCTTAATAACTTTTCATTGAGCACCTTCTGTGTGCCCTCCCCTGTGTGGAACACTGAAGCTACAGCAGGGACACTCCATGCTGTGGATTTCTGTAATGCTCGGATTTTTGTAAGAGCATGTAAAACTTTTGTAACCAGAAATATAATAAAGAATTGCTACTTCTCCCAAAGAGGGAAAACAGTCCATTGTCTAATCCAGAAACCTGATCAAACATTCCCCTCCCCCCCTTCCACACCCTCATTTGACTCCTGTCTCCTTTTAATCCTCTTTGCAGTACACCATGGTTTGATCCTTCCCCTTTGGCTCCTGGGTCACAAGTTGCCTCTGAGCCAAGTTCCAGACCCATCCCAGTTTAGTCCCTGCACATCCACGTCCACAACAGATCCTGTAGCCCAAGTCCACAACAAACAGGCAACCTGGGCTTGGCTGCCACCTTGGCATCATTGGAACATACCTCTCCCAGGGCACACCTCACACTCGCCAGTCCAAACCTTCCCTGTCCGGTCTCCCATCTCTTTGGAAAGACAAACCTGGTCTGAAAGCTGGTTCTATCACCCGCCAGCTCTGTAGCTTCCCCTTGCTGGGTGTCGTCTGGGTTTGCAAAGCTATAAATTGCAAATACTTTTTTCCCTGTTGGGTTGTTTATAATGATTGGAGACTAACATGGATAAAAGTCCTGGCACGATGCCTGGCACTTAGCAAACGCTTGGTATTTGATAGCTATTTTTATAGTAGTATAATCCTTACTCTTTCCTGCTGGCAATGCTCAGAAAGTTGGAGAAGAGCAGGGTATGAGGCATGCTCAGCTCCCTTCCTTTCTCTCTCTATACCCGTCTCTTCTTCCCACCCTCTACCTCCGCCATCTACTTCCTGATGAAGCTCTTCCCCCTCTTATTTGTGTCTCCCCTTCTCTCTCCTTCCCAGGGGACCTTGTACACAAGGTCCTGGATTATGGCCCCCATCTCTGGCACCTATAATCCTTCCCTGTTAGCTCCTTCCCCTTTGCCATCAAACATGCACTTCGAGATGTCTCTATCATCTTGAAAATATAATTTTTCAGTGAACCCACTGCTTCTCTAGCACCTTTTCTATCCTCTTTTAACTCCTGTCCCACCCATGATCTTGACCTTTATCACCCATTTCTTACTTTGTTTTTGTTCCTTTGCTTCCGCCCCTGCCGTCCAACTGGCCTGGAATCCCCCTGCATCAACAGGCCTCCATCTCTCCTGAGGCCGCCTTCTCTCTGGCCTCCCCCAATGCTCTTGGTTCTCTTTCATGAAACCCTCTCGCCCCTTGACTCTTAAGGGCCTGGCACCCACTGCCTCCCTCCTGCTCCTTTCTGGCTGTTTTTGGCAGCCCCCTTCCCTTAGTCCTGCCCTAACTCGAGCGTTCTCAGATGCCGCCTTGGGGTGCCCCTCTCGTCTCCTTTCTATCAAAAAAACTCTCCACCCCACGTTCAAGAGCCTCTCATGTGCAGTGACGGCCAGATGGACATCAGCAAGCAGGGCTGCCAGGAGCGCAGCCGAGGCACAGGCGGGGGCCCCTGGCCCGGGGCCGTGCCCACCAGCAGGAAGGGCGCCCTTTCCTAATACGCAGAAGGACCCTCTGGGGGCTGGCGCTGGCCTTGCCCCCTCGGCATGTCCCGCTCCCTCCTGACCTTTCAAATCTGGAGCAGAGCAGCGTGCTCCTGGCCTCCGCCCGTCCCATTCCCCTCCTCTCTTCGTCAGGGGAGCCACCATTCAAGCCCTGAGAAAAAAGCTCTCTCCCCCTCTTGCTTCTTGTCCAGGCTTCTCCCACCCTCGCCCAGAATGTCAGCACTGAAGGCCCGGATGCCTCTCAGGCTCTTAGCCAAGCGCCCTGCCTCTAATCCAGTGGTCCTCTCATCAGAGGACGTTAGGCAATCTCTGGAAACACTGGCGCCACATGACTGGACAGTACCCCTGGCATCTGGTGGGCAGAGCCAGGGATGCTGCTTGACATCCTACAATGCCAGGGCAGCCCCCATGGCAAGGAAGCATCTGGTCTGGGATGCCAGTAGTGCCTCTGTTGAGAAACCCCCTAATCTAGCCCAGTTGTTTTCTGAAACATCGTTCTTCTTGTAAGTCAATTCACTACTCAGTCAGCAGCCGCGATAGCCATCACTCAGACCCTGGCCTTGAGCCCAGTCCCGGCTCAGCCATTTCCCAGCTGTGTGGCATTTGGCAGCTCATCTCTCAGAGCCTGGCTGCCCCACCTTGGAGTGGGGTGATGATCAGACCATGCAGTGAGGCAATGCACTAACCGCGGAGTGGCGGACCCACTTGATACACAGCCACCATGTCGAAATCACAGGTAAACTTTTGAGGCTGCAGTTCTCGGCCTGCCACAACTGGGCTTCAACCTTCCCCTCCAACTCTGCTTCCACTCCTACCCTCTGCCATCCTCTGCTCCAGCTCAGATAAGCTCAGCACCCTCTGGGAGTACACTGCCTTTCCCCCAGCTCCCCACCTGCCTTCATCCCCTGTCTCAGTTTCCATGGCTGCTATAACAAAGTCCACAAACTCTGTGGCTTAAAACAACCCAAAGGTGTTCTCTTAGAGTTCTGAGGACAGAAGTCTAAAATCAGTCTCACTGGGCCAAAATAAAGATGTCTGCAAGGCCGCTCTCCCTGCAGAGACTCTAGGGGAAAATTCACTTCCTCGCCCTCTCCGGCTTCTAGAGTCATATTCATTATTTGGCTCATGGTCTGTCCCTTCCTCCATCTTCAAAGCCAGTGGGGTAGAATCTTCTGTAGTCAAGTCTGCGTCCCTCTACTAAGGACCCTCATGATCATATTGGGTCAACTCAGATTAAAAAGAGAATCTCCCCATCTCAAAATCTTTAACTTAATCACATCTGCACCATTCCTTTTGCTCCATAAGGTAGAATTCCCAGGTTCCAGGAATTAGGACAGATGTCTTTGGGACCATTATCAAGCCTAACATATCCCCATTCTGAGAAGTTCTCCCTCCCATTCTCCAAAGTCTGCCTACTCTACACTGCCCACACCCCAAGGCTCCTCAACCACAGAGCCTCCTCTGCTCTTCTGGACGGACGATGCTCTCTGCCTCCTCCAGCAGATACTTGCACACACCTGGAGAATGTCATGTTTCCTATGGTCCATCTCTACCTCCTCTCTCTCAGACGAAACTGTAAGCTCCTTGAGGACGTGGGCCTCCGGCCTCGTATCTTGCCCCACACCTAGCACACACTTTGCACACAACAGGCACTTAGTAACACTTAGGTGTTCTACCAGTGGGTTTTCTTTTCCATCTCCAAAGAGAAGTCTAGATTTGAGCCCAACCTGGGCTTGTCAACCACTGGCCTCAGCCACCTGCCTGCAAGCTTGAAGACATTATTCAGAAAACAAAGAAGTTGAATTGCATTGATACTTATTTTCTTCTTGCTTCTCTAAGGACTGTCTTTGTATCTGAAATACCTTCTGGAACATTATCAGAAAATTATGAACCAGAGCCAGGAACTTCAGGTAATCTTTTCATTTATTTTTGTAATCTGTTCATCTCAGCTCCCCCCTTTGCCATTTATACAGCACCATGCACTTGAACCCTGCTTTCTCGCTATTAGTTATTCAGGTCACATTCTCCAAGAGGTGAAATGATGATTCCATTTTCATGTGAAGAGATTCAGACAGGGTAGCTGAGGGTCATCCGGGAGGGCAAGGGCAAATTCAGAAGGCTGATCCCTGTCTGGTCTCCTCGGCTGACCACACCGCTTGTTTTCTTCTGTCAAAAGCCAGAAAAACTTACATGCCATCAGATTTTAGGAATTTTGTTTATTAAATGTAGTGGAAAGAAGTGCAGCTATCTGCAGTACAGGCAGCAGATTTACCAAAAGCTAATTAAGGGCAACATTATAGAGGCCAAACAATCCTTAGGGATTGCCTCACTCTAATAACTATTGCCATAATAATGTTGCATAATAAACAACCATGAAACTTTAGTGGCCTTTACTGCTCATGGATCTGGGGTCAGCAGCTAGGTGGCTCTGCTGATCTTGGACAGGCTTGTCACATGTCTGGGTGTCAGCTGGCCTTTGGTTGATCTTGGCTGGCCTCTGCTGAAGCAACTCTACTCTGCTCCAGCAGGCTCTCCTGGGTGTAAGCAGATGGCCATGGCAGAGGTGCAAGAAAGAGCAGGCCCAATCATGCACGACTTCTCAGTCCACTGCTTGTGTTCCATCTGTTAACATCCCATTGGCCAACGCAAGTCCCATGGCCAAGTTCAGTGTCAGGGGCAGGATGGGGAAGGGCACTGAGAGTTACAGAGCAAAAGACATGGATAGAGGGAGGGTGAAGAATTGGGACCACCATTATTTTGGTCAACCATGGAGAACACCTAGTCCAGGGGCCAGCAAACTTTTCCTACAAAGAGCCAATGGTAAATATTTTAGGCTTTGAGAGTTCTGCCACCTCGGCCTCACCTATTCGACTCTGTTGTTGTAGCATAAAAGAAGCTATAGACATTATGAAAATGAACGCGCGCATCTTAGTTTCCCAGGCTGCTTCCACAAATACCACAAAATGGCTTTGGCTGAAACAACGAGGACTTACTGGCTCACGGTTTCGGAGGCTAGAAGGCGTGCTTCCTCCCTCAGTCAGTGGCGTTCTGCCTGACCACCAATCCTTGGCTTCCCCCTCCCATGGCCACGTCCTCTCCTTCCTCTTCTGGGTTCCTGCTGATGTCTGGTTTCAAAGGATTCCAGAAATCCAGATCAAGACCCAAACTCATTCAGTTAACCACCGCTTAACCTAAAAAAGCATCTCTGAGAGAGCCTATCCACAATGGGTTCACACCACAGGAATGTGGATTAAGAACATGGGGTGGAGAGGGAGCAGATGTGGATCACGCAACTGAGCTCCTGCCTACCACATGGAAGGTCCCTGGTTGGGTTCCCCGTGCCTCCTGGAGAAGGCAAGCGAGACAGTGAGCTGACACCACAGGCAGGCACGGCAAGCTGATGCAATAAGATGATGCAACAAGGGATACAAGGAGGAAGAACATAATAAGAATCCCAACAAAGGAGGGAGTAGAGGTGATTCAAGCAATTAGGTGCTTCCCTCCCACATCAGAGGTCACAGTTCGGTTCCTGGTGCCTCCTAAAAAGAAGACCAGCACATAAGAAACAGAAACAGCAAATGCAAACAACGAGGGGGTAGGGAAAAATAAATAAAATAAATCTTAAAAAAAAAAACAGAACATGTCGGGGAGCGAATGTGGCTCAAGCAGTTGGGTGCCCATGTTTAAATGGATGCGTGATTCAAGCTACCACAGGACATGGCTGCATTCCAGTAAAATTTGATTTACAAAAATAGGCAGTGCCCCAGATTTGGTCTGTGGACTCTAGTTTGCAAACCCCTGATATAGTTGATTCTCCTTATTTTACAGATATGGACACTGAAATCCAGAGAGGCTAGGTGAAGTTTTCATAAGTCATACAGCTACCTGGTGGAAGAATCAAGACAAAAGTTCAGGCCTCCTGGCCTCCTGACTCGTAGCTCACTGCTTTTTCTCTTAAACCCAGAAAACAATAACTTTAATATTCTAGTTACCATTTAATGAGCATCTACTATTACTATATGCTGATCACAGTGCTAAAAGCTTTCCATCATTAACTCATTAAATCTTTAAATTCTATGAGGTAGATACTATTAGCATCCTCATTTTCTAGACAAGGAAGCATCTAGAAGGAACTAGAGCTGAGATTCTATCTAGATCCAGAGTCTGAGTTCTTAACCAGTACACCTGACTGTTTCCCTACCAGTAACTGGGCTAAGCAGTTTTTCTGCATCTTTAATAAAGCTTTGTGTAAACCTTTGTTTCCTATCACACACTCTCCAAAGGTAAATGTGGAAATGACTCCTTAGTTCACTTACCTCTTCTCTCATTTCAGATCAGGATGGACAGTTTCCAAGAATCTCAGCAGTCTTTGCTGAAGGAAAAGCTGCAGGAGCATCTGGCAGAAAAGAAGAAGCTGTACGAGGAGAGGCTAGACCAAGAGGACAGGCTGAAAGCCAGGGTCAAACAGCTGAAGGAAGAGAAAGTGGTAAGGTGGTCCTGTCATTTTCTTTACTACCAGAAAACTGGTGAAATGCCTTTTGCTATCAGAAATTTAAGACATGTACTTATATGGGAAAATCTCAGCAACTCCTTATTTGGCTCCATGGAGCTAAATGAAACAGTGTGAATGGTTTTTGAGAAACTAACATGGAGCTTGAGTTCCAAAACTCAGAGTAAATGCAACATGAAAAGGCAGGATTACTGGAATTTGCAGAAATGATCCTTATTTGATTCTCTGTTCCTGTTATACCAAGCGAAAGTGAGTTCTTGTCCCTCAGTGCTCCTTTAATCCCATTCCTGAGACACTGAGGTTTCAGAGGGAAAGAGTTTGTGCAAACAAAGGTCAGCTGCCTTAAAGGGCCCCAGAACTGCCTCTCGGATCAGCAGAAATTTTAATGGTTTTTATCATCGGGGTGCTAGTGAATAACTGAAGTGGAGCTGGACACAGGTTCCTTCATTAGTAAACATTAAGGGGTTGAACAAGATGGGGTGGGTGCAGTACCCAGCCAAGGCCAGTCGAGGATCTGGGATAGGGGTACACAGAACAAAGGTCAGTCACAAGGTCCTTCATATGGACATTAAACTGCAGAGAGTGGAGTGGTCCCATCCGGGTAGTAAGCACACACAGGGGTGAGCCTAGTTTTGGTATAGCCATAAACAAGGATAAGGTCAGCCTAGAATTATCGTCATAATAGTAAGCATACACAAGGGGGAAGCTTGGTCTAGGTAACCATGGGGTGAGACCTGTTTAGAGTGACCTTCCCAATTGCAGGTCTAGGCTAAATCCAGCCAGTTTCAACGATTTCAGATAGTCGCCTTTTATTTTGCCTTTATACGCATCAAGGCAATGATTTAGTAATCATAATTATTTGTTAATTCTTAACCCTCAGTTACACTATTGTTTTCATAAATCCAGGTCCTACTTTGTAACCATCAGACTGAGTGTATGCAAGACCAACTTCACATTATTTCAGTCTTTTACTTTCTCTTTATATAAGTCAGGGAAAGCAAATAACCAAAACTGCTACTTTGCTTTCTAGAAATTAGGCCAATCAGAAGATACCTTCCAGCGATATAATAAATCATCTGGGAATCTTGTTAAAATGTCAGTAAGTCCGGGCTGAGTACATTTCTAAAAAGCTCCCAGCTGGTACTGATACTATTACCAGATTTTGTCTAGGTTCTTGACTATACTACAGAAATGAATTTCAAGAGCACATCCAGTGAGTTAGGCCAGTAATTTACTCAGAGAGGGACAAGAAATGGGAGATCATGGATCCCAGGTAGAGAGGTGGGGGCTGAAAGGGATAAAGAGGGCTGACATACAGACTACAATTCCCCATTATAGGTTATAAATGCCCAGGTTTTACTTGCATGGGCACATGACAGAGGGAAAACGGCAAGACTGGTGCGCAGAGGGCGGGAAGGGGTCCACAGCGGGGTGGGGCGGGGAGAGAGCGCTCAGGCATTGCGTTTGTTTTTTTGTTTTTTGAACCATTAATTATCGCACCCCTTTGCTAATGGCAGGGAGGAGTTCCAGCTGTTTGCCATTCTGATTGATTATCTCCCCTATCAATCTCCCATGAAGCCCAATGATAAAGCCCCTGGGGAATATCCAGGGCTTCTCCTGGCTTCTGGAGGAAGTCTTCTGAGTGGCAGAATCTTGGGCGGGTCTTCCAGCAGCCATTTTGGGATTACTGATGTCCATGTGGGCTTCTTACCAGGTTCCAGATCTGTTGATGCCCTATCTTACTAGCCAGCGTCAGGACTACAGGGCCACAGACCACATTTTCAGGAGCAAGGGCTTAGTGAAAGGTTTTTCCAAAGTTGCCTGTTAAGAACCACCTGGCTGCTCCTTGAAAATACAGATTCTTGGGCCCAGCCCAGAAGCCCTGACTCAGAATCTCTGGAGAAGGCTAGATTCTGCACTTAATAATAAGCCAATTATCACCATTGTTTTAGAGCAGGGGTTCTTAACCTTTTTTGTTTCAGAGACCCCTTTGTCAGGTGAAAACCACAGGCCCCTTCTCAGAATGTACCGGCAGATACATTGACATGTCTTTAAATGAAATTTTAGAATTATTCAAAATTACATTTTACAACTTCCCCGTAATTTCAATACCTTATAACCTAATACAGTTCAACATCTGTTCAGATGGTCATTTGGAAATTCAGGCTTACCCCAGTTTCATAAAACCATAAACCATCTCCCCCATCCTTAGCAACCTTTTTGCAGGCAGGTATCCATTGTACTCAGAACACGTTACATCAGAATAAAAATCATACTAAGTCAACACTATACTGTGTATTAACAAATATTTCATACTTGCATCAACACATCCCAAGAATAATGTTTTTAACTGTATAAAATAAAATTACAAAGGAAATCGGTTACATATGTTGAAATAATTTCTAAAATAAAGCATAATACTATACATATGCGCTTCTTCCTAACACATTAAATAATAATCCAATGTCAATGTGCAGACTGTTGTTTATCTTGAATAAGAACATTAACCTGTGGTGTAATATTTGACAAGGCAACACGCATATCCTGTTGAACATCTAATTGAGATGATTTCTTTCAATTCAAGCTCACGGACCCCTGAAATCGTTCCGCGGGCCCGTGGTTAAGAACCCCTGTCTTAGAGTTAGCCCTCTTTTATATACAGACTCAGGGACCTGCCTTGGATTTAGCTACCGTCACTCCATCATCCTAGATCAGAGGTTCCTCGCTTTGGCGGCACTTGTGTCGTTTAGATTTAAAAGTCCTGAGGCCCGGCCCCCCCACCCCCCACCCAGAGCTCCTGACCTAAGGGTTGTGAGCTGTCCCCTCCTGTCGCCCCGCGAGACCGCAGCACCCAGCTCGGCCTCCCGGCTCCTCCCGCCGCCTCCTCGGTGCCCCGCCTGGGCCGCAAGCACCGCCTGACCCAAACCGTGGCGTGTGCGCTGCACAAAGGCCACCTTAGCGCAGCCGGGAAGCGGGCGGAAGCCCGCGCTTTTCAGGTTTAAACTGGGGGGGGGGAGGGCCAGAACGCTCCTGGGCCTCTCGAAACGCTTCACAGTCTCCACCCACGTCCTCCTCCCGGCTCCTGAATTTCAACCCCGAATCGGCTTTCCCCGTGCGTCTTGTTTTCCCATCTTGGGATTGGTTTTGCCATTGTGGGCGTTCGCGTCGCCTCCCCGCCACGGTGGGCCCAGCTCTGGGCACCAGACTGGGCCTCCCAGACGCCCATCTGTAGCCTCCAACAAGCCCATGCCCCCAGGGCTGGCTTCACACCCCCAGACCCCACAAACCTCAGCTCAGCTCTGCCCCTGCAGAGAGAGGCTGGCAGCCAAGTACCCGCCCAGGCCGCCACACGCCTCTCCTGGGCAGTGTTGCTCCACTGGGGGTCATTTCTCAATCTACACTGATGAGGGGATCCCTGGAAAGTTCTCGGGGTAGTGCCAGTTGCCCCAATTTTAAATGAAACTTCCTCATACCATATGACACCCACCCTCTCTGAAAGTGTGTGGAAGCTCATTAATTAGGCTCCCTCTCGCTAATCCTGTCTTGTCTGAGGACTCCTTTTTCAATGGTAAGAAATTCTAGGTTCCTTCATCAAATCTCATCTTCTCTTTCTGTTCATTGTTAACAGTGTTCACCTGATTGGTGCTCACCCTAAGGGTTCGGATCAGGGGTTGGCAAACTTTCTGTAAAGGGTCTGATGGTAAATATTTTCTGTGTCGTGGGCAGCACAGTCTCCGTAGCGACTACTCAGCTCTGATGCTGTAGCACAAAATAGCCATAGACAACACATGAACGAATGGGCATGGAGGTTTCCAGTAAAATTTCATTTGCAAACACGGGTGGCAGGTCAGATTTGGCCCATTGGCCATAGTTTGCCAACCCATTTCCTCTTTGGCAAAGTGAGGATGGCAAAAGAAGTGGCTGACCCTTATTAATGAACAGTTATCATGTGCCAGGCACGGCGCCAGCACTTCACCTCCTTCATCTCATCTCCTCCTCACAAGAACCCAATGCAGTAAGTCCTCTGACCCATTGCGCAGTAGGGAGCCTGAGGCTTTAGTAGCTCCTCACTCGTCCGTCAGACTGCAGATCGCGTGTTCTTGGGCCTCGGCCATGCCGTGGTGAGGAACGAAGAGCTAACCCAGGCAGTGCCTGGCAGAGTCTCGCCTCCTGCCTCAATGGCTACGTCTATTAAACAATGGTCATCAACTTTCAGGTTTTGGAGGAAAGCCTTGTGGAGGAGAAAAACCGAGTGATGGATGCATTAAAGGAGGAGCAGAAGAGAGTCCAAGAGCTGGAGGATCGCTTAACCCGCCAGAAGGAGGTATGCGGCTCCGGGAGATAAAGTCAGCTCGAGCTTGAGGGCCCCATGGAAGTAAGTCTGGAACCGTTTGGAAGGGGACAGAGTGTGGCAGAACCTTCCTAGGGCAGTTTGTCCTTGGGTGGTCTTAGCGGCTGTGGGGAGCCTGGGATACTCCAGGAGAGGACCCTAGAGTAGTAGCCTGGACAAGCACTGGGGAAAATCTTATAAACAGCATCAAAAGCTGTCACCAATAGGCTAGGGCAGCAGGCTGGGACTGGTGCCGTGGCATCTTCCGCCTGGAGGATGTGTAACATAGCATAGAAATGGATGAACTACAGAGTGGTTCCTCTAACAGCCTAAAATGATGCAGCCTTAGCTCCACCACCAAGAAATTTCCTGCAGCCCAGGGCAGTCCATCCCAGTGCTGACCCCATGGACGGGCAGAAAGTTCCTCCTTTAGGTAGGGCCAACCCCTTCTCCCAGAAGAACCTCGATCCGCCACCACCCCCTGGGCTCCTGCAGGCTGCCTCCACTTTCTCTTGCACCTAAAAGTCTTCTAGATGTTTGAAGGTAGAGGCACATGCTCCCTCGGTCTGCTCCTCTCCAGGCCCCAGTTTCCGCCTTACGTGCCTCACAGGGCCGGCGCCTGGGCATGGGCCCTTCTCTGACCTGCCCTGCTCGCCACAAGGCACGGATTGGAAGCCCATTGCCTGAACAAGGGCAGCAGATGTGTTATTTTTGGCCCCAGGGTGTTTTATTTAAAATCCGCAGAGTTTATGGAGAATCAGATTTCATCTTCTCTGGAAAAGTGAAAAATCTGGCCCTCAGTTCTACCAGGCAAAAAGGGGCCGAGGCCAATCCAAGAAGCAGCAGTTTTCCCACATCATCACCATTCCCTACTGTGTTACACACGGCCCACTTCATTTTTGGTATCCGTCTGGCCCCTATAGGCATTCGAGTTTGCAACTCATGGTCTATTTTCTTCCTAAAGTGTGGCAGGCAGAACCAAGCCCAGTTCTCCAGCCACACAGCAGGACTAGGACACGACTCTCCCCTCCCTTGTTGAGGATGTTATACTTCTCTTAATTGCACCCAAAGTAGCTTTTCGGAAAGCTCTATTACCTTGTTGACTCATGTTTAGCTTCTCGTCACCCTCAGATCCCAGAGTCTTTTTCACACACGCTTTCCTTAGTCCATCAAGCTCGATACAGCACAGAGTAGTGTAGAAAGCAGACTTTGCAGCTAGATGAGACATAGGTTCAAATCCTGCCTGTGCCACTTGCCAGCTGCAGCAAATCTACCAATACCCACCTACACTCCAGAGTGCCTGTGAGGGCTAGAGATAATATATAATTAAGCGTCCAACCCAGAAGGATCGTTCAAGAAATGAGAGCTGATATTATAATCACTGCTACAACTTCTACCTCCACTTCTAATTAGGCACTTGTGTTCTTTCAATCCCTGCTCCATCCTCATTCCTCAGTGCAAAACCCCTGCCCACCCACCATGGAGACCACTGGGCAAAACCCACAAAATGTGCTCTGATCCAGTGTGAGAAGATGTTTCCATGTTGTTTCTTGCTACCGGAATCTCAGGTCCCTGGGAAGCCCCACCCAGCTGGGCTGTGCAGACCCCCGTAAACAGTGCCCCTGAGTTATTCCTCTAGGGGTGGCAAGGAGAGGGGAGTGGTCTTCTAAGGAGTCACTGAAGCCAAAGGCCCTTGAATTTAGAGATTTGGAGGTTCTGGGGGACTTCATAAGAGAATTTTAAGGAAACCACAGCAGGGAGACAGCCTGGTTGCAGAGGGGCTGTGGCCGGGGTACCCCAGGTCTGTCAAAATGCCAGCCCCCCTCTCCTTAGGCAGAGCCTCTCCGTGCTCTCCCACTGGGGAAACCTGGGATCCAAAAGTCCCAACCACGGACCCAGCCTTGACTTCGTTCAACCTCGGATGGTTATTTGATTTTTCTTTTTATTAGAACTTCCAACTCATTATCAGACAAATCTTTAAGGACAGCAGAATCCCTAGGTCACAGTTCTGGTTTTGAGGTAATGTTCGAAGGGTCATGCCTGTTACCCGCCCCCGGCCTCTGGAGGATGACGGGACCACGCGTGAGCCACGCGGTCTCTTCCCAGTAGTGAGCGTCTGAGCTGCAGAGGAGTGGCCGAGGAGAGTCTGGAGTTTAGATGTGAGAGCACATGCAGTGGAGCCAACTCTAAGTCCCTGGAAAGGGCCCAGAAGTCTCTCTCAATTTACAGGAAACTGTCTTACCCAGCAACCTGCCTCAAACATTCAAAATAAACGTGAAATTCCCATGACGTCACTGCTTTTCTGCTTTGTTTAGGGCTGGTATTAGAACACTGGAGTGCTGGGTTATGTTTTTTTATTTTTTAACTGCTTTTCACTGAAAATATATAGTTTTTCAGCCATATTATGTATTGAGTGCTTCTGTGGCCTTATCGGGGGTTATCACGGAAACTGCATTCCAAGTTCCCAACAGCTAGCAGTCACGCAGTGTTTAAAACACAACCCATCTGGAAGTTGAGGTCCCCTTTCTTGCAGTGACTGGAAATAGGGGCCTTGCCTGCAGTTTATATCCTTTAATGATGTGCACGCAGCCAGTTAGCTGATTAGCTTATCTGCAAGTGATTTCCCGGATGAATTCCTTGATTATAGACACCAAATGCTAACCAGACTTTCTTCCCTAAACCCTACCATATCACCACTTCTTCAGGTTTGCCTCCCATCCCCCTTCTAGAAATCGGTGTATCATGGCTCATTAATTCAGTACACTGCTGTCTCTTAAAACCTGATTCACTCACTGGGATTTCTTCCAATCATGAGAAATTCCATTATCAATGAGAGGCTCCTTTTCTATCAGGCTGCCTGGCACAGCGACAAGAGCTGGGGCTCCCAAATAAGGCAAGCCTGGCTCCCTCTGCTCCCTTGTTCCTTACCAAGGACAACCTGTTTGCAGGCATCATGCTTTCCCGGGTCCAGAGTTCAAATTCCGGCCTCACTGCTAACAAATGGCACGCACCTCGGGCCACTCACCAACTTCCTGTCCCTCGGTTCCTCGTCTATGAAATGGGGCCACTGATAGCACCTCTGTGCTGTGAGAGTAAGTGTCACCCTGGGTGGCAAGTGCTTGCTGTGGGCCCTGGCAGGCAGTCACCACTGCAGTGAGCATCATTAGCACTTTCCCCCAACCGTGCAGGCAACCAAAAGGACTGGTCATTGACTTTCAGGTTTTGGAGAGCAGCATGGCCCATGAGAAAAGGAAATCAAAGGAAGCCTTAGAGACAGAAAAGAGAAAAGTTCAAGATCTGGAGAATCACTTAACCCAACAGAAGGAGGTAGGAGTGGCAGAGAGAGGATGTGGGCTGAGAGGTCAAAACCCCTTGGAAGGCGCTCTGAGCCCAGACGTCTCCGTGCCCCGATGTAGAGTGTGGTGTGCAGCATGCACGGACCAGGGCCAGCGTCTCTTTTTGAAGGGCCAGATCTGCCACTTCCTGGGTGGCTCACCGCAGCGGGTCGCTTCACCTTCTATCCCTATCTGTAAAGTGGGAGTGACACCAGCCCCGACCTCGCAGGAGTAAACGCGGTAATGGAGAGAAAGTGCTTAGACTTGCACTCGGCCATGGCCCTCTGTGAGTGTTTCCTGCTGCTAATATTTTAGCACCACCCAGGCTCAGCTACGTGGGGACGAGAGATACACTCTGGGAGAGGCCCCCTGGGTGGCTGTCCAGGCCGGCCCCTCGGCCAGCACCCTCCTCCTCGTCCCGGGAAGGTATTAATATTTATGATGCGGTTCAGCACAGCCATGGAGAACACACCCTCCTGGCTCCCACCTCCCGGGTTTGTAGACTCCCAAGTGGGCTGCCCTGGACTGACGGATGAGTAAGAGGTACAAACATCACAAGGCAACGCGCAGTAGGCGGGTGCAGGGTGGCACTGCAGGCACGTCAGAGAAGCACCAGGGCTAATGCCTTCCGCAGCGGATGAGAAGGGCACCCTCCAGAAGAGCGTGGCATCGGGGGAAGGGTATCTGAGTCCAGGCCCAGACAGAGCTGGGGACACCCGCGTGCGGCCACCCACCCACCCGGACTGACCTGGGGACTGGGCCCCTCAGCCGCACCTGCCCAGAGCGGCCCTGCCAGGCAGGCCCCAAGGCTAAGCCTAAGGGACAAGATCTTCAGCCGGTCCAAACACCCAAGTGGTGCCCGGGGGGTCAAAGAGGGGCTCTTGAAGCCTGGGGCTGGGGGGACATGCAGTGGGTGACCCACAATGGCATCCCCATGAGCCAGGCTCTGGGGTGGAGGACAGACACATGCCGGCTCTCTCAGAACTTCCGGAAATAGAGCTAATGACGCAGTGAAGCGTTTGAGCTGGTTTCATTCATTACAGGAGCAAATAATTCCAGAGCACCCACTGTGTGCCAGGCCTGGCCCTGGGTGCCAGAGCACCTCAGAGAGCAAGACAGAGCAGGCCCAGGCTCTCCCAGAGCTCCCGTGCTGGCAGGGGGAAGGCAGCCCACCACAGAGAGACACAGTGCTACGGGAAAGATAAGAGAGAGCATGCGCGAGAGTGAATCGCAGTCAGGGTGGGCTTCTCTGAGGGGGTGACAGTCAAGCGAGACCTGGAGGAGAGAAGGAGCCACCCAGGGAACTTCTGGGGCAAGAGTGCCCCCCTGGGCAATGGGGCACAAATGAGAAGGACGGGGACCCAGGTTAGCCAAGGGAAAGAGGAATGACGCTGAGACCAGAATGAAGTGGAAACCAAATGCGGGGTCGGGGAGAGAAAGTAGGGAAGGAGACAAGGAGTGGGTGAGGTGAGGCATGGCTTGGAGGACGCAGGAGAGCTTGGTGGGCTGAAAGTGTCAATTCTGGGTTCAAGTCCCAGCTCTGCCCCAACGTGCTGTGTGACCCTAGACAAGTCCCCTGCCTTCTCTGTGTCGTGACAGGATCACCTTACAGGTTCGGTGGGAAGTGCAAGTGTGCATCCATGCATGTCAAGCCCCTGCCCGGCAGTGACACAGAGTGCACCTTGCTCAGGGGTGGGATCCAAACTGTGCACAGCAGCCGCCCCAGAGCACCCTTACACACACGGGCCAGGGCCCAGGTACCTGCCAGGTAGTGCGGCTCTGTGCTGGCCTAGGTATGAGCGCACAAGCACGGCTCCTGCCTCCAGGTGGGGCACGGTGGGGCTCAGGAGGACAGGTGAGGCAGGGTCCAGAGGCCGTGAGCAGGGTGGTCCCGGCAGAGGTCTGGAGTCTACGACGGCACCGGCACTTCCCGGCTGTGGGACCGTGGGGCGTTCCTTGGCCTCCTCCTGCCTAAGTCTCAGTGTCCATTTGCTCGTCTGTAAAATGGGGGCAATTGTACCAGCCCTACCTGGGGGCTGCAGGTCAGATGCACTAATGCTCAGGGCAAGACACTCACAGAGCAAGCATTTAAAGAATGGTCTTTATTGTCGCTGTTATTTTCACTTGTAATATACCAAGCAGCGCACAGTGAGAGGAGGGCAAGTGCCCTCCCCAAGCAGCGCTGGGGGGAGAGTCTCCCGGGGCGGGGTTGATGGAGTTCTTTTGATGGGCGGGGCTTTTGCTGCAGGGCAGGGGCTGGGCAGTCTTAAGCCAAGACCTGGCAGTGGGACTGTGCCAAGCCCCCCAGGAGGCAAGCACCAAGTGCAGGTGGGGGGAGGGGCAGTGCACAGAGCAGGGGGGCGTGGGCAGAGGGCCACCAACATGACGTAGAAGATCGGGGCTGTTGGGAGAGTATTCTCTCGTCCAGGGCTCAGCCCATCCCCAAAGCCCTACCCAACCCCTCTCAGTAAAACCTTCCCATCCCCCAGCACTAGCAAGCCCTGTTCAGAAGGTCTTTAAAAACCAAAACTGTTATTGTTTGTTAACTGTTCTCTTTTTTGCCAAATCATATACATTATTTTTCCACTCTGCATATTCCCTGAAACAAATTTAGAAGATACAGACCAGTGAACAGAAGAAACTATAAATTGTCATAATCCCCACGTCCCCCAAATAACCACTCTGTACGTGTCCCCGACATGTCCCTTCACCCTTTCATCTGTACCCATAGATCCATATTTTTAAAATATTTTTCTTATGAACTTTACTTTCATGTGGGGAGGGTTTAAATGCAAGGGTTTCAGGAGCTGCAAATCTGATTTCTCAACCCCACTGTGGCTGTTGACCTCCCAGAGCTTTGAGGGTGAGTCTGGGTCCCCAACTCCCTGCCTGTCTCCGGGCCTATGGGGTATGCTTTCCCAATTCCCAACAGCTGACCTGCACCTGAGTTTTTGAAACCAAGACCTTTGTAGGCTCAGGAGAGACCACCTGCCTTCTCCTTTGGAGCCACTGGTGCCAGCCCACCTGGGACTGGCTTAGCCTGCCCCACCCCTGCCTCCCAAGGAGCCAGGTACTTCCCAGCAGAGCCACATCGGAGCCCACAGGCCAGTTCCATCAGCGACTCAACACCAAACAACTTGACCTTGAACACTCACCAGCAAGTCACTTCCCAAGCACCGGCCCAGAAATCCTGAATGATGAATAACTCTCTCTTTTCTGCACATGACTAACCAAGAATACTTCCGTGCCCGCCACCAGGAGAATCTCTATGCCAAGATTCTCACCTCCCTCTCCAATGGGCATCTTGTTCCTTAGGCCTCTCGCTCCTAAACCGTGACTCATGGTCTCAACGCTTACTAATCCTGGCTTCCCTCCGCGTTGCTGTCTCCCATCCTGTTTCGTGCACACGCCCTCAGACCACTTGTCGTTGACTTCCAGATTTCAGAGAGCAGCATTGCCTATGAGAAAACTAAGGCAAAGGAGGCCGTGGAGAAGGAGAAGAAAAAGGTGCAAGAGCTGGAGAATCGCTTAACCAAGCAGAAAGAGGTAGGAGTCTCAAAGAGGAAAAGACACACAAGTGCCCAGTGTCATTAAAGGCAGGCTCCAGAGCCAGGCGGCCTGGGTTCAAATCCTGCCTTGGCCACCCTCAGACAGTGGGAGGCTAGGCAAGTCACTTACCCATCTCTGTTCCTTGAATGTGTTTCCACATTCATGAAATACAGATGATGTCAACAGATGGACCTCATTGAGTTGTTGTGGGGTTTGACTGTTAATATACACATAAAAGTGCCTGGTGCTTGGGGAGTGGGTGTAGCTCAGTGGCTGAGCTCCTGCTTCCCAGGTATGAGGCCCTAGGGTAAGTCCCAGATACCTCCTGGGGAAAAAAAGTATATGATTAAACTCAAGTGGTAAGGTGCCTGCTTCCCATGTATGAGGTCCCAGTTTCAATCCCTGGTATCTCCTGAAAACCAAACAAACAAACAAACAAAAAACAACTCTCACTGGGGAGCAGATGTAGCTCAGTGGTTGAGCACCTGCTTCCCATGCATGAGGTCCTGGGTTCAATCCCCAGTACCTCCTGAAAAAAAAAGTGCCTGGCTCTTCGTGGGCACTGTATGGCTTGGCCACTCGTATTATCATTAAGAGCTCACAGTGAGGAAGGGAAGGGGCAGGACCTGAACCCAGGACTGACTCCAGGGCTCCCACTCTTCATTCCTCCCGCTCTGCTATACTTCAGCTTTGTTTGCAGTAAAAGAGGGGGTGTCAGGATAGGGAACACCTGAATTTCTGATCACCTCGATGCCAGTTTTCTCACCAGAATTTATCATTATCATCACCTTTGTAATCAAAACACATTTACTGTTATGGTTGAGAAGAGCAGCGGCAGTAGGAGTAGAGGTTGTGGCACATGTCCCTGTCCTTCCTAGGCGCCGCACTAACAATAGGGTCCTCCTGGTTCCAGCAGTACAAGGGGCACACACCCCACGTGTGCACACACGTGCATGCACAGTGGCCAGTATCACAAAGACAAGGCAGATGACAGTGCAGGACCTAACCTTAGAGAGCTAAATTGCTATACAGGTGAATATGATTTGAAAGGATATCCATGACCAGATTGGGACTTTAAAAAGGTCTTTAAGTCTGCTTACATCGATCTTGGAAAATGATCTTCAGAGAAAGATTCCCGATCGTTGGCATGCATTAGGCTCCCAGGGAACTTACTCTAAATGCCCATTTCCTGGGCCTCTCCCCCAGAGATTCTGATTCACTGGGGTGGGGTGGAACCTGAAATCTGCGTTTTTAACAAGCATCTCAGGTAGTGCTGTTGCACTTTGAACAACACTGCTCTAGGAAAAGTGGTGTCATAAACCACACCTGGATTATAGCTCAGTCCTGAGCACCGCTCTTTACAGGATCCTTGACAAACTGGAGTGTGTCCCGAGAAGGCAGAAGTGATGCAAGACTTGTCGGTTGCAGGCTGACATGCTTATGGAAAACTTGCTATGTATGGGCAAGAGGCCGCAGACCGCAAGAGAGCCAAAGAGGAGCAATCTGTTTACATGCAGCCTTGTTTCCCCCAAATGATTTGCCATAGAGCTTGCAAGATTCCATACAATCCAATATTAGAGGTAGGAGAAAAGAAGAAATTAAAATTTAAGAAGCAGGAAACAGGTATAGCTCAGTGGTTGAGTGCCTCCTTCCCATGGACAAGGTCCCAGGTTCAATCCCCAATAACTCCTAAGAAAAATGAAAATGAAAATTAAGAAGCAGATGAAAACTGAGATATAAAATGGGTCAGGAATGAGACTAATGCAAAAAGTGTATACCATGATATCAGTGGATCACCAATGATAATCTAGCTACAAAAAAAATGAAAATCCAGTTGGTTGTGCAATTCACTAAATAATATCAGACCAGTTGCTCATGGAAATTCAACATTCTTAGTATTAGACCCAGAGACAATCTCTCCCAAGGGTCCTCATATGGAGGAATCTGTAATGCAATGATCAACATCCTCAACAATGGTGACATCAGAGGGCAGGTCTTTTGGCCACCCTCAAGGAAGACTGGTGCACTCATTGCACTAATGGAGGAGGAGCAAGTCTCCACCTCCGGGACTCCCCATTCACCAGGAGAGTCTAAGAAAGTGCAAGGTCAACAACTCAGATGCTTATTTGCGTGCTATTTTACCAGTACCTCCTAAAAAAAAGTGATCAGAAGATTGATTTCATCATAGGCAAAAATAGAATTTATATTAGAGAAATAGGAGAAAGGGAAGAGTGAACTCTTTTCTCCAGTCCTTGGGTAAGCTGCTGGATATCTGGCCAGCAGTTAAGATGCCAGGCAGCACTTCTACTCTTGGACAGCTTGATGGGCCGTCATAGCAACCATTTCCCTTGGTTATGGCTTCTCCTGAAACCTGGAGTGATTCACTGTCAGGTGTATGTGGCAGGCTGCTCTATGGAATCCCTGCCAGTGTTCTCAGCAAGCTGTCTCCTAAGGGCACATCTGCACATGGTCCTCATTTAAATTTCTCAATAGTAACAGTAATGTCACAACCATAAGAGAGACTCAGATGGGAGCAGGTGTAGCTCAGTGGTTGAATACTTGCTTTATATGTATGAGGTCCCAGGTTCAATCCCCAGTACCTCCTAAAAAAGAGAGAGGCCAAATGGAGCCACTGGAGCTATAAAGAGGATGGGCAACTTCACGGTGAGGCCTGCGGGAAAGGCTGGTGAAAATGGTGTTTATGTTTTCTTAATATGTATGTATTAGCTTTCTTTCCTGATTATAAAAGGAAAGACTGTTTGTTGTAGAAAATTTCAAAACTACAGGAAATCACTCAGAAGAAAATTAAAACTATCTGCATATCCAGTGAGCCGTCAGCACTAGCGACATTTGGATGTGATTTCTTCCAGGCTTTACGTTAATCGTTATCCTAGACATCAGTAAATGTGGATGTTTCACAGAGTTCGTGGCTTATCCTGTTAACACTGTGCACACCACTTCAGCAGCTATTTTTAAAGCTTGATATACTATAAAACTGCCTCCGTGTGATTGAGCATTCTTTCACAGCCTGCCGCTGAAAGGTGACCTGGGAAGTTTGCATCGTATTGGATAGAGCCCAATTTCTTTTACTCCTCCCCTGTGGTCGGGCACTGGAGTTGTTGCTAATTTTTCATAAATGGAAAAAATGCTTCTCTGATGTCAGCGGAAGTCAGGATTACATATGCATTTAACCAGGAAGGATCTGTGGAAGGTTTTGTTCCCCGGTGGTTTGGATCTGCTTGAAACTGCACACAAAACCAACAAGGGTTTTGCAAAACTTTTATGAGCAGAACCACTGCCAGCCTGGACTGAAAGGGACAAAGAAAGGACAAACTGAAGGAAGAATGCCTTCAAGGGCAGAATCATGGAAGCAAAGATCTGGACTGAAAAAATGTTCTTGGGCCAAGAGTGTGGATCCCCCCACATGTGTGGAAAGGGCGGGTCCACCCCTGCGTTGTTCAGTGAGCGCCACTGCCCAGCGCTCAGAGCTGCGGGGGCCTGTGCCCCAGGTGCAGGGAGAGCATGGCCTCTACCCTGATGCTCAGAGATGGGGGGGCCTGTGCCCCAGGGTGCAGGGAGAGCAGGCCTCTAAGCAAGCCCTGGAAGGGCTGGGCTGCCCCTCCATCAGGCCCGGACGATGAAACATCAAGCCATCGATGACTCTCAGACCTTGAAATCTAAGTTTGTGCTTCTGGGTTTCAGACTTGTTTATACCCCCATGACCCTGTTTCTTCCCGTTTCTCTCTCTGGCCTGGGAGCGTTTATCCTATGCCTGTCCCTCCATTGCATGCTGGAAGCACAGGACTTGTTTTCCGGGTTCCACAGGCGCGTCAGACAGAGGGATTTTGCCCTTCGGTGGACTACACCCGTCACTGCTTCTGATGAGACTGTGAACGTAGTGTAGCTCCTGAAGTGACTTCAGGCCCTGGGGATGCTGTGGTGGAAGAAGGAATTTTACACGTGGGAAGAACGAGTCCTTTGGTGAGCCAGACGGCCGGCCGGCGGGCTGGGTTGCGTACCTCAGCTGGTCCACGCGGGTCGCGGGCTGCGTTCTTGAGGCGGCGCAGGGACCTGAGGGGAAAGGTGCCGTAGGAAAGCTCCAGGGCTATAAGGACAGCACAGTTCTGTGTGAAGCTCCTGCTCCCGGCACCCCTCTTGGCCTGCGCCCGACAGGAAAGTCCAGCCAACAAGGGAGGAGTCACCCACCAAGGCCAAACACCTGGAGACAACAGACAACCAGAAGCCCTTTCGGACCCCCGCCCCTGACCCCAGCTCGGGCGGCAGACTCTCAGAACCAGAGGAAATGTTGTTTCCCGTCCTCCTCCTGCATACTCAGAACCCAGGAGAAGGCTGTAACTCACGAGTCCTCACAGGGGCGAAGGGAGGGGGTGGGCCTGAACAAGGCCGCAGCCCAGCGCGCGTTCTCTCCCGTGCGCACGACCGCACCCGTCTGCCGCGTGTACTTCCTCTCTCTTTCACTTTCCAATAAACTCTCTGCTTGCTTGCTTAAAGTGTGGCACGTCCTTAAATCCCTTTCTAGGCCTGGAAACCCACCGCCAGCCCAGTCCGATGGGTGTGGACCTGCTGTAAATAAAATCTCCTCAGTTAAAGCCAGGCCCAGCTAAATCAGGTTGTGCTTTAATCCGGATTCCTTGAGTCCTTTATGAGCAGAGGGAAAGTCAGATGGATAGAGAAGCCACAGGGAGCTGCCAGAAGCTGGAAGTCCTTGGAACCCAGAGGAGAAAGAAGAAGAAACTGTCATGTGATGGAAAAGCCAAGGAATCCCAAAGACTGCCAGCCAGAAGGTACCGACCCCGAGAGCAAGCTGCCTTCTAGCCTCTGAAACCGTGAGCCAAAAAATCCCTATTGCCAAGCAAAAAAAAAAAACCTTGGCTGAGCAACATCGTGCATCACTCTGTGCACACAGCAGCTTGTGTCCTTAGGATGAAAAATCCCTCAAAGTGGGCTTGCTGGGCCACGAGGCACAAACATTTTCAGACTCCCGATGCCTGTCCCCAGATGACTCTCCAGAAAGGTCACACCAGTTTACACTGCCCCCCCGCCCCGTGGGGCCTGAGAAAGCCCGGCTTCCTCCTTTGCAAGAATGTACTGAAAATCGAGTTAAGTCGGGTTTGAAAGGCCCCAGCACAGCGCCCGTCATGGGGGGTCCTCCTCCACATTATCTGAGGAGGGACCGAGGGAGGAGAGCAGAATTTTAACAGCCAACCAGCGGAAGCGCACATCCCAGCACCGTGCACACCGCGCGCAGGAGATGGCGAGTGGAGTCCAGGCTGCCGGGGCCGGAGGGGGGGGGCGGCAATCCTGGTGCCCTCCACCGAGGAGCGAGGAGCGGGCAGCACTGCCCTCGAGGCTGCCCTGTGGTGAAGGGTTGAGGTGCACAGCACATTCATCCCGGAAAACAGATTTAGTGCAAGCCATGACAGCCTTCCTCAAATATTTAAAGGGCTGTCTCATAAAAGAGAAATAAAGCTTACTCAATGAGATGACAGAACTGAGCTCAGAGATCAGAAGTCACAAGGAGACAGGTCTCAGCTGAATATAAAGAAGAAGAATATAATAATTAGAACCTTCCAGAAAAAGCATGGACCTTGTACTTACACGGAATCATCACTCCTCTCTGCAGCCCGGGATGGGTGGGGATAGGAGGGTAAATGAAGGGGGTCGGGGCTGGGGGAAATGCTTATTCCTGCATTTCTGGTGATTTGATGTTTATTGTGTCTCTAGGAATTAGAATTAAAAGCCCAAAAAGAGGACACCTTAAATAATAAATTAAATGACACCCTGGTCATAGTAGAAGAGACTCAGAAAGCAAAGGTGGCTGAAAGTATAAAAGTAGAGAAGCTCACCATCCAATTAAATGAAACATTAGCTGAAGTGGAAACTGCCAAGACAAAAATGGTAAGTGGGTGTCTTCCTGGGTGGAGGGAAGATCTTCCTCGCTGCGAGGCCCTGGGGTGGGGCTGAGTTTAGCACGCAGAGGGCACACATCACTGTCCTCGCTGTGCCAGCCTCTCCAGCTCCCAAGGTCACACAGATCGTTCCTCTGCCTTCCCAGATCATGATGGAGGAGCGAATTCTGCTGCAACAGCAGACGGTGGCGGCCCTCCAGGACGAGCGGGAGTCCCAGAGGAGCGGGTTTGAGGAAGAGATCGCAGAATATAAGGAGCAAATCAAGCAGCACGCCCAGACGATCGTGAGTCTAGAGGAAAGGCTCCAAAAGGTGACGCAGCACCATAAAAAAATAGAAGGCGAGATTGCGACGTTGAAGGACAGTGGTCCAGGTAGGTCCAAAGCGAGCCGAGGGAATCTTCTTAGCAGGAGGGGCTGGTTCTGATTATCCCGTGGGTCCCTACAGGCTGATGGATGAGAAAAAGGCCCCGCCTCACCTAAAAGTCCATTCTCTGGAGGGCCCCTCTCCTTCATGGCACACAACAGTGGTAGAAGCCCTCCAGCACCCAGTTTGGACAGAAGTTAAAGATAATGGGTCAGGACATCCTTTGTGCCAACCCAGAGAGACGCACAGGCTGCCAGGGCTCTTAGGGGCATGGAGAGCAGCCTGGAACGGAACCCTTTACCACGTGAAAACATCCTGCACAGGGGCCTTTCAAAGGCTTCTCTGCCATCAGCAATTTGCAACTTTGATGCCCTTCCGTAACCAGCCAGGATTTGTCTCTTTAAAAATATAACTGTCAAGAGGCTGAAAAAAGAGCTCAGAGTTGTGAGCACTTATTCACCCTAAATGACCCCAGTGACGCATCTTATTGCAAAGCTATCAAGCTCTTGGAGAAGAGTTCTGGAAGTAGAGGCCCCAGCCCAGGCGTTCTCACCTCACCACTGTTGGCGTGGGGAGCTGGATGACCCGTGCAGGGGCTGTCCTGCGCACTGCGCGGTGTTCAGCAGCACCCCTGGTCTCATCTCGTTAGCTGCCAGTATTACCTCCCCTCCCGGAGTCATGACAACCAAGACTGTCTCCACACATGGTCGAATGTCCCCTGGAGGCAAACTCAGCCCTGGCTGAGGACTAAGGCCCTAGGCTCAGCCCAGTCAGCTGTCAGCGCTTACCTCATGGCTGCATGCATTCATTCATTCATTCCTCTTAACTGATCCTCTGTTCTGTTCCAAGCTCATGCCAGCCCTAGGGATTCAGCGGTGGTTAAATCACACACGGTCCCTGCGGTTAACACATTATTGTCCTGGTTGGTGTTCCGTGCAGTAACAGGGCAAAGGGCACCCCAGCAAGGGTGTAGAACAGGGCTCAGTTTCCTAACCCAGGGTCCAGGACACATGGAGCATGGGACCTGAAGGTGGGTACATCTTTGCCACCCAGCACTTAGATCAGTGCCTGCCATAAAGCAGGCTTCGCCTAACTGTTGAATGAATAAATGAGTGAGTGAACATGTGACATGAGGGTGGAAACCAGAAGGCAGCAGGCTGAGGAGGGGGTAGGAGGTGGGGACAGGAAGGCACCGAACATAGGTTATTCTTTCAAGACCCTTATTTGGATGGCACAAGACCCAGGGGGCGCCAGAGGCTCAGGCGAAGGTTGTGAAGGCAGAAGGAGCTACGTCTGACCCCTGGCTCCCGCTCTCACCGGCTTCGCTGCGCAATCACCCACGGACTCTGTCACTCCCGCACTTTTTTCCTTGTCTGTAAATGGAGTTAATGAGCCCTTCTGCTTAGATTTCATGACCCCATCTGGGGGGAGTCCCCAGCCTGCAGCACTCAGCACACAGTGGGTCTCATTAGATGGAGAGGGCTGGCGGGGGGGCGGGGAGTTGTTTTTTAGTTTTTATTCTAGTAACATATATACGACTTGCAATTTCCCCCTTTTAACCACTTCCACATATATGATTCAGGGCTAATTACATTCTCATCACCACCATCCATTACCAAAACTTTACAATCAGTCCAAATAGAAACTGTACCATTAAAGTATCAACTCACCATCCCCTATCCCCACCCTGTTCTCTGATAACCAACATTCTAGATTCTGACACTGTGAGTTTGCTCGTTCTAAATATTTTCTACCAGTGAGATCATACAATATTTGTTCTTTTGTGTCTCATTCAACATGATGTCTTCAAGGTTCATCCCTGTTGTGACATACATCAGAACTTCATTCCTTTTTATGGCTGAATAATATTCCATTTTGTGTCTATACCTCATTTTATTTTTTCCTTTCATCAGTTGATGGACACTTGGGTTGCTTCCATCTTTGGGCAATCATGAATAATACCGCCATGATTATTGGTGTGCAAATATCTGTTCGAGTCCCTGCCTTCAAATATTTGGGGTTTATACCTAGGAGTTGGAGTGCCAGGTCATAGGGTAACCCTATACCCCACTTTCTGAGGAACCAAAATGTCTCCCCCAGTGGCTGCATGTAGGGAGAGTTTTAAGCTGGGAAAGAGGCAGGCGTGCTTATAAGCAGAGGGGAAGGATAATAGTTGCATGAGGACCATAATATCCCTGGCATGTCCCTCTGTTACAGCTCAAATGGAGGACTTGCAGCAAGACGTGCCAGTGAGACCTCCATCAGAAAACAGTGCCAAAGAGGACACATGCAGCCACTTGATGTGAGTGCCCCAGAGGGCGCGTGCACACTAGCGCATGCTCACTGCCTTGCCAAACGTGCAAGAACAAACAAAACACACCTACTCCTGGCCACATCATCAGAACCTAACCAAGGGAGCCGAGCTTGGGGTCTTCTTACTGGGCTTGAATTTCTCAATTCCTTTAGCAAGACAAGATGGCGTCAAACCAACTCAGCACTTTCTAGTCGTGTGCCACTGGGCAAGTCAGGTCACCTCTCTGAGCCTTAGCTTCCTCATTTAAAAAGTCCTGGCACGTAGAAATCACTTGGTAAATGCTAGCTCTTCCTGTTATTAGCTGTTTTTTCCGAGTACCTGCCAGAGGCCAGCCCCTTCCCAGGTATCATAAGCAGGCAGTGCAGGTCTCACGGTGAACTTGGTGGGGTGGGGTCCTGGAGAGGGGACAAAAGCATCAGTTAAGAGGTGGGACTAATAACCTCTAAGGCTCTTCCAACCCTGAGAGCGAATGAGTCTATAAGTTGAACCTCAGAGAACTGACAGTTTGCAGAGAAACAAAACCTATTGTTGGGAACACTCCAGAAAACCATCGCAAACCAGCATATGAAAAAGAGGGCACTAATGTGATGCACAGAAAGGATTCAGAAAGTTTTTCCAAGAATACAACCCACCAATCTAATCCTTGTACCAAACTGCAGTTACCAAAATCTAATGTCACAGGTTTTTCACCCTAAAAAGTCAAAGCCCCCCCCACCCAGCTTCTATATTTTGAGAAATTCCCAACAGACTCATTCTCCTGTTGAGTTGCTCTCTAATGACAACAGTAGCCATGACTTGGGAGGGGGGGGGGGCGGGGAATTAGCACCCACGTTGGTCTTGCTCGTCCCCTTCATTAGCTCATGCACGTACTTGGATTCTGAAGTTTCATCCTCCTGTTGGAAGAGTTAAAGCCAAGCACAGACACAAACACACACATTTTTAAAATTTCCATTCCAGTGATCACCCATCTTTTTTTTAGATGCAGCCCACCAATATTTTGTTTTATTTCGTAATGAATACACACTCTACCCTCAAAAGTCTGTACAAGAAAAGCCTGGGTTTCAAAAGGCTGTGGACTCAAATGAAGTGGCATTAACACCTGCTGGAGGCTGGGGCTCCCAGCCCCTTCTGCACGCACAGGCCCACAGCTCTTCCCCCTCCTCCCAACACAAACACGTGCGGAAGGTCTCTTCCCCAGGATGGAGATTCTCACTCCTGTGTTCTTCCTATGTCAACCCCATGGAGGCACCTCCACTGCCATTACTGCTGGGCCCCCTTCCCCACTGGACACAGCTGTGCTTCTGGTCAACCACCCTGAGCCCCACGGGACCAGGTGTGTCCTGCTCTCTGGGGCCTGGTGGATAGTGGAGAAAGCTGTCCCCATCTCACCTTCCCCATGGCCCAAAGCCCACACCCCCACAGTGGCTTCCTGAGCTCCATTCATTCACATCGGGCCCCACCCCCTGTCCATCAGGGCTCCTAACGAGTTCTTCAAGCTGGTGGGGAACAAAAGGCATGTTGTCCTCCTCTCTCTTCTTCCTCGTCCTCAAAAGATCCCAGGAGGGGAGCGGATGTAGCTCAGTGGTTCAGTGCCTGCTTTACATGTACGAGGTCCTGGGTTCGATCCCTGGGACCTCCTAAAAACAAAAGTCCCTGAACCAAAAAAAAAAAAGTCTTCAAATAGCCTTCCCTCTTCTTCCTGCAAAAGATCAAAAATGCATAAGCCTATCAGTTCACGCCTCGTGCAAGTCATATTTCAACCTCAGACAGACCCCTGCTGGAATCTTTTGTCCCATCTCAATGCATTTTTTCAGTGAAGATGCATCAAAATAAATGTTTGCTTGGAGAATTGTTGGAGACTGTCTTATCTCCCTGGCACCATGGTGCCCACCACTGAGGGTGTCTGTGTTTGCACTTGGCCCCTTCCAGACACTTGGAGAAACCATAGAGATTAAGGGAACTGACTTTGCCTGCTTTTGTGCCTTTCAGAGAAGACTTACTAGCTGCCCAGAAGGAAATTCTCTCCCAGCAGGAGGTCATCATGCATTTACGAAAAGACCTTGCAGAAGCCCATGGCCGAATGTCAGATTTGAGAGGTTTGTATGATTTCCTGTGTCTTTAGACATCCCGGCCAATTCAAGAAAGTGGTTAATAATATAAATACAGGAATGTTCTTCTACTCCAAGGTGTCAAGAGTGTGGTAATACACTGGGAAAAATATAGCAAATGTAATTTATAGACCATCGTTAACAACACTGTAATGTTTTGTGGAGCAAAAGCTAAGTTGGTACTATATTAATGCTAAAGGTCAAAAAAAGACTATGGGGTTCGGTGTTGTGAGGTATGAATGTGATTAAGCATTTTCTTCTCCTCTTCATTTTTTTCTCTAATAAGGAGTCCTTGGCTAGTTACTAAACTCATCTGTGTTCACCTGTGTCTCTTTCTAAACACTAGAGGAACAATTGAGTTAGCAGTTGGAATTAATGAGATAAAAGTCCACAGAGAAAATGTGGCATTGGTGTGGGAAGGGTGGCCATGGTGGCTGCTGGGTGCGGGGAAGGGGAGGAAGAGATGAGATGGGGAGGTGTTTTCGGGACTTGGAGTTGTCCTGGGTGGTGCTTCACGGACAACTATGGGACATTGTAGATCCCCCCAGGGCCCACTGGATGGAACGTGGGAGAGTATGAGCTATGATGTGGACCATTGACCATGAGGTGCAGCGATGCCCAGAGATGTACTTACCAAATGCAATGGATGTGTCATGATGATGGAAGAGAGTGTTGCTGTGGGGGGAGTGGGGAGTGGGAGTGGTGGGGTTGAATGGGACTTCATATTTTTTGAATGTAATATTTTTTAAAAAATGAATTAAAAAAAAAAGTGCTTGTTGGACAGAACTTTTTACAAGTAATGCTTCCATAACTTGTTGAGCTGTCTTTCTCTTATTTTAACTTTTTTTTTAATTTGAAATAAAATTATTTTAAAAAATAGAAAAGTGAGGCTGAAGCGTTGGGAACCCAGCGTTAGACTCCTGCTCAACCCGCTTTCCTGTGCCGTGACAGCACTTGTAATAAAGGGTCAGCAAAAGCGGACTCCTGGGTGTGACACTGAGCCCCCCTCACCAAGGCCAAGGGGCCCAGAGGAGAACTCTCCGGAGGATTCTGGGCGCGGCTTTCTTTTTGCAGAGATTGTCCTTTCACCACAGAGCATGTGCCTCTGGAAGCCAAGGCTGGGAGGGCCGCCTGGGGCGCTGGAGCAGGCCTGCACCAGCCCCACACCCGCCACGTTTGGGGCGGAGGGCAAAGTGGCCTCTCGGGCTCGCCTTCCTCTGATGTGAAATGGGGGTCACACCTGGACTTCCAGGGGTTGGTGCGAACGTCAGTGGCCACTAGCCCGGGGGTGAAGGAGCGCGAGTTCTGCCCTCCTCTGGCCAGACGCCAACCCTGGGTGTGATCTTCCTCCTTTGCTCCTCTTTCTGCCCTTTTAGCTCTGCCCCCTTCCTCTTCTAGCCATCATCTCTTTCCCTTCTCTAGCCTCCGTCAAGCCAGCCGAAAGGCAGACAGGCTTGGAGAAATGGAGGCAGGGAGGGGAATGGGCTTCCTGTCTTGGCCCCTCTTGGCCCTGCGCTTCCCAAAGCCTCCAGGGGGCTTCGCTTCCAGTGGCTTTTCCTGGTAAAAGCCCCAAGACTTTGATGGCTGAGTTTTTTCAGAGTGATTCTTCCATACTAAGGAATAAGAAAGCCCAGCATAGAGGCTGCAGTTTCCAATTCTAGAGTCAGGAAGCTTGGGCCCCAATTCCGGGTTGGCTGTTGATTGGTTGCAAGACCTTAGGAAGTCCCCTTACCTCTCTGGGCCTCTGTTTGCTCATCTGTAAAGTGGGCGTTCGTGGTAACTACCTTGTAGGGTTGCTCTGAAGATTCAAAATCATGCAGCTGTCTGACTTTGGGTTCCCCAGAAGCAGACCCCGAGACCAGAATTCCAATGCAGATGGTTTATTTAAGGGGTAATCCCAGGAAACACCAGAAGGGAAGGGGGAGAGGGAGACAGGAAAGGGGAGGAAACAAAGAAAGGGCGTGTTGTCAATCAGGTTAGCCCAGTGGACAAGCGCAGCTTCATTTTGCTGGGGAATGCTGGGGGACAGGGTAGAACACTCACCTCTGAGTTGTCCCACCTGAGAGGTGAGGGAGCCGAGGATCCGTGCAGGTCCCCATCAGGCCTGGGTGGGAGGTTGCCGCACCTGGCAGACACTCCAGGGGCCTTGGAACACTCCTAGACAAAGAGGTACAGAAATAGGCAGCTGGAAGTCATGCCAGAGGGGCCTGGCCGGGCTCCTAGCCGCGTCCACGGCGGCACCGAAGGAAGGCTCCGCGCCTCGCAGCCGGTGGCCGCCGAAAGGGAGCGGCTGTGTAATTATCCCCGAGGATTCCGGAGGGCAGGAGCCCTGGCAGACCTGCCGTGGGGCTAACAGGACCCCGAGGCAGGAGACCCTCTCACAGGCTTCCGTGTCACCCCAGGGGAGCTCAGCGAGAAGCAGAAGATAGAGCTGGAGCAGAACATGGTGCTGGTGCAGCGGCAGAGCCTGGAGCTGAGCCTGCTCCAGGAGAAGGTGGCGCAGACGACCAGCCTGCTGGAAAAGAAGGACAGGGAGCTGGAGGTCCTCAGGGAGGCCCTAAGGTGGGTGCTGGGAGGCCTGCGCAGCCCGGGGAGCCAAGGCACACTCGAGTGTCCGAGGAGCGTGCCGCAGAGCAGGGGCTCAGTAAATGCTGGTAGGGGGCATGAATGAATGAATGAATGAGTAGCATTGTGTCACTTCTTCCCAGCCTCATCAATTCAAACAAGGCTTTGCGTTGTTCTTGGTCTCAAGATTCTTCCCACAGTATTCTAGAGGACAGGTCTCAGCTTAAATGCCATTTCCTCCAGGAAGCCCTCCCTCACCCACTCTCATCAAAAGTGGTCAAGGGCTCTTACTCTGCCTGGGGTCCCTCAACCCCGCCGCACTCCGCCTAACCTAACACGTTTCACACGGCAAAGCCACGAGTGCTTGCTTGTCTGTCCTCCCCTTGAGGACGGGGTCTGTGGTGACCTTGCCCACTAGTGACTGCCCAGCACTTGCTCGGTGCCTGGCACACAGAAGGCACTTGATAAATACCTATTGGACAAATGAACAAACTGGGGGTGTCAAAGCTCAGCTGAAAATAAATACTTGTCATTGTCCGATGGATTGCCTAAATAATGCATATAGGTTTGTATATTTGTCCAAGGGTTCCCCAAATTTTAATATGAGTAATGCTTAAAAAAAAAACAGTTCAAGAAAAATTGATGTTTCATATCTGTCCTGCAGCTTCAGGGGCCTCATGGTTCACGGCCTAGGCAGATTCACACTGTGGTTAAAAGAAGAGACTGGGATCCAGTCTGCCTGGGTTCAAAGTCAGGCTCCTCCACTTACAAGCTCTGTGACTTCATGAAAATTATGGCATGTCCCTTTCCTTGCCTGTAAAATGGGTCAAGGCAAGGCGAGCCCTGACTCACGGGATTACTATGAGAAATGGATGAGATAGCACATAGTAAGTGTTGGCTTTCGGCAAACGCTCTGTGTCCCACTGACACGGCGAAGGAAGCAGGGTGGGTCCTCCTGCCCTGGCCCCTCTCCTTTAAGTCCCCTGAAACTAGGTGCTCTAGAAATCCCATGGCATTCAGGAGCCTTGAAGACACAAAGAATTCAGGTACCTGTAAAAATGGAGTTCCCGTTCCTACTTTGCCAGCAGAGCCGAGGTAAGTTGTGGTTTCGGGAACTTGTGCTGTCTGCCGTCCCGTGCCCCTGACTCATCTTCTCTGCCCTAGGGCTTTCCAAGAGCAACACAAGCCAGAGAAGGACCAGAAACCCAGGAAGGCGACCCAGGTGCGTGACATCTCGGTGCAGATGGAACCCAGCCACACCAACATCTTCTGGAACAGCCATGAGGTGAGGGCCCGCCCAGGCCTGGGCACCGCGAAGAGCATGCTGGGAAGAGCCCACCGGCGGCTTTCCCTCCTTTTTAAAAATACTTTATTTGAGGTTCCAGCAGTATGATGTGCTGATATGAAACGCACAAGTAGGAAGCGGAAGCCCCACCTCCCCAATCCCCATTGCCAGCGGTCAGAGCCATCCACTGTTCCCATGCGTGTCCCATGTCCCATCTGCACACAGAAGCCACAGGACCCACACACAATAGAACATGCAGTGTCGAGGGCTCAGGCTTGCATCCAGTCTACCCAGGTGCAAACCCCCGCTTCTCCACTTAGAACCTCTGCGCTCAGGGAGGTTGCTGTGTGTTACTTCCCTTGACTGGGAAGTTGGGGTGATGACAGGTCCCAACCCTCGGAATTACTGAGAAATAAATTTTATTTATACACACAAACACACACAAACCCCTCTAGACCTGTATTTATTTAATAGGTCAAGTACTTGGCAAAAATAATGGTATCAAATCATATCTATTCTGCAACTTTTTAAAAACTTAACACTATTTAATGGGCAGTTTTCAAGCCAGTATATAAAGAGCTCCTCATTCTTTCAAAGGACTGAATAGAATTCCACTGAGTCCCATCATCCAACCCTACTGATGGGCACTGAGTTTGCCTCTCCTTTTGCACGATGCTTCAGGCACCATCCTTGTATGTATGCAGAATAAATCCTGAGCTGTGAAAATCCTGGGTCCAAAGGACAGCCTAAATCATGCTTGATACAGCCCATCTGCCTTCCCCGGGGGCCGTGCAGTGCCTGCTTCCACGGCCATTTTCCTGGTGACCTCTCGGAATGCTCACCCCAAGCTGCTTTGCATACCTGGAAGTCCCAGCTTGATGCATCAGATGGGAAACAGGCCTTTGAGTGACAACAGCCTTCGACATGTACTCTCTGTCCCCCTGGCTGGCACTGTGACACTCCCAGTGGCCAGTGCTGGGCTAACAGTGAGGTGCAGTGGTTCCTCAAGGCCCCGGGTTTCCAAGGTTTTCCTTTTCCCTCCACTGAGTGAAGACAAAAGCCTCCTGATATCATAGATTTCACCCATATGGGCATTGGCTCACAACCTTCCTCTCCCCCCATATTTCCTATAAGCCTGTCTTCCAGTCTCTAGCTCTCTGAGTCTGCTAAATTTGCTTAATTCATATCAGAGAGGTCATGTAATATTTGTCCTTCAATGCCTGGCTTGCTTGGCTCATCATAAGGTCCTCAAGATTCATCCATGTTATCCCATGTGTTAGTACTGTATTCCTTCTTACAGCTGAGTAGTATTCCATTGTATGTATTTAGTACATTTTGTTTATCCATTCATCCGTTGATGGGCATTTGGGTTGATTCCACCTTTTGGCAATAGTGAATAATGCCGCTATGAACAACGATGTGCATGTATCGGTTTGTGTCCTTGTTTTCAGTTCTTCTGAGTATATACCCAGCAGTGGAATTGCTGGGTCATATGGCAAATCTATAGCTAGTTTTTTGAGAAACCGCCAAACTGTCCTCCAGAATGGCTGGCTCCTTCTACATTCCCACCAGCAGTCGATGAGAGTTCCCATTCCTCCACATCCTCTCCAACACTTGTAGTCCTCTCTTTTTTCCATAGCTGCCAGTCTAATGGGTGTAAGACGGTATCCGCTGTAATTTTGACTTGCATTTCCCTAATAGCTAGTGATGTTGAGCATCTTTTCATGTGCTTTTTAGCCATTTTTATTTCTCCTTTGGAGAGGTGTCTGTTCAAATCTCTTGCTCATTTTTAAAATGGGTTGTTTGTCTTTATTTTCAAGATACAGGATTTCTTTATATATGATGGATATTAGGGTCCTATCAGATATATGGTTACCAAATATTTTCTCCCATTGGGTAGGCTGTCTTTTCACTTTCTTGATAAACTCCTTTGAAGTGCAAAAGGCTTTAATTTTGCGGATGTCCCATTTATCTATTTTTTCTTCGGGTGTGAAGTTTATGAAGCTGTTTCCTATTACAAGGCCCTGCAGATGTTTCTCTACATTGTATTCAAAGGTCTTTATGGGGGAAGCGGACTTGGCCCAGTGGTTAGGGCATCCGCCTACCACATGGGAGGCCCACGGTTCAAACCCTGGGCGTCCTTGACCAGTGTGGAGCTGGCCCACGTGCAGTGCTGATGTGCGCAAGGAGTGCCGTGCCACGCGGGGTGTCCCCCACGTAGGGGAGCCCCACGTGCAAGGAGTGCACCCCATAAGGAGAGCCGCCCAGTGCGAAAGAAAGTGCAGCCTGCCCAGGAATGGCGCCGCCCACACGGAGAACTGACACAACAAGATGACGCAACAAAAAGAAACACAGATTCCTGGTGCCGCTGGTAAGGATAGAAGCGGTCACAGAAGAACACAAAGCAAATAGACACAGAGAGCAGACAACTGGGGGAGGGGGAGGGGAGAGAAAGAAATAAATAAAAATAAAATAAAATAGAAAAAAAAGGTATTTGTGGTCTTGGCTCTTATATTTATTTATTCATTTTTTTGTTAAGATTTATTTTATTTCTCCTCACCCCCCCCCCCATTGTCTGCTCTCTTGTGTCCATTCACTGTGTGTTCTTCTGTGTCCACTGGCATTCTCAGCGGCACCAGGAATCTATGTCTCTTTTTGTTGCATCATCTTGCTGCATTAGCTCTTTGTGTATGCGGCACCACTCCTGAGTGGGCTGCACTTTTTTGCGCTAGGCGGCTCTCCTTGTGGGGCACATTCCTAGCGCGTGGGGCTCCCCTTCGCTGTGGACAGCCCTGCATGGCATGGCACTCCTTGCACACAGCAGCTCTTTGTGTGGGCCAGCTCACCACACAAGCCAGGAGGCCCTGGATTCAAACCCTGGACCTCTTATATGGTAGGCAGATGCTCTATCAGTTGAGCCACATCCACTTCCCTTGGCTCTTCTATTTAGACCTTTGATCCATCTTGAGTTGATTTTTGTGTAAGGTGTGAGATGGTTTTCCTCTCTCATTCTTTGCATATGGATGTCCAGTTCTCCAAGCACCATTTGTTGAAGAGGCCATTCTCTCCCAGTTGAGTTGGCTTGGTGGCCTTGTCATATATCAGATGACTGTATATGCAAGGATCTGTATCAGAATTCTCAATTCAGTTCCATTGGTCAGTGTGTCTATCCTTGTGCCAATATCACTGATGTGTAGACAGTGGCCACAGGAGTTGCTGAGGGCAGCGAAAGGGAAGAAGAGGTGTGATATGGGGGCATTTCAGGACTTGGAGTTGTCCTGAATGATATTGCAGGGACAGATGCAGGACATCATATATCCTGCCATATCCCACTGAATGGACTGGGAGAGAGTGTAAACTACCATGTAAACTATAATCCCTGCCGTGTAGCAGTGCTCCAAAATGTATTCACCAAATGCAATGAATGTGCCACACTAATGAAAGAAGTCGTGGATGTGGGAGGAATGGGGGCATGTGGGGAGTGGGGTATATGGGAACCTCTTATATTTATTAATATAACATTTTGTGTGATCTATGTATCTTTTTTAAAAAATAAAAATGTTTAAAAAGCCTCCTGAACCTGGAGAGCAGGGCATTTCAATAATAGGCTCTGGACTGTCCCCTGGGAACAGGGCCAACTGTGCCAGCTTGCCCTCCTGCTTTCCCAAAGCTGCCTTTCTCCTGCCAAGCAGCAGTGAGCCAGGGCCTCGAGCAGCTCAAAAGAAAGGACTCGGCAGTCCCGCAGCTGCCCCTGGCACCAGTCACCTTCCAGAGCTTTCACACAGCGTCCCCTGCGGCTCAGGGTGGCGGGAGGGGGCTGCAGGGGGTCTCCACAGCCATAAGCTCCACAAGCAGGGAGATGCAAGCAGGGAGCATGCATTACTCCTTGTGGAACCCTAAGCTCTGAGCCCAAGACTGGTTCATATTTCTTTAGACGTTCAGCAAGTATTGAGCGCCTGCTGTGTACTAGGCCCTGTGCTGGGGAAGACGGGAAGAGGCCCAGGGTCGCTGCCCACACCAAACCCCTCGGGCTCTTCCCGTGCCTGTTGGAATGGATGGTTGAAACAGGCAGCTTGAAGAGGAAGAGGGAAGGGAAGAGGCAGAATAAAGGAAAAATGTAACTGCTGCTCCTCAGATGGTTTTCCACACTCGGGCTGCTTCCTGCTTTCAAAGCCAGAGCGGGTCAGAGGGCTTAAGAGTTGTATGAGAAAGAATCTCCGTCTTCTCTAAATAAATAAATTCCCAGAACGGCCCTGAGTTAGGGTCACGCAGAGCTCAGGCGCACGCCGCCTCAGGAGAAGCCGAGGCCGTCCCAAGCCTCCCAGTGAGGCTGTCCCTCCAGGCCCCAAAATTCAGCAGCCTCTGGCCCTTCCCCACACCCCACAGACACCCAGGACGGGCCGCTCGTTTACTCCCAAGGCAAACACTCTCAAAGAGAAGAGCCAGGCCAGGGTAGAGCATCCCCGGGCAGCAGACAGGCCCAGCAGCCTGAAAGCGGGCCAGGGCCAGAAGCCAGGGGCCAGGGGCCGGAGCCAGGGGCCAGGGGCCAAGGCCAGGAGGCCCCCAAGTGCAGCCGGAGTCCCAGCCAGAGTCCACGCAGCTCCCAGCTCTGACCTCGGTTCACTCGGGCTTTGTGTTCATTGAACACCTACTGTGTTCCAGCCCAGTGCTAGGCCCTGGGACTCAGCAGTGAGCGAAGGAGACAGGCTCTGCTCTCACAGAGGCTGATTCTGGAAGGGGGAGACAGACGGTAAAATGTCACGGTATAAGAGGGCTTCCCGTGGTGGGAAGTGCTCCGAGGAATCGCAGGAGTCAGCATGGCGAGTAAGAGCCGTCAGGGAGCCTCTCCAGGGAGAGACACGGAGCGGAGCAGACCCTGAGGAGGGGAGGGAGTGGCTGGAACATCCAGGGACCCCAGTGCATGGCCGAGCCCCTAGGGGGAGGCAACGGGCCTTGTATCCCTGGTGGGCCGAGTGGTGAGCTCAGGACCTGGGACATTTCATATAAACATTGGCAAACATCGGAGAAGTCAAAGAAAGAAGGACAAACGAATGTCTCTTTCCTCTCCTCTACCTTGTTTTCTTGGTGGCGTTTGTCCCTCTCGGGAATGAGAGCACGGGCATGCGGGAATGAGCTCCACGGCAGAGGGACTTATCTAGGGGGCTGGCCCGTGTCTCCCAGGACCCAGATCAGTGTCTGGCTTATCGTAGGTGCTCGGTATTTAAAATGTGAAATGTATGAAATGAACCAATATTGTTATTTTAAAAGTTGTTATAAAAGACCCAAGCTGTCCAGTTTTCTCCTTCCGGTTTGACCAAAACCTTTCGTGGCAGCTCTCCCAAAAACTGAACACTGTCTCCAACCCACCCCCACCCCCTTCCCCACTTTGTTTTTCTCTTTAACGTTTATCCTTATCCACCACATTTACCTACCTTTCTGGCTTTTTCTGTCTCCCATACTAGGATGGGAAAGCCACGGCAGCAGGGATTTTGACCAGTTGTATTCACCACTGACAAGGCGTGACCCAAAGAAGTGCTCCATAAATATTTATGAAACGAATGAATGAGTGAATGAGTGAACCTTTGACCCTAAGAAGCTTTAACCTGGAGTCCAAGACTGGGCTTTAGGGGGTCGGTGACTCTCCAGAAGTCGTACTGAAATTCCTGTGTGTATGGAATTTTTCTGGAGGAAGGATCCCTGCCTTCTGAATCTCAAAGGAGCACGTGATCCCTAACAGATGAACACGGTTTTCCTTGTCTGTGCCCTTAGTAAATTCACTCTGGCCCTGCACTGTCCAATACAGTAGCCACTAGCCACATGTGGCTATTTAAATTTAAATTCAATAAAATTTTAAATTCATTTCCTCAGTTGCACTAGCCACACTTCAAATGCTCAGTAAGCACACATGGCTAGCGGCTGCCCTCTCCGGCAGCACAGATGTAGCACGTTTTCCACCAGTGCTGAAAGTTGAGCAGCGTTCCTACAGAGGCTCTGAAAGTCTAGGGGAAGGTTTTCCTTTTTCCAAACCAACCAAGAGCCAGTCTGTCAAATTCCGCTAGCACACATTAGGTGACACTCCTCGTTACCAGTTAAAAAGAAAACATCCTGTGTTCTCAGCTAAAAAGGCCCCTCCTGGCGTAGAATTTGATTTGATTGTTCAGCGATGAGACCAGAATAACAACTAGAAAACCAGGCTTAGAAGGGAAAAAATTAAACGTGGAGAAGGAACGTAGCAGGAATCTTTCATTTACAATGAGGCTGAGCGGGTCGGGAAGTGAAACATCTTCCTGGGTGTGACTTTATATTTAAGGTGACCCTTTAAATTCACCCTCTGCTGGACCTCTTGGGTTATTTTGAGAGACGAGGTGGCAGGGTGTCGCTATGTATGCACGAGTCACGTTCCTTTGACTGTGAGAAACGTCCTTATCCCTAATAAAGCTGCTGTCTGCATCCTCTGGCCTCAGGAGCAATCCTTCAGCGATCTAGGGGCCAAGTGTAAAGGATCCCGCCACGAAGAAGTCATTCAGCGCCAGAAAAAGGCCTTGTCTGAACTTCGCACCCGCATCAAAGAACTCGAGAAGGCCTGCTCGGCAAGTAAGTGCCCTCGCTCTTACTCTCCCTCTCTGGGCTCAGGGCAGGGGCCCCCAGGCCCCAGGGGTCCACCCTAGGGACTGACAGCTTTGCCAGGACCACCATCCTTCATAACATCGGAACAGAAGGGACACGGTAATATGAAAACATGGACTGGACATGGTCTCAGAGTCAAGTACAATCCTCGATACCAAATAAATAGTTTTTGTAAGGAAAAATTCACTACATTGTCCTTATTTTCCTTATCTTGATTTGACCTGGAGGAAACTTTGTCATGGACTAACACTGTCCAAGGATGGACCACGGAGGAACCTCTTAAAATACCCTATTTAGAGGGGCTGGGGCTTCCTCGGGATCTCTAGCTTCTCATTAAATGGAGCACTGGGCGAGGAGTCAGAAGGTCCCAGCCCTGCTACTGCAGCCAGAGGACCTCAGGTAGAGGACACGGTCAGTGCTGCAGCCTTCACCGGCCGAGCGCTACCTACACCAGGTGCTGGGACCCCCCTCCAGCTTCCGGGGGGTGTGTGTCATATGACCCCCCCCAGCTTTCCCCAGGTTATCACAGCAGCTGTCACTAGTTGCACACCCACCTCTGAGGCAGGTGGCCTATTACTCGTGTTCCCTGAACCTCGGGGAGGCCAGGTCACTTGCCCGCTGAGGGGTGGCTGCATCGGGATTTGCGCCCAGGCAACTGTAGGGATAGGAATTCTGGCTCCTCCAATGTTGCAAGCAGGTTACAAGGGCAAAGGACCTGAAAGGATGCATACAAGGAGGGTTCAAGGCGCTTTTTTGAGATAATAATCATGATTGTTTCGTAACGGACACAGGATTCTTGAAGTAGGTCAACAGGATGATTCACCATGGATTTTTTTAAGAGAACTTTTTATTGAAATATCACAAACACACTGCGGAGGATTCCGATCATAATACGGTGAAGCGCTCAGTGCATGTTCACTAAGTCGAGGCATCTGTGGAACCAGGTCCTAGACCGAGAGCAAGAGCGTACCGACCCCCGGGACCCTCCCCCTTCCGGCCACTGCCCGCCCCCCAAGGGGAACCACTGTTTCGACCTCTTCACCCTGGATGTGTTTGTCTGCTCTGGAATTTTGTATAAATATCATCACTGATTTTTCATTTTGTTTTGTTTTTTCATCATTGCCCTTGGAACATATACTTTTAACGTTTCCCTATGAAATATTTTGGGAGTCCCTGTCTTAAAAATAAAAACCCAGCAGAGTTAGGGGCAACAGAACTTTATGACTAAAGGCACATAGAATAGCAGAAAGCGTTGATGCCCCCGCTTCTCCACCGTCTAGCTGTTTGTGCTTAATTCCTCGAGCATTGGTTTCCTCCCCTGTGCAATGACGATTTCATGAGATGCCGTGGATGGCTCACTTATCACACTGTCATACAAGCAATAAAGGGCAGGTAAAATGGTTATCACCAGGAGGAAAAGCGGTGCAATTTGAAGCCAAAAAATTTCATATTAGCTAAAGTGGCCTTGGACATGTCATTTAATCTCTCTGGGCCTCAGTTTCCCTATCTGTGAAGAAAGGCTCATGAGGATGGATAGTGGCCCATGGTAGGTAAGTTTCCAGTAAATAGTAGCAATTATTATTAAATGAAATAATGTCTAATTTAGCCTTGCTTTTGAGTCTAAATCATTTCTTTTATAGATCATAAGGACCATCTGACTGAATCATTTCTAGAATTAAAGACTCTCAGAATGGAAAAAAATGTCCAGAAAATACTATTGGACTCAAAACCCGATTTGTCAACTCTCTCAAGAATAGAGATCCGAGCGGTAACCAAAGAAAGTCTGGGGGTCGCAGCTGCCTCTGCAGTGGCTGGCACGTGGCAAGGGTGGGCATGAGGCCTGGCCAGCTGGGCCCTGGCATGGCTGGGCCTATCAGTGGTTCAGGGTGGATTGGGTCCACACTGACGGGTCAATACCCTTGCCAGACCAGTTGTCTGATAACTGACTAGAGAGGTGGCCTTCTGTGACATACAGCATGATATAGCATCATGCTGACATTGGACCACGTCAATCTCTAAAGCACTGCAGGCCCCCCCCTTTTCATTTCAAGTATGACATGCTGCGGAAGATGGCTAAAGTTTGCTTTCCACTATAAACCCAAACACACAAACACATGCAGGTTAGCAGGAGGGAGCTACAAGTAAGAGCGCGTGGGCTCTGGAGTCAGAGATACCGGTTTTCGATTCCCAGCTCTGCCAACTGTGTGACCTTGGGCAAAGCTCTTGACCTTTCTGGACTCCATTCCCCAGTTGTAAAATGATGACAAAATTAAAGGAGATGATTACGTAAAGTGCTTACCCCAGTGCCCATCTCACGGTGAACACAGTAAATGATAGCTGTTATTATTATTAAATTTTACCATTTAAATAACTTTATTCAAGAAAACCTTCCCTTCCTACGGGTGCACAGTTTTCCTTGTTGGAAATATCAGAAGGGATTTGACTGCTAAGTCGAAGGTGCCCTCGTGCCCCACATGGGTGTTTTTCTGGGCATTTGTTTGACCCGTGACAATGGAGAGCTCAGATCAACATCAGTCTCCAGATCCACTGGGCGCGTGCTTGCTGCCACAGCTCCATCTAGCCCATACACGGCTTTTTAGAAGCAAAGTCAGAGTGTCCTCTCTGTATCAACATTCTCTCCAACAGCTTTTTTCTAGACATTTGGTAGAGTCTAGGGTGAGGGTCTTAAGGGCATGCGTTGATAAAATCAAGGCTTGGGAGGGAGGGGTGTCTCCAGCCGGGGTTGGCTGGACCTCGTGGCCTGGCCCTCTACCAAGCCTTGCCTTCCCCTCGGTGAGGATCCCTAATTACATTGACCCCGCATGGCAGGCAACGTCCCGGCTCTTATGAGACCTCCATCCTCCAAGTTGGCAGAAATTAAAATAAGAAGGGAAGAAGGAGAGTTGGAGGAACAGTGACATTTCCTGAGTGCCTACTGTGTGCTAAGCATTGCGCTAAGCCCTTTATGCACGTTATCTCATTTATTCCTTGCAGCAGCCTTGTGCCATGGCTACTATTATTATTTTATACAGCTAAGAAAAATGAAAGCTTCAGGAGATCAAGCACCCCGTCCAAGGTCACACAGAGAGTGAATGATGAAGCCAGGACTGGGTCCCTGGCCGTCTGTCTCTAGCACCCCACTAGTCTGCAGAGAAGGGGGATGGGGACAGTGTGGTTAAATGCTATACCCCAAGTTCTTCCTTGGGTGACCTTCCCTCAAGACTCCTGCCACCTTCAGGAAAAGAAGGGGGATTCAGGAAAGGGGCCTAGAGGATGCAGCAGAGGGGAGCTGGACCAAGGGGCAAGTGCTTAAAACCCAGTTTAGTTTTAAGGGGGTTTATTATGCTTGCCTTTGATCCGTTAGACTCCCTGATTAGTCTGGCAGCTTTTCCACACAATCACCAGCGGTTCTTAGCAGCCAGCTGGCTGATTAGGGTCTTGTGAGTGGACTGCTCTAAACGCCGTCTTGTGTTGTCCCTGGAAAGGATCTGAAGCAATGCTCACCCAGCAGCTTCCAGCGTTAGGTGAATATCCGGCCAAATTTTGTGAGGCTGTAGTTTCCTCTGCATAAAAATGAGGTTCCACTAATAAATGGGGGAAGGGAAGGGCTATTTTCTCTTTAGCCTCCATTCATTCATTTGGCACACACACCCACTCTGCGCCACTCTGCACCAGGTGGGACGAGGCGGGTGGGTAGTGAGCAGACAGAAGCATGGGCCCCATTTCTAAGGAGCCTGTCGCCTGCAGCAGGGCTTCTCAGCCTCAGCACTATTGCTATTTGGGGCTGGATAATCCTTGCAGGGAACTTTCCTGTGCGTTGTAGGATGTTTTGCAGCAACCTTGATCTCTACCCACTAGTTGTCAACAGCACTCCCTACCCACAAAAGTAAGGACCAAAAATATGTCCAGAGACCACCACATGACCCCTGGGGGCAAACTCACCCCCAGATGAGAACCACTGGTCTAGAGGAAGACAGACAGTGACCAAAAAATGAGACAAGTGGTCATTTCAAACAGAAAGCTGTCCTCTGGAGAGCAGGAGCACGATTCTAAGAAAGCAGTTGGTCAGGAAACTGAAACGATGATCAATTCTGTCAAGTAACTTCTCGGGAACCACAGGGTTTTAATTCCTGGTTGCAGACATTCGTAATGGCCTATCAAGAAAGAACCTGTATTTCCTTTTTATTGCAGCCTCAAAATGGCCTTTCCAACTCAGGGCCCTTTCCGACCATGGAGAGGTCAGGCAAAATGGATGTGGTTGATGCGTTAGATCTCAGTGAAAAACTGGTACGTAAATACAGCGCCCGTCATTCTCCTGCCCAAAGCCTGGATCCCCTGCAGTCAGCATTAGCCATGGGAGAGTTTAACTAAGTGTCAACCTTACGTGTCTACTTAGCTGTTATAGGAGTGCCTCAAGACCTACCTACTATCCCAGCATGAGTCAGAAACCACACAACCAAATTTCTTTAAGAAGCAGTTAAATGACTGTTTATATCTGTTGTCGCTTTTTGTTTGGTTCTCAAAAAGGCAGAGTGTTAATGGATGTGGGGAGAATGAGAACTGAACTGAAAGCCCCAATTGCACTCATTTCCAAAGCATGTGTTCTCTGCAATTGCAAAGAGAAAAAATGAATGAACCAGGATTAGATGTTTGCCTCCTTGAGGCGGCCACCAGGGTCCAGGGCAGCCCCTGACCTGCAAAACGCTCTCCTCCCAGTACATGGATCTGAGCAGAACCCTCGGGAGCCTGATGAACATCAAGGACATGTCCGGGCAGGTGTCCATGAGGCACCTCTCCCCAAAGGAGAGGGAGAAGGTCAACCAGCTTCGACAGCGGGACCTGGACCTGGTGTTTGATAAGATCACCCAGCTCAAGAACCGGCTAGAGAGGAAAGAGGAGCTTCTGAGAGGATATGAAAAGGACATTGAGCAGCTCAGGTCAGCCGGTCTCCCCACAGAAAGGCCCAGGCCTCCCACTCCCGGCTAAACCACGGTGCAGGAGCCACCCCCGGGACGTGAGGAGAGGAGGGAAGGCCTGGGTGGAGAGTAACTGAAATGTTGGGGGAGAGGAGGGGGCGTGGCCAGGGCCTGAGGAGGTGGGTCTCCCCCAGGAAAGCGCGACTGAAGGGCCAGGTCTTCTCCCTCTGAGTCCTCGCTCACTGAACAAGCTGCTGGCTTTACGAATCTTGGCTCACCATTTGTGTTCTTTGACTAGTTCCATCGTATGTTCAGCAGTCACAAATCTCCCCCTCTCTCGAAGGCTCTGGGGGCGGGGCTAGCACCTCCTTTACCACACATGTTCAACCAGGCAGCGATCTATGCTGCCCACTGCTCCCCACATCTTTGTCATCCTCTTCCGCTTGTAATGAAACAGCAAAATTAGCCATATATATGGAAGTATTGGGAGGGTCTCCCAGTCTAGGGCACTGACGATGAATGAGAAAAACGAGGGGAAAAGAAACTTTCTCTCTCCCGTATGCCCAGGCAGAGCCAAGGGTCCGTCCAGATGTACCAGTCACAGGTGGCCAAGCTGGAGGACAAAATCTACAAGGAGATGGAAGAAAAGGCCCTGCTGAAGGAGGCCCTGGAGCGCACGGAGCAGCAGCTGTGCCAGGAGAAGCGGATCAACAGGGCCATCAAGCAGCAAAAGGTGAGACGCCCCTGCTGGGAGGCGGCCCCCCTGCTCCCTGTAGAAATGGCAGCGTGTGGTCCAGGGGTGCCCAATTCGGCGGAGTGCATGTCCTGATGCCAAGGAAGGTGGCAGAGGTGCGTTAGCATCAGACAGAACTGGATTTAGGCCCTGGCTCTGCCACGAAGCTTGGGCAAGTTTCCTGATCTCTCTGAGACTCGGGGTGCTTCTCTGTATTTTTTAAGTTGTGACTCTTGTTCACATTCTTACTGTTTTGCCAGGTGCTGAGGATACATAAATGAATAAATTCTCAAAGAAGAGGGATTTGGGCTCACTGTTCTCAGTGCCTAGCACGTGGTAGGCACCCAACAAATATTTGTTGAGTGGATGGTGGGTGGGTGGATGGATGGATGGATGGATGGATGGATGGATGGATGGATGGATGGATGGATGGATGGATGGGTGGGTGGATGGATGGGTGGATGGCTAGATGGTTGAATGGATGGACAGGTGGATGGATGGAAGGATAGAGGAGTGACCTTAAAGAATCCTTTATTGGGGAGCGGGCAGGCTAATTTAATGGGATAAGTGCTCTGTCAAAGGCTGCGTGGGGCTGTGGGAGCCAGGGCAGGACACTCGGCCCATCCTAGGGACTTGAGGAGGGCTTCCCAAAGCAGTAATATCTGCACTGGGTTTCAAGGCAGAGCTGGAGTTTGTCCCCCAGAGGGATAGGTTGGTTGGCATTCAAGGCCGAAGAAACCACAGAGGACAAAGAAAAGGATGAGGAACATAAGCAAGGAGATTGGCTTCCTGGCTTGGAGTTGGTAACAGCATTGGCTTGAGAAACCAGGATTCCAGACTCAGGCTGGTGAGCCTGCCCAGGAAAAGCCATCCTCCCCTCTCCACCCTAGTCTCTCATCTGCTCCATGGCACAGCCTGTCCTGGGTGCAAGTTCCTCCACTCACTGCCGGAGTGACCTTGCAGAGCTCTCTTCACCTCTCTGAGCCTTGCTTTCCTCATCAGTAAATGGAGCTAATGCACCTGCCTTGCAGAGGTGCCATGAAGATGAAATACCATGCAGGCGTCCCTCGCTACCCCAGCTCTCCCTGCTGGAACTCAGGCACTAAGTGGTTTCAGGTGGTCAGGGACACCTATGTGTCTCTAAAGCACCCAGCCCAGGGCCTGGCATCTGGATTGCTTGGCAGGCGGAAGCTGTTCTCCATGTGGCCAGTGGCTTGAACATATGGTCTCCTGGGCTGAGTTCTGCCTCGGCCCAGCAGAATCTTCAGTGGCAAGGTTCTCCCCCAGCTCGGCCTGCCTGACTGCTCCCAGATGGCCTCAGGAGCTGCTTGGCAGCCTTGCACCTACAGCATGGTCAGCAGAGGGGCTTCTTATTTTCTTTGCAGTGTATACCTATATCCATCCACTCCTGTGGTCGGCAGCGTGTCTTTGGGCTTACTCAGTGCCAGGCACTGGAATGGTGACTTCTAAATAGAGTCAGAATTTCCCATATCTTTAACTTCTGCTTAAGGTAGAGCAACCTCAAGGCTGGGATCAGGCAAGCAGGAAAATAAGCTCAGCTGCCATCTCTTTGTATCAACAGGCCAGGCACTGGGAGCCATCCATGCTTTGCAGCCCTGCCCGGTTGGTATGATGATGCCCATTCTACAGATGAGGAAACTGAGCCTCAGTTAAGAGACTTACCCTGGTGCACATGGTAGCTGGTATATGGTAGAGCTGGGACCTGGCCCGAGTTCCTGGGCTCTGTGCTGGACTGGCCCCCCATTCCACTCCTTAAAATTGTGTGTGTGCAAGTGCAGGTGTGCATGTGTGAATGTGCACGTGTATGCGTGAGTGTGTGAGTTGAGTTGCCTACATGAGTTCTTAGGAGACCATGCCCCCACACAAGGCCACTCCCCAACCTGGGGACATGGCCAGGTGTGTTCCTTGCAGAAGTCCTGTCCTCTTCCCGAAAGCCTTTCAGACACGGGGCTGCCTAGCCTGCAGCCCCAGAAACGAAAGCGCCCACCCGCGGCTGGGGAAGCCCAGCCCTGGCGTTTCCAGCCTTCGCCACTCTGAATTAATCATCACGGCCCCATCTGCGTGTGCTGCGCGCTGCCTCGGGCAGAGGCCAGTCTCTTTCACTCACCGGGTGAAGCCGGGGCGCTGGGCAGAGACAGGGGTCGGGCTTTCCCTTTGCGTGTCCTCTGAGGGCTCACTCCTTCCTAGGTGCCCCCTGTCCTTGGCAGACTGGGCCCCAAAGCAGGAACACCAAACCACAGAATAGGACAGCGAAGGGCCCCCAAACGTTCATTGTCCCATGCCAGCTGAAAATGTAAGAAAACCTGAGGATTTACATAATCAGGCTTCAGCTGCATTATTCATGGAGTGTCTCATTCAGACACAATAAGGGGCCGTGCCAGTCCTTGGCACTCGGCCTCCTACAATGGGAGAATCCGAAATGGCGAAGTCAGACCTGTGCAGAATACAAGAGCCAGAGCTGGGAACTTTCAAATTCACGGAATTAATGGCTTAGGGAAAGATTTGATGAGAACCATTCCACAGTCACAGCAGCGCTGGCGATGTGTTTATTGAGCTCTTACCAAATAGAAGCATCTGCTCCAACCTGCACACATTTCATCTCCCACATCCGCCCTGCGAGGATTGCTGGCAGGTGTCGGCCCATTTGAGGGATGAGAAAACTGAGGCTGACAGCAGGTAATGCTGCCTGTCTGGTCAGCAGCAGACACGGGGTCCCCACCAGATCTGCTGCCCTCCCCGGCCCCTGTCCATTTTTCCATGCCCGCTCCTCTCTGTCTCTCCCTGCCAGGGCACCCCCCACCCCATGCCCCATTCACAGTGATTCCAGGAACTCCGTTTTGCATTTGTGTGTCCTTAATATGTTGCCAGAAATTCCTGTTTGTCAGGAAAATTATATAGTTCAAAGTTTTGGAGGATTCTAAAGGGAACATGTACATATCTGTCTTGGCATCAGTTCCTTCCTGGGAGTATATTTTTATTTTTAAAGTGAAAGTTAACGAAAAATCAGATTCCCTTTTACATCTAATTTTTTCATATGAACCTTAGGTTTTTTTCAAAGTCTTATAAAATTTCAGAACTGTTCACCCCTTCATAAAGGTGGGATAATTGAGGCCCAGGAAAACAAAATTACATTTCTTGGAGTTTTATAAAATCGTGATAAAGACTCAGAGCCCCTCCTCCTGCTGCCTGCAACCAAGACAGTTTTAATGTTTGAACAGCTCTTCACCAAGCAGAACTTTCCAGAATCAAAAGTCATAGTTCTAGACTAGTACCGTTTGCTGTGAAAATGAAACTAGACATAAAATGCTGGGAAGCCTCGGTGCTGCTGGGCATTCACAGAGAACCTCATGGCCGTCGACCCCTGACTCTGGAGCACTCTGGTCCATCTCTGTCCTTGTGAGAGTGACACCCGCCCAGGCCCGGTCTTCCTCACCGTCACTAGATAAGGCAGCCGTGTGTCTCCGGGTGGAGGTGGACTCTGGACTCAAACAAAATGGAGTTGGGGCCCCGCCTGTGCCCCTGAGCTTCTTGAGTCAGTGGCTTCAGCTCCCGAGGTCAGATTCCTCACCAGCAACAATAAAAGAGATAACGCAGGGCCTACTTCCTGGGGCAGGGGGGAGGCTGGGTGGCTGTGCCCGCAGGGCTGGTGCTAGCCTGCCAGGTTACTCAGGGACTACAGGCAGAGAATAGGCAACTCGGGCACTGTGTTTCTTTCAGAGAGCTTCCTGCCAGCTGGTGCATTCAGCAAACTCTAGGACTTTTTCCCTGGTCCTCCTGGAGCCAACAGCTCTTTTGTAAAGCTCTCTTTTCTATCTGGTGAATACAACTCAGGCTACAGCCAAGGGAGAGCCCAGATACTTTTTGTGAATGGGTTCCGACAGATAGCAATTCTCAATAGAAGATGTTTAAATGTGCAGGAGTGGCCGTTGGAAAGGCTTGCAAGCCCTTTCTTAACCCTTTACTGGGGTTTGAAGGGTGAGAAAGGCGGAAGTGCTTTGGCTGATCACGGCTGGACGAGCAGTTTAGCTGCTACTTCCAGGCAGCCGCCAATCAAGCCTGGCCAAGGGGTGTGGCCACACTTTGTCCAGTGGTCTCTGCTGTGCCTTGAGCCCCTAACTTTCCCTTTGCCTCAGATTCCTTGTATTGAAGATGAGACCAAAAATGGCACCTAACTCATAGAGCTTGAGCATTTGTATAAAACCTGAAGGGAATGTCTGGCAAATAAGACCACTCAAAGAGTGCTCTTATACCTTCAGCATTTACCATCATTATTCTCCTGCGTTTGCTATTTTCCAAGATCCGTTTGCTCCCAGATAGTCTCACGATCCTTTTGTTGTTCTTGACCAAGGAGTGGAAAGTGGTAAATGTTGTGTAGGATGAGAACGGGATGGGCTGGGGGAAGGGCAGTGGCTCCCTCGGGCCCACACAAGGAAAAAAAGCGAAATGTAGATACAGGGGTGCAGTGTCTAGACAGGCTATAGGCTGAAGCAGAAGGCCTTCCCCGGCACCCTCCTGGCTTCTCCCACCAATTCAGTGAATCCCAGTGTCTCCTAGAAAGCTCGTGGGTGTGTCACAGCACGGGACAGGTAAGGAACATGCTAAACACTGTCACTCACCTCATATTTTCACCCAGGAACAGTTAGAAGATCATGAACAGAGAAATGCAAAAGAATCAACACCTTGCAGCTGTTCCTTCAAAGAGAAAGAGAGGCAGGTATGGCGGGACTTGTCAATCTTGCAGCCAGACACAAAGTAGATAGACTATTTCCAAAGGGTAAGAGCTTATGGAATGTAAAAGCCAGCTGTGCTGCCCAAGGAACATCCACAGTCCTCTACCCCAGCCCTCCCACCCTGCCAGCCCCTTACCCTGCCTGTGCATTGGAACAAATGGCCCAAGACACAGGCAAGCATTGTCCCCAGTATCTTGATGTGAGGCAAGGCAGAAGGGAAATGGGAGTGAACTTTTGGATAATGGAGTAACCACAGAGGCAAGGTCATAAGAAAAGAAGTAGATAAGGGAGGGGGAGGAGGACTCCATTTTCCCTGCCCTAAGAATGAAGTAAGTGGGGAGAAAGAAGGAAAGATGGTGGGTGCAATTGGAGCCAGGAATGAGGATAAAAGCGCCAACCATAATGAGCGTCACACCTGCCAAGTCACATATTGGGTTCTGAGCTTCCTGGCAGCCAATGGGGAAATGGAAACCTAGCTTGGTCCACAGGTCATGGTGTCTGTGTGATACAATGGATGGGATGCTTGGATGTGTTCTTAGAACAAAGATCATACTGGATTTCCCCCGAGACGGGATATTGTGTGACATTAAGGACAACATCCCTAAAATAGTCTAGTGCAGAAGCAGCGCAGTGTTGGCTGAGCCATCTCTAAGAACAGCTTTCAAGACAGAACGATGTATTCACACCCTAGTGAATTCAGTAATGTTCAGTAAAAGCAGGGTTGCAGGGCTCAGACACTGAGCTTCAGTACTTAGCTGTCCACTGATTGGCCTTAATCCAGAAATATATTTTGGAGCTGTGTTCAAACTGGGGTGCCCTGGAGCCATCAGTTTCCATGGAAGGGTGTGGCTCTAGACACACACATATCGAATCCCCTCCCCCAAACACACACACCCTGCTTCCACTAGACCAACCTTCACCCCTTCATCTGTTTTATATGCTGATGCTGCATGAGATTTTGCTTGGATAAATGGTTCTGCTTCTCCCCCCCCCGCCCCCCCCCCCCCCGCCAAAAAAAAAGAAAGAAATATTTAAAATCACGCTTTGCATTATCTGGGAAGTTGGATGGTGACTGTCTTCTGAGATTAGTTTCTGGCACCTGAGTTTGTGATAAATGTTGAGTGGCTGCAGCCTCCAGGTCTTCTCCATGGAAAATGCGTGAGAAGGAATAAAGCTGAATACAGACCCCAGAGTCTTCACAGACGGGGGGTAGAGTTAGCATCCTTTTGTAAGAGTAGAAGAGACAAGTTCCCATGTTCCTGCCCGAAAAGATGGCCTTCCTTACTCCCTCCATGGGTTTCCAGGAATGCCCATGAAATAGAGTTGCCAGAGCTAGCAGGGGGAGGTGGAGGGAAACAAGACACCCAGTTAAATTTGAGTTTCAGGTAAACAATGAGTCATTGTTACTGTAAGAATGTCCCATGAAATATCTGGGCTTATGCTTCTACTGAAAAATTCTTTACGTTCTGATGTTCAAATTTAACTGGGCATGCTGAATTTTATCTGGCAACCTCATCAACAAATGTTTATGAGCATCAATTAGATGCCAAGGGGAGAGTCTCAGATGTAACAAAATGGCAGCCCCAGAGGTATTTCATTTGGCTCGTGGGAATTTTTTTTTTTTTTTAGGTAACATTCTAACAAGGGCATTTTCACAGAATACTCTGAATTTCCAGCTTCTTTTGGAAATTTGGAAGACGTGGCGACACTAGGCCCACATTCCCACAAGGCCGCCATCCTCTAGGCCCTTAGAAGGGCCCCGTGCTCCTTGGTTTGCTGCCGTCCCACCCAGCCCACTCCACCGCTGCCTTCACTTCCCAGGCCCCTGAGCACGTCAGGCTGGGACCCTCTTCCTGATGGCCTGCGCAGTCACCTCCTGGGGCGTCCACTTGCGAGGGAGGCCCGGCAACTCAGGGGAGCTCGCTCTTCAGACAACTGTTCCTGAGGGGCAGAGTCTTGAGAACCAGGGCCAGCAGCTGTACCTACACCCCAGGGACATAGCCTGCTCCAGATCTGGGGTGACAGTGGCTTCCGGGCAGTGCCCCCCGACAGAGTTCAGCCCCTGCACGTTTCCTCAGCCCCTGTGGGTCTCATCGTGCCTGAGTGGCTGGGATGCTCGGGTGGAAAGCCACTGGATGCCTGCAGCCTCTTCCACCTGCTCGGGGAGGCTCCGCTTCCAGCTCAACAGCTTTGTCCTCCCACGAGAGTGCAGTGTTCCTCCCAGGCCCTCAACTGCAGAGGGCAGAGATCCCTGCAGCCCAGCAGGGCACTAGCACTGCCCCCCAAAGCCACCCTCCCTGCATTCTCACTCCCTGTCCCTGGGAAGGTCCAGCATTCCCAATAAGTAGCATCTGAACGTTGAAGAAAATCCATGCAAAAGGCAAAGAGGAACATGAGCTGAACTTTGTCAATATTTTTTTTGTATTAAAGAGACGAATGTTTGTAGAGATGGTGAAGAGCAAGATGCAGAATTCCAATTTCCAGGTGAGCCATAAAGAGAAGCGAGAACATAGTAGGACGAGAGTGGAGCCCAGCTGACAGTAGCACCACCTCCGTCACCAGCTGGCCCTTAGCCCGTGCCAGGCAGACAGCTAAGCACAGCACGCACTGTCTCACTCAATCCTCACAACAGCCTGAGAGGTGGGTATTGTCCTCCCCAGGCCACAGATGAGGTGCCTAAGGCTCAGAGACTTTAAGCAATTTGTCCAGAGCCACGCAGCCACGTAGGAGAGCTGGAACTCAGTGCTGACCTGACACCAGGTGAGTGCTCCTCACACTCCCTCACAGACAACAACCTGATGACATTGGGGCGGCTTAGCTCTTGAATTTCAAGGAAGCATCCCCCAGAATACATCTTTTTTTGAGAGCTGAGACTCAAGACCATGAAATCCTCAACGTGTTGAAACAGTGCCATTCACAAGTCAGCTCTGGAACTGGAATTTGCCCAATCCACATTCCCACTTCACAGAAAGGAGCGGAGAGCTCACAGGAAGCTCCACAGCTAAGCACGTTTCCGATGCACGCGAGAGAGGGGATAGAGCCACATTGGATAAAGGGCCACAGTTCTCGTGAGATAACACAATTATCCTGGGAGCCGCCAAAGGCGTTCTAGGTCCCAGGGGCGTTTGGGGAAGTGGAGGCCCCTTCTCAACCACAGCCGTGTCTTAAGCCTAGAAGATGGTTCCGGCTCGGGGCGGATCGTGGGGGTAGGGACGGGTCCCTGGAGGTTCCCTGAGTGCCGCTCACTCTGTGCAGTGGGCTGGAGGCCTGTGACTCCTGCCCCGGGCCTGCAAGACAGGAGCAGATGGAACCCAGAGCCTGGGGATGTAAGATGACAGAGGACATGCGGGTGGGACCTGAGTGGCACAGGAACAGTGTGCTTCTCGTGGAGTCCCTGGAATCTCCAGCCACCTCTGTGCTTAATAGAATCGGGGCGTGTGGGGGGGTGCTTCAGCTACAGGTAGAGTGAGCCCCCTTCCATCCTTATGGCCAGGTATAGAGATTTGGAGTCTGAGATTTCCTCACTGCGAACGTTTTCTCCAGCTCCTTGAAACGTGTGGCTCGGGGTCCCCTTTCTGCACCCCAAGCCTCGAGTCCTTAGGAGCTTCAGAACCGCCTTGAAGAAGTCGGGCACATAAATCCCCCCTTCTGTCTGGCCTGCTCAGAAAAGCGCATCCCCCTCCAGCCAGCTTCAGAGCTGGGGTGGCCTTTCCTGTTAAGGCCCCCGGGGTCTCATTTTCTGACCTGCAAACATGCCTCACTCATCCAGCAAATGTTTACTGAGAACCTGCGTGTGGCAGATAGGGTCCAGGTGTTGGGTGGGGTTAGATCATACGTTCTCAACAAGGGCAAAAATTTGTGCTCAGAGGGCAAAAATTACTCATATATAAAAAGCATAGCTACAGTGCCTAAACAGATATGCAGTGTAACTGGAATTAAATTTTCATAGGGATGTGGCCCGATTAGGAAACATGTTTGAAGAGTTTCTTGGGGGTGGGGGCAGAATAGCAGTAATGGAATAAAGGTTGAGAAACCCTGGGTGAGAGCAATGAATAAACAGGCAAAGCTCCCTGCCTTCCTGGCTTCTGTTCTTGGGCCATTAAAAAAATAATAAGTAATTTATTAAACAGGTACTTTGTGCAAAGTGTGTTAAGGGCAAAGGCCGGTGGACTGATGGAGCATATGTCACAGGGACCCACCCCATCTAAGGGACAGGAGAGGCTTCCCTGAAGAAGAAATGTGTAAACTGAGAGTAAGGCCGTGTGGGAATGAGTGGAGGGTCTTTCTAGAATCACCACTTGCAGGCACCTGGAGTTATGTCCAGTATGTCCTGAGTTAATTCACCCCTGGGCACCCCTAGGTAAGTGACTCCAAGCCTTGCCTTTTCATTCTAAGGGCGAGGCGTGAGGTTCCAAATACCACAAAGGAATCCGGTGAAGCATGGCACTGGCCCACAGTCGCCTTTTCGAGAAGGACTCTGCCAGGTTTCCCCAGCCCTTCCTGCCCACAGGGTCTGCTCACACTCCCTGGTCTCGTCCTCTCCCCACATCTGCCATCTCGTCTGCCTTCTGCTGCCCCCGCCCTTGGCACTACGAAAAGTGAACCAAAGCTTACCCGGTGGTACCCTCCACCCCAAGCACCCGGCAGACCTGGGGCGGTGCCACAGGAACCTGCATCTCTTTATTTTTAACAAACTCCCAGGCTTCAACTCCAACAGCCAAGCCCACACCCCACCAGAGCACTGGCATCTGAGAAGCACCCACTAAGTGGAAACCCAGTAAAAAGGAGTATTAAGAAAAGCTGTTTACAGGGAAAGGCCTTCTCCACTCGCTGCTTGTTTCCTCCTCCTCTGGGCATTCGGACCCATGTTTACTTTCTTTTTTAAAAATACCAATTTACCAGCATGGAGATTCCAGCCCTTTTCATCCGAAATGGTTTTGAATTCAGAGTCTTAAAACACTTTCAAGGCTGCTGTGCCACCGGCTCAGGTGTCAAGAGGTGATTTTTAAACGTCTTCATGTGGAAAGAGCTCCAGAGACGGTCCTGTCCACTGATACTCTCCCAGAATCTCCCCTCAGCCGTCGGAGGAAGGCAGGAGGGATGTTTTGATCCCTGTTTGACAAATGAGGAAACCGAGGGTCACTTAAGTGGCAGCGTTGAACCTCAAACTGCCCACCCTGCCCTCTTCCCCCAGGGTGCCCTCTTCTTAACAGTTGGGGCTGACATTTTGCAGGAGACGTGTTGGCAAACACCGTTGGAAAGATACTTGCGTGTTACAGGGGTATGCATAGTTTGTACAGAATTGTGTGTTGGAGACAATCTTGGGTTGCAAACAACAAAAACCCGCGACAACGTGGATGACTCTTGAAGACATCACGTTGAGTGAAATAAGCCAGATACAGGAGGACAAGTATTGTACGATCTCACTGATAGAAAATAGAATAAGCAAACCCAGAGTCAGAAACTAGAACAGAGGCTAGGAGGGGCCGGGGTGGGGGTGGGGAATGGGTAGTTAGGGCTTAATTGGTACAAAATTTCTGTCTGGAGTGATTAATTAGCTTTGGTAATGATGGTGGTGATGGTAACACAGCACTGTGAATGGGAATGAATAGCACTGAATCATTTATTTGAATGTGGTTAAAAAGGGAAATTTTAGGTTGTATATATGGAACTAGGATAAAAATTTTAATTAAAAAAAGAAAGAAAAAAAGAAAAGCTGTAAAAAGTCAAGGAAGGAAGGAAGGAGGGAAGGAGGGAAGGAGGGAAGGAAGGAAGGAAGGGAATTGGTAAGCTATCAGATCCAGACATCTTCTCACATGTACACGCACACACTCACACGCCGTATCTCCTCTCTGTATCTCTCCAAACATCTGTTGATTTCTTCTTCTCTCTCCAAGATATGACAAGAAGGGGTGACCTCACAGCTCCCAGATCAGAGGACCAGCCCGCGGGGAAAGTAGCATCGCAGAGTCCAAAACCCCAGGTCCTGGGAGTGGCCCTCTAAATTGCCCGGCCTGTGCCAAGGGTCCAGTCACCTCTGGCCGGGGGGGGTAGGCTCACACGCTCAGCTGGCAGGGTGGGAAGCAATGCTCAGAGAAATGTTAGAACTCCTCAAGCACACTGCATTTTCTCCTTCTTAGACATCAGGAACATAAGACGATTTAATTCAGTAACAGCTTTTCAGGAGAAACTCCAACACAATGAGTATGCCCATCAGAAGAAGTACCTGCTTTCAGAAACATGAAAATGTAAAAAGAGAAAGCGATGTATGTATAGCTGGAAGGGGACACACCAAAAGGTTAACAATGCTTCTCTTTGAATACTGGGGTCATAAATCATTTTATCTTCTTTTTGCTCGTGTCTATAATCTTTTTTTAAAACATCTAACAATGTATTTTGTGTTTAAAAAAAAATAATAGAACCAATCGAGCAGAACATTTTGGGCTCCCTGCAGTTAGCAAGTTTGTATGTTTGTTTCTTTTGTTCATTGAAGGTTGGAGTCAGAAAAGCCACCCCAAAGATGGACCAAGAAAGAGAGATGCTGAAGAAAGAGTCATCAAGCAAATCCAGCCAGAGCCTTTTGTTTTCTAAACCCAGTGGAAGGAACTAGAAAAATGCCATCCCACCGAGCCTGACGTGATCCTCCATGAGTCAGTTGGACTCTTCTGTGTCAAAATACTAAGTTGTTTTTGTAGGACTTTAAAGACTGTTACGCGTTTTGCTTTCTAGACTGGTATTTTGCACAGTAGTATATTTTGGAGTGTGTGGGGAAAGAGGTTCTTTTTAAAAATGCCAATGAACATATACACACCCAAGTACAGGATGAAAACATGTAAGTTTGTAACCCAGACTCCCGGGTTTATCTGGGTAGATAAAAGTACGTGGCTCCATGTGTGCATCGTGATGTACCTCAACATCGCACCTCTGAGGAGCTCCAGGAGACCCTCAGTAAAGAAAGCTCAAGGCTTGTCCTGGGGCCACAGGGCAGAATGGTAACCTCAGGACCGTTGGGACCTTAACACAATGCATTTATAGCCGAGTTAATGATAAGAAATTCAGAACACCAATCCGTTTCATCGCTTCCTACTAATGGCTAACGTTTACATGGCACTCGGCGGTTTTCAAAACACTTCTCACTCAATCCTCCCCACAAACGCTGAGCAGTGAAGAGTATTATGTTCCCCATTTTACAGATGAGGAAGCTGAGGCCCAGGGAGGTTTTAGGCATGCATGCCTAACAGCACGTAGCTAGTAAATTCAAGAGTTGGGTCGGGAACCCAGGTCTCTAAGTCCATCTCCTACTGTCCATTCTCCTACACCAAGATGGCCCAGTGGTTCAAGCCCTCAGTCAGTAAGGAGGGACCAAACTACAGGTCACCAAAAAGCAGACACTTCCCGGGTGGGCACTCCCCCTTTGGCGGCCATCACTTTCCTTCTCCGATGCTCTGCCCTCTCTCCCTCAACCCATCCCCTCACTGCCACTCTTGGGTGGCCAGGGCAGCCAAACAAAACGGAAGGAGAAGCCAGAATCCATCAATACCATTTATTATTTTATATTTTTATATTTTCAAACCAATTGTATTCTTTTTGCTGATTAAAACTAGAGAGAAATAGAGAAAACTTGTGTGACATTCTAGTGAAGGTACATTTTACAAGGGTTAGGTTTCACAAATCAGGGAGGAAGGTGAGCATGACTTGACCTCAAAAATACTCTTGAAAATCCCTTAAGTTTTCCATAAAGTACATGGTATTATTTATACTGTGCTATCCCAAAAGTCCAAAACAGCCAGTTTTTCCTCCAGTGCCAGAACAGATCACTTCGGTTTAAAATTAAAAAAACACAAAAAACAGCAATCCAGCCTTTCTTGCACCAAGCTGGGAAGAGCACCTTCTTTCTCTTCCCCAGTGAAGGACTGACTTTGCCAAAGAAGACTGGGGCTGAAGAATCTTCATGGGGCCAAGGACAGAAGCATGAATGAGTTTCAGAGCAAGTATGGATGGAAGCTGTGAGGTCTGGAGCCCTCCTATCTCTACTCTCCAGACCCGCCGGGATCTGTCCTCCCCACCAGAGAAACGTGCAGGAAGTTTGCGCCACGTAAGCCTTAAAGCCACAGCCCGGGGCAGGTGACCTTCAGTGACGCAGCCATCTACTTTTCTGGTGAAGAGAGGGGGGCTGCCTGAACCCTGCTCAGCAGACTCTGTACAGGAAAGTCATGCTGGAGAACCACTGCAGCCTGGTCCAGCCTGGTTTTGCTATATTTAAACCAGATGTGATGTCCTTATTGGAGGAATTAAAATAACAGTGGATAATGGAAAAAAAGAAGACAAGAAGCCTATATCCAGATTGCGAGGTCATGTATAGGATCAAGGAGTTATCCTCAAAGCAGAACATTTACAAAGAAAAATAATCGCAGTGAAAAATAAACGAAAGATTTGAAAACCAAAAAGAAAAAGCAAGTAGCTTGTGTTTGGGAACCAAACTGTTGGAAAATTACTGTTTGCTTGTAGAGCCTGTGTGTTTGAATTTGTGTAAGTTAAATATAAGGCCACTATGACTCGTGTATTTTAGGGCTTTCAAGGGCATGCTGATTTTTATCATCTCTCCTTTACATCCCATGTTGGCTATTTATTTTCTTCACTCCTTGAACTAGACAGTTCTTTGGATGTCTCCTTAGCTGTACCCTCCATCTCTCAGAGACTATATCCCCAGGATCAGGTTTGTCCTACAAAATGCTGCTCCCTTGGCCATAGCTGATTGGTTGAATGTAGATGCCCAACTCAAGCTAAGCCAATCAGATTTCTCTCCTAACTCAAGATGGACCAATCACCCTCTCTGTCCTTGGTATTTGGAAATGGGACACTGGAATGCAACTCAGGTTATTAGTGGTGCTGGAGCTAAGTCTTCCAGGGTTGGGGTGGCCATTTCCCCTTGTGTTCAGGCAAACAAATCCAGTCTTCAGAAAGAGAGAAGGCTGGAGTAGAGGTGCAACAAGTGCAGACAAGAAACCATGGAACCACACAGAGGCTGTGTAACAGACACCAGAGCCTGGCTATCCTGGAGCCATCATCAGCCCCTTAGTCCTCACTTTCCAATACATAGGCAGAAAGCTAAAGTGCTTGACTTCCCAGCCTCCCTTGCAGCTAAGAGTGGCCACATTGTACAGTTCTGGGCAATGACACATAAGTGAAAGCCTCTGGGAAGGGCTTCCTTTCTGGAATAAAAAGCAAGTCCTCTCCAGGAGAAAGCTTTTTGGCCCTTTCCTTTTCTCCCTTTTCACCCCTGGAACTCAGATTTGGAGCTGAGGCAGCCATCTTGAGGGTCATCAGGCAACAGGCAAGAGGTCGAAGTCCACTTGCCAAGAACAATGTAGTGGAAAGACACGAAAGGCCTGGGGGGCGGGGGAGTGCCTGGAGGTATCACTGAGCTCTGCGCAATGACTGAACTGCCTACCTCTGTACTCCTTGCTCTGTAAGACAAATAAATCCTTGTCTCTTTAAGTCACTGTGCTTAGGCATATTCATCTGTGCTATGGCACAAACCACCCCCAAAACTTAGTGACTGAAAAGAACAAATTTTCATTATTTTCCAGCTGGGCACTTTCACTGGGCTGGGCTGGCTTGGCTTGTGTTGGACAATTTGGGATGGCCACATTTAAACCCCTGGTCATTGGCAGGCAAGTTGGGTTAGGACAGTGGTTCTCAACCAGAGGCACTTGTGCCCCACAGGGGACATTTGGCAATGTCTGAATACAATTTTGGTTGTCACAATTGGGGGGTGGCAGTGTTAATATTGCCTAGTGGGTGGAGGCCAGGCATGCTGCTAAACATCCTACAATGCACAAGGACAGTCCCCCACAACAAAGAATTATCCATAGTACTAAGGTTGAAGATCCTTGATTTAGAGAGGTCTCAGCTGGAGCAGCTCATCTCAGCTCCACACAGTCTCTCATCACCCAGGAAGTTAGACTATGCTCATTCATATGGTAGTGGTCACAGCTTCCCAAAAGCAGCAGGAAAGAGCAATCCCCAATACACAGCACACTTTTCAAGTCTCTGTTTTGTGTCTTTGCCCATCAGGCAAAGAAAGTCACATGGCCAGAGTCAACATGGGAGGGACTCCAAATTTTTACAGTCTGCTTACCTTGGGTTCTCCATTCTTAAAAACTGAACGCATTCCCAACAAACACAGAGGGAGAAACTATTATCCTGATTCCTGCTGGTTCCTAGTGCCTTTCCTTGTGGAGTTTCAGTTCTTGTCTTTGTGTTCCACTATGACCCTTTGTATCACTCAAGATTCTTTGGTTGTGCCTAATTAAAGCAAAATGGGAATTTATTAAATGGAAATGAGGAAGGTTAAAGAATCAAAAGTCAGGCTCAGTCAGTCAAGAACTGGTTTTTCTTCCCTGTAGATGCCCCCTTTTTGCTTCAGCTGGTTTACATTTCTGTTTTGCAGCCAAACTGGCCTTTACTAAGATATTCTGCTACACAGACCCCACTAGTGGCTTTAAGAAACTACCATCAACACTTCCTTTGGGGTTGTACCAAGTAAGGTACACGATTCCTGCAGCCCCCTCAAACCTCCCAGTCTTCTTCTGATTCCCCAAGAAGCTTAGACAAATAACTCCTTTCCACCCTTGCCAATGGCAGGCCATTTGGATTCTTGGATTCATGACTTTGCAGATAAGGTACCCTTCTCTTGCAATTTGGCAACATCACCAGTGCCTTCTGTTGTGGAAACCAGAAATGTCTGGAGAAAAATATCTTCCAGACCTGAATTCTAAAGTATGCTCCTAGTAAGTGGAATGGTTTCCAATTTTTGGAGGTCTTAGAAATGAAACATGCTAATGATAAGAGATAACCCCAAACTTGCTAATGCTGATGTGTTTCTTTTCTCTTGAAGCAGGAGTTAGGGCACCCAGTGAAGGTAGACTATTTCAGTTTATCAACTTGGCCTCATTTCCATCAAGATGTGCCGCTTGCTTCGTCTGCTCAGTGTCCCAAGTTATTTTGGGCCAATGCATGACCTTATGTGCCTGCTTTTGTTTTTAAACATTTTTCTTTGTCCTTCTGGTCCCCAGGAATTCACTGCAATGCCTCCTTCCTTTGGTGGGAAGCATTAGCAGGCTCCTTGTTTTGAGTTTCCTCTCATCTTTAGAATATTGCTTTCATTCTTAAGACCCTAAAATATTGGAGGCAGATATTTCATCTTCTGGTTAGCTATGGTCTTATCATCAGAGAGGTGAGCCGTGTCCTTTGATAAATCACTTTTCCAGTTGAACCACCAGCCTTTACTCACCCCAACAAATACTGGGTACCTATTGTGTGCCAGGTACTGATGCCACTGTGCTGAGACACGTGGCCTTGACCTTTGTTCCCTATTCTTCCCATGTTCTGATTTGCTGCTGTAAGTGAAAAGAAGTTGGAGTCATTAATTTCCTTGGTGTGTTCCATGGGAGAGCTCGGCTTTGACATTTTGGCTTTTTACAAGGCAGCTGCTGCAGGTTCTGCAGCGAGAGCTCTTCCAGGGTTTCTTTGTGCCTTTCAACTGTTGGAGTTTAATTAATAATAGTAACTCCTTTTTATAGCATTCTTACTAGCCATGAGGCACTGTGCTAGGCACCCTCCAGGCATTATCCCACTTAATACTCCTGCATACATCACCCGTTTTGCTGTGAAAATGAGTCTAAGAAGAGGGAAGTGACTTGCCCAAGGTCACAGCGCAAGTATCAGAACCCAGACCTCCTACTCTTTTCTCCAGTATATCACTTCCCACAGTGAAGTCCAGGGACCAACTGGTTGTGTACGGATCAGTGAGGATAGTGTCAGCAAGCTTTTTCTGCACAGGGCCAGACAGTAAATGTTTTACACTTTGTAAGCCATATGGTCTGTCACCACTACTCATTTCTGCCTTTGCAACACATTATGTAAACGAATGGCCATGGTTTGGTTCTAATAAAAATTCATTTACAAAAAAAAAAATTCAGCCCACAGACCATAGTTTGCCAACCCCTGTGTTAACCTGTTCACCCAGATGAAAGAATCGATATCTTCACGGCCACTATCGGGAAGCCAGATTATCGTCTTCATTACTGAGCTTTTACTATGTGCCACACACTGCACTAAACACTTGGCCCACGTTTTTTCATTTAGTCCTCTCAAGTGTCCCATTTTATACAGAATGCAACTGAGGCCAGAAGGGTAAAGTAATTTGCCCAAGGCCACTCTGCCGGGATTTCAACCCCAGTTCCCAACTGCCCTTAACCATCAGAGTTGCATCCTTACAACCGGAAGAGCTCTGCTGATGGGTCGGGAGATCTGCCTTCCCCTGGACGGAGCCTGAATGGACGCTTCCCTGGTGCCACACTTTTCCTCCCGACATCCTGGTTTGCTAACCCCTTTCTGAGCGTCACCTGATTTTTCTAGTTAATACCTCGGGTCAGGTGTCCTTGGACTAGATCCTGTGCTATCTCTTTAACCTGACTTTCCCTATCTCTGCATTAATCCAGGCTGTGTTCCTTTTACAATTTTCCTTGGGCTTCCCAAGTTCTTGGGTGCCCCTGCAGCGACCACATGCAGTGTTCCCCCATGCCTTCCCTCTAATCCTTCTGCCTTGTCTCTTGAGCCAAGAGCTGCCTAAATGACCTCTGGGCCACATCGATGCCCAAAGACGAGCAGGTCACCCGGCCCAATCCCTGATGCTGCCGACGCTGTCCTCAGAGGAGACAGAGAGATACTTGAGAGGCTTGTTTTTTAAGAGCTCCTGTTAACTTTTGTGTTGAGTCATGTGGGTGCATTGAGGTATCACTTTAGCAGCTTCTCTTTCTTGGCAGTGACCTTGAGACCTAAAAATGGGCCACAGGATGCTGAGGAGGGTACCCTGAGAAAAGAGTCTGGGCCAGCCCTCAGGCAGAGCAGGCCATGCCTTCTACATTTACTCAACAAACATTTGTCCAATTTTTACCTGGGGCCAAGCACCGTGCTAGGCACTAAGGAGTCAAAGATGAAGCAGACAGGTCCCTTCCCATAGGAGGCTTTGTGTTCAGGCGTGGGGGATCAGATATTTTATGAACAGCCTCATTACAGATTGTAATAAGTGCTGGCTCACAGCCAGAGGAGGATTTAGCTGGAAGAGCTCTAGCCACTCTCCACCCCGCAGTATGAAGTCCAGCAAATCTCACCCTTCCAACAGGCTCTTCCTGCCTTCCCCCCACCTCACTCCCCGCCCACCCCCTGGAGAATTCCAGGACGAATGCCCAGTGCCCAACACACGTAACAAGCATGTCCTGATCGCCTGGATGTGGAAGCACAATGCTGGAAATCAGCTAACCATATTATTACCGTCTTTGGAAGGAATCCAGGCAGGCGCAGCAGAAGCAGCATTGCTGGATTTCAAGCCACAGGGTATCCCCCCACCCCGGAGTTTAAAACAGGGTTATGACTCAGGCCCGTCAGGGTATCAGACTGGGACACTGCGACTGCCTATGACTTAATAGAAGCAGAAAACGCTCTCAGCTTTTTTTCCTTCCCCAGCCTTGCCCTGGACATATGCAATTAATTTGAAAGAGGAGCTTGGTTTTCAAGTAGATTCATAGTGTTTTCAAGATAAGCCCAAAAAGAATGCTGTAGGATGGGTTGGTTTCTAAATATCTGCAAACGAGTCCACCTGAGGCTGTTTCCCCATGACCCCCCTTCTGCCACACTCAGAGTTCCCAGGTCCCAGAAGCGCCTGCCTGACCCCAGCTCCTCTCCAGCATCGCACGACCTGCAATGCTTCCAGACTTGGCAAGAGGGGAATGGGGCTCTGAGACCTGTTCCCTCCTCTCGCTCCGACTGCACCACAGGAGTACTTGTCTGTCCTTGAACCTCAGCCTCTGAGCATCTTTCTCAAGCAACCTCGCCAAGGGTTTCCTGCTGCCTTCAGAGCGAGGGCCGTGACTGCTTAGTAAACTGGCATTTGTAAAGGGCTAAGTGAGTGCTGCAGCTTATGAGCCAACTTTATCTCTGAAGGCTCCCCTAATCCCTTCTCCATCTCGAGCTGGAGAGACCACCCAGTTCTGGCAGGCTCTGGAATGCTCACTAATGTCCATCCCATCACCCAACATACTCCCCCCAGCTCTTTCCCCTCTCCCTGGTTTTCAAAGTACTGGTGTTTTTCTTAATATTTCTTCACCCCTCCCCAAAAGACAGTTATACAAGTAGATGTGGGAGGAAGGAAAGAAACATAAGTCAATGACTAAGTCTGCCTAGCTCCCTTGCTGCAGGAATACTGGCAGAATTGGCTCTCCGTCGCTCCTGCCGCTGTAAAAATCCTTTGCCGAGGGTGTGATTTTTCCTGAAGATCATTCTTTCCACATGACCAAATGCTGTAATGTGGAACCAGTCCAGATCTCTTCCTTCTGCCAGACTGCGTGCTTGGGGCACAGAACTCAGGGTCATTCAGATGGGATTTCTCCCTAATGAACAGGCAGCTGATGTTTTCTGAAAGTTTCACAATCAAGCAGGACTCATCAGTACTTCCTGCTTTTCCTTCCTTCACTTCTTTGATGGCTGAATAAACGCTAAAGACCTCAAAAGGGAAAAGTTCCGATAAAATGCAGCCCCAAGCATGCAGCTCTGCCTTTGGGACAAAACAAGTTTCTAAGCAGGGTCCGGACACACAGCCCCTGAAATGACCCAGAGCACTGAGCATCTGGCCCTCTCACCCTGTGGTCACAGAGCCTCAGAGCACTGCAAACCCTGAGAAGCTGTGAGAAAACCAACCAAGAGGTGTGAAAAGGGCTCGCCCAGGCTGGCTGTCATCTCCGAGCTCTGCCTGAGTGTTAGGAAGAGTCAGGTCCAGAGTTCAGCTCCCTTTTACAAGCTGCAGTAACAGGAACTCCCCACCCTGTGCATCAAAGAGTCCCCTGTTCCTCCCCAAAGTCGTGTCCACACAAGCCAAATGAGTAACTGACCAGGGAGTTAGATAAGTACAGACAGCCCATCTGAGTAAACCAAACTCAAAGCCCCAGGGTTTTCACATCAATGTAAAACCTTGCATAATCTCTTCACTGTTAAAAGTTTGCCCCCACATCAGGCAGATGCAAAAACCTTCCAGAGTTGGGAACGGACTTTGGCCCAGTGGTTAGGGCGTCCGTCTACCATATGGGAGGTCCGCGGTACCCCGGGCCTCCTTGACCCGTGTGGAGCTGGCCATGCGCTGATGCGCGCAAGGAGTGCTGTGCCATGCAAGGGTGTCCCCCGCGTGGGGAACCCCAGTGAGGAAAGCCGCCCAGCGTGAAAAGAAAGAGCAGCCTGCCCAGGAATGGCGCCGCCCACACTTCCCGTGCCGCTGACGACAACAGAAGCGGACAAAGAAACAAGACGCAGCAAATAGACACCAAGAACAGACAACCAGGGGAGGGGGGGAAATTAAATAAATAAATAAATCTTTAAAAAAAAAAAAAAACCTTCCAGAGTGGGGATGATTAAGAGTTGGAACCCAAGCCAATCCTCAGAATTTTAAAAGTTTCAATCTATTGTTCCTAGGCCTTGCATTCAAGAAATAATTGTACTTCTGCTGGGTCCTTCAAGGCTGTACATGGGAGATAGAGAAATGTGTGCTTTCTAAAGAGCTGGGCCAAACTGCCCCAGACCAGTGGAAACTTAATTCCTAGCTTTAAAAACAAAATCATGTCTTCAAGCCGAACGTCTTTATTGGACTCAAACAATCGCACAATCGAGTTCATGAAAACGTCACATGTTCTGAACTTCTTTTATTTTTTCTCCCAACTCAGGGTCTTTTTAAAATGTCTTTTAAATTGATTCGGCAATGTTAAACTACTGCGAAACGATAGCGATCAATGGACCGCTCTGGGCACACGTTCTGTAGCAGCTTGTGGGCTTTACATCCTCAAGTGTCCTTTGCATCCAGGGGGATTTCAGTCCTGCCTCCACCTCTTCTCTGTACTTTGGCTGGTGGGAGCGGTTTCTGCTTAAGGACCCTCAGCCCTGTGGTAACATCCAGGCAGGGACAGAGCAGAGACTTCCTCCTAGATGACTGGTTCTCAAACTTCAGCGGGCAGAACTCCCCTGGGTGCTTGTCAAAATGCAGGGTCCTGGCTCCCGCCCCCAGGGACCAGTTTGTCTGCCTGGGCGTTTGTATTATTATTAACCAGCCCCCCAAATGGCTCTGCACCTGAGGGTCATCGCTTTGCAGTTTTAAGGTGACGGACCAGCCCCCCCGCCAGAGAGAAATCCTCTCTGGGCTCTTGCCCCAGCTCCAGCCCAGGAGCCTTTGACGAGAAGAGCTCTCCTCTGGGGTCCCCACTGAAGTGGCAGCAGCAAGGTCTGCCTGACATTTCTCCTACATTACAGTCACAGGTGACACCTCGGGCTCAGCAGCTATTCTGCCAAATCCCCTGTGTGACAGTGCCAGCTTGGGGGGAAAGAGCAGCCCCCCTTCCCCTCCGGGGCCTCGGGGGACTTTTTCAGGGGTGAGGGCCTACTCCACCTTCCCTCGCAGCAGTTGGCCCATTCTATTCCAGAAGATGCCAGCAGCCCCAGCTACGGTCACCTCTAAACCGGGGCTCCTCGGTGGGTCCCCCTTCAGAGCCCCGCGATCCTCACTGAGAAGGCCAGTGTTTGACACGCAGCCGTCTCCATGGCAACCGACAGGGTGTCACAGACACAAGATTGCGACTTCATGGCGTGGGGATTCCAGTGGAGGCTGGTGGCCCCTGAGCCCCCCCGCCCCACGCTCAAACGGGCGGGACAAGGGGCCCTCCTCCTGCCCGCCCCAGCCCCCAGCCCCACCTCTCCCGCCCAGGTGACACGCTGAGGATGCGGAGGGGGAATGGACTTTTTTTTTTTTTTTTTTTTTTACGAGATTCTCCCCCACCCAACCCCCCAAATCCTCACGAGGGGACCGGGCGGTCGGGGGGCGGTAGGCGGGCTCGGGAAGCCCAGCCCCCTTAGCCCGTGGCCATTGCGATAACTCCGGCGCCGGCTGCGCGGGCGGTGGGCGGGCGCGGGGCGCGGGGCGCGGGGCGCGGGGCGGGGAGGCGGGCGGGCCCGGCGCGGGGCCTAAGTCCCACCTTCCGAGGCGGCGCCTGGCGCCGGGGAGTGTCAGGAAGAGGAAGAGTGCGGCCGGCGGCGGTGCGCGGCGCGCGGCGAGCAGGGGCCGGGCCGAGGCGAGCGCCGCGCGGGCCACCATGGCCACGGACGAGCTGGCCACCAAGCTGAGCCGGCGGCTGCAGATGGAGGGCGAGGGCGCGGGCGAGGGCGGCGGCGAGGCCCCGCCGCAGCCCGGGCTCAACGGCGCGGCGGCGGGCGCGCAGGACGAGGCGGCCGAGGCGCTGGGCAGCGCGGACGACGAGCTGAGCGCCAAGCTGCTGCGGCGCGCCGACCTCAACCAGGGCATCGGCGAGCCCCAGTCGCCCAGCCGCCGCGTCTTCAACCCCTACACCGAGTTCAAGGAGTTCTCCAGGAAGCAGATCAAGGACATGGAGAAGATGTTCAAGCAGTGAGTGCCCTGCGCGGACCCCCCACCCCCCCACCCCGGCCCGTCCGGGGACCGCGCCTCGGGCGCGAACCCCCGATCTCGCGCCGCCCGGGAAACCCCTGCCGTCTGCCAGCCTCCTTTAAGCCCCACGCGCCAGGGTGGGGGACCCCGTGACTCCTTCCAGATAAACGCGAGCCCCCCCCCCCGCCGCCATCACACTGGGGTCTGGGGACCGCCCCCCACCCCTGCCGCCCCGTTAGTGACGCTTCCCGCTGCACCTTACCTCCGCGCGCACACGGCCTGGGGACCCCGCGGCCTCCCTCCCGGCTCCCCCGCCTCCCAGAGCCCCAACACTGGCCCGTCAACACACACACACACCCAGCGCCTCTCAGGGCTCGGCGTCCCCTGCACCCCGTGCCATGCACATTCCTCTCGCTGTGGGACCTCCCACCTACCCGGCTTGGCCCAGATACCCCTCCACATGGGCTCTGGGTAGAGACGCCCCCCACATCCCACCCCAGGCCAGCTCTTCCCCGCCAGGAATTCAGGATCCATATGCAAACTGGCCAAAGACCCTTCAGCCCCCTCCACCCCATCCGCACCCACGCTGTTAGCCAGGACCCCGGTCCTTGCCCCTCAAGTGGTCTCCCTAGGGAGAGCGCCCTCAGTCCCTGACCTCGCCCTCCGGTGTGTACACCCCCACAATCAGCCCTCCGGGGATGAGTCTCCTCGGAGATCCAAGCCCCACACTGCCCCCTGCATTCTGCCAGAAGGTCCCCACCTCTCCCTGCCACTCTGTACCCCTCCATCCCCCACTGCGGACTCTCCCCATCCCTGATGCCCCCACACACACACTCCAGTCAGAAAGAAGGCCCATCCTGTGGGACTTGCCCAATTGCTCTCACCCCTGTCCTCCTTTCCATCTAATTCTATACACTGAGACCTCCTCCAGCCTGTGGGTTCAGTGTCCCCCCCCATCCCCCCCAAAAAAAGTTTAATATCTCTGTACAGGGACATGGAGAAGAAGGGTGCCTGTCCCCCTTCTGGTCTATCCCTGGGTTCCCCGCCCCTCACCACCACTGGCGGGGACTGAGCTGACCCCTGTACCATCGTCCCCCAGCCCTGTTTGTGCCCAGGGCGTGGAGAAGGTACCCACCCTCAATCCTGCCCCTTGGAATCTTTCCCCACCTCTTGCTCCGCATCCCTGCCTCTTGGAAGGGGAAGAGCCCGGGGCTGCTGGCCTGGAGCGGGTCAGCATGTAGCTGACAGCACCCAGGCAGGAAGCAGGAAGCCTAGGAAGGGGGCGTTTTGCAACCCGGTCTCTTGAGAAAGGCCCTTTCCCACTTCTCACCACTTGCTGCAGCTGCAGCTTCTGCCTTTGGGCCCAGCACAGGGGAAGAGGTTTTCAGTTCCCAGGCCCAGGTGACTGGGAGCCCCATATTTTTCCAAGGCCAGCCTAGAGGGGAAACTGAGTCCTTAATCACCCTCTGAGGCTCTTGAGTGGGAGCTCCAGGGCTCTAAGGAGCCCACCTCTTTGATTCCAAGGTTGTAGTTGGGGGTCCTAAAGTTACTTCCCAGCCAAAGACTGGCATAGTTGGGAGAACAGGATTTTCTGGATTCCTGAAAGATTTAGATTGCAAGCTTCTAGAGCACAAGGCTGGGACTGCCTTCTAGAGCTTGGCTGGCCTCCGGGGAGATTATTCACCCACCACAAAGATCCTGTGTTACTAGTACTGCAGGGCGCTATCTCATCTAATCCTCCCAACAACCCCATGACATAAAACTGTCATCACTGCTGTGCAGATGGGCATAAAGTCTGAGGCACAGAGAACTTAAGTCACTTGTCCCACAGCTAGAAAATGATGGAGGCAGCATTTGAACCCAGATCTGTGACTCCCAATACCCATGCTCTTCCCGTTCACAGCCCACTGGATTCCGTCCCCAACGTCTGCTTCCTTTATTGGGGCGCACACGCACCCCACCCCCACCTGCCGTCCAAGTTCTTGGCTAATTTTTCAGCTTGTGAACCCGCTGCCAGTCCCAGTCTCTTCTTCTCCCCAGGGCCCTCCTCTTGGGCTTCCATAGCATCCCCACCCCCCCCACTCCCAAACAAAAGATGGAGTGTTTTGGGGGACCCGGAGGCAGCAGTTTGGAAAGGGAGCACATGGCTACAAGAGTGGTCTTGAAGGTACATTTGCAAAGCAAGCTGCCTTTTTAGAGAAGCTCTTTTGGGTGTTGCTCTGATGGGGGTAGAGATTACTTTGATGGAGACTGGGGGGAGCTGAACCCCTCCAGGCCACCTCTTGGGACCACCACAGCTTGCTTGGGTGCTGGGAGAGGCGAGGGGGCAGGAAGAGGCCAGGGAGCTGGAACTTCTAGACAAGGAAGTACGGCCCGCTGGGGGCTGCGATGAGGGTGCAGATTTTGTATTCAAGGAAACAAGGCTCCACTGTGCCAGCTGAGCCAGCCCAGCCGAATCCCGGCTGTGAGCAGCCAACAGGCAGGCTCTCGTGGAGGACAAAACCCCCGTTCTGCTTCCGCTGTCCGAGTGGGGCTGCAGCCTCCTGGGGCCAAGCAGGGCCGGGGATCGCAGCCAGGGCTATGCTGAGAATTCCCAGTCCTGGCCCCTGGCTCCCGTGGCAGGGAGGAGGGAAATGTGGCCTCCAGTGTGCAGGAGACGGGTGGGTTCAGGAGAGCTAGGAGCTGGCCCTTCCCGGAGGCCAGGAGCCAGGAAGCCTGGGGCATCCTGGCTCTGCCACACAATTGCCTAGTGACAGCCAGCAGGCCACTCACCCTTCCCAGGCCTCAGTCTGCCCACCTGTAAAAGGAGCAGGCTGTATCTGATGATTCCCGAGCACCCTTTGGCTCTGACATTTTAATTTTCTGAAGGGCCCTGAGCCGCTCTGGAAGGCACAGCTGTCTTCCAGGATCTGGTTCATCCACGCAGTGTCCATGCAGTGGATAACTTCCTGTGGATGGGGATGGAGGCCAAACAAGATAGGCAAGCTTCTGCCACCACTGAGCTCACACTTAACAGCTGTACAGGCTTTACCTGGGAGTGCCTTGAGCCCCCTTCCCCATTTTACAGAAGTGGAAACTGAGACCCGGAAAGGCGTAGTGACTTCCTCAAGATCAAGGGGAAGTTTTCAGTGGCCGAACCAAAGCGTCTTTGTCTGTGCAAAGGGATAGCGTTACCTGCTCAGGGTGGGGCTCAGAGGAGATGGCACACAGAGAGTCCTGCCATAATGCCAACACAGGGCGGCCCTGGGTGGAAGGTGCCTGGACTCTCCCCATCGGCCTTGGGTTGCATTTTAGTCCCCAGCCTTTCTCCCACCTTCTGCCCAGCCATCCAGGACTGTGTCTGGAACTCTCTAGAGGTCCTCAGAGATGCCCCCCTCTAGGCTGGCCACAGCCCGGGTGGGACTCTGGAGGCTTCCGTAAGCCAAGACCTGCCCGAAGGGTAGACAGCTATGTAACCCTGAGCCTGCCATGGAATCTGAGGAAGACGCCCCAGTTTGCTGCCTTGCCCTGTCCCCAGCTTTATCCCCAGCTACTTCATCTCACCACCCCACCAAGAGGCAGGTCCCTTTTCTTCTTGGACGGCTGCTCCAAGCATCTGAGGCCAGCCTGTCCTCCCCTCCCCTCCTCGCCCCAGCTATCTCTTCAGACTCTTGTCACTCAAAGCACGTCTCCCCGGGGAGTCCTCTCGGAAGGCTGTGGTGCAGGGCAGGGTTAGTTAAAGGCAGGGTGGTTGGAGTCTGCAGCCCTGGGGTTGCCTCTCAGCTGTCCAGACCTGGGGCACGTCCCTTTCCCCTTTCTGAGCTGCTGAGATAAGTAGTACCCACCCTGCAGCTACTGTCATCACCACCACAGCTCAATACCCCTTTATCCACCTGTCCTGGGCCCCTAGCAGGGCCCAGTCAGTACCTGGCGGGGCCACATGAGGCAGCTCAAGCTCCTGCTGACTTTCCACGACAGCCCCTGGCCGCCCCACTGCCCCCCACAAAGCAGTAGCCCCTTCGCTTTGGGCCAGGGTGACGGGCACACAGCACGAGAACCCTCCTTTCTCCTGCCGGAGAAACGCTCTGATTGACAGCTGCATAATATGGCTTTGATAAATAGCAAAAATGGGGAAATGAATTGTCACTTAATTACTTGGAAGGCAGGTGGCCAAAAGAAGGAGGAACAATCACCAGCTCTGGAGTGATATGAAACTGGGGCTCCAGCACCCTGGAGCAGCTGTGCAGCTGCTGACTGAGCTCAGCCGGGAGACTCGGGAGGCTCGGCAGGGTTCTCAGCTTCTTAGAGTCACGTTTCCCCTGGGGCTAAAGAACCTAACCTGGTAAAGTTCTGAGGATTAAGTAAAAAACAAAAAAGTTGTGCCCTTTTCAAGAGCCCATAGTGGTGTGTGCCTGAGGGCTGTCTGCCTGTAGTACACATGATAGATGGGTGTTTTGAAAAACGTCACGTTGCACTCATGTTGGTCAATCCAACAGCTTCAGCTTTGTGAAAGTTCCAGAGAATCAAGTGAAGAATGAGGTTCCTTCCCCCAGGGGGCTTAAAGTTTCCTAGAGAACCGTGATGAGTAAGTGGTCTTTGAGGGTAGAGAGGATGGGCCCACAGGCTAGAAACAGAACATTCCTTTCCTTATTTTTGCCCCGAGGGCTGCTCGTGGGGGATGCCGGGAGGCTGCCCTCGCCACAGCCAGGCCCCACCTCCACCCTTCTACTTGTTAGCTGCTGCCGAAGGAGCCTTAGGTATGGTCTTAGGGAATTGAATTGAATCCTCAATTAGCATTATCCCCATTCAACAGATGAGGAAATCAAGGCCCAAGGACGATGCCCAAGGTTTTAAGTGGTGGAGGCAGGATTAGAACCCGGTCTGCCCTCAGGGGAGTGCCCAGAGGCCCAGTGAGGGTTTTTTTTAATCGAGGAGCTGGGGCTCCCAGAGCCTCAGAGGAAGTCCCTCTGCTGGAGAGGTTGGGTCCTTCCGCCTACAGCAGCCAGAGGCCTGGCTTCCTTGGGAGATGCCCGCACCCCGTTTCCTTGGGTTCGGAGTGATGGGAAGCTGGGGGAGGTGGCCCAGCCTCAGTGCCCACTCTCTGCTCCCTCCACTTCCCCTCTGCACTGAGTCACCTCCCTCTCCCTCCCCGCTGGGGACCTTCGGTTCCCCTTTGGTTTGCACCTTCCTGCCACCCACTGGGTCCAAGGCCTGGGCTGGGCTGAGCTGGTCTCCAGCCGGGAGAGTCCAGGCGCTGAGAGATGAGGCCCTGCTGCCCTGGGGAGGCTGGGAGACCTTCGTGCAAGGCCAGCCCAGCTGCCAAGGAGCTGAAGTCACTTTGCCACCTCGGCAGAGACCGTCCCCCCACCCGCCAGCAGCCGGGTTCCCTCCTTGGCCGACTTCTGCTTTTCAGAGGCAGCGGGGAGGAGAGGGTTCAAGGCCAGATGGGGGGGTGCAGCCAGCCGGTGTTCCTGAGCCACGTCCAGGCCCAGCTCACGGCCCTTCCCAGCCCTGAGCCCCTCGTCCGGTTGAGGGGGGTGCTGCCGGCCCGTAGGCCCCCGTTCCGGCGCTTGGCCTACAGTCTAATCCTCACTTCCCTTTCTGTCAGATTGTCATCACCCATTTTACAGATAAAGAAACTGGTTCTCGGGGAGGTTTGTGTGACTTGCCGGAAAGCAGGCAGCTAGCCGGGGGCAGAGACCAGATCTGACCCTGGGTCTGAGTCTCTGTCCCCTGCAGCGTTGTTACCCGGGGCAGTCCCTGGAGCTGGTTAGAATGCAGATGCTCAGGCCCCGCCCCAGACCCACTGGATCAGGACCTGCATTTTGATAGGTGGCTCGTGTGGCATTGAAGTCTAAGGCATGCTAGGCTCTCCACGCCACCTGCCCACCGCTGGCCTAAGGTCACTCTTGTAAGTTACTTGTTCTGGCTGAGCTGTAAGGGAATAACAAGATGAATAGAGTGAAGGTTAAATTAAACGGTTGCAGTGAAACACTGGGTTATGTTAGGTATTCAGTAAATGCTCTTGATAATCACCATCATAACAGTAATTATTAAGAACAGGCAAGGGAGGAGGCAGCGCCGGGGAGGGCTGGCGGGGGACCTGCTGCTGAGGCGGCAGGTGGAGGGAAATGCTCCCTCCTGGTCTGGGGCTCAGCGTGCAGGGGAGGCTGTGTTGAGCCCTGGCCCCCCAGCAGAGTGCCATCGGGTCCCTCTGGACCCTCGGACTCCCTGTAAAGCCGTGGGGGGGCCGTGAGCCCCACACACCCACACTCACACACACCTCGGCTAACACCGCGCGGCAGACTGCGTCCACTTCCGCAGGTGGACGGGAGGAAGTGCTGGGGCTGGGTGTTCCGACCTGAGTCATCTGGGGGCAGGGTGGGGGCGGGACATGCAGGGACAGGCTGGGAGTCCCCCGCCCCCTCTCCCGCCCCCGCATGGGGAAGCGGGCAGGGCCAAGCCGGCTGGAACCGCATGGCCAGAAGTGTTCTGTTGTCCAGGACAGACAGTACCCAAGGGCCCTGCGTTTCCATTTTGCAGGACAGAGTAGAAGGCTCGGAGCCACCTGGGCCTCCCCAGACGAGGTGGGGGAGGACGAGGTGTGTTTGACCTGAGACCAGGCAGGCCCGGGGGCTCCTGATCCTGTAACCAACACACTCTCTCCAGTTGCCCCCCTGGGGACCCTCATGCCATCGGGCCAACAGCTAAGGCCCTAGATGGGAGTCAGGAGGGCCAGAATTGGGGTCCCCTGAACCCAAGCCAGCTGCTCCCCCCACCCCCACCCCCACCCCCCATGCAGCGGCGCAATCACTCGGCCTTATTCTGCCCCCCGCCTGCACAGCGCAGCTGAAGAAGGGAGAGAGGGCTCATGCCTGGGGAGCGACTTTCTGATCTGACTGTTCCAAAGCCAAACTGAGAGGCGGCGAGTGACCTGTCCTCAGAGGTCTTCATTAGCCCATTGGGGAAACTGCATTCCAGCCCCGAGGAGCTCAAATGCAGGGACACCGCCGGGAATTCAAAGTGCTCAGCGGTTAGAGGAACCAGCTCTAAGGGTGAGGGTCAGATCCCCCAGCTGTGTCCTTCTCCCCCGTGACCCTGCCCGGGTCACTTCCTCTGTGAGCCTCATTCTCCTATTAAATAGGATATATCCGCCAGCTTCACGGAGTTCTTGTAAGCGCCCGATGGAAACCCCTTGGCACGGTGCCTGGCACACAGTAGGTGCTCAGCAAAGGGTGACTGCTAATAGTAATATTGCTGTGAAATGGGGCGAGTGCTAGGTGCGGGGTCAACTCGCCACACTCCGCGCCATGGGAGCCGGCCACTGCCCGCCCTGCTGATGCGTGGGACTGACCCTGGGGTGGGCAGCCAGCTGGGCGGGCTGTGCTCAGCCCCCGGGGGAGGCTCTGCCCGGGTGCCGGGGGCTGCTCCGCTTCCCAGGGGGGAAGGGAGGCAGCTGCTGAGCCTCCCTGGTGAGAACTCTTCAGGAGAGGCGGGTAGGAATGTGGGCACCGTGCCAGGCGCCTCCCCCGGCCTGGAGGAGAGGAGAGAGCCAGCTCCCGGCAGGTCCCGGGCCGGCGCTGAGCCCAGCCTCCCCCGGCCCTGCAGGCTTGAGAAGGCAGGACCCACCGTGGGACCGGGAAGAAGAGGGAGGGGGGCCCTTCCAGCCAGTGGGAACCCGCAAGACCCTGGGCTGGGCACTGCCCACACTGGGCCCAGGTTCCCCACGCAACAGGAAGCGGGGGGACCAGGCTATTGGGTGGATCCTCTTCCAGGCCCCTCTGAGCTACCCACGGCTCAGAGGAGGGGTGCGGAAGGGGCAGGAGGGCCATCCCCCTGGGGCTCCTCTCTCCCCCTGCCCGAGTTGAGGGTCTTTGAACCAGGTCTAGGAGAGGAAGTAGTGGGGAAGTGTTGAAGGTACTTTCGGGTCATCGCGACCACTTCCTGCCTCCACCATCAGGACTTGTGCCCTTGGAAGAAGCCTGTTGGGTTTTTTGTAACCATTCTTGTCATAATTTTATTTTATGCGAGCAAAGAACATAGTATCTGGTGCACAAAATAGTTCTCAATATAACAGCTGCTATTATAATAAAATTCATGGGTTTTAAGGGCCTACTACGTGCTATGTATTTTATATCCATAATCTCATTTTTTTTTCATTTTTTCTCCATAGTCTCATTTGATCCTTAACAATCCTAAAGATATATATTAACAATAATCACTATTATTATAGTTAACATGTGTTAAGTGCTTGCTGTGGACCAGCTCTGTGCTAAGGCTCTCGATCGTCACATTTAATGCTCCCCACAATCCTCTGAGATGGGTCCTTTCATCTCCATGCTGTGGCTGGAGAAAGTCAGCTTTTGGAGTGTCTGGTGACTTGATCAAGGTCACCCAGCCAACAGGTGGCAGGGCTGGCTCTGGACCCAGGTCAGTCTCCCCGTGGTTGATGTGAGCACAGGCCCTCAAGGCCACCCTCTATCAGGTCAGCCCCCAGACCTGGCTGATCCCGAGGGCACAGGGCGAAGGTCTGCTCTGGGAAGGTGGCGGGTTGCCTCCCGGGGGACCCCACCTCCCACCCCAGCACCTGGCCTCTCGCTGCCCTCTGTCACCTCCCTCGGTGATTGACTCGCTGGCACTGTGGCCAGCCCGCATTGTCCCCCTGGGGGCTGGAGCCTGCCAGGGATGGGGCCTGGCCCCGGTAATTGATAGACCCATGATGGATGCAGGCGGCCGTGCAAACCGCGGTTTGAGCTGCAGCCCAGCCAGACCTGGGAGCTGCCAGCGTCCAAGGGACCGGTAGCCCACGTTTCCATCCGCGTGTGGACCTTTTATCTGTACTTCCTCTGAAAGCAAGCCGCCTCTGGCTGCAGGAGAAACCCATGCACTTGAGCAGTAAATAAAGCTGGAGCTCAGGGAGAGCAGGCGGGGCTGTCCTGGGGGGGCCAGTTCTGAATCCCTGCTCCGCTGGCCAGTGGGAAGTACCCTCACTGCTGCAATCCCTGTCCCTGCTCGGTCACATGGGGAAGGGAATAGGGCTGTCCTCCCAGGCCTGGTGAGGGCTGGCACATAGTAGGAGCTTAATAAATGTAATTCAATCTCATAGTGGTGGTAGCGCCATTCCCTGAGCAGGTTCCGTGTGCCAGGCACTGTGCCACGTGCTTAGCGAGTCTGAGCTCAGTTATTCCTCAACTGGGCATGACTGACATGGGGCTGGATAACCCTTTGCCATGCGGGCTGCCCTCTGTGGGGTCGGACGTCCAGCAGCACCCCTGGCTTCTACCTGCTAGGTCAAGTGGCACCCCGCGCCGCTGAGAGCCGCTGCGTTATGTAGATGAGGCGGGAGCTCGTTGTGCAAACAGCGCCTGCTCCACCAGGGCTGGTGTTGCAGGCCCCGGCGGGCACCTCCCCAGCCAGGGGACAGGGCCTGGAGGCCACCCTGACCCAACCTCTTAAAACAAGGAGGCCAGTGGAGAGGCACGTGTGGGGCTAGAGAAAGAAAAGAGACCTGAAATGTGGGTGCAGAGGCACCCTCAGCACCCCGGGCAGCTGGGCCCACGGCCTGGCCCCGTCATCACTGCCAGGCAGGCACCTCGCCCCCGGAAAGACCAGCCCCCTCACCAGCCCACTCCCCACGAGGCTGCTCCGAGAACCTGTCGCAGAGGGTCACAGCACAGCCACTCCGCCCCGTCACAGAGCAACACGTGGACGCCAAGGATGGGAAGAAGGGCCTCGGGGGCGCGGCTGGATGGGGCTTGTTGGCCTGCCACAAGCCACATCCTCTCCCACCTGCCCTCACCCCAGCACTGGCCCCACCTATGGGGGCCTGCGGCCCCTGCTCCCGCCCCTTCGCCTCTCGCGGGGAGGAAGGTCTCGGGCCCCCTGTGTTCCCTGCAGCCTCACCAGAGACCCGTCTCTTCTGTGCTGCGTCACTTCAACTCCTGACTCCTGTGCTCGTGAACTATTTATACCCCACACACAAATGTTCCCCTTGGCGCTCCAGGCAGAAGTCTGTGGGCACATGGGATGGGGGGAGGCTGGGGGTTGGGCCTAGAACAGATGTGCGGGAGGACTCGTGAGAGTGACACACCTGGAGTGGCAGCCCAGCTCCTTCCTTTACTGCTGTGTGACCTTGGGTAGGTCACTTAACCTCTCTGAGCCTCTATTAGAGATAAGGTTATTATGAGGATTAAGTAACAGTATGTAAAGTTCCTGGCATAAAGATAGATTTCAGTACGTGGTTGCTGTTAGATGTCCAGTGTGTAACTAGAAGCAGGGAGGGGACCAGATAACCTAAAGAAGGCCCAGGAATGAGATGTTTCCACGTAGGATCTCCAAGTCTTAGGTTTCTGGAACTCAGCCCCTGTAGGTCACTCCACTGTGACCAGCACTGTTGCCCTGCCAGCTTGAGGCCTTGGAGAGTGCCCTAGGCTTCTTTGGACGTAGAAAGGCCCATTTACCATGCCTTAGCCCACCCTCCTCGGCCCACCCTGGGTCTCCCTCCCCAGGCGGGGCAGGTGTTCGGTTAGCCTGGTAAGCGGGGCCAGGCGGGCTGTGCAAACAGCACCCTCGTCCACCAGGCTCTGTGTTCCAGGCCCCGGGGGGCACCGCCCCGGCCAGGGGACCAGGCCTGGAGGCCAGTAGTCTCCTGCCTGTCCCTATCTCTGCCAGGCAGTTGGGGATAAAAAAAGAGAAGGACTGAAGGAGGCATTGTTATCACCTAGGCACGGCAAGTTCCTGCCCAGGCCGGCCGGCTGGCACCCCTCCCTGCGGGCAGCCTGCACGCCTGCGTCCCCGGCCCGGCCCGGGCTCTCCCTCCTGCTGCTGCGGTTCTGCCCGGGCCTTGAGGACACGTGCTCGTGGCGCGCCTCCTCCTGCCCTGTGCCCCAGTAAGCCCTGCCTTACTCCCCTTTCACTCATTCATGCAACATTCACTCAGCCCCGACCGTGCACGTTGCACCCCCACCCCAGGACCTAGCACAGAGCGCCCCAGAACAGGGTGCGGAGTGAGATGAGCCAGTGACCACCTGGAGAGGCCGCCGCGCCTTCCGCGGCACTCCTCTCTACCAGTCGTTCTCAGCTGGGGACGGTTTTGCCCCTCGGGACATTTGGTAATAGCTGTTGACATTTTGGGTGTCCTAACCCAGGGTGGAGGCCAGGGACACTGCTAAATGTCCTGGAATGCACAGGACACCCCTTACCACAAAGGTCATCCTGCCCAAAATGCCAGTAGTATTAAGTTTGAGAAGCCCTGCCCTGTCCACAAGGCCCTGGACCAGGGACCAGGGACCTAGGGACCAGGAGTAGGGCCGGGGGGAGGGCTGAGAAGTCCCTCGAGTGCCCATGGAGATGCTGGTTGGTTGGCTGGTCCTGGGGATGGCCCATGGGTGCTAGCATCACCCCCCCTCCAATCCTCACCCTCAAGGTATTGTGAACTCTTAGTGCCTGTTCATATCACACTCAGCACAGGGAAGCTCTGATTTCAACTTCCTCGTGCAGCAGGCTTGTCCAAAAGTTGGCACTGTTCAACACATGGTAGGCTGCCAGGCAGAGGTAGTGAGTTCCCCGCCATTAAAGGTAACCAAACGTGCTGGGCCATATTGAGACACCCCCTGGCCTGAGGTCCCTTCCAGCCGTGATTGGATGAGCGGTTCCTTGTACCCTGCTTGTGACTGCTGCTCCTGGACAGGTGTGAGATGTGTCAGGGCTGCCCTTAGACCCTCTCTCTGCCCCCACAGGTATGATGCCGGGCGAGACGGCTTCATCGACCTGATGGAGCTGAAGCTCATGATGGAGAAACTTGAGGCTCCCCAGACCCACCTCGGCCTGAAGAACATGATCAAGGAGGTAGATGAGGACATGGACTGCAAGCTCTCCTTTCGGGAGGTAAGCCCAGCCCACCTCCCGTGGGGGCGGGGGGGCGACACCCGGGAGGGACCGAGCCCCCCCGCCGTGACAGTTCCCTCAGCTGTGGGATGGCTGCTCCCTGGCCCAGCAAGGCCTGGGCGGGCATCCACGAGCAGGCACCCGGGGATTCTCAGGTGCCCCGGTGAGGAGACAGGGCATCAGCCCCAATCACGGAGTAAGCAGTTATTGAGCGACTGCTGTATGCCTGACTCTGCAGGCTCTGGCGCTATGGAAAAGGTGCTGCAGCCGAGGGTCCTGGAGTGTAGAGGGAAGATATATAAAGAGTACACGCGCCCTGGAGAAGCAGTGGGGACAGATGAAGGCAGTGGCCGGTGGGGCGGGACCTCATTCACTCAGAGACTGGAAGTCAGCGCAAGCCAGTGTCACAGAGGAGGAAATGGAGGCTCCACACCGGGTGGAGAGGGTCCTGGGGGCAGGGACCACCAGCCTGTGGGGGAGGACAGCGTCGCAGAAGAGCGGAGGCTCGAGCTGGGCCTCGGAGAGCAGGAAGCAGAAAGGAGGGAGAGAGAGAGAGAGAGTGGCAGGGGTGCCGAGGGCAGGGCCAGCGGCCAGGCAGGGGACATGGGCAGGGCAGGACGAGGGACTGCAGTCCGGATGCAGGTTCAAATCCCTATCCCGTCACTTGCCGGCTCAGAGCCTTTGGACTAGGCTTTTCCCATCCCGGAGCCTCCCTCCTCGGCGAAACGGGACGATCGTGGTCCCTTCAGTACTCAGTCAAAGGAATTGTCAGCGCAGCGGGAGACAGGACCAGGAGGAGGAGGGGGGGGGGCCTTGCCTCCAGGACTCGAGGGACCCTGGATGAGGGTGGAGAGGGCCTAGTCTGGGGGCCCCGGCAGTAGCCCCAGGGCCCGGGTGGGCAGGGAGACGGGTCACCTGCCATGGTGCAGATGGGCAGGGCAGGCAGGGCACGGGGGCCAGAACCCGGGAGCCCCCAGGCCGCTGTTCGGGGAAGGCCTGAGGCGCAGCCTGGCCCCCGGCACCCCCCCAACCCGCCGCCTTCTCTCGCCGCTGCAGTTCCTCCTGATTTTCCGGAAGTCGGCGGCCGGGGAGCTGCAGGAGGACAGCGGGCTCCACATGCTGGCCCGCCTCTCCGAGATCGACGTCTCCACCGAGGGCGTCAAGGGCGCCAAGAGCTTCTTCGAGGCCAAGGTGACGGGCGGGTGGAGTGCGCAGAGCTGGGGTGGGGGCGTCCCGCCCCCGACCCGAGCCCAGGCTGAGGGCTGCCCCTTCCTGTCCTGCCGAGGCGGGAGGGAGGAGATGGGGAGCCGACACCCTGCTGGGCTGGGAGGGGGGGCCCATGGCCCTCCTGGCTTCTGCGCCCCCACCCCAAGGCCTCCCCCTTCTCCCCCTGCCCAGGGACCTGAAGAGGGGCAGGGATACCCCTGAGCTGCCCACCCCAGAGGACTGGGCATTAGGAGGGGAGGGCAGAGACAGCAGAGCAGGCCCAGCGGCCACCTGCACACACAGCTCCCCACCCCGCGCGGGTCAGGCTCAGGTGTGGGGACATGCGTGGTCTTGAGGTCCTGGGCCCTGACCGCCAGGTCCCCTCCTCTCCTTGGTCTCCCCCTTCCCATGCTGAGCTCAGAGCGTTCCTTCCAGAGGCTGCCTCCTGCCTCCATCTGCGCCTCCGCGTGTTCACAGAACGATCGCTTCAGGGGCCCTGGGTGGGCCAGGGGCACTGCCAGGCTCCCCAGAGCAGGAAACATTATTATTACAAGGGATAAGGGCATCAGTCACTTCTGTTACGGGTCCCTCTGCCACCTCCGCCACCGAGTACGCCTTTCCTCTCCGTCCTCCAACACATCCACGGGGTCAGGGTTGCCAGGTGCCAGGTTCTAGATGCAGAACCTGGGGCTCAGGGAGGTGGAGGAGGCGCCCAGCCCGGGGCCGGAAGCAGTGAGGGGGGCAGGGGGCTGCGCCTTGCCGGCTGGGCCCCTGCAGCCCTGACCTCTGGGCCCCCGTCCCCGCCGCGCCCCAGGTCCAGGCCATCAACGTGTCCAGCCGCTTCGAGGAGGAGATCAAGGCCGAGCAGGAGGAGAGGAAGAAGCAGGCGGAGGAGATGAAGCAGCGGAAAGCGGCCTTCAAGGAGCTGCAGTCCACCTTCAAGTAGCCAGGAGCCGCGGCCTGGGTACCGGTGCCAGGCCCGGCTCCGGGCGGGCCAGGACGGGCGGACCGGACGCCGAGCCTGACCCCTTGGCTCTCTGGGAAGGGACCATTTCTGAAAACCTACCGTCTGTGAAGGGACAAGCGAGGGGCCCCGGCGTCCCCCCCGCTCCCTCCTGCTGTTCCCGAGGCCTCCACACCAGCGCTTGGCTCCCACCTGGCCCGGCCCTCCCCGCGCCCCCGTGTCACCCCTGGCTGCCTGCTCCGGCTCCGGCCCTAGGCCACTCGCTGCCCCCGCAGCCCTCTCCCCTCCTCCCCGTCCAGGCGCTGGGCCTGAGAAGCCGCCTGCCCCCCGCCAGCGGGCTCCCCTGCTCCCGGGCGCGCCGAGGCTGGGAAGGGAGAGGCCTGGAAGCGGCAAAGCTGGGAAGAAGTGGGGTGGCGGGGCAGCGCGGAGCAAGGGGCTTATCAGAGACCCCCTCCAGCCCGGCCTCGTCTGTGTGTTGTCTGTGGGGAGTGGGGGGCACCTGCTTTGGTGAGGGGACCCAGCGGGGTGGGATGCAGGGGTGGCTGTGCCGATCTACCTCACGGGTCCCCGCTCTGCCAGCCGTGCTGTGGCGGCCGGGGCGGGGGCGGCCTGGGGAGGGGGGAGGCAGAGACAGCACACCTCAGTACCCCACCACCCCCCACGCAGCCTGGGGATCCCCGAGGGCTCCAGGGAGAGAAAAGTGGCGGGAGAACTGGCCCCTCGGAAGGGAAAGAAAGCAGTGCACCCCCTCGGCCCCAGGAAGTGGCCTAGAAGTGCGCGGCGTCTGCAGTCAGGGCGGGCGGCAGCCTGGCTCAGCCCTTTCACCCATCCTCCCCACGTGGCAGTCACCGCCTTGTCACCCGCGGCGGGGCGAGGGCGCGTGGGACCGCAGCCCTCCCCGGGCCCACCACCAGCCGGGCCGGGGCCAGTCCTGGCCGCCGCGCCCGGCGTGTTCGCGCGTGTGTGTCCGTTGCTGTGTCGTGAAACCGTGACCGCCGCCCCATCCGAACGAACGGCCATCAAAGCCACCGAGTTATGCAACTTTCAGTGTGTGTCATGACAGTGTCACTTGTAAACTCGATAACTTTATTTTAGTAAAATGCCCCCAAGAGTCCGGCGGACTTGCAGAGGTTTTATTTTTTTGGCCTTAGAACCCGCAGAGATTAGGAGGTACTAACCCCACCCCGCGCAGCAAGCAGCCTTCGCCCTGGATTGCGTTTGCCTTAGTGAATATGTTTATACAGATGAATATAAAAATTCCTTTTTTTCCTTTTGGCTTTTTGCGTTTTTATTTTTTTTCCTCTCACCGAGAAAAAAAAAAGAAAGCTACTTCTTCGATCGGTGTACGATTATTTTTTTTAACTAAAATAAGATAAAATTCTATATTCTTACGTGTGTGTGGTTCTTGGTGGGGCGGGAGGGTGAGGACATGGGCCCCGCATCACGGCAGGAGAGGCTGATGTCTGGTGCCCACCTGCCCATGCCAGGCCCTCGTCTAAGCGCTTCGCAGGCACCCTAAGAGGCCCTCACAGACACCCCAAGCACCCGCACCCCACAGAGACATCCCAAGTACACCCCACCACTCAGATGCCCCGAGCATCTGCCTCTCCACACTGAGCCCCAGGCGGCCTTGAGCGGGCTGGGAAGCCCCTTGGGGGCCGTGGGGTGACAAGGAGTGAGCAGGGATCACTGACAGTCCCCTCGGGCTTGGGATGGATCACATGCCCACTGGGTCTCGGTCTCCCCGTCTGTTCAACGGGAGGGTGGGCTGGAGCCCGAGTCTTCCTGGGGGCCCGACAGCACCTGAGTTTGGAGTTAGACTGGACGCCGCTGCCCCCGGGTGGAGGTGGGCAGTACTACAGGACCGCCTTGCCCCCGCCACCCGCAGGCTGCCTCTGGAAAGCAGGGTCCCTGAAGGGTATTTGCTGGGCTCGGGATGCCACCCACATGCCTACCCAGGGCCCGAGGCGCCACCCCCACTCACACAGGGCTTTATGTTTAGGCCTTTCCTACCTGTCCCCAAGGGAACATCCGAAGCCCTAACACCCTAGCAAAAGGGCCTCACAACCGAGGGACAGAGGCTCCTGGGAAGGAAGAGCCTCCGCCCAAGCCAGAGCCTGAGCCCAGCTGACCTGGCCAGGACGGGGAGCCCTGGGAGTGAGACCCCCAGGTAGACAAGGGCTCCATGCCACCCACCAACAGGTCTCACAGGTCGGCACCCTCAGCCTTGCCCTGCCCAAGACCCCCACCCCCAGCCCAGGCAGAGGGAGGGATCAGGGAACGAAGGAGGCCCAAAGTGAGTCAGGGACCAAGAGTGGAATGGGGGGAGCGGATGTGGCTCAACGGATAGGACGTCCGCCTTCCAGGTGGGAGGCCCAGGGTTCAAACCCCGGGCCTCCTGACCCGTGTGATGAGCTGACTCATGCGCAATGCTGATGCACGCATGGAGTGCCCTGCCATGCCAGGGTGTCCCCCACAGAGGGGAGCCCCACGTGCAAGGAGTGCACCCTACAAGGAGAGCTGCCCAGTGCGAAAAAAGTGCAGCCTGCCTAGAGTGGCACCGCACACACGGAGAGCTGACGCAGCAAGATGACGCAACAAAAAGAGACAGATTCCCAGTACCACTGACAAGGATACAAGCGGACACAAGGAACCACAGCGAATGGACACAGAGAGCAGACAGCTGGGGGGGTGGGGGGAAGGGGAGAGAAATAAATAAATCTTTAAAAATGAAAAAGAGTGGGAATGGGGGACAGTGCCTTAAAACCCTCCCCAGATCCCCAGCCTCTCACTAGGCCTTCCCTCCCTGAAACTCTGCCCCAGCCCCTCACTGAGCCCCCAATCCCTTGCCGAGCCCCTCTCTGAGCCCCCAGCCCCTCACCGAGCTCCCAGTTCCTTGCTGAGCCCCCAGCCCTACCCCAGCCCCTGTCCACACCACGAGCTCCCCTCCCATTCCCCATTCCCCACTGCTCCCATCTGGCCTTGAGAAGAAGCCCTGCCAGCCTCTCGGCCCGGCCCCCTCGGAGGGCCTCCCCTGAGACGCAACAGCTGCCAGCCAAGAGCCCTCTCTCAACCAGAAAATCCTGGCGCAGGCGGTGGCACCTGCCCTGTTTCTCAGACTCTCACTTCCCCTTGGCAGTGCTTCTGCCTGGGGCCCCGGGCGTCACAGGACCGCGTCCCAGCCCCCGCGCCGGCCCAGCCTCCTCGCTCCCAGCACGTCTTCAGATACCTCAGCCGAGTCAACTCTGTTTAGTTTTCCAGCACAGTCTGTCCCCATGTGGCTCAGGGACTTGGAGGTCCCAGGTCCTGGAGACGCCACCCAGGCCCTGGAAAGCACCCAGCGCCATGGGACAGCAGTGGAGTTCTGACCTCTTCGTACCCTCAAATCCTTTCCCAACCCATAACCCATCTAGCTCCCGCCCAGAATTAATCTCTGGTGGTTCAGAGCTCCCAGCCCTAGCCTCTCCCCAAGGAACACTTACCTCTCTGCCCACAGGTAAACTCACCAGGAAGAGGCTCCGCAGTGGACAGGCAGGGAGCGCCCCTGGGGTGGGACCGGGGCGGGTTGTCTCAGTATACCCGGCCAAAGCAGGGTTGACGAATGCGGGAGGAATGAGTGAATGAACGAATGATCGATACATAGGTACTCCACAGTTCGCTGGAACAACTCAGTCACATCTTTAAGTACTCAAGTTAATCCAAGCCCCCACCCCTCCAACGACAGGAAATCCACTCTCCCAGGGTTCCCCTCTGCAGATACTCGCAAGTTTCCCTGGGGCTGCGCGGTGGCTAATTGCATGTATCAACAACTTGGGTCAGTTATGGTGTCCTTCTCTTTGGTCAGACACTGGCCTGGTGATCACGGTGGCGGTATTTCACAGATGGGGTTAGCAGCCACAGTCAGTTGACTTTAAGTAAAGGCGACGAGTCTCCAAAATGTAGTGGGCTGCGTCCAATCGTTCAAGGTCTTACGAGGGTGAACTGAGGCTTCCAGGGACCAGAAGGAATTCTGCCTCCAGCCTACGTGCTCCACTCCTTCCTGGTTTCTAGCCTGTGGAGGGCAGACTCAAGACTTCAACATCACTCTTACCGGGGTTTCCGACCTCCAGCCCACCACACAGAATCCAGACTTGCCCACCCCACGGAATCCAGACTTGCCCACCCCACGGGCTCATGAGCAGATTCCTTGTAATAAATCCCTCAACGTACATGTAGCTACATCTGTCCTCTTGGTTCTGTTTTTCTGGACAGCCTGACTGACACCAGCTCCTTCTTCAGTGTCAATTGCCCAGACCGGAAAATCAGCGTCATTGCTCTACCCAGGCAGGTGGGGCCACCGAGCCATGCCCCCAGCTCTGTCCATACCTCTGTTCGAGGCCTTTGCAGGGCCTGAGGAGAACTGGACAGAGGCTGCCAGCCTTTTGGTCAGGGCCAGCCTCTAGAAAGGACCAGAAGGTTCCCTGCAGCCCGCGGTCCCCCAGCCACCCTGGGCCCGGGGACTACAGGCATCACAACAGAAAGACCCCTACACACACACACTCCCCACCTGGGAGTCCCTGGTTTTTGTCATTAAAACTCTATTGTGGGGAAGCAGATGTGGCTCAACTGATAGGGCATCCGTCTACCACATGGGAGGTCCAGGGTTCAAACCCCGGGCCTCCTTGACCCGTGTGGAGCTGGTCCATGCGCAGTGCTGATACGCGCAAGGAGTGCCCTGCCACGCAGGGGTGCCCCCGCATAGGGGAGCCCCACGCGTAAGGAATGCACCCCGTAAGGAGAGCCGCCCAGCACGAAAGAGAGTGCAGCCTGCCCAGCAATGGCACCACACACACGGAGAGCTGACGCAGCAAGATGACACAACGAAGAGAGACACAGATTCCCAGTGCTACTGATGAGAATCCAAGTGGACAAAGAACACACAGCGAATGGACACAGAGAGCAGACAGTGGGGTGGAGGGAGAGAAATAAATTTTAAAAACAAACAAAAAATACTCTCTTGTTGGGAGCAGATGTGGCTCAAGCAGTTGAGCACCTGCTTCCCACATGGGAGGTCCCAGATTTGGTTCCCGTGCCTCCTGAAAACAAACAAACAAGCAAACAAACGAAGAAACCAACTCAGGGGAGCTGAAGTGGCTCAGCGATTGAGTGCCAGCTTCCCATATGTGAGGTCCTGGGTTCAATCCCAGACCCCAGTACTTCAAGAGAAAAAAAGAAAAGAACTATTGATTTTTCTATTACAAAAATAGCACAAGCATGTTTTTATAAAAGAATTTAAATGTCATAAAAATATGTTGGTTAGAATCCTCCTTCACCTTCCAGATCACCACCATCAACAAGATGTGCTGGGCTTTCTTGGAAAACAATTCCTGGCTCAGTAAACTGCTTCCAAGGAGAAGCTGGGAGACATCGAAGGAGGGGGAAGGGCAGAATCTAACTGGCAAGGCTGAACACTGGCCTTGACATTTAAGTCCTGAAGCGATAGGGCCGAGAGGCGCCTGAGATGCCAGCTGGTCCTATCTGCCCATTTTAGAGACTGACAGACTGAGGCGCCTCATGGGGAGACAACCAAGCTGGCTCTGGGCAGGAATTTGGCCAACGAAGCCCCTGCAGAGTCTCCCCGGGGCTCAGCCTCGATCCACAGCCACGGGAGCAGGTGCTGGAGCACAAGGGGTGTCCTGAGCCCAGGCAGTGCGAGCTGGAGGAGGGAGAGGGGAGGACGGGAAGCCACGGATCCCAGGAGCTTGAAGACCCGGAGTGGCGTCAGAAGCGCTGAGTCCTAATCCTAGCTCTGGGGCCGCCCAGCCGCGCGACCCTGAATGGTCACTGCCCCCCTCGAGTCTCAACCTCCTCAATTTAGGGAGTGGTCAGTGGCGTCCTGGCCGCGGGGCTGAGCAAGCTAAGGCAGAGCCCGCGGGAAGTCCTGGGCCCACGCCTGGCGCAGAGGAGGGGCCCAAAACATGATAGCTAAAGGAGCGGGATGGGGAGAGACGCCGAGAACAAGCTGAGTGGGGGCCCCCAAAACCCAGCAGACCCAAGAGGGTGCCCCATCTCGGGCTGCGGGAGGACCCATGTCCCCGAGCCAGGCCCAGGTCCTACCCAAATTAAACAGTAACCACCCAAGGTCAGGGAAAGGGCCTTGTGGGAACAGGTTTGCTCCAAGGGGCAGCTCGGCCTTGACGGGGTGGCTCCGCCTCCCCCCCCCCCCCCGCCTATAAGTGCGCCCCTGCCGGGGCGACGGCCACTGTCCTGACCGCTCGCAGCATGCTGGGCCTCGCTGTCCTCGCCGCGCTCCTGGCCTGCGGTGAGCGGGGGGCGCCGGCCCGTTGCAGCCAGCGGGCCGTGAGCCGGGGCCGGCCTGGTGGGGAGGACGGGCCGCAGGTGCTCTGGGTCCAGCGTGGGTTCAGCTGCTCCTGCATCCCCAATCTGCTTCCTTATTTGCAGATCGGGGTGATGCTCAGACCCCGCGAGACCTCGTGAGGGTTAGAGATGAGGTGTGGGCCGGGGACACAGTGGTGCCGCATCCTGGGTTCTCTCCAGGGACCAGGGGGAGCCTGCCCTGCTCAGCAGCACCTCACCCTTGGGGATGCTTTGCTGTCCCATTCTGAGGGCATCTCACCAGCTCAGGCATCAAGGGGCTTGGCACGAATGCCGTTTCCTCCCTGCAGGATCTAGACCTGTCACTTCACCTCTCTGAGTCTCGGGGACACTTTCGAGAAAAGTGAGCACTTGATTAAGAGTCCTTCCAGCTAACAACAACAGTAGTGCCAGTAATAATAGAAGCTCCTGTTTATTGGGTGTTCGCTACGTGCCGGGCACTGTGCTAAGCCCTGCACGTGCGGGCACTAACTTGATCTCAGAACAACCCTGAGACTGGGCTCTATTCTACCCTCGCTTCACAGCGCAGCCACACTGAGGCTTGGCATTTGGTAGCTTGCCTAAGATCACGTGGCTGGTTAGTGGTAGAGCTAGAATGAGAACCTGGGTTGCCTCGCTGCATTGCTCGTGCTTGCTGACCACCCCACACGGTTTTCTGGTGGCCGTAGTCTGTACCTCTGTGGCTGTAATGCTCTCCCACCCCGATAATGCTGCAACCTGGAAGGGCCAGGGCGGCCAGCATGAAGGACACAGCCGTGCCCAGGCACGCACACACATGCCAGCCCGATCTATGTCCTTTGATGTATCAAGCCGCCACTCTGTCCTGGGCTGGAAAGCTGAGCCCTTAGATGCGTTGTCTGATTCAGGACAAACCCCCCTGCTTATTGCTAGACTTCCACTTCACAGAAAGGGCAGTGGAGGCCCAGAAAATAAGCTGGTGTCCCCACTGTCACGCAGGGAAATACGAAGCCGCGTCTGCCCCGGCCCAAAGCCTGCGCTCTCTCCCCCTGCCCCTTCCCCACTCACCTGTGCTCCTCCCCGCCCCTCTCGCCCAGCCTCCGGCTGCGGGGTCTCCAGCTTCCCACCCAACCTATCCGCCCGGGTGGTGGGAGGAGACGATGCCAGTCCCCACAGCTGGCCCTGGCAGGTAAGCATGCTGCTCTGGGGAGGGCTGAGGGGCCGGGGTTGGGCAAGGGGCCCCGGGACCTGGGGGCTGACGCGGGCCCTTCTGCACCCTCCTCCAGATCTCCCTCCAGTACCTGAGCAGCGGCACGTGGAGGCACACATGCGGCGGCACCTTGATTGCCAGCAACTACGTCCTCACAGCCGCCCACTGCATCAGGTGAATGGGAGGACGCCCCGGACACCTGACTGTCACCTGGGGTGGAAGCCTGATAAGCCGCTTTTAGGAAACACCTGCTACCGCGGGGCTAACAAACCACTTGCTCCCAGTAACCCAGTTGTTCATTTATTCATCCAACAAATATTTATTACATGCCAGGGAGTACGGCAGAGGCGAAGACAAGCTCTGTCCACCCTCGGGGAGCTTATATTCTAGGGAAGACAGAAAAAGAAGCAAGTAAATATGCAAGATATCAGCCAGAAAAGGAAAAAAAAAACCAAAGCAGGACGAGGATAAAAAGCATACAGGGTTTCTATTTTAAGTGGGATGGCCAGAGAAGGACCTCTCGGATAAGGGGACGTTTGAACAAAGACCTGCAGGAAGAGAGGGAAGCAGCTGGGAAACCTGGAGGAGGGGCGTTCCTGATGGAACAGCCAATGCAAAGAAAGCCCTGGGTGAGGAACCTGCCTGCCACGGCTGAGAAACAAGGAAGCCATACGGCAGGGGCGGAGCGTGCAAGGGAGAGGGGAGGGGAGGCGAGTTAGAGGGGAAACAAGCGCCTGCTGCTGCAGGTGTGACAACTTCGGCGTGGACCCCGAGGACCCTGGAGCTCTTGGGAGGGTTTCTGAGCAGAGGGCTGAGGGTGGCTTCTATTTCTGAAGACAGCCTGGTTGCTGGGTGAAGAGTGCGCAGCGGCGAGGCCAGGGTAGAAGTGGGGGTGCGATTAGGAGCTGGAGGCTGAAACCACCGCGGCTTGGACCCGTTGAGCCCCACTGGGCCCTGGGCAGGAAGTTCTACCACTATCTCCAGCGGACAGATGAGGAAACCGAGGCCTCAGCCTCCTGGCCGAGAGTGGCCAAGCCACGACGTGAACCCGCGTCCCTGGGAGGGGTCACTGGGGTGGGCGCTCCCTTCCAGCGCTAGCCACTGTCCCTCACTCTCCGCAGCAACGCCCGGACCTACCGCGTGGCCCTGGGGAAGCAGAACCTGGTGGTGGAGGACGAGGAAGGCTCCCTGATCGTGGCCGTGGACACCATCTTTGTCCACGAGAAGTGGAACTCCTTCCTGGTGCGGTGAGTGCCAGCTGGCGTGTCGCGGCCCCCGGGGAGCGCCGCGCGGCAGGGCCGGCCCCGGCCCCATCCCCAGTTCCCCGTCCTCACCCCGAACAGGCAGCAGAGGACAAAATGGCCAAATACTAAGTGGGGGTGACACTCCTCCCACCCCATCACGGGCCAAACACAGGCGAATAAAGACACCGAGGTCGCAAGCGTGTCTGGCTCGAAGTTCCTTGGCCAGAGGCTAAGCCAGGAGGCCCCTGTACTGAGCACCGACTGCAGGCCTGCCCTGCAATAGGCACTTTACATCTCTGATTTAATCCTCGCCACAGCCCTAGACAAGGAAAGGAGGCCCGGAGAGGTTAAGGGGTATGTCCAAGTCACACAGCCCAGTACAGGGAAGAACAAGGGAGCATGCAGGGCTGCCTAGGGCTGCCAGCTTTCATTCCAGCAAAATGGAAATATAGAAATCACAGCTGTGGGTGTCCTGCTTCAATCACTGTAATTTCCCATTTGCTTTAGCTTCATTTCTTCTTGGTACGTGACCAGCGGTGGTTCTGAATGCTTCCACTGAAGGCACTCAGGCGGAAGCAGCCTCGTTGAAAGGGGCAGGGGATCGTGCTTGCCTGATGACACATCTGTCGGCCGTAAGGAGCTGGCTGTCCAGGAGGCTCGTGGAGGACCCCGCTCCACTTTGCCTGACTTCCAACTCACAGCCCAGGCCCCCCGTGTTGGCTTGAGGGGCCTGCGCTCTCCTGCCCGCTCACCCTCTCTTCTCTGAATTCCAGGAACGACATTGCCCTCATCAAGCTGGCGGAGCACGTGGAGCTGAGTGACACCATCCAGGTGGCTTGCCTGCCCGAGAAGGGCGCCTTGCTGCCTCAGGACTTCCCCTGCTACGTCACTGGCTGGGGCCGCCTCTGGAGTGAGTACCCCCCCTGGAGAGTCCCGGAGGTCTTCCCGGAGGAGGCGGCTCCCACAGCCAACACATCACCCACCTTTACCCATCACTGTCCCCTTTTGCCCAAACATTTTCACACCTTCTTTAGCTTTGTAAAAATAACTGATATTTATTAAGCACATGCCATGTGACCGTCTAACCCGGGCAGAGTAGGAGGGCTGGAAGGGTTAAGAGGATTAGGGCCTGGCACATATGAAGTGCGATACAAGTGAAAGCGAAATCAAATAAACTGCTGTGAGGTGGGGTGGACCTTTATGGCATGCCAGATGCCCAGATAAATCCCAGCTGGATGAAAGAGGTAAATGCAAATATAAATGAAACTCTGGAGAAGAATGCAGATCCATACTTAGAAAATCTTGGGGTAAGAAAGACCTTTTAATGGGTAATGGCAAAGGCAGAGCATGGAGGAAATGACTGACAATTAAAACCCCAGACTTCAAATTTAAGGCGACTCCAGCTCCGTGGTTACTCCTTGAGGGTCTCTGCGGATCCGTCCTGCCTTCCCCCTGCACCCCTCCCCACCCTCAGAGGGGTCTCTGAACCAAACGGGCCCCCACTGGCTGGGCGTCCCGCCTCTTGATTCCAAGCAGGTGTGTGGTTCCCAGGGGCCCTTGGCCAGGCCCCAGCCCACCCCACCCTGCCCCCTGACGGCCCAGGCGGTGACGGGCCGGGCAGGCTGCCCCGGGGCCTCCCTGCTCACAGTCGGCTCTCCCCGCAGCCAACGGCCCCATTGCCGACGTCCTGCAGCAGGGCCTGCAGCCCGTGGTGGACTACGCCACGTGCAGCCGGAGCGACTGGTGGGGCACCATGGTGAAGGACACGATGGTGTGCGCCGGGGGCGACGGCGTCATCTCGGCCTGCAACGTGAGTGTCCCTGCCTGTGTCCCGGTGGCCAAGCAGAAGGGGGCAGGGAGGGCGGGGAGTGGGGAGACCCACATGGGCAGATCCTTTCTAAGGTTGGGTTTAAGGGATTTAGGCGAACCCCTGCACCCCATCCGTTCCCCTCACCCTTACCCACACACACAGAGCCTTGTTGCTGGAGCATGAGAGTTGAGTTGGAGAACCTTGAGTTCAAGTCCCAGACCCACCACTTTTTTGCTGTGTGATCTTGGGCCGGATGCTTAACCTCTCTGAACTTTCCCCCCATCTATAAAATGGGGCTGCTGTGAGGACCAAATGTGTCTGTTGAATGTAGGAGAGGCTTCATTAAAGCTGTCATTCTTGCCATCAACTCCACCAGTACAGGGAGACAGGATTTAGGGCAATCTGACACAGACCCGAGAAACATTTAAGACCATCGGGGACTGTCCTGTTTTCAAACACAGGCCCCCTTCTCCCCTCTTCCCACCTCCCCCACTCTCCCAGGTCTCCAATGTAGCCCCAGCGTTCTCATTCTCTGGGAAGCTCGTAGAGCCTTAGACATGGTGGCTCTGCACAGCTGGGGAAACTGAGGCACAGGAAGGGTTAGCTTTGTCCCAAGATCACACTGCAATCCAGGCGGCAGACACCCAGGGCCACCCAGGGCTAAGGCAAGGCAGCCCTACCCCACACTGCCTCCCTCGCCGGGGAGAGCGGAGGCCAAGGCGGGGGTACAGAGAGAAGAGACCCCGTCCCCCTGCCCGGCCCGCTCCGGCCCCGCCCCCCACGCCTGCCCCTGGGCGGGGCCTGGCGGCTGACGCCGCCCGCTCTGGCGCAGGGGGACTCGGGCGGCCCGCTGAACTGCCAGGCTGAGAACGGGTCCTGGGAGGTGCACGGCATCGTCAGCTTCGGCTCGGGGCTGGGCTGCAACACGCTCAAGAAGCCGGCCGTCTACACCCGCGTGTCCGCCTACATCGACTGGATCAGCGAGGTGCGGCAGCGTCGCCCGCCCCCAGCCCCCAGCCCCCCACTCCCCCTCCCCCGTCCCTTCATCCAGCCCGCGCTCGGATGTGCCTTTATTCACTGCTTGCTGCTTCGGCCACCTGCTCACCTGCTTACGCATTCACATCCTCACTTACTCATTCACTCACTCATTGGCACTTGCTCGTGCAGTTATTCTGTTTGCTCAATCACTCATTCGCTCATGCACTTATTTGTTCACACATACACTCACGTTCATCTGCCGTTCATTCATTCGAGAAGTAGTGATTGAGCGCTTGCTGTATGCTGGCCTTCATTGGGTGCGAGGAAGGAAACGGTCCTTCACTCCCCCAACCATGCCTCCACTGGCTGCAGCAAATACTACGTCCCACTCCCAGGCCACACACCTGTCCCCCCCGCCCCCCAAAGTGAAACGTAGCCCCACGGGAGCAGGGCCCAGCAGACGAGAGGGGATGCGTGGGATGGCCATTTATCATCTTGAGGGTGGGAGACCCAGAGGGCCACTCTGAGCTGGGGCTTTCCCGCTGGACGCAGGCTGTGTGCCGAGCCCCGTCTGCCCAGCACGGTGGGGGCAATGCTAAGGGGTGTGCAGGCCCCTTGGGCACAGGCAGAGCTGCCCGTCTGGGCTGCCTCCTGGACCCCTGTCAGAGGCTTGCACTACCCCAGGAGGGGCCACACACCCCCGAGTCGCTCACACGCTTCTTCTCTGTTCCTCTAGAAAATGCAGCAGTGAATTATCCTTGGGATCCGTGGCAGCAAATTCCTGCAACGACAATAAACCTCGTTCCCTCTCACGCCGCCTGGATTCTTGCCGTGCCCTCCCTCGTGGGTTCCAGGCTCTCTAGGCGCCGCCCCTTCCCAGGGCTTGCAGGGAGCTGCTGGGGCGCTGGCTGGGAGGCGGCAGAGGGGCGGGCATCCCCGAAGCCATTTGGGTAGCCGGAGGGGATAGGAGGTGGGGACACCTCAGACATTTGCCCCCGTCTGTCTCCCAGCCATGACCCGGCGGGACCCTGGCCAAAGCCCTGTCTTCTCTGATCCTGCCTCCACAGAGGCGCCCCCTCAAGGGCCCGAAGCTGCAGTGGGGGCTGGGGTCTCCCCAAGGGCAGCCGCCCTCAGCCTGGAGCGGCAAGGCTGCCCAGAGCTCAGGACAACCCTGGCTCCCTGAGAAAGGGGCTCCCCAGCAGGCCCCCCACCCCAGCGTAGCCCTTGCGGCTGCTATCGGCCTGGGGACCCCGTGTAAGGAGCTCTAAGTTCATGCCAGCCCTGGGCTGGACCCGGGGAGGCTACGAGGGGAGCAGCAGACCCTGGGCCAGTCTTCAGAGCTGGAAAAGACTTCACCAGAGTAGACAGGAGGGAAACTGAGGCCCAGAGAGAGGAAAGCGCCGGCCTGATCTTCGGTACAGGCACCAGCAATGCATGCACCGCAAGAGGCTCAGAGAAGGGGGCGCTCACCTCAGGCTGCCTGGGGGACAAAGGGTGCCAAAAGAGAGTGACCCAGTGTCCCGGGAGGGACATTCCAGGTGGGAACCTCTGACCTACCGTCAGGGTCCCCCGGCTGGGACGCTTGTGAGAACGTGCTGATCGGCAGAGGCCTTCTCCAGTAGCTCTCCAGTGGGTGCCCCACCCATCCCCCACCTAGCCTCCATCCCCTACGCCAACCCCCCCCCCACGCCCCCCAGTCTCTGAACTCCTCACAGGAGAGCCCTTGGCTGCCAACTGTCTCTGGTCGGTCCACACGCTATCCTGTTTCCCCATCAGAGTTTGGCTGCTAGAGGGCTGGGACGTGGCCTCCTCCCCTACCCTGTGATGCCAAGCCAATTCTCAGAAAAGACTTCATTTGCTCCCCAAGCAATGGGGTCTGCAAGGAACGCAGCCACGGCTCAGGCCTGGGAACCCAAGTTGAGTCAGGCACGATCCCTGCTCTGGAGAAAACAGACCCGTGAACAGGTTATTTGAGCTCTGCGATGTAAGTGCAAAGAAAAGGGTCCAGGCCAGGAGCACAGAAAAGGCCTTAATCCAGTGTTAGCTGAAGGGGGGAGTCCAAGGGGGGGGGGGTCCCAGGAAATTTTAAGCTCTGTCTTACAATTTGAGTGGACGGTGCCCAAGTACAGAAGGTCGTGCTGACTGCTTGACCCAAACTCCAATCCCAAGTACCTTCTTTCGCTCCTGAGTCTCCATTAGAGTTTATGACCACCAAACACTCGCTGTCCCTGGAGTTATGGGACTCAGTTCTGGCCTTTGAGGTATAACAATGGAATAATAGGTAACATTTATTGAGCGCTATGTGCCCACACTCTTCTACAGGTTTTACATGTATTATCTCATTTAATCCTTGAAACAACCCATGTAGGTTGCTCTTACCATCATGTTCATTTTACGTGTGGAAAAATTGAGGCCAGAGAGGCTTAGTCACTTCCCAAGGCAATTTAAGTAGGAGGCAGTGGAGCTGGAATCCAGACTTGGTTGATCCCAGCTTGCTCTTGACCACCAAGCTCTACTGCCTTGTGATATAAGAATTCTGCCAGGGAAGTGGATACTTCCTGATACGAGGAGACTGACACAGCGCATGCCCCCCCTTCCTCTTCCTCCTGCCTTGAGTGTGGACACAATGCCGGCAGCCATCTTGTAATCAAGAGAATTGCAGAGTCGTCAGCTCTGACATCGAACTGCACATCTCATACCAGAAACTGGCCTCTGAATTTTTTGCTATGTGAAAAAAAAAAATTAACCTGCATTTGTTTTAGCCCCTGTAGCCAGGTTTTCAGTTACTTGCAGCTCAACACACTTTTCATTGATATGCTGGGAGACAATAGAAGGACTCGCTTTCCCAGCACAGGGAGGAGCATGAGCAAAGTCCTGGCAACTGCTAGAAGAAAACTCCGAGCAGCTGGTGTTGCTGGGCCTAAGGTGTGGGGCAGGGAAAGGTGGCCAAATGGCCCAGTCTGCCCAAGACTAAGGAGTTTTCTGGGACACAGGACATTCAGTGCTAAAACGAGGACAGTCCTGGGCAAACTGGGACAGCTGGTCACCCCAGCAGGGAGGGGCGAGAGATGCACCTGGAGGTGAGCAAGGCCCTTTGTGGAAGGTCTTGTAACCATGGCAGGTTGTTGGGGCTTTATTCTGAGGGCAGTGGAGAGCTATGGAAGCATTTGAGAGAGAAGTGATTGCTGTGAGCAGATGTACACACTAAAGCATTCATCTGGCCTCTCTGCGAAGGGTGGTTCAGGGCCCGCAGGAGCAGAGGCAGGAGGCGGCTGCACTGTCAAGGCCAGAAATAATAAGGCCAGGATGGAGGTGCTCATGGAAAAGAGAGCAGCAATTATTTAGAGACCACCCAGCCCCAAATCTACACAAACAATTTGGAATGAGATAGACTTATTAAAACTACTTTACCTTAGCCAAAAAATGGTGAAGCATGAGCCACAGGTATGTTTGTTCAACAAGAGTGGGAAATTCTCATATCTGGGGATAAGATCTGCTACTGTGTCCAAGAATCAATACCAATCTTTAGTAGGCAAGAGTAATGCCCCCTGCCCCCCAAAAAGATACCCACGTCCTAAACTCTAGCCTGTGAATATGTTACCCTACCTGGCAAATGGGGCTTTGCAGCCATGATTAAGTTAAGGAGCTTGAGATGGGGAGTTATCCTGGATTTTCTAGTTGGATCCAACTTAATCACAGGGTTCTTAAAAGAAGGTGGCGGGAGGGTCAGGGTCAGAGAATGAGATGTGACGATGGGAGCAGGGGGTCAAAGTCACAGTGAGAGCTGAAGGTGCTAGACTGCTGACTTTGGAGATGGAGTAAGGGGCCACTAGCCAAGGAATGCAGGCAGCCTCCAGAAGCTGGAAAAGGTCAGGGAGTGGACTCCCCCTGGAGCCTAGAGACAGGTGATTTTAGCCCAGAGGGACTGATTTGGACTTCTGACCTCTGGACTGTAAGATAATAAATTGGTGTTGCTTTAAGCCACTCCATTTGTGATCATTTGTTACGGCAGCAACAGGCAACTCATACGCTTTCCCTCCTCCCGAGTTAGAGGCAAAATCCAAAGTACACCACGGTGGGTACAAGGGTGAGGGAGAGGGAGGGGTCAGCAAGGACTGCCTGCGTCCTGGCTTGGCTGACAGCAGGATTTGTGGACTTAGTCCAAGAGGTCACAAAGTGGTTGTTGGAAATGGGGGAAAGAAGGAACTCAGGCCCTGAGACCTGCTCTTGGAGACTGAGATCTCCCACCTGCCGAAGACACACTAGAGTGACTCTGGGCACACACTGCCGTCGCCAGCATACATTGAGCTGTTGGTAAATCATGCACTAGGTGCCATCCAAGAGTTTCACGTGCTCGATCCTGTTTCATCCTCATTGCAACCCGATGACAGGGGTCCTGATTGTAACTCCCCTTTCTGCAGGACCTGAGGTGAAAGAGATTTTAAAAACTCACTAAGATCACACAACTAATATTATGTTGAATGAAATAAGCCAGACACAAAAGGACAAATACTGTATGGTCTCACTAATATGAACTAAATATGAAGAATACATACATAGAGTTAAAACCTAGAGTATAGGTTACTAGGAGATAGAATGAGGGTTGAGAAGGGGTCCCAATGCTTAATATATGTAGAATTTTTAATTAGCTTGACTGTAAGAGTGTGGAAATGGGTAGAGTTGATGGTAACACATTACAGTGAGTAGAACTAAAATGACTGGTTTATAAATGGGATTGGGTTGAAAGTCTAGGGATGTAAATGTCAATGAAAAGAAAGCTAGAGAATAATCTAGAAACTGACTAACATAGTGAACCCAGAGGTGAATGAGGATTGTGGTTAATAGTACAAATACAAGAGTATTCTACAAACTAAAGCAAATGTAGGGAAGCGGACTTGGCCCAGTGGTTAGGGCATCCATCTACCACATGGGAGGTCTGCGGTCCAAACCCTGGGCCTCCTTGACCCATGTGGAGTGGCCCACGCACTGTGCTAATGCGCACGAGGAGGGCTGTGCCACGCAGGGGTGTCCCCATGCAGGGGAGCCCCACGCGCAAGGAGTGCGCTCCATAAGGAGAGCCACCCAGAGTGAAAGAAAGTTCAGCCTGCCCAGGAATGGTGCCGCACACACGGAGAGCTGATGCAACAAGATGATGCAACAAAAAGAAACAGAGATTCCCATGCTGCTGACAACAACAGAAACGGACAAAGAACACACAGCAAATAAACACAGAGAACAGACAACTGGGGTGGGGGGAGAAGGGGAGAGAAATAAATAAGTAAATAAATAAAAATAAATAAATAAAATTATTAAAGCAAATGTACATCACTATTACAAGGTGGTAAGAATATGGTGATGCATGGGAAAAATAAAATTAATGTAACTTATGAACTATAGTTAACAGCAATATTGTAATATTCTTGCATCAACATCAAAGAAGGTACTGTGTTAATAACAGGGGAGTACAGAAAAAATATTCCAAATGTATGCTATAGAGACCATAGTTAGTGGTAATAGTCTGATGATGTTCTCTCATAATCTGTAACAAATGTTCCACAACAGTGTAAGGTGTTGTATGAGAATTCTGCACAGTATGCATGATTGTTTTGTAATTTCACAACTTCTTTAATGAAAACTATATTTAAAAATAGGGAAGCAGATGTGGCTCAAGTGATAAGGCCTCAGCCTACCATATGAGAGGACCCAGGTTCGATCCCTGGGACCTCCTGATGAAAAAGAATAAGAGAAAGCGTGCCTGAGCCAGTGCCCACATGGTGAGCTGAGTGCCCATGCAAGTGCCTGCATGGTGAACCAGTGTCTGTGTGGTGAGCCAGTGCCCATGCAAGTGCAGCAAGACGATGATGCAACAAAAAGAGAGACAAAGGGGAGAGTCAAAGTGAAGGGTAGCAGAGACCAGGAACTGAGGTGGTGCAATTGACAGAGAAGCTCTCTCCACATCAGAGGTCCCCAGGATCAAGTCCATCTGAATCCTAGAGGAGAAAGATGAGAAGAGAAGACAAAAAAGAGAAATAGATACAGATGATCACACAGCGAATGGACACAGCAAAAACAGCAGGGTGGGCGGGGGGGAATAAAATAAAATCTTCAAAAATATATATATATTAAAAAATAAATTTAAAAAGATCACACGGGGAAGAGGATCTGGTTCAAGCGATTGAGCTCCTGCCTCCCACATGGGAGGTGTCTGGTTTGGTTCCTGTTGCCTCCTAAAGAAGACAGCGTAACTAGATGATGCAATAGGAGACACAAGAAGAAAAATACGAGAGGGGGCAAGATGGCGGCTGAGTGAACATCCCTGTTAGAGTCTTCTGCAGGGAATCGGCTGGGCAGCGTTGGAGACTCTTTGGGACCGGATTGTTTCGGGATTTTTGCTGGTCCGGAGGTGTCTGGACATCGATTTGGAGGGAAGGTAACAGAGAGGATTCGTCTGTGAAATATACACGGAGATCCCAGCTACCTGTAGAGGATTCCCTTCTTGGGTAGGCGGAGACGAGGCATCTAGCCCCGCTCGGTGGGGCTGGGCCAGGCCGGGCCGCGCTGCGCCGGCGGTGAGCGGGGCCGGGCGGGGCCGAGCCAGGCCGAGCCGGGCCGCGGTAGCGTTTGGAGCCGGGCGGGGCCGGTGCAGGCCCCGGCTGCGGGCCGCGGTAGCGCTTGGAGCCGGGCGGGGCCGGTGCAGGGCCCGGCTGCGGGCCGCGGTAGCGCTTGGAGCCGGGCGGGGCCGGTGCAGGCCCCGGCTGCGGGCCGCGGTAGCGCTTGGAGCCGGGCGGGGCCGGTGCAGGCCCCGGCTGCGGGCCGCGGTAGCGCTTGGAGCCGGGCGGGGCCGGTGCAGGCCCCGGCTGCGGGCCGCGGTAGCGCTTGGAGCCGGGCGGGGCCGGTGCAGGGCCCGGCTGCGGGCCGCGGTAGCGCTTGGAGCCGGGCGGGGCCGGTGCAGGCCCCGGCTGCGGGCCGCGGTAGCGCTTGGAGCCGGGCGGGGCCGGTGCAGGCCCCGGCTGCGGGCCGCGGTAGCGCTTGGAGCCGGGCGGGGCCGGTGCAGGCCCCGGCTGCGGGCCGCGGTAGCGCTTGGAGCCGGGCGGGGCCGGTGCAGGCCCCGGCTGCGGGCCGCGGTAGCGCTTGGAGCCGGGCGGGGCCGGTGCAGGCCCCGGCTGCGGGCCGCGGTAGCGCTTGGAGCCGGGCGGGGCCGGTGCAGGCCCCGGCTGCGGGCCGCGGTAGCGTTTGGAGCCGGGCGGGCCCGGGTCAGGCCGCGGCGGGTACGGAGCCGGGCAGGGCCGGTCCAGGCCGCGGTGGCGGGAGGTGGACGCCGGAGCCGGCTGGGCCGCTGTAGCGAGCGGAGCTGGGCGGAGCCAGGCCAGGCCAAGGCGGCGTGAGGAGCCGGGCAGAGCCGGTCCAAGCCTCCGCGGCGGGCGGAGCCGGGCCTGCGGAGGGGTTTCTGTTTTTTTTGTTTGTTAGTTTGTTTTTTGTTTTTTTTTTTTTTTAATTTTACTTAATTTTTTTTTTTTTTTTGAGCATCTGCAGTACTGGGGAGTTCGTGGGCCCTGGGCGGCCTATTGGGGGTTTGTGGGAAGGGAGGTGCTTGCAGACCCATTTGGGCAGACAGACGGGGGGGTTTTAGGGCAAAGCGGGGGAAGTTGTTGTTTTAGATAGTGTTGCAATTGTGACACGTGTGTACCTGTATCTCTCTTCTCCCTATCCGTTCCCCACCGTTTGCCCATCCTCTTTTTCTTTCTTCCTTTCTTCTTGCCTTTCTTTTTTCTTTATTATAATTAGTTTGTTTTTTTTTTTTTGTTTTTTTTTTTTTTCGGTTTTCTCTTTCCCTCTTGTCCCTCACCTTCCACTTATTTTTACTTTAATTCAAGTATACAATAGGTGCTACAGGGAACACCTCACATTTGCTGGGTTTCCCCATCCTCCACTGCCTCATTTCTGTGTGAACTGATTTAGGCTACCTACACTATCCCCCTTCCCCTGCATCTTGATATCCACTATCATCTACTGTCTCTCCTATATTCCACCCCCCACCTCCCGTTCTTCGATCCACAAAGTGTCTAACTCTTAATTTCTAATACCTTTGTTCTGTTTTCTGTCTATTATCCACTCTTGAAACTATTACCTTTCTTTTCTTTTTCCCTCTCTCATGAAAACAATAGCTGTGTAGTTCATACCATATTCCTCCCAAATTCAGTCATCAACTTCATAAAAGGTACTCTACCTACAGCTACAACTCTATACAATCTACATGAATCTAACCTCCATCCTTCCAGATCTCATATTCCTGCTTTATTAACATACATCACCAATACAACTTTACACTTTTCCCTTGCTTACACAATTGCCTTTCCCCAACACTAATACTTTCCTCTAAAGTGAACTTAACCAACAACAAGTAACTAGAATAAGAAGAAAAAAGTGACAAAGAGAAGATATAACACCTGTGCAAAAATAACAACTAATTAACCTCCAAGAGCAGACAAAGAAGCTAAGGAACTGATTAAATTCGTCAAAATAAAGAGATGACCAGAAAGCAACAAAAATCTACGAACCAAACCAATAATCAGGAAAACATGGCTGAATCCAATCAACAAACCAATAATCACGAAGGGGAGCAAAACTTGGCACAAGCAATGAAAGATCTCAGAACATTTATCACCGACAAATTTGATGCAGTAATGAAAGAGGTTAACAACATGAAGACATCACTTGGAGGGGAAATTGCAGACATACGCAAAAACATAACAGATATGATGGGAATGAACACCACAGTTCAAGAAATCAAAAATACACTTGCAGCAAATATCAGCAGACTAGAAGAGACAGAGCAGAGAATAAGTGATGTGGAAGACAGTACATCAGAAATCAAACAGATAGTAGAAGGGGTCAATAAGAAGATAGAAAAAATCCAATTAGGATTTAGGGACCTGAATGACAATGCAAAACGCTCAAACATACGTATTATAGGCATTCCAGAAGGTGAAGAGAAGGGAAAGGGGTCAGAAAGAGTGTTGCAGGAAATAATGGCTGAAAACTTCCCAAATCTACTGAAAGAGACAGATGTACATATCCAAGAAGCACAGCGCACTCCACAAGTCATAAACCCCAACAGGCCCACCCCAAGACATATACTTGTCAAATTATCCAATGCTCAAGAAAAAGAGAAAATCCTAAAAGCAGCAAGAGAAAAGAACACCATCACATACAAGGGAAGCTCAATTAGATTAAGTGCTGATTTCTCTTCTGAAACCATGGAGGCAAGAAGACAGTGGTATGATATAGTCAAGGTACTAAAGGAAAAAAATTTCCAACCAAGAATACTCTATCCAGCTAAACTAGCATTCAAACATGATGGAGAGTTCAAAATATTCGCAGACAAACAGAAACTGAAAGAGTATACCAACAAGAAACCTCCCCTTCAAGAAATTCTAAAGGGAGTTCTGCAGGAAGAAAGGAAAAAACAGGAAAGGCAAAGTTGGAGGAGAGTATAAGACCAACAACAACAACAAAAAAGACAAAAAAAAATATACAAACAAAATATGACAAACACAAATCCAGTCAAAATATGGCTAACACAAATAATTCCTTGATAGTAATAACACTGAATGTCAATGGATTAAACTCACCTATCAAAAGATTCAGACAGGGACACTGGATAAGGAAATATGACCCATCCATATGCTGTCTACAAGAGACACATCTTAGACCCAGAGACGCATGGAGATTGAAAGTGAAAGGCTGGAAAACAATCATTCAAGCTAACAATAACCAAAAAAAGGCAGGAGTAGCTATATTAATATCAGACAAAATAGACTTTAAATGTGAAACAATTGTGAGAGACAAAGAAGGATACTACATTTTAGTCAAAGGGAAAATCTGTCAAGAAGATCGAACAATCATAAATATCTATGCCCCTAACAAGGGTGCCTCTAAATACGTCAGGCAAACGCTGGAAAAACTAAGTGAAAGAATAGATACATCTACAATTATAGTGGGGGATTTTAATACAGCACTATCAACTCTGGACAGAACATCTCAAAAGAGAATCACCAAAGAAACAAAACATCTGAATAGTATATTAGAGGAGCTCGATCTAATAGACATATATAGATCGCTACACCCAAACACAGCAGGATATACATTTTTCTCAAGCGCACATGGATCATTCTCCAAGATAGATCATATGCTAGGCCACAAAGAAAGGCTGAACGAATTCAGAAAGATTGAAATCATACAAAACATTATCTCTGACCACAGTGGAGTCAAGCTGGAGATTTGCAAGGGAAAGAAGCCCAGATTTCACACCACGATTTGGAAATTAAACAGCACACTCTTAGAAAAACAGTGGGTCAAAGAGGAAATCTCAAAAGAAATCAATGACTACCTTGAAACAAATGATAATGATAACACAACATACCAAAATTTATGGGATGCAGCAAAAGCAGTACTGAGAGGGAAGTTTATAGCCATAAATTCATATATCAAAAAAGAAGAAAGAGCAAAAATTGAAGAACTAACTGCACATTTGAAGGAATTAGAAAAACAACAACAAAGTAACCCAACAGGAAGAAGAAGGAAGGAAATAACAAAGATAAGAGCAGAACTAAATGAAATAGAAAATAAGAAAGCACTTGAACAGATAAACAAGACCAAGAGCTGGTTTTTTGAGAAGATTAACAAAATTGACAAACCTTTAGCAACACTAACAAAGAAAAAAAGAGAGAAGATGCAAATACACAAAATAAGAAATGAGAAAGGCGATATCACCACTGACCCCACAGAAATAAAGACTATCATAAGAGGATATTTTGAAAAACTATATTCCAACAAAAATGACAATCTAGAGGAAATGGACAAATTCCTAGAAACACATAAACAGCCCATATTGACAAAAGAAGAAATTGATGATCTTAACAAACCAATCACAAGCAGAGAGATAGAATCAGTTATTAAAAATCTCCCAACTAAGAAGAGCCCAGGGCCAGATGGCTTCACAGGTGAATTCTATAAAACATTCCGGAAAGAACTGACACCAATCCTGCTGAAACTATTCCAAACCATCGAAACAGAAAGAACATTACCCAACTCCTTCTATGATGCCAACATTACCCTAGTACCAAAGCCAAACAAAGACATCACAAGAAAGGAAAATTACAGACCAATTTCTCTAATGAACCTAGACGCAAAAATACTTAACAAAATACTTGCTAATCGTATTCAACAACACATTAAACGAATTATACACCACGACCAAGTGGGATTCATCCCAGGTATGCAAGGATGGTTCAACATAAGAAAATCAATCAACGTAATACACCATATAAACAGATTGAAGGAAAAAAATCACATGATTATATCTATTGATGCAGAAAAAGCATTTGACAAAATACAGCACCCTTTCTTGATAAAAACACTCCAAATGATTGGAATACAAGGAAATTTTTTGAACATGATAAAGAGTATATATGAAAAACCTAAAGCCAATATTGTTTACAATGGAGAAATCCTAGACTCCTTCCCTCTAAACTCAGGAACAAGACAAGGATGCCCACTGTTTCTGCTCCTATTTAACATTGTCTTAGAAGTACTTGCTCGAGCACTGAGGCAAGAACCAGAAATAAAAGGCATTCAAATTGGAAAGGAAGAAGTCAAAATTTCATTATTTGCAGATGACATGATCCTATACATAGAAAACCCTGAGAGATCTACAACGAAGATTCTAGAACTCATAAATGAGTTTAGTAAAGTCGCAGGTTATAAGATCAATGCGCAAAAATCAGTAGCATTTCTGTACACCAATAATGAGCAAGATCAGGAGGAAATCAAGAAACAAATACCATTCACAATAGTAAATAAAAAAATCAAATACTTAGGAATAAATTTAACTAAAGAGGTAAAGAACTTATACACTGAGAACTATACAAGATTGTTCAAGGAAATCAAAGAAGACCTAAATAAATGGAAGACTATTCCTTGTTCATGGATAGGAAGACTGAACATTATTAAGATGTCTATCCTACCAAAATTGATCTACACATTCAATGCAATCCCAATAAAAATCAATGCAGCCTTCTTTAAGGAACTAGAAAAACTAACTATGAAATTTATTTGGAAAGGAAAGAGACCCCGAATAGCCAAAGACATACTGAAAAAGAAAAACGAAATTGGAGGAATCACACTACCTGACTTCAAAACATACTATAAAGCTACGGTGGTGAAAACAGCATGGTATTGGCATAAGGATAGACATATAGACCAATGGAATCGAATTGAAAGCTCTGATATAGAACCTCACATATACAACCACATAATATTCGATAAAGCCACCAAACCCTCTCAACTGGGAGAGAGTGGCCTATTCAACAAATGGTGTCTGGAGAACTGGATAGCCATATGTAGAAGAATGAAAGAGGATTACCATCTCACACCTTATACAAAGATCAACTCAAGATGGATCAAAGACCTAAATATAAGAGCCAAGACCATAAAAACCTTAGAAAGCAGTGTAGGGAAACATCTACAGGACCTTGTAATAGGTAATGGATTTATGAATATCTCACCAAAAGCACGAGCAGCAAAAGAACTAATAGATAAATGGGACTTCCTCAAAATTAAAGCCTTCTGCACCTCAAAGGAGTTTGTCAAGAAAGTAAAAAGGGAGCCCACACAGTGGGAGAAAATATTTGGCAATCATATATCTGATAAGAAACTTATAACTTGCATATATAAAGAACTCCTACATCTTGAAAATAAAAAGATAAACAATCCATTTAAAAAATGGGAAAAAGACTTAAACAGACACTTCTCCGAAGAAGAAATACAAATGGCAAGAAAGCACATGAAAAAATGTTCCAAATCTCTAGCTATCAGGGAAATGCAAATCAAAACCACAATGAGATACCATCTTACACCCATAAGATTGGCAGCTATGAAAAAAACAGAAGAATACAAGTGCTGGAGAGGATGTGAAGGAAGGGGAACACTCATCCACTGCTGGTGGGAATGCAGAAGGATCCAACCATTCTGGAGAACAGTATGGCGGTTTCTCAAAAAACTAGCCATAGATTTGCCATATGACCCAGCAATACCACTGCTGGGAATATACCCAGCAGAACTGAAAACAAGAACACAAACCAATATATGTACACCAATGTTCATAGCAGCATTGTTCAATATTGCCAAAAGTTGGAATCAACCCAAATGCCCATCAACAGACGAGTGGATCAATAAAATGTGGTATATACACACAATGGAATACTACTCGGCTGTAAGAACAAACACACTACAAACACATGTGATAACATGGATGAATCTTGAGAACCTTATGTTGAGTGAAGCAACCCAGACATTGAAGGACAAATACTACATGACCTCAATGATATGAAATAAACAAGCTGCCCTAGATAGCAAGAGACTGAACGATAGGCTTGCAGGAAATCGGAGGGTGGAGGAAGGATATGAGCCGATGTCTGCAGGGGTGGAATTTAAGACGAGATGGTGGTAAGTATGAACACAAAGAAGAGATAAAAGGGGGGCAAGGGGTTGCCTTTGCTTGGGGCTTTGCGGGTTTGAGGGTGGCTGGGGAGGGACGGGTGGGTAACGTTGCCCAAAAGTGGGGGGAGGGAGGGGTAGCATACGAACCAGGAGAGGGTCAGGTGTTGGTGGAGAGTAAAATGCCGAGAAAATCATATCAAAATATAATAAAGAGGGTTACCTGTTTAGAATGCTCGGAGGAGGACGGGCTCCTGGGGAATGTCTAAATGCTCATTCTGCCAGAGTGGGTGACACCATGGGGTAGAAACCCAAGTAGTGAGAGTGGGGGTGGACCCACATCCTGGGGAGGACTAATGCCATCCAATAGAGGGAACTGTATCCCTCGAGAGAAAGGGTGGCTCCCAGGGCATTGGGGCAGTTGAGCAAGTTAGGTCCTGAACACTATTCCATCTATTTCTGGAAGTGGCTCCTCGGGAAACGGAGGTTGGCTATCACTGAGGGCACCAAGGTGGAAGGGAAAATGGACGTTAAATGTGTGGAACCAAAGTAAATGGGGGGTAAGAGAGGACTTTCTTGAGAGTACACAAGGATGGATATAAAACATGTAATATTACACCATAACATATAGGAGATGACAGACTGATAATGTAAACCATAATGTAAAACATAGGATAACTAAAAATGTAAAGAACTGTGTATCCTAAAGTATGCACCATAATGTAAACACAGATGTCACCTTGTTAGAAAGCTAATGTCTCAGACTCTGTACATCACTTTAAGTAAATATGATATGAATAGGGCGTAAGAGTATCACTGTGGAAGGGAAAAGGTTTTCTGGTGGATGTGTGGGAGTGCTGTATATTATATATATACATTGCTGTGGTCTAGGACTCCTGTGAAGAAAAGCTGAATAATTAGGGGGGGGGGAAAAAAAAAAAAAAAAAGAAAAAAATAGGATGTGGAATTTTTTCAAGTCAACATTCTTTATCTAAGTTCTTTATCTAACTTTATCCAAGTTCTTTATCTATCCTTTAAACTCATCGCTATATGCCATTCCCTAGTAAGGGACCATGACATTATATTGGGCTTCAAATTTCGGGGAGTTCTGGATCACAGAGTGTTTCAACAATGGCAATGGAGGGATACTGGTATGGGATACCAATGACAGGTGATATATGACTGACAGGGAGCTGTACAGAACATATGTCCAGGGTGCATGGTAATGTTTGGATATACTCATAGTGGCAACAATTAAAAACCACAGTAGGGGGGGTACTGGGTTCCTGGCCAGTGGTGCTCTGTCGTGGTCCCTAGGGGAGCAGCGACAGTCTCCCAGGTACAGTGGTGGGGACCGGGAGGGAGTGAGGGTTCAACAGTGAGCCCCTGATACTAATGACTATGCTTGTGAGCTGATAAACCCAAAATAATAACAAGGCCTAGAGCAACTTTGTGCCTGGGAATTTCCTTCTGTCAGCCTTCATGTTACTCAAATGTGGCCAGTCTCGAAGCCAAACTCAGCATGTAAATGCAATGCCTTCCCCCCAGCGTGGGACATGACACCCGGGGATGAGCCTCCCTGGCAACGAGGGACCACTATCAACTACCAACTGATGATGCGACTGGAAAATGACCTTATACGGAAGGTTCAATGCGGATCAGCAGAATATCCATGTCTACATAAAATACCATGACTTTAAAATGCTGTTTGACCTAAAGTAAGGGGGAAATGGAAAGGAGAAATGAGTTTATATGGCTACGAGTTTCTAAAAAAGAGTCTGGAGGCTGGCAGAAGGTTTGCCCTCATGCACAACTGAGCAGAGTCAGAGAGACAGATAAAGCAGATACAACCCCCAGATATTGGTTCCTTTGAGGGCTAAAGAGACCCATGGGAGTTATGGTCATGGCCGATGGGGTTAACTACCAGGGCAGATGGCCTCTCTTTGGAAATGGTGTTTATGTGTGATGAATCTGGACTCAGATGGGATCTCCCTTCATAAGACTTTCATGCTAATGTGCTGGAGGTGCAGTTAATGTTGGGGTTTAAGATATATTTAGGGGATTTGAATCTCTGGACTGACAATGTGATAGCCAGATCCTGAGCCTCAACAGACTCCAGCACCTACAATCTGATTTATTGGACTTACCACACTCAGCTAAGATGGAGGTGAAGAAGGACAACCACCACACCATGGAGCCTAGAGTGATTACAACTGAAAATGGGAGGATTGCATCCAGCATCCATGTGGAATCTGAGCCTCCTCTTGACATAAAGGTGCAATGGACACAACCAATCCAGTGTCCACATAGAAGAGGTGGCATTGGATTGGGAAAAGTGGACATAATGGACAAAGGGTATGGGGAAAGGCAGGAAGAGATGAGAGGTGGAGGCGTCTTCGGGACATGGAGCTGCCCTGGATGGTGCTTCAGAGGTAATCACCGGACATTGTAAATCCTCACAGGGCCTACATGATGGAATAGAGGAGAGTATGGGCCATGATGTGAACCAATGTATATGAGGTGCAGAGGTGCCCAAAGATGTACTTACCAAATCCAATGGATGTGTCATGATGATGGGAACGAGTGTTGTTGGGGGGGGGGAGAGGGGGGGTGGGGGGGTGGGGTTGAATGGGACCTCACATATATATTTTTAATGTAATATTATTACAAAGTCAATAAAAAATAAAAAAATTAAAAAAAAAAAAAAAAAAAAAAAAAAAGAAGAAAAATACAATGAGAGACACAACAAAGTAGGGAATAGTGGTCGCTCAAGCAATTGGGTGCCTTCCTCCCATATCAGAGGTCCTGGGTTCGGTTCCCAGTGCCTCCTAAAGGTACAAGGAAGATGAACAGATACAGTAAGAGCAAACAATGAGAGGGTGGAGAAATAAATAAAATAAATCTTAAAAAAAAAAAATCACACACCTAGTAATGGGACCCCAGTGTGAATGCAGGCAGTTGACACCAGAGCCTGTGTGACTAACGAGGTTATTTCACTCTGCCTCTTAATCCTAACATCTTAAGGACCCCCTCACACACTGAAGTCCTTCCTGCAACCCTGTCAGAGAGGGGTGTAGGCTGTGGGTGCTGACAAGGCTCAGGGAAGCTGACGACAAGCCCAGAAGGATGGAAACTGGAGGGGAGAATGATTGCGCACAGATGTTTATGAAGGGTTCTCACCCACTGGATCAACTACGATGGCCATAATATAGCGGCACAACAAACACACACAAACCTCAGTGGCGCCCACTGAGCAGCATTTATTGCTCCCACATCTGGGGTAGGTTGGGGGTCAGTTGGGCAGCCCTGCTGACCTTGGCTTGGCTCGCTCACACGTGGGGTCTGCTGGGGGTGGCTGATATCATAGGTTCTGGCCGGCAACTCAGTTCCACGTGCCTCTCCTTCTCTTGCAGGAAAGGCCCGGCAAGGCTGTGGATACAGGAAGGGATGAACCAGGGCCATCTTGGCACAATCTGCCACACCACATTACCTCTGACACAAATCAGGAGCATCAACTATGGCAGGCAGGGCAGAGGGAAGTCCCCTCCCTGAGCTGAAGCTCTCAGCTCCCCCAGTGACAGGCTGCTTCATGCCCTGAGGCACTTAACCTCGCTGAGCCTCAGTTTCCTCATCTGTAAAATGGATGCCTGCCCGGCCTCCCTGTCAGGAGTCAATGAAATAACAGAGACTTGTGAACAGGAGGAGTCTTTGCTCCAGCTACCCTCACACCCGGGCTCCTAATAGAAAGTCCTCCCTTCCCCCTTAGGAGATGCAGCCTTGTTCCCAGCAAGCCGTGGGCATCCGGGATCTCCTTAGGGTCGAGTTCTCCCAAGGTCACTCTTACCAGGTTGGGGCACTTGTGGTGGGCCAGGCGGACATGTGAGGACAGAGAAGAAACAGAGTATCTCTTCCCAAAGCACTGATTTTATGTCAAGACAGGGTGGGAAGAAAAAAAATCTTTTAATGAAATAAACCCAATTATATTATGAAGTGAGCTGGAAAACTCACATTAAATTTTCCAGATGAAAAGTAGAGACTTCTGAGACATTTGGTTGCTGAGGTGCCGGCTGTCTCCTAGATGCTCAAACATCACTCGAGGGCAGGGGTTGGCAAACTAGAGCCCCCAGACCAAATCTGGCCTGCCACATGTTTTTGTAAATAACAGTTTATTGGAACACTGCTCCGTCCATTAGTTGATATATTGTCCATGGCTGCTTTTGCTCTAGAACAAAATAGCTGAGTAGTTGCGACAGAGACCATATGGCCTAAAATATTTACTATCTGGCCCTTTACAGAAAAAGTCTGCTAAATACTGAATAGTAGGATTCTCTGATGGAAAAGTCTGAGGGACCCTGTGTTTTCTGATAGCTGAGACCTGCAGGTCCAAGGATTTAAGAATGAACATTAATTGCACATTTACCATTCTGAGTGCTTTACTTGACTAATGTGTTTAATTATTGTTGTTTAGTTCTAACAACAAGTCTAGGAGGCCAACAATGTTGTTATTGTTTCTCTTATATAAGTACAGAAACTGAGAAGAAAATGAGAAAAAGTGAGATAAAACCTGCCCGAGCCACTACTTCTCAAACTGTAATGGCGGAGGAACCCCCCGGGGATCTAGTTTACCTGCAGGCAGGTGTGGAGTCAGCAGAAGGGGCATCTGGGAGGGAGACGGCAGCGTTTCTAACCAGCTCCCAAGTTAGGCTGATGCACACCCAGTAGCCGGGACGAACCACACGGTCACCCACGGAGTCACCTGGGCCTAAAGTCGTGCTGGGGCCTGGGAGCCCAAGGCCATCCCCCCTGGGCGACACGGCTCCTCTAGGCAGAAGGCCTTCAAGGGCCCATGAGGATTTCACACCTTCTGCTCCCTGGCCCCACTGAGACTTGCAGGACGCCGGCCCAGCCTAGAACTGCGCAGATCGCCTGTTCAACCCCTACCACGGGAAGGAGGAAGCGAGCCCGGCGGGGAGGCGGGCTCTCGCGGCGCCTTGCCGTGCGCCTCTCCAGCCTCCATCCCCTCGCCTTCCAGCACCCAGCGTTTCGGTACCACCCCTCTTCACTTCCCCTCCGCATGGTCTGGGCGGCGCCATGTCTAGGTCTAGGGGTGGAACTCGGACTCCAGGCTGGCCAATCAGCACATTGCATCCCCTCCCCTGTCCCAGCAATTGGTTCAGGCATGGACATGTGATCTGTGGAGTCCAATCAGAGAGTTGCAGGCCTTGAGCGGAAGCTGCCAGGAAGCTCTGTCCATGGGGTGCAGCAGAGCTCCAAAGGTATTCACCAAATGCAACGAATGTGCCACACAGACGACAGAGGTGGTTGATGTGGGAGGAGTGGGGGGTGGGGGGCGGGGTATATGGGAAACTCATATTTTTTAATGTAACATTTTTCTGCGATCTATGTGTCTTAAAAAATAAAACAATTACAAATAAATAAATAAAACCTAAAAAAAAAAAAAAAAAAGTCACTCCCCGTCTGTGTGTGATGAGGGGATTTGATGCCCTGCAGCTGAGTGGGGAAGAGGGGGCACTTTGCCTCCTAGGAGACTTTCAGGGGTGTCTGTAGGTCTTCTTGGTGTCACAAGGAGGGGCAAGGGGTTCCCGGCGTCTAGTGGGAGGAGGCCCGAGATGCTCCTGGGCATCCTTCAGTGCCCAGGCCAGCCCTGGCCCCACCTGTCAGGAGTGCCAAGCACCAGGGCCAGAGCTTCTGTACCATCCTGAGCCCAAAGGGGGGGGGTTTGCACCTGCCACGCGTCCCTTAACCGACCCTGACTGGAGCTGCCACAGTGGAAGGCAGGGCCAAAGGACAGACGGAAAGTGAGTTCTGGCGACACCTTCAGAGGGAGGTATCCCGCTGTGCCTGAAGCTAGATCTGCTTCTGGGTTTTTCTATTTTGTGGCCCAATGAACAACCTTCTGACTTTAGCCTATTTAGGAGAAATGTGCTGTCACTTTCAGAGCTTCAGAGCAGTATGGAGAAACAGACCGGGCGCTCGTTCCTCTCGCTGTTTCACAGATGGGCAGTCCCCAGCCAGAGAGCCTGTGAGACTTGCCCACGGACACACAGGAGGCCCATAATGTGCGCCAAACTGGTGTTTGTTCACTGGCCTCATAGCAGGGAAAACTTTGCTTTTATAGTAAAACAAATACTGATACATCTTGGAGCAGAATGCCAAATTCACATTAACTTTCCAGATAAACTAGAGGACCAGAAATAGTTGGCTGTCGTCGTGACCGCTAGGGACTATAAAGAAAGTCCCAGCTGTTACAGGGGGCTAGGGGTGGAGGTGGGACTGGAACCCAGTGCTCTGACGTCCCGTCCAGTGGGAGGCCCCTGCACCCCAACGTCCCTCACCGTCGTGTGGTCCTTGGGCGATTACAAGTTTCCTTCTCGCCCTCTCTCACCCCACGGCAGTCCTGCCTGCACTGTTACCTAGGAATCCGAGGCCCCCAAAGTGAGGGATCTGCCAAAGTGTAACATTCAAACCTGACTGGGCTAGGACTTGAACCCCCTCTTAAAGGTTGAAGTCCACCTCTCCCTCTGCTTTTCTGGCTGAGGGGTGGTACAGGCAGGAGTCACAGGGCAGGGCTGTCTCTGGGGCCTGGGCTCCCGGGTACCATGCTCTGAGCTCAGCAAGGAGAGTGAAAGACTAAGGAAGAGAGAGAAAATCCCTCAGGAAACCCGGCTCACTGTCTCTACCTTTCCGTCCCCAGCAAAAAGGGACTTATTGCAGTGCTAGGAGTTCATTTTGAATGTCATCTCCAGTGGCATCAAGATAAAGGAATTTAGGAATGAGGCAAACCTAAGTTCAAATCCCCTCTCTGCTATGTAGAGGCTGTGTGATCTTAGGCAAATTGCTTTACCTCTCTGCACCTCAGCTTTCTCTTCTGGAAAATGAGACCATCTTGCGGGGGTTTTGTAAGTATTAGATTGGACAAATGTAATTGCACCTGTCTATATGTGGTATTTGGTGAGTATCTGATCCCTTCCTGAGAAGCTCCTGTTTTGACCATGCTTAGAACATGAAGTTATTGGAGAGGTGCATACTATTGTCTTGGAAACAGAGAGTATCCTTCACCCCATCACTGGACCCGCCAAATCCCAACCGTGTGGCTCTGCCTTGTGCTTTCCCCATGTAAGCATATCCGCTGTTCCAACCACACTTCTCAAATCCTCCCCACAATGTTGTAAAACAGCCTGGGCACTTGTTGGGCCCCATTTCACAGGCTCATCCGAGGTCACACAGCAAGCCACTGCATTGCCACCTTGGTACTGTTCATATCGGGCCTGTGAAGGGGCCTGTCCTGTGCACTGCAGCATGTCCAGCAACTTCCCTGCCTCTACCCATTGGATGCCAGTGTAACTCACTTCCACCAAGACAGCTCAAAATGTCTCCAGACTTTGCCAGTGTCCCCTGGGGGACAAAGCCAGCCCCTGTGAGGACGACTGGTCTGGAACGCTCTTGTTCAGCTCTCTGACTTAATCTTTTCTTTGAAAATAAAACTTCAGGGACCAACAAGCAATATTTTCTTCCTCCACTAACACACAACCTAATCTTTCGAAAGCAGATAGAACCCATATTTCAAAATCCACTTTTGGCATCCTTTTCAAAATGTTTCCAGGATGATGGATAGAAAAAAATGGAAAAAAAAAATTTGGACACAAATCCTTTTTCCATTGCACTTTGAGAAAAACTCCATCTTGAGCGTTTCTCACCTGTCTCTGGCTGATAAGCCTGCTCATAAAACCAGGGCCTTAGGAAAGACCCACACACACAGTTCTCCCACGGACACACCATGCTCACTGCCCTACTGCTGTCCACACTGGTGGCTGGAGGTAAGCCCTGTCACCCAGAGACACTGCTTACCCAGTCCCCTGGTGGGGCTGGGATGGGGGGAACCTGCACCCACACCCAGTCCTGTGGTTTCTAAGGGTTCCAAAGAAATAGAACAAAAGACAGGACTCTATGACATCTTGGGATCCTTCCAGAACGAGGATTTTCTCTTTGGAGTTGGGAATGTGGCAAGGGTAGGTTGCATTGTTTGAGTCCCTGCTTCTTGGACTCCCATGTCTTTCTCTTTTCACAGCACTCAGCTGTGGGCTCCCCACTTACTCGCCCCAGGTGTCCAGGGTGGTTGGAGGTGAAAATGTGAGACCCAACAGCTGGCCCTGGCAGGTAAGTCAACCACCCTCCACTTCCCTGCCCGCCCCCACCCACCTTACATCACTCCCCGGTCCTTCAATTGGCAAAGATGAGGCTTGTTGGGGACTCAGAGGGCAGGATGGGAAATTCCACCAATAAAATACATCTCCTTGCTTTAAGGAACCAATCAGTGCTATTTATGCAAATTAATCCTTGACTACAAGCTAATGAATGTTACCAGTGAAAATAAATGTTTCCTTACCTTGAGAAAATCACAGTGAGCACAAGACTGAAATGGTGGTGCGTGGGCACAATTACTAGCAACAGTTAGCGGTAGGACTCTAAAGCAGGGGTTCTTAGCAAGGAGTCCTTGGAAAGATTCTAGGAGATCCACAGCTTGAATTGGAAAAAGACAACTTATTATCTTTATTTTCTCTGACCTCTAACTGAAATCTAGCATTTCTTTCACTTTTTAAAAATTTTATTCCCCCCCCCGCCCCCGCCCTGCCGCAACTTGCTTGCTGTCTGCTCTCTGTGTCCATTCGCTGCACGTTCTTCTGCATTTTTGCTTGTCTCCCTTTTTTTTGTTGCATCACCTTGCTGAATCAGCATTGTACGGCGCTTGCAGGCTGGGCGGCACTCCACAGTGTGCGGGCGAGCCTGCCTTCACAAGGAGGCCCTGGGGCATGAACCCAGGGCCTCCCATATGGTAGATGGGAGCCCAACTGACTGAGCCATAGCCGCTTCCCTCTTTCACTTATGAATGTATGCAATAAATAAATCGCACTAGTATTCATTTCACCTGACTGGCAAAGGGGTCCATGAAACAAAAAAGGTTAAGAAACCCTGCTCTAAAGGAAATATGTGAGGTTTGCTCTGACATAAGTAAATATAATAAAATATCTTATCTGACATGACTGGGAATGAGTAATTGAAAAGTTGATGAGAGAGAAATTATTTTTAAATGATACATATACACTTTAAACATTTTATTTTAATTTAAAACATGTAAATATACATTCATTCACCTATCTTTCATGTTCTTAACTGTCTTTCTTGTATAAAGCACTCACACAATAGATGGTCTCCAGTTCTGTTTCTTTAAAGTAGAGCAGTACTTGGAACCCCTCATGAAGCAATCTGAATAATGAGCTCAACCAAATTTTTATGATTTTTTCCTCCAATCTTTCCGTTTTTTCATAGATGCTTAGATCAATAGCAGTTTTTAAAGTCACATTTATCCAGTCTCTTCCAAGCCTTTAACTTAGTTTCCATGTAAACCACAGCTCTCTTTTTGAACTCCGATTTCATTGGTTACATGTTTGATCAACTAACATAGTGACAACACAAGCCCAGTGGCATGAACTAGCTTGAGAAGAAACCCACCTGCATCAGGCTGAGTTTACAACACCAGTGACGGGAGCATCTAGCACCCGCTGTGAGTGTTTGTGGCATCCCATGCAGCGGACAAGACGTTTCACCAAAGTTAGTGGGGAGCATCTGTTAATCGGACCACTTAATTAAGAGACTTTGGATCAGAGCATGGTATATTTAGTCAGGGTTCCCTAGGGAAACACAATCTACAGGAGATATCTGTAAAGAGTATGAGATTTTATAACATTCTCTCACGGACCGTGGGGAAGCACAAGTCCAGATTCCGCAGGCAGACTGCAAACCACGGGTTCCTATGAAGTTCCAGGGAAGGTCCTTGTTGAGTTTCTGGGAGACATTGGCAAGACAAGCTGGGAAATTCTCTCTAAATGCTGAAATCCCTTTCCCTTTTAAGGCATGCAGCTGCTTGGATAAAATGTCACTCATTGCTGACAGCAATCTCCCTGGTTGATTGTCGGTATAATCAGCAGTTATGCAGTAAACTCACTGGTGACTAAAGTCCATAAATGTCCTTGTATCATAGTTAGACCATGCTTGCTTGACCAAACAACTGGACACAATTACCTGGCCAGGATGACACATTAGCCTAACCATCACACATGGCAACTGCTATTTCATGATTTGTATTTGACTTCATGTACTTTTGCCACTTCTTTTGCTTTTCTCACAGTCTCCCTATATTTTTTCCTCTGGGAAATATTGCCCCTCCCATATCAAAGGGCTCACTTGTGCTGAGAGCCAATCAATGCTGCCTACAAAACGATTTCTCATCCTCTGTACAATTGATGCCACTTATACAAATGTGTCCTTACCTTGGGAACCAATTAATGTTAGTCTTGGAAGAGTCTCTGCACTTCCTGCTTCTGTTTCCCTGGGGAGATTTTTTGTATAGGGATAGGTGGGTGGGTCTAGCAGGGCCATGATGAGGGGGAGGCAAGTGAGGCACTCATCTTGGGTGCAGAATTTAAAGAGGGACCACAAAACTCAGGAACTAAAAATGAAAAATGCTTAATGCACTATTTTTTTTTAAATCAAACATAATGCAAAAAAAAATCCATGATGAACAAAATATCTAAATTTTGAACAAAGATTAGTCTCAGGCTCCAATATGACTCAGCACCAAACTCCCCAAGAGGCCTCCGCTAGGCTACCCCCACCCCAGGATTGTGACCCTAGGTCAACACCCCTAAACCAAAGCACCAGACCCAAAAATCAAGCAGGATGTGTAAAGTTTACTAACTCCGTTTCTGGAACCAGATGGCCTGGGCTTGAACCCCAGCTCAACCGCTTACTAGATCTGCAGCAGTTCAAATTACCGTTCTTCATGGGTAATATTAAAAAATCTTAACCCTACGGCATGGACTACATTGTACAGGTACATGTCAGCTGCCTCTGTTTTCTCATCTGTAAAATGGGACTCATAAGAGTACCTACCTTTTGGGTTTGCTATGATTCTGAAATGAACTAATTCACATCCCAAGCTCAGAACAGCGCCTGGCACATGGTAAGTGCTCAAACGGTCGGACATTTAAAGCGTTAGCTCTTGCGATTTTTAATCCTCACAAGAGCTCTGCACAGTAGGTACTTTTATCCCGTTTTACAGATGAGGTAACTGGGACTCAGAAAAGTTACAGAATTGCCCAAAGCCACCCAGTTAGCTGGAGGGAAAAAGTGGACGTTTAAATTTGGTTCAACCAGACTCTTTTGGCCACACTATGCTGTTTGCAAACAAAATGTATTAAACTGGCAAAGTCTCACACCTGTAGGATGGTTCCAGCCTATTTTTTAAATTTCAGGGAGGCATCCATTTGGGTGTGTGTTCGTTTGCTTATTTTATCTAATTTTAAGCATTTTTTGAAAGCCAGTTAATCTTCGACCCCATTAATGTCAAAAAAACAACAATATGCCAAGTGCCCAGTCAGAAACGAGGACATTCAGAGAAAAGCAGGCATCTGCCAACAAAGAGATAATCATCCCCCAAGGTTCCGGAAGCGGAGAGCAGGCGACGCTGTGCTGGCACCTGTCTCCTCTCGGCTTGGCATGAACGGGGAGGAGGAGGAAAGCGAGGGGAAGAGGATGGGACAGCTTCATTAGGGGCTGAGCAGTGCCAAATATAACTCCTGAAAATTCCTTCCCACACCTATTAAACCATCAAACTTAAACAGAAACACTTTTTATTAAAAAAAGAAATCTTGAGTTTCTGTGGGGTCTGAGGAACACTTACTCATTCTCCCATTCCTATGAACGGGTTTAGACTTCAAGGAGAAACTACGGGAACTGATGGTCAGCTCGAAAGGAGAGGCCAGACCCTTGCCCTGGTGATTGCACTTTCACTCAGTCATTCATTCACTCACTCACTTGTTCAATCAGTAAGTATTACTGAGGACCCTCTCTGTGCCAGGCGTTGTTCTAGGCACCTGAAAGACATCGGAGGGGAAAACAATTCCCAGAGTTTATATTAAAGTGGGGGAGACAGAGTAAACAATTGAATGGATAAGTTCAGATCATTTCAGGTGGTGATAGAATTGTATGGAGGAAAGGACGAGGGGAATGAGAAAGACGTGTGTCTCTGTGTGCAGGTGTGTGTGTGAGTGGGCACGTGCATGCACACGTGTGTGTGTGTGTTTGCGCCTGCATGTGTGCACGCTCTATTTTAGATAGCGTGGTGGTCAGAGAAGACCTCGTGGAGAAGGCAGCCTTAGGCAGAGACCTGTAAGAGTGAGCTATGCTGTTACCTGGGAGAGGAAGACTCCGGCAGCAGGCTCAGCGAGTGCAAAGGCCCTGGGGTGGAAGTGCGCTTGGTGTAGTTGCAGGACTGCATGGGGGCCAGTGTGGCTGGAGCAGAGGGGAGGAGGTCCCGATGCGGCCATCCCAGGTTGTGGGCTTTTCACGGTGACACGGGAGAGCCCATGCAGAGAAGAGAAAAGGACCATTCTGGCTGCTGTGCTGAGAAAATACTGGGTGGGGGCAAGGCCAGGGTGGGAGGGGGCAGAACAGAGAGGAGCTGAAGTGATAATCCAGGCGAGGGATGAAGAGGGGGGACTAGCCACAGAGGCTGGAAGAAGGGGAAGAGTTCTCGGCACAGTCTGAAAGTGGAGCTGATGGGATTTGCTGCTGGATTTGGATGCAGTGTCTGAAAGGGGAGGTTTTTGACCTGAGCTGCTGGTAAAGTGAGAAAATGAGATATAGGGGAAAGAGGAGAAAGAGCAAGTTTTGGGGGAAAGTCAAGAGATTGGTTTGAGATCAATTAAATTTGAGGGCTACGGCCTAAAGAGGTCGCTCCCAAGGAGGGGGCTAGCCCAACGAATCACGCTGCAGAAAGACATGCAGAACAGTTATTTTTCATCATATTTGTATAAAATCTTGACATTTTGTTCATCAAAAATTTTACGTGAATTTTGACTTTTTAAAATATTGCAGTCAAATGATATTTACTTTGATCACGGAGTGTTTTGGTGCCGCCTCCGATTCTGCGCCCAGGCAATTGCCTCACTCGCCTCACCCCAGCCCCAGCCCTGCTTGCAGGATGCTGAGCAGCCCAGGCACAGGCCTGGCTCCTTCAGCTACCAGAGTGCCTGCGCTTCTTCCCAGGTGTCCCTGCAGTACAACTCCAATGGCCAGTGGCGCCACACCTGTGGAGGGTCCCTGGTGGCCAACAACTGGGTGCTGACCGCGGCCCACTGCATCAGGTAACTGCCGTGCCCCGGGCGTTCAGCCCACTCACCCGCCAGCCGTGGCTCATCTCGAAGAGTCAGAGCCCAAGTGGCCCCAACCGCGCTATCTAAGGCAGCCTTGCAAATAACCACTCGCCTGGCCGAGAAACAAGCTTCAGCCTATCTATAGTTCAGGCCTTGGCAAGACGACAGGATTGCGTTCCCGTGTTGGGCACTGAGAGGGGATTTGGAGGAGGGCAAGATCCAGTTCCTGCCCTCATGGGAATACTAGTTCTGGAATCAGATTCCCTTGGGCATGGCTTCTCAAGCCTTAATATCATCACCCATTAAAGAGGGGATCACAGAATTTAGTGTAGGTTAGTGGGGCTGGCATATACTAAGTGCTCAATAAAAGCTAACAACCACCTAGAAAGACCACTAGGGAAAGAAAAGGCTCTAGAACATTGCTCACTTGTGCTCTTCCCTCCCTCTAATCTCCCTTTATATTGCATTAGCGGGAGCTTAGCAGAGGTCTGGTTGGTCTGCTTACTCTCTCATTGTTGGGGGTAACCCCTACTCCCCACCTAATTTATATTATCTATGAGGTGGTGGGAAAAATATAGAGGACTGGGAGGCAAAGAGCCCTGGCATTGTTTCTGGATTCTCACTGGCCATGGGACTCTAGACTATTATCCCTATTGGGGCCTCACTTTCTCCTCTGGAAATGAGGGTTGGGAGATGAAACTAGAAAATGAGCTAGGATTCCTTGAGGGCAAATGATGGCTGTTTTCTCTGTATCCACTTCATTTCCTCCATAATAATATAGAGCTTATATTATCATAGCTTTTATGTCCTATTATAGTTTATTGTAATTATATAGTAGTTATAATTGTTATGTAGTTATGGTTATATTACAGTATTTCTGTTATTATAATATAGTTATTATATTACGTAGTTTATATAATATTTAACTGATTACCCACGGGGCGGGATTTTCATGTCCCAACTAGTGGCTCTCCCAGCAGTCGTGTGCTTGGGACCACCCCCGGGTTATCCAGAGGAGGCCCCGGAAGCCCCTGGAGATGATGCACCGGGGTGTCCCTGGCGGTGGGGGCTCCGAGGAGGAAGGCCGTGGGAGCTGACCCACCGCCTCGCCCCACTCTCTCGCAGCTCCTCCAGGACCTACCGCGTGGTGCTGGGCCGGCACAGCCTCTCCACGGAGGAGCCCGGCTCCCTGGCCGTCCAGGTCTCCAAGCTGGTGGTGCACAAGGACTGGAACTCCAGCCAGCTCTCCAAAGGGTACCTGCTGCCAAGCGCCCGCGTGTGCCGAGGGCCGGGCTGGGCAGGGGCACGGGGGGTCCCTGGAGGGCAGAGGGCTCCACCCACGGGGACCCCTCAGAGGTGGAGCCGCCCACAGATGCCTGGGGTGGGGTGGGGGGGTGCAGACTGGGGCAGGGAGGGGCGAAGTCTGGCAGGGCGACCCGGGCTCCTGCCGGTTACGGCTGCAGGTCCCCGGCCCACCCCGGGCACCCGCTGACCATGTGCCTGCTCTGTGCCAAGCCCTGGGGACACAGGGAGGGGGATGCAGGCCCACGACTGCTCGTGGAGCAGGACACTGCCTCCGTGCCCTCCCCGTGAGGCCTCCCAGCAAGGCCTTCTACATTTTCAAAGATGTCCTTGTATCCTGGCCGGGGACAGTCCTGGGGTAGTGTCCTCAGGAAGATGACCAGGGGGCGAGCTCTCCGAAGCCCCCCCGGTGATTCTTCCCCAGCCTACAGGGAAGTGGCCACAGCCCCTCCCCACCCCCTTAAATGCCCTCCTGTCCCCACCCTCTAAGCCTTTCCCGAGCACCTGTCCCCCAGGTACCATGTGCCATGCTGGGCACTGGACTCTGGGCGCTGGACACCGTGCTGGCTCCCGGACATCATCCCCACAGCGGGGGAAGTATGGGTTGTGGTTAGGAGCCCAGAGTCTGGAACCTGATTGTCTAGCTCTGAACGACTGTGTGACTTTGCGCGAGTCGCTTAACCTCTCTGTGCCTCCAGTTCCTCTTCTGTGAAATGAGGATAATAGCCATGCCTACCTCTAGGATTGTTGTGAGGATGAAAAACATGCTAAAGAGAATACTTAGAAAAGGGCCTGGCGTGTACTAGGAGCCCTCTGTGTGAGTTACCGTCACCCTCCTCCTCGGGGCAATAGAGAGCTGTGAAGCCCTGTCTGAGCAATGAGGAGTGGTCTCAGAGAATGGTCTGGCCTCCCTGGAGGGCGGGCACGGGGCGGCGGTGAGAGGGCAGGGTCCTCCACTCACAGAATTCTGGCGGACGAGCCGCTGGCTCCTGCGGCCCCACTCCAGCGTGTGGCCCGCAGCTCCTGCCCTAGCGAGCGCTCTCACGCCTGAGTCTCCTTCTAGACGGACCCGCAAGGCCTGGGCCGGGCCTGAATCCACGTGGAACCGCCGGGCTCCCCCGCTGGGTGGGGGCCCAGCCAGGGTCAGGGAAGGTTCGCTGCACTTCAGGCTCTTTCCTGATCCTGAGGTCCCAGGGCCACAGGCTCGTTCACACCTTCGTGCAACCAGTACCTGCTGAGCACCTGCTCTGCGCCAGGCTCTGTATCAACAACGGGAAACAGCCAACAGCCGTGAACGAGACCCCCGAGGCCGTCGCCCCATGAGGTTCAGATGAACCCTACACTTAGGCAGCGGGAGCTCGAGGGGCTCCCCTTTCTCATCCCTCGGCACAGTGAGTAACGGGGTCTGGAATGTCGGGGATCCCCAAACTTCCAGAAACTGCGATGGCAGGCGCCTTCTCAGTAGGCCTTCCGCCAACCACGTAATCACACCGCCACTTGGCACTGGGCTGAAGGATCCCCGTGTGTTTTCTTACTCCACTCACAGCCGCGGAGGGAGGCACTATCAACCCCATTTCACAGAGAAGGAAACCACGGCTTAGAGAAGGAGCTTGCTCAAGTTTCCAGAGTGAGAAAGTACCGTAAATGAGGACCTAGCAGTCAGCAGAGCCTGGCGGCCGCAGGCCTTCAGCAGGCACTTTCGTAATTGTCATCACTGTCCCTGCCGTCATCTCTCCACCACAGACAGTCACCTTCCCTTCCCCTCCCCAGAACCCAGAGAGGCCCACGGTCTTTCCCCTCCAATCCAAAGGAGCTGTTCTACGGTTCCAGAAGGGCCTCTAGAAAGAAGCAACCCGGGCGTCCCTTCAGATTTGCACCATTTACCCACACATACGGCCCCTTCGGCAGCCAAGATGCCACTCTTGAATGGCTGCCCAGGAGCTCATGCTGCCAAATCTGCCAGAAGACGGAGAGCAGGAGGATGCCATGTGGCTGGAGCGCTTGGCATTCCTACATTCAGTCGGCGAACGAGCGCCGGGGCCTGCTGCCGTCCAACGCTGATGAGGCTCACGAAGGGCACAGAGCCACCCGCGAGCGCCGAATCGGTGCTGCCTTCTAAGGACCTGTCGACTTGACGGGACCCACGCACGAGGCCCTGGGAAGCTGTGAAACGACCCAGGATGTCAAGGAAGGCCTTGAGAGGTGGGGAGGACGTGGGCGGACAGGGAGTGGGAGAAGGTGCTTTCCAAGTCAGGAGGACTTCCAGGACGTGGGACTGGTGGCGGAAGGGGCAGGCTGGAAAGGACGACGTGGGTAGGGGAGTCACGGGAGAGACGATGAGGATGCTGCATTGGGGCTGAGAAGGCTGTCGGCCCGAGGACCTTAACTGCTGTCCCACCGTGAGCACTCCAGTTACCAAGCCCTCCATAACAAATCACCCCAAAACGCACTAGCTTAAAACAGTGGTCGTTTATCGTGGTTCTGACTGGGCTCAGGAGGGCGGTTCCCACCCGGGGTCTCCCATGAGGCTGCGCTGACTCTGTTGTCTCAAAGGCTTCCTCAGTGACACGTCGGGGGCCGACGCTGGCGGTCAGCTGGGGCTACTTCCTGTCCATGAGGCCTGGGCGTCTACGCAGCGTGAGGGCTAAGCTAGCTTCCCAGAGCAAGATGCCAGGAAGACAAGACATAAGCTGTCTCTCCTCCTAAAACCCAGACCCAGATGTCACATAGCGTCACCTCCGCCATCATCACGGGCCCTCCCAGATTCCGGGGGAAGGAGCAAAGACCCCGGCCCTCGAGGGGCAGAGCGTCACCTCAGTGGTAAGAAGCGTGTATGGGAGGGGAGCTCCCGTTGCACCGTCTGGAAAATACGATCTGCCGTAATCACGGAAGGTTTTCTGAGCAAAAGAACGAGGCAAAGGAATGAACGTGGCAGCAGAGTGCAAGGGGAAAGGGGGAGAAGAATGAGCGAAGGCCAGAGGACCTTGTGCTGGGAGCACCTCCTGCCATTTCCTAAACCAAAGTGTACGGCTGGACAGACACCGTCAAGCCATCGGGGCTTCTCGCTTGGTTCTTGCCGAGCCCCAAAGTCTCAGAACCCTTGTCAGCACAGCATCCGGGCAGCGCGACGAGTCCAGCAGAGGGGACACTGCGAGACCAAACCGCCTTGCCGTTCCTGCTGGAAGCTCCCCTGCAAGGCTCCGAGGAAGGACGGGCTCCCAGCTCTCCCAGGATAAAATGCACTCCTGTGTGGTTTTAACCGCAGCTCCTTCCCCAGCCCTCTTAGCCCCGACAGAACGAATCAGGCTGGCTTAGGGAGGAGCTCGGTGGTCCAGAATAGACCTGGGGCGGGGAAGCCAACCCTTTCTTTTTTTTTAAAAGATTAATTTTTTATTTATTTCTCTCCCCTCCCCCTGCCCCAGTTGTCTGCTCTCTGTGTCCATTCACTGTGTGTTCTTCTGTGTCTGCTTGCGTTCTTGTCAGCAGCACTGGGAATCTGTGTCTCTTTTTGTTGCATCACCTTGTTACGTCAGCTCTCCGTGTGTGCGGCGCCATTCCTGGGCAGGCTGCACTTTTTTCACACTGGGCAGCTCTCCTGCCGGGGCGCACTCCTTGCACATGGGGCTCCCCTACACAGGGGACACTCCTGCGTGGCAGGGCACTCCTTGCACGCATCAGCACTGCGTGTGGGCCAGCTCATCACACGGGTCAGGAGGCCCTGGGTTTGAACCCTGGACCTCCCATGTGGTAAGCGGATGCTCCATCAGTTGAGCCACATCCGCTCCCCCAACCCCTTCTTGCGCTCTGCCTCTCTCCGACCCAGGAACGACATCGCCCTGCTCAAGCTGGCCAGCCCCGTCACCCTGACCGACAAGATCCAGCTCGCCTGCCTCCCGCCTGCCGGCAGCATTCTCCCCAACAACTACCCCTGCTACGTCACCGGCTGGGGACGGCTGCAGAGTGAGTGGGACCCTGGAGCCCTGGGGCTTGGGGAGGAGGGGAGGATTTCCCACCTGCCCGGCTATCTCCCCACTCGTTGTCCCAGGGCGTTTGGAAATAACGGTGCCTGCCTTGGAGAGGTGGGGTGGTGTAGACTGGACAAGAGGTCCGACTGCCTGTGTTCCAACTCTGGCTCTGCCCTTCGTAGCTGTGTGACCTTGGGCGCATGGCCCAGCCCGTCCTCGTCATGGGTTCCTGGTCGGTAAATGGGGGTAGTAACGGCAGCCGCACCGGAGGGCTTGAGTGGGATGAAAGGAGAGGATCGACGGAAAGCACCAAGACTGGGGCCGGGCACTGGTGCCGTGTGGCGGCAGGTGTCCTAGTGGCAAGGACGGAATGAGGGCCAGGGAGTCTGAGTGGCATCAGGTGACATCAGGAAGAGTCCTTCCATACAGGTCAAAACCAGAGGCCCGACCGACCGGCATTCAGCCCATGACGTTGGGGGCCCTTGGGGCTCCCCAAAGGTGCCCAGACCCTCCTTAAACCTTCTGCTTCCCACCTCAAAACTTACCTGCCCCAGGTGCCGCCTGGTCTCACTGTTAGCTGAGTGGCATCTCTCCTGGCTGAGTGGGCATCTCCTTTGACATAAACATGAGGGTCAGAAATCCAGTGACAAAGGACACCAAGAAGGAACCGAGGACCCGCCCTTCCCTTGCAAAATCACCAGAGGGCTGGCAGATTTTAGGGAAGTTCAAGCAAAAAAAAATTTGTTTCATAATGACATAAACCTATTAGTGACATATTTGTCCAGAGGTATATCAACCTGCTTATGTTCAAATAAATTAATATCACCTCTTTTGACTGGTTTATCTGCAAGAACAGTGACACAGGAAAGCTCAGCAGAAATGAGGCGTGAGGGCATCTCAAAGTGTCCAGATACACCCCTTTGGTTAGCCAGAAAACAGTGGGGCAGAAAGTATTTCATCCGAGGCAGTGGGAGTCAGGGGATGATTCCAGATGCTTGGCTGGTCGTGCCAGCTGTTGGTCACTAGCTATGTTACCCTGGGTCAACCAATTTATAGCCTCAGTTTCTTCATCCATAAATTGCAACACAGTTGGGGAAGAGTGAAAGAGATGGTGACTGTGAAAATGCTTCCTGCACTGTAAACAAGGCTTAGTAACTTATGTCAGAGTGGTCTCGGGCAAGCTGCTTAAACTTCCCTTGACTTCAATTTTCCCACCCGAAACAGGAATAAACATTTACTGTGAGGACCAGCATGTTCAGAAAAGGCTCCTAAAGTGCCCGTGAGGAATTCTGGCACCACGAAGTCTTGTCATTAGTGGCTGTGGCCACAGCAGTGGAGGACACGGTGACAGTTTCCTCTGGGCACCATTAGAAAAGCTTTACCTTGGTCACACCAGAATATTTTTCCTAACTAGGGGGCTGGAAATGTCCTATTGAAGGTAAGTGACAGAAACCCATGAAGCCAGCTAAGCAAAAAAGGGGAGTTTGTGAGGAGGCTGTGAGACTGTCCAAGGACAAAGGCAGCCGGGCTTGCGGAACAGGCGGGACGGGGGCTGGAGGCCTGCAGAGACCGGGAAAGCCTTCTCGGTGCCTCTCTTCTTGGGGAGCCGGCTGCATTCTCCTCCAGAGGCCGGGAGCCCGCAGGTGCCCACTGCCCCCTCTTTCCTCGGCGCCCCTTGGCCCCTAACCGCTCCTCTCTGGTCTCCGCAGCCAACGGGCCTCTTCCCGACATCCTGCAGCAGGGCCTTCTGCTGGTCGTGGACCACGCCACGTGCTCCCGCCCCGACTGGTGGGGCGGCACCGTCAAGACCAACATGGTCTGCGCCGGCGGCGACGGCGTCATCTCCAGCTGCAACGTGAGTACCGCGGCGGGGGCCGCTCCTCCACGACGAGGCTGAGGGGGAGAGGCTGCAGGGGCCGCCGCGTCCGTCCTCCCACCTCCCGGCTGAAGCAGCTGGAAACAGCTCCGGGCCCTTGAGAAACCGGCCTTCGTCCTTGCGGTCTCCAGAGATGGGGTTTTTTGTTTTTTTAATTTATTTCTCTTCCCTTCCCGGCCCGCCCCCCCCCCCCCCCCCCCGTTGTCTGCTCTCTGTGTCCATTCGCTGTGTGTTCTTCTGTGACCGCTTCTATCCTTATCAGCGGCATGGGAATCTGTGTCTCTTTTTGTTGGGTCATCTTGCTGAGTCAGCTCTCCGTGTGTGCAGCGCCATTCCTGGGCAGGCTGCACTTTCTTTCACGCTGGGCTGCTCTCCTTATGGGGCGCACTCCTTGCGCGTGGGGCTCCCCTACGTGGGGGACACCCCTGCGTGGCACGGCACTTCTTGCACACATCAGCACTGCACGTGGGCCAGCTGCACAGGGGTCAAGGAGGCCCAGGGTTTGAACCATAGACCTCCCATGTGGTAGGTGGACGCCCTAACCACTGGGCCAAGTCCACTTCCCTCCAGAAATGTTTTGAGATTCTCCTCGGGGCATCCGAGAAGTCCTTCCTTCAGTCTCACCTAGGTCTCTCATTCCTGCTACCCCTCTTATTCTTTCCTCTGGGGAGAAAGGGAGCCAAGGGGAAGAGGTCTCTGGGTCGGAGTCTTTCTGAGGTGACTTGCTGCTTATCTGTTGAATTAATGCCAGGAATGGCCCAGGGTGTCCCCTCAGGCTACCGGCCACAGACACTGTTCTGGAGACAGTGTCTAAACCCAAAAGAACTGCCGCGTGGTGGACTCGGCCGCGGTGGCGGAAGGGGCGAGCCCACTGGCTCCCGCCGAGCCCCGCGTGCCCTGCCCACGCAGCCCCAGGGAAGCTCACTCATCGTGGCAGGCGCCACCGACGGTGACTGAGCGTCTTACCTGTGGAACGAGGTCTCGGCTCCTTCACTTCCTGCCTGTCCAAGTCACTTCATCTCTGAGGGCGTCGCTTTTTCCTCTTTGGTGAACTGGGGATACTGACAATACTTACCTCGTAGGGTTTTGTGAGGATTAGACGAGATAAAACATATCAAGCGCTTGGGCCGGTTCCCAGCCCCCGGCAAGGCTCAATAGAAGGTAGCTCTTTTCGTCTCATGGTGCCACCTCGACCTTGGCCGTAGGGGCAGGCCTCAGAGGACATGGAGCGATACAAGCGCGTTGAGAACCCGGGTCCTCACGGGCAGTTCTAAGGCGGCCCCCTCCCCTCCCAGCAGCCCTCCCGAGCCCCCAGGCCCCTCCTGACAGACCTCTGGCCTTTCCCAGGGGGACTCTGGTGGACCGCTGAACTGCCAGACATCTGACGGCCAGTGGGAGGTGCACGGAGTGGTCAGCTTCGGGTCCTCCCTCGGGTGCAACTACTACCACAAGCCATCCGTCTTCACGCGGGTCTCCAACTACATCGACTGGATCAATTCGGTGAGAACCGTGAGCCCCGCCCTGCTCACCTGGGCCCAGAGGGCAGTGCCCACTTGGGGTCTGCGGACCCCCTCCCTCCTCCTGGGAGCTAGGCAGGAGCCCCCTTGAGGCTGCAGAAGCTGACCAACTGCTGCAGCCCTCCCGGCCCCCCACATCTCTGTGCATACAGTCAAGGGAAAAGGAACTGAGAGGGTGGACTTGACCAAAGGGATTGAAAGCAATGGATTCGACTCAAGGCTCAGGGACTGGTTTCTCAGGAGTGGGGGGAGGTTTTCTTTTTGTTTCTCTCTGTGTAGACCTAGACACCATTATCCCACGCTATAAAGTCACATTCATCTGCAAAGACCAAAACTTGATAGTTCTAGATGCCACCCCCCGCCCAGACTTAGCGATTGGAATGAGCCTCCCTGAAGGGCTGCTCGGCTACTCTGTAGGTGACCAACCATCCCGGTTTGCCCAAGACTAAGAGGTCTCCCAGGGCGTGGGACCTCCAGTTTTAGTGGAAGGACAGTGCTGGGTAAACCAGAAGTCAGAACCCCCCCTTTTCTGAGCGTGCCCCTGTGAGGGCTGTCTCCTGTGAGCTCAAAGTCTTCTTTTTTCCTTAAACAATGAACACATATTGGTTTATAATAATAGCCATAAAAATAATTTATTTAAAAAACAAAAACTTGGCACCAGTATTGGGAGCGTCATGGCTACAAGCAGTAGGCAGAGGGAGCCACCGCAGGAATTGGTCACAGAAAGGGGTGCTTGGGGCAGGGAGGGAGGCTTTGCTGTCAGGTGATGGGGAGAGAGGAGGACACTCATTGCCAACTGGGGGCACTTTCTAAACCACCTCCTCCTCGCATTGCCACTGCCTCAGTTTACCCTTCTGTAAAATGGGACCTGAACTAGACCAGGGCTGCGCGACATTCTTAAAAGGCAGAGCAAGGGGGAGTTGTGGAGTTTGTGGCAGAGCCCCAAAAGAAGGGAAAGTTGGCGTCTGATTTCATTATTTTAATTTGTAGAGAACTGTTCACTTGAATTAAAATGACACTCTGTTATAAAATCAGATAGGAAACCGCAGCCATGAGCATGTGGTCACAGGCAGAAAAAATAGTCAAAATAAGCAGGTGGGCTGCGTCCAAGCTCTCCCAGTAACATCAGCCAGCTCCTTGTTCATTTGTCTGTCTGCTGGCACTTCTCTGCCAGTAAGTGGTCAGAGGTACCAGAGATCCAAGAATGTGTCAGAGAAAAATATAAAATCAAGGAGAGTGGTCATTCATTTGCCTTTCGTTGGTGGGTTGGGGGGAAAGCTATGATTCCATTTTAGCAGAGGAAAGTCCACAGCCTTTGAGGTGCCACCAGCATTTCAAAGGAGCCTGGCCTACGACTCATCAGCCGGAAGGAGGTTCAGGGGCCTTTCCCACCCAAATCCCAGGCTCCTTTTCCAGCCTCAGCTGCTGGGTGAGTCACAGTGCAGCTGGTCCTGCCGGCCCCTCGGGGGCCCAGAGCAGAGCTAGGGGACAGTTGTCCTGACTCGTTGTCCCCGACATCAGCTGTTCCCAGCCACACAGACACAAGCAGGCCGGGGCAGGCCAGAGCCGAAAGCAACGGGGGATCAGTGGGGAAAGCAAGCCCCATGAGGCAGCTGGGCAGAGGCCCCCCATTCACGGGAGAACAGCCAGGGCAGGCACAGACGCCCAGGAAGGGCTTGCAGGAGCGGGAGAGCCAGGCCACCAGCTGTCCTCTGGTGGAGGCCCCTTGGCAGCTGCAGAGGGGCCGAGAACAAGCAGCCTCGCCGTGGTCCCAGCCCAGGGGCCTGCGGTGAAGCCCGGCACAGCTGCAGCCCCGGAGGCGCTTGGCAGTGCCTGCCCCAACAGACCCAGACAGGTGAGGGGGCAAATCAGGAAGCCGCCGAGGAAAAGCACACGCAAGTAGGTGACGGAAGGAGACAGGTGGCCGAGGGCCTGCATCCTTTCAACAAGCATTTATTGAATGGCAGCAATACATGAATTGCCAGGGTTTACTAGCTTTGTTTTTCTAGAAAGTGATACACACTCATTTATAAAAATATTTTTAAAATATGAGTGTATCAAGTAAGAAGTAGAAGTCCCCCTTGCTCCACACCTCCAGCTCCACTCCCCAAGGGGAATCGGTGTTAACAGCTGTGCCTGGTCTTCTGGAAGGTTTTTTTTGTGCATGTATGAAGTATCTGTGTATGTACACATACACACAGTGGCTGCCAACAAACAATAGCAGCTTACTCATCATATGTTCTGCAACATAATTTTTTGCTTAAAACTCTATCCCTTTTTACATGTCAGTACATACTTCCACGTCATTCTTTTGAATGGCTGCATAGTATTCCATAGTAAGAATAGTAAGAATTCAATGAAGGAAGCCCGAATCTGGTTTCTGTTTTTCACTCTTACATCGCTGCTATGGACAGCCTGGACTCCTAAAGCGGCATCGCTGGGTCAAGGGGCTGGCATACTAAAAAACCTGAACAGATACTGCTGAATGGCCTAGGGAAACAGGCCGCAGCCCCACCACAGCAGGGGTTGTTAACCCTTTCAAGGCCCTAACCCCTTTGAGAAATGAATGAAATCCAGGACATGCCCATCCACACCTTTTGCATTCAATTTTTAGGGGTTCACAGACCCCCTGAAACCCAAACAAGACTCTAGCCCAAGACCCTTGCTTTACACAAAGACCCCAGCAGGACAGTGAAAGCCGTGATAGCATCTCTTCCATTAGAGCTCCCCGCGCAGGAGCTGCTTCAGTGCAGGCTATGGAGAAAGACAGGCTGCCAGGCACGGCTCTGCTCGGTGAGGCTCAGCGGAGGATTTTCTTGCATGTGTCCTGCAGGTGATGGCAACTAACTAACCAAAAGAAGTCCCCGGACTGTTTTGGACTTGGGAAGGTGGCAGAAGAAAAAAAGTAAAATAAAGTGACAACTCCATGAATCACACCTCTGTGAGTCTTTTTAGCAACCGCCCTGTGTCCAGGAGGCAGGGGTGAGGACGGCCGGCCTGGCCTCGGGAGGGGCCTTCCTGGGGAGGCGTAGCGTCTCACCACTGCACGCGCAGTCACGCACCTGCGGGCCAGGGCCCCTCGGCAAGACACACGGGAGGCACGCTGGCGACGCAGAGCTCCCGCTCTGACCTGGTCTCTCCACCAGGTAACTGTGGTCCCTTGCGAAAAGGCCCTAACCCCCCCGGGCACAGGGTTCCCACCCCAGCCACCTGGGGTGACATGAGGATCAAATGATAGAAGGGATGGGAACGTTTTTAAAAAGGCATAAAAATCTCCTGTGTAAGGAAGAACAGAGTTTTAAGCAAATTGAGGTGGGGGTGGGGAGAGAGACAAAAGAGAGTCCATATTCTCCTAAGATTTGCTTTTTTAAGAATACTGCAATATGTGAAAAATTAACCATTTTTACACTGCATCTAGAATTCACAGATTGCCTCTACACAGACTCTAACAGCACCAAGCTTGCTGATCTAAGAGCGGCTGGCCTGTGTGCAGCCTCAAATTCCCATAGACGATTGGGTTCAAAAGCAGGAGTGATTTTGCCCCCTCCGGGGACATTTGGCAATGTCTGGAGACCATTTTGGTGGAAACATTCTGGTGGGCGTTTTTGGCATTTGGTGGGTAGAGGCCAGGGTGGCTTCCCAACATCCTATAAGGCACAGGGCAGCCCCCACAACGAAGACTTATCCGGTTCCAAATGCCACCAGTGCCAAGGTGAACCCAGCGCTGCGTATCTACGGGTGCCCTAGAGAGGTCAGAGGCCACAGGGCCAGCCCAGGCGCCAGCCACCTCCCGTCCACAGCACCCTTCTGCTCCTCGTGCTCACGGCTCAGCACCTGCCTCCAGCCTAGAAGCGGCTAAGAGCCTGTCTGCCATGGACGGTGACACACAGGCTACAGGATCCTTCCAAGTGTGACAACAGGTTGTGGTGAAGTCCAGGCCTGGGGCGGGAAGGTTTGGGGGTTTGGGGTAGAAGGGGAGGCAAAGCGAGGGGCCCGGCCTCAGGAGGTTTTGAAGAAAAGTTTTTTCCGGAGGAAATTAAAGCAACCAGGAATCTGTTTGTAAATCCCTTTTTCCGAAACAGCATGAGCAACCTGTGAAAACACAGACAGAGAAAGGCCTGGGGTTCTCTTGATGGAAGTAGAAATTCAAAAGAGGGGTTGGAGGAATGGACACTGAACCAGCACTTTAGTTTTGTTTTTTTCTTTTTCTATTCTTTTTTTTTTTCTAAACCAGCACTTTAAAAATAGGTATGCCTGCAGTCTCCTCTACTGGGGAAAAGGTTTACAGAACAATCACCTAAACTAAAAGTTCAAAAAATTCAAAATTTCAAAATCCAAGTATTTCTGAAGTTTAGATCAGATTAAAGGTTTGTTTGAAGTCGAGAACAGAGATCTGGACCAGGAGCTGAATGCTCTACTGAGCCCTGCCTGCCCCCCACCCCTCCCTGTCGGGCCCCAGGCTGCTCTGAGCATCATTAGCCCAGGGCCCGGGCACACAGCGCCCTCTGGGGTTGTGCTGGGCGAGGGCACTGTACTCTCCTCTCCCTGCTGCTCAGTGAGGCACAGCACAGAGCCTCCCCAGGGGAGAGGAGTGGCCCAGCCCCTACGGCCCTTTCCCGTCAAACAATAACCCACATAACCGAGCAGAGCAGGAGGGGCGCGCGGTGCCCCTTCCCAAAGGCAGCGAAGCTGCTGCGGGACCCCCGGCGGAAGCAACTGCCCTGCGTGGGATTTTCACGCAGTGGGGCTGCGGCCCTACCAGCCATCCTTCCCAGGCCCCTCGTGAGGGCGTCCGGAGAAGGGGAGACGCTAAAGAGGGGCTCGTGATTCTTGGAATCTAGAATAGGAAACTATGCAGCGGGAGTCAGCGGGCACGGGCAGGCTCCGTGACCCGTCTTCTCTAGTGCCACGTCCTGGCCCCTGAGCCCTGCACTGAGCGTTCGCGCTATCAATGGGGGAGCAGGAGGTCTCGGCCTGGGTACCTCCGAGAAGAAGCAAGCGACAGCAGCCCTCCAGATCCCCGAAGGGCAAGCACCACCTCGGCCACTCAAACGCCACCTCGGCCACTCAAGTGCCACCTCGACCACTCAAGTGTTGCCTGGGCCACTCAAGCGCCGCCTGGGCCACTCAAGCACCACCTGGGCCACTCAAGCGCCACCCCGCCAGCTATCTCACATTAAGATAAAACACCAGCTCTCTGGCAAGTTGGGGCTCAGAAGCAAACAGGGGTTTTACCGTCTTTATCCTTCCTCAAGCCGGGCCAGCCCCTGCTCACCCTTGGCAGTCCCTGCCCGCCCCCACCAGCCCGCCCGGAGGACCCGCTGCTGACCCCGGCACCCCCTCTCCTTGCCAGGAAGGCAGGGCTCACCCTGAGCAGGAGGGTCAGCAGGTCTTCAGAGCGAACCCACTGCTCCAGGACGCCGTCCAGGGTCTCGATGTACCAGGAGCCGCTCTGGGTGTCCCTCCAGGAGACGAAGCCTTCGGAAGGAAAAAGGCTGAGCTCGGCCGCCCCGGTCCACCCTCGGCGCTGGAGTTGGGGGACGTCAGCTGTTTACACAGCTATAGTAGCGCCCACAGCTCTCCTCTGTCCCACGTGGGGCCCCCACGGCTACCTGGTGACTTTGGTTATGGTCCCCGTTTTCCCAATAGGGAAATCAAGGCCCAGAGAAGTCGAGCGGCTCACCCAAAGGATAAGAAGGAAGAAAACGAAGTCCCGTGGCACTGACCAGCTGCCAGGCGCTGTGCTCAGCCATAGCCGGTCGCCGTGCCCCGTCCCCATGGCAGCCCTGAGGCACGATTACAACCCCGTTTTCAAGGGGAGACGGCTGAGGCAGGGCCAGGACACGGGCGAGGCTAGACGGGCACGCGAGCCTGAGAGCGAGCGCCTCCTTCAACTCTGCTCCCCAGGGGCCTCACTCGCCTGGCCCTGGGCGGGGCTTCAGAGAGGGGCTCTCTGGTCACATGGTGGCAAGAGGCAGAATGAGGGCTAGGACCCAGGCCTGTCCTTTCACACAGCACAGCTGCCCCTGGGGCACGACAGCGCACCGGGCTCGCCCCATGTGCTCACCTGGGAAGGTGGAGTAGGACACCAAGATGTCACTGGGCGTGGGCAAACTGGCCACAGCATCTGGCTGGTCAAAGCCCTCCTGGCTTTCCTGGAACGGGCTGGCGTCTGGCTCAGGGTTACTGCTGGAGGCCCTGCCTTCAGAGGAGGTGGAGGCCACCTCAAACCCACGGTCTCTCTGCTCTGCGGAAAGCAGAAACAAACACCAGCTTGTCCGAGAAGCTCCTTTCCTCGCTTCTGGGCACCAGCCAGCCTGCCCCAGCCCGAGAAGGCCCGCTTTCCTCTGGACACAGGGTTTCGGTATTGGGCAAACACAGGCAGGAAACAGACACAGAAGCTTTATGTTTTTCTGGGATGGAAGTATCACACGTTTATAACTAAAACTGGGGGGAGAAAAAGGAGAACATAGAAATTTTTTAAATGGCTTTAAAAACAAATTACAGAACAGTAAATAAAGGATGACTCTTTCGACCTATATATAGAGATTGATAGAGGATTGAGAAATGATAGAGATAGATTAGATAGAAAGACAGACAGACAGACCCCCTACTCCAGTATGACTGGGAAGGGACAGACAGACACAAGGGAAAGCCATGTGCAGATGGTGTCAGAGAAAGGAGTGATGAATCTGTACACCAAAGAATGACAAGGATTTTGTTAGCAAACACCAGAAGTTAGAAGAGGTAAGGAAGGGAGCACAGCTCTGCCGACACCTTGACTTTGAACTTCTGGCCTCGGGAACTGTGATAAAATCGATTTCTGTTGTTTCAAGCCACCCAGTTTGGGGCCATTTGTCATGGCAGCCCTAGGAAATGAAGACCCAGGGGCCACTAGCTGCATTTCCATTTATGTTCCAATCCTCACTCTACAAATCCCGTGTGAGGGTGTGGGCTGCAGGCCTGTGCATCTCATGCAGATTCATTCTTAAAGAGCCTCATCACTTTGAAATTCCCTTAGGGCTAGTTGAATCTTCCCATAAGAATAATTATCAATGGGGAGCGGATGTGACTCAAGCAATTGGGCACCCATCTCCACACAGGAGGTCCCGGGTTCTGTTCCCAGAGCCTCCTCAAGAAGACAAGCAAGACAGTGAGCTGATGCAATGGGCTGGTGCAGCAAGCTGACACAATGAGGAGATACAACAAGCAAGGAGCAGAGGGGCTCAAGCAATTGGGCGCCTCCCTCTCACATGGGAGGTCCTGGGTTCAGTTCCTATCCTAGTACCTCCTAAAAGAAGATGAGCAGACAACACAAAAGAAGATGAGCACACAACAAACAGACACAGAGAGCAGACAGCGAGCACAGACAACGAGGTGGGGAGGGGGGGAATAAATAAATAAATCTTAAAAAAAAAAAAGAACAAATATCAAGCCGGAGGAAGATACATTCCCTCAGTGCATAAAATCCACGACGACTGTAGCCACGGGTGGTTTCCTGCCTCCTCAGCACAATCTCTAGCTTTTTGAAGAGGAGCACCCCCAAATTAACAACTGGGCCTAATCGTGGTGGCCACTCTCCTTTGGCCACAACATGGACTCACGCTGACATTTCTACACTAAAGATAGTCTTTTGAGACACGTTTTCAGTTCTGGTGCTCACATTACCTACCCCTTAATGAAGGGGTGGATGACATATTGGGAGATTTTTTAACTGCTTTAAATGATAATAGCAGTGCATTTTAAAATAGCAACACAAAAGTCAGCAAAACCCGGCGCAGCCGTTCCAATGGATGTAAAGGACAGAAAACACCACAGGGACAGAGAACGAGGCCATTTTTGTATGTCTGTTCCAGCTGCAGTGGCGCCACCGTGTGGCAACAGCAGTAAATACTAGGTCACGGATCCTGCTGGGGGCAAAGCAGGGACAGACCTCTGTCCAACTCCCAATAAAGACGGCATCTTATCCACTTGCATTCCAGCTCTGCAGTCCTGCTATTCCCAGTGAGCTTTTTTGTTTTTCGTTTTTTGTGTCTTTTTTTTTTCATACTGTAGAGGGGATCTACATTATTTCAAATTTTGCTCATAGTTTGATGTGGCTACATGTGGTTATATTTCAAATTCAAATGATCAGAATCCTCATAACATGCCAGCATACTGTGAGCTTCATGCCAGGCCCCCTGCTGGGGACCCTGCGGTGGGGCAGACGGGTCTGGCTCCCCTCAGAGAGCTGACTGTGATGAAGCTCAGTACAAGGAGAAAGAACTATGGGAGGAGAAGAGCTGGGGCTGCAAGAGCGCAAGGGCCAGACTTGTGTTTAGGGAAGGCTTCCTGGAGGCGGTGACAATAACTGGTGACCAGAAGGATAAAAAATTAAGAGTTAGCCAGAACTTACTGGTTTTCTGCTGGGGAACTACTGTGATTAGTAAGGGAAGAAACTGTAGTAGTGATGTGGAGAGGGTGGCCACGGTGGCTGCTGATGGTAGGGAGACGAAAGAAGAGAGATGGTGTGGGGGCATTTTCGGGATTTGGAGTTGTCCTGGGTGGTGCTGCAGGGACAGATGCTGGACATTGTGTGTCCTGTCGTGGCCCACTGGGTAGACTGGGGGAGAGTGTGGACTACAATGTGGACCACTGTCCATGTGGTGCAGCAATGCTCCAGAATGTATTCACCAGGTGCAGTGGATGTGCCATGATGATGGAAGAGGTTGTTGATGTGAGAGGGGTGGGGTAGGTGGGGTAGGGGGTATATGGGGACCTCATATTTTTTTAATGTAACATTAAAAGAAAATAAAGAAGAAGAAAAAAAAGAAAAAGAAATAAGCACACAAAAATTAACTAAAAAAAAAAAGAGTTAGCCAGGAGACAAGACAGAGAAACAGCACGTAGAAAGGCCAAGGAGGGAAACGGATGTGGCTCAACCAACTGGGCTCCCGTCTACCATATAGGAGGTCCAGGGTTCAATGCCCAGGGCCTCCTGGTGAGGGCAAGCTGGCCCACGCAGTGAGCTGGTCCACGTGGAGTGCTGGCCCATGTGGGAATGTGGCCTGGCACAGGAGTGCCGCCCTGTGTGGGAATGCCCCGCGCAAGAGGGACGCCAATGCAGAGAGCTGGTGCAGCAAGATGACACAGCAAAAGGCACAGAGGAGAGAAGACGTAGTAGCACAGGGAGATGAGTAATCGCCTCTCTCCCACTCCAGAAGGTCCCAGGATCGGTTCCTGGAGCCACCTAATGAAAATACAAGCAGACACAGAAGAACACACGCGAATGGACACAGAGAGCATACAACGGGGGGAACAGGGGAAGGGGAAAAATAAAAATAAAATCTTTAAAAACCGAAAAAAAAAGGCCAAGGAGCAAGCAAGAGCCTGTGACATCCTGGGAAGGGTGTGCTGTGCTGGCATGGGACACAGCATGCCACTAGGAAGGCAAAGGGCTGGGGCCCAGATCACCAAGGCTCGCGCAGGCGCAGCTAAGGAGTCCAAAGGGTTTATTTCTGTTCCTGGGTCTTCAGCTCTGTTTGGTTCCTTTTCGTGGTTTCTATCTTTTTATTGATATGGTCTTTGTGTTCACCTATTGTTTCCCAGATTTCCTTTAGTTCTTTGTCCTTGTTTTCCTTTAGCCCTTTGAGCATATTTATTACCATTGTGTTGAAGTCCGTCTGGTATGTCTACAGTCTGGTCTTCCTTGTTGACAGTTTCTAATGCTTTATCCTGCTCCTGTGCATGAGCCACTGTCTCATGTTTCTATGGATGTTTTGTGATCTTTTGTTACAGCCTGGAAATTTTTATATTTTAATGTTTTATCACTGAAATTTAGACAGTGAGGCATCTGTTACTTGAGCTTGTATCCAGCTAGTGTTACAACAGGAATTTCCTTGAGCTAACAAAAAAGGAAAGAAAACCCCACTCCCAGTCTTTGCAGGTTGGCCTGTGCAAGTGCTCTGCTCCAGAGCTTAGCCACCCTAACAATGAGTTTACAAGAACAGCCCAAGACAAAAAGCAGGGTCCTCCCAGTCTTTTCTGCACACGTCTTGTCCTGGGCATGAGCATGTGGCCCTAGGAATTCCCCATTACACAGATGCAAATTTCCCCCAGGAAACAGTGTTTCCTTCAGCCCCAGGTGCTACAATAAACATCCCATAGTCAGGAATCCTCTGCTTCAGGCAGGTGGAGACAGGAGGTGGAGAGAGACTGGGTTTTCAGTTATTCAAATGAGCCAGGCATTGTGCTAAGTGCTATTCATGTACTAATTAGTACATTGGATATTAATTATAACACTATGACAATAGAGTCAATGCAATACTAATCAAAATCCCAAGAGCTCACTTTACAGAAGTAGAAAGGGCAATTACCAAATTCATTTGGAAGGGAAAGTGCCCCCAAATAGCCAAAAGTCTTCTAAAAATGAAGAGCAACATGGGAGGAATTTCACTGACTGACCTTTCAACATATTACAAAGCTACAATGGTCAAAACAGCATGATACTGGCATAAAGACAGACACATCAATCAGTGGAATAGAATTGAGAATCCAGAAATAAAACTTCACCCATACAGCCAACTGGTTTTTTACAAACCTACCAAGTTAATGTTAATGGGACAACAGTTTCTTCAACAAATGGTGCTGGGAGAACTGGATATCTATAACCAAAAGAATGAAAGAGGACCCCTATCTCACTCCACGTATAAGAATCAACTCAAAATAGATCAAAGACCTCAATATAAAAGTCAGGACCATAAACCACCAGAAGAAAACATAGGGAAACATCTTCAAGGCCATGTGGTAGGTGATGGTTTCTTGGAACAAAAGGGAAACTAGATAAATGGGACCTCCTCAAAATTAAACACTTTTGCACCTCACAGGACTTTGTCAAAGGGTGAAAAGGCAGCCGACTTCATTTATCTTAAAAAAAAAGATAAAAAAATTTTTGTGTGATTTATGTATCTTTTTAAAAAAGATAATAAAAAAATATTTTTAAAAAACCCCACAGGGTGTAACATTAAAAAAAAAAAGGCAGCCAACTCAGTGGGAGAAAATATTTGGAAATCACATATCTGATAAGGGTTTAATGTCCATGATATATAGAGAGATGTTACAACTCAACAATAAAAAGACAAACAGCCCAATTAAAAATGGACAAAAGACTTGAATAGACATTTGTCCAAAGAAGAACACAAATGGCAAAAAACACATGAAGAAATGCTCAATATCACTAATGATTAGGGAAATGGCAATCAAAACTACAGTGAGATCTCATTTCACACCTATCAGAATGGCCACTATTAAAAAGATAGAGAACTATAAGTGTTGGGGAGGAATTAGTGAGATAGGAACACTTATTCATTGTTGGTGGGAATGCAGAATGGTGCAGCCCCTGGGGAGGACTGTTGGGCAGCTCCTAAAGAAGCTGAGTACAGACTCGCCACGTGACCCTGCAATACCACTACGGGGCATTTACCCAGAAGAACTGAGAGCAGTGACACAACAGACATCTGCACACTGATGTTCATAGTGGCATAATTCATGATCGCCAAAAGTTGGAAATAACCAGGTGTCCATCAACCGATGAATGGATAAACAAACTGGTGTATTCACATGATGGAATATTATGCAGCTGTAAGAAGAAATGAAGTAAAGCATATGACAACATGGATGAAGCTGGAGAACGTTATTTTAAGCAAAGCAAGCCAGATACAAAAGGACAAATAATGTATGATTGCATTACTATGAATCAAATATATTGTGTAACATATTGTATGCTTTTAAAAAAAATGTATATGTATCCAGTACATTTGAGAAATGGATGTTTTTATTCAACGGTTTTCTTTTTAGTTTTTAATTGTTTATATTTTCAATTATTAAATATATAAAATAAGGTTAAAAAAATAAATAAAAAAGTTAAAACTGAAAAAAAAACTCACTATGAGGTGGCTTCTCTTATTGCCCCCCATTTACCAACACTTGTAGAGAATAAGCAGCGTGCCTGAGGTTGTGCACTGAGCAAGCAGCCAATCCAGCGTTCTCAAACTCATTGCTGAGTTACGTGTCATGGCAGTGAATTAATACAGTTCCATCCAATATAAACTCCAGGGGGCAGTCTGTTCACCACTGTGTCCCCAGCACCTGGCTCACAGCCTGGTATATACAGCAAGTGCTCAGTGAACCCTTACTGGATGTAGCAGGTGGCTAGAGCCTGGTCTAGAAAGGCCCACCCCTCACCAAGGTGCAACCATGCCACGTGGGCCAGGTGATGGGGCAGTGGGAAGGGCTTTGACCTTGGGCGGGGAGGAGGCCGTGGGTGTGTACCCCCTCCCCTTGGGCAAGCTGGGCAGCTCTGGGGTATGACACCGCCCACTTCTCTAGCCAATCAGGCCAAAGGGCAAGGCACACAGCCCCAGGACACTTCCCAGACGTCCCGGCCCCTGCCCCTGAAGAGCGCAGGGCAGGGAAAACCCTCTGGAACAGAATTCCAAGTGTTCTCCACTTCCACCATCATGTCCCACAATCCAGGAAACTCCCCACCCCTTTTTTTAAAAAATAAGAAAATTAGGTAACATGAAGAAGGGCATAGGTTTAAAGCCAAACAATCCAAATACTCCTTAAAAATTCCTCAGATTACCAGGACCTGGGCCCTGGGAAATCCAGATGCCCATCATTAAATTCGTTAGTTTCTCTCTGCTGCTCAGTGATGGCCTCCCTTTCCCTGGGGGGCAGTGGAGGGGAGAGGGGGGTTGAGGAGTCGGGGGTGGGGGCAGGGGAATGACATGGTAAGGAAATGAAGACTTTTCTCTCTCTTGCCTCTGCTTTGTTTCTGCCAGGTTTCTAGAGTTGAATTTGCCAAAGTGCAATGAGCCCACGCGGCTCCCGCCCCACAGACGGAAGGCAACCGACCTCTAAACAGCGGCCAAGGCTGAGGCCCGCTCCAGCCGGACCGCAGCGCACAAGACATGCACGGGAAGTAGGGCCCCTCTGCCTGAGGGGACCCCGTGAACATGGGGAGAGGCTGGATGGAGAAGGACGAGAGCCCCTTCGCCCCCCCCCCCCCCCCCGGGAGCCCGGTGAGCGCTTACCCCCACCACAGGCGTGGAGGACGGAGCCCCTTCCCCCCCAGGAGCCTGGTGAGCGCTTACCCCCAGCACAGGCCTGGAGGACCCGAGCCCCTTCCCCCGGGGAGCCTGGTGAGCGCTTACCCCCACCACAGGCCTGGAGGAAGGAGCCCCTTCCCCCCGCCCCTCCCCCCCCCAGCCTGGTGAGTGCTTACCCCCACCACAGGCCTGGAGGAAGGAGCCCCTTCCCCCCCAGGAGCCTGGTGAGCGCTTACCCCCACCACAGGCCTGGAGGACGGAGCCCCTTCCCCCCCAGGAGCCTGGTGAGCGCTTACCCCCAGCACAGGCCTGGAGGACCCGAGCCCCTTCCCCCGGGGAGCCTGGTGAGCGCTTACCCCCACCACAGGCCTGGAGGAAGGAGCCCCTTCCCCCCGCCCCTCCCCCCCCCAGCCTGGTGAGTGCTTACCCCCACCACAGGCCTGGAGGAAGGAGCCCCTTCCCCCCCAGGAGCCTGGTGAGCGCTTACCCCCACCACAGGCCTGGAGGACGGAGCCCCTTCCCCCCCAGGAGCCTGGTGAGCGCTTACCCCCACCACAGGCCTGGAGGACGGAGCCCCTTCCCCCCCCCCAGGAGCCTGGTGAGCGCTTACCCCCACCGCAGGCCTTGAGGACGGAGCCCCTTCCCCCCCAGGAGCCCGGTGAGCGCTTACCCCCACCGAAGGCCTGGAGGACGGAGCCCCTTCCCCCCCAGGAGCCCGGTGAGCGCTTACCCCCACCACAGGCCTGGATGAAGAAGAGCTTGGGCTTTCCACCCAAGCCGGGGCAGTTGGTCCCGTTGAAGAGATTCACAATTCTCTCGACGGACACAGGACAGCCATCTGTGCCGTAGACGGCCCCTGGGAACTGGAGGTGGCTGGCCTGGAGGAGCAAGAATGCTGGTTAAAAGACCACAGCTGGGGAAACGGACTTGGCCCAGTGGTTAGGGCGTCCGTCTACCACATGGGAGGTCCACGGTTCAAACCCCGGGCCTCCTTGACCCGTGTGGAGCTGGCCCATGCGCAGTGCTGATGCGTGCAAGGAGTGCCCTGCCACGCAGGGGTGTCCCCCGCGTAGGGGAGCCCCACGCGCAAGGAGTGCGCCCGTAAGGAGAGCCGCCCAGCGCGAAAGAAAGAGCAGCCTGCCCAGGAATGGCGCCGCCCACACTTCCCGTGCAGCTGACGACAAGAGAAGCGGACAAAGAAACAAGACGCAGCAAGAAGACACAGAGATCAGACAACCAGGGGAGGGGGGAATTAAATAAAATAAATCTTAAAAAAAAAAAAAAGTCCACAGCTGGGTCAGGAATCGGCTGGGTCAGGAATCCGCCCGAGGACTCCGCGGGGGCCACGCCTCCAGGAGTCCCTGCCGGGGCACAGGAATGCCGGGGAGCCGGGGAGCAGGTGGGTTCGGGAAGGGCCCTAGTCAACATCAAGGGGTCTCAAGCTCCTGTGCTACTGGGGGGGTGGGGGACGGGCGGCCTAACTGGGGAGAGCCGGCCAGCTTCCTCTGGCGACAGGTTCTCAAAGTGCCGTCCCTCAACCAGCAGCGTCAGCATCACCTGAGACTTGCAGGAAATGCACATTCTTGGGCCCCACCCCAGCTCTCCTGAATCAGAAACCGGTAGGAGGGAGCTGCAATCGTTGCTTTAGCAAGCTCCCCAGGTGCCTCTGAGGCTCGCTAAACTTTGAGAACCACTGGTCTAGGTCAATTCTTCTCAACCCTGAACGCCCTGGGGGATCTTGTTAAGGCAGATTCTGAAGGAGGAGGTCCGGGGCAGGCCTGAGGCTCTACATTTCCCACAAGCTCCCAGGGCACAGACGCCTGTGCCAAAGTCCAGGGGCCCCCCTGAGTGCAAGGGCCCATGGGCACCACCACCAGCTGCAGGCCGGAGCTCTGTTCTCTGCGGATGCCGGCCTGGTGAGGCCAGGCCTTTGGGGTTTGTCAAGAGGAGCCAGAAATTCTGATTTTTGTGTGAAATTTGCCAGTTTTGAAAACACTATGCAGACCATAGGGAGAAATCAGGCCCCAGTTTGCACCTTCTGTTCAACTTGAAAGATGAGGAAGGTGAGGCGCAGGGAGGGGAAGGGGCTTGGCACCTTGGTGGCTGAGCCCAGAGTGCACCCCAGGGTCCTGACTCCCACCCAGCAGCAAAGGGCCTGGAACAAGGACCGGCCCGCAGGGGGCAGGAGCCAGACTCTGTGAACTTCCCAGCTGTGAGCCAAATCCGGGGGTAGGAGCTTTGTCTCCCCTCTCCCCCACATGGCTTCTCCCAGGAACACCGCCCCACCCGGGCAGGAGCATCCAGCCCCTCGGAGGACAGCAGCGGAGGCGCTTGCCCTCCCCGCTGAGGGTGTTTCAGGCGGCCGCGGCGCCCACACGGCCTCTCGGCCCTCTGACCCTGGGCCTGCCCGAGGAGCGGGGCCCGAGCAGAGGGCAGCCTCCTACCTGACAGCCGTGAGAGAGGATGACCACCACACAGCAGCGCAGCGCGCCGTGGTCCCGCCGCGCCAGCTCCACCAAAGCCAGGACCATTTCCTGCAAGAGAAGGTTGCACCTGAGCCAGATGGGCTGATGGAGCGGGCCCACCCTCGGCCCTTCCGGGCACTACAAGGGCTCGGCCCGAAGGCCTGGGCAGGGCACTGTCCCTGCTCCCAGGGGCCACCTGCTAAAGCTCACGACAGTCATAATGGCCTGAACAGTAACCACTGGTGGAGAACAGGCGCTGCCCTCGGGATTGGAGGTGGATATCGTTATTCCTTTCTAGATAAGGAGACTGAGGCACAGGGAGGTCACAGCACGGAGCCCATGAACCAGTCATCAGACCCAGGTCTGCCTTGGAATCCCGTGGTGGTCGGCAGGCACACGGGCTCAGCTCGGGGACTCAGCTTGCCTTCCGGGTCCCGGGCAGGACAGTGCCCCCTCCCCCACCCCAAACCCCCGTTCTCTCTGCACGGCCAGGGGCGTACCTTTGCGGTCAAGTCATCCCGCACCTCCACCACAAAATGCAGCAAGCCGAAGCGCCGTTGCAGCTTCTGGCAGTCGACGTTGGAGCCGGTGCGGGTGCGGAGCCCCGACTTGGGGCAGAAGTTCACGTTGTTGATGACGAGGCAGTGGCCGCAAGGGTCAGCGTTCAGGTCGTAGGCCTGCCGCGAGGGACCAACATAAAGCCCGGGGCTCACTGCTCCTCAGAAGAGAAGGCGACGCCGGGTCTTTACCCACGGGGTGAGCGGTCTGCAGGAACTGTGCACCCCGTGACCACAAATGCGGTCTGCCCTGCCACTGCGTTGCAGGACAGGCTGAAAACCGATGGAAATGCTGCCGGTGGGGCTCACAAATCGCTGCGCTTCGGGGAGGGGTTTAGCTCCCGTCTCAGTACGGGAGCTGCTAGCTTAGAAATCCCATGCCCCTAAATATTCACCCCAAAAGGGACTTAGAGATCATCCAGTCCAGGCGCTCATAGCACACCCAGGCTCAGCCTTGAGGAGCAGGCCCAATCGGTGTCCCCCTTGGGGTTCTCTCTCACGGCGGCCTGCACTTTTTGTTTACAGTAGCGACTACTGTCCATTGGTTTAACGTCTCTCTCTCCCTGCCAGACTGGCGGCTCCACGGTCTAGAAGCCCGTGTGCTCTGTTCCCCAAGCAGCGCAGCCACGAGTCCAAGGCTGGCACACAGGGGTCTCGCAAGCCCCCCAGGAAGGAATGACCTGGCCAATTCTGATGCCCATCTGGCCAAGGAAAGAGCAGGGCTGGACAGTGACCTCCAGCAAGTGCCCGAGTGGGGAGGAGGGGGTGGAGGGGCGGGACTGGGCCCCGACTCTCGGGACTGGTGGGCTAGATTCCCCGGGGAGGGGAGAGTATGAGGGCCCAAAGCCGGAGCGGTTGGGCCCAAGTCCCATGAAGACTCACCAAATCGGTGTTGCCCCTCAGTCTCTCCTGAGCACCTGCAGAGAGGGAGAAAGAGGGAGAACATGAATGCCAGGGTTCACCGGGACAGGTGGACTCTGAGAGGAAAGTCCCCACAAAAATGCAGGGGAGCGGGAGCCCTGAACCCTCAGGCTCTCCCGGTGGGAGAGTCAAGCAGCACAGCCACCTTGGAGAACTGTTTAGAAGGTCCTAATACAGTTAAACATACGCCTGTCCTCTGACTGGCAATTCCACTCCCGGGATACAACTTAAGAGAAATGAGCGCATACAGACACAAAAAGGTGTGGCCAAGAATGTTCACTGAAGCCTTACCTGTGATGCCGGAAACTGGAAACTGCCCAAAGGACCACCAAGTTCATGAGTAAATAAATTGCGACATTGTCATACAACGGAAAACATACACAGCCTAAAATGGAATGCGCTACTGATTCATGCAATGGTGTAGGTGAAAAGCCAGACACAGAAAAGCATATACAGTGTGATTCTATTTAGTCTATAAAATTCTAGAGAGGGCAAGGGAAGCTCCAGGAGAGCAGTCAGCCCCTGCCCGTGGAACCCATGGTACCAGCACACAGAAGGTGCTCTGAAATATTTGCAGAATGAACATGAGTGATAAAGGTAGTCATTTTTCCTCCAATGTCAAAAGTTTCCTTTTCAGTTGGCAAGAATTCAACTGGACACCACCCTATAAGGTCGTGGGACCTTTCTCTTTTTTAAACAAAGAACACGGTCACTAACTCCAAGTCATCTTGGAGCCTGTACAGTGTTCTAACGATGGTGCCATCCATTGCTCAGAGCAGGGCTGGACCCCTTGCTGGGAACTATTATTTCACTGGTTTAAAAGTCACATCAGGCGAAGGACTTGGCCCAGTGGTTAGGGCGTCCGTCTACCACATGGGAAGTCCACGGTTCAAACCCCAGGCCTCCTTGACCCATGTGGAGCTGGCCCATGTGCAGTGCTGATGTGCGCAAGGATTGCCATGCCACGAAGGTTGTCTCCTGCATAGGGGAGCCCCACGCACCAGGAGTGCGCCCCGTAAGGAGAGCCGCCCAGGGCGAAAGAAAGTGCAGCCTGCCCAGGAATGGTGCTGCACACACGGAGAGCTGACACAACAAGATGACGCAACAAAAAGAAACACAGATTCCCGTGCCGCGGACAACAACAGAAGCGAACAAAGAAACAAGATGCAGCAAACAGACACAGAAAACAGACAACCGGGGTGGGGGGAAAGGGGAGAGAAATAAATAAATAAATCTTTAAAAAAAAAAGTCACACCAGAAAAGCAGTCAAATCCCATATTTAAAATTAGAAATGGCTTTACCTATTCTGAAGACTCCTATTAGTCCAGAGACTTAATTCTGAGAATGTCTGCTCATTTCCAAAATTCCACTGCACCCCAAGAATATAATCATTAACCACTGCTGAGGAATTCATTCATTCCCTGAATTAGCACTAAAGAGCCACAAAGCAAAGTGGCTGCTTCCCAGGGGCTCATGGTTGTTGGGGGGTGGGAAGGGGAGTCGAGGGGACAAATCAACATAGAGGTACCCAGAACAGTGATGAGGCCCAAAGAGAGGCCAGGGTGGCAGGGGACCAAAAGGAAAGCCACTGGTGACCCCTCACCTGAGTCTTAAAGGGTAAAGAGCCGGAGGGTGATTCATAGAGCACGGCATGCTGGGAACCACAGGAAGAACAGCACATCCAAGCACGTCAAGTATGAGAGCAGCTTCTCCCAAAATGACTGCCCCCACGGGGACAACAAACACGCACAGGTAAGTGTACAAAAGAAACAGTCTGATAGCCTGAGGGTCACTGGGTGTAGGCTCAGGTCTCCAACCCTGGGAGGGGGAAAGCACATCCTCTGCTGCCCAAGGGAAGGAAGGCAGGTGCTGACCTTAGGCAATTCCAAAATCACTGGGAAGGAAGTTAGCCAACTGATTTGAATAGTAATGGGACAGGCACACTGCCACCAGCCCAGAATGAAGAGGTCAGGAAGCCAGGTGGGGTGGGAAAGCCAAATTCTACTTCCTAGAGCGTTCCAGTCCAGGCAGGGCTTGGACAGTGAGAGCCACCAACAGCTCCCCCAAGCCCTCTCCTCTTGGGGGGCCAGGTGCTCCGAGGTCCTGCCTGGGACAGGTGGTTTCGCACAGGCATCATGTCTGAAACTAAGAAAGTTAATTCCATTTTAGAAAAAAGGGCATTTTCCTCTGGAAATCTAAAGACAAAGCCATCCTCTCTGGTGGGTGCCCCACGCTGCGTACCCTCGAGCCCTTTCTTCAGCTCTTTTGAAGCCCTTCCCAGCGCACTCTTTAGACCGAGCTGTGCAGGCCTGCGTGGCAGGTCACCCCTCCACAGAGGGAGGCAAGGCCTGGTCTCTGCTCCGTGCTGCAGCCCATCACCCAGCGCAATGCCTTCAACTCAGCAGGCACTTAGTAGGAATCCGCTGAGTGAAGTCACGAATAAACGGCATAAGTATAGGGACAAGGAAAAAGAATACACACCAGAAATTCTTTACAAGGGAGAACTTTAGAACCAGAGTACCTGGGTTCAAATCCCAGCTCCACCAGCTGCGGGCCACTGGGCAAGTTGCTCAGAGCCTCTGAGCCTCTGTTCTCATCGAAACCATGGGGATAACAGGAGCAACGACCTCATTAGGTGTTGGTGAGGCCTCGATGAATTAATACTTGTGAGGCACCTAAAACAGGACCTTGGGAGCGGATTTGGCTCAACTGATAGAGCATCCTCCTACCACATGGGAGGTCCAGGGTTCAAACCCAGAGCCTCCTGACCCGTGTGGAGCTGGCCCACGTGCAGTGCTGATGCGCGCAAGAAGTGCCCTGCCACGCACGGGTGTCCCCCACGAAGGGGAGCCCCATGCGCAAGGAGTGTGCCCCGTAAGGAGAGCCGTCCAGCATGAAAAAAGTGCAGCCTGCCCAGGAGTGGCGCTGCACACAAGGAGAGCTAACGCAGCAAGATGACACAACAAAAAAGAGACACAGATTCCAGGTGCTGCTGACAAGAATACAAGCGGACACAGAACACACAATGAATGGACACAGAGAGCAGACAACGGTGGCAGGTGGGAGGAGAGAAATAAATAAAAAATAAATCTTTGAAAAAAAAAAAACCTGTACCTGGCACATGCAAATGCTCAAACAAATCATCTTAGCCGTTATTAGTATGCATTACAGTTCAGCCGGGCGAGTCTTTCGTTGTGGGGCCGTCCTCTGGGTTGTAGATGTTTAGCAGCAGCCCTGGCCTTTACCCACAAGATACCAGCAGCACCCATCTACCCCCAGTTATGACAACCAAATAAGCCTCTAGACCTTGCCAAATGTCCCCTGGGGGACAAAATCACCCCTGGTTGAGAACCACTGATCTAGATCACCCTTTCCCACACTGGCTTGTTAAAGGCGCAGAGAAGTCCAGCTGGTGGCCTTGGCCTGCTCAGCCCAGCTCTTCCCGCATGCATGACGACAGAACTCTTTCTATGCAACCCACCTTGGGAACCATTCTATGCGCTCCTCAGGAGCCGAAGGCCCACAGCCTAAGAGGGGCAGCAGGGTGGACCGGGCAATCACTCTCTAAAGCTGGAAAACCTAGGCCCGAGTCCTAGCCCTACCCTTGAACTTGCTTTGTGACTGAGCAGCTCTCAGGGCCAGCGTCCTTAGCTGTAAATGGGGTATAATAACAGGGCTCACCCACTTACCACCACACCTAAGAAAGCGCTGCATACTGTAAAGTGATATGCCCGTTGAAGGTGACCTTATCATTGCCAATTATTTACCCTTCAGATTTATGTTCCTACTGGGAATAAATGCTTACCTCAAACAGGAAATAAAACACCTTAGGAAAGAATAACAAGTTTCATTCCAGACTCCTCATCCTAAATGACTCAAATTTGTATTTCCCAGAGGCAGAGACAACAAGAGCTGGACTTTGTATTTCGCTGGCCTCCTTTCACAGTAAGATAGTGACATGCCTGGGCAATTCCAGGGCAGCCCTTTGTCCGCATACCTCAAACAAAAGTAACTTCACACCCTCATCACATTTGCTTGTTTCTCTATTTTAATGGGTTGTCCAAAATCACAGTTATTCAGCACAGAAAACAGGTACTGCTTTTTGCCCATCACATAGGAAAAGGCGAGCTTTTAAAATTCACTGTTGACAAGAGTGTGGGAAAACGGGCACCTTCACTCATGGTGGTGAGATTAGAAAATGGCACTTTTTGAAGTACGAGTTGGCAACACCTATCAGAAGGAATGTATACCCTTTAACCCTGCAATTCCATTTCTAGAATGTAGCCCCCAGTCAGAGATGGATGCCGAAGCAAGGCCATTGCAGAAACAACACAAAGGTGTTAACAGTCCATCAGCAAAACAGTTAAATAAACTGTCGATTAGTCCAATTAGGGAATACTACCCAGCAGTAAAAAAGAATACACACAACATTCTAAACGAATCTCACAGATAAAATGACGGGTGAAAGAAGCCAGGCTTTAAAAAGCAGATGCTGTAGGATTTTACTAATACAGAAGTTCAAGGACAAGGACCTCTGATGATAGAGGTCAGAATAATGACCATAGGGAGGGGGAGGAGTGGGCCTAGACTGGGAAGGGGCATGAGAGAGTCTGATAGGATACCATAACATTCTGTATCCTGAGGATCTGGATGTTGGGTACCTGTTAGTGCACAGCTGTACTCTTGGGATTTACACATTTTACTTGGATGTATGTTATATCTCAATAATTTTCCTAAAAAAGGAAAGAAATTGCAAAACTGTGGGTATTGTATTGTTCTTTTTATTAAACACACACACATACATGTTGTATATCCACAGAAAAAGTCTCAAGTGTCACAAGAAAATATCAATACCACAAACCTAAGACATCCTAGGTCCCCTGTTCTAGACTTGTGTTCCCACATGTGTTGGTGAAGCAGACCTGGACCTGGGGTCACACTCAGTTCTGCCACTGACCAGCCTTTTCAACTCAGGCAAACTATTTAATCTCCCTGTACCTTAGTTTCCTCACCAATAAGGATGGATCTAATGATACCTGCCTGGCAGGGTGGTCGTAAGGGATGGAGTAATGGCATGTGCAGCTGGTGCCAGGGAAGGCGAGAGGGGCTCCCTCCTGCCCACCCAGACCCAAAGGCAAATTCCAGACAACTAACCTGATTTAGACATGATGATCAAAACCTAGGACATCCAAAGCATCAGCACAGGCATCTCAGAGGAAGGGCAGCCAAAATTAAATCTTCCAAAGACTTACCAGAATATTCCACCCATCCTCAATGAGTACTCAGATAACACCAAAATTAAATTCTAAATCTCAGCCCACCTGGCCAGACCAACAGCGGTTCCCCAGGGGCAGCTCATCATGCCCAACTCACCAACCACTCTCCCGATACTCACAGGCATCGCCGAATCCTGCAGAGCCAGTGTCTGCCAGCCCGGGCACCTCTGGTCGGAGGACCTCTGGCCTGAGCTTGGCTGGCCACAGGTCCTCAGGCCCCAGCACCACTGGGGCGAGGTTTCCCACAGTCGGCTTTGATGGATCCCGCTCCACAACTCTCGGCTCCTCTGCTTTGAGGCCCGCTGGTCCCAGCACCACAGGCACGAGGTGCAGGGCTCTGCCAGCCTCCAGGTCCCGCCGCTCTGCTTGCCTGTTTTTGCTCAGGAGGGAAGCCAGGGTGTCCTGGCCTGTGTCCTCGAGGCAGGAGATGAACAAAGGAAGGGCCTGACTCCCTCGAGTCTCTAGATCGATGATCAGCTGCCTAGCCTGATCCCGCCGAGACCCAGATCCGGCCCGCTGTTTGGAAAGAAAGACACACATTGATTACACAAATGCTCTCTCTCCTTGTCCCACCACTTCCCCTCTAGTGTCAGTCTCAACAGTCAGGCATGCAGCCAAAAAACAAACTACAGAAGCAAAGAGTCTGTGCCATGGGCAGCCTTTATCAATTCATTTGACCAGTATAAGGGGCTGTCTACTCTGTGCCCAGCACTCTGCTAAGCCCTGAAACTACAGCAGTACACAGGCTTGGCACTCAAGGAGCAAAAGTCTAGTAAGGGCTAAAGACAGACTAATAATAATTACACGGTAGGGAAGCAGATGTAGCTCAAGCAATTGGGCTCCTGCCTACCACATGGGAGATCTCTGGTTGGGTTCCCGGTGCCTCCTGAAGAAGACAGCTAGCTGGTGCAAAGGGCAGGCACGGCAAGCTGACGCAACAAGAGACATGAGAAAAACTTAATGAGAGACACAACTAAGCAGGGAGCAGAGGTGGCTCAAGCAATTAAGCACCTCCCTCCCATGTCAGAGGTCCCAAGTTAAGTTCCTGGTTCCTCCTAGGGAAACAAGGAAGATGAACAGACACAGCAATTGCAAACAATGAATGGATGGGAAGAAATAAATAAATTAAATAAATCTTAAAAAAAAAAAAAAATTACACAGCAATGAAAGTACCAGGAGGGAAAGCACATGTTGCTGAGAAGGTACAGGAGCGCCCACCTTAGCCTTGGGGGGTCAGGAGTGCTTCCGGGTGGGGAGGAATTCACTGAGGGCCCTAGGATCATTCAGAAATGGATAGCAGATTTGGAGAAATTTAAGAGGTGAGAAACGAGGCCTTTGGGTGGTCATGGTTATGCCAAGAAATTCAACTTGAGAGCTGTAAGGAGCCACCAAAGAGTCCTAGGAAGGTATCTGCCTGTTAGAAAAAGACAGTGGAAGGGAATGAGCCACAGCCCAGACAGGAGGTGACAAAGACAGTGTCACTGGAATAGAGAGAAGTGAGAGGATGGATCAGGGAACAATCAGGGAAAAATCGACAGGATTTAGCATTGGTTGGGTGGATGGTGAAGGAGGAATGGCAGAGGTTGGCAGGCTGGCTGCTGAAACAGGGAGCAGGGCGGGAATAGGGAAAGAGGCGGTTATCTGCTGCCTGTCCTAGGAGACTCAGCACCCGGCATGTTCCTCGGGATCCAGAGGAAGACAACACCTTGTCCTCAAATTACCTACAGCAACACTGTCTAAGAGAACTTTCCATGATGATGGGAATGTTCTTTACCTGTGCTGTCCAACGCAGCAGGCATGAGCCAGCCACTGGTGGCTGCTGAGTTCTCAGGTACCGCAAGTGAAGAACTGAATTTCTTTATTTTATTTCGCTTCATTTACACCAAACTTACATTTAAATAGCCACACAAGGACGATGGCTTCTATACTGGACAGCACAAGCCTACAGTGTCACTGAGAAGATAATTCTTCCTCACAGACCTACTTCTCTGCAAGTAGATTTCCCTCATTATCTACTGGTCCCTCAACAACTTTAAGGGGTTAAGTGACAATTATCCCTACTCTACAGATGTGGGAAACTGAGTCACAGAACTTTTTTGTGACTTGCTGATGTGCAGCAAAGCCAGGATGAGGTCCCAGGTCCATCTGGCTCCAAAGCCTGTGATTATCAGCCAAGCCAGGTGTGGCGAAACGGCAACCCGCGGTTCACACAAGGGTCTGAAGAATTCTGAAATTGTTGCCAAACAAAATTTCTGACAGAAAAAACAAGATTTCCAGCTTTTCTTTAAAAAGGAGAAAGAGGGAATTGGACTTGGCCCAGTGGTTAGGGCGTCCGTCTACCACATGGGAGGTCCGCGGTTCAAACCCCAGGCCTCCTTGACCCGTGTGGAGCTGGCCCATGGGCAGTGCTGATGCGCGCAAGGAGTGCCCTGCCATACAGGGGTGTCCCCCCTGTAGGGGAGCCCCATGTGCAAGGAGTGCGTCCCATAAGGAGAGCCGCCCAGTGCGGAAGAAAGTGCAGCCTGCCTAAGAATGGCGCCACACACATGGAGAGCTGACACAACAAGATGACACAACAAAAAGAAACACAGATTCCCGTGCCGCTGACAACAACAGAAGCGGCCAAAGAAGACGCCGCCGCAAATAGACACAGAGAACAGACAACTGTGGGGGAAGGGGAGAGAAATAAATAAATAAATAATCTTTAAAAAAAAAAAAAAGGAGAAAGATCTGGCAATACTGGCTCAGCATTCTGGCATAACCACCCTCTGCTGGGGGGCAGGACAGAGCTGCCCTCTCGAGTGCCCCACCCAGAGGGCCTCCCTGGGCACCTCTGTGAAACTGCCTGAAGGCAAGAATTCGATGGCCTGGGGCCATTTTCACTTCTTGGGTGCAGGCCACACAGCAAATGCTCACAAAACTTCTCTTGTTATGATTAGTATTAGTTGGTAATCACCCATAAGACACTTGACTATCTTTTCCTACAAAAACCTTCTTCACTGGTTCGGGCAAGCTTCTCAGAAACTGGAGGCTCGGCCCGCAAGGCAACCCACAGGATGCTGGACCAGGTGGTTTTGTTTTTGTTTTTTTGGGGGGTGGGCACCAGGGGCGCCAGCAGTCCACTATCCCTCTACCTCTCATGCCAGGAAATACCTCTGTGCCCTCACAGGCTTGGCAGAGGGCCAAGTGAGACCACAGCTATGAAACCTCAAAAGTTGAGTTTATTATTCTCTGCAATACCTGCTTCACGTTCCCTCATCACCATTCCCTCCCTTAGCCATCAGGACAATAGTACTGATGGCCCCATCTCACAAAGGCTGCAGCTCAGGCTCAAAGAGGTTAAGCCACCGGCCCGAGCACACGCTGCCAGGGGAGGCCAAGGTGGGCGACCTGAACCTCCCTGCTTAGAGGAGGAAACACAAAACACTCATGCCTCCTCCCTTGCTAGAAGCACAAGTACTGCAGCAGCTGAACAGCATAAGCTGGTGGCGCAGGGGGGCGTGCACACGCTTTGGCAAAACACTCAGAAAGGTGTCTGAGATGGTTTGGCTCCTCTGGGAGACTAAGGGGGCTGGATGCCAGTGAGGGAAAACGGGGCTTCCACACATCGGTCCCCCAAGGAGGTGGGTCCTGGATGGCACAGAAGGAGCTGGGAGGACGGGCTGGGGGGAGGGGTCCTCGCCCCAGCTCGGCCATTAGGTCACATCGGGGCTTCGCCAGGCCTCTCCGCGCGGCCTCGCTGTCCCCACCTAAGCCAGGGAAGGTGTCGGCTGGGACCGGGGGGGAGGGAGGGGTGCGTGCGCACCTGGATGTCCTCGATCATGTCGGGCGTGAAGAGCCCGCGGCTCAGCAGGGCGTCCCAGAGCGCAGCCACCTGCAGCTCACTGACCAGCGGCCGCCGGCACCGCCGCAGGAGCTGCCGGTCCGCCTCGTCCATGGCGAGCAGAAGTTGGGGACCCCGGGCCGCCTCCGTCGCTTCCGGGCCTCCGCCGCGGCCTCCCAGCCCGCCCCCAGGACCCGCCCCCGACTTGCGCCCTGTCCCCGCCCCGACCCCGAGCCACCGCCCCGATCGCCCCGCCCTGCCGCCGTGCCAAGGCCGGGATCCCAGACCCCTCCTCCAGGTCCCGCCACCGCTTCGCGCCGGGTGGCGGCGCCCCGGCTCCACCTCCCGACCCACCGGCCCCGCCACCGCGCCACCCCCACTTCCCCGCTCCGGCCCCGCCTCCCGAGTGCCGGCACCGCTTCGCGACCGTGGCACTCATTCCTGGTCCCCGCCGGCCCCTCGCCAGGATGCACAGCGACCCCGCTTTTACACACACTCGAAGGAGACAGCCGTGCCTGGAGCCGTGACCTGTCCCACCCCTTTCAACCCCCTCGCGTTTATGGCTCCCTTCTAGGTCCCTCCTCTGCACCCAGTAACAGCATAAGGCCCCCACCTCCTGCCCAGATCTCGCTGTTTTGATTCGTGTTTGCTGTTCCACACACGCCTGTCTTCGTTGAACAGAGCCTCCCCCACACAAAGTCTTCCATTCCCCTCTTCCCTCCCTCCCACCCTAGCACTTCCCAAAAAGAAAACTTGGCAGAAATCTAGTCCTCTGAACTCCAATAGTTTATATGGCTCATTTGCATGTTTCAGAAAATTGCTCCTATTTACTGAGCATTTGCTATGCTCCCCCTGCTATGCTAGCCAAGTGGTCCTTCCACGCATTAGCTCATTTAGCCCTTACTACAATCTTGTCAGAGTTTTCCCCCATTTTACTGATGTGGATTCTGGGGCTCTGGAGAGTGAAGTTAAAGGTCACAGGGGTAGTAAAGTGACAGAGGCAGGCAGGATTCAAACCCAAACCTGACTCCAAACACTCTTAACCAAGAGCCCATCTTAGAACGCGATCTCTTGAGCAGCAGAACCTCACCCACTCCCATTCGTTCATTTATTCATTTATTCAATAAATATTTGTTGAGGGTTCGTATGTGTCAAGATCTGCGCAGGCACAGAAAATATAGAAATGGACAAAAGAGACAAAAACCCTTACCCTTAGGGACTTACATTGCCCTGGGGGGAAACAGATGAAAAAATAAATAAAAGATATGGCACGTTAGTGATAAAGGCAAAGGAGAAAAAAATAAAAACAGGGCAGGGGGATATGTAATGTCTCTTAGATCCCCAAGGAACCTATCTCAAAGAAATGTGCCTTGTTCACCTGCGCCCCTCCCTTTCCCGTGCTTAGCGCAGGGCCTGGAACATTCTAGGGTGAGGCTCATTTAGGGTAAATGGGATTAGGAGTCCTGGAGTCTAGACCTATGCCCTCCGCTCAATGGCTGTGTGACCTCTGGCCCGTTCCTGCCGTCCCCAGGACCTCAGTATCCCCATCAGTACAAAGAGGAGTGGGACTAGAAAGGATCCCCAACGTTCCTTCCAGTTCTGACGCTCTAGGATTCTATGAATAGGGTTAAAGAGAAGAGGGACCAGCGGTTGCTTCCCCATCTTAGCAACTGTTGCTAGAAGAGAGACACCTCCCGGTGGCAGTGGAAACCCCTCCCTGACTGGGGGATGTCTTTCTGACATCCCATCATGCATCGCGATTTCGCCTCGCTAGGAGGCACGTTTTGGCCTCTTTGGTCACGACCAACTCTTTGGATCCAGCCGAAGCGCGCTCCTCGTACCTATGGCAACAGCGCCAAGTCCACGCGCGAACGGCGGGTGGCAAGGGTCAAAATAGGTTCGCAAACGCGAAGTCCTCGATAAATTCGGTACTTGCCGTCTGTGTGCTGGGCCTTTAAGGGTCACGTGACTCCCCTCCGGCTGGTCTCCTCCTGTTTCCCCGCCCCGGGCCCGCGGTAGGGCTGGTCTGGACTGGTGGATCTCGACCCGGCGGACTTACTGGAGCACCGACAGTGCTGCGGGTTAGGTCGGTGCCCTTTCCCGGTAACTCCTTCCCTGCGTGACGCGCGGAGCCGCGGACGCGGTGAGGCCGGCAAGCCCAGGGATCTCCGGTCAGTTCCTTCTCGTTCTCGGTCCCGGCTGGGCCCGGGGGGGAACCGGGAGCCCCCAGGTCCCGGCCCAGGGCTCTCGGGGGGCGGCAGGGGAGGGACCGGTATCTTGAAGGGTTGCGACCCGAGGCGGGAGCTCGAGGCGGAGCTCGAAGCGTGTTTCTGGGAGGCACTGCCTGGTACCAGGGATGCTGCCCCGAGGGCGTGCAGCCTACCTGTTGGGCAGGTTATTTCCTGCCCGGAGGCTGGTTCAGTCGGACTCGAGATCGGAAGCTGGACTTAACAGCCCCTCGCCCCTTGGGCCCTCTAGTTGAAGAGGGAACTGATACAGTGCTTGTGCTGCCTAGTAGAAATAATGATAACTAAGTGCCACTTCTCGACTGTTGGACCCGGTACTCAGTAAATCCCGTACATACATTTAATCCCCTTGACGATCCTTCACGGTAGTACTGTTTATCCCACACTTTATGAATAAGGACGCTGACGCTTGACAAGTTTAAGTAGCTTGCACAAGGTCATGAAACAGTGGAGGATGGATTCCAACCCTAGTCTAATTCCAAAGTCTGGTAGCTACATCGCCTTCCTGGTTTTTAGCGGGCTGTAAGGCTCCAGAAACACTGAAGGTCAAAATAGGTTGCCTTAACAAGGAGAAAACTGGTTTGTCTCGGGATATTATTCAGCCTGCAAGCAGTCCTAAACTCTTTTAATGTATTTTGTATTTATTTATAAAAGATATATAGATCACACAAAATGTTACATTAAAAAATAAGAGGTTCCCATATGCCCCACTCCCCCTACTTTTCCCACATCAGCAATTTTTTTCATTAGTGTGGTACATTCATTGCTATTTAATGAATATATTTTGGAGCACTGCTACATAGCATGGATTAGAGTTTACATTGTAGTTTACACTCTCTCCCAGTCCATTCAGTGGGTTATGGCAGGATATATAATGTCCTGCATCTGTCCCTGCAATATCATTCAGGACAACTCCAAGTCCTGAAAATGCCCCAATATCACACCTCTTTTTCCCTCTCCCTGCCTTCAGCAACTCCAGTAGCCACTGTCTCCACATCAGTGATATAATTTCTCCCATTGCTAGAGCGCAATAGTTCTATAGTAGAATACCAGTAAGTCCACTCTAATCCATATTTTATTCCTCCATCCTGAGGACACTGGGATGGCGATGCCCACTCCACCTCTGAATTGAAAGGGGACTTAGATCCCTCATGGCTGATGGATGGGATTCTCCTGTAGTTCTAAACTTTTAATCCTCAGATTAGCCAATTTTGTGAGGACTCCAAAGCAGTATTAGACTTCTACTTGTCAAAATCCCCGAGTATGACAGCTTTGTCCCCCTTAAGTAGCTTTGTCCCCTCAAGTCTCATTAGACTTGAACTTTAAAACTCTAAGAATTTATGAGAAGTCAAGATAGATATGGCCCTTCAAAAACCATTGTATAGTATCTCAAAAATCATAATCCTAAAATGGAAGTGCCCTTGCAAGAAGCACAATACCTTATTGGTTTACCAGCCAGGATTATTTCCAAAACCTGTAATGAATTCAGTCACTATACTCATGGGAGATGGAGCATAAAACATTTTAGGACCATATCTACTCTACAGTACCTTAATCATGCTTTATGTGAAAAACCACGTTTTTTCTCACCACTTTTTATTTCTCATCTGAGATCTCCATTTGTAATGTCCATGTTGATGATTAAATTAAAGAGCAGCTTCTCCATTTTTCCTGTTTGAATAGGTGTGGTGAGAAAAAATGGACTTGGGACATCCAAGTTTCTTACTACAAGTTTTTTTTTGTTTTTGTGTTTTAAGTATTTCACTTTAGTATTTGTACTTCTTTAATGCCCAGGAAGGCCACAACTGTCTCTTTTGTAGTTTAGCAAATGGCAAATCTTGCGATTTTGTGAGTTTACTTAGCATTTGCTCAGTGAATATTCTTAAATTAAATTTATTGTTGGAATATGTGAAATAGTGTATTTGAGATGTAGTTGCCTTGATTTTCCTATTATGTTTTCCAACATTCATTATTATTTCTTCATCCCATTCATTAAGTAGTTTTTACAAGGTCATTTCTAAAATTTCTAATCTAAGGATTCTGGAGAAGAGCTATTCTTATTGGTCATCTTTTCATCTATGGTAGTTCTTATTTGTGATATTCAAAAATCGTAGTGAGATTGTAGATTTAAAAGATATGATCAAACAGCTTGACAACTTTTCCAGCAAAATCTTTTGTTTGTTTGTTTTTTCATCCCTATATCTTACACCTTTATCTAAAAAGCAAGACTGTCCAGGTTTCTGCCATTGAAACTTACTGCCTCTTCAATCATTTCAGCTCTGGAAAGGAAGAGAAATGGAAGTGAGAAAGTTGAGCATTTCCTGGCAGTTCTTGATAGTTCTGGTTCTGATCCTGCAAATTCTGTCTGCGTTGGATTTTGACCCATACAGAGTCCTAGGGGTCAGCCGAACAGCCAATCAGGCTGATATTAAAAAGGCTTATAAGAAGCTCGCCCGGGAATGGTAGGTGAAACAAAGAAATAGCAGTTTAATGTAAGCTAAGCAGTTTTAGCAGGAGATTGAAGCCTAAACTATTATTAGCTTTTATTTGTCTCTGTGTATTCAAAAAATATATGTGTGTCTAAAATATTTTAAGTGGAAGAAATATTATTTCGTAATCTATAATTTTGAGTGATGAGATTAAGTCTATGTTATTATGTAACCTCTTCTTAGGAATTCTTGGATTTAGAGAATTGCCTTAGATACTCTTAAGATATCTAATGTTAAAGTAGGATGGACGCTGTAATTTTAAAAAAGCAAAAACTATGTTAAGAATGGATAAGCTACTCATCCCAATATATGTTCTTCCTGATGTAATTCATTATAAGTGTAATTACTGAATGAAACACTGTCCAATCCTGTTCCCTAAGTTCTTAAGCTTTTTTTTTTTTTTTTTTTTTTAAGAGTAAGAGCTTGTTGCTTTTTGCCCTCAATTGAAAAAGAATATTCAGGGACTGAGTACATTGCTTACAAAATGATCTTATGGAAAAAAAATCATACCTTTACCTATAGATAGACTATATGAGGGAGAATATCTCCATGTTTGTGAATTAGCAGAATAGTAGCTAGCAGGAAAGCAATAAGCTTATAGCTTATTTTGACCAAATGTCATCAGTTTTCTTCCACCAATGCTTTGGCCATGTCAAAGAGACAGAAGCGTTGCATTCTATAACTGGAAGGTTAGACCAAAAGGAAGGGATGGAAAGGATACAGGCTGGATGAACCAATCATAGGGAATGAAAGAATCAACACTGAGCACCTCCTGCATGCTAGGCTCCAGGTTCTAGGTTTTTATCTCATTTAAACCTTATAATTACGCTGTGAAGGAGGATATTGTTGTTCCTGTTTTACAAATGAGGAAATCGAGGTTCACAGGTGGTGATTCCAAAGTTTTCTTTCTACATCATTTCAAACTCTTGCCTCTTTATGTTTAAAGCAATTTTATATAAATCTACAATTAATTATAACTTAGCAATATTCTTTTGGACAGGATGCTGCCTTTGGCAACATTTTAAGAACAGCGGAAATGTTAGCTTGAGTATGCAAGACTATTAAAATGTACAGCTTTGACTTTTCAGTCTTCCAGAGCTGAAAAGAGTGTTATTTGATTAATTAAATGAGTCATATGCTTCTCCTCCTTAACTAGGTTCTCTCTAGGAGGAATTCACCACCACAGAAATACTTAGAGGGTCATGTAGTAAATTGTGTACATTTTTACTTAACTTTTGTAGTTTCACTGTGCTATTTTTTTCTGTTGTTTTGGCTGTTGTGATTTTAGCAGTCAGGGTTCTTCAGAGAAGCAGAACCAACAGCTTATATGTGTGTGTTTATTATAAGGAATTGGCTCACATGGTTGTGGGGGCAGGCAAGTCCAAATTCATAGAGCAGGCCAGAGGCTGGAATTCTGGTGAGAGTGATGTTGAATTCTTTTTTTTTTTTTTTTTTTAATTTTTTTATTTTTTATTGACTTTGTAATAATATTACATTAAAAATATATATGTGAGGTCCCATTCAACCCCACCCCCCCCACCCCCCCTCTCCCCCCCCCCAACAACACTCGTTCCCATCATCATGACACATCCATTGGATTTGGTAAGTACATCTTTGGGCACCTCTGCACCTCATATACATTGGTTCACATCATGGCCCATACTCTCCTCTATTCCATCAAGTAGGCCCTGTGAGGATTTACAATGTCCGGTGATTACCTCTGAAGCACCATCCAGGGCAGCTCCATGTCCCGAAAACGCCTCCACCTCTCATCTCTTCCTGCCTTTCCCCATACCCTTTGTCCATTATGTCCACTTTTCCCAATCCAATGCCACCTCTTCTATGTGGACACTGGATTGGTTGTGTCCATTGCACCTTTATGTCAAGAGGAGGCTCAGATTCCACCTGGATGCTGGATGCAATCCTCCCATTTTCAGTTGTAATCACTCTAGGCTCCATGGTGTGGTGGTTGTCCTTCTTCACCTCCATCTTAGCTGAGTGTGGTAAGTCCAATAAATCAGATTGTAGGTGCTGGAGTCTGTTGAGGCTCAGGACCTGGCTATCACATTGTCAGTCCAGAGATTCAAATCCCCTAAATATATTTTAAACCCCAACATTAACTGCACCTCCAGCACATTAGCATGAAAGTCTTATGAAGGGAGATCCCATCTGAGTCCAGATTCATCACACATAAACACCATTTCCAAAGAGGGGCCATCTGCCCTGGTAGTTAACCCCATCGGCCATGACCATAACTCCCATGGGTCTCTTTAGCCCTCAAAGGAACCAATATCTGGGGGTTGTATCTGCTTTATCTGTCTCTCTGACTCTGCTCAGTTGTGCATGAGGGCAAACCTTCTGCCATCCTCCAGACTCTTTTTTAGAAACTCGTAGCCATATAAACTCATTTCTCCTTTCCATTTCCCCCTTACTTTAGGTCAGATGTTGAATTCTTGAATACAAATTCCTTAGGCTAGAAATTCGGGAAAGTGTGCAGAATATAGTCTTGAGGCAGGTTTTCTTTTGACTCTCAGTTCTCCCTATTAAGACCCCCAGTTGGATGAGACCCTCCCACATTATTGAGAATAATCTCCCTTTATTTAAAGTGAACTGATTGTGGAGGCTGATCCCATCTACAAAATACAGCTTGGCATAAGGCATACCTTTTTATTCCTTTAGAAACAGTTAGACAGTCAGTAATACAAAGAACAATGTTTTCTTTAGTTTGAAATTTTTAGGATATGTACTGTGGTTCATGAAATGATTTCGCACACACCGAAAATAGCATTGGACAGTACTTTTCTAGGGCTGAATTTATCATTTTCTAATTGTTCCAACTTTGTGTCTTCCTGCAGTTAGGAAAATAATCCTTATAAGCCGATAACTGTCTTGTGGCTCTTCCCTGATTGGGCCTTGGCTTCCTCTGTGTCAGGATCTGTGGTTTCTAACCCAGCCCTCCAGATCTCTCTTTGGTTCTGTCTCCCTAAAGGCCCCCTTCCAGCCCACTTCCCCAGTAGGAGGGGTTCTTATCTGGGGGTCCGTGGAGAGATTTCAGGGAGTCCATGAGCTTGAATTTAAAATTCAAAGAGACCTTATTCTTGTGGGGACGTGTTAATACGAGTGTTGATATATTTATTAAATAATACACAGTATAGTATGGACTTAGTAAGGGGTCTGTGGTTTTCACCTGACTGGCAAAGGGATCCATGAAACAAAAAATGCTAAGAACCTCTGCCCTACAGAGTTCTCCATGTTATGTCTTCATCCTTATGATTGCATAATTTTTATTTTGTCAGTCTTTAGCCCAAGCTTGAATATTGGGAATTTTTTTTTTTTTGGGTCACCTGGAAACATGCTTTTAACCACCATCTCGTTTCCTTCTGTCATACTATTTTCATTATACCTAGTTGAGATCTCCCCTTACACACCAATAATTCATAACAAGTGTTAGAGTTAAGGGAGGAATGATGTTTAAATTCAACAGTCAACCTTTTGAAATTTCCTTATTTTTAGAGAAATCGGAATATGTAGTATAATTCATTCAAACATGTTCCTGCTAGAATAAATTGGTCAGGGTATAGATTTGTTTTATTCCAGTATTCTTAGTGCTGTTTTTAGTAGTCATTTGCTTCCCAGTGGATTATTTCTCTTTCCAGAATCTTTGCTAGAGGAAATTTACCAAAAGTTAGTAGAAGTGATTATACAAAGAATATGTTCCGTCATCGATTCAAAACACTGATTTAGATCTTACAGGGCTCCAAAGAAGTAAAACTCAGCCCGTTTTTCAGGAATTTAAAATCACAAAAGCTGAAATGGTATAAACATAAGAAGATTACATAATATATTACTGCAAGATGGATACAAGTAATTGCCAGCTGTGTTTAATAGCAAATGTTCAATACTTAGTTCTCTCTGGTGTTAGTTGAAATAACCTTGCAATAAACTATACTTTTTTCACATCTTGAAAACGTGACCTGATATCATTATTCATTTACAGGTAAAAGGCAGTCATAAGCAGAATGGGATAACCAGGGTAATAATATTAAAAACTAAAATATTCTAATTTGAAAGGCAACAGCAAGCAACTATTTGGAAGGTAGTTGTTACTAAACAGATTCACAATATGTTCTGAAAGCTGTTTCCTAGATAAGTTGCTTTAGCTTTGAGCTAGCATTAGCAGTGTTCAAAAGCAGTGTAAAGACATGCATATATCCCACCTTTCCTTAGTGAAATGCTGCAGTAGTAGCTGGTGCTTTGAACATGTGCCCCGCTGGAATGATTTGGGTAGAAGTTGCCTGTTTCAAAGTTTCTTTTATTATAGTCATGTGAAGCAACTGATGGCTTCTACTATTCATTTTAAGAAACTATTCTAACAAAATGGCCTCCCAACAACAACCAAAGAAAACGAACGTGAAGAAAAATTAAAAAGAGGGGGGGAAAATGGCCTTCCATTTGCCTCTAATGTAGTGAACTGTGTGTACAAGGATGTTAACTGGCCATGCATAAACAGGAAATCCATTCTCACTGCTTGCCCATTTGTGTTTCAGGCATCCTGACAAAAATAAAGATCCTGGAGCAGAAGACAAGTTCATTCAAATTAGCAAGGCTTACGAGGTATCATGTCAAACTCTGTGCTGCGTCCATTAGTTCTTATAAAATATGCCTTAAATGATTGATTTTGTAGCCTTCTCAGAAAGGAGATTTTTTACATGCCCTTGTCCCAGTTTCTAGATGATGATAGAAGGGACATATTTGGCCACATCCAGTATGATAAAGCAAGTGCCTGAACTCTTTAGCTCTTGAAAACACTGACCTATTTTAAAAACTTTAATTGGGATTTTTTAATTACCCTGAGCATATGTCTCTAATGCCTTTCTAGAAACTCACATTAAAGAATCACAGGGCAATTCTCTTAATATTTGTTAAAGTTAACACAGTGTTACAAATACACTGAAACAAGGTTTTTCAGCAATTTTCCCACATGTCATCTTAAGCAGGTTGGTCTGGAATATAAGAAAAGATAAGTCTGTGGCTTCCTGAGTCTGTGTAGGGTAATGTTTTCCAACAGACAGTGCTTGGTTCATGGGATGATATGTCATCCTAAAACAGATTCTCCAATTTTAGACTTCGAAGTTATTTTTAAGTAAAAAAAAAAAAAATCAACCAACATACAAGGCACTGAACTCAATTCTGTGGGTACTGTTTGGTGTTCACAGTTTTTCATCTATTTCTTGATTTCAGTTATTCCCATTCATAAAAGACAGAGCCAGTTTTCTTACTATTGAGCCTTGGTGATCAACATTGTTTGAAGTTTTGTTTGTTTTACTGATGTGTTAGTTATAATAGCTCAAAATCTTTATTGCTGTGATGATCTGAATATCGAAATGACTAAAGCATTTTGTTCTTGACTGTTTTTTGGGTTTTTTTAATGTTTCTATTGAGAGAAGAGTTTCTTGATATGGTGAATGAATGTGTTCAGAATATCTAGTCACAGCACAATCTTTACCATTTATTTTTTCTCTCTGTCTTCCAAACTGTCTACAAAAAATTTGTTTAGGTAAATCTTTTTTTTTTTAAGATTTCATACTGATTTTTCCTTTCTTTATAGATTCTTTCCAATGAAGAAAAGAGATCAAATTATGATCACTATGGAGATGCTGGAGAGAACCAGGGCTACCAGAAGCACCAGCAGCGAGAGTACCGCTTCCGTCACTTCCATGAAAATTTTTATTTTGATGAATCTTTTTTTCATTTCCCTTTTAATTCTGAGCGGCGGGACTCAATCGATGAAAAGTATTTATTGCATTTTTCACATTATGTGAATGAAGTCGTTCCAGATAGCTTCAAGAAACCCTACCTCATTAAGATCACCTCAGATTGGTGCTTTAGCTGTATTCACATCGAGCCTGTTTGGAAAGAAGTAGTTCAAGAACTTGAAGGATTGGGTAAGATAATTTTATTCATTGAAAGATGTTTATAGAGAAGCAGGGGATGTTTATATCTCTTGAATTTTGTGGGAGACTGGGTAGAAGGAGCAGTGAGTGCAGTTTTTCTTCCTGAGTTCATGGTGATATGATATTTTCCAGGGACACATTTTCCGAGAGAGGAAATGTAGGAGCCGTTTTCGTTTTGTATTACTGACTTCAAGCTTTAGCCTTACAGTCTCCTAACCTCTAGTTGGGGGCCTAAAACAGAGGAGATGACGGAAAATTATTGGCTGAACAAAGCAGCCCTCAGCCATCAATTTTAACACCAGTAGGCTTGGCAGATGATTCTGATGTTACTTGTGATTTCACTCAGGCCAACAGGGTACCACTTTCAACCACAGATGAGCCTTTCTTTCTTCCTCATTTACCACTTAGTGCCATAACAATTTTAGTGACCCAAAAGGGGTGTGTGTGTGTGTTATAGGCATGAGCAGACCTCTTAAGTAATTAAAAAGGGCCAGAGACAAACTCAGTCATTCAGGCTGAGGGGGCCTGGGTTTCTCTGGAGAGAGCATACCACTGAATACCATCGGTTCATTTCTCTAAAACAGAAAATTTCAGCCTGTTGTCCAGAAGTACTGAGGTCCTCAGATTTGCCAAAACACTTTTCCTGCATTTGAATAAAGAAGCTCTTGGAGGAAGATGAGTAAATAAGCTCAGCAGAATGCCTGGCACATAGTAGGCAGTCAATAGATACCCTTACGAATGATAACACCAGATTAACAGGATCATTATGCAGATTAAATTAGAAAGATTTACGTCAAGTGCCTGATACATAGTTAGCACTTAATAAGTGGGACTTAGAGAATTGCAGGCTAGTTGGCTTTTCTGATGTGCAAAAGTCCATGTTTTTTAAGTGTCTATTTTATGAACCCTGTTTGAAAATCTTTCTTGAATTCATTGGTCTGTTTTCTTCAACTTGCTATTTACCAAATCACTTTTTTTTTGAGCTGAGCCTTGAAAGGTGATTAGAAATTGGCCAGGCAGAAACATTAGAGGCAGAGAGAGGAGTGCATGAAGAGAAAACAGAACAGGGAGCGTCCACGGAGCAGCCCACAGCTCGGCGAGACCGGGGTGGCCGTGGCGAGAGAGGTGGAGCAGGAAGAGCCTGCTGGGAGCCTTCGACTCCAGGCTCAAGGGAGCTGGACTTTATTTTCCTGAATATAAGAAAGTCAAGAAGAGTTTTTACATAGAGGGGTGGTCTAATCAGATCGGCACTTCAGACAGTTAGGGCTGTGCGAAGAATGGATTGAAGAAGGTGAGGGGAGAAGTAGGAGGTACAGCCCTGGCAAAGAGAAAAACCACTGACCGGCACTGCAGCAGTGACAACAGATGTGGGCAGGGATAGGACACCCTGGGGGTGAGATTGGTGGTGGCCTGGAGGGACCAGGTCCTGGAGACCATTTGAATGTGAGGAGTGCGGAAAAGAAGAGAGAGGGTGTCAGGATTGACTCTGCAAACTGACATGAGCTACTAGGTAGGCAGGAAAGACCGTAGGGAAGAGTTGAAAAGCGGTTTGAAGTAACAACTACAGTTTGGGCACTACTGAGTATCATGATGTGAAAATCATGATGCAGACGTCATAATCATAGCTGATATTTACCAAGATTTTTACCATATTCCAAGCACTGGCATAAGTATCAACGCATATGAAACAACCCTGGAGGCAGTTGTTATTGTTGTCCCTCTTACAGATTAGATACCTAACTCACTTTTGGTCCCTTGACCAAGATCCCACAGTTGGTGTTTGGCAGAGCTGGGATGTGAAGCCAGTTCATCTGGCTCGCCAGCCCATGATTGAACCACAGTGCCTTTCTGTGTCCTTCGAACTTTGATGTTGTAAGATTATGCCACTCTTTTTGGTTGCTGTGCTGTATAATTCTAATAAGTCAGGACTCAAAATGGCAAGAAAAAAGGAAGCTTGGTTAGAGCTATAGAACTAATATTTATTGGTATTTTAGTCCATCTACACCCCACACTTGGAAGATAAGTTTTGGCCAAACTTATTAGATTAACTTGGTTTATAGGTTATTTCCTCTTTGTTCCTTTGGGAACAACACTTGGATCAGTTGAGGATTCCTGGCCACTGGATTCCACTTGATTACAGTTTGGTGACAGTGAGATAGAGATCAAGCAGCGCATCCGTGGTCATGCCCTGTCTAGTTGAGGCAGCAGCACCCCAGGAGACAGTCATTCTGCATTGCCAAAAAGAGCTGACGATCTTGAAGATGAGCTGAGGGGTCTTGGGAAGCTTGGACCTGATGTCCGAATCACATAGGATACTTGAATTGTACATATGAACAAAATAGGTCAGTGCTCCCCAAGGAGGAATATTGCAGCTATTTAGGGCGACTCTACAGTCATGTATGTTTTGATTACAATAATCAGCATGTGAAAGCCTCCAGCGTTTATAGATGCCCATGCCATAGAAGAGTGCCCAGAAATAGTCAGCACAGTCCCTGACCTTGATGAGCTTGCCATTTAGTTGAAGAGGATATATGTTTGCACGGAGAATTAATACCAACCACACATTTGCAAGTACAAAATAGTATAATAAAGAAGTAAGAGGGTGACAAAGAATTTGTTCCATATTCTCATTTTACTCTTTTTTTATTATTAACCATATTTTTATTGTCTTTTTTTAATAGATAAATAGATCACACAAAATCATTTTTTTTCCCCTGATCAACTTTTTATGCCATGTACTGGATTAGACATTGGAATGTATATAGAAATAATTTTTATTGAGCATTTCATTTGGCATGCACTGTGCTAAGTACTTTGTTTAGATTATCTTTCTTTATCCCCAGAACAACCCAAGAAGGGAGAGACTCATTATCCCTAATTTTGCAGATGCAGAAACTGAGGCGCAGGACGGTTAAGGAGCAAATCTTTTTTTTTTCCCATTGAATGTATACTTTATTTTTTTTTAAATTAAAGTTAATAGATCACAAGGATTGTTACATTAGAAACATAAGAAGTTCCCATATAACTCACTCCCCACCCCCCACCACATCATTTTTATAAATTGTATTTTTTTGAAGATATATACATCACACACAAAAAATGTTACATTAAAAAATATAAGAGGTTCCTGTATACCCCACTCCTCCCACATCAACAACCTCCCCCACCATTGTGGCACACTCATCATACTCGGTGAGCACATTTTGGAGTACTGCTGCACTACACAGATAGTAGTTTACCCTGTAGTTTGCACTCTCCCCAGGTACATTCAGTGGGTTATGGCAAGATATATAAAGTCTAGCATCTGACCCTGCAGTATCATTTAGGACAACTCAAAATCCCAAAAATACCCCCACATCACATCTCTTCTACCCTCTCCCTGCCCTCAGCAACTACTGGGGCCACTTTCTCCACCTCAATGCTACAATTTCTTCTATTACTCATCACAATAGTTTTATAGTAGAATATCAGTAAATCCACTGTAGTCCATATTTTATTCCTACATTCTGTGGACCCTGGTATGGTGATGCCCTCTTCACCTCTAGATCAAGAGAGGGTTTAGATTCCACATGGATAATGGATCCAATTCCTCTGCTTACAGTTGTAGGCACTCTTAATTCCCTGGTGTGGTGGTTGACTATCTTCACCTCCCTGTTAGCTGACCTGGGTAAGACCAACAAACCAGAGAGTAGGAGTCGCCACTCTGCTGAGGCTCAGGGCCCAGCTGGCACATGGGCAGTCCAAAGATTCAAATTTCCTGAGTATGGACCCTCCCTAGCACCAACCACAGGTTCAGTAAAAGTGACAGAAGAGGCATGTGTAGAAGTCACATCTGAGTCTAGCTCCATCACACTCAGGAGCACAAATTCCAATGTAGGGCCCTCTGACATGGCACAGGGCTCCAAATCCATCTGCCATGACTATATACCCTGTGGGTCTTCTTGAATAAAAGGGGGAAATGACAAAGACAAATGAGTTTATATGGCTAAGCATCTTCAAAAAGGAATTGGGAGGTCATCAGAGGGGCCGTGCTTACACGTGCCTCAGCAGGATCCCAGAGACAGCCAAAGTAGATGCAACCCCAGGTACTGGTGCTCCTGAGGGCTATGGAGACACACAGGTTGTCCTGATTCCAACCACCTCTCTGATTACTAATTCAGGTCCCCACGAGTCTCACAGGCTGTAGAACAAGGCAGTTGTTTCTGGTTTAAAAAAAAGAAAAAGATGTATTCCCCAGGATCACATGGTAAATTAACGTTCAGGCAATGTAGCAAACCCTTGGTCAGGTCTTGTAGGAGGAGGCAGGCTCTAAGAAATTGATCTCTCTGGTGTTGGGAACCCAGGGCTAGAGGGGTTGTGGGAGGCAGTAAGGAGCCCAGGCTTTGGAGTCACTTAGGCCTGGGTTCAGATCTCGGTTCTCCTGCACACTAAGCGTGTGGCACCGGGTAAGTTCCTCAGCCTCTGCGAGCATCCGGGTCCTCATACATAAAGGTGACAGCACCCACACTCAGAGCCGGTGTGAGAATGGGAAGTGACTGCTTACCTAGGGCTCACCTCAGAGAATGGGCTCCAGAAATGCTAATTCCACCCTTAGGCCTTGGCATGTGGCCAGTTGACCTCCCCAGATGGTGTCTCTCGTCTTTAGATGAGACCAGTTCTTTTGATGTGTGTGCCTGCTCTATCCTTGGTCTCTCTCCTGCTCACAGAATTCTTACATGCACTTCTGCTTATTAGCATTGTTCCACCATTATTTTTCTGTCTGCAGCAGCATGATATAATAGTGTACTAGACTTGGCTCTAGTACATCCAGTTTGGAATCTTGTTCTACAATTTCATTAGCGCTGCAGCCTGAGGCAGTCACATAACTTCTCTGAATCTCTTTCTTTACCTGTAAAATGAGGGCGTAGACTAAGGAATCCCTACGTGTCCTCCTTCCCTGCCCTTGAGACAGCCCAAACTCACAGTCACATGGCCTACAGATAGGCGTGTTCAATCTGCTCAGCAGTTTTAAAGTTTTAATTTTGCAATCCCTACCATTAATCTGGCAATTCCATTTTAGGAAATGATCATGTAAGTGCACAAAGATTGTATACGAGAGTGAACCAAGGTGCCTATCAGAGTATTCCTTATAATAGCAAAGGCCAGAAACAATCTCAATGTGCAGCAATAAGAAAATTGGTTAAATAGATTAATGGCCCAGTTTCAATGCATTCCTACCATGTGCCAAGCTCTGTTTTGGGTGCTTGGGTACATCAGTGAACTAAATAAAGCTCCCTGCCTTCTAGCAGGGGAAAATAGACAATACACAATGAATAGAATAAGTAAAGTGTGTGGTATATTAGGAGTGTCTCTATTGAAAAAGTGAACAGGTCGAGGGGCCCTTGAGTGTGGGGGGGTCTAAGGCCTCATTAAGGATTTGGGCCTCATGGAGAAGGATTTGAAGGAGGTGAAGGAGTCAGCTCTGTAGACCTGAGGGGGATGCACATTTCAGCGGAAGGAACAGCCCATGCCAAGGCCCCGAGGCAGGAGCAAGGGGAGTGTGAGGAGTAGAAGAGGAAGGTCAGAGGGGAACCAGGGACCACATCAGGAGAGGGCTGGTAGGCCTTTGCAAGGATTGTGGATTTTATTCTGAGCAAAACAGCCTTCACGGGATTTGGGCAGAGGCAGGATATGACATGCTTGAGAAGAAGCAGACAGGGGACATGGAGAATCAGGCAGCCCTTTTAGGAGGCTGTTGCCCAACCCAGACAACACATGGTCATCATGCAGGGGGGTGCAATGAGCATGGTGAGGATGTCGAATTCAGGATATATTTTGAAGACAAAACCAAGTGGATATGGGGTGTGAAAGAAGTCGAAGGTGATTCTTGATGTTAGAAAGAAAGCTGCACCTTTAAGAAAACAAAAGCTCACCCGATTATAGAGGAGAAAAGAATTTTATTAACCATCTTGCAAGAACAGGTGGACAACCTGGATAAAATGGCTGGCGCGCCAAACAGCAAGAAACAATATTTATAACCTAAACCTAACACGCAGGTCCCTCCCCTGTTCCCTGTTGATTGGGTACTTCAGGAGTTACAGCCTGTCCAACACGTCTAAGTTACAGGGTTCTGCTCTCAGTCCCTGCTCCCAGCTCTCTACACTCTGCCGGGCTGAGCAGCTCAGCACCGTTTTCACTCCTGGTGCGATTTTCAAATTTTTCACTATTGGCCCCGCCCCCACTTCTCACCTTTGGCCCCCCTCATTTCAGCACCACTTTTGAAATTCCTGACACACCAAAGCCATGAGAACCCCTTTCCCTCCCTCCTGGAACAGTAGATCCAGCTCTGCCTTCCCCTTTGTGAAAATTAAACTTAACCCTTTCCTATATATCCCCCCTCTTTCTTTTAGACTCTTTAGTTTTCACAGTTTAGTTTCTCAAATCTGCAAAGAGCCTCCTCACATTCTTCATCATAGAGATCTTCCTCTTTAAAGGGGTACAAGTTGTTTTGCTTGTACTGTATGGGCATCTGTTTGGTTAGAGCCATTTCAGTGAGTTTTTGAGCTAACCCTTGGGCACATGGGATGACATAATATCCAACTGTTGTGAGTATACCAACCATGGTGATAAAGGAAGTCAGGACAGACAGTGCCACTCTTTCCATTTTCCAAACCAGCTCTCTAACCATCCCGTGAGTGAGTTGTCAATGCCAGAATTTTCTGTTTCTGCTAACTCTTCAGATAAGGCTGTTAAGCCTTACAAGGCCTTGCTGATAGTCCTGTCTGGAGCCATATTATTGGGGATGAAGGTACAGCAACTACCTCCAATCATAATACATATGCCTCCTTTTTCTGCTAGCATCATGTCTAGGGCTATCCTATTTTCCCATGCCATTCAGCTAGTAGTATCCAACTGTTCTGCTATTCTCTTAACTGCATCCCTAGTGTAATTGATAAATATTTTTTTATTATAATATATATAGTTAATCCAATCCACATTTTTTTAACTGTTACCCTCCACAGTGGGTCCAAGCAAGATTTGAGAATGACTCAAATCCTGCAACTACCTGATTTCTAACTTTAAATTCCTTGGGGACTCCCCAGGGACCTCCTATTCTATCTAGATAAATTTGGTCATCAAAGGAACCAAGTAAACTTCTCTTTGTTCTCTTTCCCTGGTTTTGTGGTTCTTCCTCTTTTTCAAATGCCAGAGTAAATGGGATAGCTGATTGAACCAGAGCACAGGTTCCTCCCCACTTCCCAGGTAACACCGGTCGGAGGATGCCTTTTCCCCAGTAGCACCAAAGGTCTGCTCGGGGTATGGCAAAACTGGGGAAATTGCCTACTGTCCTCACTCATGTTCCATACTCGTGTACACAAGGCCATGGTCCCAAGGTCCTGGAGCCCTTTTCCCCATCTAGAGAGACAGGCAGAATGACTTCCTAGACCAAGGCAGGAAGCCGGTACAGCTATGGTGTTTTCCTTTTTCACAGGAGGGAAGAGAGAGGACAATGTACTACAGTTTTCACCAGGAGTAACACTCTGAAAGAGGAGTATCATGCACTTAAGCTCCCTTTCATGCTTTTCCATACCTAGTGGAAAGGGTACAATATGAGCTGTGGGTCAGCCTATTGCACATGTATAACAGGTCCTTTTGTTCAGACTCTGGACAGTATATTTGACCCATTCTACCTAGGCATTTATGTCCTGATATCCTGTCTTTGTTTCTATGGTTTGCTTGAAATCCTCTGCCTTAAGTATCCTGGCTGCTTAGGGATCATTTTGTATCAGGAAACTGGCCCATGATGGATTTTCTCTTGGTATCTGAAGGGTTAGCTGGAGGAGATGTTGACATCATATCCACAGGGGGAAGAAGGACTCGAATACAGAACCTCCCCAGAGGATCTTTACCTGTAACGTCCACCCCCATTGCATATGCTCTTATCGACTACTTGGTCCCTGGTGCTGCTCCCAGTTTCTAATTTGTCTGCTGCCTTAATAGTAATTACTACTGGATTGCACTGAAGACTTTTGCAGTCTGGTGGGGTATTACCTTTATAAAAGATTATTTTTACTCTTTAATGAACTCGAACTTGGTGAGACCATCCCATATTCATGGTCCCTACCTTATACTGGGTAGTCCACCATACATCATCCCAGGAGGAGCAAGGGGAGCTCGACTGTAACCATTCCCCACTGGCTCTGGGCATAGTTATTTATTTTCCCCCCTCAGCCGTCACTGGTGCTCCAGATTCCCACAGTTTATTACTTGGCAGGCATCAAACTGCACAGTCTGGGACTCCAGACCTTCAGTTATATTTACTATCAATTTAATGGGGCTTGTCATGACCTGAATCTGAAACATAGTCAGTATAATTATTCTCATTTTCAGAAACTTTAAATCCTTCATCTGCTGGTCTCTTTAGACACTAGCAAGGTGAATATAGATAATAGCCTTCCCTCTAAGTGGAGGGTATCTTCCCACCAAGTTTACTGATAGAGAGTCTGAGCAGTCCCTCCCCCTTTCTGATATGCCCTCCCAATTACTGCCTTCTCAGAGTGATCCTTAAGGGATCCGAAGTTGGAGTTATTTCCCAGGCCACAGATGGTGGTGTTGGGTACTTATCGTCCGTTTTGGGTACTGGTCCTTTTACTCGAGAGTAGTAGGTGCAGCCTTTTTCTGCTGTCCAGACTGCAGTTTCAGTTGTCAACAAAACTTGATAGGGTCCTTCCCAGGTTGGCTGAAGTTTGGACTCCTTTCATGACTAGATTCAGACTCAACTGCTGGGTTGGTGTTGATGGGACAGTGAATTCAAGAGGTGGGGTCTGGGCCAGCAAACCACGGTGCCTGAGGGATGACAAAGTAGAGGACAAAGCCAATATATAATTCTTAAGGAAGAGATCCTTTGACTCTAAGGAAGGGAGGTCTCAAGTTCTCCTAGGAAGAGGCAAGCCAAAAAGCATTTCGTAAGGATTCCCAATTCTTTCCTAGGGGCAGTTCTAATCTTCAATAGGGCTATGGATAAGCAGTTAATCCAGGGTAACTTTGTTTCTAAGACCAATTTAGAAAGATGCTTCTTTAAAGGTTGATTCATTCTCTCCACTCTCCCTGAAGACAGCAGGTGCCAAGATATATGGAATTTCCATGTGGCACCCAGCCGTTGCATAATATGCTGGAGAACACAGGAGGTAAAGTGACTACCATTGTCTGGGTCTATATTTTTCACTAACCCATAATGAGGAGTGATTTGTTCAAGGATAATTTTAGATGTTCCTGATGCTGTAACTGGGGCCAGAGAATTTGCCTCCACCCATCCTGTCAAATGATCTACAATAACCAAAACATACTTGAGCTGACCCATTGGGGGCATTTTAGTGTAATCAGCCTGAGTACTCTGGAATGACCTGAGGTCTGGCTCCCATCCCCCTCATTCTTGCCTCCTTAAGAGTAAAGGTCCATGCATCCAAAATACTTAAGAACCAGATCACGCATGGCCTGTACTACCCAATGACTCCCTTGCTGTAAGACTGATAATACCTCTCTCATCACTTGTTTATTCAATATTTACCTGTTATCCGGGAGGAGCCTCTTCCCTTGATCATCCAGCGTCGCTCCTAACTGCTCCAGCTCTTTCATCTCCTTTTCAGAGAACTTGGGGACCCTGAACTCTTCAGGAATGGAGGGTATCAGGATCATCACCTTCGAAGGGGAACTAAGGGAGACTTCCTAGCCTCTTCATCAGCTGACCTATTGCCCTTCACCTCAAACATATGACCTTTCTGGTGTCCGTTTTCATGCACCACTGATATTTCCCTGGGTAAAGTAGATTGGCCAACACTTGTTTTAATAATTCCCCATGGACTAGCCCTTTTTCTTTGCTGTTAATCAATCCCCTCTTTTCCCAAATTTTCCAAAGTTGTGGACTACCCCACAGGCATACTTAGAGTTGGTGTACACTATACCATCCTCTTCCTCCAATAATTTGAGGGCTTTATTTAATACATACAATTCACAAGTTTGAGCTGACCAATCATTGAGCAATTGGCCAGCTGCTTTCATCTCACAAGTTAATCCATCCACAGTTGCATAGCCCATTGTGCCTCCTCCCTTCTAGGACCCTGGAGGACCCATCTAGGAATAATTTTTCCCCCAAGTACAAGGGAAGGGCCCCAAGGTCAGATCGGACTCAGGTCTGATACTCAGGTCTAAACAGTCATGCTCAGGAGCCTCCTTTTGGTCAGGTCCCTTCCAAAGGAAAGAGGCCAGGTTTAGGCTATGGTCTGTTGTCGATACCAAGTCATTTTTTCCATTAGGATAGCCTCATACTTCAGAATTTGGGGATCAGTCAACCACTCTCCCGCATTCTGAGCACAGTTCTGACCTGATGAGGGTTCCTAACGACTAAGGCTCCCCTGAACGTCAGCTTCCTGCTCTCTTCTACCAGGGGAGCAGTTGCCGCCACAGCTTGAACACATCCAGGCCATCCCCTGGAGACAGGATTCACAATCTTGGAAAGGAAGGCTGTAGGTCTCCTTTGACCACCCCAGATTTGGGTCAGAACCCCCAAGGCTGTCCCATTATCTACTGTAACAAACAAGTGGAAATGTTTCTCAAGGGAAGGGAGGATTAGAACAGGGGCCTGCACCAGTGCACGTTTGAGCCCCTCTAAAGCCTCTATCTCCCCCTGAGAGCTTACATCTTCCTTCTTAAAGGGATGCTGAAGGATGATGGTCACTTTTGCAACTGCTTCCTGCTGGTTAGGAGCAGTAGGCCTTACCTGACAAGGTGTAAAATCCTCCTGCTAGTCTATCATGGTTGAAGGAAGACAACTATGGCACCCTGGGTGGAACTGGCTGAAATCCCCGTATGGCTAACAAGATGGAAGAAATAAGCTTAATTAGAATTTTGAGGATATAGGGAATCACTGAAAGGATACTGGGCCACACAAGTAGAAAAGGCCAGGTGCCTAAAGGCTGCAACGTCTAAAGGTTGATGGGTTTTATTTTGCAGGTTTTCATCAGAAATTGGTTTCCAGGTCCTAGTTGAGGAAAGGTTATCCATAGACTACCCTGAAGGGGTTAAGCCGAAGTGGATCCCAGTGAGCTTGTTTTCTGTTTCCCTCCGGGTGGGAAAATGCTTAGCCCTGGCAGGATGGCATGTGGGTTTGCCAGTCCTCTCCAGGATATGAATGGGACAGGTTTTAGAATAAGGGCTAGGAGGGAGAGTTAGATTAAGCATGTTCATTAACTACTTAGAAAATGAAGTTTACCAGGACCTTTTAACATGTTCAATATCTCTCTGCATATGATCTAGAAAAGATATCACCATAATCATCAAGCATATATCTAGAATAGGAGATATAGGTACAGTACTTAATACCAATGAATGCATAAGTTTCTTTTTGGGTTGCAATTAATAGATCCAAGGTCGACATTTAGAACACCATACAAGTTGCCGCTACATGGGAGCAGGCCATAATGCCAGTTATGGTTTAGTTCTACTCATAGCACTCTGGTAATCACTGCTCCACTTAGCATGTCCTTCACACAGCCAGCACCTGCAGCGCTGTTGACCCTAGGGAGAAGCTAGGATGGGAGGCTCCAGGATTCCAGCAGCCTGGTGCAAAGCGTCCTTCAGCATCACGGAGATTTTTACTTCTGCACCTTCACCATAATGACATTAATTAACAAGTATTTTACTTCAGCAATACAGATAGAGGCCCAATGGAATCAAGACTATCTTCCTTTACCACCTCTTTAATATGCAGATTGAGGTGGCCTTTGACAGTTTTGCCTGTTATGAAGCTACTTTTTGTTATTAAAATCAATTCTGTTTCTGTTTAATAACTTACTGGAATTAGCCATTCCAATATTTCAGTTTAAACATTGCTTTTACAAACTTCTTAGAACTATCCATAACCACATAGACAATAGTTGCTTCATCTCAAGACCAATTCTGCCTTCACAAAACACATTCCCTTGCTTAATGCTTCCTCCTACCGCACCTTCTGTAACTTGGCCATATGCGTTCAAGTTTTGTCCTATATACTTCCATCCTGATTTTATGAAAACCAGCCAAACAGCAAGAAACAGTGATATTTATAACCTAAACCTAACACACAGGTCCCTCCCCTGTTCCCCATTGATTGGGTACGTCAGGGGTTTCAGCCTATCCGAAACGTCTAAATTATGAGGTTCCACTCTCAGTCTCTGCTCCCACGCTCTGTACGCTCCGGCAGGCTGGGCAGCCTCGGCACCACTTTCTCTCCTGGCACACTTTTCAGATTTGGTGCCACTTTCACTATTGGCCCTGTCCCCACTTCTCACCCTTGACCCTTCTCGCTTGGCCCCACCCTCACTTCTCACCATTGGCCCCCCTCGTTTTGGCGCCACTTTTCAGATTCCTGGCACGCCAAAGCCGCTAGAACCCCTTTCCCTCCACCTGCGGGGTCTGGCTTCCCCTTTGTGAAAATTAAACTTAACCCCTTCCTACATTGAGATTCGGGCCTAGGTAATCAGAAGGATGGAGCTGCCGACGGTTGACACGGCAAAAGCGTGGGAGACAGGCGCTCTGTTTTAGGAAATGTTGAGTTTGAGAAGTCTATCAGACGTCTAGAGAAGAGAGCCATTTACTGGCTATTGATGGTTAATGTATCTCCAGTGTTCAGCAAAGACACTGGCCCTCCAAATAATATTGGTTGAGGGAAAGAGCAAAAATTTACTATAAACATTATATTTGTGTAGGGAAAGGTTTAAACAGTTTAACCGTGGCTATTTGGGGATCCGGATTTTTAAATGATTGTAACTTAGTTTTTTTCTCTTTTTGATGATCTGTATTTTATAATATCTCTATAAAGTAATTTAAATAAAAGGGAGACATTCATAAGGGTGAGAAACTGACTTTCTTCTGTTCTTTTGATAAATCCAACTCTGCCCTGTTTTTAAACCCTTGGGTTGTTTATAGGGTTTTATTTTGTTTTTGTTTTCCTTTATGAATAGGAACAGTGTGTACAAATTGTGTTCTTTTCTTTCGGAGTATTTCCTTATGATCTACTCCCAAAATGAGAAATAACAGGCTAAAAGATATAAAGATTTGTAGCTTTTCTTAAATACTGCCAGGTTGCTCTGCAGAAACACTGAACCAACTTAGTCCAGCAGGGAAAGAATGCTAGGCCGTCCATTAGGAAAGCCATCCCCTCCTAGGAGGTGGGTTTTCCAGTTTCACTCTGGAAGGTTGCTTATCAGCACTTGGACTGGCAGGGGACACACAAAGACTTCATGTGGGTCTTCATCCTTCTCAGGTGTGGGAATTGGCGTGGTCCATGCTGGGTACGAGAGACGCCTGGCCCATCACCTGGGAGCACACAGCACACCCTCGATCCTAGGAATTATAAACGGGAAAATCTCCTTCTTCCATAATGCGGTCGTCCGTGAGAACTTACGGCAATTTGTAGAAAGCCTCCTTCCAGGGAACTTGGTGGAGAAAGTAAGTACCTATCATGCCTGTGGCCAAGAAGTTTATGAGTGCGTGGGATGGCTAAGTGCCCTGAACTTTTATCTGTGAGCATCTCAGGCGTGAGTTTCGTTTTGAGCATGGCAAGATACATATGCATTACTTGTGCAAACTATATCATTGAATGAAGCCTATAAGAAGCTGAAAATTGAAAAGCTAAGTAAAGAGAATGAAATAATTTATTCCTGTTTATAAGTAATTTGCAGACCTCCCTATCTTAGGAATCTACCTAAAATTGCAGTGACTCTTTTCTAAACAAAAAAATCAGATCACGTGATAGGACAAAGGATTTCTTTCCAATTTGTGGATTTGTTCATGTGAAGGTATTTCTCTTATGAAAGTATTCAAATTAAATTACATTTTATTACATATTTAACAATCACATCTATAAATATCAAAATCCATGATATCAAGTGTTTTTGGAGATTTAAAAATTTATAGTGATGTAACAATCTGACTGAATTTCAGAAACAGGTTAAGCTAAAGAAACATCTAAATTTTTTTTTCCGGCACCTTGGGTTAGGAATCAAAGGAACTGGTAAAAGACTGCTGTTTTGCTTTAAATGATTCTTTCTTTTAACAATACCAAGGAAAGAGAACATACAGAATTTTCCACCCCTTTCTACATGTTCTGTTTGTAGACTCTGCCCTGTCAGGATCATTATCCAAAGAAGAAATATTTTTAGGGTTAGCTTGAAAGAAAATTGGCGAGGAGCATTGCAGGTTCCTAAAATGATTTGTAAAATGCCTGGGTTGAGGAGGCTTTTCAAGGCACCCCATGTAGTGAGTGATTATTTCTGTCCAATTTGTTGAGAGCTCATCCTGGGGAGTTGGGAGAGGCTTCCTGGCAAAAATGCCCCCTGAAAGAAGGTTGCTAGGTGAGGAAAGAGAAGTAAAGAATACGTTCCGGGCAGATGGGTCTGGAGACATGAAACAATCTGTGTGGTACAAAACGGTCATCAGTGAGCAGGACGGGATGAGATGAGAGGGGCTAATGGGAATCTCGCTATGAGGACTTCAGGGGGCCTCGGTGCCTCTCAAGGACCCCGTAGGCGACGGGGAGCCATCGAGGGCATTAGGCAGAGGAGTGGAAGGACCAGATTTAGGTTTTACGTAGATCACTCAGGACCATCACGCAATATGGAGAGAAAAATTTTTGTGAACTATAAAAAATTTCTAGATAGAAACTTAACTGATTTGGCCTTTAATTTGTTCTCTCCGCGGGATTATCTTAGGGCATTAACAGGGAAACACAAACAGCAATTTAGATGGCAATTAATGAAGTTATATAATGGTTAGACATTTTTATTCAAGTCATCTGAAAAGGGCAAGTGTTGCATTCTCTTCTGCAGGTTAATAGATGAAGAAGTGTAGCAAGAACCAACTTTGGAGGTTTGTTTTTGTTTTCTGTTTTTTTTTATAACATGGCCAGTAAGGATTATATTATGATTTCAGTTTGTAAGAGTGGAACGAATAAAAAGATGCAATCAGCATCTCTGTTTTTTTAAATAGCTTTAGTCAAACTAAAAAAAAAAAATAGTTATATGCATTTTTTTGTTTTTTTACCGAACAATCTTTTTTTTTTTTTTGGCATATTTGATTTTTTAAAATAATCTTCAGACTAGATTTAATACAGTTATTAAGAATTAAATATTGAAACTAACATCCTGTTTTCAATTTAAGGTTACAAATAAAAATTATGTCAGATTCCTCTCTGGCTGGCAGCAAGAGAATAAACCCCACGTACTTCTGTTTGACCAAATGCCAGCTGTGCCGCTGCTCTACAAGGTACTTTATATGCTTGGGTAATGGTTTGTATTTTCTTCTTCTTCTTCTTCATCTTTTTTTTTAATGGAAAGAGTAATCTCTGGGTTGAAACTTGTAGCCGTGTTGTACTTTTTGTAAGTATTCGTTTATCCTGTGGGAAATGATTGAAGATCAGAAGTTTGCCAGAACTACCATACCTTGAGCACTTGCTGATGCCGCTTACTGTGCCAGGACTTTATGAACACATAATAGCATTTAATCCCCCAGAAGAACCCGGATACAGAGGTATCATTCCTCTTTTGTAGGCCAAGGTGGTTGTGTAAACCACCCAAGGTCTTACTACAATTTGGGGAAGACACAGGTTCCCACTGAAGCCTGTCTGGCTCCAGAACCCGCCCTCTTGGCTGATGCCTAGTAGCACACTTCAGCAGTCTCGTTAGCACTGTGATGTGAGATAGGAGAGAAAAGTTCCTGCTTCACCAGTGGCATGCCCAAGGCTGCCTTACATGATTGGGACACAAGTAGTTCACAAGCAGTCCATGCCTCCCTCTCACTACCGTTCTTAATAAGACAGTTATTTTGCTTGATCTGTGAAAAGAAGAAGTAATCGTGTTTACCATTGCTGGTATCATTTTCGTGCATGGAACACCAAATTCCTAGGACTATACAAGGGTATAGAAGATGTAATGGTGTTCCACATGCTAGGTTTCATCTTCTCCCATCACACTCGGTTTGTAAGTTAGATTCTGTGCCGTCAATTCAATTTTATTCCTCTCTCTTATGCCCTAACAGTTGACTGCTTTTGCATACAAAGATTATTTGTCCTTTGGATACGTGTATTCCGGTTTGAGAGGGGTAGAAGAGATGACGAGGCAGTACAACGTCAATGTCTATGCACCCACCCTCCTGATCTTTAAGGAACACGTCAACAAGCCTGCTGCTGTTCTGCAGGTAGGTGAAAGTCCCCTTGTGCCTTTCCTTCAGGACTTACCTCCAGCCTTTGTGCACGGGAACTGCACAGTTGAACAAAGCAGGTGAGAGAGAAGAGAAGCTAGTTTTTAATTTCTTCCTTTAGCTTCACAAAAATTAAAAAATGAGCTTGTTTTTTACCTTACTTGGTCCTGTTCCACTTTAAAAAATCTTTTACTTTTGGGAAACGGACTTTGGCCCAGTGGTTAGGGCGTCCGTCTACCACATGGGAGGTCCGCAGTTCAAACCCTGGGCCTCCTTGACCCGTGTGGAGCTGGCCATGCGCAGTGCTGATGCGCGCAAGGAGTGCCGTGCCACGCAAGGGTGTCCCCCGCGTGGGGGAGCCCCACGCGCAAGGAGTGCGCCCGTGAGGAGAGCCGCCCAGCGTGAAAAGAAAGTGCAGCCTGCCCAGGAATGGCGCCGCCCACACTTCTGTGCCGCTGACGACAACAGAAGCGGACAAAGAAACAAGACGCAGCAAACAGACACCAAGAACAGACAACCAGGGGAGGGGGGGGGGAATTAAATAAATAAATAAATCTTTAAAAAAAAAAAACTTTTACTTTTGAAGTGCTCCTGTTGAAAAATCAACACTCTTATTCCAAAATAATTTACAGAAATGAATGAAAGATAACAAACAATAATAAAAAGGAATAAAAGAAAGCCATAGACTGAATCAGAGGCCATATAGATGAATATCTTTTCTTAAGGTGAGAGAAGTACTAAAAACATTGGGAAAAATCTTACTGGAAAATCTTAATAATTTGATTATAAATTTTTATGTACCTATTTAAAAATGTAAAGTTAAACTGGTGAAGTATTTACAACATACATAAAAAAATTTGAGGGGAGCGGATGTAGCTCAAGTGGTTGAGTGCCTGCCTCCCATGTACATGGTCCTGGGTTCAATCCCTGGTGCCTTCTAAAAAAATTAATTTCTAAAGAGCTCCTAATCAAAATGGTTGCACAACATTGTGAATGTACTAAATGCCAATGATTAGTACACTTTTTAAAATGCTTACTTTCTTTTGTTACATGAATTTCACCTTAATTTAAAAATATACTTTTAAAAAACTTTCTGAAAAAATGGATAAAGAATATGAACAAAATTCTGAGAAGAGATTCAAATGACTAATAAGCATTTTTAAAGATTAAATCTGACTCATACTCAAAAAAGGCAGACAACATTTTTTTCATCTATCAAATTGTCAATGCTAAATTAGCTCAGTAATGTCGAGGGTATAGAGAAACAGGCACTCTTTTGCCCTGCTGGGGGAAGTGAGCTTTCAGAAAAGCTCTTTGTTGGTAACATAGCAATTGCCTAGATTCATTCAGCAGGAGAGCAGACACCATCGGGTGCTGGGGATGCAGCAGGGAACAAAATTGGCAGAATTCCCTGCTGTGTCTCCTAGTGGGGAAGCCAGACAAGCCACATAACCTACCCTACTATAGAATATTATTTAGTGGTAAGAGATCAGGAGAAAAACATAACCAAAAAGGAGTATTGAGGAAGAAGGGTTGTAATTTTAAGACCAAACGGCTGAGGAGGGCCTGTTAAGAAGATGGCTCTTGATAAAGACTCTGAGGGAGGAGAGACTACCTTTTAGGAATCTATCTTAAGGGATGAGGAACTCAGACAAAGATTTAAATACAAAGATGTTAAGTATAATTCATAACAGCAAAAATGGGGAAAACTTTATCCAACAGTTGGATAATTATAGTTACATCCCAAACTGGGATTATTATATAGCCATTTAAAATGTAAGACTACTTAATGATGGGAAGAGTTTTCATAAAATAATGTTACAGAGCAAGCAAACACCAGCCCAGTTTTGTAATACAATGCATGTGTGCCTGGGCGTGCATAGGGAAAACCTGGAAATAAATGCATCAAAATGTTAATAGTGGTTATCTCCTGAAGGTTGAATTATATATTATTTTAATTTTTGTGTTTTCAAAAATATCCATCATGAACATGTATTATTTTCCATTTTTTAACGTTATTTTTTTAAAAATCAACAGGGAGACTAGAATGAGGAGTTCTGTAAAATCATTTATTTCATTCATGCAGTAGGTGTTTCATCGCCTGCCTACTATGTAGCAATTACAGAGCCAACCCTGACATCCAGAGCTAGTCTTTGCCCTTAAGCAACTCACCTTGGTGGAGGGGGTGGATTTATCAGCAGTTCCCATCCACTGAGATAAGTGCCTCCTTAGGGAGGTGAGATTAAAGAGCCTCTGAGAGCCGAGACTCCTTCCAAGGGCCTGTCTGTGAGACTGGAACTATCTTCAAAACAATAGTAAGAAGTTTTCCATCTTTTTCACTGCCTTGGCGTTTGCACTGATAGTCCAGAAGCAGAGGTGACCAGCGCCCTTGCATGCACAAAGGCAGGGGTGCCAGGCCGCCAGCGCATTGTGCTCCAGAGCCCTCCCAGAGAGAACAAAGAGAAACAACACTGATGTCACTTCCTTCTCCTGGTGAGGCTGTAGAAGTTAATCTTATTTAAACTGCAACCCTGGAGTTCCCATCTTTTTGGTGTTTTTAACGTTCTATGGGATGACTTGGGAAGCGCACGTAAAGCCCTTCCGCTGTACACCGAGTGCAAAGGTTGTCGTGACAGCAAGCATTTGTGCGATCCTTTAGCCCCTGAGTTGAACCAGCCACTTTATTCTTTATGAAACGTTGTTTTTGCTTGTTCTAGGGAATATCTAGATGTGAAATTACTGGGTCCTAGGATATTCAAATCTTCAACTTTACTAGATAATGTTTTCCAACGCAATGGTCCCATTTTACATTTCCAACAGTAGTGACAGTTGCACATCCTTGCCAACATTTGTCCAATTTAATTTTTCTAATTTGGATGACTGTGTAATAATGTCTCATCATGATTCTGCTTTGCATTTTTCTTAATTGCAAGGGCATTGTGCCTGGGCCTTTTGGAATGCCTCTTTTCTCAAGTGTTTTACTCCTTTTTAGTCTATTGGATTGTCTGCCTTTCTATTGATTGATAGGAGTTATTTTTAAGTTCTAGACTTGTTTTTTCTTTTTTCCTAGTTTTTTATCATTTATGTGTGTGGCAGATATCTTCACCCATTCTCTGGCTTGTCTTTTCAGTCTTTTTTTTTTTTTTAAAGATTTATTTTTATTTATTTAATTCCCCTCCCCTCCCCCGGTTGTCTGTTTTCTGTGTCTTTTTGCTGCGTCTTGTTTTTTTGTCCGCTTCTTTTGTTGTCAGCGGCACGGGAAGTGTGGGCGGCGCCATTCCTCGGCAGGCTGCTCCCTCCTTCGCGCTGGGCGGCTCTCCTTATGGGTGCACTCCTTGCGCGTGGGGCTCCCCTACGCGGGAGACACCCCTGTGTAGCACGGCACTCCTTGCGCGCATCAGCACTGTGCATGGGCCAGCTCCACACGGGTCAAGGAGGCCCGGGGCTTGAACCGCGGACCTCCCATGTGGTAGACGGACGCCCTAACCACTGGGCCAAAGTCCGTTTCCCCTTTTCAGTCTTTTTATGTTAACCTTCTGCTCTTGAAAATTATTCCCCCTCACCCGATGGCTCCCTCGTCTGTTTGCTCATTGTTTGCTCTCATTGTCTGCTCATGGTTTTGTTTTGTTTTCTCATTGTGTGCTTATTGTCTGTCTGTTTTTTTCTTTAGGAAGCACTGAAAACCAAGCCCAGGGCCTCCCATGTGTGAGGCAGGCACTCAACTGCTTGAGCCACAGCCGCTCCCCGAATTATTTATTAAAGTCTAATACGCACGTAGAAAAATACACACATCAGAAGCATAGTGCTCAGCGAATTGCCACAAAGTGAATAAGTCCATGTTAGCATCACGTGGCTCAAGAAATAGCATATCAGCACCCAGAAGGGCCCCTCTTCTCCCTCCCAACCACTCCCCCTCCTTGCCAAAGGAAGGCACTATCCTGTTTTCTAACACCAGACATTAGTTTTGGTTTTGCCTCTTTTTTTGTTTTTAAGAAGTGCTGGGGATCGAACCCAGGACCACGTACATGGAAAGCAGGTGCTCAACCACTGAGCTACACCCTCTCCCCAAGCAGAGTTGGTATTTTTGTTTGTTTTGTTTCTTTAGGAGATACTGAGGATTGAACCTGCAACCTCTTACATAGGAAGTAGGCGCTCAATCACTTCAGCCACACCTGTTCTCCCAGTTTTGCCTCTGTAATTTTTTCCCCCAATTTTTAAAAATTTATTGAACTATATCAACTCTTACATAAACATACATAAATAATAAGTATATAGTAATAGTTGTGAACTTACAAAACAAACACATAACATCATACAGGGCTTTTTTTTTTAAGATTTATTTTTTATTTATTTCTCTCCCCTTTCCCCCAAACTGCCCCCCCCCCCCCGTTTTCTGCTCTCTGTGTCCATTTTGCTCCGTGTTCTTCTTTGTCCACTTCTTTTGTCAGTGGCACGGGAATCTGTGTTTCTTTTTGTTGTCATCTTGTATGTCAGCTCTCTGTGTGGGCGGCGCCATTCCTGGGCAGGCTGCACTTTCTTTCGCGCTGGGCGGCTCTCCTTACAGGGCACACTCCTTGCGTGTGGGGCTCCCCTATGCGGGGACACCCGTGCATGGCACCGCACTCCTTGTGCACATCAGCACTGCACAAGGGCCAGCTCCACACGGGTCAAGGAGGCCCGGGGTTTGAACCACGGACCTCCCATGTGGTAGACAGACGCCCTAACCACTGGGCCAAGCCCGCTTCCCCCATACAGGGCTTCTATATTCATCACATCACCAATACCTTACTTATTGTGAAATGTTTTTAAGTAATGATGAAAGAGCATCCTCAAAATATTACTACTAACTAAAGTATCATATTTGGTGTGTTTTTCTGCCAGCCCACCCTATTATTTTTTTTTATATCATTTATACATGAACATACATAAACAATAAGTGTATAGTAACAGTTGTGAACTTACAAAGCAGACATGCATAACATTTTACAGTGGTCCCACATATCAGCCCACTACCAACACCTTGCATTGTTGTAAGACATTTGTTAAAAATTATGAAAGAATATCATCAAGATCTTACTACTTGCCAGGTCTTATATTTGGTGTATTTTTCTCCTAACCCACTCTATTTTTCTTTTTAAAATATTTTTATTACAGAAGTTGTGAACTTATAAAACAATCATGCATATGTGCAGAATTCCCGTACAACACCCTTTTATCAACACACCACACCATGGTGGAACATTTATTACAGATTATGAGATAGTATCATCAGACTATAACAACTAATCATCATCCATAGCATACATTTGATACATTTTTTCCAAACCCCCCACCATTATCAACACAGTGCATCTTTGGCATAGATGCTTGAGTATTACATTTTTGCTGCTAACCACAGTCCATAGGTCACTCCAGTTGTGTTTCCCCATGCTTCTCCACATTCCCACTACCCTGCGATAGTGATGTACATCTGCTCTAGCTCACAATTATAAAGACAGACATATAAACCAATGGACCTGAATTGATGGTTCAAAATACACCCTCACATCTATGGTCAGGTGATTTTTTTTTTAATTTATTAAAGTATATCACTCATACATAAACATACATAAATAATAAGTGTATAATAATAGTTGTGAATTTACAAAACAAACATATATAACATCATACAGGATTCATAACTCACCCTACCACCAATAATGTGCATTGTTGTTAAACCTTTTTAATTAATGATTAAAGAGCATTGTCAAAATATTACTACTAAACAAAGTATTTTTCCCCTAACCAATCCTGTTATTATCTTTATATCATTTATGCATGAACATACATAAACAAGTGTATAGTAAAAGTGTGAACTTAAAAAGCAAACATGCAGAACATCATACAGGAGTCCCATTCATCAACCCTCTACCAACACCTTGCATTGTCATGAGACGTTTGTTACAAATTATGAAAGAATATTGTCAAAATCTTACTACTAATCATAGTCCTTATATTACATTTGGTGTATTTTTCCCCCAACCCACCCTATTATTATTTTTTAAATATATTTTTTATAACAGAAGTTGTAAACTTACAAAACAATCATGCACATGTGCAGAATACCCAGACAACACCCCTCCATCAACACACCACAATATGGTGTGTCATTTGCTACAGATAAAAATAATATCATCTGATTGTTACCATGTCCATAGTGTACATTTGGCTCACATTTTCCATACTGCCTCAGTATCAACACAATACTTCTTTCGCATAGATGCAAGAATATTATATTGTTCCTACTAACCACAGTCCATAGGTCACTCCAGGTGTATTTTTCCAATGTTTCTCCACATTCCCAACACCCTGCAATAGTGATATACATTTGCTCTAGCTAACGAAAGACACTCTTGAATCTGTACCATCAACCACAATTCTCATCCACCTCTTGGTTTACTGTGCTATCCAGTTCCTAGATTATTCTCTAGCATTCTGTCAATTGTTATATATCAATTTATATAACAAGACTACCATTTTCAGTCACATCTCCATTTATAAACTAGCTGTTACTCACTGTGTGTTACCATCCACTCTATACATTTCCACAATTTTACAGTAAAGCTAATTAAAACTTCTACATACATTACACATCAGTAGTCTACTCAGTCCTTTTCTTGTCTCCTTTAAGAATCCACCACCTACCACCAGGTCTTGAAGATATTTTCCTATAATTTCTTCTAAAAGTGTTATGGTTCTTGCTTTTATTTTTAGTTTTTTGATCCATTTTGAGTTAATTTTTGGATAAGATGTGAGTAGGGGTCTTCTTTCCTTCTTTCAGCTATGGATATCCAATTCTTTCAGCACCATTTCTTGAATGGATTGTTCTGCCCAAGCTGTGTGAGTTCGACAGGCTAGTCAAAATTCACTTGACGATACTTGTGAGGGTCTGTTTCTGAACCATAAATTTGATTCCATTGGTCTATTGTGTCTGTCTTTAGGCCAGTACCATGCTGTTTTTACCACTATAGATAGGTACTATGATTTAAAGTCTGGAGATGAGGATTCACTTTTTCTTTTTATGATGTTTCTGGCTATTCAGGATTCCTTACCCTTCCAAATAAATTCAATGATCGTGTTTTCAATTTTTTCTTTAATGCTGGTGGAATTTTTATCAGGATTGCATTAAATCTGTATATCAATTTGAGTAGAATTGACATCTTAATGTTATTTAGTCTTCCAATCCATGAGCATGGAATATTCTTCCAGTTATTTAGGGCTTTTTTGATTTGTTTTAACATTGAGTGGCAGTTTTCTGAATACAAGTGCTTTACATTGTTGGTTAACTTTATTCCTGACTATTTGAGTTTTATCTGTCATATTTTATTTTCACCACTCTTTTGATACTTTTAGTTACTTTTATTGATATAGCCTTCATTTCTAGACTCTCTTCTAGGCCCCTCTCTCCAGTCTCTTCTTTTCAGGTTCTAGCACACCCTTTAGTATTTCCCAAAAATCTAGTCTCTTGCTTAGAAATTCTCTCAGTTTCTGTTTATCTGTGAATATTCTAATTTCACCCTCATTTTTGAAAGACAATCTTGCTGGATATAAGATTCTTGGCTGGAAGTTTTTCTCTTGTAGTATCTTAAATATATCAGACCACTGTCTTTCTGCCTCCATGGTTTCTGGTAAGAAACAGCACTTAATCTTATTGGATATCCCTTATATATTATGCTTTGCTTTTCTCTTCCTGCTCTCAGAATTCTTTGTCTTTAGCACTTGACATTCTGATGAGTATGTGTCTCAGAGTTGGTCTATTTAGAATTTTTCGGATGGGAGTACGTTGTGCTTCTTGGACATGGATATCTATGTCCTTCAATAGGATTGGGAAATTTTCTACCATTATTTCTTCAAATATTCCTTCTACCCTTTTTCTCTTCTCTTCTCCTTCTGGAACACCCATGACACATGTTTACACACCTCTTGCTGTCGTTTAGTTCCCTGAGGCCTTGTTCAATTTTTTCCATTCTTCATCTCTTCTTTTGTATGTTCACTTTCAGAGACCATTTCTTCAAGCTCACCAGTCCTTGCTTCTGCCTCCTCAAATCTGCTATTATATGATTAATGTTTTTAAAATTTCATTTATTACACCTTTCATTCCCATAAGATCTGCTATTTTTCTTTGTATGCTTTCAAATTCTTCTTTGTGCTCATCCAGTGTCGTCTTAATATTCTTAATCTCTTCAGCCATCTCATTGAACAACTCCTTTATGTCATCTGGAGCTTATCTTGTTCCTTTAACTGGGCCATATCTTCCTGTTTTTTGGTGTGGATTGTAATTTTTTGTTGGTGTCTTGGCATCTGGTTTACTAGAGTATTTTTTCTGGGTGCAGTTTTTCTCTTTAGTTTAGGGTTTCCTATCCTTTCTCCCTTGCTGGTTGTGCAGTAGGAGCCAAGCATGTATTTGGTGCTATAAGCTGTGGAGGCTCAAGCTGCCCTCATTGTGCCAGGGAGCAATGAAGCTTCTCCCAACTTTCTCCCTTGCCAGGGGTAGGGACAGAGTCACAGCTGTGTGGAATAATCCAAGTGCAGGCTTAGACTGTAGTTGCCCAGAGAGACTGATGAAGCTTCACATCCCTTTCTCCCTTGCCTGGGGCGGGGATGGTGCTGCGGGGATGGTGCTGCAGGTATGGGCAGCAAGCTATGCAATGTGGGTCCAAGATGATTGCAGTTGCCCTGGTAGACTTCTGATTTTCAGTCTGTGCCAGCCAAAGTTATCTGCAGTTACGTGTATAGGCTGGTACAGGGCTCCTCAGCCTCCTCCCTGCCAGAGGCGGGGCTGAAGCCTAGGCGGGCTGCAGGCTGATCTGTGTGAAAGAAACTGGTTCCTGCTCACACTGAGAGTTTCAGTCAGCCTGGCTTCCCCTCAGGCTGGGGCGGAGTCAGAATGGTGGCCACTGGCCTCTTTCTGACTTGGGCTGGTTTACACCCCGGCTGTTCCCAGGGTTATCTCTTAGCCAGCCAAGTCTCCCAATCAGTAGCTGAAATCAGCAGCCAACCATCTCCTCCTCCCATTTCTGGGAAATGGAGCTTCCAATTCCTGTCACAGAACAGCTCCTGGGGCAGCTCGTGCTGCCAGAGCAGGATAATCACCGGCCAAGCAGCAGAGACCCCCAGAGAGGCTGGCGCAGGTCCGGCAGCTTCCTTCCTGCTGGAGGTGGCTCTGGGGCCTAGACTAGAGCTGCAAATCTGATCTGGATGGAAAGAAGCTGGTCCCCACCAGCACTATGATTTTCAGTCCGCCTGGCTTCCCCTTGTGCTAGGCGCAGAGTTAAGATGGTGGCTTCTGGCCTCTTTTCTGACCTGAACAGGCTCAAACTTTAGCTGTCCTCAGGATTATACTGTAGCCCACTGAATTTACTCATCACTAGCTGAAGTTGGTGCCCAACCGTCTCTTCCCCCTCCTTTTGGGGAAGTGGAGCTTTCAATTCCAGCCGCGAAACAGCTCCCAAGGCAGTTTGTGCCTCCAGTGGAGGATGGGCACTGGCCTCCAGGGCATGGAGTGCTCTACTTACGAGTCTTCTCTGCAGATGGGCAGCCTCCTCCTTCCATTCCTTCAAGGATGTGGCAGGATGCCCTTCTGGTCTTCTGGAGCCCCCAGACAGGTGCTTCAGCTAGCTCCAGAGAGCTCTGGGTGTTTACTAACTGCCCTGTAGCAGGAGCTGACTCTGGGAGCTCCTTACTCCACTGCCATCTTGCTGGTTCTTCTGGTCAAGTGACTTTGGACAAGCCTGTCAAACCCACCCAGCTTGGGCAGAACAGTCCACTCAACAGATGGTTCTGAGAACTGGATATCCATAGCCAAAAGAAAGAAAGAGGACCCTATCTCACACCTTATATAAAAATTACCCACCAAAAAAAGAAAAATTAACTCAAAATGGATCAGAAACCTAAATGTAAAACAAGAACTGTAAATCCTCTAGAAGAAAATGTATGAAAACATCTTCAAGACCTGGTGGTAGGTGGTAGATTCTTAAAGGAGATAAGAGGAGGTCTTGTTGAATTTTATACTAATGGAGTCATACAGTGTGTGTCTCTTAGGTCTGGCTTCTCTCAACATTAAGTTTGCAGGACTCATGTGTGTTGTTATGTAGAGCTTTAGCTTGTTCATTCTTGCTAGTGAAAAGTACATGATAGGGGAAGCAGATTTGGCTCGATGGATAGAACATCCACGTACCACATGGGAGGTCCAAGGTTCAAACCCAGGGCTTCCTGACCCATGTGGTGAAGCTGGCCCATGCGCGCAAGGAGTGCCATGCCACGCAGGGGTGTCCCCCATGTATGGGAGCCCCACACGCAAGGAGTGCACCCAGTAAGGAGAGCTACCCCACATGAAAAAAGTGCAACCTGCCCAGGAATGGGGCCGCACACATGGAGAGCTGACGCAGCATAACGCAACAAAAAGAGACACAGATTCCCGGTGCCACTGACAAGAATATAAGCAGACAAGAAGAACACATAGAGAGCAGACAACTGGGTGGTGGTGGGGGGGAAGGGGAGAGAAATAAATTTAAAAAATAAATCTTTGAAAAAAAAAAAAAGTACATGATAGGAACATGCCACAGTGTTTGTCCGTTCTGTTGTTGATGGACATTTGGGTTCTGCCAGTTTTGGGTCATTTGACCAATGATGCTATGAGGATATTCAAGTTCAGAGTTGTTTTGTGTTTGTTTGTTTGTTTTTTTTTTTTTTTTAAAGATTTATTTATTTATTTAATTTCCCCCCCTCCCCTGGTTGTCTGTTCTTGGTGTCTATTTGCTGCATCTTGTTTCTTTGTCCGCTTCTGTTGTCGTCAGCGGCGCGGGAAGTGTGGGCGGCACCATTCCTGGGCAGGCTGCACTTTCTTTTCACGCTGGGCAGTTTTCCTTACGGGCGCACTCCTTGCGCGTGGGGCTCCCCCACGCGGGGGACACCCCTGCGTGGCACGGCACTCCTTGCGCGCATCAGCACTGCGCATGGCCAGCTCCCCACGGGTCAAGGAGGCCCGGGGTTTGAACCGCGGACCTCCCATATGGTAGACGGACGCCCTAACCACTGGGCCAAAGTCCGTTTCCCCAGAGTTTTAATATAGTTTATTATGTCAATCTTTTCTATGTTTTTTTTTTAAGAAATTCTATAGAGATAAATTCATATACCATCAATCCATCCAAAGTGTCCATTGTTTACTGTTTAAAACATCCTTCTTTACACCAAGGTAATAAAGATGTTCTTCTCAAGGAGCTTCTGAAAGATTTATATTTACATACTTTTATATTTAGGCACTTTAAATTATCTGAAAATACCATTGATATTTGGTAGAGCAAATCCTTTCTTTAATTTTTGGATTTTGGATGTTTTCCCCCTTCAGAAAGAAGCATCTTGGTATTTTGTACTTTTTGTACACATTTTGAGTTGTCGGTCATGTTTCACCAAGACAAACCAACCATTTTCATTGGGTTTGTATTGACTCTGTAAATCAGTTTGGGGAGAATAGACATCTTAACAATCTAAGAACATCATATATGATACATCTTTCATTTGTTTACATTTTCTGTAATGTATCTAAATGTGGCTATAGAATTTTCTGTAAAGATCATAAATATTTTTTCAGCTTATTTCTAGGTACTTCATATTTCCTATACTATTAAAAAAGGTGTTTCTTCTATTACATTTTCTCTTTGCTGGTATTAATACAAATTGATGTTTTGATATTGACTTTGTATCCAGCAACCTTTCTAAACTCTTGTTGATTTAAATTATCTGTGCCTTCTTTTAGATTTGCTAAATACACAGTCATATCATCTGAAATTAACTTGCTGCTTCCTTTCCTAGCCCTTATTCTTTTATTTATTTATTTTTTTAAAAAAAAGATTTATTTATTTATTTAATTTCCCCCCCTCCCCTGGTTGTCTGTTCTTGGTGTCTATTTGCTGCGTCTTGTTTCTTTGTCCGCTTCTGTTGTCGTCAGCGGCACGGGAAGTGTGGGCGGCACCATTCCTGGGCAGGCTGCTCTTTCTTTTCACGCTGGGCGGCTTTCCTCACGGGCGCACTCCTTGCGCGTGGGGCTCCCCCACGCGGGGGACACCCTTGCATGGCAGGGCACTCCTTGCGCGCATCAGCACTGCACATGGCCAGCTCCACACGGGTCAAGGAGGCCCGGGGTTTGAACCACGGACCTCCCATATGGTAGACGGACGCCCTAACCACTGGGCCAAAGTCCGTCTCCCTCTTTTATTTATTTTTCTTACCTTGCTACTGACAAGGGCCTCGTGTAATGTGGAATAGACATGTTGATGGGGGGGACCATCCTTGTTCTTGATCTCAAACTTCCCTTCTATTTCTTAATTGACTAAGAGTTTCAACCATGAATGGATATTGATTTTTCTTTTTTGAGGGGATATTGATTTTTATCAAATGCTTTTTCCACATCCATTAAAATTATCTTATGAATTTTCTTCTTTAATTTTAAACTTCTGTAATGCACTAAATCATATTAATTTAGCTTCTAATGTTAAACCTAACTTGCCTTTATGAGATAAATACAACATGATAATGATTTACATTATCCTTTCAGATTGTTGGATTGGATTTGCTAACGTTTTGTTTAGGATTTCTGCAACTGTATTCAGAAATAAGACTGACGTTTAACCTTTCTTTCTCTGATACCCATCATGGGCTTTGACTTGAACTGAGTTAGAGAATGCTCTCCCTTTTTCAGACTCTGGAAGACTTTGTGTAACATTGGATTGTCTTCCTTGAAAGTCTGGTAGAAACCATCTATAAAGCCACCTGGGCCTTGAGTTTTGTGTTTTATTCTTTCTCTTGAATGGTTATAGAATTAAGTTTTCTTTTTTCAGATTTTGCTTTTTCTAGAAATTTTTCAGTTTCATCTAAATTTTCATACTTAAATGACTTTTTTCCCTTTTTCCCCCATTTTCATTCTTGTTCATGGTGACTTGTGTTTTCATGGACAGTTTTACCAGAAATTTATTGATTTTATCAATAATTCAATTTTGCATCCCCAAATCCTCAAGATGGAGAATGAACAATGGACTAAAGTAGACTTACTATTATTCTACTATAGACTTACTATTATTCTAGCAATGGAAGAACTCTTATCATTGATATAAAGGCAGTGACCACCAGAGGTTCTGAGGGATGGGAGAGGGAAGAATAGGTGTTAAAAATTTTTTAGAAAGAATCAACTTTGGCTTTGTTAATCTTTTTTGATATATATTTGTTTCATTAATTTTTACTGTTTTATTTCCTTCTTTCTACTTTTATATTTTGCTGTTGCTTTTTTTAATTTCTTGACTTAGCTGTTTAGTTCATTAATTTACTTTTTAATACATTCATTTTAAGACTACTCTCATTTATCTGCATCCCAAGTATTGATAAGTAGTATTTTCATTAATCATTCAAATTCAAAATATTTTCTAATATCTGATTTGCTTTCTTCTTAGATAAATGACATATTGATTTCTATATTAATACATTGTGGTTAGAAAACCTATATATAATTTCAATCCTTTGAAATGTATGAACGTTAGTAATAAGAAAATGGTCGGGAAACGGACTTTGGCCCAGTGGTTAGGGCGTCCGTCTACCATATGGGAGGTCCGCGGTTCAAACCCCGGGCCTCCTTGACCCGTGTGGAGCTGGCCATGCGCAGCGCTGATGCGCGCAAGGAGTGCTGTGCCACGCAAGGGTGTCCCCCGCGTGGGGGAGCCCCACGCGCAAGGGGTGCGCCCGTGAGGAAAGCCGCCCAGCGTGAAAAGAAAGTGCAGCCTGCCCAGGAATGGTGATGCCCACACTTCCCGTGCCGCTGACGACAACAGAAGCGGACAAAGAAACAAGAAGCAGCAAATAGACACCAAGAACAGACAACCAGGGGAGGGGGGAAATTAAATAAATAAATAAATCTTAAAAAAAAAAAGAAAATGGTCATCATAGTTTTGCAGTCTGCATTTTATACTTAGTAACATTGTTACTTTGGGGTGTTTTTTTTTTTAATTGTTCAATTTGCTATGAATCCTGAATGGAAATAAATTTGCCTAAAATTCAAAATGATTGTTTTTTGTAATCTATTACCATAAAACATTATATGAAGGTTCTCAAATACAATGAGCCCTTGATTTTTCCTCTGACCTGAAAGAACCATAGTCCTTGAACCCCTATCGGGTTGAAATAGGTGACCACATGTTTATTTGCTCACACAGGTCTATTTTATTTGATTCTATTACTTTAGCCAGGGTCAGCCACATTTTTATTGAGCTGGTATGTAAAGCCCATTTGCAGTGAGAAAACCAAATAAAAATCAAGTGCTTCTTGATGTCTCTCTAGGCCCGAGGTATGAAGAAGCAGGTCATTGATGACTTCATCACCCAAAACAAGTATCTCCTGGCAGCCAGGCTCACCAGCCAGAAGCTGTTCCATGAACTCTGCCCTGTCAAACGGTCTCACCGACAGAGGAAGTAAGGACGCCAGGCTCTACCTCCACTTGTCATTGCACTAGAGGGGCCATGTCGTCACGTTTTACCACAGGGCGATTAAACATCTACCCCGTGACAGAGCAAGTACCAACTATGATGGTAGGAGGGTGTTTGGGCCCTAAGAACCCAGCAGTTGGGTGTGCCAGCCTGCTGCAGGGGTGAGAGAGGATCTCCCTGAGACGTAATGCTTCTGCTAAGGCCAGAGGGATGAGGACCCTTTAGCCAGGTGAAGGGGTAAGGTGTCAGGGAGAGACAGGTGGCGTATGAGAGAGTTAATATCCCTCCTAGAACATTCCACCCAGGTTGAGTCTTTGTTGCTCTTAAAGATTTGAAGAGAGGGCCGAGATGAGCCAGGAAAATAATCAAATGGTAGAGAATGAAGGTACTGAGGACATGTTAAAATAATTAGATTCCCTTAACTGAGAGATGGGAAGACTAAGGCATACTTATTCCATAAAGTAGGTGAAGCATTTTTATACAGGGTAGGAAATAATATTATTATACCTTTCTCAGATTAATTAAATGATGGTTTTAAATTTAGAGTTATTTCATGTGTAAAAGCTATCTGGAGATGGGAGGGAAACATTTATCATATTTGAAAATATAACCAAAATATTTATTTGAATCAAATTTCCCCCTATATTTCCAAACTTTTCAGATTCTTTTATAGTCTAAGAGAAAAGCAAGACTTTAATTAGATGTAAAGAAGAATATCCTGGACTGTAAGGCTTGTTTACTCGGCCTTCAAAAATGATCTCAACTCCAACCACTTGTCTTTTTTTTTTAACCACTGCCACCCTGGAACAGGCCGCCGTCACCTCCCATCGAGACCACCAAACCATGCTTACCTTCTAACTCAACTGCCTGCTTCCACTTTTATACTTCCCAGCCACCTCTCCACACATCAGCCAGTAACTTTCTAAAGATTTCTAAAGATGTGCTGTGGATCAAGTCAGTGTCCATCTGGGGTCTTAGCACTTGCACTTCTCTCTGCCTGGTGCGTTCTGGCCCCATTTCCTCTTTGGGCTTACTTCATTTGGGTCCTGCTCAAACAGCACCTTCTCAGGTGGTATGTTGCTGACCAACCTGTCTAATGGAGCACAACACCCACCCCTCCCTGATCTCTCTCTACCCCCTTTCCCTTCTTCTTTTTTCTTTTCCATAGCACCTGTCACTCACTGCTATGATGTACTTATTTATTTGTTGTCCATCTTCCCCATTGAAATATAAGGTCCATGAGGGCAAGATATTGATCATCTTGATTAAAGCTACTTCCTTAGTACCTGCCATCATGCTTGGCATGTAGCAAAGTACTCAGTAAATATTTGGGAGAATGAATGAATTTTCCACTAGAACCACTGCAGAAGAAATCCCTTCAGAATGAGGCTCATCTTCCATCACAGCTTTCGTTATGCAAAACATCTTCACTTATATAAGATGAGCACCTCCTCTTCACCAGAATAAGAATCTGCTGTTACAGGTTTTAGCCATGACCTCAGGGACTGGCCATAAACTCTTGTCTTTACTACTTTACAGGTACTGTGTGATTTTACTGACTGCAGAGGTGACCAAGTTGAGTAAACCTTTTGAGGCTTTCCTTTCCTTTGCTCTGGCAAACACACAAGACACAGTGAGATTCGTGCATGTCTACAGCAACCGGCAGCAGGAGTTTGCCTACACCTTACTACCAGATGGGGAAATGTTTCAAGGAAAATCAGCGGTGAGTCACGGATTCTCTCCTGGTGCCAGGCTCTTCACAGGCATGTGGCACGTGCTTCTGTTTTGTCCTTCCTTGGAAGTTTGAGTAAATTCCAGGAAATCCATTAATCCCTACAAGTCTGCTTTTACGACAGTCTTTCCCCCTGGTTGTCCCACTTCGATTTTCAGCTTTGGGCTTCAAGAAGAAGCATCAGAAGGATGAAGGTGCAGCAGTCCCTTTCACCAGTTCTACCCTTGCACCATCCTAGTTTGGAAAATATTTCTTGGGCCACCATATATGCTTGGAAACCTCCCCTTCCTGTACTTTTGCCCCTTTGACTTGATCCTCCGTGATTTCTCCTCCCTTTCCTGGCCTTTGTCATCAGAAACAGGGAATTCTTCACTTTTTCATCATTTTGGCAGTCCTCACTAATCTCTCCAAGAAGGAAAGGTTTCCTTTATTTATAATATTAAGTCAGAGATTCTAGAACCAACTAAGCCTATTAAGAAGACAGACTTTTTTCAGACTTTTTTTTTAATTTATTGAAGTATATCACTAACATAAACATACATAAACAGTAAGTGTATAGTAATAGTTATGAACTTATAAAACAAACATACGTAACATCATACAGGGTTCTCATACATCACCTCACCCTACCACCAATACCTTGCATTGTTGTGAAACATTTTTAACTAATGATTAAAGACCATCCTCAAAATATTACTACTAACCAAAGTATCTTACATTTGGTGTATTTTTCCCCCACCCCAGCCTATTATTTTATTATTATTACTATTACTATATCACTTATACATGAACATTCATAAACAGTAAATGTATAGTAAAAGTTATGAGCTTACAAAGCAAACATACATAACATCATACAGGGGTCCCATACATCAGCCCACCACCAACACCTTGCAGTGTTTTAGACATGTTACAAATTATGAAAGAATATATTTTGTCAAAATCTTACTACTAACTATAGTCCTTATCTTACATTTGATGTATTTTTCCCCAACCCACCCTATTATATTTTTTAAATATATTTTTATGACAGAAGTTGTAAACTTACAAAACAATCACACATGTGCAGAATTCCCATATAACGCCCCTCTATCAATACACCACACCATGGTAGAACATGTGTTACAGATCATGATATAATATCATCAGACTCTTACCAGGTCCATAGCATACATTTGGCATACTTTTTCCTTACTCCTCCATTATCAACACAGTACATCTTTGGCATAGATGCATGAATATTACATTATTACTGTTAACCGTAGTCCATAGGTTACTCAGTTGTATTTTTCCCATGCTTCTCCACATTCCCACCACCCTGCAATAGTGATGTACATCTGCTCTAGCTCACAAAGGACACCCTTGCATCTGTACTTACAATCAACCATAATTCTCATCCACCTCTGGGTTTACTCTGTAGTCCCTAGATAATTCTCTAGCTTTCTTTCAACTGGCATTTACATTCCTAGACTACCCTTTTCAGCCATGTTCCCATTTATAAACCAGCTGTTACTCACTATAATGGTGGTTACCATCAACTTTATACATTTCCACACTTCAGTAGTAAAGTTAATTAAAACTTCTGCATACATTAAATATCAGTAGTCCATCTCAGTCCTCCTCTTATCTCCTTTAAGAATCTACCACCTACCACCAGGTCTTGAAAATATTTTCCGACATTTTCTTCTAGAACCTTTATGGTTCTTGCTTTTATATTTAGGTTTTTGATCCATTTTAAGTTAATTTTTGTATAAGGTGTGAGAAAGGGGTCCTTTTTCCTTCTTTTGGCTATGGATATCCAGTCTCTCAGCACCATTTGTGGAATCGACTATTCTGCCCAAGCTGGATAGTTTTGACAGGCTTGTCAATAATCACTTGACCATAGATGTGAGGGTCTGTTTCCAAACAATCAGTTTGGTTCCACTGATCTGTGTGTCTGTCTTTATGCCAGTACCATGCTGTTTTTATCACTGTAGCTAGGTAATATGATTTAAAGTCCATAAGTGAGAGTCATTCAACTTTGCTTTTCCTTTTTACGATGTTTCTGCTTTTTCAGGACACCTTCCAAATAAATTTGCTAATCATAGTTTCCATTTATTTTTTAAATGCTGGTAATATTTTTATCAGGATTGCATTGAACTTGTATATCAATTTGGGTAGAATTGACATTGTAATGATATTTAGTCTTCCAATATGTGAGCATGGAATGTTCTTCCAATTATGTAGGTCTTTTTTTATTTCTTTTAACAATGAGTTGTAGTTTTCTGGATACAAGTGCCTTACATTGTTTGTTATGTTTATTCCAAAATATTTAGGTTTTATCTGTCCTATTTTATTTCCACCACTCTTTTGATACTTTCAGTTACTTTTGCTGATATAATCTTCATTTCTAGACTCTCTTCCAAGCCTCTCTCTCCTCTTCTCTTTTCAGACTGTAGCACACCCTTTAGTATTTCCTGAAAAGCTGGTCTCTTGGTTACAAACTCTCTCAGTTTCTGTTTATCTGTGAATATTCTAAACTTGCCCTCATTTCTGAAAGACCATGTTGCCTGATATAAGATTCTTGGCGGAAGTTTTTCTGTTGCAGTATCTTAAGTATATCACACCACTGTCTTCTTGCCTCCATGGCTTCCAATGAGAAATGGGCACTTAATTTTATTGGCTGTCCTTTATATTTTATGCATTGCTTTTCTCTTGCTGCTCTCAGAATTCTCGTCTTTGGCATTTAACATTCTGGTTAGTAGTGTCTTCGAGTTGGTCTGTTCAGATTTATTTGGATGGGAGTACATTGTGCTTCTTGGACATGGATATCTATGCCCTTCAATAGGGTTGGGAAATTTTCCTTCTCTTTTCCCTTCTCTTCTCCTTCTGGGACACCCATGACATGTATGTTTGCATGCCTCTTGCTGTCGTTTAGTTCCCTGAGAACTTGTTAAATTTTTTCCATTCTTCATCTGTTCTTTTGTATCTTTGCTTTCAGAGGCCATTTCTTCAAGCTCACTAGTCCTTTCATCTGCCTTCTCAAATATGCTATTATATGATTCCAGTGTATATTTAATTTCATTTATTGCACCTTTCATTCCTATAAGATCTCCTATTTTTCTATGTATGCTTTCAAATTCTTCTTTGTGCTTATCCAATGTCTTCTTTTTTTTTTTAAGATTTATTTTTCATTTATTTCTCTCCCAGTTCCCCTCCCCCCAGTTCTCTGCTCTCCGTGTCCATTCACTGTGTGTTCTTCTGTGTCCGCTTCTATTCTTGTTAGTGGCGCCGGGAATCTGTGTCTCATTTTGTTGTTGTTGTTGTTGTTGAGTCATCTTGCTGCATCAGCTCTCTGTATGTGCAGCACCACTCCTAGGCAGGCTGAACTTTCTTTCACGCTGGGCGTCTCTCCTTACGGGGCACACACTCCTTGCGCGTGGGGCTCCCCTACACGGGGGATACCCTTGCATGGCAGGGCACTCCTTGCGCGCATCAGTACTGCGCATGGGCCATCTCCACACGGGTCAAGGAGGCCCTGGGTTTGAACCGTGGACCTCCCATGTGGTCGGCAGACGCTCTAACTGTTGAGCCAAGTCTGCTTCCCTCCAATGTCTTCTTTATATCCTTAATCTCTTCAGACATTTCATTGAATTTACTAAGGCGATTTGTTTGAACATCTATGATTAGTGGTCTCAACTCCTTTATGTCATCTGGAGGCTTATCTCATTCCTTTTACTGGGCCATATCTTCCTGTTCTTGATGTAGATTGTAATTTTTTGTTGGTATCTTGGCATCTGGCTTACTAGATGTATTTATTCTGGGTGTAGTTGCTCTCTTTAATTTAGGGCTTTCTTGCCCTTTCTCTCTTGTTGGCACTGTAAGCTGTGGAGGCTTAAGCTGCCTACATTGCCCCAGGGACCAGTGAAGCTTCTCCCAACTTTCTCCTTTGTCAGGGCTAGGGACAGAGCCACAGCTGTGTGAAATAATACTAGTTGCACAGGCCTACATTGTAGTTGCCCAGAAAGACTGATGAAGCTTCACACCCCATTTTCCCTTACCTGGGGTAGGGATGGAGCTGCAGGTGTGGGCAACAATCTATGCTGTATGGGTACAAAATGACCTCATTTGCCCCAGTAAATTTGCAGTTATTCAGTCTGTGCCAGCCAAATGTTCCTACAGTTACCCAGAGAGGCTGGTTGCAGAGCTCACCAGCTTCCTCCCTGCTAGAGCTGGGACTGAAGCCTAGGCTAGGGCTGCAATCCAATCTGGGTGAAAGAAACAGGTCTCTGCCATCACTGTGATTTTCAGTCAGCCTGGCTTCCCCTAATGCTGGGGACAGAGTCAAAATGGTGGCTACCAGATTTTTTCCGACGTTGACACGTTTAAACTTCAGCTGTTCTTAGAGTTATACTTTAGCCAGCCGAATTTACTCATCAGTAGCAGAAGTTGGTGGCCAACGGTCTCTCCCTCCCATTTTTAGGAGATGGCGCTTCCAATTCCAGCCATAGAACAGCCCCCAGGGTGGCTTGCTCCACCAGCATAGGATGATCACCAGCCTCCACGGTGTGGTCTGTATTTTCCCAGAGAGGCTGGCATAGGTCCCCCAACTTCTCCCATGGCAGAGGTGAGGCTGGGGGTTATGCTAGACTTGCAGTCTGATCTGGATGGAAAGAAGCCAGTCCCTCATCAGCACTGTGATTTTCAGTTTGCCCAGCTTCCCCTTGTGTCAGGGATGGAGTTAAGATGGCATCTACTGGCCTCTTTCTGACTTGGACAGGTTCAAACATTAGCTGTTCTTAAGATTATACTTTAGCCCACTGAATTTCCTAATCAATAGCTGAAGTTGGTGCCCAACCATCTCTTCCTCCCTGGTTTTTGGGAAGTGGCACTTCCAATTTCAGCTGCAGAATAGCTCCCAAGGTGGCTTGTGCCACCAGTGGAGGATGGGCACCAGCCTCTGTGGCGTACTGCTCTGCTTACAAATCTTCTTTGCAGATGGGCAGTCACCTCCTTCCATTCCTTCAGGGATGTTGCAGGATGCTCTTCTGGTCTCCTGGAGCCCTAACACAGGTGCTTTAGGTAGCTCTGGGTGATTACTAACTGCCTTGCAGCATAAGCTGACTCTAGGAGTTCTTACTGTGCCGCCATCTTGCTGGTTGTGTCCAAGAAGAAAGACTTCTAACTTTTTTTAATTTTGAAAAGTAGTTTTATTGAGATATATCCACATACCATACAATCTATCAAAAGTGTACAATCAATGGCTTTTAGTTTAATTACAGTGTTTTCCATTCGTCACCACACATAATTTTACAACAATTTCATTACTCCAAAAAGAAAAATGATAGCATTTTAATCCCTCCTCAGTACAGGCTTTCTGCATCTATTTGTTATGTCTCTAATCTCTTAACACCTTTTTTTACTAAAGTTTATAGATCACAAATAATGTTACATTAAAAAACATGAGATTCCCATATAACCCACTCCCCACCCCCCAACCCCATCATTTTTGTAAATTGTATGTTTTTGAAGACAAATACATCTCAAAAAAATACCACATTAAAAACATAAGAGGTTCCCATATACCCCCCACCTCCCCACCCCACTCCTCCCACACCAACGACCTCCCCCATCATTGTGGCACATTCATCGCACTCAGTGAACATATTTTGGAGCACTGCTACATCACATGGATAATAGTTTACCCTGTAGTTCACACTCTCCCCCAGTACATTCAGTGGGTTATGGCAGGATATATAAAGTCCAGCATCTGACCCTGCAGTATTATTTAGGACAACTCAAAAGTCCCAAAAGTGCCCCCACATCACATCTCTTCTTCCCTCTCCCTACCCTCAGCAACTACTGTGGCCACTTTCTCCACCTCAGTGCTACAATTTCTATTACTAGTCACAGTATTTTTATAGTAGAATATCAGTAAGTCCACTCTAATCCATATTTTATTCCTACATTCTGTGGACCCTGAGATGGTGATGTCTTCTCCACCTCTAGATTAAGAGGGGGCTTAGATTCCACAAGGATGATGGATGCAATTCTTCTGCTTACAGTTGTAGGCACTCTTGATTCCCTGGTGGGGTCATTGACCATCTCCACCTCCCTGTTAGCTGACCTGGGTAAGTCCAACAAACCAGAGAGTAGGAGTTACAACTCTGCTGAGGCTCAGGGCCCAGCTGGCACATAGGCAGTCCGGAGATTCAAGTCCCCTGAGTATACACCATCCCTAGTGCCAACCACAGGTTCCGTAAAAATGACAAAAGAGGGAAACGGACTTTGGCCCAGTGGTTAGGGCGTCCGTCTACCACATGGGAGGTCCGCGGTTCAAGCCCCGGGCCTCCTTGACCCGTGTGGAGCTGGCCCATGCGCAGTGCTGATGCGCGCAAGGAGTGCAGTGCCACACAGGGGTGTCCCCCGTGTAGGGGAGCCCCACGCGCAAGGAGTGCACCCGTAAGGAGAGCCGCCCAGCGCGAAGGAGGGAGCAGCCTGCCGAGGAATGGTGCCGCCCACACTTCCCGTGCCGCTGACGACAACAGAAGCGGACAAAGAAACAGGACGCAGCAAAAAGACACAGAAAACAGACAACCGGGGGAGGGGAGGGGAATTAAATAAAAATAAAAAATAAAAAAAATCTAAAAAAAAAAAAAAAAAAAAAGACAGAAGAGGCATGTGTAGAAAGGTCACGTCTGAGTCCAGCTCCATCACACTCAGGAGCACAAATTCCAAAGTAGGACCCTCTAACATGGCACAGAACTCTAAATCCATCTGCCATGACCCTGTGGATCTCCTTAGCCTTCAAGAGAACCAGTACGTAGGGTTGTATCTACTAATTTTTTTAATTGTTATAGCCATTATCTTTTTTTTTTTTCAGCTTCTTATTTTGGAATACTTTCAAACTTACAGAACAGTTAGAAAAATGGTATACACTCCACTCCGACAACTCTAGCATAGACCTATCCCTACACATACCCTGATGCACCAATTTTAGCATTTTGCCACATTTGCCCTATCATTCCATCAGTCTATCCATCTGTCTATCTAATTATCAATCTAGTTTCTGAACACTTGAGTATAAGTTGTATACACCATGCTCCTTGAACATTTAATACTGCCATGTTCATTTCCTCAGAACAAGGATATTCACTCACGCAGTCACCTTAAGTGCAGTTATCACGTTCAGGAAATTTAACGTTGATGTAAAGCTTATAGTCTATATTCCCATTTTTTCATATGTCCCAATAATATCCTCTTAAACATTTTCTCTCCCACTATTAGATCCTCTCAGGATCACATATTGCATTTAATTTTTATTGTGTCTTTAGTTGCTTGTGGGCTTTTTGGTTGTTTTGTTCTGCTTTTTGTGGGGGGGGGGAACATATATTAACATGAGCTTTCCCCTCTCAACCCCTCCCAAGCACAGCATTCAGCAGGATGAGTCCCAGTCGGTACCCTCATCACCTTCCATTACTAAAGCTTCCCATCTCCCCAAACACAAACCTTACACCTGTTATGCATTATGTCCCCTTGCCATCTGCCCTCTGCCCCTGGCTCTAATTTCTGTCTCTGTGAGCTTGCATATTCTCCGGTATTTTCTTTGTAGTAACCATGGGGCTTAAATTTAACATCCTGAATCTATACAATTTTGATTGCTTCAGTACCAACTTAACTTCAATAGTATACACAAACTGTTCGTACCCCACTGTTCCCCCGCCTTTATGTAGCCTTGTTACAGATTATATGTTTATACATTATGAGTCCAAAACCACTCATCTATCATTACATTTTAAGCATTTGCCATTTAGATTCTGTAAGAAGTAAAAATTGTTACCAACCAAAACTACAATAGTACTGGCATTTGTATTTACCCCTGTCATTACCTTCCCTGGAGAGCTTTATTTTTTCATGCAGCTTCAATCTATTGTCTATTGTCTTTCCTTTCAATCTGCAAAACTCTTTAGTATCTCTTATGAGGCCAGTCTAGCCATGATGAACTCCCTCAGCATTTGTTTATATGGAAATGTCTTAATCTCTCCCTTATTTTTGAAAGACAGTTTTGCCAGATATAGAATTTTCATTGGCAATTTTTTTTCTTTTCTTTAAATATGTCTTCCCCCCTGCCTTTTTCCCTCCATGGTTTCTGATGAGATCGGCACTTTATCTTTTTGAGGTTCCCTTGTATGTGCCGTGTTCCTTCTCTCGCAGCTTTCAGAATCTTCTTTGGTCTTGCAGTTTGCTTAGAACATGGTGCTGTGTGGTCTCTGGGTTTAGCCTCTTTGGAATTCGTTGAGTATCTTGGATATACATAGTCATGTCTTTTGTTAAATTGGGGAAGTTTTTAGTCGTTATTTCTTTGAACAGTCTGCTCTTTTCTCTCTTTTTTTTCTCCTGGGGCTCCCACGACATGGAAATTGGTTCACTTGATGGTGCCCCACAGGTTCCCCAAGTTCTGCTCACTTTTCTCCATTCTTCCTTCTTTCTGCCCCTCAGAGTGGATGCTTCAGTTGTCCTATCCTCAGGTTAACTGGGCCTTTCTTCGGCCAGCTCCAATCTGCTGTTGAGCCCCTATATGAAATTCTTTTTTTTTTTTTTTAAGATTTATTTTATTTATTTCTCTCCCCTTCCCACCCACCCCTATTGTCTGCTCTCTGTGTCCACTCGCTGTGTGTTCTTCTGTGTCCGCCTGCATTCTTAGCAGCACCGGGAATCTGTCTCCCCTTGTTGCATCATCTTGCTGTGTTAGCTCTCCACGTGTGCGACACCACTCCTGCATGGGCTGTGTTTTTTTCTGCACAGGGCAGCTCTCCTTGCAGGGTGCATTCCTGCGCGTGGGGCTCCCCCACGTGGGGGGCACCCCTGCTTGATATGGCACTCCCTACACATAGCGGCACTGCATGTGGGCCAGCCCACCACACAGGCCAGGAGGCCCTGGGTTTGAACCCTGGACGTCCTGTATGGTAGATGGACACTATCAGTTGAGCCACATCCACTTCCCAATATATGAAATTCTTAATTTCTATTACAGTGGTCTTAGCTCTTTGGTTCTTTTGTATACTTTCCATCTCTATTGATATTTTTTTTGTGTTCATCTTTCATTTTCCTAATTTCCTTCAGTTCTCTGCCGATGTTTTCCTTTAACTCTTTCAGCATATTTAGGACTTTTTTTTTTTTTTTTTGAGTCTTTGGTATGTCACAGCTCTCATCCTCCTCACTGATGGTTTCTAATGCTATATTCTCCTCCTTTGCCTGGGCCATTGCATCCTGTTTCTTTGTCTGTTTTGTAATCTTTTATTGAAACCTGGACATTTTGATATTTTAATGATGTGCTGTCACTGGAACTTAGCCTTTGAGGCATCTGTTATAACAGATTGCCAGAAGCTAACAAAAAAAAAAAAGAGAGAAAGATGTATTTACCAAATGCAATGAATATCTCATGATGATGGAGGAGAATGTTGCTATGGGGAGAGGAGTGGGAGTGGGGTGAGGAGGGTGGGGGTATATGGGGACCACATATTTTTTTAATGTAATATTTTAAAAATGAATAAAGACAAAAACAAAAAACAAAAAAAACTTTCCATTCTAACTAAAAGAATGCTAGCTATGTATGAGCCAGTTGGATTTACATTTGAATTCTAAAAATTTATTGCAAGTTCACAAAACTCAATAAAATTTTATCTAATTGTATCTCAATATTAAAGATCACAGGCATCTTTTTTGTGGTTAAAAAAAAAAAAAAAAAAGAGAAAGAGAAACACCTTTCCCAGTCGTAGCATTTTGACCTGTGCTGGTGCTCTCCTTCCATGCTTACCCGTACCCATGTGGGGTCCTCCTGATCTTTTCTGTGCAAGTGTCTTGTCTTGGGCGTGGGCGTGGGCGTGGGTGTGTGGCCCTAGCAATTCCCTGTGTAAATGTTTCCGAATATCCCCTTTCCCTAGGAAACCATTTCCTCAATCCTGGGCATTGCCCATTATGTCCTACAGCCTGATATATCCTGCAGTTAGCAATCCCTCGCCCAAGGCAGCACGACTTGACTGCCCTCCCACAGCGTTCGGCAGGGGGGCTAGGTGAGCCACCCTCGACACGTAGGGCAGTTCTGGGACGGCACCAGACAGCCTGGGCCAGACATACCTGCTCCAGCATGTGCACAAGGGTTGCTCTGCTCCCTCCAGGACCAGGGATCGGCACAGGGAGCACCCGTCAGCTCTGCCCAGGAGCGGGGAGGAGGGGCCAGTCAGGATCCCTCGAGAGTTTACTGCTGTTATTTATTTTTTTTTCCTTTTTAGAGAAAGGGATTTCTTTTTTATTTTTATTTATTTCTCCCCCTCCCCCTCATTGTTTGCACTCGCTTTCTGCTCTCTGTCTGTTTGTTGTGTGCCCGCTATGTCTGCTTGACTTCTTTATAGGAGGCACTGGAAACCAAACCCGGGACCTCCTATGTGGCAGGCAGGCACTCAACTGCTTGAGCCACATCCACTCCCTGCTTGTTGTGTCTCTCATGTCTCCTCATTGCATCCGCTTGCCACACCAGCCCGTCACATCAACTCGCTGTCTTACTCATCTTCTTTAGGAGGCAGTGGAAATCAAACCCAGGACCTCCCATGTGGTAGGCGGGCATCCAAATGCTTGAGCCATTTCTGCTTCCCCCTACTGCTTTTAAGTGACCGCCTTCTTCATTCAGAATTTACTCTGTTGTTGTAATCCTTTAAAAGTTTTCTGAGGCTCTGAGAAAACTGTTCCTGCCAGTTGTGCAAAGCTTCTTTCAGGGGAGAGATCCTGCAGTATTTCACTCTGCCATTTAAATCTTTTGCAGGTACCTTATATTCATCAATATTTGCATTTGAGCTTGTTGTTGCCTTTACTAGACCCTTTTTTCCCTCTTCCTGGGCAGGAGGGGAGTGTTACCATCTTTTTGAGATTTCTAAATGGTTTTTCTCTTTTTTGTCCCAGGTGTCTATCTTAGAAAGGCGGAACACAGCAGGAAGGGTGGTGTACAAAACCCTGGAAGTTCCCTGGACTGGGAGTGAGAGCGATAAATTCATCCTTTTAGGTTACCTCGAGCAGCTGCGGAAAGATCCAGCGCTTCTGTCCTCTGAAGCTGTGCTTCCCGACCTGACCGATGAACTCGCCCCTGTAAGCACTATGACTCAGGAAGAGTGGGCAGCCAGGCAGGGCTCACGGGCTCGGGTGGCGACAGGAGTCTTGATAAGAGCAGAGGTTCAGCAGCTGCCCTTTGCTGGGGGTGAGGGTGGCCTGTGTCTCCCCAGGAGCCGGGCTGGGCCAAGGGAAGTGTCATCACCCCTCGGGTTCAGTCGTGACCATCGTCCCTCTTCTCCCTCGATAGGTTTTCCTCCTTCGGTGGCTCTACTCTGCCTCTGACTACATCTCGGACTGCTGGGATAGTGTGTTTCACAACAACTGGTAGGGTTACTGCGGGGGTGACTGTCTTTTTCTGGGTTAATGCTAAAAACACTGGTTTTCTTTTGAAAACAGTCCATTTTTCTTTAAATTTCGTTGTACTCTAGATATAGGCAAATGGAAGAATGTTCAGACCTTTTCAACAGCTTTTCCCCTTTCTTCTTCCTTTTGATAACTTCACTTTTTTTATATTTGCCAACTGGTCCTTTCCCGCTGGTTGTCTTTCCAGAGAGCAGAGCGTGGACCGTCCTGTGCACCAGGCGCCTCCAGCGCCCAGCACAGGGCTGGCACCCATAGGGTCCAGAGCGTTGGTGTCAAATGAATCGATGATTCCCTCGCAGAAGGGAAGTCCCGCTCCTGGCCCCTTAAGACTGCAAGCTCTCCAAGGACAGGGACTCCTGGCACCTGGCACAGGCCTTTGAGGGAGATTTGTGGGTGAATGAGATTTTAGAACTCCAGTCCTACAAGAGACCTTGGAGATCATGTTTCTCTCCCAACTCGCACCCCTCTGGGCCACATCTGAATCGTTCTGGCCAGAAAGAAAGCAATCCAATGAGGAAATAATTACACAGGCTTTTGAAGTCACTGATGCTACCCTTGACATGACATGAGAATGTTCTTCCGTGTGGACAGCTTGAATCCTTTATTATCTGTCCTCTTGTTTCCTTCTGCAGAATTGATTTAGTACAACCAGTTATCACTTGTAGAATAACCTGTGAATTAGAACACTGAGGCAAAATCTCTACTTTCCCCTCCATCACCACTACTCCCCACCTCAAAAAAATATTAACTATATTGTATGAAATTAGAACATTTTTATTGGCACGAAGACTTTTTGGTTTGGGAATGTTTTTTTCTTTGAGCCATAGAGAAGAAACCTACAGTCATTAATTAGCCATCACAACAACCCATCCGACCAGCTGACCAACTTGATTAACTTGGTTCTAGGCGAGAGATGATGCCCCTTCTGTCGCTGATCTTCTCCGCCCTCTTCATCCTCTTCGGCACGGTCATCGTTCAGGCTTTCAGGTACGACTCAGCATGATTTTGGAAGGGTGAGTCACCGCCCCCCATGATTGTTGGTCTTCTTTTTTCTTAAACCTTTCTGGTCTACTCCAGCGACTCGAATGATGAGCGAGAGTCAAACCCCCCAGATAAAGAGGAAGCCCACGAGAAGGCGACGAAGACCGAGCCGAGCTTCAGCAAGGAGACCGGCAGGTGCGTGGTCAGGACCACAGACCGTGTGGTCTAATCAGGCATGCTAGGGTTTATGGTATATACACACTCTGGTTCACCCCCTGGTGTGCAATATTGGGTATAGAGAAAAGTCACTGGCTTGTGAGTTTTCCCCAAGACCCTTTAGGCATTTAGATACAGGACCTGCTGATCTTCTACTGGGTAACTTCTGTTTCTCAATCTCACATTTAATAATGAAGGCAGGAAACAGAAACCTGTCGGCGAGATGGTAGGCGAGCCAGAAACAGAACGGTGGCTCTCCACCAGTGTGGTGATGAATAGGATCAGTCTGCAGAGCCTCCGCAAGACAAAGCAGCAGACTGAGCAACAGCAGCCTCTTCCTTCTGTCCTAAAGCTCCCTCAGCAACTGGGGAGCAGCCTCAGAAAGGCAGGGCCGTCCCCATCCTGACATCATATGGGGCTTGAGAATACGAAGTACACCTAGTCTGGTTAGAACACAGCAGCTGCTACTGCTTGTTCCTTTTCAAGTGATGCCATTCCCCTACCTCGAGAACATTTTAATTCTTGAGTATTCCTCCACAGCAAGATTCCTAGAAAAGGCTTTGTGGAGGTGACTGAACTCACAGATGTGACGTACACCAGTAACTTGGTACGCCTGAGGCCGGGCCACATGAACGTGGTCCTCATCCTGTCCAATTCCACCAAGACCAGCCTGCTACAGAAATTCGCTTTGGAGGTCTACACATTCACGGGGTAAGTGTGTGTGTGTCAGGGAGGGAGGGAGGGAGGATGCACACTGGGGTCAGGAGGGGCCTTTCCTCTTTGACCACTAGGAGCTTTACCAGTGTGGAGAGACGTGGGCTGTAAGCTTTCCGGCCCAGAAATCTAAGCCATCATGAGGGGCCCTTTTTCCGCCTTGACTCCTTGTTCTGTTGGTTGTGAAGAGAAGAGATTGAACTCAGTCTTATTCCCTGAGCCATTTAAGAAAACAGACTGTTCTCTTGATGTGAATTTTCTTGAAGCCAGGTACCAAGCAATGTACCTCCAGCAGAGGATGTGGGGAATGGAAGAGGGGAGTGTTGCTGCTGCCCTCTGGCTCCCACAAAAATCCTTCTTTTTTCCTGTCTCCAGGTCCCTTCCTATGCATTGCCTTCTCTTATTATTTGAAGTCTGATTCAGGTACTTACACTCCCCGCAATTCAATGTGTTGGGAAATACCCTCAGTCCTCATTCTGTTCTTCCTGCAGGAGCAGCTGCCTACACTTCTCCTTCCTAAGCCTAGATAAGCACAGAGAGTGGCTGGAATACCTATTAGAATTCGCTCAAGATGCAGCCCCAATCCCAAACCAGTACGACAAGCATTTCATGGAGCGTGACTACACTGGTTATGTACTGGCTCTGAATGGCCACAAGAAATACTTTTGCCTCTTCAAGCCCCAAAAAACGATTGAAGAGGAGGAAGCCATGGGGTCGTGCGGTGATCTTGACTCTTCCCTCCACCTGGGTGAATCTCGAGGGAAATCTTCCTGTAGCCTTGGATCCAAGCCCATCAAAGAGAAACTGAGCAAGCTGTCCTTATGGATGGAGCGCCTGCTGGAAGGCTCCTTACAGAGGTTTTATATCCCATCATGGCCCACACTAGACTGAAAGGATTTCAGAAAGAGAGCTGAACTCAGACTTTTTAACATGCCCCTGTGAACAGGTATTTTCAGGATTTAAACTATCCCATTGAACAGACTATAGATTTTAGATTCCTCTTCTAGAACTGTGGCTAGAAGAATCTTTCCTTTGTCCTGTTCTAACCTAGGAGTGAAAAACACCACAAGTTTAATCCCCTAGATCAAATGTTTTTCTTGGTTGGTTTTTCTTTTTCCTTCCTTATTTGAATGCCATACTATTTAAAATAGACTGCTCATTCCTTCTTCCTCTGTTGTCCCTGTCATGTGCCCATACCACAGGCCCCTGCCCTGTCTCTTCCTGCAATAGCACCTGGACAGAACCTCATAAGCCCTTGTGCAGGTGGGGTCACTTACCCCACTGGCCACCTCCTCCGTGCCCCAGCCTTGCCCCTGCTGTGCTTCTGCCCTGGTGCATGCTGTTAACACTGGAACAATCCACAGCAGCTTTGTAGGCCTTGCATCTTGAAAGAGGCCCTAGTTCCAAGCACTCTTCCAGTTAATGGTGTTTCAGGTCGTAAGTGACTAAAAGTATATTCTGTGGGGTATCCCCCACAACAGTTGGTCAGCCATGGTTCTAAAAGGATAGGGATGAGGTGAGTGGAGGGAAGGAGTGGGCAGTGGCTGAAGGATGCAGATTTGTGATCCCCATGAGCATTCCATCAGCTGCCTCCGTGGTGGTGAATGTGGCTGGGGAGGGATCTGCACAGCAAGGAGTACTGTAATGACCTCAAGCCATTTACATGTGTGTTTCCAGATGCCTTTCTGCCTCTGTCAATTTTAGCCTATGGATATTAGGAGCCATAACTTGTAATCTTGTTCTCTGAGCGTAGAGATAAGCTGCTAGGAGCCAGTAGATGCTAAACTGAAGAAAGTTTATTCCCACCTGCCAGTGAGTCGGGCTCCAGGAACCTCTTCACCCCAGTGGTGTCTCTTTAGTAAAATACAGACATGTCTTTGTGTCAAGGAACTTCAAATTGATCAACACTTGTATTTTGAACAGTTATCCCAAAAGCACTGTATCTTCCAACTCCTCTTTTGTGATGAGTGAGCCAAGAGTTGATTCAGACTCCTGTTTTACAAAAGGCTTACTCTCAGCTTCTGGCCTGTATTTTGATGTCTCATCTAATTGTTTTCACTCTTAACTTACAACTGCTTTTTTCAGGGTCAGGGTCAGACTGATCATCAACGCCCCCACTTGGTGAGCTCCAGTGTACGATGGACTCCAGGCTGGATTCTTACCAGCCAGTTAGAGTTTACCTGTTATTTTAGGGCAAGACCACCGATGGAGTCTTGACAGCTTCAAAGAGTGGTCTATCAAATGTCAGAGCAAAACTGCCCTTTTGTAAAGTAAAAGGTGAAAATCACTGATGGGACATTTACTATTATTTCTTTAATCATAATTGCTTTAAACTAAACCATTCGGATTCTGCATAATTTAAACATTGAGCTCCAGTGGTAAGTAATATATTATTTGTACCCAGGAATTCCTATCATTTTCATGGAATCTCTAGCTTTATTTAAAGATAAGTCACTGCCAGGCCTCAATCTTCCAGATGGTCCTCTGAAAATGGATGATTACTTGAAAGTCATATCTTGTCGGCCTTCCCACTTAAAAATAGTCCATGGATTCATGTGGCGTCTTGATACTCCTGGCCTCAGAATTATTTTCTGGGTCTTTAACAGCCAGGTTGCTTATATGTGGTATGTTTGTGTGGGTTTTTTTTAATTGTAATCAAGTGGTAGGTTTTATTTTGAATTTCTGGTACTAATGGAATTTCTGACCTTAATTTCTAAAAACCAAAAAACTCCCAATTTCTTTTTTGTCTTTTTTAATCAAAATAAAAAGCCCCTTTAGACAGCTGCACCTTCCATTTCTACTAGCAAAAGAAGGTGGTGATAGGATTGGAAACATTCCTGAAAAACGTTTGAGTCTAAAAATTCTTCTGTAGCTCTCTTTGGGGGCTGGTAGTTTTATCCCCCAAGAGGCAATTCTTTCTCAGTCTTCTTGGACTCTCGGGAGCTTCTATTTTAAATTGAACTTTCCCCTTGACCACTGAAGCCTTTCTTCCTGAATGTTTCCATAAATTTCTTTTACTTTTCTCAAATGAATGAGCCATTGTCTTGTTCAGCCAATGCCACCATTTCACTTTTTGATGTGTGTAAATCATCATACAAGACCAAATTTTGGTTTAAGTTAACTTCCTAGTCTTGAAGTAGAATATCTTAAAACTGACACCTGGGAAGCAGGCGTAGCTCAGTGGTTTGAGCACCTGCTCCCCATGTACGAGGTCTTGGGTTCAATCCCCATACCTCCTTAAAAAAAAAAAAAAACTGGCACTGCTGGTGTTTTTAAAGGTGGGTTTTTCTGGTTGATAGAGACTATAGATCATGTTTAGCATATGGGGATAAAAATGGCAGCTAGCCCCAAACAAGACTTTATATAATGTACTCCCATCACAGAAATATGTTTTATTGCTCAGGTGTTGGTTGCACAATTTGTCTAACATAGAGGTCGTCACCTCCAACCAAGCACCATTTCACTGAGCAATTCTGTCCAACTTTCATTTTATGGGCTCACTGCCACCATTTATTGACCATGAAGATTTGGTTTGGTTCAAACAAACAGGTTGATTTCCTCCCCATTCCCAGCCTAGTCACACTTATATTCTATCATTTATTATCATTCAAATCAATTTGCAACTGCCATCATCAGTAGAAATGTTTTCCTGATGCAAAAGAAATGGGATCTGAATATGTTTTAAGTGATTTGCTTTGTTTGGGAATAGGGATTGGAAGCAAACACTCAAAACCTTTTTTTTTTTAAGTAAAACTCTTTAAAAGCTGATGCAAAACATCTTAACAGATAAAATGTTGTTCAAGTCCAAAATACCTGACATTGTCCTTGAAACAAACACAGTGTGGCAGCTCCTGAAACTGTTTAGTTTTTCAAGGAGGATGATTACACTTGGGAGACAGATGTGAAAAGACGGTGAATATTTTGCACTTTTGATACTCATAGGAACAAATAACTTATTTGGCAAATTTTGTCTTTTTTATGTTTGTTTTTTTGTATCATGAACAGGCACTGAAGCTGATGTTATTTTGTTTTAAGAATATTACAGACTGGAAACAGAAATAAACTATTTTAATGTGTGATGATTATGGGGTAGCTCTTGCACTGCAGCATGATTTAATCACAGACTGGCTGTCAACAGCATTAAATTTGCATGTAACTCAGCACGTATATAAGGTCAGCAGATTTCAGGAATTGCTATCCCAGAGGGCATGTGGGCTTGATGAGTAGATAATGCAAAGCTGAGTCTTGTAGAGGGAGGGGTGGAGGCTAGCTGATGTGCCTGGCTCAGAAGACCTTTCATGTATCCCCCAGGGCTTTTGAGGAGCAGGCATCTTTATTAGGATCTGCATATTATTGTCTTTCATACTTTTTATTTATGTGCAAAACTGTCCTAAAATCAAGAGGCAGCCCTCAGCTTCTCAGCAGGAGCTGTATTTTTTTTTAAGGAGGTACTGGAGATCAAACCCAGGACCTCATATGTGGGGGCAGGTGCTCAACCACTTGAGGTATATCTGCTCCCCAAGAGCTGTATTTTAAGGGAAGTAATACTATAGAAATATGGAAGGTTCATACAGTATTATTTCATGTTTTTCTAATTTAATTCCTTTGTTTTTTAGGTAATCCTGATCTAAATTCTCCATTCTTTCCCCTTTATCCTCCCCACCACCTTTCATCAAAGGGAATAATTCAAAATAGTCCAACTACTTTTTTTTTTTTTTTAATTAATCCAAACTCCTTTGAAATCTTAGCTGTTTGGATTAGAGTTCTACCAGATGCCCTGGTTTTACAGGCACCAGTGATCCTTCCCAGCAGAAAGCTGTACTGATGAACTTTTTAGCACTCATGTTCCTACATTCTTGAGAGTTGGTCAGTATTGCTCTCTGTTGTTTTATCTTGAAGAGCACAACACTCAGACGACTTTCACTTTGGGGAGAGCACACAGCATTTCAAACAGCAGGTTAGCTGCCAACAGTGCCGTGTTTCCTGCAAAAAAGTAAAACCCACAGTGAACACTGCACATGCTGCCTCCTGAAACAGTCTTTCCAACTCCTTTAGCTTTCTTTCCTTTACACTTCCTTTAACAGAATTCTGGCTTTCTGTGCTCTTCTCTGGGCTGCCCACTCACCTGTGGGCTTGCTTTCCCTGGGACTCTGGCTCCATCCAGAATCCATTTAGAAGTAGGTTTTTAAAATTCAGAAGTTTCTTTGTTTACTCCAAGATCAGAATTTTCCCAAAGGAAACCCTGTAATAATGATGTGCATCATTTATTCTCTACCCTGTGAGGCTAATAGGCCTAACTCTAAGCTTTTATAAATTAAAGTTACCTGGTTGGCATCTGCTCTGAAGCTCTCTCCAAAACCAGCTAACCTCCCCACTTTATTATTTATGCTTTGAGAATTCAGTTTGCAATGAAATAGCAAAGGAGAATGGAACTGTGCCACTTGGTCACTAAATTGCAGGCTGGTTTCTTTCTCTTCTGACTGATGGGAAAGCTAATAATACTTAGCTACTTCCCAGGGGTTTTGTTAGAGTTAATTAGCTCATGTTTGTGAGGTGTGCAGTAATAGGTTTATTTTCTTCACTGTAGGACATACTCAGCAGGTTCCTTGAGTGGTACAAGGGGATCCATCCATTTTTTACTTATTAACTAGGTTAATATGATTTAAAGTAGTAGCAGCCTAAGAATCAGTGTTCTCACTCACCGGAAGGATCATACAGCGGTGAAACTTCCACCAGATCACAGCCCACCACATTCAGACCTTGACAACCCCGGATGATCTCCAGAGCCTGTCCAAAACCAAGCCCAGGTTATTAACAGTGGAAACCATTCACAATGAAAAGTAACTAGTTAATAGGCCTCAGTCGACTTCTCCCAACACACACTCATCCCTTGACACTGCCGCACATGTGCAGGGCTCTTGCAGAGACACAAATGACAAAGTCCCTACCCCTGAGGGGTCTCCCTGTCATCAATGTTGCATGTCAGGACTTCAAAAGCAGCAAGCACAGAATTGTCTCATGCACGTAACTCAGCCTGGAGAAGTGTGGGTAGGCTTCTGCAAGGTGGGAACGCTTAGTTTGGGGAATTGGCCAAGCAGCTGAGTAGGAGAGAGGCATGCAAAGGTACCAAGATGGAAGAAGTGCAAGAGGTAGGTGAACCTAGAGGACAGGCTGGGGGCTGCAGGAGGAAGAGACACCTGTCTGAAAGGGTTTCCTTCCTGCAGGCAAAAAGCTCCAGGAGGATGCAAAAAGGGATGAGGATTATGTTTCAGACATCTCTGATGGGAGGCAGTTAGGACCAACGTCCCTTCTCACAGGACGTAAGATAATCGACTACATTTACGCGGTCTCCCATTTATTTCCTCAATACAATTTATATGTCAGGTACCATTTGAGGCTCTGGCAGTGCAGTAGTGAAAAAAGTAAAGGCCCTGGAGTTTACCTTCTGTTTATAATCACACTTAATTCTGCCACCTGGGGTGGAAATTTAGCAGACCTTACAGGTTTTTACTTAGGTGTTTCTAAAACTCTTCAGTTACCTTGGTAGGTTGTTAATCTCTCGTCATCTTTTAAATTTAACTTTTACAGTACATTTTGTGTTCTTAAGAGGGGATACCACAACATTGTCCCCATGAATCGACTACAAAGGGACTGGGGGAAGACCAAATAAAGGAGTTATATCCCAGATACGAAATGAGGGCCCTTGGTAACAGCAGTCACTCCTCTGGAAGTGGGTCTTGCGAGCCTCTTTAGACGTGGGATTAGGAGAGGTTTAGAGGAGCTGCTCATAATATCCTGTCCTGATTCCTGAAGACTCACTACAAGTCCCAGGAAAGTGGCAAGTTAAGTCTGCTCACCATACCCCCGGGGATTTCCACCAGTGGAGCCTCCTAACCTGACTTGGGGTGAGACCAGCAATTTCAGGTGTCCCTGTCCCGGGAGCATAGGCAGGATCCAAGGCATCAATATCGAAGCTGATGTAGATGGGTCTGCCCCCCACCTGCTGCCTCACTTCCCCCATCAGAGGAACCAGTGACTTCAGCCAGCAGTCTTCGGCCAGGACCACCCGGAAGCCCTGCGGAGATGGAAAGAAACGGCGAGGCCTCTGCATGGCCACGTTTACTCAGCTTTCCACGTGCCAACCCTCCCGCTAAACTACAGGCGCGCCACATTTGACCCGCAACCCCCGTGAAGCAAGAACAGTTGTCCCCATTTCACAGATGAGGATGCAGTGGGAGAAAGGGAACAACAGGGCCTGGGAAAGCAGCTGGTGTGGAGCTGAGCTCAGAGAGAAGGGCCGCAAAAGCAGGAGGAAAACCTCAGGGCGTCCCTGCTGGCACCTCCTGGACCGCTTTTTCTGGAAGCCTGGCCTGAATGCTCTGGGAGGAAGGGAGCCTGCTCTTTCCTGTCGGGGCCTTGTCATTTGCTTTAACCTGAGGCTCGTTTAGCCAAGGATTTTGCAGATGAGAACCAAGGACTTGCCGTGGGCTTGGACTCTGACACCCTCGTCTCTTTCCCAGGAGAAGCCAGCGACATCGGAGTGGCCGATCTGCTTATTTGTCCCCCAGCCCCAGCGAGAAGAGCCTCCTCGGCCTCCTAAACCAACTTCCTGGCCGCTCTTGCCCCACTTGCCCCTCCTGCACTTGATCAGTAAGGCCCCTTCTGAATGCGTAGTTGCCCTCCGGGAGGCAGTGGAGAGAAAGGCACGTGGGGGACCAGAGACGAGGGAGGAGGCGCCGCGTGTCACCTGGCTCCGGCTGTATCTGTAGGGATCCAGGGTGGTGGAAGAGCCCCGGATGCCAATCTGCACCACCCGCTCACAGTCCAGGAGTCCCTCGTCCACGCACCGGCGGAAGGGCGTCCCGTGATAGAGCTTCTCGCCCAGGGCCTTGTCAGCCGTATCCATGTGGGCGTCCACGTGCAGCAGCCCCACGGGGCCGTGCCTGACGACAACAGGGCAGGTCAGCACCCAAGCCTCCCCGCCGGCCCCCAGCAGCCCCCCAAAAGTCGATCATCATTCACAGCCACAGAGAGACGTGGCATCCATGCCCTGCCTGGACACTGGTTCTGTCTTCAAAACCAAATTAGGGAAGCGGCTGTGGCTCAACCGATTGGGCTCCCGCCCTACCATATGGGAGGCCCTGGGTTCACGTCCTGTGGCCTCCTTGGGAAGGCAAAGCTGGCCCGCACAAGGGCTGACAGCCCGTGCCTGTGGAGAGCCGATGGTCTGCTCCCGCACAGAGCTCAGCAAGATGACGCAACAAAGGGAGACAAGCAGACACAGAAGAACGCGCAGCAAATGGACGCAGCAGACAGCAGACAAGCACCAAGGGGGGGATAAATAAAATAAATCTTTAAAATAAAATTTAAAAAAAAACACAAATCCCTTAGGACCTCAGAGAAACAAGAGACTCAGGCAGAAAACAGACATGCCTTCCTTAGAGATGAAAAGGGGAAGGGGATGAGAATAAATGGCGGCAGCTCAGAGCTGGGCTAGCTGAAGACCAGACCACTCAGAGCCACTCTTTCTCCAACTGTGGCACCAAGCAGCAGCTTTGACTCAACTCTCTACCCCTAATCTCCAGCAGCCCCTGGGAGCCACCCAAAATACACATGTCCAAACCAACGCTAGACAAACGGCCTTGAGAAAAGAACTGTACACTCCCACCCCAACCAGAATGCTACTCGTATGTCCTTCCCACAGGTGAATTCTGGGGCTGCCACCCCCTTGGCCCTTCTGTCTCTTCCTAAAACCACATTAGCCAAAGTTAGTCAATCCCTAGTGGACTTCCTTTACAGGAAAATCAGCCTTTTCATTGTCTGGGAAAGGGAACCCTTTCAGGAGAAAACAGAGCCTCTCCTCAGCAAGCTCCCCCATTGTGCCTCTCAGGATTTGTATTTGACTGTTGCAAAACAGAAACTCAAGTTAACTGGGGTTGTGTATTTCAGTAGAGGCTCATCTTCCAAAAACAGAGGCAAGTTGGAAATGTCGAACATGCCGAGCAGATCTAGGCAAGGGAGAAGGGCCAGAAGTGTTCATTATTAATCGCCTCAGCTTCCAGCCAGCGACTGACAGGGACACCTGGAGCTTGCCCTTAATTTTGATCCACAGAAGCGAAGCAGTTGGGGAATTTCCATCACATCCAGCGACTTGAGCCAGTTGAGGGCACCCGACACCACCTAGCAGCAGACAATGCATTCTCCACCTCCTGAATTTTGAGAAACTCTCTTGGGCAAAGCCATTTAGGACTTACTTTTTTGCCACCGCTTGCAATATGGGATATGTGATTGTATGATCTCCACCTGTTGAGAAAAAAGAAAAACATTTGGAAGTGGGTGAGACTAAAGGACTGAGTTTTACATAGGACAATCTTATTTTCAGCCAATTCTGCCACCCTTCCAATTAGACTTAAAGAGCTATAGCCATAGCTGAAACAAGATCTTGTTCTATGATGAGAAAATGGCCATTGAATGTTTATTTAACTTTAATTTTCATTTTAATTAGCAACATGTGGCCAGTGGCTACTGTATTGTACAGCACAGACCTAAAAGCCTCAAATGGGCCAGGCAAAATGCTAGGCTCTTTATATGCACTTGCAGTATATGTCCTTTACACAATCCAATGAAGTAGGTGTTATTATCATTCCTTTTTTACACATGAGGAAATGAAACATAAAGCAGTACACTAAGAAACATGGCAGGTGAGCGGTAGAACTGAGATTTCAAGCCATGCCAGGTAATTCCAGAAACCACACTCCTTACCAGTCTGCTATGCAGGCTAGGCCCTCTAGTGTGGCAAAAATAAATGTGGATATTTAGAAAAAGTCCACTGTTGTTTTAACTATTTGTGAACCAGAGCAGAAAGAAATACTATAGTAAGAGAGGGGCAGGGTGAGGGAGGATGAGACAAGCTGCCCTGTAGATTGTTCTGGACCCTGACCAGGACAAAAATACCCCCTTTCCAGTTCTCCCAAATTAAGTCATTAGAAACAATGTCCTTGAAACAGTTGGAAAGTCATAGCTGAGCCCCACTGGCAGCCTTCTCCAGGCCTGGATATTGGTAATCAGGCTGGGACCAGGGTCAAGTGCAAAATTTAAGGGGTTCCAAAAAGCTTAGTGTGGCAATCTGAGATGATTTTATGAATCCCAAAAAGAGAAAGATAATGTTTGTAAACTAATCTGTTCTGGGCATAGTACCCTTTGATTGCATTGAGTTCAGATGAGGGACTTTTGATTGGACTACATCAGTGAAGCATGGCTCAGGTTGAATCCCCACCCTCTTGCTGGTTCCAAATATAAATGAACTCACACTGACAGACAAAGAAAAAAGGGAACTGCAGTGTTTGATTCTGCCATGTAAGAGAAAGGACTCCAGTTCTGCCCACAGCTGAGCTGAAAGGAGGGAAGCCAGTAAGAGACAAGCCCTAGGCCAGCTGAAATTGGAAAGAAAACAGAGCAACTGAGCCTGAGAGAGGAAGCCCAGAGGGGAAGGCTGAAACCAGGAAGAGAACGCCTGCCATTTGCTTCAACATGTGGCAGCTGACTTGGGTGAGAAAGCACCTCTTATAGTGCCTTGAGTTGGACTTTTCACGGCCTTGGACCTGTATGCAAGCTTTCACCCCAAATAAATACTCTTTATAAAAGCCAACACATTTCTGGTACTTTGCAACAGCAGCCCTTTGGCAAACAAAAACAGTAATCAAGATAAATACTCTTTTAACGTAACTTTTTTTTTTTTAATCAACGCAAAAAACTCTATGATGAACAAAACATTAAAATTTCGAAGATAAGTTCAGCAACGGTGCTGTTCTGCACCAGATTGGAGCCAGAGGTAAAAGGGGGTGGGGGGAATCAGTAATACTTATCCTGATTTTTTCATCTTTATTACTGAGTTTCTTGGCACCCCTTAAATTTTGCACCCAAGGCTAGTGCTTCTCTCACCTCACCCGAATCCGGGCCTGTCAGTTGCACTAGTCCAAATTTTTAAATATCCCCTCCCCAAACGTTAAAATTAACAAATCAAGTTTTCTCTTTCCAGCTGTCTCCCTACTCCCAGCTCTGGAGAAGAAGCTGTAGTCAAAGCCATGATAAATAAGCCCCAGCCACAGAGAATCACATTCACCCTCACAGATGGTCATTACCCAAGGTCAAAGGAATACAGCCAGCTGTTACAATTTTCTGATAGGCCTCTCGAATTAGCTGGCAGCTGGCCTGAAGGTTGTAGAGATTGACATTCACGTCGCCCAGGTCTGCAACCATGAGGGACTGGAAGGGGAGGGCCCCCGTGCTGGGATTGACTGCCCGCAGCATCACTGATTCTTCTCTGATCCGACGGGGACCAAACCTGCAAGAGGAAGAAGCGTCCTGTCAGCCTTCCATGAAAGTGTGGAGACTCTCCCGAGGCCCGGGTCTCCCGGCTGTGGCCCTCCTGACACTTGGGGCCAGATGATCTTGGTTGCCAGGCTGCCCTGGGCACTGTAGGATGTAGCAGCATCCCTGGCCTCTACCCTTTAGATGCCAGTAGCACTTGCCCCCAGCTGTAACCAAAAATTCCTCCGGAAACTGAGGAATGTCCCCCGGGGGGGGGGGGGGGACAACTATCAGCCGGGTTGAGAACAGATGCATTGAAGAGATCAAAGGCACAGGCTTTGGAGCCCACCCACCACCGCTTCACTAACCCACATTGAGTCTGTTTCTTAATTTTGCTGAACCTCAGCTTCCTAATGTAAAATAACAGTAATGATATTTACTTTATCCTGTTGCAAGAAGTGAGTGAGGTAATCTATGCAAAGCGTTTTGCTCTTTGCAGACATTTAATAAATGGTGACTTTTATAGGTCAGACCTCATAGTCTGAGGTAACGTTGCTGAGAGGAATCAAAACTAGCTGATGCTAAGTAATGAGGAAAATGCACTCTACTTTCTCTGACTTTCTCTCAGAAAAACTGCCTTATTTGAGCGTTTCTTGAGTCAGGTGACCCCTAGAGGTTTGGGGAAGGCACAGCCAGCTTCTTCTGTTGTCAGTCTCTGTAAACTGAGGCAGAATCCATTCTCAGCCTCTGTAAACTGAGGCAGGAGTGGGACACTCGCAGATGTCATCCCTGCAGGCAAGGCTGGGTTCCCAGAACTGGTTCCTTCACCAAAAGATGACGCGAAAAGACCGGAGGACGAGCCCTCCCACCGCGTGCGGCACCACACCGTGCGCTGAACCCTCGCGGTTGCTTACTGAGGGACAGGGGTTTCGAGCTGACCCCGGGCGCTGGGTGGGAAGGGGCGCCTGTCAGGCTGTCAGGCCTCGTGCCCCCGCCTGGTCTTCGGGCCTTACCTCGCCCCGGGCCGGTTGGAGGTCCCAATGTCCAGGGGCACCCCGACGAAGGCGGCGTCCAGCCCCTCGGGGGAGGTCTGCACGGGCAGCCGCATCATGGAGCAGACACCCACCGGCCGGGCCACGAACTCCGAGCTGAGGGGCTGGTTCAGGGTGCCGTCCGAGGCCTGGCGGCTCGGGCTGCGCCCGGGGTCGCAGGGCCCCGCGGCAGGACACGCGCCGGGCCCGGGGCGGCCGGGGAGCAGTGCCCGCGCGCCCACGCCGCGCCCCAGGACCCGGCCGCAGCCGGACGCCAGCAGCCGCAGCATGCCGCCCGCCGCGACGCGGGGCCCGCGGGGCAGGTGTGCAGGCGCCGCCGCGCTCCCCGCACAGCGCGGGGGCGCCAGGGTTCAAAGGCCGGGGGAGGGGCTCCAGGGCCCGGGCGCCATCTCCCCGCACCCTCTGCTGGACTTCAACCTCGGCTCCCAAGGCAAATACACAGAGTCAGGCGGGGCCTCCCCTTCACGCCCCCCGCGCGGCCGAGGCCTGGCTGTGCCGCTTTCAACTCCACCCCACCCGGGCCCGCTCTGCAGGGCTAGATAGGGCCCACACGGAGAGCTCAGCGCTGGAAGAGGCTGCGAGGCTGCTCCCGGCCATTTCCTGGAACCGCTGCCACAATCTCTGGTTATTCTATAACGGCCCCCTACCCAGAGTCCAGCGCTGCTGCTTTCATACCGGTTGTCCACAATGCAACCTTCTCTCACTGCTGGCATTCCTTTCATTCTTTCCACAAATGTTTATTGAGTGCCCATGTTGTAGAATTCGAGAGAGGTTCAATTATTTGCGGATAGAAAGGCCAGGACTCATGAAGGATTTTGAGAAGGAAAAATGATTTATTGACGGCCGGACTCGGGAGCTTTCTGTTTCAAACCCGAGCCCGGAACAGGATTTCCAAGTTCCTTTTATACAGGGTGGGGAGTCAAATGATGCTTTTATCAAAGAAAACTACTTTCTTTGTTAGTTAAGTCTTTGCTTGAGTACCAGATAGGTTTTGAATGAACATATCGCCCACATCTCAGGTGAGCTTGAATTAGCATCTTGCCCACATTCGGTCTGGATGTAACCTTGAATACTCATTTAGTCTTACATCCTTTCTGAACATTCAAAGCCCATATCACTTAACTAGATTTCTAGAGACTAGGTACACTAGGATACAGAATTAGATGATTTTGAATTTATGCACAGGCTCTATTATATTTCCCATTCGAGGCCAAGTCCAAGTTCCCTTAAGTTTCGGCATCACCACCATCAGAGTTTCCCTGGACTGCCTGGTATGTATATAGAGTTTCCATTGCTAAATGGCCTCCCGGAACTGCAGCCTTGCCATGGTCACCAAGGGCAGGACTGCAGCCTCTCACCACCCCACACCCACAAGTTAGGACAGACACTTAGGTTAAGGTTATCTCCGAAGAGCCAAAGAGCCTCCCACCCATAACCCACGTCACCCACGCTGTGACAGCCTCCCTGCGAAGACAACATGTGCCTCGCTCTGTCATCCTCCACTGCTAAGGCTCCCCTTCTTGAAACACACTCCTGGTGGCCTCTTAGACCAGGGGCTCCCCTGCCTCTCCTTCTACCTCTTTATGGCAACCTCTTTCAAGGTCACAGTGACAGGTGTCACCTGAAGGCAGATCACTCAATGCCAAAATCTTGACCAGGAGCTCCAGTTGCCCATTTTCTAACACTGCCTGGATGTTCTGATGGCACCTCAAGTGGGCTAACAGTTAAGCCAGTGACTTTTCCACCTCCCTCTCTCTGAGCCTGCTCCATGCCCAATGGGTTGGCAAGTCCTAATGGTTTCCTGCAAGCCAGCCCTCCCCTTGGTTCCTTTGCTGCGATTCTGCTTCAGGCCTTCCCACCTCAGGCCTTCTACTGGTTTTCACAACCCTAGTAGCAGTTCAAGCTTCCTGTAGCCAATCTGTCTTTCCACCTTTATTTCCCAATATGCACCTTGAGGTACTTGTCCCTCCGGTCATTGCTCACCTTACACAGCCCCACTTCCCTGCCTCCTTTCCTTTGCTCATGCCCTTCTCTCTGCCTAGAATCTTCTCCCCACTCATCTCCAGATGTCCAGTGTTCAGCTTAGATACCTCCTCCAGGTGAAGCCCATGCTGAAACGACTCTCTCTGTTACTCTTAAAAACCTGTTTTCCACTTGGGTTGTGGAATCAGCAAAAGTATAAATCCTGTAAATCATTGATGGTAAAAGAGAGAACACACCCCCAGCCCCCATGGTCTGGGAGCATAACTCACAGTAGGCCTTCTTTTTCTTTGTTTTTCTAAATATTTATTTCTTTCCCTTCCCCCTATACCCCACCCCCCATTGTGTGCTCTCTGTCCATTTGCTGTGTGTTCTGTGTCCACTTGCATTCTTATCAGGAGGCACCAGGAATCTGTGTCTCTTTTTGTTGTGTCATCTTGCTGCATCAGCTTTCTGTGTGTGCGGCACCACTCCTGGGCGGGCTGCACTTTTTTCACACAGGGCAGCTCTCCTGGTGGGATGCACTCCTTGCGTGTGGGGCATCCCTATGCGGGGGCACCCCTGTGTGGTACAGCACTCCTGAGCGTGGCAGCACAGTGGGTGGGTCAGCTCACCACATGGGCCAGGAGGCCCTGGGTATCGAACCCTGGACCTCCCATATGGTAGGCGGACGCTCTGTCAGTTGAGCCACATCTGCTTCCCACAGTAGCCCTTCTTTAAGCACAATGTGTCTTTGAAGTTTCAGGTTTGATCTGGCACATTTATGCTAAGATTTCATTCAGTTTCATAACACATGTTTATTTTAGCATAAAAGTATTTTAAATTATTTACCTAATAACCTTCTAGAATAAACTCCAATAACTGGAATCGTTTTGTCTGGCACACTCGTGTGTACATCCCTAAGACTCAAAGCAGTAATCAAAATAATCTGAGTTGCAGAGACCTGTAACATTGGCTAATAGGTCATAGTGTACCTAGAAGTAAAACAGATGGGCAGTCTGTTAAATTCCTATTTGATCTGTATAAGCAGAAGAATTCTAGGTCAAGTGAACAAAAGTCTAACTTGAATTAAGACAGTTTACAGACCCAGAGCCCCTTGAATGCGGGGAAGGCTGGATCCCCTTGGGGAAGGACCCTGTTTTACACTACCAAAAATTTATACTGTTAATCTTCCTCCCACCCTTGCCCAAAGAGACCTGTGCCTTTTCCCAGGTAACTGTGCATTGGGGAAAAGGAAATGATCAGACATTTCAGGGATTATTAGATACTGGCTCAGAAGTGACATTAATTCCAGGAAACCCAAAACATCACTGTGGTCCACCAGTCAGAATAGGTGATCAATGGAATTTTAGCTCAGGTCTGTCTCCCAGAGGTCCAGTGGGTCCCTGGACCCATTCCGTGGTTATTTCCCCATTTCAGAATGCATACTCCAATTAGACATACTCAGGACTACCAGAATCCCCACACTGGTTCCCTAACTTCTGGAGTGAGGGCTATTATGGGATGAAAGACCAAATGGAAGCCACTAGAACTGCCCCTACCTAGCAAAATAGTAAATCAAAAGCAATACTGGGTTCCTGGAGGGATTTCAGAAATCAGTGCCACCATCAAGGACTTGAAGGATGCAGGGGGCATGCATGATTCCCACCACATCCCCATTCAATTTCCCTTTTTGGCCTGTGCAGAAAACAGATGGACCTTGGAGGATCACAGTGGATTACCATCAGCTTAACCAGATGATGACTCTAATTGCAGTTGCTGTTCCAGATGTGTAATCATTGCTTTAGCAAATCAACACATCCCCTGGTACTTGCATGCAGCTATTGATCTGGCAAAAAATTTTTTTCAATTGCTATAAGTAAGGACCACCAGAAGCAGTTTGTTTTCATATGGCAAGGACAGCAATATACCTTCACTGTCCTGCCTCAGGGGTATATCAACTCTCCAGCCTTTTGTCATAATATTGTCCTCAGAGACCTCAATCATCTCTCCCTCCCAAAAGACACTGCACAGATCCATTATATTGATGAGATTGTGTTGATTGACCCTAGTGAGCGAGACACAGCAACTACTCTAGACTTACTGGTAAGGCATTTGTGTGTCAGAGGATGGGAAATAAGCCCCCCAAAAATATGGGGCCTTCCACCTTGGTGAAATTTCTAGGTGTCCAGTGGTATGGGTCATGTTGAGATACCACGTCTAAAGTAAAGAGTAAGCTGATGCATCTGGTCCCTCCTACTACCAAAAAAGAAGCACAATGACTATTTGGCCTCTTTGGATTTTGAAAATAACATATTCTTCTTTTGGGTGTGCTACTCTAGCCCATTTACCAAGTGACCATAAAAGCTGCTCATTTTGAGTGGAGACCAGAACAAGAGGCTCTGCAACAGGTTCAGGCTGCTATGCAAGCTGCTCTGCCACTTGGGCGATATGAACCAGCAGATCCAATAGTGCCGAAGTGTCAGTGGCAACAGAGAAACCATCTGGAACCTTGGTAGGCCCCTATAGGAGAATCACAATGCAGACCCTTAGGATTTTTTAAAAAGATTTATTTCTTTATTTACCCCTCTCCCCCATTGTTTAGCACTTGCTGTCTGCTCTTTGTCCATTTGCTGTGTGTTCTTCTGTGTCTGCTTGTCTTCTCTTTAGGCAGCACCAGGAACCAATCCTTGGACTTCCAGAGTGGGAGAGAGGCACTCAATCTCTGTACCACCTCGGCTCCCTGGTCTGCTGTGTCTCTTATTGCCTCTCCTCTATATTTCTTTTTGTTGTGTCATCTTGGTACACCAGCTTTCCACATAGGCTAGCACTCCATGCAAGCCAGCACTCTTGCATGGTCCAGCACTCCTGCATGGGCCAGCACACTGCGTGGTTCAGCACTCCACATGGGCCAGCACTCCACACGGGCCAGCTCTCTGCTTAGGCCAGCTTACCTTCACCAGGAGGCCCTGGGAATTGAACCCTGGACCTTCTATATAGTAGACAGAAGCCCAATTGCTTGGGCCACATCCACTTCCCTACCCTTAGGATTTTGGAGCAAAACTTTGCCATCCTCTGCAGAAAATAACTCTCCTTTTAAGAAACAGCTTTCATCCTGCTACTGGGCCTTAGTGGAACAGTTGTGTATTAGGTGAAAATATGTCTGTTATTTATTGTTTTGATTTAGAGATCAAGTATGATTTAAGATAATGGCTATGCCTACCAAGTGGACAAGGAGTGGACTGTGACAGTTAGGCTCATGTGTCAACTTGGCCAGGTAATGGTGCCCAGATATTTGGTCAAGCAAGCAAGCACTGGCCTAGTTATTACTGTAAGGACATTTCATGGACTTAAATCATTAGTAAGTTTACTGCTTCTATGGCTGATTACATCTACAGTCAACTGAGGAGATTGCCTTCAGCAATGAGACACATCTCATCCAATCAGTTGAAGGCCTTAGAGAAGTAATAATTACAGCAGTCAGAAGAGAATTTTCATCTCTATTTCAGCCAGTCACCTTCTCCTGGGGAATTCATCAATGACTTACATCAGAATTCCTGGCTTGTAGCCCATCCTATGGAATTTCAACCTGTGCACCCCCACAGTCATGTGAGACAATCTTATAAAATCAAATAATATTTACACATATCTCCTGTTGGTTCTGTTTCCCTGGACAACCCTGACTAATAACCTAGATGAAATGGACAAATCCCTAGAGACAAGACAAATTATCTAAACTGAATCAAGAAGAAATAGGAGACCCCAACAGACAAATACCAAGTAAAGAGATTGAATCCAAAAAGAAAAACCTCCCAACAAATAAAAGCCCAGGACTAAGTGGCATTACTGCTAAAATTATCAAACATTCAAAGAGGAATTAATATCAACCCTGCTCAAACTCTTCTAAAAAACTGAAGAGGGAATACTTCCTAACCTGTTCTTTAAGGCTAGCATTTCCATAATACCAAAGCCAGAGAAAGATCTCTCAAAAAGAAAATTACAAAACAATATCCCTTATATATATAGATGCAAAAATCCTCCACAAAATACTAGCAGACTGAATCCAACATTAAAAGGATTATATATCACAATCAAGTGGGATTTATCCCAGGAAATGAAAGGATGGCTCAACATCGGAGAAACAATTTATGTAATACATCTCATTAATAGAATGAAGGAAAAAAATACTTGATTGTATGCTTCATCATTACGTATCAATAAAATTGATTTTTAAAAACTATATGATCATGGGAAGTGGCTATGGCTCAATCAGTTGGGCTCCTGTCTACCATATGGGAGGCCCTGGGTTCACATCCCAGGGTCTCATTGTGAAGGCATGCTTGCCCACATGCTGTGGAGAGCTGCCAGGCCCTCAAGTGCCATGGAGCGCCACCTGGCCCACAGGCACCGTGGAGTGCCGACTGAGCAAGATGACGCAACAACAACAAAAGAAAGGGAGACAAGCAAAAACATAGAAGACTGTGCAGCAAACGAACACAGAGAGCAGACAGCAAGCAAGTCGCAAGGGAGGAGGGGAAATAAAAGTAAATAAATACAGACACAGAAGAATGCACAGCAAATGGACATAGAGAGCAGACAGCACACAAAAAGCCACAAAGTCGGGGAGGGGATAAAAAAGAAAAGAAAAACTATATGATCATCTCAATTGATGCAGAAAAGGCCCTTGAATATCCCCTTCTTGATGCAAACACTCAGAAAACTAGAAATAGGGAGACATTTCCTCAACATCATCAAGGGTATACAGGCATAACTTATTTTATTGTGCTTTGCTTTATTGCACTTAACAAATAATGTACTTTTTAAAACAAATTGTGGATTTGTGACAATCCTGAGTTGAAAAAGCTTATTGGCACCATTTCTCTAAGAGCATGTGTTCACTTTGTGTCTCTGTATCACATTTTGGTAATTCTCATAATAGTTCAAACTTTTCTCATTATTATATCTGCTGTAGTGCTCTGTGATCAGTCATCTTTGATGTTTCTATCATAATTATTTTGAGATGCCATGAACTGTGCCCATGTTCAAAGATAAATGTGAATGTTCTGACAGCTCCGCCAACTGGCCATTTGTTCCTGCATCTTGCTCCCTCTCCTTGGGCCTCCTATCCCCTGAGACACAACAATGATTAGGCCAATTAGTAACCCTATAATGGCCTCTCAGTGTTCAAGTGAAAGGAAGAGTTGTACATCTCTCACTTTAAATCAGAACTAGAAATTATTAAGCTTAGAGAGGAAGGCATGTTGAAAGCTGAGATATGTCTAAAGCTAGGCCTCTTGTGCCAGTTAGCCAAGCTGTGAACACAAAGGAAAAGTTCTTGAAGAAAATTAAGTGCTACTCCAGTGAACACATGAATGATAAGAAAATGAAATAGCCTTGTTGCTAACATGGAGAAAATTTTAGTGATCTGGACAGAAGATCAAGCCAAGCACAATGTTACTTTAAGCCAAAATCTAATTCAGAGTAAGGCCCTAACTTCAATTCTATGAAGGATGAAAGAGATGAGGAAGCTACAGAAGAAAAGTCTGAAGCAAGCAGATATTCATGAGGTTTAAGGAAAGAAGACTTCTCCATAATATAAAAATGCAAGGTGAAAAGCAAGTGCTAATGTAGAATCTGCAGCAAGTTATCCAGAAGATCGAGCTAAGATAATTGATGAAGGTGAGTACACTAAACAACAAATTTTCAATGTAGATGAAACAGACTTATATTGGAAGAAGATGTCATCTAGGACTTACATAGCTAGAGAAGAGAAGTCAGTGCCTGGCTTCAAAGTTTCAAAGGACAAGCTCACTCTCTTGCTAGGGGCTATTGCAGCTGGTGACTTTAAGTTGAAGTTAATGCTTATTTACCATTCAGAAAATCCTAGGGCCCTTAAGAATGATGCTAAGTCTACTCTGCCTATGCTCTATAAATGGAATAACAAAGCCTGGAGGACAACACATCTGTTTACAACATGGTTTATAGAATAGTTTAAGCCCACTATTGAGGCCTACTTCTCAGAAAAAAAGATTCCTTTCAAAATATTACTGTTCATTGATGATGCATCTGATAGAGCTCTGATAGAGCTTAATGTTGCTAATTTTGTTAACAAGATTAATGTTGTTTTCATTCCTGCTAACGAAACATCCATTCTGCACCCTGTGGATCAAGGAGTGATTTTGACTTTAAGTCTTATTTTTTAAAAAATACATTTCACCCCAGGTGCAATGGCAAAGATCAACAACGAAGGATGGCCCAATAATGAGCCCTTGATACTAATCACTATGCTAAGGAGCCTGTGTGCCTGAAATATGAACTAGGTCTAGAGCTGTAGGGTGCCTAAGAGTTACCTCCTGAGAACCTCCATGTTGTTCAAATTTGGCCACTCTCTAAGCCAAACTCAGTATGTAAATGCATTACCTTCCCCTCAAAGTGGAACATGACTCCTGGGAATGAGCCTCCCTGGCACCAAGGGATTACTACCAATCACTAACTGGAGAAGCAACTAGAAAGAGACCTCAAATAAAAGGGTTAACTCAGACCAGCAGAATATCTCAACCTACATGTTGTATCAAGTGTTAAAAACTGCTCTTTGACCTTGAATAAAAGGGGGAAATAGCAAAGACAAATGAGTTGATATGGCTAAGAGTCTTCCAAAAAGAGTTGAGGTTATCAGAGGGGTCGCACTTATGCACACATCGGCAGGACCCCAGAAAAAGCCAAAGTAGATACAACCCTAGGTACTGGTTCTCCTGAAGGCTACAGAGATCCACAGTATATATAGTCATGGCAGATGGATTTGGAGCTCTGTGCAATGTCAGAGGGCCCTACTTTGGAATTTGTGCTCCTTGGTGTGATGGAACTGGACTCAGATGTGACTTTTCTACACATGCCTCTTCTGTCACTTTTACTGAACCTGTGGTTGGCACTAGGGATGATCCATACTCAGGAGACTTGAATCTCTGGACTGCCCATGCGCCAGCTGGTCCCTGAGCCTCAGCAGAGTTGCAACTTCTTCTCTCTGGTTCGTTGCACTTACCCAGGTCAGCTAACAGGGAGGTGAAGATGGTCAACCACCATACCAGGGAATCAAGAGTCCCTACATCTGTAAGCAGAGGAATTGCATCCATCATCCATGTGGAATCTAAGCCCCCTCTTGATCTAGAGGTGGAGAGGACATCACCATCCCAGGGTCCACAGGATAGAGGAATAAAATATGGATTAGAGTGGACTTACTGATATTCTACTATAAAAATACTGTGACTAGTAATAGAAGAAATTGTAGCATTGAGGTGTAGAAAGTGGCCACAGTAGTTGCTGAGGGCAGGGAGAGGGAAGAAGAGATGTGATGTGGGGACATTTTTGGGATTTTGAGTTGTCCTAAATGATATTGCAGGGTCAGATGCTGGACTTCATATATCCTGCCATAACCCACTGAATGTACTGGGGGAGAGTGCAAACTGCAGGGTAAACTATTATCTGTGTAGTGCAGCAGTACCCCAAAATGTGTTCACTGAGTGCAATGAGGGTGCCGCAATGATGAGGGAGGTTGTTGGTGTGGGAGGAATGGGGTGGGGGCTTGGGGAGTATACAGGAACCTCTTATATTTTTTAGTGTAACATTTTTTTTGTGATGTATATGTCTTCAAAAAAATACAATTTACAAAAATGATGTGGGGGTGGGGAGTGGGTTATATGGGAACCTCTTATGTTTTTTGTATTTTTTATGTTTTTTAATGTAACATTCCTTGTGATCTATTAACTTTAATTTTTTTTAATGTTCTTAAAATTAAAAAAAAACATTTCATGAGGCTATCACTGTCATAGATAGTGATTGCTCTGATGGATCTGGGCAAAGTAAACTGAAAACCTTCTAGAAAGGATTCACCATTCTAAATGCCATTAAGGACATTTGGGACTCATAGGAGGAGGCCACAATATCAACATTCACAGGAGTTTGGAGGCAGGACACAGCTCTCTTGCAAAATAGGGGAGAAGGCATAGAAGTCATTGAAGGGGGCTTCTTTGCAAACCCCTGCATGCCAGGAGAGTGCTGCATGCATCATCTAGAGGGACTGGGGACAAAGAGAGGAGTTCCAAAGGGAAAACCATGAGCTGATATCCCCTAGCTGGGAATGCTGCCCAACCACCACCCACGAGGTGAACAGCCTTGATAAAATCTGCAGCTGAGTGGCCAACAGTGAGGGGAAAGGACAAATTCCCCCCTGGGAAGAGAGAGGATGTGGCAGAGGCCTGAGTCTGGTTTCTCTTCTGCAAATGTAACTACCATAACTCACTGGTTCAGAAGAGCTAATGGAAATTGAAGATTCTTCTCCAAGGAAGGTTTGCTGAGGAATGCCATTTGCTAGTCATCCAGGAAAGTGGAAGAAGACAGGCTGGTCTCTCCTGATTCTTTCCCAGGCACAGTAGACCTGGTCGGGTACCATTAGTGGATCCCTGCCCCAGTTTTGAGTACCTAAACAGGGCAATACTAAAGTTTAGAAAAAAACAAACTAAAAATCAAAGAAGAGCTATGAAATAAAACCTCTAGGCAAGACAGAGAAATTGATCAAAAAGCAAAAACAGCAACGTAAACAGATGCCTAAATATCAACAAAAGATAACAACACATACTAAGAAATAAGAAGATATGGCCCAGTCAAAGGAATAAACCAAAAATCTAGATGAGACTCAGGATTTAAGACAACAAATAAATGATGTTCACACAAACCTCCTTAATCAATTTAAGGACTTGAAGGAAAACATGACTAAAGAGACAAAGGATATTAAGATGACACTGTGTGAGCATAAAGAACAATTTGAAATCCTTCCAAAAAAAAGTAACAAAACTTATAGGAATGAAAGACACAACGGATGAGATTAAAAATACAAGAAGGGGAGTGGATGTGGCTCAAGAGGTTGAGCACCTGCTTCCCACATGGTACATCCTGAGTTCAGTTCCTGGTGCCTCCTAAAAAAAACAAAAACAAGCAACAAGCAAACAAATGAAAAAACTAACTCAGGGGAGCCGATGTAGCTCGGTAGTTGAGTGCCAGCTTCCCATATACACAACCCTGGGTTCAATCCCTACTCCGGCACCTAAAAAAAAAAAAAAATACGTGGAGGCAAAAAATTCTACAAAAGATAGGAATTGAAGGAAACTTTCTCATCATGATAAAGGCCATATATGAAAAACCCACAGCTAACATTGTACTTAATGGTGAAAGACTGAAAGCTTTCCTGTTAAGATCAGGAAAAAGACAAGGACACCCATTGTCACCACTGTTGCTCAGTATAGTGCTAGAGGTTCTGGCTAGAGCAATCAGGCAGGAAAAAGAAATAAAAAGTATCTAAATCACAGATGATATGATCCTATACCAGAAAGTCCTGAAAAATCTACAACAAAGCTGCTAGAGCTAATAAACAATTTCAGTAGAGTGTCATGATACATAATCAATACACAAAATTAATGGTGTTTCTATACACCAATAATGCACAATCTGAGGAGGAAGTCAAGGAAAAAATTCCATTTATAATAGTGACTAAAAGAATCAAATATTTAGGAATAAACTTAATCAAGGATGTAAAACACTTGCATTCAGAAAACTCCAATGCATTGCTAAAAGAAATCAAAAAAGACCAAAATAAGTGGAAGACCAAATATTTTTAAAATGTCAATTCTACCCTAATTGATACTTAGACTCAATGCAATCCTGATAAAAAATTCCACCAGCATTTTTTTAAACAAATGGAAAACACAATTATGAAATAATTTGGAAGAGTAAAGAGTCCCAAATAACCAGAAACATCTAAAAAAGGAAAAGTGAAGATAGAGGGCTCTCACTTCTGGATTTAAATCATATTACCTAGTTACAATGGTAAAAACAGCATGGTACTGGCATAAACATAGACACATAGACCAATGGAACCAAATTGATGGTTCAGAAACAGACCCTCACATCTATGGACAAGTGATTTTTGACAAGCCTATCAACCCACCCAGCTCAGACAGAACAGTCTATTCAACAAATGATGCTAGGACAACTGAATATCCATATCCAAACAAAGAAAGAGGGCCCCTATCTCACACCGTATACAAAAATTAACTCAAAATGGATCAAAGACCTAAATATAAAAGCAAGAACAATAAAGCTCCTAGAAGAAAATGTAGGAAAACATCTTCAAGACCTGGTGGTAGGGAGCAGGTGTGGCTCAAGTAGTTGGGTACCCACCTCCCACATAGGAGGTCCTGGATTTGGTTCCCAGTGCCTCTTAAAGAAGATGAGCAAGAGAGTGAGCTGATGTGATGGGCTGGCATAGTGAGCTGATGCAACGAGATGACGCAATGAGGTGACACAACTAGGAGACACAATAAGGAGATACAACAAGAACCACAACAAGCAGGGAGCAAATGTGGTTCAAGTGATTGGGCATTTCTCTCCCACATGGGAGGCCTGGGGTTCCGTTCCCAGTGCCTTCTAAAAGAAGCCAAGCAGACACAGAAAGAACACAATGAACAGACACAGAGAGCAGACAATGAGGGTGGGAATGGGGAAATAAATAAATAAATCTTAAATTTAAAAAAAGACCTGGTGGTAGGTGGTGGTACATTCTTAAACCTTACACCAAAAGCATGAGCAACAAAAGAAAACACGGATAAATCGGACCTCCTCAAACTTAAAACATTTTTGTGATTCAAAGGATTTCATCAAGAAGGTGAAAAGGCAGCCCACTCAATGGGAGAAAATATCCAAAAACCACATATATCTGATTACTTTTTTATTTTCATTCTATATAAAAAAGATCATACAACTGAACAATAAAAGAGCAAGCAATCCAATTTAAAAATGGCCAAAGGTTTAAATAGACAATTCTCCAAGGAGGAAATACAAATGGCCAAAAAGCACACGAAAAAATGTTCCATATCACTAGCTATAGGGAAATGCAAATGAAATTAAAATGACAATGAGATATCATCTCACACCACATAGTATGGCCATTATTTTTTAAAAGATACAATAAGTATTAGAGAGGACATGGAGAAACAGGAACTGTACTTTACTGTTTGTTGGTGGGAGTGTAAAATGTTGCAGCTTCTGTGGAAGACAGTTTGGTGATTCCTCAGTAACCTAAATATAGAACTGCCATATGATCCAGCAATTCCTTTACTAGGAATAGATCCAGAAGAACTGAAAACTGACACGAACAGACATCTGCACATCAATGTTCACAGAGGCATTATTCACAATTGCCCAAAGATGGAAATAACCCAAGTTTTCATCAACAAATGAATGAATAAACAAAATGTGGTATATACATGCAATGGAATACTATGCTACAGTAAGAAGAAATGAAATTGGGATGCATATGATAACATGGATGAACCTTGAGACATGCTAAGACAGACACAAAAAGACAAATATTACATGGTCTCGATATGAACAGAATAACTATATGGAGTTAAAACCTAGAGTATGGGTTATTAAGAGATAAGACGAAGGCTGAGAAGGACTATTGATGCTTAACGAATGAAGAAGTTTTAATTAACTTGACTGTAAATGTGTGGAAATGGATAGAGTTGATGGTAACACAATACAGTGAGTAGCAGCTGGTTTATAAATGGGAATATGGCTGAGAGGGTAATCTAGGGATGTAAATAGCAATTGAAAGAATGCTAGAGAATAAGAATCTAGGGGCTGAATAACACAGTGAAACCAGAGGGAGATGAGAATTGTGGTTGATGGTACAGATGCAAGAGTGTCCTGTGAGCTAGAGTGGATGTACATCACTATTGCAGAGTGGTGGGCATGAGGAGAAGGATGGGAAAAATAAAATTGGTGTGACCTTTGGGTTGTGGTTAACAGTAATACTGCAACATTCTTGCATCAATGCCAAAGATATACTGTGTTGATAATGGGGGGGGGGGACGGTATGGAAAAAATGTGTCAACTGTAAGCTCTTGACCATAGTTGGTGGTAATAGTCTAATGATATTATCTCATAATCTGTAACAAATGTTCCACCACAGTGTGGTGTGTTGGTGAAGGGCTGTTGTATGGGAATTCTACACATGTGCATGATTGTTTTATAAGTTCATAACTTCTATAATAAAAATATATTTAAAAAAATAATAGGGTGGGTTGGGAGAAAAATACACCAAATGTAAGATATAGACTATAGTTAGCAGTAGTATTTTGATGATATTCTTTCATAATTTGTATCAAATATTTCACAAAAATGCAAGATGTTGGTGGTGGGGTGATGTATGGAACCCTTGTATGATGTTATGCATGTTTGTTTTGTAAGTTCACAACTTTTACTATACATTTTTTTTATTGTGGTCCCATATATACAATATAACATTTCCATTTTTTTAAAATGTACTGCACACACATAATTTTTTTGAGTCATACAATCTGTTACACAATATATTTGGTTCATAGTAATGTGATCATAAGTATTTGTCTTTTGTGTCTGGCTTGCTTTGCTTAGTATAATGTCCTCCAGTTTCATCCATATTGTCATATGCTTTACAACTTCATTTCTTCTTAGAGCTCCATAATATTCAATCATGTGACTACCCCACAGTTTGTTTATCCATTCATGGGTTGATGGACACCTGGGTTGTTTCCAACTTTTGGCTATCATGAATAATGCTGCTATGAACATCAATATGCAGATATCTATTCATGTCACTGCTTTCAATTCTTCTAGGTATATACCCAGTAGTGGTATTGCTGGGTCATGTGGCAAGTCTATATTCAACTTCTTTAGGGACTACCAAACAGGCCTCCACAGTGGCTGTACCATTCTGCATTCCCACCAACAATGAAAAAGTGTTCCTATCTTTCTTCATCCTCTCTAGCACTTGTAGTTCTCTGTCTTTTTAATAGCGGCCATTCTAATAGGTGTGAAATTATATCTCATTGTCATTTTGATTTGCATTTCCCTAATCTTAGTGATGTTCAGTATTCCTTCATGTGGTTGTTTTGTTGGGGTTTTTTTTTGCCATTTTTATTTCTTCTTGGACAAATGTCTACTTGTCTTTTGCCCATTTTTTAATTGGGTCATTTGTCTTGTTACTGTTGAGTTGTAACATCTCTTTATATATCCTGGATATCAAACCTTTATCGAATATGTGATTTCCAAATATTTTCTCCTATTGAGTTACTTGCCCTTTTCACCCTTTTGACAAAGTCCTGTGAGGTGCAAGTGTTTAATTTTGAGGAGGTCCCATTTATCTATTTTTTCTTTTGTTGCCCATGCTTTGGATATAAAGTCCAAGAAACCACCACCTACTACAAGTTCTGGAAGATGTTTTCCTACATTTTCTTCTAGTAGTTTTATGGCCCAGGCTTTTATATTTAGGTCTTTGATCCATTTTGAGTTGATTCTTGTATAGGGAGTGAGATAGGGGTCCTCTTACATTCTTTGGTTATAAATATCCAGTTCTCCCAGGACCATTTTTTGAAGACACTGTTTTGTCCCATTAACATTAACTTGGTAGGTTTGTTAAAAACCAGTTGGCTGTATAGGTGAGGATTTATTTCTGGATTCTCAATTTTATTCCACTGACTGATGTGTCTGTCTTTATGCCAGTACCATGCTATTTTGACCACTGGAGCTTTGTGATATGTTTCAAGGTCAGTCAGTGAAATTCCTCCCATGTTGCTCTTCTTTTTTAGAATGCTTTTGGCTATTTAGGGGCACTTTCCCTCCCAAGTGAATTTGGTAATTGCCTTTTCTAATTCTGTAAAGTAAGTGGTTGGGAATTTGATTGGTATTGCATTGAATCTATAAATCAGTTTGGGTAGGACTGACACCTTCAATGATATTTATTCTTCCAATTCATGAACATGGAATATCTTTCCATTTGTTTAGGTCTTTTAAATTTTCTTTTAGCATTGTTTTGTAGTTTTCTGCAGATACGTCCTGTACTTCTTTGGTTAAATTAGTTCCTAGGTATTCTAGTCTTTTTGTTGCTATTGAAAATGGAGTTTCCCCCAATCTCATCCTCAGATTATTCAGTACTAGTGCACAAAAACATAACTGATTTTTGCATGTTGGTCTTGTATCCTACCACTTTGCTGAAGTCAGCCTGTCTTCTAGCTATTTTTCTGGGGAAGAGAGCCCCATATCTTTCTAGTCTGCTATCTTCCCAGAAGTATCTATACCTATATTGTTTATGTATGAATGATATAGTTCAATAAAACTAAAAAACATATACATGAGGCATATAACAGCAGGTTTGACATATAAGAACGAATAAGTGAATTAGAAGACAGAACAATTGAACTTGAAAAGATGGGAGAACAAAGAAGGCAAAAAATTTGAAAAGTATCACCGGGAATTGAAAGACAACACAAAACACACAAACATACACATCATAGGTGTCCCAGAAGAAAATGAGAATGGAAAAGGTATAAAAGGAATATTTGAGGGAAGACTGATTGAAATTTTTCCACACCTTATGAAAGACATGAATATCAATATTTAAGAAGTACAACATCCCCCAAAAGAATAAATCCTAATAACCTACTCTGAGACATCAATTCAAATTGTCAAAGGCCAAAGATAAAGAGAGGATTTTGAGAGAAACAAGAGAAAAGCAAAGTATTACTTACAAGGGAGCCTTGATAAGGCTAAGTGCCAATTTCTCATCAGAAACCATGGAGATGAGAAGGCAGTGTGACAATATATTTAAGGTACTGAAAGAGAAAAACTGCCAGCCAAAAATGTTTTAACATACATAACTATACAGAAAAACAAAAAACTGAAAAAGTATGTTACCAAAAGACAGATTCTACCAGAGATATTAAAGGGTATGTTACAGTCTGAAAGGAAAAGACATGGGAGAGAGCTCTGGAGAAGACGGTAGAAATGAAGAACATAAGAGAAATTGAAAGGGTTAAAAGACAGACAATAGGAAGATATGACCACAGAAAGCCAAAGGATAAAATGGATGAAGTAAATAATGCCTTTATAGTAGTAACACTGAATGTTTATGGATTGAAATCCCCAATTAAAAGACATAGACTGATAGAATGGATTAAAAAAAAAACAAGAGTCATGTATTTTTTGTCCACAACAATACAAGGACACAATCAGGTTGAAAGTGAAAGCTTGGAGAAAGATATTCCATGCTAATAGCAATAAAAAAAAAAAAGAGTGGGTGTGGCAATACTAACATCATTTATAATAGATTTTAAATACAAAACTGTTATAAGGGATCAAGAAGGTTACTATATATTAATAAAAGGGACACTTCACCAAGAAATAACAATACGTATTTACACACCTAATACAGGTGGCCTAAAATACATAAGACACGTGGGCAAAATGGAAGAGAGGGAGTAGATGTGGCTCAAGCAATTGAGTGTCTGCCTCCCACATGAGAAGTATTGGGTTTGGTTCCTGGGGCCTCCTAAAGAAGACAAACAACAAGCAGACAACGAGCAAAAACAGCAAGCAGACCATGAGCATGAACAATGAGCAAGAACAATGAGCAAAACAGATGAAGGAGCCATCTCGGGGGTGGGGGAATAACTGAAGGGAGAAATAGATGTCTCTACAATAATAGTTGGAGACGTCAACATTCCACTCTCAGCATTAGATAGAACATCTGGACAGAGGATAAATAAGGAAATGGAGAGCTTGAATAATAAGATAAATGAACTAGACCTAATAGACACTTATAAAGCATTATACCCCAGAACAGTAGCTCATGGATCTTTCTCCAGGATAGACCGTATGTTGAGACATAAGTCAGATCTTAATAATTTTTAAAACATTGAAATTATATAAAACACTTTCTCCAATCATAGTGGAATAAAGTTGGAAATTAATAACAGATGGAAAAAAGAAATTTCAAAAATATATGGGCAGTGGATGGGGCTCAAGCAGCTGGGCTCCTGTCTACCATAAGTGAGGTCCTGGGTTTGATTCCCAGGGCCTCCTGCCGAAGGCAAGCTGGTCCACATAGAGAGCTGGCCCACACAGAGAGCAGATGCAACAAAATGATATATCAAAAAAGATAACACAGAGGAAAAGGCAATGAGAGACACAACAAAGCAGGGAGCTGAGGATGGAGTGCTTCTCTCCCACATCAGAAAGTCCCAGGATCAGTTCCCAGTGCCTCCTAAGGTAAGACAAGAGAAGACAAGCAGACACAGAAAAACGTGCTGCGAATGGACACAGAGAGTAGACAACAAGCACAAGGAGCAAGGGGGTGGGGGGATAAATAAATAAATCTTCAAATATATATATATATATATGGAGATTAAACAATACACTCAAATAATTAGTGGGTGAAAGAAAAAATTACAAGAGAAATCAGTAAATACCTCAAGACAAATGAAAACAAGAACACAACACACCAAAACTTATGGGATACAGTGAAGGCAGTGCTGAGAGGGAAATTTATAACCATCAATGCTTATATTCAAAAAAGAAAAAAGGGAAGGCTATTCTGACCCAGGTGAGTGGATTTGACAGTCTTGTCAAAAATCACTTGACCAGGAAGCAGATGTGGTACAAGCGATTGAGCTCCCACCTGCCACATGGGAGGTCCCAGATTTGGTTCCTGGTGACTCTTAAAGAAGATGCACAAGACAGAGAGCTGGCACAATGGGCTGGCATGGCAGGCTGGCACAGTGAGCTGAGACACAAGGTGGAAAACATAATGAGAGGCACAACAAAGCAGGGAACAGAGGCTGCTCAAGCAATGAGGGGCCTCCCTGCCACATGGGAGGTCCCAGGTTCATTTCCTGGTGCCTTTTTAAAAAAAAAAGAAAACAAGCACACAACTAACAAACACAGCAAGTACAAACAATGAGGGGGTAAGGAGAAATAAATAAAATAATTTTTTTAAAAAAAGAAGAAAAAGCTGAAATCATAGACCTAACTGCACACCTGGAAGAATTAGAAAAAGAACAGCAAATCAATCCCAAAGCAAGCAGAAGGAAATAAATAATAAAGATTGGAGCAGAAATAAATGAAGAATTAAAAAATAGAGAAAATCAATAGATCAACAAAATCCATAAATATTTAACTAGATTAACAAAGAAAAAAAAGAAGATTCAAATACATAGAATCAAAAGTGATAAGAGTGACATTACCACTCACCCAGCAGAAGTAAAAGAGATCATAAGAGGACACTATGAACAACTGTATGACAACAAACTAGACAACATTGATAAAATAGACAAATTTCTGGAAACACATGCACAAACTACACTGGCCCTAGAAGAAATAGATGGCCTCAACAAACCAATCACAAGTTAAAAAATGAGTCATCAAAAACCTCCCCATGTCACTACTGATTTTTTTTAAAAAGTCACTACTGATTAAATAAAAACCTCCCCAAAATGAAAAGTCCAGGACCAACCAGATGGCTTCACAGGTGAATTCTACCAATCATTTATAGAAGATCCAATACCAATCTTGCTCAAACTCTTCAAAAAAATTTAACAGGAAGGAACTCTATGAAACTCATTTTATGAAACTAACATCACCTAATACCAAAGCCAAATAAGGATATTACAAAAAAAGAAAATTACAGACCAATTTCTTTACTGAATATAAATGCAAAAATCATCAACAAAATACTTACTAACCAAATCCAAAAACACATCAAAAACGTTGTACATCATGATCAAGAAGGTTTTATACCAGGTATGCAAGAGTGGTTCAACATAAGAAAATCAATCAGTATAATACACCACTTAAATAAATTGAAGAAGAAAAATCACATGATCATTTCAGTTGATGTACAAAAGGTATTTGAAAAAATACAACACCCTTTCTTGATTGAAAAAACACTTCATATGACAGGAATAGAAAGGCACTTTCTCAGTATGATAAAGTGCATTTATGAATAACCCATTGCTAACACTGTACTCAATGGAGAAAGACTGAAAGCTTTCTCACTGAGATCAGAAACAAGACAAGGATGCCCAATCTCCCAGCTTTCTCACTAAGATCAGGAACAAGACAAGAATGCCCACTCTTCCCACTGTTATTAAATATGGTGCTAGAAGTTCCAGCTAGAGCAACTAGGCAAGAAAAAGAAATAAAAAGCAACCAAATAGGAAAGGAAGAAGTAAAACCTCCCAAAATAAAATTATTAGAACTTGTAAATTATTTCAGCAAAGTGGGTTGGATGCAAGATTAAGATGCAAAAATTAATAGCATACCTATAAACTACTAATGAGCAATCTGGGGAGGAAGTCAGAAAAAAATTCCATTTACAATAGCAACTAAAAGAATAAAATATTTAGGCATAAATTTAACCATGGACATAAAGGACCTGTATTCAGAAAACTATAAAACTTTGCTAAAACAAACCAATGATGATCTAAATAAATGGAAGAATATTCCATGTTCATGAGCTGGAAGACCAAATAACATTAAGATATCAATTCTACCCAAACTGATCTACAGATCTAATGCAATCCCAATAAAAATACCAATATCCTTCTTTGTAGAATTGGAAAAACCAATTGTAAAATTTTTCTGGAAGCGTAAGCATCCCCAAATAGCCAAAAATATCTTTAAAAAGAAGAATTAAGGGGAAGCAGATATGGCTAAACTGAGAGTGTCCACCTACCATATAGGAGGTCCAGGGTCTGGTACCCAGGGCTTCCTGACCCGTTTGGCGAGCTGGCCCATGCACAGGGCTGATGCACACAAGGAGTACCCTGCCACGCAGGGGTGCCCCCATGTAGGGGAGCCCCATGTGCAAGGAGTGCGCCCCATAAGGAGAGCCACCCCGCATGAATAAAAGTGCAACCTGCCCAAGAGTGGTGCCCCACACACGGAGAGCTGATACAGCAAGATGACACAACTAAAAGAGACACAGATTCCCAGTGCCACCTGACAAGAATGCAAGTGGACACAGAAGAACATACAGTGAATGGGCACAGAGAGCAGACAATGGGGGGAGGGGGAAAGGAGAGAGAAATAAATAAAAATAAATCTTAAAAAAAAAAAAGAAGAAGAATTAAGTTGGAGAACTCTCAATTCCAGACTTTGAAACATATTATCTAGCTACAGTGGGGGGGTGGGGGAAGCATGGTACTGGCATAAAGATATACAATTTGACCAATGAAATTGAATTGAGAGTTCAGAAACAGACCCTCACACCTATGGTCAAGTGATTTTTAAAAAAGATTTATTTATTTATTTATTTATTTATTTATTTATTTCTCCTCCTTCCCTCCATTGTCTGCTCTCTGTGTGTTCTTCTGTGTCTGCTTGTATTCTCTCATTGGGCAGTTCTGGGAACCGATCCTGGGACCTTCAGGTGTGAGAGAGAAGCAATTATTCTCTTGCGTCACCTCAGCTCCCTGGTCTGTTGTGTCTTTTATTGTCTTTCCTCTGTGTCTCTTTTTGTTGGCTCATCTTGCTGTGTCAGTTCTTCATGTGGGCCAGCACTCCACGTGGGCCAGCTCGCTGTGCAGGCCAGCTTGCCTTCACCAGGAGGCCCTGGGCATCAAACCCTGGACCTCCTATATGGTAGATAGGAGCCCAATTGCTTGAGCCACATCTGCTTCCTGGCAAGTGATTTTTGACAAGGCTGTCAAATCCACTCACCTGGGTCAGAATAGCCTACTCAACCCATGGTGCTGGGAAAACAGGATATTCATAACTAAAAGAATGAAAGAGGACTCTTACCTCACACTTTATGTAAAACTTAATTCAAAATGGATCAAGGACCTAAATATAAAAACTAGAACCATAAAACTCCTAAAAGAAAACATAGAGAAACATCTTGAATATCTTGTGGTTGGTGGTGGATTCTTGGACCTTATACTCAAAGCATGAGCAACAAAAGAAAAATAGATAAATGGGACTGCCTCAGAATTAAACACTTTTGTTCTCCAACAGACTTTGTCAAGAAAGTAAAAAGGCAGCCTACTCAACGGGAAAAAAATCTTTGGAAACCATATATCTGATAAAGATTGATCTCCATGTTATATAAAGAGATCACACAACTTAAAGACTAACTGTCAAGCAACCCAATTTAAAAATAGGCAAAAGAATCGAATAGTCATTGTTTCTGAAGTGGAAATACAAATGGCCCAAAAGACGTGTGAAAAGATGTTCAGCATCACCAGCTAGTAGGGAAATGCAGATCAAAGCTATAATGAGATATCATCTCACACCACACAAAATGGGCATATTAATAAAACAGATTATAAAAGTGCTGGAGAGGATGTGGAGAAAGAAGGCACTCCTTCGCTCTTGGTGGGAGTGTAAAATAGTGCAGCCTCTGTGGAAGATGATCTGGAGGTTCCTCAGAAAACTAAATATAGAACTGCCATATGATCTAGCAATCCTGCTCCTAGGAACATATGCAGAAGAACTGAAAGCAAGGACACAAACACCAATGTTCATAGTGGCATTACTCACAATTGCCAAACGATGGAAACAGCCTAAGTGTCCAACAACTGATGAATGGATAAACAAGATGTGGTATATTCATATGATGAATATTATTCAGCTGGAGGAAGAAAGCAAGTCGGGAAGCACATGACAACATGTTGGCCATTATTTCCTTACATATTCCTTCTGTCCCCTTTCCCTTCTCTTCTCCCTCTAGGACAGCCATGATATGTTTGTGAACTTTGTGGTGTTACTCCAATTCCTGAGACACCGCTCAAGTTTTTATTCTTTTCTCTATCTGTTCTTCTGACCATATGGTTTCAATTATCCTATCTTCTAGCTCACTGATTCTTTTGACTGCTTAAATATGCTGTTCTATGCCTCTAGTGTGTTTTTAATCTCTATAGTGTACCTTATGTTCACATAATTTCAGTTATATTTACTTTCATACTCTCAAATTCTTCTTTATGCTCACACATTGTCATCTTTTTAAAAAAAAAACATTTATTTTATTTATTTCTCCCCACCCCTTTGTTGTTTGCACTTTAGGAGGCACTGGAAACTGAACCTGGGACCTCTGATGCAGGAGGGAAGTACCTAATCACTTGAGCAACCTCTGTGCTCTGACTTGTCGTGTTTTTGTTCTTGTGTCTCTTGTTGCATGATCTTGCCACACCTGCCAGGCACGTCAGCTCACTGTCTTGTTCATTTTTTCTTTAGGAGGCACCAGGAACCTCTGTTCCTGCTTTGTTGTGTCTCTCATTCTGTTTTTCTTCTTGTGTCTCTTATTGCATCATTTTGTTTTGTCAGCTTGCTGTGCCTGCCTGTCACATTAGCTTGCTGTCTTCTTTAGGAGATACCAGAACTGCATTATGGACCTCCCATGTGGTAGGCAGGAGCTCAGTTGCCCGAGCTACATTCACTTCTCATCTTTTTTTTTTTAGATTTATTTTATTTCCCCCACCCCCTCTGTTGTTTGCACTTGCTGTCTGCTCTCTGTGTCCATTCTCTTGTGTGCTCTCTGTGTCTGCTTATCTTCTCTTTAGGAGGCACTGAAACCAAACCTGGGACCTCCCATGTGGGAAAGCAGTGCTCAATCGCTTAAGCCACCTCCACTCAAGTTGTTCCTCTTTGTGTCTCCTTGTTGTGTCAGCTCACCATGCCAACCTCCTGCATGGGGCAGCACTCCCGTGCTGGGTAGCACTTCCACATGGGCCAGCACTCTATGTGAGCCACCTTGCTGCGCAGGCCAGCTTGCCTTCACCAGAAGGCCCTGGGCATCAAACTCTGGGCCTCCTATATGGTAGACAGGAGCCCAACTGCTTGAGCCACATCTGTTTCCCACATTATCTTCTTTTTTTTAAAGATTTGTTTTATTTATCCTCCCCGCTCCCCATCCCCCTCCCACCTCCCCCCACCCCCCCGCTGTCTGCTCTCTTGTGTCCATTCGCTGTGTGTTCTTCTGTGTCTGCTTGCATTCTCAGCAGCTCCAGGTATCTGTCTCTTTTTTTGTTGCGTCATCTTGCTGCATCAGCTCTCCGTAATTGCGGCACCACTCCTGGGCAGGCTGCACTTTTCTCACATGGGGTGGCTCTCCTTGCGGGGCACACTCCTTGCACTTGGGGCTCCCCTATATGGTGGACACCCCTGAGTGACATGGCACTCCTTGCTTGCGGCAGCACTGTGCATGGGCCAGCTCACCACACAGGCCAGGAGACCCTGGGTTTGAACCCTGGGCCTCCCATGTGGTAGGTGGATGCTCTTATCAGTTGAGCCACATCCGCTTCCTGGCATTGTCCTCTTAATACCCTTTAGCTCTTTTTTTTTTTAAGATTTATTTTATTTATTTATTTCTCTCCCCTTCCTCCCCCACCCCCAGTTGTCTGTTTTCTGTGTCCATTTGCTGTGTCTTCTTCTTTGTCCGCTTCTGTTGTCAGTGGCACGGGAATCTGTGTTTCTTTTTGTTGTGTCATCTTGTTGTGTCAGCTCTCCGTGTGGGCAGCACCATTCTTAGGCAGGCTGCACTTTCTTTCGCGCTGAGTGGCTCTCCTTATGGGGCGCACTCCTTGCACATGGGGCTCCCCTACGCAGGGGACACCCCTGTGTGGCACGGCAATCCTGGCGACCATCAGCACTGTGCATGGGCCAGCTCCACATGGGTCGAGGAGGCCCGTGGTTTGAACCGCGGACCTCCCATGTGGTTGACGGATGCCCTAACCACTGGGCCACGTCCACTTCCCCCCTTTAGCTCTTTATCCATGTTTTCCTTCATCTCCTTGAATTAATTTAGGAGATTTATCTGGATGTCTCTGACTAGTTGTTCCAAAGTCTGTGTCTCCTCTGACATTTAATTTGTTAAGTTGACTGAGCCATATCTGCCTGTTCTTAGTATGACTTGCAATTTTTTGCTAATGTCTAGGCATCTGATTATCTTGATGAGTTAACTATGAAGGTCAGTTTCTCCCTCTTTTAGAGTTGTATTGCTAATTGGCTTTGTGTTAAGACTTCCCTGATGCTAGGTCCAACTTATGTGACATTTAGAATGGAACATGTTTAACTCTTCAGAATTCTTCAGCTCTTCTTCACCTGATTCTTACCCTGGATATGTGGTACAATATTTAAGGTTGCACTTTTTGTGTAATTGTTTCACCTCCAGGAGAAAGCTTTTTCCTCTGTTTCTCCTCTGGGAATCTTGATCTGTTTGTTTTTGTGCAGAATTTTCTCCCCAGCTCTTGTGATTTGTTTAACTTCTCCCCCTCACTCAGTGCTTCCTTTTCCTTACACCTTTCAGTTCTGGGGCCCTCGTGTCTTACAGTAGTTCCATTTAACCCCTCTGCCTCTGATTTCTTCCCCATTTGGTATTCTGTCCTAGGGAGTCAAGTAGAGTAAATTCAGAAAAGGGAGGGATCACTCCAGAAAGAAATGTTTGTTTTTCATTTAGGTGGTCCAGCTAACAGAAACTGGAGTTATACTAGAAACTCTAATACTCTTTTGAGTAACTGGGTGGACCTGGCACAGATTCCTTCATTAATAAACATTAAGGGGCTGAACAGGATAGGAGATGGGCATCACCCCAGGGGGAAGTCACAGGGTTCTGGGACAGGAGAGTAGGAAGTGAAAAGACAATCAACAGAATGGAAGAAGGTATTTGGAAACCATGTATCTGATAATGGTTTAATATCCAGAACAAAAGACAAACAAATTTTTAAATGGGCAAAAGATGTGAATAGACATTACTCAAAAAAAAGATATACAAATGGCCAATAAGCACTTGAAAAGACACTCAACATCATTAGTCATTACAGAAATGAAAATCAAACCACAACGAGATATATTCACACATAACACAGGAATGACTATTATTTTAAAAATGGAAAATAACAAGTGTTGGATAGGATGTAGAGAAATAGGAACCCTCATGCATTGTGGTAGAAGTGTAAAATGGTGCTTCTGCTGTGAAAAATAGTCTAAGGGTTCCTCAGGAAGTTAAGTATAAAATTACCATATGACCCAGCAATCCCACTTCTAGACATTATCCAAAAAGAATTGAAAGCAGGGACTCAAACAGATATTTGTACACCCATGTTTACAGCAGCGTTGTTCACGATAAGCAAAAGATAGAAGTAATCCTCATGTCTATAAATGGATGAAAAGATAAACAAACGGTGGTATACACATAAAATGGAATACTATTCAGCTGTTAAAAAAAACAAGTTCTAATACATGTTACAACATGGGTGAACTTTTTGAAGACATCCTGTTGAATGAAGTATGCTAAACACAAAAGGACAAATAGTATGTATGATTTCACTTATATGAAATAACTAGAATATGCAAATTCATGAAGACTGAAAGTAGATTCCAGGATACCAGGGGTGGGGCCAGGGTGGGGTGAGAAATGGGCAATTATTGCTTCAGTTTCCATTTGGGGTGAGGGAAAAGTTTTGGTAATGGGTGGTGATGATGATAGCAAAACATTGTATTTGATAGCATGAAAGTATTTAACACGGTAAATTTTATGTTATATATGTTACCACAATAAACAACTTTTAAAATCCCATAGAACTGTATAACAAAAGGAGTAAATCCTGATGTATTCTATGGACTTTAGTTAATAGTATAATCACAATAGTATTAGTTCATCAAGTATGTCAAATGTACCATACTAATGTAAAATGTTCATAATAGGGAAACGGGGGTATATGGGAATTCTGAATTTTCTGCATGATTTTTCTGTTAACCAAAAACTGCTCTGAAATTAAAAAGAAAAAAATTAAGTCAGGGGAAAGAAAATCCCATGGCCCTTGGTCATCACTTAGGCAGTCACCTCTGGGTACAGTCAGCCCAGGGGGGCTGCCCGGAAGATGATCCGAACAGGGCAGAGTCTGCATCCTGCCCTGCAATCCCCAGAAGTTGGCAGTAGGATCAGTGACCTCCTTGGCGTCCCCCTCAGAGACCAGCTGCAGGACACACTGCAGCCCATCACGGGCAGATGCTGAGGGCCCTGCAGGAGGACCTGGTTTCTAGGGGCCCGAGCTGGGTGAGCAGCACCCACGGTGCAGTGGGTCAGCGGTGGGGATGGGGCAGGAGAGCCGTTAAGGGTTCCTGGCCAGAGAAGGCCCAGCAGCTGACCCAAATCTGACTTCACCTAGTACCCAATATTTCTGTCCATTTCTGCCTGATGATCTGTTTTAGCAGTGTCCAAGCTAACAGCAGTGATTGCTTTAACAGTGCTTATGAGCAAGGTGATATGAAAAATATTTAACACATGACAGAGCAGAGACCCTGACCCTTCGGAAAAGATGGCAGCTGGTTGTAAACAGTGGCTGCCGGTACATACCAAGTGGACATCAACTCTGATGAACTGTCTCTTCAAATTAAAGATATGCCATTATTTTGAAATGCTTAATGTGAAAGTTTGATTGGATTCAAAATTCATTAATGATATGGCAAGAAATTCCTACTGCACATTTGTTCATGAAAGAAAAACAAGACTTGAATAGAATTTCAACTTTTGTAAATTTTTTAATGTTAAAATTTCTTTTAAATTTTTATCACCTACTTGAGCTTCTAATTATTCATGGTTTTCAAGAACTTCTATCACTCTAAAACTCCTGGTCCTTATTGCATATAGCCATTTCAATAAACCTAATTTTTTTTTTAAGATTTTTTAAAAAAATTTTTCTCCCCTTCCCCCCCCGCCCCCCCCATCTGCTCTCTGTGTCTATTTGCTGTGTGTTCTTCTGTGACTACTTCTATCCTTATCAGCGGCACCGGGAATCTGTGTTTCTTTTTTTGCGTCATCTTGTTGTGTCAGCTCTCTGTGTGTGCAGCGCCATTCCTGGACAGGCTGCACTTTCTTTTGTGCTGGGCGGCTCTCCTTACGGGGCGCACTCCTTGCGCATGGGGCTCCCCTACGCGGGGACACCCCTGCGTGGCAGGGCACTCCTTGCACGCATCAGCACTGCGCATGGGCCAGCTCCACACGGGTCAAGGAGGCCCGGGGTTTGAACCGCGGACCTCCCATGTGGTAGATGGACGCCCTAACCACTGGGCCAAGTGTGCTTCCCTAAACTTAATCTTAAAAAGTTACATTCAGTGACAAAAGCTAAAATTTTGAAAATAGTATATTTGGAAATTTTATGTAAACTCAATAATACTTTCCTAATACTTTGATGTTATCTTTCAAATTATAATTATACAATATGTAGAAAATGTAATTTTTTCACCAAATCTTTACCTCAGTAGGGCATACAAATTGTATCATTTTCTGTATGTGCCATGACAGGAAAATTTCTGTTCTATTATAAGTTCTACTATACTTCATACTATGCCCAACTTCCAAGGGCAGCAGCGCCTTATAAAAAAAACAATAAATGTCTGGGGAAGCAGATGTGGCTCAAGTAGCTGGGTTCCTGCCTACCACATGGGAGTTCCTGAATTCAGGTTCCAGTGCCTCCTAAAGAAGATGAACAAGACAGTGAGCTGACGCAACGACATGATACAACTAGAGACACAAGAAGGAAAACATAATGAGAGACTCAACAGAGCAGGAAACAGATTAGGCGCCTCCCTCTCACATCGAAGGTCCTAGATTCAGTTCCCTGTGCCTCCTAAAAGGAAGACAAGCACACAATGAACAATCACAGCAAATATAAATGAGGGGGTTGGGAGAATTAAATAAATCTTTAAAAAATAAGTAAATAAAATAAATGTTTGGTGATCAAGCGAATGGTTGAACAGAGATTCTGAAAACCATGAATGGCAGCTCTGGGGTAATACTATTTTAGCCAAAAAACTGTGAGAGTCAGAGTGTAAGGAGAATATTGTGTGCATTTTAGCAGTCTTCACAGATTTTCTCTGGCTTAGGAAAAGACACAAGGGCTCAGAAGAAGCCAACACTTTTGTCTGTGCTTGTGAAGCCTCAGAAGTGATCCTGCCACAAGCCCAGCCTCCCCAAGACACCCGGATGGGGGCTTTCTGTGATACTCCACCCACCCTGTTACATCATCAATGCTCACTTTTCCCTCTTCATCCCCTGGGCTAAAGAGAAACAGAGATATTTGTGTGTGTGTTCAGAATACTTTCTGTAAAGCTTGTTAAAATCCCTACCTTCTATTTATTTTAAACTCACACACTCAACAATGCCTCAGGGAATGCTTTACATACCCACATGGAATTACCTACAAGAATAGCATCATTTTTGAAAACAGTATAAAATGTCCTATTTGAAGACGAGCCTGCCTGTTCTGTCTCTCTGTGCAGCCTGTCACACAGACCCGTGGAACCTGGTTAACCCAGTCACGCTATCCAGATGCCAAGTAATTGATCTTCACTGGCTCTCTTTAGTGCCAAATGAGCTTCCGATGGCAGGAGAAGGGGGAGCGGGGGAAGAGCATGAGTTTATCTGGTTTAAAGAATAGCACTGTTATGCAGTTTCAGAGTCAAGCCAGGAGAGGGCAAAGAACTTCAGTGTGATCATCTAATAAGGAAACAAGCGCAGAATTCAGAAAATGGACAGAGCATGACACCATTTATATCACCTCGCAAACCATCCAGCAAAAAATTTAGTCATTCTGATTTCATCCTGAAATGTCAACAATTTTATTATTCAAAAGGCTATCTTTTTTTTTCAAGATTTATTTATTTATTTCTCTTCCCTTCCCCCCCCCCCCCTCTGGTTGTCTGTTCTCTGTATCTATTTGCAGCGTCTTCTTTGTCCACTTCTGTTGTTGTCAGTGACACGGGAATCTGTGTTTCTTTTTGTTGTGTCATCTTGTTGTGACAGTACTCCGTGTGTGCAGCACCATTCCTGGGCAGGCTGCACTTTCTGTCACTCTGGGCAGCTCTCCTTATGGGGTGCACTCCTTGCGCGTGGGGCTCCCCTATGCGGGGGACACCCCTGCGTGGCAGGGCACTCCTTGTGCACATCAGCACTGCGCATGGGCCAGCTGCACATGGGTCAAGGAGGCTCAGGGGTTTGAACCGCAGACCTCCCATGTGGTAGACGGACACTCTATCCACTGTGCCAAGTCTGCTGCCCAAAAAGGCTATCTTAATGTAATCTTTGCACTATTTACTTTTACTTAAGTAAAATATTGAGATTTTTTTTCAAGCTCCTACACATTTCTTTTAGATAGCTTTCCTCTTTGCCTTTCTAAGGAAGTCAGCTGTTTCTGAATAGCTCCTCTTCATTTGCAGAGTGGGGACTGTAATAGCTAAACTTTTCTCTTCCCAGTGATGATGTAGACATGAAAGTACACCATCAACCTGGTCCTCAGAGAGAAAGACATAGGCAAATGCAAAGGCTGGTTATTAATTATAAACTATATGCTCTGGGTAAACAGAATCTGACTTGAGTTCTTAATAAGACTGAACAGTCAATAATGGATAAAGGGACTATAGCTAACATCGAGGTTCTAAAGTGGCACAAAGATCTAGGACACATGGGAAAAAGCTGTTAAGAAAAATCCGTCTATGAGTCAACTCATGCCAGGCAATTAAAACCAAAAGAACATTACACATGTCTGGAAGTTAAGAATCAATGTATGGGGGAGTGGATATAGCTCAGGCGGTTGAGGTGGTTGAGTGCCTGCTTCCCATACACAAGGTCCTGGGTTTAATCTCCAGTACCTCCTTAAAAGGAAAAAAGAATCAATGCTTGAAGTGTCTATAAAGACCTAATACAAATAAAGCATGTATGATACATTTCCTATAGTATGATAAAATCAATGGTATGGTAAAGTATTTGTTCTGTTTTATTAAGACTTGCTTCTACATCCTAATTTCCTTCTGAATTAAATATGATATATTAGGTAACGGATGTGGCTGAAGCGATAGAGTTTCTGCCTACCATATGGGAGGGCCCGGGTTCAATCCCTGGGGTCTCCTGGTGAAAAAGAAGAAGAGAAAGCGTGCCCGCGTGGCGAGCCAGTGCCCGTGCAAGTACCTGCATGGTGAGCCAGTGCCCACTCAAGCGCCCACGTGGTGAGCCAGTGCCTGCGCAAGTGAGTCTCGCAGCAAGATGATGACACATCAAAAGAGAGACAAGGGGAGAGTCGAGGTGAAGCACAGCAGAAACCAGGAAGTGAGGTGGCACGATTGACAGGGAACCTCTCTCCACATCAGGAGCCTCCAGGATCAAATCCCAGTGAATACAGAAGAGAAAAAATGAGAAGAAAAGACAACACAGACAGCAAAAACAGCAAGGTGGGAGGAGGGGAAAGGGGGAAAATAAATACATCTTAAAAATCAAATAAAATAAATGATATATTTAATTTCATGTTTACTTCAAATTAGCTTAGAAATAAATAAGACAGAGTATTTATTGATAGGGAAACCGAAGTGCCAAACCAGTGGTTTCACTATATGTGGCAGTCCCTCTCCAGACCCAGAATTAGTGATTGTTTTGGAGTTCCAGCTTTGACACTAAGTTTAAAGTCTGGGCTCCAAATAGCCACTTCATTACTTAAGCCTGGTTTCAGGGACTATAGCCAGCAGCTAATGAACTTGTCTTAGTTCAGAGTTCAAAGAACAGAATGAGAACTGGAATCCAGGCTTTCTGACTTCTAATCTAAATTAGAAATACTGCTCTGTAGATGGGTCAAGTTGACTTTTCACCTGTCAATTTGATTTTCTCTCTCATTTTGATTTAGAAACTTTAACCTTCCTTTTAAAATCTCTACATCTTTTTTTCTGATTTCAAAAGTACTACATGTGCATTGTGCAAAGTAAAAGTCAACATAACCTGCCCCTACCCCATCAAGGTTATATTTCAATACATATGACACTGTTGAAAAAAATAAAACTGGGTTTATCCTATACACACTGGTTGGGAACTTTCATTTTTCATCTTTCATGTAAGCTTTCTTTAAAAAGAAAAAACTGTGACTGATGTAGGATTTACATACCACAAAATTTACTGATTTAAGTGCACAATTCAATTATTTTTAACAAATTCACGGAATTATGCAACCATCACCACAACCCAGTTTCAGAACATTCCCATTAGCCTAAAAAGTTCTCCAATGCCTGTATGTAAGTTGTTTTAAAAGGTGAATTGTTGTGCATTTTTATGGATAATTTTGTAATCATGAATAACAAGCCCCAGAAATTTCCATCTTGCCTAGCTCCCATTTGTTGCAGGCAGACAAGAAGAAAATTGCAAATGTCCATCAAAAAACGTTGGAAGAAAACACCATAGGCTGATAAACAGCTGTTTGCTCAAAATAGCTTATTCACCCACTCCAGCTTTTACTGGGTGCCAGCAAAGTGTCAGGCATAAATTAAATCTGTCAGACAAGATAACAGCTGTCTTCTCCTAGAAGAAAATGGACGTGGGTTCAATAGTATACAATCTAATTTAAAATGGTTTCAATATTCAATGCTTTGTGGTATTAAAAGTGCTCTAGATGAGTATGATATTTGGACTTTTGCTTCCAGTTAAGAGAGCAACAGGGACAAGACTTACATTCCCACCTAAAACAACCAAGAAGTAGACAAAAGACTTGAAACACTGGTTTTCAAGATACTGGACACCAGGCAGCAAAGGGAAGCCGGCTAGTAAGACAGGGCATCAATAGCTGGATCTGGAACCTGGCAAGAAGTCCACGTGGACATCAATAATCCCCAAGGTGGCTGCTGGAAGACCTCCCCGCCCCCCCCAAGATTCTGCAATTCAGAACCAGATTTCCTCCAGAAGCCAGGGTAAGCCCAGATATTCCCCAAGGACTGTATCAGTGGGCCCTCAGGGGATTGATGGTTTGGGTAATCAATCAAAACAGTAAGCAGCTGGGACTCCTCCTGTTATTAGCAAAGGGGTGGAACAATGAACAGTTTAAAAGCAGGCACAAGGCCTAAACAAGCTCTCGCCTTTGGACAACCGTTCTTGCCTTCCGCATGTCCCGGTGCCAGTCCTGCCCTGTTCCTGCCTTCTGTGCCCTGCTCTGACCATGTCCCCCCAGTGGATCAGCCCACAAGTAAAACCTGGGCATTTATAATCTATAATGGGACATTGTACTCTGTGAATCAGCCTGCTTTATCACTTTTCACCCTTGTCCTCTCCAGCTGGGCCCATTTCTCTTCCCTTCCTACCTGAATAAATTACTTGCCTAACTCACCTGACGTGCTCTTGAAATTCATTTCTGCGGTATAGTCAAGAACCTAGACAAAACCTGGTAACAAAAGGACCGTGATCCCTGAGAAAAGGAAAATGAACAAAATAAACCCTCTGATTGTCCCTGTATACTGCCTTGAGAACTCTCCAGGCCACAGAGCAGGGAAAGGGAACTGAGGCAGAACTCATTGGAACCTCAGAGTTGAGAAGACAGAGCTGAGAGTCCAGGGAGAGTTTGGCAGCTAAAGCTCATAGGACAGAGTGCCAGAGAGGAGAGAGCCCCAGAGGTCTGTAGCGGGTCCCCTTCTAGTACTCAGCAGCGTACTGTTCAGCACATGTGTGTAAGAAAACTGCCCGAGGCTGGGGAAATGATTAGAAGGAAGAGTGCCTGGTGCTTCCAGAGGACTAGTGCCTGTTCCTGCCAGTCAGACTAGAAAAATCCATAATTCATAGAGCATCGGAAAGAGTACTCATGAGAGTCTGGCCCCCATAATGGGGAATAATTAGCCCAAGAGTTAGCACTACTCTGGTTCTACTTAACAAATCATAAAAAGAAAGACCCAAAAAGAATCACTGTTTCCAAGTAACTGAACTGCTTCCCAGAACAAAGCTCAAGATTTTTAGGATTACAAAAATATCCAGCACCAAACAAAGTAAAATTCATAATATCTGGCATCCGATTAAAAAGAACTAAGCATGTGGGGAGCGGATGTGGCTCAAGCAATTAGGCACCCGCCTCCCACATGGGAGGGCCTGGGTTTGGTGCCCAGTGCCTCCTAAGGAAAATGAGCACATAACAAGCAGACAGACAAGGGAGCCATTGGGGAAGGTGGGGGGGAGGAAAAAAATTGGTACATGAACATAAAAAAAAGAACTAAGCATGTAAAGAAACAGGAAAACATGATCCAAAATGAGGAAAGAAATCAATCAATAGAAAGTGACCCAAACGTGACTTGGATGTTAGAATTAGCAGCAAGGCCTTTAGAACAGTTATTATAAATGTATTCCATATGTTCAAAAAGTTTAGTAGAGATATGAAAGGCATACAAAAGATTATAAATGAACCTTTAGAGATGAAAACTATAATGTCTGAGATGAAAAATACATTGGATAGAATTAATGATAGATGAACTCAAATACAAAGCAATAGAAGCCATCTAAAATTAATGAGAGGGAAGCGGATTTGGCTCAATGGATAGAGCATCCGCCTACCACATGGAAGGTCCAGGGTTCAAACCCTGGACCTCCTGACCTGTGCGATGAGCTGGCCCGTGCACAGTGCTGATGCACGCAAGGAATGCTGTGCCACGCAGGGGTGTCCCCCGTGTAGGGGAGCCCCATGCGCAAGGAATGTACCCCATAAGGAGAGCCACCCACCGTGAAAAAAAGTGCAACCTGCCCAGGGTGGCACTGCACACACGGAGAGCTTATGCAGCAAGATGACACAACAAAAAGAAACACAGATTCCTGGTGCCGTTGACAAGAATACAAGCGGACACAGAAGAACACACAGCAAATGGACACAGAGAGCAGACTACTGGGGGGACGGGGCAGGGAAAGGGAAAGAAATAAATAATTTTAAAATCTTTTCAAAAAATTTAATGAGAGAAAAATAATTTTTAAAAAACAACAGAAGGGAGCAGATGTGGTTCAAGCAGTTAGGCGCCTGCTTATCACATGGGAGGTCCTGGGTTCAGTTCCCAGTGCCTCCTAAAGAAGACTAGCAAGACAGTGAGCTGACATGAATGGCTGGATCGGCAAGCTGACACAACGAGATGTCACAATGAGATGTTGATATGAGATGATGCAATGAGGAGACACAACAAGAGAGACAACAAGCAGGGAGTGGATGTGGCTCAAGTGATTGGGTGCCTCTCTCCCACATGGGAGGTTCCAGGTTCAGTTCCCTGTGCCTCCTAAAGGCAGACGAGCAGACAGAGGGAGCACACAGAGAGCAGACAGCAAGTGCAAACAGTGGAGTGGGGTGGGAGAAATAAAAATTTTTTAAAAAAGAATAGAACACTATTGAGCTGTGAGACAACTTTAAGCAGCCTAATGTACATGTAATTGGAGACTCTGAAGGAGAGGGAGGGTTGGACAGAAAAGTTTTTAAGAAATAATGGCTGAAAATTTCCTAAATTTAATGAAAACTAAACCCACATATCCAAGCAGCTCAATGAACCCCAAGAACAAGAAACATTTAGAGGTGTGACATCATCAACATGGTGATGCAAGACATCCCCTGGAAAAGTTCCCCCCCAGAATCTATGAATAAAAGGACAAATTTCACTTGCCTGGAACTCTGGAGGATGATCGAGACTGGAAAAGGACATCTCCAAGATCAGGTAGATTTTCTTCCCAGACTTACCAGCCTGGCCCCCTCCCTGTCACTCAGTTTTGTGCAACTTGGGAGTTGCATAGCAGCAGGCTGGCCTGGGTCCCTCCTCTGTGGCTGCCGATGATACAGGCCCTCACAGCAATGAGTCAGAACCCCATCACACCAAACCTCGGGGGTCCAAGACCAGAGATGCAGGGTGGAACACAAGCAGCTGAGGAGAGCTGCATACAGAAGGGTCCCTAGGAATAAAAGAGAGACTGCAGCAGAATTGCTGGCAAGAGATGTGCACACTCAGGCCAGTCTCTGTTGACTGGGCCACCTAAACACAATACAGACTTATCGGGATTACCCACTTTTCTGGACTGACCACCTCTGAGTCCCAGGGTGATACCCTAACAGGGGAGGAAAACAGAAGCAGGAAAGTTCCACAGAAAAAAAAAGGGGGGTGGGTGTCAAATGGAAATACTGTAAGACAGGAGGGCCCCAGAACTGAAAAGTGTAAGGAAAAGGGAACATTGAGGGGGGAGGGAATTTAAACAAATCATAGAAGCTGGGGAGAAAATTCTGCACAAAAACAAAATAGATCAAGACTCCTGGAGGGAGTGGATATTGATCAAGCAGTTGAGCCCCTGCGTCTGACATGGGAGGCCCTGGGTACAGTTCCTGGTGCCTCCTAAAGAAGACAAAGCAAACAAGTAGCAGACATCAAGCAAAAACAATGAGCAGACAATGAGCACAAACAATGAGCAAAAACAATGAGCAAACAGACAAGGGATCCATATCAGGGGGAATAAAAATAAAAAATAAAAAAAGATGATGTGGCATTTCTTTAAAGAACAACAACAAGCAAGACAACAAGCAAACAATGAGCAGACAAAGAGCAAAAGCAAACGAGCAGGTAGCAGATATGGTGCAAGCAGTTCAGTGCCCACCTACCACGTGGGAGGTACTGGGTTCATTTTCTGGTGCCTCCTAAAGAAAAAACAGACAACAAGCAGACAATGAGCAAAAACCAACAAGCAGACAGTGAGCAGACAATGAGCACAATGAGCAAAAACAATGAGCAAACAGACATGAGAGCCATTTTTGGGGGTGGAAAAAAGACTCCTGGAGAAGGAATAGAGGAAAGGAAGCTTTCTCCTGGAGATGAAACAATTGCACAAAAAGTACAATCTTAAAAAGTGTACCCAAAAAGAATTATTAGTGTGATCCTGAAGTTTGATGACAGAAAAAAATGCCAGCTATAAGACTCTTAACCTATAAGCCCAGCATTATTTAAAATTCCCATTATATCTGGAGCACTCTGAGAGATAAATATCTTATACTCCATATAAGCAAGTAGTTTATCCTTAAGAAAGAAAGGCTGTGGGAAGTGGATTTGGCCCAACGGATAGGGCATCCACCTACCACGTGGAAGTCCAAGGTTCAAACACAGGGCCTCCTGACCCATGTGATGAGCCGGCCTATGCACAGTGCTGATGTGCACAAGGAGTGCCGTGCCACGCAGGGGTGTCCCCTGTGTAGGGGAGCCCTACGCGCAATGAGTGTGCCCCATAAGGAGAGCTGCCCAGTGTGAGAAAAGTGCAGCCTGCCCAGGAATGGCACCGCACACACGGAGAACTGATGCAGCAAGATGACGCAACAAAACGAGACACAGATTCCGGGTGCCGCTGGCACAGGTGGACACAGAAGAACACACAGCGAATGGACACAGAGAGCAGACAACTGGGGTTGGGGAAGGGGAGAGAAATAAATTAAAAATAAATCCTTGAAAAAAAGAAAGGCTGTTGCTTAACTATTATACATTATTAATCTTTTTATGTCTAAGTCCTCTTTGTCCAACTACACTAATAAGCCTTTCAATGGCAGAGAATTGGGACAGAAAAGTGTCAACATGTTTTGTTTTGTTTTGAGAATGACTGCAACATTGATTTCATCAAAATTTATTGTGGGGGAAGCGGACTTGGCCCAGTGGTTAGGGCATCTGCCTACCACATGGGAGGTCCGCGGTTCAAACCCCGGACCTCCTTGACCCATGTGGAGCTGGCCTGTGTGCAGTGCTGATGCGCGCAAGGAGTGCCGTGCCACGCAGGGGTGTCCCCCGTGTAGGGGAGCCCCACACGCAAGGAGTGCGCCCCGTAAGGAGAGCCACCCAGCGCGAAAGAAAGTGCAGCCTGCCCAGGAATGGCACCGCCCACACAGAGAGCTGACACAGCAAGATGACACAACAAAAAGAAACACAGAAGCGGACAAAGAAGATGCAGCAAATATACACAGAAAACAGACAACTGGGGCAGGGGGGGTGGGGGCGGAAGGGGAGAGAAATAAATAAATTAATTAATTTAAAAATATTTAAAATGTTTAAAAAAATATTTATTGTGGGAGGTGGGAAGAAGAACACTGGGTTCCTCTATATCCAGATAACAATTTCCTTCTTTCCTGTATCCACTAGGAACATTAGTTGTCAAATCTGTAAAATGAGATGATAAAAAATGATTCAGGAACTTGATAACTGCACTTAAAGAGGTTCCGTAAGTGAAAAACCTTATTGTCACGAAATATACATGAAAGTATTAAGGAGCATGATTCAAGAAGCATGAGATATGCAACCTCCTCTCAAAAGGTTTAGAAAATAGATGATAGACTAGATAGATTAGAAAGATGAAGACAGAATGAGAGAGAAGGGGGAGGGAAATGGCATATGTGGTAAAATGTTAAAAGGTATAAACCTGGATATCTGGGTAAAGGATATATTGGAGTTCTCTGTATTGGTTTTGCATTATTTTTGCAACTATCTTGTAAGTTTGAAATTATCTCAAAATTTAAAAAAATTTTTTTTAAGTATACCATATACCTAGGGCAAGAATCAGATAAACAGCTGAGAAATTCTGAACAGTTAAACATGGTCTACTCTAAAGGTCCAGGGTAAATTGGGACAAGTATCAAAGAGGACCCTTAAGACAAAGCCAATTAATAATAAAATCCCAGACAAGAGAGAGAATCTGACCCTCATAACTAACTCATCAAGATAATCAGATACGCAGACATCAGCAGAAAAATTCAAGCCATACTAAGAAACAGGCAGATATGGCTCAGTCAGAGAACAAATTAAAACTTCAGAGGAGACACAGAATTTGGAAGAACTAATCTGAAGAAGTTCAGACAAATCTCATAAAGCAATTAGAGGAGATGAAGAATTATATGGATATAGAGCTAAAGGATATAAGAAAACAATGTGTGAGCTTAAAGAAGAAGTTGAAAGTTCAAAAAGAAACCTAACAGAAATTATGGTAATTAAAGGCACAATAACGGAGATTAAAAATAAACTAGGTGGGAAGCGGACTTGGCCCAATGATTAGGGCATCCGCCTACCACATGGGAGGTCTCCGTTTCAAACCCTGGGCCTCCTTGACCCATGTGTAGCTGACCTAGGCACAGTGCTGATGCGCACAAGGAGTGTTGTGCCATGCAGGGGTGTCCCCCGCGTAGGGGAGCCCCATGCGCAAGGAGTGTGCCCTGTAAGGAGAGCAGCCCAGAACAAAAGAAAGTGCAGCCTCCCCAAGAATGGCGCAGTACACACAGGGAGCTGACACAAAAAAGATGACGCAACAAAAAGAAATACAGATTTCCGGTGTCGCTGATAAGGATAGAAGTGGTCACAGAAAACACACGGTGAATGGACACAGAGAGCAGACAACTGGGGGGCGGAGAAGGGGAGAGAAATACATTTAAAAATTTAAAAAATACACTAGGGACGTGTATTTGGCTTAACGAATAGAGCGTCCACCTAGCACATGGGAGGTCCAAGGTTCAAACCCAGGGCCTCCTGACCCATGTGGTGAGCTGGCCCACACGCAGCGTTGATGTGCGCAAGGAATGCTGTGCCACGCAGGGTTGTCCCATGCATAGGGGAGCCCCACGCACAAGGAGTGCGCCCCGTAGGGAGAGCCGCCCCGCACAAAGAAAGTGCAGCCCTCCTAGGAGTGGCTCCAGACACACGGAGAGCTGACGCAGCAAGATGACACAACAAAGAGACACAGATTCCAAGTGCCACTGACAAGAATCCAAGTGGACACAGAAGAACACAGAGCAAATGAACACAGAGAGCAGACAACAGGGGAAGAGGAGAGAAATAAATAAACAAATAAATCTTTAAAAAAAAATACACTAGAGGGGAAGTGGCTGTGGCTCTATCAGTTGGGCTCCCGTCTACCATATGGGAGGCCCTGGGTTCGAGTCCCAGGGCCTCCTTGTGAAGGCAGGCTCACCCATACGCTGCGGAGAGCCACTAGCCCAGGCGCTGCAGATGCCACCTGCCTGCTGCCCAGCCTGCAAATACTACAGAGAGTCAACTCAGCAAGGTGATGCAGCAAAAAGGGAGACAAGCAACAATGCAGAAGAGCATGCAGCGAATGGACACAGGGAGCAGACAGGAAAAAAACAAGCTGCAAGCTGGGGGAAAAATAAATAAAAATAAATACATAGAAGAACGCACAGCAAATGGACAGAGAGAGCAGACAGCATGCAAAAATCTGCAAGGCAGGGGGGGATAAAAAATATACTAGAAACACACAACAGTAGATTTGATCAGATGGAAGAAAGAATATACTTTTGAAAGTTGGTATCTTTTCAAATGATAAAAAGGTTATATGTGCAGCTTGTGTAATAAAAACCCCAGGGTAGCCACAAAAAAAGTGTTTAAAAAATATACAGAAATAAAATGAGAAAGGGACCAGAAAGACACATCAGAAAAGATCAACTATACAGAAAAGTATGTTGCAATAAGGGAAGAGGGAGACCAAAAAAAAGATGTGACATATAAAAACCAAAGGACAAAATAGCTGAAATACTGCTTTTACAGTAATAACACTGAATGTTAATAAATTAAAACTCCCCAATCAAAAGACACAGATTAGCAGAATGGATTACAAAGCATGATCCAACTACATATTGTGCAGGAAGGCTCACCTTAGAACCAAAACACAAATAGGTTGAAAGTGAAAGGATGGAGAAAGATATCCCATGTAAATAGTAACCAGAAAAGTGCTGATGTAGCTATACTGATATTGGACAGAATAGAATTTAAGGCAAAAGCTGTTAGAAGAGACAAAGAAGGACACTATATTTTAATAAAAGGGGCATTCCACCAAGAAGAAATAACAATCATAAATATTTAAGCACCTTACCATGGTGCCCCAAAATACATAAGACAAACAATGGCAAAACTGAATGAAGAAATAGACACCTCTACAAAATATTTGGAGTCCTCTTTTTTTTTTTTTTTTAAGATTTATTTATTTATTTCTCTTCCCTTCCCTCCTCCACCCCGGTTGTCTGTTCTCTGTGTCTATTTGCTGCGTCGTCTTTGTCCACTTCTGTTGTTGTCAGCGACACAGGAATCTGTTTCTTTTGTTGCGTCATCTTGTTGTGCCGGCTCTCCGTGTGTGCGGCGCCATTCCTGGGCAGGCTGCACTTTCTTTCGCACTGGGTGGCTCCTTACGGGGAGCACTCCTTGCGCGTGGGGCTCCCCTATGTGGGGGACACCCCTGCATGGCAGGGCACTCCTTGCACGCATCAGCACTGCGCATGGGCCATCTCCACACGGGTCAAGGAGGCCTGGGGTTTGAACTGCGGACCTCCCATGTGGTAGACGGATGCCCTAACCACTGGGCCAAGTCGGCCGCCTGGAGTCCTCAATACACCACTCTCTTTTATAGATAGAATGTCTAGTCAGAAGACCAATAAGAAAACAGATAACTTGAATAATATGAAAAATGAACTAGACCTAACTATAACATACAGAACACTGTACCTCAAACAAGCAGGATATACATTTTTCTCAAGTGTACATGGATCACTCCCTTGGATAGATCACATGTTGTGTCATAAAGTAAGTCTCAATAAATGTAAAAAGACTGAAATTCTATAAAGTGTCTTCCCTGACCCTAATGAAATGAGGCTGGAAATCAATAACAAAGGATTTCCTTTATAAAGGAAATCAGTAAATACCTTGAGATGAATGAAGATGAGAACAAAACATATCAAAATTTATGGGATATAGTGAAAGCAGTCCTGAGAGGGAAACTTATAGCCCAAATGCTTACATTAAACAAGAAGAAAGCTAAAATCAAAGACCTAACTGTATACTGTGAGGAACAAGAAAAAAAAGAGCAAACTAAACCTAAAGCAAGCAGAAGAAGAGAAATAACGAAGAGCAGGGTAGAATATAAAAACAACTTCTAGCCAGAGCAGATAGGGGGGAGGGAGGGAGAGAGAGAAGGCATCCAATCCAAATAAGAAAGAAAGAAGTAACACTTTCACTATTTGCAGATGACATGATCCAATAGATAGAAAGTCCCCCAAAAAAGTCTACAAAAAAGTTCCTAGAGCTAGGAAATGAATTCAGCAAAGTTGTGGGGTGCGAGATCAACATGCAAAGTTCAGTGGTGTTTCTATATACTAGTAATGTGCAATCTGAGGAAGAAATCAAGAAAGAAATTCCATTTATAATAGGAACTAAAAAGAATCAAGTATCTGTGAATAAATTTTTCCAAGTATGTAGAGGACTTATACATGTATAACTACAAAACTTTGCTGAAAGAAATCAAAGAAGATCTAAATAAATGGAAGGACATTCTATGTTCATGGATTGGATGGCCAAATATTAAAATATCAATTCTGTCCAAAATTATTTGCATTTAGGGACTATGTAATACAGTTAGGGACTGTATAACATGGTGAACCCAGATGTGGATGAGGATAGTAGTTAACAGTACAAATACAAGAATGTTCTTCTATGAACTAGAACAAATGTATGCCACTATTGCAAGGTGGTAAGAATATGGTGATGCATGGGAAAAATACAATTAATGTAACTTATGGACTATGGTTAACAGTAATATTGTAATATTCTTGCATCTATGTCAAAGAAGGTATTTTATCAATGTTAAGGGTCAATAATAGGGGGTGTGTGGAATTTTTGTCTTTTGGACTAAGGAAAATGTTAAAAATTTTACTGAAGTGATGAATGCACAACTGTGTGAAACTGAGAGCCACTGAGTGTACACTTCAGACTATACAAGGCATGGGGCTGTATAACACAGTGAACCATGTAGTGGATGATGGGCCAGTTAACAGTACAAACATGAGAGTGTTCTTTCATGGAACTATAACAAATGTATAATACTAATACATGGTGTTAATAATAGGGGGTATATGGAAAAAATATACCAAAAGTAAGCTGTGGACCATAGTTAGTAGTAATATTTTGATGACGTTCTTTTATAATCTATAACAAATGTTTCACAACAATGCAAGGTGTTGCTGGAGAGGTGATGTATGGGAATTCTGTATATTATACATGATTATTTTTGTAAGCTCACAACTTCTCTAATTAAAAAATATATATTAAAATTTTAAAAAGTCTTTCTGCATCAAAGTACTTTATCATGAAATTGAAAAGACCATCTATTAAAAGGGGGAAAATATTTGGAAACCACACTATCTATAAGGGATTAATAACCGGAATATACAAAGAAATACTACAACTCAACAATAAAAAAGACAAACAACCCAATTTAAAAATGGGCAAAAGACTGGAGCAGACATTTTTCCATAAAGGATATACAAATGGCTAAAAGCAGATGAAAAACTGCTCAACATCACTACCTATTAGGTAAATGGATACCAAAACCAGTCAGGTACCATCTCACCCTCACAAGTATGGCTGCTATTAAAAAAAAAAAAATTACAGGTGTTGGAGAGGATGTGGAGAAACAGGAACACTCATTCATTGCTGGTGGGAATGTAAAATGGTGCAGCCACTGTGAAAGACAGTTTGATAGTTCCTTGGAAAGCAAAGTAGAGTTATCATGTGACCTAGCAATCCTTCTACTAGGCATGAAAGAATTGAAAGCAGGAACTTGGACAGATATTTGCACACTGATATTCATAGTGGCATTATTCACAATCACCAAAAGATGGAAGCAATCCAAGCGTCCATCAATTGATGAACGGATAAACAAAATGCAATGAAATATTACTCAGCATTAAAAAAGAATGAAGTTCTGGTTTATGTTACAACAGGGATGCACCCTGAAGACATGTTGAATGAAATTAGCTAGACACAAAAGGGTCATATTCTATAATCTCACTGATATGAAATAATTAGAATAAGTAAACTCGCAGAGTTAGAACCTAGAAGATAGGTTACCAGGGGCTAAGCCAGGGGTAGAAAATGCTTAATTTGTACCGAATTTCTATTTAGGTTCATTTTAAAGTTTTGGAAATGGATGACGGTGATGGTGGCACAACATTGTGAGTATAATTAACAGCACTGAATTATATATGTGAATGTGGTTAAAAGCAGAAACTTTAGGTCATATGTCAGAATAAAAATTAAAAGATAAAAAAACATAAGACTGTACAACACAGTGAACCCTATTTTTTTTTTACTTTTTCTCCCCCCCCCCCCCCCCCCCCCGCCACCCCTCAGTTGTCTGCTGTCTGTGTCCATTCGCTGTGTGTTCTTCTGTGCCTGCCTGCATTCTTGTCAGCGGCACCCAGACTCTGTCTCATTTTGTTGCGTCATCTTGCTGCGTCAGCTCTCCGTGTGTGCGGCGCCATTCCTGGGCAGGCTGCGCTTTCTTTCACACTGGGTGGCTCTTCTTATGGGTCGCATTCCTTGCGCGTGGGGCTTCCCTACGTGGGGGACACCCCTGCGTGGCCCCGCACTCCTTGCCGGCATCAGCACTGTGTGTGGGCCAACTCACCTCACAGGTCAGGAGTCTCTAGGTTTGAACCTTGGACCTCCCATGTGGTAGGCGGATGCCCTATCCGTTGGGCCAAATCCGCTTCCCTCAGTGAGCCCTATTGTTACCAGATTTTGTCTAGGTTCTTGGCTATGCTGGAGAAATGAATTTCAAGAGCATGCCGGGTGAGTTAGGCCAGTAATTTATTCAGGTAGGGAGGGAAAAGAAATAGGAAAAAATAACAGAAAATAACAGAGCAGGGGTCCCAGATAGTGAGGAAGGGGGTGAAAAGGGCTAATTTACAAGCTACAATTCCCCATTATTCACCAGGGTCATTTGTGTGGCCACATGGCAGAGGAAAAATGGCCACAGCACTGCACAGAGGGCAGGACAGGTCCGCAGGCAAAAGAGTAAGGCAAGGGGGGGGGAGGGGGAAGGAGAGGGAGCTCAAGCCTCAAGGTTTGCTTTTAAATTGCTAATTATCCCACCCCCTTGCTTACGGAAGTGGAGGGGGCTCCAGCTCTTTGCTGTTTGGATTGATTACCCCACCCATCAATTCCTTAGTGAGGACCCAATGATAAAGTTCCTAGAGAACATCCAGGCTTTTCCTTGTTCCCAGGAAGAAGTCTTTGTTCTAGGTAGCAGAATCCCGGGGTGGGGGTCCTCCAGCAGCCATCTTGCGGGTTCCAGGTGTCCATGTGGACTCTGCCAGGTTCCAGATCCACCTATTAATTCCCTATCTTATTAGCCTGCTTCACTATTGTAAAAAATGGGCCATAGTTATTACTACAAGCATAAAAATCTTCTTTCATGAATTGTAAAAAATGTACCACACTAATACAAGGTGATAATAATAGGGTGGTCTATGGGAGGAAAATACACCCGAATGTAAAGATATGGACTATAATTAGTAGTACAATTATAATATTCTTTCATCAACTGTAACAAAAGTACCATACTAATGCAAAGTGTTAATAATGGAGGGAGGGTATATGGGAATGCTGCATTTTTTTACATGATTTTCTGCAAACCTACAACTTCTCTAATTAAAAAAAAAAAGAAAGCATTAAGAAAACCACAGTTAAACTAGTTAACAGCATACTTGGGACATTCAAATATTTAATAATGGTAATATGATTTTCATAAACTTGTCATACATGAAACCCCATCAATTTTATATATCATTGAGATGGTTTCCTAGATAACTAATTTTTCCTATTTCATTTAAAATTTCCTCTTGTAAATAGAGCAAAAATTGGCTAGTTTTTGTCACCTCATCTCTTGTTCAGAACTGCAGGTGTGTTCTTACCTGATCAAGCTTTTTAAAGCACCAAAGGACTGAGGTTCTTTAAAATATGGATCTATGAATTGTCTGAGACAAGTATGCCCTTCAATGACAGGAAAAATTTCACTTTAGTTAAATCTTTCTAACAATGAAAAGGTTGATACTTTTAAACCTGATATTTCAAGAATTGCAAATTCTAAGATTATCAAACTAACATAATTACCAAAATGAATCCCGAATAAAAATACTACGTGGACTATCTTATTTCCATTCTAAGACTTCCCCGTTATGTACAACCGTGAGTTCACAGATGCTAAGAAATTGTTGTTTTGACATAAAATCAGATATTGAAGGGAGGCAGTTGTGCCACTATGTCACCGAGGGCTACTGCTATTCAAAATATCTATCAGACCTACAGCATCAGCAGCAGGTGGGTTCTTTTTAGCTAGGCAGAAACTCTCAGGTCCTGTTCCCATCTAATGAATCAGAATATACATTTTAACAAGATCCCCAGGTGGTTGCTATACACATTCAATTTGAGAACACTCTGGCAAATAACGTCTGTGGACATGTTTTCCCTATACATGTAAACAAACAGTAGTGAAATCTATGCACTTTATTTCACAAATTGATGATAAGAACGAAACAAGCAAAACCAATCTGAATATAAATTATTAGGTATACATGAAACAGCAAATCCTATAATCCTCTAATTCAGAGTGAGCTACATACAACACAACCATTTCTGGAATGAAAATGGTGAACAGCAAAAAAGAACTGACAGTGTTATCAGAAATCCCAAAGACAAGTCCTTTTTTCAAAAAATGTCAAATACATAAACTAATAAGAAAAATGTACCTTAGTCTTTTCACTTCTGGGAATATTTTTCATTATTATCATTCGATTAAAATCGGTTATCCTTCAGCCAACAATTATTCAAGAAACCTAGTTTCAGGAAAGAAGTTTAGACACCAAGTCCTTATTGTCCATTTTCCTTCTCTGCCCAAAGCAACAAGCCCAAATCCTGACAATATCCACAAGGAAGCTGCAGGAAGCCACGCCTGGGGCTACCAGGTCCAAGTGTCCTCCTATCAGTCTTTGCCTCAGCCACACGACTGCCCCAGCTAGAGCTGAGATGACCAAGGCTGGGACCAGTAAGTAGACGAGGCCCCGCCACTGCGGCCCCCGCCGTGCCCCGGAGGAGCCGGGGCCCACCCGACCTAGGAGGCTGGGACGCCCGGGCTCAAGCCTCAAAAGACCCAAGGGCGTGGGGGCCGCGACCGTAGACTTCGCCAAAGAGACGGTGGCAGCCGCAGAAACCCATCAAAGGCGCTGAGGAAGTCCAAACGCGTGGGGTTCGCGTGGTTACCTCGCAGGGTAAACCTAGCAACCAAGGTGCGGCTAGGGCTGTGCGGACGCTTGGCATTGGCTGCCGTGTGTCACGTGAGGTGGCGCCTCCGGCCATTGGGAGAGAGCACTGACAGCACGTGGTGCTGCGCAGGCGCATTTACACCAGGTTCTTTCATGGTGGTTGTTGTGATCCGCTTCCGCGGAATTCCGTGTCGGCCTCGGACAAAGTCCCGGCTGTGGCTGATGAAACCAGAGAGATACGAAACGGGCCATTCTCATTGACCATAGTGAGGCAGTAAAACGGAGCAAAACTGAGTTCGTAAGGCTAGTTTGGTCGTGCGGGAGCATTTCTCAGAATGAGACTCGCCAGGTACTAAAATCCGCCTCTTTTTGGAACGGAGAAAGTTCTGGCCTGCCGGTTCAACACCAGATATGTTAGGATGGCAAGAAATTTCGTGACAAACAAGGGGTGAAAATAAAAGATATTGGGAATTAGAGCTGGATACTATTTATTCAGCGTTCACTGGAGGAGAGACTGCATCTGGGGCAAGAGTAGCTTTATGTTTTGTTACCGAGGGTCGGGGGGTGAGGGGGCTTCCTCCGAAACAGTTATCGGGAAGGCAGCACTTCCATAGGAATTTAGAGAACCGTGTTCTGGTTTGTAATCCAGCCTCATGAGCGATGCGGCAGAGCCAAGTTACCCACAACAGTTCCTGAAGTCTAGGTCCTAATGTGCAGGTAGGCCTTTGGGGACCAAACCACAGGCCTGTGGTGCCTGGCTAAGAAACTTCTAATGTGTAAAGGATTAGAGAAGGAAATTGAAATGGCCCAGGCCTTCTTTTTTTTTTTTTTTTTTAAGATTTATTTATTTATTTCTCTCCCCTTCCCCCCAACCCCAGTTGTCTGTTCTCTGTGTCTGTTCGCTGCATGGTCTTCTTTGTCCACTTCTGTTGTTGTCAGCGGCTCGGAAATCTGTGTTTCTTTTTATTGTCACCTTGTTGTGTCAGTTCTCCATGTGTGTAGCACCATTCCTGGGCAGGCTGCACTTTTTTTTTTTCACGCTGGGCAGCTCTCCTTATCGGGCGCACTCCTTGCACGTGGGGCTCCCCTACGCAGGGGGTGCCCCTGCGTGGCACGACACTCCTTGGGCGCATCAGCATTGCGCATGGGCCAGCTCCACACGGGTCAAGGAGGCCCAGGGTTTGAACCGCGGACCTCCCATGTGGTAGACGGACGCCCTAACCACTGGGCCAAGTCTGCTTCCCAGGCCTTCTTTTTTATAACTACCCAGGAGGTTGTTGGTGATACTCTCCATTCTAATAAATTTCCTTCTAGCCAGCAGAGGAATTCAAAGAACAGCTACACTTTGGCATACTGACTGGCAAATACCTCACAATCATCCATGATTCCCGTATCCAATACATCAGCAAATCCTATAGGTTCTACCTTTAAGATATATCCAAAACCTAACCACTTCTCACTACCCCCACAGCTACCATTCTGGTCAGATCCCCCATCATCTCACCTGGGTCATTCAATACCCTTCTAAGTACTACATCCTTGCCTTCACAAGTCATCCAAAGTGAAACTTTTTTTAACATCAATTTTATTGATTCATATTAATAAAGCATACAATTCATCCAAAGTGCACAATAAATGGTATTTGGTATAATCACAAAGTTGTGCATTCATCGCCGCAATCATTATTAGAGCATTTTCATTATTTCAATAATAATAAGCAAAAAGACAAAATTCTTCGTCTCTCAATCTCTCTGAAAAGTGAACTTTTTAACACGCAGTTTGTATCATGTCATTCCTCTGCTCAAAACTCTTTGATGGCTTCCTGTTTCAGGAAAGGCCAACATCTTACCATATAATCTGGTCACCTGGACCCTTAGCACTCTCCCCATTCACTGATCTCCAGCAGTACTATCCTTCATGTTGTTTCTTCAGTCTAGCAACCATGCTCCTATATGTAGGTTTTCGCACTTGATGTTATCCTCCCCGGATGTTCACATGATTTACTCCTGCACTTCATTTAGGTCTCCGCTCAAATGTCACCTTATCAGGAGGCCTTTCCTGACCACCCTGTATAAAGTAGCAACCCCTCTATGCCCTCACCCCTGGCAATACCTATACATTTCCTGTGTTCCCCCCCCCAATGAGGCACTTACCACCATCTGATGCATTTTATATTACTTATTCTTTGTATATCTCCCTCTTCTAATATGTAAGCTCCATGTGGATACTTTGTTTTGTTCACTGCCATACCTCCAGTGCCTAGAAAAATATCTAGCATGTAGAAGTTATTAATAACCGTTTGTTGAAGACATTAATAACTGTGCTATATCCAACTGATTGGTGATTATGGTGAGCAGACCAAAGTTGTTTTGAGTGGCTAAAAGACTTTGAACGTATCCACAATATTGTAATGATTCTGGCATAAACACTGCCCATTTTCAGAGTGCTTTATATTCATTTTGCACTTAAAAGCTGGCTCGTTACATTCTTTTTTATTTAAATTTTATTTATTACCCCTCCCCCCAGTGTTTGTACCCACTGTCTGCTCTGTGTCCATTTGCCACATCTGTTCATCTTTTCTTTAAGAGGCATCAGAAACTGAATCTGGGACCTCCTATGTGGGAGAGGGGTGCTCATTTGCTTGAGCCACCTCCACTCTGCTTTGTTGTGTTTCTCATTGTGTTTCCTCTTTGTGTATCCTTGCATCATCTTGCTGCATCAGCCCATCACACTAGCTCTGTCTTACTCTTCTTCTCCAGGAGACCCCGGGAACCAAACCCGAGCCTCCCATGTGGTAGGCAGGAGCTCAGTTGCTGGAGCCACGTCTGCTTCCTGCTCTTTACATTCTTAAGATTTCTGCTCTTAGCCATGACACCTGAGATTCCTCCACAACTGTGATATGGTCTTTCAGGAAAAAAGATGCCCATGTTTTTCATAAGGAATCAGGAATTTCTTGAAAAGAAGAAATAAAAGAATAATTTACGTCAAGGGGGTTTTGAACTACATGTATCAAGGACAGATCAACAAAGCCCTACTCAGATATCAACAGACTAGGTGAAATAGACTTGTGTCAGCCCAGAAGGTTCTTGGAAAAAAGGTACCTTCCCCACCAAATTCCCTGAAGCCTAGAAATCTGCAGGTGGAGACCAAAACTTTACCCCTATGAAATGCAAATTCCGCAAGTGAGAAGTGTCAGTGCTCGGTCCCCCACAGATGCTTTGAGCAACCAGTGAGAACTGGCAGAAACTTATTTTTAAAGCTCAGAAAACGGCTAAATGATTGCAGTAACAGGGTGAGCATCAAATTAAGAAAAAGGCCACTTGAAAGTGATAGGGAAAGAAGAAAAGAGAGAAAAAACAAAAAGTGATAAGATCCCATGGCGTCCTGGCTAGCCCCTTCCCCATTCCCTCACCGGCTCTGTGCAGAGCTGGCTTGTGCTCCTGGTGTGGATCCCTGGTCCTGGTTCCAGAGGGAGCAGAGTAACCCTTCCGCACATAATGGGAGCACGTGTAACTGACCCACTCTGGTGGTGGTTTGAGGGACTCACTGTCCCACAACTTGCCCTGGTATAGAAGATGGCTCAGAGACTTCCAGAAGACTGCAGGAAAGCAGTCAAGCTGTGCTACCTGGGACAAGGGAGTGCTAGCTGTGGGACCACAGTGCAGTGCCTGGGGCCATGGGAATTCCTAGAGCCAAACATGCATGCCCAAGATTCATGGAAGAAAGGACCCGGGAGGACCTTGCTCTTGGGCGTGGAGCTAGTCCCTAAACTTGTATGGATAAGCTCTGAAGGAGAGCGCTAGCACAGGTCAAATTGCAATGACTGGGAAAGGTGTTTTTCTTTTTTCCTTTTTTTTTTTTTTTTTTGTTAGTTCCTGGCATTCAAAGAAAGCAGTGTCATAATACTAGCTGGATACAAGCCTAAGGAACAGATGCCTCAGAGTCTAAATTCCAGCAATAACACATCATTAACTATCAAAATGCCCAGGTTTCAACAAAAGATTACAAACCATACAAAGAAACAGGAAGTGATAGCCCAGACAAAGGAGAAGATTAAAGCATTAGAAACCAGCAATGAGGAAGATCAGACCTGGGACATTCCAGACAAAGACTTTAAAAAAAGATCCTCATTATGCTCAAAGAACTAAAGGAAAACATAGACAAAGAACTAAAGGAAATTTTAAAAAACCACAGAATATCAATAGAGAGATGGAAATTATTAAAAGGAACAAACACAGCCAAAGACTACATAACAGAAATTAAACATTCCCTGGAGGATACAGCAGCAGATCGGAGCCAGCAGAAGAAAGTATTAGTGAACCTGAAGATAAGAAAATTAAATCATCCGGTCTAAGCAGAAAGAAGAATGAAGGAACATGAATAGAGACTGGGGAACATGTGGAACACCATCTAATGTAGCAATGGATGCATTGTGGAAGCCCCGAAGGAGGAAAAGAGAAAAGGGCAGAGAAAATATTCAAAGAAATAATGATTGCAAATTTCCCAAATTTAATGAAAGACATAAATGTACATATCCAAGATGTTCAACAAATTCCAAACATGATAAATCCAAATAGACCTGCACTGTACCATGTTATAATCAAACTGCTAAATGCAAAAGATAAAGAGAGAAACAACATACCATATTTAAGGAAGCCTCAATAAGATTAAGTGCTGATTTCTCATCACAAATCATGGAGGGAAATGGATGTGGCTCAACCAATTGGGCTCCTGGCTACGATATAGGAGGTCCAGGATTCAATGCCCAGGACCTCCTGGTGAGGGCAAGCTGGCCCACGCAAAGTGCCATCCCATGCGGGAATGCTACCCCACGCAGGAGTTCTGCCCTCCTTGGGAATGCTGCCCATCATGGGAAAGCTGCCCTGCACAGGAGTGCCGGCCGACGCATAGAGCTGACTCAGTAAGATGATGCAACAAGAGACACAGAGGGGAGAAAATAAGAAGACGTAGCAGAACAGGGAGCTGAGGTGACGCAAGAGAGTAATCACCTCTCTCCCACTTGGAAGGTCCCAGGATCGGCATCTAGAGCTGCCTAATGAGAATACAAGCAAACACAGAACACACAGTGAATGGACACAGAGAGCAGACAACGGGGGGAATGGGGAGAGGATAAATAAAATAAATTAAAAAAGTAAATCTTAAAATCATGGCAGCAAGGAAGTGGGTGTGGCTCAAGCAGTTGAGCATCTGCCTCCCCCACATGTGAGTCCTAGGTTCAGTTCCCAGTGCCTCCTGAAGAAAATGAGCAAAGAACTAACAACAAGCCAACAGCAAGCCAACAACAAGCAAACAATGAGCAAACAGAAGAAGGAGTCAACAGATGAGGAAGAGCTGATGTGGCTCAGTGGTTGAGCCCCAGCTCAATCCCGGTCCTGGTATCTAAAAAAAAGAAAAGAAAGAAAGAAATCATGAAGACAAGAAGGCAGTGGGAAAACACTGAAAGTGCTAACAAGGAAGCAGATTTGGCCCAATGGATAGGGCGTCCGCCTAGCACATGGGAGGTCCAGGGTTCAAACCCCGAGCCTCCTTGACCCATGTGGAGCTGGCCCATGCGCAGTGCTGATGAGCACAAGGAGTGCCATGCCATGCAGGGGTGTCCCCCGTGTAGGGGAGCCCCACACACAAGGAGTGTGCCCCGTAAGGAGAGCCGCCCAGCTTGAAAAAAGTGCAGCCTGCCCAAGAATGGTGCCACACACACAGAGAGCTGACACAACAAGATGACGCAACAAAAAGAAACACAGATTCCTGGTGCCACTGATAAGGATAGAATTGGTCACAGAAGAACATACAGCGAATGGACACAGAGAGCAGACAACTGGTGGGGGGGAGGGGAGAGAGAGAAAAAAAAGCAAGTGCTAACAACCAAGAATTGTATATTCAGCAAAACTCTTTCAAAAATGGAGGAGGGGGGAGCAGATGTAGCTCACATGATTGAGTGCCTGCTTCCCATGTATGAGGTCCTGGTTTCATTCTCCGGTACCTCCTTTAAAAAAAATGAAGGAGTATTAAAACATTCCTATACAAACAAAAGCTGAAGGAGTTCACCACTAGACCAGCTGTACAAGAAATGCTAATGAGAGTTTTGCAAGTTGAAAGGAAAGGACAATAGACAACAGATTGAAGCCACATGAAGAAATAAAGAACTGGTTTAAAGGGAAGAGTCTGTCATGTATATTATAAGAGGAAAGCTAAAAAACGTAACATGGAACTGCGTAGCATAATAAAACCACATATGAAATATGAATGGGGTAAATTTTCATATATAAGATCATTTTTCTTTAAAGCTGAACAAATGTATCTGTTAATACTACAAAGCATTAATAGCAGACCAAAAAAAAAATATTATGCTAAGTGAAAGAAACCAGACACAAATTACTACATATTGTATGATTCCATTTCTATAAAATGTAAATATAAATCAATTTATAAAGATGAAATTAGATCTGTGGTTGTGTAGGGCTGGGGAAAGACTGCTAAGGGGTATAGAGTTTTTCTTTTTGGAGTAATGATATTGTTCTAAATTTTTTTGTGATGAATGCACAACATTGTGATTATACTAAAAGCCACTGATTATACACTTTGGATAGATCATATATATATGAATATTCCTCATTAAAACTGCTTGATAAATAAATAAATAATTGTGCAAGAAGAGCCAGAAATAGCAGCTATGTACAGCAGGGGAAAAAGAGAAAAATTGAGAGGTGAAGAATTTTCTTGTTTGTTTATTGTTTATTATTATAGAAATAATGAAAATGCTCTAATAATGATTAGAGTGATGAATGCACAAATGTGTGATTATACCAAATGCCATTGATTGTTCACTCTGGGCAAATTGTATGCTTTATTAATATGTATCAATAAAATTGATTTTTAAAAAATAAAAGAAATAAAGAGCTCCAGTAAAAACAAAGGCATGAGTAAATACAAATATATTTTTTTAATTTTTAACTCCACTTCTTCCTACAAGATCTAAAAGGCAGATGCATAAAATATGATAAATCACTGGTTTTGGATTGAAAATATATAAATATGTAATTGTGGCAAGAACCATATAAAGGTGGGTGATGAAGGGGTATAGCAATATAGTTCATGTTTTCTATTGAAGTTGGTATCAAAACAAACAAGACTGTTACAGATTTGGGATTTAAATTTTAGCCCCATGGTAACTACAAAGAAAATATTAGAGAATATGCAAGCTCATAGAGACAGAAATTAGAGTACAGGTTACCAGGGGCAGGGGGCAGGGTTAATGGGGAGCTGATGCAAAATGAGTGTAACATTTCTATTTGGGATGAAGGAAAAGTTTTACTAATGGTTGGTGGTGAGGGGGCTGCAATGTTGTAAATGTGATTAATTCCACTGAATAGTACGTTTGTCAGAGCTTGGGATGGGAAGATTTATGTTGTATATATATTTCCAAAGTTTAAACAAAGAAAAACTAAAAGGATAATGACAATTAAATACAATACGTGTTCCTGGACAGGATCTAAGAACGAAGGAAAAAAGGTTACAAGGAAATTATTGGGACATAAAAAATGTAATATAGACTGTAAGCTTTATATAAATGTTAGTTTCTTGAACTTGATAACTGCACTTAAAGTGATTACATAAGTGAAAAATCCTTGCTCGTAATAAATGTACTTGGAAATATGTGTTCAGGGAGTATGATGTGTGGAACATGCTCTCAAGTTTTCAGGAGAGAGAGAGAGAGAGAGAGAGAGAATATTAAAAAAAAGGTGGCAAAATGTTGAAATTGGTGAATTTGGCTATTGGGGGAAGGGGTTATGTTGGAGTTTTCTGTATGGGTTTGTATTCCTTTTGCAACTGTCCTGTAAGTTTGAAATTACTTCAAAATAAAAAGTTTAAAAAATGCAAATACCCTAAGAGCGATCATATTGAGTTTCAGTAGTCATTAATATCTTAGAGCAAGTTAGTTCTAGATCCTCTCTTGAGAGGACATTTTGGTTTCCCAGTGCATATAAAAGCTATGTTTACACATATTGTAGTCTATTAAGTGTACAGTAGCATTATGTCTAAAAGAAAAAATGTACATGCCTTAATTTTAAAAATACTTTATTGCTAAAAAGTGCTGACCAACATCTGAACCTCCAACAAGTTTGTAGCAGTTTGGCATTGTCTATGAATTCCAGAAATAGTTATTGGATTATGTTTGTAAACTTGTCTGTCAGAGGTATCACTTTTTTTTTTTTAAGGTTTATTTATTGATTTCTCCCCACTCCCTCCATCGTCTGCTCTGTGTGTTCCTCTGCGTCTGCTCGTATTCTCATTAGGCGACTCCCGAAAGCGATCCTGGGACCTTCTGGAGTGGGAGAGAGATGATAATTCTCTTGTGCTACCTCAGCTCCCTGGTCTGCTGTATCTCTTGTTATCTCCCTTCTGTGTCTCTTTTTCTTATGTCATCTTCCTGTCCCAGCTCTCTGCATTGGCCAGCACTCCTGTGCAAGGCAGCACTCCACAGAAGAACACACAGAGAATGGACACAGAAAGCAGACAACAGGGAGGAAGGGGAGAGAAGTAAATAAAATAAATCTTTAAGTAAGGGGGAAATGGAAAGGACAAATGAGTTTATATGTCTATGATTCTCTAAAAAAGAGTCTGGAGGTTGTCAGAAGGATTGCCCTTATGCACACCTGAGCAGAGTCTCAGAGACAGATAAAGTAGATACAACCCGAGGTATTGGTCCTTTTGAGGGCTAAAGAGACCCACAGGTTCTATGGTCATGGCAGATGGGGTTCACTGCCATGTCAGTTGGCCCTTCTTTGGAGCTGGTGTTTCTGCGTGATGGAGCTGGACTCAGATGGGATCTCTTTTCGCAAGTCTTTCATGCTACTTTACTGGAATTGTAGTTGGTGCTGGGGTTTAAGATATATCTAGGGGGGAAACAGACTTTGGCCCAGTGGTTAGGGCGTCCGTCTACCATATGGGAGGTCCACGGTTCAAACCCCAGGCCTCCTTGACCCGTGTGGAGCTGGCCATGCGCAGCGCTGATGCGCGCAAGGAGTGCCGTGCCACGCAAGGGTGTCCCCCGCGTGGGGGAGCCCCACGCACAAGGAGTGCGCCCATGAGGAAAAGCCGCCCAGCGCGAAAAGAAAGAGCAGCCTGCCGAGGAATGGCGCCGCCCACACTTCCCATGCCGCTAACGACAACAGAAGCGGACAAAGAAACAAGACGCAGCGAATAGACACCAAGAACAGACAACCAGGGGAGGGGGGGGAAATTAAATAAATAAATAAATCTTTAAAAAAAAAAAAAGATATATCTAGGGGATTTGAATCTCTGGACTGACAATATGATAGCCAGGCCCTGAGCCTCAACAGACTTCAGCTCCTACACTCTGATTTATTGGACTTACCCCACTCAGCTAACATGGCGTTGAAGAATGTCAACCACCACACCATGGAGCCTAGAGTGCCTACAACTGAAAGCAGGAGGATTGCATCCAGTATCCATGTGGAATCTAAACCCCCTCTTGACATAGATGTGGAATGGACACAAGCAAGCCAAGGTCCACAGGAAGGAGGAATACAGTAAGGATTAGAGTGGACTTAATGATATCCTATTCATGAACTATTGTGGTTAATAATCGAGAAAATGTGGCATTGGTGTGGAAAAAGTGGCCATGGTGGCTGCTGGGTGCAGGGAATGGGAGGAAGAGATGAGATGTGGAGGCATTTTCGGGACTTGGAGTTGTCCTGGGTGGTGCTCCAGGGACAATTGCTGGACATTGTATGTCCTCCCATGGCCCACTGGATGGAACATGGGAGAGTGTGGGCTATGGTGTGGACCACAGGCCATGGGGTGCAGCGATGCCCAGAGATGTACTCAACAGATGCAATGGATGTGTCATGATGATGGGGGAAAGTGTTACTGTGGGGGGAGTGGTGGGGTGGGAACGGTGGGGGTGAATGGGGACCTCATATTTTTTGAATGTAATATTTTTTAAAAAATGAATAAATTGAGTAGAATTTGAAAAAAAAGTACAAAAAAATCTTTAAAAATAAATAAAATAAAATAAATTATGATTAGGACTGTGGGCCACATCAGTAGGGCATTGAGTCCCTGCCCCTTGGTGGGTGGAGACTCACAGAGAAAAGACATGGCAAAGGACAGAGTTGGGAGTTTTTTGAGCTGGAGCCTGGGAGGTGAACACACAGGAGAACTACAGAGAGGAATAGAGAAGGCTCCTTAGACATGGCAGAAACCCTGGGGAGAGAGAGAGAGAGCCATTCGCCTGATAGTCTACAGTTGGCCTTGTGGAGCAAGCACAGAAGCTGAGCCCAGAGAAAAATGGAGCCCTGGGAAGAGAGGAAACCAAGAAGCCCGAACTCTTGGCAGATGTTGCCAGTCATCTTGCCCCAACACGTGGCAATAGTCTTTGGTGAGGGAAGTAACTATGCTTTATGACCTGGCAACTGTAAACTTCTACCCCAAATAAATACCCTTTATAAAAGCCAACAGCTTTCTGGTATTTTGCATCAGCACTCCTTTGGCTGACTAATACCAGGTTGTAATCTTTTTGCTAGTGGAAGTTCTTGCTGATGGCTGCTGACTGATTAGGGTGGTGGTTGCTGAAGGTTGGGGTGGCAGTTTCTTAAAATAAGACAATAATGAAGTTTGCTGCACCAATTGACTCTTTTTTTAAAATAATTTTTTGTCTTTGATTTTTTAATGTTACATTAAAAAATATGAAGTCCCATATACCCCTACCCCCTTCACCCCACTCCTCCCCCCATAACAACAACCTCCTTCATCATCATGAGACATTCATTGCATTTGGTGAATACATCTCTGAGCACCGCTGCACCTCATGGTCACCAATTGACTCTTTCAGGAAAGCTTTCTCTGTAGCATGCAATAGTGTTTAATAGCATCTTACCCACAGTAGAACTTCTTTCAAAACTGGAGTCAACCCTCTCAAACCCTGCCACAACTAAGTTGATGTAATATTTTAAATCCTTTGCTGTCATTTCAATGATGTTCACAGCATCTTCAGCGGGAGTAGTTTCCATTGCAAAAAATCACTTCAGTTGCTCATCCAGAAAAAGCAACTCCTCAGCCACTAAAGTTTTATCATGATGGGTGCAGCAATTCAGTTACAGCTTAGGCTCTACTTCTAATTCTAGTTCTCTTGCTATTTCCACCACATCTGTGGTCACTTCCTCCACTGAAGTCTTTAGTCCCTCAGAGTAATCCATGAGGGTTGGAATCAACTTCTTCCAGACTCCTGTGAATGTTGATATTGTGGCCTCCTCCCATGAATCCCAAATGTTCTTAATGACATCTAGAATGGTGAATCCTTTCGGGAAGCTTTTCAATTTACTTTGCCCATACCCAACAGAGGAATTACTGTCTATGCCAGTTGTATCCTTTTGAAATGTATTTCTTCAATAATGACTTGAAAGTCGAAAAGACTTCTTGGTCCATGGGCTTCAGAATGAATGTTGTGGGTGGCGGATTTGGCCCAGTGGTTAGGGCGTCCGCCTACCACATGGGAGGTCCGCAGTTCAAACCCCAGGCCTCCTTGACCCGTGTGGAGCTGGCCCACACACCGTGCTGATGTGCGCAAGGAGTGCCCTGCCACGCAGGGGTGTCCCTGCATAGGGGAGTCTCACGCACAAGGAGTGCGCCCCGTAAGGAGAGCTGCCCAGCGCGAAAGAAAGTGCAGCCTGCCCAGGAATGGTGCCACCCACACGGAGAGCTGACGCAGTAAGATGATGCAACAAAAAGAAACACAGATTCCCGTGCCGCTGACAACAGAAGTGGACAAAGAAGACACAAAAAGACACAGAGAACAGACAACTGGGGTGGGAGGGGAGGGGAGAAAAATAAATAAATAAATCTTTTAAAAAAAAAGAATGAATATTGTGTTAGCAGGTATGAAAAAAACTTTAATCTCATTGTACATCTCCATCAGAGCTCTTGGGTAACCAGGTACATCGTCAATGAGCAGAAATATTTTGAAAGGAATCATCTTTTCTGGGCAATAGGTCTCAATAGTGAACTTAAAATATTCAATAAACCATGTTATCAACGGATGTGCTTTCTCCAGGCTTTGTTATTCCATTAATAGAGCACAGGAAGAGAAGAGTACATTTAGCATCATTCTTAAGGACCCTAAGATTTTCTTAATGGAATTGAGCATTAGCTTCAACTTAAACTCACCAGCTGCATGAACCCCTAACTAGACAGCCAGCCTGTCCTTTGGAGCTTTGAAGCCACGCATTGACTTCTCCTCCAGCTATGTAAGTCCTAGATAGCATCTTCTTCCAATATAAGGCTCTTTCATCTCTATTGAATGTCTGTTCTTTAGTGTGGCCACCATCAATAATCCTAGGTCTTCTGGATAACTTGCTGTACTTCTACATTAGCACTTGCCGCTTCACCTTGCATTTTTATGTTATGGAGATGGCTTCTTTTCTTAAACCTTAAGAACCAGCCTCTGCAAGCTTCAGACTTTTCTTCTGCAGTTTTCTCATCTCTCTCAGCCTTCAAAGAATTGGAGAGAGTTAGGGCCTTACTCTGGATTAGGCTTTGGTTTAGGGAGAGTTGTGGCTGGTTTGATATTCTATCCAGACCACTAAAACTTTCTCCATATCAGCAACAAGGCCATTTCACTTTCTTACCATTCATGTGTTCTCTGGAGCAACACTTATAATTTCCTTCAGAACTTTTCCTTTGTTGTCACAATTTGGCTAACTAGCGCAGGAGGCCTACTTTTTGCCTATCTCGGCTTTCTTTCCTTCCTCTCTAAGCTTAATCATTTCTAGATTTGATTTTAAGTGAGAGACATGCAATTCTTCCTTTCACTTCAACACTTAGGGGCCATTATAGGGTTATTAATTGGCCTAATTTCACTACTGTTGTGTCTCAGGGAATAGGGAGGTTGGAGGTGAGAGGGCGAGACAGGAATGGCTGGTTGGGGAAGCAGTCAGAATACGCACAACATTTACCAATTAAATTCTCTTTCTTATATGGGCATGGTTCAAAGGCTCGAAAATAATTATTATAGTAACATCGAAGATCACTGATCATAGATAACCATAACATATAATAATATTGAGAAAGTTTTAAATTTTGCAAGAATTACCATAATATGACACAGAGATAGGAAGTGAGCACCTGCTATTGAAAAACTAGTACCAAATAGACTTGCTTGTCACAAACATTCAAACTATTAAAAAAAAAACAAAAAAACAAAAACAACATCTGTGTGGTGCAATAAAGAGAAGCGCAATAAACCTAGGTATTTCTATACTACTTGTGTACCCTTGGGCAAACTATTCTCTCCTCTCTAAACCTCAGTTTCCTTGTCTTTAAAACAGAGAATAGCTCACAGCATTTTTGTGAGGATTAAATGATTCCACACAAATATAGTGCTTAGAAGAGTGTCTGGTACAAAATGAGCGTTCAGTAACTGTTAGTGATCATTAGAAAGGTGCTTGGGACACAGCAGTGACGAATAATGTCCATTCTTCTTGGTAGCTAGTTGTCTGAAGCAGGATTCTGGATTCTGAGATTTCTCTTGCTGTCTTCAACATCCACTCCCAACCCACGCTGCCTTGGGAGAATTTACAGCTGGAAATGTCTCAAGCTATTTGTGGTTGCTGGTAATAGAGGTACAGAGTCTACTTCACAGAGTGATGAGAGAGAAGCAGGAGTCCAGATTATACCAGATCCCAAGATGCAACTGAGCAGATTCTGAAAGGGGCAGAGTCCAAAAGCTGGTTGGTAAAAAGCTGTGGGAACTTTGTGCTCTAAAAGAGTGTCTCTCAAGAGAAGCAGGAGGGTGGGGCATGAGTTCAGGGACACAGTGAGCAGAGCTGTTAGAAGGCTGGGTGGATCCAGGTGGGAGGAGATCGTAGAAGATCTCTGCATTCCAAGAGATCCTGGTACAACACAGAAAAACAGCATCTTGGTTACCAAGGTGTGTTGACAGTATATTGTCTCCTGGGTTTCCTTTTTCTTAACCTGGAATTCATTCTTCCCTCTCCTTCATCCTCCAAGTCCAATCCATTAGCAAGTCCAGCTGACTCTTCAAAATCTCTAATTTACCTACATTTCTATCTTAACTGCTGCCTCTCTAGTCCATCATTTCTTCCACCTAGACCCTTACGATGGGCCCCTAAACATTTTCATGCTTCCCCTTTTGCCCCAGTACAATCTATTCTCCACTCAGCAGCCAGTGTGTACTGAAAAAAATTTTACAGCTTTATTGAGGTATAATTCACAAACCATATAATCACCCATTTAAAGTGTAGAATTCAATGGTTTTATCAAAACAACCACAATCAATTTTAGAATATTTTTACATCCCCCAAAAAACTACCATTAGCAGTCGCTCCCCATCTCTCCCACTTTCCTCATCCCCCTCCAGCCCTCAGCAACCACTAATCTACTTCTGATTTTATTGATTTACCTTTCTGGACATTTCATATAAGTGTAATTATATAATTTTTAGTCTTTTTAGACTTGTATGTTTCACTTAGCATATTATTTTTAAGGTCCATCTATGTTGTAGCACATATTATTACCTCATTTCTTTTTAATGCTAAATAATACTCCATTGTATGGCTACAACACCCTTTATTTATCCATTCATCAGTTGATAGTCATTTGAATTGTTCCCAGTTTTTGGTTACTATGAATAATGCTGCTGTGAATATTCAGTTGTTGTGGGGATGGACAATTTCATTGCTCTTGGATATAAACCTAGGAGTGGAATTTCTTGGTTGTATGGTGACTCCATGTTTAACTTTTTGAGGAATTGCTAAACTCTTTTCCAAATGGCTGCACCATTTTACATTCCTACCATCAGTTATGTGAGGTTTCATTTTCTCCGTATCCTCAACAAGACTTATTACTGTTTTTCGTTTTGATGCTAGCCATCCTAATGGGTGTGAGTGGTATCTCTTTGTGATTTTGATTTGCATTTCCCTGATCGCTAATGATGTTGAATATCTTTTCATTTTGGCCGTTGTGTAGCTTCTTTAGAGAAATATCTATTCAAGGCCTTTGCCCATTTTTTAAATTGGGTTGTCTTTTTATTATTGAGTTGTGAGAGTTCTTTGTATGTTCTGGATACAAGTCCCAGATAAGTAATTTGCAAATATTGTCTCCCATTCTGTGAGTTGTCTTTTCACTTTCTTGATGATATCCTTTGAAGCACAAAATTTCCTAATTTTCATAAAGTCCCATTTATTTTTTCTTTTGTTTGTGTTAAGTGTATTTTTGTATGTGGTGTAAGGGGGGAATCCCACTTGATTCTTTTGCATGTGGATATAAAGTGGGTAGTCCCAACACTATTTGTTAAAAAAACTGATCTTTCCCCATTGAATTATCTTGGTACCACACCTGTCTTAGTTTGCCAAGGCTACTATAACAGATACCCCAGTCTGGTTGGCTTAAACAATAGGAATCTATTGTCTCATCATTTTGGAGACTAGAAATCCTAAATAAGGTGTTAGCGGGGCCATGCTTTCTCTGGAATCTGTAGCATTCTAGTGGTGGTTTGCCAGCAATCCATAATTCAATCTCTGTCTTTGTCACGCGGCCATATCTCTTCCTGCCTGTTTCCTACTTACTCTGCATCCAGATTTTCTTGTTTATAGGACTTCAGTCATATTGGATTAAGGCCCATCCTGATGCAATGTGGCCTCACCTTAATTACTAGGATTTTCAAAGATCCTATTACAATTGAGTTCATATCCATGTGAGTTAGGACTTGAACATGTCTTTGTGGGGGATATGATTCAATCCATGGCAGCACTTTGTCAAAAATCAATTGATCATAAATGTGAAGGTTTACTTCTGGACAGTGTGAATTTTTTAAAACATGAATCTGATATTTCCCTGCTTAAAACCCTCCCAGTTGCACCTAGGATAAAATCCAAATGCCTCACTATGGCCTACAAGGCCCTGTATATTCTGGTGCCTTCTTACTTCTCTAACCTCTTCTACCATATTTCCCCTCTCTCCCACTTATTCCAGCCCCATGAGCCTCCTTCTAAAATGATACCAAGTTTTTTTCTCACCTAGGGGCCTTGGCATTTCCTATTCATTCTGCCTAGAAACTCATCCTCCATATGCTCTGGATGGCTGATTTCTAATCTCTCAGACTTCAGTTCAAATAACACCTTCTCAGAGAGGTCTTCTCTGAAACATCCTATCTAAGTTTAAGTTCATCCTCTAGTCACTCTATGACATCATCCTCTTTATTTCTTCTCTGGTAGTTATCAAACTCTTTACTTGTTTTGTCTATTTATTTATTTGTGTTATTGTCTGTCACTTCCATTAGAATTTGTACTCCATGATGAAGGGATCTTATCTGTCTAGTTAGGCTGTGAATCCCTCTGCCTAAAATTATATCTTGAACATAGCAGGTGCACAAACTATATGTTGAATGAGTGTATGAACAACTTAAACTGTCTTCTAATACTTAATGAAATGTATTCAAGAGGGGTTGCTCAGGGCCGCCCAACAGGGTATGTATGCTGGATTTGGAGATTTGGGCTAATATTAGTTAGACCTCTCCCCACCTCCCCCCCCCCATGACTTCCTCATGTTTGCTTGTTGTTTTTTTGCTGGTTGTTTGAGCTCATTATCTGCTCATTGTTTTTGCTGGTTGTCTGCTCATTGTTTTTCGCTCATTGTCTGCTCTTGTCTGTTTTTCTTTAGGAGGCACCAGGAACCTCCCAAGTGGGAAGTAGGAGCTCAGCTGCTTGAGCCACATCTGCTCTGATTGTTTGTTTTTGCTAATTGTCTGTTTGTTGTCTTGCTTGTTGGTTTTGCTCCTTCTCTGCTCATTGTTTTTATTTGATGTCTGCTCATTGTCTGTTTGCCTTCTTTAGGAGGCATGGGGAACCAAGCCCAGGACCTCCCATGTGGGAGGTGGCCACTCAACTGCTTGAGCCACATCCACTCTGTTAGACCTCTTTTGTTTGCAAATTTTGGAACCCTAAACCCAAAATGGTTTAAGGAAAAATGTACTGGGAAGCAGATGTGGCTCAAGTGATTGGGCTCCCACCTACCATATGGGAGGTCCCTGGGCCTCCTGGTGAAGGTAAGCTGGCCTGTGGCAAGCTGACCCAAGTGGAGAACTGGCTGTGCAGAGTGCTGGCCCATGCAGGAGTGCTGGCTCACGCAGAAGTACTGGCCTGCATGGCAAGCTGGCCTGAGCAGAGAGCTGGCAGAACCAGATGACACAACAAAAAGAGACACAGAGGAAACAATAAGAGACATAACAGACCAGGGAGCTGAGGTGATGCAAGAGATTGAGTGCCTCTCTCCCGAAGGTCCCAGGATTGTTTCCTGGTGCTGCCTAAAGAGAAGACAAGTAAACACAGAAGAATACACAGCAAATGGACACAGAGAGCAGACGATGGGGTAGGAGGGATAAAAATAAATAAATCTTTTTAAAAAAATTTATCTACCCGAATACTCAAAGTCCACAAAATGGATGAATTGTGGTATATTTACACAATGAAACATATAGCAATGAAAACGTACAATTTCATGCAATAATGTGGATGAACCCATTTAATATTGAGTGAAAGAAGTCAGACACAAGACTATTTGCTGTGTGATTCCATTTACATATGGTAGAAAAATGATAAAAGTGATCTGTACTGTAAAAGTTAGGACACTAGTTACACTTGGGTGGGGTATAGACTGTGCTTGAAAGGGAGTATAAGGGGGGCTCCTGAGGGACTGGTGATGTTTTGTTTCATGAATGGAATTCTGCTCACACAGCTGTGTTAAGTTTGTGAAAACTCATTGAGGTGTACACTTGACATATGCACTTTTCTTTTTTTGTATATTATACTACAATAAAAAGTTCTTTTTTTAAAGGAGTTTATTGGCTGCGCCTATATTCAATGTTCCAGTTATTATTCCTTATAATAAATCACCCCAAACTTATCATGCCCACAGGAACTCAAAAAGTATAGAGGGGAGAGTTCCACTGGAAGATGCAAAGGCTGGTGATGACTGAATGGATGGGGCTGAAATCATTGGGCATTTTTTTCATTCACATGTCTGAGGGTTTTTCTGGTTATTGGCTGTGACCTTACCTGGACTCTTGGCTGGAACACCCACATGTAGTCTATTACATGAAATTTTACTGCATGCGGATAGGCTTCCCCCCAGCCTAGCTTCTGGGTTCCAAGAGAACTAGGCAGATGCTGTACTGCCTTTTATGATGTACCCTTAGAAGCCACACAATGTCACTTCCGCCAGAGTCAGTCTGGCATGATTCCAGTAGAGGAACAGAGATCCTCCTTCTTGAAGGGAGAAGCATATAAGGCCACATTGTAGGAAGAGCACTGTTACCATCTTGGAAAATACAATGTGGCACACATGGGCACCTGAACAGCACTAGAAAAAAAGCAAACAAAATTAATGAACTCAAGAGTCCAATTACAACTGAATCCACCTGCCAATCTTACAACATTTCCCTGCTAAACTTGCTTTAACTTGCAATGGTCATTTCAAAGCTCTGCTGTAACAGGTACTACGAATCTCTTACCTAACACCCATTACCAAACCCTTCCTTTTTTTTTTTTAAAGCTTTATTCTTTTACTTATTTCTCTCCCCTTCCCCGCCCCCCAGTTGTCCGCTCTCCGTGTCCATTTGCTGTGTGTTCCTCTGTGTCAGCTTGTATCCTCGTCAGCGGCACCTGGAATCTGTGTCTCTTTCTGTTGCGTCATCTTGCTGTGTCAGCTCTCCGTGTGTGTGGTGCCACTCCTGGGCAGGCTGCACTTTTTTTGCACTGGGCAGCTCTCCTTACAGGGCACACTCTTTGTGCATGGGCCCCCTACACAGGGAACACCCCTGAGTGGCACGGCACTCCTTGCATGCATCAGCATTGCGCGTGAGTCAGTTCCACATGGGTCAGGAGGCCCTGGGTTTGAACCTTGGACCTCCCATGTGGTAGGTGGACGCCTTATTCATTGGGCCAAATCCACTTCCTGATTACCAAAACCTTTCTTCCTAATCCATGTCTTTTAAAGAGGTTGGAAAAGCTAAATTCTCTCTTTCCCAGCCTCTTTTTGCATCTATGTGACCCAGTTCTGGCCAGTGAGAGACAAGTAGAAATCTGGGCAAGACTTCTGGGCAATCTCTTGCCTTGAACAGAAAAATGACGCATAGAATGGAGGCAGCCAGCCAGCCTGTAGCCTTTTGGGAAAGGATGAAAGAAATGCACAAGTATTGGCCCTGTTATCATAAAGACACTGAACCAATGAAGCTGTCTATGTCAAGGCTTCCAATTATGTGAAAAAAACACAACAACACTTGTTAGATGAAAAAATAAAGATGATATATAAATATACATATATATACACACACACACTCTCGTTTATTTAAGTACTGATTGTCAGGCAATCCATTGCTTGTTGCTATAGTCACTCTCTTCAACCCTCTGCTTCTCCACCTTCTCTCTTTATTCTCCACAGATGACCTCCTCAAGCAGAGAGGGTAAGGCAGAGAAAATAAAACTCTTCATCTGGTGTTGGCAAGGATGCAGAGAAATAGGAACCCTTGCACACTAGTTGTGAGAATGTAAAATAGTGCAGCCACTGTGGAAAACAGTTTGGCGACTGGATTTGGGGAACGGAAAGTTCATACCAAAGGGAAGCAGAGTTTCTATTTTCATTCCCCTCACCTGCTCAAGCAAATACCATGAAATGGATTGACATAAAAATGGGAATTTATTAGCTCACGGTTTGGAGGCTAAACGAAAGTCCAAATCAAGGTGTCATCGAAGTGATGCTTTCTTACAGAAAACTGGTGTTCTGAGGCTGGCCGCCGGCACTCCTTGGTCCTTAGCTTGTCAGGAACTTGGTGTTGCCTCCTTCTCTCTCCCTTTTCTTCCGGGTTCCACTGATTTTACCACAATAAAAAATTTAAAGAAAAAGTCTTCAGCTGGATAAAATGAATTAATCTCAAAGAGATTGAGAATTTGGGAGAAAAGGAGTTGATTTTACTGTACAATGTTATCAAGCTGAACTAGCCTGAAGTCTCCATGGGGATACAATGTGAGCAAAAGGACATAGTTACTTCTCTCCCCAGGTTACATTTTGGAGATGTGACTGCTAGGTGAATCAGAATATATTCAAGTACCCTGCCAGGATAGAGCTAGGGACACGGACAATTTTTTTTCCTCTGGTCATTATATTTCAAGCTTCCATGCAGACCTCTACCTTACATGCCAGTGTTACCTGAAAGTTAGTTACACTTTAAGCTCTTTCATTAGTTTTAAGATATATCCTTGTTTCCTTTATGTTATTAGCACAACACTAAGCTAGGAGTACCTCTGCAGGTGGCCAATCATTCACTTTATAGACCATTAATAAGTTATGCGGCTTTAAACAGGCTGTTTCACCCACAGAATAGCAAGTATTTATTGAGCAGATTCTAAGCTGTGTCCAATAAAGGCACAGTGCTAGGTGCTGGACAGTGCCAGGAAAATAGACACAGTACAAGTAGAGAGAAAACTACTTACGAGGTGGGGGCAGGGGAAGGAGCAAAAAGACAGTTACTTTCAGTCGACCACGTGGCTGGAGGTTAGAGTCAGGTGAGGGTTCAGGAGGTAAGGTTGGAAAGGTAAGTTGGAGCCAGACCCAGCTAGGCAGGGTAATTTTGGTTTTAAAATCGCTACGACAGAGAGTGCATTAATCTCTCTGAGTCTCAATCTCTACCTCGGAAAATGTGTTTTAGAACTACCTGCTTAATTTTATCAGTCTTCTCTGTTAAGTTGAAGAGTTCCGAAAGGACTAGGACCTGTGTTTTTATCCACTTTTGTATACCGAGCGCTTAACACATAGTAAGCGCTTAATAATGCCTGTTGGATGAATAAATGAGTTCGTGGAACCCTGCTTTGATTTCAGTTGCTAAATCATGTAATACACGGCTCTTTCGCGGCATTCCCTTCCATCCCCTCCTCTTTGCTCGCCCCTACTCCCGCGCCCCTCCCACGCCCCGCCTCCAGCCCTAGCGCTCCAAATCTCCTCCTGCTTCCAGCGCCCCTTCCTCGGCCCCGCCCCTCCACTGCGTCGCGAAGGCGGAGGGGGTACGGCCAGCTTTACGGCAGCCGCGTTGCGGCGGGGCGGGGCGCCGGGCGGCCGGCGCGCTTGGCGGCAGCGGTGGGAGGCAGGCCGGCAGACAGGCAGACGGACTTGCAGGCTGGTGGCGGCAGTGTTCGCTCGTGAGGGCGGTAGGGAGTGAGTCACTGAGCGTGTGTGAGGGAGGGAAGGCGCCAGCGAGCGGGCGAGGAAGCAGCCCGCGCGGTCGGTCCGCAGCACCAGCCAGGCCCCGCCGCCAACGCCCCTCCGCTCCGGGCCGAGCCGAGCTGGGTCGGGCCCGGGCCATGCTGCTCACCGTGTACTGTGTGCGGAGGGACCTCTCCGAGGTGACCTTTTCCCTCCAGGTCGACGCCGACTTCGAGCTGCACAATTTCCGCGCGCTGTGCGAGCTCGAGTCCGGCATCCCCGCAGCCGAGAGCCAGGTACGCCGGGCAGCGGACGGGGCCTCCCGCCCCGCCTGGGGGCTCATCCTTTCCTTTTTCCACTGATGGAGAATGGGAGGAGGACCTCAGGGCTGGCCATTCCCAGCTCGCCCCCGCATCCGGGAGGGATCCGGAATCGGTGGTTGCCCCCACGCACCCCGAGCGTGGAGTGGGGTGCGAGGGGAGGGAGCGGAGAACGCCGCCGCAGACGCACCCACTGCAACGTGAGGGGCGAGTGGACTCTTTTGGAGAACTCCCCCCACTTTCTGGCTCTTTCGTCCCCTTTCCCCTAATTCGATTTTGGGGTGTAGTTGTGGACCTTGTAGGCTCCCTGAGTTTTCAAGGGTTCATACATCCAGCTTCCCCAACCAGAAATACCAGTTTGGATCACTGTGGTAGGTAGATGTTCATTTGATTTTTTTGGAGAGGGTTCCTGCCTAAATGTATGTAATTTACCTTTAAATGTCCCAATTTGCACCTGAAATGAGGGGGAAAGTTTGAGACTTGCACCACTTCGTTTTGAGGTTTTGGGAAAAACTTTTAACTACCATAAGCGTTTCTGGCTCTGTTCTTTAAAAAAAATCATTGGTTCAACTCAGGTTGTTTGTTTCTCTCTTTTCTTCCCTGGTGGTAGGCCAAAAGCCCTCTTTCTTTCAGGTCACAGGTTAGTGTTTGGGTCAGTTCAGAGCTCAGTGTTTTATAAGGATATTTGCTTGAAAATGGTGTAGTATCTTATCTTCTCCTTAGTGTAATTTGGTTGTTTCATTTCCCTATCCTCCATGAAAGAAGTTCAACTCCTTTTAACACTTTAAATAAAGTAGTTTATTCTCAGAATGCTTCAGGGCTGCCACTGGTCTTTATCAAACACGATTGGGAACAGTAACTCTGTAGCCTTCACATTAAAACACTTAAATCCTGACTTGATAAGTAAGAGTTGGAGTACATAATCTAAACATTGAAGGAAATTACAGAAGTCCTCCAAGGCCCCAGAATGTAAATCTTGATTTTCTACTGCAATTATGAAATAGTTCCCCAGACCATCACCCCACCACTGCTTTTTCTGCCCTGTGTTAGGGTAAACAGATGTGTCAATATTTTGCTCAGAAATGAGTGTGATTACACTTTGAACATTAGAACCTTGGCATAGAGCAGAATATCAAAAAAGAATTTAGTTTGGGGCACCAAGCGTCACTCAAATATGCACTTTGGCAACAGGTACCAAAAACTGGTAAAAGGGATTTTTTGCAACTCCTATAAAAAGTTAGTCTACAAAAACTCAAGAACCAATTCCTGTTGATGAATCCCCTCATATAGAGAACTAGGAAAGGACAGTTTATGTTCAGAGAGAAAATCATCTCTTAAATTTTTGAAGATAGCTATTTCAATTCTTCTATTTTCTCTAGCTGCTGTATTACCCTGATTATAATCACCAGCTAGTAAGAGAAATAAGAGATTAAGGTTTAAATTGGTTTTGTTATTGGGGCTTGGAAAAAGAAAGATTGAAATTGTCTGTATTTCTGTACTTACTTTTAAATGAGGTACCGGGTATTGAACTTGGCACCTCGTATGTGGGAAACAGACATGCAACCGCTGAGCTACACTCGCTTCCCTCTCTTTTTTTTGAGATGGCTGTATTCAGAAAATTTAAATTAATTAAGGGTGGTGTCACATTTGAAAGGGAAGTAATTTATGGTCAAGGTAGGCACTGTTTTTGCCAGTTTTAAGGATAGGAAGAGCTTACTAATTGAACAATTAGATAACTCCAAATTCTTTCTTGATTGTTGTCAATGTTTTGGTATTTACTTCCTTCACAAGCCATATTAGCGTATAGAAATCTGGACTCCCACCAGTGTTAAACTTGTATTACATAGCTGTAAACAGCTCTTGTTTTTCAAGTTTGTTCTGTTGGCTCCATTGTAACCTGACAACACAGTGTCTATTTTAAGCTGTCTGGTGGTCGGTTGTCTTTCATTTACTTGCCGATCAGGCGGGAACAGGATCCATCCTAGACACTTGAGTCATTTCCTTTCATCAAATCATAATAGTAAACATCATTAGAGTTTTAACCCACAAATATATGTCTTCTTCCCTTACTTGAGTCTCCTCCCCCTATTCACCTCCCAGGGTTCTCCCACATTACTCATTTTCCCTTCTTCCCTTGTAATTCTCCTGGTCTCTTTACCTCCTCTCATTTACCTTCTCCATTCTCATTCCTTCGCCTCTCTTTTCTGACTCCATTACTTCAAGGGAGTATATATATTTTTTATATTTTTGGCTATTCTTTTTGGCCACTGTGTGTCCAGACCACTGGTCTCCAAACCTTTTCCGTCATGTACCACTATCAGTAAAATGCTTTTAAACGTGCATCCTTGTTACATATATGATACATTATATATATAAACTAATTAATATATAATTTATATACATCATGTATATAAACTAATATTTTATGTGTGTTATGTGCATATAATACACTTCACATGAATTATATACAGAAGTAATACATCATCTACATTATAAATAAGCATAAAATAGAATTAAGGAAGGATGAAATAAAATGAATTGAAATGAACATTCTAGTATTTTTGGTTTTCTTCCCACACCCTTAAAAAATCGTCTTCATGCCTTCCTTACCTTGGGAATCACTGGTTTAGAATTCAGTCTTTCATATCAGCATCGATTGTGCAGGAGCATGTATTTTGAAAGGTGATCATTTTTAACAGCTACATTCTGATTATGGTGGTTATAATGCCGTGTTGAGCATGGTAACAAATTTAGAATAGAAACCATCTCGCCTTTTACATGTGATTAAAGCTGGGCATGTTCCATCTCTTAATACAAGTATGGGCTTGGAAGCCAGACATGGCTCTGCTTGATGCTTTGCTGCAGACTTGACTGCGTGAACTTCAGTTGCCAGAACTTGGCTTCAATTTAAATTAGTCTTCAAATTTTAAAAGCATCATTATAATTTACCTCTGTAGGCGGCCTGTGGTAAACTTTGTGCAGAATGTGTAAGGACCGTCGAATAAAAGACATATTTTAAAAGTCAAATAATAGCAGTAATTATGATCTGCAAATGCAACTCTGCACACAGCACGATTTGTTGTTTGTAAAACACTATTTTAAACTAGTGGAAACTGAAATTCTCTATTGTTGCCGTTTTTGGTATGTTTATTTTTACAGGTAAATTTCGTGTGTTTTTTTACCCTGATAAGTATTACGTATTCACTATAGAAATGTTAGGAAAAATATAAAGAAGAACATAATCACTTCTTACATCATAATCCAGAGATACTGTGGTTTACTTTTTTAATGTTGTTTTTTTTTTTAAAGGAGGTACCAGGGATCAATCCTGGAACCTTGTATATGGGAAGCAGGAGTTCAACCTCTTGAGCCACATTCGCTCCCCACAATTTTATATCTTTTTTCAGTTAACACTATATTGTCAGAGTTTTCCCATTACAGTTCAGATTCTTCAAATTTAAATATATATATATATATATATATATATATATATATATTTTTTTTTTTTAGGAGGTGCTGGGGATTGAAGCTGGGACCTCATATGTGAGAAACTGGGAAACAAGTGCTCAACCACTTAGCTACAACAGCCATAGTCCTCCCTTTCAGGAGAAATTTATAATTTTAACAGCTGTGTAATAGTCCATCATATAAGTGTGATATAATTTATTTAACAACTTCTCTGTTGCTGTTAATTTGAATTGGGGAAAACTGGAAGCAGTTATGAGCAGCATTGCCATGGACATCCGTATATTGTCCCCATTCCTGATTATTTTCTCAGGACAAATTCTTGGATCTGGAATTACTAGGTCAAAGTTATAAACTATTTGAGAGACTTTTAGTAATATTGTGAAATTGCCCTCCAGAAGGATTGAAAAGTCAAGGTGGCTATTATATGGCCATTATATGTAGAGCAGACTCAACTAATGGTAGACACCATTTGAGTCATTCCAAAAGGTTTTATGGCCAGTTTTTGGTCCTCAATGCTAGAAATGCATTGTTAAGGTTTTGTTAATTGAAGGCTTGCTCATCTAGATCCAGAAAACATTTGACTTCATGCTTAAAAGTTTTGGAGTTTTATTAACTAGTCTATTGCTAAATGTTGATTAGAATTAGAATTCATTCTCAAGGATGCCTCCTCTGGAGTAAGTACAAGCAGTTGTGCTAGTTCTGCAGATTAAGACTTCTAGCTGTTCAAGTTTTCCAGTCTGTTGTATGGTCTCATAAGTGCCAAAACTTAAATTTTGATCATAGTGGCCTTTGAGTTGGATAAGTTGAATTGTGAAAAGTGTCACCTTTAAGTCTGGAATTCTGTTACCAAATTTGTTTGGCATGGTACAGATTTGAAACCATTAGTTCCAAAGGAACACATATTAAGTTTGAAAATTACCACATAGACTTTCTCTGAGATTTAAGCTGTCAAATAATTATTCGTAGACTTCTCTAAGTCTATTCTAACTAAAAGAAATCAGTTCTTTGTGGCAAACAGGGCAAGTATTATTTCAGCTAAGCTTTTGTTTACCTTATTTGTGTTCTTGGCCTAAAATGAAGTTCACCTGCTGTTTTGTCATTATAAAGAATGTTTTCCTCACCCACGCTCCCCAATATCTCTAGGAAATTGGGGCAGATAGCAGTATTCCATATTTCAAATGCTTGGTGTTAGTAATTAACTGGATCTTACATTTTTATTGTTAAATCATACTGACTTTAAAAAATTATATTGGGAAGCAGACTTGGCCCAGTGGATAGGGTGTCCGTCTACCACATGGGAGGTCCGCAGTTCAAACCCCGGGCCTCCTTGACTCGTGTGGAGCTGGCCCATGCACAGTGCTGATGTGTGCAAGGAGTGCCATGCCATGCAGGGGTGCCCCGCACGTCGGGGAGCCCCACGCGCAAGGAGTGCGCCCCGTAAGGAGAGCCGCCCTGTGCGAAAGAAAGTACAGCCTGCCCAGGAATGGTACCACACACATGGAGAGTTGATGCAGCAAGATGACACAACAAAAAGAAACACAGGTTCCTGTGCCGCTGACCAGAAGTGGACAAAAAGAACACTCAGCAAACAGACACAGAGAATAGACAACTGGGGTGGGGGAAGGGGTGGGGAGAAGAGGAGAGAAATAAATAAAATAAATCTTTAAAAAAAATTTATATTGTCTTAGGAAATATTGTGGCAGTTGAACAGTGATGGGAGTGAGGTATTGCATTCATCAAATGGGAGTGCAAGCAGTGAGGACTTGGTAGTATTCCTTTCTTTATGTTTGCAGTGGACATTAAGCACTGGACAGTATTTTGATCCCCTTGGTGGTTATAGCCCTGGCTCAATAGTACTTGTTAAAGTCACCCAACTAATTCACCAGACCAATATGTACAGTTAGAATATGTCACTCCCCAGGAGACTGAGCATGTGTCTTTATGTGTACTGATAATTGAGTGTCTGAACCTGGAAAATTAAGGAGTACTTGGACTACTGTTGACTTCATTATATTGTCTTCCTTCTTGCTACACACCTCAACCTGTGGAACTTAAGATTTATGTTTTGTTTTTTCCAGGCAGCCCCCAAGTTATAATATTCTTGTGTTGGTTTACAAAAAAAAATTCTATGTTTGATTATGATGGTTTTGCTATGAGATAACCTGCTTAAGTGAAACCATGTGATTGGGGTGATAGAGTGACAGGTACAATCTGTTGTAATGTTTTAATTCTGCATATTGAGAGTGAGAACTAGTAATACTTTCCTAGCCATGTATAGAACTTGTAAAGTATAGTTGAACCTGCAAGCTCTGCAAATCAATTTTTTGTTCATCCCCAATGTTGGAGGGAACTAAATTTAGTTTCCTGTTAGTTCTGTTCCTCAGGTTGATGTAAATTCTGAGAACAAAAATGACAGAATCACTTTTTTTCCAGTTTAAATCCTGCATTTTCAGTTTGGTGCCATGCAGCCTTCCTGTGAGACCTCTGAGGACACGTGAGGAAACACTGTAGAATGTTGGTGTAGCAGAAAGACAATGTAATGATTAGTCCCAACTGCTTGTTCGAGAAATGGGAGGCCAGGACCAGCCTAGTGACAGAGCCAGGAGAGGACTCAAGTTCCTTAGTTTGCTTGTGTCCTGGTGAATCGCCCTGAAAAGTGAATCCTTAGAAAGAAAACCATTCACAGCCTGAGGTTTATTCTGAATGCCCCCCCAAGCATGATAATACAGGGCAGGTTTTCATGTTCCTTCATGCCTTTGTGTATTCTTTTTTCTTTTCCCAACACATTGTTTCATCTATTTTTTATGCTCTCAGTTTTTCTTCAATGTTTGATTTCACATCATAAAAATATTTTTATTGGTACTACATTCCTGGCCCTTTTGCATCTGTATTTAATTATTATTTTCTGGGTTTTTTTTTTTTCTTTTCACTTTTTTTCTTCCATTCATACACATTAGAGTAATAAATTTTGAGGGTGGTAGAAGAGAAGGAAGAGTGCAGGAAGGGTAATATTTGGAAACAGTTTGTACCGGCCAGTATGCAAGCTCATTTAAAAGTATGTACACGTTTTAAATTGTGGTAACTTGTACACAACATAAAATTTCTTTTTAACCACTTTCAAGGGTACAATTCAGTGCCATTCATCATTCTCACAATGCTGTGCCACCATTCCCACTGTCCATCTCTTACCAAAACTTTTTCATTATTCCAAACAGAAACTAAACCCATTAGACATTAACTTTCTATTCCCCACCACCACCAGTAATCTGTAATCTACTTTCTTTGAATTTGCATATTCTAGTTATTTCATGTACATGAAATCATACAATATTTGCCCTTTTGTGTCTGGCTTACTTCACTCAACACGATGGCTTCAAGGCTTATCCACATTGTAGCATGTATCAGAACTTCATTCCTTTTTATGGGTGAATAATATTCCACTGTATGGACTGTGTACCACATTTTCTTTACTCAGTCATCTCTTGGTAGATACTTAGGTTGCTTCTACCTTTTGACTACTGTGAATAATGTCATGAATACTGTGAACATCTGTGTATAAATATCTGTTTATACAGATGTTTTTTATTCTTTGGGGTAGATACCTAAAAGTAGGTTTTGCAGTGGGGTATATATACCTAAAAATAGGATTTCCAGGTCATGTGGCAGATCTGTACTTGAACTCTTTGAGGAATCACCAAAGTGTTTTCCACAGTGGTTGTACCATTCCCACCAACAAGGTATAAGAATTCCTATGTCTCTGCATCTTTGACACACTTCTTTTCTTTCTTTTCATTGTTTTTTTTTAATAACCATTCTAGTGGGTGTTAAGTGGCATCTTACAGTAGGTTTGATTTGCATTTCCCTAATGGCTAATGATGTTTAACATCTTTTCTTGTGCTCATTGGCCATTCTGTTTTCTTTTTCAGGAAAATGTCTGAGTCCTTTACCAATTTTTAATTGTTGTCTTTTTATTGTTCAGTTTTAGGAGTTCTTTATATATTCTTGATATTAAACCTTTTTCAGATATATAGTTTCCAAATATTTTCTCCCATTCTGTAGGTTATCTTTTTTCTTTTAAAGATTTATTTATTTATTTGTTTGTTTGTTTCTCTCCCCTTTCCACCCCCCACCCCCCACTCCGGTTATCTGTTCTCTGTGTGTATTTGCTGTGTCTTCTTCTTTGTCCGCTTCTGTTGTCAGCAGCACAGGAATCTGTGTCTCTCTTTGTTGCATCATCTTGTTATGTCAGCTCCCCGTGTGTGCGGTGCCATTCCTGGGCAGGCTGCACTTTCTTTCGTGCTGGGCAGCTCTCCTTACGGGGTGCACTCCTTGCGCGTGGGGCTCCCCTACATGGGGGACACCCCTGCGTGGCACGGCACTCCTTGTGCGCATCAGCATTGCGCGTGGGCCAGCTCCACACGGGTCAAGGAGGCCTGGAGTTTGAACTGTGGACCTCCCATGTGGTAGACGGACGCCCTAACCACTGGGCCAAGTCCGCCACCTGTAGGTTATCTTTTCACTTACTCGATAATACCCTTTGATGCACAAAAGCTTTTTAATTCTGGGAAAATCTAGTTTATCAGTTTTTTTCTTTTGTTGCTTGAGCTTTTGGTATAAAATCTAAGAATCCATTGCCTAATATAAAGTCCTGAAGCTATTCCCCTATGTTTTCCTATTTTAATTCTTTTTTTTTTTTTTAAGATTTATTTATTTCTCTCCCTTCCCTCCCCCCCACCCTGGTTGTCTGTTCTCTGTGTCTATTTGCTGCTGCTTTGTCTACTTCTGTTGTCGTCAGCAGCACGGGAATCTGTGTCTCTTTTGTTGCATCATCTTGTTATGTCAGCTCTCTGTGTGTGTGGCGCCATTCCTGGGCAGGCTGCACCTTCTTTCGTGCTGGGTGGCTCTCCTTACGGGGCGCACTCCTTGCACGTGGGGTCCCCTACGCGGGGGACACCCCTGCGTGGCATGGCACTCCTTGCACGCATCAGCACTGCACGTGGGCCAGTTCCGCACGTGGGCCAGTTCCACACGGGAGGGGCAGCAGATTTGGCCCAGTGGTTAGGGCGTCTGTCTACCACATGGGAGGTCCGCGGTTCAAACTCCAGGCCTCCTTGTCCCGTGTGGAGCTGGCCCATGTGCAGTGCTGATGCGTGCAAGGAGTGCCCTGCCACGCAGGGGTGTCCCCCGCATAGGGGAGCCCCACGCGCAAGGAGTGCGCTCCGTAAGGAAAGCTGCCCAGCAGGAAAGAAGGTGCAGCCTGCCTAAGAATGGTGCCGCCCACATAGAGAGCTGACACAACAAGATGACGCGACAAAGAGACACAGATTTCCTGTGCTGCTGACAACAGAAGCAGACAAAGAAGAAGATGCAGCAAATAGACACAGAGAACAGACAACCGGGGTGGGGGTGGGGGGAGAAGGGAGAGAAATAAATAAATCTTTAAAAAAAAAATTAAACCCAAGATGATATCCATGACTTCCACAGATTCGTTTATCTTTTAATTGAGGAAATATTTCTCATCAGTTATATAACAGACCTTATTCTAAGCATTGGAGCTATAGCGAACAAAATGAAGTCCTTGTCCTCAAGTAGCTTGCATTTTAGTGAGGCAAAAAGACAATAAACTAGTAAGTGCATAGTATGTTAGGTGAAGTTATGTTTCAAAAATTGTAATTAAGGAAGACCTCTGAAGAGGGAATGTTTGATCAGAATAATGACTGGGGAATGCACATTCCTCAGAGAAAAGAACAAGTGAGACAGCCCCAACAGGAAGCTTGATCCCTGTTATTTGAGGAGTAGCAGTTGTGGTAGGAGATGAAGTCAGAGAGGGAGGCAGGGCCAAATTATTTGGGCCTAGTAGGTGATGGGAGGACTTGGTTTTATGCTAGGTGTGTTGGGAAACCACTGAAGGGTTGAGCAGGGAGCAACAGTATCTGATTAAGGGGAAGCCTGTGGTCTTTCTGCTTTATACGCTGTTATTTCTTGGTTCTTTATGCTCTTACACCTTTTCTTCTTGTAGATTGTCTATGCTGAAAGACCTCTCACAGATAACCACAGATCACTGGCTTCTTATGGCTTGAAAGATGGGGACGTTGTGATTTTACGACAGAAGGAGAATGCAGACCCTCGACCTCCAGTGCAGTTCCCAAGTAAGACATCCCATAATGGTTTGCATCTCCTAACACAGGCATCCAGCGGTAGCACAGCCTAGTGATTTAGAGTGGAGGGCTTTGGAGAAGGACTACCAGGGTGCAGATCTGACTCTGCCCCTTGCCTTGGACGAGTTATTTAACCTCTCAAATCCATTTCCTCATCTGTAAGATAGGTACAATAATTCACCCCAGCTCCTAGAGTTGGAATGAAACTAATGCTTGTAAAACCTTTACCTCATAGCAAGCCCTCAATAATGTTAGTTTCTTTTGTTGTTACCAGTGATAATTATACAATAATCTTTATCCTTGCGAAGGATTTTGGAGTTAGATGTGCCTGACTTTGACCGACTGACTTTTGCTACTTTGTGTCTGGCCTTCAATGGCAGACCTTTATTTTCTGATCAGCCAGGCATTTGCACCCAGATATCCTGTGATCTCATAGTTCTGTTGAGGGTGAAAAAATCCTCCTTTATAGTTTTATATCATTAACAGATGAAGCTCAGATTTTAAATGATGTCTTTGAAGTTAAATAGCCAATAAGTGAAAGCACAGTAAGAAAATCTTGGTGCTTTCTTCATTACACTGAACTTTATGAACATTAAGCAGCTGAATCACCAGTTTCTGCTTTCCTACCAGCTGTATTAATCATGTAAAGAGGAATTTACATATATATATTCATATATATTCATGGCTCCATCCAGAATAGGTATTTAAAATCTATGCATTAGGATTTAGGATCTCTCTTTGTCTCTGAAATAATTGGCAGAAGTGTGTGTGTGTGTGTGTGTGTGAGTGATGGGGAGAGGGTCCATAGATTTCTACAGACTCAAACAGATTCATAACCCATAAAAAGTTTATGTATTCCTGATGTGTAACTACTTAATGAAATGTATTCTTTTTTCCCATTCCCTCCTAGATTCTGGTGAATACCTTTAAGCAGTGTTTAGTCTCTATCTAGGTCAGCAGGTTTTTAAGTTTATGGTAACAGATGATAAGTGTCTGGGTAATGACAGGCTTCAGCCTCATAACACAGTGCTTTCATTCAGCCTGAAACTGAAGCCAATAGAGACCATCAAGCACCATCCCTACCACATCAGGAGTACGTTAGATTCTTGGTATTATTGCTAAAATGGTGAAAATATGCCACACAAAATTTTACAGATATAGCTAACCAGAGCTCTCACTGTTTAATTCAGAGAGCTTGTTAATTAACCGAATCTTCTACTATTTAATTTAGAGAACTGAGGATTTGCCTCTTTTCTCCCCCCATACTTTCCCATTCAGACGAGAACCTAGTAGGTACAAACAAAAACGTGGTTTATAAGGCAAATAAGTTTTTCGAAGTTATTTTGAAATGAATGGACACTCAAGATAATATGTGTAATAGGAGTGGAGGTAAAATAGCCAGTAACTCTAAAGATAATGTGTAAAAGGCGTGGGGATAAAATATCTCAACCAGCGAAGAACACCCACCCATAGTTGATACAGAATAACTACACAGAGAGACCATGCGCTCCAGGCACCTTTTCACTGGTTGGTAGTTCTAGTGTGTATCCTAGCTGCCAGCCATAGTGTGTTTGAAGAAACAGGCTGGTTAAACCCATACCAAGAGGCAATAACCTTAAGCATTTCCTCTTTCTATTTGAGGCCCAAAAGGCTTTAGACTAGCCCAACACCCGGGAGAAGCATGACTATCAGATATATATTTTTTGAGATTGAAGAAATGTGGACTCGCTCAAGTCTAGCCTCTCATTCTGGCTCTACTTGTTTATTTTTCTAAAAAAATAAAATTCTTAAAAATAACAGTTTCATTGAGATGGAATTCATGTCATACAATTCATTCATATGAAGAATTTTTAGTATTAATATATTTGCAGTGTTGTATAACCATCACCATACTCAGTTTCAGAACATTTTTGTCACCTTATAAAGAAGTTCTGTACCTATTCCCCATTTTCCTCTAACCCCTCTAGCTGTAGGCATCCAACCACCAATCTACTTTCTATCTTTATGGATTTGTTTGTTCTGGGCATGTCACATAAGTGGAATCACACAGTATATGGTCTTTTTTGTACCAAAATTCTTAAAAGAACCAAAACTACCTTTTACTTTCCTTTAATTGTAATAAGGTCAACTCATCCTAGATTATGGAACCTGGCAGTTGCAGCTCCCTAAACGTTTTGTGGCTTTAGCTGCACTAAGCACTAAGAACCTGTGTGAGTCCCTTCTCCTCTGCCTTTCTCTCCTGTAACATGATAGTACCCACTCTTTCCAGGAGCCTGAGAAGAGTAAGCAGTGATGCACAGATGAACGTGCACGCTCAGAGCACTGTTAAGAACCTTACAACCAATAGGTTTAGCACAGACTTGCAGAATTTAACATCTAACATTTGTGCTAGTCACTTGATAGGTGTTTCAGTTTCCTAGCTGCTTAAACAAATAACGTATGATTGGTTGGCCTAACAACAGGAATTTATTGGCTCACAGTTTCAAAAGCTAGAAGGCTTGCTTCTTCCTGGGGTCAGTATTTTCTGGCTGGCTGGCAGTCTTTTGGGTCCTTGGCTTTTCTGTCACGACAATGCATGCGGCAGCATTTTTGCTTTCTCTTCTGGGTTCCATTGGTTTCCAGCTTCTGACTGCTCCCCGTGGTTTCTCTGTGTGTGTCCAGGTTCCTCTGTTTATAAGGACTTGAGCTATTTTGGATGAAGGCCCACCCTTGTTCGGTTTGGGCACACCTCAACTAATAACATCTTTAGAGTTCCTATTTATACACGGGTTCACACCCACAAGTCCAGGGGTTGAAACCCGAACATGCCTTTTGAGGGGGAGATGATGCAGTCCCCAACAACAGGGTGGTATTCTTTCAGTTGTCAGGGCTCTCTGAAGTTTGTCAGAACAGGTTAGGTATCAAAGCAGGTTAGGTGTTTTCTTAAGAACCATATCTAGATTTAGGAAATCAGGTTTATTGAAACTAGCTTTAATGTTTTAAAAAAACATAAAGTTAATATCACATTCTGAGATTTTCATAAGCCAAAAGCTTGGGGTTACTACCATTGCTCCCCCCACCCCTTCTTTTCTATTAGTTCACCCTCATGGACTCCACTCTTTAAGCTAGCACGAGAAGGGTAGCGAGAAAGAGCATGGAGGAGTGTTAAAAGAGTGTCTCCAGTTACCATTTAATACCATGGTTTCTTAGATGAGCAAATGTTCTGTTCCTTTCAAATGTTTGTTTTTATGGAGTCATTTGGAGTAAACTTTGAATTGATTTTCCCCAACAGACTTACCCCGAATAGACTTCAGTAGTATAGCTGTGCCTGGCACATCAGGCTCCCGGCAGCAGCCCCAGCCACCGGGAGCACAGCAGTCCCACACATCTCCTGGAGAAATTGCTTCATCTCCTCAGGGCTTGGACAATCCAGCCTTGCTCCGAGACATGTTGCTGGCCAATCCCCATGAGCTGTCCTTGCTGAAGGAACGTAATCCACCCCTGGCAGATGCTCTGCTCAGTGGAGATCTTGGTAAGCTTATAAACCTGGAAGGCTGTCAAGCTGACCTGAAGTGAAGTAATTGTGTCACAACAAATGTAGAGAGACTCAAGCAACTTGTGTGTTCAGCTCACTGCTACGTGAGTTACTGAAAATATCAGTTGGTCTCTGAGAGGTAAATTAGTGCTGACATTACAGGCTGAGTTAACTGGCAATAGTGATAGAATTTTAGGACTGCGTAGAGCCCTCATATTCATCTAGACCTGGGGTTCTTACAAGGGGTCCATGAGCTTGAAATTCAAAAACATTCTTCTTGTGGGGATGTGTTGGTGCGGGTGTGATATATTTATTAAATAATACTCAATATAGTGTGGACTTAGTAAGGTGTTGTTGGTTTTCACCTCACTGGCAAAGGGGTCTGTGGAACAAAAATGGTTAAGAACCCATGATCTAGACCAGTCCCTCATTTTACATCTCTAATTGTTTTTAGCACACAGTTCAGGTACTAATTTTCTGGCCTATTCAGTTGAGCCTTAATTGAAGAGAGTATCAACAAGCCAGCTGATGCCAGTTGAAATGCTTTTATTGTAGGAAACAGGTCCAGTACCCTCAGCCTGTATGGCAAATGGAGCTCCTTTATACTTACCCAACCCAGGTTTTGGTGATAATAGCGTTGTTGCTAGCAGTTTGTTTAGAGCTATATTTGAACCATTGTTTTTTTTTTTTTCAGGAGGTACTGGGGAATGGACCCAGGACCTCATACATGGGAAGCAAGTGCTCAACCCACTGAGCTACATCTGTTCCCCAATGAGAGTCGGGTTTTTTTTTTTTCTTTCTTTTTTTTTTTTTTTAGGAGGTACTGGGCATCAAATCTTGGGCCTTGTACATGGGAAGCAGGGGCTCAAACAATGAGAGTTGGTATTTTTATTGTTTGTTTATTTTTAGGAACTACCAAGGATGAACTCTTTCATGTTTGGCTTCTTTTATGTAACAGTGCTTTCTAGATTCATCCTTGCTAATACGGTTCATATGACTGTTACCTTGACTTCTTAAATTTCTTATGTCAGGATTTCTAGTTGCCAAAGTCTGTGATGATGACACCTGACAGTTTTCAAATTTAAATGCATCACTATTTAAGAAATAGCAAAATAAAGATCCTTATAATACATGTCTTATAGCAAATAGTGTTTGCTCCTTAGTGATTTTACTACTTATTGTCCTCAGGACACACAAAATATAGGTTAGCAGTAGTTTTGCATTTAATTTATCAGGTTTAAGTGAGTTAAAAAGGAAAGGAAACTGGAAAGAAAAGGGAGGCTTTGTGTGCTCTGTTTTCTTCCTAGTTATTAGGATGATGAGGGCAAGGCAAGGGGAGGAGTGGGGCACATTTAATTGCCACACTGATTTAAATTGCACAGTCATTATCTCTGAGTAGAAACAATGTGATGTGTAACTTAAAAGAATAAATGATCTTTGCAAATACTTTATTTCTTTACACTGCTTTTAAGTGAAGAAATAGTCTTACCTGTGGAATAGAAACTAAATGTAATTGCTCAATCCAAATAAATTCTGGGCATCCTCTCTGCATCTCTTATTGTTGTATTTTGAAAAATGGTTGGTGTGGAAAAGTACTAATAAAGAATGAAAATGCAATGGGACTTAGATATTTTTCCCCCTTACTTTTGCAGAGAAATTTTCTAGGGTCTTGGTGGAACAGCAGCAGGACCGAGCCCGTAGAGAGCAAGAAAGGATTCGTCTTTTTTCTGCTGACCCTTTTGATCTTGAAGCTCAGGCAAAGATAGAAGAAGACATAAGGTAATGGCTTGTCTCAGTTTTCTAGGGCTGCCATAACAAAGTACCACAAACTTAGGGGGCTTACAACAATGGAAATTTCTTGTCTCACAGTTCGGGAGGCTAGAAGTCCTGAAACCAATGTTTTGGCAGGGCTGTGCTCCATCCAAAATTGGTAGGGGAGAAGCTTTCCTTGCCTCTTCCTGGCTTCTGGTGGTTTACCAGGAGTTCATCCTGTTCCTTGGCTTGCTACTGCAACACGTGAATCTCAGCCTCCGTTGTCACGAGGCATTTCATGTCGCGGTCTTCTTTCATGTGCCAGTGTCTCTTCTCCCTTTCTTATAAGATCACCAGTCATACTAGAGTAAGGGCCCACCCTATTTCCAAATAAGGTCATTTTCAGAGGAACAAGGGTTTAGGACTTCAACATAGCTTTTTGGGGATACAGTTCAACTCAGGACGTGACCCCTTTGCCAAGTAAGACTCAGACAGTGCAGATTTCCCATACTATAGATCATCTTGCATTCGGTGGGAATCTGCTTTAAGGTAGCTTCTCTTCTTTTCCATCTCCGTCTTCTTTCTCCCAAAAGTATAAGGACTCCCTGACAGGCAGAGACGGCATCATTAAACCAGCTCCAGGTAGATGACCCCACCCCAGGTCTGAGGAGAAGCCAGCATCTGGTAAGAGTTAGGCTGGCTATGCTGGCTATGTAGGCTAATTTGATCTTCTTTCCTTAAAATATGTGAGTCCTGATCAAATCTGAGGCTTGAGAATGACTGGATTAGAGAAACAGCTTTCCGTGAACGGTGCCTATAGTCCTAAATTTGTTTTTCCTCCACCGTCCTTGTATTGCGCTCTGTGGGTAAACTGGTTGTTGGACCCATTTCTAGTACTAGTTTCTGTAATGCAGTGGTTCTCCCCTGGGGCTGAATTAAAATCATGTGAGAAGCTTTTAAAAATAATTAGAATCTTCAGGCATGGAACCTAAGCAAATACAATGATTCTGATGCCAACCTTGGTTAGCGTAAAAGTCACAAGCAAGAAATTGTTCAGGCAGTGCCTTTGAATAAAAGAACAACCCTCTTCCCCCTCACATTTTGTTGCTAGTTGTGAAGGCCAAAATATAACTAAAATGAACCTTTAATTGTGATGATACTACTTGTAGTCTGAGTAGCCTTTTAGGGGCCGTGCCATCCTCTCTGTGGTTACTTAAATGAAGCCTAACTTGATCATTACATTACACTCTCAGCTTGGCAGTCAAATAATGCTTTTCTTATTTGTCTGACAATATTTGAAATCTGAGAAATATAAATTGTATACCAGTATCAGTCGATAGCCTACGCCATTCACTGGTGTTCCTTTTAAGTGTTCCCATTAACTGTATCTGATACTAGTGCATTTCTTTGAGAAACATCACATTAGTTAAATCTACTCATAGAAATAGAAAGATTTTTGTGTGCTCTGAAGTAGACCCTTTTATAGTTATAAGGGAGAACTGACAGACTTTTCAAGAATAGTTATTTTCTTTCCAGGGAGCTGCGGGGGGCATCGTGGCCACACCTTGATTCTGCACTGTTAGAAGAATAGAAGTGAAGTGGGGCATGTCCATGTGGCTCATGTTTCTTCCCAGCAGTGGAGAAAATGCATCCATTCTTTCAAAGGAGAAAACCTTGTGCCACAAGAAACTATAGCCCAGAATAGCTAAAGGAACTAGTGTTATTTCTGAGGACCCTTTACTGGTTGGAGTCATTGCTAGGTCAGAGTTACAGAACTAATTTTATGTTATTTCTAAGTTCCATCATGTGGCTTTGGCAGAAAGCTGTGTAATTACATCAAATGTCTGTCAAGAGTTTTATTTGGTACACCATACTAGTGATTATACAGGTTATATGCATGCTGGTATATAAAAGCTTGCTTGACTAAATTAAACAAGTGTGCATTGGTTTTCTGAGATGTCTAATATATTTATTTATTTATTTTTATTATTTTTTTAGGCGGCACCAGGTATTGAACCTGGGACCTCAGATATGGGAAGCAGGCACTCAACCACTGAGCTATACCCACTCCCCTAATATCTTATTACAGAAAAGCTGATAAAACCATCAATTTAATTGAGCTAGAATACTATTACAAAAAGGACAGGGGAGGGTACTACATATTTTCAGCTTTGCAGGCCACCTGCTGTCTGTTGATGTTGCTCAGCCCTGCCACTGTAGTACAGAAGCAGCCATCAGCAGTATGTAAATACATGAGTATGGCTGTTTTCCTGTTAAGCTTAATTTACACAAACAGGTGGTAGGCTATAGTTTCCAAGCCCTGGTTTACAGTATAGCTTACCCCCAGATCTTGAACCCTATTTTGTCATTGTCTCAGTCTTTAGGCAAGTTGCCCAGCCCCTACTTTAGTTTCCATATTCCACACATGACTGATGGTAATATTTTATTTTTAGGGGTGTTGGATAGTTAAAAGGAGTATGGGAGTGAAGACATGAAACGTTCGAGTAAGCTAGAACTCCATTTATATGTTTTTGTTGTATATGATTTAGGATATGTTGAATTTTTGAAGAAATGGTTTGATGTACCAGGTGAACTATGATAAATGTATTTGTGTAATTTTAAGGTAGCTAGCTAGATTTGTGCATTTTTTGCTCTTATGTTAGTTTTGTATATGAGGCTTTATGCCTCTCTATACAACTCTATAATACAAATTATTATCTTCAATTCATGGATTTGAAAACACAGTCTTGGAAATAAAGTGGCAGGTATGTTTGGCTTCAAAATTATTTCATAGCATTAATCATAAAAGCAGTTGACATTTATTAACCACTGACTGTGTGCCAGACACTCTTCTAAGAACTTCACAAGTATTATCTTAATCCTCACAACAACCCTATGTGGGTAGGGTAAAATGAAGCACAAAGAAAAGAGGTTAAATCATTTGCCCAGGCTATGTAGTCAGGAATTGGTGGAGCCAGGATTCAAGTCTATTAGCACCCACATTCCTTACCTCTACACGAGTGCTCCCTTGACATCATGACATTACTAAGGAACTATGGTTTCGTTAAACATATGCAGTTGAAGTATCTATGTATTATGTTTGCAAACTATTTTATCACACCAGGTATAGGAAATGTACCCAGATACCCTCAATTAAATCCTCAGTTAAAATTGGAGCATTCATGAAATTCTGATATTCTACATAATTAAAAGTATTATGACCCTTGCTTTCCAGAAGTTTATTTTCCTATTTGAGCTTGTAGAAGGATCATAATTGTTTTATGTAAGGGTAATTTTTAGACCTTTATGTTTTCTACCTCTGTATCTCAACCTGCCTTCCTACTGAGTCTCCTGGTTCAGTATAAAGCACCCATTTCATTTCCATGGCTCAGCTGCTGTAACTAGGGCAAAAGATATGCAGAGTTCTATTTTGAATGTTATGACATTGAAACAGATTTCTCGTGGAAATAATGCTTTTAGTACCTGGTTTTGGTCTGTTACAGGCAACAGAACATTGAGGAAAACATGACAATAGCTATGGAAGAGGCTCCGGAAAGTTTTGGCCAAGTAGTGATGCTTTATATTAACTGCAAAGTGAATGGACATCCTGTGAAAGCCTTTGTTGACTCAGGTGATGCCTCCATCTTTCGTGTCTCAGTCTTCCAATTCTGACCTGACACAGGGGGAAGGAAAGACTCTAGTGTCCAAAGGATGGCAGTTGTCCTTTGGACTTCTAACAAGGGAATATTGTTTCATTTGCCAATCTTCTTTTGTTTGTAATAGGTTTATTTCTTCATACACTTTTTAAGCAGTTTTATATTTTGTGGTCTCTCTTTTCTTCCTGCTTCCCCTTATTTTGCATCCTGAATCTCTAGGAAACCTTGGTAAAAAACAAACAACCAAAAAAAAAACTGGGAATAAATAGATTTAGAGTAAGGAGCTATAAGAAGGAGTCATGTAAAGTATAGGTCAGCTATTTTAGCCTGTTCTGTATGCCAGCACTTTTGTCAGGAGCTTTGAGGAATGCAAAGATAACATACAGGGTGTTTGAAGAACTAACATCCAGGTATGGAGACAGGCAGTTTCTCCACTTGAGGATTCATATAATCCCTGTACTAATAGGCATTTCACTTTTTAATAACAGCTCTTTGCTTTTGAGTAAGAACACAGTGCAGTACTGTGGGTGGTGGTAGATATGAGACCGAGTGGTCATATGGGTGTTAATTCTGGATATCATACTCTAGACTATAAGATAGAGTTTCCTAGAGTAGAAAAGCCCCTGCTCAGATAATATTTTTTCTTTATTTTCTCATCCACATATACTTAAGCAGTTGCTAGGTTTCAACTGTCTTGAGATGTGGATGTACCTGGGAGAAATAAATCTGATGATTATTCAGTTCTCAGGGTAAGCCCTTGTGCTGAGTGCCTTGAGGTAAGACTAACAAGCTTGGGCTTCATAGGGATTTTATAGTGAGAAAGACGAATAGACAATAGACAGTGAGAACCTATTATAGCACTCTCAATAAACAATGAGAACCTGTTATAGCACTCTGCATTTATTGAGCCCTTACTGTGTGCTAAGCCTCATGCTAAGTAGTGTACACTATCTCATTCAGTTTCATTCCATCCTTAGAACATTTCTATGAGGTAGGTTAAGTCACTCTTCCAGGCAGGCAGAGACGTGACTGGAGGACTTTGGATTCAGTCAGAACTCTCAGTCACCGTGCAAAAATTAGATAAATGTTAGCTAGACAAAGAGGTCATATTTTCACTTTGACAGGGATGCTCAGGAGTCACTTCCCAAAAGAGGGCATTTGGACTGAGCTATCTTCACAGGCAGAGACTGGGCCTTCAAGCTGAGGCATGAGAAAAGGCAGGGGAGCAGTGAAAGAATCCCTTCCTCTCCTAAGTCAGTTACTTTAATTACATCAGTAGCTAACTTGTGTAGATTGGAGTTGGGAGAGAGGAAGAAAAGAAAGACCTGCCTCTCCAAATTCCCTTTTCCTTGATTCTTTCTGGGCCTTCTTGAATCTAACTTCCTCCAATGCCAAAAACTTTCAGTGCCCATAAAGTTTTATAAACCTAATGAGTAATACGATTTGGATTTGATTGATGGGAGAGATCACTGGGAAAGGAGGGTCAGTCAGGGAGAAAGTGGGTCTTGGACCTTAGGTGGATTCAGAGAAAGTGAAAGCAGGGGTGGGGGAGTTCATAGGAGAAGTATGGTCTGTGTCAAGGGTTGAAGGGGACACATTGTTTTTGCTAAAGTAAATGTTTAGAGTAGTCAGAATATAAGGCTGGAAATAAACAGTGGAACCTGAATGAGGTAGTGGTAATGTGGTTTGAAACTAATGTTATAAAGAGTGGAAGGCATTGAGAATTTTTGAACAGATAAGTGACCCGAACAAGGTGATACTTTTGGGAATACTGAAGGCAGGGACAGATCTGGAAAATTCTATACCCCTTTTTCCTTGCTTTAAATTATATATCCACAATGTGTTTTAGAAGCCAGAGAAGTTGTCCACTTGCAAGGAGGTTAAGCTGGTTGCTGTGGCTAGAAGAAAGAAGGTCAGACATGGCAGAAATTATATAGAATTTATTAACAGAATTGGAATGGGGTTTGAGAAGAGGGAGAAAGTTAAGAGAAAAAGAGTCAAAAGTGAAAAAAGGTACCTGGGAAACGAATGTGGCTCAATACGTTGGGCTCCCGTTTACCCTATAGGAGGTACAGGGTTCGATGCCCAGGGCCTCCTGACGAAGGCGAGCTGGCCCACATGGAGTGCTGCCCCGTGCGGGAGCAACCCCCATGCAGGAATGCCACCCTGTGCAGGAGTGCCAGCTGACAAGGAGCTGGCGCAGCAAGATGATGCAACAAGAGACATAGAGGAGAGACAGTAAGAGACATAGCAGAAAAGGGAGTTGAGGTGGCTAAAGAGTGATTGCCTCTCTCCCACTCTAGAAGGTCCCAGGATCGGTTCTCGGAGCTGCCTAATGAGAATATAAGCAGACAGAAGAACACACAGTGAATGGACACAGAGAACAGACAATGGTCGGGGAAGGGAGGGAGGTTGGCGGGAGGGAGAAATAAATAAACCTTAAAAAAAAAAAAAGCAAACAATACTGAAGTTTCATGATTCTGAGAAACTGATTCCATTGCAAAGATAGAAAAGCCCAAAGTGAGAATTTTTGGGGGATAAAGAGTTTTATACCTGTTGACTTTGAGGTGGAAATGTCTTACACTCGGGAATATGAAACTAGAGTTTGAAGAAGAGGTTGGGACTGTGGATAAAGATTATAGAGGTGTCTTCTTCTGCACAGGCTAACTCCTTCTGTGTGAGTGAGTACATATAACTAGGAGAGAGATTACTTAAAAGCCCTCACCCTTACAGGGAAGAGGGTCAAATTGTTGGAGTAGAGAATGGGGAGTCCACTTCTAAATTTTTGTGTGATTGCAGGATATATCTTTTTACTAGTAAATATGTCCCCAAATTTGAAATAAAAATAACTTGATAAAATCTTTAGAGATACTCATAAAAACTGCTCTGAATGCAAAGTGGTACTTAATTTATCATAGCCATCTATAGACAAAGTAGTCATCATTTGTACTTTAGGAAAGTCCTTTCCAGGTATTAAGAGTTTTGTGGTTTTTTTTGGTAAAGTTTAAAAATATTTACTGGGAAGCAGACTTGGCCCAGTGGTTAGGGCATCTGTCTACCACATGGGAGGTCCGCGGTTCAAACCCCGGGCCTCGTTGACCCTTGTGGAGCTGGCCCACGCGCAGTGCTGATGCGCGCAAGGAGTGCCCTGCCATGCAGGGGTGTCCACGCGTAAGGGAGCCCCATGTGCAAAGGAGTGCGCCCTATAAGGAGAGCCGCCCAGCGGGAAAGAAAGTGCAGCCTGCCTAGGAATGGCGCCGCACACACAGAGAGCTGACACAACAAGATGACGCAACAAAAAGAGACACAGATTCCTGTGCCGCTGACAGCAACAGAAGCGGACGAAGAACACGCAGCAAATAGACACAGACAGCTGGGATGGGGAGGAAGGGGAGAGAAATAAATTAAATAAATCTTTAAAAAATAAAAAAAATAAAAATATTTACTATATTGCAACAAAGTACTCTTTCTCTCAATGTCAAGTTTCTACACTATGCTTCAGATCCTAGTGTGGAACTGAAAGTTCAGTTAAGCGCAGCAGGAAACCTGCCAGTTAGGAATGATTTTATAGGGAAAAGCCCTGGAGTTTACTTGTTTTCTGCCCTGTTCTTAGTGCTGTAATTTGAGTCTTAAGCACAAATGTGGATTTTGTTTTTTTCGTCCCATATTTCCTTCCCCATCCAGGTGCCCAGATGACTATTATGAGCCAGGCTTGTGCAGAAAGGTGTAATATAATGAGGCTGGTGGATCGTCGGTGGGCAGGAATTGCCAAAGGAGTGGGCACCCAGAAAATTATTGGAAGAGTACATCTAGGTGAGTGAAAATCACTGCAAATTAATGTCATTTTGTAAGGTTATAGTTATTTTTTTAAATTTATTTTTAATTGTGGTAAAATATACATAACAAATATTTTAACCATTTTAAGTGGACAGTTTTTGTGTTGAATACATTGACAGTACTGTGTAATTGTCACCACTGTTTCCAGACTATTTTCATCCTCCCAAAACAAAACTACTTATTTAGTAATAACTGCCTATTCCTCTCTCCCTCCTTCTGTCCCAGTAACCACTATTCTGCTTCCTGTCTCTATGAATTTGCTTATTCTAAGTATTTCGTGTAAGAGAAATCATACAATATTTATCCTGTTGTGTTTGGCTTATTTCATTCAACATGTCTTCAAGGTTCATTCATGTTGTAGCATGTTCTAGCACTTTACTTTTTTTTTACTGCATATTATTCCATTGTATGGATGTACTACATTTGTTTATCCATTCATCTCTTGGTGGACACTTAGCTTGTGTCACTTGGCTATTGAGAATAATGCTATGATGAACATTGGTATACAAGTATCTGTTTAAGTCCATGCTTTCAATTCTTTTTGGTTTTATGCTGTTGTGGTCTAAGATAATGCATTGTATGGATTTCAGTATTTTTATATTATATTAATATTTAATAATTAAACTTATTAATATTTTTAATAAACTATTTGTGACCTAACATGTAGTCTATCCAGGAAAATGTTCCATGCACACTTGAGAAGAATGTGTTTTCTGCTGTTGTTGGGTAGTATTCTGTGTTTGTCCATTAGGTCAAATTGGCTAATCGTGTTGTTGAAGTCCTGTGTTTCTTTATTGATCTGCTTAGATGTTTTTTCAATTCTTTTTCTCCCTTCAGTTCTGTCAATATGTGCTTCATATATTTTTGGGCTGTGTTGTGAGGTACATGTACTTTTATAATTGTTTTCTCTTTTTGCTGGATTGAAACTTTTATCAATATATAATATCGTTGTCTCTTGTAATCATTTTTACTTAAAGTCTTTTTTTTTCCTGAAAGTAGCCATTCTAGCTCTCTTTGATTATCGTTTGCATGGAATATTTTTTCCATCCTTTACCTTCAACTTCTTTGTGTCTTTGTACCTAAAATATGGCTCTTGTAGATACCATAATAGGATCATGCTTTTTCATCCAATATGCCAATCTCTGCCATTTAATAGGGGAGTTTTAATCCATTGACATTTAAGGTAATAACTGAAAAGAATTTACTTCTGCCATTTAGCTATTTGTGTTTTTTTTGTCTTTTGTGTTTTCCTCAATTACTTTATTGCTGCCTTTTATTGTATTTAATTGTTTTTTGCAGTATACCATTGATGATTGGTATTGATTACCTTCTTCTTTCCTTTTCTCTATGCTTTTTTAGTTATTTTCTCATTGGTTAGCTTTGTAATTACAATTAACATCTTAAACTGACAACCTAGTTTGAGTAAAATCAACCCTATATAGCTCTATCACTACTTTTTTTTTTAGATTTATTTTATTTATTTCTCTCCCCTTCCCCCCCCCCACCATGTTGTCGGTTCTCTTTGTCGGTTTGCTGGATGTTCTTCTTTGTCTGCTTCTGTTGTTGTCAGCGGCACGGGAATCTGTGTCTCTTTTTGTTGCGTCATCTTGCTGCATCAGTTCTCCGTGTGTGCAGCGCCATTCCTGGGCAGGCTGAACTGTCTTTCGTGCAGGGCGACTCTCCTTATGGGGCGCAATCCTTGTGCGTGGGGCTCCCCTACGCGGGGGACACCCCTGCATGGCACGGAACTCCTTGAGCTCCTCAGCACTGTGCATGGGCCAGCTCCACACGGGTCAGGGAGGCCCGGGGTTTGAACCACGGACCTCCAATGTGGTAGGCGGATGCCCTGTCCATTGGGCCAAGTCCGCTTCCCACAAGATTTTATATTTACCTATGTAGTTAGCTTTTCCAGTATTCTTTATTTCTTCTTATGGCTTTGAGTTACTGTCTAATGTCCCTGTATTTCAGCCTGAAGAACTCCCTTAAGCATTTCTTGTTAGGCAGTCCCCTGGTAATGGACTCTTTATTTTGTTTACCTGTAAATAATTTATCCTTCATTTTTGAAAGACAATTTTGCTGGATATAGAATTCTTAGTTGACAATTATTTTTTTCTTTAAAGACTTTAAATATGCCAATCCTACTATCTTCTGGCCTTCATGGTTTCTGTTGAGAAACCTTTGTACATGACAAGTTGGTTCTCTCTTGCCGCTTTCAAAATCCTTTCTTTGGATTTTGGCAGTCTCTCTATAATGTGTCTTTTTTTTTTTTTTTTTTAAGATTTATTTTATTTATTTCTCTCCCCTTCCCTCCAGCCATTGTCTGTTCCCTCTGTCCATTTGCTGTATGTTCTGCATCCACTTGCATTATCCGGTGCCAGTGGGAAACTGCGTCTCTTTTTTTGTTGCATCACCCTGCTCCGTCAGCTCTCCATGTGTGTGTAGCGCCAGTCCTGGACAGGCTGCGCTTTTTTCATGCGGGGCGGCTCTCCTTTTGGGGCACACTCCTTGTGCATGGGGCACCCCTACACAGGGGTCCCCTGCGTGACACAGCACTCCTTGTGCGTGGCAGTACTGCATGTGCGCCTGCTTACCTCAAGGGTCAGGAGGCCCTGGGGATCAAACTCTGGACCCTCCATATGGTAGACAGATGCTCTATCAGTTGAGCCACATCCACTTCCCTCTATAATATGTCTTAGTGTTAATTTCTTTGAGTCTATGCTGCTCGGAGTTCTTTAAGTCTCCAGGATGTGTAAATTCATGTCTTTCATCGGATTTGGGAAGTTTCCAGCCATTATTTCTTCAGGTATTTTCTTCTGCCCTTTCTCTTTCTCTCTTCACCTTCTGAGACACCAATCGTGTATATATTGGTCGACTTGATGGTGTCCCACAGGTCCCTCAGACTGTTCATTTTTCTTCTTTTTTCATTCCTTCTCCTCACACCGGATAGTTTAGTTGTCTATTGAATCTGTCTAATGAGGTTTTCATTTTAATTTACTGTACTTTGCAGCTCCAAAATTTCTGTTTGGTTCATTTTTATGATTTCCATCTCTTTATTTTGTTCAGACAATGTTTTCCTAATTTTCTTTAGTCTTTTGTACATGGAATCCTTTAGCTCAGTGAATGTATTTAAGATAGTTGATTTAAAGTCTTTGGCTAATAGTCCCAATGTATGAGTTTTGTCAGGGATGGTTTCTAGCAAATTATTTTTTTCTGGAAAATGGGCCATAATTTCCTGTTTCTTCATATATTTTGTAATTTTTTTGTTGTACACTGGACATTCCGAGTATCACGCTGTTACAGTTCTGGGAATCTAGTTCTCCCAATCCTCTGTGATTGCTAGGGTTTTTTCTTGGTTGGTGGTGGTGGTGGTGGTCTGGAGCTGTCAATTTGTAACTTTCCCAAACTATTTTTGCTCCCAAGTAGGAGTAGAAAGAGAAAAGAGCAAAATAAGACAAAACAAAAAGAATGTTTTAAAAAAAGTGATCTATTTATCTTTTTTTTAAAAAGACAAAAAAATGTTAAAAAAAATTTTTTAAAAACAGGTACTGCCTCTTTAAGACTCTTCTGTGGCTTTTGCCTGGTGACCTCCCTCATGACTGGTCCCCCAGTGATCTGAAGCAGCTAATCAAAAGCAGTAATCACTAATCAGACCATACATATCCAGATTTGGGGGGCCTAAGTCCTTCTAGCTCACCAGCAAGCTGTACAAGGATCTCAGGCTACAGTCCCCACTGCTGCCTGCCATGCAGCTGGGGGCTAGGGGATGGTAGCCTCTCTGCAAGGGGGGTGAAATTCCCAATATTTACTACAATTTACCAGCCTCTTCCTCCAGGTAGTCCCTGGATGCTGCATAGTGTTCCACTAGATTCCAGAGTTTCAAAATAGGTAGTGCCTGCCAGTTCATAGTTGCTTTGGTGGAGGGACTGATTCCTGGAGCTTTCCTCTCTGTCTACTAGGGTAATAGCTTTTTAATGTCTGTTGTTTTTGGGATTTTTTTTTTTAATACTTTTATTATTTCTTTTGGGTGATATATCTGTACCAGCAAGCCTAATTCCTAGAAATTTTAAATACTGTATTTGATCAAAATCATACATGTGGGGAAGCAGACTTGACCCAGTGGTTAGGGCGTCCATCTACCACGTGGGAGGTCCGTGGTTCAAACCCCGGGCCTCCTTGACCTGTGTGGAGCTGACCCACGCGCAGTGCTGATGCGCACAAGGAGTGCCATGCCACGTAGGGGTGTCCCCGCGTAGGGGAGCCCCATACAGCGCAAAAGAGAGTTCAGCCTGCCCAGGAATGGTGCCGCACACACGGAGAGCTGACACAAGATGATGCAACAAAAAAAGAAACACAGATTCCCATGCAGCTGACAAAAACAGAAGCGGACAAAGAAGAACTTGCAGCAAATAGACACAGAGAACAGACAACTGGGGTGGGGGGCAAGGGGAGAGAAATAAATAAAATAAATCTTAAAAAAAAAAATCATACATGTGTATGTTTTAGCTGGTTACCAATAACATCAGTCCTCTACATACTTCCTCTTTTGTTTCTCAGAAACCCTTTCAACTATTTTAGCTGCTTTTTTTTTTTTCCTTTCTTTTATTTTTGAGGTACCAGGGGCTGGGGATTGAACCCAGGACCACATATGTGGGAAGGCGGTGCTCCAGCCCCTGAAGCCACATTGGCTTCCCTGAGGTGATTTGTTCACTTGTTTGGCTTGTTCTTTGTTTTTGTTGTTTTTTTGGTTTTGTTTTCCAGGAGTGCCAGGACCATCTGGGAAGGAAGAGCTCAACAGCTTGAGCCCTAAATAACATGTTTATATTTCTATTTCCTGATACGACTATGTAAATGCTATTGAGAGCTAAGCCATCTAATTGACTATATTGATTTTCCTTTCATTTCTAGCATTTTTTCTTGTACTTTTTTTTTGGTCGTTTGGTTTTCTATATGATTATTCGTCCCCAGACATTTTCCTACTTATATGTAAATACCCTTTCAACAGTTTTAAACACATCAGGTATTCTGTTCATTTCATCCTTTTGAAGATGCTTTTTCCTGGGCCGTCTGATCTACTGCAGCCTGAACCGTTTACTCTAGGCGTACTTCACATCTGTTCTTTATTTATTTTTGTTGTTGTTCTTTTAAAATTACCCTCGACTGTCCTGCAGAGTCCCTTCACCTAGGTCTTGTGTTGTATAACATGAATCTTTGGTTCATGATTTTGAAATTTCATAATGATGTACTTTGGTGTGCATCCATTTTCATCTACTGTGCTTAGTACTTGGTAACCTTTTCAGTCTGGAAACTCATGTCCTTCAGTTCTGAGGACTTTGCTTGTGTTATTCTGATAATGACTTTTTTCCCATCTGGTTTATCTGTTATTCAAATAGAATAATTTTTTATCCTTTTCTTGTCCTCTTTGTTTTCTCTTTTATTTTGTTCTGTTTTGTGCATGTGTGTTTTAGTGGGATTTCCTCTACTTTGTTTTTCAGACTTTCTGTTATATTTTGTACTTGTTTATCATTTTCAATGTTTTTCTCAAATGTCTGGTAATCCTAGGCATCTGCCAATACGAAGATGGGACACCAAAAGCTGTTTGAAAGTTTGCTTGAGTGGACAGCCACGTTGATCATGGTGTTCGTGTAGGGTGATCTGAGAGCTGGGAGGTAGGAAAGAGGCTAGGGACTCTGTAAACTTACACTTAATCTAACCCTTGGTTTTCAGGAGGTGCTTATTGTGTTCCTGTCTCCACACCTGCCTCCATTAGGAGAGCTGTTTTTTTTACCTTCTCCAGAAAATGAACTTGGGTCTGCTGCTGTGGTGAAGGGAGTAGTCACCAGGGTGAGCAGAGTTAGGAGGGGGCTCCCCAAGGCCTGACTGCAGCGACGTAGACGTCCAGCCAGTCCTCTTGTTTGGGCCCACCTCTACCCCTATTTGCAAAAGTAGTTGTGACCGATTTCTACGCCTCTTGGGAATTCTGTGATGTAAACTGGGTTGCTTCTCAAGTTTTCCTCACTGTGATCTTCCTATTTCCTAAAATTTTGTGTCTGTTGACTCTTCCATTACTTTTTTTTTTTCTTTCCCAAAATGTGGAGCAAAAGAAAGAAGCTTTATTTAGCAAGTAGTCATAATGAAATCACATGCAAGGAAATGCAATTGCTAAAGTAATTATGACATTATCCTACCGCTTTGCAGGCGCTGTGCAGGTATCAGATTTCTGCCTTCAAAATAAAATTCTTTTTAAGTGCTCCTCAAACAGCAGCAGCAAAGTAAACAGCAGTCCTCACTTCTTTATTTCATTTTACACCAATTCCTGATGATGTAAGGTCTCACCAAGAGCCTTGTTTTATCCTTTGTTATTACTCTGTTTCCAAATGAGCTCCACAAATAAACAGGTAATTCTGTGTAATTTTCAACAGTGAATCAGGAAATAGATGTCTTCTAGTCCATAAGTGACACTGCTCAGTTAATCTGAGAGATATTTTCTGAGTTCTCTGTGATTTAACAAGTATTATTGTGTCTGGAATTATGCAGACTTTTTGTTTCCTTTCTCTCTGCTTTCTGTGACAGGAGTTAAATAAAGCATGTGAAATAGTCATTTTACTTATTCATGACAAATTTTTGGACAAGACATGTAATGAGGAGAAAGTTAACACTATCAGCTATAATCCAGACTCTAATTCAATTCTTCACATCTGGTTAGTACTTGGGGAAAAATTTTTTTTTTTTTTTAATGTAAAATATCACCTCTCAAGCCCTTTACTTATGGTCATTTAGAGAAACAAAACAGGAAATTCTAAAACCTTAGCATCTGTTATAAGACTCTCAAATTTATAGAAATGATAAGTAATGGAGGGCTTGATGAAGGAGAGTACAAGGTATACAAGTATTTTCTCATAATTTTCCCTTTGCCTGGAGATGGGGCAAAAATCTTATTCTAAAAGGCCCAAGGAAATGTTCTTTTGAAAACCTGCCCCTATCATCTGCCCTACTGGACTCCCACTGAAGTTCCAATCATGTCTTTTATAAAACACTACATTACAGTTGTTCATGTATCTGTCCCTCCTTGGCCCTTTCAAAAGATAAGCCCTTTAAGGATCTTCCATTATTTTTGTCCTTAAAGATTTGTTCACTTAAAACAGGGGTGGAGGGAAGCAGACTTGGTCCAGTGGATGGGGCATCCATCTACCACATGGGACCGCGGTTTGGGCCCTAGGCCTCCTTGACCCGTGTGGGGCTGGCCCACGCATAGTGCTTATTGCTGCGCAACTCGGGTGCCCTCCGCGAAAAGAAAAAAAAAAACGGGTGGAGGGAGCCTACGTGTCTTCAGTGATTGAGTGCTGGCATCCCACATACAAGGTCCTGGGTTCAATCTATTTTTTTTTTAAGCCTATATTGTAATATTACAAGAGTAAAGAAAGATAAATACATGTATTCAGTCCTTAATTTCTAATCAGTGATTTTTCTTTTTTGTTTTCTGCTTTTATTACTCATTTAATAGATGCTTATTGTAGAGAATTTGGGAAATATAGAAATGTGAGAGGCAAAAAGACCTCAAATCCCTTCAATGAGCATCAACTATCATTAGTATTTGGACATATCTCCTTCTGGTCTTTTTTTCTATGCATTTTTTCTCTTGCATACAAAGTCACGTGATATATAGAATCTTTTTTTTTCTTTCTCTCCCCTTTCCCACCCTTCCCCATCCCCCCAGTGGTATGCTCTCTGTGTCCATTTCTGTGTGTTCTTCTGTGTCTGCTTATATTCTTGTCAGTGACAACAGAAATCTGTGTCTCTTTGTTCCATCATCTTGATGCTCTCCATGTGTGCGGCGCCACTCCTAAACAGGCTGCACTTCTTTTGCACTGGGTGGCTCTCCTTACAGGGTGCACTCCTTGCGCGTGGCACAGCACTCCTTGCACATATCAGCACTGCACAAGGGCCAGCTCATAACACGGGTCAGGAGGCTGCAGGTTTGAACCCTGGACCTCCCATGTGGTAGATGGACGCTCTATCCGTTGAGCCAAATCCGCTTCCCAGGAATCTTGTACTCTGCTTTTATACTCTAGTAACAGTCATAACATTTCTCCCAGGTCACTATAAATTTCATACACATGATATAAATAAATACGTAGCATTCTGTGTGTGTGTTTCTTTTTTTTCTTTTTTCAGTAGGTACCAAGAATTGAACCCCGGACCTCATACATAGGAAGCAGGCACTCAATCACTGAACTATACCCATTCCCCTAGTGTGGGTTTAATGACCAACTTTTGGGATATTTTATATTTTGACCTATTTCTTTAATTGAAATACCTTATAATTGAAATTACTAAATCAAGGGTTGGGAATATTTCAAGGCTCTGATAAGTTTTTCTGGTTTCCCCAGCACTAAGTGACTATTTATCTTAATATCCTTAAATTATTTCAGTATTATTAGTTTTCTCCTCCATTAATTTGCAGGTAAAAAATGCCTTCTTATTTTAAGTTGCTTTTCTTTCACTGCAAATGATAGGTTTTGGGTGTTTTTTTAACCTATTCACCTTTTCCCTTTTTCTTTTGACATATATTGTGTATTTATTAATTACTTTGTGTTTCTTTATTGATGTGTGTAGAGTAAGGATAGTTTAAATAACTTATATACTTTCCTCTATACTTTAGGACTGAGATGTGGGTAGGAATACCACAAACTGGTTGTTTCACAGGCTGTGTTCTCAGATTTTTGATATTATTAAGGAAGAAGACAATAGGAACAGACTAAAAAAAAAAAAACGCACCTGTCCCTTGTGTCCTTCCTTACCATCTTGTAACTTAGTTTTAGTTGAAAGGCTATGTATGATAGGCATGCAGAAAACAGTGTAACTGTATGAGAAACTTAAAAGAGACCTGGACCATGGTTTGGGAGGCTCATTATGTTCAAGACAGTAACTCTCCCACATTGACTTACAGAATCCGAAAAATATCACTGAAATCCCAATAAGGTTTCTTTGGTGAGACTTGATGTGCTAATTTTAAACTTTATATGGGCTCTTTATTGTAGGAGTAGGCAAGACATTCTTGAATAACAAACCCTTCCAGATATCAAGACCAAAGGACTAGAACTGAAACAGACCCAATCTTTATATGGACCCTGGTAAATGAGAGATGAGGTCTTACAGAGCAGTAGGGAATGTTTCAGGAAGTGGTGCTAGGATAACTTTGATAACCATGTGGCAAAACAAATTGGAAATTGAACCCTGCTTCACAACTACATAGGAGTCAGTTCAAGGCAGAATAAAGACAGATGTGAAAGGCAAAGTCAAAGCTTTTAGAAGAAAATAGTAGGATAATATCTTGGTAGGGAAGGGGTTTGTCAGCCAAAGGGGTGCTGATGCAAAGTACCAGAAATCTTTTGGCTTTTATAAAGGGTATTTATTTGGGGTAGAAACTTAGAGTTGCCAGGCCATTAAGTATAAGTTACTTCCCTCACCAAAGTCTTTTGTCACTTGTTGGAGCAACTTGGCTGCCGATGTTCGGCCTCCTCTTCCTCTGAAGGTGCTGTGGTCCCAGCTTCTTCCAGTATCAGCTGTAGACTGGGATAAGTCTCATCTTTTTCCTGGGGCTCATTGCTCTCCAGTCTCAGCTGCTCAGGGCTCTGGTCTCTGCAGCTGCATACTATCAGGTAAATAGCTGGTCTCTCTTCCCGGGGCCTCTGCTATGCCTATTTGAGCCTTCTCTCTGTTCCTCTGTGTTCTCTCCTCTGTTCAATGGTAAACTTCTCTCCTTCCTCACATATCTGATTCTCTGTGTGTTTACTTCCTGGGCTCCAACTCAAAACTCTAAACTCCCTTCTCTGTGGTGTAGTTTCCCTGCCTTGGTGGGCAGGGACTCAGTGTCCTATTGACATGGCCCAATCAAAGCCTCAATCATTATTTAATCAAATGAAAGTGAAACTTGTGAATCCAATATCTGATGTGCCCAGAAGAACAAACCAGTTTACAAACATAATCCAATATCTATTTTTGGAATTCAGAAATAAAGCCAAACTGCTACAAGGTTCTTTATAGATATAAAGAAGGTGATGGGGGAAGCGGATTTGGCCCAGTGGTTAGGGCGTCCGCCTACCACATGGGAGGTCTGTGGTTCAAACCCCGGGCCTCCTTGACCTGTGTGGAGCTGGCCCACACGCAGTGCTGATGCATGCAAGGAGTGCCCTGCCACACAGGGGTGTCCCCCGTGTAGGGGAGCCCCACGTGCAAGGAGTGCGCCCCATAAGGAGAACTGCCCAGCACAAAAGAAAGTACAGCCTGCTTAAGAATGGCGCTGCCCGCACTGAAAGCTGACACAAGATGACGCAACAAAAAGAAACAGATTCCTATGCTGCTGACAACAGCAGAAGCAGACAAAGAAGATGCAGCAAACAGACACAGAGAACAGACAACTGGGGCGGGGATGTGGGGAGAGAAATAAATAAATCGTTAAAAGAAAAAATAAAAGAAGGTGATTATTAAATCTGACCATATTAAGGATTAAGGTTAGAAACTTTTCCTTAAAAGAGATCATAAAGAAAGTGAACAAATACAAACTGGGCAAGGATATTAGTAGTATATATAACTGATAAAGGATTCATTTTCAGAATGTGCCTATGTGTATCCTCCAACTCAGCAAGAAAGACAATGTAAGAATTTATAGAAACACTTGAATAGACCCTTAAAAGAGGAATTCAAGTGGTTAATAAATACAGGAAAAGTTGCTTAACCTCTTTATTAATTAGAGAATTGCAAAATTAGGTACCAGATTAGCAACAATTGTTAAATCTAATAGTATTGAGTGTTGGAGAGATTGTAGAGCAGTGATAACTCTCATGTGCTGCTGGAAATCTTGGAAAATAATTCACCGTCATCCAGCAAAGTTGAGCATATCCTATCACTCTGTGATTCCACTTCCTAGAATGTTCCTTAGAGAAATTTGCGTGGTACACTGGGAGAGGTGTCCAAGAATGTACATGATAGGGAAGTGGATGTGGCTCAACTGATGAGAGCTTCTGCCTACCATATGGGAGGGCCTGGGTTCGATCCCTGGGGCTTCCTGGTGAAAAAAAAGAGTAAGTGTGCCCACGCAGCAAGCCAGTGCCCTGCACACGTGAGTCACAGCAAGATGATGATGCATCCAAAGAGAGACAAGGGGAGAGTCAAGGTGAGGCACAACAGAAACCAGAAACTGAGGTGGCACAGTTGACAGGGAACCTCTCTCCCCATCAGAGGTCTCCAGGATCGAATCCTGGTGAATCCTAGAGGAGAGAAAATGAGAAGACAACACAGCAAAAACAGTAGGGCGGGAGAAGGGAGGGACAGGGAGGAAAATAAATAATTTTTTTTTATGTTCATGACAGTCTGTGGTGTGACAGGAAAAACTAGAAGCAACTCAAAAGTCCAGTAGTAGTAGAGTGAATAAATCAACTGTGATGTATTAGACCTTGTAATACTCTTAATGACTTATTTAAAGAAATTTAGCCACAGTCCCCTACCAGAATGTGTCAGAAATTTTTGTGTGTAAGAAAAGCAGGTTATATTTCCAAAACACAAAACTGAACAACAGGGAAACGGACTTGGCCCAGCGGTTAGGGCGTCCGTCTACCACATGGGAGGTCCGCGGTTCAAACCCCGGGCCTCCTTGACCCGTGTGGAGCTGGCCCATGCGCAGTGCTGATGCGCACAAGGAGTGCCCTGCCACACAGGGGTGTCCCCCGCGTAGGGGAGCCCCACGCGCAAGGAGTGCGCCCATAAGGAGAGCTGCCCAGCGCGAAAGAAAGTGCAGCCTGCCCAGGAATGGCGCCACACACACTTCCCGTGCCGCTGACGACAACAGAAGCGGACAAAGAAACAAGACGCAGCAAATAGACACAGAGAACAGACAACCGGGGGAGGGGGCAGAATTAAATAAATAAATAAATCTTTAAAAAAACAAAAAACAAAAAAAACTGAACAACACATCGCTTAGAAAAATACATCCAAAACTGGTAAAAATTATAAAGAATAGCTGGAAATAATTAAGTTCGTTTTCTGTTTCTTAACTTGGGAAGTAGATGCATTCTTTGAGCTGACCATGTATTTTATGTACGCCTTTTTGGTAAGATACATTTAGTAGTAAGACAAAGTAATTTTTAAAATCTTACATATGAAGTACGAAGAGTATCTGATGAAATAGACAAGGCAGGAGGAGGATCCAGGTAAACACAGACTTTACTATTGTCTCTAGCAAATAGAAACTTGATTATAATAGGCAATAACAAATAGTTTTCCTTTCAGATTTAATAAAGGTTCAAAGTATATAGATTTTACTTACCTTTTAGAAAACCTCTCATGAATGTACAGGAAAAAGGTAGTTATATTGTAATTGTGTTTTGGTTGGTTTTTTTAATCCTTTAACGCTTGCTTTCCTCACCAGCAGAACGGTGTCCACGGGCATTCTGGATAGTAGTTCTATCAGATTCACTTTATGAAATGGTTCCCTATTTGGCTTTTAAACTAATCCATGGTCTTTATGGATTTTCGTACTTATCTGTTTGCCTGCTTTGTGTTAGCTTTCACCAATTGCAGGAAACAAGGCACAGAATGATATACACTTCCAAAGCTTGCCTGGGGCTCTTGAAACAAAGATCAGTGATGTGTTCTCTCCTTCATATGCTTTAGCTCAGGTTCAGATTGAAGGAGATTTCCTGGCATGTTCCTTCTCTATCCTGGAGGAACAGCCCATGGACATGCTTCTGGGACTGGACATGCTTAAACGGCATCAGGTAATTAAGAGCTTCACTTTCTTTTTGCCTATGCTTTTTGTGTTATATGGCTGTTTTTGCATCCTTTTTGACTTTTCAAATCTGGAAAGGTTCTTATTGATTATGATGCCATACAAGGGTTGAAATCAATATCAATAAAAATCAATATCAATAGAAATAGGATATATTTTTATGAAGTCTTTGTGAATCTGTTAAGTCTTGCTGTCTGTTTTGACATTATAATGAACATTTTGGTTCCCTTGTGTAATTTCAGATTCTGATTGGATCTTAAGTAGCTTTTTTTTTTTTTTTTTTCTGATTTGTAGGAAGTTATACTACAAAATGATTTTACTGCAACTGTTAACTTTAGTAAATCCTTGTCAGTCCTTAGATATTGGGCAAACAGTACTTGGGAGGAAGACTTTCAAGGTTAAGGAAGATATATATATGGTGTTGGGAGTGAAAATGTCAAATTTAGTACAGAGGAGGAGCAGGTACAACTTAGTGGTTGAGCACTTGCTTTGAATGTAAGAGGTCCTGGGTTCAATCCCTGGTACCTCCTAAAAAAATAGTAGAGGGAATAATTTGTAAATATATTCATATGTGGTGATATTTATATTTCTACTTTGAAAGCTAATAATTTTAAAATATAACCTCATTGAAGAAGCAGTTAGTGTTCACTGGGCAGTAAAGTTTTCACAGCAAGATTTCTTATCTAGTCAATATTTTTATGTCACTAATACTTTCTAAAATATTTAATATTAAATTCCTGTAAAATAACATGAGTTTTATTGATATTTTAATCAAGGACTGAATTCTAAATAGAAGAAATGAGTGCCTGTATATATTTTAAAAAAACAGTAAAATCTGATTTATTAACTTGTTGCTGTCTTTCCCCATGGCATAATTTTTAACTCGTGATAGACCAGCAGTCTCCAGCTTTATAGATATAAACATTTATGTATGCAACTGTCCTATATTAAGTAATTATAAAATACACAGAAAAGGAGGATTGCATAAATATGAAATACGTTTTTTAGAGAATGCTTTGCATGTTTACCACTTTTGAGACCACTGGTATAGACTTTAAATATTAAGTTAGACTTTACATGATAAGTGGAAGTAACAAAAGGTAAAACTGTATAGATGGTATGGTCTCAATATTATAAGAAAAAATCATGTTTCTTAAAAGTAGGGCTACTGATTATGTTTGGCATTTTTCCAAATTTTGTACAATGAATATAATATATTTATGATCAGAAATGAACAGATGTGGTAAAGACAAATGTAAACTATATCCTATAAAATTTATTCTGCTATAAATTTGAATATTAAAAAAATTATGTTAACTGACAATATCATGTAGGTTAATATCTTAATACTTTTAGCTAAAGTTTTTTTGGTTTTTTTGGGTTTTTTTTTTCCCCACGCTTCTCTTTCCCTGTCAGTGTTGCTCTGTGTGAATGGTGTTATAAATTCAGGATCATAATGTTTTTGTATAGCATTTTATCTGCTATCATCATTCTTTGGTTTCTTCCATCTAAGTGTTCCATTGACCTCAAGAAAAATGTTCTTGTGATCGGCACCACGGGCTCACAGACCACCTTCCTCCCTGAGGGAGAGCTGCCAGAGTGTGCCAGGTTGGCATATGGGGCTGGGCGAGAAGAGATGCGGCCAGAGGAGATCGCAGACCAAGAATTAGCAGAAGCCCTTCAAAAATCTGTAGAGGATGCAGGTATTTGGAATGGCTGAGCTCTTGCATAAAATCTTGTTATTGGTGGGTAAGCCAGGGAAATGTACACTTCAAAAGGGGGTAGGGACCTTTCCAGTTAGTCATCAGTCTCGGCCAGTAGTTGATATGTTCATTGTTTGTCCTCTTACCTCCTCCTCCCATCTCTTACTGCATTAAAGAAAAACCCCATGTTTAAACAGATCGAGAAACAATAATCCATCGTTGTGGGCAAAACAGATTAGGAGTTAATTTACTTAGGCACATTTTGGTAGGCTTCCTAACAGTCATTTTTTTTTTTTTTTTTAAAGAAAGTTATATAACAGTAAGCACACAACTTCTTTTTGAGTTCAGCAATATTTCTTTGAAAATTCCGATTCTGAAGGATAGCTGCCATAAAAGACAAGAATCAAAAATAAGAAGGAAGCATAACTGAACATTACTCGGAATTATGTGGTTTTGCTATTAATGAGATCACAGTGTGTGTCATTGGGCCATTTTACAAGTGTATAAATATTGAAATCAAGCTACGTATACTTTTTTCTAAGTCTTGACTGTTACGGTCTGCGTAAATCTAAAGACTAAGCCAAGTTTTCTGGATAAAATGGAGCAGTACAGTTTTGCAGAAATTCCACCTCCATGGATAACTTTCCACCCCATCTGTTAGAGAATAGCGACTCTAGGGTGCATTTTCTAGAAGCTGAAAATAATTCAGTTTTAAGTTTGGGTTATTTTAAAGTCTTGAGCTGGAATTACTCATCAGTATGACTAATATCGCACATTACTTTTTCTGGTAAAATAAAATGTATTAGAGTTACAGGTTCAGAGAATTGCTTTCTCCTAAAGACAAAGGAGATAAGGCCTTTAGAAATAAGCAGCCACATTTTTTTTGCCTATGTTTATTACTGGATAATATCTGTTGTTGAGGCTCTTAAGAAGGCATGGACAGCTTTTGGAGCTTTGTAAGCTGGCCTTGTTCAGAATCTACTCCAACTTTTGGCTCAGTTTAATATACCAAGTACAGTTTTGCTTGTAACTTAAGTAATTGGTAGGAAGGGGAGAATTTTGAACCAGACAGGGAAAACTTAATAGTTCTAAGCTTCCCTGTAAGGAGTGCTTGAGTAAGTTTGACATTACTATTTACAAGTTTTGCTTTTTTTTTTTTGATTATTTTGTCATCTTAGTCATAATACTCTAATAATAAAGTGTGGATGTATTCCCATTTGGGAAAATTTCTCATTTTCCCCCCAAAGTGTTGGTGCTCTTATTTGAGAAATACTAGCTGATGATAGTAATATTTTCTAAAAGTTATCTTCTTTGGGTAATTACCTTCTTTTAATAAAAAGTTTAGGAGATTAAATTAGATACCAAAGATTGTTCAGGCTCAGTGAAACAGTGTATCAGTTTTAAAAGATTAAAAGGAAATGTCTTGGAGAGTGCGTGTAGCTCAGTGGTTTGAGCACCTGCTTCCCATTTATGAGGTCCCAGGTTCATTCCTTGCTACCTCCCTTAAGGAAAAAAAAGGTAATGGCTTTTTACCCATGTGACCTTTTGTTATTGTTATGGCTTGTGTTAATTTTTGTAATATATAGATAGTGAAGTAATTCTGCAGTAACTGTCCTCTTTGTTCGGGACATTGACTTCCCAGTATCATCAAAATCTTAATGGGGGACCTAGTAGGTGAAAGTATTTTCCTGAAAGCTGTTTCTTTGGTGGCTACTTTAAACCAAAGAGTCTTTATCTTTTCTATCAGTTGAAAAATAAATCAGAATAGGAGCTGTATCTGAAATGTTTTCTAAAAACTGATTAAAAGATAAAGGAGGTTTTTTAAAAAGAAAGATGAAGATAAGCCGGGATAAAATTTAATCAGGTTTGGTTTGTTTTCTTAAAAATAAATCTGAACTGAGAAAGAAATTTGGAAAATGACTGCTACATGTGCTCACTCACCTTTACTCCATAAGATTTTCATATTACATAATTCTGTCTGAAAGGTCTACTGAGGCCCTTTTTTTCACCTGTCTTCATGTTTGCCCATGAATCCTCTGTGTGTAGGTGTGTAAAATTAATTTCTTTCCAAGTTCTTTTGAAATCTGTTGACGTTGACACACTGCTTTATGTACTGAGAGAGATTTGAAGCCAACAACAAATCTTTTGAATGTCCAAACTACCGAAACATTCCTCAACTTCGATTCTGTCAGTTGCTGATTTTAAAGATGGCAAAGGAATGGAGACGATAACCCTGCATGCTGTGTAGTTTGCATTGTTAACCCAAGTTTGCTTGTCTGTTTCCTAATTCAAACAGAACGTCAGAAGCCATGATGCATGTAGTGTGTGTGTACTGCAGCTGGAGTGGGCCCCAGACCAGGTATTTATAGACACCACGTTAAGCCTTCCATCAAGTCATCATCTGTGGTCGGAAAGTCTCTGTACATGCAGCAGTTTGGGGATTTAGCTTCCGTCACTCACCATTTCACCTTGTTTAATCTGGTTATAACTAGCCTGTATATATGTTTGTATGTTGGTATACATACATGTGTAAATATCATATAATTTCCTTTTTAAAATTATATCAATTATTAGATCATTCCAAAGGAATTCCAGATCAAGAACATTGGCACTGTAGCGTTTTGTTGTTGGAGATAACTGTGCTGCTCTGGGTTTCCCAAGTGCCTTTCCTTTGAAAAACTGAAGTCCTTTTTTCACATTACTGCACATGACTACCTGGAGTTGAAGTTTTCTACCTGGGCAGAAATTTTCATTCTGTTAAAAGTCAAGGAGGACATTTAGACCATGTGACTTGTCCACGGTCACAGAATCAATGGCATAGGCAGAACTTAGTTTTATCCCAACAGCAGGAACTGGGACTTCGCTTTTCCATCTCTCCCTGGCCCAGCAGATTTTCCACGGGAGGCACTTTGGTTCTGTTTCCCTGCCGTGTAAATATGGTCAGTGTCATCCTGAGTATATTGGCTGATTTATTGAGAGGATGGATGAAAGGTAGTCTTTTAAATGGTTTTTGCAGGCTGGTTGTAATTAGATAAATTGCATTTAATTTCTTCCTTCTTTTTCTTTCTTTCCTTCTAAGGATGGGTTAAAAGCAGGCGTAGTTTAATTATTAATGTCCGTTATCCTCCTCCTTTCCTCCTATCATCCTGTAGTACTGACCCAGTCCTCCCCCACATTTAGGACTTAGGCCAGTGAAACAGACCAGCTCAGCTACAGGAGGACTGTTTGCTGCTTTCATAGTGAGCACAGAATCCACTGAGGCAGCATTCACTTTGACCTCACCTGGTTGCTTAAAACTGACATAAGAGTACCAGAGGCCATTAGCAGGCCCTACTCTGTTGCTAACGTGGCTATTCACTATGCTGCATTAGCTCAAAATTGAACCTCTTTGAGAATCAGCTTTAGGGATTGGTAAATAAAACTAATAACTTGAATGAATACGGTTTAGACTAGGATAAATGCTGTTTTTCTTATTTTTTCCTGAACTAAAAGTAAGGTAAAATGGTTTCGCAAGAAGTCAGTAACTTTCTAACTTAGTGCGTTATCTTCTCACGCTGGTTGGAGTGACTTGGAGCCTTTGACTCTTACTTGCATTGCTTGATGACTGTATAAGTCAAGATATGCTCCATGTTGGGCATTAACATTCAGCACAAAGCGTTTGCGTTGCCTCTGCTCTAATAGATTCTATTGGGAAATCATTTTTGCTACCAGCCTTTTGACTTTTAATTAAAGCTCTTAAAATAAGTGGGTAGAGAAAAATTTTTAACTGAATTGATGGAAGAATGGAAAGATGTAACTGATGTTTAATGACATCATTATTATGTTTACATTGAGCTAATGTTTAAGACTGCCGTCTTGTGTGAGTAGTGGTCAGTAAGTTGCAGTCGATCTAAATAGTCATTGCCTGTGAACTATCTCCTTCTGCAGCTCCCCACCTTCCCTTGTTTTTAAAGTGCTTAAATGTTATTCTTAGTATACTGTCTTAACGTGATAAAGTATCTGATAATCCTTTTAAAGTTGCATTATTTTAGTGGGAGTGATTGAATTTAATCTGTTTCATCTTTAGCTTTGCTTTTGTTCTCTAAGCCTGGTTTGAAGTGAATAGAAAGTTTCCAAGTCTAGAGGTCCCTGAGCATTACATTCTTTTATTACTTTATAATTCCTCCTCTGTCCAGGTATACCTGATTTTAGATTTCTCATTTATAACCTCAGTGTTCACATTTGAAACATGAAAAGTGCATTAGCATGAGACTCATTCTAGTACAGATTCTCAAAACTTATAATGTGCTTAAGAATCACCTGAGGAGTTTATTGAAAATGCAAATTAATGGGCTTATTCCAAGAATAGTGCCCCAGAATCTGCATGCTTATTAGCAAGCACCTTAGGTGATTTTAGAATAAGTGGTGGAGAGAACATACTTGGAGAAACATTATTTAGAGTTCTGAACCCACTGGGAAAAAAGACATATAAATGTCCTTCAGTTCTGACCATTAACCCAGCCAGTATGTGGATACCTATTAATGATTATACTTCAGTGATCATTTCAAATTAAAATATGAAGTGTTTTATTAAGAACATGCCTATCTCTTGTGCCGATGTTGTGATGTTGGATGGTCTACCACTATGAAGAATGGTTCTTAAATATTTTTTTCATATCTACGCATGTAAGACAAACTTGAGCTTAAGGACCTGATTTTATTCTATCCTGTTGAGATTTGTATCCTCTGCTAATTTAGTGGCCTTCCTTACCTGCTAATCTTTTCCTTTTCCCTTTTGTTCCATATAGAGAAAAGCAGTAAAGAAACTACCTCACTGGGAATGTCATCATTACCAACTTCAGATGGATTTAACCATCCAGCCCATCTTTCAGGACAAAGTCCTGAGATTGGTAATCCTACGAGTCTTGCTCACTCTCTCTCTGCTTCAGTCTGCCCTATCAAGCCCAATGACCCAGATAGCATTGAACTTAGAGCTGTCAAGGCTTTGAAGGCTTCAGCTGAATTCCAGGTAACCTCTGAAAAGAGAGAACATCATCCTCTACGGGATCTTTCTGATTGTGCTTCTTCAGCAGACAGTGCTCTAGCAGACCAGAGTCCAGCTTTGCCTTTGCAGAATTCATCAGAAGAAGCAGTTGTTGCAGGTGAATGTCCTGCTGGAAAAAACACGCAGGCCCCCAAATTTCATCTCCACACAAGATGGGAAGCTAGTTTATCCATCACAACTACTAGGGTGCATGAATCACAGATGTTTCCAGGTGAAAATGGTCAGCAACCAGAATATCAGAACCTGAGTCAAGTTAATGGCCTTCAACAGCACGAAGAACCAGGGAATGAACAGCATGAGGTTGTACAACAAAATGCTCCATGTGACCAAGAACATCTTTGTGACACAGGAGACCTTGAACTTCTTGGAGAAAGTCAACAGAACCAACAAAAAATTGTTGATTTGGAACCTGAGATGAAAGGAGACGGTCTACAGCAGAAAGTGGACCTTCCAAGTACAGAGAACAGTAATCTACCTTCAGGATGCTTTGGCTGCTCAAATTCAGAAACACTTATGGAAGTAGATATAGTTGAACAATCCCTGCTTGCTGTGCTTAATTCAGCAGGCAGTCAGATTGGCAACGCAAAGAACATTGGTGCAGCTCAACTCACTTCAGATAATCCCTTGATGGAAACAGAAACATCAAAATGTGACCCCTCATCTGAAATTTTAAGTAATTCCATTTCCACTCAGGATTTACAACTCCCAGAAAATAATGTTGAAATGTCTGGAGCAAATAAAAAATATAGCAATTGCTCCCCCCCATTAAGTCGCTGTGGCAGTTGTCAGCCCTCTGTGGAGTCATCAGAGGAATCTTGTTCATCTATAACAGCAGCCTTGAAAGAACTTCATGAACTTTTGGTCATTAGTAGTAAACCAGATTCAGAAAATAAATCTGAAGAAGTTCTCTGTCAATCAGAAACAGTGGCTGAGAGCCAGATAGGTTTTAAGGACCTTTCTGAAAGATGGATCCAAAATGAGCATCTTACAGCACCCCACACTGAACGGTGTCCACAAGTCTCCTTTCATCAGGCCATACATGTATCAGTGAAAACAGAAAAATCAGCAGGTACTTCAACTGGTGCTGGAATAGAAGATATAGAAAATAATCACTGTAGGGACCCAGGTGATGGTATGTCAACTGATAAAGATGTCCCCAAGTCTAGGGAATCAATAAATGAGAGCAGTTCTGTCACTGTAACCTCACCTAAAACATCTAATCAGCTATGCTGCACCTTAGGTGCAGAAATTTCACTCACATTTTTAGCAGGTCAGGAAGATGCATTCAGTCAGACTTCTGAGCAAACTAATTCCTTGCCATACAGTTTCATATTGGTTAAAGACTTAAGTCAGGGCATACAGAAGCCGATGACAGACAGACCTGTAACCAGAGAAAATGTCTGTCCTGAAGTAGCAAGGCTATTTCTTGAATTTGAACCACCTGTCAGCCATCCATCATCAAATTCCTCCATTCTTCCACCATTAATTTTTCCTGCTGCAGATATTGACCGGATTCTCCATGCTGGCTTTACTTTGCAGGAAGCTCTTGGGGCTTTGCATCGAGTTGGTGGAAATGCAGACCTTGCTCTTCTTGTTTTGTTAGCCAAGAACATTGTAGTTCCTACATAACCATAGAAAGGTGGGCTAGACCATACTCCATTCCCTAATTTAAAAATCTATAGACATACACGTGCATACACACACATGTATCCAGTGTATGTAGAAACTTGCAAGCAGAATGTTGAGCCAGATTTTTTTTTTAAGATTTTTTTTGGCCAAAGTAATTTATGATCTCCTGACTGATGGATTTGTCTATTCTACTTGTTAAAATTTGGGCCTTTTTAAATGTATTGGCAGTATGTGCATACAAAAGCTTTTTATTCTCATTAAGATGATGTATTCGGAATAAAACTGATGGTTTTGTGTATAGCATACCATTTTAGAATAAGAGTTGAATGCTTTGAAAAGCAGAAGCCACAAGAAGTCCTACCACCCATGCAGCTAAAAGCAGATCAACTTAACACTAGCTGTGTGTGCTGTAGGCAGGGTATGGCTTGTTGACTCAGTTGTCAAGTTACAAACATCTGACCACATAGTTTGCTGTTTGGAATTTTACTTAGTGCCCTGTGTGTTATGATTCATGGATTATAACAGGAAATTGAAGAATAATTGAATAATATCTCCTAGAGTGGTATGTTTTTTATTCGTGTGCTTAGAATTTGACATTTTAATGGAATGAATGGGTGGGTTTAAAACTTGGGCTACTTTGTGCATCACAGGCTGCTGCATGGATTGCCAAATATCATATTACACTGGGTGGGATGTTGTTGGGGAATTAACATTAGGGTGAAACATGGTGCTACCCAAATTGAAGAAGAAAACTACAATTCCGCTTGTAAATGTCTTGGTGATGTTTCAAAAACTGTTGAGTGAAAATGGCCTAAACACTGGAATTTGTTAGAGATTGGATTTGTTAGCCTCTCATTGATCACACCTCAACCCTTAGGACTAATGGTGAACTTAAAGTTCAACTAATGGGTTGATTGCCAGCAGTTTATTTCCTTCTAAACTCATCTGCTAGAAAGTTGAAATGCTCAGTTTTAAGCTGTGACCTGAGCTTAAATGTGTGATAACTCCTGGTCACCAGTTCATCTCAATGCTTAGAGGGATCAGTCTATTGGGTGAGTGTCCTTCACAGCAATGGAAAGAGTAAAGGCAGTTTCTCTCTCAAGTGACCTTGGTAGAGTTTTCCATCTCTTTCTCCAACTCTTTCAGGAGTTTCTTTTTTAAGCAAGATTCATCACATTGTGCTTACCATGTAGAGTCAGAGTGGGGCATAGTATGTAAATGTATTTATTGTGGCCTTTTATATGAGGACTAGCCCTTGGAAAGCATTGTCCTGTAGGCCCCGCTGTGCAATAATCCTGCTGGATGGGTTTTAGATAGTTCTTTCCCATAAAAGAAACTGTTCTATTAGAAGTCTGAAATCTTCTAATAGAAGTCTGAAATCTTTGTTTCATTGAAAAGAATTTAGAAAATGGTAATTCTTGATTCTAGATTATAGTTTGCAACATGTTTGAGACAGAAGCTTTGAAAGGATGATTTGTGAACTTTGTGTTAAATGATTTTACCTGAATTCTGACTCTCTGAAAGCTTGTTCTTGCCATCAGATTTCAAGTCATCAAGCACAATCATAATGGAAACTCATGTCTCAGGATTTTTGAAATTTTAATTTGCAGGCACTGAAAGACATTTCTACCCTATTCTAACTCCTTTCTTTTTGCTGTGTTGTTTATATGTGTCTTCTAAAACTTCAGTGATATGATGAAAATTAACACAGATTCATCATGATCCTTTCTAAAGTTAGGAAATTGTTGGCAAGAGTTGTAGTTTACTGTTTTCAAGAGGGCACTCAGAACAACAGGTTCACTGGATTGTCTTTAAAATGTTCTTTTAAACAATCATGTGTTGTAGACCCTTTTGCCTACCCTACACCAAAGATGTAAGATGCACTAGGAAACTGCTTGTAGGATTTCTGTCAGCTGACACCTAGAGCTGTGATTGTAGTTAAATAGTCCGTGCTATGATTGACATAAAATCTAGTAGCAATACAATGGGCCCTGTATTTGCTTTATGGTTTTGGGAAATTTTTCTAAACAGATCTTTGGGGTCATGGGATAGGGTGGTGTGGTATGGTGAGAACTCATCAATTACAAGAGACCTCCAGAAAGGCCTTCTGTGAGAGGATCAATCTTCACCATTTTGTTCGTGAGCAAAACAAACTTTGGGGGACTGCTCAGAGGCATGGCGACAGAATTTTAACAATATGAAGATTTTGCGAAACAGTCCCAGATGGATTAGACTATCAGTCTGGAGAAAGTTTTCATGACAGCTTTTTATGAATGCATAGTGTATTTATTTTTAGGAGAAAATTGAATAGGCCTATAGTTTTACACGTATTCTTTTTTTAAATACTTGGAATGAGCTTCACCCCTTTGCCGAATATCCATGTCCCTTTTTGTCATTTTTTTTTCAACATATAATTGCTTTTGATTTTTAAAATCTTAATGCCTATCCATCATTTGTATGAAAATAAAGCTGACATTGTTAGGATTTTGTATTATTTTTAAGTTTAGTTATAGAATGAACACAAAGGGGACTTAGGAACATGGCACTAATGAACCGTCATTGTTGTTTTATTCAATGTTTAAAACTTTAAGAACTCTAGAGTGCAAAAATTATAGTTTCCTAAGGAATAAGATCAAAGCATTGTGAACTCATCTGATTACCAACAGAACTGGAAATGGCCAGCAGTACCCACTGTTGGACAGCTTTACTGGACAGCCCCTTTTCTGTAATCAGTGATGGATAGCTCTGTGGTCAGAGTTTACCTCCAAGGGTAGTCTCTTTATTCACCAAAGAGAGGAGGGGATTTTACCTTATAACTTCCACAGTTTCCCTCAGGTTGGTTCCTGTGTATCAAGATGTGCATGGTAACCAGACAGCCACACCTAGGCTATATTTTGCCTATTGAAGCTGGTAAGAATTATTTCCAGTTGTACTTGTTTAGACCTCCAGACATCCAGACATCAGCGACTTCGTCCCATTTTGGACTTCAGCCACTAACATCAAGATAATTTGTTGCTTAGCAAAGGAAGCTGAGTAGATGGTGATTGGATGTTAAAACTGTTTCCTTGCTGCCTACACAGCATTTTAGAACTCCTGTCTTCATATGTACTAAAAGAAGACCCAGCCCTATGTGTTTCTTCCCAAAGGATTTCTATAGCACAAGAGGGTTACATAGAAATGGAAGGATATGTGAGATTTGTACTCCTGATTTTATTATAACCAGTTAAAATGGAATTTGCCTGTTCTTCCTTTTCCACAACTTTCTCTCTACTGAAAGCCATAAAAATTTAGTTGATTTAACTTTTCAGCTCGTGTGTGTGTATATATATATATACACACACATGTGTAATATCATGTACATATGGTGATTGACAAGTATCTTACAGTTAATTTTGCATAGATTAAAATTGAGCAATTTTTATATCTTCAGATATATTCTTCACTTACGGCAGCTTTTATCCCACTATTTATATAAAACCACCCTTGCAAATACCTGGCCAGGAGGGGTGCGTGAATTCTGGTATCTTTTTCCTGTTTGCCATTTGCAGTGAGAGTAAGCGGGAATAATTGAACTGCTTCATATTTCAGATTTCTCATCACTGGTAATGTGTCATAGGAGAGGATAACTGGATTATGCGTTCTGCCATTCTCTAGCACAAATACTCACCAAAAAGCCACATTTCTCCTTTGAATGTTGGTGTCTTAGTATAGTCTGGCTGAACTAGAAAGAAAGCATCATTAAGAATTTCCCTTTCTAGAAGGTGTTACCGTTCATGTTAGGAGTTCCATAAAACAATAGCAGCTTTTCTCTTAAGAGAAGCCGATTCCTCTTAGCAACAAAGTAAATGCAAAGCATGTCCCTGAGTAACTGGAAATGTAAAATCATGGCCTAAGTTTTATAAGTTAGTGATCCCTCAGGAAATGTTAACTAGGAGTTCATTGAATAAATTGAAGGACTTAGGGGTAAACCTTTGATGTACTTGATTTTTCTTTTGTGCCTTAGTTTGTACAGAGCCATTAAATTTTGCTGGGGGAATAAAACTGGGTGTACGGGGGAGGGAGGGCGGAAACGCCTGCCTGGGTGTGGTGGGCGTGCAGAGGGTCCTGAGGCTCACCTTGATGAGGTTGCTTCAGAATCCTGCACCAAATCATTAGGTTTCCAGAGAGAAGGAAGATAACCTGGATTTTTCTGTCATGCATGCCAAAAAATGGTTTATAGGTGTTTTTACTGTGTTCTGTGTTGCATTATCAGTGTTGTGATGGTTGAGGGAGCTCAAGAAAATGTTACATATTCCAACAGAAAACTGGCACTCATGAAAGCTATGCAATGTAAGTTTTTGAACAAAGAATGCATTGTTATTTCTTTGATTCACTCATCAAACATATTGAGTGCCTGTGTGTCAGGTACTGGTGACTAAAACATTTGATCGAAGTACTGCCCTTGTGAAGCTTTCAGTCTGGTAGGGAAACTTGAAACATTTTAGCTCCAAGGCAAGATCTGTTTTGGCCTGTTAGCATACTTTTATTTCAAAAGTCATACTAGAGTAATTTGGCTGAAATTCAAAGCATCAAACTGGGAAAACCAGGCTCAAAATGGAATCACAGAAACCAACAAAAACTAAAATGTTCTAATATTTGATAGAAATACTTTAAGGGATCAAAAATAAATTTATACTGCTGGAGAATAATTGGATAGGATGGGAGAAGTACAAGTAAGTGGCAGATGACCTTAAATACCCACCAGGGCTTCCTGCATGGAAAGAGGTCATGAGCGCTGTGGCCTCCCCACCCCCTCTTTGAAGACAGCCACTCTGGAATACAGATGATATGGGCTCACTGGTCTTAGCAGAGAATTTTGCAGGATGTGTTGTTTTTAAAGCAGCCACGTGCAAGACGGGAACAAGCGAATTTAGAACAGAAAAATTAGTAGTAGTACTTGACTGGATGGTGAGCAGAATTGTTTACAAGATTTCAAGGCTCTGCTAAATTTTTCTGCAAGATAGTTCCATCAAAGGGATATCCATTAACCTGTTACTTAAAGTGTCACAATATACATTGTAATCCTTGTATAGGTTGAATTTCTGCATCTTAAGTATTAGTGATTTCTGAGGTTTACAATTGGAAAATGTTCTCAAAGGTTTATCAGTTATGTATTGGTGACTGGTAATCTAGACTGCAAAAGGAGAGGGGATATAGCTGATAAGTTTTAGGGTATGATCTCATGGTACAAGATCTGCCAAGAGAAAATGGTTCAAGGGCGTAGGGGTCAGAGAACATTTATCTAAAAAGAGTTAAGCAAACTACAGAAGACGTGAGGTGGGCAGTGTAGAATGCAAAATCATTTTTTATGAAACTATATTTCTTTAAATATGTACTTTAAGAAGATTTTTATTAGCTGTTTTGCAGGGGGAGCATGCTAGGGTATTTTTCCCTGGAAAAATGCATCTCTGATAAATGATTTGTTTACAAGAGCTTATTTTACACAGAAACCAGATTGAATGCATCTGTGGTCTAAAGAAAGGTAGACCTGTATTAATTTCCTACCAGAGGCAGTCAGATCAGTTTGTTTTCAGATTCCTTCTGAGATTATCTAATGCTGACCAGATTTCTTTTACCTCCCCAAGGGCCCCACAGCTTTCTGAGCTTATGCCCACCATCCGAGACCTTCCCGTTGGAATCATAAGCTTTGTATTCTGTACTCCTCTGGTCATCCTTTCGAAATAGTCTGGTGGTAACACTCAGAGCAATTCAACATACTGATTGAATTTGCCATTTTCACTGTGCACCTATGATGAAAATTGATTTGCTTATTTTTATTCAAGATCTCTTCATGGCAAGTTGGGCTGTCTTTTGCACTCAAAAAAGGTTTGTTTACTAGTTTTATGGCCATATTTGGCAAATCGTAGCAAGTCTAGAAGCTCCTTTTGCCCTTGATTTTGTTCCTGCGATTGCTCATGTATGGCAAGATTTTTTTTTACTCTTCTTCAAGCTTTGAGACTACTGCATCTTACAAGATGAACTAGACTGATTGGCAAAATAGGCTTGCCAGGAACTCAGTCATTCCCATAATGCTTTGGTTTTGAGAGTTGGGAAAACTCTGAGAACTTAAGGGAACCAAACTCAGGAATCCCAAAGTTGGTTGCATTGTGCCATTGGTTAAGGGGCTGAACATAGGACCTTCCTGCAGCTGAGTGAACTAGATGCATTTGGGTTTGAGTTTTTGTCAAATACTGAAATGCAAGTCAGCCCTAAATAATCAACACTTTATTTTATTTTTTAATAGGAACTTTGAAGAAAAAGCAATGTGTAAAACATTTGATATTTAACACAATAAAGTTTTTATCATAAGACTTTCGTTTGATCAATTTCTTTTAAATTGAGGTGGTGACTGCTGAACTTTTGTCCTTGTCTCTACCTCCCTGCCCCGTTGAATAACTGACTTATGGCTAAGTGCCTGAATCTCAGAAGAAATGGGCATCTCAGTGCCATTAAAGTAACTTCTACTTAACTACTGCTAACATAAAAGCTATGCATTCTCTAGTTGCATAAGTGGTCAGTGCACAGTAATAAAAATAAACTAGCAATAGGAGATAGGAGTTACAGTTGTAGTCTCTAGAGCCAGACTGCTTGGGTTTAAATTTCAGCCTTGCCACTCAGAAGCTGTGGGTAAGTTGCCTACCCTTCCTGTGTCTCTGTTTCATTTGGAAAATGGGGACTATCATAGACTGGTTGTAGAGATTAAATGAGTCAATACACATGAAGTGCTCAGAACAGTGCCTGGCACATAGGAAGTGCCCGTTAGATGTTAGCTAGCATTACTCAGTGTATCTGCTTAAGGGACTCAAGAATGCTAAATGGGATTTCCAGAGATAGGTTAACTCATCTAACAGTCTGATGTGGGGGGAGGCTCTCCCCTTGCTGTCAGTCACTCAAGGACTGAGGCTACTGGCGCGCTGCGCTCTACAACGTGGGCCTTCTAAGGTCATCTTCTAATGTGTCATTAGCACATAGCTGGCATATCAGAGAAGGAGGTTGTCCATCGTTGGGGGGCGGGGGGCGGGTAACATACCAGGCCCAATGGTGCTGTGTATCATTTCACTGCCCACTTTCCAGTGGCTGGAATTTAAGTCACAGAGCCATGACAAACTGGAAGGGAGGCTGTGAAGTATAATCCACTTGTGTACCCAGAAAGAATAGGTGCCTGGTTTGGTGGTCAGCTGGTAGTCCCCCAATTTCACCTCACACATAGACTACACATAACGCTTTCTCCAAAAGAGGTGGCCCCATATTCCATCCAGGCACTCAATGTCCACAGTCCCCTGTGATACCCTGTCCTCTCCTTCAAGTCTTGCTTATGGCAGCATATGGTCTGGCAAACACTACTGCTAAGCTATCAGCTGCTCCACATACAGTGATGGGGTAGCAGCAGATGCAACTCAATTTTTTTTAAAAATTTGGAAAAGGGGAGAAGGGGGAGAGCAGTCACTGGCCCTAGCAAAGTTGTGCTGACAAGTGTTGTGATAGTTGGGAAAGTCCTTTTATTAGCTTCTCACTATACTCTTAGGAAGGAACTCCCTTGTCCATTGTCCTCCACAGCTCCATCTGAAGAAGGCATTGAGTTCGTCTTCCTTGGGAGTTGCACAGCTTACAGTGATTAAAGTTTGGGTACCTGAGGGTTGTTTATGGGATTGGGAAAGTCGGTGGCTTTTTTTTTTTCAGTTAATGGAGGCTGGGGCTGGGACCTTATATGTGGGAAGCCGGCACTCAACCACTGAGCCACATCAGCTTCCCTGCGTTGGTTTTTTCATTTGTTTTTTTCTAGGAGGCACTGGGAACCAAACCCAGGACTTCCCATGTGGGAAGCAGGCACCCAACTGCTTGAGCAACATCCACTTCCCCTGCTGGCTTTTAAAATCTGGCCTTCGGGTTTCTTTGGCAAAGTAATTAGTTACACTTAATAATAGGCTTCTATTATTAATAATTTGCTTCTAGTCAGTTCTGCATACCAGTAATCACACTCAAGAGTTATTTTCCTATACACAGTCCTCAAGTCTGATTCATTTCTTTGCTCTCTTCCATAGTGCTCTCAGTGGTGTCTACCTTGAGTTCATCTGAGGTGGTTTTGGGTGGGAAAATATGATTTTTATGGCAGGACCCGTCTTACAGGGCCTTGGTATTCAAAGCCTATTTCAAACTTAGTTTCTTCTTATTTGGGATCTAGAAGAAGAAAATTGACTTATATAACCCTTCAAGACCACAAATTTCTTCACTTTATTCCTCTTCATTTCTGCTTAAGGCCAGCTAGTTCTTTGCTAAGCTTAGCTCTTCCTTGTAATGCTTGTTAACAAAAGTCAACACACTAACATGACTTTTCAACCCTTTTTGTTAGACTAGAGATACAGGCTATACGGTTAATGTAGTCAACCATCCAAGTTGCCGTGGGAGACCATTTTACCAAATGTTTTGCCCCCTGAATAACAGGGGTCTCCATTTTCTAGCCTCCAATATCAGTTTCTTTTTTGACCACATGCCAATATCATATTTTAGGTTTTTATGATAATATTCCATTTTGGTACTAATTTCTGTATTAATTAAAGTAGGCTGACTGAAAACAAACCCACCCCAAATATCCGTAGCTTAGCACAAGAGAACATTATTTCTCCTTCACCAACAGTCTAATGTGGGTCCCAGGCAGTGCAGGTAGGGTGATGTCGTTCAGGGTCCCGAGCTTCCAGCAGCTCTTCCATTTTCATGCAGCTTCCCAGGTTGTCTGGGCCTTCAACATTCAGTTGGAAGATGATGGAAAAGAGGAGACAATCAAACTTGAGACGTTTTTATGGGCCAGATCTGGAAATGGTACACTCACTTCTTGCACAAAATCAGCAAAAATTCAGTCACCTGGCCATGCCCACCTGAAGGAGAGACAAGGAAATGTAGACTAGCTGTATGTTGCATCAGAGGAGAACCGCTAGCCCAGTTTTTATCTAAGAGAGAAAGGATACCAAATTTCTAATGTCTGGTTAGGGAACAGAGTTTTGTCTTGACCTCCAGTCACAAACTGAGACCCATAATTCTGAACTGTTTAGAGTTGATTTCTTATTGTTGAGTTTTGGGACCACTTCTTTCTTATGCTAAAGCTTCCAGATGATATGGGCCTGTGTTTATTTTTCCAAAGTGATTTAAAATTAGCCACATCTAGACCCTGGAGTAATTTAGAAACACTCTGTGGTGTTAACTAACCGGTACAGAGCCATTACCTTGTGTATGAGTTTGTGCTGTGGGCCTCTATCTGAGAGGGTTTCAATGTACATGGACCAGCGGGTATACATGGCAAGTAGTTTATAGACAAATTTACCCTCGTTCTGTTAGGCTTTTTTGCCTACATAAAGAGAATGATTTGAGCAAAGCTCTTTGTAGTTGGAAGTAAGAAGTAGTTTGCCTTTGTTCGTATCTCAAATCTTTTGATACCCAATTTCATTTGAATTGAGGTTTCTAGTATTTGATAGATCTCTGATTTATAGTGATAGAAATTGTGAGTCATTATCAGTGGAAAGAATTAGAGATCTTTGGTACAGAGAAAGAGAAACTCACTATCTTTATAAAGAAGATTTTAAACATCGGGAATAAATACATTGGCACTTTTATAGCGGAAGTCTTCTAGCATAAGAAAAGAATAAGATATACATTTAAAAGTAGGAATACAAAAAAATTGAAAATAAGAGTTAAAAAAAAAACACTCCATAGTTCTAAATCTCAAAATATGTACCAAGAAAAGCATATATCTTACATTAAAGGGCTAAATTCTCACCAGATACTCTTTCCCTGTTCAGAGATATTAAGTGTACTAATGAGATTAGCCAATTACAGATCCGTCTCTGTGGATTTTGTCCTCAAAAATATATATATATTACAGATTGTCCGGCTTGGTTCCTATTAGAAAGTTACAGGAAGCTATTTTCCCTTTTCAGCCTCAGAGACCTCAAACTAAAGAGCCCCAAACCCTTAAGACTCCAGTGCCCCCAACCTGCTCCTCTCACAGGCTCCCCGAGAAGTGACAACTTCATCCGTCCAGTTGCTCAGCCTGAAACCTTGACTCCTTTCTCTCACACCCTATATCCAACCCATCCTAAGCCCTATTGGCTCCACTTCAAAGTATATTCAAAATTTCATATTTCGGAGGTGGCCCAAATGACAGGAAACCTCTCTCCATATCAGAGGTCCCCAGGATAAAATCCCTCTGAATCCTAGAGGAGAAAGATGAGAAGAAAAGACAAAAAAGAAATAGATACAGAAGATCACACAGCGAATGAACACAGCAAAAGTAGCAGAGCAGGGGCCAGGGAGGGGAAAAATAAATCTTTTTTAAAAAGCTGAGGAAGAGACTGAGGCCACCAGTTAGGGATGACATGGGGGTGAACACTGCTTACCCTTCCCTTAACCCACCACCCAGGGGTGAGGGTGAATTATAACTTTAAGAAATACTTGGAGAATCAGAACTTTCCATGCTTTAGAAAGACAGTAAGGAAATACAGAAGCAGGAATATAATAAAAATGTGTTATTAAAAACAATGACTTGATAGTGGGGATATTAAACACAGGTCTCTCTGAGGGTATATTTTAAGTGATTCTTTACACATTTCCTTGTTTTTCAGATTTTCTACAGTGATTGTGAGGCGTTCTTTTAAGAAAGAAATTGTACAGTTGGGGAAAATCCTCCATCTTTAATGGCTCTCAAAGCGCAGGTCCTAAAAAAAAAATTTTTTTTTTCATCATTTCCAGAACCCAGCTCCCAGGCATCATTTCTTCTCACCTGTATTATTGCCACAGGTCTCCTGGCTCCGCCCTTGTCCACCTACATCCTGTTCTTAGCACAGCAGCCAGCAGTATTCTGCTAAATCAGATCCCGTCTCTACTCGAAACCCTTCAACAAGTCCCAATCTCACTCAGCATGAGAGCCAAAGTCCTTTACTGCCTCTAAGGTCGCCATCCACTTCCCCGCCTTCACCTCCTGTTTCTCTCGCCCTCCCTTGGCTCTAAATCACCCTGACTACAATCACTCCTTGGCTACACCATGCTTCCTTCCACCTCAGCACCTTTGTACTTGCTGTTTCCTTAGCTGGAATGCTCTTTCTCCAGATACCTTCATGCCTTTCTTTCCTGCTTTCAGGTCTTTACTCAAATATCACCTCAGTGAAGCCTTCTCCAGCTACTTTATCTAAAATGTCAGCCAGCTTCTTTTCTTCCTATGTTCCTTCCCTTCATTTTTCTCCTTAGCCCTACCACTACCTGACGTACTCTACATTTCACTTATATATCTTGTTTATTAATGCTCTCTCCCATTAGAATTTCAAGCTCCCTGAGGGCAGGGATTTATGTCTGTCCTTTTCACTGCTATAGCCCCAGTGCCTAGAATGGTGCCTGATACACAGTACACACTCATATATTGTTACAGTTTCCTTGGCTGCTTAGGCAAATACCATGCAATGGGTTGGCTAAACAATGGGAATTTATTGGCTCACAGTTTTGAGGCTAGGAAAAGGTCCAAATCAAAATGTCATCAAGATGATACTTTCTTCCTGAAGACTGGTGTTCTGGGGCTGGCTGCTGGTGATCCTTGGTCCTGGGCTCTTCTGTCACATGGCAATGTACTTGGCAGCCTCTCCTCGCCTCTCTTTTCTCTTTTGGGTTCCACTGGCCTTCAGCTTTTTGCTTCTGTAGTTTTCTCTCTCTGTCTGAATTTCATTCCACTTGTAGAGGACTCCAGCAATAGGATTAAGACCCATTCTGTGGAACAGCAACAATCCCCTGAGTGCAATGGCTAATATGAATAAGGTAGCATGATCTAACAATGAGCCCTTGATGCTAATAACTATGCTTGTGGGCCTGTGGGCCTGTGGGCCTGAAATAAGAACTAGGCCTAGATCTGCAGGGTACCTAAGAGTTACCTCCTGAGAGCCTCCATGTTGCTCAAATGTGGCCAGTCTCGAAGTCAAACTCAGCATGTAAATGCATTGCCCTCCCCCGAGCATTGACATGACTCCCAGGGATGAGCCTCCTTGGCACCAAGGGATTACTACCAAGTACCAGCTGATGATGTGGCTGGATAACGACCTTGAATAAAAGGGTCAACTCAGACCAGCAGAATATCTCAGCCTACATGTAATTAAAATGCTTTTTGACCTTGAATAAAAGGGTGAAAATGAAAGGACAAATGAGTTTATATGGCTATGAGTCTCCAAAAAAGAGCCAGGAGGTCATCAGAGGGGTCGTCCTTATGCACACCTCAGCAGAGTCCCAGAGGCAGCTAAAGTAGATACAACCCCAGGTATTGGTTCTTCTGAGGGCTACAGAGACCCATAGGTTCTATGGTCATGGCAGATGGACTTCAGTGCCATGTCAGTTGGTCCTACTTTGGAGTTTGTGTTCCTGAGTGTGATGGAGTTGGACTCAGATGTGATCTTTGTTCACAAGCCTCTCCTGTCACTTTTACCAGGCCTGTGGTTGGAGCTGGGGTTTAGTGTATACTCAGGGGACCTGAATCTCTGGACTGTCCATTTGATAGCCAGGCCCTGAGCCTCAGCAGACTTGTAACTCCTACCCTCTGGTTTATTGGACTTACACAAGCCAGCTAACAGGGAGCTGAAGAAGGTCAACCACCACACCAGGGAGCCAAGAGTGCCTACAGCTACAAACAGGAGAAGTGCATCCATCATCCAAGTGGAATCTAAGCAACTTCTCGATACAGAGATGGAGCAGACATAACCATCCCAGGGTCCACAGAATGGAGGAATAGAGTATGGATTAGAGTGGACTTACTGATATTCTATTCTGGAACTAATGTGATTAGTAATGGAAGTAAATGTAGCATTGAGATGGAGAAAGTGGCCATGGTAGCTGCTGAGGGTGGGGAATGGGAAGAAGATATGTGATCTGGGGGCATTTTCAGGACTTGGAGTTGTCCTGAGTGGTACTGCAGGACAGTTACTGGGCATTGTATGTCCTCCCATGGCCCACTGGGTGGACTGGGGGAGAGTGTAAACTATAATGTGGACCATTGACCATGTGGTACAGCAGTGCTCAGAGATGTATTCACCAAATGCAATGAATGTCCTATGATGATGGAGGAGGTTGTTGTTATGGGAGGAGTGGGGTGAGGGGCTGGGGGCATATGGGGACCTCATATTTTTTTAATGTAACATTTATTTATTTCATAAATAGTTTTTTTAAAAATAAAAAAGATGAATTAAAAAAAAAAAAAGACCCACCCTGGCTCATGCCCTACAGCAGTGATCTAATCAAAAGAAAGATCCCTTAACTGATTCTAATAAAAAAATCCCATTACAATAGGTTTACATCCACAGGAATGGGTCAGCTTAAGAACATAATTTCCCAGGGTCCACAAAGGAACCAAATCACACAACAGGTAAAATAAATTTCAAAAAGCAAAAAAAGAAAGAAAAGACCCATTCTGATTGAATTGGGCCACACCTTACCTGAAGTAACCTCATCAAAAGGTCCTACTTACAACGCAGTCACACCCACAGGACTGGATTAAGTTTAAGAACAGGTTTTTCTGGGGTATTTCATCTCCAAATTATGAATGAATTGGAATGAATGAATGAATCCATGGACACCATTATGCTGCCTCAGTTTCCTCATCTCAGTGGTCCTAAGGAATTATGCCATCAGTGGATGACAGCTAGTTGCAGAACTGTGCCAAAAACACAACCAGGCCATTGAGGCTGGTTTGTAGGTTTAGGGATTCTATCCAGAATAACTGCTGATTATGAGTTTAATGTAGATTTTATAAGACAGATGACACTCTAGGGTAGTAAGTTTACAAGTTTCTATGTGAAGTGGTACTTTTTTTTTTAACAAATCAATTTTATTGATACATATTAATAAAGCATACAATTCATCCAAAGTGTACAATCAATGGTATTTGGTATAATCACATGGTTGTGCATTCATCACTTCAGTCATTATTAGAGCATTTTCATTATTTCAGTAATAATAATAAACAAGAAAATTCTTCACCTCTCAATCTTCTCTGTTTCACCTGCTGTACATAGCTGCTATTTCTGGCTATTCTTGCACATTTATTTATTTATTTATTAAGCTGTTTTATTGAGATATGTTCACATATCATATGATCTTCCTAAAGAGTATAATCATTGGCTTTTTTTAAAAATATCTTCCCCCTTTGTGGCTTTTTGTGTGCTGTCAGCTCTGTGTTCATTTGCTGTGCATTCTTCTGTGTCTGTATTTATTTTATTTCCCTCCCCCCTTGTGGCTTGCTTGCTGTCTGCTCTCTGTGTCCATTCGCTGCATGCTCTTCTGTGTTTCTGCTTGTCTCCCTTTTTTGGTTGTGTCACCTTGCTGAGTCGGCGCTCCCTGGTACCTGTGGGCCGGGCGGCACTCTGTGGTGTGCGGGTGAGTCTGCCTTCCCAAGGAGGCCCCAGGATACAAACCCAGGGCCTCTCATGTGGTAGATGGGAGCCCAACTGACTGAGCCACAGCCGCTTCCCCTAATCAATGGCTTTTTAGTATAATCACAATGTTATGCATTCCTCATCACAAAAAATTTTAGAATTATTTCACTACTCCAAAAAGAAAAACTCCACACCCCTTAGCATACCTTCCCTAGCCCTACATAACCACTAATCAAATTTCATCTTTATAAATTGATTTATATTTGCATTTCATATAAATGGAATCATGCAATATATTACACAACTTATTTATTTTTAAAGATTTATTTCTCTCCCCTCCCCCCACCCCCACCTCCACCCCCAGTTGTCTGCTCTCTGTGTCCATTCACTGTATGTTATTCTGTGTCCACTTGTATTCTTGTCAGCAGCACTGGGAAACTGCATCTCTTTTTTGTTGCATCATCTGGCTGTGTCAGCTCTCCATGTGTGCAGCACCACTCCTAGGCAGGCTGCACTTTTTTCATGCTGGGCTGCTCTCCTTATGGGGCGCACTCCTGGTGCGTGGGGCTCCCCTACATGGGGGACCACCCTGCATGGCACGGCACTCCTGTGCGCATCAGTACTGAGCATGGGCCAGCTCATCACACAGGTCAGGAGGCTCTGGGTTTGAACCTTGGACCTCCCATGTGGTAGGCGGATGTTCTATCAGGTGAGCCAAATCCACTTCTCATACACAATATATTTAGTTCATAGTAACACAATCGTACAGTATTTGTCCTTTTGTGTCTGGCTTGCTTCACTCAACATCATGTCCTCCAGGTTCATCCATGTTATCATATGCTTTACAACTTCATTTTTTTCTTACAGCTGCATAATATTCCATCCTGTGATTACACCACAGTTTGTTTATCCATTTATCAGTTAATGAACTCTCGGGTTGTTTCCAACTTTTGGCAATCGCAAATAATTCATTGTGAACATTAGTATGCAGATATCTATTCATGTCACTGTTCTCAGTTCTTCTGGGTATGTAACTAGTAGTGGTATTGCAGAGTATGTGCCAAGTCTATATTCAACTTCTTTAGGGACTGCCAAACAGGCCTCCACAGTGTCTGTACCATTCTACATGCCCACCAACAGTGAATAAGTGTTCCTGTCTCTCCACATCCTCTCCAACACTTGTAGTTCTCTGTCTTTTTAATAGTGGCCATTCTGATAGGTGTGAAATGATAATTCGTTGTAGTTATGATTGGCATTTCCCTAATCATGAGTGATTTTGAACATTTTTTCAAGTGTTTTTTTGCCATTTGTATCTCTCTTTTTTTTTTGTTTTTTATTTTTTTTAAGATTTATTTTATTTATTTCTCTCCTGTTCCTCCCTCCTCCCCCAACCGTTGTCTGCTCTGTGTGTTCTTCTGTGTCCTCTTGCACCCTCGGTGGCCCCAGGAAACTGCGTCTCTTTTTTATTGCATCATCTTGCTGCATCACCTCTCTGTGCGTGCGGTGCCACTCCTGGGCAGGCTGTGCTTTTTTCACGCAGGGTGGCTCTCCTTGCAGGGCGCACTCCTTGCATGTGGGGCGCCCCCGCGTGGGCACGGCACTCCTTGAGCATGGCAGCTCTGTGCCTGGGCCAGCTCACCACATGGGTCAGGAGGCCCTGCATATGGAACCCTGGACCCTCCCATATGGTAGGCAGACACTCTATCCGTTGAGCCAGTCCACTTCCCTGTATTTCTTCTTGGACAAATGTCTATACTAATCTCTTGCCCATTTTTTTTTTTATGTTTTTTTAAATTAAATTTAATAAATCACAATCTTTTGCCCAATTTTTAACTGGGTTGTTTGTCCTTTTATTGTTGAGTTGTAGCATCTCTTTATATATCATGGACATTAAACCCTTATCAGATATGTGATTTCCAAATATTTTCTCCCATTGAGCTGGCTGCTTTTTCACCCTTTTGACAAAGTCCTGTGAGGTGCAAAAGTGGTTAATTTTGAGGAGGTCCCATTTATCTGTTTTTTCTTTTGTTGTCTGTGCTTTGGGTGTAAGGTTCAAGAAACCACCACCTACCACAAGTTCTTGAAGATGTTTCCCTACATTTTCTTCCAGTAGTTTTATGGTCCTGGCTTTTATATTTAGGTCTTTGATCCATTTTGAGTTGACTCTTATATAGGGAGTGAGATAGGGGTCCTCTTACATTCTTTTGGTTATAGATATCCTGTTCTCCCAGCACCATTTGTTTAAGACACTGTTTTGTCCCATTAACGTGGACTTGGTAGGTTTGTCAAAAACCAGTTGACCATAGAGGTGAGGGTTTATTTCTGAACTCTCAATTCTATTTCACTGATCAATGTGTCTGTATTTATGCCAGTACCATGCTGTTTTGACCACTGTAGCTTTGTGATATGTTTCAAGGTCAGTCAGAGAAGTTCCTCCCATGTCACTCTTCTTCTTAAGAATGCTTTTGGCTATTCAGGTGCACTTTCTCTTCCAAATGAATTTGGTAATTGCCTTTTCTATTTCTGTAAAGTAGGCTGTTGGAATTTTTATTAGTATTGCATTGAATCTATAACTCAGTTTGGGTAGGACTGCCATCTTCAAGATTGAATTCATGAACATGGATTCTTTTTTCCCCCCCTATTTATTTATTTATTTATTAAACGTTACATTCAAAAAATATAAGAGGGTCCCATATACCGCCCCCCCCAAAACATGGATTCTAATCCATGAACACAGAATGTCTTTCATTTGTTTAGGTCTTCATGGATTTCTTTTAGCATTGTTTTATAGTTTTCTGCATGTAGACCCTGTACGTCTTTGGTTAAATTGATTCCTAGGTATTTGAGTCTTTTCGTTGCTATTGTAAATGGAATTTCCCCCCTGATTTCCTCCTCAGATTGTTCAATACTAGTGTACAAAAACATCACTGATTTTTGCATGTTGATCTTATATCCTGCCACTTTACTAAACTCATTTATTAGCTCAAGTAGCTTTGTTGTAGACATTTCAGAATTTTCTAAGTACAGGATCATGTCATCTACAAATAGTTGCACTTCACTTCTTTTTAAGCTGCATATTATTCCATTGTATAGGTGTACCACATTTGTTTACCCATTCATCTGTTGTGCCCACCTTTTGGCTATTGTGAATAATGTTATGATGAACACTGGGGTTCAAATATTTGTTCAAGTCCATGATTTCAATTATTTTTTGTTTTATTCTGTTGTTGTCCAAGGTGAGACATTGTATTGATTTCAATATTTTTTAATTTAAAATTTATTTGTGATCTAACATGTGGTCTACCCTACATGGAAAATGTTCCATGTACCCTTGAGAAGAATGTGTTTTCTGCTGTTGTTGGGTGGAGTGTTCTGTATATGTCCATTAAGTCTTATTAATTAATAGTGTTGTTCACATCTCATGTTTTCTTTTTTTTTTTATAGTTGAACATGACTTTTTGTTTTTTGTTTTTGTTTTGTTTTATTTTTATTTTTTGTCTTTATTTTTTTAATATTACATTCAAAAAGTATGAGGTCCCCATATACCCCCCACCCCTCCATGTTTTCTTATTGATCTGCCTAGAGAAAGAGACATGGGCATTTAAGAAGAATGTACAACCCACTGAGTTTGGATGCAACGTGCTTTGTCTGTTATGTCTAACTACTTATATTGTTCAAGTCCTCTGTTTCCTTGTGGATTTTCTGTCTAGTTGTTCTGTCTAATGATATGAGTGATGTGTTGAAGTCTCCAATGATTGTTGTCAAAATGTCTATATTTCTTTTCAGTTTTGCCAGAGTTTGTCTTATGTATTTTGGGGTATGCTGGTTAGGTGCATAGATATTTATGAACTTTTCTATCTTCCTGGTGGAAAGTCCCTTTTATTAATATATAATGGCCTTCTGTAACTCAAAACTTTTTTGCATTTAAAGTCTGTTTTGTCTGATATTAGTATAGCTACCCCTGCTCTTTTTCAGTTATAATTTGTGTGGAGTATCTTTTCTCAACTTTTCACTTTCAGCTGTTTTGTATCCCTGGGTCTAATGTGAATCTCTTGTAATCAGCCTATGGATGGCTCATGATTTTTAATACATTCTGTCAGTCTGTATCTTTTGATTAAGGAATTTAATCTGTTCACATTCAATGATATAACTGTAAATGCATTATTTACTTCCACTATTTTATCCTTTAGTTTTCATATGTCATATCATATTTTTGTCTGTCTTTTTACTCTTTTGATTATCCCTTCTGCTAATCTTTCTTCTATACTCTCCTCCAAGTCTCTCTCCTGTCTTTTTCTTTCCAGGCTCTAAGGCTTCCTGCAAAGATGTATTATTTTTTATGAACTCTCTTAGTTTCTGTTTGTTTGTGAATATTTTATACCCATGTTCATATTTGAAGAACAATTTTGCTGGATAAAGAACCCTTGACTGACAATTTTTCTCTTTCAGTACCCTAATTGAATCATACCACTGTAGCTTGCATCCATGGTTTCTGATGAGAAATCTGCACTAAGTCTTACTGGGTATCCCTTGTATGTGATAGTTTGCTTCTCCCTTGCTGCTCTCAGAATTTTCTCTTTATACTTGACATTTGACATTCTGAGTAGTATGTGTCTTGGAGTAGGTCTATTTGGATTTTTTCTGATTGGAGTACTGTGTGCTTCTTGGACATGTAAATTCATTTCTTTCATGAGTGTTGAGAAATTTTCAGCTATTATTTTCTCAAATACTCTTTCTGCCCCTTTTCCCATCTCTTCTCCTTCTTGAACTCCCATGACATATATGTTGTTGTGTTTTGTGTTGTCATTCAACTCCCTGAGTCCCTCATCATTTATTTCCATTCTTTTCTCTCTCTTTTTTTCTCTATTCAAGTTCAGTTATTCTGTCTTTGGTATCACTTATTCTTTCTTCTATCATTTCAAATCTGCTGTTGTATGCCTCTAGTGTGTATTTTTGAGGTACTAAGGCTGGGAATTGAACCTGGGATCTCATATGTGGGAAGTCAGCACTCAACTACTGAGCCACATTGGCTCCCCTGAGTTGGTTTTTTCATTTGTTTTGCTTGATGTTTATTTTTGTTTTTTCTAGCAGGCACTGGGAACCAAACTGGGGACCTCCTATATGGGAAGCAGGTGCTCAAGTGCTTGAGCCATATCCCCTCTCCTCTAATATGTTTTGGATCTCACCTATTGTGTCTTTAATTCCCATGAGCTCTGTTACTTTTCTATTCAGGGTTTCAAATTCTTATTTGTGCTCACTCAATGTCTAATTGATGTTTGTTTTTTTTTTTCTCTTTAGCCATTTTGTCCTTCATCTCATTAATTTGATTTTGCAAATTTGTGTGCATCTCATTAATTACTTCTCTCAAATCCTGCAACTTTTCTGGAGGATTATATTCCTTTCCTTGGACCATGTCTTCCACTTTCTTAGTATGGCTCATATATATTTTTTTCACTTTAAAAAAATTTATTGAAGTATATCACACATACATAAACAAATATAAACAATAAGTGTATAGTAATAGTTATGAACTTACAAAACAAACATACATAACATCATACAAAGACATCATACCTCATCCTAGCAATAATACTTTGCATTGTGGTGAAACTTTTTTTACAGAGTTATTTTTTATTTATTTCTCTCCCCTTCCCCACCCCCTCCCCTCAGTTGTCTGCTCTTTGTGTCCATTCACTGTGTATTCTTGTCAGTGGCACTGGGAATCTGTGTCTCTTTTTGTTGCGTCATCTTGCTGTCAGTTCTCTGTATATGCAGTACCACTCCAGGGCAGGCTGCACTTTTTTTGCACTGGGCAGCTCTCCTTACAGTGTGCACTCCTTGCATGTGGGGCTCCCCTATGTGGGGGACACCCCTGCATGGCATGGCACTCCTTGCATGCATCAGTACTGAGTATAGGTCAGCTCATCACACAGGTCAGGAGGCTCTGGGTTTGAACCCTGGACCCCCTATGTGGTAGGTGGATGCTGTATCTGTTGAGCCAAAACCGCTTCCCAGTGGTGAAACATTTTTAATAATGATTAAAGAGCATCCTCAAAATATTTCACCAACTAAAATATCTTACTTTTGGTGTATTTTTCTCCCAACCCACCCTATTATTATTATTATTTTTATATCATTTATATATGAACATATATAAACAATAAGTGTATAGTAAAAATTGCGAACATATAAAACAAACATGCATAACATCATACAGGGGTCCCATACATCAACCCACCATAAACATCTTACATTGTTGTGAGATATTTGTTACAAATGATGAAAGAATATCATCAAAATTTTACTACTATAGTCCTTATCTTACATTTGGTATATTTTCCCCCAACCACTCCTATTACTATTTTCTAAATATATTTTTATGACAGAACTTGTAAACTTACAAAACAATCATGCACATGTGCAGGATTCCTATATAACACCCCTCTATCAACACGCCACACCATGGTGGGACATTTGTTACAGATTAGGAGATAATATCATCAGACTATTACAAGGTCCATAGTGTACATTTGGCACACTTTTTCCATACTCCACCATTATTGACACAGTATATCTTTGGCTTAGATGCATGAATATTACATTATTACTGTTAACGACAGCCCATAGGTCACTCCAGCTGTATTTTTCCCATGCTTCTCCATATTCCCACCACCCTGCAATAATGATGTACATCTTTTCTAGCTCACAAAGGGCACACTTGCATCTCTTAAGAATCCACCACCTACCACCAGGTCTTGAAAATATTTTCCTATATTTTCTTCTAGAATATTTATGGTTCTTGCTTTTATATTTATATTTTTTAATCCATTTTCAGTTAATTTTTGTATAAGGTGTGAGATAGGGGTCCTCTTTCCTTCTTTTGGCTATGGATATCAAGTTCTCTCAGCACCATTTATTGAATGGACTGTTCTGTCTAAGCTGGGCAGGTTTTACAGGCTTATCAAATATTACTTGATCATAAATGTGAGGGTCTGTTTCTTAACCATCAATTCAGTTCCATTGGTTTATCTGTCTGTCTTTATGCCAGTACCATGCTGTTTTACCGCTATAGTGAAGTAATATGATTTAAAGTCCAGAAGTGAGAGTCCTCCAACTTCATTTTTCCTTTTTAAGATGTTTCTCGCTATTTAGAACCCCTTAGTCTTCCAAATAAATTTGATTATCATATTTTCCATTTATTTTAAAAATGCTAGTGGAATTTTTATTGGGATTGCATTGAATAGAATTGGCATCTTGATATTTAGTCTTCCAATCTGTGAGCATGGAATGTTCTTCCAATTATTTAGGTCTTTTAAAATTTTTTTTAAACAATGAGTTATAGTTTTCTGGATACAAGTGCTTTACATCATTGGTTAAGTTTATTCTTAAGTATTTTATTCATTTAGTTGTTATTTTTTCCCTGACTTTCTCCTCAGATTGCACATTACTAGTGTCTTTTAAATCTATTTCATCTAATACAAGTATAGGCACTCTGTTTTTTTGTTGTTGTTGTTACCGAATGCATGGAATATCTTCTTCCAGCCTTTCATTTCAAACTGTTGATATCCTTAGTCTAAGATGAGTCTTTCCAAGACAGTGTATAGGTGGCTCATATTTTCTTATCCTTTCTGCCAAGTCTGTGTCTTTTGATTGGGAAGTTTAATCCATTAACATTCGATGTTATTACTGTAAATGCAGTTCTTATTTCACCCATTTTGACCTTCAGGTTTTATCTGTCATATTTTATATTCATCACTTTTTTGAGACTTTAGTTACTTTTACTGATATAATCTTCATTTCTAGACTCTCTTCCAAGCCTCTCTCTCTTGTCTTTTCTTTTCAGACTATAGCACACCCTTTAGTATTTCCTGCAAAGCCAGTCTCTTGGTTACAAACTCTCTCAGTTTCTGTTTATCTGTGAATATTCTAATCTTGCCCTCATTTTTGAAAGATAATCTTGCTGTATATGAGATTCTTGGCTGGAAGTTTTTCTTTGCAGTATCTTAAATATATCCATACCACTGTCTTCTTGTGTCTATGGTTTCTGATGAGAAATCAGCACTTAATCTTATTGGATTTCCCTTATATGCTATGCATTGCTTTTCTCTTGCTGCTCTCAGAATTCTCTCTTTGTCTTCGGCATTTGACATTCTGATTACTATGTGTCTTGGAGTTGATCTATTTGGATTTATTCAGATGGGAGTACATTGTGCTTCTTGGACATGAGTATATTTGTTCTTCAATAGGGTTGGGAAATTTTCTGACATTATTTCTTCAGATATTCTTTCTGTCCCTTTTCCCTTCTCTTCTCCTTCTGGGACATCCATGACATGTATGTTTGTACATCTCTTACTGTTGTTTAGTTCCCTGAGACCTTGTTTAATTCTTTCCATTCTTTTCTTCATCAGTTCTTTTGTATGTTCACTTTTGGAGTCCATTTCTTTAAACTTACCAATCCTTTCTTCTGCCTCCTCAAATCTGCTATTGCATGATTTTTTAAAATATGGAACACTTCACGAGTTTGCATGTCATCCTTGCACAGGGGCCATGCTAATCTTCTCTGTATCGTTCCAATTTTAGTATATGTGCTGCTGAAGCGAGCACTCCAGTGTATTTTTTTTAAAGATTTATTTATTTATTTGTTTATTTCTCTCCCCTTTCCCCCCACCCCGGTTGTCTGTTTTCTGTGTCTATTTGCTGCATCTTCTTTTTGCCCACTTCTGTTGCTGTCAGCGGCATGGGAATCTGTGTTTCTTTTTGTTGCGTCATCTTGTTGTATCAGCTCTCCGTGTGTGCAGCACCATTCCTGGGCAGGCTGCAATTTCTTTCCCGCTGGGTGGCTCTCCTTATGGGGTGCACTCCTTGCACGTGGGGCTCCCCTATACGGGGGACACCATTGCATGGCAGGGCACTCCTTGCGCGCATCAGCATTGTGCATGGGCCAGCTCCACACGAGTCAAGGAGGCCCGGGGTTTGAACTGCGGACCTCCCATGTGGTAAACAGATGCCCTAACCACTGGGCCAAGTCTGCCGCCCTCCAGTGTATTTTTAATTTCATTTATTGTACCTTTTGTTCCAATAAGATCTGCTATTTTTCTATGTATGCTTTCAAATTCTTTTTTGTGTGCATCAAATGTCTTCTTTTTAAAAAAAATTCTCTCCCCTGTTCCCCCTCTCCCACTGTCTGTTCTCTGTGTCCATTTGCTGTGTGTTCTTCTGTGTCCACTTGCATTCTTGTCAGCAGCACTGGGAATCTGTATCTCTCTTTTTGTTGTGTCATCTTGCTGCATCAGCTCTCTGTGTGTGCAGCGCTACTCCTGGGCAGGCTGCGTTTTTTTTTCATGTGGAGCAGGTCTCCTTGTAGGGCACATTCCTTGCACATGGGGCTCCCTACATGGGGGACACCTGTGTGGCACAGCACTTTTTGTGTGCATCAGCACTGTGCTTGGGCCAGCTCACCACATGGGCCAGGAGGCCCTGAGTTTGAACCCTGGACCTACTATATGGTAGACAGATGCTCTATCAGTTGAGCCAAATCCACTTCCCCAATGTCTTCTTAATATACTTTTTTTTTTCAAATTCTACTCAATTTATTCATTTTTTAAAAAATATTACATTCAAAAAATATGAGGTCCCCATTTACCCCCCCCCACCACCCCCTTAATATTTTTAATCTCTTAGCCATCTCTTTGAATTTATTAAGGAGATTTGTTTAAACATCTATAATTAGTTTCCTCAACTCCTTTATGTCATCTGGAGGCTTATCTCATTTCTTTAACTCGGCCATATCTTCCTCTTTCTTGGCATGGATTCAACTTTTTGTTGGTGTCTGGGCATCTGGCTTACTAGATTCATTTATTCTGGGTGCAGTTTCTCTCTTTAGTTTAGGGCTTGTTTGCCCTTTCTCCTTTGATGGCTGTGTAGTAGGAGCCAAGGATGTAGTTGATGATGTAATCTGTGGAGGTTCAAACTGCCCTCATTTCCCCAGGGACAGACAAAGGCTTTCCCACCTTTCCCCTTTGCCAGGGACAGGGACAGAATCACAGCTGTGTGTAATGTAGGCCTAAACTCTAGTTGCCCAGAAGGGCTGATGAAACTTTACACCCCTTCTTTCCCTGCCTGGGGTGGGAACAGAGCTGCAGGTGTGGGCAGCAGTCTATGCCATGTGGGTCCAAAATGACCACAGTTACCTCAGTGGACTTCTGACCATTCTGTATCAGCTAAACATACCTGCAGTTACCCAGAGGGGCTGGTGCAGGGCCTGCCAGCCTCCTTCCTGCTAGAAGGGGGGCTGAAGCCTAGGCTAGGGCTGCCAGTCCAATTTGGCTAAAAGAAGCCAGTCCCTACCATCACTGTGATTTTCAGTCAGCCTGGCTTCCCTTCATGCTGGGGGCAGAGTCAAAATGGCGGCTAATGGCCTCTTTCCAACCTGGACAGATTCAAACTTTAACTGTTGTTGGGGTTATACTTTAGTCAGTCAAATTTACTAATCAGTAGCTGAAGTCAGTGGTCTCTCCCTCCCCTGTTTTTGGGAAATGGAGCATCCAACACCAGCCACAGAACAGCTCCTGAGGAGGCTTGTGCCTCCAGAGTAGAATGATCTCCAGCCTCTGTGGCATGGCCTGTATTTTCCTGGAGAGGCTGGTGCAGGTCCCCCCAGCTTCCTCCCTGCTGGAGGTGGGGTTGGGGCTTAAGCTAGAGCTGCAATCCGACCTGGATGGAAAGAAGCTGACTTCTATCAACACCATGATTTTCAGTCTGATCCACTTCCCCTCATGCCAGGGGCAGAGTAAAATGGCAGCTACTGGCCTCTTTTTCACTTGAACAGGTTCAAACTTTAGCTGTTCTCGGGGTTATACTTCAGCCAGCTGAGTTTACTAATCAGTAGCTGAAGATGGTGCCCAACCATCTCTTCCTCCCCCATTTTTGGGAAGTGGCACTTCCAATTCCAGCAGTGGAATAGCTCCCCTCCCGAGGTGGCTAATGCCACTGGGGGAGGATGGGCACCGACCTCTGGGGCATGGTGTGCTTTGCTCATGAATCTTCTCTGCAGATGGGCAGTTTCCTCCTTCCATTCCTTCAAGGATGTTGCAGGATGCTCTTCTGGTCTCCTGGAGTCTCCAGACAGGTGTGTTATGTAGCTCTGGGTGATTACTAATTGCCCTATAGCATGAGCTGACTCTAGAAGCACCTTATTTTGCCACCATCTTGCTGGTTGTCAGTCAACTATGGCTCATAATTTTTTGCTGACGTCTAGGAATCCGATTAGGATGTAGTTTACTCAGATGCTAAATTTCTTTCTCTTTTGTAGGGATTTAGTGGCTGAAGGCTGTGTGTTACTGTTGCTCTTTGATTCTGGGTTTTACCTGGATCATTAGGATTGTCCCTGTTAGTTTCTCAAAACTGGGCTTGCAGTAATGGGTTGCAGACCAGCTTCTTAGGGCCTTGGGGAGAGAGGATATAAAGGCTGGAAAAAGCCTCTCTTATTTATTTTTAATTTTCTCACATGCACTTCCTTGGTCTGCCAGCAAATGGTGCTCTTTGGAAGCCCTCTCCTTTCAAAGCCTGGTCAGAGCGTGTTTCTGCCTGGAGGCTAAAAGCCTTGCAATTTAAACTTTCTCAGAGACAGTTCTCAAGCCCCTCCCTTTTCCCAGGTAGGAAATATTTCCACTCCCCTCCGCATCCTCAACCCTCAGTCCTGGTTAGTAGAAAAGGAGATTGGAGGGTTGGATCTCTTTAAACCCTTGTGGGCTCTCAAGGCAAACCGTGGCACATGGCACCAAGTTTGTGGGTCAGAAGCTGAATCTGCCTTAGGCTGTGTCCCTCTCTCCACCCCCCTTTCCTGAGGAGGTGGATTCCTGGAGCCTCCTTTGTCTGTAGCTGGCTCAGAGGCCTGAGAATTCTAGAGTCTTTAGTGTGCGGGTGGTGCTGGCAGTAGCAACTGCTGGTTTCATCTCAGTTTTGCCGTTGCAATTTCCCTCCTTTGTCCCTCTCTCTTCTGGGTGGTATCCAGCCTTCGTCTGGTGTCCTAAACCCTAGACGATCTTTTTCCAGGCTGTTGCAGCCTGTCCTCTAGCTATTTTCCTGGAAGAAAAGAGAGTCCTATGTCTTTTGAGTCTGTCATCTTCCCAGAAGTAGTGGTACTTTTTATTATGCCTACATATAAGGCTAGTTTGGGACATTGGCAAATAGCACCTTTCTGCTGTTTGACTTTGACCGCAGCTCCCCATTGCTTTAGCTTTCTAAATCTGCTAGGAGCAAATTACCAGAAATGCGTTCACTTTTATAATAGAATTCATTAGGGGAAAATCTTACAGTTCCAAGGCTGTGAAAACATCCAGATCAAGGCATCATCAGAGAGGCTGCTCACCAAGGTCAGCAGCTGGCAAGCCTGGAGTCCTGCCATGTGGCAAGGCAAAATGCAAGCTGGTGTCTGCAGAGGTCCCTGTCTTCCCTTCCAGGCTGACTTTCTCAGCGGGGGTGATCGGGTACATGGGTCATCTCTCCCTTCTTGCTTTGGGCTGCTCTGCTGATTCCAGCCTCTAGCCTCTCTCTCAGCCTCTTGGGGTTTCTCTGTCTTTCTGCAGCCTACTTTCTGGGGCTGTAGGCAATCCTGGTGTCTTCTCTCACATGGTAAGGTAAAAGAGCAGCTGTCTTTGTGTGCCTTCTCCATTTATAAAGGACCCCAGTAAAAAGATTAGGACTGACCTGGGGTCCTGCAATCTAATCAAAGGCCCTTAACTGAAGCACTCTAATCAAAAGGTCCCTTAACTGAAATTTAACCCAAAGGTCCCACATACCTTATACACACAGGAATGGGTTAGCTTAAGAACATGATTTTCTGGGGTTCACAAAAGATTCAAACCAGGACACCCTCCATTACTTTCCTGGAATAGAAGGGCCAAGTCAGGCGTAAAGAGGAGCCTTATATTTATCCTCAGTTCTCTTTCTGTCCTTTTACGGTTACAGCCAGCTAAAAAATTCTGTGCATCCCAACTGAGTTAAAAACTAGGGAGAAGATATTCATTCAGCAACCATTATGTATCATGTACTAGATAACATGTTGATGCTATGAATACATCCTTGAATGAGCTGAACAGAGGTGCCTATTCCATTGGAGCTTACATTATAGTATCCTTTAGAAGAGTGACAACAAATAAGAGAATGCCAGGTAGCAATTAATTCTGTGATGAAAACAGTAGAGTGACATGCTGAGAGGGACTCAAGGCTACTTAATGCTGAATAATCAAGTAGGAAAGTCTCTGAGAAGATAACATTTAAATTGAGACCTGACTCACAATAAGGTTCCTGCCAGGCGATGATTTGGGATGTTTTAGGTTAGGATAAGCTAAGAAAACAATGAGGTCCAAAATTTCCCCCTTTTTTTTAGGGTAAGCAAGGGAGTAAAGAGTTTATTAAGAAACAAGAAAACAACTCTTTTCTTGTCCTAGACATGGACTGCGGGTGTGCTGCAGGGTGGGTCACTCAATGGTTTATTACAATAAAAGATTTGTATCTTGCCTATGTTACTGTCCAAGGTGGTTGGCAGGTACCTCTCCATGTAATAACTCCAGGAGGCAGGATCTTTACATCTTGTTACTCCGGCATCCCCTTTGCTTCCTCCCAACTGGTGGAAGAAGAAGCATGGAGGAGGAGTACCCACTGGCTTAGAAACCCCAACCAGAAATAGATCACTTCCACATTCCACTAGAGAAAGCTCCATCATATAGCAGCATCTGCTGCAAAGGAGGCTGGGAAATATAGTCTAGTGCTGAACTTAGCTACAATCATATCATGGTAGAAAGTGAAGAAATTTTGTTGGGCAGCTAGAGGCCCCTGCCATACTGGAAATGAGCATTCCCAGCGAAGGCCCTCAGAACTGAGCAGGCTAGAATGCTTGAGAAAGCGAAGGCTGATGTGGACTGGCACACACAGCAGAGAGGTTAGGAGATGACTCAGAGGAGGTTGGGTCAGCGCACCTATAGCCTTGCAGGCCAGGGAAAGAGTGGACTTTATTCCAAATGCAATGACAGGATGACGTTAGAGGTTTTTAAATGAGGAGATTGAGCAGCGTCCTGATTTTCACCAATCCCTCTTTCTGACCAGATGGTCATAAGGAATGAGCTGGATGTTCAACACTTTCTAATAATATCAGCTAGATCAAAGATGCCTTGTTCTAGTCTACAAAGAGCTGTAGATTGTCTGCACTTCTTCTAGGCGCTGGAGTTAAGGAATGGGAACCTGGGCCATTGCTGTTACGTTATAACCAGCCCCTCCAATCTTCCCTCTCCAGATGGGGATCAAATGGCTTCATAGACTGATGGTCAAAGAAATATTTAGGAAAGCGGACTTGGCCCAATGGATAGGGCGTCTGCCTACCACATGGGAGGTCCACGGTTCAAACCCCGGGCCTCCTTGACCCGTGTAGAGCTGGCCCGTGCGCAGTGCTGATGCGTGCAAGGAGTGCCCTGCCACGCAGGGGTGTCCCCCTCCTAGGGGAGCCCCACGCACAAGGAGTGCACCCATAAGGAGAGCCGCCCAGCGCGAAAGAAAGTGCAGCCTGCCCAGGAATGGCGCCGCTCACATGGAGAGCTGACACAGCAAGATGACACAACAGAAAGAAACACAGATTCCCGGTGCCGCTGATAAGGATAGAAGCAGTCACAGAGGAACACACAGTGAATGGACTGAGAGCAGACAACCTAGGGGGGGGGGAGGATAAATAAATAAATAATCTTTAAAAAACAAAACAAGACAAAGAAACATTTACTCCTTCTGGAGGCACAAATATATTTGCCTTGAGTTTAGGGGTGGGGAGGAGCTCAGCCCCTAAACCATACCCTACTTTTACTTGCAATCATCCTGTGACCTTTAGGACTGTGGCAGGATAAAGCTGCCAGACTTTTTCCTTAGCTTTTTCCCCTCTGAAGCAGCACACAGTCTTTGAAAAGAAGAGTAAAGGCGACCTGGTGCCCTTCTCTGTGGTCTTGACTTCCTTCCCAACTTTTGCCCTTGTCTGATTAAGTTTAACAGTATGAGACTTGGATGAGGACAATAATAAAAACAAACGAAGAAAACAAGAACAATCATTTTTCCTGTGTCACTGCTTTGGAAACTAAGGCAAAGTGACTTGCCCGAGGCCTTAGCATGAGTCAGTTGATACCTTTTGACTCAGAGTCTCGTGCCCATTGCGTGTGATCAGCAGTCTTGTGCAATAAATGAATGGGCTTCAATTCTGAGTTTTAATGATTCCCAATAACAGGATTAATATGCATCCTGGGTTTTTTGTTTTGTTTCCTTTCAGTTTTGCCTTTTCTTGACAGGATGGAGTCCGTGTTTGTGCTCTGGGCATGGTGCACACACTTGGCCTGTCTTCTTCCCCACAAGAAGTCTTGTTAGAATTAAAATACGCCCCTTCCCTCCCACCCACTCACACACCCACGAGCACCTCAGGACCCAGGTAGGCAGTGGGACCTTATGTTTCCCTGAACACTGTAAAATGTTGATCATCCTCCCATGGGCAAAGAGGCAAACATTATGGAAGAGATTCCACTGCTGCCTTCAACTGCAGACCAGGCAGGCCCCCCCAGGTGTAGAGCCCAGCAGTGACAGTGTCGGCTGAAGTTCCCATGTGCCCAAGCCGTGAGCGGCCGTTTGTAGGAAGGTGGTGCCAGCAGAAGACTACATCCAGCAGGCGATGGCTTGCTCTTCAACAGCAGGGTCACAGAGCACATTGGCTCAACTTCGGGCAGAAGGAGCACAGGAGCCAGAGCTGTGTCAGACAGGTTGGGGCCGGCAGCGCCTTAGCCTGGGTGGAGCGGAAAGGCAGAGCACCAAAGCTAATCAGCGAGCCAGTCAAGCTGGCTTCCTGACTTGCCACAAACACCTCTGGACACTGGGCTATTTTTTTCCTTATTCAAGTAATGTGTTCTCTGCCCCCAGCCTTTACCTGTTCAGTGTCTGCATACTCCATCCCCACCTGTCCTGATTCAGTGCTCTGCCCAGCTCCACAGAGACTTTCTCCTACTTTTCCTGAATTCAGTACAAATAAGAAAGTGATTTCGGTTATTAGGTTTGTTGAGACTTTGCTTCTTCCCCTAAAGCATTCGACCAAGATCCTTTGGAGTAGGATGCAAAAATATAAAGGAGTCCTTGGGCCAGGAAAGGATATACATGGTTTCTTGGGTTGGTGTCTTGGCTCCACCACTTGCTGTATGATTTCAAGACAAATGATTTAATCCCTCAGCCCTCAATTTCTTCATCTGTACAAGAATCATGTGAGGATTATGAGACAAATGTATGTAAGCCACTTAGGGGCACATAGTTAGCACTCAGCACTGAGTATGATTATCATAGTCATCGTGACAATGAAGAACTCTTGCCCTAGGTCCTGTGTGTACATCAATTCCAACTTCTCAAGTTGTACTCTTTCCTTTTCCTAAGGTTATTTTTGTCCCCTTATCCAGACAAATAAAATCAAAACAAAAATATTCAACTGCTATCTTGGGGTCTCTCCTTGGGAAACTGAGGAATGAGGAGGGATCTTTGGGGTATGTGGGGCAGGGGAGGGAATAGGGTCCACCTTGGGAGAGTTGTAGAATCAGTGTTTCAGGTGTGCTGGGGCGATGGGGTCTGGGAGGCTGAGGATTGGGATAGCTGGAGCAGAGAGGAAGGACTGGGAGCTGGACTTGAGAACTGAAGGGTCTGAGAAGAAAAGGTGGGGAGACTAATGGATGTATCAAGAATATATTTATTTGGGGTCCAAATCAGTGAAGTGAGTCGGGTAGGAGACAGCTCCAAGTGCAGGAGGCTTAAGTGACGGTGAATTCAGGGAAAGGGGGATCGTTATGGTGAGTTTCAAGGGTTGAGGGAGTTGAGGCTCCCAGGAAATGTGGGGTTGAAGAAGTGGGATAGGGGTAGGAGGAGGGAGGGGAGTTGCAACTGGAGGGAGAGGGTGTGTTTAGGACTGGACGGGGAGAGTAGAGGGGCTGGCTTCTCTGGCACGGAGATGACAGGGGGCCAGGGAGGGCTGGAGGACTGGGGGACTGCAGGCAGGGCTAGGTGGGGAGGTCTCTGGGCCACCAAAAGCCAGGGGCGTGAGCCTGTGGGCTGAGGGGAACCCGGGTCTGTGCGTTGAGGGGTTCTCCGGTCCTCGACGGAGGTGGGGCACCTCTGGGCTGTCGAAGGGGAGAGGGGACAGGCAGGGTCTGTGGGCTGAGGGGGTCCTGGGGTCTCCGGCTGGCAGGGGCGGGGTCTCAAGGATCCCCGGGGTCTGTGGCCTTCCGGGATTTCCGGGGTTCCCCGGCCCCGGGGCTGGGAGGGTCAGGGGGGCTTGTGAGCTGAGGAAGGCCGGGATGGGGGTCTCTGGGCTTAGGAAGAGGCGGGACCTGGGGGCCAGGAGAGGGGCCCGGGGGCTCTCGAGGTCCCCGGGGTCTCCGGCCCGGAACTTAGGAGGCCGGGAAGGCGGAGCCAGCGGGGGGCTCTCCGGGGTCCCCCGAGTCTCCCGGCGCGGGCACGGCGCGGGCGTCCCAGCCGCGGCCGCCGGCCTTGGCGCCGCCCCGCCTGACATCAGTTCCTGCCGCCGCCGCCGCCGCCGCCGCCGCTCACTGCCCGCGGCCTCCTCCCCCGGCCGCGCTCCCGAGCCCCGGGCCGCGGCGGAGCGAGGGGCCGGGCGAGGCGAGGGCCGGGCGGCGGGCGCCGGGCCCCGCGGCCGGCACGACGGAGCCCCCGCACGGCCGGCGGCAGCGGTTGGCGGCGGCCCCGGGCCCCCGGCGCGGGAAGAGGCGGCGGGGCGGCGGCGGCGGCGGCGCCATGGAGCCGCGGGAGGTGAAGGACCGGATCCTCGAGAACATCTCGCTGTCGGTGAAGAAGGTGAGCGCGGCCGCGCCGCCCTTCTCCGGGCCCCGTTCTCCGCCCCGGGCCCCAGGTCCAAGCCGGGCCGCCCTGCCCCTTCCCGCGCCCTCCCCTCCCTCCCGGTCGCCTTCCCGGGTCCCCCCGGCCCTCGCCCTCTCCGACCCCGGGAGGGGAGCAGCCGGGAGCCGCGGACCCAAACGCCGAGCGGGCCCCCTGGCGTGAGCGCCGCGGCCTCCGAGCTGCTTTTAAAGAACGAAGTTGAGGTCAGCATCCTCCGAGCTTCCCGAGGCCAGGCCGGGGGCCCTGCCTCCCTGGGGAGGGGCCGGCGACCCCCACTCAAGCAGCTGCACCTCCAGGAAAGCCCCCGGGAGGCCCCCGGCCGGCGGCGCGTCCCTGGGCGAAATCCACCGCCTCCTCGGACTTGCTCAGGGCTTAGCATCTTGGCGGCGGTCTGATGGTCAGGGTGAAGGCAGATTCGTAAGCAACTTCCACTTTTCCCCGTTCTGTCTTCTGGCGACGTTGCCTTTGGTCCAGGAAAGTTCCCGGGATTAATCTTGCTCAAGGTTGGCAATGTTGAAGAGGCTTATTTCAGAACTTGGAGAACCTGAGGTACCTGGGGATTGCGTTTTGGACGGTGATCCGTGGAATTTGGCACCGCAGACCCTTGGCTGCGTGGGGCTTGCTGCAGTAGAGATCGTTATCCCCGTTCCAGGTAGAAATTATTACCCAGCAGGGCCACGTAACTGTATTTGTGATGAAGTCAGCTTGTCTGAAAAGGGGTTTGGGGCTTGAAGGCGAAATTCATATTCACCTGAAACCTCCATGGCCAAACCAGAACTGACAGTCATGTAAGGAATGCTGTTGGATTTTTTTCCCCCTTATTTGAATATCTGGCTCACCTGATAGTCCCAGAAACTGGAAAAAGAATGATTCAGAAAGGGGAACAAAGAACCTCTAGCTTATTTTTAATATTTCAGCAAACCAAAATGAAGAGTATTCAGTTGATTTAATTGAAATAACTATGCTTTTTCTTCCCCACTTACATTCCTCAAAAGTATTGTAGGCAAGCAAGTTTACATTTCTTTGAAATAAATGTGCCTTAAAAGCAGAACCAAAAATGCTCTTTCCAAAATGTTCCTCTGAAAGCACAGTTAAAAGTTTAACATTGCCGAGATCCAACAAGAGTTTTATTTCATTTTCCTGAGCTTTGCTAATGCAATATAGTAAGTTTTTGCTTACTCAGGGAGAGCAGGATGAGCAAATACTTCATTAAAAAGCAATACATCTTTTGTAATGGAAGAGAGGGAAGACTGCTGATGTTTCTTTTTGAACCTGGGCTAATTATGGCGTCAGGTGGACTGAGCATTTGGTCTTCAGATTCCAAACAGATATATGGGGAAAGTCCCCGGTGGAGAGGTGATGGCCATGAGACCCTGTCACTCGTACGGTCACGGGTCTTTTGACAGCACCAATCCACAGTAAATCAAGCTCTCATTTATTTGGAAGAATCGCATGTGTGTGTCAAGAGTCTTGTAATTGTGTGTGTCTGGACAAGCACATTTTATGGAGCTGGTAATGAGCCCCAGAAAATATAAGTTGTACTCTAGCAACTGGAAGCCTGTCCCTGCTGCATCCTAGCCAAAGGCGTGACTAGCGTCGCGGTAAGGAACATGGATTCTGGAGTCTGGCTCCCTGGCTCGAATCCCTGCCCTGTCAATGAATAATCCTTAGTTTTGGGGAGGGCCCTTAACTTCTGTGCCTCCGTTTCCTCCTCTGTAAAGCAGAGGTGGCATGAGGGCCGTTGTGAGGATTAAATGAAATTATGTTGGTAGCGTGTATAGCTTGGTGCCTAACCCAGTTTTAATACATGGTAACTCTCTTGGTTGGTTTGTGGTAGAGCCAGTTCCTCACTTTTACAAGGTCTCAAGCGCCTCGGTTGCCTAAAGGTTGTTATATAACACCATTTAGCCTTGTCAGCCACTTCCTTTGTATGCTGTGTTTCAGAGAACTGTGTTGTAATTCTTGCATTATGAAGTGCTTTTGGTTTTCTGAATCAGAGTAGCTGCTTCCAGGAGGAATTGGTAAATTCAGCTGCAGCAGTAGGCATTGGGGGTCAGTAGTCTTGGAGTTGGGTTTGTCTTTGAAGACCAATCTCACTTAAATTTGTCCTATAGCACCTTAATAGGTGCTTGGCTTTTTCTTCCATCCTACCACTGGTAAAATGATCTTGCTGGTTCTTTCCTAAGGAGGTTACATGAAGAAAATGAGATGTGTATTTCTGCAGAGAAAGTTCTATTACATATCACTGTGTTGGCATATAGCACACTTCCAGACCCTACACGTACAGCTCAAGTTCTCACAAAGTGAACACGCCCACGTGTCCAGCACCCAGAGGAAAGAACAGAGCACGACGGGCATCCCAGAAGCCCCACTCATGTGTCCCTCCTGAAACCAGCCCCCAAGGGTAACCACCATCCCCAAGCAGCGTTGGTGAGTTGAGCTATTTTCACACCTAGATCGTGTGGTGACGAAGACGCCCTGGACGACCAGGAGACGCACCAGCCGTTATCCCCCCTGACCTGAAGGGAGCCTGCGTCCTGCTAAGGAGCCAGGCTCCGCGGAGCTTGGGGAGAATTGGAGGGCTTAATAGTTAACAAATGAAAACGGCAACAATAAGAAGCAAAGTGGCACCTGTTCTCAGGAGGGAGCGCGGAGCAGAAACATCCCAGGTGCAGATAACAAAGCCTGTGGTTGCTGCATTGCTAGTTAAAGAGAAGAGCCAAGTCGAGTATAGCGCCGGCCAGCGCTTCTGCTGACTAGCGTCTTCTCCAGGGCAGGCAAGGCAGTGGTTTTCATGGGAGTTTTTTTTTTTTTTTTAAGGATTTATTTTCTTTATTTCTCTCCCCTTCCCCCCCACCCCCTGTTGTCTGCTCTCTATGCCAACTTGCTGTGTGTTCTTCTGTGCCCTCTTGCACCCTCGGTGGCACCGGGACACTGTGCCTCTTTTATGTTACGTCATCTTGCTGTGTCAGCTCTCCGTGCGTGCGGTGCCACTCCTGGGCGGGCTGTGCTTTTTTCACGCGGGGCCGCTCTCCTTGCAGGGCGCACTCCTTGTGTGTGGGACATCCCCACGCAGGGGCGCCCCTGCGAGGCACGGCACTCCTTGTGCGTGGCAGCTCTGTGCGTGGGCCAGCTCACCACATGGTCAGGAAGCCCTGGGAATCGAACCCTGGACCCTCCCATATGGTAGGCAGACACTCCATCAGCTGAGCCACGTCCGCTTCCCTTCATGGGAGTTCTGTTTAACTTTTGAGGAGCCCCGAGTGTCTGGTGCATTTGTGTGCAGTGTGAGCAAAGGCTCTGTGCTGTAAGAAGCAGTCTGTGCCCTCAACAATTTGCATATTGGTTGGGGGAGACTTAAAACAAACAACAACAACAAAAAAACCTATGGCAAGGAGAAGCCTTCAGAGAAGGAAGGCTTAACTGATTTTGACAATTTGACAAAAAGAAGAAACAGGCATTCAAAATAGGAGGAGCAGCCTAAGCGTCCCCAAGGAGGTAGGACTGTGCAGGTAGGTGGTCTCCTGAGGATAGCAAGGCGACAAAGTGGAAGGAGCTCAAGAGCACTGGGACTTCTGCTTGATGTGGCTAGAAAGTGTAGGATTCAGAGGTACACACCTGTGGGTCTGGGTGCCAGTGCTGGGTCCATCACTGACCATATTAGCTTTGGAAATCCTGGACCTCTTTTACCCTCAGCTGTCATTGTAATGAGAATTAAATTCAGTGAAATAATATACTTAAAACACTTAGCTAGCACATAGTAAGACCGAAATAAAATGTTAGTTACTGTTATTACTTGCAAATGTCTATGTGAACTTGCAGTTTACTCTTGGGCATTTCTCAAGTTGAAGTCTTTTACTATACTTCTTGGTTTCTTGAACCTCAGGTTTGGCAAACATTTTCTTAAAAGGCCAAATAGTAAATATTTTCGGCTTTGGAGGACTTATGGTCTCTGTTGCAACTACTCAATTCTGCTATTGAAGCTCAAAAGCAACCATAGGTAATCCATAAACATGTAGGTGTGGCTGTGTTCCAATAAACCCTTATTTACCCCAACAAGTAGCAGGCTGGATTTGGCCCTCAGGCCATAGTTTGCTGAACCCTGTTATTCTTCTTGACCCAAGCCCTTGTCTCGAAAGTGTACATCAGGCTAAAGTGTACATAGTTACAGACAAGGGTATGTACATGTATGTGTGTGTGCACAAAGAGTCCTTGCCCAGGTAGACCAGGGGTCACTTTCAGAGAAGTTGGTGTGACCAGTCCTGTACTTAACCAGCTCTCTATTGTGACTGTTTTTGCCCATCAGATCAGCCCTGTAGAGGGAATATGGACACTTGTAAATCCCATCGAGTGTCCATGCATTCTTATTTTTAAATATTTACTGAGCACCTGTTATATGTTGGCACTATTCTAGGCCCTGGGGATATAGGAGTGAACAAGGCAAATAAGGTCTCTTCCCCCATGGAGCTGATACTCTAGTAGCGGAAGACAAGCAGTCAGTTAGTAGACAGAGGAATAAGAAGATGATTTTGGATTGTGATAACAGTTAAGAAGATATTAGGTGGATAATATGATAGAGAATCAGCCAGAAGTGTTTGCTTTGGCAGAGGTGGTCCCAGAAGACTCCTAAGGAGGTGATGGTGCATCCAGCAAGGAACACACTAGGATAACAAACAGTGAGAAGTCGTTCTAAATATATAACAAGTAGTCGTTTAAAAACCACACACACCTCCTGTTTTGGGCGATGAAAACGTAATGAAAGGTGGTGATGGTCGCACAGGACTGTAAAAATAATCAGTGCCACAGAACTGTACCCTTGAACATGGTTAAAATGGCAAATTTTTACATTGCGTGTATGTGTTACCACAATTTTTTAAAAAGTCACACAAATCAGTACAAAACGTTTAGAAATAAAAAATAAGAGTTCCTTTTTCTCCCTCTCCTCTGCCCCATTCCACTTCCTGAAAGTAGGGAATTTTTAGAAATAACCATCCCTCAGCACGTGGTCCTGAGCCGCAGCAGCCTCCTCTCCTGGGTCCCCACCTGCCCCCTTGGTGTGGGCACGCGTCTGCTGCTCTCCCGCTGTGGGCGCTGAGTGCGGTTCTTTTTCCAGCCAGGCACACCCTGCACTGAGCAGGACTTTCCCAGTCGGGATTGACCCAGCTGCAGCTGCTGCTTAACCCGGCCTGTGCATGCTGCTGAAAATCCCCCTCTAGGTGGTGGGCTTCTCCCTCTTTTCCCACTCTACGCCTAGGTTATATCAGCAGGTGCAGTGGAAAAAATAAGCCGGGCAGCTCATTTCGGGAGAGGGACTGGTAGATATTTGTGAGGATCATGTTGACCATTTGGTTTAGATCAATAGTTTTGTCCTCTCTAGTTTCATGGAAAACCTCCTTACGAGTTTGAAATGTTCTGAAATCCCTAAGGACCTGAGTCACCAGGGCAAAGACCTAAATAAAATAATATGTGCATACAAGGTTTATAAACGGAAGTGCTAAGGATCTGTGTTCCTTCTCCTCACTTCCTCTTCCCCTGCCTGTGTCTTCATGTTGGCAGCAGAGGCTGAAGTTATTTCTCTGCTCCTTTACTTTCTTTCACAAAATAGAGCCATCCAGAAGGCTCCCAGCCAGGCTCCTTTGAAGTCTGCCCAGCGGGCTACGGGCCCATGAGTAACTCAACCTAGGCCAGATGTGATACTCACGGAGAAGCCCTGGCTGCCCCTCCTGAGCCCTGCCCGTTCAGTTTTGTTTTTTTTAGGAGGTGCACCTGGGACCTCATACATGGTAAGCAGGTGCTTAGCTACTGAGCTACGCCCACTCCCCCATTCAGCTCTAAGACCCGGTTCTTCTCGAACGAGATGCTTCTCTAACAGCGGGTTCTCGTTGAAGCCTTGTGCCACTGTGTTCCTTTCCATCCCATCACAGAATCCCTTGGGTCCTCTCTTTCCCCGGAGCTGGCCCTGGCGTTAGGCCAGAATCCATCTGGGTTGAAAGACCCTGTTAGATGATTTGAGGCCAAGCAGAAAGTTCACCTGTGCCTGGGGTTAGACACAAAAAAGCCACCACCTGGCAGCATCGGGCTTGGAAAAGGGGTTGACTACAGCTGACTTTCAGTTCACAGTGACCAGTAACACTGTTTTGGACAGAGCACTGACAATTCCCACTGTTCCCTGTCAAAATACATCCAGCTAGAGCCTTGTGTGAAAAGAAATTACCAGCAAAGTTAAAAATCTACTGCTAGCTGGGGAGGAAAAAAAAGGTTAGGTCCACAAACCACTGTTGAGCAAGCGGTGGGGTGGTCAAGACATGCTTTACTATGGAAAGAAAGGAGCTGGTGTTGAGAGTGTGCCACTGTGGGGAGAGGGAGGTTGGCACTGGCAGGCCCCAGAGGCCCCCCTGGTGGGTCTCTGCCCTCTCAGGTCTCTTGTGCTCGTCCCAGGCATCCAGGATTCACCGCCGCGGCAGGAGCAAGTGCTGCCGAACCTGGTGGTGCCCTTCTGCCTAAGGAAAGCAGTGGGTTTTTTCTCCCTTAGGATAAAAAGCTTTCGTAGGTTGTCTTGATGGTAAGGCAAGGCTTCTTAGCTGGGGATATGGAACCCGTGGTGTAGTAACCTAATAACAACCAGCTCTGGACCCAGAGTCTCCTCCTTGAGAGTCTAAACCAGCCAGCAGGCCTGGCTCATTTGGGCATTTGGGCAAATTTTTGTTTCCAACCCTGTCCTCCTCCTCCTTGCTGCTCACTCAAGGTGCAAACATCCTAAAACTTCTGTTCGAGGCAGGAGAACAAGGAAGATTGCTGGGAGAGACCATTTGGCTGGAGCTGACAGTTCAGGTCATAGTAACTGTCCCAGGACCCTGAGCTCATGTCCGCTTGTCAGCAGAGCAGCTGGCCTGCCTCACAGCCACCCTCTCCTGTTCTCTGTATTTGTAATTTATCATTTTCCCCTTGCTTATATGTGTTTTTAAAATTATAGACATTCATAAGGAAGAAAGTATTAGTTTCCTATAATTCCCACTCTCTTTCCCCCAGAATAACTGTATTTAAGGGTTGGAACTAACAGAGTTTAAGAAACCCAATCAGATGTGAGAACAAGGAAGGAACTACTGAAATCCACAGAAATTTCCTATTTTAAGATTAGTGCGGAGACAACCTTTTCTCTTCGTTTTTGGTGTTCGCGGACATCTGAGGCATAAAGTGTCTGAACGCACAGGGGGGCAGGGGGCAGTGATCCCGAGAAGCCTGGCACGTGGCCAGCACCTGCGGTGTGCCGGGCACAGAGCTTGGCACGTTCACATGCGCTTTCTTTTCCAGTCGCACCATGAGCCAGCAGGATGGCTCAGGACCCAGGGTTAAATGTGAGGGAAACGAGGTTTAGCAAAGCAAGTAGCTCATAGGGACAGAGCTGGGCTTTGAAGCATTTTCTTTCCATCTTCTGCTCCTTTTCCACCTCCATGATGTCTGTTTTGAAATTCTGACTGATGATATGTCCCCACGGGTCAGTCTTGTGGGCTGGTCCCCACAAAACCACATTTAACAGGTCTTTGTGGAGTGGCCCTTCTGGCTCAGGACTCTCCTCGGCCCTAGGAGTCAGCAGCCCCTGCCCCCATGGGCTTCCGTTCTAGAAGGGGAAGCAGACAGTAAACAGATCGCAGGAGGGTAGGCACACGCCCCCCAAACCTGCCCGGACATCCTTCTGGGTCTGTGTCCTGCGAAGTTCTCCTCAGGCTTCTTAGACCTGTTTTGACGTTTTCGGCCTGTGAAGCATCTGTGTTGTGTGGGCCTTGGAACCGAGGCAAGGGTCTCCCCAGTGGCCTCCAGACCTAACACTGCGGTTTAGACAGGATTTGATGACCCTTTTTCCTTAGCAACAAGCTGGTTGCCTGGGTGGGGATGCTCTCATGAGGCCGTGTAGGTCTAGCCGAGGAAAGGGGAAGCGAGAGACAAACCCAGACCCCGTGAAGGCGCCCGTGCTTTGAAGGACTGGTCGAGATGGGGCGTTGAAAACCCCCTTCTCTGGGGAAGCGGATTTGGTCCAACGGATAGGGCGTCCACCTACCACATGGGAGGTCCAGGGTTCAAACCCAGGGCCTCCCGACCCGTGTGGTGAGCTGGCCCACGTGAAGTGCTGATGCACGCAAGGAGTGCTGGGCCATGCAGGGGTGTCCCCCGTGTAGGGGAGCCCCACGCGCAAGGAGTGCGCCCCTCAGGGAGAGCCACCTTGCATGAAAAAAAAAACACAGCCTGCCCAGGAGTGGTGCCGCACACACGGAGAGCTGGCACAGCAAGACGACGCAACAAAAAGAGACAGATTCGGGGTGCCTCTGACACAAGCAGACACAGAAGAACACACAGCGAATGGACAGAGAGAGCAGACAATGGGGGCGTAGAAGGGGAGAGAAATAAATTTTTAAAAAAAAGAAAAGCCCCTTCTCCCTCCTGCCAGCACCACCCACAGCACTGAGTGAGGCGTGCGAGGCAGGCCCCGTGGGCACCCTGCCGTCCCAGCGAGAAGGCCTCACGTGGACCCGCATGTGCCGCCCGGTCCTCCAGGCCGCTGGCTGGCTTCTAGTCTCCGGTGGTTGCCCAGGGACCTCCCGGCAGAGCCTTTACCCTCTGCCCTCCCACTTTGACAGGCGTCCCGGTGCCGCCCTTCGAGGCCAAGCCCTGTGCCGAGCTGGGAGGCAGAGCAGCCGTGGCCCTCAGGCTTGGCCACTCGCGTCACAAGCTTTCATTTCCTGGGGAACCCCGTGCTGTGATACCAAGAGATCTGTGCCCAACTGTGCTCCTCCCCTTCAGTTGTCACACACTTGATCTTCTAAATCTATCTGGTCTCCATGGGGCTGGTAGGGAGGCTGCTGTCACCTGGCGACGGCCTCCCTGGGTGGAGGAAGAGAGCAGCACCTCCCCTGAGCAGGATGGAGCAGGTGCAGCCTTAGAGCTCGCAGAGGCCAGGCAGCTAAAACTGGCACCGCCACTCCCCTGTGTTTGTCTAGACTCGCAGACCCTCCCGAGGTGGGGAGAGGCAGTGGTTCTTACCCTGCTCTGTAGAGAGAGAGCTGGTGACCTTCTCTCCCCCACCCCCACCTCCGGGACAGCCCGTGAGCCAGTAGCAGAGTTAGAACCCAGAGCGCCCCTCTGTTGGGCTGGGCAGCCTCACGTCCTCCTTTTGGTCTTGAATGACCAGGAAGGAAGCAAGGAGAGCACCCGTAACCACCTGCTTTCATCTGGCCAGTTATGACTTTCTATAGCCGCCCTAGAGCTCGCTACCAGTGACCAATTCAGGAAGATTTCTTGGTTCCATGGCACTAGAAATTGTTTTGTGATTGTGTGTCTGTAAGAGAGACGAGTCGGAGAGAGCTAGGTGGCAGCTCCAAGCAGACTGTGGAACCAGCCCTAATTAAAAGAAAAAATTATATCATTGATGTGGAGACAGTGGCCACAGGAGTTGCTGAAGGCAGGGAAAGGGAATAAGGGGTATGATATGGGGGCATTTTTGGGACTTGGAGTTGTCCTGAATGATACTGCAGGGACAGACGCAGGACATTATATATCCTGCCATAACCCATTGAATGGACTGGGAGAGAGTGTAACCGTAATGTAAACTGTAATCCCTGCTGTGTAGCAGTGCTCCAAAACGTATTCATCCAATGCAATGAATGTGCCACACTAATGAAAGAAGTTGTCCATATGGGAGGAGAGGAGAGTGGGGTATATGGGAACCTCTTATATTTTTTAATGTAACATTTTGTGTTATCTATGTACCTTTAAAAATAAAAATAAAAAATGGAAACAAAACAAAACAAAAATGCTCAGTGGCAGGCATTGCTTGGCCTGCTAGAATGAACCACCCACTTTTCCCTGCAGCCACAGGGTGTGGCGCAGTCAGGGAAGGCAGGAGCAGGGATAGAAGGCCACTTAGCAAATCCAGGGTGCGAGGTATGCTCTGTAAACGTCCCTCTTCCTTAAGGGATTTCAGGGAAAACTCAGCTTTTTAAAATCTTTTTGTTTTGATCCCTCTTCTCATACTCAGCTGAACTTGCTTATTTGTTTGCTTATTTATTTCTCTTCTGACCTTCATCTTCCCATCACCGAGAAGAGCAGCCCACCTTCTCCTGTGCCTCCCCTCCCATGGCCACCCTCCGCTGGAGCAGCTCAGGGACTTTACTCCTTTACTCTACCCCGTTTTCCTGCCAGACTTTTGGGAAAAGTAGTCACATGAGTTTCCTGTATTGGCTGCCTCTTTTCCCCTCCCTCCCCCTTCTTCTCTCCCCTTCCTTCCCCTCCCCCTCTCTCCAGATCAGAAATAGACAGTAGCCTGAATAGTGTGGTGGAGCCCTAATGGAACCCACGCACCCAGCACCCAGTTCAGCCCTGGTCATCTCATGGCCCGCCCCGCCACTCCTCTGCCCTCCAATAGATCTCAGCAGCCATAAGTGCTTCAATATTTAGTTCTTAGAGATGAGGGCTCATTTTTTTCACATAACCCCAATACCATTATCCACGTTAAGTATTAGTAATTTCTCCTTAATATCATCAAACATCTAAATTTTCAAGTTCCAATTGCCTCATAAATGTCCAAAAAAGAGCCTCATTTGCTTGAAAAAGGATTTGGAGAAGCGCCTGCTCTTTAAGGTGCTCCCGTCAGGCTTTCGTCCCCTCGCCCTGCTCCAAATGGCTTTCATTCGGGCTTCCGGTACCTCCTTTCTAAGACCGCCTCTCACGTGGCCCGACGAACTCTCATCTCTTGCCTTTGAGGACTTCCTTTGCTCGGCAAGTGCGCAGTGCCCTGGTTTTCCGCCCACCTCGCTGGCTTTGCCTTTTCCGAATAGAGCAGTGATCCTCAGACCAGCCATACACCAGAGTTAACCCCAGAGCCTTCACAGATCAATTTGGATTCCTGGCCCCTCCTCTGGAATTCTGATTTAGGGGTTCTGGGAAGGGGCCTGAGCATCATTATTTGTTTCACGCTCCCCAGGTGGTTCTGTTGAGGAGCTTGGGTGAGGACCCCTGGTCTCACATTAGGGTGCCCCTGACCTAAGACTCCAACGCTCCTGGTGCTGTGCTCCCAGGATGGTCTTGTCCCATTCCATGACTTGTGTGCTGAGCTGGCCCACGCACAGTGCTGATGCACGCAAGGAGTGCCATGCCACACAGGGGTGTCCCCCGCGTAGCAGATACCCACGCGCAAGGAGTGCGCCTCACAAGGAGAGCTGCCCCTTGCAAAAAAAAAAAAGCGCAGCCTGCCCAGGAGTGGCGCCACACACACGGAGAGCTGACACAGCAAGATGACACAACAGAACGAGACATAGATTCTGGATGCTGCTGACAAGAATACAAGTGGACACAGAAGAACACACAGCAAATGGCCACAGAGAACAGACAACTGGGTGGGGGGGCGCACTGACGGACAGGCCTTCCCTGACCTCCAGACCCATTTGTACAGCTCCCTCCTGCCAGGCACTTGGACCTAACTGTGGCCTCCCTCAGTGTTTCCCATCCCAGGAAATGACACCATCCAGTTGCTCAGACCAAAACCCTTAGAATCATGCTTTCTCTCAAACCCACATCCAATCCATCAGATCCTTGTGGTGCTAACCTGACCCCTTCTCACTTCCTCCGTCATGACCACCAGCCCCAAGCCCCCATTATCCCCCAGCTACCCTGCCGCGATAGCCCCCGACCCAGTCTCCCCACCTCCAGCTTTGCCTTCCACAGTCTGTCTATACACCACCCAGCAGCTGTTGCAACCTTGTAAAATATGGATCAGACTTTGTTACTTACCAGTGTCCAACCTTCCAGTCACTGCCCTTCAAACTGGTAATGAGAGAGTCCTTACCATGGCCGGACACGGTCTGGCCCCCACCTGCCTTCCTAGCCTCCGCTCGTACCACTCACAGCCTCACTCCCTGCGCTCCAGCCACCTTGGCCTCTTCACTCTTGTACCTGCCTCAGGACCTTTGCATCTGCTGTTTCCTTACCTAGAACAGTCTTCCCTCAGACATCTCAGTCGTCGTTTCCTCAGAGAGATTTCTGTGACCCTGTTTCATAAAATAATAGATCCTCCCATGTCCTGCTTTTATTTTTGTGGCACCTATTATTCCTTGACACTGTATTATATATTTGCATGTAGTTTATCTCTACCACCAGAATGTAAGTTCTATGAGGGCAAAGATTTTGTTCACTGCTGTATCGGAACAGTATGTGATAAATACATAGTAGGTGCTCAGTAAATACTTGTTGAAATATGTAACTCTTCAAGGCTTGGGCTTCCCCTTCTGGCTACTGTTGACCTGAGCTTTAGCCCATCACAGGGGTGCGTCTCTCACCATGTCTGCTCAAGGCTCCAGAGCAGGGGTTGGCAAACGTTTTCTGTAAAGGACCAGAGAGTAGATAGTTGAGGCTTTGCTGGCCATGTGGTCTCCAGTGTGTCTCCTCAACTCTGCCATCATAGCCGAAAGCAGCTGTAGAGAAGACATAAGGGTGAGCGTGGGTGTGTTCCAGGAAAACTTTATGGGCTTGTAGTTTGCAGACCCCCACTGTAGACTCCTACTAAGTCTGAAATTTTCCACCTCTTCCCCAAATCTAAGTGAACAGAAAGGAAACAGGCAGAACCACTTGGCAGTCTGATCAGCAAGATGAGTTTCTTTCCAGATCTGGGGAAAGCTTCTCCTAGAGCAGCCATGACTTGTTTCAACCAGACAATAACACTTCCCCACTACTGGGGAGATGCTAATGCTGGGCAAAGGATGAGGAGAGTAATAGGCAAGCTTTCTTCTTCCTTTTTTTTTTGAGGCACCGGGGCCAGAGATTGAACCTGGGACCTTGTATGTAGGAAGCCGGTGCTCAACCACTGAGCCACATCAGCTTCCTTGAGTTGGTTTTATCGTTTTGTTTTTTGTTTTGTTTTTTGCTTATTGTTTGTTTTGCTTTTTTAGGAGGCACTGGGAACCGAACCCAGGACCTCCCATGTGGGAGGCAGGCATTCAACTGCTTGAGCCACATCCACTTCCCACTTCTTTTTTTTAAATAAAATTTTATTGAAGTATGTATCATTCATACTTCATACATGAAGATTCCTAAGGAATAAATATATAATAATAGTTGTGAACTTATAAAACAAACATACATGTCGTCATACAGGCTTCCCATACATCACCCCCCCACCAGCACCTTGTACTGTTGTGAAACGTTTGTTACAAACCCTGCTTCTTCTTAAAGATGCTTTGCTGGCTTTCCCCCCCAGTCTTTCTTCCAAGAAGCAGTGTTGCAGAAGACACTGAGCCCAGATGCACCATGGCCTTTGGCTTCCCATGATTTAAAAGTGGGGGACGGGAGTGCTGCACTTCTCTTTCTTGGATTCTCCTAACATCATATTAAAAGGAGACTTTAATAGAGTATAACATTTTTTATGAAATTGTTCATTTGGGTATCTTGAACCCAGATTTGATGAAAAGACCTGGACTTAGAAATCTGGCCCTTACTTACTTCCTCTGTGACGTCCTTTGTGGGGTTGCTGTGATGATTAAATTAGTGTTTGTGTAGTGCTTCATCACCATCGTCATAGCTGCTAAAATTTTTTAAGTATTTAGGAGGTGCTAGTTACTTTGATAATTACTGTGTAAGTATTAGCTGAACCCTCACAGCAGCCTATAAGGAGAGTACTGTTATTACTAAGCCCATTTTACAGATGAAGAAGCTGAATTTAGAAAAGTTATGTAATTTGCCCAAAGTCACACCATGAGTAAGAAGCAGCGTTGGCATTTAAATCCAAGTTGTCCAACTCAAGGATCCACACTGCAAGTCAATCTGCCACCTTCCAGAGCACTTAGGGAAGCACTCACAAATGATGGCTGTAATTGCAGCAGCATTCGCTCCACCAGCAGGTATTGCAGGTAACCAAAGAGTAGTTTGGCAAACAAGGTGATGGCTGTGCTTCAGGGTATACTCATTTTACTTGTAGCATTAATTCTCTTGTGCCGGAGTCCTCCTTTCTTCCATGTTTGCTTTCCTCCCATTTCCCCCCAGTCTGTGCTTTCAGAGCCTACTGATCTTACTGGTGCGGTAAGTGGTTACTCGGCTACTGCCTCACTGGGACTAAGGGATAGGCCTCTGCCATTGGTTTAACTTTATGTCTTGCTTTGCTGACCAACTTCCAAAATGGGGAGCTCAAGCACTTGACAGCACTTTTAAAGTTCTTCCATCATTGAATTCATAGACACTCTTTTTCCCCTCTCTGTACCTCTCAAGAACTCTTCTTGTTTGTCGCATCAATTCAGGAGCTCCTTGTCCTCTGAGAAGAAGGAAGATCTGTCAACCTGCTGTAAAAGAATGGTTAAAGAATCAGCTTTGCGGGAAGCGGACTTAGCCCAGTGGTTAGGGCGTCCGTCTACCACATGGGAGGTCCGCACTTCAAACCTCAGGCCTCCTTGACCCGTGGGAGCTGGCCATGCGCAGCGCTGATGCGCGCAAGGACAGCGCAAGGAGTGCCCTGCCGTGCAGGGGTGTCCCCCGCGTAGGGGAGCCCCACACGCAAGGAGTGCACCCCGTAAGGATACAGGAGAGCCACCCAGCACGAAAGAAAGTGTAGCCTGCCCAGGAGTGGCGCTGCACACACAGAGAGCTGACACAACAAGATGATACAACAAAAAGAGACACAGATTCCCGTGCCACTGACAACAGAAGCGGACAAAGAAAAATACGCAGCAAATAGACACAGAGAACAGACAACTGGGGCAGGGTGGGGGGGAGGGAAGATAAATAAATAAATAAAATCTTTTTTTTAAAAAATCAGCTTTGGAAGCACCTGCTAGCGAACAGAATAATAGTTATTGAGAGCAGAATGCAGTATCATGTCTTCTTTATACCTGAACTTAGGTTTAGCCAAGTCCTTTGTCACTTGTTTCATCAAGAATACAGATTCAGGGGAAACGGACTTTGGCCCAGTGGTTAGGGCGTCCGTGTACCATATGGGAGGTCCGCGGTTCAAAACCCGGGCCTCCTTGACCCGTGTGGAGCTGGCCATGCGCAGCGCTGATGCGCGCAAGGAGTGCCGTGCCACGCAAGGGTGTCCCCCGCGTGGGGGAGCCCCACGCGCAAGGAGTGCGCCCATGAGGAAAGCCGCCCAGCGTGAAAAGAAAGAGCAGCCTGCCCAGGAATGGCGCAGCCCACACTTCCCGTGCCGCTGACGACAACAGAAGCGGACAAAGAAACAAGACGCAGCAAATAGACACCAAGAACAGACAACCAGGGGAGGGGGGGAAATTAAATAAATAAATAAATCTTTAAAAAAAAAAAAAAAAAAAGAATACAGATTCATTATTTTAATATTAGTAATGTTTATTGAGCACTTGCTACCTACCAGCCTTTGTACTAAACCACTTGCTTGCTATAGTTTGAATCCCTGAAGCAAGCACTGTCCAATAGAACTTTCGGCAGTGATGGGAATGTCTAATACATTAGCCACGAGCCACTTGTGGCTCCTGAGCACTTGAAATGTGGCTGATATTTAATTTTAAATAATTGAAATTTAATAGCCATACATGGCTTGTGGTACTGTATTAGCTCAGTGCCAAACAATCCCTTTCACCCATTTTACAGATGAGGAAAATTGAGGTGAGAGGGTTAAGTAGTTTGCCAAAGGTACCCAAGTCTGAGGTAGCCAAGTCAGGATCCGGACCCGTGCTTCCTGGCTCCAGAGCCCTCACTCTCCACCATCATGTTATATACTCTTGATATTGAACTTCTTGCAGAAATTGTTTCATGGTTGCAGCTTGTTCCTTAACTAATAATACTGTGTGTAGGTATGCAACCCACCTTGAAATAAATGGGCAAGACATGCCTAGAAAAAGCTGCAAAACTTACCAAAGGATATAACAGAAGACCTGAATAAATGGAAAGAAATCCCACATTCCTGCATGGGAAGACTCACTATCACAAAGATATCATTCTCCCTCCAAAAAAATCTCTGAATTCAATAAAATTCTACTCCGTATCACAAAGGGAATTGTAATGAAATTTGATTCTAAAAGAATATGCTAGAATGGTCAAAATGGTTTTGGTTTTTTTTGAAGATGTATTTTTCTTTCCTTCTTTCTTCCCACTGCCTCATTGTTTGCACTTGCTGTGCCTGTTCATCTTCCTTGTTTCTTTAGGAGGCACCAGACACTGAACGCGGGACCTCCGATGTGGAAGGGAGGTGTTGCTTGAGCCACCTCTGTTCCCTGCTTTGTTGTGTCTCTCATTATGTTTTTCTTGTGTCTCTTGTTGTGTCAGCTTACCGGGCCTGTGTGTTGCGCTATTTTGCTGTCTTCTTCAGGAGGCACTGGGAACCAAACCACAGACCTCCCGTGTGGTAGGCGGGAGCTCAATTGCTTGAGCCATATCCGCTTTCCTCAAAACAATTTTTAAAAATTTTTAAATTTATTTATTTATCCCCCCACCCCCACCGTCCCATTGTCTTTGCTCTGTGTCCATTTTCTGTGTGTTCTTCTCTGTCTGCTTGTCTTCTCCTTAGGCAGCACCAGAAACCTATCCTGGGACCTTCCGGAGTGGTGGGAGAGAGGTGCCCAATCTCTTTCACCACCTCAGCTCCCTGGTCTGTTGTGTCTCTTATTCTCTCTCTGTGTCTCTTTTTTTTACATCATCTTGCTGTGCCAGCTCTCCACACAGGCCAGCTCGCTTTCACCAGGAGGCCCCAGGAATCAAACCCTGGACCCTCCCATATGGTAGACAAGAGCCCAATTGCTTGAGCCACATCTGCTTCCCTAAAAACAGTTTTGAAAAAGAATATTTGGGGAATGGTGTGGACTTGTTCTACCCTTATGAAAATGTTGAATGAAGTGAAAGTAATTAAACGTGTAATGGTGGGTATGGCTACTTTTATAATCAAGAGATAATTAAGTCTATTTGTTGCCTTTTTTTTTTGAGTTACCAGGGCGGGCGTTGAACCCGGGACCTTGTATGTGGGAAGCCAGCGCTCAGCCACTGAGCTACACCAGCTCCCCTCTTTGTTGCTTTTTCAATGAGGGAGATGGACTAGATCTCTAAGGACCCTTCCAGCTCTAACTCCTATCTCAGGTTTACTCAGATTTTTGGGGGGAAAAAAAACCCAATAAAGCTTGACACGACGTTGTGGTTCTTCATGCCGAAGTGTGAGGGGAGTGGTGCAGTTTCCGCGGGCTTGTTGGGCTCTCTTTCGGTTCTGGAAGCCGTCGTCTTGGTGGCCTGGCTTACCTGCCTCTCTGGATGGAGGGCAGACTCCACAGGACTGAGGCCTGTCTCCTGGGCAGCAGGACCACCGGGCTCTGCCCTGGCTACAGAGAGGAGAAGCTGTTTTTGTTGAGGCGGCTGAATAGTTGGCCTCCCTCCAGGAGCGCGTGTTTGTTGGTGTGGTTGATGGATCTCGCCTGCTGCCACTGCCCCTCCCACGTCCAGAAAACTCTGGGGAACGTCTGTCCAGGCCCAAGAGTTGAGACCTGAGAGTGGCGTCTGGGGAGCTGTGCTCTCTTCTCGTGTTCTTCCCTTCTTGCCGTTGTGCTGGCCAGGACACATGCAGCGAGTGAGAAGTGGGAGGGACTGCTCGCCCAGGGCTTTTTAAATTTAATTTTATTTTTTAATTATCTTTTTGGTTTTTTTTTAAAGATACATAGATCACACAAAATGTTACATTAAAAAATAAAAGAGGTTCCCACACACCCCACTCCCCACACCCCCACCCTCCCACATCGACAGCTTCTTTCATCAGTGTGGCACATTCATTGCATTTGATGAGTACATTTTGGAGCACTGCTACACAGCATGGTTATAGTTGACATTGTAGTTTACTCTTCAGTGTGGGTTACACCGAACCCACCATTCAGTGGGTTGTGGCAGGATATATAATACCTTGCATCTGTCCCTGCAATAGCATTGAGGAAAACTCCCAAGTCCCAAAAATGCCCCCACATCACCCCTCTTTTTCCCTCTCCCTGCCGATCGCCCAGGGCTTTAGTAAAAGGAGCCCGTCTCCATGACCACAGAGCACCCAGCCCAAGTAGCTGCACTTTCTTAGCCTGTACTCCAGCTGGCTGAGCTGAGGCGAGGGCCTTCTCAGCCTTGTGGGCTTTACCCAGTGGACATGCGAGGGCCCGGGTTCGTCTCGCCTCCTGTGCAAATGGCTTTTCATCTGTGCAGCCTGGGAACAATATCCTTCTTGGTGTGGGGCTTGATGTGAGCCTGGCAGGTGTCCAGATGCTGAGCCGACCTTGTCACATTCCCTTAGGCAAACCCAGAATCCCACATCAGCCTCTGGCAGGACCATCAGAGCAGATGTCCCTGTCCATCAGCCCCGAGCACGTACAGAGGGGCAGCTCCAAGCAGGGCCACTGTGTCTCACGTCTCTAGGGTGGGGGGGCACGCACACTGAGCCCCAAGGGTGCCGTTTATATAGACAGCACTGCAACGAGCTGTGTAGCACAGCGGCCCTGACCCCAAGCCTGTTACCACCTGAGACCTATACGTGGGCTGCAAGTCCCTCAGCACCATCGCATCATTGTGCAAAGCTTTTACTGGGTGTCTCTTGGGGCCAAGGCTCTGAGGACCCCTACTTCGCCCTCTGGAACCTCCAGTGTAGGAAAAGTAGCCCGTGAAAGGCAGTCTGAGGGAGACTTCTTTGCTGGTTGTGACGGATGTGTCATTTGGCTGTGGTTTTCTCAGCTACCTTCTTGAGTCCAGAACTCCCCTAGCACTCCTCTTTATCCTCTCTGATTCTGGAGGGGGGATATTTGTCCTTTCAGCTGCAGAGCTACTTTGCTGCATGCGAGGATGAGACCCCAGCCATCCGGAACCATGACAAGGTCCTGCAGCGCCTGTGCGAGCACTTGGACCACGCACTGCTGTATGGGTAAGGCGGGCGGCACCGGGAGGGGCACTGGGCTGCCGCGGGCCCTCCCGGGGCCCTCCTGGGGCCCTAAGAAACCTCCAGAGAAATCCCTAGCTGCCTGCCTTTGATCTTTTTTTCTTTCTCTTGGCAGAAAGGGATTTAGCCTCGCTCAGGTGGGCTGCAGGCTGCTGTGTTACCCCCACAAATTTTCTCTGGGCAGATGCAAATGATTGGGAAAAGAATTAGCAGATGCAATGTGGTGTGGCAGCGAGGTGCTTGCACATGGAGCGTGCTGGAAATGCATGGCTTTCCGCCTCCGTGCACTCCTGACACGAGGGTGGGTGGACCAACATCCTGCAGCTTCCCGGGGTGGCCCGCCCAGCTCAGAGCAGCGCCTATCCTCTTTTCTCAGACTGCAAGACCTCTCCTCTGGCTACTGGGTGCTCGTGGTGCATTTCACCCGGCGAGAGGCCGTCAAACAGATCGAGGTGCTGCGGCATGTGGCCACCAACCTGGGGCGCAGTGAGTAGCTAGAGGGAGGCGCCAGGGAGCACGGGGCATGGGCTTGGCCCCAGGGTCAGCCCTGCTGACCATCTCGAGGTGTCCGGTGGCGGTGGGGTGTCATTCCGGAGGCCTCTCTCCTCCCTGGGAACGGATTTGATGGAGCTTTAGTGATGAGGTGAAGGAGAGCGAGAGGTGCTGCGGAGAATGGGGCTCCCAGCGCAAGATGGAGGTGCGTCGTTTCTCTTTGAGCTGGGATGAATGTTCGCCCAGAGGCTCAGAGACGCCTCGTCGCGTTTCTCAACCCAGCTGAGGTTTGCAGTCTGCCCTCCTAGGGTTTCCTGGCCATCCGCAGGCTAGCGTCTGCCTGGGAAAAATAAAGGTTCCAGGGGTTCTGGCACCCCAGCGAGGGAGGAGGCTGCTGGTGTTGTCGGTCCCCTTCCTCCTTTCCTTTCCGCCCTGACAGCCTTCCTTGCCCTTTGTAGGCCGGGCCTGGCTGTACCTGGCCCTCAATGAGAACTCCCTGGAGAGCTACCTGCGGCTGTTTCAGGAGAACCTGGCCCTGCTGCACAAGTACTATGTCAAGTGAGTGCCCACACCGTCTGTCTCGCGTAGCTGGAGACTCCCCTCGGAGGCTCGTCCCAGGCACTCTTGCCCCACGCAGATCCCTTGGGGTGCCACCTCAGAGGCCTAGCCTGGCTTTGCCTGCCGAGGGCACATCAGAGATGGCCAGAGAGCCGTCAGCACCTTGCTGGCCAGTGCGATGTCTTCCCCAGAAATCCCAGTGTCGATATGGGCCGCTGTGGGCAGTTTGGTGTTCGGCTTCCACCCGACCCTCTGACCAGGCCTCCCACTGGCTAGGGTGCGCATGTCCCCTTTGGCTCAGCCTTCCCTGGGGTTGCTACAGGAACAGAGTCTTTAGAGCAGCTGCCAAGAGCCTGGGGAGCCTCCTGCTGCAGGTCCCTTATCTGGAAACACTATCGGTAAAGCGCGGTGTGGCTCCGAACCCAGTGGGCGATGCCAGAAAGGAGTGGTTGAAGACTGTACCAGCCGGGTGCCCTCTGGGGGGCGGGGTGGGGTGGGGGGTCCCGTGCCAAATGTCAGCCCAGCGGGCCCCTTGGCAAGGTTGGGCCATGCTGGTGGCCATCCGCAGAACCCCAGTGTCCCCTCTCATGCCTCGCAGGAACGCCCTGGTCTGCAGCCACGATCACCTGACTCTCTTCCTGACCTTGGTGTCTGGGCTCGAGTTCATTCGCTTCGACCTGGATCTGGTGAGCTGCCTTGGCTTTCGCCACGCAAAGCAGGAGGAGCGGGCACAGGGTTGGTTTTCAGGTCCCTTTCAGAGATCGTCGAATGTCACAGAACTTGAGCAGAGCCCCTATTGGTCCAGGCTGGGGGAAGGTTTCAGGATCCGAGCAGAGGAGGGGAGAAAAGGGGAGTGATTCCCTCTTGGCCTATTTATGGCCAGAGTTCCTGCTCCAGGCGGCTTCTTCCTGTCTGTCCCAACCTGGAGAAGAGCCACACTGCCCGGAGCCTCCCAGCACTGAAGTGTCCACCCTCAGGAGTGCTGGAGGGGGCGGGGCGAGTCCAGCCCTGGGCTTCCCGGGAGTCAGGCCTGCGCGGTTGGCCCCGTGCTTCCCAGCCGTCGCGCTTTTGGCCACCCTCTTCGGGTTCTCTGACTTCCCTTGCTCCACGCACACACACTGTAGAAATAGGACGCTGACCCAGAAAGAGCTAAAGAGGTTCCAACGCACCTCCTGGCCTCAGGCACCCAAGGTGGACACAGCTGCCCCGTCCTGATTGGATCCCCTTTAGCACAGACTGCAGAAGGAACTTGGCTAGAAGTAGAAATTAGAGGAAAGGAGTGACTAATTGTAAAAGAGACTGAGGACGCCCCAGAGGATGTAGCTTGTAGTTGGGTTCTGACAGCTCTGTTACCTCTCTAAGCCTGAAACCCACAGCCTTAAAAGCTAGAACTATTCACAGTACTCTTTTTAGCAACTTATCTCTGAATTTACTATCTTACGCCCATTGATTTCCCAAAGAAAAGGTAGCATGGGAGGTATGCCAGGGGCAGATCCGTGGCCTCCCGGCCTGGCCGCTCTCCCGGGAAGGCCATGCTCCCTGGCCCACCTAGGCCTCCCACCAAACATCCTTCTCCGCTCTCTGCACAGGATGCTCCTTACTTAGACCTGGCCCCCTACATGCCTGACTACTATAAACCTCAGTACCTGCTGGACTTCGAAGACCGCCTTCCTAGCTCAGCCCACGGCTCTGACAGCCTGTCCCTCAACTCCTTCAACTCCGTCACGTCCACCAACTTGGAATGGGATGACAGTGCCATCGCCCCATCCAGCGAGGGTGAGTGGCCCTGGCGCGGGCAGAAAGGAGCCTCTGCTGTGAAACTGGTTCTGGAGCTGCTTAAGCCTGGCTGGGTATTGTCTTGTCTTAGCTGTTTGGTCCACTGGTTGAAATTCCAAGGTAAATAGGGTTAGCCATGTCCCAGGTCTTCACTTCCTGAGTCCCTGTGAGAGCTGGGAAAAAAAAAAAATTCCAGGAACTAGAAGCCAAAATGAGATTTTACGAATATTGGCCCCTTGTATGCCCAGGGGCAGTTGTCTGAGTGAGGAAGGATTAGGAGAATGGCCTGGAAGCTCTTGTCTGACATTGCAGGGGTGATGAAAGTCAATGTCCTCTTTGGGGAGGTTGTCTTCCCCTAGATTCAAGGCAAAAAAGAAGCTGAGCAACCCCTAGAAAGAGAGAGCCAGGAAAGTCAAAAAGTTCATGGGAAGCTTGCCAGTTTCTCATCTCCCTGCCTGATTTCCTGTAGTTCCACCTACACTTGCCAGTGTGTTGAAGTAATTGCAACCATGGCATCAAAGACCATTGCATCAGAGAAAGAATGGTATCACGTCTAATGCTCGTTTTGTCATCTTGATCAAACAACTTACTGGAAGAACAGTCTGGTTTCTTTCACACCCTTGGCCTCCATGTTCAGTTATAAAACTGGCCATTTCTTCACCTTCATGCCATATGCACAGCCAGATCTTTCCATTTACGTCACCTCCCCTCACCTCCAGAGAAGGAGCTCCAAGCACAAGTTCAGCCCCTGGGGCTCCCTAGAATTGCCTCAGCATTGAAAGATCGACCTTCTCTGTATTTCTGCCTGTGCCATGGGTCATGTGTCCCAGGAGAAGGGTCACTTTCAGACCTGCTGTTAGCAAGGCTTGTAATTGCTCATTGCACAAGCTGAAAATGGCAGCTCCGGCTCTTCAGGCTGGGCTCATGGACATGAGGAGTCAGAGGGATGGACCCTGCAGGAACAGCCAGGCTGTCCATGGGTGCCGATGCCCCTTGAGCCCCCCTCATCTGAGCAGTCTAAAGTGTCCACAGCTCAAGCTGCTGGAGCAGGACCTCGTTTCCAGCTGCAGTATGGAAGGAAGGGGAAGGCAAGGGATAGAAAACAAAGTTAGGTGTGAGGGACCAGGCTCTTCTCTGCCAGAACTGGGTTCTGGGTCTTGAAAGGGGCCATCCCCAGAGGCCTCTGTAGCCGTGCAGAAGCTACCGGGCCAGTGTCTGAGCCGAGAAGCAGCTGGGGTCCTAGAAAGCTCTCCTGAGGTTGTTGGATAAAGTGAAGAAAGTGTGATTTTTTTTCTCTCTCTCATTTTCTCCCCATGTTTGCCAACCTGTTACCCTGACCCTCCCTGTCTTTCCACTGCCTGTGTTTCTAATCTTCAGTTTTGTCCCTCGTTTTTATAGATTATGATTTTGGAGATGTGTTTCCAGCAGTGCCGTCTGTACCCAGCACAGACTGGGAAGGTGGGACAGAGTCCGCTGTTACCCTCTTTTCCTGTTTTGCAACGTTTCTGTGCCAAGCTTGCTGCATGTCTCAAAATCAGCTCCTTATTATTGATAATAATGCCATTGATCGTAATGAAGCCCCGTGTGGTGTTCTAATCGATGGAATTCTGTAGTAGGTGAACTCCTCTCCCCGTGCAGGCCCCGGCCTTTACACCGTGCCCAGGGGAGTCACTGACTGCATCTCAGGACATGCGGTTAGGTCACCCTTCCTCACTCTGCCAGTGACACCAGAGCATCACAGGGGCTCCTACCTTGAAGCATGCCTGGCGAGTGCCCCAGTGGCCCACTGGTGGGCAGACTTTTTCTGGAAAATGATGCCTTCAAAAATGTGGATTATAAGCTCCTTTAGGTCAGATGAGCCCCTGTGTCTGAAGCATCAAAAAGCCTTGGTTCTTCCAGTTCATGCTTGGTGGTTCCTCAGGTTTTTGGAAAGAGATTATGGTCCAGTAAGGGGAAGTGCCCCGGCACAGCTGAAGCTTTTTTCAGGAAGATTCTCTTTGAGGTTTTACAGCAGATTAAAAAGTATCGACCCATCCACCCTGTCCCCTGGGCAACAGGAGTGCTTGGGTGTTTGTTTTTGTTGTTTTGCCTGGGCTTGTGTAAATTCATAAAGCTATTTTCCAGGTTCCCGTGATTACTCAAAGAAAAGGGCAGTTTCTGAGAAGGATAATGTTTCCTCCTCAAATCTGAAGCCAGCGCCAGCTCGCCCTTTCTTCAGAGCCTCTTGCCCTGGGGCCCCTTCTGGCCCAGGAGCCCAGGCTCCAGAAGGGGAGATGCCCCCTGCCTCTCCCTGCGTACGGCGGAGGACCAGGCAGCTCTCCCTGTGATCTTTGAGTAATGGATGACAGATGATCTTTCCCCAAGTGATATGAGTAGGAAATAGCTTAACTTTGAGGGAAATAAGATACAGCATGGGGAAAGATAAATGATATCATATCCAACCAAACTGTAGCCTCGAAGAAACCCATGTTTTAGTTTAGATTGGCTTGACGTCCAGAATTCCATCATAACATTTGACCCTCTCAGCCTGTCTGCTTGCGGCACACATGCTGGGCATTGATTTTTCCCTCCTCTGATTCTAACAACTAACCACCCCCCACCCCCACCCCGGCTACTCCCTGCCTGCTGCAGTCACGTGACAAGCAGGGCCTGACCACCCTCTGCAGCCCTCCAGAACGCCCCATGGCCTGAGAATTAACTGCCCACATTTCCCTGCTTCCTTGGGGCCGGGCCGGTCCCCGGGCAGGGTGAGCTCTCTCAAGCACCAAAGAATTCCTCAGCATGCCCATCTGGAGAGGCTCTGTCTTCTTCTCCTTGGACCTGGAGGAAAGCAGGGCTTGGGGCAGCTCCAAACTCTGGGTCCTGGGGGTGGGGTTGGGGCAGCCTTTCCTCAGTCCTTGGCTTGTTTTCAGCACTCGGGGTAGCTGAGCCTTGGTTTCCAGCACGTCCTGTGGTCTGATTGTTCACCTCCTCCACAAGGAGCTTCAGAGGCTGCCACTCGAACAGTGGGCTTTGCAGGAGCCCTCTTTGGGACCCAAGGACAGTTTTCTGCATCTGGGAACTAAGGTTTTGGGGCCCCAGGAAACCTGAATGAAGTCTCATAAATGACTTTTTTTGGCAGAGCTGGCAATTGTTTTAGTCCCTTCCTTTGTCGTTATATTAAGACAGTGTATGTTAGAAAAGTGGATAATATGCTGCGCCAGCAGGCAGCTGCCCAAGGGATTCCAGGACCCACTAAGAAGGTGACACGGGTTGAGCCCTTCCGGGCAGAGCTTTGGGGAGCAGGTTTGCCACATCTCTTCTGGGCAGATAATGGCCAGCAAGATATGTGTGAGCTGACAAATGGGGCATGATGGCTTTGTCCCTTCACTTTTACTCTTGCCCAGGCCATTCCACCAGTCGGGCCTCAGCGCTCTCACTGGGCGTCTCCCCATCTGCTGCTGGGGAAATGCCCTGTTGCGCTCTTCCCCCTGGGCCTCCCTCCCTCCCTGCCCTGCCCGGGTGGCCTGGGATGAAAGGCCAGGGCAGGGGTGGGTCAGCCAGCTCCTCTCTGGCCAGAAGGCTCCTCTCTCCTGACTCCTGAGGATGGAACTGCAGGCGAGGGCCCAGAGAGGGCCAGCAGGCAAGCCGAGGTTTGGATGAACCGAGTTCTCAGCACCCCCTTACAGGGATGCCTGGGAGAGAAGGAGCCTGTGGGGCAGGCACCCCGGCAGGGCCTGTGTGCCTTCTGGTGGGGAGCAGCCCCTCTCCTCCCTCCTTGCTGTGCCTGTCCGTCATGTCATTCACTCTGCTCTGTGCTCTGGGTCCTCCTTTCTGCCCCTCCCTGAGTGCCTCGCCCTTCGGCTCTTGTCCTCCTCTCAGCAGCTGTTCCCTACTATTTTCTCTAACCCCCGATCGCTTCTGTCTGTTCTCTCTTCCTCCGTGTTCCTTTTTATCCGTGTCTGCATGGGCCCTCAGAGTTGTCTTGGGGCATCTCTTGGCCCTGCTAATGGCATGAGGGGCTACAGGGGCTGCCGGGTCCCCCTAACATCGTCTGACAGGAGGGCTCTCAGGTTAACCTGAGGGTGTGTGGCGCATCTCCTCGTCGTGGCCCCCCACGACCCTGGGAGGCGTCAGAGTCCTGGGACTCGAGGCTGCTTCCCCTGGGCTGTGAGCACGAAGGCAGCCAGGCTGCCGGCCGCTCCCCTGGGCTCCAGCGGCTCCTCTGTTGCTCTTAAAGCACAGCCCCGCTCCCGGGACCAGGAATACCCTGGTCAGATTTCCTTTGGAGGCACTCGCCCGCCTCCTTCCCGGGGTAAGGCATACTGGGGGCCTGGGGTCCCCAGGTGGTTTCTGATGGGCGTCCCCTATTTTCTCCCTTCCAGACGGGGAGCTCACAGACACGGTCAGCGGCCCCCGCTCTACTGCCTCAGACCCGACCAGCAGCAAGGCTTCCACGAGGAGTCCCACGCAGCGCCACAACCCCTTCAACGAGGACCAGGCCGAGACCGTGTCCTCCTCCGACACCACCCCCGTGCACACGGCCTCTCAGGACAAGGGGGAGCCCCACGCCCTGGACCTGGCCGAGGCCTGCCCAGAGCTAGAAGTCATCAGGTCAGCAGGGAGGGGCCGAGACAACTGGGGCCCCACACTGAGCGTCATCCGTTAGAGCAGACTGGGACCCCAGAAGGCAGGTGGGCATCTTCCTGGACTCTAAGAAGTGCTGCCCACCCCTCTCTTGGTAGTTCTTGGAGCAGGAGGAGACAGGCCCAAGCCCTGGAGGTGGGTGGCACCGGCCACCACCATGGCTGGCTGCCCACCACTGGGCTGTGCCCAGGCTGCCAGGGGCCTCCATCCACCCAGAACCAGAAAGCACCCATCAGGTCGGACTTCTCTCCAAGGGGGTTCTTGGAAGTGAATGCACACTTTCTGTGCTTTGTTCAAATTCTCATTGAGCCTGCGTCATTGAGAGGAAAGTAGCTTCATCTTGTCATCAGGGACAAAGAAGGGAAGGAGGGCGTGAATAGCAAGGAGGGAGGCTCTCGGCCCAGAGCCTCGTCGCACCCTGGCCTCCTGGCCTCCCCTGGCTCCTGCTGTTGGGGCGCCTAGTCTGACCAGGAAGAGAGGCCGCGTGTGCACGGTCTGCCCTCCAGGTGGGGGGTGGCATCATTCCCCAGGGCAGGGAGCCGAGGGCCTGTCCCCGTGGGCTGGCTCAATCCAGAGCAGCCTTAACGGCTCAGAGGTGAGGTAGCCCAGCCGGGCCCACTCCTGCCAACTTGGAACCAAAGATTGGTAGCCAGGTGTTTGAGTACAGAAAAATGTAAGGACATTCCTGGGTGACGTATCCATGATGATAACTATGGGAAGTGAAGTCAGCTCAGGGTCTGATGCCAGCATCCTAAGGTGAGGGCAGATGGAGGAGGCCGGAGGCGCGACCGGCTGGGACCTGTCCCCGCTTCCTGGGGCTGTGGAGCACGGCTAGCTCGGCTGCTCCACAGCTGGAATTCGTCAGACCTGCTCAGGCCACTTCTGGCTGCTGCCCTCCACGCCTCCCTCATGCCGGTCCCTAGCCCTATCCCCCCACCCTGCCTCTGCCAGCAACGGGGGACACCTCACACCCCGGCCACTGGTGCCCACTGGCCTGGACCTGGCACCCAGCACTGCCTGGGACCACTGACGCTGTGGCTGTGCCCTCAGGTGCCACGTGCCAAGGATCGTCTCTCTTGACCCGGTCTACACCTGTTAAATCTCTCTCCATTTAACTTGTCCCAGGGTGACCAAGAAGAAGAAAATTGGCAAGAAGAAGAAGACCAGGTCGGATGAGGAAGCAAGTCCACTCCACCCAACCTCCACCCAACAGAAATGTGCCAGGCACGGGGATGGCGGCAGCCTCAGTGGCAGCCCAGGCCTCACCCAGGACTCACCAGACACCACCCTGGCTCCCCCACAGGAGGCGGGAGGGGGGCCCAGCAGCACAGCCGAGAGCAGCGCGCGCACGGAGCCGGGCCAGGTGGGCCTGCTGATCCCCGCAATGAAAGACACCTCCATGGAGCGCTTGGGGCGGCCGCTGAGCAAAGTCATTGACCAGCTCAACGGGCAGCTGGACCCCAGCACCTGGCAAGCCCTCGTTGAGCCCCCAGACCAGTCCTTTCGGACCGGCTCTCCGGGGGATAGCCCGGAGAGGCCGCCGTGTTGCGACTTCAGCGAGGGCCTTCCAGCCCCAATGGACTTCTACCGCTTTACCGTCGAGAGTCCAGGCACTGCTCGCCCAGGTGGTGGCGACCATGACCCTGCAGGGCCTGGCCAACCGCCGCATGTTCCTAGTGGCCGCGAGGCTGCTGGCCAAGAAGAAGCGGGAGGAGGGGGAGGAGAGGGACAAGCGCCAGGGCCCCTAGGGGGCACCCCGGGGGGGGCTCTGGAGCCAGAGCCCCAGGAACTGGAGCCCCAGGAAGAGCTGCCCCTGGTCAGCGAGGCGCCTGTGCCCGAGCCGGGGACCCAGGAGGCTCTCAGCCAGCTCAAGCGAGACCGGCCCAGCCCGTGTCTGAGCAGCGCCGAGGACTCTGGGGTGGATGAGGGCCAGGGGAGCCCTTCAGAGATGATCCACTCGTCAGAGTTCAGGTGAGCAGGGCTGTCTCTGCAGCCCTTGGAGCAGGGGACACCGGGCCTCTGACCCCCAAACAAATCAACCAGCGTCTCCCAGAGACCTAGCCTGGTGGGAGGAAGACGGGCGTGGTCCCCCAGCCTGACTGTGGTTCCTGGTGGGAGAGGAGCCGCTACAGCCTCACTGTCGTGTGCCTGTGTGTGCGCGGGGGTGTGTACAGGCGAGTGTGTGTCTCCTCCCACACCCCTGCCCTGACCCCCGTCCTCCCACACTTGCTCCTCTCAGAGTAGACAACAATCACCTACTCCTGCTGATGATCCACGTGTTTCGAGAAAACGAAGAGCAGCTGTTCAAAGTAAGTCCCAGGCACTCGGTAGGAACAAGGGAGGAAACGGCAAGTGTGAGGCAGGCTGGCCCCGAGGCCTGCTCCGAGGGACGTGGGGCAGCCGGGGGACGTGGGGCAGCCGGGGGACGTGGGGCAGCCAAGGGAAACGTGGCAGCCAAGGACGCGGGGCAGCCGAGGGACACATGGCAGCCAGGGGACACGGGGCAGCCGGGGGCTGGGTGGCCACAGCCCCTCAGGCCTTTCTTCGGCCCCGTAGATGATCCGGATGAGCACGGGACACATGGAGGGCAACCTGCAGCTGCTGTACGTGCTGCTCACGGACTGCTACATCTACCTGCTCCGGAAAGGTACCTGCAGCCCCAGGGAGGCCCGGGCCGCTGCTGGGCACAGGCTGAGAAGGTGGTGACAGCCACCCTTCCCTAAGCACCGCACAGCCTCTGAGCCTGTGCTCGTGAAAAGGCACCCCAGGGAAGGAGTTACTGGTCCCAGCAGCCCCAGGGCATGAGCCTGAGAGGGCCTCCCCTCCACAAGCACCCATGTTAATCCCCTAGCCCATCATTTCAGTTTGCAGGCCAAGGAGGGGTCCTCAGTGAGAAAGGGGAGCCAGGTCTTAGAGAATGGGGAAAAGAGGCCATTTGGGGGTTAATAGGCATTGGGGTCTCCTCTCTCAGGGGCCACAGAGAAGCCATACCTGGTAGAAGAAGCCGTTTCTTACAATGAACTTGACTACGTGTCGGTGAGTCCAGGCTCCGCAGTGGTGTCCCTGCTTGCAGGGCGGGGCTCCTCGGGCACCACCCTTAGAGCCATGGAACCAGGCATGTCCCTGACTTTGCCCCTTGGGTTAGGTCCCCATTTGGTTCCCAGCGAAGCTTCCGTACCTGAAGCTGGGGGTGACACCCAAGCTCGAGGACAGCCTTCCCTCCACAGGGGTTCTGACCGCCCCTCCCCAACCCTTGCCAGGGCCCCAGGCCTCGAAGACTTTACTTCCTGCAGCCCCCAGAGCATGGTTCCTCCCTTCCCAGCCTGCCCTACCTCCCGCGGCCGCCTCGCCTGCCCGGCTGTGGCCAAGGCCACGTGTGTACGTGAGGGTGTGGTTTCTGGCAGGTGGGCCTCGACCAGCAGACGGTGAAGCTGGTGTGCACCAACCGCAGGAAGCAATTTCTGCTGGACACGGCCGACATGGCCCTGGCTGAGTGAGTGCCAGCCCTGGCCCCAGCAGGAGGGAGAATCGGTGGCTGCCATCGGCAGGGCCTGGCCCGGACACTCTGCCCTTGGACGTGAGGGTGGGAAGCGGGTACTGAGAGTAGAAAACAGGTCCCCTCCGGAGCAGCAGTCTAGTCAGAGGCAGGAAAGTGAACGTCGCCACGGCCGGTGCCCTCAGACGCCTCCAGAGAGGAAGGGGGCCTGGCCCGAGTGCTCCAGGAGGGCAGAGGGCACGACGCCGTGGCGGCAGTGCCCTTGTGCCCTCAGGTCCTTGCATGTGGACATTCTATGCAGTGAGACCTTGGTGTCCTGCTGACCGTCCCCTTGTCCAGGCTTCCCTCCGTGTCAGAGCCCACAGCACCTTGGCCTTTGGGGGTGGTTAGCCCTTTCCCAGGTCACCATGTGGTGACCGTTGCCCCCCCCGCCGAGTCCTGTCCACTGGAGAGGGGGGGCGGGCTCCCCAGGCCTCGGCTAGCAGCTCCGCGCCCCGCAGGTTCTTCTTGGCTTCTTTGAAGTCAGCCATGATCAAAGGCTGTCGGGAACCGCCCTACCCCAGCGTCCTGACTGATGCCACCATGGAGAAGCTGGCACTGGCCAAATTTGTGGCCCAGGAATCTAAGTGTGAGGTGAGAACCTGGGGGAAGGAGCCTACTGCCCCTGAGATACAGGTTCTCCGCCGCCAGCCCCAGCACAAGAGGGAAGGGATACAAAGAGCCTTCTCACCCCCTGGGAGGGGCTCTCCCCCCACACACACACATGCACACACACAGCCTGGCCGTCCTCCTACTTGGGGTGTGTCCTGAGGTTAAAACATCCTTGCGCTCTCAGCAGCCACACCTGGTGCCGGGCCGTCGGCGTGGACTTGGCCCTGCCAGCCTGACTGCACCTGCTCTGTCCACTCCCCCGTTGCAGGCGTCCACCATTGCTGTGCGCTTCTACGGCCTTGTGCACTGGGAGGACCCCACGGATGAGTCCCTGGGGCCCGTGCCCTGCCACTGTTCACCCCTCGAGGGCGCCATTACCAAAGAAGGCATGCTGCATTACAAGGCAGGCACCTCTTACCTGGGCAAGGAGCACTGGAAGACTTGCTTCGTGGTGCTCAGGTGGGAGGCCCGGCAGCTCCAAGCCATGGGCTCGGGCCCCAGAGGCTGGTGGGTTGCCAAATCTCTCTGCCGCAGGGCCCTTCTCCACAGGGGCTTCGAGGTAGACACACCCCAGGATTTGAGAGGGTCTCTGTGAAGCCAGCCTCTTTGGTCCCAGGGTGTCCCAGAACGTTGAGGTGAAGACCTCGGCTGGGCCCCCCTGAAGGACCGTGAGCCGGCTAGAGGGACCGTGTCCCCCCACCGTCCCGCTGCAATTCTTTCTTCACACTCCCTTTCGTAGAAAATTGGCCCCTGGCCTCCTTGGCCTCTGGGGCTCATGGCTACAGCCTGCGGGAGGATCCCCAGGATCTGGGCCCTGGCTGGTCCCCAATTCCTTGGACAGGACTGACCCCTGCCACCGTGTGTCCCTGCAGCAACGGGATCCTCTACCAGTATCCCGACTGCACTGATGTCATCCCTCTGCTCTCCGTGAACATGGGGTGAGTGTCCCAGGCAACGGAGGGGCCTGCCAGGTGCTGGGGCCTGGCGTCACAGCCTAGGTGGCACCGAGCTTGGGGCCCAGAGCCCCTCTTCTCTGTTTGGAGATGACTCCTTGTCAGATCAGCCTCTCCTCTGGGCCCCCCCAGCCCCATCCTGCAGCCCTGACCGAGACCCGGGGCTTGCCCAGCTCTGAGTATGATGAAGACCCCAAGGCAGGAGGGAGGCGACAAGGGGCTCCTTACTCGGAAAAGGTCCAGACTGGCAGGGGAGGCGGGCCCTTCCCCCGGAAGCTCCTAACCTGAGGGGGAGCGGAGCCCACACGGACCCGGAGAAAGCCCCAGGCCCATGGGAGACGGGAAAGGATGTGCCGGTTCCCGGCAGCCCAGAGCCGGCAAGCCCGCGAGGTGGAGGGGTGTGGACAACCTGGGGTGCCTCCAGCCCTGGGCGCGCAGGCCTCCAGCCCACCCCGGGGGCTCTCCTGGGCCCCTGCCTCCCCACCCCCCTTTCACCCTCCTCCTCTGGCCCAGGGGGGAGCAGTGCGGTGGCTGCAGGAGGTCCAACACCACGGATCGGCCCCACGCCTTCCAGGTGATTCTCGCCGACCGGCCCTGCCTGGAGCTCAGCGCCGACAGCGAGGCCGACATGGCCGACTGGATGCAGCACCTATGCCAGGCCGTGTCCAAAGGGGTGAGCCCCTCCTGCCTCCGCCGCTCGCCCGGCCCTCCAGGACCCCCAGGGTCCCCTCCCCAAACGCGCGCCAGCCATGGAGCAACCTGTGACGACCTAAGCTGGTGGCCTTTGGGGGCAGCCCAGGCACTGATGGCCCTGGAGCCTGGACCATTCCTATTGCTGCCCTCACCCCTACTCCTGAGGTGGGCAGAGCCTGCCTGGCCTCGAGATCGAGGGGCAGGGTGCTGGCTGTTTCCCTGGAGGGCTGCTGTGCTGGGGAGACTTGCCTCTCCCCCTAACCCCTGCCGACACCCTCCCAGGTCATCCCCCAGGGGGTCGCTCCCAGCCCCTGCATCCCCTGCTGCCTGGTGATCACGGACGACCGCCTCTTGACGTGTCACGAGGATTGCCAGACTGGCTTCTTCCGCTCGCTGGGCACAGCCAAGCTGGCTGACATCAGTGCCATTTGCACCGAGCCGGGCAAGGAGTACTGTGTCCTGGTGAGCTGGGCGGGAGGGGCTGGAGGCAGGCCCCTGCAAAGGGAGCTGTGCTGCTCACCTGGGGGTCGTGTCCCTGCCTAGGAGTTCTCCCAGGACAGCCAGCAGCCGCTGCCGGCCTGGGTCGTCTACCTGAGCTGTACATCGGAACTGGACCGATTCCTCTCTGCACTGAGTTCTGGGTGGAAAACCATCTACCAGGTAGCTCGCGGCGCAGGCCCGACCTGTGGATCAGCCAGGGAGCCAGGGAGCCAGGGAAGGGAGCCCCGCTGCTCCCGGGGCCCTCCCTCGAGGGTCCTGGGGACAGCCATATACCAGTACCTCTGAGGTGGACACAAAAGGATAGGACCACAGAGGCAAAACCCTGGCTCCCTGGTGAGCCTGAGGCTAATGCTGAAAATAGAAGTTGGGAAACCACTTCCTGGTCTCAGTTCCAGTCCAAACATGTGAATTAAGTGCCGAGGTGAGCCTAGAGCTGTGCCTAAAGGGTAGGGACAAGATTGGCAGGACACTCCTCACCCCCGAGCCTAACACCTTGGACCACTTGTTTTTTTAATGGCTGCTGTGTCCCAGCGCTGGGGGAGCTCTGGACTGGCCTCCAGCAGGGCCTTCGCCCTTGGGCCTGCCTGACAGCTGAGGCTTCCCAGGAAGGAGGCGGCTCGGGAGCACCACCTGCCACCTGCTAAAGCCCCTGGGGCTGCTCAGGCCCCTCCTTGCGACCTGGCTGGGAAGTGATCCAGGGAGAGGCTAAAGCTGATTCTGGGGGACTTGAGAGGGTCCCTGACTGGACCCCCGCCCCCAGGCCTGTGGGGCTTGTGGGGCCTGTGCTACAGCCCCTCACGGACTCCCTGCGTGCCCCCAACACAGGTGGACCTCCCGCACAAGGCCATCCAGGAAGCTTCCAGCAAAAAGAAATTCGAGGACGCCCTGAGCCTCATCCACAGCGCCTGGCAGCGGAGCGACAGCCTGTGCCGCGGCAGAGCCTCCCGGGACCCCTGGTGCTGAGGCCGGAGCTGGCTGGCGCCCCCGGGGAGGTTGGAAGGGGAGGCCGCTGACCAGCACGTCACTGTCATCGCTGCGTCCTCGGGTGCTCGGAGACAGGGTCACTGAGCCTGGTCTCCACTAGCAGGGGTGAGGAATGGGGTGCCCGGCACCTCTGGCCACCCTGTCCACCAGGTGACGACAGGGGAGAGTGGGGGTCAAAGGGGCTGAGCCCCGTGGGCTCTGCGGGCACCTCCCGGGGCCTGGCACCTCAGTCTGCGTCATCTCTCCAGGAGGGGCTGAGAGTGACAGACCGTAGAGGGTGGAGCAGGGGGTGGGAGGGCTGGAGCCCCCTTCCTCCCCTCAGGTCGGGGGCCCAGGCAGAGGCTCAGGGTCTCCCGTGGGCCCTGAGGCCGGGCCATCGGGTTCATTTTTGAACCCTTGTCCAGGCCATGCAGGGAAGCTGGAATACTAAGAGCTCCGAGCATGTTTCCACTAATTCCAACCCAGGTGCCACCACCTGCCTGTGGGGCTGGCGGGGGTCCCTGCATGCCCACTGCCCCACGCCCATCCCGGCAGAGCTTGGGAGCCAGGAACCAGGCATCTCCTGCCAGGAACAAAGGGGGAGAAGGGCTGCGGCGTGGTGGCTGTGGTGGCTGTGGTGGCCGTGCAGACGCCTGGCCCCCGCTTGGCTGTAGCTGGGCTTATCCCCAGAACTTTTGTCAAGGGTCCTTGGGGGAAAGAGTCAGGTGGTTTGGGTTTTGTTTTTTTTTTAATAAAATAGACACGTTATATTGCTGTGACTTGTCATTGGCCCTTTTTTGACCAGGGGCAGGAGGGAGGGTCTGCAGCCGCTCCTCTCACACCCCTCGGCTTCTTCACTGGTTGGCTCATTCCGCGGTGTCCCCCCTCAACCGCCTGCTCTGTGGCCGATGCCCACGCCGTACCCGGAACAGGCTCCCCGGGCACCCTCTTGGCGCTCGCTGACTGAAGGAGCTCAGGCCCTGGGGGTTCTCGGTCTGACCTCGCTCCCCCACCCTTGTGTCTGCAGTCTCTGTCCCCCTCCCAGGGTGTGTCCCCACTACCAGAGCCGCCAGGTCAGCGCTGCCCGCTCGCCTGCTCCCCCAGCTCCCAGGGAAGGACAGGCCAAGCCCGACTCCTGCCTCCGCACCCTGAGGGGTGAGTGCCAGCCACGCCGGGCATAAACCAGGGGAGCCCAGGCTGTCCCTGTGACCTCTTGCTGAGCCTTCTGGGGTTGGGGGACTCGGAGCCCTTGGGCCATTTGGCCTCACGTCAAGGGCCTCGCACCTAGGCAGGAACTAGTCAGGAAAGGGGTCACCGGGGAAGCCACAAAGGAGCGGGGTCCCAGGCAGGACAGAGCTGCCTCTGGTTTGGGTTGGGAGACTCAGGGCAGCAGGAGCTGCCGTGGAGGCCGAGGCCGAGGTGGGCTGGTGGTACTGGGCCCAGCCTGAGCGGGTGGGCCGGTGCCGGGGGGCGGGAGTTCCTCCTCACCAGGCACCCAGGGCCACCTCCGTCCCAGGGCCTGGCTCTCCCACCAGCCTTTCCTTCCCCGTGGACAACACCAGGACCCGGAGCCGCCGAGCTGCCTGGTTTCTGCCAGGAGGAGGGGCCGGGTCTGGTGGGCAAGAGGTCACAGTTGGGAGCGGCTAAAGCCACGAGGTCGCTTCTTGAGTCCCAAGGGCCCTTCCACCTTCTTTACCCAAGAGGTCCTGGGGTATAGTCTTGGGGGGGGGGCGCGAGGGGAGGGTTTGGGGGCTAGAAACAGGTGGCGGCGGGTAGGGGGATATGGCGGGAGCTCTGAGCCAGGGCTGCCCCCCCCACATCTCTAATCCTTCAGGAGCCTAGGCCGGTAGGGACCATTGCAAAATGCGATCCCGGGAGGGGGAAGTCACATGGATGGTGGCGGGGTGGGAGCGTGGCAGTTGCCGATGGCCCCTGCGCACTGTGCCAGGAGCTCCCCGGGAAGCGGCGCTACGCCCAGGACTCTGAGCTGCAGCCCCACTGGCTGAGCCAGAGGCGGGGCAGGGGTACCGGCCCTTTACCCCGGCCCGGAGGAGGCAGGAGTGCGGGAGGGGAGGAGGAGGTGCCCGGGCTGGTTGGGGCCTCCTTCCCGCCCCCACCCTAACTGCAGCCCCTGGCGACCTTTTCCCCAGATCCCAGGGTCCAGGCTCCGCCCCAGCCGGGAGGTGTGGGGGGCAGAGGCAGCTGGGATTGGCCGGAGGCGGCGGGGGCGGGTCCCCGGCGCAGGCGGTCCCTGGAGGCTGAGCGGAGCAGGTGGACTCCTGAGACGCCCGGGGGGCTGCCAGGCAGCCAGCGCCACCCCGGCCCTCCAGACATGGCCCCAGCCCGCCTCGCTGTCCGCCCCTGTGGCCCTGCGGAGGTGCAGACAGCCTGAGCACCGCCACCCCAAGGCCCGCACTCATGCCCGTGCCCCGGGCACAGCCGGCTGCTGGCACGGAGGCTGCGGAGACAGTGTCCCCAGCGGTGGACCTGGTGCTGGGCGCCTCAGCCTGCTGCCTGGCCTGTGTCTTCACCAATCCCCTGGAGGTGGTGAAGACGCGGCTGCAGCTGCAGGGGGAGCTGCAGGCCCGGGGCACCTACCCACGGCCCTACCGGGGCTTCGTGGCCTCCGTGGTGGCCGTGGCCCGCGCCGACGGGCTGTGGGGCCTGCAGAAGGGCCTGGCCGCGGGCCTCCTCTACCAGGGCCTCATGAACGGCGTCCGCTTCTACTGCTACAGCCTGACCTGCCAGGCCGGCCTTGCCCAGCAGCCCGGGGGCACGGTGGTTGCGGGGGCCGTGGCGGGGGCTCTGGGAGCCTTCGTGGGGAGCCCTGCTTACCTGGTGAGTGTCTCTCCCCCTCCTCCACCGCCCCTGGGGCGCCCCGCGGCCTCCAGGGCTGGGCAAGGTGAGGCTGGGTGGGGTGGGGCAGCCGGGTGGGGCTGCCCTGGGAACATCCCAGCCCAGGCCTGGAATCTGCCCTGGGCACCCTGCCCTGCTGGGCCTGAGCCAGGGGAGGGGGCAGAGTGCGGCAGGCGTGGGGGCTCCAATCCTAGCCTTGTCCCTCTTCTTCCTGTGTGGCCTTGTGCAAGCTAAGAATAAAGCGACCACTGAGCAGGGCTCCCCACACCCCAGGCATCTGCAGAATGCCGTTTGGGCTCATTATCATTTAATTCTCCCATCAGCTGAGGATGAGGAAACTGAGGCACAGAGGCGGTTAAGTAACTTGCCCCAGGTCTCCCGGAGATGCAAACCCACAGATCGCCCCCAGCCCTCTTCCACAATTTCCCCCAGCCTTCAGGGGTAGGATCGGGAAGCCCGGGGTTTTAGGGGCCCTGAGGGACGCCCCTTAACATGCACTACTCCCCCGGGCTCCCCCTGAGCTCCGTCCCCACACCCTCTGTCCCCTCTGCTCTCACAGGTCAAAACGCAGCTGCAGGCCCAGACGGTGGCCGCGATGGCCGTGGGGCACCAGCACCATCACCAGGTGAGAGCCGCTGCTCCCAGGGCGCCCTGCCCGGGGGGCTGTCCGGTGACCCCGTGCCCTCTCCCCACAGAGCGTCCTGGGCGCCTTGGAGACCATCTGGCGGCAGCAGGGCCTGGCGGGGCTGTGGCGGGGCGTGGGGGGGGCCGTGCCCAGGGTCATGGTGGGCTCGGCCGCCCAGTTGGCCACCTTCGCCTCCGCCAAGGCCTGGGTGCAGGAGCGACAGGTGAGGGGCTGGGGACCCCTGGGCCCACCCACACGGTCACACAGTGGTGTGGAGGTCCCTGCCTTGTTTCTTCCTGTTGCACTCATGACATCCCTAGCTGCACCCCCACGCAGGGAAGTCGAGGGGGTGGTGACAGAGGACAGTCAGGGCCCCTTAAGAGAGTTTGGGGTCCACAGTGACCCCGCAGCTGTGAAGGGGCTGGGGATTCGGGGTGGGGGTGGGAATGGCTCGAGGGGCTCGCCCGCTCCCCTTCCCCCAGCTCTCCCAGCCCCCATGCACTGGGAGGGGTGGGGAGGCTGCCACATGGGGGTGGAAGGCCGTCGCAGGGGTCAGCAGCCCGCGCCACCCCACAGTGGCTCCCGGAGGACAGCTGGCTGGTGGCCCTGGCTGGGGGCATGATCAGCAGCGTGGCCGTGGTGGCAGTCATGACGCCCTTCGACGTGGTCAGCACGCGGCTCTACAACCAGCCTGTGGATGGAGCTGGCAGGGTGAGCTGGGGTGGGTCGGGGAGGGAGTGGGGGCCGGGGAGCACACCCCCCAACACACACAGGGCCAGAGACCCGCGTGCAGGGACGTCGGTGCAGCAGGCTGGCTGGGCGCCTGCGTCCCCGGGCACACGCCAGGGGCTCTGCTGCCCATCTTACTCCATTCTTACAACCACCCCCATTCTTCTGATGAGAAAACTGAGGCTCAGAGACCAGGTGACTTGCCTGAGGTCTCCCAGGAGGAGGTGGAGGAGCAGGAGCGGAAATCCAGGCCTGATTCCATGGCCTGCCCATGGCACTGCCGTACGATGGGGCAGGTCGTGCCAGCACATAGGTGCCCACCACGAGGCACATCAGGGGTGAAATCAGCCACGTACCACCCACCACCCAGGCCGAGCCCCCTTTTCTAATTTCACAGCCTGCAGGGCAGCCTTTTTGTGGTTTGTACGAAGGGAGAGGTGCCTTTGATTGGCACGAAGGCACCTTAGGGACAGCAGAGGCCCTGGAACCAGCCATGCCCGCCCCGGCCCGCGGGCCCCTGCAGTGATGCCCGCCCATGTCTGTCCCCAGGGCCAGCTGTACGGGGGCCTCACCGACTGCCTGGTGAAGATCTGGCGGCTGGAGGGCCCCCTGGCGCTGTTCAAGGGCCTGGGTCCAGGCTACCTGCGTCTGGGCCCCCACACCATCCTCAGCATGCTTTTCTGGGATGAGCTCCGGAAACTGGTGGGGTGCACCCAGCAGCAGGGCAGCTAGGGCCCCCACCCGGGCACCGACACAACCCCCACTCACCGGGGTCGGGGAGAGCGTGGACAGCCCTGAGGCCCGGCCATGCCCAGAGCATCTGCCTGCATCAGCGCCCACCCTGCACTTCTCCAGAAAGTTCTTTGCCCTCTCTCTCTGGGCCATCCCAGAACTGTCTTTGCTGTAATAACTGCTCCCGGCATGGACACGCACCCTGAGCTGGGTGGCCTATGGGTATCAGCAAACGGAAGACAGGTGAAAGTCCTCTTCCAGGGTTGAGGAGGCGGAGGCTTGGAGAAGCCTCTTCCAGCGATGAAGTAACTGTGACCAAAAGCACATGGCGGCAGAGCCAGGCCTGAGGCTCAGCTCTGCAGCCCCAGACCTGTGCCTCTGACCAGGGCCCACCGTGCCAGGACCACGGGGCAGTGGGAGTGTCCCCAGGGGATCATCATGCCTGCGGGAAGGCCCTGGCCTGCGCATGGAGGTCGTGGCAGTGTTGTCTGAGGGCATTTGTGAGGGCTTCCCCTGTGCACGTGGCCTCACGACAGTCCCAAAAGGGAGTCCTTGGGGTGGCCGTGGCTCCAGTGAGGACACAGGCCCAAGGCGAGTGGCAGCATCCTAGCCCCCTTCCCAGGACCCCAACAACAGTCCCCCCCAACGTGGGCAGGTTCTTAAGGGCCCGCACTGACCTTGTGCGACAGAGGAGGACCCTGCGTGCGGGGCAGGGGCGGGCTTGGGCCAGGGGCAGGCAGCCTGAGCCCCCGCCCCGCGTCAGTGAAGAGCGCCTCCCCTCCTACCCCCCACACTCCAAACCAATAAAGTTTTCTATTTTGTTTACTTGAACGTGTCCCTCGGCTGGCAGCCTCTCTCCCCACCTGTTTTCTATTTTGTTTACTGGAGTCCCCTCCGCTGAGTCCCCTGGCCGGCAGCCTCTCTCCCCACCTGTGCTCTTTCAGTCTCGGGCCAGGAGGACTGGAGCAGGCCAGGCAGGTAAGGCCTGCCACCTAGCGGGCTCTGGGGGAACGTCGAGGCAGGACCCAGGCGCTGCCGGAGGGGAGGGCGGGAGCCCCACGGGTCCCAGCCGAGTGGATCCCAGCTGAGTGGATCCTGACCTCAGGTTTTGGGGGGAATAGATCCCCAGCCCTTGGGCTGAGAGGGAGGAGCCTGACCAGGCTGGGGGCGGGTAGACCCCAGACCCCGGGGCCGTGGGGGACAGGCATCCCCCTCTCGGCCTGGGGGGGGGGTGCGGCGAGGGGGGGCGGAGGCCACTCGTCAGGCGTCTGAGAGGGCAGAACTAAGACCCGAGGCCGGAGCTTCCGGAGCCATCGTGTGGCCAAGTCCCAGGGGAGGTGAGAGCCTGGGCCCAGCCTTTCTCCCACCAGCGACCAAGACCAGCCCCAGAGAGGCGCCTTCACCAGCCACCCGACGGGACCCGGGCAGGGCTCCCACCCCCTCGTCCTGGACCCGGGGCAGGTCCTTCTCTGGCCTGGGAAGGGTTAAAGCCCTGGGGGCCTCCTCTGTCCCCCCCCCTTCCCCCCCCAGGCCTTTGACCCCTCCCAGCCCCTCCCCTCCGCAGACACCTTTGCCCTGTGACGGTGACAGTCTCTCCCAGCGCAGACCTGGCTGGAGGCCGCCATGTTCCCCCTGCCCTCCCTCCCCTCCTGGCTCCCCGGCCTCCCCGGGCTCGAGTGGGGCTCCAGCCTCCTCGACGCCCTCCTGCAAGGTGAGCCAGCGCCTCCTCCCCATCCCCGCCTCAGCCCCGGTCCCTCCAGGGCACCCGCTGGGGCAGGGTAGACTGCCCCCCCACACGTGAGTCGCCCGCCTCCCCCCCGTGCCCCTCCCCTAAGCCCTCCCCGCGCCCCACGTCTGCTGCCACCCCTGCAGGCCTCATCGGGGCCTGCGGAGTCTCCTTCTTGAGCAGCCTGCTAAAGGTTTACTTCTTCGTGGGCTGTGTCAAGTGAGTGCCCAGCCCCAAGGCCAGACCCCTGGGCCCTGGGCAGTGGATCTGGTCTGAGGGGGGGGGGGGCGGACTGGGAGGGACTGGAGGGGCGCCTCCCTAGGGAGCATGGCTGGGGGTACCAGGACCCTCTCCAGGGCCACTGTTGCTCACAGCCACTCTGCTCTCAGTGACCCGGAGCGGAGTCTGGAAAAGGAGCGGCTGCAGGTGCAGTGGGCGGCGCTGGAGACGCTGCACCTGGCGGGGCTGGCCTTGCTCCTGACGGTCGTGGGGTCCCGGGTGGCCGCCCTCGTGGTGCTCGAGTTCTCCCTCCGAGCCGTCTCCACGCTGCTGTCCCTGGGCAAGGTGAGGCGGCAGGTTTCCAGCCTCTGGGCCTCAGTTTCCACCCCTGGAACATGGGAGGCTGGGCCCCCAGGAGCACCCCCTATCCTCACCCTCACCACCCCTTTTCTGGAAGGTTGTGACTTGAGCTTGCAGGTTGTTGCTTCCTCAGGTTTTGATGGCCAGACTTAATTCTCCACTCTGACTAGACAACCCCAATCACGAGAAAACAAAAGCGACAGCTCCTGTGGGTGGAGAGCATCCCAAAGCCAGGCGTGGAGTAAACGCTTAGAAGGAACCATCTCATTTAATTCCCGCCACCACAGGGGGACGGGTTTGCTGTAATCCCCACGCAAGAGAAGGCAACTAAGGCTCAGTGAGGTTGAGGCTTGTCTGCAGTCAGTGACCAGCAAGGGCCAGGGGCGGGCTCTGGACCCAGGTCTTTGAGACTCTTACCCATCAGCAAGCAGATGGATCCCAAGTAATAAGACATGATTAGAAGGAAGCCGAGAAAAATGGGCCGGTTAGGGCCTGACCCGCAGTTGGTATTCTCTCTTGGGGAACGATGCCAAAGGTCCCTCGGGCTCCAGCCCTCTTGGTCCTACCACGATAAAGGGAGGCCTGAGCACCCACCATGGCACCCTCCCCTGCCCCCCACCAGGGCTCACAGGGCACCCAGAAGCTGCAGCTCTACCTGCTGAGCCAGTACTCGCTGGGCTGTGGGCTGACGTGCGGCCTGAGCTTCCTGCAGGAGGCCGCCCCCCACCGCACGCTGAACCTGCTGCTGGGCCTCGGGCTGGCTGCCCTGCTCCGCGCCGGCGCCCAGCGCCTCCGCCGCCACGTCTGCTGCCTCTACGAGCTGCACAGCAGCCAGCACTACTGTGGCGTGTGCCTGGGCCTGCTGGCCGGCGCCCACCACCTGCCCCGGCTGCTGGGCCGGGCCCTGGCTGTGGCCTTGGCTGTGGGCGACCTGGCGGCCGTGGCCCTCATCAACCAGGACTTCCTGAGCACCTCGGAGGCCGTGCGCTTCTGGACGCCACTCACCATCTGCTACACACTGCTGGTCATCTACATGCAGGGTGAGGCCGCGGGCCGGGCCCGCGCCGTGAGCGGCTCCTTCCCTATTCACGTCCCGCTGTCTGGCCTGGGACTGTGAGGGCCAGGTGCTGAAGCAGAGGCAGTACAGGGGGGCGGCTCAGACAAGGGGGCAGCGGGCAGCGGGAGTCCCAAGGAGCTGGTGTTGGAACCAGGCCTTGAAGGATAAGCAGGACCTCCACGGGGGAGGATTCTGGGCCCAAGTTCAGAGGTGAGAGAGATAGTGGCAGCATCAAACAAGTGAAAATAATTGAGCGTGATGGTCACCTCGAAGGCACGGGGAGGGGACAAGCCCGGCCAGGTTAACGGGGGCCTGATTAGGAGCCCGTGTCAGCCGCCTGGACAGTGCGATGAGAAGCTGTTGCACAGTTTTAAGCAGCGGTGTGCCTAGCTCAGATCTGGGCTCTAGGAAGCACCCCTGGCGGCAAGGTGGAGATGGGGTGGAAGCAGCGGGACCAGGAGGAGCAGTCCAGGCAGCGGGATCAGCAAGTGCAAAGGCCCTGGGGCGGGAATGATCTTGCCAGTGTCAGTGAACCAAAGAAAGCCAGGATGGCTGGGGGGAGTGAGCAAGGCAGGCTGCGTAAGAGACGAGGTGAGGGTGGAGAGCAGGCTCGCGTCAGGCAGGAGGTCCTCTTGGATTTTACTCCAAGCACAGAGAGACGTCACGGGCGGTTAAAAGCAAAGGGATGGTTTCATCCACTGAGGTTTTTAGGCCACTTGAGCTGCTGAGTGGACAGTGGATCGTGGGATGCAGGTGCAGGTGGCTTGGACCAGGGCAGGGCAGCAGGAGTGGCGGGACACACTCGGGTGGGGATTTATTGGGCAGAAAGAGCCAACAGGGCGTACTGTGGGCCTGTGGGAAAGAGGAGGCAAGGCGGGTCCCGGGAGCGTGGCGGGCTGTGCCCTGCGGGGCCAGGCAGCCGGAGGAGCGGCCTGGCGGGGGGGCGTGCGGGATGAGCAGCCAGCCCTGGGAGGCAGCAGAGCCTGGCACCCGGTGGGTGCTCAGGGTGGGGTGGGGAGGGGAGGAAGGCAGGAGGGCTGCCAGGGGAGGGGGGGCGGGGAGGCTGGGGGCGCGCGGTGAGGCCCGCCCGCCCCGCAGAGGAGCAGCGGCTGCGGCCGGGCGTGCAGAGCCACGTGCAGACGGTGCTGGTGCGCATGGGCGGCCTCCTCGTGCTGCTGCTGACCGTGGGCCGCTGGCTGGACCTCCTGGGCGTCCTGGTCTCCCTGCTGGGCGAGCTCTGGTGCCTGGCGGGTGTCCGCACCCTGCTTGACCTTTGCCAGATACAGGTGGGTCCCCCAGATGCTGAAGTCCTACTCCAGATGCTCGAGAGGCCAAGTTCAAGAGCAGTGGGACGACCCGTGTTGGGGTGGGGGCAAAGGGATCTGGAATCACCTCTCCCTCCCAGGGTTAACCTTTGAGCCCTGTGTAGCCAGCCTGGGGTGTCCTCTGGGTCACTAGGTGGTGGTGGGGGGACAGCTGAGCAGCGCCCCCACCTAGTCAGCAGCTCACTCCATCCTGCACCCACCGGCCCCTGCCGGGGACCCCAGAATTCCTGGGTAATTGGAGGGAGGGCTGAGGCCCTGCAGGGAGGATGGGCGAAATGAGCAATTCCCTCCATCCTTTTCTTCCTTAGGATTTTCCATCCCAGAGGCCTTCGGTGTCATCTCCAAGACAACCCCTGTCCTCGGCACCCGCCCCGCCCCAGGGGACGGACCCCTCCTGACCTGGGTCAGTAGGACTAGGAGTCTTCCTCGGGCTGGAACGGGCTGCCAGCCCAGGCCTGGGTGCCCGGGTGCTGCCTGGAGGAGGTGTGGCTGGGCCAGCCCCCACCTGGAACTCGGGCTGGACACTGGGAGCCCCCGGGGGTCAGGGGAGGGCTGGGGACTGGGTCCCTCAGAGGGCGGGGGGTGCGGAGGCCGCTTGGGTTGGTCCCTCTTTTTCTCAGGGTGGGCGGGGGTACAGCCCCCCTCAGCCAGGTGTTCCCAGGAGGGGTCTGGGGAATAGGCATCCTCAGAATGGCCTCCCCCTTTTCCAGCCTCCCTTGCCCTCTCCACAAACAATAAAGGTGATTTTTCTCAACCCGTGCCTTAGAATCACGAGCACACAGAGAGGGCAAGAGGTTTTTCTGAGGTCACACAGCTCTTTGAGCTGGGGCGGTCTCCTGGGACACATGTGTCAGGGCTGGGTCCCACGGGGTCAGGGCAGGAACGGAGTTCAGGGCTGGGGTGAAGAGGGGAGCAGCAGCCCTTGGCAGGGTTTGAAATCGGGGTGGCTGAGGAGGTGATGTGGATGGGGCAGGTTGGTGCACGGTCAAGTGGCCAAGCACCCATGTGCAGTCTTGGGTAGACGATGCCCACCCCCTGCCCCGACCCAGCCTGAGAGGCAGCCACAGGGAGCACTGTGCTCAGCAGAACCCAGCTCAGAGAGGCTGCCGAGCATACGGGAAAAAGCCCAGCTTCTGAGCTGGGGACCAGCGACTCCACCCTCCTGCTAGGTGACCTTGGGCAAGCTGCTGCCCCTCTCTGAGCTTCCAAGAGCCGACCCTGTGCACGGGGTGAGCACCCACACTCTCGATCTCCTCTCATGTTGACAACAGCCCCAAGAGGCAGGTACTGTTATTATCCCTTTATACAGATTCAGAAACCAAGGCTCAGAGAGGTAAAGTAACTTGCACAAGGCCACACAGCTAGTGAGTGGCAAAGCCAGAATGCATATTCAGGCAGCCACTGAGCTCAGGAGTTCGGCAAGCTTCCTGCTGCTCCCTGCTTGTTGGAGATTTGGACCCAGAGAAACTAACGGGTGGGTGTGAAAATAGGGCGTGTTCTGGAACGTGGTCCCGGTCAACCTTGTCCAGAAGCCGGAAGCCCCCCGCAGAGACCGTCTCTGTATTAGTCAGCCAGAGGGGTGCTGATGCAAACGACCAGGCCATCAAGCACAAGTCACTTCCCTCACCAACTTCTATTCGGAGCAAGATGGCTGCCGACGTCTGCAAGGGTTCAGGCTTCCTGGGTTCCTGTGTTCCTGGGGCTGGCTTTCCTCTGGGTTCAAGGTTCCTCTCTTCGTGGGGCTGGCTTCTCTTTCCTCTGTGAGCTGACTTCCTCGAGCTCCAGTTTAAGTCTTCAGCATCAAACTCCAACATCAAAACTCCAGCATCAGCAGCCCTCAACTCTGTCCTCGCCATGCCTTTTATCTGTGAGTCCCCACCCGCCAAGGGGCAGGGACTCAACGCCTGAATCATGACTCAGTCATGCCCAGGTAAAGATCAGATTACAAGCATAATCCAGTATCTATTTTTGGAATTTAAAAACGTATCAAACTGCTAGAGTCTCCCTGTCCAGGCATCCAGCCCGTGGGGACTGAGGGCCCAGCTCGGGGCCAATTCCAGGAGACACCCCGCAGGACAGAGGAGACACGCAGCCAGTGAGCTTCTGGTGGGGGGTGCGGAGAGAGGCAGGGTTATCCAGGAGCACAGGAAGGCGTCAGGGAGGAGGGGAGGCCCAGAGAAGGTGCTTGTTGGCTCTGGGCTCGGTGGGCCTCCACCTCTCAGCAAAGGCCATCGCGGACACTCGAAGGCTGCTGCCCTGGGGCGGGCAGGACAAGCCTAAGACTCTACCCCCCACCCCCGCCCCGGGGCGCACATGGGGCTCACGGGCAGGCTGGACCCAGCGCTGGGCCCAACGCCTTCAGCTCATTCCTCCAACAATGGCCAAATTCCCAACCCTCGCTCCCGGCCCTGCCCCCAGCACGGGCCCCTGGGCCCCCGGGTGTGGGAGCTGAGGTGGGGGAAATGCCCACCCCCCCCCCCGCCGCAGGACGCAGTGCCCCCGCCTGGGGGTGCGCCCAGCTCCCCCGGGCAGGAAACATGTCCCAGTCTAGGAGGAAATGGCTCAGTTGGGTGGCACGGGGCCAGCCCCTCGCCAGACCCAACTGGGCGCCTGGTTCCGGGGGAGCCCAGCACTTTTCCTGGAAGGCACCTCGGCCTCGCGGCCCTGGCGATGCTGGGACCCAGTGGGGACAGGTCTGGAAGGGGCCTGGACCCAGCAGTCCTTTCCTTTTTATGGGCAAGGGGACCGTTTTCCAAACAAAAACTGGAACACATGGGCTGGAATAGAATTCTTTTCTTATTATTAAATTATTTTTGTGAAAAATCCGACAAGTATAAAAAAATTAGGTCACTCGGAGTGAGGCATTTAGCAAATGCTCATACCAAAAAAAGAAAAGCAGGCATAAAGTCCAGGGGGTGTAGAAAAATGTGAATTGCACTGTCTGGGGCGGGGGTGTGAAGCTGGGCCTTGTTTTCCCACAGAAACCACGAGAGCCTGTACCCTGGGCCCTGACCACCCAGGACCGAGGTGCAGGGTGGGGGCTACACGACTCTGACGAGGCCGTGCAGATGGGAGATTAGCAGGACAGACCACGCTGCCTCTGTGGGGGGGCCCTCTGGGGGAGGAGGCAGACACACCCATGGGATGTCAGGAAGGAAGTAAAGCTGGGTGGGGGGGGATGGGGTGCTAGGAATGGTGTATCTGTTATCTACACTGCGTAACAAATTAACCCCCAACTTTAGCAGATTAACACAACAGACGCTTACTATCTCACTTCTTCTGTGGGGCAGGAATCTGGGCTGGACTTCACAGGGTCCTCGGTCTCAGCGGCTCTCAGCCGAGGCTGTGGTGTCATCTTGAGGTGTGACAGGGGGGGGACGGTGTCCCACTCCCAAATTCACTCAAAGGGCCATGAGCAGGATTCAGCGTCTCATGAGCCGTGGGGCTCAGGGCTCCAGGCCACCCTCATTCCCCTGCCGCCTGGGCCCTCCATGGTTGGCTCTTGGCGTGGCGGCTGGCTTCCCTCAGAGCAAATGCAAGAGAGAGAGCAAGACAGATGTCACCATCTTTTTTTACCCAATATTGACAACCCATGGGGTTTTTGTTAGTTTTTTTAAACAGCATCATGGAGATATAATTCATATATTATACAATTCACCTACTTAAAGTGTGAAATTCAATGGTTTTTAGTGTATTCATAAATAAGTATGACCGTCATACAGGCAATTAGAGAACATCTCATCACCTCAAAAAAAAACGCTGGTGCCCTTTGACTATATCCCCCAGCCCTCCCCCAGCCCTCAACCCATGGCTCTAAGCAGCCACTATTCTATTTTCTCCCTCTATAGACTTCTCTTTTCTGGACTTTCATATATATAATATGTGACTGGTTTCTTTTGTTTAGCAGAATGTTTTGAAGATTCACCCAGGTTGTGGCATGTATCAGTACTTCATTTCTTTTTCACAGCCAAATAATATTCCATCGCATGGATATACCACATTTTATTCATCCATTCATCATTTGGGTTGTTTCTACCTTTTTGTTATATGAATAATGCTGCTATAAACATTCTTTTATGTGGATCCACGTGTGTGTTCCTTTCTTTTGGGCTATATACCTAGGAGTAGAATTGCTGGGTCAATCGTTTGAGGAGCTGCCAGGCTGCTTTCCAAAGTGGTGGCCCCATTTTACATTCCCCGTGGTGGCGTAGGAGGGTTCTGATTGCACCACTTTCTCACCAGCACTTGTTATCTGACTTTTTGATTCTACCATCCTAATGGGTATGAAGTGGCATTTGTGGTTTGGATGTGCATTTCCCTGTGGACTAATGATACTGAATTTTTTTTAATGTGTTTATTGGTCATTTGTATATCTTCCATGGAGAAAGGTTTATTCAGATCCTTTGCCCATTTTAAAATTGGGTTATGTGTCTTTTTACCATTGAGTTATCAGCATTCTTTATATATTCTAGATACAAGTCCCTTATCAGATATATAATTTGCAAATATTGTCTCCTATTCCATGGGTCTTTTCACTTTCTTTCTTTTTTCTTTTGAGGTTCTGGGGCCAGGCAGCATACCCGGGACCTCATGTGTGGGAAGCTGGCACTCAACCACTGAGCCACATCGGCTCCCCTGCGTTCGTTTTTTCATTTGTGTGTTGTTTGTTTTTAGGAGACACTGGGAACCAAAGCCAGGACCTCCCGTGTGGGAAGCAAGTGCTCAACTGCTTGAGCCACATCCGCTACCCCTTTTCACTTTTTTTTTTAAGATTTTATTTTTTTATTTATTTCTCCCCACTCCCTCCATTGTCTGCTTTCTGTGTCCATTCATTGTGCGGTCTTCTGTGTCTGCTTGTTTTCTCATTGGGTGGCTCCAGGAACTGATCTTGGGACCTTCCGGAGTGGGAGAGAGGCAATCATTCTCTTGTGCCACCTAAGCTTCCTGGTCTGCTGCATCTCTTTTTCTCTCTCCTCTGTGTCTCTTTTTGTTGCATCATCTTGCTGCACCAGCTCTCTGTGCAGGCCAGCACTCCACGCAGGCCAGCACTCCGTGTGGGCCAGCTTGCCACACGGGCCAGCACTCCATGTGGGCCAGCTCGCCACACGGGCCAGCTTGCCTTCACCAGGAGGCCCTGGGTATCGAATCCTGGACCTCCCATGTGGTAGACAGGAGCCCAATTGCTTGAGCCACATCCGCATCCCCCTTTTCACTTTCTTGATGGTGCCCTTGAAGAAAAAATGTTTTTAATTTTGGTGAAGTCCATTTCATCTATTTTTTCTTTTGCTACTCATGTTTTGGGTGTGATATCTAAGAATGATTGCAAATCTGAGGTCATGAAGATTTATCCCTATGTTTTCCTCTAAGAGTTTCATAGTTTTAGGTCTAACATTTAGGTCTTTGATCCACTTGCAGTTAATTTTTGTGTATGGTGTGAGGCAGTCTTTTTGTAACCCAGTATTGAAACCTGACACCCCCATGTTTTGTCCTATTTGGCTGGTTAGAAGTCAGTCACTAGGCCCAGCCCCGTGCGGACACTGGCAGGTGGGGATTGCCAAGGGCCACCTTAGAAGCTGCCTTCCACGGAGGGCTTCCTGGAGGTGGGGACGTCTGCATAGAGGCCCGAATGGAGAGAAGAGCAAGCCAAGCCGTCTCAGGCCAAGGGGTCAGCGTGGGCAAAGGCCCCGAGGTGGGAACAAGCTTGGGATATTTTAGGGCCATCAGGACATTTCTCGAGGCTGGAGCATCATGAAGGAGGGGGAGGGACAGGAAATGAGATCCTGGGGGCGGGCAGGGACCAGATGGCTCCGATTCTGAGAAGGAAGCCAGGGAGGGTTTTGCAGAAGGAAGCAGCACAATCTGACTTACATTTGAAAAGGATTCCTCTCTGCTGTTTTCAGACTAGACGGTCTAGAAACAAGGTGAGCCAGTTGGGAAGCACCTGCAGCCACCCCCGCGCGGGGCGACGGCGGCCTGGGCCGAGCTAGCGGCGGCGGAGGCGACCCACGCAGTTGGACGCGGGACGGCTTTTGAAGACAGGGTCGAGGTCCTGATCAGTCAGCGCGGGCGGAGGGCAAGAGGAATCCCCACGGCATCCAGACTGCGGCCAGAGGAAGCGGGGGTGTGGTGGGGCTGCTGGCAGAGGAGCCGGTTCCTCCCGGCCGCCGTGGGCAGCCGTGGTGGGCGAGGACCAGGGGCCGTGAGGCGAGTGATGTGGTCCCTGAGGTGGCCTTGGAGGACGGGGTGGGGCTGGGGCCCTGCAGAAACTGGGGGGTGCTTGGAGAATGGGGGTGGGGCTGGAGGGTGCTGAAGAAGCCTTGGGGGTGCTGAGGGGTGCTTGGGGGGCCCTGAAGAAGCTGGGGGGTGCTTGGAGGATGAGGGTGGGGCTGGAGGGTGCTGAAGAAGCCTCGGGGGTGCTGAGGGGTGCTTGGGGGGCCCTGAAGAAGCTGGGGGGTGCTTGGAGAATGGGGGTGGGGCTGGAGGGTGCTGAAGAAGCCTTGGGAGTGCTGAGGGGTGCTTGGGGGGCCCTGAAGAAGCTGGGGGGTGCTTGGAGAATGGGGGTGGGGCTGGAGGGTGCTGAAGAAGCCTTGGGGGTGCTGAGGGGTGCTTGGGGGGCCCTGAAGAAGCTGGGGGGGTGCTTGGAGAATGGGGGTGGGGCTGGAGGGTGCTGAAGAAGCCTTGGGAGTGCCGAGGGGTGCTTGGGGGGCCCTGAAGAAGCTGGGGGGTGCTTGGAGGATGAGGGTGGGGCTGGAGGGTGCTGAAGAAGCCTTGGGGGTGCTGAGGGGTGCTTGGGGGGCCCTGCAGAAGCTGGGGGGTACTTGGAGGATGGGGGTGGGGCTGGAGGGTGCTGAAGAAGCCTTGGGGGGTACTGAGGGGTGCTTGGGGGTGCTGAAGAAGCTGGGGGGGTGCCTGGAGGATGGGGCTGGGGGCTGCTGAGGCCCCTGCAGGCCTTACAGCTCCTCAGTGCCGACGAGAGGGGCGGCGGGAGGGTAGCGAGGCTGGTGCAGAGGGGCAAGAGCTCAGGGGCAGGAGAGGCGGGCCCAGGAGGGCGCCGGGCCCAGGCTACGCAGCCACGCACGGGCCTTGAGCAGGGACGTCCGCGGATCAGGTGCTTTAGAAGGAGCGAGCGGCTCTGTGTGGGAAAGGGGGAAGAGCAGGGGCGAATCAAAACTTAAGGAACCCCTTTTGGAAAAAAGATATAGAATTTGTAAGGAAGTGCATATTCATTTAGAGTGAGAAGGGAAAGCCCAAAGAATTACTCGTGCCATCAAGATTTGAACCTGCTCTTAACGCCTCTGCTAGCAATTTGCCAGGAACGTTTACCGATGACGCTTCTGGTGTGAACCTGGCTTCGCTCCCTGTCCAGAACACTCCGTAACTCCCAGCAACTCCCGGCCCTCCCAGCTGCCCTTGCGATGAAAGCCTTGAGTGTCAGCTTCGATACCTTCACTATAAGGCCCCAAGGGGGAAGAGGGGAGCAGGGGGCCAGTTGGGGGCAGGGGCAGGTCTAGGCCACATTAGGCTTTAGTGAGAGGGGTCTTGGGTTGGGGGTACTGAGATAGACGTTGCCAAGGGAGAGCTGGGGTGGATGACGTGGGGAGTGGAGGCTCCCACTGGGGATGGGGCTTGGGGGGGATGAGGGAACAGGGTTGGGGCAGCTCAGGGACATTCACAGCGAGTGGCACCAGGACTTCCTCTTCTCTACCCACAGAGGGGTTCAGAGCCAGCAACCTGGGCCGGGAGGGGCCCCCCAGCCTGCCGAGCCTCCCACCCGCTCACTCTGGCGTCCGTGCTGATTCACGGAGAGGGTGGCCTGGCTGTGGGGCAGCTCAGGGCCCCGCCGGGAGGGGACTGAGGCCCAGGTGTAGTCAGGCCAGGCTGGGCCCTGCCTGGGGCGAGCAGGTGGGACTCAGGCCTCGGCTTCTGAATGTTTTCCCACGCACCTGGCCGGCTCGGGAAAGGGGCCTGGAGCTAGACTGCCTGGACGTGACCGAAGCCGTCACTAAGTAAAGGCCGTGACCTTGAGCAAGTCACTCTCTATGCCTCAGTGTCCCCATCTGTTGTGAGGACTGACCCAGAGGATGGATGTAGGACGCTTAGCCCAGCGTCTGATGACGTCCTTTAGTGTCCCCAGAGGGAACCACGGCCCAGTTCCAACCACAACTCAGATTCCAAGGGTCCAGGGAAGGAACCCTAGACGCCAGGTGGCAGAAGCGGGGACAGCGCTCAGGGGAGGGAAGTGACAGTGCCGAGACCAGGCCCTCCTGCATCTTGTCCCCCAACTCCCCCACTCCCACACCTTCCTTGTCCACCTGGCGACCCTCTGGGCTCATCCAGCCACTCTTTATTGAGAATTAGAACCCGGAGCTAGGCTTTCTTTTTTTTGCATTCTCTCATCTAGGAGTTAATTATTGTTTTCTCCCCAGGAGGAAAACTCAAGATACAGAGAGATTCACGGACTTGTTCAAGGATACACAGCTAGTAAATGAGGGAGCCAAGATGTAGACTCAAATGGGTTTGACTTCAAAACCCAAATCCTTAACCCCTCTCTGCCTTTTACTGCTTCTCAGGCAATTTGCAGATAGGGCTACTCCCGGCCCAGATGCCTTTACTTCGCAGGAATTACCGAGTCCCTCCCATGTGCCAAAGACTGCGCTAAGGGCTGGGGAGGGAAGAGCAGAAAGACACTGCCTTGCTGCCAGTGTCCGGCAAGCGCCAAGCAGAGCAGTGGCCCTGGCGGCCGCGCATGTCCCCAGGGGAGGTACACGACTCCTCGACTTACCTGGAGGAGTCAGGAGTCTCCTCAAAAGTGGTGACACTGGAATAGAGTTTGCCAAGAGGGGGCTTTGGTCCAGACCAGACCCCTGAAGCCTGGCTAATATTAATCACGACTCTTTTTTGAACTGGTTTAAGAAAAAGCCCGGGGAAGCAGATGTGGCTCAACCGATAGAGTGTCTGCCTACCACATGGGAGGTCCAGGGTTCAAATCCAGGGCCTCCTGACCTGTGTGCAGCTGGCCCACACGCAGCGCTTGTGTGTGCAAGGAGTGCCGTGCCACGCAGGGGTGTCCTCCGCGTAGGGGAGCCCCATGCGCAAGGAGTGCGCCCTGCAAGGAGAACCGCCCTGCACGAGAAAAGCACAGCCTGCCCAGGAGTGGCGCCGCACACATGGAGAGCTGACACAGCAAGATGATGCAACAAAAAGACACAGATTCCCACTGCCACCGAGAATGCAAGTGGACACAGAAGAACACACAGCGAATGAACACAGAGAGCAGACAATGGGGAGAGGGAGAAATAAAATTAAATAAATAAATAATTTAAAAATTTAAAAAGAAAAAGCCAGGAGAGAAAGAGAGAGAAGGCGTGGCTCGTGTAACTGGAAAGCACAGAGGCAGGACGTCAGGCCTGGCTGGAAGCAGCCACTTAAAGGATGGAATCAGTTCTCTCACCTTTTCTCTTAGCTCTGCCGTCCCCTGCGGTAGTCCACCTGGTGGCAGGATGCCACCAAGCTTGCCTCCTGCCAGTCAACCAGCCAACTGGAAAAACCCTGCCTCTTTCCAGATCCTTGCAGCCATAGGCCCGGGGCTGAGATTGGGTCGGGCGCTCATTGCAGAACCAGCAGCCACTGTGACCGGCCAGGGCCTGGCCCATGTGTACCCCCCAGAGCCACTGGAGTTGTGACGAGCCCACCCGAGCCCAAGGGACTGAGTGTGGGGGGCCTAAACAGAAATTGGGGTCTGCTCTCCAAAGCGGGGAAAGCGATGCCAGGCTGGCAGGAACGTGGGCATCCTTGAGATTCTCTAGGGGATCAGCTTCTTCCTGGCTTTCAGCTCTTTGCTCATCTTATACTATCCTGTAACCTGTCCTCTATGGTGCAAAGAGGAAAAGGGCCCACTTCCACACACCACCGGGCCCTAGGCATTTTATCCACGTAGATCCCCTCAAATCCTCGCAACTAAGCTGCAAAGGGGGAAGTGGATGTGGCTCAACGGATAGGGCATCCGCCTACCATATGGAGGGCCCAGGGTTCGATCCCCAGGGCCTCCCGACCTGTGTGGTGAGCTGGCCCCCGTGCAGTGCTGGTGCGCGCAAGGAATGCCGTGCCACGCAGGGGTGTCCCCCATGTAGGGGAGCCCCACGTGCAAGGAGAGGCGTCCCATGTGAACAAAGAAAAACATGCAGCCTGCCCACGAGTGGCACCGCACACACAGAGAGCTGATGCAGCAAGAGGATGGAACAAAAAGAGACAGAGATTCCCAGTGCTGCTGACAAAAATACAAGTGGACAGAGAACACATAGTGAATGGACACAGAGAGTAGACAACAGGGGCGGGGGGGGGTGGAGAAATTTTTTAAAAATAAAATTAAAATAATAGCAACTTAAAAAAAAAAAAGGAAAAAGCTGCAAAGGAAGGACTACGACTCTGGCTTGCAAGAAGAGACTCAGAGAGATTTGCCCAAGGCTGGTGAGTGGCAGAGCTGGAATCAGAGATCCTGAAGTTGCTCACCGCACGGTCTGCCCCACCCCCTGCCCGCCCCGGTGCCATGAGCTCCCGCTTCTCTGCAACTGCCGCACCCCTGCCCAGCCCCTAGCCCAGGGCCTGGCGCACAGCAGCGGCTCGGGGAGTAGGTGTGGAATTGACGTGATTATTAGCAGGCAGAGCAGAGGCTGACGGGAGGGGCAGGGGCCAAGATGCTGGGAGCCGGGTGAGGTGGGGTCCTGCCCTTTCTGAGGAGTGGCCCCCGTCCCCGCTGTAGAACCTCAGGCACTGGGCAATTCTGCTTTGGCCCGGCCGGGGCACCGGGGCGGGCCGATGGGCAGGTGCTGCCTTTGGAGGGTCCCAGCCCCTTCCCTGGCTGTAGCTCAGGAGGCCTAGTAGGAACGCCACACACCCGGGGCTGGGGCACCCCTCCAGCCCGCTCTCTCCAGACTTGTCCCAGGTCTTGGTTCTGGCTGGAGAGGGCGTGCCGGACGGTGTGAGCCGTGAGCCCTGGAAACCCGGCCGGGGGATGTGGAAATAACAACAACTGCTACCGCTTCTGGGACCCGCCAGCCCTGGGTGGGCCCTTTCCGTGCCTTTGTTCCCAACAGTTCTGCAAGGGAAAGATATGTGTCCCCATTCGAGGGCAGCTAGTTCCACTCCCTGCATTACAGGTGGGGCAACGGCCCTTCAGAGAGGGAAGTAACTTGTCCGGATGTCCCCCTGCCTCCCTCTCCCTGGGGTGCTCTCACCCCGTTCTTCTCATGACTGGCTCCTCCTTGTCTCAGCTGGAAGGTCACCTCCTCTGAGAAGCCCTCCATGTCCCCCAGCACCTTATCCTGCCGCTGTCCCTGGCTCCCCCCTTCAAAGTGCCTTTTGCCCCAGCCGGTCGTTGTGTTCATTTGCCGGAAGCCCGAGCTGCCCACCATCCCACGAGCGCCAGGAGCACAGGGCCTGTGGCTGGCCGGTGCCCACGTGGCAGGCGGTGTGCTGAGTCGTGGTAGTGCCCTTCTCGCCAGCAGCTGGACAGCAGCCCATGTCCCCTCTTCCCTGGATCTTTTCCCCCAACCTCTCTCCACCCCTTACCTGCCACCAGGGGTCTCAGCTCCTGCAACCCAGACTGGAAATTGAGTCCTCTCCCGGGGCCCTCTGGGGAGGGAAGAGAGGTGGCCTGGGCCTGGCAGGGCGGGAGGAGGGCGCAGCGCCTCGGAGCGGGCAGACAAAGGGCGTGTGTTCTCATCCAGCCCACTTCCTGGGTTTCCATTGCAGGAAGCTTGGCACCTGCTGATCAAGGACGTGACACCTGGGCTGGTCTGGAGGCCCCTGGGCCGGGATGCACTTCTCCAGCCAGCAGCACCGGCGGAGCGGGGACAGGCAGCCAGAGCTGCTAGACAGCAGGTGGGTGGTGGCAGCGGGACCCTGGCAGCCCCCTGGGCCTCCCAAGACGCTCAGGCCTGAGCAGACGTGGGAGGCCTGCATCCTACGCGGAGGGGCGTAACCTTGGACAAGGCCCCAGATCCAACCCCCCTGTGCCTCATCGTTCTACCCAGAGTGGGGCCGTGAGGGGGCTCGGTGGTGTTGTGGGCCTGGGGGAGAATGAGACCACCTTTTCATCTGTTTCAAACGAGCCTCAGAGTCAGAAGTCACTTGGAAAGTGACTTCTACAGTTGAAAAGTGTCTGCAACCCCCTGGATCACGTTCTTTCTCCCAAGCTCCTTCCCAACTCTGGGTTCAGCACCTCTTGCGGAGGACATGGGGACAGTGCTGCAGAGTGCAGCCATGTCACTAAGGGGTAACGCATCGACCTGGGGCTCAGGCAGCCTCGTGTTCGAATCTCGACTTGCCGCGGTAGACGCCTCGGCGGTTCCCGCGGCCTCTCTGAGCCTCGGCCTCTAGCTGTCAAGTCTTCCCTGCCCCTGGTGCCAGCCGAGCAGGGCACCCAAGGGCACCACTGCCCTGGGTTTGAATCCCAGCCCTGCCCTTGCCTCTTGGGTGGCCTGGAGGCTCACAGAGCCTCAGTTTCCTCAACTGTGAAGCAGGAATGATCAGGCCTCCCGCACAGGGCTCTGGTGGGGGTTAAACGTAAGGGGGTTCCGAGGCACCAGCGAGAGGGGACCCCTAGCAAAGCCAGCTGCTGTTCTGGAGTGTCTGTGCCGATCAGATGGGAAAGGGCTGCGGAGGGGCTGACAGGCAGGGGGCGAGCCATTTAGGGAGGTGGAAGGAGGCGTTTGGGACAGGGGTCCAGGCACTGCCCATCCCCCAGAGCCCCACTGTCACGGTAGAGCCTGCAGGGGAGGGCCCAGTGGCCCCCGGTCCAGCATTCCCCGGCCTCACCCACTGAGGCTTTAATCAGAGGAACAATCTGCCTGCCTGTGAACCAGACCCAGATTCCTTTCCCCAGCAATGTCGAGGCCTCAGGGGACCAGTTGGCCCATCCCTGCGCCACCCTGGGCCCCAGAGCTTGGGCTCTGCTGCTCTTCTCCTCCAGCACTCCTGCCAGAGGGAGGGGGCAAATCCAGGGGACAGAGGGAGGGACAGCAACAGAGCCTGGCTCACAGCCAGGCGTCCTCATTGCCAGCTGGCCCTGCCTCCTGCAGGGGCCAGTCCCCCCTGCCACTGGGACCCCTATGCTGGACAGTGAAGCGAGGTGACCTGCTCCACGGGGCATCTCTGAGACCCCACCCAGGGGCACTCCCTGAAAAGCCCAGAGCCCAGTGCGTTGTCCCCTGGCAGTGTGCTCCTGCTGTCAACACTCTTTCAGCCTCAGGCCAACACGGAGACCTGGGCAGGCTCCCCCCATTTTACAGATGGGGAAACTGAGGCTCAGGGAGGTGGTGTGACTGCCTCCACAGCTGATGAGTGGCCGTAGAAACCGGGTCCCCTGACCCTTTGGAGCGTGGGAGACCCCAGGCCCAGACCCTGCACCAGAACGGGCAGTGGAGCGGCACACCCAGGGGGCCTGGGGGCGGGATGGGGTAACGACCCCTCGAGTTGCACAAAGGCCGGGCAGAGGGGAGAGGAGCGGTCAAGGGAACAAAGGGAGGACGCGGGGCGCGGCCAGGCAGGTTGGGGGGCAGGTAGGGGCCGCTTCCGCCCCGCGGGGACCCCAGGGCCCCCTCCCCGCAAGTTTCACCTTTTATGGTAAGGCGGCGCGGGGCGGCGGGGCGGAGGGAGCCGAGGGGCGGGGAGGGCGGAGGGGCGGAGGCGCCTCGGCTCCGGCTCCCGCTCCTGCTCGCCGCGGCCGCCCCGGGTCGAGCCTCCAGGGCGCGGGCGGCCCAGGTAAGCGGGACGCGGCGGGGGCGGGGGGCTGCCCTTGGGTCCCTGCCCGGCCCCGCACAGGTGACAGCGCGGGCGGCCGGAGCCCGGCGACCCTGGCGGGGACGTGCGGGGCGCGGGCGCGGGGGGCGGGGAGGGGGTCCTGCCGTCGGCCTCTGTCCCCGCGGTGGGGGCCAGGCCCGGGGGCAGGGCTCAGTGGCGGGGGTCGTGGCCCTCCCGGGGGTCCGGCGCGGGCGCGAGGGGCGCGCGGGGCGGAAGCTCCCGCACAAAGAGGACGGCGTCCCGCACATGGGTCGAATCGAAGCCCCGCTGTCCGCGGGAGGCCGCCGGCCGGGGCTTTCGCGCGCCCCGGGGGGCTCCGGGCTCGGGCTGGGGAAGGAGGGGCCCCAGAGCCGCCCCCTCCGGGCCTCCCGCCCCGGGCGCGGGCTGGCAAGGGTGGGGCTGGGCGGTCCCCAAGGTGCGTGGCCCGCGGGGAGATCTGGGCGGTCGGGCTCCGGCTGCCCAGCTCTGAGCACCCGGGAAGAGGCCGGGGCCGCGGCCGGGCTCCTGCTCCTGCTAATGGTGGAAGTCCGTCCCCCCTCCTCTCGAGGAGCGAAATAGCCAGCGATCCTTCTCTTTGCACCTCAAGATCTTGAGCGCTCTGTCTCCTTTTATCTTCTTAGCATTCCTTCAGGACAGACCTCATTATTGTCCTTTTATGAAGGAAAAAAAAAAAAAGGCCCAGAGAGGTCTAGTGACCCGCTTAGGGTCACCCAGCAGGAAAGAGGTGAAGCTCGGCTCGGTGTGGCTCCTGCGCTTATCTGGGGTGGGAGAGGAGCGGAAACCCCCACCCTCCCCGAGGCTACAAGGTCCCCTGTAGAGGGCCACAGTCCCACCCCCAGCAAAGTTTAATTCCAGACCCAAACCTGAACTGCTTTCTTAGGGCGATAAAGAACAAAGCTCCGAAGTGGTTCAGAGTTGTTGGCTTTTGTTTTGTTTTGTTTCTGAGGGGGGTGCGAAGCATAGGACTGGGGCTGCTGGGAAGAAGGGCTCTGCCAGAAACCCTGGAGCCCCCCAGCCCCAGCCAGCCTGTCCCCTGCCCCAGGGCTGCAGCCTGGAGCTGGGCTGGGGGGTGGCTGGCTCACAGCCTCCTTCCTTCCTCTTGACAGGAAATGACTTTCCTTCCCTTTGTTCCCACTTTCTCTGCTTACCCAACTGGATCTCAGATCCGCCCTCTCCGGGAGGAAAAGTGAGGGGCAGCGGGTCTGGGGCGGGCCGGCTGGGAGGCTCTCCCACAGGGAACGTCTCACAGTCTCCCCTCCAGGGGGATCTGGGGCTCCCACTCCCTCCCCGCGCCCGCCGGATGGGCTTTGAAAATCCCCAGCCCTGTCCCTCCCTGGGGACCTGAAGTCCCTGCAGTGACCACTGGGAGGGGCGGGGCTGCCCAGCTGTGAACATCTGGCATCAGCGCTGAGATTTGCCTGTAACATTTTCTGAGAACCCAGGCAGCTCTGACTTCCTGGAAGGGTGGCCTGGGGTGGCGTGCGGGTCGGGGCAGGCTGCGGAGGCGGCACAGGGCACGTCCAGCAGGTCCACAAGCCCAGAAGGCACTGACCACAGGGTCCCCAGACCGGCTTAGGCCATTCTGGGGGGGAGAATTTGGGGGCCCCTCTCAGGACCTAGGAGACAGGGCACTTTCGGGTCAGAATTCCAAGTCTGCCGTCCATGGCCTGGGCCGGTTGCCAGATCTCTCGGGGCCTGGCGTGGCCCATGTGGAAAGTGGGGCGCCGTGGGCCTTCTTGGGGCTGGGGTAGGAATCAGGTGCGTTTCGAGGCACGGGAAGCACTTGGCACAGTTGCTGGCACGCAGCAAGCCCTTTCTCAGCGAGTGCCTATGTTACTGTTTTTATTACTGTTATCATCTGCCAGGCACCGGAGAGCTCCCCGCCCCGCCCCTGCCCCGTGCTGGTGGACTCTAATAGGTGGAGGACAGCCTTCGGGGGTCCCTCGGGCTCCAAGGGGGGCTCTCCATCCCACCGGCCTGCTTCTCAAAATTCACTCTCCTCCCACGTCCCCAGGGGCTGGGCTTTGGGATCCTGAGTGGATGGCACAGCCGGAAAAGGGTGAGAGAGGAAAAGGGCATGTTTTATTCCTGGGTGCAAGCCTTGGGTGCCCCTGAGGATCTGAGCTGGGTGTGGCTGACTCACCCCACCCAAGGGCTGCACCTCAGCCTTGGCCCCAGAGGCACTGTCTGCGGGAACCACCCCAGAGCTGGGAAATGGGCCCTCCCTGATGGTGGGCGCTGCCCTGCTCCCGGCTCTATGCTCTGGTGCCTGCAGCTGAGCTGTCCCTGGAGCCAAAGAACGCAGATTCAGCTGCAGGCACGCGCGTCATGGTGGAGGGGCCAGGGGCAGGCACGTGGACAGGCGGTGATGTGTCCTGTGATGGGGCTGTCAGCGCCCCGTGGAAGAGGACAGCTCCCCTGGGGAGAGGGTCAGCAGTCAGGGGAGGCTTCCTGGGGGAGGTGCTCCTTGAACTGGGCCTTTAAGGTTCGGCTGAAATTCACCCTGTGGCTGGGGTGCGGTGAAAACACTCCCAGGCAGGTCAGGAGAAAGACCTACCGGGAAGGGCGAATGGTCCCTGGTGGTCAAAAGAGAGGTTGAAGCCAGAGGAATTTGGACTCTATCCTGAAGGTAGTAGGGAGCCATGGAAGGCTCTGAGCAAAGGCAGAACAGTCAAGTTGATGCTCTAGAACGATCACTCCAGGGGCCGGGTTACAGGGTGGGACTGGAGGCCATCAGGGGAAGGTGGCAGGCCTGAACCCGGCCCTCGTGTTAGAGAGGGGGTGGGTCAAGAGATTTTGGCAAGAGTCTTCAAGACTGGATTGGCAGTGGAGCAGGGGGTCCAAGCAAGGATGACGCACCCTCTGAGGCTGGCTTGTGGGCAGGGCTGGGCGAGGGCAGGAGAGCAAAGTGGCCCAGTGCGTGGGCCCTGTGTTCAAATCCCGGCTCTGCTGCTGTGGGATCCTGGGCCCGGGACGTCACCTCTCTGAGTCTTGATTTCCTCACCTGCTGCGTGGGGATAGATAATCCTAGCCCCTGCGCCCCCGCAACTGGTGGGGGTCTAGGGCAGTGGGGGCGCAGAGCAGGCCGTGGTCAGTGGCAGCTCTTACTGTCTCTCCACCTCTCCGCCTCCTGGGCCCCAGCCCTGGGGCTCTGAGCCCCCACACTTGCCCTTCCGCAATGCTGCTGCCCTGGCGGGGGGGCGGGGGGGGGCCTTGGCCTTCCCGGGAGGATCCAGATCCAGGTGAGGGCGGCTGGCTGCGCACCGGCCCCGGAGCTGGGAGCTGGGCCCGGCTGCTGGCTGGGGGTGGGGCACGGGAGGCGCTGTTTCTTCCTCCTGCTCTTAGAGGAGGAAGCTGGTCAGCAGGTGAGCGGGGCAGGGCCGCCCTTTGCTCCCCCAGGTGCGGTGGGGGGAAGGGCAGCCAGGACTCTTGGGTCCTGGTCCTTTTGCCAGGTCACCCGGGAGCACCTGCCCTCCGCCGCCCGCACCCCAGCACCCTCTTCTGGGGAGCGAGGCTCCGTGGCCCAGGGGCCTTCTGTGTGTTGGGGCGGAGCGTACCCCTGTACCCCGGGACCTGCCCGAGACTGAGCTTGAGCCCATTCTCTCCCCAGCCCTTGCAGGAGCCGAGATGATGGCCGCAAAGCCGGAGAAGAGGGTGGCTTCGTCCGTCTTTATCACCCTGGCGCCCCCACGCCGAGGTGTGGCTGTGGCTGAGGAAGTGAGGCGGGGGGCTTGCGAGGCCCGGCCCGGCCGCCCCTGGGAGGCCCCCGCCCCCACGAAGACCCCCGGGGCTGGCTTGACGGGGAGGCCGGGCCCCTGGACACCCCCTGGCAGGGTGGTGGCAGCTGTGCCAGTCGTCCCACCTCAGCTCTCCAATGGAGGTAAGAGGGCAAGGGCCCTGGCAGGGAGCCAGGTGAGAGGCAGCTCCGAGATGGGGAGAAAAGAGCAGGTTCTGAAGTCGTTCATTCATTCAACAAATATTTATTGAGCACCTACTCTGTGCCTGGCAGACCCTGGAACCCAAGTGCCTGGTATTTGAATCCTAGCTCCTCTACCTCTCGGCTCTGTGATACTGGCAGGCCCCTTAACCTCTTTGTGCCTCAGTTTCTTAATCTGTAAAATGGGAATAATGGTACTAGCTACCTCAGTGGGTCACTGCGCAAATTAAATGAGTTAATATGTTTATAAAGTGTTTACCACAGAGCCTGGCACATAGGAAGTGCTAAATGTGCTTCCTGCTGTTATTAATATTCTGAGCCAGACCCTGGTGAGATGAACAAGAGAGACAAGGTTTCCAGCCTGCTCGAAGCCTGTGTTCCAGTGGGGGAAACAGATAATAAAAATATAATATCAAATAGGTCCGGTTAACCCAAGTGCCATAAAGCAGTGAAACATGATGAAGAGGTGGGGAGGTACACCTTTTTACAAGGTGGTCAGGATGGCTGCTCGGAGGAGGTGACACATCAGCTGAGCCCTGAGTGACAGGATGGAGCCGGCCAGGGGGAGGTGGGGCTCCCAGGGCAGAGGAAACGGCAGGAACGAGCTGGGCAAGTGGAAGGAGCCGGAAGGTGGTTTTGTTTTCTCTCAGGTCCCACCGTTCATCGGCTGTGTGATCTGAGACAAGTGACTTCCTCTCTCTGGGCCTCATTGTCTGGTCTGTAAACTGGAGCCTCGGTCATGTGCGTGACGAGCCTGTCACAAGATGGATTCTTCCTAACGGGCTGTGCTTTACCTCCCGCTGGCCCTGTGGTCTGAGCTAGCCCTTTGCTTTGGCCACAGGGGGCCTTTTGGGTCCAGCCCCCTGGGAAGTCTCAGCTGTTGGGGTAGGTAGAAGCGGGGAAGGGTGCAGCTCAGGGGCCTGGGACAGGGGCACGGCGCACTGGCCGGGCATTAGCTGCCAGAGGTGAGAGGCCAGCCCAGGACGGCAGCTGAGGCCCCAAGTGGTGCCTGGTCAAGCGTCCCGCTGGTCCAAAGCTCCAGGGCTGCCCTGTCCATCCATCACCACAGGGACAGCTTAGGGACCAACAGGAAAGGCCAATGACTGGAGGCCACAGAGAGGCTGGGAGAAGGGCGCGTGGACGTGTGTGTACCATTCTGCTTCATGATGTCGAACCCTCCTAAATTCCTCTATCCTTCCTGACCACAAATCCCGGGAACACAGCTGCTTCATGTCATAAAATTTCCAGGACTTTCCTGGCCCAGGAGTGTGGAAGCACAAAGCAGCTCTTCCTCAGGAGAGGGTGGCCTAACGGGGTGTGACCGGTAAGCCATTTCGTCCGTCAGCCTGAAGTTTCATAGGCTCCTTGGGGTGCAGCCTCTCTGGAGTGAGATAGGTTCCAGGTGTGTGGCTCGGTCAGGAGTCTGATCCCAGCACAAATGCAAAAGCTGGCCCTGGCAGTGCCCCCGGAGCCCGGGGACCTTGTACCCCTCCTGCCCGTCACTGCAGGCTGTCACAGATGCCTCTTCCAGTGCTAGTCCATGAGGATTTCTTTAGCCCTTTCACCGTAGAAACTGCCATCCTCCTTTTCCTTCTCTCCCCCTACGAGACCCCCACACCATCTCCTTCGTACTCAGAAGTCAGTTGTTCTCTTGGCTTCTCCCTTCTTCTGCCGTTCAGCTCAGTTTCCCTTTCCACGCCCTCCCCAGTCCCTCCAGTCTCGCGTGTCAGCCCCAGCTCTCACTTGCTTCCCTCTCTTGAGATTGGCCTCCGGGGACGTGGCCACTTTCGCAGCCAGTTGCCTGCAGTCTTAAGGCAGGACCCTGGGAGGCTCAGCTCTGCCTCTCGGTGAGTCGGTTCCTGACTCAGAGCCGCTCATCGGGGCAGGGGTTGGTTCTAGAGCTTTAGCCGCGTCAGCATCTCCCAGGGGCTTGTTTGGACACAGACTGGCGGGCCTCGCCCCCACGGTTTCTGAGGCAGCAGGTCTGGGGCAGGGCCCAAGAATTGGCAGTTCTTGCGCCTTCCCCGGCGAGGCTGCTGCTGGTGGTGGGCACGCACTGTGAGAACCACTTTGCAGGACGGAAGCGTGGAGCAGGTGCGGCCGTGGCTGTGCACAGCCTGTCGGCGGCTCACCTGTGAGGCACCTGCGAGACACCTGTGAGGCACCTGCGAGACACCTGTGAGGCAGAGGTGCTGGCCATCACGTGCCAGCAGTGAGGCTGCGGAGGTGCTGGTGTGTTTTGCTTGTGTGTGTGTGTTTTAATAAATAAATTTTAAAAGAGAACTTTCAAATGTACCCAGTGGTAGAGAGAACAGTACGAGGAAACCTGTGTACCTCACATCCAGATTCAACAGTGAGCAAGATTTTGGCCTCGTTTCCTTCAGCCAGCCTGCACTTTTTTTTTTTTTGCTGAAGCATTTTGTCAGCATGACATGGTGGCTCCTTATTTTTCAGGGGACATCTCTAAACGTGGCCTGGATGCCCTAATCACGCCTAATAACATTAGCAGAATGCTTGCAGTTACCTCATCCTCTGTCCAGAATTAATTTTCCCTGAATGTCTTTAAAAGACGTCTTAACTGTTAGATTGTAAAGGAACAAATGGTTTACAATAATGGCTCATCTTTCCTTTGGGCTATGTAATTCAGTGGCATGCTTAATTTTTCTGAACCTTAATTTCCTTATCTACAAAATGAGAACTAAATGGGATGATTAATTCTTTGAATCAAGGTCCAAATAAGGTCTATATCAGCATCGTCAAATAAAAATATAGTGTGAGTCATATATGCAATCCGTATGAGGAAAATTTAAAATTTTCTGGTACCCACATTGAAAAGAAAAAGAAAAAAGTGATACTAATTTTAATATTTTATACAATGCAGTATATCAAAAATATGATCATTTCAGCATGTTATCCATATGAAAGTTATTTGTCATATATTTTATTCTTTTTAAATACTGTCTTACAGCTTATCTCATTGTAGACTAGCCACGTTTTTAGTGCTCGGTAGGCACACGTGACTGACAGCTGCCATATGGGCAGTGCAAATATTTACGTAGTATGTGGTCATTTTTCCTTCAAGTCTCTTAATTCTGGGGAGGCCCCTCTCATTATCTCCCCCACTGACTTGTTGCAGAAATAGGGGTCAGGCGCTAGAGAAGGCTGGATTTGCTCCTTTACTTCCTGGTGGTCTCATTTAACCTGCTCCCCGGCTTCCATATTTATTATGAATGGAAATTAGCTCTAGAGACCTACTAGATTGGGGGCGTTTTGTTGTTGTTCTTTGGCTACAACGTTTCATAAGCCCTAAATTCCTGTAGCATATCGTCAGGAGACCCCTCGCCCTCCGTGTCAGCGAAGGTTGATCCGCGGCTTTAGGGGCCACCTCCAGGATCCTCCTCTGGCGCGCCCCCTTCGCCTGATGCGCTCAACACTGGTGATGGCTACCTGGGCCCGTGATTCCATTAGGGCTGGGTTTCCCCGCTGGAGGGGCATCAGCCTCCCCTGGAGGCATTGTCCCCCCCACCCCGAGTTTCTGATGTTGCAGGCCTGGCCCGGCCTGAGAAGTTGCATTCCCACAGCTCCCAGGTGCTATGCTGCCAGGTGAGGCTGAGCGGCTGAGGCAGAGACCACACCTTGAGGGCCGTACCGTAGTGGCTGCTTATGCTGGTATCCTAACGAGGGCTTCTAGGAGGGGAGTCTGAGCACTCTAGCACCTGGTGGAGGAGGGTGTTTTTGTTTTGCTTCATTTTTAAATTTTCACTTTTTTGGAGGAGGGTTTTGACTGGGACCGTTTTCTGAGCTCTGACCATGTGTCCTCATTGTGCCAAGCCCATTACTGCAACATCCCTAAGTTGCGATTCCTACCCATTTTCCAGCTGAGCAAATTGAGACTCAGAGAGACTAAGCCTCTTCCCTAAGGACACACAGCAGGTAAATGGCAGAGTCACAGTTGGAACCCAGGTCTGGGTGACCCTGGGCTGGAGCCTTAGCCACCGTGTCGTATGGCCTTCTGGGTAAGCAGACACCTCCTCTGTCCACCTGCGGAGACTCTGGCCGACCCTCCCTCCCCTCTGTTTGCAGGGTGTTCTCCTCCTCCTCCTCCCCTGGACGGTGAGGACGCGCTGCCCGACCTGGACGTCCTCCCGCCGCCCCCCCCTGCATACCTGCCTCCTCCAGACGAGGTGCTGCCTGCCCCGGCGGGGGCCTCACTCATCTCGGACTTAGAGCAGCTGCACCTGCCCCCACCCCCACCCCCACCCCCTCCCCAGGTACTGCCAACCCCTTGGTCCGCGGGGGGAGTGGAAGAGGAAAGGTCAGGGCTTTCTGGACCTTTCCAGCCTGGAGATCATTTGGTCCATTCTGCCTGAGGGTAGCTCTTCCAGGGCCCCAGAGAAGGCGAGCCACGCCCCCTCCCCCTCAGGCCTGCTCTTCTGCTCTGAGGAAGGCATATCCCTGTGTCTAACCTAAATCCCTCATGCTGCATAGGAAACACCTTTTTAGTCCTCTGATTTTAACAGAGGCCAGTGTGGAAATGGGAGGGGAGAGAGGGTCCAGGTTCTGGGTCAAGGGCTGAGTCCCTGTCAGTACGATGTCCAAAGAAAAAGATTCCAGGAGATTCCTTACAAGAAGGAAGTGGTTTCGTCTGGACGCGGGAACCCAGGACAAGGAGCTGGGAGGCCTGGGTTCCACCCCTGCCACCGTCCCCTTCCTTCCGAGGGACTTTGGGTGGGTCACTAGCTTCTCAGGGCCTCGGTCTCCTCCTCTGTACAACGGGGCTGATTGAGTGGGGGCTCCCCACTGGATGACCCCTCTCCTGACTCCCGCTCTGCATCTCCAGACCCCGCTGGACGGGCCACCGCTCCGGCCTCAGCCTGGGCACCTCGGGCCCGCGGACGAGGAGCTGCCGCCTCCCCCGGAAGAGCCCGTCGGCCTCCCTGACCGTGTGGCGTCCACAGGTATGGGCCCAGGGCAGAAGCTTGCAGGCTGGTTCCCAGGGCCCTCAGGGGCCAGCACGGGCTTCCAGGTGGGGGCTGGGGAGCAGGGACCACCAGGCTCTGCCCGGCTCACACCGCGTGGGCCTCGTCTGTGTGCACCAGCTGCACTGGGACCGCCGTAACCTTTCTCTCTTTTCTAACTTTAAAACCATTTAAATATTCATCAGCAAAGTTTGCTATGATAGCAAAAAAAGCCTTGATTTTTTTCACTTCTTTAACTTCTTTTTGATATACCATCCTCACAAAGTACAAAATAAGAAACGTCGCTTTCTGCCCCATCCCTGCACCACCCAGTTTTCTTCCATCTGGGCTGCCTCTGCTGTTAAAGTCTCACCTATCTATCCACAGGTACTTTGTGCATATAAAGCAAAAACAAATGTGTCCCTCCTCCCATTTTTCCACAAATGGTAGCAACCTCTGTGTGCTTACTTTCCTGAGGACATTTTGTTTACTTTCCTTAGTACATGTTACAGCTTGTTCCACTTCAGGACATAGTGGCTCCTTATTTTTGTTTTCTTTTGTTAGAAATCCCATTTTCCTATATTTGGAACTATGACCCATTACTAAAACTTCATCACTCCAAATGGAAACTGTATCCATGAAACACTAGCTCCTCATCCCCTTTCCCTGCGAGCCCCTAGGAGCCTCTAATCTACTTTTTTTTTTTAAAGATTTATTTATTTCTCTCCCCTTCCCCTCCCCCCACCCCGGTTGTCTGTTCTCTGTGTCTATTTGCTGCATCTTCTTCTTTGTCCGCTTCTGTTGTTGTCAGCGGCACGGGAATCTGTGTTTCTTTTTGTTGCATCATCTTGTGTCAGTTCTCCATGTGTGCAGCACCATTCCTGGGCAGGTTGCACTTTCTTTGGTGCTGAGTGGCTCTCCTTACGGGGCGCACTCCTTGCACGTGGGGCTCCCCTATTCGGGGCACACCCCTGAGTGGCACGGCACTCCTTGCGCGCATCAGCACTGCGCATGGGCCAGCTCCACATGGGGCAAGGAGGCCCGGGGTTTGAACCGTGGACCTCCCATGTGGTAGACGGACGTCCTAACCACTGGGCCAGGTCTGCTGCCTCTAATCTACTTTCTGTCTCTCTCAATTTGCCTATTTTAGATGTAATATTTGGCCTTTTGTGTCTGGTGTATTTTTCACTGTGGGTAGCATAATGTTTCCAAGGTACATCCATGTTGTAGCATTCTATTCCTTTTTACAGCTGAGTAATATTCCATCTGTGGATAGACCACACTTTGCTTATCCATTTGCCTGTGATGGGCATTTGGGCTGTTTCCACCATTTGACTCTTGTGCATAATGCTGCTGAGAACATTGGTTCGTGTACAGGTATCTGCTCGAGTCTGTTTTAATTTCTCTGGGGTGTATACCCAGTTCTGGTCTTGCTGGGTCATACGGCAATCCTGTGTTTCACTTTTTGAGAAACTGCCCGCTGTTTTTGACAGCAGCTGCAACATTTTATATCCCCATCTTTTTTTTTCTTTCCAGCTCTATAGTATTCCCTGGGGCATACCAGGGACACACCCTAACGCATTCAACCAGTCTCCTATTGATGGATACTTGGCATGGCTTCTGCTCTACCAAATAATGTGGAGCTGAATCACCTTCCACTTGGGTCCTTTTTCCTGTCGGCAAGTTTATTTGTGAGAAGCGCAATTACTGTGGTCAGAGGATAGGTGCATTTGTAATTCTGATGGCTTTTGCCAAACCGCCCTCATTTGCTGTCCCGATTTACACTGCCACCAGCGGTGTCCAAGTGCCTATTTCCCCACAGCCTCACAGCACCGAGCGCCCCTCTCTTAACAGCTGTTACATGTTCGCCACATACCAAGCACTGTGTAAGCCACGCCGTGTGAGCAAAGCAAAGTTTCACCCTGGTGGGGAGGTAACTCTTTGCCTGAGCCATGAGTTTCATATATTTTTTCCTAGGTTTGTCATTTGTCTTTTGGCTTTGCTTCTGGTGGTTTTAGTGAAATAGTAAAAATTTTATTTTTGTGTGTTTAAGTGTATCAGTCCTTGCCTTTCTGGGTTCTGGGTTTTATGTTATAACTAGAAAGGTCTTCTCCCCAGCGGGTTATAAAATACGCCGTCTTGATTTTTAGCTTCCGGGAACCAGGGATTGAACCCAGGACCTTGCACGTGGGAAGCAGGTGCTCAACCACTGAGCTACAGCCACTCCCCATGAGAGTTGGTTTTTTCATGGGTTTGTTTTTGTTTTTTAGGAGGTACGAGGGGTGAACCTGGGCCCTCACACATGGAAGCAGGGGCTCAAACGCTTGTGCTATATCCACTCCCCCCCACATTCCTTTTAAAAAACAAATCAATTTTATTGATACTTATTAATAAAGCATACAATTCATCTTAAGTATACAATCAACAGCATTTAGTATAATAACTGCTATCCATTGATCACTTCAATCATTATTAGAGCATTTTCATTATTGCAATAATAATAATAATAAACAGACAAACAAGAAAACCCCTCACCTCTGAACCGCTCTGTCCCCCTGCTGGGCAGAGCTGCTATTCCGCTTTCCTTTTGGATGCTCCTCCTGACCCTCTGTGGCCGTGAGATGAGGAAGCAGAGGCGACACTCACAGATGCCGGGGGCTTGAGGCGGGGGCCCTCTGGGCGTTCTCGGTGGTGCCTGGGCACCGTCCTCAGGCGGGGCTGGTGATGGCCTGCGTTTCCGCCACCCCAGACATCTGCGCCTTCTGCCACAAGACCGTGTCCCCCCGAGAGCTGGCCGTGGAGGCCATGAAGAGACAGTACCACGCTCAGTGCTTCACGTGCCGCACCTGCCGCCGCCAGCTGGCCGGGCAGAGCTTCTACCAGAAGGACGGCCGGCCCCTCTGCGAGCCCTGCTACCAGGTAAGCCCCGTGGCAGGCCTCTGGGTGCCGGGCACCGGGGGGCTATTGACCCATTCCACAGTCGAGGAAGCTGAGGCCCAGCGAGGGGAAGAGCTCAGCCAAGGCGTATTGGTTTCCAACGGGTGCTGTAACAAATTGCCACAAACTTGGTGGTTTAAAACAACTCAGATGAGGGGAGCAGATGTAGCTCATTGGTTGAGCGCCTGCTTCCCAGGTACAAGGTCCTGGGTTCAATTCCCAGTACCTAAAAAAAAACAACCCACAGGGAAGCGGACTTGGCCCAGTGGTTAGGGCGTCCATCTACCACATGGAAGGTCCATGGTTCAAACCCCGGGCCTCCTTGACCCATGTGGAGCTGGCCCATGCGCAGTGCTGATGTGCGCAAGGAGTGCCATGACATGCAAGGGTGTCCCCCGCGTAGGGGAGCCCCACGCGCAAGGAGCGCGCCCCGTAAGGAGAGCCGCTCAGCGCGAAAGAAAGTGCAGCCTGCCCAGAAATGGCACTGCACACACGGAGAGCTGACGCAGCCAGATGATGAAAATAAATCTTTCAAAAAAAAACGCAACCCACAAATGTATCCTTTTTTGAGTTCTGGAGGTTCGAAGTCCCAAACCAGTTTCCCTGGGTTGAACTCAAGGTGTGGGCAGAGTCTTGCTCCATCCGGAGGCTCTGGGGAGAGCGGTGGCCTCCAGCGCCTAGAGCTGCATTCCTTGCAGCCTCTGGTGTGTGGCCCCTCCTCCCTCTTCACGGCCAGCAGCATAGCATCTTGCTTCAGTGGGCCCATCTCCTTCTTCTGGTCCAGTCTCCCTCTGCCTCCCTCTTAGAAGGACACCTGTGTGGCATTTAGGACCTGCTCAGCGAGTCCGGGATAACCGCACCCTCTCTCAAGACCCTTAACCACACCTGCCTTCTCTTTTCCCACATGGCACAGCCGCAGGTTTGAGGACTTAGGACTTGGGTATCTTTGGAGGCCCTTCTTCAGCTGACCACACAAGGTCCCTCTCTAGGACGTAGTGGAGCCAGGACCCTCCCTCTGGCCCCTGTCAAGTTCTAGAGCTTTCCAGGGTCCTGCCACTATCTCACCTGGAGCTGCGAGGTCCCCAAAGCATGTCCTAACAGGGAACCTTGTGCCATTTCTGCATACCCAAAGCAGCCTGGAGAGCTAGTTCCGTGCTGAAGTATTGGGATTTCCAGCTCCGATGGTCTGTGGTGGCGTTTTTCAGTGTGCTTCTAGGCCGCTCGGCGCCGACTCACCTGGGTGCGCATGGCCTCCTCCCTGCACCTGAACTGGTGGCACTGGGCAATCTGCATTTTTAACAAGTGTCTCAGGTAATTCTGATGCACACTGAAGTTTGAAAGCTACTGATTGGGGGAGGGGGGTTAGAATATTTGGAGTTGGAACTGTCCAGAAAAATGAGAATGATCCGCTGGCAGCCCCCCGACCAGCCACAGCAGTGAGGCACTGTGGGGAGGAGAAGGGAATCAGGCCCCAGCACTCCAGCCCTCTGACCCCGGCGGTGTGATGGTGAGAGATGTCTCTCCCAGCCTCCCTCTGCAGAGCCAGGCAGGGGTGAGGCACACGGGGAGGGAAGGGCGAGGGTGAGGGCGAGCTTACAGCTGGGAGCAGTCAGGAGGAAGGCTTGAGCAGGAGGCGGCGGGGTGGGGAGGGGAGACGCCACCCCCACCCCTCCGATCTGAACCGGGTTAAATAGTGCACCTCCAAACCCAGGTCCACCCAGAACCTCAAAACGTGACTGCGTTTGGAAATCGGGTCTTTGCGGATGTAATAGGAAGATGAGGCCATATTGGGTGAGAGGTCCTAACTCCAGAAGGACCGGTGTCCTTCTAAGAAAAGGGACACGGGGACACAGACACAGAGAAGAGGAGGCCGTGCAAAGACGGAGACACAGGGAGAAGGCAGTCACGTGAAGCTGCTGCAAGCCGAGGCCTGCCCGGGGCCACTGCCAGTGGGAGAGGCCACGGAGGCGCTGCCCCCAGCGCCCTGGGAGGAGCAGGGCCTGCCAGCACTGGATTTCAGACTTCCAGCCTCGAGGACTGTGAGAGCCTAAGTTTCTGTTGTTTGAAGCCACCCAGTGTGAGGTACCTTGTGCCAGGAGCCCTAGGACACTGTCGGGGTGAAATCAGGTTAAAGTGAGCTGGAGCACAGGCTGGGAGGAGAAGAGACAGCTTGTCTAGGGGGAACGATGGAAGAATTAGAGGAAAGCCTGTTTTCCCCCTCAGGAATCTACTTATTTTTTTTATTTGAAAGATTTATTTTTTATTTCTCTCCCCTTCTCTGCCCTCACCTCCCAGTTGTCTGCTCTCTGTGCCCATTTGCTGTGTGTTCTTTGTCTGCTTGCATTCTTGTCAGCAGCAGCGGCACCGGGAATCTGTGTCCTTTTTGTTTTGTCATCTTGCTGCATCAGCTCTCCGTGTGTGTGGCGCCACTCCTGGGCAGGCTGCACTTTTTTCGTGTGGGGTGGCTCTCCTTACGGGGCGCCTCCTTGCATGTGGGGCTCCCCTACACGGGGGACACCCCTGCGTAGCACGGCACTCCTTGCGTGCATCAGCACTGCACGTGGGCCAGCTTACCACACGGGTCAAGGAGGCCCTGGGTTTGAACCCTGGACCTCCCATGTGGTAGGCAGACACCCGATCACTTGAGCCAAATACGCCTCCCTCGTCTTATTTTTTAAAATCCTTTATACCAGAAGGGATTTGAGCCAGCTTAAAAGAATGCATACAATACCAAGAGATGTAAAGAAATCAGAACAGGGGGGTGGGGGATATATGGGGACCCCATTTTTTTTAATGTAACATTTAAAAGAAAATGAAGAAAAAAGAGAGAGAAAGAAAGAGAGAAAAGAAAGAGAGAGAGAAAGAATCAGAACAGAAGGAAAATGAAATTAGAATATGTGAGATGAGGTCAGAAGGAAAGTTAGTACCCCAAAATGTGCAATTAAATACACCTATCTTGGTTCCTAAAAATGGAGCAGGAATTTGGCTCATTTGGCTCTGAGCTTCCAAGTTGCCAAATGGAAAAGGAAAAACAGTTTCAATGTGTATCATCTATAAGATAAAGGTACACCAATTCCTCTGGAAATTCCTTTTCTTGAGGTTTAAGAGAAATTTCTCCTATGGGACCCATTAGCCTTGATTATGCCCCAGTAACAGAAAAATGCAGTAGTACCTTCAGGGCAATTTCTTGCCGCAAGCCAGGAATACAGCACCGAGCTCAGCCCGTTGGAAGTGAGTGTGAGCCCCTCTTCTGCCCCGGGGGCCTCCTGGGCTTGTGGCTGGGGGTGGGCTGCCCGATGTGGGGCTCTAAGGCAGCAGCCTCTGTCCCAGGACACCTTGGAGAAGTGCGGCAAGTGTGGGGAGGCGCTCCAGGAGCACATCGTCAGGGCCCTGGGCCGGGCCTTCCACCCCAGCTGCTTCACGTGCGTCACCTGCACCCGCTGCATCGGGGACGAGAGCTTCGCCCTGGACAGCCAGAACGAGGTGTACTGCCTGGATGACTTCTATAGGTACAAGCGGGGCCCCTGCGCTGGGTGGAGGATGGGCTGGGACTCGGGCAGAACCAAGGAGCTGACCCGAGTGCAGTGCTGGGACTGGGCCCCAGATCCTCCCCTCCTAGTCGGGGTCGTCCTAAGCCACCCACCCCGGATTTCACCGTGCACCTGCTTGCGGCAACCCTTTCTCGAGCCCCGACACTGGGCCGGCCTCTTTATTTGAGTTAACCCATTTCATCCTCAAAACCATCCTGGCAGGGAGGTGCTATTAAAGGTCTCCTTTTACCAAATGTGGAAACTGAGGCACGCAGCAGCTAAGTGCTGGAGCTGCAGTTCAAACCCCCATCTGCTGCACTTTGCAACTTGCTCTTTGGCCCAACACCAGAGCACCTCCTCTCAGCCTGCTGGGCTGTAGGGACACAGGGAGCTGGGAGACTGGGCATCTGTCCTCTCAGTCCTTGCTCGCTGCCCAAGGGGCGAGATAGACCTGCCAATTAAGAAAAGAAAGGGAAGGGCAAAAAAAGCAGTGACTTACACTGCAAGACAAATGAAATGGGGCCCGACGCCACTGAACACCCATGAGAGCTCTCTGCTGTCTCAAACTTCCCCCACTCGCTTCCTAGGCTCAAGCTAACCGTACCTGGGAAGCCGGGCCTAGTCACACAGGGCTCCCCAGCCGCTCTTGCCAGCAAGAAGTAGACATTGGTGGCTGTAGCTCCAGGTGCCGTCCCTTAGCAACGGGTCTAAACAGCTCTGGGAGGGAACTCTTGGCAGTGGCGAGTTCTGACAGCTCATTTCTGTGGTCATCGGTGTGAACGCCTCCAGATCCTGGGTTTCTTTTCCTTCTAGGAAATTCGCCCCCATGTGCAGCATCTGTGAGAATCCCATCATCCCCCGAGATGGGAAGGATGACTTCAAAATCGAGTGCATGGGAAGAAATTTCCATGAGAATTGCTACAGGTGTGAGGTGAGTGGAACTGCGACGACTGAACGATAGGGTGTTGGGTGTCCTTTGTCGCCTGCTGCACGAGCCTCACTGAGCAGGCACACAGTGGGCCTGCTGTGGGCCGGGCCCTGGGCTGGGGGCTGGGCCACGGGAAGGAACAAGTCGGGGTCTCTGCTTTACAGACGAGAGGATGGAAATGGCTGCAGATACGGTCTACTGGTCCGAACCCTTTGGGCTGTGAGCGACAGAAACCTAACTCCCGTTGCTTCCTGCAGGCCTGGGCCTTGGCTGGCTGAGGGAGGGCCGGCGGGGGTGCCAGGAGCTCATGAGCTGTCATCACGGTTCTCCCTCCATCCCTCTCGGTCCGGCCCTTTGTGTGTGTTTGCTCATTTTCTCTTGCTTCGGGCTGGCACCCTCTGTGAGGAGGGGGAGGTGGCACAAGCCCCCCGATGACCCAGGCTTTCATCGTCCCCTCTTAGAAACCCCAGGGAAAGAGTCACTCACTCAAGGAAGCCATACATGCCCAGGGAGAACTCTGATTGGCTGAGCTTGGGCCGCATGTCCCTTCAAGGCCAATCACTGTGGCCAGAGACTGGAGCTATGACTGACCACCGTGTGGCCGCGGAGGTTGGACCATCTGAAACAGGGAGGGGTTTCTGTGACAACAGGAAGGGAGAAGGAGATGCTGGATGGGCCATGTTGGGCCCACCATTCCAGCGGCAGGTGCTACAGAAGGTATGCTTAACATCAGCTATGGAGCAAAGAAGGCAGTAATTGAGTCTACCAAGCCTGGGAGAATGAAAGGCACTCTCATAGAGGAGGTGATGCTTAGCCTGGGTTTTGAAGGATGAATAGGAGTTGGCCAGCTATTCAGAGAGGAGAAAGGAAGTCCAGAAAGAGGAACAGGCCCATGGAAAGCCACAGCAGCACAAGCAAAGTGGAGAAGCTGAGCAAGTAGAGGTCTCTGCCTGGGACTGGAATCCATTGTACTGGAGGATATGGTTAGCGATGAGCCAGAGAGAAGGAAAGGATGTTGCGTGCCAGGCTAGGGGTCTGGACTTCTGGCTGCAGGGAAGGAGGAAGCTAGTTAGAAGCTGGTGTAGTCGTCCCTGCAAGAAATGTCCTGGGTGTCACTGAGGGCCCTGCGCTGAGCACAGCCCTGTGCTTGCTTTAAACTCTGCTGCCGCCATCTTGACATTCCTAATTTCTGAACATGGGGCCCATGTTTTCATTTTGTTATGCACCCCACAAATTATGTAGCCAGTCCTTCTGGGGAGGCTCCAAGAATCTTCTCCCGCCCCGTCCACTCTCACCCCCCAACATCACTGAAGTTTCTGGTGGCAACTTCTGGGGGTGTCATTGAAGTGGGGAATCCCAGGGCAAATCTCTTAATCAGCCAATGGGGAATTCTAAGCGTTCATTCGGGGAAGCGGGCGTGGCTCAACTGATAGAGCGTCCACCTACCATATGGAGGGTCCAGGGTTCAAACCCAGGGCCTCCTGACCCATGTGGCAAGCCAGCCCATGCGCAGTGCTGCGTGCAAGGAGTGCCATGCCACACAGGCACCCCTGTGTAGGTGAGCTCCACACGCAAGGACTACGCCCCGCAAGGGGAGCCACTCCATGTGAAAAAGGGGGCAGCCCACCCAGGAGTGGCGCCGCACACATGGAGAGCTGACACAGCAAGATGAAGCAACAAAAAAGAGAAGCAGTTTTCTAAAGGTTCATTCAAACAGATAGTGGACCCAAAAGACTGTATTTCACTGAGGCTGGCCAGGGAGCTTGGTAGAGAAGTTGATAACTTGCTTCACAATTATGTTGTCTTTATTAGTAATAGTTCAAGTTCTGGCTGATAAGACGGCTTGAAAGAACAATGACGAAATTCAAATGCCGTTATCACACCAGCCCTAAGAAGGTCCAGGGCTGATTAGCATTCTCAGAGCCTGGCTAGTGAGCAAATCTACCCTTCCTGCCTTGCCCTTGGTAAACTTGACTCAGGCTACTGTGAAAGTTAACCCAGGCTGCTGCCGGAAGTCAGAATTTGGACTCTGGCAGTTACATTTCCGAAGGTAAGGCTCCTGAACCACGGCAACCTGCAGTGGATGTGGGGTGCTGTTTCTCCAGTGAGTGAAATGGGTTTCGTGCGCTGGAATGGTTTACCTTCCTGCCTTACTTTGTGATGCACATGTTGGAAAGGAAATACTTTTTACATGTGTGCAGTGTTTTATATTTTTACCGTCCTTTCATATATATCACCTATTTAAATCCTAACAATGGTCCTGTGAGGTAGGATTTGTTATTTCCATTTAAGATGAGAAAACGGAGGCTCAGAAAAGTGGTTCCATCTTGACTTGGTCAAGCCAGGTCTAGCCAGCTTTCGGCCACCCCATAGCATTTTTGCAGACTTTGAAAGCTTAGGTCACAGCCAAGGTGTTTTCTGCACTTGATTCTTGTTAAGGAGAGGTCAGCACGTACCCCTTGGGAACTTGAGGTTTGGCATGTCATGCTCTCAGGATGCCAAACACGTGAGTCTTATCAGCAGTGAGGATGCTGGAATTAAATGACTCGGGGTCCACTTGAGAGACTCAAGGTGGAGTTGCAAAGAAGAGACACACGAGGCACCCTACCCAGCTGGCGATGGAGGAATGCATCCCTACTACGGCAGGATGGCCTCCTGTGACCCCAAAGTTGTCTCTTCGGGTACCAGCCCCCTGGTGACTTGAGAGACCAATGTGCTTCCTAAGGGCACCAGCTGGGCCCTGAACTGGGTTTCTGTACATTAATTATTCCATTATTACTCTCCAGCAAATGACCAGGTGAGGCACTGACTTGAGGCAAAATGGTGATGGTTGGCAAAGTTTGGTCCCTGAATCCCCATCCTTTGGTGATCTGAAAAGTGGGAACTGGGAAGCAGATGTGGCTCAAGTGATGGAGCTTCTGCCTACCATATGGGAGGACCTGAGTTCAAACCCTGGGGCCTCCTGGTGAAAAAGAAGGGAAAGCGTGCCCATGTGGCAAGCCAGTGCCTGCGTGAGTGCCTGCGTGGTGAGCCAGCGCCTGTGCAAGTGAGTCACGCAGCAAGATGATGATGCATCCAAAGAGAGACAAGGGGAGTGTCAAGGTGAAGCACAGCAGAAACCAGGAACTGAGGTGGCGCAATTGACAGGGAACCTCTCTGCATATCAGGGGTCTTCAGGATCGAATCCCAGTGAATCCTAGAGGAGAAAGATGAGAAGACAACACGGACAGCAAAAACAGCAGGGCGGGAGGAGGTGAAGGGGGGAAAATAAACAAACAAATCTTTAAAAAAGAGAGAGAGAGAGAAGTGGGAGCTATTAAAGTGCCAGTTAAGAAACTGGCAGTAGAGCCAAGACCCTTCAACCCTGAGCCTGGAGACCCTGGCCACACCCAGCATTGGAACCGACTGTGTCCTGGGGCAAGCCCCGCCCCGCCCCACATCTCAGTTTCCCAGTCTGTAAAATGAAGGGCCTGGACTAGATTCCGTTGTTCAGTCAACAGTCCCGGTCCCGTCTCCTGCCTCACGGCGCTTACGCTCTCGTGGGACTGTTGGGTGGGTGTTGGAACCCTTCTGACCCCAGCGGCCCGTGATCCCTCCAGGGACCTTCCACTGAGGACTCCGAGGGTCCTTAGCTCCTCGCTCAGCAGACTCTGCTCTGTCACCTGCGCCCCCAGGTGGCTGCACACCTCCTCGTACCTGTCCTGTTCTCCCCTTGGAGGCCCAGCCCACGGTACTGGGGGCAGTGTGGGAACGAGGAGCCGCGCTTATCCTACTCATGCACCCAGCAAACACCCGCTGGGGGCGCTCCGGCTGGGGGTGCATGCTCTTGTGCTTTTCTCTCCCGCAGGACTGCAAGATCCTCTTGTCAGTGGAGCCCACAGACCAAGGCTGCTACCCGCTCAACGACCATCTCTTCTGCAAGCCGTGCCACGTGAAGCGGAGCGCCGCGGGCTGCTGCTGAGCGCCCCGCTGGGTGGCGGGTAGGGAGCCGCCTACCAGCCCCCGCCAGGGGACCTGGCCTGCCTTAGTGTCCCTTCCTGACCTGCTCTTGCACACTTTCCTTCCAACACTCATCAACAGGGACCAGCCTGCGCCTCTGCCCAGGCTGCAAGGGGCTGAGCCACCCGGGCCTCCTCCCAGCTCAGAGGGGGGTGGCTGATGGACAGCACCGCTCAGACCTTCCACCTCTCCTACCCCTCTGGGCCCTGGGAAGGCTTCTGTGCCTTGAGCGTGGCACCTGGAGCTCCCAGCCCTGTAGCTCTGGCCCAACCCCCATTTCCAGGGCCATCCTGCATTGAGACTTCAGCTGTCTGCTAGGGGCGCCGGGACCAGCTCTGTCTTGCAGGACTGAGCTGTTGGAGAAAAGCTCCAAGATCCCTTAAACAGTGCTTTTTTGAAACCTTGAGGTTTAAATGATGGGGAACAGGATTCTTCGGATGGTAGGAAACGTCTCCCTTTGATTTCTAAATAGCCAAGAATGTGACTTGGCAGTGACAGGGCCGTGGAGCTCCCCGCTCTGGGACGTGTCACACTGAAGCAGGGCTGGGGCCCAGGCCTGGGCGTGAGCCTGCGCGGCAGGGGCTGGAGAGGCGAGCCGGATACGCGGGCCCGTCAGCGCCTCCCTCCCTCCTGGCACCTCCTGTTGGGTGCCAAAGTGACTCAACAGACATCGACCGAGTGCCTGTCAGCTGCTGGGCAACAGGTCGAGGGGCTCGGTGTGTTCCTCCCGCAGCCCTGACTCAGGTCGTGCACATACACACGCGGTCACGCTCACACACGCGCCCCCAGCAGGACAGTGCCCGGGCAGGTCTCGTCAGCTCTGCTGGTCATGCCACCCACCACATCCCACTGAAGCCCCCACCCAGGCTGCCCTGACAGCATGATGCCAAGTGCCTTGGAAAGCTTCTCTGTAGACCCTCTTGGGGCCTCAGCCCAGAACACGCCTTCGTGCCCCAAGCATAGAGCAGCGAGCCCCAAACTCTAGGCACTCACCACCTCACAATTTTTGTTGTAACCAAGGACCACTACTATTCTATTATTTCCTTATTTTTTTCTTTACGTCAACACACTTTTTTTTTTTACTCACTTCCAACTTTAGCCTTGTATTCTGCGATATATCCATGCAAGCACACGTTGATGTGGTAGTTACATTTCCTGATATACAAAGAATAAATCTGTAACCACTAGATGCTCGTGTGTGTTCCACCTAAGATCTCGTATATGGAAATGCCAGCCCTGGGGTGAGTGGCCGGGCCCTTGGGCAGTGGCGCTGGGGAGTTCTGCTCACTGCAGCATGTGGTTAAGGTAGGTGCCTGGAAAGTGTCTTCCTTGTGCCCAGCAATAAAGCCTTGTACTGGCCAGACTTGAGAGAGATGAGGGTGCTTCTCCTGGGTGCAGGCCTCCAGTGGTGGGGTCAACTGCAGGCCGTCCTGCTGGAGCCTCTTGCTGGGGAGGCCCTCTCAGGCCACTGCATCCCTAAGCAGAGTTCACACCCACCCACGGGGCGTGCTCTCGACACACCACCCCGTCCGCTGGCCCACTGCACGCTCCGCCACTGGCAGCTGAGCTGGCTGGTAGGTGCAGCTGCACAGAGAAGGATGCATGGCAGGAAAAATGCTGGGTTTGGGGGCAGGAAATTCAGGTCCTGGACCTCATTTCACTCTTCAGTGGTGTGGGCAAACTGTTAACACACTGAGCCTTGGTTTCCTCGTCTGTAAAATGGGAACTTACCATCGAGAGTTGCTGTGATGGGAAGAGGGAAGTGTTGGGTTTGTGAGCGTGCTGCGTGGCTCATGACCCCTGCTGCCTTCCCTGGGTCATGTTGGTGCCTGTCGGTCAGAGACCACCAGGCGCCGGCCTGTGACCAGCAAAGGTGGCTGATTGTGCTTGCTGCAGCCAGGGGGGTCGCACAGCACGAGGAACGCGGGCATCTCCACGAGCAGGGAGCAGGAGGGACTCGTTCTAGGACTTGGGCCAGTATAAAAGGATTAGGGGGAACTTTAGAAAAGGGGTTGTGGGGCACTGACTTATGTACCCCAGTTTGAATTTGTTCTTAGTCTGCCTTCTGGTGGATGTGAACCCATTGTAAATAGGACCTTCTGAAGGTGTTATTTTAGTTAAACTGTGGTCAACTGAATCAGGATGGGTCTTAATCCAGTTACTGGAGACTTTCTAGAGAAAGCCACAGATTGAGAGCAGAGGGAAGCTAGAAGCCAGAAGAGAAAGGAGAGAACCTCGCCATGGGATGGAAAAGCCAAGGGACCCCACGGATTGACGACAGCCAGCCCCACGATACCACAGTCTTTGGGGAGAAAGCATTGTCTTGATGACAGTCTGGTTTTGGATTTTCAGCTTCAAATCTGTGAGCCCAATCAATTCCTGTATGTATCCCAGAAAAACTCGTTCTCAGGCTTAATCCATTCCTGTGGATGTGAACCCATTGTAAGCAGGACCTTTTGATGAGGTGACGTCGGTTAAGGTGTGGCCTCTATCAGGGTGGTCTCAAGCCTGGTACTAGAGTCATTTACAAGCAGAATGAGATTTAGACAGAGCCACCGAGGGAGCAGCCCGAAGCGGGCTCTAAGGGAGCCCAGAAGAGAAGGGAGAGACTGCCACGTGCCTTGCCATGTGACAGCTTAGGACCAAGGATTGCCAGCAGCCTGCCCCAAGCCCCAGTCTTCAGGGAGAAAGCATCACCTTGATGATACCTGGCGTGGGCTTTTTCCTAACCTCACAGTTTTTCTAAAACTGGTATTTGCTGGAGCAGCCCAGGAAACGAAACACGGCTGTTCGAGCTCGCCAGGGCTCAGAAATACAGGGTTTGACTGCAGATTTGTGCTGTCGGGGACTGGGTGACTCTATGTGGGTGAGAAACAACCCAGTTCATCTAGGACGTGGCACTCCAGCCGTGACTGGCAAGGACGTGCTCGGGACGTGATGGCAGAGTGGTGCTGATTTTGACTCATCAGGGTCACAGAGTGGCCTTGCTTGGTGTTGTTGGGCGAGATTATGTTCAACAGGAGTCCACCAGGGCCCAGCTGTGAGGGCCGGGCCAGCTCCCCGTTTCGGGGGTCACTTTCCGCTCTTAGCCACAAAGACTTTTTTCGGTCATTAAAACGTAACCTTGTGTTGTAATTCCTCTTGTCCCAGCTTCTTTCTGGTTGGTTATGTTTGGAGGGGTGGCATCAGGATGAGATTCTCAGGGGTGCCTCTGTCTTCTGGGCTGCACATTTACAAATCACCCTATCAGGATGCTTTTATGGGGATTTCTGCAGCACCCCCACTCTTCCTTTCCGCTTTCCCTCCTCTCTCTCTTTGTACCCCCAAAGAATTGGAGGGCCCCTGCCAAGTGCCAGGCATGGGCACCCTCCAGGTGCTGTCTGCTGACAGAGAGGAGACATGTCACCTAAGTCAGATGCTTAGAGCTGGGGCGGGGAGGATAGATAAAGTGGGCATCCTGGAAGGAGTGATGCCTTCCCCAGAGTCTGGAGAAGGCTGGCCTTTGCTGCCTGCAAACCTAGTGAGACGCAGCGGGTTGACCTGGGCTCCAGGTGTGGCAGGTAGCAGGTGGCAGCCCGAGAGGCAGGCATGGCTTGGAGCCACTAGAGGGCAGCATGGTCTAGAGAACTGGGAGCCCAGCCCCGGGGCACCAGGGTTCTCATGCCTCTCCCTGGGGTCCTCAGCTTGTCCACGAGCCAAATATGGAGGGTAATTCCTGCCTGCAGGCCACAGGTGGTTGCAGTGAGAATAAGAGTAGCGAATTAATTGGGAAACTAGAAAGGGATGTGACAATGGAATTGCTGGAGCTGTCCCAGGAAACATGCCCTCCTGAGGGGTGGGATACCCATGTCAGGACCTGAATTCATGTCAGGACAGGAATTCCTCCCACCTGTTAGGAGGATCCCACCAGGAGCCCCCACGTAGCCATTCCTGCAGTTGGATACTTGGGCTTTGTGGGCATAGAATCGGGACAAAGAGTGGGGTGGGGTTGCTGGGGAGCCCTGAGCCTTTCCACTGGTAACCCCAACCCCACAATCCCTCACCCAAGGCCACATGGCAACGAGGGACCGAAGAAGAAGAAGGAGGCTGAGGGAGGGGAGAGAGAGCTGGGTTGATAAAGAATCCCAGCAGGACATTTCCAAAGGAATGCTTTTCTCAATTTAAAATACATTTCACATAAGGTGAATACTCATAAAAAAGAATAACCTTAAGAGAATGAAGAGACAAGCCACAGCCTGGGAGAAAAATATTTGTAAAGCTCTTATAAAGTATGTGTATAAAAATAAACAATATAATACTGTTTTTCTTTGAAACTGAACAAATTGTATATTAATATTACAAGATGTTGGGAAACGGACTTGGCCCAGTGGTTAGGGCGTCCGTCTACCACATGGGAGGTCCGCGGTTCAAACCCCTGTGTGGAGCTGGCCCATGCACAGTGCTGATGCGTGCAAGGAGTGCCGCGCCACGCAGGGGTGTCCCCCGCGTAGGGGTGTCCCCCGCGTAGGGGAGCCCCACGCGCAAGGAGTGCGCCCCGTAAGGAGAGCCGCCCAGCGTGAAAGAAAGTGCAGCCTGCCCAGGAATGGCGCCGCCCACACTTCCCGTGCCGCTGATGACAACAGAAGCGGACAAAGAAACAAGACGCAGCAAATAGACACAGAGAACAGACAACCGGGGTGGGGTGGGGGGAATGAAATAAAATAAATAAATAAAGTATTAACATTAGTTCTTCGGTTGTAACAAGAGTCCCACACTCACGCAAGTGTTAATGACAGGGAATGTGTTGTGGAGGGGAGAGGAGGTAATTGGGAACTATCTGTACTTTCTGGCCAATTTTTCTATAAACCTAAATCTGCTCTAAAAAATAAAGTCTTTTAGTTTAAAAAATGCTATGTTTTTAGAATAATAACCTATGAACCGGTGCTATTATGATCCCCAGTTCAAAGCCCAAGAAGCTGCACGCCAGAGCCCTGGTGTAACTGCTGCAGGCTTCACAGCAGAGTTGGAACCAATCCTAGTCCAGTGAAAACCATAAGCCTTTGCTATAGACCCACAGGAGAGATGCCCATGTTCTAGAATGTTTGAGAACCCACCATGTAATCCTGATGCTAAAATCCGACTGAAAAAAAATCTTTAATTTCTTGAGCCCTTCATCTTAAGAGCTGCTATTTTTAGAATGCAGGCTCTTGCTTGTGAGAAGCCGTTTCTCCACTTTATTCGGAAAGGAACGTGCATCCTGTGTGAGAATCATACTCATTCTGGGTGAATGATGATCCATGCTAGAGACTACGGAGCAGGCCCTATTTGTGACCTACCTTCTGCAGAAAAAGTGCATGTGCTTCAGGGGAAAACACTGTCCTGGCTACAAAAAGCACACCCTCCTCTTGCCAGCCGCTAGCCTTCTGCTGTCTTTGAGCTATTTTACAACCTTGTAGAACACAGGTAACTGATAGACATGCAAATTCTGCCTCCTGGTCGGGGTTCCCCTTGTGGGAAAGGTTACCCCTTGTGGAAAAACCAGTTTTGCCTCCCTTTGCACATTCATTTCAATATTCCTGACCTATAAACGTGGTAGTCCACTGCCCTTTTGAGCCTGTTATAAAACTGCCTGGTTCCCTTATGACGTAAATGCAACGTTTCACGTGCTCATTTTCTATTTATATGAGAGTCATGGTTCACTTTTTTTTTGAAAATTTTCATTTAACACTTCCTCCTGCGCCCTAACCCCCCAGCGGTCCTGAATGAGACAGGCGTGGGGTGGGGAGGGGGGGAAGGGGAAGAAGGGGAGGCGGGTTCTGTTCGGGTGGCTTAGCCCCAGCCTCCCCGGTCTGGTGAAGGCACTAAGCAGCCACTTGACCTTGAGACACCCGACCTCTTTAAGCCCCGAAGTAAGGAAGGGCAGCCAGAACGTTTATTTCCTGAGTTCTTGTCTAGGGTGAGGCCCGAGAGGTCAGAGGATTTCGTAGCCCTGACAGGAAGCTGGTTTCAGCAGGGCTGGGGAGCCTCGACCCAGACTCGGAGGCGGAACCGGAACCGGAAGCAGCCTTGCCGGCTCAGAGTCCCCGGATGTGGCTCACCTGCCCTCTGCGCGGGCGTGGTCCGCTGGAGTCCTCCCTCGTCTCTGCCCCCAAGGCTCTGATTGTCCCCATTTCACAGGCGAGGAAACTGGGGCTCAGGGAGGTGCAGGACCCGCCCAGGCCCCGCCCCTCGGGCCGCTCGAGCCAGCCTGCCTGGCCGCGTCCTCCCCAGTCGAGCTGCTCAGGCTCCCGAGGCCCGGCGGCCCTGGGTGGGTGCTGGGGCTTGTCTGAACAGCAGCCTCTCTGCCACAGTGGAAGAGCACTGTGCCCTGGATTTTCTGAGGAAATTGGAGTTCATGGCAATGATAGACATAAAGTTATTTCCTCCCTGTCCCTATTTTTGAGGTCATACTGAGGCTGGGAGACAGGCACAATGGATGTTCCACTTGGTTCTCCAGAAGGAATATTTGGATTTCCTCTGTAGGAAATACCTCCTAGCCAGTTATTTTACGCTTCTGGGAGGCAAAACACCTAAATGCGTCACCCAAAGCCATTTTTACTGTTTTTCTATTTAGATGGCAACTGGGGCTCGGAGATGCTTTGGAATTCTGATTGCCCAAGGAGCTACTGGTGCTGACAGGCACGCAGCCTGGGAGTGGTGAGATTGTATTTGGTTCCATCCTCTCTCTCAGCAGTTAAAATGGCTGAGGGAAAAGGAGGGGCCATGAATTATGGGAGTACCTCTGGCTGTTTTATAATTGATAAAAAGTGATCCCCAGATCTTAAGAGATCTTGGAGACTTAAAACACATCAGCGGGATTCCCATCCCTTGTAGGAAACTAGTAGGTTCCTTTATTTTTTAATCTAACCTATATGGATTTTTTTCTTCCATGTACTAAGTAAACCCACTCTAAGAATGGTCATTCTCTTATTGTTTCATTTAGGATGTTTTTTTTTTCCACTTCTAGACAATGAAGGGGTATATTAAACAATGTTAACATTTTTTGATAAAGTCTTCACCGGGCGATCATTTTGTTCAAGTTCTTATATGAAAGCTTGAGTAAAATAAAGAGGACTTGGGAAACGGACTTTGGCCCAGTGGTTAGGGCGTCCGTCTACCATATGGGAGGTCCGCGGTTCAAACCCCGGGCCTCCTTGACCCGTGTGGAGCTGGCCCATGCGCAGTGCTGATGCGCGCAAGGAGTGCCGTGCCACGCAAGGGTGTCCCCCGCGTGGGGGAGCCCCACGCGCAAGGAGTGCGCCCGTGAGGAAAGCCGCCCAGCGTGAAAAGAAAGAAGCAGCCTGCCCAGGAATGGCGCCGCCCACACTTCCCGTGCCACTGACGACAACAGAAGCGGACAAAGAAACAAGACGCAGCAAATAGACACCAAGAACAGACAACCAGGGGAGGAGGGGAAATTAAATAAATAAATAAATCTTTAAAAAAAATAAAAAATAAAAAATAAATAAAGAGGACTTGTCTTTTTGTATGCCACTCAGATGTTTTCCTTTGGTCTTATTCTGCAGAAAGTATTGTAAGGAGTGGGTGGCAGAGAAAATTGATGTTAAAAGAATAAACATTGTGAAAAAATAAATAAATAAACAGCAGCCTCAACCAAGGACTCTGAGGACTTGGGAGTCTCCCATCAGGCTCCTCAGGGCTGAAGACAACGACAGGAATAGTAACAGCCACCCTGTGGGCACCTTCGTCTCATCGGATCCCCACTCCTGCTTTGCAGTAACTGTCTGTGATCCCCTTGTTCAGGCAAGGGGCGGCGGCGCTGGCGGCCCAGCTGCTGGACGCAGGCTCGCGATGCCAAGCCCTCGCCTCCTCCACGTGCGACCTCCCTGAGCCCCTTTTCTCTTCATCTGTAAAATAGACTACATTTTTGTCACTGGATTTAAAGGGATTAAATGGGATGTGACTAAATGCAATGTGCTTCCTGGATTGGATCCTGCAACAGAAAAAGGACCTTAGTGGAAAAAGTGGTGAAAACCGAGTGGCACCTGGGCATTGTCCCGGTGGGGTTTCTTCATTTTGACAAATGGCCACAACAACAGGGGACACTGGGGGGAAGGGGGAAGGGAACTCTTGGTACTGTCTTTGCTGTGTTTCTGTAAATCTAAAATTATTCCAAAATAAAATCTGTTATTTAAAAATAAATGTTGGGTAGCGGACTTGGCCCAGTGTCAGGGCGTCCGTCTACCACATGGGAGGTCCGCGGTTCAAGCCCCAGGCCTCCTTGACCCGTGTGCAGCTGGCCCATGCGCAGTGCTGATGTGCGCGAGGAGTGCCGTGCCACGCAGGGGTGTCCCCCACATAGGGGAGCCCCACGCGCAAGGAGTGTGCCCCGTAAGGAGAGCCACCCAGAGCGAAAGAAAGTGCAGCCTGCCCAGGAATGGCGCTGCACACACGGAGAGCTGACACAACAAGATGATGCAACAAAAAGAAGCACACATTCCTGTGCTGCTGACAACAACAGAAGCGGACAAAGAACACGCAGCGAATAGACACAGAGAACAAACAACTGGGGCGGGGGGGGGGGAGAGGAGAGAAATAAATAAATCTTAAAAAAAATAAATGTATAAGGTAATGGGAACAAAGGGAAAGCCTATGAGCAAGGTTCCTGAAGGCACTGCCCTTGGCTGACGTGAGGACAGAGGAGAGCTAGCAGGTAACTCTTAAAATCGGGTTTGCCTGTCTGGAAAGGGGGGAGTACCCACCCAATTTCTGTGGATTGTCAACTGTTCCCAGCACTGGAACCAGGGCAGGCAGCCCACACAGACACTGGCTGCAAGGGCTTTGGGGCTGGTGTTCCCCACCCCAGGGGGCACCCGTGGGAGTGCTCGAGGCTCCCCTCCATCCCAGCAGCCATGTAATCCTGGGTGACAGATGCTGATAGGGACAGGGGCTAGGGGGTCTCAGGAAGTCTGGATGACTATTAGCTAGTGTGGGTGGTGATGCTTTCCCCCTCCCTAAACAGAGCAAGAATTCCTCCGGAAAAGGAAATAGTCGGTCAAGGAATCTCAAACTGGTTCTATAAAAGCCTGTGGGATCCCCAAACTGTAATGCCCTTCAGGCTTCTAGGGAGGGACTGGGCTGAACACAAGAGAGACTGTGGAGGACAGAAAGGGAGACACAGGGAGGGGTAAGGTAACTGTGCCGGGCAGCGTGGGGCTTCCGGAGCAAGTGCCAAGGTCCGGCGGAGGGTTGCTCAGGCTTGTGGGAGGACAGGAAGCCTCACCAGAACTTTCCATTAAAACCTGCACCCCCTCCAACCAGCAACCCCTCCTTGCCAGAGACCCCTGTTGCCCTGTGTGGGGTGGCCTTGCTCCATGCCCTGTGTGGAGGAAGCAAACAACGGCTCCACTGTGCCTGGAACTTCCACCTCCATTCATTCATTCAATATTCACTGGCGTTCCACGTCTAAGTACACACCCCAAAGAATGAAAAGCAGGTACTCAAACAATGCGTGCACGTTCGTAGCAGCTCTATTTACAACTGCCAAAAGTTGGAAATAGCCCAAATATCCATCAGTGGATGAATGGATAAACAAAATGTGACACACACACACACACACAAAGTGGGATATTATTCAGCCATGAAAGGTAATGAAGTTCTGATCAGGCTGCAAGAAGCATGAGCCTTGAAAATATTATGCTAAGTGAAAGAAGCCAGCCACAAAAAGCGACCTAGTGTGTGATTCCATTTGTTTTATTATATACTTTTTTAAGATTTATTTATTTATTTCTCTCCCCTTCCCCCTCCCCCCTGCCCTGGTTGTCTGTTCTCTGTGTCCATTCCCTGAGTCTTCTTCTTTGTGCCTTCTGTTGTTGTCAGCGGCACGGGAATCTGTGTTTCTTTTCGTTGCGTCATCTTGTTGTGTCAGCTCTCCGTGTGTGCAGCACCATTCCTGGGCAGGCTGCACTTTCTTTCGCGCTGGGCGGCTCTCCTTACGGGCGCACTCCTTGCGTGCGGGGCTCCCCTACGCGGGGGACACCCCTGCATGGCAGGGCACTCCTTGTGTGCATCAGCACTGCACATGGGCCAGCTGCACACGGGTCAAGGAGGCCCAGGGTTTGAACTGCGGACCTCCCGTGTGGTAGATGGACGCCCTAACCACTGGGCCATGTCCGCTTCCCTGATTCCATTTATAAGAAATATCCAGAGAAATAAAAAGTAGATCAGTAGTGACCAAGGATTGTGGGTGGGAGGATGGAGAGTGACGTAATGGGTGTGGGGCTTTGGGGTGATGAAAATGTTTTGGAACTAGATGAAGTTGCTGGTTGCACAGCATTGTGAATGTGCTAAATGCCACTGGATTGCCCACTTCAAGATGGTTAATTTTACGTTGTGTGAATTTCATCTCACTTAGAAAATCAAATTTCATTGACCTCTCCTGAATGCCAGTCACTGACCTCATCCCAGAACTCAGTCCGACAGGACAAGAAACAAAGACCAGCCTCCGGCAGGGAAGGGCAGCTGGCAGGTGCCAGGAGAGGTAGCGGAGAAGTGACATTCAACCATGGGGTGGGGGGAGCCAGGTGCCCAGCGCTTGTCTGGGGCCTGGCTAGTTGAACATTGCAATGCTGTGGGACCTGGTGGAGGTCCAGCCTTGGGCAGGATCCAAATCCCCGAGAGCCCCAAAGGCTGGGTGAAGGGCTTGGGACTTTTCTCTGCGGGCACCGAGGAGAGGAAAGGCCCCAAGCCCGGAGAGAAGCCTAGAGCTGAGGGACCCGTGAGGCATCGACTCCAGCTGCCTGTTCTCCCCGAAAGGACAGGGGTCCAGAGAGGGCTGGGACCTGCCAAGCCCAGGCAGCTGGTCACCGGCCAAGCCCCAGGTGTCCTGGCTTCCAGAACAGAGCTTTCCCACGCCTCCCACTGCTGTTACCTCCCACTGGAAGAAACGGCAAGCACTAAACCCCAGTGAACATCTCAACACCTCCGCACAAGGCAGGGGAGGGACGACGATGAAGGCCTGTGGCCAAGTCGCGGTTGGTCTGGATGGCCCAGTCAGGCGGGAGTGAGCTGTGACTTGCCCCAGATGGATGGAGGGAGTCACTGGGGAGCAAAATTCACACTTCCTGCTTCCTCTGGGCTGGGATCTCAGTTCCCTGGACTCCCGGGACCCTGGCTGGCTGTACTTCCCCTCCTCATCCCTCTTCACCCCTCCCACGCTGTTTTGAGGCCCTGGGAGTTTCCGTTTCAGCCCCACAGTCTGACTCAGGCCTGACCCATCACCCAGCACAGTCACCCAGTAGGAAGCTGTCCTGTCCGCTCTCCCACCGCTAAGCTTTTCCCAGCCACCTGCAGTCTGATGTGGATCAGATAAGGCGAAGAACCTGCTCGTGCAGTGGAACAAAATAAACGACCACGGGGGATGGGGGGTGTCTTCCCGGAGACCGAGGCAACAGGGGAACTGAGGGCGCACTGCCTGAAGTGAGTCAGGCTGGCACGGTGGGGTGTTTTTCTCCAGCCACACTCAGCTGCCCAGGTGCAGGTGTGGCGTAGGCGGAGAATTGGGTTTCATCAGTGTTGGGGGTTTTACTTGGGGAGGGAGGGAAGGTAGTGGCCGACTATTGTTATGGGAACTGGCTTACCTGTTCCTTATTGTAAATGTTACACCTGCTGTATTGTAGATGTTGCGATTGTTCTCTATTACTGTGGATGATGTTGCAGTTCTGGTAGAAAACAGCTGCTTGGTAGTTTCCAATAAATACGAGGGTCGAGGCCCTCAGTTCCCAAAGCTGTGAGTCCCCTGGTCCCAGCTTTATCTCTTCTCTTGTCTCTCTCTCTGTCCCTTTATTTTGTAAAGTTCTGTTTTGCCTTCCCTTCCAGCCAACCTATTGTGCACTGATTGCAACAGACTATGGAACGTGGGTTGGGTGGGGAGGCAGAAGAGGGGTGCGAGCGACAGGGAGGAGGTATAAGATCCATGGATTGTGGGTTCCAGGGAGGCCAAAGGACTGCTGGGGTGCTAGAGGGAAAGCAAGGAGGTGAGGGTCAGAGAGGCAGCCAGTGGACATCGTGGAGGAGGTGCAGTTATGGTCATGGGGCATGAACACTGGGATGTGAGTGGTTTGGTTTCCGCTGAGCCCGCAGCCCACAGCCTGCACAGAACAACCTCAGGGAGTATTTATGGAGTGAACGAGTGACAGCTTGGGAGAGTCGGGGCTGGGGTGACTTAAGGGGTATTTTACTTTTTTCCTTTTACCATTTTTATTTTTTTATTAGAGAAGTTGTAGGTTTACAGAAAAATTCAGAAGATACAGAGTTCCCATATACCACCCTATTATTAACACCTTGCATTAGTGTGGTACTTTTGCTACAAATGATGAAAGAATCTTATTATAATTGTACTATTAACTATAGTCCATAGTCCATGATTTACATGAGGATTCATTGTTTTTGTGTTGTAAAGTCCTATGTTTGTTTTTTTTTAAATTTTTGTTCTAGTAACATAAATACAACCTCCAATTTCCCCCTTTTTTAAAAATTTCTCTTCCCTGCTCTCTGTCCATTTGCTGTGTGTTCTTCTGTGTCTGCTTGCATTCTTGTCAGGCAGCACGGGAATCTGTCTCTGTGTTGCATCATCTTGCTGTGTCAGCTCTCCGTGTGTGCAGGGCCACTCCTGGGCAGGCTGTGCTTTTTTTTTTTTTGCATGGGGCAGCCCTCCTTGTGAGGTGCACTCCTTGCGCATGGGGCACCCCTATGCGGGGACACCCCTGCGTGGCATGGCACTTCTTGTGTGCAGCGGCACTGCATGTGGGCCAGCTCAGCACACGGGTCAGGAGGCCCTGGGTTTGAACCCTGGACCTCCCATGTAGTAGGCAGACACTCTATCAGTTGAGCCAAATCCCCTCCCTCAAGCCCTAATCTTAACATAATTTAATCAATGACATCTTACCTGAATCTAATACAGTCAAAGGGTATCGTGCCCAGGGGAAAAGACCAGTTTACAAACATAATCTCCCTTTTTGTAATTCATAAATAATTTCAAACTGCTACACAGACTTACAGGACAGTTCCAAAAATAACACAGAAAACTCCAATATACCCCCTAACCAGATACCAGATTTACCAACTTTTAACATTTTTTTTGTCTTTATTAATTTTTTTAATATTACATTCAAAAATATGAGGTCCCCATATACCCCCCACCCCCCTCACCCCATAACAACAACCTCCTCCATCATCATGAGACATTCATTGCACTTGGTGAGTACATCTCTGAGCACTGCTGCACCTCATGGTCAATGGTTCACATCATAGCCCACACTCTCCCACGTTCCATAACTTTGAATATTTTGCCATCTTTTTCTATCTGTCATTCTATCTACCTATATCTATCATCTTTATCTATTTTGGATGATTAGTCTTTTAAAAATATTTTTTTTATTTATTACTAAAGAAACTTGTTTATAGTACAAAAGTAAGAAAGACTTTGTAAGACAGACTTACCCATACTTAATTCTTGGTCTCAACTCTGAGGTAATTAATGTATGCTTACAGGTTTATTCTATTTCTTTTTTTTTAATGTTTGAGCTCACCTTTATTAATTTTACTGTATTCTTTTTTAAAATTTATTTTTATTGTCTTTTTTTTCGAAGATACATAGATCACACAAATACAGGTTCATTCTATACGCATTCAGACATGCAACAGAATTTGGGTGAGGAAATACCTCTTTATGGTACCTTGAGTTGGACTCTTTAGGGCCTTGTAACTGTAAGTCTTTACCCCAAATAAATACCCTTTATAAAAGCCAATAGATTTCTGGTACTTTGCCTCAGTACCTCTTTGGCTGACTAATACAGTTTGAAATGATTTCAAAGTAAATACAACTTTTTTTTAGAAATCATCCAGACTCATTTCTACATATACAAAAATGGATGTATAAGGATGTTTATCCCAGCATTATTTGTAGTGACCAAAAAAAAAAAAAAAGGGAGATTACCATTTGCCCACTTAAAAAATTACTTTGTTTTATTTTTTTTTACAATAAACATATAATTGAAGAACAAAAACAAAAACAAAAGAGTGATGTGTGGGACTAGCTGGATCTTAACAAAAAAATGCAGCCAGTCCAGGCTTCCCCTGCCCACAGTCCAGGTGCCACTGTACCTGGCTGAGGCTGAAAGTTTTCTTTTCTTCTTAGACACCCCACATGAGCAGTGGAAACAGTGTCTGGCAACTGTGAGGAGTGTGAAGCAGGAGATCAACTTTAGAGGCCAACTCTGTGCTGTCTCCCTAATCCTGTGTACAAGCCAGAAGACCTGCTGAATCAGAGGTTTGTTCCTCAAATCAGCCCATCACCTCCCAAAGTATGGGCTTGTTGCTGAGTCGGATTGTGGGGACCCCTGCTCAGACTGACCACACACTCAGAACAGAATAAGCAGAACCCTTGGAGACAGAAAGCTGGGATGTGTTCTCTGGGCATTCTGGGGGAAATAAGACCAAAGTCCCAAGTCTGTTGGGTGATTTACCTGGCCTCATTATCCCACACAGATAAAAAGGAATAAGGGAAGTGGATGTGGCTCAACTGATAGAACATCCGCCTACCATATAGGAGGTATAGTGTTCAAACTCAGGGCCTCCTGGCCAGTGTGGCGAGCTGGCCCACGCACAGTGCTGCTGCATGCAAGGAGTGCTGTGCCACACAGGGGTATCCCCCACACAGGGGAGCCCCACAAGCAAGGGGTGCGTCCTGCAAGGAGAGCTGGCCTGTGCGAAAAAAACGCAGCCTGCCCAAGGAAGCCATACACACAGAGAGCTGACACAGCAAGATGACACAACAGAAAGAGACACAGATTCCTGGTGCCACCAAGAATGCAAACAGACACAGAAGAACACACAGCGAATGGACACAAGAGAGCAGACAACGGGGTGGGGGGGGTGGGGGAGAGAAATAAATAAAATAAATCTTAAAAAAAAAAAGGAACAATAACTTCTTATTGATAAAGTCTACCTGACAAGAAAGAAGTTGTGTGATAGAACATAAGTACTTCCCTCTGCCTTCAATCAGTTGACACTGTACAGTTACAAGTTCAGTGAGACTCTCCTGTAGTGACCAGGAGAGTCCTGGAACACCTGCATTTTGGGGGGCTCTTAGTGCATTACAAAATGAAGAAATGCAAAAGTAGGTTTATAGTAAATTTTAAATGTTTCTCTTAAAGATAATTAACCCTTTTAACCCCCACACAAGTCCCAATGCAATTATGTTAGTCATAAGATGATAGAAATTATTAACATATTCATGCACAATAGACTACAGACTGTGTAGACTGGTAATGGGACCTGACTGTAAAGTTGTCTGATCCATGGCTTCTTTCACTCCTGCCTGGTAATGTTAATACATGTAGAAAACATTGAAGAATACACACTGAATTGTTGCTGGTGCTGACTGCAGGATAAAGCATTTTGGGGAGATTTTATGTCTCATTTTTGGAGTTATAGTGTTTAAATTTTATGCATTATATATTACACTTATAATTAGTAAAAGAGATTTAAAAAATACTCTTTTCATTGAATTATTTCAAACTGTATTAAAATGAAATACAGTGTACTACTCACTTTCCTTTTTTCATGTCTTCTTGAAATGTCCTAAGTCTAATTTTTTGTTTTGTCTTGTCTTTGGATGATGAATTTCAGGAATGCTCCCAGAAGCATGTGAAATATACAGGGTTAATTTGTCCTTGAATAGACTGCTCCTAGATGGGAAGACCTTAAATTAATTTTCACTGATATAATACTTGATGTGTACAAAGAATCTCCATAACATACTTAAGTTAGAACGCATAATCACCTGAACTCTCTACTCAGTCTAGGAAGTAGACCATTACTGCTAATGTGTTCTTTCCCTAACCCATCCCCTGCCCCCCTACCAGAGAAAATCATTACCTAAATTTTCTTTACCAGTCCCTTCTTTTTATTGTTATTCCCTTTTAAAAAGTTTTATTTATCACGTACACATACATTTTTTTTAAGATTTTTTTTCGCTCCCCCGCGCCCCACCCCCCATCGTTGTCTGCTCTTTGTCTATTCTTAGCTGTGTGTTCTTCTGTGTCTGCTTGCATTCTTGTCAGCGGCACCGGGAATCTGTGTCTCTTTCTGTTGCGTCATCTTGCTGTGTCAGCTCACTGTGTGTGCAGCACCACTCCTGGGCAGGCTGCACTTTTTTTGCATGGGGTGGCTCTAGAGTGCACTCCCCTACATGGGGACACCCCTGCGTGGCATGGCAGTCCTTGTGTGCATCAGCACTGCACGTGGGCCAGTTCACCACATGGGTCAGGAGGCCCTGGGTTTGAACCCTGGACCTCGCATGTGGTAGGCAGGGTGCTCTATCAGTTGAGCCAAATCCACTTCCCTACATACATTTTTAGCAATATATTTGTGAAAATTCATCAAGCTTGTATACCTTGTAATTTGTGTAATTGATGAAAATCAATAAAAATTTATAAAAACTAAAGTACAGATGCTCAGACAGTCCTGCCCTAAGACCAAAAGGAATGCCTGCCCTAGGATGGAGCCCTGTCAGTAATAATTTCAAAGAGCCATGAGGATGTGCCAGTCCAAAGCCCATAGCCCTGCTTCTCCACCTTGTTCCAGGTACCCAGGACTCTAGAATTCTCTGTCCAAATACTCTAGGGTTGGGAAACAAACTAGGCCCAATGGATAGAGCGTCCATCTACCACATGGGAGGTCCGCAATTCAAACCCCAGGTCTCCTTGACCCGTGTGGAGCTGGCCCATGTGCAGCGCTGACGCGTGCAAGGAGTGCTGTGCCATGCAGGGGTGTCCCCCGTGTAGGGGAGCCCCACACTCAAGGAGTGCGCCCCATAAGGAGAGCCGCCCAGCGCAAAGGAAAGCGCAGCCTGCCCAGGAGTGGCGCTGCACACACAGAGAGCTGATGCAGCAAGATGATGCAACAGAAAGAGACACAGATTCCCGTGTTGCTGATAAGGATAGAAGCGGTCACAGAGGAACACACAGCGAATGGACACAGAGAGCAGACAACTTGGGGGGGGGGCGGGGAGAGGGGGAAAGGGGAGAGAAATAAATAAATAAATAAATAAAAATAAATAAATCTTCAAATACTCTGGGGTGAACTTTCTCTTCCAGGATCCATTTTTCTGAAGGAGGGACTGTCTTGCTGGTATGTGCACCTCTGGGCCATGGAGTATGCTCAAGGGGTTCTTTTTGCAGGGAGTGTGATAGGAGCCTGGGGTACAGGCTGGGGCGACCACATACTGTGTATGAGGCTGTCGGGGTGCAGAAAGGCATCAGGGGTGGGAAGAGAAGGGGAAAGGCTGAAGGCCAAGGGTCAATTCTCCTTAAACTGCCATCTCCTGACATGCAACACTTAAGAGTCTGAGAATCTTCCATTTGAACCTGGCTTTCCAGGTTGTTATGAAGGTGTATTTGTCAAGGTGGGAGGTTAGAGAAATATTTTAACAGTTAGTTTGATTTCTAACTTTTAAATATTTAGACCAAAGCATGTGTGTCTCTACTGGCAGTCTAGCTTCAGGCTGTGCAAATGTTGGGGATGAGGCTGTGCCCAGGTCCCTCTCCCAGAAGGGATGGGGTACTAGGATTCTTTTTATTTTATTTTATTTTTTAAGATTTATTTATTTTTAAATTTTATTTCTCTCCCCTTCCCCCCCCCAGCCCCCTATTCTGTGTCCATTTGCTGCGTGTTTCTTCTTTGTCCACTTCTGTTGTTGTCAGCGGCACAGGAATCTGTGTTTCTTTTTGTTGCGTCATCTTGTGCGTCAGCTCTCCGTGTGTGCAGCGCCATTCCTGGGCAGGCTGCACTTTCTTTCGCGCTGGGCGGCTCTCCTTACGGGTGCACTCCTTGTGTGTGGGGCTCCCCTACGCGGGGGACACCCCTGTGTGGCAGGGCACTCCTTGCGCGCCAGCACTGCGCATGGGCCAGCTCCACATGGATCAGGAGGACCGGAGTTTGAACCGCAGACCTCCCATGTGTTAGACGCCCTATCCACTGGGCCAAGTCTGCTTCCCTGGGATTATTTTTAAGTTCCTCAGGTAATTCTCATGAGCAGCTAGAGTTGAGAGCCTCTGTTTTAAGGTTTTTTTTTTAAAATCTTGAGAAGCCCCTTTTTGCCTTGAGCTCCTTCGATTAACTCCTAGATTTTTCTGAAAGTCTTAAAAATTTTCCTCTCATATTTCTTTTTTTAAAAAGATTTATTGATTGATTTTATTCTCCCCCTCCCTCCCCCTCTCCCTGCTGCATTTGCAGTCTGTAACCATTTGCTGCGTGATCTGTATCTATTTCTCTTTTTGGTCTTTTCTTCTCATTTTTTCTCCTCTAGGATTCGCTGGGATTCAATGCTGGGGACCTCTAATGTGGAGAGAGTTTCCCTGTTAGCTGCGCCACCTCAGTTCCTGGTTTCTGCTGTGCTTCACCTTGACTCTCCTCCTCATCTTTCTTTTGTTGCATCATCATCTTGCTGTGTGACTCACTTGCACCGGCACTGGCTCACCGCATGGGCACTTTTGCCATATAAGCACTCAGCTCGGCACCTGGGCACACTTTCTTTTCTTCTTTTTCACCAGGAGGCCCCGGGGATAGAATCTGGGTGCTCCCATGTGGTAGGCAGAAGCCCTATCACTTGAGCCACATCTGCTTCACTCATATTTAATTCTCTAATTTATCAGGGAATTGATTTTCTTTTTGCAGGTAATATAAGACCCAATTTCACTTACCAATTATCCCAGCACCATTTACTCAATAGTCCAGCCTTTCGCCCCAAATCAGCAATGCCATTTATATCATGGACCAAGTGTCCACACTGGTGTGGATCTGCTTGGGTGCTCTTTTTCTCTGTTCTGGTAGTTAGGCTTACCTTTCTGTAATTTATATCCATTGCTTGGTTCATGTTTTATTTTTTCCATGAAAATAAAAATACTACTCTCATAAGGTATCAAAAAACAAAAAACAGGGAAACGGACTTGGCCCAGTGGTTAGGGCGTCCGTCTACCACATGGGAGGTCCACGGTTCAAACCCCAGGCCTGCTTGACCCGTGTGGAGCTGGCCCATGCGCAGTCCTGATGCGCGCAAGGAATGCCGCGCCATGTAGGGGTGTCCCCCGCATAGGGGAGCCCCACGCGCAAGGAGTGCACCTGTAAGGAGAGCCACCCAACGCGAAAGAAAGTGCAGCCTGCCCAGGAATGGCACCGCCCACACTTCCCGTGCTGCTGACGACAACAGAAGCAGACAAAGAAAAAGAAACAAGACGCAGCAAATAGACACAGAGAACAGACAACTGGGGGAGGGGGGGATTAAATAAATAAATAAATCTTTTAAAAAACAAAACAAAACAAAAGTATCAATCCCAAGGCTTCTTTTTTTAAAGATTTATTTTATTTATTTATCCCCCCCCTTCGTTGTTTGTGCTGTCTGCTCTCTGTGTCCATTTGCTGTGTGTTCTCTGTGCACCAAACCTGGGACCTTCCATGTGGTAGGTGGGAGCTCGGTCACTTGAGCCACATCTGCTTCCCCCAAGGCTTTTTTTTCCCAAAGATTTATTTTATTTATTTCTCTCCCCTCCCACCCCCGCCCCAGTTGTCTGTTCTCTGTGTCCATTTGCTGCGTGTTCTTCTTTTTATCTGCTTCTGTTGTTGTCAGTGGCACAGGAATCTGTGTTGTTGTGTTTTTTTGCGTCATCTTGTTGTGTCAGCTCTCCGTGTGCATGGCACCATTCCTGGGCAGGATGAACTTCCTTTCGTGCTGGGTGGCTCTCCTTACGGGGTGCACTCCTTGCGCGTGGGGCTCCCCTATGCGGGGGACACCCCTGTGTGTCATGGCACTCTGTGTGTATCAGCACTGTGCATGGGCCAGCTCCACACAGGTCAAGGAGGCCTGGGGTTTGAACCGCGGACCTCCCATGTGGTAGACGGATGCCCTATCCACTGGGCCAAGTCCACTCCCCCCCCCAAGGCTTTCTTGAATGTAACAGAGATCACATTTAAGGCTAAAGGAGAAAAGCTCCAGTAGTGACATCTCAGGTGAAATAGCCATTGTGGGGGAGCCAGCACCATCATCACCAGCATGCGCATGGCCATGCGACAGAAAAGCCTAGGGCCAAGGATTGCAGGCAGTCAGCCCTGGAATGCCAGTCTTTGGGAATAACGTGTGTCTCTGCTAATGCCTGGATTTTGGACTTCTCTTAGCCTCGAATCCGCTGAGTCAATGAATTCCTGTTGTCTAAGCCAACCCATTGCATGGTATCTGTTTTAGTAGCCAGGTAATTAAAACAGATGGGTAGAACTGGAAAGATGAAAGGGAGGAGAAAAAACTTTGGTGAGAAGAGGCAAAAGAGGTATTAGCTAAGGATAGGAATTCAGTTCAACAAACCATTCACTGAGTGTGTGTTCATGGCATATACAAAGACAAATCAGATTTTCAGACCTCAAAATTTCTGACACATCATCTTGGACATGTCAGTCAAGTGACTTCCTCTTCAAGGTGAAACTGGCTGGTTCTCTGGGCAATAACGATAAGCTGTTTATTGTTCCAGGACAGTCACCCACTGGACTAAGTTGGTTTTCTGGCCCAAGGATGGCTTATCAGGATTGTGGCAAAGGTGAGCTTCGGGCCTTCCTCCCTTTTTGTTCCTCCAGCCCTTTTAATTCTTTTAGTCAATTACCTGCATAAAATCCACTTCTATTTACATTACTAAGACTATTTTTTCTGTGTCTTTTTTTTTTTCTAGCTGTTCTGACTGATATACAACAAATAATTTTAAAAATATGTTGTATGACAATAGAGGTAGTCACAGAGTACTCAGAAGAGGCCCTGCCCCTACATAAGGCATGAGTCATAAGGGTAGCAGAGAGACGGGTCTGGCTGCAGTAAGGATGCTTAGGGAAGGTGACGACGCTGAGAGGGAAAAGGCTGGGGAGAGTCATTTTCCTGCATGCCTATTGCCAGACATTCTTCTAGGGACTGGAATTTATATTCCAGTGGAATAAGGCAAAAACAAATGAATAAATAAAGAGACTGCAGATAGAAAAAATGCAGGAAAGAAAAATAAAGCAAGGAAAGGTTATAAGGTAGTTGGGGGAGGGGTGATATTTGATGGTCAGAAAGAGCCTGAGGAAATGATAACTGAAGAGAGATCTGACTGATGGTAAGAAGCCTTCCACAGATTGGACAACCCCATCCCAGAATGAACAACGGACTAAAGTAGACTTACTATTATTCTACTATAGACTTACTGTTGTTTTTTTCCTGTTTTCCTAGAATTGTATTTATTTATTTTTACAGCATTTTTTTAAATGTAAAATTTGTTCAGTCAGTAATGACAAGAAACAGATGACGTGCCCAAAATAGATAACTTTTTTAAATAAAACTTTTAAAATTAAAGTTAATAGATCACATAGAACGTTACATTAAAAAACCATTAAGAGATTCCCATATAATCCACACCCCACTCCCCCAACCCCATCATTTTTGTAAATTGTATTTTTTTGAAGATACATACATCACAAAAAAGGTTACATCATAAAAAAAAAGAGGATCCCCTATACCTCCATCCCCCAACTCCACTCCTCCCACACCAACAACCTCCCCCATCACCGCGCACACTCATCGCACTCGGCGAACACATTTTGGAGCACTGCTGCACCACGTGGATAATAGTTTACTCTGTAGTTCACACTCTCCCCCGGTACATTCAGTGTAGACTTATTGTTATTCTAGCAATTGAAGAACTCTTATTGACACAAAGGCAATGGCCACCAGAGGCTCTGAGGGGAGGGAGAGCAAAAAGTAGGTGTAGTTAATGTGGGAAAGGGTGGGAGGGGGAGAGAGTAGGGCATATGGGAATCCCCTATATTTTTTTAATTTTTAAAATTTATTTCTCTCCTTCCCTCCTGTTGTTTGCTCTGTTTGCTGTGTATTCTTCTGTGTCTGCTTGCATTCTTGTCAGTGGCACCAGGAATCTGTGTCTCTTATTGTTGTGTCATCTTGTTGCGTCAGCTCTCCGTGTGTGCCACACCACTCCTGGGCGGGCTGTGCTTTTTTCACACAGGGCGGCTCTCCTTGCGGGGGTACACTCCTTGCCCGTGGGGCTCCCCTATGCGGGGGACACCTCTTCGTGGCAGGGCACTCCTTGTGCTCATCAGCACTGGGCATGGGTCAGCTCTTCACGGGTCAGGAGGCCCTGGGTTTGAACCCTGGACCTCCCATATGGTAGGTGGATGCCCTATCAGTTGAGCCAAATCTGCCTCCCCCCTATATTTTTATGTAACATTTATGTAATCTCAAATTTCTTTAAAATAAATAAAATTTTTAAAAATTAAAAAAAAAAAAAAACTTCCATGTGCAATCTCAAGGAAAGGCATCACAAACAAAGACAAAGGACCTGAGGTGGGACTAAGCCTCGTGTATTTGAATAAGCACCGTGTGGAATGGTGGCTGTTTTTCAAGTGGGTATAATCCATGTGGGGACTCCTTCAGAACTGACTAAAGGACAGGTATGGCTTAGTAAATCAACCTCTCTGACTTGGAACAACTAAAGCTGTCAGGCTTAGAGCAGCTGTCACTGAAGGAAGGGTGGTTCTTGGTCTCCAACTTCCAGTCTAGGTGTGGAGATTTTAGGGCAGCAGTAGCAGCAACATTGCAACTGAAGGGGACGTGAACAGCTTGCTAGTCAGTGTGAGTTTAGAGGCAGCTAATTCAAAAGACAAGAGCTACCGACATTACTGTTAGGGCATTGGAAAGCTCACAAACACTTTCACACGCATTCTTAGGTCTGTGAGTAGGATCGTTTTTATCCTCATAGTGCTGATGAGGAAACTGAAGTGAAATGACTTACCCAAGTTATATTGTAAGGTACAGGCTAGGGTAAGACACACCGAGTTTTCCTGACCCTGAAGCTTGTTTCTGCCTTATCTCACCCCAATTTTAGTCATACCTCTAAATCCTACTTTCCATTCCAACACATACAATTTCTGGGACCTTAGTTTCTCTCAAAATTCATGCTCAGCTTTCTGTCACATTCTCATTAACATTAAATAACAATAAAGTTAAATGTATTATTTCTACCAACAAAGATATTGCTTTTGAATGAGACAAATCTTGAATTAATAAAATAAGAAATCTTCTAGAGCAGTGTTGTCCACTAGAAATATAGTGTGAGGCATATATGCAATTTAAAACTTTCTAGTAGCCATATTGAAAAAGTAAAACAGAATAGGTGAAATTACTTTTAACATATATTTTAATTCAGTGTATAAAAAATACTGTCTAAAATGTATTATCAACATAAAAATATTCGTGGGATAGTTTATGGGTTTTTTTTCTTTCTCTGTTTTCAAACTTACAGCACATCTCAATTTGGACTAGCCACATTTCAAGTGCTCAGTAGCCACATGCAGTTGGTAGCTAACTAACATCTTGGACAATGCAACTCTAGAAGTATAATTGCTAGTATTTGAGGTTGACAAGTGTGAAGTGGGCCGCATCTTTTTGGGCAAGGGTGTCTTCTAATGTTCATCATGTCACACTAGATTAACACATACTAGGTGACCCCCCCAAAAAAAAAAAATGAAAGGGAAATAATCGTTAAGTCACCTTTTAGAATTATAGTTTATATTGGGAGAGATTTTTGAGATGATCTAGTCCAGTCGCCTGCAAACTACAGCCCTTGAGCCAAACATGGCCCACTGCCTTTTTTTTTTTTTTTTTTTTGGTATAGCCTGGGAGCTAACAATGGTTTTCAGTTATTTTCAGGAGGTACCGGGGACTGAACCCAGGACTTTGTACATGGGAAGTAGGTGCTCAACTTAGTGAGCTGTACCTGCTCCCCTTCACAGTTCTGATTAGTTAAAATTTGAAAGAAAAATGTTTCATAACATGTAAAAATTACATGAAATTCAAATTTCAGTGACCATAAGTAAAGTTTTATTGTGACACCTCCACACTTGTTTACATATTGTCTTAGTTTTGTGCTACAACATCAGAGTTGAGCAGTTGCGACAGAGATAATATGGTCCTCCAAGCCTAAAATATTTATTATCTGGCCTTTTACAGGAAAAGTGATCCAACTGCTGATCTAGATCAGTAGCTCCCATTCTATTGATGGGGAAATTGAGGCATAGAGAGAGAAAGAAACTGGCCTGAGAACACACAGTGAACCAATGGCAGAAAAGAGAACTCTAGCCCCACTAGTGCTTTTTGCTACACTATCATATAAAAGCAGATTAGCAAAGGTTCCCTAGTTCGTCCTGAGAATGGCCACTTGAACCTTTTATATATATATAAGGCTTATCTCTACTTGCACATATCTAATTTAGGTTCTAGTATGGGATGTAATACCTCTGTAACCTTGAGGGGGCAGCACTGGCTAAAGGGACTCCAAAGTGCAACCTCTCATCCACCATATTACCAAAACAGAATCGATATATTGTCTGGGTCAGAAGTGCTTTTGATGATAACATGCTTGCATGCTAGTGTAAATGTAAGAGGCTTTTTTTTTTTTTTTTTTTTTTGGCAAATTGCCAAAGGTTAATTTAAGCACAAAACATCCCCATATCTAGCTAGAAGAGAGACAGTGGCTAAATCAGTGGCAAAAGGCGGCTAGGTATTTCAGTGAGACACACCCACAGACACTTTGAAGTGTTTCCTGGTTACTGGGGGAATATGGAGGAAGAGGAAATTATTTCTCATAGAGCCCTAGGGACAGTTTTATTTATTTTTTTAAGATTTTATTTATTTCTCTCCCCTCTCCACCCCCGCCCCCCGCCCCAGTTGTCTGTTCTGTTTCCATTTGCTGCATGTTCTTCTTTTTGTCTGCTTCTATTGTTGTTAGCAGCACAGGGATCTGTGTTTTTGTTGTGTTATCTTGTTGTGTCAGCTCTCCATGTGTGCGGCGCCATTCCTGGGCAGGCTGCACTTTCACACTGGGCGACTCTCCTTATGGGACACACTCTTTGCGTGTGGGGCTCCCCTATACGGGGGGCACCCGAGTGGCACGGCACTCTTTGTGCGCATCAGCACTGCGCATGGGCCAGCTCCACATGGGTCAAGGAGGCCCGGGGTTTGAACAGTGGACCTCCCATGTAGTATACGGACGCCCTATCCACTGGGCCAAGTCCGCTTCCCCAGGGACAGTTTTAAATAGGCTAGTGAAGCTGGACTCATGGCCCAGATTTGTCCTCTGGTTCAAAGTGGGCCTAAGAAGAGGTACCATCTTTTTATTTTGGGATGTCCAATCATAAAGTGGGGCTAGTCGAGCTTGTAGCCTAGTATCAGTGAGGCATTTATGAAGCAAAATTAATGTTTACAGAAGGCTTTGAAATCTTTCAGATTAAAAGTTGTCCTCTGCAAGGTATAAGATGGACTGCTATTGGAGCAGATATATTTTGTGGGTGTCACCATTGTTGTTTACTGAAGCAGTGGGGGGAAAAACAGGTTAAAACTACGTGGCACAATCCTTCAACATGACCCAGAACTGGCCCACAGGAAACCTGTATAAACAGACGATCACATCAGGTGGTGTACAGAAATTTCACAGAGAATGCATAAATCCCCAGAGGCAGAATAGGTAGTTTCATGAAGCATAGTCATGCCTAGATATATAATGTACATCCAGTTTTATGAGGAAGGGGACTGGATTGCATTATTCAGCAAATACATTTTCTCAACCTCAGTTGCTTGACTTCTGAGATTTTCTGAGAATTGAGTTTTTGTTTTGTTTTTTAAAAAAGTAATCCTGAAAAAGGCCTGGTGCTGAGTAACAGCGGGAGCTAGGCTGGTAGCCTGATTAAGCATCCCTATATTGCAACACTTAAAAACACATATGGAAACAAAAACAAAAACAAAAACACACATATGGGGAGAAGTGGATGTGGCTCAAGCAATTGGGTACCCACCTACCACCTGGGAGGTCCTGGGTTCAGTTTCCGGTACCTCCTAAATAAGATGAGCAAGACAGCGAGCTGATACGATGGGCTGGCGCGGTGAGCTGATGAAACAAGATGACGTGGCGAGATGACACAATGAAGAGACACAACGAGGAAACACAATGAGACACAACAAATGAAAGCAGTGGTGGCTCAAGCCATTGGGTGTCTCCCTCCCACATGGGAGATCCCAGATTCTGGTTCCTGGTGCCTCCTAAAAACAACAACAACAAGCAAACAAACATAAAAACCAACTTAGGGGGGGAGCAGATGTGTCCCAAGCAGTTGAGCACCTGCCTCCTACATGAGAGGACCTGAGTTCAGTTCCCAGTGCCTCCTAAAGAAGACAAACAAATAACAAGCAGGCAACGAGCAAAAACAACAACAAAGACATCAAGCAGACAAGCAAAAACAAGCAAGCAGGGAGTGGATATGGCTTGAGCAGTTGAATGCCTGATTCCCACATGGAAGTCCTGTGTTCAGTTTCCGATGACTCCTAAAGAAAAAAAAAACAGATGAGGGAAAAAACAAGCAAGCAGACAACAAGCACAAACAATGAGCAAACAGACAAGGAGGCCATCTGGGGGGAGGAGCGAGAACTACAATGCAGGGGAGCCAATGAGGCTCAGTGCTGGAGTGTTGGCTTTCTACAAACAAGGTCCTGGGTTCAATCCCTGGTCCCGGTTCCTCAAAAAACAAACAAACAGGGAAGTGGAGGTGGCTCAAACAATCTGGCTCCCATCTACCATATAGAAGGTCCATGTTTTGACACCCAGGGCCTCCTGGTGAAGGTAAGCTAGCCTGTGTGGCAAGCTTTCCGACATGGAGTTCTGGCCCATGTGGAGTGCTGCCCCGTGCAGGAGTGCTGGCCCAAGTGGAAAGCTGGTGCAACAAGATGATGCAACAAAAAAGAGACACACAGGAGAGATAATAAAGTGACACAGCAGACCAGGGAGCTGAGGTGGCTCAAGAGAATGATCACCTCTCTCCCACTCCAGAAAGTCCCAAGATCGGTTCCCAGAGCCGCCTAATGAGAATACAAGCAGACACAGAAGAACACACAGTGAATGGAAACAGAGAGCAGACAATGGAGGGAGAGGGGAGAAATAAATCTTTAAAAAAAGCCATATATGGGGTACACATGCAGCTCACATGGTTGAATGCTGCTTCCTACCTATGAGGTCCCAGGTTTGATCTCTAGTACCTCCCAGAAACAAACACAGGAACTCCAATAGTTCCAAATGTCTAATCTGTAAATTTAATCCTAAATTGCTCAACTGAATCCTTGCATGGACTTGGCTAATTATGTATTATCTTAATCTCTATTGATAATGATGAAAAATGTGAAAATGGTGGCACAAGTTGATTCATTTCTCCTTGCAGGTATTTCATCATGATCAAAGATAAGGGCGTCTCCAGAGAATATAACCTCAGCATATAGCTTTTCAAACTTCAGCACTGAATGGAATTTTATCCTTAGTTCTTTCTATCAGCCAGGACTTGTTCCAGATCAGTTGCATATTAGGGAAGACTATATAGCTTTATCATGAAAATAAATAGCCCTGGGGAAGCGGACTTGGCCCAACAGATAGGGCGTCTGCCTACCACATGGGAGGTCCAGGGTTCAAACCCAGGGCTTCCTTGACCTGTGTGGAGCTGGCCCTCGGGCCGTGCTGATGTGTGCAAGGAGTGCCGTGCCATGCAGGGGTGTCCCCATGTAGGGGAGCCCCACGTTCAAGGAGTGCGCCCTGCAAGGAGAGCCGCCCCGCGCAAAAAAAGTACAGCCTGTCCAGGAATGGCACCGCACACATGGAGAGCTGATATGGCAAGATGATGCAACAAAAAGAGACACAGATTCCTGGTGCCACTGACAAGAATAGAAGTGGACACAGAAGAACACACAGTGAATGGACACAGAGAACCGATAACTGCGGTGGGGTAGTGAGGGGAGGGGAGAGAAATAGATAAAAATAAATCTTTTTTTAAAAAAGAAAACAGTCTAATGTACTTGGAGGACAAGTTAGGAATTAAGGGGTCCTCAGCAGAAACATCTATAACTTTAAAACTTTATTTTGTTGCCTACAGAAGTAAAACCAGAATACAATACTGTATTTGCTTTGGAAATTATAATGAAAAAGAAAAAAAGAGGTACTATAACAATCTCCAATATTGTAAATATATTTATATGAAGTATATGCCCAGTAATGTAAATATAACTTGATACTTAATTTTTGGCATTCACATAAAGCATAAAGATAATTGACTTAGATGGTTTTCTGGCCTTTGTACACTTTTGTCAGTTTTGTAACACTACATGGATTATAGGGCTAAATTGTATTTTATGTAATATTGTATTCTTATCTCTAGAGTTATCAAACCAATCAACAGAATCTTTATTCTGTCGTGGTGCATACATCTAAGAAAAAAAAATCCAACAAAATTATTTTGTTTCACATTGTATTGTATTTCCCACTTAAGGAGCAAAAAAATAAACAAAAACCTTGGTGAATTTTAACCTCACTCTCCCTAACATAAAAACTGGGGGATAAAATGGAGTGATGAATGTACAACTATGCAATTATACCAAATACCACTGATTGTATCCTCTGGATGAATTGTATGCTTTATTAATACATATAAAAAACTTTGGGGTAGATATAATAGTTAAGAAGATCCATTTTTTTTTTTTTTAAAGATTTATTTTTATTTATTTAATTCCCCTCCCCTCCCCCGGTTGTCTGTTTTCTGTGTCTTTTTGCTGCGTCTTGTTTCTTTGTCCGCTTCTGTTGTAGTCAGCGGCAAGGGAAGTGTGGGCGGCGCCATTCCTGGGCAGGCTGCTGCTCCCTCCTTCGCGCTGGGCGGCTCTCCTTATGGGTGCACTCCTTGCGCGTGGGGCTCCCCTACGTGGGGGACACCCCTGTGGGGCACGGCACTCCTTGCGCGCATCAGCACTGCGCATGGGCCAGCTCCACACGGGTCAAGGAGGCCCGGGGCTTGAACCGCGGGCCTCCCATGTGGTAGACGGACGCCCTAACCACTGGGCCAAAGTCCGTTTCCCAAGAAGATCCATTTTTAAAATTAATTCAATGGGTATTTATTGAGCAACTACTGTGTGCCAGCCACATTTCTAGATGATGACCATTCAGTGGCAAGTAAAACACACCAAGACCCTGCCAAAAATGTTTAAGTGACTTGCCTAAGAACTCAGAAATCCAAATCATGTTGAATGATTTGGTACTAGACCTTTAATCCCATCTTTTTTTTTTTTTTTTAAGATTTATTTATTTATACCCCCTGTTCGTTGTATGCTCTGTTTACTCATCTTCCTTTAGGAGGCACTAGAAACTGAACCCAGGACCCAATCACTTGAGCCACATCTGCTCTGTTTGTGTGTCTTTTGTTCTGTTTCCTCGTTATGTCCTCTCACTGTGCCAGCCTCTCATGTACCTGTCCTGCTTGTCTTCTTTAGGAGGCACTGGAAACTGAACCTGGGACCTCCCGTGTGGAAGGCAGATGTGCAACTCCTTGCGATATATCTGCTCCCATCTTAAATTGGAAAACTGAAGCACAGATAACTTGATTCTTAGTAAATTAGCAGCATTTTTTAGACTCACTTGATCACATTTGCTCAACAGCACCTACACTCATTGTAAGAGTCAGCCAAAGAGGTACCAGAAATCGGCTGGTTTTTATAAAGGGTATTTATTTGGGGTAGGAGTTTACAGATACCAGGCCATAGAGCATAAATTACTTCCCTCACCAGTCTGTTTTCACGTGTTGGAGCAAGATGGCTGCTGATAATAAGATACGTGAGGGAAACGGACTTTGGCCCAGCGGTTAGGGCGTCCGTCTACCATATGGGAGGTCCGCGGTTCAAACCCCGGGCCTCCTTGACCCGTGTGGAGCTGGCCATGCGCAGTGCTGATGCGCGCAAGGAGTGCCGTGCCACGCAAGGGTGTCCCCCGAGTGCGCCCGTGAGGAAAGCCGCCCAGCGAGAAAAGAAAGAGCAGCCTGCCCAGGAATGGTGCCGCCCACACTTCCTGTGCCGCTGACGACAACAGAAGCGGACAAAGAAACAAGACGCAACAAATAGACACCAAGAACAGACAACCAGGGGAGGAGGGGAAATTAAATAAATAAATAAATCTTTAAAAAAAAAAAAAAAAGATACGTGATATCTTATTAACTTATATATAATATAATGTAAGAAGATATTAATCTTTTAAAAAACTTATTACTTTGTATACCTCCAAGTGGTTAAAATGGGAAATTTTACACTGTATGTATGTTACCACAATTAAAATTAAAAACAATAACAAAACCTTAATACTTCTTTTGGATCCTTGAATTTTCAGGACATCTCCCCCACTACCAGCAACTACCAGCAACTGATGTATTCATACCATCAGAAAAACACTCAAATAAACTAACTGGTTTGTTAAATAATAATCTTTTGTTTCTCAGCTATAGTTTGAATCCTGTATCAGTGATTCTCAGGAGGTATGAGAAAAAGTCCCACAAAGTAGGTAAATCGGTTATCTCCTGTAATTTTTCTCCCTGTAACTTTTTTTTCCTCCCTGTAATTCTGATATTCCATTCCAGAGAGACAGTTCTAAACCCTAAATGAATCACTACCACCATGAACTAATTTAACTGTTGGAAGTATAGTGTGTGCTGGAACAAGGAAAGAGTTGAGGACTTTATTCTATAAACTGGTGAGAGCAACATTTCATGAATAATTTGAAAATATAAACTTAATTACATAATAATGCCAGATTTCATTCAAATTGATATTATAAAATAAAAGTTGAACAATGATTCAGTTTAAGTGCTTCAGGATAAAATATACATAATATTTTACATCTATATTTTATCACATACTCTACCTAAGGAATGATAAGCAGTACTTTGAAAATAAAAATTTTATTTTCAATATTTATCAGTATACAGGATTCTGAAGGAGGAGCTTGAACCCAGGATGATAAAAACTTTTCAAATAAAGTACACAATTAATCTAGTTATAACTGTTATTCACTGGGAATTGGTGGGGAGCAGATGTGGCTTAAGTGGTTGAGCGCCTGCTTCCCACATGGGAGGTCCTGGGTTTGGTCCCTAGTGCCTCCTAAAAAAACAAACATGCAAACAAATGAAAAAACAAACTCAGAGCCGATGTGGCTCAATGGTTGAGTGCTGGCTTCCCACATGATATCCTGGTTCAATCCCTGGTCCCCATACCATAAAAAAAAAGTCAGTTTGCTAACATTTAATACCTTTACAGAAAGTCCAACAAAGGTTACAAAGTCACCTTTGGTTGTTGAACTACATACCTGAGAAATCAGGGCAAAGTCTGCTGTCTTTATTATATCTGAAGTGCTGCTGTGACTGGCCAAATCACCTCAAACCTGGTGAACACTGATGGCTACACAAATTCCAGGAAAACCTCTCTCTGCTAGATTGTCTTACTGACCAAATTCTTCTAAGTTCAGAAGGTACAGACTTCGTAGGAAGGAATATTCTTTCCCAAAGAAATCATGTTATTATTTGAGTCTTCATGGAGCAGAGACAAAGCTAGATAGAAGCCTTGGGGTACTGACAATTTCTCTACATGCCTAAAGTTCTTGAGTTCCTGGTTCTTGCACTGATCCAGTAACTTTCAGAACTTTCCACCATCACGGTCACTGGCATCTTTCCCTCCAAGTCCCACTATAGTACTTTTCCCAAAGGTGAGACTCCAAACCCACTTATTTTTGTCTCCAGTCCAGTTCAATCAAGCTTTTGCCCCTATCACTCCACCAAGGTCACCAATGACCTTGACTAAATCCAAAGGCCAATTCTCAGGCATCATCTTAACTTTTCAGTAGCACTCTACAAAGATGATCACTCCCTCTTCCTTCAAATACTTTCTTCACATGACTTCTGGGATACCACTCTTTCCAGGTTGTCCTCCTACTTAAGTGGTTGCTCCGTGTCCCTCAGTTTTTCAAGTTCCTCTTTTCTCAGATCTCTGCAGCATGCAGTGCCCCAGGGCTTTCAAGGTTTTCTTTCCTTCTCTATCTACACTTACTTTCTGGGTAATCTCATTCAGTCTCAGGCTTTTATGGTGATAACTCTCAGAATGTAAGTACACACACACATGCAAATCATATTTAATATATAAAATACTTAACTCTGAAAGTCCCTTCTGAACTCCAGACTCACATATCAAACAGCCTACCTAATATCTCCATTTGAATATCTAATAAACATCTCAAACTGAACATGTCCAAAACTGATTTTCTCATATTCCCCTGCAAAACTGTTCTAGTCAGTCTTGCCTATTTCAGTTTTTATAACTCCATCTTTCTAGCTGCTCAGGTAAAAAATATTGAGCTCATCCTTGAGTTCTCTTTTTATCAATCCCATGGTTGAATCCATCAGAAAGTACTCTTGGATTAACCTTCAAAATATACCAAGAGGGAGAGGAGAGAAATAAAAAATATATCTTAAAAAAAAGTTACGTTCTTTAAAAAAAATAAAAAATATATACATATATACACACACACACACATACGCACAAAGAACCCCTTGGTCACTGGACCTACTATCACCTTTATTTCACCTTTATCACTGAAATAGTCTCACTGGGCTCCTGCTTGGCCTCCTGTTCTCAACATTTTGAGTGATCCTTCTAAAACCTACCTTTTTAGACAGGGTTCTTTCTCTAGGGAAACAATCAACAAGAGATATCTGTCGATAGTAAGAGATTTTATCAGCATCTCTCACCAACCACAGGGATGCACAAGTCCAGGTTCTGCAGGCAGGTTGCAATCAGGGGTTCTAATGAAAGTCCAATGAAGGTTCTTGATGAGTTCTGGGAGATGTTGGCTGTCCAAAGGTGAGCTGGGAAATTCTCACTCAATGCTGGAATCACTTTCCCTTTTAAGGCATTCAAATGTTTGGATAAAGTGTCGCTCATTGCTGATGGCAATCTCCCTGATTGATGTCATAGTAATCAATCAGCTATCTATGATTTACTACTAAAGTCAATGGTGACTAAAGTCCATAAATGTCCTTGTATTAATTACTTAGCCCAGTGCTTGCTGGACCAAACAACTGGGCACAAGTTACCTGACAGAGTTGACACATTAGTCTAACCATCACACCTACTAAGTCATATCATGTAACATTTTTGCTGAAAACGCTCCATGCCAATTAAAAGCCAAAGCTGACCCCTATAGCCTGTCGGGTTCTACAGGTATGACCCCCACTTCCATTGACTCTTTGACAGCCATCGTCTCCTATACTCTCCCCCTTACTTGTTCTGTTTCAGCTATACTGGTTTTCTTGCTGTTCTTCCTATGTGCCAGTAATGCTCACCTCTGAGGAGCTAATTCCTCTGCCTGGAACCTCATCCTTGGATACCCACTTGGTTTGCTTCCTTAGCTTCTGCAAGTCTTAGCTCAAATATTGCCTTCTTGATGAGGCCTACCCTACCACCCCACTTAAAATAAAAACACATTCCACTCCTTACTCTTCTTTATACTTTCACCATAGCACTTGTAATTCCTAATATATTGTATAGTTTTATTATTTTAATCGTCTCTCCTCCCACCAGGATAAGCTCTATGACAACAAGGATCTTGTTTTATTCACTGATATATCTTAAGCATTTGCAATAGGATCTAGCACATGGCTGATGCTGAAAAACTATTTGTTAAATTAAAAAAATGAATAAAAAACTTGTGCAAGTCTTTATTTTTTGATGCATTATCTAACTAGGCCATTTAAAATATGTCAAAACAATAGACCTACAGGTTTCATATAACCTGCAGTTTTCAGGACATTCTCACTTTAGGGACAATTCTTTGTATTCTGGGAGGACAGGCAAATTTTGGGTTTCCCAGGAATGTTTTTTATTTTTATAGGCGTGTTCTTATTTTTTAAAGAAGCATATTGTTGGCTGCAAGGATTTGTTTCTTGAACTCCAAAACTTAAGTGCAAGGGAAGCATTTACAACCATCTTAACATTTTGCTTCAAAAGGGAAAAAAACTATTACAGTAGATGAGAGTGTTAAATACTACCAAAAATATTTTGAAGAACTTCCCACATTACTAAAGTCTCTAAAGGAGCTCATTTATCTTAACCAGGAAAAGGTTATTATTAGGCTATTATTGTTTTAAAATTCTCTCTTATGCCAGAGTTTGGCTTGAAAAGCTGTCCTTTTCAGGAACAATGGGTAAAGATACTTAGCATTCCTATAGATTAAGAAAAGCTGCACACAAGCTTCACCGAATGCCAAAAAATAAAGGCACAAGGCAAGGGAGCCAGCTCATACCACTTCTGTTCTATACTATCTTTAACACCTAGCCTATTTCAGGAAACACATATGTGGTACAAATTCAGATACTTCAGTTTCAGAATAACAAAGAAAAACTACTTAAACAATTCATTGGCAATCCTGGAATTTACTAGGCCTCCCAGGCTTCAAAGTTAAATGAGTTAACTGTGGGTCCTAAGACTACATATTCAAAGGCCTTTTCACTACTGGAACAGAACATGAGATCATGGTACTTCAAAATCTGTTTATTTGGACATGCATGTCTGCATGTTTAAAGTTCACCTGTCCAACACTGTTTGGGTTTACTAGCCTAGGAAGTTGGAATGTTTTGAGGCCAGTATTAGGATGGAAGAGAAAGGTGATTTCTGGATTTCTGTTCAGCTATCTCTTGATAAGGGAGATGCAGACTAGTACAATAAACCATACTTAAGAAAATACAAATTGATACCATTTTTATACAAAAAGTGTGCTCTTCCAGTTAAATTTAATAGTTGAAGGTGTGAAATAACCGTATTTTATAAACAAACACAAATTGTTTAGAGATCCTTCTACATCTTTACAAAGTTTGAAAGGACAGTTGGGAAACCATTCTCTGAATTTCAAATGCTTGGCTAATTAGGGGGCATTTAATAGTCTGCCTGCGTTACTAGGATAATATATCCTAATTTACCAGTAAAACTAACAGTTCCATATTATTTAATTTTCATTGTACAGATAAAAATAACTGTACTTAAAAAAAAAATTATACTTAGCACGTTTAATAAACTCCCAGTCAAAACAATGTACTTGTAATGTATTGTGCCTTTCCGGCTCTTTAAAACACGGTATAGAAATTTAGAGCTCTGTTGCCCTGCTTTTAGACACACTGGAACTAAGACAAAATTTGGAATCTAAAAACCTCTCCTCAGATGTTTCTTCCATCTGGAAGCCATCAACTCCTCATGGGTTCCGTCTTTAACAAAAATATTTTTTACCTTTTCATCCTATCATTATGAGCTTTACCTCTCTATTACTGAAACAAACAGGTAACTAGCCCCCTATAATTTCAGATAGAAAGAAAAAAAAACCTTTACTGTAGTCCTGACACCAACAGGCTAGTTCGTTTATAGTACATAACCGAACTAAAAATAAAAAAACCCAGTAAACAAAATACTTCGCACGAAGGCAAAGCTTTAAGACAGATATAGCAGCGTTACTCTTGAATTTCCTGGTTTTGTTGACTCGAGCCACAACCTTAATCTGCCAAGACTCACATTTAAACATTCCCCTTGAAATCTAGAAAAACAATAGCTCTTTCACGATTGAAATGAAGCTGAAAGGCACAGGGCGGAGGTTTTGAATCGACTTGTTATTCATTTAATTGTAAGGAATTAAAAAAAAAAAAGTCAAATGGAAGATGTTCACAACGCCCAAGAACAGCATATTCCAACCTATTGTACCAGTTTATGGCTCCGATGGGCGATAAAACCTTATCTGAAATAGTGGCGCAGTGTGTGTTTAGGCAGCCAATGAAAAGCAGAGGCTCAGCCCTCCTGGGCTCACAGCAGCTTACCAAAGATGCCGTCGTTTTTTTTTTTTTTTCCCCCTCGAGTTTTCTTTAGAGACCAACCTCTTGGTTACCACGCTAGTTTTTAGCACCTTTGTTGGGTCTCACGGCATCTCACCACGCACTCGGAGGCACGCTCTGCAGGTGGACTTCTATTTGCAGAGCGCCATGATGGTTCAAGGCCTGACTGTTCAAAAGGATTTGCTATTCCCACCAGCACTAGGCTCCCGAAAACGCCTTCATTCTCAGGGTGAAATTACAGCTTCCCACGGTTGAGTTCTATGCATTTCCTCATAAAATGTGTTCCTTTCACATTACAAGAGTGGGGCGGAGATATCCCACTTTTTAAGGGGCTTAGAGGGAACTTGGGAGACGGCTTTTTAGGGGTTCACACGGCGCGCGCGCACCCAGCTCAGCTCCGAGGCGGTGCGTGCTAAAGACCAGAGCCTCGAGACCCGAGGCAAAGAACAAAGAGGACGCGCTCGCCCCCTGCTTGAGGGTGGCAGCCAGGATGCCCTTCCCAGCGCCGCCCAACGCACCCCCCAGGCCGCGAGCGGACGCCCCGCCCACCGGCCAGAAGCGGGAGCGCGCGCCCCTCCGCTCTCGGCCGCGCGAAATGGCGGCCGCGCCACAAAATGGCAGCCGGGCCAGACCAAGAGCCGGCGCCAAAAGAGAAATAAAAGGCGATCCGGCTCCCTCCCCCAGCCCAGCCAAGCGAGCCTCAATTTCGCCCTGAACGGCCTGAGGAGCCCCGGCCTGCCTCGGCCAGTGGCCGGGGCGCCCCTGCCGCCGGGCGGGATCCGTCGTCGGCCCCAGCGGCTGCGCCGAGCGCCTTCTCGGGCCCTGCACAGCAGAACCACCGGCCGTCTTCAGGAGTCCACCTGCTCTTTCAAACTTCTCCCCTCCAAGACGCTTTCACCCAAAGGGATGTAACTGGAGAGAATAGAGCGTCGCCGACCTGCCGCTCGACCCCCTGCCCTGGGCACCCCTTTCCCAGGGTTTCCACACACTCGCAACTTTAGCTCCAGGTCACCAAAGTGAAGACAGGAAAGGCGGGACCAAAGAACCCCCCCCACAATGAGGGAAAACTAATGCAAAAGGGACTAAAGCACTCCCCAAAACCATACTTCGGCAGCCACGTTGAGTCCTAATGTACTGAGCTGACACTCGAGAGGGCAATGAAGATTGGGTGGCCCACGAGGGCGCAGGCTCCTGAGGGCGGATTTCGGCTTTCATTCCACCACGCAAACATCCAGTGAACATCTTAGGCTTTTCATCGCTACCCCCTGCCCACTCCCTTCTCCCTGTGGTAAAGGGCCTTGGGGCCTGGGCAGAGGCAGAGGAAGGAGCGGCTCCTGTGGTACCCAGGCTTTTTCTCCTCTGGCGTGAGGGTCCGGGTGGATGTGGGCTTTGCTTTGGCCGAGGCTCGACGGTTGACGGCAGGGTGGTGGCAGTGCGCTTTGGCTAGTTCCCTTTTTTTCTCTCGAGCGCTCGCATCTCTGCGCTCCCCATCCCCCAGCTTCCCCGGGGTTCGTTCTTTCCAGAAACTTCTCAGGGAAGCCCCAAACCCGCAGGCTCAGGCACTGCCTCTCTCCCAGCGCATGCGCGAGCGGTAGGGCGGAAGGCTCGGGGCGAGCTGGTGCGGGCGTGAATGTGAGACTGGGGCGTGCGCGCGCGCGAGCGCCAGCGCGGTGCTGGGCGGTTCTCTTCTCACAAAGCAGGGAACAGCCCCCCTCCTGCCCCATCACGTTCCAGTCGCGTAAGCGCGTTGCGGAAACTTCCCTAGCCTTTGAGGGAAGGGAGGAGGGGCAGGTCCAAAGCGCTGGAGTCGTTGCTCCGCGGGCCTGCGCACTGGGTTGTGTTCGCCTCCCTGTGTTCTGTGCTGCTTCTTGTAGTGTCTTTGATTTGAAGTGGGTCTGAGCAGTTCGGTTATTCCGTATCACACGTGCGGAAACTAGCCACTTTTGAGGGGCTCTTTTTTTTATACCACGGGTTTCCTGGAGATTAGCGTTCCCTTTTTGCCTGGGGGTTGAATATGGACTGTTTTTGGCTTTCCTTCCACCTCTGCCTACGCCATGTTTGGAATGGCTGCTGACTGAATTCGCTGACTGTGGAGTGTCCTGAAGCCTTCTTTAAACTTGGGAGGACAGCCCTAGCCGAAGACTGCGTGGTGTCTAAGCCGGCTAACATCAGGCGCTGCTTGGAGTTCTTGCTTACTGAGCCAAAATAAAGGTGTCCTATTTTCAACAGTGCCCTTGGTTCTCGCCACAACCTTCTGCTCCCGCCCGCGGGGCTGGCAGCTAGGTTTGCCCTCGGTGCGTATGCAGACAAAGAAAAGGCCTTTGCTTACGGCTCCGTCTGCCTTTGCAGAATAGAGCGTGGAGAGCGGTAACCAGAGTGGCCGCATTACTCCTTGAGGTCTCCTCCCCCCTTATTTTTTCTTCCTTGGGAATGTGGTGAAATTATTGCCAGGGTTGTGGGCTCTTAAGAAGAAAAAAAAAAGCTATTTACCTTGCCATGTAAGGCATTTCTATCCCATGACGTTTTTGAAGTCCAGCAAATTAATATTCCCTTGACAGAGAATAGAGGATTTCTTTCCAAGGAACTTTCTTGCCTTGCCACCCTTCATTTTTTCTTCTTGTGTTCTTTAGTTTGTAACGTACCTTCTGATCCTCGTAGATGTAAGGTTTGAAAAAGTGAGCTTGTGCGTGAACAGAGCACACTGGGAGCTGCTAAAGACTGGCTTGGCCAATTGCAATTCGAATCTATAAGGTGATGGGCTGCATTTTGACTCTGAAGTTCTTTGGCGGGTGCTAGCTCGCCTGCGAGTGCGTGTGCGTCGGAGGTCAGTCCAGGTCATCGCTCTGGGCGGAGCCACGCGGTGGTGCCTAAGGGAGCGAGTTTTTTGCCTGGTGGGAATTTTGAATGGGTGCCAGATTCCTGCAAGGAACTCTGTATATAGAAAGCTATCAAGAGGCTCCTTAAGTACCAGCAAGCAATAGAACCCCCTCCCCACCTCCCGCTAAAGTGGCTAAAATTTGAGGCTTGGAAATGAATGACCCGCTCATATGTCCCCTGAATTCACAGAATTTCTGTTACGGATTCTGTCTTGCATAAATTATGATTAATGAAGGTCTTTAAAACCATAGTTCCTAGAATAAGGATAATGCTAACAACCAGGGGGAAGGAAATTTTTACGTGTGTACATTTTGTAATTTTAAATAGGCCTACCAAAGTTCTTATGTGCTAATATTAGAATCTCTGGAAACTGATCTTATCGTGAAGCGAACACTATGTTTAAAGCTGAAAATTAAGGACAAAGTATGCTGCTTTAAAGCTATTTTTGTGAGTTAAAATTTAAAGTAAAGGTTTACAACTTGGGTGTGGGGTTGAGAAAACACCAAACTCCCTCCAGCCAGATAACAGTATGTAGTGAAACCTTAAGTTATAATGACTCTCACCAGTTGTTTTGTTTCTTAGAAAAACCATTTTAAATTAATCTAGCTTTTTATTTATTTATTTTGAGGTACCGGGGGCCGGGATTGAACGCGGAACTTCGTATGTGGGAAGCCAGTGGTCAACCACTGAGCCACATCGGCTTCGGCTTCCCTAGTCTAGCATTTTTAAAGAAAGTTATCTTGAGGAATGCTCTCCTTTTAGCCAAAGGTGTTTTCCAACTACAAGTATAAGGGATGGCAGTCAGGACTGTTGTAGATAGAATGAAAACTTCTGTCCATACCTCCATTAAAATACTGAAATGTAACTTTTTAAAGGCTTAAAAATAAACTAATATACAGCATTTAATTCAGAAATTGCATCATATCTACCTAGTCTTTAAATAGAGTGTGGTTTTATTTTAAGCCTAAGGTTTCAAGTTTCTAACTATGGAACATTAAATAAAATTAGTAATCATTATCATTCTGCAGATAAATGCAAAAATTAAGGCTATGCCATTTAAAGAAGCAATACTATTAAATAGCAATACCTGAATTAAAATTGAAGTAGACATACTTTGAATCAGTACATAAATAATTTTTTATCTGAATTCTTTAGTTCAAACTGTAGTCAGGCCTGTGAAAGGAGCCATGAGGGAGCTTAAAATCCTCTGCTGAAACTCTCAATAGATATGTAATAAATTACTAAACACATTTTATATTTGGTATTATTGTTTTAGAGATTCTATGAAGTTGGATAGTCTTCTCTGAGTTAATCAGTAGCCTTGATTTGCACTATTTATGTTCTGCTTACTTCCTGATGTTTTAAAGTTACAAATGTCCTAGACATAGGGTGTTTTGGCTAATGTATATCACTTATGGTGAGAAGTAAATTTTTTTCTCAAATGGGGATTAGCAGTAGGGTCTGAAAAGGTTGAATGAAATCCCTGATTGAATTAACACAAAAATAAACATTTGTTCATATGGGGGGTCTATTAAAATAAAAATGTTGGTTTAATGTAATCAAATATTAACATTTCAGAGTAACCCTTAACTAGAATGACCCAGATGCTGTTTTACAAGTCATTTTGCTGTAATTTTTTTTCTGATTATAAAAGCAATGTATGTTAAACAAGAGTTTAGGGAGCAGATGTGGCTCAAGCAGTTGAGCACCCCTCTCCTACGTGCAAGGTCCAGATTTTGGTTCCAGTGCCTCCTGAAAAAACAAAAACAAACAACAAGCAAAACAATGAAAAAAATCAACTCAGGGAAGCTGATGTGGTTAAGCCCAGCGTCCCACATTGGAGGTGCTGGGTTCCATCCCTAGTACCTCAGAAAAACCTTTAAAAAGTAAACAAGTTAAATTCTACCGTGTAGAAATGCCACGATTACAATTTGTGAATTTCCTTCTGATGTATTTTCTACTCAAAGTCAACAAATATTTGTAAATCCTATTAATAATTCTAAATATATATATACATACAGTGACAGTGTTTCCTTAAATAGGGAGATTTGCTTTTGGCAACTTTCCAGGGAAAAGGTATGTGGAAACATAAGAATTAATTTTGTAAAACAAAATAATCAGCCTTTATATTCATTTCTGCAAAACTAAAGACAATTTGGAATAAATTAATTGAAAAAAAAGATTTTTAAAGGTGGTATCTGGGATTGAATGTGGGACCTCATATATGGGAAGCAGGTGCTCAACCACCGAGCTTTACCCACTCCCGAATTATTTAACTTTTTAGAGGGTTGAACAGTAGAGTAGATTTGAATGTTTGCTGAAAGAATGATCTAGAGAAGGAATAGCAAGCTAGTACTGTTAGCTGATTTGAATTCTGATAGTTTATGTATAGACAATTTTACCAGGGTGAGCTTGCTCTCTCACTGTGTCTGTTAAGCAAGAGGTCAAATACCAAATACTATGACAATAATATTAGTGTTGTCTGTTTTATTTTCTACTGTTTTGAAAAAAAAAAGAAAAAAGACTGATTATGAAAATAGAAAGGTGTTTGTAATATTGTCAAGTTCTCGTGGTCGTGGCTTCAATCGTTTTAGAGCTAGTTAATATATTTTTATTTGTCTTTAGGAACAGATGCTTATATTTTAAATGCTTTTTAAAAATTATTATTAAACAGCTTAATTTCAATAGCTTAGGACCCAGTTGATAAAATATTGGGTTAAGTATCTGGTAACTATTCTGTTTTTCTGTTTAAGATAATATTTATTTGCTCTGGTGCCAGGTTAGTATTGAAAGCTTGAGTTTGAGGCTCAGATGCTTTCCCCAATTGGCTGAACTCTTTGAGCACGTTTAGCATCCTAAATACAGGAGCTCCTCACAGTATGAAAATAAGACCTGATTAAAAACAAATCTATTTTAATTCTCCTTTGTAAATAACTCTGCTTTAATGTCACTTTTTAAAATGATCTTTGATACTCATATGAGGAATTCACTTCACCATCCACTTAACATACAGAAGATGTTACACCCTACTTTTTGACCTTTTTCAATAAACATCAATTATTGTTAAAATAGATAAATGTAAAATCATCAGAGAATAACAAAGTGGGTTGACTTTCTGTTGAAAACGTACAAAGAGTAATGCTTATGAAAAAATTCTGCATTTGTAAACATTTGCAATAAGGACTGAGAGAGAGAAAGCTTTCCCATTGCTTCCTGATACATTGCCAATGAAAATGAAATACACTGAGAAAACCAAACACTTGATTTTGGGCTGTGCAAAGGGCATGTACTTATCAGTTTTGTTGTAATTGAGAGCTTTTGCAACAGAAAAGGTTAGCAAACAAATAAGAGGAATTGCATACTTGACATGCAGTCACTGCATATTGATTTGACTATAGGACCTGGCAATAATAAAAATGTTATAAATTGATAATGTATTAATTTCAACTGATGCTTTCTTTGGTTATTAATGCGAAAATATCGGCTTAATGGTATTCATAATATTTATATGGTATATTACTTCCAAGCTCTTTTTTTTTTTTTTTTGAGGTACTAGGACTGGGGATTGAACTGAGGACCTCATATGTGGGAGGCAAGCACTCAACCAGTAAGCCACACTGGCTACCTTGAGTTGGCTTTTTTGCCTGTTTGCTTGTTGTTTTTGTGTTTCTAGGAGGCACCAGGAATCAAACCTGGGACCAAACCTCCCAAGTGGGAGGCAGGCGCTTAACTGCTTGGGCCACATCCACTCCTTCAAGCACTTTTTTTTTTTTTTAGTAAAAGTTTTTAATTTACAAAACAAACATACTTCGTACATCACCCCACCACCAATACTTTGCATTGTTGTGAAGTATTTGTAACAAATTATGAACCTCCAAGCACTTTTCGCTATATATTATCACATTTGATACTTCTAGCAATCAGGTGTTCTACCCTCATTTTGCAGGTAAGAAAACTGAGAATTTAATTGATTTGCCTAGGCCACATAGTCAGTGACAAAGTTACAAATGGAATTTTTGACACTTAACCTAGGGGTCCTTCTGTTAAACTATGTCTTTCAGTCATACCATTAGTGTTTCTGAAATCTCCCAAAGTTCAAGGTAAAGTAGTGTTTTTTATCTTGAAAGAATCAGTAAGGAGCAGGGGTGCTCTCTACTGAGATACTAACGTTTATAGAAATGGGTAGAATTTCAACCTGAATTTCTCATTTTAACCTCATATCTATATGTAAGTTAATTTTCCTTCAAATGTTTGTTTAAATGAAATTAGAGTAACCTTTTTTTTGCATCATAGGAGTATATTAAAATTTTCAACAGAAAATATTAACATTTATTTAACCTATTAATCTATATACCTATTTAGACTGATGTCTGTTGACATTTTATAAACAGAATTCACTTTTGAGACATCAGATTATAAAAAAATAAAATGGAAACTTCTATTGGTATTTTTGATGTTCATAATTCTGAAAACAGGTATTTTCTGAAAACTAACACTTCAAGAGAACTTGAGCATGAGGTTCTATAAAATGATGTTTAATGGGATTTTGCTTCCTTTTAAATTGCTAGTTTCTCACTTGTTTGATAAATCTCTGGTAAAATGCGAAATTGCATCTTAATTTGACATTTGCTTCTAATATTTTTGACATTCTGTGATCCTTAATAGCCTTTGGGAGAGGTTTAACTTGACTTTGCTGAACAATTTGTATATTACTAATCTTCGACTATAATTTTTCCTTTGCTCATTTCAAATTTAGTTATCAGAATTGTTATCTACCTCAACTTTTTATATGGGGAACAACAGTACTGCTGTGGAGCAAAACCTTTAACGTAATCTGTGAGAATGACATTTCATTTTGTATTTACAGTAGTTGATAAGCATGTTGCTTTTTATTTTCACTTAATGTTCCCTCCCCCTTATTTTAGTACCATGGAGAAGGTGTTATAAATACATTTTAATTAGTTCTTATTTTGCTCCAATTTATCCTTATATTTTTCAGTGGGACTCATAGATAGATACAAAATACTATATTTAATCATTAACTAGTTTCTCTTCTAATGATTTTGTTTCTAAAAGACCTTAAAAAATATTTTCAGCCCTGAAATTTTAGTTCATGATTTTAATCAAAGCCTACATTCAAGGTGAGGTATGCCTTTTATTTCTCTAATTGCAAGATAGTATGTCCTGAATCCTTTTGTCAGCTGCCCCTTGTAAATACAATTAAGCTGGGCTTCTGTTTTCATGGTGACACTTTCCCAAGAGATTTCAGTCAATTTAGAGTTTATCAGGTTTAAAATGAGTAATTTACATCATATTTCAAAATGTTCCTCAAGCTTTCAAAATGTTGCATGTGTTGAAATTCATACTTAATGGAAAATGCACGTAAGTTCAATGCTTGCTAACTGCAGCCACTTGGATGGAATTACAGTTCATGAGTTAAGGTAATAGTGTTCTGGTTTTGCATGCCTTAGGTGATAATTGTGAAAGTGAAATGGCCAAATGTAAATGGCCAATTCTGTATCTTAATGCAGGTTGATTTTTCTTTCTTTCTTTCTTTTTCTTTTCTTTTTTTTTTTTTTTTGAGGTAGGAATCAATTCCAAGAACAGAAATTTCCACTACATTTACTCTTTGGGTTGTATGGAGGACAAGATCCACCTCTATAGTGGCATTACCTTAATACCTTAACTAAATTATGAATGTGTGCAATGATTCGGTGGTTCTTTGTTTCCAACTTTTCTAGACTTCCTTTTTCTTTTCCTGCCTCTTAACTGAAGTTTAAGTCAATAGTCAAGGAAACAAAATGCATTGAAATAGAAAATGAAAACATAAGCTAGGAACTTATATAAAGTAAATCAGCAAACATTTTAGAAGTAACTTGTCAAAATTCCAAAATCAGTTCCATGGAAAATGTCAACCACGCATCTTGTACTGTAATTGTTTTAACTGTGTAATGCAAGGCTTGCTTAGCCTTCTGGATGTCCTGAGAGAGGAGGGGAGGGAATCTCGGTTGATCAGACCTCCTGAAATCAGTTTTATTAAGTACAGTGTAGACTCGTAAACTAAACACAGGAAAGATTTTTTCTGGACTCAGTGTAGTTGGCTTTATTTGGTGGGGTTTACCCAGATTCCGATAAGTTGGCTTTTTTTTTTTTTTAATAAACTTTTATGTAAAATTCAACTATATGTTGTCCTGGAAAGGCCAGCGATCTAATCCCTTCGGTAAAATATTAAATAATTGCAAGTCCATCTTAGACATACAATTTTCATTTCAGTTCTATTCCTGGTATACCGTAACGATCAGCAAGGATATCTTTCAAAAAGTTTCGCAAGAACCCATATAAAATAAAGTTGCTTCACGTTACAAGCTAGGGATTCTTGGGAGGGATGGGTTTCCGAAGTCGTCATTGCTTAGTTGGGTGGTGAGAAGAGCGGCCTTGTTCTGACCACTTTCCCAAGCAGGCGGGGATCCAAGTGCCCGGAAGCGGCCAGGCGCTGCACTGAAGGGTGAACTGGGGAAGGGATCTGGCTTCTCTTAGGAGAAGCCGCTCGCACACGCAGCCCTGTCAAAACCAACCCGGTTTCTCTCGTTTCTCTCACCAGGCTGGCGCCTGAGGACGTCTGCGCGGGGAACCAGAGGCCGTTCCTCTCTCCCGGTGCTCAGCGCCGGGCGCCTGACTGACCGAGCCCGCCCCGCGGCCGGCCTCCCCCACGGCTGCGCGCCTGCGCACCGGGACCGAGCGCGCGAGCGTTCCTTCCCGGCTCCGCGTTCCTCCCTCCCCGCCCTCCCCCGCGCGCCTGCGCGCCGGCTGGGAGGAACTCCGAGCCTCCGCAGACAGGCGGACGCGCCCGCGGCGAGGGGAGGCGGCCAGGCGGCGAGAGGCGGGCCGCGCGCGCGCCGGTGGGAAGCGTCCGGCTGCCACAGCGCCAGCTCCGTGGTAGTCGCTGCCGCCCGAGTCCCGCTCGCCCCTCCTCCCTGCTCCCCCCTCCCGCCGCCGCCCGGGCGCATGCGCCGCCGGAGCGCGAGGGTCGGCTTCGGGTGTGTGGTGGCGGCAGAGCGGAGCTGCGGGGCCCGAGAGTCAGAACCTGGGGGAGAGGGATGGTCTCTGCACGGGGGGGAGCCGGAGGAGCCGCCGCCGCTGCCGACGCCACCGCCGCAGCCGCCGCCGCCGCCGCCGCCTCTGCGCCCGCCTCCCGGCGCTGACGGTCTCGTACCAAGCCGGCGAGGGAGAACCAGCAACAGCGGCCGCCGGCACACCGCCCAGCATGGTCCGGGAAACCAGGCACCTCTGGGTGGGCAACTTACCGGAGAATGTGCGGGAAGAGAAGATCATCGAGCATTTCAAACGGTGAGTGACACGAGGGCCGGGACCGCGCTCTCTCCTCGGGCGCCCTTCCCGCTCCTGCCGGTTGCCGACCCTTCCCCGTGCGCGGAACTGCTGAGGAGGAGCCTGGCCCCAGACCCACTGGCGGGTGCGAGGTGCGCGCGGGCTGCCCTCGTCGGCCGCTCGGCCCGCGTCCCGGCGTTGGGCCTCGGGCCTCGGCGGAGCGGGGCCGCCGAGCCGCGGCCGTGAAGGGCGCCCGCGGAGCCCCGGCTACCGCCCTCAGCCTTCCGAAAAAGGAGACTGTTGTTTGGCCTCCGGGAAGCAGGCGCGGGGAGGGTGCGCCTCAGGCGGGGACGCCGTGGGTCGGAGTGGCGCTGTGTCTGGAGCTCCCCGGTGGGGTCGCGTCCCTGCACGGCTGCTCGGGCGAGCCGTTCTCCCGCCTCTGGGACGGCGCCTCCCCGCGCCCCGGGTCGCAGCCACCGCCTCCCGGCCGGGCGAAAGCTGCAGAGGCGAGCAGCGGCGGGAGGGCTGCGGGCGCACGGGGACCCGAACCCGCGCCCGCCCCACAGCCCCCCGGCGCGGCAAAATCCAGAGTCCCGCGGTTCTCTGCTCCCCGCTCCTCCAGCGTGTGGAAATGTCTGGTTTCAAGAGGTTTTTGTGTGCAAGACAAGGTCATACAAAAACAGAAGTCTTGGTAGGTAATGTAGGAACATCTCTGAACTGGAAAGACTATATTCTAGGGACCTCTCACACGCAAGCTCTGTAGATCTAGAAACTCATTGGAAATGGCAAACGCAAATTTTCTCTTGTTTTTTTTTTCGGGGTGGGGCAGATAGTGATCCCAGAAAATAAGTTGGTGCGCCTCTTTCGCCCTCCTGCTTGCAGCCCTCTTAGGTCTCTGGATGAGGAGGGTGCTGGGGGCTAAATGCTTGCTGGGGTAAGAGCAGGCTCTCGTAGGAAGGTACCACCTCAGATAGGCGCTCGAGGTCGAGGGGAAGCCTGGGGATTTCTGCCACTGCGGTCGCGCTGGCGTTATAATGGCATGTCTCTGAAAATAATGGTATTTTCCTCCAGCCATAATTCTGTAATCAAGTGGTTAAAAAATGCAAGCCCGTTAAGATAAGAATATTTTATTTGTCCGAGAAATAAGGGGAGAGTTTGCTCTTGATACATCTTATTCACTTAGTAGCATTTAGTGCATGTTTTCTTTGTGAAATATATGTGTACCGTGGTTGATAGAGGGTGTCAGTATAAAACACATTAACGACTTCTTAGACATGGTGCAAATGGAGGACCACTGCAGATCTTTATGATCGTCCTCCAAAATTAGTTTCTTCCGATGTTCAAGACCCTAAAAGGTTTTAAGTTTGGTTTACTCTTGATTCTTCTTATTTACTGAGTGAAGAAATTATGGAGCGTCCTTATTAGTGAGTCACCATGGGAAAAACAGATTGCGTCTCGCTCTTGAGCTGTTGGATACGGAAATGGAAGCAGCGGCAGCAGAGCTCCTCTCTTTTAAATGGAGGATCATTGATTCTGTTGGTGGTTGCTGTTACTGGGGTGTTAAATCTTCACCGCTGGAGCGCGCCTTTGCGCGTGTCCGCGTGTGAAAAGGAGCCGGGAATAGTGAGGCCATTCATAACGTGCTAACGCTGTTCTCGGCGGGGCTGGGGGGAGGTGCGCTCTTCTAGGGACTCTCTCTGTGTTTACTACATTATGCCTGTGAAACCAGGAAAGGGGAAGGCAGGGAGCAAAAATTCTCCTCTGCCCCCCTGTGATAAAGGGGAGACCTCGGGCTAATTCGGAAGCTGATGGGAACTTTCTCTTACTGGCGCTGCTCCACCCCTCTCTCCGCCCTCTCCTGCCCAATATCTTCATTGTTTTGGTGGAAAAATCATTAAGGTGCAGGATATTGGAGGGGATAGACCACTTAGATGTGCTCACTTTTATCTCCTTGTGGACTTTCTCTGTAGAAAGAGAAGTGAATTTTGCATGCACCGACGTGCAAACACGTGCATTGCAGCATTCTCTTTGCTCCTAGGTGATATGTGGCCAGACGTGTAGTTTTGCATTGGGCAGATTCCAGAGACTTTGCATGCTTGTCACAGGGAGTTTGACTCCTCTGCAATATAAGGGGGTAGGAAGAGGAAAGAGGAAATCGTCCAAGGGAGTTTGGAAAGATTTTAAGTGGATGGTGCTATGGTCCGGCTTGTATGAATTGACTTTCTAAAATGGCGGCTAGAACCCACTTTATGTGGGAATCAGCAGAGCAGATCTCATAATGCGTTACGCGACGAGGAGGCCGAGGATGCAAGCTCTTGGAAAAGCGGCAGTCTGGAGGCACATTACTATATTAAAGATGGCTTAGCCGGTACTTTGCTCAAGATTACATTTAAAGGAGCATCTTACCTATTGCAGAACAAAAGGAGATGCTTCTCATAAAAGCAGATAATTAAAAAACTAAGACAGTGTGTCCCTGAAACGCCTTTAAGGTGACTTTCATTTTTAAACAAATTTAGTTTTTTAAATAGATAGTACATTCTTACACGTTAAAAGAGTTTAACAATCTCCCCTTCACCCCTGACCTAGGCTTTCCACTTCCCACTCCTCTTCCCTGACAGGTAATCTCTCTTTCTTGTTTATCCTTCAAAAGATTTTCTGCATGTACAAGAAATATCCTTGCTGATCCAACAGTGCTGCTAATAGACCTTGTTTGGAGAAATTCAAGACCTTTTTTCTTATTGTGGAGTATATTTTTAAAATGTGTGGTTCCTACTGAGAGAGAAAAACTAAATCAACTATTTTAAGTGAAAGAGATAAAATGGTACCATAACCACCATGGCTCTGCAAGAAAACAGTAGTATTTATCTCTGGTGTCTTTTAAAAATTAGAATGAGAAAATCCATATAATACCTATATTAAAACTGAGGTTAAAGTACCTGCTCTTACCCTTTTCCCTAGCTGATTACAACATTAACTAATAACTGTTTTACAGGATTAAGAGGTGTACACTGGGAATACATTATGTAAAATGTTTTTTTCAAAATGAATGTTCTCTTAACAGTAATTAGGCGTTTGTAGTAGTGTTTAGATAAAAAAAATAAAAAAGCAAAAAACTGAACCAGACAGGTTTGGGGACAGGGCAGCTTAGCGGCATTTTAGGGAGGGAAAGATCAGAGTCAACATTTTATTTATTATTTGTATTTTTAATATTTTGATCAGTGTTTTTTTGGTGGAAAAGAAATCTTGGATAGGATGCTGATTTGGGTTTTCCCCTCAGTGCTAAAGGAAAACCAAATCTTACTAAAATATAATTGGAACATTTCCAAATTTGGCTTTACTTTCTTGAAATATTAATATATCCACCGTGTTCATTATTTTTACTTCCTTTGCTGATTTAAAAATTAAATGAGAACTATTTCTGAATCAGGTTTTAGTTAACAAAGATTCATTGCAGGGACTGAATTTGCACAATAGAGCAAGTCCTTTCCTTTGTATGTTAGCTGGGTTGAAGGGGGAAGGGAGGAGTTATACAATTGATTTTGCTGTCTTTTAGAGGGAGAGAAATGTGTGGAAAACACACAAGTGAAAGGCCCTGAATTAGTATTAACAGAACTGTTAAAACATGTTTAATTCTTTATAGCTTATTTTTGGATAAGTAAATTACATATTCAGTTTTCCATCTGTCTCCCCAGTTTTGGATGATAGGTTAAAGACTGCAGAGGTTGAGAAAGGTTAGCAGCTCATGTAAAAATTTTGTCGAAGAACGTGAGACCTATTTTTAAAATTTGTTTTGTTTTTGCCAGTTTTAACTGTTTAATCTTAGTGGTTTTTCAGACTTAAATAGTTGGATGTACATTATAGGAATTTGGATAATCTTTATTTCTGGGACACTATATAAAATATTATGGAAGAGTTTTTTTGTTCTTTTAATACTTTAAAAAAATGTTTTTAGACTTAAGCAAATTTGATTCACCATTGACAACATCATTGCTACATTGTTTCTTCTTTTAAGATACCAGTTTTCTACTATGTAGAAGTTTATTTTGAATGTAATGATTTTGAGAGTCTCTTTTTCCATGATAGGCTTTTGCATGTTTTAAAAATACATTTTTTCAGAGTTATCTTAAGAAATACCATTAAAAAATTAATACAGAATGCATAAACTGTTATATTTTATTTCCTGAGTAGAATGCCTCTGGCGATATTGGAGGAAAATAGAGGGCTCAGTGCCAGGAAGAATGATTGTATTTGTCTTGTGTGTAGGGTACCTTTTTCCAGCCACCTTTATGTAGACTCTTGATTGTTTAGGTTTTGTACTGTTTGATATGCTTATGAAGAGGTTTCAGGATTGATTTATAAGACATTTTTAATCCTGTGAGCACTAACACTTTGGGAAGATTTATGTAGAGAAGCTACAGAGAGCGGTAATATGAGTGAAGGCTTTTCCAAATAGTCTTCCAAATTTCACTTTTCTCTTAGTTTGAAATTTTCCTTAAGTTTTAAAAATATTTGAAACACTTCTTGAAAACTAGCATATCTAATTGGAGACTTTATTTTTTTCAATCTCTAGCATTAGTTTGAGCTCTGGTTAACCAGGCTACGGTATTTAGAATAAACATTGTAGTCTGAAATTACCTTGAGTGTAAGTCTTACTTAAAATTGGGCTTCTGAATTTTGTTGTTGGATTTGAATTAAATATTGTTCAGCACCTGAAACAGACATTTATTAGTCTGCTAAGAAACAAGGAGACAAAATAAATTAACATTTATCCATAAACCAGGGATTGAACCTGGCATCTAGTATATGGGTAGCTGCCACTCAACCACTGAGCCGCATTGGCTTCCATGAATTGATTTTTTGGGTATGTTTTGCCTCTCGTTTTGCTTTTTCTGTTTTGTTCAGGAGGCACTGGGAACAGAACGTGGGACCTCCCATGTGGAAGGCAGGCTCTCAATTGCTTGAGCCACATCTGCTCCCAAGGAATATTTTTGGGAAAATTTAAATGGAAAATACTTATCATTGCTTGTTCTATATTCCTGGGTGCTAGATTTTTAGTTTAGCATTAAATTCTAGGGGAATATGGGTCTTTGTGTTTTTGTTTTAGGTGCTGAGTTTGGACTTGGGAACATTGAAAAGTTAAGTGGAAATGTTCTGATTATGCCTTGTATTGGCCTAGATATATTCCTTTTGTGTTTACATGTAGTATATATATATTTTATGTATAAAATAGTTACAGTTTCTTTGATTCTTAAAATTGTTTGCCTGAAAGAATTTTTTTGTAAAATTCCACTATTTTGAGACAGCCTGCAAAATGGTGGCAGAGTAAGGAGCTCCTAGAGTCAGCTCTTGCTACAGGACAGTTAGTAATCACCCAGAGCTATCTAAAGCAGCTGTTTCGGGGGTCCAGGGGACCAGAAGAGCATCCTGCAACATCCTTGAAAGAATGGAAGGAGACTACCAATCTGTAGACAAGATTTTTAAGTAGAGCACTCTACGCTGTGCAGGCCAATGCCCATTCTCCGCTGGTGGCACAAGCTGCCTCAGGAGCTATTCCATAGCTGGAATTGGAAGCTCCATTTCCCAAAAACAGGGGAAGAAGAGACGGTTGGGTGCCATCTTCAGCTACGGATTAGTAAATTCAGTGGACTAAAGTATAATTTTAAGAACAGCTAAAGTTTGAACCTGTGCAAGTCTGAAAGAGGCCGGTAGCTGCCATTTTAACTCTGCTCTTGGCATGAGGGGAAGCAGGGCTAACTGAAATTCACAGTGCTGATAAAGACCGGCTTCTTTCCAGCAAGACTGGATTGCAAATCTGGACTAAGCCTCAGCCCCATCCCCACCTCCGGCAGGAAGAAAGCTGGGGGGACTTGCACCAGCCTCTCCGGGTAACTGCAGGTGCATTTGGCTGCTGCACTCTGAATAGTCTGAAGTCTACTGGGGTAACAGTGGTCATTTTGAACCTGCATGGTATAGATTGCTGCTTACACCTGCAGCTCCATCCCCACCTGAGGCAGGGGAGGAAGGGTATGCTTTCATTGGTTTCTCTGGGCAACAACAGTCTAGCCTGCACAACTTGGATTATTACACACGGCTAAGACTCTCTCCCTACCCCTGGCAAAGCTTCATTGATCCCTGGGGCGATGTGGGCAGCTTCAGCCTCCACAGCTTACCACCCTACCTACATCCTCAGCTCCTACTATACAACCAGCAAAGGAGAAAGGGCAAGAAAGCCCTAAGCTAAAGAGAGAAACTGCCCCCAGAATAAATACATCTAGTAATCCAGATGCCAAGACACCAACAATAAATTACAATCCATACCAAGAAACAGGAAGATATGGTACAGTTAAAGGAACAGTATAAGCCTCCAGGTGACATAAAGGAGTTAAGACAACTAATCATAGATGTTCAAACAAATCTCCTTAATAAATTCAATGAGATGACTAAAGAGATTAAGGATATTAAGGAGACATTGAATGAGCACAAGGGAAGAATTTGAAAGCAAAAATAGTTCTTATGGGGAGGTGGACTTGGCCCATTGGTTAGGGCCATCTACCACATGGGAAGTCTGCGGTTCAAACCCCAGGCCTCCTTGACCCGTGTGGAGCTGGCCCATGCACAGTGCTGGTGCGCACAAAGAATGCCATGCCACACAGGGGTGTCCTCTGTGTAGGGGAGCCCCACACGCAAGAAGTGCGCCCCGTAAGGAGAGCCGCCCAGTGCAAAAGAAAGTGCAGCCTGCCCAGGAATGGCGCCGCACACATGGAGAGCTGACACAAGAAGATGACGTAACAAAAAGAAACACAGATTCCCGTGCCGCTGACAACAACAGAAGCAGACAAAGAAGAAGATGCAGCAAATAGGCACAAAGAACAGACAACCAGGGTGGGGAGGAGGGGGGGGGGATAAATAAATAAATAAATCTTAAAAAAAAATAGTTCTTATGGGAATGAAAGGTGCAGTAAATGAAATTTAAAATACACTGGAGTCCTGTAACAGCAGAGTTGAGGAGGCAGAAGAAAGGATTGGTGTGCTTGAAGAAATGGCTTCCAAAAGTGGACATAAAAAAGAACAGATGAAGAAAAGACTGGAAAAAATTGAATAAGGTTTCAGGGGACTAAATGACAACAAGAGATGTGTAAACACATGTGTCATGGGTGTCCCAGCAGGAGAAGAGAAGGAAAGAAGTAGAAGGTATATTTGAAGATATAGTGGTAGAAAATGTCCCATTATTGAAAGACATGGATATCTGTGTCTTAAGAAGCACAATGTGTTCCCATTCAATTACATTCGAATAGACCAACTCCAAGACATGTACTAATCAGAATGTCAAATGCCAAAGGCAAAGAGAAATTTTTGAGAGCAGCAATGCAAAACATGTAAGGGATACCCAATAAGATTAGTGCTGATTTCTCATCAGAAACCATGGAGGCAAGAAGGCAGTGGTATGATATATTTATGATACTGCAAGGGAAAAACTTCTCGCTACGAATCTTATATCTAGCAAGATTGTCTTTCAAAAATGAGGGCACATTTATAATATTCACAGATAAACAGAAACTGAGAGAGTTTATAACAAAGAGACCGGCTTTGCAGGAAATACTAAAAGGTGTGCTACAGTCTGAAAAGAAAAGACAGCACAGAGTCTTGGAAGAGAGTCTAGAAATGATGATTGTATCAGTAAAAGCACCTAAAAGTTTCAAAAGAGTGGTGAAAATAAAATATGACAGATAAAACTCAGAGGTCAAAATGGGTGAAATAAGAACTGCCTTTACAGTAATAACATTTAATATTAATGGGTTAAACTCTCCAGTCGAAAGGCACAGACTGGTGGAATGAGTAAGAAAATATGAGCGATCTATATGCTGTCTGCTAGAGATTCACCTTAGACGCAAGGATACCTATAGACTGAAAGTGAAAGGCTGGAAAAAGATACTCTACACATGCAGTAGCCAAAACAAAACAAAACAAAACAAAAAAAAACCCACAGTAGCTATAAAATGAAATAGACCTTTAAAAAGACACTAGAAATGCAGAATCTGAGGAGGAAGTCAGGAATAAAATTCCATTTACAATAGTGAATAAAAGAATCAAATATTTAGAAATAAACCTAACCAAGGATGAAAAATACTTGTATTCAGAAAACTACAGTGCATTGTTAAATGAAAGAAGGCCTAAATAATTGCAAGAACATTCCATGCTCATGGGTTGGAAGACTAAATACCATCAACATGTCAGTTCTACCCAAATTGATAAATTCAATGCAATCCCAATAAAAATTCCACCAGCATTTTTAAAATCAATATAAAACACAAATTTATTTGCAAGTGTAAGTGGTAGTGAATAGCCAGAAACATCTTAAAAAGGAAAAATGAAGTTGGTGGACTCTCACTTCTGGACTTTGAATCATATTACCTTGTTACAGGGGTAAAGACAGCATGGTACTTGGCATAAAGACAGACACATAGTCCAATGGAACTGAATTGATGATTTAGAAGCAGATCTTCACATCTATGGTCAAGTGTTTTTGTGTTTTTTTTTTTAAGATTTATTTATCCATCCCCCCACCTCCACCCTGTGTTTACGCTTGCTGTCTGGTCTCTGTGTCCATTTGCTTTGTGCTCTCTGTGTCTGCTGGTCTTCTCTTTAGGAAGCACTGAGAACCAAACCTGGGACCTTCCATGTGGGAAAGAGGTTCTCAATCGCTTGAGCCACCTCCACTCCCGACTTTGTTGTCTTTCTCATTGTGTCTCCTTGTTGCATCATATTGTTGCATCATCTCGCTGTGCCAGCCCGTCATGCCAGCTTGCTCTCTTACTCATCTTCTCCAGGAGGCATCAGGAACCAAACCGGGGACCTCTCATGTGGTAGATGGGAGCTCAGTCGCTTGAGCCACATCCGCTTCTGTCAAGTGGTTTTTGACAAGTCAGTCAAACCCATCCAACTTGGTAAGAACAGTCCATTCAACAAATGGTGCTGGAGAACTGGATATCCATAGCCAAAAGAAAGAAGGAGGACCCTATCTCATACCATATTGAAAAATTAACTAAAAATAGATCAAAGACCTAAATATAAAAGCAAGAACCATAAACCTTCTAGAAGAAAATGTAGGAAAACATCTTCAAGACCTGGTGGTAGGTGGTGGATTCTTAAAGGAGATAAAAGGAGGGCTGAAATGGACTACTGATGCTTAATGTATTGTAGAAGTTTACTGTAAAAGTGTGGAAATGTATAGAGTTGAGGATAACACAGTATAGTAACAGCTGGTTTATAAATGGGATGTCACTGGAAAGGGTAGTCTAGGGATATAAATGTCAATTGAAAGAAAGCTAGAGAATAATCTAGGGACTGAGTAACACAGTAAAGCCAGAGGTGGGTGAGAATTGTGGTTGATGGTACAGATGCAAGAGTGTTCTTTGTGACCTAGAGCAAATGAACATCACTATTGCAGGGTGGTGCAAATGTGGGGGAGCATGGGAAAAAATACAACTGGAGTGACCTGTGGACTGTGGTTAGCAGCAGTACTGTAATATTCATGCATCTATGCCAAAGATGTAGTGTTGATAATGGGGGAGTGGAAAAAGTGTGCCAGATATACATTATGGACCATGGTTAGTGGTCATAGTCTGATGGTATTATCGCACAAGCTGTAACAAATGTTCCACCATGATGTGGTGTGTTGATGGAGGGCTATTATATGGGAATTCTGCACATGAGCATGATTGTTTTGTAACTTCACAACTTCTGAAATAAAAATATATTTTAAAAAAATAGCATCGGTAGGGGAAAAATGCACCAAATGTAAGATATGGAGTTTAGTTAGTAGTATTAATAAGATTTTGATGATATTCTTTCGTAATTTTTAACAAATGTCTCATAACAATACAAGGTGTTGGTGGTGAGTTGATATATGGGACCTCTGTATGATGTTATTGTGCTTGTTTGCTTTGTAACGTCACAATTTGTACTATACATTTATTTATGTATATTCATGTGTGAATGATATAAAAATAGGGTAGGATGGGGGAAAATACACCAAATACAACAACTTTGGTTAATAGTGGTATTTTGAGGATGCTCTTTCATCATTTGTTAAAAACGTTTCACAATAATGCAAGGTACTGGTGGTAGGGTGAGGTGTGAGAGCCCTGTATGATGTTATGCATATTTGTTTTGCAAGTTCACAGCTTTTACTATACACTTGTTGTTTATGTGTGTTTATGTATGAGTGATAAAGTTCAATAATTTAAAAAAATGAAAATAAAACAAAAACCAGAATTCCACTCTTTTATTTCATTGTAAAAGCTAGAAGGACAAACATGTTCTTCTAAAAAACATTTTGTATTTTACAAAGCTACATTTGAAATATAGTGATTTACATCATTTATAAATCAATAATTAGTAGGTTATAGACATTTTTAGTCTCAGCTGGTAACTTTATTATTACTATTATTATACTATCTGTAGTAAAGGCTCTTTTGTATTCAAGATTATTAAAAAATCACATTGGATTAAAAAAATAAGTTAATGATTTATCACTTTATTATATCAAAAGGATGTTAGAATCTTTAATGAAGACTCTTACCACTAGACCAGATTTCATGAGGAGGTACTAAACTTGGATGGGAAAAAATTGTATTTTTTAAATCCACTAACCTCTTACTCTAATTTAGTATTTCCTTGGATGGAAACAACCCAACATGGTAGTATGAGCAATACCTGTGATTGCATCACTAATACTAATCATATATATTTTCATGGATCACTTTACAGTTGTTGCAGATTTCTCAAATTATTAATGCTCATCACAACCTGGAAATTACTATTGGCTGTTAGATCTGCTGGATACTATTATTTAACACATTAATAAAGATGCATATATATATATTACTATAAGACAGGTCTTTGTTTTAGGTTTATATTTGAAACTCTTGGAGAATTCTGAACATCCACAGAAATAGACAAAATAGTCAATGAACCCCATTTACCCATCCACAGCCAACAACCATCAACCATGGTCTTTCTTGCTTATCCACACCCAGACCTACTTCTCTTCTTCCTGTATTAATTTTTTTCATTTAAGAATTTTTTTGATATAGTTTCAAACCTACAGAAAAGTTTCCAGAACAGTGCAAAGAACTCCCATGTCTCTTTCACCTAAGTACACAAATTTTACCACATTTGATACATTATACCATCTTTTGTCTTTTTCTGCCTGGATATCCTATCATTCTTAAATTCTCTCAAGCCTATATCCTCCAAAACGAGGACTTTCCTGTATTGCCAGCATACAGTCCTTCACATCAGAAAATCAGCATTGGTACATCACTATCATCTAATCCATAGATCCCACACAAATGATGTCAGTCATCCCAACAATGTATCTTTTCTTACTGGTCCAGGATCCTTTCTAGTACCTACAGTTGCCTTTGATTGTTACATCTCATCACTCTCCTTCAGTTGGAACAGTTCCTAGGTCTTTCCCCAATTCTTATGTCCTTGACAGTCTTTATTAAAGAACACAAGACTTTTTTTTTTTTTTTTAAGATTTATTTGTTTATTTCTCTCCTCCCCCTGTTGCATGCTCTCTGTGTCCGTTCATTGTGTGTTCTTCCGTGTCTGCTTGTATTCTCATTAGGTGGCTCCGGGGACCTTCCAGAGTGAAAGAGAGGTGATCACTCTCTTGCGCCACTTCAGCTCTCTGTTCTGTTATGTCTGCTTATTTTGTCTCCTCTCTGTCTCTTGTTGCATCATCTTGCTGTGCCAGCTTTCCGGGTTGGCCAGCACTCCTGCACAGGGCGGCACTGCCACGTGGGGTGGTATTCCCATGTAGGCCGGTACTCCGCGTGGGCCAGCTTGCCCTCACCAGGAGGCCCTGGGCATCGAACCCTGGACCTCCTATATGGTAGACAGGAGCCCAACTGCTTGAGCCACATCCGTTTCCCAAGAACACAAGTCATTGATTCTGCAGGGTGATCCTGCATTTGGGTCTGTCTGGTATTACCTCATGACTAGATTAGGTCATGCATTTTTTTTTTTTTTTTAAGATTTATTTATTTATTTCTGTCCCCACCCCACCCCATCTGTTGTTCTGTGTCTGCTTGTCTTTTCTCTTTAGCGGCACTGGGAACCAATCCTCAGATTTTTCAGAGTAGGAGAGAGGTGATCACTCTCTTGCGCCTCCTCAGCACCCTGGTCTGCTGCATTTCTTACTGTCTTTTCTGTGTTCTCTTTTTGTTGCGTCATCTTTCTGTGCAAGCTCTCTGCTCAGGCCAGCACTCCTACATAGGCCAGCTTGCTGTGTGGGCCAGCTTCCCTTCACCAGGAAGCCCTGGGAATCAAACCCTGAACCTGCCATATGGTAGATGGGAGCCCAGTCGCTTGAGCCACATCCACTTCCCAGGTCATGCATTCTTGAAAGGAGTACCACAAGAGTGATGCCTTGTTCTTCTAAGATATCAGATTAGGAAGTACATCCCACCACTGGTGATGCTAACTTAGATCACCTAATTCAGTTAGCATCTCCCTCATTTTCCCTTTTGTATATGATTGGCATTTTCTGGAACAAGATTCTGATATTATGCAGGTATTTTCTTAGCATCCATTGGTAACTCTTGCCTGTATTACTTGCCACTGTGCTGGTTGCCAAATGGTGATTATTATTTACTATGATTCCTTCTACATTTATTCTACAATGGGCAAGAACTTTCCCTTCTCATCTATTTATTATTCATTTATATTAAACACTCATGGATTTCTATTTTTTCCACTTGGCTTTAATCTTTTGATATACAGATCACCCTGGATTTGGCCAGAAGATCTCCTTCAAGTTAACTTAAATTTACTAGCTAGCTACAGTATCCTTTTGATATGCCTCTTTTCCCCTTCTTTAAACCAACTTCTTTATTTCTGTCACAGAAAAGTCTCTTGTATTTTCCCTGTCCCAGTTCTGGAATTATGGAGTCAGCTATTTCTCTAAGAAGCTTTTTTTTTTTTTTAAAGTGTAGGATGGGATTTAGAAACCAAGATCTGGGTGTTTGGATTGCTGATTGCTACAGAGAGAAGAAAGTGTGTGTGTGTGTGTTTGTAGCAGTTTGATATGATTATGAATTCCAAAAATAGATATTGGATTACATTTGTAATTTGGTCTGTATCTGGGTGTGCTTAAGTTATGATTAGGGGTTTGATTGGGCCATGTCATGAGGGCATTGAGTCCTCACCCCCTGGTGGGTGAGGACTCAAAGATAAAAGGCATGGCAAGGACAGAGTTGAGGGTTGTTGTTGTTTTTTTTTTTAAGATTTATTTATTTATTTCTCTCCCCTTCCTCCCCCGTTGTCTGCTCTCTCTGTCCATTTGCTGTGTGTTCTGCGTCTGCTTGCATTATCCGGTGGCATTGGGAAATTGCATCTCTTTTTGTTGTTGTTGTTGCATCATCTTGCTGCGTCAGCTCACCGTGTGTGTGGTGCCGCTCCTGGGTGAGCTGCGCTTTTTTTTACAAGGACAGCTCTCCTAGAGGGGCATACTCTGCGCATGAGGCTCCCCTATGCGGGGACACCCCTGTGTGGCACAGCACTCCTTGTGCACCGCAGCACTGCATGTGGGCCAGCTTACCACACGGGTCAGGAGGCCCTCGGGATTGAACCCTGGACCCTCCATATGGTAGATGGACGCTCTCTCAGTTGAGCTATGTCCGCTTCCCAAGTTGAGGGTTTTTGATGTTGGAGTTTTGAAGTTGGAGTTTGATGCTGAAGCCTTAAGCTGGAGCCCCGGGAAGTGAGCTCATGGAGGAAAGAGAAGTAAGCCCCAAGAAGAGAGGAACCCTGAGCCCAGGAAGAAGCAAGCCTTGGGAAGAGAGGAACCCTGAACCCAGAGAGAAGCAAGACCCTGGAAGAGAAGACCCAGGAAGCCTGAACCCTCACAGATGTTGGCAGTCATCTTGCTCCAACACGTGAAAATACTTTGGTGAGGGACGTGACTTATGCTTTATGACCTGGTATCTGTAAACTCCTACCCCAAATAAATACCCTTTATAAAAACCAACCAATTCTGGTATTTTGCATCAGCATCCCTTGGCTGACTAATACAGTACATATGTATGTATATATGTATACATGTACACATAGGTACACATCTCTGTTATATAATACAGAAATCATGGGTTCACACCTGTTCTCTTATCTGTGAGGGTTCAGTGTTTGTAAATCCCTTCTCAGACAATGAAAAAACCTGACTCCCATTATTTTCAGTATATTTACTTATTTGCTCAATTAGTTATATGCTCAGTGTAATAATATCCCAACCATTCAGGCTACTGCCTCCTCCACTTTAGCCGCCTGTGAATATGTGGCTCCTGCTGGCTTCCCCTCCCTTTCAACCGCTATCTTTGGAAACCCAACACTGGGTGGGGCAGGGGAAGGAATGGAAGGTGGAAGCAGAAATGACTTGCATAATTTTTTAAAACAAATTTTATTGTTACATATTAGTAAAATATACAGTTCATCCAAAGTATAGTCAGTAGTATTTGTTATAATCACATAGTTGTACATTCATTACTTCAGACATTATTAGAGCATTTTCATTGTTTCAATAATAACAGTAATGAACAAAAAACAAACAAAATTCTTCACCTCTCAATCTCTATGCTTCCTCTGCTCCACATAGCTGCTATTTCTGGCTATTCTAGCACATTTATTTATTTATTTATTTATCCCTCCCCCTTTATTATCTTCTTTTTTTTAAAGATACATAACACTCAAAAGGTTACATTAAAAAATATGAGGTTCCCATATACCCCCACTCCCCACCCCCCACATTTATTTATTTTTAAAGCAGTTTAATTGAGATATATTCACATACCATGTGATCTTACCAAAGTGTATAATCAATGGCTTTTAGTATAATCACAATGTTGTGCATTCATCACCACAAAAAATTTTAGAACAATTTCATTACTTCAAAAAGAAAAACTCCACAGCCCTTAGCAGTTAACCTTTCAATACCTCTATCCTTCCCAGCCCTACATAACCACTAATCTAATTTCATCTTTATAAATTGATTTGTATTTACATTTTATATAAATAGGATCTTACATTATATAGTACTTTGTGCCTGCTTTCTTTCACTTAGCATAATGTTTTTTGTTTTTTTGTCTGATATTAACATCTTACAGGATTAACATATGTTCGTTCTGTATCAAAGAAATATGGTCTTGGGAGCCAGTGTAGCTCTGGTTGAATGCCAGCTTCCTACACAGAAGGGGTCCTGGGTTCAATCCTTGGCCTTGATACCTCCAAAGGAAAAAAAAAAGAAAAACGGTCTTATATATGCAATTTTACCCGTTTTATGAGTTGCATGATTTTCGCCTTCAATTTTTTTCTCTCATAAGAAATGACTTGTACACAAATGGATCACCTGCCTCTTGTGCCATTTTTAAGGAAATTTACAGCCACCCCCACTCTTAAAGTTTTGATTCTACTTCCTCCACTCACTTTTTGTGTGACATAAGCTTCATCAGTAGAGCAATCTAGCTTTATCATAATCTGAGTCACTCAGGAAAGAGGGGAGTGAGTAGTGAGTTTGGTTTTCAGGAATAATATTAGGAATCATCAACAATCCATTTATTTGGTATTAGTCACTCACTTTGTGGTATCTCTTAGCAAAATTTTGTCCTGACCCACCTCCCCCAAAACATTTTTGACCTGAACCTGTTTATTTTTTCTTCCCTAATTTACACAGCTCTTAGCCCCCATCAAGGGGTCCGTTAATGAATTGTTAAGATCCCATTCCTTGGTACAGGGCCCAGAAATGCTGGAATCTATTTTTGAAGCAGATCCCCAACATCATATTTTATCCATAAATATTCCAGTATTTATCTTGAGAAGATAAAAGACTTTAAAGATATAACGACAATATTGTTATGACACCAAAATAACAAAATAATTCCTTCCTATTTTCAAATACCCAGTTAATATTCATATTTGTAGTTGTCTTAATTATCCTTTTTTTTTTTTTAACTCAGGGTCTGAATAAGATATACAAATTATAATTGGTGATATCTTTTTAAAAAATCTTTATTGAGGTATAATTTACAAACAGTAAATTGTATTCATTTTAAGTGTAGAGTTCATTGATTTTGAGATCCTTATAACTTAGCATCACAGTCAGGATACCACAATTTGTTATCTGTTTACTTATTGTTAGATAATTGGGCTGTTTAAGTCTCTTAATTTATAGGTTTTACTGTCTTTTTTTACAATTTATTTATTGGAAACCACGTTGATTATTATGTAGAATTTCTCACAGTGTTCATCTTGCTGATTATATTCCTGTCCTGTGGTATATGTGAACATGCCCTTTTTTGTCTGTATTTCCTGTGTATTTGTAAGTGGATCTGCTTTTAAATATTTTGATAACTGTATTTCAGTATAATTGATTTTCCTTGTAATCCTATGTATTTTATTTTATAAATTTAATAATAATATTCTGAGAAAGTGTTTATAGGTTTCACTGGACTGCTAGAGTGTCCATAGCATAAAAAGGTTAAGAGCCTCTGATTTAGACAAACTGTTTCATTAAGGGTAGAATGCCAGCAGTACACTTGTGTACTCTTTTAGCCTTTTTTTTTTTAAAAAAATATTGATTTATTTATTTTAAAGATTTATTTCTCTCCCCTTCCCCACCCCCCCAGTTGTCTGCTTTCTACATACATTCACTGTGTGTTCTTCTGTGTCCGCTTATATTCTTGTCAACAGCACTGGGAATCTGTGCCTCTTTTTTGTTACGTCATCTTGCTGTGTCAGCTCTCTGTGTGTGCTTTGCCACTCCTGGGCAGGGTGTACTTTTTTCGTGTGGGGCAGCTCTCCTTACGGGGTGCACTACTTGCGCATGGGGCTCCCCTACATGGGGGACACCCCTGTGTGGCACGGCACACCTTATGTCCATCAGCACTGTGTGTGGGCCAGCTGGCCACATGGGTCAGGGGGCCCTGTGTTTGAACCCTGGACCTCCCATGTGGTAGGCGGACACTCTATCAGTTGAGCCAAATCCACTTCTCTCTTTTAGCTTTGACATTTAAAAGTTTGAACTGAAAAAATAAAAATCACCAAAAAAAGGCTAAAAAATCAAAGATAATGTCCTGTGAATAGTTTGACCCCCCTCCCCCATCCTCATTATAAAATCATGGTTTGAACTACTCTTTTTATCATGGGGGTAGGTATAACTGTTCCCCCAACTTTATCTTAGAAATCATGAAATCTTTAGTTTTTAAGGTTGTCCTTTTTGTCGTCTGGGTTCTTTCAATGAAATGAATTTCAAGCACATTCATAATTAGAATTAAATGCCAGGAGCAGATGTGGCTCAAGCAGTTGAGTGCCTGCCTCCCTCATGGGAGGTTCTGGTTTCAGTTTCTGGTGCCTCCTAAAGAAGACAATGAGCAGAGCAGAGCAGACAGTGAATGAAAACAATGAGCAGACAATGAGCAAAAATGAACAAGCAGGGAGTAGGTGTGCCTCAAGCAGTTGAGCACCCACCTCCTTTATAGGAGGTCCTTGGTTTGGTTCCTGGTGCCTTCTAAAGCAAAAACAGACAATGAGGGAAAAACAACAACAATGAGCAAAAACAATGCCCTAACAGATGGAACCATATCAGAAGGGGGAAAAAAAGAAGTAAATGCCTTTATAGATATTGACTTTTATTATATAGATGGGTCCAGTTTTAATTAAAACTAGATTTGTGAAAATCTCAAGTTTATAGATATATCCTAAAATTCAATTATTATATGACACTACATAGAATAAGATTCTTTCTTAACTCTTCAGTAACATTTGTTATCTAAAATAGGTATTTTAATTCCTTCCATAAATTGAGGGGTTGGACTAAGGCTTTTTCAGTTTGAGACATCTTGTTATAGCTGTCATTCTTCACAGCACATAATGTTCCCTGGCATGCTACAAAGAGTAAAAAAAAAAAATATATATATATATGTAACTCCAAAATGCAAAGATGGTTCAGCATATGAAAATCAACTGATGGGAAGCAGATATGGCTGAAGTGATAGGGCTTCCACCTACGATATGGGAGGACCCGGGTTTGATCTCTGGGGCCTCCTGGTGAAAAAGAAGAGAAATCATGCCTGTGTGACAAGCTGAGTGCCCACATAGCGAGCCTAGTATCTGCACAGTGAGCCATTGCCTGCCCAAGTGAGTCACGCAGCAAGATAGTCATACTACAAAAGAGAGGCAACCAAAGAGAAACAAAGGGGAGAGTCATTGTGAAGCGTAGCAGAAACCAGGAACTGAGGTAGCACAGCTGACAGGGAACCTCCCTCCACATCAGAGGTCCACAGGATCGAATCCTGTTGAATCCTAGAGGAGAAAAAATGAGAAGAGAAGACAAAAAGAGAAATAGATACAGAAGATCACACAGAGAATGGACAACAACAAAAACAGTAGGGCAGGGGGTGGGGGAGGGGAAGGGGAAAATCAATTGATGTAATACACCACATTAATAGAATGAAGGGGAAAAACCATAGGATCGTCTCAATTGATGCAGGAAAAGCATTTGACAAAATCCAACCACCCTTTCATGATAAAAACACTCAATAAACTAGGAACAGAAGGGAACTTCCTCAACATGATAAAGGCCATACAAGAAAAACCCAGAGCTAATGTCATTTTGAATGGTGAGAGACTGAAAGCTTTCCCTCTAAGATAAGTATGTCCACTTTTACCACTTCTAGGCAACATAGTACTGGAAGTTCTAGTCAGAGCAATTAGATAAGAAAAAGAAATGAAAGCATCCAAATAAAAAAGGGAGAAGTAACGTTATCTCCTTGCAATGAAATGATCTTATGAAAACCCTGAAGAATCCACTAAAAAACTTGACCTAATAAATGAATTCAGCAAAGTCTCAGGATACAAAATCGGTGCACAAAAATTAGTGTGCTAGCAATGAACACTAGCAATGAACAATCCAAATAGGAAATTAAGAAAATACTTCCGTTTACAGTAACATCAAAAAGAATACAATACTTAGGAATAAATTTAACCATGGAGGCAGAAAACTTCTACATTGAAAACTACAAAACATGACTAAAAGAATTTTTTTTTAAAGAAATTAAGTCCTATATAAATGGAAACATATCACATGTTCATAAATTGGAAGAGTTAATATTATTAAGATGACATTATTTCCCAAACTAATATACCCAATGGGGTTTTTTTTGCAGATAGAGGAAAACCATCCTAAAATTCATATGGACTATCAAGGGATCCAGATAGCCAAAAGAGTCTTGAAAAAGAAAAACAAAATTTGAGGACTCCTGATTTTAAAATTTAACTACAGCACTACAGTAATCAAACTATTGTGGTACTGGCATAAGGGTAGACAGAGACTGATGGAATAGGATAGAGAGCCCAGAAATAAACCCTTGCATATGTGGCAGTTGATTTTTGACAAAGGTGCCAAGATCATTCAGGAGGAAAGGATAGTCTTTACAGCAAATGATGCTGGGAAAATGGATACACAGCAAAAGAATGAAGTTGTACCCTTACCTTCCACCATATAGAAACAACTCAAAATGCATCAAAGACTTAAATTTAAAAGCTGAAACTTTAAAACTCTTAAAGGAGAACATGGGGGGGAAATCTTCATGACCTTGAATTTGGCAATGGTTTCTTAAATACAACTGAAAGTATAGAAAACAAAAGAAAAACTAGACAAACTGGGCCAACAAAATTAAGTTTGCATATCAAAGGACATTATGAAAAGAGTGAAGGGAAGTGGATGTGGCTCAAGTGATTGAGCTCCTGTCTACCATATGGGAGGTCCAAGGTTTGATTCCTGGGACCTCCTGGTGAAGGCAAGCTGGCCTGTGCACCAAGCTGTCCCGAGCAGAGACCTGGCGCAGCAAGATGACACAACAAAAAGAGACACAGAGGACGGAAAATAAGAGATGCAGCAGACCAGGGAGCTGAGATGGCACGAGATTGAGCACCTCTTCCCACTCCGGAAGGTCCCAGGATTGGTTCCCGGTGCCACCTAAAGAGAGAAGACAAGCAGACACAGAAGAATGCACAGTGAATGGACAAAGAGAGCAGACAAAGGGGGGATGAGAAAAAATAAATCTTAAAAAAAAAAAAAAAAGAGTGAAAAGACAACCCACATAATAGGAGAAAATAATTGCAAATCATTATTTGATAAAGGTTTAATGTCCAGAATATACAATGAATTTCTACAACTCAACAACAACAAAAACAATCTAGTTAAAAAATGGGCAAAGAATTCGAATAGACAGTTTTTGAAGGAAGATGTAGAAAAGGCCAATAAGCACATGAAAAGATGTTTGTCATTAGTCACTAGGGAAATGCAAGTCAAAACCATAATGAAATACCTTTTAACACCCATTAGGATGGCTACTATCAAAAAACAAGGGAAGTGGGTGTGGCTGAACTGGTAGAGCGTCCATCTACCATATAGGAGATCCAGGGTTCAAACCCAGGGCCTCCTGGCCTGTGTGGTGAGCTGGCCCATGCGCAGTGCTGCCGCACAAGGAGTGCTATGCCATGTGGGGATGTTCCTTGCGTAGGAGAGCCCCACATGCAAGGAGTGCGCCCACCCAGGAGTGGCACCACACACACGAAGAGCTGAAGCAGCAATGTGACGCAACAAAAAGAGACACAGATTCCCGGTGCCACCGAGAATGCAAGTGGACACAGAACACACAGCGAATGGACACAGAGCAGACAACTAGGTGGGGTGGGATGGGGGAAGGGTAGAGAACTAAAATAAATCTTTAAAAAACAAAAAGACAGTGTTTAGCTCAGTGGTTGAGAGCCTGCTTCACATGTACAAGGTCCCAGGTTTAATCCTCTGTACATCCTAAAAAAACCCCGAAAAGTAAAAAATAAACAAAAGGATTGATAAGGATGGGGAAGTAATTGGAACCTCATGCACTGCTAGCAGGGAATGTAAAATGGTGTAGCTGCTGGGGAAAACAGTGGTTCTTAAAAAAATTAAATATAGAATTACCATACAACCCAGAAATTCCACACCTAGGTATATGCCCAGAAGAACTGAATACAGCGACTTGAGCTGAAAACAGGAACTATGAACCAATGTTCTAGCAAGAGATTAATGGATATACAAAAGGTGATATGTACCTACAATGGAATATTATTTACCATAAAAAGAAACAAAGTTCTGATACATGCTGCAACATGGATGAACCTTGAAAACATGCTAAATGAAATAAACCAGCCACAAAAGGACAGATATTGTATGATTCTACTTATATATGAGTTTTTAAAAAATAGACAAATTGACAGAGACAGAAGGTCAAATAGAGGTTACCAGGGACTGGGAGTAGGGAGGAATGGAAAGTTATTTAATGGATAATGTTTAATGAATACAGAGTTTTTGTTTGGGATGATGAAAAAATGAAAAACTTTTAGAAATAGTGGAAGTTAGGAAAAAACCACTCAAAGTGTATAGTTTAAACATGTACATGTATGGCAATTTTACTGGACTAAGGCTGTTTTTTAAAAAAAGGTCAGAAATAAAATTACACCTAAATTTGTGACCTAACAAAAAGTACATATTAATGATTAATTAGGTTGTAAAAGAGCTTCATATCTGAAATACTGTGTAGCCATTGTATATTATATTGGTGTACCAGTTTCTTTGAAATTACTCATTTTGCTAAACAGCTGTGTATGCTTGTTAATTAAAAAAATGGCCTTCCAGGTCAAGACTTAAGTTAAATGGTATTTCTAAAGTTTCAAATAGTTTTAAAATTACATTGTAGGGAGCAGATGTAGCTCAAGTGGATGAGCGCCTCCTTCCTGTGTATGAGGTCCTGGGTTCGATTTCCAGTACCTCCTAAAAACAACCAATAAACAACAAAAAAACTCATTGGGGAGTGGATGTAGCTCAGTGGTTGAGCACCTGCTTCCCATGTACAAGGAGGTCTTGGGTTCAATCTCTGGTACCTCCTAAAAAATGTTATATTGCAGTTTGATTTTTAAAATAGTGTATATGCCTTGTTATACTAATCTAAGATGTATAAACATATTTTCTTTAGTTTTTCTTGTCATTTCCACCTCTTTTTCTTAGGAAGCAACCCTATCTGCATTCTTCTGTGTCTGTTGTATTCTCATTAGGTGCCTCCTGGAACCCATCCTGGGACCTTCTGGAATGGGAGAGAGGTGATCATTCTCTGGCGTCACCTCACCCACCTAGTTCGTTACATCTCATATTATCTCTTCTCTGTTGTGTCATCTTGCTGCATCAGCTCTCCGTGTGGGTGGCACCACTCCTGGGCAGGATATACTCCTGCGTGGGGCGGCACTCCTTGTGTGCAGCAGCACTCTGTGGGCCAGCTCACCACACAGGCCAGGAGGCCCTGGGTATTGAATCTTGGACCTCCTATATGGTAGGTGGAAGCTCTATCCATTGAGCCATTTCTGCTTCCCAGAGAGAATTCTTAGAAGTCTTTTTATTTCTAGAGATACTGACTGGGGAGGTTTGTATATTTAACGTTCTTTTTTTTTTTAAGATTTATTTATGTGTTTCTCCCCACCCCCTTGTTGTTTTTCACTTGCTGAGTCTGTCTTGTTTCTTTAGGAGGTACCAGGAGCTGAACCCAGGACCTCCAATGTGGGAGGGAGGTATCTAATCACTTGAGCCACGTCCGATCCTTGCTGTATTGTGTCTCCCATTCTGTTTTTCCTCCTCATGTCTTTTGTTGCATCATCTTATTGCATCAGTTTGCTGTGCTTGCCTGTCATACCAGCTTACTGTCTTTTTTAGGAGGCACAGGGATCCAAACCAGCGACCTCTCGCATGTGGTAGATGGGAGCCCAGTTGCCTGAGCTACCCCTGTTTCCCATGTATATTTAAAGTTTAAGGACTGATTAGGTAATGTCTTGAGGTGTAGAGTCTAGTGAGTTGTTTTGGGTGGGGTTAGTTTCATGCCAAGGTTTATTGTTGAAGCATGTTTATTTAAACATTTATAAAACACTAACATTGAGTAGGAAAATCCAAGACTCTTTTAGGATTGAAGAGTGATAAATAAGAGAACCCTATTTCCTTCATCTGGAAGTAGAGATAGTCTTCAGAGATTTTTCAAAAATATTTATAGCAGTGTATGAAAAGAATATGGAATTTGTGTATATTACATAAATTTCAATATAAGCAACCACATATGAAATAAGGGTGTAAATTAAACGAACTATTAAAAGTATTCATAAACTTCACAAGTCTTATTATTTTACCAAAAAATAAATAATTAAAAAAAAAAGATTTATTTATTTACTTATTTCTCTCCCCTTCTGCTGCCTCGGTTGTCTATTCTCTGTGTCTATTTCGCTGTGTCTTTTTTGTCTGCTTCTGTTGTTGTCAGTGGCACGGGAATCTGTGTTTCTTTTGTTGCATCATCTTGTTGTGTCAGCTCTCCATGTGTGCGGCGCCATTCCTGAGCAGGCTGCGCTTTGTTTCGCGCTGGGCGGCTCTCCTTACGGGGCGCACTCCTTGTGTGTGGGGCTCCCCTATGCGGGGGACACCCCTGCGTGGCAGGGCACTCCTTGCGCTCATCAGCACTGCACAAGGGCCAGCTCCACACGGGTCAAGGAGGCTGGGGGTTTGAACCTCGGACTTCCCATGTGGTAGACCGACGCCCTAACCACTGGGCCAAGTCTGCTTCCCCCCAAAAATAAATCATAATGACAAAAGTTAATTTCATTCTTAGAAGTTATACTATAAGTAATCCTAGTAAGCCAGGTAGGAAGTACATTTTCAAAGGAGCTCTTTTGCATTTGAACCATTTCGTCTCTTGACTTCTGCTTCATCTGATTTGCTCTTTGCAGTCTTCACTTTTTTTTTTTTTTAAATATTTATTATTATTATTTTTAATTACATTAAAAAATATATATGAGGTCCCATTCAACCCCACCGCCCCCGCCCCCCACTCCCCCCACAGCAACACTCTCTCCCATCATCGTGATACATCCATTGCACCTGGTAAGTTCATCTCTGAGCATCACTGCACCCCATAGTCAATGGTCCACATCATAGCCCAGACTCTCTCACGTTCCATCCAGTGGGCCCTGGGGGGATCTACAGTGTCCCGTAATTGTCCGTGAAGCACTATCCAGGACAACTCCACGTCCCGAAAACGCCTCCACATCTCATCTCTTCCTCCCGTTCCCCACACCCAGCAGCCCCCATGGCTACCGTTCCCACACCCATTCCACATTTTCTCTGTGGACATTGGATTGGTTGTGTCCATTGCACACCTATGTCAAGTGAGGGCTTAGATTCCACATGGGTACTGGATGCACTCTTCCCGCTTCTAGTTGTAGACACTCTAGGCTCCATGTTGTGGTGGTTGACCTTCTTCAACTCCATGTTAGCTGAGTGGAGTAAGTCCAATAAGTCAAAGTGTAGGAGCTGAAGTCTGTTGAGGCTCTGGGCCTGGGTGTCATATTATCAGTCCAGAGATTCAAATCCCCTACATATATCTTAAACCCAGCACCAACTACAATTCCAATAAAGTAGCATGCAAGTCTTGTGAAAAGAGATCCCCTCTGAGTCCATTTCCATCACGCAGAAACACCAGCTCCAAAGAAGGGCCATCTGTCATGGCAGTGAACCCCTTCTGCCATGACCATAGAACCCGTGGGTCTCTTTATCCCTCAAAAGAACCAATACCTGGGGTTGTATCTACCTTATCTGTCTCTTAGACTCTGTTCAGTTGTACATAGGGGTATTCCTTCTGACAACCTCCAGACTCTTTTTTAGAGACTCACAGCCTTATAATCTCATTTCTCCTTTCCTTTTCCCCCTTACATTAGGTCAAACCGCTTCCCGAAGTCATGTTATTATATGTAGACAGGTATATTCTGCTGTTCTGCATTGAATCTTTAATTCAAGGTCATTTTCTAGTTGCTTCTTCAGCTGGTATGTGGTAGTGATCCCTCGGTGCCAGGGAGGCTCATCCCCGGGTGTCGTGTCCCACGCTGGGGGGAATGCATCACATCTACACGCTGAGTTTGGCTGTGAGAGTGGCCACATTTGAGTAACATGAAGGCTGTCAGGAGGAAACCCCCAGGCACAATGCTACTCTAGGCCTTGTTCTTATTGCAGGTGCATAGGCTCAAAAGTGTAGCCATTAGTATCAAGAGCCCACTGTTGGGCCCTCCTTCCTTCCTGGTTCTTGCTGTTGCACCTGGAGGATTGCCGCTGCTCTCCCAGGGCCCACAGTCTTCACTTTTTGATCAGCTCGCCTTGCCCCTTTTTTGTTCATTTAATTGCTTTATTTACTTCCATTACTTTAAGACATGGTTGATGTTGGTCATTTGCATTCTATTTAAGTTATTCTTGAACTTTTCCCAGGAAAAAAATACTAAAATAACCAGAAACGTTTATTAAGTTACGCATGGGTTATCATGAAAACAAATGACCAAATGTTAATTCAGCACTCATTATGATTCTCTGTATTCCTGAAATATAGTTTTTTTTACTTTATTTTATTTTCTTTAGAGAAGTTATGAGCTTACAAAACAATCATGCATTATGTGCAGAATCCCATACAACACCCCTCCCCCCATACCTTACATTGTTGCGGAACATTTGTTACAGAGATTATAAAAGAATATCATCAGAATATTATCACTAACTATGTTCCATATGGTATATTTGGTATATTTTTTCCATATTCCCTATTGTTAATACCATGTATAAATATTATGCATTTGTTATAGTTCATGAGAAAACATGCTTATACCTGCAGTATAATTTTGATTCTTGCAGTGTAGATACCTGCTTTCTGGGGATGAAATACATTATATATTCTAAGATTGTCTAAAAGATTCAGTCTTCCTATTTAATCTAACGGATAGATTCTAAAGACCATAGAATCTTTGAAATTTTCTCCCTAATAATTATTAGGTCAGTCTTTCAGAGGTTTGATTAAAAAAACAATAGCTAGGGAAGCAAACTTGGCTCAACAGATAGAGCGTCCGCCTAACACATGGGAGGTCCACGGTTCAAACCCAGGACCTCCTTGACTCCTGTGGAGCTGGCCCATGCGCAGTGCTGATGTGCACAAGGAGTGCTGTGCCACGCAGGGGTGTCCCCCGCGTAGGGGAGCCCCACGCGCAAGGAGTGCGCCCCGTAAGGAGAACCGCCCAGTGTAAAAGAAAGTTCAGCCTGCCCAGGAGTGGCACCTGCACGTACAGAGAGCTGATACAGCAACATGACACAACAAAAAGACAGATTCCGAGTGCTGCTGACAAGAATAGAAGCGGACACAGAAGAGCACACAGCAAATGGACACAGAGAGCAGACAATGGGGGGGGGTGGGAATAGCTGCTGTGAGCTTACGTGTCAATTGCGCACTAATACTGTTAAAAGTTAAATATTATTTAGTAAAGCATTTCTCTTTAGACTGGTGTAAAATAATTTCACTGAAATAAGGTGCTTATAATAGTTCTGAAGAATTTTGGCACTGAAGGGATTTACTGAAACATTTGTTTCTTCCCCAAGAGTTATAGTTAGCAAGTTTTCATGTATAGGAATTTAGACACTCACTATGGATTCAATAAACAGATAAGGGCTACAGTTTTGTTGGTTGAATTATGCTCATCCTTTAGTCTTCAAGTTTCTTTATAGCAGTTCTGATTAGAACAAATAAATACTTTTTCATAGAAGAAAGTTTTTCTATCCCTTTTTACCATCTTACCTTTCTCTCATTTTGGCTTTTATTTATTTTTATAAACTTCCATTTTTAAAAAAAGATTTTATTTATTTATTTATCCCCCCCCCCAGTTGTCTGCTCTCTGTGTCCATTCGCTATGTGTTCTTCTGCAACCGCTTCTATCCTTATCAGCAGCATTGGGAATCTATGTTTCTTTTTGTTGCATCATCTTGCTGCGTCAGTTCTCTGTGTGTGTGGTGCCGTTCTTGGGCAGGCTGCACTTTCTTTTGCGCTGAGCGGCTCTCCTTACGGGGCTCACTCCTTGCGTGTGGGGCTCCCCTACGCGGGGGACACCCCTGCGTGGCACCGCACTCATTGTAAGCATCAGCACTGCGCATGGGCCATCGCCACATGGGTCAAGGAGGCCAGGGGTTTGAACCGTGGACCTCCCATGTGTTAGGTGGACACCCTATCTATTGGGCCAAGTACGCTTCCCTCATGCTGGCTTTAAGTTTATGGCTCTCCACAGGCTCTTCAGGAAAGGTTGTTTCCTACTAGAGCTTTTGAGAAAACCTACATGAAAAAAATGGTTAGAAGTTCTTTCTTTTGACCCCTATTGTCAGTGGTAAATTGTATTTTTTTTTTAAAGAATGCTCCAAATGATGAAATTGCTATGAAACTCAAAATCTGAGACAAGTAAAGATTATTAAGATTGGGATGTTTAGATTCTTTGAAGCTTGGTAAAGATGAAGACTTCAGGGTTCTTTAAAATTAGTATCATAGATAGGGAGTGGCTGTGTCTTGAGCAGTTGAGCACCTACCTCACTCAGTTCCCAGTGGCTCCTAAAGAAAAAAAAACAGACAAGGAGCAAAGAATGAGCAGACAATGAGGGCAAACAACAAGCAAAAACAACAAGCAAACAGACAAGGGAACCATGGGCGGGGGGGGATTAAAATAAAATTAAATTATATATAAGAAAAATAGTATCATTGTGAGCAGTGAAAGAAAATGATAAATGGGACCTCCTCAAAATTAAACACTTCTGCACCTCAAAGGACTTTTTTTAAAAAATTGCTTTTTTTTTTTTTAATGTTACATTAAAAAAAATGAGGTCCCCATAAAACCCCCCTCACCCCACTCTTCCCATAACAACAACCTTCTCCAACATCATGGGACATTCATTGCACTTGGTGAATACATCTCTGAGTGCTGTACCACATGGTCAATGGTCCACATTATAGTTTACACTCTTACCCAGTCTACCCAGTGGGCCATGGGAGGACATACAATGTCCAGTAACTGTCCCTGCAGTACCACCCAGGACAGCTCCAAGTCCTGAAAATGCCCCCACATCACATCTCTTCTTCCCATTCCCTAACCTTAGCAGCTACCATGGCCACTTTCTCCATCTCAATGCTACCTTTACTTCCATTACTAATCACAATAGTTCCAGAATAGAATATCAGTAAGTCCACTCTAATCCATACTCTATTCCTCCATTCTGTGGACCCTGGGATGGTCATATCCACTCCACCTCTGTATTGAGAGGGTGCTTAGTTTCAAAGGACTTTATGAAGCGGATAAAAAGGCAGCCTACTCAATGGGAGAAAATATTTGGAAATCATATCCAACAAAGGTCTAATATCTATGATATATAAAGAGATCCTACAATTCAACAATAAAGAGACAAATGACCCTATTGAAAAAATGAGCAAAGACCTAAATAGACATTTTTCTAAAGTAGAAATGGAACTGGTAAAAAACATGAAAATATACTCAGGATCACTGTTTGTAAGGGAAATGCAATTCAAAGCTACAATGAGATTTCACTCCTACTAGACTCCTACTAGAATGGCCACTAGAATGACCTCCCATGTCATAGGCAGGAACTCAGTTGCTGGAGCCACATCTGCTTCTCTACACTTATTGTTTATGTATGTTGATGTGTGAATGATATACTTCAATAAATTGTTTTTAAAATGAAGAAAAAAATTAGTCATAGGACCCCGTCAAGCCAATAGTTTTTTAAAAGAATGGTTATAAATTTGGAATTACAGCCATGGAATTAAAGCATAAATTACTCTTTTTAAAAAATAATTGTTTCTTTGGTGTACGAAGTGTAAAACTCCTTAGGAAGCTGGATTCTACATTGTGCTTTAAAACTGTTGGTTTTTTTTTTTTTTGAACAGTTGATTCTTTACACTGGAAAGAACTTTATGTTCATTATAGTGAATGGTAAAAGGTGTTTTTTTTGAAAAAACTTTTGGCGCATCTACTGGATAAACATATTGCTTAGAATTTTGTTAATTGTTTTTTTAATAGCTTGATTTGGGTGGGATGCTCATGTTACATAATGTTGAGATTACTGAAATTATTTGCTCCATTGTGCTCTCAGTCATTTGAAATATTTTTTTCTACTATTTTTGGGTGATTCCTAATTCTCTAAGAATTAATGAAGATGCCAGATTGCAAGTAAGATGCTGAAAATAATTTATTATTCCTAAACTTCTTTGACTTAGACCCAGTTTAATTTGGGTGGACCATGTTTGTTCTAAGGACCACATTTTTTGATGTATCTTGGTCTTTGGAGAAATAATACTTCATAGTAAAAATTCACAATATATTTTAAAATTTTTGTAGCAGTTTATTTTATTTTGAGTTTTTAACTGAGAGCTGTTACCTCATTTCCTAATACAACAACAATAAAGGAAAGCTTGGTAGGTATTTAGAACCATTTTTTACAAAGATACAGAATCCAGATAAATTAGTTGCCTGGGGTCACAAGGCTAGTTTAGTTAAGAATTGAGGATTGAACCTGAGCTCACTGAAGTTTGGATGAATTATGTACTTTATTAATATGTATCAATAAAATTGATTTGCTTAAAAAAAGTTTGTATTGTAGAGGTCATTTATGTCATATTTTGAAGGAAGGCATTTGTTAAACTTGAGGAAATTAGTCTTAATCTCTCTATCCCTGCTGTTTAGTATTGCAACTGCATAAACAAGGTCAACAAACAATTTAATTGAATTATTATGGATACTTAACAAATAATTGAAGTAATCATGGGATATAATAAAACACCTTTTAAATTAGTGTATAGCAATGTAATCAATATTTATAGGGAATTAAAAAATAAAAAAGGAATAAAATAAAAACTAAATTCACCTCATTACTATTTGTTTTATACTTTTTATGTATACTACCAGAAATTGCACACTGTGAAAAAAAAAAGATTGTTTTTATTTATTTATTCTCTCCCCCCCACCCCCCACCTTGTGGGATGCTTACTCTCTGCTCTCTGTGTCCATTTGCTGCACGTTCCTTCTGTGTCTGCTTGTCTCCCATTTGTTGCATCATTTTGCGGTGCCAATTCTCCACGGGTGCTGGCTGGCAGCTCTCTGCGAGGGCAGGCTGGCTTGTCTTCACTAGGAGGCCCCAAGATGCAAACCCAGGGCCTCTCATATGGTAGTTGGGAGCCCAATTAATTGAGCCACAGCCGCTTCCCTGCAGTTACTTTTTGAAAAGTAAAAAAGAAATAGTTTCAGATTTACAGAAAACATACAAAGATACTACAAAGATCCCTGTTCTCCTCTACTTTCCCTCTAACACCTTAGGTTGTATTTGTCACAACTAACATTGGTACCTTACTATTAACTAAACTTCACCCTTTATTTGGAATTTTGTTTTTCCCTAATATCTTTTTTCTGTTTTTTGTTTGTTTTGTTTTGTTTTTACTGTTATGAGCAGTGCTGCGGTAAGCAATCTTGTACATAGTTTGTGGCCTATCCGTGTATGATAAGCTCTTAGTAATGGAATATCTGGATAGTGCACTGAATTTTTTTAATAAGGTGCACTGTCAAATTGTCTTCCTAAGAGGTTTCTGTAATTTATACTCCTGTCAGTGTCTTTGTGCTATTTATTTATTTTTATTTTTTATTATTTTTTTAAAGATTTATTTATTTACTTATTTATTTAATTCCCCTCTCCTCCTCCGGTTGTCTGTTTTCTGTGTCTTTTTGCTGCGTCTTGTTTCTTTGTCCGCTTCTGTTGTCGTCAGCGGCATGGGAAGTGTGGGCAGCGCCATTCCTCGGCAGGCTGCTCCCTCCTTCACGCTGGGCGGCTCTCCTTATGGGTGCACTCCTTGCACGTGGGGCTCCCCTACGCGGGGGACACCCCTGTGTGGCACGGCACTCCTTGCGCTCATCAGCACTGCGCATGGGCCAGCTCCACACGGGTCAAGGAGGCCCGGGGCTTGAACCACGGACCTCCCATGTGGTAGACGGACACCCTAACTACTGGGCCAAAGTCCGTTTCCCTCTTTGTGCTATTTAAATAATACATTGTATCTTTTTTAAAATTTGAATTTTCAGAATTTTTGAGTGAAATTGAGCCGCTTTCTTTGAGTGTGTTTGTTTTGTTGTGTGTGTATATGTGTTGTGTATTTTAAAAGAATTTCCTTCTCATATGTTTTACCTGTTTTTTGTTTGGGCATTTGTCTTTTCTTTGATTCGTAAGAATTCTGTGTATATTTAAGAAATCATTTATTATGTGTTTCAAGTGTTTTCCCCATTTATCTTTTGACTTTATGTATTTCATTTTAAAAACAATTTATTGAAGTATATCATTCATACATGAATATATAAAAACAGTAAATGTATACTAAAAGTTGTGAACTTGCAAAACAAACATGCATAACATCATACAGGACTCCCATACATCACTGCACCACGAATTCCTTGCTTTGCTGTGAAACATTTATAATAAATTATGAAAGAACATCATCAAAGTATTACTACTTACTATAGTCCATATTGACTTTATTTTACTATATGAGTTGTAATTTTTATGTGGTTTGATTTACTCTCTATATATTGGCAAAGTTTTAACATAAATGAGCAAACTATTAGGAATCATCTCCCTCCCACTCTCCCACTCCTCCAAAAGGAATAAATCTCAGGATATTCTAAAATTAGACTAGGTTCTATGCTTGACTGTCTTTTGCTGGATTTAGGAATTATGAGTTTTATCTTTTGCCATCTATAATAATTATTCCTACTTAAAATAAGAGTGATTAAAGATGTATATATTAATTATTTAAGAACAATTTATAGATGTATTTTATTAATGAAATAATTTCAAAATAGATTTAATGCAAAATCCTCTATCTCCAACAAACAAAAATTACTGATTTTGGTAGTCATCAGTAAATAGGTAGGTAACTTTCCTAATCGGCATGCTTCAAATGGAAAATGTCTTCCAGGTATGCCTGGTTATAGGAAACATGGCATGTAGTTTATTTGTATTTGTATTAAGATAAGATATATAAATCTATAGTATTAAAGAACAGTGACAGGTACTATTTTGTCCTTTATAATTCACCCATTTAAAGTGTACAATTCAGTGGTTTTCATTATATTCATAGAGTTGTGCAAACATCACCACTGTAATTTCAGAACATTTCATCACTCTAAAATGAAACCCAGGAGCGATGTGACTCAAGCAATTATGCACCCACTTCCAACATGGGCAATCCCAGGTTTGATTCCCAGTGCCTCCTGAAAGAACAGAAACAGACAACAAGCAAAACAGACAAGAAAGCCAACTCAGGAAAGGCAATGTTGCTCAGTGGTTGAGTGTTGGCTTCCCACAGATGAGCTCCTCGGTTCAATCCTAGGCCCCTGGTACCTCAAAAAAAAAAAAAAAAACAAAAAAAAAACCCAAAACCGAAAACCCTGTCTGCCTTAGCAGGCACTCCCCATTATTCTCGTCTGCCAGCCACTAGCAACCATTGATCTACTTTCTAGATCTATGGATTTACCTATTTTGGCCCATTAATATAAATAGAACCATACAGTATATGTCTGACTTCTTTTACTTAGCATAATGTTTTCAGAGCTCATCCATGTTGTAGTATGTATCAGTACTTCATTCCTTTTTATGGCCAAATAATATTCCATTGTATACGCGATCAGTTGATAGACATTTTGGTTGTTTCCATTATTTGACTGTTATGAATAGTGATGCTGTGAACATTCTTGTGCATATACTTTCAGTTCTTTTGAATATATACCTAGAAATGGAATTGCTGGGCCATATGGTATGTTTGTTAAATTAAATTAAATTAAATTAAATTTTTTGTCTTTATTTTTTTAATGTTACATTAAAAAAAATGATGTCTCCATATACCCCCCACCCCCTCACCCCACTCCTCCCATAACAACAACCTCCTCCATCATCATGGGACATTCATTGCACTTGGTGAATACATCTCTGAGCACTGCTGTACCACATGGTTAATGGTCCACATTATAGTTTACACTCTCCCCCAGTCCACCCAGTGGGCCATGGGAGGACATACAATGCCCAGCAACTGTCCCTGCAGTACCACTCAGGACAACTCCAAGTCCTGAAAATGCCCCCACATCACATCTCTTCTTCCCACTCCCTACATATGTTATATTAGTCAGGATTTTCTAGGGAAACAACTGACAGGAGATATCTGTAAATATTAGGAGATTTTAATAAAAATTGTCTCATGCAACTGTGGGAATGCATGAGTCTAAATTCCATAGGGCAGTCTGCAAGCTGGGAACTCTTATGAAGGTTTTTGATGAATTACTCTGGAGAAGCTGGCTGGCTGAAGTAGAGATGGAAATCCTCTCTTCTGACTGCTGAAGTCACCCCTTTTCCTTGTAAAGCTTTTGGCTGATTGGATGAGATGTTTCTCATTGTTGAAGACAGTCAACTTACTGATGATTTAAGTCTATGAAATATCCTCACAGTAACAATCAGTTTGCCTAACCAAACAACTGGGCACTGTAACATGGCCAAGTTGGTACATGAACCTAACCATTACATACAGAAGTATTTCGTATTTTGAGGAACTGTCAAACTGTTTGTTTTCCAAAGTGGGACCATTTAACAGTATCGCCAGCAGTGTATGAGGGTTCAGATTCTCCTTATCCTTATCAACACTTGTTATTGTTTCTATTTTTAAAAATTTTAACCATCCTCGTAGTTGTGAAGAGGTCTCATTGTGGTTTTGATTTGCCTTTCCCTCATGACTAATGATGTTGAGCATCTTTTCATGTATCGGCCATTTGTGTATTTTCTTTGGAGAAGGTCTGTTCATATCCTTTACCCCCCACCCCCCACCCCTTTTGGTCTCTTTATGCTTTTTATTCTGAAATAATTTAAAACTTGCAGGACAGTTAGAAGAATAATACAAATCCCATACAGAGAACTCTAACATACCCCCTCACCCCAGCCCAGATACCCAGATCCATCAGTTTTAACATTTTGCCCCATTTGCTCTATCATTCAGTCAGTCCATCATCTGTTTATTTTCTGAACATTTGAGAGCAGGTTGCATACATACTTCTTGAACAGTGCCCATTTAAAAATTAGGTTGTCTTTTTCATTGTTGGGTTGTAAGAGTTCTTTATAAGATATATAATTTGCAAATATTTTCTCCAATTCCATGGGTTTATACCTGTTTTCAGTATGTCTTGAGATAGATTAAAACCATTTACTTCTTAAAATCATTGCCATGCTATTTAAATTTCTCTGTCATGCTAGATAATTGTTAAAACTTAAGTTTTACCCTATTTTTTGAGTATCATTACTAGTGATTTTTTTTATCCCCCCCCCATGGCTTTTTTTTTGCTTGCTGTCTGCTTTCTGTGTCCATTCGCTGTGCATTCTTCTGTGTCTATATTTGTTTATTTTTAAAATTTATTTATCCCACCCCCCCCCCCCGTGACTTGCTTGCAGACTGTCTGCTCTCTATGTTCATTCACTGCGCATTCTGCCTTTTTGCTTGCCTCCCTTTTTTGTTGCGTCATCTTGCTGAGTGGGCTCTCCGTGGCACTTGTAGGCTGGCAGCACTCTGCTGAGTGCGGGTGAGCCTGCCTTCACAAGGAGGCCCTGGGACGTGAACCCAGGGCCTCCCATATGGTAGATGGGAACCCAACTGATTGAGCTGCAGCTGCTTCCCACTAGTGATTTTATTAATACTGATTATTGGGCTAAGTCTGGAAGTGAGAAAGAACTGAATTTTCTATTTTCTGTTTTTCTTTTTTTTTTAATTTAAAAAATTATTCAAGTATGTCACTCATACATGAACATACATAAATAGTAAGTATATAGTAAAGGTTGTGAACTTAGAACAAACATGCACATCATGCAGGGCTCCCATATATCATCCCACCACCAATTCCTTACATTGCTGTGAAACATTTATAACAAGTTATAAAAGAACATCATCAAATTATTACTACTGGGGAGCACATGTGGCTCAAGAGGTTGAGGACCTGCTTCCCACATGGGATGTCGCAGGTTTGATTCCCAGTGCCTCCTAAAAGCAAACAGCCAAGCAAACACATGAAAAAAACACAACAACTCAGGGGAACCGATGCAGCTCAGTGGTTGGGACCCAGCTTCTCGCCTATGAGGTCCCAGGTCCAGTCACCAACACTGGTACCTCAAAAAGACAAAATAAACCACTATTACTACTAACTATAGTCCATATCTTAAATTTGGTGTATTTTTCCCCAACCCACTCTATTATATATTTTTTGTTTGTAGACCATATAGTTTATATAAAGTGTACAGTCAGTAGCATTTGGTATAATCACTGAGTTGTGCATTCATCACTTCAGTCAATATTAGAACGTTTTCATTACTTAAAAAAAACTCTAATATACACATATGTTAGCACTACTAATTACAAATCCTAAGGTGTGTTTTCACCATTTCTATTCATTTCCAAACATTTCCAAACAACTTTTTACCAGTTCTGCACAAATTAAACTCAGCTTTCCATTCTCTGACCTCATTTATTTTCTCTGGTAACTTATATTCTAGCTTTTAACTCTATTGAGTTTGCTCATTATATTTAGTTCATTGTTGTGAAATCATACAATATTTGCCCTTTTGTGCCTGGCTTGCTTCACTCAACATAATGTCCTCCAGGTTCATCCACGTTGTCATGCTTCACAACTCCATTTCTTCTTACGGTTGAATACTATTCCATTGTGCGTATATACCACTGTTTGTTTATCCATTCATCAGTTAATGAACGCCTGGGTTGTTTCCATCTTTTGGCAACTGAATGTCTCTATGAACATCTGTGTGCAGATGTCTGTTGATGCTGCCACTGCTCTCAGTTCTTCGGGGTATATTATACCTAATAGTGGTATTCCCGGGTCACATGGTAGATGTTTATCTAACTTCCTTAGGAACCACCAAACAGACTTCCACAGTGGCTATACCAGTCTGCATTCCCACCAGCAGTGATTAAGTGTTCCTATCTCTCCAGATCCTCTCCAACACTTGTTAAGTTTTCTGTATTGTTAATAGTGACCATTCTAGCAGGTGTGAAATTATAGTATCTACTTCTATTAATTTAATGTCAAGTAATGGCTTTAATTATTTTTAAAAGGTTAAATTCTAAAGATAAATTTGTAACTAGCTCTAATTTAAATATTGTTAAGATGCTTTATTTTAAGTTTCTAGGGATTTTACCTTTTGACTTACTTTGAGTATTCACAGTCACAAAAATAGGAAATAAAAATAAAGGTTTGATACAGAGGGGAAACAGTCTTGTTGTAAATAAAAGATCGAGGGGCGGGATGCAGAGTTACTGCTTAAAGAATATAGTTTATTTTAGGGGTGATGAAAAAGTTCTGGAGATAGTAGTTACATATCATGGTGAAGGTACTTAATGCCACTGAATTGTAAACTTAAAAATGGTTAAATGGGGGAACAGATGTGGCTCAAGCAGTTGAGCTCCTGCCTCCCACATGGGAGGTCCTGGTGCTTCCTACAGAAAAAACAGTGACCAAAAAATCAAGCAAAACAAACAACAACAAAAAAAACCATGAGCAGACAAGGAGCAAAAACGATAAGCAAACAGAAGGGAACCATGGGGGGGTTAGCGAGAAATGGTTAAATGCTAAATTTTGTTATGTATATTTTACCACAATGAATAAAAGGAAAAGAGGATCAAGTGAGTTGATTTATAAATTAGTAATTCATAAAAAAATTCTGTCATAAAAAGGTAGTGTTACCGTTACAGCATTATTTCAGATAGTGTGGTGCTTATAAGAGGTTTCACAAATAAATGGTTGTAATGGACCTTTCCGAGGTTAGAAACTCAGATTTTGAAACTTTTTATAATGTAAAACAAAACAAAAACATAAATATTGTCTCTATTGTTATAGGTAGTGCAAACAAGCTTTAATATCTGTCTCTTAGTCCTTTTCATCCATTATGGCATGTTCATATGCTCTTAGCTTTCTGACTATACATTCTTACTTATTTCCTTTTGGATAAGGAACATGGTGATGATGGGATGCAAGGATGGAAAAGTGAGAAATATACAAATCTTTGTAAAGTCATAAATTGGGTTTTAGGTGTGTGTGTGTCTAGGCTCTTTGCATGCCTCTTTCAAGAGGTCAATGTTATCATTTACAATTCCATAACTCTTGCGTGGCAGTGAAATTTTGAGAGCCACTAAAGAAGGGATCTCTTTACCCAGAAATAGAGCTGTAATGCTAGTGATTATAAAAGACTCAGGAGTTAACTGATAAAGAAGGAGTAGGTGTAAAATATGAACATGTCATTTTCATCAGTGGGGTGGAGTTTTGTTTCATTTTAAGAATGACTCAAGGAGAATTGTTCTCTCTCTGATAGGAGGACTTGTGTGAAAATGAAGTACGTAGCAGTTCTTTGCTTTGCTTGTTAGTAGGGTCAGCTGCTGAGATTAAAATTAGTCACTGCATTCCTGTTGATATCCAAGCTGATACAGGTTAAAAGCAACTCCTTCTGGATAGAAAGAGGTACTGAGAAAATTCATTGGGCTTTAGCATATTAATGATCTTCAGCTTTCTGTAATTGCTGTTGCTCTGGAAATTACTGAATTTCTTGTGGAATTCATGAGAACAGTTTTAGTATTGGAGGGACCTTTATTTCACATATCAGGAAACTAAAGCTTGTAAATAAATTCCATGAGGCCAGGCATTTTTGAGTTGTTCATTGATACACATTAAGTGCTTAGAACAGTGTCTTTTTTTAACCATGCAATTAATAACTCAATCAGGATCAGAACCCAGGTCTCTCTTTTTGTAGTCTTAGGCTTTTACCCTTCTACTGTATCACATTGTTCTCAAATATAAAATCTAAGGCCATTAAGTTACACAGGGGTATATGGGAATTCCATATATTTTCTTTTTTTTTTTTCTTTTTTATTGTCTTTTTAAAAAAAGATAGATTATGTAAAACCTTATGTTAAAAAACATAAAACGTTCCCATATACCCCACTCCCCCACCACCATTCCTCCCTCTTCTCCCACATCACATCCCCTTTCATCAGTGAGGCACATTCATTGCATTTGGTGAATACACCCTGGAGCACTGCCACACTGCGTGGACCATAGTTTACATTGTAGTTCACACTCTCCCCCAGTTTGTCCAGTGGGTTATGGCAGGATAAACAGTGTTCTGCATCTGTTCTGCAATATCGTTCAGAACAACTCCAAGTCCTGAAAATGCCCCATATCACACCTCTTCCTCCCTCTCCCAGCCCTCAGCAACTCCTGTGGCCACCATCTCCATATCAATGATACAATTTCTTCCATTGCTAGCATTGCAACAGTAGAATGCCAGCAAGTCCACTGTAATCCATATTATATTCCTCCATCTCGTGGACCCTGGGATGGTGATGTCCACTCCACCTCTAAATTGAGAGGGGCCATATATTTTCGATGTAACATTTATATATCTAAAACTTCTTTAAAAATAAAGAAAAAAAATTTACACAAAAGTTACATTTTTTAGGAAACTGTTAAGTTTAGTGCTTATTATTATTTTTTTAAAGATTTATTTATTTATTTCTCTCTCTCCCCTTCCTGCCCCCTCCCCCAGTTGTCTGCTATCTGTGTCCATTTGCTGTGTGTTCTTCTGTGTCCACTTGTATTCTTGTCAGTGGCACCAGGAATCTGTGTTTCTTTTTGTTCTGTCATCTTGCTGTGTCAGCTCTCTGTGTGTGCGGCCCCACTCCTGGGCAGGCTGCACTTTTGTCGTGCGGGGTGGCTCTCCTTACAGGGTGCACTTTTTGTGCATGGGGCTCCCCTACACGGGGGACACCCCTGTATGGCACGGCACTCCTTGCGTGCATTAGCACTGCGTGTGGGCCAGCTTCACCACATGGGTCAGGAGGCCCTGGGTTTTTAACCTTGGACCTCCCCTGTGGTAGGCAGATGCTCTATCCATTGAGCCAAGTCCTCTTCCCAGTGCTTATTATATAAATTGTCAAATATTGCAAGGTGACCAGTCATTTCAGTAAACCTGGGATTGTTTGAGTAATTTTTTATTCTCTAGTGAAAACTTAAACCAATCAGTTTATGTTCAATTTAATATCAGTTTAGTGATGCTGAAAGTTTTTTGACCAAATTAGCATTCTAATAAATTAGTAATCTGATATAGTGTTGTTTTTTAAATTATTTTTAAAATATTAATCACCCCTCCCCACCCCTGTTGTTTGCACTTGCTGTCTGCTCATCTTTTCAGGAGGCACTGGGATCTGAACCCTGGACCTCCCACGTGAGAGGAAGGCACCCAATCACTTGAGACACCTCCACTCCCTTAATTATGTTTTTGAAGAAAAACTTATTAAGATGTTTCATGCTGCAGCTTGTAGCCATTAAGCACAGTTTCCTAGCTTTATGTTCTCATGTTTTTTTCAAATTTAGGTTTTCTTTATTCTTTAAAAATTACAAACGAGTTAATTTGTTACCACAGCCAGTGAACATATACTTTTTTTTTTAAAGTTTTATTTATTTATTTACCCCCCTCGCCCCCCGCGGCTTGTTCCTTTCTTGGCTGTCTTTTCTCTGTGTCCATTTGCTTTGCATTTTTTCTGTATCTGCTTGTCTCCCTTTGTTGAATCATCTTGTTGCGCCAGCTCTCTGTAGCGTGCCAGCCGTCAGCTCTCCGCGGCGCGCAGGCCAGCCTGCCTTCACAAGGAGGCCCTGGGAATTGAACCCAGGGCTTCCCATATAGTGAACATATACTTTTAACAACTGATGCTTTGTTCTTATTGAGAACAAAGAGAAAATATTCTATAAATTCTGTGGAAACCGGCCAGCAAAGCTTGATCTTGTTAAAAAGGAAATTATCTAATTGTAGCTTGTTTTTTTTTTTCTTTTTTAACTAGCAAATGCCAAGTAATGTAATCTTGGATATTAAAGGAAATGTGTTGTTTTGGATAGACAAAATCAGGCATTGGTTTACCAGCTGAGTTTTCATGGAGATGAAGATTTAATCTGCATTTTTTGGTTGTTGATTTTCGTTGTTGTTTGGTTGTGATTTAAAATGTGGGAGTTTGCAGTCTTTTCTGTGTAGAAGAGTGATGTAGATTTGAAATACCTGATGAGGTTCTATTTTGTTAAATTTGGAGATAAAATCTATGTTTTGTTTCCAGAATGGACTCTACACATGTTAAAATAATGTTAATGGTAAGGAAGGAATATGCTTTGATTTTGTTCTGCGTGCATATATCTATTCAGCGAGTGTTTCTATAACCATTCCATTTCAGTTAGCTCTTTATTATACAGGATTTAAGCATAAATATTTGTTTTTGCTATATTATCCTTTCATTAATTGACTTTTTTTGAGGCGAAGTTGGCTGCTGCGTCCCCCCTTTTTTTCCTTTTACTTCTCACTTCCCCTCTACATTTTTTTCCTTTTAAATTAGAGAAGTTGTGAGCTTACAGACCAATCATACATAATGTGCAGAATTCCCATACATCATCTTACGCTGCTATGGAATATTTGTTACAGATTATTAAAGAACATGATCAGACTATTACTACTAACTATGGTATGTAACATACATTTGGTGTATTTCTCCATAGTCCGCCTATTATTAACACTATGTATTAGTATTGTTCATTTGTTATAGTTCATGAGAGAACACTCATATTTGTATTGTTAACCACAGTCCATCTTCCACCACATGCTTCACTGTGTTATACAATCCCATCTATCCAAAGTGTACCCTTAGCGGCTCTCACTTTCATCAGAGTTCTATAGTCATAACTCCAATAAACCTTTAAACATTTTCCTTAGTCCAAAAGAAAAAATCCCATACCCCCCTTATTATTGACACTTCGTGTTGATACAGTACCTTTTTTGACATTGATGCAAGAATATTACAATATTGCTATTAACTATAGTCCAAAATTTACATTAATTGTGTTTTCCCATGTATCACTATATTCTTACCATCTTGGAATAGTGTTGTACATTTGTTCTAGTTTGTAGAAAATGTTCTTGTATTTGTATTATTATTATTTTTAAATTTATTTATTTCTCTCCCCCCCCCAGTTGTCTGCTCTTTCTGTCCATTCACTGTGTTTTCTTCTGTGACTGCTATCCTTACCAGAAGCACCGGGAATCTGTATTTCTTTTTATTGCATCGTCTTGTTATGTCAGCTCTCCGTGTGTGCAGTGCCATTCTTGGGCAGGCTGCACTTTCTTCCGCACTGCGCAGCTCTCCTTACGGGGTGCACTCCGTGGGGCTCCCCTACTTGGGGAACACCCCTGCGTGGCACAGCACTCCTTGTGCACATCAGCACTACGCATGGGCGAGCTCCACACGGGTCAAGGAGGCCCGGGGTTTGAACCGCAGACCTCCCATATGGTAGGCGGACACCCTATCCATTGGGCCAAGTCCATTTCCCTATTGTATTATTAACCACAGTCCTCATCCACCTCTGGGTTCACTGTGTTATTCAGACCTTAGATTATTCTCTAGCTTTCTGTCAACTGGCAATTATATCCCTAGACTCTCATCTACTTTTTAAAATTATTATTATTAAACGAAGTGTCATTTATTTATTTCCCCCCACCTCCCTTGTTGTTTGCACTTACTATGTCTGTCTGTTTTCCTTGCTTTTTTTAAATTATGTATTTATGTATTTATTTATTTTCCCTTCCCCCCCCCAACCCCGGTTGTCTGTTCTCTGTGTCTATTTGCTGTGTCTTCTTTGTCTGCTTCTGTTGTTGTCAGTGGCATGGGAATCTGTGTTTCATTTGGTTGAGTCATCTTGTGTCAGCTCTCCGTGTGTGCGGCGCCATTCCTGGGCAGGCTGCACTTTCTGTTACTCTGGGTGACTCTCCTTACGGGGCGCACTCCTTGTGCATGGGGCTCCCCTACGCAGGGGACACCCCTGCGTGGCAGGGCACTCCTTGTGCGCATCAGCACTGTGCATGGGCCAGCTTCACATGGGTCAAGGAGGCCCGGGGTTTGAACCGTGGACCTCCCATGAGGTAGACGGACGCCCTAACCACTGGGCCAAGTCCGCCGCCCTCCTTGCTTCTTTAGGAGGCACCAGGAGCTGAACCTGGGACCTCTGATGTGGGAGGGAGGTGCCTAATCACTTGAACCACCTCTGCTACCTGCTTTGTTGTATCTCTCATTGTTTTTCCTACCTGTGTCTCTCGTTGCGTCATCTTGTTATGTCAGCTCTCCACGCCTGCCCGTCACATCAGTTAACTATCTTCTTTTGGAGAGGGAACCTCTGCTCCCTGCTTTATTGTATCTCTCATTATGTTCCCTCTTCTTGTGTCTCGTGTCAGCTTGCTGTGCCTGCCTGTTGCACCAGCTTGGTGTCTTCTTTAGGAGGTACCAGGATCTGAACCAGCGACCTCCCATGTGGTAGGCAGGAGCACAGTTGCCTAAGCCACATCTGCTTCCCCTCATCTACTTTTTTTCCCATTAAGTTTCTCCATTTATAATCTCTTTTTGGTAAATATGCAGGATATTGAGAATTTAGGGACAAAACCCCAATCACTTCACATTTTATCCATACACTGAAAAAGGCCTATTTGTTTGTCTGTATCCTGCATTAGTGTTTAAGCTCCTTGAGAGCAGGTAGTACTTGCTGCATGCTTGTGACCTATTATGGTACCTAGCACATAGGAGACAGTACATTGTTGGATGAATAAGTGAGCAGTGGATTTTAGTATTTCTTTTGGCTGTCAGTACATAATTTTATTTTCTATTTTAAAAACATTTAAATTATTTCTTTTTTTGGATGGATGATATTCACAAGTAATATAATTCAAAAGCATGTGCCTTATTTGATAAATTTACCTTGGTATAACCCTTTGATTGGTAAAAAGGTCCTGTAATTCACCTTTTCCTGATCAGTCTACTTAAAATAGTGTAATCTCCCATTCTTTATGCTTGCACTCAGCTGATTTTCATCACACCTCATACTATATGTTGTGAACTAGAATTCCACAAGTTCCACAGGGGCAAAGACCATGACTTGCTCACAGCTATACCCACAGCATTTAGCACAGTTCAGAGCACATATAGCTAATCTCTCTAGGTCCATGTATCTGTGCATGTATATATATATGTGTATATTTAGCCTCTGCTTAAGCCACCTAAATTCCACTGTGTTAAACACAGTTAAGATTTAGTTATTCTGAGCTCTTTATTAATTACCCGTAATAATTGTTCCACCTAACTTTAAGTGAGTTGCATTATTTGTGATACAACTTAGTTATTCTAGTAGGCTTGGTGTTTTAGCCTCCAAGAGCAATGGAAAACTCTTGACATCACATTCTCTTCAAAATATTTTCCTTAAGAACAATAAATGCATGCTATACAATAAGAAAGTGTTTCGAAATAAAATTTTCTATCTCATTCTTCATGACCAACCAGTCACACCTCTTCTCAACCACAAAGATTACAAAGGGCCAAACCACTCCCAGCCTCTTGCCCTTTTTCACATGTAATTAGAACCTAAACTGTTTTTTTTTGTGGCTGATCTACTATGTGAACTTTATAGCTTCATGTGATCTGATTCACAGGACTGTTAATGCAAAGCCACCGAATACATGACTTTAATATTTATTTTATGTTTTAAGGGTTGTATTTTTTATAATTACAGTATCTTCAGTACTGCAAGATAGTAAAAGATAAATAGTAAAAGCAAATGATGTCTATGTCTCTAATAAACTTGATGTACAAGATGTTTGACAGGAAGAAAACCTTTCATAAAATGGTACTTTTAAAAGCCATTTTTAGGATTAAATCCTGTAAATCCATCTTTTGGAATGACATATACTTCCCCAAAGCAAGAGAAAGGCACAAAGAAACATTTACAAGCAACAACTACAAAGTATTTGTGCTCCTATTACTACTTTTCCAAAGCTAACCTAATTATAACCCATCATAAACTAATACCTTGTAGAAGTTATCATTTGATTTCTCTTCAGCAAATTGCAATATAAGAACTCTGGTTTTCTTAAATAACTAGGTAATTAACATTCATACTATAAAGATATGCTGATCAGTCCATTGAGACAAAAAGTTTTGTTTCAATGGGTTTATCAATTCTTTGTAAAAAGCCACTGAATGTGAATGGCTATTGTCTCTTAAATTCTTCTCTTTCTAAAATAAACATTCAAGGTGGACTGAGTTGATGCAAGTAGGCTAAGTTTGGGTATTTAACTTAAGCGTATTTATAATCTTTCAGTATAACTTCCATGCTAAGATTATTAAATCAAAATCACCATTGAATTTGTTTTACTTGAGGCTTAAAAATTAGATTCTAAAATTTTACTTTGTTATATTCTAATAATAACCTTTTAAAATCCCAGGAACTCTTTAATGTCCTTGAAGAAATGACTTTCTTTTCAATGTCTTTATATAAAATGAAGAATTTTTCTTTTATTTATAAAGAGAATCAGTAACAGGATAGTTTTGAGTGAGAGTTCTAAGTGAAGTATATTTGGTTGGCATATTTCAAGATGCTTTTTGGCATAGGCGATGTGATTAAATCACATTTCTTCAAGTCAGTTAATGCATTTATTTTTACGTGGGTAAGATTTAATGAAGCACTAAATGTTGATTTCCAAGTAGCATATATAAAGGGAATAGATTAAAAATTTTTAGCATTGAATTGCTTGACAGTGCAAATATTTTACTTGCTATAATGTAGTCTGTAAATCTATCATAAACTGATCTTAGCTCTTTTAGTAAGAGTTAGTTTTTATCAGTAATTATCATTTTGGAAAAGCCCTAAAAGAATATAGAAACCCTACATGAATTTTGGTAACTCAACATTTTGCATATAGTATTTCTCACATTTCATTATAATTGGTTTAAATATTTGTTTTCCTTGTTACACTGTGAGCAGCCTATTAAGTACCTTTTAAATACTAGGCAGTGTTCTTTTATGCATTTAGAGTACAGCACTGAACAAAACAGAAAGAGTTCCTGCCCACATGGAGCTTATAAATTAGAGAGGGAAGACAAAAAAACAATAAGGTAGGTCAGATGGTGATATATGCTATGGAAAATAAAGGTAGTTAAAAGAAGGATAGGAGAGTCATGGTATTGGTGTATGGGTGGGAGTACATACGGTATTTTAAGGAAGTTGGTCACAGAAAACCTTTTTTTTTTTTAATTTTTTATTTATTTTTAAAGATACATGAAATGTTACATTAAAAAAAATAGGGGATTCCCATATACCCCACTCCCCACGCCTCCCACTTTTCCCACATTAACAACTTATTTCATTAATGTGGTACATTCATTGCAATTGATGAACACATTTTGGAGCATTGCCACACAGCGTGGATTATAGTTTACATTGTAGTTTACACTCTTTCCCACTGCATTCAGTAGGTTTTGGCAGCATATATAATGGCCTTTATCTGTCTTTGCAATGTCATTCAGGACAATTTCAAGTCCCAAAAATGCCCCCATATTACACCTCTTTTTTTCCTCTCCCTGCCTTCAGCAACTTCAGTGGCCACTGTCTCCACATCAGTGATATAATTTCTTCCATTGCTAGAATCACAAGAAGTCTATACTAGAATACCAGTAAGTCCACTCTAGTCTGTATTTTATTCCCCAGTCCTGAGGATTCTGGGATGGCGATGCCTACTCCACCTTTATTGAGAGGGGCCTTACATCGCATATGGGTGATGGATGGTACTCTCTTGCTTGTAGTCATAAGAAAGCCTCTTTTTGATAAGCTTTGACTGGAGATTTGAAGGAAATTAGGGGGAATAATGTTCCAGGGAGAGGAAACAGCAAGTGGAAAGACAAAGAAGCTGGATGTATTTGTGACAAGTTTGTGGAATATCAAGAAAGCCAGTGTGGCTGAAGCTGAGCAAAAAGGAGGAGAGGGATACAGAAATTGAAAGGTAGATCCTGTAGTTCTTGTAGCCCATGATAAGGTCTCTATTTTTCCTCTGAAATGGGATTGATTGAGTCACCTTTTAAAGGATCACCTTGCCTGCTGTGTTTCAAATATGTGGAAGCAGGGAGACTTCCGTGGTATTGAGGCTGCTGCAGTTAGGGTGAGAAACCAGGGTAGTAGCAGTGGAAGTGCTAAGGAGTTAAATTCCAGGTAGATTCCTTATAGGTTGGATGTGTGAGGTATTGAAGAATGAGACTCCAGAATAATGGTCCAGGTTTTTGCTTGATAAACTGAAATGATTTAATTGTCCTTGTTGAGACAGGGAAGACTTCAGGAGCAGATTTGAGGGGGGAGAAATCAGTTCTTTTGTGGTCATATTAAATTTGAGATGCTTATTAGACTTCCAGTGGTGACCTCTACAATAACGGTTTTACTGTAATAATAAGGATAAAAGCCTAATCATTGATGAACATTTGGGTGAATTCTAGGTTTGAGGTATTACAAATAAGGATGCCATGAACATTCCTATACAGATCTCTGTGTGCGCATTTGCTATCATTTTTCTTGTGCAAATACCCAGGAGTGGTGTGACTGTCATCTGATAGATGTGTGTATAACTTTTTAAGAAATTGCCAAATTGATCTCCAAAGTGGTTGTACCATTTTGCATTCCCACCAGCAGAAATAATTTACTCTACATCCTTTTCAACTCTTGGTGTGGTCATTCTAATGGGTGTAAAGTGGTATGTCATCTGGTTTTGATTTGCAATTCCTTAGTGACTGATGATGTTGAACATCTTTTCAGGCACTTATTTGCCACCCATATGTCTTCTCTGGTGAAGTGTCTATTTAAACCTTTTGCCCATTAAAAGAAAAATAGGTTGAGGTATAAGATTATATATATATTCTAGTACAAGACCTTTGTCAAACTCATCAGGAAGTTTTTTTTTTAATGTTTGCATGGAAAAAACTACTCGAATTTGTATCAGTCTCCCCCCCCCCAAATTAAAAGGATTCTTTTCCTTAGTTCATCTGCACCAAATAATTAAATTATTACTTTGTAGTTCAGATGCCTGATAAACCTGGAATTTAGAATTACCGTTCCTTTGTGAAAGAGGTGGTAACGTAAATCAAACCAAGGAATAGGAAAAAATAAAAGTTCTGCTTTCAGACAAAGTGTGAAAATATGATCTTGGATCACAACAAATAAGAATGCTGTGTTTAAAAGAGTTTATTGCCTGCCTTTCTAAAGCAAGTACAAAAAATATAATTACCCACTCCTAATGAAATTGCAATGTGTAGTTTCAGGTTTATTTTTAAATGTCTTTTCTTTCTTTTTCTTTCTCTTTAGGAGGTACCAGGGATTGAACCCAGGACCTCGTATATAGGAAGCAGGCACTCAACCATGAGCTGTACCCACTCTCCAATAAAAGTCGTTTAAGGCCTTTATTTATTTATTTATTTGCTTGCTTGTTTGTTTATTTATTTAGATTTGCTTTCTTTTTATCCCCCCCCCCATTGTCTGCTTTCTGTGTCCATTTGCTCTGTGTTCTTCTGTGTCCACTTGGATTCCTGTCAGCGACACTGGGATTCTTTGTCTCTTTTTGTTGTGTCATCTTGCTGCATCAGCTCTCCGTGTGTGCAGCGCCACTCCTGGGTGGGCTGCATTTTTTTTCATGCGGGGTGGCTCTCCTTACAGGGGCCCACTCCTTGCGCATGGGGCTCCCCTATGCGGGGGCCACCCTTTCGTGGCACAGCACTCCTTGCACGCCATCAGTACTGCATGTGGGCCGGCTCACCACATGGGTCAGGAGGCCCTGGGTTTGAAACCTGGACCTCCCATGTGGTGGTGGGCAGATGCTCAGTCAGTTGAGCCAAATGTGCTTCCCTAAGGCTTTTAAATTTCCTTGGTTCTATCTTAGGTTTGGTATCTTTTTTTGGAAGGTGAAAATTCCTAAAACTACTGAGTGATTCAGTTCAGCTAAGTGTTTTGGAAAGGTTAAAGGTAATTTAGTTAATATTATATTTAAGAAATGAGAGTAATATTTGCAAATGTCTAACCACATTACTGTAATTGCCTTGAGAGAGAAAAATGTGAGTGTAAAATAGAATCTAGTTTGCAATTATTCACCCTTAACATACATACAAAATGTAAATTATCTAAAGTTTTTTTTAAAAGAAAAAACTCATGCCAGAAAATTTTTGATATGCAGAAATAATGCTGACTTTATTTTTTCCAGATATGGCCGTGTGGAAAGTGTCAAAATTCTCCCCAAGAGGGGATCTGAAGGAGGAGTGGCTGCCTTTGTGGATTTTGTGGACATCAAAAGTGCACAGAAAGCTCACAACTCGGTCAACAAAATGGGAGATAGAGACCTACGCACGGATTATAATGAACCAGGCACCATTCCGAGTGCTGCTCGGGGATTGGATGATACAGTTTCCATAGCATCTCGTAGTAGAGAGGTTTCTGGGTTCAGAGGAGGTGGTGGAGGGCCTGCGTATGGCCCCCCACCATCACTTCATGCACGAGAAGGACGTTATGAGCGGAGACTTGATGGGTAAGTTAAAAGGTTTCTGTAGGCAGGTATTTTGTATTTGATATGGTGAGAAACAGAAACTCATATTTAGGGGCCCCAGATGGATTTAAAGTTTTGGGCATTCTCAATGTTTCCTATTTTGGGTTGGAAACGGAAGTGATTTCTATCCCAGTGGCTGGTATCTTATGGAATCGTAGAGGATATTTCCTGCAGCTGGTTGGATATCTAGAGTTATAAGGTGGTGGAAGATTGCCTGTGGCAGCATCATTTTTGGAGTTACCTGTCTTCTAGAATTAACGATACCTTCTCTTGGATAATGTAAGGTCTTCCTTGGATATATCCCTCCTTCCTGATGGAGTTACTTGGCTACAGCTTTTGTGGTTTTACTATATGGAATATTTTTGGAATATTAGAGCCTACAGATTCTTTTAGAAGTTGATAATCTGCTTCTCGATTTTCACTACACAAAGCTACACAAAACAAATTGGATTGTCACCAAAAAAATCTTAACAGACCATAATATTCAGCTGCTTGGATTCTACAAACAATACTCAAACCTGGAAATGTGTACTTGGGTGAAGAAGAGAGAAGGCAATGCTTGGTTTCTCCATTTTGGATCTACATATTCCCATGTTGTTGGAATTACACTTCTTCATGGAATGGGGGAAAATCGAGATGATGGACGTTCCTAAATCCTGGAATATAGCCATTCTTTTCCAATTGCTGGAATATATGGGATGTTGTGCAGTCAAGACTCCATTAGCAGAGGGAAAGAGGATTACTAGCTTGTTTCTTAAGCAAGTTGCTATCCAATTAAAGGTACTTTAGCTTTGAACACATGGTGATGATCAGTTGTGGATACAACAATCAAAATTGACTAGGCTGGATGGCTACAAAGGTGGACTGTTGGCAAGCAACTGCACATTTCTCATTTGTTGGAATTGTAGAGGATATTTCCTCTTCTGCCAGCTGCCTGATTCATACTTAGGCCTGGACATTTTTATAAATGTGGATCAATTTATAATTTTCTGCTATCTCAAGAAAGAAGTCTGGGGGTTTGAGAGTTACAATTTATCTGGGACTACTTGCTTCCAGTGGAATTATTTTGTCTGGTCACTAAGATTTTTTTTTCTTGTGGTTCATCTAAATATCATTTGACACCCTTGCCCATTAAGAAGGTGGATTACCCCTGTAAGAGGGGCCAAAATTGGGGAAGTTATGTTCACAATTCTCTCCCTAGATTTAATTGGGATTATAGGTCGTGTTTCCACACTTGGAAAAGGTTGGTATGTCCTGACCTGTGTATATTAGCCCCTCTCCTAACCCAAGTCAAACTCTCTCTTTTTTTTCCCACTAACTCTAGAAGTGTTTAGTACTAATAGATGAATCAAAGAATAGCCATTAGATTTCAGCTTTGCTAGCTCTTGTGCCTGCCTTCTGTATCTTCCTAATGGATAAGAATTTTGCATATTTTAAAAATATCAGCTGTAGCAGTAATTCTCCTAGAACTATTGCCTATTGCTTCTTTATATCATTAAGAAAAGCTTTCACTGATTTTTAACATTTGATAGGGTGCTAAATGAATTATTTATGAAATTTTCTCAAGTCTTAAAGGATACCTTGTTTAGTAGACATTGAAATATCTACCTAAATTTTAGAATTTTAGCTGATAAAAAAGGAGAAAGTTAATGAAATTTATGTAGGAAAGACACTATTTTCTTTGCCATGCCAGTTCTTTTTTTTGTAACAGCAAAATAAAAAACAGCCTAGAAAGGTGTGTTTGCTGCTAAGTGAAATGGTGCATGAAAATGAAGATTAATGGAGAGATTTTGCCATCTAGGCATATATCAAGAATATATTAGTTGCTGTAGGATTTTTGCCAAATATTCTTTAATACAGAGATTCAAATTCTGTATCTTTCATGATCCCCTAATTCCTTTTGATGCAAGATACGTCAAGAGATGAAGAGAAACCTTTTTAGGAACTTAGGCGTTAAGTTCTAGTTCCCTACAAAAGTAGAGACTGTAGGGAGTGGGTGTAGCTCAGATGTTGAACACCTGCTTCCCATGTACAAGGTCTTAGGGTCAGTCCCCTGTGCCTACTTAAAAGAAAAAAAAGGATTCTAAAATTTCTTTATAAAATTATAATTCATTTTTAATATTAGCATATAATTGCATGTGTGGAACTGTACATACAAAATTTTATAACTCTGGGTTGGCAGATAATTCACATTGTACTAAAATGTGTATTTTTAGTTAAGTTAAGCCTTTGCTAATAGCAGCTTTAAAATACCTTACAGTTCCCAACATTGCCCAATTTTATTGTAGGCAACTAAGCCTAGAGAACATATTTCCTATAACCATTAATTACATTTGTAAGCAAATTGAATCATGGGATGGACATTTTATTTTAAAAGTTATGTAGAATTTGATTGTATAGGAGATAAAATAACCTTTGTTTTTTAATTTATCTAATTTTATAGAATAGCATGTGACCCAATATTTTGATAATCCTGTGTGTGTGGTTGTTTTTTGTTTTTCTTTTTAAGATTCCTTTTTTATTAAATGTGATTGTTTGGACACAACAATTTACATAGTCTAGTCGTTTTTTTAAAATTATGAAGTCAAAAGTTAATGAGAAATTACACATTAAATTTTTTTCTCAACTTCTTTTGAAAGTGCTGTTCACCTGCTGGGACATGCACTGCAATAGGGCTTTCTTGTCTGTATTAAAATGTATCATGGAAATTTTGCCTAAAATAAGTTTGCAAAGTAAATGAAAGTTTGGTATATATTTAATCAGATGAAAGTGTAAAATACTTTCATAATAAAACAACAGTCTCTTCTTTAACCATTAAACTTAAAATAAAAAGGAGATGACGTTATATTTCTGTGTTTAAAAAAATCCCTAATTTAAAGAGCAGCAGACCTGTAGGATACTAGTTATGAAAGCCCAATGTATAATTAAAACAATGATTGTTTAGTTGTGAAAATAATTTTGAGTCAGTAAAGTGTTAAGCTTGTTAGTGTTTGTTTACTAAGTAGGTTAATGCTGTTTAGAAAATGATGAGTTGCAGAGACAGACAGTGCTGAAGTGAATGTTTGCATGACTTGTTTTCAGTTTTGCTTGCCCCTTTTTGATTGATTAAATGTTTTTCCCCTCCTCAATGCAGGACTTCAGATAACAGGGAGCGTGCTTATGAACATAGTGCCTATGGACACCATGAACGGGGGACAGGAGGATTTGATCGGACAAGACATTACGATCAGGATTACTATAGAGACCCTCGAGAGCGGACTTTACAACATGGGCTCTATTATGCTACTCGGAGTCGAAGTCCAAACCGTTTTGATGCTCATGACCCCCGATACGAACCTAGGGCTCGGGAGCAGTTTACACTGCCCAGTGTGGTACACAGGGATATCTACAGGGATGATATTACCCGGGAGGTACGAGGCAGAAGGCCAGAGCGGAATTACCAGCACAGCAGGAGTCGGTCACCACATTCATCCCAGTCTAGAAATCAGTCTCCTCAGAGACTGGCTAGCCAAGCGTCTAGACCCACAAGGTCCCCTAGCGGCAGCGGCTCTAGGAGTAGATCCTCCAGTAGTGATTCCATCAGCAGCAGCAGTAGTACCAGCAGTGACAGGTAGGTTAACAGCCTTTTGTTGTAGCAGATGAGCTGTTATAAAATACACAATTCTCAGCAATCAATGATTGGTGAAGGAATGATTTTTTAGCATGATAATTGAAAAAAAAAAAACCCTGGATCATATATGATGAATGAAAAGAAACTTTGATTATTAGCATGTGCGCATTGAATGATCCATTCTATCAAGTACCTAAAGCTGAGTGATGATTTGCAAATGCTGTTCGTCCCCCAGATGCTCAATATTAAAATTAGATTGCCAGAAAGGAAGACAAGTGGCAACTTATGCTGTGTGAAGCAAATCTTGTGAAGCTGAAAACATAGCTTCTCTTTATTGTTTTTATTACTTACATGTATAATACCAAATTATTTTTATTATTCTTATTGAAGATTTGTGAAAGCTATTTGGTTAAAAAGATGTATTGGTGAAATATATTGTTGACATTTACCATATATGATTCAATCAACTTATGAATATATATTTTAACTAATTTTAACATCAAGGTGATAGCTGGTTTATAAACTCAAGTAGAAAAACGTTCCTTAAATGTAGGTTGCAACTTTACTGTTCACTCAGACTAAGTAAACTCATTTCACTAGTTGAGAATTTTTTTATAAAGGAGTTTTATTCTAAAGATGAAAATAATAAATTGAAGGTAATCTGTTAGGATACTCAGCTTAAAAGTTAGATATATGGGTACTTAAGCCCTGTAGGCCTCAGCATTCTCATCTTTTATAGGAACTTCACGAAATTATTGTGAAGATTAAAATGAGAAATGCATGTAAAGTGCTTAGCCTGATAATTGGTACATGGTATATGAATACTGCCATCACTAGCGGTTATTACTATTTCAGATGTTGATAGTCTTTGGGCAAAGAAATTGGTTACTTTAATTTCTTCCAATTCCAATTGTTGTTATTCAACCTGTTAATCCCAGATACTCTAATTTTCAGTTTAGGTGGTGTGTGTTTTAAATTTACCCATACAAGTTCTTTGACATGATTATAATGTACAGACTAATTATTTTTCTTTTAGTACTGCCTGCTTAGAATCAATTTAAGAAAAGCAAGTGATCACATGTTTGAATGGCTCCCTTTAGGTCTACTAAATTTCTAATTCAAAATAGTAAATGGAAACATTTTATACTTTTATCTGTCTAGATACAATTTAAATATTCTGGAAGATGTGGTTTGTTGTAATGAAAAAAGCACTTAGGAAGTCAGGAGAGTTAGATTATGGCTCCGGCTTTGAAGCCTTGTGATATGGATGAAAACTCTTAATTTCTATTGATTTCATTTGGTGTACTGGTCTAGATAAATGATTGATGAAATTCATTTGAACTCTACATATGGATTATAAAATCTTGTGTCTTGCTTTCTCCTGCATAGCATTTTCTGAGATGCTCAAGTGTTAGTCATTTTCCTCAAACCTACTGCATTAAAGGGATGCCATTGCATTCAGTTGGATCAAAGTTTATCTAAAAGCCATACATTGCTATTGGCAATGTTGAAATTAGAGGAGAAACAATGATACAAGGTCTTGAGGGCAGCATTGTATTTTGGTGGTGTTATAGTGGGTTGGGATCTGCCCCACCCCCCACCCCCAGCATTGCATTGTAGGCTCAAAAGCTTGAACTCGAAGTTCTCCGATGAAATGGATGGCACAGATCCCTGCTTACATAATATAAAACAGCTGTATGCTTCTAAATATTTACAGTAAAAAAAAAATAACTGCCAGTGGGGCAGGATGCACTTAGAAAATCTACAGAGGACTAAATTACATTAAAGAAGTTGGTGAGCAAAAAGACTTTTGGTGGTTACTGTATCAAGTTTCCACTTTCACCAAAAGGTTGCAACCTGGAGGATTGGAGAGCCAAATCTGACCAGCAGGCAAATTTAGTTTGCAATTTGCATAGTGCTTTTTATTTATTTATTTATTTAATTCCCCCCGCCCTTGTTCTCAATTTTTATTATCTGCCTGCTGTCAGATCCTCCTAACAGTGTGATCTATGTATCTAAAAAAAAAAAAGATAACTAAATAAAAACTGTTCAGTCTTCTGAAAAAAAATCCTAACAATTTTTTAAAATTTTCAATTTTATCATAGTAACATATATACAACATAACATTCCCCATCTTAACCACTTTCAAATATACAATTCAATGGTGTTAGTTATATTCAATTTCGCGTTGGGACCGCTAGCACTACCTTCCATTACCAAAACTTTTCCATCACCCTCATCCATTACCAAAACTTTTCTATCAACCCAAATGGAAAAGTCTGTACCCATTAAACAGTAACTCCCCATTCCCCACCCAGAACCTCAACATTGGTGCCCTATGCTTTACTCTCTGTCACTATGAATTTTCATATTCTAGTTATTTCATAAAGTGAGACCATACAATATTTGTCCTTTTGTGCCTGACTTATTTTACTCAATATGTTTTCAGGGTTTATTTGTATTGTAGTATATATTAACTTCATTTCTCTGCCCCCTCCCCCCGCCCCAGCTCCCTTATCTGTCTACTCCTTGTTTTTGCTTGTTGTATGCTTGTTGTCTGTTTTGTTTCTTCTTTAGAAGGCAGTGGGAACCAACCTGGGACCTTCCATGTGGGAGGCAGGTGCTCAGCTGCTTGAGCCACTTCTACTCCTGAACTTCATTCCTTTTTTTATCACTGAGTAATATTGTATTGCTTGTTTATTCATTCATCTGTTGATGGACACATGGATTGTTTCCACCTTTTGGCTATTGGGAATAATGCTCCTATGACCGTTCTAGTGTAGCAGGCAAGTTCAGTTTACCTTGCCTTGTGTTTCAAAATTTAAATGATTGATAATGTTTAAAAATCTGGGGAGCCAAGGTGGCTCAAGCCATTGGGCGCCTCCCTCCCACATGGGAGGTCTCAGGTTTGGTCCTGGGTTCAGTTCCCAGTGCCTCCTAAAAAAGAATACGAGCACACAACAGACACAGAGCAGACAGCAAGTGCAAAAACAACGGGGACTGGGGCAGGGTGAGGGGGGCAGGAATAAATAAAATGAATCTTAAAAAAAAAACAACAACCCAAAACCAGGAAGTTCATCTTTTCTAAAAGCCCAGATTTCAGGCCCCTTTTGAGTTTGTTATCTCTGATTTGCACTGTGGGACCATATTTGACAAGAGAATAAGGATACTTTTTGGGAAACTTCCTTTGGGTTTGGGGTTCACTAACAGATTCTTGTTTTTTCCTCCTTTTCTTTGTCTGCAGATTCTTCGTTCTGATACAATGTTATCTATTCTTCTGAGAGGTTATAGTATATTTACTTAGGCTGTAGGTTTTCCTTCCTATTTTTCAGGACTAACAGATTCAGCCCCTAGATTTATAGATTGCGCTTAGAATGGGCTGCTTGAATCTCATATGTTAGCTTGATTGTTTCTCGTTTTATTGAAGTAGCAAATTTTGTGTAGTGACAACTTTTATATCTGTATACAAAAAGAACAGTGGGAGAACAAAGAAAGTATTGTTTTACTACTGGGGCAATCTGGGAGGTGGCATTTGGTTGGGCCAGGGAGGACTCAAGGAGAGATGACTTTTAGGCATGGCAGGGAACACTGTGGGCAGAAGGAAGAATGTTTTGGAAACAGCAAATAATTTAGAATGGCTTACCCATGCTCATGATTTTGGATTTTATTCTATATAGAGAGATGAGTCATTGAAGGATTTTAAGAAGGGAGAAAGCTTGTTGAAATCTGTGCTTTAGATTAGAATAGGTAAGGGATTCTAGTTAGGAGGCTATCTCAGCTTGGAGGAGGAAAACTGAGACAAGAGAGTGCCTGACATGGAACAGGTGGGAAAGATGTTTGTATTAAGAATCAGAGTATGCTGATTTATGGAATAATAGAGTGAATTTTTCAGTGATGTGACTGAATGATAGGTCTTTTGCTGCCCTGTGAGAACAGGACCAAGTCTTTGTATTGCCCTTCTCAGAGTACGTGTTCAATAAATATTTGAAATACATGGATATAATTATTAGTTAACACAAAGGATAAAGCATATTGATATAGTTAGCAGAAAGATTTGGCCATTGAATTGTGATTGAAGGAAGTAGAAATAAAACCCTTTGATGTTCAAGGCTTATCCATTATTCCTTGGTTTCTGCTTCTCTTGTATGTCCTTTTTTTCCTCTATAATTGTATTGACTTTAAAGTGTAGTATCTTGAGATGTGTAAATTCAGGTGAAATGTTCAATTTTCTTTTGGAAGAAGTAATTAAATTCTTTTGTTGTAATCTTTGTAATTGTGAGATCAATACATTCACAAAAGTTCTTTAAAGATATTTAAAAGTAACACATATAGTGGATAAAATACAGTTTGGTTGTATCTGTGGAAACATGTTTCTCTTCTGTCTGCATGACTGGGAAATTAATCACCCACCATCCACCTTACTGTTACAGTTTTGGTTAACAGATTCCAAGCAGTGCATTTCAAATGAGTAAACACTGGAATAATGTCAGTCTAGTTGCGAAGTACTTCTAAGTGCCATACCTACTGTTTCTGTAAAACTGTTCACAGTATTTAGCTGGCGAGAATCGGGGCTTCATGGCATAAATTTTCTGATGTACTGCCCTGTTCTGTTTTCGTCATCTCTCATGGCAATTTAACTTTTCTTTTCAACAGATATATAAATTCCACAAAAGTATTTGTTTAAAAAGCCTATGATAGATGTTGACTGTATTTTATTTTTCTAATTCCCTATCATTGGATTTTTTTTCCTATTATTTGTAAGAATTTTCTATAATACAGACTAAAGGAATTAAAGTATTTGTTGAAGTAAAGTTTGTTCATAGACTTTCCTGTTATCTTAAAATAGCTTTGACTGAGCTTTGTTTCCCAGTTGTTCACTTTGATCACAGCCAGAGATGATTGGACTGACTCCAAGGTTCGGTTCCTGAATGTGGATGGGGAAAAAGATTACATCTTTTTATTAACCCATAACTGAAATTAAGCATTGCCTTCACAGTGAAAGTAGGTAAAAAAAATGTGTTACAACTGTTTGACTTCATCTCCAGTATAAATTCACAGGCATTTTAGTTGGAAATACCTGAAAATTAGGTTTCAAATTCATTATCTTGAAATTGCGATAGTTATTAGGCTCATTGATAGGTTTTGTTCTGTAATGTGAATAAAGACATATATTACTCTATCACAAAAACTGAAAAATATTTTAATAACTATTTCAATATAATTCATTCCCTTTTTATTCCTATTTGTTTTACCTGTTTTTAAAAAGAGATTTATTTTATTTATTCATCCCCTCCTCGTTTGTGCTCACTATCTGCTCAGGAAGCACTGGAACAGAACCTGGGACCTCCCATGTGGGAGAGAGGTGCTCAATGGCTTGAGCCACCTCAGCTCCCTTGTTTGTTATGTCTTTCATTGTCTTTCCTTTCTGTGTCTCTTTTGTTGCGTCATCTTGCCACGCCTGCCCATCATTCCAGCTTGCCTTCTTCAGGAGGCCCAGGGAACCGAACCTGGCACCTCCCATGTGGTAGGCCGGAACTCAGTTGCTTGAGTCACTTCTGCTTCCCCCTCCCCCGACTTGTTTTACTTTATGCACTAAAAAAAACATTATTCTGAAAACTGGTCTATAGACAGCCAAAAAGGGGTCCCTGGAATCTTTGTAGCTGCAGTTGACTCTTGATTCTATACCCTATAAAAGTTTACTGAATGAATGGGGAAAATGGATGAAAGGATAATGGAAGGGAGTTGAGAACAGGTTACTTCCCTAAGTCTCTTTTAGGCTAACGTTAACTTTTGAGTTTACATTCAGCCATCCATTCATGAATAAATATATGGCTTTTTTTGTGCACCAAGTTTATGCAATAAGTTCTATGGCAGGTTGTACAGAGCCCCAAGAATAAAGCCAATTTGGATTAAACTTTGGCTCTAGGTAACCCAAAATAGAGTATCTACATATGCCTAATTAGGTTACCATGTATTTAAATTGCTATGCCTAGGTGTGTGTTTCCAGCTTTGTCCCATCTTCTGGTCCCTTAAAATTTCCTTTGGCTTCTGGTCTTGGCTCTTCTGAACTCCTGTGGTTTGTCTAAAGGAGAGGGTATGTCAAGTAACTACAGATCTTGTTCTTGCTAATCATAAAAATAAACATCTAGATGCAAATTTTAAAATATAGTAGTCAAAGAATTACCTGAAAATAACTAGTGGGTGACGTCTAATTATTTTTTCTCTTTGGCATTCAGAAAGCCATGTGGCCTTAAATCATACTTAGATACCTCTTTAAAGAAATTAGATTTTTAAAGCAAGTTTTCTTAAATAGATTTTAAAATTTATAATGAGTTGATTATAAAATGTATTTGAAATTTCCTCAAAATTTTGTTGTATAGGTGTTACACTATTGGAATTTCTTTTGAATTGTCATATGCTAAAAGATATATGGGAGAAGCTTGAAGACAGGAAGGAGGAGAGACAGAGGCAGTCAGACTCGCATGCTATTCCTGGGCAGGAAAACTGATAAATGAAATAGTCTTTGTGGTATTTGCTTAAAGTAACAAGGAAAGAATATAGAATTTTGAACAAGTAGACTTTTTTTCTTAAGCTATGTTAAGATACGGTATACTTTATGCCCTTTTCTTCTCCAATATATTAGCCTTTCATTAGAATAATTTACTTTATATTGAAATGGAAATGAAAAATATTTATTACTGGCAATATTATTATAAAGCTTGTCTGTATATTTCTTTAAAATTACATGATTTGAGTAAATTATATCAAAAGTCTAAAATTCTTAGCTTTAAAAAAATATTAGACAATTTTAAGGTTCTTTTACCTGAATCATGGTAAATTGTAGTTAGAATGAATTCTGGGTTTTTATGTCAAATATGGGTTCTGAAAATGAATGCAACCCTTTTAACTCAAAGTGTTTACATGGAATTCCCTAATCTAATTAACATATTTTTTTTTCTGTAAAGATCAAGTGTGCAAATCATTTTGGGAAAGATCTTGAAATTATAGGATACAGTTATCTAGGGGAAATTTTATTCAAATATCCATTTTTCTTTTTATGAAGAAGCTTTGCAGTTCATTTATTTTAATTATGAGAAATGATTTCAAGTTCATGTAGAAAAATTTTCAAAATTGCTATCATTTTGCAACCTCATGAAAGAATATGGATAAGGCTGAAAAGGTAAGAATAATCATTGTGAATGGTGGTGTTACATCTAACAGAGTGACAGAGACAGGAGTATCTTCTATTTCTCTTTTTACAGATAGCTTAAGTAGGTGTTGGGAAGAAGGAATGCTCATTTTACCTAACTATACAAATATGCTGTGATTTATATCATGTGGTGGAAGCTGCCAGTCATGGCCACAGTTTTAATAACATATATGTTAAGTAAAAGTTTCTTAAAGTATTAAAGGAATTAGTAATTAGTGATTTCAGTAGTACTAGTTCAGATTTGTGATACATTGCAGTGTTTAATCAGAAACACATTTGCCTGAATTTAAAAGTAATCTCTAAAAGGCAAAGAATTTCTGGATTCAGTTAAAAGATAAAATTTTGTTTTGTTCCATGGTGATTCCTTATCCTCAGATCTATTTTGTGGAATCAATGACAGAAGAATGTCACTACCACTAATGACAGTGCATTTTAATCTCAGAAAAAAACAAAACAATATAACTGAAATTAAATCTGACTTTGGAAGTTGGTAATTAGAAACAATGATTTTTCTTTTTCTTGACTATACTGTTTGTAGCTGCATAGGTTTGGAGTGAAAGTAGGAATTTGGTTTTATTGCATAATACCGGTCTCCCCGCCCCCCCCCCCCCTCTGACCAGTACAGTGATTCACTTAAATTGAAATGTTTTTTTTTGTTTGTTTGTGTAGAGAAGACACTTGTGCTTGGAGAGACAATGAAAATGCAAATTATACTTACCTAAAATATGTGAAAATCAATGATTAGGTTATATGTTTTCTTTTTTAGTAAAAGCAACTTTGAACATACAGAGCACTTTCAAGGAGGAACAGTAAGGGTTTAACGAAGAGGCCAAAGTCAAGGATAATAGATGTTCTTTGAAGGGATGTTTCTTAATTTATCCTTTTGCACCTTGTTTTCATTTGAAATGAAAATATTCACTTATACTTTAAACCTAAGTAAAATACCATAGGTACATTTCAAATAGCTGATTTATTTCTAGATATCAAAACTAGTCTTTGTTTTGTTATTTTGGTCTTAAGCCTTGTTTTCACTTTTTTTAGATTGTTTAAATTATCTGAAATTTGCAAAGGGGAGAATGGTCTTGCTGAAAGTGTTATGAATATAATGTATTCATTGTTCTGAACCTTTCCCCCGTATTAAAATGATGTTTCTATCTTGAATTTTACAACTGCTGTTTGTGATAGAAATCTATCACAAAAGCGTATTTGTGGTTTTTTTGGCTGAAAATGATTAAAATATACCCTCTCCTTGAAATACTGGTATATAAGTTCTTTAAAATGTTTCCTAGGAAAGGGGACTTGGCCCAGTGGTTAGGGCGTCCGTCCACCACATGGGAGGTCCACGCCCACGTGCAGTGCTGATGCGTGCAAGGAGTGCTCTGCCATGCAGGGGTGTCCCCACGTAGGGGAGCCCCACGCGGAAGGAGTGCACCCTATAAGGAGAGCCGCCCAGCACAAAAGAAAGTGCAGCCTGCCCAGGAATGGTGCAGAACACACGGAGAGCTGACACAACAAGATGACACAACAAAGAGACACAGATTCCCATGCGGCTGACAATAACAGAGCAGACAAAAGAAGACGACGCAGCAAATAGACACAGAGAACAGGCAACTGGGGCCGGGGGGATAATATAAAATAAATAAATCTTAAAAAAAAAAAGTTACTTACTTGGAGAAGGACTGGTGGAAAAGAGAACAGCAGGCATATTAGTGTGTCTGCAATCCTAGAAAATAACCATTAGACTTAAAATACACATTAGGTCTTACCTCATTTTGAGTGGCTGTCTTAAAAAAACGATTACTTTCTAAAGGAATGAGCATTTGCTCATTCTGTACTTAGTGCAAATTTGGGGGCTATTTTGGCAGCATGAAACAAATGTTTAGCAGTATGTGCTTTGGAGAAAAGTACACCCCCCAAAAAAATTTTCCCCCATTCAGTGACAGACAAATGCAGAGGTCACTGAAGAACCCACGTTTTTGAAACACATTCCTTTCTAGGTCTCTTTATGGTTTGCTTTGTTTGGTATTACGCAGTAGGTCTTCTGTCTTTGGAGGCCGTACTAGCCAGCCAAGCCTCTTTTGTGCTAAATATGGAAAATAGACAAGAGTTTGCTTTCTAATTGCTCTGGTGGGCTTGGCTCCTATTGTGGAGATCTATAAATAGATTGATTTCCTTTCTGGTTTTCCTTTTTTGTCAAGTACAGCATTTCCGTAGGGCTTTTGTGAAATGTACGTATGTCAGTTTTTGTATGGAATAAGTGGTCAGTTTTGGAAACAAGTACTAGAGTTAATCCATATTTGGTCTATATTGGGAACCCTGCTATTTAAGATGATTTGCTAAGAGAAATAAGAACAAGGGTAGATAGTGGTAGCTCTGAGAGCACAAGAGGAGAGCTCATTGTATTGTGCGCCAGCAGCCAGGGTGTCTGAATATTGTGGGGAAAGCTAGGAACTGCTTGTTTGTGATTCAAACCAGCCTAAACTGGAATCATCCAGTTTGAATTGGCTGCTTGCCACCTCCCAGAGGCTTCCTTATTCTGCCAGAGAGTTTCTGCACTGCCCTGAACAGTAGTGGGAGGTGGGGAGGGTCGGAGCAGGGAGAAGAGACTGATGGGTTTCTGCTTTGTGACTGGCTCGGTTGGTACTCACAATGCTTAGCTGTGAAGTGCCTATAACCACGGTTTGTTCCTAGGCAAGAGGTATTTTAGATATGACAAGAGTAAACACTAAAGATAAGAAACTGGCGTGAACTCTTACTTTTTTCTATTAATACCTTATGCACTTTAGAAGTCAGGACTTGAAAAACTACTTATGCTCTGTCACTGCTTGGGCACATCACATCTGGCAATATAGAATTTATTACTAATGTCCTCAGGAACTTTCCTTTTAATTAAGAGTTTGTTAGTCTGTATGAAGTAAAGAACTTTCTCCTTTACCTCTTTTCGTTCTTTCAATTTGGTTGTACTGGAGTTTATTTTGGTTGATTGTTAGGTGGAAGGAATGGAAATAGGTTTTGGGGTAAAGTTGTGACTTGATTTCTTGGGTTTTCAATGAACTTTGATGTAAATTTTTTTCTTTAAAAAAACCGCCTAAAATACTTTAAAAAAGCAATTCAGCAGGTAAAAATTCTAAGCAATTTTAAAATTAAAAACCCCACACCATATTGTATTTGACTTGGAAGCAAACTATGTAAATCGTAAAAAAAAAAATAAATAAAAACAAAGCAGTATTATGTTTGAATTGCAAATTTTTAGTGTCATGGCTAAGTTGTGAATAAAGAACCTCTTTCTCAGCTTGCCTTTTTGAGAAATAAGGGAGTTAAATGATTAAGCATGGCTTAACTTCTGATCAGAGAATACCCAGATGTTACTAAGAAATATTAGTGTAAAGCCACAAATAAAGGAGTAAATTTACTTTTGTCTTACTGGATGCCAGGGCTCTTACAGAAAATGTAAATTTCCGTACTTCTGCTTATGTTTTCAACTTTTAGAATGAGTTTGAAACCTCTAGCTAGTCATTTTTAGTTATGGTTACAGTTTCCTCAATGCAGTTTTGTTGGTCTTGTTGTTTTATCCTTTTTGGGTTGTTTTCACTTGAAGACTCTTCTATGATTAATTTTAAAGTACAGTTTCACCTTATTGGAACAAAGGATCATCCATGCGTAGAAATAAAGGAAAATAAGAGGTATTTTCATTTAAAAATATTGTTACCATTTCTTGAAGTTCAGAATTAACCAAGATTGCATTTCAAGCATTTTCTCCCTGATTTGTTTAAAAAAAAAGATGTGTGGCCTTTAGAATACAGAGATCTTGTAATTGCCTTTATCTAATAGTTTTGTGTTGTTTCTTCTGTGAGAAAATGGGAAGAGTACTTTCTCAAATTGTTAGTCATTCAGGAAGTTAAATGTTACTAGAGTTTATTGCTGTTAGAAATTGTGTTATATAAAATCACCTCTGTAGAACACCTTCCTAAACCTCACTGCACAATAAATACGTAGATAAAATAGTGAAATATATTTCAAATTTATTTTGTAAAATAGGGTTTGATTTCTCCTAAGAATCTGAAACTCTAATTGGTATACTCAAAACTTTCTTGGGTATAGAAGAGGATGAAATAGAAATACATGTCAAGATGAGGGTAGTAAAACATTCTTAGTAGGTAGAACATTATATGTAATTCAGTAAAGCAGGGATGGACAGTTTAAGAATTTGGCGTGGTTAGTAACCATCTGACTTTTTCTTAATGCCATAAAATTGAAAACTTTTTTTCCCCCACTGGCCTGAATTTTTGGTATAGTTCACCTTGCACTGAACAAAGGGTGAGTTTCTTTTTTTTCCCTTCAGTCATCAACAAAAAAATAGTTTTAAAAGTTTACGAAGTGATAAGCACCCTGAAACTGAATTCTACTTTTTCAATTCTATTCCTTTCTGCTTTTTAAAGTAGAAATTTACCCTTTATGGAATCATTTAAAAGATGATATACTGGTTATTGGGGAAGTTTTTTTTTGTTTTAGAACTATATTGTCCAATACTGTAACCACTAGACATATGTGGCTGTTGAATACTTGAAACGTGTGTCTTGTCTGTATACCAGACTGATCCAAACGGCAACATGAATGGACCTCAAAAAACAGGTTAAGCAAAAGAAGCCAGTACCAAATAACTACATACTGTATGATTCCATTTCTATGAAATATCTAAAATAGATGAATATAGAGAGACAAAAAGTAGATTCCTGATTGCCTAGAACTAGGGACTCTAGGGGAGAAATAATTTCCTTATCTTTTTTTTTTAAGATTCATTTTTTTATCCCCCACCCGCCTTGTCTGCTCTCTGTGTCCATTCGCTGTGTGTTCTTCAGTGACTGCTTCTATCCTTATCAGCGACACCGGGAATCTGTGTTTCTTTTTGTTGTGTCATCGTGTGTCAGCTCTCGGTGTGTGCGGCACCATTCTTGGGCAGGCTGCACTTTCTTTCGCGCTGGGCGGCTCTCCTTACAGGGCGCCCTCCTTGCGTGTGGGGCTCCCCTATGCCGGGGACACCCCTACGCGGCACAGCACTCCTTGCGTGCATCAGCACTGTGCTTGGGCCAGCTGCACACATGTCAAGAAGACCCAGGGTTTGAACCCCTGACCTCCCATGTGGTAAGCAGACGCCCCATCCATTGAGCCAAGTCTGCGTCCCCCAACTTTATTCTTAAGCTCATGACCCTCCATCTTCAAAGACAACAATGTTAGTCCAAATACTCAAGCCACTTCTCTGACCTAATTGTTCACTTTTAAACAGGTGAATTTTATGCTATGAAATTACATCTCAGAATTGTTTAAAAAAATATATACCCAGAATTTCAGAACTTAGTATAGTAATAACTTTTATATTGACTACATTTTAAAATGATAATATTTTGGTGTATTGGGTTAAATATATATGCTATATTGTTAAAATTAATTACATCTGTTTCTTTTTATTTTATTTTTATTTTTATTTTTTTGAGATAACAGGGGTCAGGGATTGAACCCGGGACCTCATATGTGGGAAACTGGTGCTCAACCATTGAGCCACATCGGCTTCTCCGAGTTGGCTTCCTTGTTTGTTCCGCTTGTTTGTCTCTGTGTTTTTAGGAAGCACTGGGGACTAAACCCAGAACCTCCCATGTGGGAGGCAGGTACCCAACTGCTTAAGCCACATCTGCTCTATATTTTTTAATGTGGCTACTTAAAAATTCAAAATTAACTTGTGGCTTATATTACATTTCTCTTGGATAGTACTGTTCTAGAAGCAAGCTTTATCAGGCTATAATATCACAAAGTAACTTGTGCATCCAATGTAATGCTTTTCATTTTGTTTAAGGATGAGCAGAATCCTTTTGTTTTGTTTTGTTTTTAAATTCCCAGATCATTCTATTCTCTTTGAATTTATGGCTTAATGAAAACACTCCTGGGGAGTCCAAGGCCTAAAATATAAATGAAACTACTTCCAGATTCCATCTGTAACAGATTTGTTGTTGATCAGGCTAGAAAGTGTAGTTGTTTCCTGGGTGTCCAAGGGAATTGTCAACTGTTGAAAAAAACTTTTAATATCTATACTCTCACAAAATAGTTTAGTCTACCAAGGAGAATAAATCATCTTAACCAGGTTTTTTTTGTTTGTTTCTTCCCTCTTAATTTAAAAAAGAACCTTAATTCTGAAGGTGATTTTTAAGTGATGGCTAATCTCTGATAATGATTGAAAATGTGTTTAATGTACAGTGCAATTCTAATGTTGAAATTGGAACAAGACAAGTATTTAATAGACATCCACATTGCTTGTACACTTGATTTATATAATGAAAACTGAAAAGTCCTGTGATCATTTGAATGCTACTTTACTTTCCCTAGGTGGGGGAGGGGGACCGATGACCCTCCTAAATGTGTGTGGTGGTGATTGGAGCCATTTTTACTGTAGCTTGGTGTCTACACTGGAAGAAACTGCAGAGAAGTTATGTTTAAACAGACCCATTTTAGTCTGGGATTTCTTACTGAGTAATTTGTAGTCATGAACAAACAATAGATGGCTTAATCTTCCTGATGGGAAATGTTAGGTACCCTTCTAACCCCTTGTCACTTGAACTGCCCTAACAGTTCAGAAATGGGAAATAGCAAATGTCTTTTTTAAAATTTTACTTTGGATTGGAAGTGGACATAATTAGCACCAAAGTTAAACTGGAAAAAGGCATAACCTCAAATTCAAATTTTTACATGTGGGTTTAGTAAGAGTTACAGCAGTTCTATATAACCACTTGGAATAAAAAAACAACACAAGTTGTAAGTTCAGTTTCACTTAATCCATATGATTTCTTATTTTATTATACCTTTTAAAACATTTTAATTGTTCATACAAGAAATATATCTGATTTTATTTACTGTGTGGTTAAGGAATGAGAAAATCCTGGTATACCATAATTTACATTTTGGATTTTCCCATCAGTTTGTCCCTTGAATAAGGCATACCTTGGATGTTCTAAAGACTTTGCTGCTATGCAAAAGGGTTTCTTCTTCCTTTGGTAGATAGTTCTATCTGATTATTACTTTCAGGGATATTTGATTACTTTCAACATGTTTGATGCTTTTTGTTTTGATTTACTTTAGCACTGGATTTTCGAAGTCTTTAGGGATTGCCAAGAATGTAATGACTTTGCATTCCAGGCTTTTTGACCCTAGAGTACATAATATATGTATTAGAGAAGTGAGCTTACAAAACAGTCATGTACGACATCACTCCTCCACCAACACCTTGTTGAGGAACATTTGTTACAGATTATGAAATGAAGTCAAGAGTACTTTTTAGTTTAAATTCCAAGGTGGTTTTGGCTTCCGAGAGAAGTTGGTTTTTTTTTTTTAATCCACTCACTGTGAATTTTGTACTTAATATATGTCTGTAGCAGAATCTAATCACATATGTCTGACCAAAAAAATCTGAACATAAAATGGTAAACACTTTGTGACTGGATCTCTGCTAATTCATCATTTTATAATTTTTAAAACGAACTAGGGAATTTTAGAGCCCAATAAAGTCCACCAGAAAATAAAGGTCGCATAATTCTTAGTGACAGATTAATAAGAGCATATCTTCTATTTATTTGTTTGTTTTATTTTTAAGGAGGTACTGGCACTGGGGATTTGTCACGTCCGTTCCCTCAGCCCCAAGGTACTGGGGCCGGGGATTACACCCTGGACCTTGTATGCGGAGCAGCACTCAACCACCCAGCCACATTGACTCCCCCTGAGTTTTTTTTTTTTGGTTTTTCTTGTTTTTGTTTTTTGTTTTTTTTTTTAGAAGGCACTGGGGACCAAACCTCAGACCTCCCATGTGGGAAGCAGGTGCTCAACCGCCTGAGCCACATCTGCCTCCCCTCTTTTTATTTTTAAAGTTTTAATTCTAGTAACATATATACAGCCTAAAATTTCCCCTTTTAACCACATTCAAATATATAATTTAGTGCTGTTAATTACATCTATAATGTGCTACCATCATCATATCTTTTCATTTTTGCTATTGTTAGTACAGTAGGATTTGAAACCACATATTGTGTTTTTTTAAAAACTTTATTTCAACTTCAAAAAATAAAATCATATTTTTTTAATGCCAAACATATAAGGCTAAAGCCTCAATATTTTTGTAAGCTTTGATTATCTAGCAGGTCGTCCTATTGATTAACATATTCCTTTTTAACTCTTTATACAAAGACAGCAATATATTTAAAAATATTTAGTGCAGCTGTAATTGCATCCTAAAGAGTTACCTTTTGGGAGCAGGGTAACCACATACCATTTTTAAGCTTAGTTTTTAATAGCATTTTCTGTTAAAGTGAGGCACTTTAAAAATTAGTCTTTTAATGAAAGATTTTGGTGTTTTTTTTTCTCTCCTGTGTGCAAAATACTAGACTTGAGAGTGGGGAGAGAAATAAAACCAATTATTTTTAATTAGTGTGTTTGATTTTACTATCACTTTTTAAAAATAACCACGAACACTTAACCCATGTAAATCGATCTTACCTGGTAGGTGGAGTAGTCAGTACCTGTTTAGACATGCTTGATATTTATAAATACTCAGATTTGAAATCTAGATGGAATCTAGCTTAGAAGAATTTAAGAAACGTTAATTCCTGAGACCTAGAATTTCTACTATACTCAGAAATCCTTAGGAAATAAATTACTAATTTTTTACATCAACAATAGAACCTGATTGTGTTAAGAAGGAAAATGACTGTTGGTGATAGGTTATGATTCTCTTTGTTTCTGTCTCTAGATTTTCTAATAAGAGAAGGCTTTGCTTTTATGCCAGTTTCATTCTGCTAATTGAGTTAATCTCATTTTCTTATCAGATTTTTTCCCATTTGAAATGCTTGTAGACAGGTTTTAGAGCCCTTGATTCAGCAGAGCTTTATTGACAAAAAGTGGCAGGTAGGTAGCCTGTAATATTGACCAGTTTGGAATTTCTCAGTATTTTTCTAAGAAACAGAGAAGTACCACTCACTTTGTATCTTCTTAAATTGTCATTAATTTTTAAAGCAAAATTTAAATGTCCTAAAATTTACAAAGCAAAATATTTCATTTATCTCTATGTAAAACAGAAATTTTGCTAATTTCTTCTCAGTATGGAACTTTTTATTCATTCGTTCGTTCGTCTACCTACCTACCTACTACCTACCTACCTATCTCCCCTTCTCCCTTCCCCCACCCCCACCCCAGTTGTCTGTTCTCTGTGTCTATTTCCTGCGTCTTCTTTGTCCGCTTCTGTTGTTGTCAGTGGCATGGGAATCTGTGTTTCTTTTTGTTGCGTCATCTTGTTGTGTCAGCTCTCCGTGTGTACGGCGCTATTCCTGGGCAGGCTGAACTTTCTTTGGCGCTGGGCAGCTCTCCTTACGGAGTGCGCTCCTTGCACATGGGGCTCCCCTGTGGGGGACACCCCTGTGTGGCACAGCACTCCTTGCGCGTATCAGCACTGTGCATGGGCCAGCTCCACATGGGACAAGGAGGCCCTGGGTTTGAACCATGGATCTCTCATGTGGTAGACGGACGCCCTAACCACTGGGCCAAGTCCACTTCCCTCAAAGTGGAACTTTGGTATGAAAAATCTATTTATTATAGTAAACGACTGCCTTAAATGGTTGAGGGTGAAGAAAGCTATTTTAATGTAGACAGAATAGTGTGAAACCATACTGTACAAGGGGTATCAATATTGTATGCTTCACTCATTAATTGTTTAAAAATTATATAATAGTTTTATCTAAAAGTGCCTTGACCTTGGTATTAACAGGGTGAAGGACAAATTGTGAAAAGCTATTTGTGGGGCATGGATGTAGCTCGGTGGTTAAGTGTCCCTGCTTCCCATGTATGAGGTACTGGGTTCAATCCCCGATACTTCCTTAAGAAAAAAAAAAACTATTTGCAGTTTCCTTTTTATCATCTGTTTTCCAAATTCCAGTGACACCAAGTTTTTTCGGATCCCGGCCCAGCTCAGATTCCCCTTTAGTAATCTTAATTTCCAGAAGTTGACTTTTTTTCTTTCCTCTTTTTTTGTGTTTTTCTTTCCTCTAATTCTGGAAATTATTCAAAGACTTTTTTGAAATAGTACATTAGTAGTGAGGAAGACTAGGTCACTTTAAGGATCCCATATTTGAATTATAGTTTAAAATTACCATATGGAATTTTCAAAATAAGGGAAAGCAGTCCCAGAAATAATGCTGGCCAGAGTTTCTCCACCTTTGCACTATTTACATTTGGGCCAGATAATTCTTTATTGTAAGGCTGTCCTGTGCACTGTAGGATGTTTAGTAGCATCCCTGGCCTCTACCCACTAGATGCCACTAGCATCCCTGCCGCTCTCTTGGGGCAACCCTAGAATGTCTCCAGACTTTGCCACATGTCCCTTGGTAGGGCAAAATTGTCTTCAGTTGAGACTCACTGATACAGGTAGGTATTCACTATAGGATTGGTGAATGTAATCAAATAGCAGATCCAACGACTCTGGACTTTGGTAAACATTTAAATTTTTATTTTATTTTATTTTATTTTAATTTATTTTATTTTTTAAGGAGGCACTGGGGATCGAACCCAGAACCTTCCACACATGAAGCAGGCACTCAACCACTGAGCTGCACCTGTTCCACATAAAACATTTCTTGGTGTGTGTTTTGTGCTCCTGCTTTCATCCCAGAAAATATTTATTTCTTAAAATCATCTTCCACAGAGTTCTAGATATCAGGATCCATAAAGTGCTTTTGTTTTTATAGATAATCAGTGGTTTTTCAGTCAGGTTATTAATATGGTAGTTAATTCTTAGAACCTTAGAACAGCTGTTATTGTAATGAAATATCAAACAAGAAAAAAAAACTTGGTATTTTGCAATTAAGCAATATTTTATCAGAAATTTCCATTATACTCTTAGATGCTAAGTTTATTTAGTGCCTTCATTTTACTGAGCTTCATTTTCCTAGGCATTAATCTCAATCATTTGTGCAATTCAAATCAGTAATTTCTTTGAGACATAGCCATTATATATTTGGTACCATACTAGGTTCTGTTTACAAAGAGGAATCTAGTATTGGATTTTAAAGCAGGCTGGTGAATGAGTAATTATAAGAAAGTGATAGGATATGAGAATTTTTCAGTGAGAGTCCTAAGAGCACATAGCTAAGGAGTCAGTTAATTCTATAGGATGGGGTGGGGATGTCAGGAACAACTACTGAGCAGGAGGTTAGCATTAGAGCTAACCCTTTTGAAGGCAGGCAAGGAGGGAAAGGATGGTTTCTTCAACAAGCATGGGTATGGACAGAAGCATATATGCATGCTAGGCAGAGTGATAAGCACTGTATATTATGGACTCCTTAACTCTCCTTACAGCAGTCCCTCCCAAGTAGCAGATATTGCCACCATTTACACACCAGAAAATTAAGGATTAGAGAGGAAGTAATTTAACAAAGTACTCATATAAGAAAAGAAGTCTAGGGAAGCAGATTTGGCTCAATCTTGATAGAGCATCTGCCTACCATATAGGAGGTCCAGGGTTCAAACCCAGGGCCTCCTGACCCATGTGGTGAGCTGGCCCACGCGCAGTGCTGATGTGCGCAAGGAGTGCCATGCCATGCAGGGGTGTCTGCTGCTTAGGGGAGCTCCTCGTGCAGGGAGTGGTGTGTCCTGCAAGGAGAGCTGCCCTGTGAAAAAAGCACAGCCCACTCAGGAGTGGCGCCCCACACATAGAGAACTGACGCAGCAAGATGACGCAACAAAAAAAGAGACACAGATTCCCGGTACCACTGACAAAAATACAAGCGGACACAGAAGAATACACAGTGAATGGACACTGAGAACAGACAACAGGGGCGAGGGGAAAGAGAAAAAAAAAAAAAGAAGGTGTCCATGAGTAGAAACTGGTACAATACTCCGATGTAGATAGATCATCAGGGGGTTAAGTTTGGGAGTTCCTAGAAGGGAATGAACAGGAGTGGCTAGAAAATTAGTTTGGGACCAAGTTGTAGAGAGCCATGGCTACCTCATTAAGGAATGTGGCTTTATCCTATAGACATTTAGGAGCTATCAGGGATGAAAGATAGGCTGTAGAGCTAGAAGGGACCTTCAAAGTCATAAGGTCCATTATGGTAGGAAAATTGAAGTTTAGAGAAGCAAAATAACTTCCTTTCTAGGCCACACAGTTGAGTATTTTCTTCCTGTTTTGTTTATTTTGGATAATATATACTCATATTTGCCACATTAGAAATCGAAGTTTTTAAATGAGTAATTCATTTAACATAAATATTTTCTAAAATAAAAAAAATAGAAGTGGCATTGTTCTACCTTTTTTGCAAAGCTCTTTTTTTTAAATTTTTTTTTAAGGTTTTATTTATTTCTCTCCCCTCTCCCTCTGCCCCCCCACCCACGGTGTTGGCTTTTTCTGTCCATTTGCTGTGTGTTCTTCTGTGTCCACTTGCATTCTTGTCAGGTAGCACCAGGAATCTGTGTCTCTCTTTGTTGCGTCATCTTGCTGCGTCAGCTCTCCGTGTGTGCGGCACCACTCGTGGGTGAGCTGGGCTTTTTTCACATGGGGTGGCTCTCCTTGTGGGGCGCACTCCTTGTGCGTGAGGCATCCCTACACGGGGGACACCCCTGTGTGACACGGCACTCCTTGTGCGTGGCAGCACTGTGTGTGGACCAACTCACCACACGGGCGAAGAGGCCCTACGTACTGAACCCTGGACCTCCTATATGGCATTTTATCAGTTGAGCCACATCCGCTTCCCTGCAAAGCTCTTTAATGTCTGGTTTAATAAATGACACCTAGACTTTCATATTTACATCTGCACTGAAACTGAAATTATATGTTGTTTTGTCTCAAATATATAGAGAAAATTCAGCATCACACAGATAATGTAGTTGAGTTAGAGAGGACCTAATAGACGCTCAGAAGTCTTCATACCATACTTAGCACTAACTGCTGCACCAAAAGGTACAATTTTCTTGAAAATTTAGGCTTGTGAAAAATAGGAAATATTGCCTGCTGTGGTGGTGCATTCAGTTCAAAGACCACAGAAATTAGACTTTTTCCCATTGTTTAAGGAAAAGTGAGGACTTTTTTTTTTAAAGATTTATTTTATTTCTCCCCCTTCCCCATTGTTTGTGCTTGCTGTCTGCACTTTCTGTCTGTTCATTGTGTGCTCTCTATGTCTGCTAAATTTTTTTTTTACAAGGCACCAGGAACCAAACTCAGAACCTCCCATTGAGGGAGAGGGATCCAATCACTTGAGCCACCTCCACTCCCTGCTTGTTGAGTCTCTCATTGTGTTTCCTTATTGCATCAACTTGCTGCATCAGCCTATCACGTCAGCTTGCTGTCTTGCTTGTCTTCTTTAGGAGACACCAGAAAGCGATCCCAGGATGGTAGGCAGGCACCCAGCTGCTTGAGCCACATCTCCTTCCTCTTTGTACATTTGTTTTATGGAGGTTTTTTTTTTTTTTCCTGTTTTTAAGTGGAGACATTTTGAATTGCCTAAAACCTGATGGAAAGTCGGTGTTTTGCACAGCTTTCCTCTTAACCCAAGCCTATGTATCGATTATATAAAGGGGGAAAAATTATTAGCTACCTAATAGAATGGAAAAGGACATTGTTAAAAAATTTTCACTTGCAGTTAAGCCTGCTTTTTAACACATGGGCCCTCTAACTTTTAATTGCAGAGTTTTATAGTTAACTTTTCTAATCTGCCTTTATGCCAGAGTTTTGTTTCCCAACTTTATTTGGTTCAGTGTTTTTTAATCTTCCAGTTCTTACAAACCAGCATAGATGCATATTTACTGTAATCAAACATGTACAAATAAAATACTGATAAAGAATGTAGAAGTCAGTCACTGGATATCACCTTCTTGTGAACAAATATAGCCCTTGAGTCATCTTAAAAATAGTTTACTCACTGTCTTGACATTTTCATTGTTGAGTCAAATGCTCACTGTGGTTGTGTATATAAAATGACTGTAGAAACAGGATGGTTCATTATTCTCACACCATGATTTGGTTTAAGAGAATGCTGGCATCCCTTATTCTGTTTGCTTGTTAAGAATTGTTATTTAATTGGTTGCTTATTCCTGTATTTCTCTATTATGGAGATTTTGAAGTCCACTCTTTTTTTAAAAAATGTATTTATTTCTCCCTACCCCTTTATTGTTTGCATTTGCTATGTCTGTTTATTGTGTGCTGGTCTTTTTTTTTTAGGAGGCACTGGGAACTGAACCTGGGACCTCCTATATGGGAGAGAGGTACCTAGTCATTGGAGCCACCTCCTCTCCCTGCTTTGTTGTGTCTCTCGTTATGTCTTCCTCCATGTGTTTCCTCTTGCATCATCTTGTTGCATCACCTTGTCGCACCATCCCATTGTGTCAGCTCGCTACTTTGTTTGTCTTCTTTGTGAGGCACTGGGAACTGAACCTGGACCTCCCATGTGGTAGGCAGAAGCTCAGTGACTTGAGCCACATCCACTTCCCTGAAGTCCACTCTTAAAACTATTAGTCAATACACCTTTATTACTGTTTCTTTAAGGCAACCTAGATCGGATTAATAGCTTTTGATTTTAACCATTTTTGGCCTTTAAGAAACAACTAAATACTGTATATCATGTGCTTTAATGAACAGATATGATTCTTCAGTTTTTTAATAAAGATTTATTTATTTTTATTTATTTCTCTCCCCTCCCTCCCCACCCCGGTTGTCTGTTCTCTGTGTCTATTTGCTGCGTCTTCCTTGTCCGCTTCTGTTGTCAGCAGCACAGGAATCTGTTTCTTTTTGTTGCGTCATCTTGCTGTGTCAGCTCTCCATGTGGGCAGCACCATTCCTGGGCAGGCTGCACTTTCTTTCGCGCTGGGCGGCTCTCCTTACAGGGCGCACTCCTTGTGCATGGTGCTCCCCTATGTGGGGGACACCCCTGCGTGGCAGGACACTCCTTGCGTGCATCAGCACTGCTCATGGGCCAGCTGAACACGAGTCAAGGAGGCCCAGGGTTTGAACCGCGGACCTCCCATGTGGTAGATGGACGCCCTAACCACTGGGCCAAGTCCACCACCAGATTCTTCAGTTGTAACAAAAGTATTAAAATAAATTTTTAAATTAGAATTGGCTCAAATATTCTGGGTATCTGGGCTTTTATTTCAGTTTAGTAGGGCTGAACGATATTTGGGGGGGGGATCTTAATTTATGTCTTCATTTTGTTTCAGGATCTTGAAATCCATAATATAGTTAATGTACTATACTAGAGATGTACATTACAGTTTAAGTTGACATATCAAATGTGAACATAAAACTTGTATAATTTTATCATTTTATGATTTATTTAAAGACTTTTTTCCCTTTCTCACTACTACTGCAAATTGATCAAAAGGTAATTCTAGAAGCCAGTTAAGTTCTATATCTTGTTTCAAAATTGGTGTGGAAGGAAAGGACTGAACTAATAAGAGAATGATGACATAGCAAATTAATTTCTATGAATATTTTATACTTCTATTTTAAAAGCATCGTTACCATGACTGATCACCTTCTTCATTTTTATAATACAAAATTGTAGAAAACACTTTTTTTGCCTCAAATTATTTCAGTTGCCAGAAATTCTGCTTTTGCCTAAGTTTATTAACTTCTTTGCCCATTACTTCTCAGGAGTTTTCATGTGTTTATCCTATTGGTGTATTTATGCTTGTATTAGTCAGCCAAAGGGGTGCTGATGCAAAATACCAGAAATTCGTTGGTTTTTATAAAGGGTATTTATTTGGGGTAGGAGCTTAAGTTACTTCCCTCACCAAAATCTATTTAGAGCAAGATGGCTGCCGATGTCTGCGAGGGTTCAGGCTTCCTGGGTTCCTACATTCCTGGGGCTTGCTTTTCTATGGGTTCAAGCTTTTTTCCTTCCTGGTGCTGGCTTCTCTTTCCTCTGTGTGCTGACTTCTCAGGGCTCCAGCTTAAGTCTTCAGCATCAAACTCCAAAATCAAAACTCCAACATTGGAAACCTCCAACTCTGTTCTTTGCCATGTCTTTTTTTTTTTTTTTTTAAAAAAAAAAACTTCTACTCTGAGGCTTTTATCCCTAGTTTTGTATCTTGTAGCTCAGCTACCTCCATTTGGCTCTTATTGACGTAGGCATATTTCCTTTTGTTTCAAACTGCAGGAAGCCCTAATAGCCTCATGAAGTTTTCATTTGCCTTAGCATATAAGAGTTAAATAAAAATGCTGTGTAAGTACTTAGTTATAGCACCCTGTTTTCATATACTATGTATGTATGTATCTATTTAGGAGGTCCTGGGGATTGAACCTGGGAAGCAGGTGCTTAACCACTGAGCTGTATCTCCTCTTGTATAGTATTTATTGTTTCTTTATTTTTTTTTAAAAAAGCAACAGCAAATTGGTCTCAGGTGTTAGGCCTACCCTGACTTGTCTGGCTGGATTAGTGATTGATTGTCCTGGATATGAGATCTGCAGATTTAGGGTAAATAGCAAAAACTACCATGGGTCTTTTCCTTTAGTGTGTGCTTAAGGTGGATTAACCCCCAGAATTATTTGCTTAAAAGATAAGGCTTTCACAACAGGAAGGAGGCATGAAGCAAAATTTCAGAAAGCGAATAGCTTTTTGTAAAATATTTGAGAATGCTGTTTTATAACATTAAAACCACAACAGTTGTGCACATTCAGTATTGAAAATAGAATTTTATGTTTCTAACATAGTTATTAGGCATAATGCATTTAAAATATCCCTCTGTCAATCTGACCATGTAGGGAACACTTTCTCCTTGTATTTCAGTTGACTGTCTCCCCTCTGAGGATTTTATTAAACGGCAGAGCGTAATAAAATCATTTTTATTGTCTCTCAGTTCCCACATTATCCACAGAGAAGAGAACCTAAACTAACAAAACTCAAGTATCTTATATAGTGTTCTTTGTGGTTCAGAAATTTTTAAATTAACATTTTCTGATAAATTATTGTTTCTATTCTCCTAAAAATTAATTAACCCATGTAGTAATAACAGTAGTAGAGGTAGTGCTTCTTCATTTATTGACTAAACTGTAAACCTGTGGGTTATTTTATTTAATTTTTAATCTTGTGAGGCAGGTATAATTTCCTAGTTTTACAGATATGAAACTGAGTCTTAGCAAGAGGTTAAATGACTTGTCCAAGCACACATGCTATAGCTATACCAAGATTTGAATTCACAAGATCTCTGAATCCAATATCCATATCCTCTATTCTTTTATTATTATGCTAAGTGAATTGTCTTCACTGGTCTTATTTCATTTGAGAAAAATTGTTCAAATCATGCAAAGAATACACTTGCCTTTAGGTGGTAGTAGTGCTACTTTTGCTTCCACAGTCTCAGGCCAGTATTTGCTGTCTTCTGCTGCTTCTAAAGGTAGAGTATGAAATAGATGTGAAGAAGGTTCCAAAAACTCCAGACCTAAAATTCAGACCTGTTACTTATTGCCAGCTGTTAGTTTTAAAAAGATTTGTATGATACCCATTTTCTTTTTATCTTTTGTTGAAAGTTTGTTTTTGCCCTTCTGCAGCAGTGATTCCAGCAGTACTTCAAGTGATGACTCCCCGGCCCGTTCAGTTCAGTCTGCAGCAGTCCCAGCACCCACTTCCCAGTTGCTTTCATCTCTGGAAAAAGATGAGCCACGTAAAAGTTTTGGGATCAAGGTTCAAAATCTTCCAGTACGCTCTACAGGTAAAATTTTGGACAAGTGTACTTTCCTCTTTGCCATTATAGGGAATGAGATAGACTGAACAACTTGAATTTTATAGTTGGCTTTGAAAGCAAGTTTTCCATTTGTCTTTCATTAACATTTTAGTACTATATAGTATAAGTATAGTATAAGCAAGTGATTATTGTATTTTTATGTAGTTTAATTTCTAGGTTGTTACTCTTGTACATACATATAATATATAAAGATTGCTAGTTGGTTGGTATAATAAGAAAGCATGGAGTTCTGTTGGTTTTTTTGGGATATTTTAGTTGCCTTAAATATGCTTTCTGGATTAAACATTTTAGTATTGGGAAAATTTGGTCTGCTTAAATTCTGGAAAAAGTAATACTATTTTGGTTAGAAATAATTTATTAAGTTGGCATGGAGTTCTGTGTTATGAGATAACTTTGTACATGAAATTATGATAGGAAACCCATTTCAGAATATTTACATTTTAAATGAGAAAAGCATTGGATAATGGAAAAGTTAGTTAAAAGCTATACTGTGGTAGTCTCTCCTTTACTTCTGATGTTTTTAATTGACGGTTGACCATAATATTCTATTGTTCCTACATTAAACATTGAGTATGAAAACACTTTAAAAACATAGATGATCAAACCAGTGAAAACTAATTTTAGTATTTCTTAGTGAAGTACATTTCAGTATTACTTAAATTATTTATTAAAACAGCCTATAAAACTTAGATACTAGACTGACTTGTGAATAGATATACTGAGACAGAAGTATTGATGAGTTTTCGATTTAGATTGCTTGGTAAATTAGAGATGGACAAGGAGGTAAAATTGGCTTGCATTTCCTTACAATTTTTATTTTTATAATGAAGTTATAAGACCTCTGGGTGTTTCCTCTGTAAAAGGCATTAACATTGTTTATCATGTTACATGTCACTTTCCATATTATTTTTTTCATATTTTTAATATATTTTTAAAAGATACTTAGATTATATAAAATGTTACATAAAAAATACATAGGATTCCCATATGCCCCACTCCCCACACCTTCCACTTTCCCCCACATTAGCAACTTCTTTCATTAGTGTGGTACATTCATTGCAATTGATGAACACATTTTGGAGCATTGCCACTAAACATAGATTATAATTTACATTGTAGTTTACACTCTTTCCCACTCAATTCTGTAGGTTTTCCATATAATTTTATCATTGAGATGATTTTGGGGAAGTTAGACTTCCCTTCTCAAGTCTTTAAAAGTTTATATATAGATATAAAATTTTTATTATGAAAAAATTTTAAAACATACTCCAAAAAGAAAGAATAGCAAAATGAACTCATCTTATATATCACACCCCAAAGTAAAAAATTATCAACATTTTGCCATACTTGCTTCATCTATCTTCTAATGTCCTTTTTTTTTTTTGTATTTAAAAGTGAATGTAGCTCAGTGGTTGAGCTCCTGTTTCCCATGTACGAGGTCCTGGGTTCAATCCCCAGAACCTCCTTAAAAAAAAAAAAAAAAAAAAAAAAAAAGGTAGATCCCTGATGTTATGTCATATCATATTGACATTAGGGCATTTTCTGCTTAACCACAGTACCATTCTTGCTTAACAACCAATGATACCATCTAATACTCAAGTCTATTTTAAGAATTGATAAAAATAGCTTTTTAGAGTTATTTGGAAAAGTAATGGGTTTGTTTGTTTGTTTGTTTCGAGGTACCAGGGCTAGGGATTGAACCTGGGACCTTATATGCAGGAGGCTAGAGCTCAACCACTGAGCCATATCAGCTTTCCTGAGTTGGTTTTTCATCTCTTTTGTTTGTTGCTTGTTTCTATTTTCTTTCAGGAGGCACCGAGAACTAAACTCAGGTCCTTCCATGAGGGAGGTGGGCGTTCAACTGCTTGAGCCACATCCGTTCCCAAAAGTAATGTTTTAATGTTAAAGAAACTAAGGTAAAAAATCAGGCTAAAGGTTTTATAGCAGGAAGCCACTGTGGCTCAAGCAGTTGAGCTCCCATTTACCATATGGAGAATCCCTGGCACCTCCTGGTAAAAAATGAAAAAAGACATCCCAGACCTGCGCCGTGAGATGCAGGCCCCTGAAGCGATGCATCAAAATAAATAAATAAATAAGGCGACACAACCAGACTAAAAAAAAAAAAAAAGATTTAGTAGCATGCTTATTGAGTTGTAACTAAATTAGGAAAATATGTAACTTGTTTTTGTTTGGGGATTTAGATACAAGCCTTAAAGATGGCCTTTTCCATGAATTTAAGAAGTTTGGAAAGGTGACTTCAGTGCAGATACATGGAACATCAGAAGAGAGATATGGTCTGGTATTCTTTCGACAACAAGAGGACCAAGAAAAAGCATTGACTGCATCAAAAGGAAAACTTTTCTTTGGCATGCAGATTGAAGTAACAGCATGGATAGGGCCAGGTAAGAGGCAAGGAAACTGAGTTTTAGTGTAATTTGTATTCCAGTTTATTAGAGGGCTGCATATTATCCTGAGTGTTGACATGTGCATTATCTTCTGTTTTAAAGTGAGGTTGTATTTATTGTTCAACTTAATAAAAATCATTGCTTTGGTTAGGAAGGGTACAGGTTGTTCTATAAGGAGAAATGCTTACTTTTTAAGAGTCTGAATGGCAGAGCCTAGTCCTTGGTTGAGTGCAGTCTTCCTAAAAGAGCTGAATTAATTGAGATTAGGAGATAGTTTCTAGGGGAATGACAATAGAATTACCCTGAATTAGGAAGCAAAGTACTTACTAATACTGATTTGAGAGACTGATTAGACCAGTTTTAATTTCCATTATATCCAGCACAAATTGGATCTGTTATTCTAGCTTGCATGACCTTGCAAGATCATGACAATGAAAAAGGTCTAAATCTTAGGGGTATGGGACGCATTGAGAATTTCAAGGGAACGTTTTTATTAGCTTGAACCTACCTGTGACACCTATTGTAAAGCAGGAAGTCTTCTCAGGCATGGCTTTGGGTCAGTGTTTTTCCTGTTTCAGAATCACCTGCAGTGCCTTTATAAAAAATGCATATGCTGACATTACCCAGGCTTACTGATTCAGAATTCATTCACTCAAGTTTGACAACCCCTGATTTAAAGTAACCTGTGAGTAAATTAAAGGAAATAATAGAAATGTTTAAATTAAGCATTCACTTTATGGAGCTGAGACAATTGACCTTTTATATACTAAGACTCAATGAGATTCATAGGGGAAACATGGTCCATTTTCTTGACTTATTTATTTTATTTGACAAGAAGAAAATAACAATTTTCCTGATGAGAAAGTACAAATATTATTTGTGTATTAAAACTTAAGCATGGAGTTGGTAAAGAATGCAAAATATGCATAATTATATGATAAAACATGGAAATTCAAAGGAATATTATCATTCAAAGAAAATTGTAGACTACACCTTCAGATTCCCTCCTCTACCAAGTTTGAGATGCACTGGCCTAAGTTATACTGGGTGTTTTAGTTTGCTAAAGGCTGCTAGTGCAATATGATTTGCAATGGGTATTTATTAAGTTATAAGCTTACAGTTCTGAGGCTGAGAAAATATCCAAATCAGGGCATCATCAGAGATGCTGTCTTACTGAAGGTTGGCTGCTGGTGACCCTGGACTCCGGCCACATGGCAAAGCATAATAGTGGCAATTCTTTCCCTTCTCCTCCAAGCTCACTTTCTTCCCAAGCTCAGCTGTGGGTGATCCTTTTCCTTCTGTTCTCTTTCAGCTTCAGGCTAACATGGCTTCCTCTCAGCCTCAGTGTTCCATTGATTCCAGCTTCTGGGTTCTTCTTTGTCTCTGCCTTTTCTTTCTGTGTGTGTCTGCATGTTTTGCCCATTTATTACAGCTCCAGTAAAAGGATTACAACCCATCCTGGGTCCTGCAGTCTAATCAAAGACCCTTAACTTACTTGATCTAATCAAGAGATCCCTTAATTGACTCTACTCAAAAGTTCCATATACAATAGGCTTACACACACAGGAATGGGTTAACGTAAGAATATAATTTACTGGGGTGCACAAAAGACTCAAACCAGCACACTGGACCAAGAGCAACTAAAGAATTCTTATTTTACACATTCAGAACTTGTCAGACGGACTTGAATAATATTTTGAATGTCTTACAATCTATAAATTTTCAGAGCCATTGATAATTATGAAGTAATGATCTAATCCAGGGGCATTCAATAAGTAACTTTTTTTTTTTTTTAAAGATTTATTTATTTATTTATTTATTTATTTCTCTTCCCTTCTCTCCCCACCCCGGTTGTCTGTTCTCTGTGTCTCTTTGCTGTGTTGTATTCTTTGTCCACTTCTGTTGTCAGCGGCACGGGAATCTGTGTTTCTTTTTGTTGCGTCATCTTGTTGTGTCAGCTCTCAGTGTGTGCAGCACCATTCCCAGGCAGGCTGCATTTTCTTTCGCGCTGGGCGGCTCTTCTTACAGGGTGCACTCCTTGCGCTAGGGGCTCCCCTACGCGGGGGACACCCCTGTGTGGCAGGGCACTGCTTGCATGCATCAGCACTGCTCATGGGCCAGCTCCACACGGGTCAAGGAGGCCCGGGGTTTGAACTGCGGACCCCCCATGTAGTAGACGGACGCCCTAACCACTGGACCAAGTCCGCCACCCAATAAGTAACTCTGATCTCCAAGTGATAGGGGCTAACTTGAGATTTTTACTGTAAAAAGCATTTTATCTAATTAGATAACCCAGGAATAGTTGGGTTTTAGCCATCTACCAGTGAAGATTTTGAGGAATTTGGTTTCAAGCATAGGAAAGCTAAAGGAACTTTTCTTCGATGAGACAACAGTAAATACCAGTTTAATGGGATATTGGAAAGAAGTTGAATCTGAGTATGGAGACTTGATTTGAATTATGATGTTGAATGGTTAAGCTGTATTGTATTGAAAACTACTGAGCTGATCACTTATATCCCTGGAATTAATATCCACATCCCAGAAAAATCAACTTTGGTGGCTTCTAAGACTACCCTTTTTCATTCGTGCACACACCATTAAGATCCCCAAACAAAATTGCAGGAAGAAAGTGTTTTTTCAAGGTGTATAGTCATTAATGTTTAGAGTTAGATTACATGTGGAAAGTGTACTTTTTTTCTTTGTTAAACTGAATTTCTGGTTTGAAAATTAACTGACCTATTTGGTGGAAACGAAGCTATTATAGATTTTATGGTTGCAGATCTTGCTGTACATTTCTGATTCTGTCTTTTAAAGTATAAACCTCAAGATGTATGGAACTCTTTTTCCCTCCTTTCCTCCTTCCCTCCCTAAACATCTGCCCTTTATTAGGTGAGTAGTTTCAAGAAGACTTAATTAAACTTCAGTGAGATAGCCATGAGATATGCTAAAAAGATGGAGACAGGTATGGAACCTAGAGCAGTTTCTGAGTCTACCTGACTGTGGGAAAGTTTTCTTTGATGAAACGTAAGATTAAGCTGAGGTACCATTAGAACCATCGCACTGGAACCAGAAGCGAGATATATTCTGGCCAAGTTCACTCAACACCTTTGAAGTTGGTTGAGTCTTTTTGTTACCAGAATTGTTGACATAGTTTGTAATGTTCAGTGGCTGGCACTAAATACTTCGTTTCAGTAAAATTAAGTTTTAAAAAATTTGGACATCTTTTGTTCTGTCTTTTAAAAAAAGAGAACCTACAGTCTGTAATATAATTGTCATCAACAAAACCTTGAGTGTCCTTGCCCTAGACCAAGTTAATAAATGGAGCTTCAGATAAAATATATGACTGAATCAGAAATTAAGCCAGGACATTTAATCATAAAATATAGAAATTCCAAGGGTCATTTAGCCTCTTTCAATTTCTCATTGGGGACTATGCAACACCAAAAGAAAATATTCCATTAATGTTACTGTAATCAATTTTCATAAATTTATTGTTCATATCTGACAAATTCCTGCATTTAGACAGTTGGGTTATGATGTTGATTACCATGACAAATTTGAAATATATTATAAAATGTTAAGAAACACATTAAATAAAATAATTATTTTCACCAGAGTTTTACGTGTATTTTAGATTGTAGTTTTGTATTCTATATATTGAGAGCCTACTGCATAATTTTGTAATTTAAGCTTAGACTCATTATTACCATTTTTGCTGGGGTTTAAAATCTGTTTGTATGTCAATGATTATTTTTAAATTATTTTAAATACAAATCAACCAAGGAGATTGAAATTCAATCCACTTTGATGTTTTAAAGATTAAACAGTGTTAGTTCACCATTAATTTTTTTCGACAAGTTACTGCAACCTTTGTATTCCTCTCTTGGTTTTAAATTAATAAGGAGCATCTATTCTGAAGGATTTCTAATTTTTCAATTTGTGTGAGTGTGCAAGCCCATCTAGTGATTTAGTTGTTTTTTTAAAAAAAAAACAGTCTACATTGTATGACCATTTCTAACTATTTTTTTAAATCTCCCCCCTTCCCATTGTTTGTGTTCACTGTCTGCTCTCTGTGTCCATTCACTGTGGCTCTCTATGTCTGCTCATCTTCTCTTTTAGAAGGCACCAGGAACCGAACCTGGGACCTCGCATGTGGGAGTGAGGCACTCAATCGCTTGAGTCACCTCTGCTCCTTGCTTTGTTGTGTCTTTCATTGTGTTTCCTCTGTATCTCCATGTGCATCATCTTGTTGCACCAGACTGTTGTGCCAGCCCACTGCCGTGCTTGTCTTCTCCAGGAGTCACCAGGAACTGAACCCGAGGCTTCCTATGTTGTAGGCGGGAGCTCAATCACTTGAGCCACATCTGCTTTCTGATTTAGTTTCTTAAATGTAGATTTTCCCATAATATATAAATATACAGTAAAACTCTCTTCTCTTACTCTGCCCCTATTTGAATTAACAGAAACAGAAAGTGAAAATGAATTTCGCCCCTTGGATGAAAGGATAGATGAATTTCACCCCAAAGCAACAAGAACTCTTTTTATTGGCAACCTTGAAAAAACCACTACTTATCATGACCTTCGCAACATCTTCCAGCGCTTTGGAGAAATTGTGGTATGTTCCTTTTTACAATAAAAAGCGGTTTTAGATTTGGATGAATTATATGCTTCCTTATTATGTATCAATAAAATCGATTTGTTTCCCCAAAAAAACCCACCGAAAAAACCCAGTTTTAGATCTTTGTCATAAATCGTAAAGCAAAATGCAGATTATGTTTGGAAAGATGATTTTTTCCTCATTTACTCTTGTGTTTTTTGTTTCAGAAAAACCATGCATAAAATACAGAGTTCCCATATACCCCTATTATTAACATCTTGTATTAGTATGTGTGGGACATTAGTTAAAATTGATGAAAGAACATTTTTATAATTGTACTGTTAACTGTAGTCCGTGGTTCACATTAGAGTACACTGTGTTGTACAGTCCTATAGTTTGTTTTTTCAAAAAAATTTCTTATTCTAGTAATGTGTATATAACCTAATATTTCCCCTTTTAGCCACATTCAAACATAAAATTGAGCACTATTAATTATGTTCTCAATGTTGTGCTGTCATCACCACCATTCATTACTAAAACTTATCTATTAACCCAAATAGAAACTATGTGTAATTTAAGCATTAACTCCTGTTCCCTTCCCCAACCCTGGCCCCGGTAACCAGTACTCTAGTTTCTGACTATATGAATTTGTTTATTCTAATGATTTAAAATCAGCGAGATCATACAATATTTGTCCTTTAATATCTGACTTATTTCACTCAACATGATGTCTTCAAGCATTACTGTATGTACTGAATGTAGATGTCATGTGCTGGAAGTTCAATTCTATTTTGAACTTCTAAATAGAGTCACTTTTTATATTATGTAAGTAGTTTTAGGGATAGAAAAATTTTTTTGTTTCCCATGACTCAAAAGTTGAGTCAATTTATAGTAAAAAGAGTTTGATTCAGCTTTGTACCCTTGAGATACAGTATATTCTGTGCTTGAAAAAATAGGGAAATTACTTTTGCCTTTTCTATACTCTCTATATATTAATAACAGTGATGAAATTACTGTAGTGTATTTGGACTTTAGAGAGTAGAAAATGTTTTGGATTATATGAAATGTCTAGAATAAGCAAATTCATAGAGATAGAAAGTAGATTAGAGATTACCAGAGGCTGGAGGGTGGGGGGGTATTAGGAATGGGAAGTTATTGCTTAATAGGTACAGTTTCTGCTTGGGGTCATAAAAAAGTCTTAGTAATGGATAGTGGTGGTGGTAGCACAGCATTGTGAATGTAATCAGTACCACTGAAGTGTACAGTTAAAAATGGTTAAAGTGGGTAATTTTATGTTTATATATTATCAAAATAAAAATAACTAAGCAGTTTTGGATAGGAGCACTTATTGTGTGTCTCTGTTCATTCATCCTTATTTTATACACTGCTGCTCTAAACAAAAGACCCTTATATTTGTATAATTTAGTTTTATGAACTAGTCTCATTTGTACTTCTGGCTGATTTAAACCTTATTTTTTCAGGATGGGGGGCAAGAGATAGATGTGGTTGGTAGAAAAAAAGAAATATTTAGAGGAAAAAGTCAACAAAACCTTGATCTTCCTTTCTTTTTCAGTTATTTAATTTTTAATTTATTTTAAGTTTTCAAGCTCACAAAATTAAAGTATACTTTTTTTTTTTTTAAAGATTTATTTATTCTGTCCCTCTCGTTGTTTGCACTTGCTATCTGCTCATCTTCTTTTTAGGATGCACCGGGAACCGAACCCAGGGGAGGCAGGCACCTATTAGCCCATATTGTATGATTCATACACAAAAAATTTATAGATATCCAGGACATTTAATTGAGAAGTTTTTATTCAACTGTGTTTTCTTTTTAGTTTTTACTTGTTTATATTTTCCTTTTTTAAAAATTTCTCTCCTCTCCACCCCCACCCCCACCGTTGTCTGCTCTGTGTCCATTCACTGTGTGTTCTTCTCTGACTGCTTGCATTCTTATCAGGCAGCACCGGGAATCTGTGTCTCTTCTTGTTGCATCATCTTGCTGCGTCAGCTCTCTATGTGTGTGCAGTGCCACTCCTGGACAGGCTATGCTTTTTTTTGTGCAAGGCGGCTCTCCTTGTGGGGCGCACTCCTGTGCTGGGGGCACTCCTGCGTAGCACAGCCCTCTTTGCATGTGGCAGTGCTGTGCATGGGCCAGCTCACCACACGGGCCAGGAAGCCCTGGGTACCAAACCCTGGACCTCCTATGTGGTAGGCGGACACTCTATCAGTTGAGCCACATCCGCTTCCCTTTATATTTTCAATTATTAAATGTACAAAATAAAGTTAAAAAAAAAAAGGACTTACCCTGGGTTTTTACATTCTACATAATGATTAAGTTACCATTATTTTGAACAATTTTGACCCATAAGAGAACTCTAAATATATTACTCACTTTGCTTTGTTTCAAGTTTTGATTCTTGGCTTGTGAACCTTTAAGGAAATTTAGGTGATCATGATATTATTCTACAATGTACGGCCCAGGCCATTATTATTTAAATACAGATTTTGCCATCCAAGTGGCTGGACCACTTTTACGTATAAGCCAGGTTTTCTCACCACTTTCTTTCAGCAGCCATGACAGAAGAGTAAAGCATTTCGTGCACTCTGGAGAGTATAGTGTTGTGTTCTTTTATAGAGTATGGCCCCTACTAAGGATTTTAGGTATTACAGAAAGGAATTATTTCTAGGTTTTCATTATATGGACCACTTTTTCTTTGTTATCATAAGTTTCTTCTAACACATATTACGGATTTTAAATTTTAAATTTTGAGTTCAATGCTTTTGCTTTTCTTTCTGCAGAGAGCATCAGTTGGAAAGGTTTCATGGTTTATAATTATAAATGCGCTATTCAGTTTTTAGACACCTAATTTACAGCTGCATAAACCAGACTTTTTTTTTTTTTTTTAGGGATTGGGGATTGAACCCAGGGCCTCATACATGGGAAGCAGGTGCCCAACCACTGAGCTGCATCTACTCCCCACTGAGAGTTGTTTTTTTCATTTGTTTGTTTTTGTTTTTAGGAGGTACTGGGGTTTGAACCTGGGACCTCATACATGGGAAGCAGGTGCTTAACCACTTGAGCTACATCCACTCCCTGAGGCATACAATTTTAACTAAGAAAATAATTGTTGGAATGTGACTTTTTGAGAAATGAACTCCCATATGGACCTGGTTTATTCTGACATTTTCTTGTTGGCACACCGCTAAATAATATCAATTGGCTTTTTCAGGATATAGATATTAAGAAAGTAAATGGAGTTCCTCAGTATGCATTCTTGCAATATTGTGATATTGCCAGTGTTTGTAAGGCTATTAAGAAGATGGATGGGGAATACCTTGGAAATAATCGCCTCAAGGTAAAGAAATTTCAATAAGTTATTGTGTTGTTACGATTTATTTGCTTTAATTTTTAAGATTTGGGCTTTTTTTCTGCACATGCGCATTTTAGGTGTATACCTTTTTTTTGCCTTATACTATGATTTGAATTAATTCTTGGTATACCAGCAGGATTATTTTTTTGTAAATTTCTGTCTGGTTTTAATTTGATGGTTCCTACTTAAGATGTTGGTTAGATAAGATTCCTACTAAAGACTAGTTTTCTTAGAATTCTGTAGTTGAATAGTAATTGTGAACTCTACTAATAAAAATTTTGTCTTTTATATTCAGCTGGGTTTTGGAAAGAGCATGCCTACAAACTGTGTGTGGTTAGATGGGCTTTCTTCAAATGTGTCGGATCAGTATTTAACGCGACATTTCTGCCGATACGGGCCTGTGGTAAAGGTAGGTGGAAGCGTTTGGTGTGTGGTTTAAAGATCTTTCTAATTTTCTTTTTGTTGGTATTCGTCTTCCAACCAACTTTAGTGCTGACTTTTTCTTTTCCTTAATAGTTCATGGAATAAAGTTTTCTTGGCCAAAATTTGATTTGTAGTGGCATTTGCATCTGTTAGCTTATGATATAAGTATTTTGAAAAACTATTTTGAACCACTGAGATGATTACTTTTTAAACAATCTGCATTATACAGTTAAATAGGATGTTTTTTAGGGATTTTTATTATTTCATATTATATTAGAATTAGTCTGATTATATAATCACATTCATACTAATAAGCAGTTAGATTTGAGATTTTGTTTGTTTTTAAATAAAAAGTGATGACTTTAAAAGGAAATTCACGGGACAGAAGATTCATCTATCTAATGTTTGTTGTGAAACATACCCATATTCATAACAGGAAAAGGGCATCTGGACCCTCTTCCACTGAATAAAGGTGTAAAGCTTTAACTCCTTAAAATCCGATTTACTCTGGTGAGTATGTTACATAACGTTGGCATTTCTTTAAATGTAGCTTTTGTTGTTTGGAGAAATACATATCTTTAAAGATTGCCTGAAGAAAGAAAAAATTGAGCAGCTTTAAGACAACAGTTCTACTTATATAACCAAAATTCATATGTGGAGATAGAGCATGCTCACCAAAACTAGATTTGAATATTATACAGTGTTCAGTCAACAAGGAAAATAAAATACCGAAAAACAAAGGCATTATACCTCAAGTCACAATATCCACAATTCTAAGCAGTCCTGCACATTTTATTGTGTTTTCACTGCAACGTGTATCATTGGGAAAAGCCTGATGATTTTTCTAGCTCTCTCTCTATATATATTATTCACACCCCACCCCTTGGCAGTGTCCTTATGACATAGGATTTTATTGGGACTAACAGTGAGTCCAGTGGATGAGACTCTTGTTTTTTTTTAAAGATTTATTTTATTTATCCCCCCTGCCTCCGTTCCCCCTATTGTCTGCTTTCTGTGCCCATTCACTGTGTGTTCTTCATGTCTGCTTGTATTCTCATTAGGTGGCTCCAGGACTGATCCTGAGACCTTCCAGTGTGAGAGAGAAGTGATTACTTTCTTCTGCCACCTCAATTCCCTGTTCTGCTGCATCGTCTTATTTTGTCTGCTCTGTGTCTCTTTTTGCATCATCTTGCTGCGCCAGCTCTCAGTGTCAGCCGGCACTCCTGCGCAGGGCAGCTTTCCTGTGCTGGGCAGCATTCCCATGCAGGGTGGCACTCCTGTGTGGGCCGGCACTCTGCATGGGCCAGCTCACCACACGGGCCAGCTTGGCCTCACCAGGAGGCCCTGGGCATCGAACCCTGGACCTCCTATATAGTAGACAGAAGCCCAATTGGTTGAGCCACATCTGTTTCTCTCTTATTTATTTTTTGATGTTTTTTTACAGGTGGTGTTTGACCGCTTAAAAGGCATGGCACTGGTTCTCTACAATGAAATTGAATATGCACAAGCAGCTGTAAAAGAGACCAAGGGGAGGAAAATCGGTGGAAATAAAATTAAGGTGTGCAGAATGACTTTAAACAGAAGCAGAAAAAAAATTGTATTTAAATCTCACCCTCTTAATAACTGCCATTTTGCAGGCTGCAAACCAGGGGAGTGATTATAGGACATGTATTCCATGTCCTCAGTTTTTAAGGAGAATATTATAGTTTTTATACTTAGCCCATTGAGAGCACAGGGTCTTTTAATCCATTAGTCACAGAGCTTCCTCCCAAATCCTCTCCTTCAAAGAATTGTGCCCTTCTACACTCTGGGTTCCTGAGGCACACATGAGCACACTTGGTGCTGGCTGGCCCATAGCCACCTGCGGGTATTTGTATACTCAGGAGTTCAAAGTGTCAGTCAGTCCAGCTTCCTCAATGATCCTCTTTTCCTCTACTTTCCTCCCTTCCTAAAGAGTGGGTAACCATTGAAAAATGATCTTTTTGTGTGATATATTTGTTTAAAAATCCGGTGTTCATGGTATTTTGAAGGGGCTTGTGCAATAACACCAATGATTAGCTTGAAATAAGTACTTCTGAAATAAAATGATAGAGTACTGATAAATGATGAGTATCATATCTTTTTGTGATTTTGAGGCGCAGGTGTGAGTAAACTTTAAACTTCTTCCATATTTGTTTTATGTTCTGTGGTTCCATCAAATTTATGCATGACAGGGATTGCTGGATTTAGTTGATTTGATTAACTGACAGTCTATTTACTGAGAATCCTGAGAGGTTCTGGAACTCTAAATTACATTCTTTGTCAAGATTTATGTAGAATATGAGAAAGATGTTAGGTTAACAAAATATGTTTTCAGTTAGGACTGTTTTACTAAATTGATATAGATTGCTCTCTCCTGAAATTTATCTAGAAAGACTGTGTTGGGAAGAACTTGCAAATTCAATAACACATCCTGTAAGTAAAATCTGAAACTTGCACCAAACACTTGCTTTTCTTTTTTTAAGGTGGATTTTGCAAATCGTGAAAGTCAGCTGGCATTTTATCACTGCATGGAGAAATCTGGTCAAGATATCAGAGACTTTTATGAAATGTTAGCAGAAAGAAGGTAATATTTAAAATCTACTCATGTGGCTTGAATTCTTAAATTTCTAATATATAACATTTATGTATTAGATGTTCTAATACATAACATTTAATTTCTAATACATAACATTTTAAATTTCTAATACATAACATTTTGTGTTTTGTTGGTCTTTAGCCCTACCCTCTTCCCCTCAAAACTCTACCCTTTCCCTTTTTCCCCCTTGACACAGAAATAGGTGATTTTTGTTGTTGTTTTTAAGGTCCTGGGGCTGGGGAATGAACCCAGGACCTCATATGTGGGAAGCCAGCACTCAGCCACTGAGCCACATGGCACATGGTTTGTTTTTGCTTGTTGTTTTTTTTGGGGGTGGAGAGGCACCAGCCAAACCTGGGACTTCCCATGTGGGAAGCAGGCACTCAACTGCTTGAACCACATCCTCTCCCCAGGTTTTTGTTTTTTTTTTTAACCTCCCCTCCCATGGCTTGCTTGTTGTTTGCTCTCTGTTTCCATTTGCTGCACGCTTTTCTGTGGTTTTTGTTTTTGTTTTTGTTTTTTTAACTTATCTCCCTTTTAGTTGCGTCACCTTGCTGAGCTGGCTCTCTGTGGCACTTGCGGGCCAGCTGCACTCCATGGTGTATGGGCAAGCCTAACTTCACAAGGAGGCGCCGGGACGCGAACCCACGGCCTCCCAGATGGTAGGCAGGAGCCCAACTGATTGAGCCACAGCTGCTTCCCTCCCCAGGGTTATTTTAATGAATCCAGTTTTCATTTGGCTCATTGGGGTTAAAGTGACCTATCCAGATTTCTCACTGTGAATGCCTCTACAACTTGAAAGAGTTACTGTTTTGCCAGATTATAACTTTATGTATAGCTAATTATAAATCATCCTGCCTTCTTACCATTTTAAACAAAAAGTGACAACATATGTTAAAGTATATTATTATACCTTACATGTTTAGTAATGACAACTTCTAGGTTGTTGTCATGCATGTGCTTATACATTTAACTTAAAAATTTCTAAAGAACTCTATCTTAAATCTGAATCTCTTAAGTAATTTATGAATGAATTTATATATATAAATTGGTAACATCAAAGTTTGGAAAGTAAATCTTATTTCCCCTTGTTAATTTTTTCAGTTATGGTAATACAATATTTGATTTTTTTCCTGCTCCTTGTAGGAAATATATGATAGTTCAGAATCATTTCAGTTCTCACAAAGAGAATTAGGCTATCTTCTGTAGCTTAAAACAGTCCCCAGGGGAGTGGATGTAGCTCAGTTAGTTAAGTGCCTGCTTCCCATATACAAGGTCCTGGGTTCAATCTCTGGTGCCGCTTAAAAACAACAAAACAACAGAAATAGTCCTCAAACTGATAATAGATTATTTTTTAGACTAAGTATATTAAAATATCATTACATAGTGTTATCAGGTTCTTTAATAGCTGGTCACATTTGAAAATAGAAACTTGTCCATATGATAAAGCTGTTTGTCCAGACATACCTCTGAGGTTAAGTCTCCTGGAATGTTATCACTAGATCTCTGCCTCTGTATATATGTATTAATCAAAAGGCTTTGTGTAATAAATATCTTTAGATCTTTTAAGTTCATGTGTGAAAAGTACTACCTTATGATAGGGATGAGCCAAGTTCTGATCATGCTACCAGAAACCTGTTGAATGCATTCCCTTCCTACTTCCTTGCCAGTTCATTTTTGTTTAAATCATTGAAAATATATATGTCTCTTTGAGACATTTCCTAGTGGAATATTGTGTAGTGGTCATTGAAGAGTTGGAGCTTTTAAAACGAAAAATGACCCCTATAACCAAATTGTCAAAAGCTCAAACTTATAAGGTTTTGATAGTTTCTCACTAGTACATCATAATCCAGATTCCAGAAAATAAAAAATCAACAGTCTTAATAATAATAATCTTTCATCATTTCTAACAAAATGTAGCACACTAATGCAAAATGTTAATAATACGGAAAACTGCAGGGGTGGGAAGATGTATAAGGGAAGTCTCTACCTTCTGCATGATTATTTCTGTAAACCTACAACTGCTCTAATTAAAAAACAAGCAAATGGAAACCATTTTCCAGTTAGTAAGTCAGTCTTGATAAGAAAGCAGTTGTTTCTCAGGCATGTGGTGTGTATGTGCATTTTTGTGCACACATACAAGAGAGAACGTATGTGTCTGTAGGGAGACATATACATTCTCCCCAGGCAGCAGTATGAAATCACTGTTGATACTAAAGATCAATACATTAAGTGCTTGCAGGAATTCTTATCCACAAGTGAGTGGAAAGTATTTTGTACCTAAAGTATTTTAAAAAGCCATTAAAATCCTCTGTGTAAATTAAGTATTTTTAAAAGCAGTGTCTTGTAAGGGTTTGATAATGCTGTGTGGATGTTAATTTTAATGAATTACTCCTTAAATTCACTCATTTTTGTCCTTAAACTTCTTACCTCTGGTTATACATCTGTAGAATGGAGTTAACTTCTAAAGTAGGAAGGGGGAGGGTGTGAAACTTGGGGATCACTGTGACCCATTTGTCCCATTTGGTGTCACGTGGCAGTGTCTTTGAAATGCATTCATTGCAGTAGAACTTGAGACTCCGACTGTGGGAAACAGAGTGATAGGAAGTCATCCCACAGAATAGTTGAGGCATGAATGCAAAATGCTTTCCCTTTAGGACCATTCAGCTCAGTAATGCACAAATAACTATTAACACAGGGTTTCACAGTCCATATTTAATTGCACTTGATCCCTCATGACTGTTGTTCCATTTTACATAGGAAGGGAACTGAAGTTTGAGTGACTTTGCTCATCAGGTCACATGATGAAGGTTGGCCTGGGAGTAAACCTAGGGTCCTTCCCGCTAGTACATTGTACCTTACACTTTACCACTTCTCAAGATGAATTATGAAACAGATGAATTTCCTACCTGCTTAAAATAGTTTAGGTGTTGTGCAGTCATGCAAAAGATTTATCTCAGAACACCTTTCTGCAGTCCCTCAGGGATTCTGCCTTGTTCATGGTGCAAGTGCTCGGTTGTGTGGTCTCCACTTCAATTGTTGAGTTCCTTGAGGACAGAGAGTCTTACTTCTTTTTGTAGTCCTAGGGTCCAGCAAAATACGTGCAAAATAATCATTAAGCTGAATAGTGATCCAGTACTAATATTACACAAGTACTTCTGACTTATACAACATTTTCATATTTTTGGATATGGTCTTAGTTTGCTTAATTTTTAAAATATCTTGATACTGTGTTTTAAAAATATCACTTCAAGCTTCCTGTTGATGTAGACAGTCAATCAGTGTCCATTCTAGGTATTGTATTCATGTATAGTGTGCTCAACTTGATATATGAAACTTGTTGGAGTTTATGGTGATAATGAGTTAAATTAGCCTAATTCCTTACCTAGTAATATTTATTTGCAAAGTAACTAGCCAGTATTTAGGCAAACACTCTCCTGTAGAACTGTAGAAGGATCATCTTAAACCACATTAAGCCATATATCATAGCTATATCATAAAATACTCTCTTTTGTGAGAGTTCAGTATAAATGTGTATAATAATGTGTTATTGATGCTTCCTTTTCTAAAACAATTTAATTAGAACATTGGTACGTTTATAGAAAGTAGAGTTCCCATATACCCTCTTTCTCACAGTTTTTCCTAATTAACATTTTACATTTAGTATGATACCTTTATTACCATTTGTATTAGTCATCCAAAGGGATGCTGATGCAAAATACCATAAATCGGTTGGTTTTATAAAGGGTATTTATTTGGGGTAAGAGCTTACAGATACCAGGACATAAAGCATAAGTTACTTTCCTCACCAAAGTCTATTGTCACGTGTTGGAGCAAGATGGCTGCCGAGGTGCGAGGGTTCAGGCTTCCTGGGTTCCTACATTCCTGGGGCTTGCTTTTCTCTGGGTTCAAGGTTCCTTTCTTCCTGGGGCTGGCTTCTCTTTCCTCTGTGAGGTTACTTCCAGGGGCTCCCGCTTAAGTCTTCAGCATCAAGCTCCGACATCAGAAACCCTCAGCTCTGTTCTTCGCCATGCCTTTTAAACTCAACACCCTAATCATAACTCAGTCATGCCCAGGTACAGATCAGATTATAAGCATAATCCAATATCTAATTTTGGAATTCATAACCATATCAAACTGCAACACCATTGATGTAACAATATTATAATAATTATCAACTATTAATGCTTCTGTTTTTGAATGTTAAGTCTAGATGTTTCATTTTATATTAAAAGGGGTTAGAACGTCATCTTGTAGCAGGTGTTTCTAAGTTTTTTCTAAAGTTGATTCTCAACAAATATTTGAGTACCTGCTGTGAGCCAAGCATACTATTAAAAGAGCTATAGAAATAGTAGACAAGAAGACAAAGCCCATGCCTTTATGAATGAGCTCATGTTCTAGATTTGATGTGTTTTAGTGAACCACTAATGGCAATATGTGTACAATAAGCAATCTGTGCCTGCAGGAGATAACAAAAATTTTTGAGAGTGAACTAGAGTTAATTTTATATAGCATACTGTTCTTGGTGAAATTTAATTCTATATTGAATGCACTGTTGACAGGTCATTGTATGAGAAAACCCACAATGAATTCCTTTACAAATTGAGGGAGCCTCCTTACAATGCTTATAATCATTCTTGATTTGTTAGTTAGCAGACTGGAAAAAAATAACAATATGTACTGAAAGCCAAGTTGTGCCTACCATTGGACTAGGAAAGTTTTTACAAATGTTATCTTATGTAATCTTCTTAGGAGCCCTATGAAGAGAAGGTATCATCATTTTATAAGTGAAGAGACTGATCTCAGAGAGATTAATCCCCAAAGTTGTTTGTTTTTTTTTTTTTGTTTTTTTTTTTTTTAAAGATTTATTTATTTATTTAATTTCCCCCCCTCCCCAGGTTGTCTGTTCTTGGTGTCTATTTGCTGTGTCTTGTTTCTTTGTCCGCTTCTGTTGTCGTCAGCGGCACGGGAAGTGTGGGCGGCGCCATTCCTGGGCAGGCTGCTCTTTCTTTTCACGCTGGGCGGCTCTCCTCACGGGCGCACTCCTTGCGCGTGGGGCTCCCCCACGCGGGGGACACCCTTGCGTGGCACGGCACTCCTTGCGCGCATCAGCACTGTGCATGGCCAGCTCCACACGGGTCAAGGAGGCCCGGGGTTTGAACCGCGGACCTCCCATATGGTAGACGGATGCCCTAACCACTGGGCCAAAGTCCGTTTCCCGGTTTTTTTTTAATTGTGAATTTACATAAAGATGTTAATCAATATCCAGGTCACAGAGGCAGTAAGATTTTAATTAAATTATCTGTTTTTCCAAACAGTATATTTATTTCCTGAGGTAAGAATATCCTTAGAGAAAAATAATTACAAAAGACTTAGGAATGTAGGCATATGATACCCCATTTAATACTTATGTCTGTTATAAGTCATTACATACCACCCAGTATGAAAAGAATGAAAAAGGGCTAAACCAGCACTGTCTCTGATAAAAACAATGCAAGCTACATATGTAATTTTAAATTTTCTGGTAGCCACATTTTTTTTTAAAAGATACAATTAATTTTATTTATTTAATTCAGTACATCTAAAATATTATCATTTCAGCATAACAATGTAAATAAATTGTTGATACATGATTTTTTTTTTAACTAAGCCTGTGAAATCTGGTGCATAGTTTATGCTTATAGTATAACTCACTTCAGACTAGCCATATTTCAAATGCTCAGAAGACACATGTGTCTAGTGGCTACCATATTGGACAGCACAGGTCTAAACAATGACTAAATGGCAAAGATGTTTAGAAACAAGGCTTTCCAATTTCATATATATGATTTAATGCATAAATGACAAAGAAATGAACTAATAGTATTCACTTCTTCTTTTGGCAGAGAGGAACGAAGGGGATCCTATGACTATAACCAAGAGCGTACATATTATGAGAATGTTCGTACTCCAGGTACATATCCTGAGGATTCCAGGCGGGACTATCCAGCTCGGGGGAGAGAATTTTATTCAGAATGGGAAACTTACCAAGGAGACTACTATGAATCACGATATTATGATGATCCTCGGGAATACAGAGATTATAGGAATGATCCCTATGAACAAGATATTCGGGAATATAGTTACAGGCAAAGAGAACGAGAAAGAGAACGAGAAAGATTTGAGTCTGACCGGGACAGAGACCATGACAGGAGGGCAATTGAACGAAGTCAGAGTCCAGTTCACTTGCGACGTCCACAGAGTCCTGGAGCATCTCCCTCACAGTCAGAGAGGCTACCAAGTGATTCTGAGAGGAGGATTTACAGCCGGTCCTCAGACCGAAGTGGAAGCTGTAGCTCACTTTCCCCACCAAGATATGATAAGATTGACAAACCTCGTTTGGAGCGCTATACAAAAAGTGAAAAGACAGATAAAGAGCGAACTTTTGATCCTGAGAGAGGGGAGAGAGAAAGGCGCTTAATAAGGAAGGAAAAAGTGGAAAAGGACAAAACTGACAAGCAGAAACGAAAAGGAAAAGTTCATTCTCCTAGTTCTCAGTCTTCAGAAACAGACCAAGAAAATGAGAGAGAACAGAGCCCTGAGAAACCAAGGAGTTCTAATAAATTGAGCAGAGAGAAAGCTGACAAAGAAGGACTAGCAAAAAACCGCCTAGATCTCATGCCTTGTGTGGTTTTGACTCGAGTGAAAGAAAAGGAAGGAAAGGTGATTGATCATGCTGCTTTGGAAAAGCCAAAAGTGAAGCTTGATAATGATACTGTCAAAGCTTCTGTGGATCAGAAACTTCAGGTCTCTCAAACTGAGCCTGCAAAGTCTGACCTGTCTAAATTGGATTCTCTTAGAACAAAAGTGCCAAAGGAAAAGGGGCTTTCAAGTCACATTGAAGTAGTAGATAAGGAAGGCAGGCTTAAGCCCAGGAAGCACCTAAAACCAGAGCAGACCACTGATGGGATGAATGCTGTGGACCTGGAGAAACTGGAAGCCAGGAAAAGGCGGTTTGCAGATTCAAATTTGAAAGCAGAAAGGCAAAAATCGGAAGTCAAGAAAAGTAGTCCAGAGATGGAAGATGTTCGGGTAGTTTTAAAAAAGCAGCCTGACATATCATCCAGAGAAGCCATTCTGCCAAGGGAAGGAGAGTCTGAAAGAAAGCCTGTGAGAAAAGAAGTTCTTAAAAGAGAATCCAAAAAAATCAAACTAGATAGACTTAATCCTCCTGTTCCCAGCTCTAAAGACAGTCAGGAGCTTGCCAGTATTTCTCTTGGGGTTGGCTCAAGGCCGAACACAGACCTGCAGGCAAGGCTAGGAGAAATAGTAGGTGAATCTGTGGAAAATCAAGAAATCCAGTCAAAAAAACCTACTCCCTCAAAACCACAGCTGAAACAGCTGCAGCTACTAGATGATCAAGGACCAGAGAGAGAGGATATTAGAAAAAACTATTGTAACCTTCGTGATGAAACACCTGAACATAAGTCAGGCCAAGAGAAACCACATTCAGTAAATACTGAAGAAAAAATTGGCATTGATATTGATCACACGCAGAGTTACCGAAAACAAATGGAACAGAGTCGTAGAAAACAGCAGATGGAGATGGAAATAGCCAAGTCTGAGAAGTTTGGCAGTCCTAAGAAAGATATAGATGACTATGAAAGGCGTAGCCTTGTTCACGAGGTGGGCAAACCCCCTCAAGATGTTACTGATGACTCTCCTCCCAGCAAAAAGAAACGGATGGATCACCTTGATTTTGACATCAGCACCAAGAGAGAGAGGAATTACAGAAGTTCACGCCAAATCAGTGAAGATTCTGAAAGGACTGGTTGTTCTCCCAGCATTCGACATGGTTCCTTCCATGAAGATGATGACTCCATTGGCTCCCCTAAACTATTGTCAGTAAAAGGGTCTCCTAAAGTAGATGAGAAAGGCCACCCATATTCTAATATAGCAGTCAGGGAAGAGTCCTTAAAATTTAATCCTTACGATTCTAGCAGGAGAGAACAGATGGCAGACATGGCCAAAATAAAGCTCTCTGCCTTGAATTCTGAAGATGAACTGAATCGTTGGGACCCTCAAATGAAACAAGATGCCAGCAGATTTGATGTGAGTTTCCCAAACAGCATAATTAAGAGAGACAGCCTTCGAAAGAGGTCCGCACGAGACCTGGAACCTGGTGAGGTACCTTCTGATTCTGACGAAGATGGTGAACACAAATCTCATTCACCCAGAGTCCCTGCATTGTATGAAAGTTCCCGATTGTCTTTTTTATTGAGGGACAGGGAAGACAAATTACGTGAGCGAGATGAAAGACTCTCTAGTTCTTTAGAAAGGAACAAATTTTATTCTTTTGCATTGGATAAGACGATCACACCAGACACTAAGGCCTTGCTTGAAAGAGCTAAATCCCTCTCTTCATCTCGAGAGGAAAATTGGTCTTTTCTTGATTGGGACTCCCGATTTGCTAATTTTCGAAACAACAAAGATAAAGAAAAAGTTGACTCTGCTCCAAGACCTATTCCATCCTGGTACATGAAAAAGAAGAAAATTAGGACTGATTCAGAAGGAAAAATGGATGATAAAAAAGATGATCATAAAGAAGAGGAGCAAGAAAGGCAAGAATTATTTGCTTCTCGTTTTTTACACAGTTCGATCTTTGAACAAGATTCCAAGCGATTGCAACATCTAGAGAGAAAAGATGAAGAATGTGACTTCATTTCTGGTAGGTTATATGGGAAGCAGATATCTGATGGAGCAAATAGCACTGCTGATACAATTCAAGAGCCAGTAGTTCTATTCCATAGCAGATTTATGGAGCTAACACGAATGCAACAGAAAGAAAAAGAAAAAGACCAAAAACCCAAAGAGGTTGAGAAACAGGAAGATACAGAGAATCAACCCAAGACCCCAGAATCTGCTTCAGAGAATAAAGAGTCAGAACTGAAAAATTCTTCAGTTGGGCCCCCTAGTGTCACAGTTGTAACTCCAGAATTAGCACCATCATCACTAGAGAAGACAAATAATGAAAAAACAGTGGAGGTACCTCCAGTAACAGAAGAGAAGACCGTGGAGCCCTCATTGGTCTCAAAGGAAGCAAAACCTGTCTTGGAACTAGCTCCTCTCTCTGTGGAACAACCTGAACAAGCAGACTTGCTCCTAGGAGTAGGCACCAATAAAGATGCTGCTGTGACTCCCGTGGTTGTTGAAGAAAGTTCATCCATTGACCAACTGCCTTCTCTGGATACCAAGCCTCCAACTCCTGGGGCCTCATTTTCTCAGGTAGAGATCAATGTAGATCCAGAACCTGACAGTACCCTACCCCCTTCAAAGCCAACTCAGAAGTCTGAGGAAGATAATGAGCCCAAAGCAGAAAAGCCAGATCCAGCTGCTAATGTTGAGCCTAATGCAAATCAAAAGGCTGAGGTTCCTGAGTTTCAGCCTCAAGCTTCTGAAGACTTAGAGGTTGATCCTCCAGTTGCTGTAAAAGATAAAAAAACAAACAAAAGTAAACGTTCCAAGACCCCGGTACAGGCAGCTGCAACAAGTATCGTGGAGAAGCCTGTCACAAGGAAGAGTGAGAGAATAGACCGGGAAAAACTGAAACGGTCTAATTCCCCTCGGGGAGAAGCACAGAAACTTTTAGAATTGAAGATGGAAGCAGAGAAGATTACAAGGACTGCTTCTAAAACCTCTGCTGGGGACTCTGAACACCCCGAACCAAGTTTGCCCCTCAGCAGAACAAGACGCCGAAACGTAAGGAGTGTTTATGCAACCATGAGTGACCATGAAAACCGCTCTCCAGTAAAAGAGCCCACAGAACAGCCAAGACTGACCAGAAAGAGATTGGAGCGAGAGCTTCAGGAAGCTGCAGCAGTACCTACTACCCCGCGGAGGGGACGGCCTCCAAAAACACGCCGTCGAGCTGATGAAGATGATGAAACTGAGGTGAAAGAACCAGTCGAAACACCCAAGGCAGCTGAGGGATGGAGGTCCCCTCGATCTCAAAAGTCTGCAGCTGCTAGTGGTCCCCAAGGGAAAAAGGGAAGAAATGAACCAAAAGTTGATAGTGTAGCTGAACATCCTGAGACTGAGATGGGCACCCAAATAAACTTGAAAGACAGTAACACAAAATCCAAACCCGATAAAGAAGAAGCGGGAAGTGAGCAGAAACGTGATAGAAAAGAACTTAGCACAGACAAAAATCTACCTGAAACTCCCCCTATTGAAGTGGTAGAGAAAAAAGCCCCTGAAAAAAACTCCAAGTCAAAGAGAGGAAGATCTCGGAATGCCAGGTCAGCAGTGGACAAGTCTGCAAATCTGAAAACTGTGGATGCTAATGTCAACACGGCTGTGGGGGCTCCAGGCCCGGCAGTAGAGAGGGAAGCTGGGGTTGTGGCAGGCTCCCCCGAGAAAGGTGAGAGCTCCCAAAAGGAGGGTCATTCATCACCCCAGTTGAAAAGTGATGCAGTTGACCCTGTTGATCCAGTCAAGGACCCAGAGGAGGAAGATGTGTCTGATTCTAAACTGTCACCAGAAGCTACTCAGTTAGCCAAGCAGATGGAGCTGGAGCAGGCTGTGGAGAACATTGCAAAGCTCACTGAAACCTCAGCCTCCTCGGCTTACAAAGCAGCAGCCACAGAGGCCCCAGACGGCCTCTCCACAGAGGACAGGGACAAGCCTGCACATCAGGCGAGTGAAACAGAGCTTGCTGCAGCCATTGGCTCCATCATTAATGCCATTTCTGCAGAGCCAGAAAATTTCACAGCACCTCCAACTTACCCAGCAGAATCTCAGACAGTTCCACAGGCCCATCCTCAAGTGTTGCAGCCTCCTGAGGAAGAAATGGAGCCTGAGACTGATGAGGCCGTGTCTGGCATCTTGGAGACTGAGGCTGCTACAGAATCTTCTGGGTCACCAGTCAGTGCTCCTGGCCCCTCAGCAGGCCCAGCAGACACCAAGGAAGTCAGAGGGAACAGCAGTGAATCCCCCCACGCTGTGCAGGAAGCCAAAGGGTCAAAAGAGGCAGAAGTCGTTCGGAAAGACAAGGGGCGCCAGAAAACAACTCGGTCACGCCGCAAACGGACTATAAACAAGAGAGCAGGGGGTGCTGCAGAGTCCCATGTCTCTGACTCTGACCGAGCTCAAAGCAAGAGTCCTGCTGCAAATGAGGTGATGACAGCACAACCCCCAGAAACTCCACAGGAAGAAACACAGACTGAAGAGCCCCCCTCCACTCCTCCTGAGTCCTGTATTTCTGACCCAGGCCAGGCTCCATCAATGGAGAATTTGTCCCAAGAAAACAATATTGAAGAAAAGACTCCAACTAAAGTGTCAGCGCTTCCAGTCCTTCTCCCTTCTTCACAGCCCATACCAGTAGATGATGAACATCAAGCCAGATTCAAAGTACATTCAATTATTGAAAGTGATCCAGTAACCCCACCTAGTGATTCAAGCATATCTACACCCACAATTCCTTCTGTAGCTGCAGCAAAACTCCCAACCTCTCTTTCCTCTGGGGGAATCCCACATCAGAGTCCTACTAAAGTGACAGAATGGATAACAAGGCAGGAGGAGCCACAAGCTCAATCCACCCCATCTCCAGCTCTCCCCCCAGACACAAAAGCCTCTGACATTGACACTAGTTCCAGTACACTGAGGAAAATCCTCATGGACCCGAAATACGTGTCTGCCACAGGCGTCACTTCCACTAGTGTCACGACTGCTATTGCAGAGCCTGTCAGTGCCACCCCTTGCCTACATGAGGTACCACCCCCTCCAGTTGAATCTAAAAAACCTCTTCTAGAAGAAAAACAAGGAACTCCAGCTACAAACATCTCTGACACACAGGCTTTAGAGGTTCCAGTGGCCACTGACAAAGAAAAAGTGGCACCAGTCATTGCTCCCAAAATTACTTCTGTTATTAGCCGGATGCCTGTCAGCATTGATTTGGAGAATTCCCAAAAGATAACTCTGGCAAAACCAGCTCCTCAGACCCTGACTGGACTGGTGAGTGCTCTGACGGGCCTGGTGAATGTCTCTCTGGTTCCAGTAAACGCCCTGGCAGGCCCGGTGAGTGCCCTGAAGGGTCCCGTGAAGGGCTCAGTGACGACTCTCAAAGGTCTGGTGAACACTCCTGGTCCTGTGAATGTCCTAAAAGGGCCAGTGAATGTGCTGACAGGGCCAGTGAATGTGCTCACCACTCCGGTGAACACGGCCATGGGCGCAGTGAATGCCGCCATGGGCACGGTGAATGCCACCACAGGTGCAGTGAATGCCACAGCGGGCACAGTCAACGCTGCAACAGGGGCAGTGACAGTCACAGCAGGTACAGTCACTGCTGTGTCCGGTGGTGTGACTGCCACAACAGGGGCAGGGGCAGTGATTGCCCCACTGGCAAAAGGCAAGCAGAGATCAAGTACCAATGAAAACAGTCGGTTCCACCCAGGATCTATGTCTGTGATTGATGATCGCCCAGCAGACACAGGCTCTGGTGCTGGACTGCGTGTGAACACGTCTGAAGGGGTTGTACTCCTGAGCTATTCGGGGCAGAAGACTGAAGGCCCACAACGGATCAGCGCCAAGATTAGTCAGATTCCTCCAGCAAGTGCCATGGACATTGAGTTTCAACAGTCAGTGTCCAAGTCCCAGGTCAAACCTGATTCTGTCACACCTTCTCAGCCTCCATCTAAAGGTCCTCAAACCCCTTCAGGCTATGCGAATGTGGCCACCCATTCTACTCTGGTACTGACTGCCCAAACATATAATGCATCCCCTGTGATTTCATCTGTTAAGGCCGATCGCCCGTCCTTGGAGAAGCCTGAGCCCATTCACCTCTCTGTGTCCACCCCTGTCACTCAGGGTGGCACAGTGAAGGTTCTCACCCAGGGCATAAACACTCCCCCAGTGCTGGTTCACAACCAGCTGGTCCTCACCCCAAGCATAGTTACCACTAATAAGAAGCTTGCTGACCCTGTCACCCTCAAAATAGAGACTAAGGTCCTTCAGCCAGCTAACCTGGGGTCAGCTCTTGCTCCTCATCACCCTCCTGCTCTGCCTGGCAAACTGCCTGCAGAAGTGAACCATGTCAACTCGGCGGCCAGCACCCCAACAGATCGAACTGTCTCCCACTTGGCAGTCACAAAGCCAGACACACATTCTCCTCGACCAAGTGGGCCCACCCCATCTCCGTTTCCGAGGGCTTGTCATCCCAGCAGTACTACATCCACAGCTCTCTCAACTAATGCCACAGTCATGTTGGCTGCAGGCATTCCTGTGCCTCAGTTCATCTCCAGCATACATCCAGAGCAGTCTGTCATCATGCCACCCCACAGCATTACCCAGACTGTGTCCCTCAGCCACTTATCCCAGGGCGAGGTGAGAATGAACACACCCACACTGCCCAGCATCACCTACAGTATCCGGCCGGAGACACTTCACTCTCCTCGGGCCCCGCTTCAGCCCCAGCAGATAGAGGTCAGGGCCCCTCAGCGTGCAGGTACACCTCAACCTGCCCCAGCTGGCGTGCCTGCTCTAGCCTCCCAGCACCCTCCTGAGGATGAAGTACATTATCACCTCCCTGTCGCTCGAGCTGCAGCCCCTGTGCAGTCAGAGGTGCTGGTCATGCAGTCTGAGTACCGGCTGCACCCATACACCGTACCCCGGGATGTAAGGATCATGGTGCACCCTCATGTGACAGCGGTCAGCGAGCAGCCGAGGGCAGCCGATGGGGTGGTGAAAGTGCCGCCAGTGAGCAAGGCCCCTCAGCCACCAGGGAAAGAAGCTGCCAAGACGGCAGATGCCAAAGCAGCAGCTGCTCCTCACAGTGAGGCCCGCATCCTCACAGTCACCCCCAGCAACCAGCTCCAGGGACTGCCTCTCACCCCACCTGTGGTGGTGACCCACGGAGTACAGATCGTGCACTCCAGTGGAGAATTGTTTCAGGAGTACAGATATGGCGATCTCCGTACCTACCACGCCCCGGCTCAGCTCTCACACACTCAGTTTCCTGCTGCTTCCTCAATTGGCTTGCCTTCCCGGACCAAGACTCCTGCCCAGGTGAGATAGTCAAGTTTCCTCCCCCCATCTGTTAGACAAAGCACTAGAGGGGCTCAAAGGGCTCAGAACAAATCAGCCTTCAATCAAAAGATAGTGGTTGGGGTACAAGAGAACTAGTCAGATAGGCCCTGAAATATTTTAACCTTGGTGGGGGGGAGAGGGGAGGGGTAAAAGCAAGGCACAAAGGAACTTCCTAAATTTCAGGATGAGACATGTAGGATCACATTGCAGAGTGCTCAGGAGCTCTTTGTGGGAATGGTTGGAGTGGGTGGCTCCTGCCTGCAGGGATGGGCAGGAAGAGAACCTTTTTGGTAATTTTTTGGAGCAAGCTATTATGCACAAGACTCTACTCTGTCTCTTCTCCCACTCCCAGGGCCCTCCACCGGAAAGTGAGCCTGTGCAGTCCTCTCAGTCCACACAACCTGCACAGCCCACACAACCCGCCCAGCCTGCGCAGCCCACCCAGCTCAGCCAGCCCAGCCAGTCACCAAGCAACAAAATGCCTCAGGTCTCCCAGGAGGCAAAGGGGACTCAGACAGGAGGAGTAGAGCAGTCTCGCCTCTCAACTGTACCTGCAAACAGGCCACCTGAACCTCTTGTCCAGATTCAGAGAGCCCAGGTGGAAACAGGCCAGACTTCCTACCCCTCTCCAGTGTCTGTCTCCATGAAGCCTGATCTCCCGGCCCCTCTTCCTGCTCAGGCTGCTCAAAAGCAGCCATTGTTTGTCCCCACGACCTCAGGCCCCAGCACCCCTCCAGGACTGGCTCTGCCGCATGCTGAAGCCCAGCCCACCCCCAAACAAGATTCTTCTCCACACTTGACTTCCCAGAGACCTGTGGATATGGTTCAACTTCTGAAGGTAAGTGTGGGCAGGGGTCTCCTCTATTATCCCCCAAGCCATGTGCCATGTTAAAAGTCCTAAGACTCCCCTGTTGACAGACCAGTGAGTTGCTGCCTAAGGGCCATGCCCACCATGGCTCAAGTCACCAGCCTGGAGCTCACTTACTATTTGTTTCCCTTTGAGCAGAAGTACCCCATCGTGTGGCAGGGTCTGCTGGCCCTCAAGAATGACACAGCTGCTGTGCAGCTCCATTTTGTCTCTGGCAACAACGTCCTGGCCCATCGGTCCCTCCCCCTCTCTGAAGGGGGACCCCCGTTGAGGATCGCCCAGAGGATGCGGCTGGAGGCTTCACAACTGGAAGGGGTTGCCCGAAGGATGACGGTAAGACCTAGGTCCTTGGTGAGCAGTTGCTGAGGGCAGCATTTGGCCTTGCCACTGTGACCCCACCTAATCCCAGGAAGGAAAGGTATAGGCGGCCCTGCCTGCCAGCTTCCTAGCCCATCACAGGACTCAGTGATGGCATTCTTGAAGTGGACAATGAAGGGGGCATTGTCCTTTCTCCATTCGGGGGTGTGAAATGTCTCTAGGCCCAGAAACTAGGCTTTTTTCATTTGACAGATATTACAGTGGATTTAGAGTCATTGCAGCAGGTGGGGCTTTGAGGACTTAGGAGCTCATTCCCTGGGCTGGACAAGCCTCCCTCCACGGGCTGCTGTTTTGGTGAGGAGGCCCCTAAATCACTGACCTCTGCTCCAGGTGGAAACAGATTACTGCCTGCTGTTGGCTCTACCTTGCGGCCGTGATCAAGAAGATGTCGTGAGCCAGACTGAGTCTCTCAAGGCTGCCTTCATCACCTACCTGCAGGCCAAGCAGGCGGCAGGGATCATCAATGTTCCCAACCCAGGCTCCAATCAGGTTGGTCTACTGTCCTTCATGCACACATGTGCAGGTGGGGCTAGTCTAGGGCTGGCTTATGAGGAATTCCATGGTGGCATGGCTGATCAGTGCCCACGAGCACAGTCAAGAGAAGCTCCCCAGAGGAGGTAGCACAAGGGCACTTTGGGTAGAGGAAACAGTGTATGCAAGGAGAGTCATTGGAGTGGCTGAGAACAGCACAAGTTTTTCTTTACCTTAAGGATATAAAAGAGGTTCTCAGGGCAGTCGTTTAAATAATTTTCTGATACTTTCTAGGTTTCTTCTGGTAGACATTAACAATGGCAATTTTAAGTTGGTTGGAAAACTGACCTTAGCCTGGCTTTCTACCTTGGGCCTCTTCAGGGTAACTACTCAGAACTGTCCCAAGGTAGAATGGTACTTGAGTAGGTGACATAAAGACAGAGGGTCCCATTTTTCTCTCTTGTCCCATTCTTCAGCCCGCCTATGTGCTGCAGATCTTCCCACCGTGCGAGTTCTCTGAGAGTCACCTGTCTCGCCTGGCCCCTGACCTCCTTGCCAGCATCTCCAATATTTCTCCCCACCTCATGATTGTCATTGCCTCCGTGTGAGCCGCTGAACTGTCACCACTTTGGTGTATTTTCCTGAGGCTCTGCAGCAAAAAAATCAACACAGGACAACCCAGCCAAGTGGAGGAAGAAGCTGCCGAAGAGGACAGACTCCACTGCCAGACGGCCAGCCTCCCGCCCTCCCGCCCGCCTGGCTTCAGCCAGACACACCTTCTCTGGGCAGTGGTGCTGCTACCTTGTATGTTTACATGATGCTTTTCACCCAAGGACAGACTACCATGTACTCACTCGCAGACACCTTGGGGCTGGGTTTCTTGCTCCTCTTTCGGAGAAAGGAACAGGGCAGTGGAATTAATTTTTGTTTGTTTTTATTTTTAAGAAACAAGAAAACAGAACTGCCTTTGCACTAAACTAGTGACTAGGACTTTTGCACAGTGATGACAGGCTGTGACACTCTGGATGTCTTGTGTATGTGAACACATACGTGGACTCTAATGCAAGACTTGGAACTTCTGCCGAAACCTTGGGGTCGAGGAACATTTCATTGGGTTTTTGTCCCCATTCCCTCCCTTCCCCTCGCTCATATGGATGTGTCACCCTTCTTAATTCTCCTGCCGCCACCATCTCTGATTCACCTGGGATGTACAGTTTACAATCAAAAAAAGAGCAAACACAAGGATAGTTAATTTTCTTTCTTGGTGGGATATGCAGAACTTGGGATGTGTGTATATATAAATATATAATATATAAAAATATATATAATACTGACTTAAAAAATCAAATTCCCCCGACATACATTTTTTTTAATCTGTGCCAAAAATGTGTTTTCAGAGAAAATCTTATTTTCATACTCAGACTTTGTATCGTCACTCATTTGTATAAGTGCGCTTCGTTACAGCACGGGCCCTGCCCCAGCGACGTGGAAGTGTCACACAGCACCTGTACAGAAAGACTGGCTAAGCCCTCCTCCTGTTACCTGGACCTTTCCCCCCAACTTCCTAACACTTATTAATTTATGAAACTGTTTTTCTCAGCGCAGTTTTGTTTTGTGTGTCCATTGGATTACAAACTTTATTAAAAAATACAAAACACATCGTGTGAATGTGATTGTCACTTCGGTGGGAGAGAGTAGCTAGCCCTCACACCACTTTTGCTTTTAAAGAGAGCCCCTTCCGTCTCTCCATGAAGCTCATAGATGGAACCTGCTATTTAGTCGGTCTTCCCCCTAGGATCATTTTATCTTGTGCGAAAGAGAATTGTATCACAGATGCAGAACTTTCACCATTTTTTTCAATGTTATGGTATAAGTATTTGTGACATTTTAAGGTCTTGATTGGTTCTGAGGTAAAGTTGAAGGCACTTCAAATTCTGACACAGAATAAAACCACCCCCCACACAAACAAAACATCTTAGGTAACTTTGGGTTTCTTGTCTCTTGCCCTTTTCCTTCCTCCCAGTATGGTGCAAAGCTAGGCCCTGCAGAAGCAGAGGATGCATCCCGGCCAGGCTGTACTCCTGGGGTCCAGTTAATCCTGTACCTGCCTCCAGACAGGAGGACAGGAGAGGTGGGCAACTCTTTCCCTACGGCTGGGTCCACTGGTCCACTGCAAGCTGGGGAATTTGGGGTGGGAAGAAAGCACAGAACATGAGTCCTACAAGAAATGATGGCCTCACTTGTGCTATCAAATGGGGCTCCTACAGATAAACCTACTTTTGGTGCAAGAAGATGGTATCTCTGAGGTATTACAACTGCTGGGGGCAAACTGAGAAGGGGTACAGAGACTGTGGCTGAGGTTTCACCAATGGGAGTCAAAATGAGCTCCAAAATTGTTACACCAGCCCTGGCTTGCTGGTCTAGTTTAAGCAGCGCTGTGTTCCCCTTTCCTCACCCAAGCTCCCGGCTGCTCATTAGACTCCATTGATTCAGGGCAAGTAAATGTTTCCAGAAGATGGCACTGGCTCGGCTTTCATCCTCAGAGCAGGCTTATTGGTGACTCAAGTGCAGAGAAGCCCCCCTGCTTTCCCAAGCCCAAGAGGATTGAGCCAGTGGCCTGCTGGCCAGGCTATCTGCTCATGCTGTGGCTCTGGCTGAGTGGACCCCTACTGGCTCACTCTGGGTTGCCTGGGTCCTGGCAAGCAGTCTAGGCCAGTCCTGCTGGCCCCTACCCCCGGCTTTCCAGTCCCTGGGCCGAGGGGCAGAAGGGTCACAGCTGTACTCCACGGGGGAGAGGGCTGGTCAAGTCCTCAAGGTGAGATGCGAAGCCTCCCAAGAGGAGGCTGACTGAGGGGAAGGGCACAGGGAGCCACATGCCCCCTGGGCCCCTAGTGCGCTGCCCATACCCCAACTCGGGGCCGAACAGCCAGCTGTGTTCTGGGTAAGTCCTGGGGGCTCCAGCCCCATTCTGCAGAAGGAACAGCCTGGCTTTCCCAAGAAGCAGGTCTTGACTGGCTGGGGTAGTTCTTCTGTGGCATCATCCACAGCTGCCAGCTCCCCCCGCCCCCCACAGGGAGCTGTAGGCAGCATTAGAAAATAATCAAATTTATTCTCTCTCGGGATGGGGCACCCCTCTCAGTTCCAGGGTGTCATCCGTCTTTAAATAAACAGGAGAAGGGATGCCTGCTCACTCAGCAGGAGGCGGACATTCAGGAGCTGTGGGTGGGGTCTCTGCCAGAGTGGGCTGGCCCTCAGCCCCGTCCCGAGGGCGGAAGATCAGCTCCCCAGCCTGCAGCACCTGCCCGGCTGGCCATGCGCCGCCTGGCCCATACTGCTGGTAGAAGTCCGGGTCCGCCTGGAACATGACCAGGGCCTGGGCCGTGTGGATCCGCACGTGCTGGGCCAGGCTGTTCGCATCCAGGAACTTGTCCCCACAGGAGTCACAGGCATAGAGGATCTGGGTGTTGGGGTCTGTGGGAGGTGGGGGCACAGTAAGGACGGGAAGGACCCCTGGGAGCCACCAGCTTTCACACCCTGGACAGTCCCTTACCTGCTTCCTGCACTTGCTTCACAGCTTTTGTGATCTCGGCTTTAAGTGCTTCTGTCTCATCGGCTGTCACTGGCGTCCCCACTGGTACCACTGTGGGCAGAATCAGGAGGATCTGAGGCCAGAGGCACCGGGCCCATCCTTGGTACCCCAGAGGAAAAGTGCCTTGGACCGCCCTGATGTGCACAGCTCGCACCTGTGAGCTGAGTGACGGCCGTGGCTGCCAGTGCCTCAGTGGCCAGCGTGACCATGTCGTCAACTGTGACCACGCTGACCTCGCCACCCTCCTCCGGCTCCAGGATTTTAATGCCAGCCTTGCCCTGGTGCACGGTCTTCACGTGAGAGCGCAGATTGTCCACCCGGTTGAAGCCGCGACCGCACTTGTCACAGAGGTAAGGCTTTTCTCCTGGGGGAAAAGGCACGGCTATCTCTGGGCGGGGGCTTCCCCAGCAGCCCTGTCTTTTTCAGCAGAAGTGCTCAGAAGTCTCCAGAGGCACCTGCACCTTTTGGAACCTCCAAGAAAATGGGGTCTTTGTTGGAACTGAACTACCTTCAAGGTCATCTGCAGCAAGTGCCAGCAACTACAGCTGGGCCTGGGGGAAGCTTGCCTTCCCACCCACTCCCTGCCCAAGAGGGGCTGTGAAGGGAGGCCGACAGGCAGGTGGGCACAAGCTCACCAGTGTGGATGATGATGTGCTTGGACAGGTCCCCCACGTTCACGAAGGCCTTGCTGCACACGCTGCACTTGTGGGGACGAATGTTGTCATGGTGGCGAATGTGATTGGCCAACTGGCTGGACTGGACGAATCTGCAGGGCCACAGAGGAAGGGGCTTGCACTGAATTGCTCAAGCCTGGGACTGGGAAGCTGGGCTAGGGCCTCCTGCCTCAGCTGCCAGATTGGAGAGGAGCCCTGGGACCTAAACCTGGGGCTGGAGCTCCTAGTTTGCTCATCCCCAAAAGAGCCCCAAGTTTGTTTCCTGAGCCCCTTCAGTGCTGGGGATGCCCCTGTGCCTGGGCAGGGGTGAGGCAGTGGGGGCAGGACCTCTTGCCACAGCGCTCGCAGACGTAGGGCTTCTCCCCGGTGTGCTGGCGCACGTGGGCGATGAGGGAGCTGGCTTGGGTGAAGGCCTTGCCGCACATCACGCACTGGCATGGCTTCTCGCCTGGGGACAGGGCCAGGAGAAAATGTTGGTGCCTCCTTCCCGTCCCTCCTCCCTTCTGCCCACTCCTCTGTCACCCCGTCCCTTGGGGCCTGCTCACCCACCCGTGTGGATGCGGACGTGCCGCTGCAGCGCGCCGGGGTCGGCAAACTGCCGCTGGCAGTGGACGCACACGTAGGGCTTCTCCCCGCTGTGGATCCGGAGGTGCCGCTTGAGGTTCCCTGCGGTGAGGAGGGAGGCGGGGCATGGGGCACGACGGGGGGGTGGAGGCGGGGGTGGGCGCGCGGGCAGCCGGGCAGCCGGGCCTACCTGAGGTGGTGAACTGCTTCCCACACTCGCGGCACTTGAGGGGCCCATCTGCAATGTGGATCTTCAGATGGGCCTTCAGGTTCCCCACCTGTGCCCAGGCAAGTGGTCAGAAGGGCCACCCCAGAGAACTTGGCGGTGGAATGTTCTAGGTCTCAACAGTGAAAGTTAAAACCACCATCACCCCAATCCCTCCTCAACCTGCCTTCCCAGTTTCCTCAGGAGAGGAGTCAAGAGCTCTATCCTGGGGTGGAGAGTCATTTTCTCCTCAGCCAATACCACCTCTTTCTCCACAGAAATACGTGCCTCCTTCCCACTGTCTTTCCTAGAGCAGCACTGGCCTCTTAGACGGGAAGCTCCTGGAGAACAAAGGCTGCCTCTTCTCAGTCTCCAAATGAGGGCTTTCGACCCCAGAGTGCCCCGCCCCCAGTGTTCCCACGCGCCCCATGCGAGGGGCCTGCAGACCTGGTTGAACTTTTTGTCGCAATGTGGACACTTGTGCTCCTTGTCAGTGTCGTGCGTCTCCAGGTGGCGCATCTTGGAGGTGGGGTCAGAGAAGGAGCGGCCGCAGTAGTCGCACTGGTAAGGCTTCTCGCCGCTATGCACCAGCTGGTGCCGCTTGAGGTTGCCGGAGGTGGTGAAGAGCTTGCCACAGTCATCGCAGCGGTAGCGGGCCTCGCCCGAGTGCCGCTTCTTGTGCAGGTTCAGCAGGCTGATGAGCCGGTAGCTCTTGCCACACTCCTCACAGCCATACGGCTTCAGCGGGCTGCAGGGTCAGGGGGCGCCGAGAGAGAAGGGGCTGTGGGTTCCAATAGGGCTGGGTCAAGGGAGGGCAAGGGGTCAGGGCCTCGGGCCCCAGAGGCAGCAGGGGCACCCCTACCTGTGAGTCTTCTCGTGGGCCTTGCACGCAGCCGGGTCAGAGAAAGCCTTGCTGCACTCCCGGCACGAGAAGGGCTTCTCGCCTGTGTGGATGCGGATGTGCCGCTTGAAGTTCCCTGTGTGTGTGAACTCCTTCCCACAGTCCTGCAGGGCGCAGCAGGGAAGGGGTGCGTGAGGGGCTGCTGGGCTGGGGGACCGGGCACCAAGGCTGGGCAGGGAGGGCTGGCTCCACCTGGGGGCCTCACACCTCACACTTGTGGGTGACGGAGCCGTAGGCCTTGGACTCGGTGCGGTCGCCGTAGGTGCCTGAGCGCAGGCTCCGGGCCTCCGTGCCGAGCTCCTGCCCAGAGTCTGTGCCCGCCGACTCCTCATTCTCCTCAGGGGCCTCTCCGTTTTCCAGGGGGCGCCCCTCTTCCTTGACCACAGCAGGCCCAACACCAGCCTCGTCTCGCTCTCCTTCTCCTTTCCTCGCCAGCTCCACCTCCATTTCTGCAGAGAAAAGGGAAGCCCAGAGGAGGCTGGGTGGACAAGAAGGAGAGCCCGAACTGGTAACTCCCCAGTCGGGCCCAGCTCTTCCTCATCTCTGCACCCATCCCTCTCCCCATATGGGCTCCTAGCAGGGCCACCAGCAACGTAAGGGAGTGACAGAGAAATGGTCCCCCGCACTGGCAGGGAAGCACCAGAGGAGCCTGCTGACCTGGGTGGCTACTGCTTGTGGAGGACAGGGGCTTTGGTCAGCCTGGGGGCAGCTGCACGGCAGCAGAGGCAGCGTCAGCCAACAAGCACTGGGGGGGGGCTCAGGGCTGGAAGCAGCAGAGCTGCTAATGGGGAACCTGGCCAGGAGCAGCAACCAAGAAACCAATCTCCAAATTCAAGAATGAGAAAAGATGACATCTGTCCAAAAGCCCAAGTAGGGTGGTGTGGCAGTTTGATAATGTTTATGAATTCCAAAAACAGATATTGGATTATGTTTGTAAACTGATTGTTCCCCTGGGAATATTAGATTATATTGGATTCAGAGGTTTTACTTTTACTTGATTAAATAATGATTAAGGCTTTGATTGGGCCATGTCAGCAGGACGCTGAGTCTCCGCTCCCTTGGTGGGCAAAGATTCACAGAGAAACTGCATGGCAGAAAAGGGAGCTGAGGTGGCTCGAGCTCCTCTCTCCCACTTGGGAGGTCCCAGAGCCTCTCTCCCACATGCCGGGTCCCAGGTTCTGTTCCCGGTGCCTCCTAAAGAGAAGACGAGCAGACACAGAGAGCACACAGCAAATGGACACAGAGAATTTTGATACTGGAGCCCTGGGAAGTAAACACACAGAGAAGCAGATCCATGAGGAAAGAGAGAAGGCTTCGTTAGACATGGCAGAGGCCCCGGGAAGAGATGAGCCATTCGCCTGAGAAGTTACAGCTGACCTTGTGGAGAGAACAGAGCAGCTGAGCCCAGAGAGGAATGAGCCCCGGGAGAGAGATGAGGCATATCCCAGCCTATAGCTGATATTGGAAGAAGCTGGGACCAGGAGCCTTAAGAGGAAGGTGAAGGCTGAACCCTTGCAGAATTTGGCAGCCATCTTGCTCCAACACGTGGCAACAGACTTTGGTGAGGGAAGTAACTTACACTTTATGGCCCGGTACCTGTAAGCGTCTACCCCAAATAAATACCCTTTATAAAACCAACAGATGCCTGGTACTTTGCATCAGCACCCCTTTGGCTGACTAACACAGATGGCTCAGAGGGGCCCAACTGGATGTACGAGTGGGAGGTCCAGTTAGGGGTGCAGCTGCACGGCGAGAGCCCGGCTGGAGGGGCTACCTTGCTCCGAGCTCTCTGACAAGGCGGCCTCAGCTTCTGTGGCAGCCATGCCGCTGGTGGGGTCTGGCTTGAGCTCTGCTGGCAGTGGTTCCCGTGGGGCATCAGCCTTCTCTGTCTGCTCGGCACCTGGGGGTGGGAGGGAGAGCCCAGGAGGCTGGATTGGGACAGCCCCCGAGGGTGGCTGAACCCTGGAGGGGAACCCAGTACATTAAGCTCAGGCTGGCTGTGTCTCTGGTTCTGGTTGGAAAAGACAATCTCAGAGTAAACGATGGGTCCTTCTGGGTACCCAGAGCTCAAGAAGTGCGGTTACCTGTGCCACCCAACCTCCTGCCACCAGGACTCCCTTGGGGAAGCCCCTCACTAGGATGGGCCCAGGTTGTTGGGATGGGGGACAGGGTCCTGGCCTGCCCCCGCCTCCCTACAGCACCAGCAGGCCCCGGGGTCCCAACTCACCACTGGCTGCACTCTCGGCCTGGCCACCTCGCTCCTCTTTGGGCTCCCTGCCTGGGCCTGGGGGCGCACGGCCTCCTGCCTGGTCCAGCTCGCTCTGTGTGATGCCACCAACCTGCTCCTCTCTGGCTCTCTTGTCCCCTCCTGGAGATGGAACAGGACAGACCTGCCATTTCCCATCGAGTGCCCACCACTGGGAGGGGGAGCTGACCCAGAGTTTGCCATCTTTTCTGGATCTTCCCTGTGGACACATCTAAGAAATGATTTGCTGTTCTGTTGATTCAACAAATTATTCCAAGGGCCCGTGGGGCCAGCTCTCAGCTGGGCACTGGGAATACACGAGCAGCTGCAGTCGCAGTCTCTGCTCTCATGGGGTATACAGTCTGGTCAGAGACAGACCTCATATTTGATCAAAGACACTGACCAGAGATCAGTGCTTAGAAGGAAAGAACATGGTTCTTTGAAAGATACAAGAAAGGTATCCGACCCGCAGGAGGGCATCAGAGGGCAGGTGAGGAGGTAAGGAGGGCAGAAAGGAGGACCAAGGAGCATGCAGGAAGCTGGTGAAGGGCCAGGAAAGGGGCAGGCAGAGGGCCCCCTTGGAGAGAGGCTGCTCCCAGATTCACTGAAGCTAAGCCTCTCCAGCACCCCACGATGGTGGCAGGGCCAGCTGAGGAACTGAAACCCAGAGAGGGGACGCAGAGCCAGAGGCAGAGCCACCTGCTTGGGAAAGCTTGCCAATCATCGTACCCTCTGTGGCAGAGGCAACTGTGTTTTCCCCAGGGCTGGTGGCCGGCTCGGTGAGTGACTTGAGGGCGTGGCAGGCCGTGACGATGTCCTGCATCTGGAGGAAGCTGGCCACTGCCAGCACGTCATCCACGTTCTCGGGGCTCAGGCTCAGCTTGGCTGTGTACATGAACTCCAGGACCTGCCCCAGGCCTGCCAAGGACACAGCCAGCCGTCACGGACCCACCTCGGGCCGACTCCACTCAGCAGCAGGTCCCAGGGCATCATGAAAAGCAGAGTGGCAGGCCACCGGGGAGCCTCAGCTCACAGGGCTGTGAGGGCTGCCCTCTCACCCACCACCCAGCCACTGTACTTCACACCAAGGGTCAGCACAGGCTTTCCATCAGGGCTCTGCCACCAGCTCTCCATGTGACCTCCAGACAGGCCACCTAAGCCCTGTGGGTCTCAGTGTCTATACCTGTGAATGGGGGAATAACAGCCTGTCCTGACCTCACAGCATGTCATGCCATCCTGAGTTGGGGGACCAAATCCAGGCCAGCTCCTTCCTCAAGCCCAGGCCTTCCTGATACAGCCCTTCCCCTCCCCATATGCAGCCTGGCCACCCCATCGTCGTGCCACACGTTCCCAGTTAGCCCTGGGGTAGGGGTTCAGGCCAGACTCGGCCGTGGAAAGGGGCCGGGGCCCAGAGGCCCCCCTGCTCTCTGCCCCTGGTGACAGGGCTCGCCCCGTGCTCACTCTGGGCAAGAGCTCACTGCCAGCCTGCCCCCGCTGCTCCTCCCCTTGCCACCTAACGCCAGATAAGAGAGGCCCCCACTGGTGGCAGCACCTGAGCACCCACGCTGTTGCGGCCTGAGGCCCGTGAGGGAGGTGGCCTGCCCCACGGCTCGAAGGCGGCACTCTCCAGGGCCGGGGGCCAAGGCAGGAGGACCTGGCCCTGCTCAGCACCAGGACCCAGCCGCAGCCTCGCGGCCTCCCCCCAGCCCGGCCCTCGGCCCGACCCGGGTACCTGCCGCGTTACTGATGTCCAGGTGCACCACATCCTTCTGGTCCACGAAGAGCATCTTGAAGTACTCGCTACAGGCGGCCAGCACGGCCTTGTGGGCCTTAAAGTCCACACCGTCCACCACGAAGGTGCAGTCACACAAGAGCCCCAGCTGCCGCTGCTGGTTCAGCCGCTCCAAGACGTGCCGGCTGTGCTGGGGAAAGTCCATGGCTGCGAAGCCAAAGGGCCTTCATGTTAGCATGGAAAACGGGTGCCCACTGGTCTCAACTGTCAATCCCAAGCTTCCCAGATGAAGACAGGCAGAGGAGGGAGGCAGAAGTAAAACAAGCCTCAGCGAGAGGCGTCTGCCACGAAAGGACAGATTATACCAGTTGTCCACTGCAAGCCAAGACCAGCCAAACTTTCACTGGCCAGGAGTTTCCAAAAAGCACTGGGGGACCAATACAAAGCAGTTACTTTTAGGTCATGCCAGGTAATGACATTAAAAATTAAAAATCAAAAACAAAACTGATTACTGCCATCATTTCAAGAAAGAAAAGACATGGCCAGTTTAACTTTCTTTTTTTTTTAAAGCATCTGGCTTTATGAAAATTTTATCTTTGTTCTTAATTTTCTCATTTTGTCATGGAGAGGTGAAATGTGTGTTTAGAAAGATAACAAGGCAGACTTCACCACCCAAAGTTTCCAGAATCAGCTGAAGACGACAGACGCTCTGGCCACTCGCCTGTGGCGTCAGCAGGACTTTGGCTTCCCAGGTCCCCTGCAAAGCCCTGCAGGACTCGGTCTCTCTGCTTTACAGGCTGAGAAACCACATAAACTGCGGAGTCCTCTGCCTCCAGACACCTCTTCCTGATGACTATCCCTGCAGAAACGATGAAGCCTGACCCTGGCCGAAGCTGCTGGCTGGCCCAGCCGCGGCGCCTTAACAGCCAAGGGCCTCACTTCGTGCCTGGAAATCCCACGACTGTCTCAAGTGAAAACACTCAGAAAAATTCCATGGCCTGGTGCCGAGTGTGACCATGAACTGCACAAGTTGACACTAAGTATCTCCCCCAGCATGGCCCAGAGGCAGCCCCAGGATCAGTTCTTTTCTAGAAAAATAAGCAGGCCCTCCTTTCTACGAAGAACCAGCTCGGGGATGTTTCGGGATAAACGTCAACACCGCTCTCTGGGTGGCTACAAAGACCCATGGGGGAAAGGCTGTCACGTCCCAGCCCAGAATCTGACAAAAGGCAGTGGTTTCTCTTCCAGCTCTTCCAGAACCGAGTCTGAACCTCTGCTCTGTGGCCTGGGTCAGCTCCGAGCACCTCCAGGCTGCTTCTGAGCAGCTGAGGGTGACACTATGGGGTCCCTGGCTCCAGCCGTCTTCCGGGTTCCATCAGCCTCTTGAGGGTGAGTCACTGCTGCTGCAGCTCTGGACCCGCAGGGACTTTGTGTGGGCGCCTGGCTATTAGAAGCCACGACGAGGGCACTGCCCCACCTCGCTTAACCAGTGCAGATCAGCTCTGAAGGACGCAAAATCCACCCACTCTGTGGGCATTTCAGAAGTGGGCTGTGTATCTGCTGTAGGTGGGCAAGGAACCAGCACGCTGGGGGACGTGGCAGTGGCCACCAGCTGGGAGCCCTGGCTTGCCAGCCTGAGTCCTGCACGAGGTACTGCTGTGGAGGGAGCCCCGCCCCCACGTCCCAGGGCTCCTGGTAGGGCCGCGCAAACGCACGCTCAGACCTGGAGGCACCGCCTCGCCGACATGGCAGTTGTATCTGTAAATGCCTGTGGCAGGGAAAACCTGAAGGCCAGCCCTGAAGTCAAGAGGGAGGCGTGCCAGGCAGCTTGGCCCTCTGTGTCCGCGCAGCCAAACCCGCAGCCTCAGCACAGAGCTGCCGGGAGCAAAGGCTGCAGACGACACAGGACACCGCATCAAGGCGTCTGTCTCTAGGGTCTTTAAGACCTGAAGGAATGTGAGGGGGAGTCCTGGGATGCCTTGGTCCTGAGCAGGAGAAAGCTAACACAAGAAGTTTTTGGAGAACTTGGAAAAGAACCAATGTCCAGTTCATGGGACTAAGCACCCACACCAGGGTGCTGGGAGTACCTAGGGCCAGGACCTGAAGGGGGTGTGCACCGGGCAAGGCATGGAAGGAACTAAAGGCAGGACGGGCCTGGGCCCCATTAACCCCAGAGCTGCCTTCTCTGGGCTACAGCAGAGAGGGATGGGCACAGAGGGGTGTGTGGTGAGGGTCTCCAACCTTGGAGCAAGTGCAGAAGGGAGGCACGGCGGCCCACGCACGGCAAAGCCCGCAGCTGCTTCCCGTGAGTCTGGGCAGCTGCAGGGAGAAGCCAGTCAGAGCTTACAAGTCAGAGCCAAGCCCTTCTGTCCTGCTCCCTCAACCTCACCAGAAGCCAACCTGAAAGTAAGCTGGGCTGTCTCCCAGGCACCCAAACACCTGGGGAGCCCTGGCCGAACCCCCAGGAGTACAGGGGAGCACCTGCTGAACTCTTGGGCAGGAGCCTGCTGAGAGCAGAACCCTTCAGCCGGAAACCTGACTTGCTGGGGAGATGACTGTGTGACGAGACTGGCCACGGGGGAGTGGGGGTGGCCCGTGGCTCAAAGGTCAGCAAAGCTGCCGTGGGCCTGCCACACAGCCCAGAGCCTCAAGGACAGGGGGCCTAGCCCATGCTAACTGTACCTCCCTGCCCAGGAGCACAGCTCTTCTGGGGCGACACGGGAGGCCGCTTTCAGAGGCTTTGGAGGAGGCCAGTGGAGGTCCTGGTGGAAGGGGGTGGTGTCCTAGTACCTTGGGGCCCCCAACACCCACACCCCCAGAAGAGCACAGCCAGGTGTGATGTTTCCCAGCCAGTCAACCGCTGATGCAAGACAGCGGCCAGGTCTCCTGGGCGGGGCTCCTCCCCTATCGTGGGGGGCAGATGGGGGTACACCCCTGGCGCCTATAATTCCTTAAGGCTTTCCCAGCAGAGGAATACACATGAAAGAGCATCTGTTCCGACAAAATCAAAGAAAGAGAAAAAGAGAGAGGGTTGAGGGAAAGTGAAAAAAGGGGAAAGTAAAGGGAAAAGAGGGCCCTTAGGCAACAGAAAAAAAGAAAAAGCAGTCCTGTTCCGACAGACAGACAAGCAGTGCCTTAACGTCACTGAGAGCAGCCCACGGGGAGCCTGCCCGAGTCAAACTGTCGTCCTGCACAGAAAGGGGCTGCAGCTGCGGATTTGCAGCTGAAGAGGAGCTGAGGCCAGCAGGCTGTCTTCCCAGCGCCCCAGGGGTATGGCCAGCTGAGCTAAGCAGGCAACGCTCAGTCCCCAGTCCCCAAACCTTTATGAACGCCTCGAGGATGGTCACAGCCTTTCTGCCAAGTCTTCCAGGTCCCCTTTCGTTGATGCCACAGACCAGGGGCCGAGCGGAAGGAGAGCAAGAAGGGCGTGCGGCCTGCGGTGAGCACGTGCCCTTCACTTAAGTGCAAGTGTGGGGATCCTTTGGTCTTTATTTCATTTTGCTTTAAGGGTAACTCCCTTAACATGCAAATGGGGCAAGACCAGAGTCTTCCTTTAAGATGTAGGAAATGAAGCCTGGAAAGTTCACATCTTGCCCAAGGCCTTTCAGCTGTTCCCAGGCTGACCTCACCTTCCCGCACGAATGCCCGGCTGCAAAAGGGCACCGTGCCCGTCACCCCTTAGCCAGTGGGTCAGACCTCGTGTCCGAGCTGGGCTGCTCTTCTGAGGACCGGCAGCCCTGGCCTGCCTCCCAAGGACCTCACCTGGCCCTGGGGGAGCACGTGCAGTATGCGTCCACTGGGGACAACTCAGCCATGCCGACAATGGGGGATGCGGACAATGGGAGACGGTGCCGGGGGCAGCCACCACCAATTCCTGTGCTTCCCTTCCAAGGGAATCTGGAAGGGGCTTGTGAGACGCCCACCGAGTGGACACAGCAGCGGCAATTCTGCCCCAGTTCCAGGCTCAGTTCCAGATGCCTGGAAGATTCAGTTTTTGTTCTCTTGGAAGCAGCTGCCACAGTGTAGGGAAGAGAGAGAGGACCTCTGGAGAGCCTCTGGAGGATGAGACACCAACCTGGAGAGGCCACGGGAGGAGGGCCTGACGACCCTGGCCGACGGCACCAAAACACCTGGCATGAGGAGGCCCCCTCTGGACCTTCCTGCCCTGCCACCCACTGAAACTGTCCATCAGTGACCTCAACCAACATGGTCAGCCCACAAAATGGTGAGAAACAATGAATCACTGGTAGTTCAGCCCTAAGTTTTGGGTGGTCTGTTAGGCAGCAATAGCTAAGTGAAACGGGTGGCAAAACTACCAAAAAAATGGGAACGATTAACAAAAAGCTCAGGATAGTGGATCTTTCTGGATGGGGGAAGAAAGGCAAGCAGGCACCTTCTGAGATCCCGCGAAAGTGCTATTTTTTTCCTGGGCTGCGGCTGGGTTTATTATTTAAGCATGGATATGTTTCATATACTTCTATATGAATGACGTAATTCAAAACGGAACAAAATTTTTAATTAAAAAAAAAAGTGAGGTAGAGGTGCCAGACTCACTCCAGCCATTGCCCAGCACTCACGTGCAGAGACGGGTTGTTCCCAGTCGGTCCTGGCTGCTCCTGCCAGGGCCAGCAGCACTCCAAGCTGAGAGAGCCCCCAGGCTCCCAGGGCTGGGGATCAGGAGGGCTGGTGGCCGAAAGCACAAGCCACTTCATGTGGCCTTCAGCGGCAAAGCATCTGCAGACCGCGGGCGAAGGCGAGGTTTCTCCCGGGGTCGTGGAAATCACCTGCTCAGCTCTGCAAAATCTGAACCTGGAGTCCCCAGTAACAACCACATGGCACTTGGGGAGTCTCTCCAACATGCCAAGCACCTAACACTGAGACCCTGGCCACCCGCAGGGAGACTGTGCTGTCTCCAAGACTTCTGGGCTTGAGAGGCGAGTCAGCATCGTGGAAGCAGTAAAACCTCCAGGGTCAAGGACTCGAGTCCTGCCTTCGCCACTGACTACCAGGGGACCTCAGCAACGATTCTTAGTCCGCAAGACAGGGCTAAGACGCTCTTTCACAGAGCAGTCACGGGCTACACTCGGTACATGCCTTAAGGGCCTGTACACTGCCTGGTACAGCACCAGCACTCGGCAGCTACTGCCAGGAAACAGGGAGGCAGATTACAGGTGTTTCAGGCCAAAGACCCTGTCGGAGGGTATCTACACCCCCTTTTACACTGGGTCGTTGGGTGTACTTGATAACTATTTGACTTGACCTTATTAAGAAGTTGTAATCATAACCCAATGATTCCTTTTAAACGCAATCTGGAGAAATCCAGAAGCCACATTTGCACAAAGAAAGAGAAGGAGGAAAGGCAGGGGGTACCAAGCCAGAACCATGCAGAGTGACTTTCTCTGTCAAGGAAGCACTTTCTGTGCTCTCTTAAACCCTGCTGGTACTCCCAGGTGAGGGCTGCAGTGTCTGTCCAGACTCAAAGTGGCTCCACAGAAGAGTCAGATGGGCACCTGGCAAGCATGAACTATTACCCAGATTTTAGCGCATTCACCAACAGGCAGGGGTGCCACAGTGTCACACAGAGGAAGGCCATTAAGCCAGGAAACAACTGGCCTACACAAGGAGATGCTGATCTTCACCAACTGTGACCCAGTCCCACAGAACATGCGGGGCCCAGCCCCAAACTTGGGTATGTACATGACCTCCTCGTGTCCAGGGGCCAGAAGGAACCTGAGAGCAGGTGAAGAGATCCCAATTAGCTTCCAGTTGCTCAGAGTTCTTGATTTTCTAGAAATACAGGTGACTCCTGTAGTATATTCCTTAGCACACACAAACTCAGGCTAAGGAAATGGAAGTTTAGACCAGGTCAGCCTTGCAAGCATGAAACTTATCTGCCCAATCCCCACCCTACCCCAGATTTACAACTGATCCCTTTTCATTGCAACATGGGCAGAGAAAGCAAATATCAACAAAACCAGTCCTTCCAGCACTTTACTCGTGGCCTAGCAAACACTGCTCTCTTATTAAGCTTGTGTTTCTCAAACTGTGAAAATCAACTTTCTCTTTAGATAAACATAAAAATCTGATTTATTCTTTCCCATCAACTCTGGATTCTGACACTGCACCTCCTACTGGACAATGCCTCCCAAAACTTGAGAACCCCTGTGTTTTCCTACCAGTCAAGATTCAACTTCTCTTCTAGCAAAATAGCTAGAGGAGAGGCTAAAAAAGCCTGGAAAAAAGATCTAGGGTATAGGAAACCAGGCAAGGTCAGACACCACCCAGAAGAGAGAAGGACAAAGGAGGGGAATCGTGATGGAAAAACACATTCCAACCAGGCATCGAACTGAGGGGGCTGTCAAAGAGTGCCATCTGCTGACAAACCCTGGAAGTGAATGTAAGAAAATTAATAAATGAGAGGTTTTTTCCAGCCTTTATAGCCTCCCTCCCCACAGCCCTAGGAAGTGGGTCTGTAATCCATTACTAGGTCCAGAGCCTGGTTTTGAACAACTAATCGGGACAATCCTAAAGAAACAGGTCAAACCAAGAATCAAAGAGCAGCAGTAACACACAGCCTCCCACCACTAAATTGCTATGAAAGAGAAAGAAATTGAGCATCTGAGTAAACTACCACCCTAATCAGATGCCTAGACATCATCAAAAAATTATGAGCAATACTAAGAAAACAGAAGACATGGCCCAAGAAAAGGAATATATCAAAGCCCAGAAGAGGCACAGGATTTGAGAGAACCAATTAACAAGATGCACACAAATTTCCAAAATTAAATTAATGAGTTGAAAGACAATACGTGTGGGAGGAGGGGCACCTGGCTTGCCTCAGTGGCAAACAGTGCGGCAAGAGGTGACACCGCCTCTGCCCACTGGGCCTAGACAAGGTGACCACGCCTGACTAGGCCTTTGCTGCTAACGGCTGGCCGGCACCGCCCTCCCCCTTCCTATCTCCCGCCTAGCCCAGTCTCACTTCCCCTCCCCCCTCCCTTAAACCTAATCTCTTAGTACGCTGTTTGCCCAGCAACAGCTTACAACCACCTATCAGCTTAGTAACAGTGTCAGCCTATCAAGAGTTAGCACATACTCTACTGGCCAATCACTAGCCCAATGCCAGAACATTGCCTTATATGGAAACAGCATTTGCCCTAGCCAATCAGAACCCGCCACACCACTCCCCAATCCTATAAATCTGCATCCCCTTCCACAATAGACCAGACTTGTGCCATCAGCCTGTCTCCGCGACTCCTTCCTGGGTCGTGCGTCCTCCACACCTTCGGAGCCCCTGAGGGAAGCCTCAGCGGCCATACGAGGCTTTCTTCCCCACGCCAGGGACCCCTCTCGTCCCACAACGGGACCCCACTCGTCCCTTAACAGGGACCCCGCTTGTCCCACAACGGGACCCCACTCGTCCCGCAACAGGGACCCCGCTCGTCACATAACAGGGACCCCGTTTCGTCCCTCAAATACGGCTAAAGAGATAAATGATATCAAGACGACATTAAGGGGGAAGCGAACTTGGCCCAATGGATAGGGCGTCCGCCTACCACATGGGAGGTCTGTAGTTCAAACCCTGGGCCTCCTTGACCCATGTGGAGCTAGTCCATGCGCAGTGCTGATGCGTGCAAGGAGTGCTGTGCCACACAGGGGTGTCCCCCGCATAGGGGAGCCCCACGCGCAAGGAGTGCACCCCGTAAGGAGAGCCACCCAGCGCTAAAGAAAGTGCAGCCTGCCCAAGAATGGCGCCACACACACGGAGCGCTGACACAACAAGATGATGCAACAAAAAGAAACACATATTCCCGGTGCGGCTAATAAGGATAGAAGTGGTCACAGAAGAATACACAGCGAATGGATACAGAGAGCAGACAACTGGGGGGGGGGGGAAATAAATAATAATAAATCTAAAAAAAAAAAGAAGACATTAAGGGAGGTGGTGGTAGTGAGGCATATGGGAATCTCCTATTTTTTTTTTGTCTTTATTTTTTTTAATGTTACATTTAAAAAATATGAGGTCCCCATATACCCCCCACCCCCCTCATCCCACTCCTCCCCCCATAACAACAACCTCTTCCATCATCATGAGACATTCATTGTACTTGAATATATCTCTGATGTGAAATATGTCTCTCTTAAAAATAAATAAGAAATATATTGTTTAAAAAAGACATTAAGTGAACACAAAGAAAAATTTGAAATCCTGAATAGAAAAGTAATAGAGCTCATGGGAATGAAAGACACAATAGATGAGATAAAAAACACATTAAAAGTGCACCTGAAATGAGAACAAGACCTAGAGCTGCAGGGTGCCTAAGAGTTACCTCCTGAGAGCCTCTGTGTTGCTCAAATATGGCCAGTCTCAAAGTCAAACTCAGCATGTAAATGCATTGCCTTCCCCCCAGCATGGGACATGACTCCCGGGGATGAGCTTCCCTGGCGCCAAGGGATTACTAGCAAGTACGCTGATGATGTAACTAGAAAATGACCTTGAATAAAAGGGTCGACTCAGACCAGCAGAATATCTCAGCCTACACATAATATCAAGAGTTAAAAATGCTTTTTGACCTGAATAAAAGGGGGAAATGAAAGGATAAATGAGTTTATATGGCTATGAGTCTCCAAAAAAGAGCCAGTAGGTTATCAGAGGGATCATCCTTATGCACACCTCAGCAGAGTCTCAGAGACAGATAAAAGTAGATACAAGCCCAGGTATTGGTTCTTCTGAGGGCTACAGAGACCCACAGGTTCTATGGTCATGGTAGATGGAGTTCAGTGCCATGTCAGTTGGCCCTACTTTGGAGTTTGTGTTTCTATGTGATGGAGCTGGACTCAGATGTGATCTTTGTTCACAAGGCTCTCCTGTCACTTTTACTGGACCTGTGGTTGGCGCTGGGGTTTAGTGTATACCCAAGGGACCTGAATCTCTGGACTGACCATGTGATAGCCAGGCCCTGAGCATCAACAGACTTGTAACTCCTACACTCTGGTTTATTGGACTTACCCCACTCAGCTAACATGGAGGTGAAGAAGGTCAACCACCACACCAGAGAGCCAAGAGTGCCTACAACTGAAAGCAGGAGAATTGCATCCATCATCCACGTGGAATCTAAGCCCCCTCTTGATATAGATGTGTAGTAGACACAACCATTCCAGGGTCCACAGGATGAAGGAATAGAGTATGGATTAGAGTGGACTTACTGATATTCTATTCATGAACTACTGTGATTAGTAATTGAAGAAAATGTAGCATTGATGTGGAGAAAGTGGCCATGGTAGCTGCTGAGGGTAGGGAGTGGGAAGAAGAGATGTGATGTGGGGGCATTTTCAGGACTTGGAGTTGTCCTGGGTGGTACTGCAGAGACAGTTATCAGACATTGTATGTCCTCCCATGGCCCACTGGGTGGACTGGGGGAGAGTGTAAACTATAATGTGGACCATTGACCATATAGTGCAGCAGTGCTCAGAGATGTATTCACCAAGTGCAATGAATGTCCCATGATGATGGAGGAGGTTGTTGATGTGGGAGGAGTGGGGTAAGGGGGTTGGGGGGTATATGGGGACCTCATATTTTTTTAATGTAACATTAAAAAAATAAATAAAGACAACAACAAAACAAAAAGCAAAAAAATAATAATAATAAAGTTTATCTGAGTGAATCAAAAAAAAAAAACCACAAACACATTAGAAGGGAATGGAATGTGGTTCAAGCAGTTGAGTGCTTGCTTTCCAGATAGGAAGTCCTGGATTCAGTTTCCGGTGCCTCCTTAAAACAAAAAACAAACAACAAGCAAAAAAAAAAAAAAAAGAAAAAACCAACTCAAGGCTGATGTGGCTCAGTGACTGAGCCCTGGCTTCCCACATATGAGGTTCCAGGTTCAATCCCCAGCCCGGTACCTAAAAATACACACACAAAAACTCACATACACACACATTGAAGGCATATAGCAGTAGACTCGAAATGACAAAAGAATAAGTGATACCAAAGGCATAACACAGCTGAAACTGAAGAGAGAAAAGAATGGAAAACATTGAGCAGAGTCTCAGGGAGTTGAATGACAACACAAAATGCAACAATATATGTGTCATGGGAGTTCCAGAAGGAGAAGAGAAGGGAAAAGGGGCAAAAAAGAGTATATGAGGAAATAACAGCTGAAATTTTCTTCCCAACTCTCACAAAAGAAATGAACTTAATGTCCAAGAAGCACACTGTACCCCAATCAAAAAAAAAAACTGAATAGACATACTCCAAGACACATATTACTCAGAATGTCAAATGTCAAAGATAAAGAGAAAATTCTAAGAGCGGCAAGGGAGAAGCAAACCATCAAATACAAGGGACAACCAGTAAGACTTAACATGGATTTCTCATCAGAAACCATGGAGGCAAGAAAACAATGGCATGATATAATTAGGATACCGAAAGAGAAAAACTGCCAGCCAAGAATTCTTTACCCAACAAAATTATCCTTCAGATATGAAGGTGAGTGTAAAATACTCACAAACAAACAGAAACTAAGAGAGTTTGCAAAAAAGAATCCACCTTTGCAGGAAATATTAAAGGAAGCCTTAGAGCCTACAGGAAAAAGAGACCTGGTGGACAGTACAGAAGAAAGAATAGCAGAAAGGATAAAGAGTAGAAAGACAAAAATATATGACATATGAAAACCAAAGAATAAAATGGTAGAAGTAAATAATGTGTTTACAGTAATATCATTGAATGTGAATGTATTAAAGACCCCAATCAAAAGAAATAGGCTGGGGAAAGATGTGGCTCAGGTAGTTGGGTATCCGCCTTCCACATGGAAGGTCCCAGGTTGGGTTACTGGTACCTCTTAAAGAAGACAGGCAGACACAACAAGCTGATGCAATGAGCAGGGAGCAGATGTGGCTCAAGTTGTTGGGAACCCACCTCCCACATGGGAAATTCCAGGTTTGTTTCTGAGTTCCTCCTAAAGAAGACAAGCAGACAACGAGCAAAGACAATGATCAGACACAACAAGCAGAGACAACAAGCAGACGAGGGAGCCATCTGGGGGGTGGTGATAAAAGGCTGACAATAGATTTAAAAAACATGAGCTGTCCATATGCTGTTTACAAGAAACTCACCTTAGAGCCAGGGATACAAACCAGCTGAAAGTGCAAAGTTGGAAAAAGTTACTCCATGCAAATAGTAACTGAAAAAGAGCAGGGGTAGCTATACTAATATTAGACAAAACAGACTTTAAATGCAAAAAAGTTATGAGATACAGAAGGCCATTATATATTAATAAAAGAGACAATTCACCAGGAAGATATAACAGCCATAAATATCTGTGCACCTAACCATGGTATCCCAAAATTTATGTGACAAACTCTGGCAAAACAGAAGGGAGAAACAAACATCTCTACTATAATCATTGGAGACCTCAACACCCCATTCACATCATTAGATAGGACAACTAGACAAAGATCAACTAGACACAGAGAACTTGAACAATATGAACAATATGATAAACGAGTTAGACCTAACAGACATATATAGAATGTTGCATCCAAACCAGTGGGTTATACATTCTTCTCAAGTGCCCATGGATCTTTCTCCAGGATAGACCACATGTTAGGACACAATGCAGCGCTCAATAAATATAAAAAGACTGAAATTATACAAAGCACCTTCACAGATCATAATGGAATGAAACTGGAAATCAATAATAGACAGGGAAAAGGTAAATTAACAAATGTGTGAAGGCTAAACAACACACTCCTAAATAATCATTGGGTGAAAGAAGAAATTGCAAATGAAATCAGTAAATACAGAGACAAATGAAAATGAGAACACAACTTACCAAACTTATGGGATAGAGCAAAGGCAGTCCTGAGAGGGAAATTTATAGCCCCAAATGCCTATATTTTTAAAAAACAGCTAAACTCAAAGATTTAACTGAACAGCTAAAGAAACCAGAAAAAGAACAGCAACCAATCCCAAAGCAAGCAGAAGGAAAAATAATAATAAAGATCAGAGCAGAAATGAATGAAATTGAGAACATAAAAACAATAGAAAAAATGAACAAAATCAAAAGCTGGTTCCTTGAGAAGATCGATAAAATTGACAACCCCCTAGACAGACTAACAAAGAAAATAAGAGAGAAGATGCAAATAACTACAATCAGAAATGAAAAGGGAAAGTTACAACTGACCCCACAGAAATAAAAAGAATAAGAGGATATGAGAAACAGTATGCCAGGCAGCAGAGTTGGCCCAATGGATAGGGTGTCTGCCTACCACATGCGAGTCCTGGCTCAAAACCCGGCCTCCTTGACCCATGTGGAGCTGGCCCATGTGCAGTGCTGATGCACGCAAGGAATGCTGTACCATGCAGGGGTGTCCCCCGCGTAGGGGAGCCCCACGCGCAAGGAATGCATCCGGTAAGGAGAGCCGCCCAGCGTGAAAGAAAGTGCAGCCTGCCCAAGAATGGCGCTGCACACACACAGAACTGATACAACAAGATGACACAACAAAAAGAAACACAGATTCCCGGTGCCGCTGATAAGGATAGAAGCGGTCACAGAAGAACACAACAGCGAATGGATACAGACAGTAGACAACTGGGGGGGGGGGGCGGGTATAAAAAAAAATCTTAAAAAAAAAAAAGAAACAGTATGCCAATAAACTATACAAACTAGATGAAATGGACAAATTCCTAGAAATGCATAAATAACCTACACTGATGCTACAAGAAATACAAGAACTTAAAAAACTAATCACATTTAAAGAGATTGGATCCATCATAAAAAATCTCCCAACAAAGAAAAGTCCAGGACCAGATGGCTTCACAGGTGAAAGAATTAACACCAGTCCTATTTAAAATTACCCAACACATTTTATGAAACCAACATCACCCTAATACCAAAGTCAGATAAAGACTACAAGACAAGAAAATTACGAATCAATCTCTCTAATGAACATAGATGCAAAAATTCTCAAAAAAATACTTGCAAATTGAATCCAACAGCATATCAAAAGACTTATACATCACAACCAAGTGGGATTTATTCCCAAGATGCAAGGCTGGTTCAACCTAAGAAAATCAATCAACTTAATACACCACATTAACAAATTAAGGGAAAAAAAGCACACGATCATCTCAATCAATGCAGAAAAGGCATTTGACAAAACACAGCATCCTATCTTGATAATAACATTTCAAAAGATAGGAACAGAAGGAAAATTCCTCAATGTGATAAAAAGCATATATGAAAACCCCACAGCCAACATTGTATTCAATGAGGAAAGGTTGAAAACTTTCCCTCTAAGAGCGGGAACAAGACAAGGATGCCCACAGTCACCATTGTTCTTCAACATTGTGCTAGAAGTTCTAACTAGAACAATTAAGAGACAAGAAAAAAATAATAATAAAGGTATCCAAATAGGAAAAGAGGAAGTAAAACTCACACTATTTGTGGATGACATGATCCTATCTTTAGAAAATTCTGAAATGTCTATAACATTAGCTACTTAAGCTAACAAATGAGTAAAAAATTTTTGTACATTAATATTAAACAATCTGAGGAGGAAATTGGGGGGCGGGGGGGGGGGGGAATTCCATTTACAATAGCAACAAAAAAACTCAAATGCTTAGGAATCAATTTAACCAAAGAAGTATAGGAGCTAAGTGCAGAAAACTACAAAACACTGACAAAAGAAATCGAAGACCTAAACAAATGGAAAGACATTCCGTGTTCATGGATTGGAAGATTAAATATCGTGAAGATGTCAATCCTACCCAAACTGATTTAGAGATTCAATGCAATACCAATCAAAATTCCAACAGCCTACTTTACAGAAATAGAACAGGCAATTACCAAATTCATTTGGAAGAGAGAGCACACCCAAATAGCCAAAAGCAGTCTAAAAGAGATTTACATGGGAGAAATTTTGCTGCTTGACCTGGAAACATATTACAAAGCTACAGTGGTCATAACAGCATGGCACTTTTATAAAGATAGACACATCAATCAGTGGAATAGAATTGAGAACCTAGAAATAAACCCTCACCTCTATGGTCAGCTGGTTTTCAAAAAACCTACCAAAGTCATGTTAATGGGACAAAATTCTCTTCAACAGATGGTGCTGGGAGAACTAGATATCTATAACCAAAAGAATAAAAGAGGACCCCTCCCCTATCTCACTCTCTACAGAAGAATCAACTCAAAATGGATCAAAGACCTAATATAAAAACCAGGACCATAAAACTACTAGAAGAAAATGTAGGGAAACATCTTAAAGACCTTATAGTATGTAGTGGTTTCTTGGACCTTATACCCAAAGCACGTGCAACAAAAGAAAAAACAGATAAATGGGACCTCCTCAAAATTAAACACTTTTGCACCTCATAGGACTTAAAAAGACAATTCGATGGGAGAAAATATTTGGAAATCACATGTCCAAAAAGAGTATAATATCCAGGATATATAAAGAGATGTTACAACTCAACAATAAAAAGACAAATTACCCAATTAAAAAATGGGCAAAAGACTTGAATAGATGTTTGTCCAAAGAAGAAATAAAAATGGCAAAAAAAAAAACATATGAAAAAATCTTCAACATCACTAATGATCAGGGAATTGCAATTCAAAACTACAGTGAGATATCATTTCACACCTATCAGAATGGCCACTATTAAAAAGATAAAGAACTACAAGTGTTGGAGAGGATGTGGAGAAATAGGAACACTTATTTGCTGTTAGTGGGAATGCAGAATGGTCCAGCCACTGTGGAGGACTGTTTGGCAGTTCCTAAAGAAGCTGAATATAGTCTTGGCACATGACCCTGGGTGTATACCCAGGGTATACTGGGTATACTGGGTGTATACCCAGAAGAATTGAGAGCAGTGACATGAATAGATATCTGCACACTGATGTTCATAAAGGCGTTATTCATGACTGTCAAAAGTTGGAAACACCCCAGGTGTCCAACAACTGATGAATGAATAAACAAACAATGGCGTATACAATGATGGAATATTATGCAGCTGTAAGAAGACATGAAGTCATAAGTGTATAACAACAGGGAAGCGGATGTAGCTCAAGCGATGGGGCTCCCACCTACCATATAGTAGGTCCAGGGTTCAATTCCCAGGGCCTCCTAGTGACAGCAAGCTGGCCTTTGCAGTGACCTGGCCTGAGTGGAGAGCTGGTCCATGTGGATTGCTGGCCCACGCAGCGAGCTAGCCTGAGCGGAATGCTGGCCCACACAGAAGTGCTGGTCCACGCAGGAGTGCTGGCCCACGCAGGAGTCTTCACCCGCATGGCAAGCTGGCGGGAGTGGAGAGCTGGCACAGCAAGATGATGAAACAAAAAGAGACACAGAGGAAAGACATGAAAAGATGCAGCAGACCAGGGAGCTGAGGTGGTACAAGAGATTAAGCACTTCTATCCCACTCCGGAAAGTCCCAGGATCAGTTCCTGGTGCCACCTAAAGAGAAAACAAGCAGACACAGAACACACAGCGAATGCACACAGAGAGAAGACAACGGCAGGGAGGTGGGAGAAATAAGTAAATAAATCTTTTTTTAAAAAAAAGGCATATGACAACATGTATGAACCTGAAGGACATTATGATAAATACTGTATGACTGTGCTACTATGAACCGAATACATTGTGTAACACATTGCATGATTCCATTTATATAAAATGTAAATACAAATCAATTTATAAGGATGAAATTTGATTAGAGGCTATGTAGGGGTAGGGAAAGCATGCTAAAGGGTGTGGAGTTTTTCTTTTTGGAGTAATGAAATAATTCTAAAATTTTTTGTGATGAATGCACAACATGGTGATTATGCTAAAAGTCACCGATTATACACTTTGGATAGATCGTATGGTATGTGAATATATCTCAATAAAACTGCTAAATAAATAAACAAATAAATAAATATTTGTGAAAGAATAGCCAGAAATAGCATCTATGTACACCAGGGGAAGCATAGAAAGATTGAGAAGTGAAGAATTTTCTTGTTTGTCTGTTTTATTATTATTATTATTATTGAAATAATGAAAATGTCCTAATAATGATTAAAGTAATGAATACACAGCTATGTGATTATACCAATACCACTGATTATACACTTTGGATGCATTGTATGCTTTATTAATGTGCATCAATAAAACTGATTTGTTTAAAAAAAAGATTCAGTAGAATTTCTTTCTTATGAAGTTTATATACTCAAAGAAAAAAAAGAGCATTCATAAAAATGCCTAAATATAAAATTAAAATGTGACACTGACTTTGTTTTTCAAGCTACACATCTTCCACCACCTCTTAGACTTAGCCACACTTCTGAAAGGGAAGAGCTGCCTCTGCTCTGACTGCTGTTCTAGGACCTCAGCCGAGCCGGAAGGCCGGTGGGCCCGGGAGCAAGGGGCCTTCCTGAGTCACTTCCGAGTCCCTTAGGTACAGGGTACTTTAAGGGCCTTGTTCCCAAACAAAACCAGATCAAGTGGAACTTGCCAGCATCTGGTCCATTCCGCTGCCTCTGCCTCTCCCACATGCAGAGCCACAGATGCTCCTGGAGCCTCACATGCCTGGCAGGGGCCACCCGGACACAGCCTGAGACCCCACGTGTGCGTCGCCTCATCTCCCCTACCGGCTTCATAAACTCACCATGGGTTGGGACTACTCCTTATAGCATCCAACCCAAGACCTTGCCTCCAACAGTTACAAACCAAGCTGGGGAACAGGCCTGGGACGGCACAGTGCTCCCCAGCCTTTCTGAGCATGACAGGCTCAATGACAAAATATTACATGGACCCATGTGTGGTGGTACTTGTATTTGAGACACTTATTGACTGGGGAAATACTAGACAAAAAGCCATTATGAAAAGTGCATCTAGGGAGTGGGTGTGGCTCAAGCAGTTGAGAGCCCACCTCACATAGAGGAGGTCCTGGGTTCAGTTCCCAGTGCCCCTTGAAAAAACAACAACAAACAAACAACAACAAACAAAAGAAAAAAACAACTCAGGGGCGCCAATGTGGCTCAGTGGTTGAACACCAGTTTCCCACTTATGAGGTCCCAGATTCAATCCCCAGCTCTGGTACTTTTAAATAAATAAATAGATAGATAGATAGATAAATTTTTGAAAAAATGAATATAGGGGAGTAGATGTAGCTCAAGTGGTTGAGTGCCTGCTTCCCATGTACAAAGTTCTGGGTTCAACCCCAATACCTCCAAGAGAAAGAAAGAAAAAAAATAGGAATCTATTAATCACAACAGCCTCTCTACCCATTTGAGAAACAATTCTGTCTACATGAATGAGACATTTTCCCATTTATACAGGAAACCTATGGTATGAGGCAGCTACACAACTACTTATAACAACTGCAGTGCCCACTAGCCTCAGACCATAACTTAGGAAGCTGGGGTAGAGAGAAGACTCATCAGTGACACACGCACGTGACAGGAGCCTAGGCTGTGCTTTTCTAATGGACTCAGGATGGAGCTTAGAGTCTAGTGGGAAGACAGATGACACATCAGCACATGACATGTCAGGTATCTAGTGCTCTGAAGAGAACCAAAGCACACCAAAGGGACAGAGTAAAGAGGCCTCTGAATATGTAAGACAGGGGCCAAGGAGGACCTCTGAGGAAGTGACATTTAAGCAGAGGCCTGAGTGAAGCGGAGAAGCCAGCCATGCCGCTATAAGCCCAGAGACCCTGCCGGACACAAGGAGGAGCAAATGCGAAGGCCCTGAGACCAGCAAGGCCTTGACAAAGGGGTGAGCGGGGCGGGAGCAAGTGGCAGGGAGGATGAAGTGAGCAGGGGTCGGCAACGGCAGGAGCTGAGGTCACCCTGGGTCTTAGCGGCACGGCAGACTTCAGAGTTTCTTCTACGTGTGTTGGGATGTGTTGGAAGAGTTGAGAGCAAAAGAGTGATATTTTTAAAGGGCCATTTTAGCTGCAGTACTCAAAAGTGAAAATCTGAAAGCTTTCTCCCCGAGATCAGGAAAAAGACAAGGGTGCCCACCGTCACCACTGCTAGCCAACATTCTACTGACACTCCAGCCAGAGCGTCAGGCAAGAAAAAGAAATAAAAGGCATCCAGACTGGAAAGGAAGAAGTAAAACTTTCCCTGTTTACAGATGACATGATCCTATGTGTAGAAAATTCCAAAGAATCTACAAGAAAAGATATTAGAGCTAACAAACGAATCAACAAAGTGACAAGGTACAAAGTTAGCACATGAAAATTGGTGGTATTTCTATACACCAAGAATGAACAACTTAAAAAGGAAATAAAAAATGCAATCCCATTTACAATAGCAACCAAAAGAATCAAATATTTATGAATAAATTTAACCAGGGATGTAAAAGACTTGTACATGAAATACTACAAACTATATTACTAAAAGAAATCAAAGAAGATCTAAATAAAAGGAAAGACATTCCATGTCCAAGGATTGGAAGACTTAACATTGTTAAGATGGCAATACTACCGGGAGCAGTTTGGTATTATTGATTGAATTCCAAAAAGAAATATTGGATTATGTTTGTAAACATATGCCTCTGGGCATATTAGATTATATCATATTCAAAGGTTTACTTCATTAAGTAATTATGTAAACCTCTTGTGCCAGTAGGGCATTGAGTCCCTGCCCTTTGGTGGGTGGGGAATCAGATAAAAGGCAAGCAAAGGACAGAGTTAAGGGTTCTTAATGTTGGAGTTCTGATGTTGAAGTTTGAATGCTGAAACTGGAGCCCTGGGAAGCGAGGAACCCTGAACCCAGAGAGAAGCCAGACCCTGGAAGGGAGGAACCCAGGAAGCCTGAACCCTCCCAGACGTTGGCAGTCATTTTGCTCCAACATATGAAATTAGACTTTGATGAGGGAAGTAACTTATGCTCTACCGCCTGGTATCTGTAAGCTCCTACCCCAAATAAATACCCTTTATAAAAACCAACCAATTTCTGGTATTTTGCATTAGCACCCCTTTGGCTGAAAAATACACTATCCAAAATGATTTATAAAATCAATCTAATCCCAATAAAAATTCTAACAACCTTCTTTGTTGAAATGGAAAAGTCAACGATCAAATTCATACAGAAGGGCAAAGGGCCCTGAATAGCCAAAACCACCTTGAAAAAGAATAAAGTTGGAGGGCTCACACCTCCCGATTTTAAAACTTATTACAAACTACAGTAATCAAAACATTGTGGTACTGGCAGAAGGGCAGACATATATACCAATGGAATTGAATTGGGGGTTCAGAAATAAACTCTTGCTAGAATAAAAAAATTTTTTTTTAAATCCATAGAACAGTAAAACACAAGCAGTGAACCCTAAGTTAAACCATGGACTACAGTTAATAGTACAATTATAAAAATGTGCTTTCATCAATTGTAACAAATGTACTACACTAAATACAAGGTGCTAATAATAGGGTAGGATATGGGTACCAAGTATTTTATCCATGACTTTTCTGTAAACTCACAACTTTTCTAATTAAAGGAGAGAGGGAGAGAGGGAGAAAAGAAAGAAAGAGAAAGGGAAAGAGGAAGAGAGAGAGAAAGAAAGAGACCCCTGCATCTATGACAAGGGTGCCAAGTTCACTAAATGGGGAAAGAATAATCCCCTCAGCAAATGGTACTGGGAAAACTGGGTATCCACATACAGAAAGATGAAAGTGGGCCCCTACTTCACGCCATACACAAAAACTAACTCAAAGTGGACCAATGACCTAAATATAAGAACTAAAACTATAAAACTCAGAAGAAAACAAAGGGGAATATCTCCAGAACCTTGCATTAGGCAATGGATTCTTAGACTTTACACCAAAAGCACAAGCAACAAAAGAAAAAAAGATATATTGAACATCATCAAATTAAAAACGTTTGTGCATCAAAGGATATTATCAAGAGAGTGAATAAATTATCTACAGAATGGGAGAAGATATTTGGAAACCATATATCTAATAAGGGTTAAATATCCAGAATATAAAAACAACTCTTGCAACTCAACAACACCAAAAAACTACCCAATTTAAACCAATATAAAAATAAGCATTTCTCCAAATACATACAAATAGTCAAAAAGCACATGAAGGGAGCAGATGTGGCTCAAGCGATTGAGCACCTGCTTCCCACATGGGAGGTCCCAGGTTCGGTTCCTGGTGCCTCCTAAAAACAACCGAACAAAAAGAAAACATGTTCAGCATAATTAGCTGTCATTAGGGAAAGGCAAATCAAAAACAGGAGCTAAGGAGGCAGACTTGGCCCAGTGGTTAGGGCGTCCGCCTACCATATGGGAGGTCTGCGGTTCAAACCCCGGGCCTCCTTGACCCGTGTGGAGCTGGCCCATGCGCAGCGCTGATGCACGCAAGGAGTGCCCTGCCACGCAGGGGTGTCCCCCACATAGGGAAACCCCATGCGCAACGAGTGTGCCCTGTAAGGAGAACCACCCAGCACGAAAGAAAGTGCAGCCTGCCCAAGAATGGCGCCGCACACACGGAGAGCTGATACAAGACAATGCAACAAAAAGAAACATAGATTCCCGGTGCCACTGATAAGGATAGAAGCGTCACAGATGAACACACAGTGAATGGACACAGAGAGCAGACTACTGGGGGGGGGGGAAAGGGGAGAGAAATAAATTAAAAAATAAATCTCTAAAAAAAAAAAAAAACAGGAGCTAGCTCTGCACTCTCAAAATGGCTACAATATAAAAAAACATCAAAAAACAGAAAATAAGTGTTGGCAAGGATGTGGGAAAATAGGAACTCCTGTACAATTTTGATGGGAATGTAAAATGGTCCAGCCATTGTAGAAAACAGTTCAGTAGTTCCTCAAGTTAAGTATAGAATTAACATTTGACCTAGCAATTCCTCTTCTAGGTATACACCCCAAAAAACTGAAAGCAGGGACTCAAACAGATACTTATACCCCAATGTCCAAAGCAACATTGTTCACAATAGCCAAAATGTAGAAGCAACCCACATGCATCAATGGATGGAAAAGTAAAACGTTCATCCATTCACAAACAGAGAATGGAATATCATTCAGCAGGAAAAAGGAATGAAGTGCTAATACATGCTACAACATGGATGGACCTTGAAAACATCCTATTAAATGGAATAAGTTGAACATAAAAAGACAAATACTGTATTATTTCACTTAATATGAAATAACTAGGATATGCAAATCCACAAAGACTGAAAGTAGATTACAGTTACCAGGAGTGGGGGTGGGGTGAAGAGGAGAATGGGGAGTTACTGCCTAGTTTATGTTTGGGGTGATGGAAAAGTTCTGGTAATGGATGGTGGTGATGGTAGCAGAACATTGTGAATGTTGTGACATTGATAAACACTGAAAGTGACTAAAATGGGAAATTTTATGTTGTATGTATGTTACCACAGTAAAAAACAAAACAAAACAAAAAACCATTACAGAGCACTTCGAAGTGCCAGGTACCCTGCTGGGAGTTGGTGACTCCATGGGGAAAAAGGCCTGGTCTGAGTCCCACCCTGGAGCCTTGAGGACCTTTCACCAAGAGAGAAAGATCCGGATTCTTTCCCTGCCCGGGAGGGTGAAGGACACAGCCAGGAAGACACGAGCCACAGCCACAGCCTGAGGAAGGCCCGCGAGCAGACGCAAGGGGGGTGCGTGCTGAGGATGGTGGCATGCCTGGGAAGCAGGGCGGCGGCTGGCACACCTCAGCAGCCCGAGAGTAAGGAGTGAGCGGAGGAAGGGGCAAGAGCCACGGCTGGAGGGACAGGCTGGAGCCGGGCACACGGGGCCACACCCAGGGCTGGCGCTCATGCCCAGCCGTCAGAAGCCATGCCCAGGTTTTCAGCCAGGGAAAGCCATGGTCACACTCACATTTGTGCAAGTTCACTGCGGCGACAGTAATATGGAAAACACAGAGAACGGGGGAGGCCAGAAGAAAAAATAAGCCACGAAGTCCCAAGGAGCTATACCTTCCAGATGTGCAAAGAGGGACAATGTCACCCCCAGCTGGCACTGGAGGGCTTGCAAGGCTCCTTCTGAGCAGCCTGTACAAGCCCCCTTCCACCAAGTGTTACAATATCCTTTGAAAGTCTTAAATCCTTCTTGGAGTTGCTCAAAGCCTCTTAACCCTGACCTTGGGAAGCGGATGTGGTTCAAGCAATTGGGCTCCCGTCTACCACATAGGAGGTCCGGGCCTCCGGGTGAAGGCAAGCTGGCCCACATGGAGCACTGCCCCACGCAGGAGTGCCACCCAGCGCAGGAGTGCCAGCTGACACAGCAAGGTGACGCAACAAAAAAAAGAGACACAGAGGAGAAACAATAAGAGACTTAGCAAAAACAGGGAAATGAGGTGGCGCAAGAGAATGATTACCTCTCTCCCCCTCTGGAAGGTCCCAGGATTAGTTCCTGGTGTTACCTAATGAGAATATAAGCAGATGCAGAAGAGCACACAGCGGATGGATACAGAGAGCAGACAATGGGGGGGGGGGGGAATAAATAAATAAATAAATAAAATCTTTAAAAAATCAAACCCCTGACCTTGACCATTCCAAGGGGAGGCTGGACCATGCTGTTTGTCTCAAACCATAAACCCAGGCAGAGACTTCATATCTCCTACTACATTTCAAGGAAAATTTCCACAAAGTCAGAGCTCTAAGTCATTACTGTAAGACTTGCTGGCTGAAATCTTCTCAATAGGAAAAAATTTCTCATAAGGGAAATGGAAAATGATGGTAATTTGCACAGAGGATGTGTCACTGGGGGAAACTTTATGAGCAAAAATTCCTTAAGAGGAGAGCAGATGTGGCTTAAGCAATTGAGTGCCTGCTTCCCACACGGGCGGTCCCAGGTTCTCTTCTTGGTACCTCCTAAAAACAAAAACAACAACAAACAAACAAAAAAACAACTCAGAGGAGCCAATGTGGCTCAGCGGTTGAGCACTGGCTTCCCACTTATGAGGTCCTGGGTTCAATCCCTGGCCCCAGTACCTAAAAAAAAAAAGTCCCTTAAGGAAACAAAACTGAAATTCTCCTAGAACAGCAGTTCTTACCCAATTTTTCATATACAGATACAGCCCTCTGACGCTGTGATGTAAGCTAAGAGCCCATTCCCAGGGAGATCAGCTCACACACAATTCTATGTACAACGTCAGGAGTTTCCAGGCTCCGTGGACCCAGTTAAAAACTGCCCCCCTGGAATCAAGCCAGAATTAACTTACTTAAATCTCTGTACCTCAATTTCCCTTCTGTAAAGGGGGGATGATACTAGAAGTTTCTACTTCATAAAGTTGCTGTGGGAAGTATATGTGCCAACTGCCTTAGACCAGCACATGGCACGGAGTCAGCTCAACGCCGGCCATCATCACTCTCATGACACATAAACCCATGTCAGCAATGGTGACACATTACAGAAGAAAGGAGGAACCTAAGTCTCTAATCCTTGCCCTATCTTGTAAAAATGGATGTAAAAATCAGGTGAGTCACCCAGGCACCCACCACAAATACAACTTCAACCTGAAAAGAGGCAAAGAAAGGCCTCTCAAGCTATAATGCCTCCTGCACTCACCCAGAAGACAGGGCCTCAGCACCTGGTGCTTGGCACAGGGCCACCTTCTTTTTCCAAAGAACACAATGATTTTGGAGTAGCAAGGGGACTTTAATTGAGAAAGAAGATAGAACATGACAGTTTCAAAGGATTAGTTGTTACATGATACTATTTAAGAGAAAGAGAAAGAAAGAAAGAAGGAAAGAAGGAAAGAAGGAAAAGAAAAGAAAAGAAAGCCAATTCAATACAAACTATAGGTGAATACAGTCAGAATTCAGCGTGGCACATGCTTTTCACATGAGAATTGACCTTTTCTAGATTTGTTTGCTCATTTGGATTAGTTGACTGCTAAGGTCCCTTGTAGTGCTAAGGCTTTAATAAATGTTGACTAAATGAATGATTTCATTAATGAGGATGCCAGATTACAAATGCATGCATTTGAAGTATAACAGATACACTGAGTGACAATAAAAATGAAATATTTACTTAGCATATAGCAGATTTTCTTTTTCACTTAAAACTTTATATTATCTTAAGATTTCCAACTGTGAACATGAACTATATATGACAGAATTATGTATTTACTATTCCAAACAGGGTTAGAACTAAAGCTATGATTTTGTAAAACTTGACTGGCAAAAACAAAAGAAGTAAGGAGATATTTTAGAGGACCATTTAGACGGATCTCAAAATCTCAAGTTAGGCCTAGCTAAAGAGCGGTCAAGAACAGCGTATCTCCCATTTCCAGGGACGCTTTAAAGCTGCTGTGCGCCTTGAATGCTGATGCCAAAGTGCCGCCTTAGCACGCGGCGTGGGCGCCTGTCCGGGCAGGTGAAGAGCCCCCACCCTCCAATCCCAGGCACCTGCAACAGCAGTGAGTCAGCAGCGCAGCCTGCCGGAAGCTGTGGTGAGGGATGACTCACAACTCTGGCGTCTTTTCAGCCAGCCCCTCTGAAGTGTGAGCTTCTCAGTGACACTTGGAAACTGTCCCCAAGTATCGCCTGGTTCCAGGTCCTAAGATGGGGGAGGAATCACGTGTGTGTGCGTGTACAGCTACCCACTCCCACACCAGTGCTGTGGCCAAAGTGAGGGGGCCCTGGTGGGACTGGAGGGTATGAAACTTAATTCTCAGGACCGTGAAAGATTGGTCAGAAACTCAAATGTTTTGTTTCATTCACATTTTTAACCCTATCTTCCCAACTTCCCAAAGCCAAAAATGAACTGGGGGAGAATATTTACAGCCTGTATGGCAAATAAAGGTTACCACTCCTACTATACAAAAAGCTCTTAAAAATGAATCTTCTGTCACTTTTACCGGACCTGTGGTTGGCGCTGGGGTTGGTGTATACTCAGGAGACCTGAATCTCTGGACTGTCCATGTGACAGCCAGGCCCTGAGCCTCACAGACTTGTAACTCTTACCCTCTGGTTTATTGGACTTACCCCGGCCAGCTAACAGGGAGGTGAAGGAGGTCAACCACCACACCAGGGAGCCAAGAGTGTTAACAACTGCAAGCAGGAGAATTACATCCATCATCCATGTGGAATCTAAGCCCCTTCTCGATATAGAGGTGAAGTGGGCATAACCATCCCAGGGTCCACAGGATGGAGGAAGAAAATATGGATTAGTGTGGACTTACTGGTATTCTACTATAGAAATATTGTGACTCTAGCAATGGAAGAAATTGTATCATTGATGTGGAGACAGTGGCCACGGTAGCTGCTGAGGGTAGAGACAGAGAAGAAGAGATATGACGTGGGGGCATTTGCAGGACTTGGAGTTGTCCTGGGTGGTACTGCAGGGACAGATGCTGGACATTGTACGTCCTGCCATGGCCCACTGGGTGGACTGGGGGAGAGTGTAAACTACAATGTAAACCATCATCCACGTGGTGCAGCAGTGCTCTAAAATGTATTCACCAAATGCAATGAATGTCCCACGATGATGAAAGAGGTTGTTGATGTGGGAGGAGTGGGGTGAGGGGGATGGAGATATATGGGGACCTCTTATATTTTTTTAATGTAACATTTAAAAAAAATAGAGAAAAAAAATTAATCAACAATGAAAACCTATGTCCATGCAAAAACCCATACACAAATGTTCACAGCGGCATTAACCCTAATAGTTAAAAAGGTGGAAACAACCCAAAGTCCATCAACTGATGAATGAATAAAATGTGGTAAAGCCCTAAAATGGAATATTACCAATGAGTCAACAATAAAAAGAAGTACTGATATAACATGAATGAACTTGAAAACATGCTAAGTGTAAGAAGCCCGGCACAAAAGGCCATGCATATGTATGATTCCATTCAAGGAAAGGTCCAGTGTAGACAGAAAGCAGACTGGTGGTGCAGAGGGCTGGGGGTTGGGGGTTGTGGGGAATAGGAGTGACTACTAACTCGCTAATTCATGCAGGGTTTCTTTTTGGGGTGATGAAAATATTCTACAACTGATTTTGGTGAAATACTAAAAGCCACTAAATTGCACACTTTAAATGGGTGAATTGTGTGATATGTGGGTTATATCTTAATAAAGCTGTTATAAAAATTTAAATGACAAGAAAAAGATTAATCCCCCAAAAGAAAAATGAGTCAAGGAAATGAACAGGTAATTCACAAGAAAAGTGGTCAATATACATTAATACATAAAAAATGACGTTCAATTTCACTAATAATCAAAGAAATAGAAATAAACACTCCCAAGATCTGGCTGGCCTGAGACCTAAAAGGCTGACGGCTTCCACTGTGGGCCAGGATGTGTTCCCAGGCAGCAGGAGTACAACTCGGTACACTTGGGAAGGCGGTCAGCCAGTATTGATGTATATTTTAAATATATTCATTGCTTGGATGTGAGTAACTGGTCAGAGAGTCCAGTCTGGTGCAGATGCTGCAATTTCCCAGTCTGCTGAGGTATCTTCCCCAGCCTGTAAAGAAATTGCTAGCCCTGGGTAAGTGTCTACAGGTGGCACTTTGTGACTAAGAAGAAGCCCCACCATGCTAAGCACTTGGTGGGGGGGTTACTGGCAAAAGAAATCCGTAGGCTCTACATTTCCACAAGGTCGCAGCATGTGGAGTGACTGCCGCCAACAGAGGCCACTATGAGAATAACTGGAATAGTTGCCATGGCAAATACCAGGGGCCAGGTGCACTGCCAAGTGTTTCCTAAGTGTGTGCTACTCATCAGTGCTCACAATAACCCAATGAGGACAGTATTCATGCAATCACCCCCATTTTGCAGAAGAGCAAACCAAGACTAAGAGAGGTTGTTAGTCACCAATGTACGTCTCACTGCCATGCCCAGACATAAAGTCAAGACCATCATACTCTAAAAACTGAGCTCCTTCCAGTATTGACAAGGTCAAAACTTCTGCAGACAGACACAGAATGCCAGGATCAATGGACACTTAGACTGTCCAAAAAGGGCAGTTTCTCTGTCATTAATAGGCATTTACCAACCCCTTTTCCTTTTAACTACAAGTGCTACAAAACAGCTTATAAACATCAGAAATGAACATTAATGAATCTCAGTGCCAATCTTCAGAGTTTGCCACTATCTGATGAAACACAAAATTAAAACTACAAAACATTTCCATTTCTGGAAGCATGGCACACCAGGTACTCTGGTCGACTCTCCCACTGCCAACAACTACAAATGGTGAAGAAAAAGATTGAGACGGCTCTTAAAATGCATCAAAGAACTGGCAGGCCAGTAATGAATGCGGAAAGATCAAAACAAACCTAAACAAAGAATGGAAGCTGGAGAGCAAAGGCAACATCTGAGCTGGGTGCTGCCCCAAAGGCATTACAGAACGGAGCAAGCCAGATACCCTGCCCCAGCCAAGAGGGTGGGCTCGCAGGAGCGTCCTCAGCCTAAAGCTGGGGCCCCAAGGGGTAACATCGCAGTGGAGAGACTGCAGAGAAAACTGCCTGTATCGACTCCTGGTGCTGAACGGAGGGGGCTATCTCCCCTGAAAATTGGTAACCATTAGCCTCCAAACGGACTACAACCCAAATTCACATATTCTCAAAGACAGACTTCAGGTAGATGAAAAGTGGCTCTAAAGGAGGAAAGTAGTCAATGCATGAAGGAATAGGGAGTAATAAAGAGATAAATAATAAGCAGGTAAATCTGAAAAAAGATCCTGGACTAATTATGTCTTGTAAAATAAAAAAAGAGCTGAAGTCCATGGTGATAATTTAGACGTTGGTAAATTACATAAAGGAGAGATATACAATGTTCACGGATCAGGAGATTCAATACCATAAAATGTCAACTCTATCCAAATTGACATGTAATAAATTCAAAACAATTCTAATAAAATATCCCAAGAATTTTTATGGACTGTGACAAGCATAATCTAAAATGAATAAGGAAGAGCAAAGAGCTAAGGCCTTACCAGATATCAAGATTTATTATAAAAATTTAGTAATTAAGTCAGCATGGTATTGGCTCAGAGACAGAGAAGAGAAAGTAAGGCCGAGACACAGACCCACACAAGTGTGGACACCTGATGTAGATAATGGTTACTGGTGACATTACGGATCCATGTTGAAAGGAAGGCAATTTCAATAAACGGTATTGGGACGATTTGGTAATACATACAAATCAATTATAAATGGATTAAAGACCATAATGTAAAAGGCAAAATCATAAAATGTTTGGAAGGCTATATACAAGGGAATAATGTTTTGAACATGAAGTAGGGAAGAAGTTCTCAAAAAGAAAAAGTGCTAACCATAAAGGAAAAAAACTGATAAATAACATTAAAATTAAGAATTTCTGTTCACCAAAAAAGACTTAGCATGAAGAGACAAGCCACATCTGGGAATGGATAGTTACAATAACACAAAAAAACTGACAAAGGATTAGTATCCAAAATAAAAAACAACAAACAAAACTTCTATGTATAATAAAAAGACAAATAATCCAATAGAAAAATGAGCAAAAGATTTACAACAGGCATTTCAGGGAAGCTGAAACTGAGATGACAAGTATGAGAAAAGATTCTCAAGCTACTAATAAGGAAAGTTGCAAATCAAAACCATGTGACCCATGATGTCTGATACACGCAACAACATGGATGAACTTTGAAGACATCATATTGAGTGACATGCCAGACACAAAAGGACAAATACTGTATGACCTCACTGATATAAAATAATTAGAAAAAGCAAATTCATAGAGTCAGATACTAGAATACAAGTTACCAGGGGTTGGGGTGAAAGTAGACAAGAGGGAGTTAATGCTTAAATAGCAGAGTTTCTATTTGGGGTGATGGAAAAGTTTTGGTAATGGATGGTGGTGATGGTAGCACAACATTGTGAACATAATTAACAGCACGGAATTACATAATTTAATGTGGCTAAATGGGGAAATTTTAGGTTCTATATATGTTACCAGAATAAAAATTAAAACAAAACAAAACAAAACACACTACAGAACTGTACAACAAAAACAGTGAGTCCTAATGTACACTACGGATTATAGTTAATAGTACAATTATAATAACATTCTTTCAATTGTAACAAATGTACCACACCAATGCAAGGTGTTAATAATACAGGGGGGATATGGGAATTCTGTATTTTCTGCATGATTTTTATGTAAATCTACAACTTTAATAATAATAATAATAGTAAAACCATGTAAAATACTTTATTCCCATCAGATTGGCAAAAAGAAAAAAATTTAAGTATGATGATATCACTGGTAGGACATGATGCAACAAGAACTCTGGCACACTGCTGGCTGAAGAGTTCTTTGGGAAGGCCGCCTTGGAACAATGTGATAGTATGTGGTCAAACTGAAGATCGCACATACCCCAAGATCCAGTTTCACTACCAGGTACGTACCCTGGAGAGGCTCAAAACGTTTCCCAGGAATGTTCATAGCAGTACTGTGTGCCTCAGCAAAAATGTGGAAACAACCCAAACACCCATTGACAGTGGAAAGGATCAGCCAGTTCTCACACAATGCAACACTATTCATCAGTGAAAAAGAAATGTGGCCTAAATGGGGGGATGGGGAGTTACTAGTTAATGGATCCAGAGTTTCTGATTGGGGCGATGGTGGCAGAACCCCGTGAATGTCACTAACACTGAACTATATACCTAAAAGCAGTTAAAATGGGAAATATTTATAAAAATAAAAGTACAGGGTCTAGGGAAAAAATGCAACTAAATGTAGCTCCATAGATTAATCTCAAGAACACATATTGAGCAAAATATTTAAGTCACTGAAAAGACTTTCTATTTATTAATATAATGTGATAATATTTATATTAAGTTCAAAAGCATGCAAAATTAAACAACACAGGGGAAGTGGTTGTTGAGCTCCCGCCTACCACATGGGAAGTCCCTGGTTCAGTTCCCGATGCCTCCTAAAGAAGACAGTGAGCTGGTGCGACGGGCAGGTACGGCAAGCTGACGCAACAAGAGACACAAGAAGAAAAACAAAATGAGACACAACAAAGCAGGGAACAGAGGTGGCTCAAGCAATTAGGTGCCTCCTTCCCACACTGGAGGTCCCAGGTTCGGTTCCCAGTGCCTCCTAAATAAACAGGGAAGACAAACAGACACAGCAAGTGCAAACAATGAGGGGTTGGGGGGAAATAAATAAAAATAAATCTTTAAAAAAAATTAAACAACACATTGCTTAACAATACAAACACCCATGGTAAAACTAAAAAGAAAAGCAAGAGAAAGATAAAAGCAAAATCCAGTAAGTACCTGGGGGGTGGGGATCAGGGCTCTCCAAAGATAACATTCTTTTCCTTACACTGGGTGATTGATACATGGGTGTTCTTTGTCTCTTTATTCTTCATACTACATATTCTTTTGTATCGACTTCAATATTTAAGGGAAACAGTTTACAAAATGAGACTATGTTCTGTCTTTAACAATGTTTCAAAAGATGGACAAGGCAGCTGAGTGGCAGGCCCGCAGGAGAGAACATGACCTCGAGTCTACTAAAACGAGAAGTGCGTTGGAGCGAGGAGACCCAGCTTCCCGCAGGGCAGGACCTTGAAATCGGAGGAGAGCCTGGCATCCAAGACAGGAAAGTCACCTGCTTAGATTAATGTTCCAGGAGAGTGGTGGGGTGGGGTGGGGAGAGCAGGGCCTGCTGCAGGGCTGTTTAAGACCAGTTTTGGTGTGACTAGGAACCTGCCAAGCCTGCTTTCTGGCCTGGTTCCCTCACCTCTGAGGCTCTGCCCACGGTGCCAGCAACTCTCACTCCTAACCTCGCTCTTTGCTTCCTTCCCCTTAAGCTGAGGTCTAAGAACTGTCTCTTCACTTCCCAGCAAGCAGGCTGAGCGCACCAGCCCCAGCCCTGGTTTCCTCTCTGACCTGGGGTGAGTGCATTTTTGAGCTCAGCTTTAATTCACCCTCAGACTGTTAAACCATCGATACCCATAAAGACCCCCAAGAGTGCCAGGCACCTCCGTTGACACTACACACATCTGTAGCAGAGGCTGAAATCACGGCGCTAAAAGCTTACACTTTGACCTCTATCATTTAAAAATTGTTGCCAGCCCAAGAAGTGGATTCTGATCTTAAAACAATATGCTTTGGGGGGAAAAAATGCTTTGCACACAAAATACCCCGAGTTGGGTTTTCCCCACCGAGGGTGGGGTGCTTCCCTGGAGTGATGTCCACTAGCCGACAGCGCCCCACCCTGCCAGATGCCACAGCTGAGTACCTCCCTCCCTACCACACAGACACACAGGTCCCTTCCCTGGGGGAATTCCAGGATTCTGCAGAATGGACCACCTGGTCCCTTCCCTGCCAAACTGTTAAAACTCTGAAGCTCCACCCACAGATGCTGCCCTTTCTCGGGGCGCTAAGTGGGCTCAGACGAGGAGAAGGCCTGGATACATCTGTATACACGCAACAGCCAAAGTCATCTGAAAATGGCCTTCCCTAGATATGCAGACATACACGCACATGCACGGAAGAGCTGGGGAAGGAAACACAGCCACTGTTAGAGTTGCCTGGGAGGGAACTGGATCAGGTTGGGAGGCTGACTTCCTTTCCACAGTACATTCTTTAGAACCTTCTGATTTCTGTACCATGTGCAGGTATTCTTATACCAATTTTTCCCTCCTTCTTTAACTTGGCACATTTTCTCTCTCGACCCTCTCCAGAGTCCTCCTCTCCTAACTAACACATAATAACACTAGTTACCAATTGCGGAGTGGACCAGGGACCCTGATCAGCACTTCACGTGCCTTCTGGCATTAATAATTCCACTCAGAGTAGTTATGTAGGAGGTAACCGTTATCCCCTTCTAAACTGAAGACACAGGGGCTTAGAGAGGTCAAGTACTCTGTCCAAAGGCGCACAGCCAGTAAGTGTAAGAGCCAGTCTCCAGCCCAGGGGTGCCTGACTGGTGGCTCGAAGCTGCTACCCCGTCCTGCAGAGGTCCTCAGCCACGGGTGACCGTGCCCTCCAGGAGACGTATCTGGCAAGGCTGGCGATTCTGAATTGTCGTAACTAGGGGTTACTATGGGCATCTAGTGGGTAGAAACCAGGGACGCTGCTAAAATTCCTACAATGCACAAGAAAGCGCCCCCTCCAACCCCAAATAAAGAACAGGCTGGCCCCAAGTGTCAATACTGCCAAGGCTGAGGGACCCTGCTCTACTCACAACCAGGCGCCAAGCAAGCCATCAGGTGCCCCTCTCCCTGCAGTCCACAGCAGGCCCAGCCCCTAACCACAGCTGAGTTCCCTCCAGCCCCAACCTCAGTTCCTCTTCAGCAACCAAGGCTGATCATCCACCTTCCGACAGCATTTACTGAGCACCAGCTCTGGGCCAGGAAATGAACTACACAGTGGGTACATCAGCCTAATAAGACCCTGTCCCTGCACCCAAAATGCCAATGGCCCACAGCGGAGCCAGACGAGGAAACCGACGATTACAGCAGGTGAGAAGTACATTAGGAGAGATAAGCTCGGGATGCTGGGAGATCACAGAGGAGGGGCGCCCAGTTCAGCAGGGGTGGGGTGGGGAGAACCTGGGTAGGTCAGCGAAGTCTTCCCAGACGCAACTGAGCTGGAAGGAATCAACAGGCAGGGGGCCTCCTCCCTTCCCGAAGAACCCCTAGCCAGAACTTTCAGGGTGTGGTCCCTGCAAATCCACGAGTGGCACAGAGCTCAATTGGAAAACCTGGTGGAACTCCTGGAAACAAAAAACAGGGAGGGTGCACAGCAGTCTTTGGTCCTCCATGTCCAACCTGGATGTGTCCAGTGCCTGCCCCTGCCCCTGGTTCCCACAGGCCTCGGCTTCATTCCACTGCGACCGTGTCCTAGCCGGCTTCTCTGGCTCTGAACCAGCCCGTACCCTGATGCAGGATGTAACTAAAACCTTCGTAAGTGCCAGCCACACAGCAGACACTGTGAATTACACGCTTGCCTCAATTCTCAGAGCAATTCCATCAAGTAGATGTTTCTGTCCCTACTTTAGAGATGAGGAAAGCAAGGCTCAGCAGGGAAGCACCTGGCAGCCAGGACGGGGCTCTTCCCAGTTATCAGTCAAAACAGAAGCCTGATCGCGTCATTCACTCTAAATCTTCACCACCTCAATAAAGCCTTCCAATAGCAATCCTCATCCCATGTGTCCGTGCACTCTTGAACAGAGCTCAGAAATAAAATGCTGCGCTGTGTTAGTTCTTGCACTGCACTGTGATCATCCACATTAGCCAAGTGCTCCCTGCTCCGGGATCCAGTCTTATTCAGCTCCAGGTCCCCAGCACCCAGCATTGTGCCTGACACACACTGGAACCAGAAAACGCTGACTACACCAACAAACCTGGAGGCTCTGGGCCCAAGTAAGAGAAACCTATTCAAAGCCAGAGGAGCCTTCCGTAAGGGGCGGAGGCTGGGGAGTCTGCCCGCTCGTAGATTGATTTGGGGACTTTCCCTCAGGCTGGGATCAAGTACCCAAGTCAGCAATCCCATCACAGCTGAGAAGAGTAAAATGTCCCTTTAAAAATCCTTTAGGACACACAGGAGACCAAGGATCTGCTCTCAGTCAGCGTTTCCTCTGGCACTGGAACAGTCATAATTCATTCTTGGGGAGTGTACCAGATGTAGTCCGTGGCTTACATTTGGGGGCCACGTTGCACAAAAAACATTTGTCTTTAAACACTAGAACCTTAAAAGGAATGAATGCGTGCTCCCTGCTCTGTCTTTTCCTTTCTGCCAGATGGAATAGATGAACAATGGCAGGAGCTGCAGCAGCCAGTTTAGATCATTAGATGGAAGCCTGGGTTTGAGCCAGGAGAGCCAGAAGACTTAAGGAGCCCTGTTCCTGGGTAACCTCTCGGCAGAGCTGACTGCCCTACTAGCTCTGAGCTACGTGCTTCTGCTCTGCAAAAGGGATAGGAATTTCGTTTCAGCTACTGTATTTTAGGATCACTTTGTTGGAGCACTTTAGACTGTACCTAATTAAAACAAGGTATGAGCATTGCCCAATGATTAATCCACTCTGGTTTTCATTGGTAAAACAATATAATAACAAATTTCCTGACCAAACTGTAACTAGGGTTTTGTTATTATAATTTTGAAGAAAAAGCCATCATGAAAGGAAGATTTGAATCATGTGGAGCCTAGCAAAGAACAGACAAACAGACCTCCCCATTTGTTTCATCCTTCAGTATTACAGACATACCTCAGATTTCCAAATAGCCCAGGCTACTCTTTGCTGACAGTTTGTGCGCATATACTCCAGCTTGGCTCCCCTCCTCCAGCTCATTACCTGAATCAAAGATACCCAAGTGGAAAATCCGGTAAGAACCCAAGGAGTACCTGCTCCCTAAGAGCCACTCTCCTTTCACTCATCCATAAACACAGGCAAATACAGAGCACTTAGCACAGGGCCAGGCTGAAAGACAGTTCTCAATAAATGTTCAATTTTATTCTTATTGAACTGCAACTTGCCAGTTACTGTGGCAAGGATGCAAAGATGAGCAAATTCAGTCCAGGCCCTAGGCTCAAGGAATTCAGACTTAATGAAAGACCTAACACCGTTGGATAAGCAAAAAGAGCTAAGCTGTGCCCAGGTATTACTGGAGCATTAGCATCCCTCTGGAATGTTCTGGACACTTTGCTTTTCACTTCATACCCTCACCCTCAGTGAGCACGTCCCCTTCCACGATGTCAGTGACCTTTGATGGATGACAACTGCTAGACTGCCACAGCTCTACTTGACTGTTTTACAGGAAAGCTTTCTCACAAACTACATCTTCAACTTGGAATACTCTCCCCTTTTCCTGCCTCCGTCCCCCTAAGCATCCTTCAGCTCTCCACTGGGGGACAGACGCTTCCCTAGATTTTCCTCCACTGAGAGAGATGCCCCTACTCCGTGCTCCCAGAGCAAGGAAGGCTTTCTTCCGGAGCAGCATCAGAACTGTCTATTCACGTGCATGCCTCCCACATGTGTCTCTGAGCTCTGGGGGATCTGACAAATATGGACAGCAGCAAACACTTGTACTGCACTTAGTCTGTGCCAATAGCGTTCTAGGCACTTTACACTTACTACCTCATTTAATCTTGATATAATTGTGGGAGGCAAATTTTATCATCATCTCTGCTTTTAGGATGAGGAAACCAAGGCAGAGAGAGAGAGAACCTAACATGCCTGAAGACATATAGCACTGAGTCGGGATTCAAACCCGGGCTGACCCTCCTAACCACTCACTGCTCGGGGATCGAGTCTGTCTGGATCACCCGCTGTATCTTCAGAACCTATCAGATGCTTAAGCACCGTCTTTGGAACCACCGAATGAATGAAGTCATTTTACACATGGACAGCGTCTGCCTCTACTCCGCCGGCACCTCCGAGGCTCTCCCAGGCCTGTGCGCGCCAACCTTGGACAGCTGCCGGAGCTGCCCCCGGCATCGCACACCTCGCGGCAGGAGAACGCCCACCTGCCGCGGCGCGCGGGGTCAAGGGGCGGTGACAGCCGGGCGGCTGAGGCGGAGGTGCTACCAGCTGGGGAGTCCCCCGGCCTGGGAGGCGACTCGCGCCCCCAGGCCCGGGCGGCCGACCCTCCCGCCCTCTCCCCGCCCGTCTGCCCCGCGGCGCCCCCACTCAGCTACCCGCACCCTCCTGCCCCGCGTCGCCCCCTTACCCCAGTCCCATCCCATGCCATTTCCCCCCCCCCCCCCCAACAACCGTCCCCCGCATCCCGCCGCGCCCCATCCTCCACCGCCTACGCCCAGGCCCCCCAGACTCCTTGGGCCCCGGGCGCTGGCCGACCCTCACCTGCCATGTCCCGGACCCCACTGCAGAGGGAGGTGCATCACGGCCGCGAGAAGGCCGGGGACGGCACTTCAGAGCAGACAAAGGGCGCCGCCATGTTAGAGTCGGGCGGAACCGACCTCGCTGGCTTCCCGGCTGCAACTTCCGGCGCATGCGCAGCGCCCGCGCTAGCGGCTCGACCGGGGACCTGCGCAAGCGCCTAGCCACCCAGAAGTTCTACCTTGGGGGACCTCTGCGCTTAAAATTGTCCTCCTTGTGATTCTGCCTTGTTTTTCTATTCCAAATAGAGTCGATCCTCATTATTTAAGGATTCCTTCTTTTCGAAATTTGCCTATTTGGTAAAGTTTACTTATAACCCCCAAATCAATACTAGCGGTGCTCTCGCTGTCATTCCAAGGCATGCGCAGAGTTCTGGAAATTTTGAGTCGTCCGTCGTGAGCGTTCCCAGCCGAAGTTGAACGAGGCGACACTGGTTCACTTTCATACTGTAAGCGGGTGTCCTTTCCACTGTCTCTTTGGTGCCATGGTTTGTACATTTTTGTGCGTCTTGGTGGTGGTTTTGCTGTTTGTGATGGCCCCCAAACAGTGTTGAAGTCCTGGATAGTGCTCTTCACTGCAAGAAGGTTGTCATGACCTTACAGAGAAAATATTTGTCTTAGATAAGCTTCCTGCGGGGATGAGTTATGGTCCTGTTCACCGTGAGTTCATTGTTAACGAACCAACAATACAGTACATCCAGAAAAAGGAAGGGGAAATTTGCTGATCTGTACCTGAGGCCACTGAGGAAAGTGCTAAGTAACATCTGGTATGCGTGGTGAAGGAGTGGAAAAGATGGAAAAGTGGCTGAATTTGTAGATCCATGAGATGATGACTGCTTAAAAAAAAAGTGTAGTGTTGTGTGGTTGAAAACCAGAGAAATGTATGGTTACATTAAAAACATTACCCGGGCCTAGGAAAATGTTAAACCCATCTCAGCTAGTGGTAGCTTGCTCCCGTGTTTCAAAAGGTGATACAACATGAAAACTGTTCATCTTGCAGGCAAGGCAGGTTCTTCAGGTCAAGAGGCTGCAGAAGAATTTTTAAAACACCTTCTTAGTGGAAAAGTGGAAACGGCTTCCACTGCATAAAGGAAGACATGGAGGAAATGATAGTAGAGAATGCAGTAGAACTCCCCATGCGATCAGCATGCGGTGGTAATCCAAGGCATCAGAGTCAGTGACGAGGACAGCAGATATGTTGGCCTAAGACTCCAGGAATGTCCGTCTCAAGCAGCCAAAGTAACAAAATGGAATTCTGCCTTGGAAAAAATTTCCAGTACATGGAAGAATGTGATCCTATACTTGAATGGAGCCTCAAATTTAAGCACCTAAACTCTGCTGCACTTGCCCCTTACACCAAGACACTTTAAGATCTCAGGCAAAAAGCCAAGAAGACACGGCTGACACAAATTTTCCAGACAGTGTGAATGAGGGTGTTTGGAAAAAAAAGCACCTGCAGACTTGAGCCAACCCCTCTTTCCTTCTTCTCAATACCTCCAGGCCACTGACTGACCCCTCTACTTCCTCACAATTCGCGAGCTTTCTCCTTTCTTCCCTTCTGATTCTGTTCATTTTCCATAGTCCGTAATTTTTTTTTTTTAAAGATTTATTTTTTTTATTTATTTAATTTCCCTCCCCTCCCCCGGTTGTCTGTTCTCTGTGTCTTTTTTTTTTTTTTTTAAAGATTTATTTTTATTTATTTAATTCCCCTCCCCTCCCCCGGTTGTCTGTTTTCTGTGTCTTTTTGCTGCGTCTTGTTGTCTCGTTTCTTTGTCCGCTTCTGTTGTCGTCAGCGGCACGGGAAGTGTGGGCGGCGCCATTCCTCGGCAGGCTGCTCCCTCCTTCGCGCTGGGCGGCTCTCCTTACGGGTGCACTCCTTGCGCGTGGGGCTCCCCTATGCGCGGGACACCCCTGTGTGGCACGGCACTCCTTGCGCGCATCAGCACTGCGCATGGGCCAGCTCCACACGGGTCAAGGAGGCCCGGGGCTTGAACCGCGGACCTCCCATGTGGTAGACGGACGCCCTAACCACGGGGCCAAAGTCCGTTTCCCATAGTCCGTAATTTTAACAACACTCTTGCCAATATCCTAAACACCCTTGCTCCCCTGTCTTTTTTTTCCCTCTTCACCGCCCCCATTGTTTGTGCTTGTTGTCTGCTGTGTCAGTTCATTCTTTGCTTGCCTTCTTCTTTTAGGAGGCACTGAAGACCAAACCCAGGACTTCCCATGTGGGAGGGAGGCACCCAATCCCCTGAACCACATCTTCTCCCTGCTTGTTGTGTGTCTCATTGTGTTTACTTGTGGTGTCATCTTGTGTGAGCTCACCGCGTCAGCCCGTCGCATCAGCTCGCTGTCTTGTGTCTTCTTTAGGAGGCACCAGGGATGGTGGCGGACTTGGCCCAGTGGTTAGGGCGTCTAACTACCACAGGGGAGGTCCGCGGTTCAAGCCCCGGGCCTCCTTGACCCGTGTGGAGCTGGCCCACGTGCAGTGCTGATGCGTGCAAGGAGTGCCCTGCCACGCAGGGGTGTCCCTGCGTAGGGGAGCCCCACACGCAAGGAGTGCACCCTGTAAGGAGAGCCGCCCAGCGCGAAAGAAAGTGCAGCCTGCCCAGGAATGGTGCCGCACACATGGAGAACTGACACAACAAGATGACGCAACAAAAACAAACACAGATTCCTGTGCCACTGACAACAACAGAAGCGGACAAAGAAGACACAGCAAATAGACACAGAGAACAGACAACGGGGTGGGAGGGGGAGAGAAATAAATACATAAATAAATCTTAAAAAAAAAAAAAGGAGGCACTGGGAGCCAAACCCAGGACCTCCTGTGTGGTAGGCAGGCATCCAACTGCTTGAGCCACATCCACTGACCTCCCCTGTCTTTTTGTCACACCAGTCTGGTAAGAATTGTAATTCTGATGAATCCAACTGCCTCTTTTCTCTTTGTTTGCACCCAAACAGCCAGGCATAGTTGGAGGAGGTGCCCAGTGGGCAGATTGTTCCCTATAAATTCATGACCACTATCTTAGGTGGAACCTTAACAAAGGTCAGTCTGTCTAGCTCACTATCTTCTCTTCTCAGTGAATAAGAAAATTAAAAAGCTCAGCAGGGAAGCAGACTTGGCCCAATGGATAGGGCGTCCATCTACCACATGGGAGGTCCGCGGTTCAAACCCCGGACCTCCTTAACCCGTGTGGAACTGACCCATGCACAGTGCTGATGCACACAAGCAGTGCCGTGCCGTGTAGGGGAGCCCCATGCACAAAGAGTGCACCCTGTAAGGAGAGCCGCCCAGCACGAAAGAAAGTGCAGCCTGCCCAGGAAGGGCGCCACACATACACAGAGCTGACACAACAAGATGACGCAACAAAAAGAAACACAGATTCCCGTTCCGCTGACAACAACAGAAGCGGACAAAGAAGAAGATGCAGCAAATAGGCACAGAGAACAGACAACCAGGGTGGGGTGGGGGGGGGGAGAAATAAAATAAGTAAATCTTAAAAAAAAAAAAAAGAAATCTGACAGGAACCCCCTTGTCTTCCCAATACTAAGCATACAGATCTACCTCTGTGTCAATCTGTGTTGGATGTGCTCAATCAAGATTTAGTATCCATTCCTTGCAGAGTCTAAAAAAGGTAAAATGATATTTCCCAGACTCGGTTGCAGTTGGAATCCCACAGCCTGTCAGTTAGAGAGAGGATAGAGTGGCCGTGATCCTGCTGCTTTAGGCTGATTTCTGCAGGCAAGCAAGGACGTGCAGAGGTGTGGCTCTCCTACACTATGCCGTGGCCAGTCTCCAGCTTCCTGAGTGTCCAGAAGCATCTGCATGGTGGGCTCCAGCATTAGAACTCCCAGCCCTGTCCTTCACCGTGTCATTTTCTCTGTGAGTCCCTGCCCACCAAGGGGGCGGGCATGCAGCGTCCTACTGACATGGCCCAATCAAAGCCTAAACCGTTATTTAATCAGGTAAAAGTGAAACCCGGAGGGACAGACCACTTGACAAACATAATCCAATATCTATTTTTGGAATTCATAAACAATATCAAACTGCTAAATGGAATTAACATATGACCTGGCTATTCCAATCTTAGGTATATACCCCCCAAAATTTGAAAGCAGGGACTCAAAGAGATATGTGTACACCAATGTTCATAGCAGTAAAAGGTGGAAACAATTCAAGTGTCCGTTGACAGATGAATGGATCAACCAAATGTGGTACATCGAACAGCCATAAAAAGGATGTTCTGATCCATGTTACATCATGGATAAACCTTGAAAATATTAGGATAAGTGAAGAAAGCCAGACCCAAAAGGACAAATATGATTCCATTTATAGACTAAGCAACTTCGTAGAGACGGAAAATATATTAGAAGTTACGAAGTGCCTGGGATAAGGGGAATGGGGAATTAATGCTTAATGGGTGAAGAGTTTCTGTTTTAGGTAATGAAAAAGTTTTAGAAATGGAAGGTTGTGATGGTAGCACAGCACTGGAAAATAATGCCTCTGAACTGCACACTTAAAATTGCTAAAGTGGCAAATTTTATGTTATGTTTTTAATACTGCACACAAAATAATTTAATAATCAAAAGCAAGCAAGCAATTGTGGTCTTCCAGATTCTTTTGGGTTACAGATGTTAAGAGCATTTGCATTTCCTATAATCAGTTTTGTTTGGCCGGGCCTTCCATTATTCAGCTTTCTGACATCTTATCAAGAATTCATAAAAGGGCAAAAGTTCTTGCCTGGTTAGTTTCCACAATTCAGCCATTAGCACCATCCATTCCAAAATGATGTGTATTTATCCAAATTTAAACAGTGTGTCTCATTCACTTGGCTGAAGTACTTTAGCAGTTTGGTATTGTTTATGAATTCCAAAAATAGATATTGGATTGTGTTTGTAAATGGTCTGTTCCTCTGGGCGTATTAGACTGTATTAAACTCAGAGGCTTCACTTTTACTTGATTAAATCAATATTAGGGCTTTTAGGGACGCGGATGTGGCTCAACTGATAGAGCGTCCGCCTACCATATAGAAGGTCCAGGGTTCAAACCCAGGGCCTCCTGACCCATGTGGTAAGCTGGCCCATTTGCAGTGCTGCCACACAGAAGGAGTGCTGTTCCACTCAGGGGTGCCCCCCACATAGGGGTGTCCCATGTGCAAGGAGTGCTCCCCACAAGGAGAGCTACCCATGCAAAAAAAGCACAGCCTGCCCAGGAAAGGCGCCACACACACAGAGAGCTGATGCAGTGAGATAACGCAACAAAAAGAGACACAGAGACACAGATTCCTGGTGCCACCTGACAAGAATGCAAGCAAACACAGAAAAACACACAGTGAATCGATACAGAGAGCAGACAACAGGGGGAAGAGGAGAGAAATAAAATAAATCTTTAAAAAACAAAACAGGGAAGTGGACCTGGCCAATGGATAGGGCATCCACCTACCACATGGGAGGTCCGCAGTTCAAACCCCAGGCCTCCTTGACCCGTGTGGAGCTGGCCCATGCGCAGTGCTGATGTGTGCAAGGAGTGCTGTGCCATGCAGGGGCGTCGCTGCATAGGGGAGCCCCACATGCAAGGAGTGTGTCCCTTAAGGAGAGCCTCCCAGCACGAAAGAAAGTGCAGCCTGCCCAAGAATGGCGCTGCACACACGGAGAGCTGACACAACAAGATGATGCAACAAAAAGAAACACAGATTCCTGGTACCACTGATAAAGGATAAAAGCAGTCACAGAAGAACACACAGCAAATGGACACAGAGAGCAGAAAACTGGGGGGGGGGGGGGGGAGAAATAAATAAAAAATAAATCTTAAAAAAATAAAATAAAAAAACAAACAAAAAGATTTGGGCTTTTATTTGACCACCTCATTAGGGTGACTGGGCTTAAGTCCCCACCTACAGTTGTGGGCTATATGAAGGGATGCTCAGTCAAAGACAGGGAGGTACATACATGGAGGAGAACACAGGGTTTAGTTTTGATGTTGGAGCCCCAGGGAACCGAGAGAACCGAGCCATTTGCCTGATAGTTTACTGCTGGCCTTGTGGAGAGAGCAGAGCTGCTGAAGCCAGAAAAAGATGAGCCCCAGGATGAGAGACGAGCCTTATGCCAGCCTAGAGCTGAGATCAGAAGAAGCTGGGACCATAGAGCCTTCAGAGGAAGAGGAAGGCTGAACCCTTGCCAAGACCAGCAGCCGTCTTGCTCCAACTCGTGGCAACAGACTTTGGTGAGAAAAGTACCTTACCATTTATGACCTGATAACTGTCAGCTTCTACCCCAAATAAATACCCTTATAAAAGCCAACAGATTTCTGGTACTTTGCATCAGCACCCCTTTGGCTGACTAATACAGTATTTATCTAAAAATTCCACAAAGTTATTTACGAGTTCATAAAATAGCCATCTCATTTTCACTGTTATCAACTCCAACCACAATGAAGAAAGCTGCATATTGCCAGTATATCAGCAGTAAATCCTTACATTCAATGAAAGAGCTTGGGCCATTGGAAAGTGAGAGACAGCTCTTCATGACTTCTGTTTCCAGAAGTATCCACTTATTAATCTCCACATGTTCACAGTATTTAGAAAGTAGGGTCTTCCTTGTTTATTCACTATTAAGAAAAAAATTATCATTATTTTGTTCTGGCCAACATTTTTTCAAATATAGTTCAAAGTTGATGGCAAAGGGTGGTTGTAAATAGGACCTGCTGTGTGACCCCAAGTAGCTTGGCGTTTCTAAGCTCTGGTTTGGGGCTACCTCTGTGGGGCAGGGGTGAGATGGGGTAACATAGAAACAGCACTTACCGAGGATGTGGCCCCTGGTAAGTGTGCAGTGTACCACTGTATTAGGCAGCCAAAGGGGTGCTGATGCAAAATACCAGAAATTGGTTGGTTTTTATAAAAGGTATTTATTTGGGGTAGGAGCTTACAGATACCAGGCCATAAAGCATAACTTACTTCCCCCACCAAAGAGTATTTTCACATGTTGGAGCAAAATGGCTGCCAACATCTGCAAGGGTTCAGGCTTCCTGGGTTCCTCTCTTCCCAGGGCTTGCTTCTTTCTGGGCTCAGGGTTCCTCTCTTTCTGGAGCTGGCTTCTCTTTCCTCTGCCTGCTGACTTCCCGGGGCTCCAGCTTAAGGCTTCAGCATCAAACTCCAACATCAAAACTCCAGCATTAAGAACCCCCAACTCTGTCCTTTGCTGCCTTTTATCTGTGAGTCGCCACCCACAGACTCAGCACCCTAATGATGTGGCCCAATCAAAGCCCTAATCCTAACTTATTCACACCCAGGTACAGACCAGATTACAAACGTAATCCTGTATCTATTTCTGGAATTCATAACCATATCAAACTGCTACAATGACTGAACTGTTTCCATTGTTATTTCCTTGCCGCAACTTTCTTGTATTTCAAGGTGCTCATGGCTGCAATGTCTTGTGACACTTCCTGCAATACAATTCTGGCTTTACCAATTAGGCCAGAAAATCAGGAGCCGTCAAAAGAAAAGACACAGGCGGCAAGGTCTGGGAGAGTCCCAAATGCAGAGCTTCCCCGTTCTCTACAGCTTGAGTCAGAATGTCTGACCCTGTGGGTGCGCTGATGTGTACTGTCAATTATGGAAGCCGCCCCTTATTTCCTCTTAATTGCCAGTTTTCAGAATAAGGAGACGGTTTCCTGGTTCCTTCCTCTGGTGTCCAGTGGAGGGCCTCCCCATTCCCATTTTTAAAAAATAAACTTTTTATTTGAAAGTAATTTTATTTTTAATGAAAAATTACAAACATAGTACAGAGAATTCCTGTACCCTTGCAGAGCAGGTGTAGCTCAGTGGTTGAGTGCCTGCTTCATATGCACAAGGTCCTGAGTTCAACCCCCAGAACCTCCTTAAAAAAAAATGCTCCTATCCTCTCCCAATTTCCCCTACTGTTCATATTTTACGTGGCCATGGTATGTTGTCAAAACAAAGACCCTCACCCTGGTACGTTGCTGTTAACTCCAGACTTTATTTGGATATCACCAGTTTTCCCACCTATGTCCCTTTTCTGTTCCAGGAGGGAATCGGGGATTCCCCATCACATTTTGTCCCCCTAGGTCCTTAGGCTCCTCTGGGCTGTGAAGGTTTCTCTGCCCTTCCTTCTTTTTCGCGACCTTGACAGTTTGAAGAGTCCCAGTCAGGCGTTTGCAGAAGGTCCCTCCCTTTGGATTGGTCTAGAGTTTTTCTCACGTTATCCTGGGCTAATGGGTTTGGGGGAAGAAGACCGTGGATGTGAAGTGCCCTTCTTGCCACGTGATCCTGGGGTTGCGTGGTAACCACAGGTGCCCGGGCACTTCTTAAGTCTCGAGCACAGTTTTCCAGGGCAGCGGATGTAGCTCAAGTGGTTAAGCGCCTGCTCCCCATGTATGAGGTCCAAGACCAATTCCTGGTACCTCCTAAAAACAAACAGACAAAAAACTCTCATTGGGGAGCACATGTAGCCGCTCAGTGGCTGAGCGCCCTTTCCATAGCGATTACAATTGTGATGACACGATTTTGGGTATATGTTGCACTAAATAAAATATATTCAACATAGATTGAGAGGTGAAGAATTTTCTTGATTGTTTTTTTGTTTATTACCATGATTGAAATAATGAAAATGCACTAATAATGATTGAAGTGATGAATGCACAACTCTGATTATACCAAATACCACTGACTGTACCCTTTGGATGAACTATGCTTTATCAAAATGTATCAATAAAATTGATTTGTTAAAAAATATTTAACATTTAACTTTACCCTCTTTCCGTTTGCCTTTTTAATATGATGAAAAGAAAATTTTAAATTACACTGTGGCTTGTACTCTGTCTCTGCAGCACTGGCAGCGCATTCCAGGCTCTTTCCCACTTCGGGACCATCGCACTGGTGGGAGCGCCTCTCTAACTCTGCTCACCTTGTCTAATACCTGCTCGTCTTTTTGGTCTCTGCTAGAATGTCACTTCTTCAAGAAAAATCTGCCCTGACCTTCCAGCCGAGGTCTTCCCACACTCTGATCTTTGCCACCAAGTAATTCTTCTTTGTAGCACTGACTGCAACCACAATGGCTTACCTACTGGAACCACTGGAAAATGTGAATAACATTTGTCTCCCCCACTAGCTGGAATGGCTATAAGGACAGAGACCCCATCTGTCTTGTTCTCTGCTGTATCCCTAGTCAGGCTAGTGGCCACTCTGAGCAGACCTGTTTAAAGATAGGAGTGAGCTGCAATGCTTAATCTTGTTTAATTACTTAAAAGCCACTTACAGGGAAGTGGACGTGGCTCAACTGATAGAGCATCTGCCTACCATAAGGAGGTCCAGGGTTCGAAACCCAGGGCCTCCTGACCCGTGTGGTGAGCTGGCCCATGTGCAGAGCTGCTGCGCGCAAGGGGTGCCATGCCACCCAGGGGTGCCCCCCGCGCAAGGAGTGCGCCCCACAAGGAGAGCTGCCCCATGTGAAAAAAGCACAGCGCGCCCAGGAGTGGCACCGCACACACGGAGAGCTGACACAGCAAGATGATGCAACAAAAAGAGACACAGTTTCCTGGTGCTGCTGAGGGTACAAGTGGACACAGAAGAACATGCAGCAAGTGGACACAGAAGAACATGCAGCAAGTGGACACAGAGAGCAGACAACGGGGGGGGAGGGGAGGGGGAGGAGGGGAGAGAAATAAATAAAATAAAACTTAAAACAAAACAAAACACCACTTACAAAGCCCTTACTATGTGCCAGACACTGTTTCAAATAATTTACATATGTTAACTTATGTCCTCCTCAGAGCAACACTGTAAAATAACTACTATTGTAACAGAAGAGGAAACTGAGTCTCAGAATCAGTAGCTCACCCCATGTAACACAAGTGACAGCAGCCAAGCCAGGGCTCAGAGCCCAGGGCCCTCACTACCTGTGACTATTTAAATTCAAATTTAAATTGATTAAAATTAATCAAAATTTAAAACTCTGTTCCCCAGTTGCACTAGCCACATTCCAAGTGCTTCATAGCTACAGAAAATTCTATCAGACAACTCTGCGTCTTCTTCTTCCGTGCCATCAACTACAAGCCATACAGGGCCAGGGAAGGAAGGAAGCTTGGGTGTTCTGTGCCCCCTGCTGGTTTTGCAGGAATATTCAGATACACTCAGGGAGTGGGTGTGTAGCTCAGTGGTTGAGCACCTTCTCAGTGGCTGAGCTCTGCTTCCCATGTACCAGATCCCAGGTTCAATCCCCAGTACCTCCTAAAAAAAATTCCATTCAGATATACTGAGTGTTCGTTGGGGATTGAATCATGTTTCCCTCAAAAGACATGCTCCCTCCTAGCCCCTGGTCCCATGGATGGGCACCCATTTGGAAACAGGACCTTTAAAAATGTTATCAGTTAAGGTGTGGCGGAAGTGAATGAGGATGGGCCTTAATCCCAAATGTCTGACGTCCTTATAAGCAGAGAAAATTCAGACACCGTCGGTCAGCAGGAGACAGAGTGGGACACGGGAAAAGAGAGTTCACCCTGTGACTCAGGGCTGCCCGAAAGCCATCACCGTTTGGAGAAGTCCCTGCCTTGCCGACTCCCTGACTGCAGACTCTGATCTCCAACCCTGAGCCAATAAGTGCCTGTTGTTTACCGGGGTGTGGTATTTGTCATAGCAGCCCTGGCAAGCTAAGACAGAGATCCAAGGACAGTGCATGGAACGCCAAGAAGCTGCATAGCAGAGACGTTCTTCCTTTGTCAGGGACTTGTGGCTCTTTCTGGTGAAAGAGAAAGTCGCAGTCTGGGACTGATGTGTCTCTCTCTAGTGCCTCTTTAGGATTTGTAACTTAAACTTTTCATGAGGAGCGAGCTGGCCTGGGGCTTGGAGCCTACTCAGACAATAGCATCTGGCTAGAAATTAATTTTATTGTTTTCTTTTCCCTGTTATTTGCATAGTGTATTAGTTGTCTATTACTATTGTAACAAATTACAACAAATTGCATGGCTTGAAAAACACAATAGGGAAGCGAATGTGGCTCAATTGGTAGAGCGCCCACCTACCATATAGGAGGTCCAGGGTTCAAACCCAGGGCCTCCTGGCCCATGTGCTGAGCTGGCCCACGCGCAGTGCTGATGTGCGCAAGGAGTGCCGTGCCACACAGGGGTGCCCCTGTGTAGGGGAGCCCCGTGCGCAAAGAGTGTGCCCCGCAAGGAGAGCTGCCCTGCGCAAAAAAAGTGCAGCCCACCCAGGACTGGCACCACACACACAGCTGACACAGCAAGATGACACAACAAAAAGAGACAGAGACACAGATTCCCAGTGCCGCCTGACAAGAATGCAAGCAGACACAGAAGAGCACAGCGAATGGACACAGAGAGCAGATGACGGGGGCGGGGAAGGGAAGAGAAATAAATAAAATCAATCTCTCTCTAAAAAAAGAAAAATACGAATTCACTATTTGTAGGTCTAGAAGTCCAATATGGTCTCACTGGGCTAAGGCGCAGGGTGGTGGCAGGGCTGTGGTCCTTGCTGGAAGCTCTAGGGAAGAACCTCTTTCCTTACCTTTTCCATCTTCTAGAGGCCACCTGCTTTCCTCAGCCGCTGACCCCTTCCAGCCTAATCATATCCAACAAGGCAGGTCACATCTCTGGCCTTTTTCCCTCCTCCAGCCCAGCCAGGAAAGGTTCTCCCATTTTAGGGACTCCTGTGATTAGATTTGGCCCATTACTACCTCCTGGGGAGGGGTCTTTTCTCCCCGCCTGGAGGGTAGCAAGAGCAGACCAAGGCCTGGGATCAGTGGTCCCAGGACACACCCCACTCGACGCTTTGCAGGTTTTGAGGTTACCAACAAAGCTTGACTCCCACAGACACATGCGAGGTGTTCTCCACGAGGCACCGCCTGGGTACCTGCTGCAGGTAGTGGAGAGCCTCTGGCCAGGGGCAGCGGGAGCAGCTGGGGTGGGGCAGGTGCCATAACCTTACAGTCTCAGCTGCCTGTTTTGCTGGAGCAGAAGGCGCAGGGCACTAAGGGCAGACCTTTCTTTGCTAAGGAGAATGTTCGACCACAGGGCAATCCCGAGAAGGAGGCAGCCTGCACTGACCCCGGATGCCAGGCTTACACCGCCCGTCCGAGGGGGCAGGTTTATTTGTGGGTCACGGGGAGACGTGGCAGGCTGCGCCGGGGTGGCCCCCTCCCACACTTCCCACCTGGATCACATCTGCAAAGTTCCTCTGACCACGTACGGTAACATATTCACGTGGGAATTAGAGTGGGGACGTGTTGGGGGGTGGACACGGTTTAAAAAAATTTTTAATACATACTAATAAAGCATACAATCCACCCACAGTTATCTCTTCTTTATGGCCTATTGACTGTAGGGATACCAACTTTCCTTTAAAGTACATTTCTTTTTTCAGTAAAAGAAGTCGGTCGATTTAAAGCACAGGTTAAGTAAACAGCGTTCTTAACTAGGAAAAACCTGGTGAAGCAGCCAGAAAACGACTGAGGTTTGGGAAACCGAGGCCCGAAGGAGCGGGTCCCAGAGGCCAGTCTCAAGTCCGGAAGCAGCCAGGCCTGCCGGGCCTGACAACAACCCTGCTGTTGAAGAGATCAAAGCAATCCCCCAGCTGCCCCAGGCTAGTTCCTGTGGCTCCCGGTGGAATCCAACTCTGCAGATCCGGCAAATAGCAGAGGCCTGGCCCGGGCGGTGCTACATCCTGGACCCCCAGGCCCAGGGCAGCCACACCCCTCCTGCCAGAGCTGGGTCGGGACGAGGCGGTGGTGCCATGGCCCCCTCAGAGGACCCTGGCCGCTCTGAGCGGGGACACCGGAGAGCCAGCCCCCAAAGCCCAGGCCTGGAGATGGACGCAGATCCCGGCCCCGGTAAGAGGCGGCGGAGGGAGCGGCCGCCCAGCCCCGGCCGGCCGAGGGGCGCGGGGGAGACCGGGCAGGGGCTCGGGGGGCTAGCCAACCTCCCCGCATGGAATCTTCCTTCTGAGGCTGTGTCATGGTTAAGAGCATGCAGTTAGAAGAGAGGTGTGTATTGCCCGGGGAACTAGAAAAGTTAGCACAGCCTTTGGATTCAGACAGACCTGGATTCAAATCCTGCTCTGCCACTTGCTCCACAGGTAAATTGATTGGTTGGTTGATGGAGTTATCGATGGATTCTTGCACCTTCTGCTGGGCTCCGTGCTCGGTGGGGAGAGGTACAACAAGAGGACAGAGCAGGGGTCCCCTGGTCAGATGGGACAGGGTGCCGGTGACTCTCTCTGAAGCTGTGGACAAGATTGGGTGGGGAGGCAGCGGCAGCAGGGGGCTCCTTGGGGAACACTGACATGTGGACATGTGGGTGAGCTGAGCCTCAGTTTCCCCCTGTAAAAGGGAGGTCATCCTCTTGTTCGAGGATCCCACTACTCACAGCGTGGTGTCTGGGCCAGCAGCCTCAGCATGACCTGGGAGCCTGTTAGAAACGCAGATTCTCAGGCCTCACCCTGGACCCACCCCACCAGAATCTGCATTTTATTTATTCATTTAATTTATGTTTTGAGATACCGGGGCTGGGGATTGAACCTGGGACGGCATATGTGGGAAGCCAGTGCTCAACCACGGAGCCACGTCAGCTCCCAGGATCTGCATTTTGCTGAGACCCATAGGTGGTTCCCGCGCACAGAAAAGTTTGGGAAGCGCTGATGTAGGGGACTCAGCCCCTGGAAGGTGGGTGGCCAAGAAAGAGGGAATGCAGAATTTGAACTCAGGTCTCTCTACTGAAATCCGTGCTCTTAAGCCCCTGCTGTGTTCCCAGCTTCCCATACCAACCCACCCTCAGTTTAACTGAGTGTTGAATGAATGAGCGAATGAAAGAACGAACGGCTGAGTGAAGCCACGCGCGCCCGACCCTCGGTCCTTTCCTTCGTTGCAGGCGGGAAGCTGGTCTGCCGACAGAAGGCCGTGCCCCCCGCTCACCTCACTTTCGTTATCGACTGTGCCCGTGGGAAACAGATCCCCCTGGCAGCACCCCCAGCGCTGTGCCGAGCCGCCAGCCCCCGCCAAGGGCCTGTCACCCGCCCAATGAAGACCTACATCATGTTCTTCGGGGACAGCTGGGCCCAGCCGCCTCGGGAGGACCCCCCGGGCCAGGGATGCCTCGCCCAAGTCGGGCTCACCCCACCACCCCCCAGAGGCCCCGTGGCCCCGGCTTCCTTCCCGGACAGCCCGCTCTGCCCCCAGGAGCCCCCCAAAGCCAAGGGGGGCTCCGTGAAGCCTGTGCCCGTGAGGTCCTCAGCCTGGGGGACAGTCAAGGGCTCCCTCAAAGCCCTCTCCTCCTGTGTCTGTGGGCTTGCGGACTAGCTGGAGGGGCCGGCCAAGGGGGGGGGGGTTGGCGCTACGGAGGGGCTGTGCTTCCCAGGCCTGCGCCCTCGCAGCCGGCCGAGCTGAAGTGTTTCCTGCCTGGACCAAGAACGCTAGATCTGCTAGAGAACGTCTGAAACAACCACCAAGTGCACCCTCAAGGGGCCCCACTTCCTTCTTCCTCCCTGTCTTTGTTAGCCTTTCAGCAGAGGCAGGATAAGGCCCTAACATAAGAAAACAGATTCATTCATTCATACAACAAATTCTAATGTAGCACATGCCACTTGTCAGCTCCGGGAAGTGCTAAGGAATGTATGTTCTGGGAGATGGGGAGCAGTAAACAAATAACCAAATCAATAAAGAATTAATTTGAACAGTCATGAGTCCTGTGAAGGAAATGAAATGAGATGCAGGATGGAGCGTGATGGGGGCAAAGAGCTTTTCTGATAGAGTTGAAAGGCCTCTTGGAGAAGGCAAGAATTAAAGTAGGATCTGAGGATGAGAAGGAGCCACCCTGCAAAAGCCCACCCTCCCTGCCCAAGGACCACAGGACTGCTCTCTCAACCCGTGGCAGAACCCGAGGGGCTGGTCAGGACGCCCTGGCACAGCGGGCAGGGGCAGCGTGTGAGCCACCATCATCTTGGCTCAGATGCATCACCAGGAGGGTGCGGGCATAGGCTGGGGGACTCGATCACGTGGCGGGCAGGATGGAGGGGCTCAGCAGCCTGGCTACAGGACACTCCAGCCCAGGGGGCAGCCAGGTGGCAGCCAGAAGCGGGAACAACAGCCACCAGCTTCTCGGGTGGGTCGTGCCCCGAAATGGAATGGACTGTCCTATTTGAACCCAGGAAAATAAGAGAGACTTTTTAATGGAGCACGTACTGCATGCCAAGTTCATGCTGTCCCCTTGGGATACAAGAAGAAACCGAAAAGGAGCTGGCCCTGGCCTCAAAGGGCAAGCAGGTTACAGTGCAGGGGGTGGGGCCCCCGTAGTGGGAGTGAGTATGTGTGCAGTGGTGGGGTGCTGCAGCTCTGGGTGAAAAGCTAAATCAGGAGAGCGGATGTGGCTCAAGCAATTGGGTGCCCACCTGCCACATGGGAGGTCCCAGGTTTGATTCCCGGTGCCTCCTCAAGAAGACGAGCAGACGCCACAGGAAGATGCTGCAACCTGCAAGGTGCCGCAGCCAGCAGGGAGCGGAAGCGGCTCAAGCGGTTGGGCACTCACCTCCCACATAGGAGGTCCGGGTGTGGTTCCAGGTGCCTCCTAAAGAAGACAAACAACGAGCAGACAGATGAGGGCGCCATCTTGGTGCGGGGGTGGGGGAGGGATTAAAAATAAATAAATAAATTATCCCTTAAAAAACCAAGCATCAATCCATCTGACAAAGTGGGTCTCAAGGCTCCCAGAAAAAAGTTGCTGAATGTTCGTTTGCTTATTCACCTCTTTCACTCGGTTTCAATAAACACGGCTAACACAGATTGGCCATTTTCTCTGTACTGGGGAAGTGACGTCCTCACAGCACCAGAACAGGGAAGTGCTGTGTGTTTTTTTTTGTTTTGTTTTTTATTACAGAAGTTGTGAACTTACAAGGGAAGTGCTATTTTTGTACCCATTTGCCAGGTTAGAGAACTGAGACCCAGAGAGACTGAGAAAATCACTCAAGGTCCCCAGATGGGCACAGCAGGGATTAGACTCCAGGTGAACCTGGCACCCAAGATCCTGCTCCTAACTCCATGGTCGACAGCCTCTTATCCTGGCAGGGTCTCTTCTAGGCGGTGGGATCCAGACAGAACAGACTTAACCTTGTCTCAAGGCGACTGGGAAGGAAGACTATTGCCATAGCTTGTGAGAAGTGCTACAGAGAGCCTGACTCTTCTTCTCCACTCTGGGGAGAAGAGGTCAGGGAGGGCTTCCTGCAAGAAGTGACACCTAAGTTGAGTGAGCCATACCAAGGGTTAGGGTGGGGTACAGAATGTTTTAGGCAGAGGGGCCTCTCCTCCCACAGCTGAGAATCATTGGACTAGAAGAGCCCAAGGACATTGCAGTGATCGGAGTTTGAAAATCCTCATGAAAAAAAGGAAGGCCCGTGGTGGCACATCCAGTGTTTTACCAGCAGGTGTCACCCTATCCTCAGCCTGGAGGGCACTGGTCCAGGCCTGGGCTGGGGGGGGTTGGGGGACCGGCCAGGCCAGCAGTCCCGAGGGGCCCACATTTTCAAAAGTCAAGTTTTCAATCTAACCAGCATTCCTTTCTGAATAATGAGCGCAGGCACAGATCAAAGTGATGTCTCAGCATTTAGCTGTGGGGCCGGGCGCTTGTCACCTGCTCAGAAAAGCAAATTGTCACTGTTGTCACGATTACTGTGACCACGTTTTTATACGCGCCACCCATCACATCAGCTCATTTCGCCCCACTTCACAGACAGGGAAACTGAGGCACAAAGAGGTTAAGGGCAGCAGCTGGAAATTGACTGAGCCCCAAATCCAAAGCCCGGGCAGCGGAGCTCCTGGCCGCGAGCAGAGGGGCTGTCACTTGTCGAGGCAGTGAAGAAGGCCGACGAGCGGGCGTTTTCCCAGAACCCCGCTGGGACCGGGTGCCGCGCCGGGGGACTTGGTGACGGGGCGGGTGGAAATGGACAGAGTCGGGAGGGGCACACTGTGCTCGAGGGGCCTGGCGCTGGCGGTGGTGTCCCATCCCCTCCCGAAGCCATTAGGGGCCGAGCGGGCGCGGGCAGCCGGCGGGCTGGTTTGGGGCCTGAGGCCAAGCCTCAGAGGAGCTCCCTCGCGCCCCCGGCGGGGACTGAGGCCAGGCTGCCGGGCCGAGGCTCAAGCAGGTGGAAGGAAACGTGGACTAAGCACCAAGTATCACCGGGTATCTCCAGCGGCAGAGAAGTGGGGGAGACAGATTTTTCAGAGGAAAACGTGTTCCAGAAACCAAACGCTCCATGAAACTAGATGATGATGATGGGCGAACGTTTGCTATGAGCGCTTCCCCTGTGCCAAGTACGGGGCTAAGTCCTCGCAAAAGAAGAGCGCGTTTCGTTTTCACCATAACCCTGCGAGGCTCTATCCCCATTTTTACAGTTGTGGAAACTGAGGCTTAAGGCAGTGAAATGACTGGCCCAAGGTCACGCAGCTAGTGTCAGGGCCAGGACTGAGACATAGGTAGTCTGACCTCAGAGCTTTTACCCACTGGCTATGCTATAGGGACTCACTGAGTATCTAGGGAGTGAATGAATCCATGAATGAGTGAATGGAAGAGTGAGTGAAAGTGAATGAATGAAGTGTTTCTAGGGTGGCAGCCATACTCAACTCAGGACTGTTCCTAGTGCCTTAAAGTGCCTGGCACACTGTAGGCGGTCAAGAAATGTGTGAGAGGGCGGGAAGGAAGAAAGGCAGGGAGGGGGGTAGGAGGGAAAGAAGGGAGGGAGGGAAATTGCAATTTGCCCTCCCCTCCGGCCGGCTGCCCTGGCTTTGTACCCTTCAGGGAGGCACCCCAAGGCCCCCCACCTAGCCCAGTACCCCTGGAAGGCCGCCCGGTCCCTGGGGGCCTCAGGGCATGGCCTCTGCTGGCCCCGCCCGCCCTGGCAGGCCCAGCTGTGCCAACCGTAAACAGCGCCCCCAGCTCGGCGCAGGCTCCCGCCCAGGGCACCTGTCCAGCGGCCTCAGCTCGCTGCCTGTCCCCAGGACCCTTTCCTGTGGGGAGGGCAGAGCAAGCGGTGGTGCAAACTTGGCCTTCCTTGTCCAGAAAACAAAACAATACTTTTAACAACAGCTTAGCATTTATTGAGTTTATACAAAAACACCGGCTCCCTGCTCCTCCCAGCAGCTGTGAGGGTGGTTTCCATCATTGCTTAGAGGTCGGAAAATTTTGCCTTCCAGAGGTTTCCCTACGCCACCCTCACCCCTGGGGCCCAGACAGAATCTTCTGAGAGGCAGGGAAACCTTGCAGCTCTGCCCTCACCTGCTTTTCTGAAAGGACACCCCAGGTCCAGGGGCAGTTGCTCTGCTTCTCCAGCCCAAGTTTCAATCTCCACGGGGCCAGGAGCTGGGGGGCCAGAATCCAAATCTAAATGAAAGAACAGTAGCCAACCCCGGCTAGGTGTTTGCAGTGCAGGACGCCTCCATGCCTTAACAAACTGGATGCACAAAACACCTGTAGCAGGGAGCACCTATGAGCATCATTGTATAGATGGAGCAACCGAGGCACAGAGAGGTTAAGTTACTTGCTCAGGATCACACAGCTCAGAAGTGGCATAGCTGAGATTTGAGCTCTGGCGGTCTGGCTCCAGAGTCTGTAGCTTACCCTCCACTCTTCACTGAGGTTTGTTCACTTGTTTTTTTTTTTTTTAATCCCACAAACATTTCCTTAACTCCTGTCCCAGGGCAGGTTGGGAGCAAGAGGAGCAGAATAAGTCACCTTCGAGCATGCAGCCCTGAGCGCGGCAGACGTGGTAACTGTGTGAGCAGAGGGGGAAGCCCGGCCTTATGGCCCGGGGCGGGAGGGCGGTGGCTTAGGGCCCTGGGAGAAGGCATGGGGTGGGTGCTGGAGGGCTGGGCTCTTCATCCCACCTTGGCTGTGACCCTCAGCAAGACCTTACCCCCTCTGCACCTGCGCCTCCCCAGCCTACCGGCAAGAGTTTGGACTGACTTCCAGGATCCCAACGATAAGGTAGAGGTCCCGTTTCCGGGGGGGGGGTCTTTGCGCTCTGTCTGTGGCTCAGCTGTCTGTGGCTCAGCCTGCAGCCCTGGAGGGCTTCCTGGAGGAGGAGGCCTCTGGGCTGGCAGGCTCCTCAGTCCCCTCTGCCCCTCAGAGTCTCCGGCCCCACTGCTCTCCCGCGTGCCTCCAGCCCTTGAGGGCTGCATCTCTCCCACCTCCCTGTCTCATGCCCAGAACCACCCCAAAAGTTACAAGACGTGGGATGCCCCTTTCCCTGTGGGGGCTGCCAGAGGCCCGAGGGTCCCAGAGCAGGGTGGTGGTAGAGGGCAGAAGGGAGCCCCCAGGGCCAGCCGGGTGCTCGGGGGAGCCTGAACTGGGCTCCGCTAGTGAGGCCTGGGCTGTCAAGTGCAGACCCCGATTCAAACCCCAGCTGGGCCACCTTCAAGCTGGGTTACCTTGGACCAGTTTCTTGACCTCTCTGACCCTCCATTCAACAATATTGTTACAATAATACTATCACCTGCTTTGAGGGACTGATTGTTGTGGGCACGAACGGTGGGCCTGGCAGACACTGGGCGCTCAGAGGATAGACGGCTATAATTACTCCGCCTGGATGGGGAACGGGGTGCAGGGGCTGCAGCCAGGGCTATATTTAGCCTGGAAAGGGGTGGGGGTAGGGGGCCGCCAGGAGACAAAACGCGGGCACCAGCCCAGGAGCCCAGAGGGCAGAGCCCATCAAAGCCGCTCCTGCCCTCCCCGCCCGCGGGGTCACCTTGGCTGGGATGGCGGCCAAGGGCGCTCTCCTCAGACCGGACATGGCCAGTCCCCGGCTGGCGCTCGGCCCTGAGCGCAGTCCCACGCCCCTCCGATCTGGGGGGGGGGGCAGTTAGCCCTACAGGCCCACGGGCAGCGCCCCAGCACTGAGGGAGGGGCTCCACCGGGACCAGGCGCCAAGGTGAGCCTGACCCCAGGCCAGGGACCCGAGGGGGGGGGAAGCTGGTCCAGCCCGTTCCCCCCCCACCCCGCTGAGCAGATGAGTGTCCGCTGCAAATAGCCCAGTGGAATCAGTGAGTCATAGAGGCTGGAAATACCGAGCCCCCTCTCCTCCCCTCCTCAGTCCGGCAGCCAAACCGGCACCGGCACCCTGGAGTGCCTGGCCTCTGAATTCGGAGGTGCCCGGGCGCTCCCTGAACCAGCCAGCCCCCCCCCCCAAGCCAGATTCCAGCCAGGTTCCTGCCAGCTCTGCCCCTGGGGCTGTGTGACCCCAGGCCAGCCACTCAGCCTCTCTGGGCTTCTGACACCCCTTCCCCCATTGGGCACGTGATAGTCTCCAAGAGGGCAGAGGACCCTGGGCCACCTGGACTTCCTTGTGACCCGGCGCCTGGGACAGTTCTGGCACATATTAGCGGGTGATGACTATTTCTTGAATGGGAGAATGAATGAATGATAAGAGAAGGGACAGGCCGCTGGAAGGGAAGGCACTGCAAGGCTTTCCTACTGACAGTCATGGGGTTTCTGCCCGGGTAGGACCCCCACGTTTCTGTGAGGCCTTGAGCTGCCACCACTGCCCCCAAATCGGAGGCTGCCACCCCACCCTGGAGAGGTGTCCCTCTCGTCCAGCCCCTCCCCTGGCGTGAGGACCTCAGGCAGGGGATCTGCAGAAGTCTGGGCTTCTGTCCTTTATTGGGTGTACAGGGTACAGCACCAGGCCCCTCCCACCCTCCCCCAAGGGCCCCGGCATGGCATAGGTGACAGCACCCTCAGAGGACCCTGATTGTAGAGGCACCTCCTGGCCCCGAGCCCCCGCCTCTGTAGGTGGGAACCCCTGGCCAAGGCTGATGGGCGCTCCCCTCCCCGGACCAGCAACGTGGGCAGGTTTTTCCTGGGACCCTGAGCCCCAGCAGGAATATGTGGGGGGCAGAGCAGACAACGAGGGGAGATGGAGTTGAGAGGAGCCGGCCCTCCGTGAGAGAGCGGGCACACGACTCAGTTTCCCACTGTAAAATGGAGATTGTAAATCTGATGATAGAATGCCCTGAATTGGGCCCCAGCCTCTGAGACCTCTGAGAATGCTTAGAGATTGAGGCACAGTGGTAGGTGGTGAGTGCGTGTGTGTGTGTGTGTGTTATACACACACCAAGTCTAAGCAGTCAGAGGGTAAGGAGGGGAGAGGATGGGGGAGGTGATTGGCCGGAGGGAAAGGTTGGCAAGAAGCGGGGCGCAGCCTTGGGGATGCAAAGCCCCGTTTGTGTGTGTGTGTCCCCCATCTGCTGAGTGACCCTGTCTGCACTGGAGGCAGCCCCAGGCGCCCCGGGCGAAAGGGTGGGAGGGAGAGGGGCCAGCCCCACCCCTCGCCCCCACCTGGCATGGAGCCCCAGCAGGTAGCCAAGCGCGGGAGGTACACGTGCGGTTTATCACGAACCAGCCGCGGTGGAAAAACCCCATCGCTGTACAGACACGGGGTGGCCCTGCGCTGGCACAGCTGGCCGGGTACGGGACAGCCGCAGGGGCTGGGGACACCAGGCCAGGCCGGCAGCCGGCCAGCTGGCTGGGGGTGGGAGCGCGGCCGAGGGGAGGGCCGCCTTCCCCGCTGTCTCCTCCCGGCCCCCCGTGCCCTTGGGCAGTGCCCTGGGGCTGGGCACCCGTGTCTGGGATCTTCCCCCTCTGCCCCAAGCCTTCCCATGGGCCGGGGGGGGGGGGGGCCCGGGTCTCCCCGCTGCTCCCTGCACACTCCACACATCCAAGGAGTTGTCTGTCTGTCTGTCCTGCAGATTATTTGCCAGAGGTCCTGCCTGACCCAGTCCCCCTTCCCCCAGGGGGCTTCTCGGGGACCCCCCTCTCCCCACCGACCCCTCTCTTGGGGAGCAGTGAGAGGCCACATCTGGGACCTCGGGGGCCGCGGTGAGGGAAGGAGATCCCAGGCCGGCCCGGGGCAGGCCCGTGCTTTGGGGGTGACCCACCTGGGGTCTGGGGGGGGGGTCCTGGAACCGGGGCTGAGGAGCCCTGGGGATGTGACGAGGGTTCGGGAAAGTTGCTCTGGCAGCCAGAGTGGGGGGCCGGGCAGGGGGCGCCCTCAGATCTTGATCTCGGTCCGGAAGGTCTGCTGGACGTGCTCTGGGTGCGGATGGCGCCGCGCCCGGATGGTGAGGCTGCCGTCCTCCCTCAGCGCCGAGGTCACCGACGTGGGGTCCACGTCCTCCGGCAGCTGGCACTTGTGAGCGAAGGTGTTCACGACCGTGCCGTCGGCTGCCAGCTGGGGAAAGGGGTGCGCGTCAGGGCGCCGCCCCCACCCCGACGTGCTCCTGTCAAACCTCGGCTCCCTGCCGGGGCGGGGGGCCCTTCTCTCCAGCCTAAGCCCAGCCAGACCCTCACCGCCAAGGGCCTTTGCTCCCCGTGGAGGGGCTGGCCAGGCCGGTGATAGCCAAGGCCAAGGGCGCTGCCAGGACAGGCGCCGAGGGGCTTAGATGAGCCCAGCAGGTCCCAGGAGGTAGAGCGGGGCTTGGGGAGGGTGAGAGGACTTGAGCGTCAGTGGCTCAGAGCCTGCGGCCCCTGGGCAGAGCAGAAGGTGGCACAGAGGAGAGCCGGGCCCCCCACCCCCCCAGCACTTGGCGTGTCCCCTCGCCATGGGCTGGGCCAGGGCCAGCGGCCCCTCCCCCCCGGCTCGGCCGGCACACAGTGTCCAGAGGCCCCGGGCGGCTGAGTCACCGGTGGGGCAGCAGAGCGGGCACGTGCCGTCCCCTGGACCCACGGGGCTGCCTTCCCCGCCAGGGGTGCCCGGGAGTCCAGCTGCCTGTGCCCACCCCTCAGGCCCCGGGGGTGCTGGAGGAGGCCTGGGGCCCACCCTCTCCTCGGGCGAGGCAGCCCTGGCTCTGCTCCCTCGGGCCGCCACCCTGTCCAGGCCTGGCCACACCCTCCCACTGGAGGCGGCCCAGGTGCCTCCCGGGAGCTCAGACGCAGAGACTCCAGTGACCCAGTGACCCAGCGCCCGCGGAGGGGGCGGGGGGCTCGGCACCCGCGTGCCCCTGGGCCTCTGCCCGGCTTTGGGCCCGATGTGAGGGTCCTAGGATGGGGGCTGGGCCTCTGGCTCTGAGAGGGAGGAGGGCTTGGAGGCGTGTCATGGGGGGGACCCTCCAGCCGCTGCCCACTGGCCTGCCCGTGTCCCCCCTGGTCACCAGCACCCCCACCCCCCCACATACCCCAGGAGCCCCTCTGCCCACATCCCTCCATCCCGCTCCCCCCAACCCCCTGCAGCTCCCACTGCTGTTTTTGGTTCCTGCGGGGCAGGGGTACAACAAAGAATTTGGGAACCTTGGGACAGAGAGACGCAGGGAGCGGGGGTGCCCCAGAGCGCCTGAGCTGGAGGGTGCCGGTAACATACAATTTGTGTGGGGGTGCTGGCTGGAGTAGTGCGGGATCCCGGCCAGAGGCTGCGGTCCCAGGATGGGCCATGGGGGCGGGCTGGCCCAGGCGGGGGACGCCGGGCTGGGGGGCCTCACCTTCTCCGCGCGCACCTCGATGTGGTTGTTGGAGGTGGTGACGATGATGTCCTCGGGTGAGAAGTCACTGACGTCCACTGCGAACTCGTAGGCGTCCCCGAGGGTCTTGATGTTGCCCGGCCCCCCGGGGCGGGCTGTGGGGAGGGCGGCCGTGAGCTCGGCCCGGGCAGCTGGCTCTTGCACCCTGGACTCCGGTTCCTTGTGTCCGGGAGGGGTCGCTCCCCCAGGCCTGGCTCCCCCGCCCAGCAGCTGCCCCATAAAGCACTCCGTCCCCTGTCCCTCCCTTTTCCGTGGGAGAGGAGGGGCCCCCCAACACAGGGTGGGGGGGGTGAGTATGTATGGGACCCTCGGTCTGCAGCAATCCCAGGCCGTCCCACCCCGTCGCCCTGGAGCACAGTCTGGCTGTTGGAGCTACATCGGCCCCCTCTGGGCCACAGCTGTCCCTTGGAGGCCCACCTGTTCTCACGGCCACATCTGGACCAGCCTGTCCTGGCGGCCACAGGTGGCCTCAGGCTGGGCAGCACCTGCTCCCGGCAGATCGGCGGCCACGGCGGCAGCCAGGGGTGCCCTGGCACGGTTGCCCCCACCTGTGCCTCTGCCCGCCCCCAGAGCCCCAGCACTTGCCTGGGAAGGCCAGGGGGTCCGAGTGGGGCCGCATGAAGCTGCCAAAGTCCTCGGCAAACATGCTCAGGGACTTCTCCATGGGCGGGTCCTGGGCTGGGAGGGCTCGGGAGGCCGAGGAGGAGGCCGAGGAGGAGGAATGGAAGCTTCTCTCCGCTCTGAAGGTGGAGGAGGTCCTGTGGCTCATCCACAGGCAGGCAGCCGGGCCCCGGCCAGCGGGCAGGGGGTGCACGGCAGCGGGTGTGGGTGTCTGGCCTCTAGGGGCGCGTGCCGGGGCCTGACGACCGGCGCTTTATAAGGCCCGACTGTCTCTGGGCGCCCGTCCAGCCCCTTGTCTACGAGCTAAATTTAGGCCTCCCCGTGGCCCGGAGGGGGCTGGAAATCTTCTCCGCGGAGACGGCCCGCTGACAGTCCAGTGCCGCAGGCCCGCGGGCGCTGAGCTCACCCCCGGCATTCCAGGCTGATAACTCCAGCTCGAGGGGCCGCTGCGCCCCCGGGTGAGGAGGGCAGGCTGAATTCTGTCCCCTTGCCACTCAGGCTCCCAGGGCCGGTCCCAGGACCTCGTGCTGTGTTTGGAAGGGGCCGGCGGCCTCTTGGGTCTTCAGTCTCGCCCATCGGGCTTGGGGCTCTCAAAGATCTGTGTCCCCCCCTTCAGACTAGTTCCCCGAGAGCTGTGCCTCCCCCATCAGATTATAAACTCCCCGAGGACCGGGTTTTCTCTATTTCCGTCCCCTCTCCCCCACAGTTCCAGACCTTCTAGGGGAGATCCCGGGTGGTGGGTGATGAGGGCACAGGGACCCCCCCCAGCCGGTGGAGGACCCTCACCTGCTGAGCCCCTGTGGGAAGTGGGGGGCTCCTTCCCTCAGGGCAGATGGTGCCCACCTCTTAGGAGAGCCAGAGACGGCCCTGGAGGGAGTTAGGGACCTAGAATGTGCAGCTGTCCCCGCCAGCTCCCACGGGGACCGGATTCCACGCTTGCCCCCCCACACACACACACTTGGAACATTTAGGGGTCCGGAGAGGAGAAGGGGGGCAGCTTGAGGCAGGGCTGGGGCTGGGCCTGGGGAGTTTGTGATGGTCCTTAAAGCTCAGGAGGTTTTGTGGCCAGCACGGAGGAGACGCCCAGGCTGCGGCAGGGGGGCTGCAGTTCCAGGTGGAGGAGCATTCCAGGGAGAGGCGGGAGATTCCAGCCCTGGCTTCCGGGGCGCCTCCTGGGCACCAGCTCCTGGGCATGTGCTTTACCAGCGGGGCCCCGTCTGACACCCACAGTGAGAAGGAGGAGGCTTGTTCCCATTTTTTTAGACGGGGAAGCAGAGCTTTGCAGAAAGGGAGCAGCAGAGCGGGGATTCGAACCCGGGTGCATCGGCTCCAAAGTGCTCCAGAGGCAGGATGACTTGAACTTAGGTCAGTGGAGACCCTGAGAAGCCCCCTCTGCCCACCCACCAGCTCAGCGGAGCCAGGACTGAAATCGTGCTAGCCCAGAGGGCGGAAGGCCCTTCTAGAAGCCGGGCGGGTCTCTGTGGTGGCCCAGGCTGTAGCACGGGGTCTCTCACCGTCCTCTCCCAATCCTGCCCTTCCCTCCCAGATGGGCTTAAGCCCCTTCTCCTCCACGAAGGCCTCTCTGATTACACCGGTCCTCCTCCTCCGTGGAGGCCTCCCTGATTGCGCCATCCACGCAGGGGGCCCTGCCTGGATGCCCACAGCACTGACTGTTGTTGCCACTTCCAGCACCTGGCACAGTGACATGGCCTTCCAGCATGCTCTGAATTCTCCGACCGTGTCCTCTCTGCCCCTTTCTACTGGAAGGATCCCTGGGACAGGAGTCTGTCTGTCCCCTCATCGACTGGGGTTCTCTGAACATGGTGATTGTTCCTCTTTGGCTCCCACAGAGCCCAATCTGGGGCTTCATTTTTGGGGGGTCCACTACAGGGGTAACTATTGGGGCTGGTGGTCCCTGAGGTGGGGCTGGGGCACAGGGTGAGCTGGGGGCCAGGGCGGGGGCAGGAGGGCTCCGTGGCCCCCCGGAGATGCTCCTGCTCATCCCACGTCGTCCACCCTGGCCGAGATCGGGCTGCCGGGCAGTTCCCAGCGCTGGGACCTGTCACAAAGAGGGTGGGGGGTGGGGGGCCCAGAGGCCAGCCGCCTGCCAGGGACACGGGAGCCAGCGGCTAAATGCAGACACTCCGTCATGGTGCGAGTCCTGAGTCACTGCTGCTGGACGCCACGTCCCGTCACCCACCTGCCCACCGCCCCTCCTCCCCTTCCCCCCAGCCCCGAGGCTTCTCCCACACGGGCGTGGGATTCACTGGGCTCATTGGCAAGGATGGCCCTCGGAAGGTCATCAAGGCCATTCCCCTGTCTCCGGGCACGCCTCCCCTTTCAGATCACAGGAAATTAGCGATCATCCAATTCTGGGAGCTCCAAACCTGTTGGGGCAGACCACTTGCTGGGGAAAGCTTTTAACAGACTCTTCCCCCTGCACCCTGGGATTCGGATTTAGGGGTCTTGGAAAGGGACCAGGAGTCCGATTCCATCAGCTCCCCACACAGTCAGCCCACGGGCCAGTGTTGGGAAACCTTCATCATTCAGCAGATAGTTAGCCAACACTACTGCATGCCAGGCTCTGTTCTAGCTCTGGGGGACTTGGTGATGCAGGAGGCAGAGACAGGCCTCTGCCTCACAGAGCTCTCAGGGTCTCATTGGACTGAAGAGGAAACTGAGGGTCCAAGTGGGGAGGTAACAGGGGTAGCAGAGCTTCTCTGGCTTGGAGCCTGTGCGTACCCTATCTTATCTTTCCTGCCAGGGACTGGATGCAGAAGAGCGAGAGACTGGCGGGGAAACCAGCTCTGGGATGGCTGGCCGTGGGCACTGCGCCCCGCCCCTTGCCCGTTTCCGGGTATGGGTGCAGACGTGTGGTGCGGGCTGGCTGGCTGTGGACCAGCTGTGGACCCGGGGTCAGTGGCTGCCTGAGGCCAACGGCTGAGGTCTGGGATGTGAAGAGGGCACGGCCCACAGCTCAGGGGGACCGGGCTGAGAGCGGGGCCAGACCCGCGCGGGCCGCGAGCCCCCACCCCATTCCCTGCAGCACACTCACTCCTAGTTGGAGTGGATGGCCCGGCACCCAGGGGCAGGGGGCGCTCAGGGTCCCGGGATTTTAGCATGTCACTGAAGGGCAGTCCTAACTGTCGGAAGGGGGTGGCTGGGAGCGGGGGGCAGTAGTGGGGGCCCACTGCCACCTTGAGTGAGGAGGCCACGGGGGCTGGAAGAGCGCCCGCCAGGGGGAGAGCCTCACGGTCTAGGTCTGCTGTGTGATCTTAGGTGAGTGAGCGCCTTTCTCTGATCTTTCCATTTATCACCTGGAAAATGGTGGCGTGACCCCTGCCTCACAGGGGTGTCGGGAGGATAAACTGAGTCGCAGCTGGAAGCTCCTGGCACACAGCTGGCATGGGGCTTGTTCTTGCGCGTGTCCCCTGACACCCGGGCTCCTGCCTTCTGTAGTGGTGGGACAAAGCCTGGGGCGTTTACCCAAAGCCCCAGCCAGAGCTGCTGCCCAAGCGCCTCACGAGGCCCAGGAGGGTTCTGGGAGCTCCGTTCCCTGCCTTGCTGCAGCCGGAGGGTCTCCTTGCCATCCTTGAACATGACAACGTGGCGCGCAGTGCGCAGGCTTTGGAGCCGGGCAGGCCTGGCGGGGGGGGGGGGCTCCGGCTCCGTCCCTCTGGGACTGCTATGACCTTGGCCAAGGTTGCCTCCTGGGGACTCCGTTTCTTTAAAATGGGATAAATGCTGCCCACTCCCTCGGGCTTCCCTGAGCATTCCTGGTAATTCTGGGGAGGCTCGAGCGCAGTGCCTGCCACCCCGCAAGGGCGCCCTCACGACAGCCCCCGCTTCCTTTGCCCCGGTGGTTTGTCCTGCTTGGGTGGGGGCCGCCCCCTCTCCCTTCCCCTGTCAACCCCCTCCTTCCGGCTTGGAGAATCGAAGCCTGACCCGGTGCAGCTGCTGACCCCTCACTGCCCCCCCAGCCCCGTGGGGCCCTGCGGCGCCGTTGGGCACTGCCCCCCTCCACTGCGAGGCTCTGGTGGGTGGGGGGCACCCCTGCTCCCTCCCGGCTACCCTGCCCTGCACGGCCAGCCGGGGCGGTTCTGGTTGGTTTGTCAAGGACGTCCTGATGGCCACAGGAAACCCCGGCCCGGGCAGGCGGGAGGGAGGATGTTGATTGGTGGCGCACACACCTGTCCAGGTGCACCCGGACTGGAAACTGGAAGCAAAGGAGGCTCTTAGAGGAGGGCCGGGCCGCGGCAGGGCAGACGAGGTGAGGGCCACGGGTGCAGAGCTGGGGTGCGGGTTTGCGTGGGGGCCGCCCAGGCCAGGGCAGGCCGGGAGCGGGGTCGGAGGGTGGGGACTGGGAGCCAGTGCCTCACTTTGGTGCTCCCCGAGTCTCCTTTTGCGACCTGGGTGGGGGGCCCAGGGGAGGGCCTGGGAGTCGGGGGGGGGCCTGGGGACCTCACGGTGACAGCGCCGCTGCTCCAGGCAGTAGAGGCAGCCGAGCACCTGGGGAAGGCGGAGCGCCGGCGGGGAGGGGGCTCGAGAGCCTGGGCCCAGCCTGAGCCGGCAGTGAGGACACCCTGCACGTTAGCACACACGCTCGCACCCACCCTTGGTGATGAGAGCACCCCCACACCCGGCCCCTCCTTCACTCACACACGCACACACGCACACACACGCACACGGGAAAGCGCGGCCTTTCTATGACTTGAGAAGCAGCAGTATCGCAAGGGCCAGCGGCGGGACGAGGATTTGGGAGCGGTCCCCGGGGGGTCTGTCTGTCTGTCTGCTCTGTCAGGGACTGGATGGAGGAGCTGGTGGGGCTGCATGAGGGGTCCTCGAGGAGCCCCGTGGCTCTGCAGGAGCTATGGGGCCCGTGTCCCCGCATCCGCCGAGGCATCCGAGGTGAGAGCTGGGTCCCCCTCTCTTCCCCACCTGAGACCCCTCAGGTGGTCGCCCCTGCCCAGGCCCATCTCCCCCTCCCACCCGGAGGCCCAAGAGCCACCCTTCCCCTTTCACCTGTCCTGGGATGTCACTGCCCAGAGCCTCCTGGGGGGCCAGGAGGGGAGGGGTCTCTCTGCCCACTCATCCGTCTGCGGGTGGACGTGCCGGGCCGTCTCTCTTGGGAGATGCGGCCCCAAGACCTGTCCACTGTGCCCACCCTCTGCCCAGGCCTCCACGCTCACCCACCTGCATCAGGGAGGGGCCCGAGGGGAGGGACCCCGGCCAGTCACTGGACGGCAGGTGCCACAGCAGGTGGCTGTGTGGCCTTGGCCCCTTTCCTTGGAGCGCCACGGCCGTCGTTCACTTTGACACCTGGCAGTCCCCTTAGCCGGGGGACAGAGAAGATGGGGCCCCAGGAAGAGGCTAAGAGCAGCCTCAGGGGTCCCAGGGAGGGCCGGGTCCCAGGCTGGGCCGGCTGCCGGCCGGCAAGGGCACTCCAGGGGGCCAGCGGGGGCCCTCGGCCTGGCACGAGCAGGGCCTGGAGGACAGCCCACAGGTCCTGGGGTGGCGGGAGCCGCGCCAAGCCCTCGCGCTCCCTAAGCACGGGTCTCCCGAGGCGGCGTTGGGGGCTGTGGCCCCGGGCTCTCAGCTGCCCCCCTGCCCCTGGATCATCCCCGTACCCCAGATGGGGCAGAAGTGGGCAGGGAGACGGGTGGCTCAAAGTCTCCCTGTGGGGGCGACGGGCCGGGGAGCCCCCGTGCTGCCTCACGCCCGGCTCCGCCTGGGCTTCCCCGGTCAGGCCCGGGGGGCGGGGGCCGTGCCCCACTTGTGACCCCGACGTCCCGCCAGGTGGCCTGCGGTGGCTGAAGCAGACGCTGTTCCGCGTGGGGGAGGACTGGTACTTCCTGCTGATCCTCGGGGTGCTCATGGCCCTGATCAGCTACACCATGAACTTCATCGTCGGGCGTGTGGTCCGAGGTAGCCCCCCGGCCACGCCCTGCTCTGGCCAAGGGCTTCTGCACTTGCTTTTGGGGATACCTGACAGGCTCCAGGGGCGGCGGGGGGAGGGCTCTGGGTTGGGTCCCGGCTTTGCTTCTGCCTTGCTGTGTGGCCCCGGGCAGTCTCCTGCCCTCTCTGGGCCTCAGTGTCCTCATCTACACAATGAGTGGGAGAGGCCTGACTGTTTCCAAGCACCCATGCCCAACCCCTCATGCTGCTCCCACCCCTTCCCCTCTCCCCCTTGCTCTCAGCTCAGCTACCCTCAGGCAGGGCGCCTGCCTAGACCACCCGGCATAGTGCTTCCTTTGCCTCTGCTTCTGCAGTCTCCCTCCACTGTGAGGGCTCCCTGGAAGAGGGGGGCATGGGGCAGGTCTCTTTCTCTGGGAAACAAGCTTCTCTGCCTTAATGAGGACCTACTACGCACCCCGTTCAAGTCCCACAGTGGCCCTGAGAGGGAGGTACGATCACTAGCCCATTTGACTGATGGGGAAACAGGCTCAGAGAGGTTGAGTTGCTTGCCCAAGGCCACTCAGCTAGGAAATGGCAAAATTGGGATAGGATGCAGGGCCCGCCCTGCCGCCTCCTTTGGGGGGTCTGCCGCTTCTTGGTGGCCTGGCCCTCCCTCTCTGCGCCTCCATGGCCTGGGCAGCACAGCGTCAGGCCCGAGGGCCCTGGAGGTTCCCTGACTCCTGGCCGCCCCCAGCGCACACGTGGCTGTACCGGGAGATTGGGGACAGTCACCTGCTCCGGTACCTCTCCTGGACGGTGTACCCCGTGGCCCTCGTCTCCTTCTCTTCGGGCTTCTCCCAGAGCATCACGCCCTTCTCCGGAGGTGAGCCCACCGCAGCCATACCTCGGCCAGCGCCCCTCCTGCCGTGGTCCCCACGGCACAGCCTTTGCATCTCCCATCGGCCTCTGATGGGGGAGGAGGCAGCAGGGACCCCATCTCAGAGAAGTCAAGTCACTTGCCCAAAGTCACACAGCAAAGAGGCTGGACCTTGATCCCGAGGGCTCCTTTGGGTCGTGACAAGGACTGGTAGCAGCTTTCCCTCCAGGGCTGGTGCCAAAGCAGCCCAAGGGGCTGGGTAAATGAGGGGCTCAGTTCCCCCAGCCCCTCAGCTCTGTCTCCAGCTCTGGGCTGGCAGAGGAGTGCTGAAGGGTGCATCCATGGGTGGCTGAGAGCCGCTCCTGGGTTCCCCCAGGTGCTCACAGCCGACCACCAGGCCCACTGGGGGGACATGGGCAACTCATGTCTCCTCTCTGACCCTTGGGATCTTCATCTGCAAAATGGTCTTACAAATCCCAACCTCAGAGGGTTAGTGAGACTCTAACTAGATCAGCACGTCAGAACACTCTGTGCGGGGTCAAGCTTCCTCCCCACTCCTCCTTCCTTCCTCCCTCCCTCCCTCTTTCTCTCTCTTTTTCTTACATTTTTATTGCGACTTATATGCAGTAACACAAAACTTCCCATTTTAACCACTTCCATATGTAAAATTCTGTGGTATTAATTACACAGTCATTAATTTACAATATTGTGCTACCGTCACCACCATCCTCTATCAAAAATATCCATTATGCATTAACTGCCCGTTCCCCTCCCCACCCCTGGTGACCTGTAATCTACTATCTGTATGAATTCACTTATTCTAGGCATTTCATGTAAGAGAACTAAAACAATATATGGCCTTCATTTCTAGCATATTTTGCTTGCCATGGTGTCTGCACTGCTAGTCCTTGTGCAGTACATCCTTTTTATGGCTGAATAGTATTCCATTGTGTGTGTGTGCGTGCACATGCATGTACACCGTGTATGCACATCTATACTGTTCTGGGGGGACCTGGGGTCCTGGGCTCAGAGTCAGCCTCTGCTCCCCATATATGATATATTATATATATAATATATATACACACATGCATATCACAGATTTTTTTCTTTACACTTTTTGTTTTGAAATAATTTCAGACTTACAGGACAGTTGCAAAAATAATCCAAACCCCATCCAGACAATCCTAATCTATCTTCCCACGCCCGCCCAGTGCCCAGATCTCTAGGCATTTGGTTTATCCGTTCACCGTGATGGACACTTGGTGGCTTCCACCCTTGGCCGCTGTGGATAAAGCTGCTTCAGTTTTGGGGGGTATACCGAGGCGTGGCGCGAGTCACCGGGTAACTGTGTTTTCAAGGTCGAGCTTTACGAGGTTAATCTAAAGGTCGCCCCTGCTCCTGCCCCTGCCTGGCCCCCAAGGATCTGGAATCCCCGAGCTGAAGACCATCCTGTCGGGCGTCGTCTTGGAGGACTACCTGGACATCAAGAACTTTGGGGCCAAGGTGGTGGGTCTCACCTGCACCCTGGCTGGCGGCAGCACCATCTTCCTGGGCAAAGTGGTACGGGAGGCCCGAGAGCGGCGCCCCTGCCCCGCTCCCTTCCAGCCTTCTGCCATTCCCCGTCGCGCCGTCCGAAGCTGGGCCACAGGGGACTCGGGCCAGTGCCCTCCTCGGGGAGCTCTCGGTTTTGGGGGGAGGCAAGTCCAGTCCCCAGAGTGTGACGAAGGGCACACTGGGGGTTGGGGGCGTGTGGGTAGAGGGCACGGGTGGGGCAGCCATGCCTTACTGGGTGAGGCTCCCTCCACCCCACCCCCACCCTGGGCCTGGACGGGGGTGGGTCAGCAAGGACGCCCCCGGGCCCCCCCCCCAGGATGCCTGCCCTTCACCCGCACTCCCCTGGGCAGGGTCCCTTCGTGCACCTGTCTGTGATGATCGCGGCCTACCTAGGCCGCCTGCGCACCAAGGCCATCGGCGAGTCTCAGGTAAGGGGTGCAGGGTGGACTCCCCGTTGTGGAATACCGCCCCCCCCAGCCAGTGTGCGAAGGGGCAGGAGGCCAGAGGCTGACTCTGAGCCCAGGACCCCGGATCCCCCCAGAACAAGATCAAGCAAAACGAGATGCTGGTGGCAGGGGCAGCAGTGGGCGTGGCCACGGTCTTCGCGGCCCCCTTCAGCGGTGAGGCCCCCCCCCGCCCCGCGCCTGCGCCCTGCGCCTCCCGCGGCGCCCCCTCCCCGCGCGGCCTGGCTGCCCCTCCCGCGCCCGCCGGCTGAGGGGCGTGGGGGAGGGCTGGGCTGAGGCCCGGCTCCTCCGCGGGGGGCGGCCGCCCCAAGGGGCGCTGGGGTGGGCGGCGAGGCTGCGGGGTCGTTTGGACGGGCTCGGGGTGCGATCCGGCTCCGCCTCCCGAGGGAGAACCTGGGCCCGTGGGGTCGCCTCCCTGCGCCTCGCTTTCCCCCCGCGAAGTGGGGGCGGGCAGAGCGGAGCCGGGTGAGGACGGCGAGGCTGGCAGGGGCCGCTGACCGCGAGGACCCCGCGGCCGGGCGTGCCCTCGGGGGGTGCCGAGGGGGTGCCCCTCAGGGGGTGCCCCGCCGTCCAGGCTGGGGGGGGGGGGCGCCTGAGCTCCTGTCGCCCCCAGGCGTCCTCTTCAGCATCGAGGTCATGTCTTCCCACTTCTCCGTCTGGGATTACTGGAGGGGCTTCTTCGCCGCCACCTGCGGCGCCTTCACGTTCCGCCTCCTGTCGGTCTTCAACAGCGAGCAGGGTGAGCCCCCGCCGGCCCCGCGGTCCCCGCTGCTCCCCCGGGCGGAGAGCCCCCCCTCCCGCCTCCCCCTGCCTCCTCCCCCTCCCTCCCTCCTCCCTCCCATTCCCCTCCCTCTCCCCTCCCCTCCCTCCCTCTCCTCTCCCCTCCCCTCCCTCCCATTCCCCTCCCCTCCCTCCTCCCCTCCCTCTCCCCTCCCCTCCCCCCCTCCCGCCTCCCCCTGCCTCTCCCCCTCCCTCCCTCCTCCCTACCATTCCCCTCCCTCTTCCCCTCCCCTTCTTCCCTCCCCCTCCCCTCCCTCCTCCCCCTTCCTCCTCCCCTCCCTCTTCCCCCTCCCCTCCTGCCTCCATCCCTTGTCCCCTCCCTCCTCCATCCCTCTTTCCCTCCCCTCCCTCCTCCCTCTTCTTTCTTCCCCCACTTTCCCCTTCCCTTTCCCCTCTTCCTCTCCTTTCTCCTCCCTCCCTCCTTCCTCCTCTCCTCTCTCCCTCCTCTCCCTCCTCCCTCCCACTTCTCCTCCCTCTTCCCCCTCCCCTCCCTCCTCCATCCCTCTTTCCCTCCCCTCCCTCTTCTCTCTTCTTTCTTCCCCCACTTTCCCCTTCCCTCTCCCCCTTCCTCTCCTTTCTCCTCCCTCCTCTCTCCCTCCTTTCTCCCTCCTTCCTCTTCTCTCCTTCCCTACTTTCCCTTCCCTCTTCCCCTCCCTCTTCCCCTTCCCTCCTCCCTCCCACTTCCCTTCCCTCTTCCCTTCCCCTCCCTCCTCCCTCTTCTTTCCTCCCCCACTTTCCCCTTCCCTCTCCCCTCTTCCTTCCCTTTCTCCTCCCTCCCTCCTTCCTCCTTTCCTCTCTCCCTCCTCTCCTCCCTCCCTTCTCCTCCTCTCCCTCTGGTCCCTCTCCCCTCCTTCTTTCCCCACCTCCTCACCTCCTCACAGGAGGCAGGAAGGAAGCCGGCCTTGGCTGGGCATGGAGGATGGTGGCCCTGGGGAGGAGGGGGTAGAGCTGGGCAGGGAGGCAGGGGCCAGGCTGCGGGGGCTTGAATGCCAGGAACAGGGTCCTGGGGGCGCCCCCCCCCCCCCAGCCTGTGGCGCCTGGCCCTGTGTTGGTGGGGTGGGCGCCTCATCGCTGCGCCCCTGTCCCCAGAGACCCTCACCTCCCTCTTCAAGACCAACTTCCGGGTGGAAGTCCCCTTTGACCTGCCGGAGATCTTCTTCTTCGTGGCACTGGGGTGAGTGGGTGCTTTGGGCCCCTCGAGAGCCCAGTGGGGGCCCCCGCCCCCCTGAACCACTGTCCGCGCTCTGGGGAGGGGCTCTGGAGTCACCGCCCTCCCCGCAGGGCCATCTGCGGCGTCCTGAGCTGTGCCTACGTCTTCTGCCAGCGAACCTTCCTGAGCTTCGTGAGGACCCACTGGGCCACTGCCAGGCTGCTGGCCACCAGGTGGCCCCGGGACCCCCGCCCCGAGCCCACAGCTCACCGCCCCCAGGAACCCCTCCCCGCCCCTGCATCGCTGCCCTCCTGCTGAGCCCCCAAGCCCTGCCCGAGCCCGCTCCCCACCTACGGAGAACCGACCCCTCCCTAACACCCCCAAGTCCCCCAGCCATTGCCCCCACTAGGTGACCACCCCTCACTTAACCCCGCCCCCTCCCCGAACCCTTACCCTCACCCAGCCCCAACCCCCCTCACAGCCCTCACTGAGCCCCAGACCTCTCACAGAAGCCCCCCAGCCTGGTCTGCCCACCCGCCCCCTGCCCGAGCCCAGTGCCCCACTAGCCCCTCTGCCTGGCCGGCTTAGCGGGGGGGGGGGGGGGGGGGGGCACTAAGACGCTTCTTCCTCGGTCCCCCTCTCCCCTCCTCCCCCGTCCCAGCCTCCTCGTCAGCCCCCAGGGTGATGGGCCTGCTCTTGCCCAGGTGAGGCCCTGTCCCCCGCCCACGGCAGGGCAGGGGGGCTGCTGTCACCACTGACCCCACCCCCACCCCCCAGCAAGCCTGTGTACTCCGCCCTGGCGGCTGTGATTCTCGCCTCCATCACCTACCCCCCTGGCGTGGGCCGCTTCCTGGCTTCCCGGGTAAGGGGTGTGAGCTGGGGGTGGGGACTGGAGAAGAAGGGGGCGCCATTGGCGGTCACCCTGCGTGCGTTGTCTCAGCCAACCCTCCCGACACCCTTAGAGGGGAGGCGCCCGTCATTGTGCGGTGGAGGAAACTGCAGCTCAGCTGGGAAGCTGCTGAGCGGGAATTGGGGCGGGCGGCGGGGGCGGCGGGGGGCTCCCCCTTGGTGCCCTCACGCACAGCCCCGGCCCGCCCCTGCTCCAGCTGTCCATGAGTGAGCTCCTGGACTCCCTGTTGGACAACAGCTCGTGGGCGCTGATGACGCGGAACGCGTCCCCGCCCTGGCCCGCCGAGCTCGACCCCCAGAACCTGTGGTGGGAGTGGTGCCACCCGCAGTTCACCATCTTTGGGACCCTCGCCTTCTTCCTGGTCATGAAGGTGGGTCACCGCGGGGTGCACAGAGCAGGGGCTAGCCTGGGGGCGCTGCCTCCCCAGGGCACGAGCCCGGGCCCCCCACCTAGACCCCTGATCCGACTCCTGCTCTCTGGGTGGCCCTGTGCACGTCACCTCAGCTCTCTGGGCCTCAGTTTCCTCATCTGTAAAATGGGAGTAGATGAGAGGGAAGAAAAAGCCCGGGCATGGTGCCAGGCACCCAGTAGGCACTTTACGGTGAGGTCCCTCCCCCTGGCCTGCGCCTCCCTAAGGCCTGCCTTTGAGACGGGCATCTCCCGGCCCAGGCACCCTGGTTCTCCTGGGAAGCCCCTGCCCCCTGCCCGGCCCCTCCTGCCCAGGCCCGGCCCGCTGACCCTTGTCTGCCTCTCTGGGTCCCTGCCGCCCCAGTTCTGGATGCTGATCCTGGCCACCACCATCCCCATTCCTGCGGGGTACTTCATGCCCATTTTCATCTTCGGTGAGTCTGGGGTGCCGAGGGAGGCGTTCCAGGGCCTCGGGGCAGGGCCGCCTGGCCACTCCCTTCCTCCCCCGGCGGGGACCGGAGTCGGTCCCCAGGGACGGAAGGCTGGGGGGGCTGGGTCAGTCCCCCGCCCCCTCCTCACCCCTAGTCTGCGGCCAGGAGCTGGCATCGGACGCCTCTTGGGGGAGGCCCTCTCCGTCGCCTTCCCCGAGGGCATCAGGGCTGGAGGGGTCACCAGTCCCATCATGCCCGGGAGCTACGCCCTGGCCGGTGAGTGGCTGGAACCTCACGGGCTGCCCTGGGGCACCCGGCACAGGGATTGGGGCCGAGCCACCCAGTGGGCTCTCGCCCGAGCCCCCATTGCTCTTTACCTTCCCTCCTGCCCCGTCCCCATCCCCTCCTTTTCCCTCCCCCCTCACCAAGTCCGGGCTTTGGGGGCACTTTTGAAAGTGGCCCACGGGTGGCCTCTGGTCAAGAAGCCTCTGGACCCTTCCCCAGCTAGCCTGCGGCTGGGGCCGCACCCGCCTTGCCCTGGGCACGAGGCCGGCCCCCAGGCTGAGCTGCCCCCGCAGGTGCCGCGGCCTTCTCGGGGGCGGTGACCCACACCATCTCCACGGCCCTGCTGGCCTTCGAGCTGACCGGCCAGATCGTGCACGCTCTGCCCGTGCTGATGGCCGTGCTGGCGGCCAATGCCATCACCCAGAGCTGCCAGCCCTCCTTCTACGACGGCACCATCATCGTCAAGAAGCTGCCGTACCTGCCCCGGATCGTGGGCCGCAGGATCAAGTGAGCAGCGCCTGCCTTGGGCTGGCCGATGGGGTGATAGCATCTGGGGTAGGCTGGGGTGGGCCTCCCCAAATTCCCTGCCAGGGCTGACCTTGAACCTGGGAGGGCTTAGAGGGGCAGACACACAGCTGTCCCCTTACCGCCACTCTCCCCAGCTCCCTGCATGACCTGGGACAAGTTCTTGACGCCCTTGGGCCTCAAATGTCTTACTACTCACTGGTCCATCTTCATAACAGGACAGATATGGCCCCATTGGGTGGATGGGGAACCTGGAGCTCAGAGAGGTGCCATGCCTTGTTCCAGGTCACACAGAGTCAGCACCAGCTCTGGGAGGTCCCTTGTTCTCATCCCCGCTGGGACGTTGGGAGCTGGAGGTGAAACTAGAGAGGAAGCAGGCATTAAGGTCCTCTTGTGACCAGACAGGACAGGGTGGCGTCTGTCCCAGGAGAAGCAGGACTAAGGGAGGACTCACAGGCTGCGAGAGTCCTGGCTCCAAGGCCGCTGTGCTCTGAACCTCAGTTTCCCCATCTGTGAAACAGGGGTGGTTACTCCAGTGGTTTTCAAATTTTCAAAATTTGGGGCGAGGGGTCACAAAACTTTTCTTCCGATGACATAAGCCTGCTGGATCAAGCGGACCGATGTGGAGCTGGTCTGGGGGAGATAGGGGGTCCAGGGGTCTGGGGGTCCAGAGCCAGGCCATTAGGTGGGAGGGTGCCCTGGTTCCTTCCCACATTGGGGTCCCAGGAGCTGCTCACTCCAGGAAGCCCTCGGCCCCTGTCCACAGTAAAGAACCACGGGCCCCTCACTCCAGGCAGGCCCCCCAGCTGTCCCCGCCTTGTCCGGGCCTGAGGGGCACCTTCCTCCATCCGCAGCTCCCACTGCGTGATCGTGGAGCACTTCATGAACCGTGCCATCACCACGTTGGCCAAGGACATGCCGCTGGGGCAGGTGGTCAAGGTCATCACCTCCACAGACGTGGCCGAGTACCCCCTGCTGGAGAGCACAGGTGCCCAGCGGGAGGTGGGCAGGGGGCTGGGGTGGTGGGCGCTCCCTCTGCCCTCCCCTGCACTCAAAGGCTCAGGCCCGGCAGAGGGTAAGCCGGGCACAGCCACCCTCAGGTAGACCCGAATCCAAATGCAGGCCCTGAGACCGCCCGTGGCGCTACCCACTGCTCCACCGTGCCCCACTTCCTCCCTCCAGGGATGGCTGAACGAGATGGGAGACTGCCTGCGGGCAAGGGCGGGGCGCCCAAGCCTGATGCAAAGGCACCCTGCCGGGTGACCTCTCCCGGCGCCAGGCTGCCCTCCCAGCCCCTGGCAGCCTGACCTGGCCCGCCCCAGCTAGCACGCCCCACGTCAGAAGCTGGCTGGCCTTGGGCAAGGCGATGAACCTCTCTGTGCCTCTGAGCCCCAGGTGCCTCTTCGGCAAAATACTTCCTGACCCCACTAGCTGCTGTGAGATTCCTGGGAGACACGTGAGCATCCACACCGCAGCTGTTCGGTGAACAAGTCTCTCCTCTCTCCCTCTCCTTCCTCCTCAACCTGTCCAGAGTCGCAGATTCTGGTGGGCGTCGTGCAAAGGGCGGGTTTGCTGCAGGCCCTCCAGGCTGAGCCGAGTTCCTGGGCTCCAGGACACCAGGTGGCTACTAGTGGGGGGCGTCAGGAGGGGCAAGGGGACAGCAGAGGTGTGAGGGGAGGGGCTGGTTTTGTGAGAGGGGCAGCCTGGGCAAGGGGTGGTTGGTCCAGGTGGCCTTTCCCACCCCGCCCCCCAGGGGTCTCTCCAGGACATCCTGGCTAGGGGCTGCCCCGTGGAGCCAGTGACCCTTCAGCTGTCCCCAGAGACCTCCCTGCACCAGGTAATGGGGAGACTTGGGGCCCCTGGGTGTCGGGGAAGGAGCCCGGTAGGGAAGCTCGGGCTCCAGCACCCCCACTTGCGGTCTTGCTCTCCGTTTCTCTGGGCCTGGCTTCTCATCTGCAGAATGGGCCTAGCAGCTCTCGCCCTGCCCGTCTCTCTCTCCCAGGGTTGTTGGGATGATGCGGAGAAAGGAGGAAAGCGGGGTGGGGCTGGGGAAAGAGAAGCCTCTGGGTGAGAAAGACAGTGGCTGAAAGGAGGGCCTCTGTATTGAGGGACACATGGGTTTCGATTGAAATCCACTGCATTCTCCTTCTGTGACCTTGGGCAAGTTTACTTAACCTCTCGCCAGGCCAAGCATCCCCTCTGAACCCCCACAGGCAGAGAGCCTGCTGCATAGCATGCGGGAGTGCAGAGGCAGGCTGAGACCCGGGGGTGGCCCCAGCCCGGCTCTGCCTCCGCCCGCTGCTGCTGGGTGGCTGGCCCTTTCCACCCAGGCCCCGGCCGACCCTTTGCGTGGACTCTGGGGACTCCTGGTGGTCACACTGGGCACTGCAAGCCCAGCTCCCTGAGGGGCTGCGGGCACCGTTGCAGCAGAGCTACCGGCCAGGGCCACCACCTCCCCTCAGAGTCCCCCAAGCTGGGGCGACATTGAGGCCAGTGGCGTGGTGTGGGCGGCCCCCACAGCGCTTCCTGACACCCCCGTCCAGGCACACAACGTCTTCGAGCTGTTGAACCTTGAGTCCCTCTTCGTGACGTCGCGGGGCAGAGCTGTGGGCTCTGTGACCTGGGTGGAGGTACCGGGGCCCCGAGGCTGGGGCAAAACGGAAGGCCCGCACCTGTGCAGGCTGCGGGGAGACCAACGTCCTCCAACTCAAATTTGGGGGGTGGGGCTCATGGGTCCTGATGCTTCGCCCTTTCTGGGCCAGTCTTCCCACCGGCTGCGCCTGCCTACCCCCACCTTGCTGTGTGGCCAGTGGCCCGGCCACTCTCCAGGCTCGATGACCCCTTCTGTGCAATGGGAGGCACTGCCTCTAGCACTTACCCGTACTGACCCTTAGGGGAGTCAAACAAAGTTGGAGCCCCCACTCTCAACCTCCCCTACACCTCCCTTCCCAAAAAAACCCCTTCTCCTCTGTTCTAGCTGAAGAAAGCGATTTCCGACCTGACAAACCCACCGGCCCCAAAGTGAACCAGCCCGGCAGGATGAAACAGGGACACCTCGGCTGCCCTGGTGACTGAGGCCGCGCAGAGACCCTGCCTCTATTCCCTCCATCACAGCACGCCCCCCTCCAGGCCAGCTCAACTCCTTGGCAGAGCCGGCGGCTCTAACCCAGCCCTGAAGAGGGCCCATGGCCACCACGTCCCATCCTGGAGGGGACAACTGCCACATGCCTCAAAGGATGGAGCTCAGAATGCCAGATAGCAGAAAACCAGACCAGGATAGAGTGGGTGCTCAATGCTGCTCCTCAAGTTCATGAATGAATGACATTGGAGACGGGCACAGGCCATCCCCAAGGGCAGGCACAGATGTCCTCCGGGGCTTGTATGACGCCCAGCCGGAGGCTCCTGAGAAAAATAAAGCCCAGTCCCCAGAGCTGCTGTTCATCCCTCGTCTTGGCCCCAAGGGCACTGACTTGGCACCACACCTGCCCTGGCCCCTTGAGGGAGCCCATGGGGCCCCTGGGGGCCATGTGGGTGTGGCAGGGTTGAGTCCCTGGTCTCATGTCCCCCGCCCCCACTCCGGGAGGGAGATGTGGAGGAAAGAGGCTCCCTAGGGCAGGGCTTGGAGCACTTGTCCTGTGGACAAGCAGGACCCCGTGGTCCGGTTACCTTCAGCCCAGCCTCCTTGTGTCCTCGGCTGAGCCAGGGCTGGGGAAGCAGGGCCCGGGTGCGACGCCTTGGGGAGTCCACAGAGCCTTGGGCGTCCTCCACGGGGGCTCAGGCTGGGTGCATGTTGACCAACTGCACGTGTGCTGGTGGGGAAGGGGCTTCCTCTAAGTCCCTCTAGACCACACCCCCTGGGGCCCAAGGCTGAGCCATCCCCAGCAGAGACCAGGCCAAGTTCATCCAGGTGAATCCACCACTTTAATGTCTCCAGAGAACTTTGAGGGCAATGGAAGGGGATGTGAGGAGGGGGTGTAGGCTCCCTGGGGTGGGAAGCAGGGGCACCCAGGAAGTAGGTCAGAGAGGGAGGGAGGGACAGACTCTCCAGCCAGAGACAAAGACATCCTGGTGAAGAGAGCTGGGGAAGGGTGCTTATCGACCAGGAGAGGCTCCCCCAGATTTGAGGGGGGCCAAAGCACAAGGGAGTGGGAGAGGGACCAAACCCCCAAGGTCAAGGTGGCGTCCCGTCCCACCCTTCCTTTTGTCTGTCTGGGGCCTGTCACTTCCCCGGCTGGCTGCGAGTCCTTGAGCTCGTGGATGGTGCTAACTGGCAGGGGCAGGTGTCCACCTGAGCCAGGTAAAGAAGGGAGAAGGGGCTCATGGTCCCCAGTGCTGGGGGCAGCTCCACCGAGGCACAGAGTGGTCCACAGGGCGTGCCGGCCCTCCCCGCTGCTGCACCCACCCTGTGCCTGCCCCGATGGGTCATGGGAGGCCCAGCCGGTCCCGGGGTCCTGCGGTCCCCAGGCTGCTTGCCAGAGTCTCAGGGCTCAGTTATAGAAGACCTCGTCCTCCGACAGGGAGCCGCTGTCCAGGGAGGGGAGGGAGCCCTGCGAGGGGGCCCCCTCCTCCGGCTCCGGGCCCCCTGGCAGCCGCCAGCGCTGCTGCTGCTCCGGGCTGGGGGGCTGCAGGCCAGCAGCTGTGCTGGGGGGCTCCTCGGGGGAGGGCCAGCCATCGGGGGAGAGGCCGGGGGAGGAGAAGGCCAGCAGGCTGTCATCCAGCGAGGGGCCGCTCAGCAGGCTGTCCTGAAGGTAGAAGCTTTCCAGGTCTGGAAAACCAATGAGGGGAGGACGAGGAGATGAGTACGAGGGAAGGCAAGGGGCGGAAGGCTTGGCTCCAAATCTTGCCAAGCTGCGTGACCTTGGGCAAGTCGCTAAACTTCTCTGAGCCCCCATTTCCTCCCCAGGGTTTGCAGGAATGGTGGTGGCCGTGAGGGAGGTGGTGAAGACAGGTGCACTCTGTGAACCGAGACAGGCAGGGCTCTTCCCGGGGTCCCCGCCCTGCACGGTCCTCTCCCCGGGCAAAGGAGGATTCAGACCACGTGTGCAGGTTTCGCTCGGACTCAGGCTCCTTGAGACTCTCCACAGCGACCCAGGGCTCTAGAAACGTGTGTGGCTGCGCCTGGTTTTAAGGTTCAGATCCTGGCTCTGACATCTCTGGCAGGGGGGGGGGCAACTTTCTGAACCGCCCGCTGCCTCAGTTCCCTTGTTTGTAGAATGGGGACAATGACAGGACCTACTTCCCAGGGCGGCCACGAGGATGATGTGAATAGCGCACGCGCAGCACGAGCACAGTGCCTGGCACCCGGCCAGCACGCCAACCACGGGCCCTACTAATATTCTCTCCTGTATGTTTGGCACCCTCTCCACGGGTCACCCAAGGATCCCTGGTCCCATTTTACAGATGAAGACACTGAGGCTGAGGGACGGCAGGGGCGTGTCTGAGGTCACACTGCGTTTGGTGGCCGATCCGGGCGTCCAGCCTCAGCTCGGCCCCACCCACCCCACCCTGCCACCCCCTCGGGCTGTACCCTGCAGCTGGACGACGTCCTGGGGGCTGTCCCCAGGGTGGAGCTCCTCGTCGTCCAGCGAGGACCAGGCGCTCAGCGTGGCCTCTGTGATGGCAAACTGCTCGGCAACCCCTGTCGGGGGACAGCGGGGGCAGGGGCAGGTCTCAGGGCCAGGCTGGGCTGGCAGGGGGACAGGCTGGGGGCCCGGCTGCCACCCTGTGCCCCACTGACCCCTTAATGTCCCCTCCACCCCACACCCACATGGCTCCCCAGCCAAAGCCCTGGGCCCCGAAGCCCCCAGCTCCACGCCTGCGAGCCCTGGCCGGTGCCCCCGCCCCCCGCCAACCTGCGGCAAAGCGGGCCTCGCGCAGCTCGTCCGGGAGGCAGCAGTAGCGCTCGTCCTCGGCCGGCGACAGCTGCCAGCCCGCCCGCTGGGCGCTCCAGCCCTTCCACTCGATGAGGTGGGCCACGCGGCCACGCGCCATGGCCGTGGGCTTGGTGATGTGGTCCTTGATGCTCTGCACCACTCCTGGGGCATCGAGGGCCAGTCGGCGGCTGCCCTGCCCGCCCCCCCCCCGGCGCTCCCAGTGCCCACCACAGTCCCGTGCCCCCTCCCAGCCCTACGGCCCCATGTGACCGAGGTGCCTCCCTGCCACCTGCCACCCCGTTCCCTTCCAAAGCCCTGCTCCAGGTGGGCATTCCTGCCCGCGGGGTGCTTCTTTCCCCCTCCCGCCCTTCCCCTCCTGACCTTCCTGCCCAAGGAGAGCCCCTTAAGCTTGTCCACTCATTAACAAGTGCTACGAGGGCATCTCCTGTGCCAGTGTCGGCTCTACTGAAGGTGAGACCTTGGTGGAGCAGGCAGGGAAGCCTTCCTGGAAGAGGTGGGACTGGACGTGGGCTTTGCAGGACGGGCTGGGTTTGGAGAGAGAGGAGCCTGGACGCCTTTTCAGGGATGAGAGGAGGATGGGTGCATGGAAGGGTCTGGTGTGATTCGGGACTGCTGGAGGTGAGACACGGGGGTGAGGCCTGGACTAGGGTATCAGGAGAGGCTGGGGAGCCGGTCAGGGGCCAGCCTGGAGGGCCTGGCCAGGGGCTCAGGAGCTCTCCTTAGAGCCACGGGGAGCCACAGCAGGATAAGGAGCAGGAGAAGGGCAGCGTAGACCTGCTGATCAGGAAGAGCCTCCCAGTCTGGGGATTAGGGGGCCGAGGGTGAAGGCGGGGAGGCCCCTGGGGCCATGGCGGTGGTCCGGCTGGAGGCAAGGCCAGGGCTGGGTGGGTGGAGAGGAGAGGGTGGGCGAGCTCCTGCGAGGAGACCCGTCGGGTGTGGAAGGTGACGGGAACCCAGCCCTGGGCGACCCCAAAGCCACGGTATCAGGAAGAGCAGTCTGAGAAAGACAAGGTCCCTCCAGATCAAACTGGCAAAATGGGGAAGGGGGGTGGAGGGAGAAGGGGAGACATCGCCCTTGAGTTGGGGAGCGCTGGGAGTCAGAGGGGCCGTTTTGGGGGAGGTGGTGTTTGAAGGGCAGGTGAGGTGGAGAGCAGGTGCTTCCAGGAGGCAGCAGGCAAAGGGAGGCAGGAAGCAAGGGGCCTGCTGGGGAGGCACGGGGACAGCCAGGGACCGACGATGGCAGAATACGGAATTCCACCTTGCGGTAAGAACGGTCCTGCGGTGCCAGCACAATCCAGAGCGCCCCGTGGGGCAGGCCGGGAAAGAGCGGACTCCTCCTGCAGCCCACGGTGCCGGCCCCTGCCCCGCCCTCACCTGCTCCCCTCCCTCCCCTCAAGTTTCTCTCGCGACTCCCGCCCTCGATAAATCACTTGCACACCAATTCCCATCTCAGGCTCTGCTTCTAGGGGACCCAGCCTAGCCTCAGGGAGGCCACCAGGCAGACCTGAGAACCCCGACAACTTAATCCATGGGCGTCGCTGACACCCCAAAGCACAGCCTGGAACCTGGCAGTTTGCAAACGTGCGCCCCAACACAGCTGTAATCCCTCCAGTTGCAGTTCAGCTTTGCCCCTCCCACAGCTGGGGCCATGGGGTGGGGGCAAGAGGGGGCAGCTGGAACCTACCCACAAGGGACGAGGTGGCCAGGGCTGCCACGTTGTAGTTGCTGGAGCAGGATCTGGAGTCGGACAGGTAGCCGTTGGTGGTCTGGAAGCACCTCTGTAGGAAGGGACGGCAGGGCGGGCGGGGTGGGGCAGACCTCCCTGACGACCCCCCCCCCCCCGCCATCACCACTCCCATGACCCAGCACACCCCAGGGCCCCTGGGCAGTGGGCAGGGACAGGGCAGGTAAAGCCAGGGAGGTTGGTCCCCATCCCACCGTTTCATCACGCAGCCCCTCTCCCAGCGCTGGCAGGATGGGGTGGCCAGGCCAGGCAGGTGGCAGGGAGGGCAGTGGTGTCAACTGTGGCTGGCTAGACCGGGGCAGGCAAGTCCACTGACCTGCCAAGGATCCCAACAGAAATCCATCTGTTTGTCCTGCAAGAGGAAAAAGAAGGTGAGGCAGCGCCCGGTGCCCTGGGCCAGCCAATGGCAGAGTCCCAGAGCCCTGGGGCCCTGGGTGCAGTGGGGGGGTCAGCCTTCGTACTCTGTGAGGCCAAGGTCTGCCCACTTGTGAGTTGTGCCTTAGTGTCCCCTGGCGCGAGGAGAAATGGGAGGGAGGCAACGGTGGCACTGCCAGGGGAGGCAGTTGTGCAGGGACAGAGCAGACCTGGAGCAACCTCGGAGGCAAGCGTGGCAGTTAGGCACCAGGATTTGGGTCCCCTAGCAAGATCTCCCTCATCTATCTGGACTGAGAATTCCATTCCTTTTACCCCACAGAGGGCAGTACAGGCTGCTCTGGAGCCCTGGGCTGGGAGCAGAGCTTGTTATCTGCAAGGCTGAGTTAATTTGGGTGGGGTGGGCCTGCAGTGTGGGGCTCTCTTTAATAAACAAGCCTGAGCTATTCCCTGGATGCCCAGAACAATTCAGACCCAACCTTAGGGTCCTGATCCCACGGGAAGTCGCCTAGTCTGGAAGGGAGGGAAGGAGAGTGGAATAATTTCTGCTCCCGTCGGGGACAGGAGAGGAACCAAGGCGCCCGGGCCAGGTGGAGGTGGGAGTGAAGAGTGACCACTTACCTTGCCAGTGACGTGGTCTGGAGCAATGGTGGGTGGGCCGCTGGAGGGCGGGTCTGGGTTCAGGGGGGCTGAGCCCTGGGGCCTGGGGCAGTCCTTGTGGGCACTTGTGAACAGATCTGGAAAGAAGGCAGGAGGAACTTGCAAAAGCCCAGCACTCTACTGCCTTCAAAGCTTCTCCAAACCAGCCCGGAGAGAGGGCCCCTGGTTATTCCCATCGTCAGTTTATAGAAGAGAAAACAGACACTCGAGTCCACAGCAAGAGAGGGGCTTGCCAGACCCCCTCCTGCTGCTCCCCGCACAGGGAAATACCCTATCTTCTCTTGATTCCATTTTGACTGTCTACGTCCGCCCTCCAGCACTTTCTTGACCTCGGGGAGACCTCCAATCCATCGCCTACTGGCTTGCCACCAGCTCCTCTTCCTCCTTCCTCTGGCAGGGAGGCGTCCTGGCCCATCTTCTAAGCGCTCCGGCCCCCTGCACCGGCTCAATCTTGATTTACCCTAAGCCTCCGCCTGCCGTGCCTGAGGGGCTGAGTTCCTAGAGAAACTCGCCCGGCTCCTGATAACTTGGGGACCCCCAGCTTCACACGGGACAGGGCTGGGGTCCTCCCACCCTCCTGCTAAGTCAGCTTCCCAGCAGGCAGCTGGCTCATCCCGCCGTTCCTTCTCAAGTCGCCCACACCAGTGCCCCATTTCCCAGTGTCTCCCCATCCCTCAGGAGCCCTGGGGGCCTTTGGCCGGCATCACCCCTATCTTCCTACCCCAGATCATTGCCCTGCCTGTGTTCCGGCCATGACTCTACTTCCCCTCATCTAGCCAAGGGAGAGATGTCCCCACTCTAGCCCAAGGCCAGCTCCTCCACAGGCACCGCATCCCGCCCTTCCAGCTCCCAGGGGCTCGGCTGTCTCTCCAGCAGCACCACTGCTTCACTCTCTGCCAAATCATTCCACCAGCGTCCAAGAAACCCAAGCATCTCCCATCTTGTAGGAACCTTCCCCTGACCACCATTTTCCTCCAGCTACTTGCCTATTCCCCTGCCCCTCTTCTCGGCCAGACGTACAGAAAGAGTGATGAGCCACCTCTCCTCCCTCACCGCCCGTTTCTTCCTCCACCTGTTCTAAGAAGTCTTACTGGCCCTTGTTGAGCCGCCATAATTTCTGTATGGTCAAGGCCAGCTGTCACTTCTTTCTTAACGTCCTTGGTCTCTCAGCAGCTCATGCACGTTGCTCATTCTCTTTTTTTTTCCTTCTACATTTTATTTTTTCTATTGTGGCAACATGTATGTAACATAAAATTTCCCATTTTGGGAAGCGGACTTGGCCCAGTGGTTAGGGCGTCCATCTAACCACATGGGAGGTCAGCAGTTCAAACCCCGGGCCTCCTTGACCCATGTGCAGCTGGCCCATGCGCAGTGCTGATGCACACAAGGAGTGCCGTGCCACGCAGGGGTGTCCCCCGCGTAGGGGAGCCCCACGCGCAAGGAGTGCACCCCATAAGGAGAGCTGCCCAGCTCGAAAGAAAGTGCAACCTGCCCAGGAATGGCACCGCATGCATGGAGAGCTGACACAACAAGATGACGCAACAAAAAGAAACACAGATTCCTGTGCCGCTGACAACAACAGAAGTGGACAAAGTAGAAGACACAGCAAATATACACAGAGAACAGACAACTGGGGTAGGGGGGGAAAGGGGAGAGAAATAAATAAATAAATCTTTTTTTAAAAATTTAGCATTTTAACCATTTTTAAGTGTACAATTCAATGCTGTTAATCACATTCACAGTGTTGTACTACCATCACCCTTCTCCATTACCAAAACTTTTCATCACCAAAAGCACAAACTCTGTTATACAATAACTCCCCATTCTCCCCCCACCCCCGCGTCCCCCCCACCCCCACACAGCCCCTGGTAACCTCTGCTTTACTGTCTCTATGAATTAATTGGTATATTCTAGATATTGCATATAAGTGGAATCATACACTATTTGTCCTCTTGTGCCTGGCTTATTTCACTTAGCACAATGTTTTCAAGGTTCATCCATGTTGTAGCATGCATCAACACTTCATTCCTTTTTTACCAGCTGAATAATATTCCATTGTATGCATGTACCACATTTTGTTTATCTATAAATCTATAAATGGGTATAGCCGTTTGATATGGTTTATGAATTCCAAAAATAGATATTGGATGATGTTTGTAAACTGGTCTGTACCTGGGCATGGTTAAGTTATGAATAGGGCTTTGATTGGGCCACATCAGTAGGGCGTTGAATCTCTGGTGGGTGAGGACTCACAGATAAAACTACAGGCAGAGCAGAGGAGTTAGTTTTGAGGCTGGAGTTTTGCGCTGAAGCCTGGGAAGTAAGCACACAGAGGAGTGGAGCAGCTGAGCCCAGAAAGACTTGAGCCCCAGGAAGAGAGGAACCCAGGAAGCCTGAACCCTTGCAGACGTCGGCAGCCATCTTGCTCCAAAATGTGGGAATAGACTGTGGTGAGGGAAGTAACTTCTGCTTTATGGCCTGGTATCTGTAAGCTTCTACCCCAAATAAGTACCCTTTATAAAGGCCAACAGACTTCTGGTATCTTGCATCAGCACCCCTTCGGCTGCCTAATCCACCTTCTGGCTGTTGTGAATAATGCCGCTGTGAACACTGGAGTCTAGGTTCTGTTTGAGTCCTTGCTCTCAGTTCTTTGGAGTAGATACCTAGAAGTAGTCACATGGTAATTCTACCTCCTGCCTCCCTGCACCACTCTCTGCTCCCGCCGTCCCTCCCACCTCCCTGGCTGCTCCTCCTGGTCCCCTCTGCTGGCTCCTTCCCCCCTCAGCCCCTGGCAGCCTCCCCCACAGCTCAGTCTTGGGGCCCTTCTTGCCTCCATTCTCTCTCCCCAGCCAAGCTCATGTGTCTGCTGAGACGCCCACACCCCCACCTCTAGCCCTAACTGCTCACCTGAGCTCCCGATAGGCACCTCGAACTCGGGCCCCACAGAACTCCCAAATCCATGTCCATCCTCGTCTGTCTTTCCAATTTTAGACAATGATACATCTGTCCATCCAGTTGTACCAACGTTCCCCCATTGCCCCCTGGAGCAGTTTGATATAATTGATGAATTCCAAAAAGAAATCATGGATTATGTTTGTAATCTGATCTGTACCTGGGCACGGCTGAGTTATCACTAGAGCGTGGAGGCCCCACAGATAAAAGGCGTGGCAAAGGACAGAGTCGGAGCTTGATGCGAGGGTTTTTGATATTGGAGTTTGATGCTGAAGACTTAAGCTGGAGCCCCGGAAAATAAGCTCACAGAGGAAAAGAGAAGCAAGCCCCAGGAAGAGAGGAAGCCTGAGCCCAGGAAGATGCAAGCCCTGGGAAGAAAGGAACCTTGAAGCCAGAGAAAAGCAAGCCCCAGAAACATAGGAACCTAGGAAGCCGGAATCCTCGCAGACGTTAGCAGCCATCTTGCTCCAAAAAGACTTTGGTGAAGGAAGTGACTTATGCTTTATGGCCTGGTATCTGTAAGCTCCTACCCCAAATAAATACCCTTTATAAAAACCAACCGGTTTCTGGTACTTTGCATCAGCATCCCTTTGGCTAATATACCCCCCCAACCCCATCCATCAGCGAGCCCATTGGCTTTCTCTCCAAAGTCTATTCCAAATTTATCCACCTCTGCCGCTGCTCCCCGGTCTGAGGCACTGCTGTCTCCCATCCGAGCTGCAGCAGCTTCCTGTGCCTTGGCTTGCCTTGCCCGCCCTCAGTTCCTCCCCTCTCCCCCTGCTCCCTCTGTCCCTGACACACTGGCTTCCCTGTTGCTCCTCAAATGGGCCCAGCTTGCTCTGGTCTCACAGCCTTTGCCTTGCTGTTCCCTCTGCAGGAACACTTTTCCCCCAGGTCTCCGGGAACATATCCCTTAACCTCAACGCAAGGCCACCTCCTCTGAGGCCCTCCCTGACCACCCTCTTCAGTGCTGCTCTCCCTGCCCCACTCTGGCCACAGTCACCTCGCCCCCACAACTCCTGCTTAACTTCCTGTATGTCCTTGTGTCACCACTCTGACATGTCCTGGTTTTTATTTAGATGCTCACACAGCCCCGCCTCCCATCATGAGAACAGAGACTGTAGCAGCCTCACTCACCGCTCTGTCCCCAGAGCCCAGATGCTGCCTGGCGCACAGTAGGTGCTCCATAAACATTTGTTCAATGATTGCTGCCTTGTTGCTTTACAGCATTTAGCACAAGGTATCTTGGTAGAAATACCTGAGTGGGAGCTCCTGGAGGGCAGGGGCTGCATCCTGTTCACTGATGCACCCTCAGCATCAGTCACACAGTAGGTCTGCATATTTATCAAGGGACTGAACAAATGAGCGTCTTTTCCGCTAACTGGGATTCTTAGACTGAATTCAAGATGACCCCTCCCAGAAGATACCTGTTAATATCCTTATCCTTTATTTCATCGGTACATTTATAGATTCATTTAAAAATATTAGCTGAGCACCTACTGTGTGCCCGGCACTGTTCTGGGTACTGGGGACACAGCAGGGACCAAGACAGAGAGGATGCCTGCCTTCACGGAGTTGACATTCTAGGGGGAAGGGAGGCAGATGGTTAAACAAGAACTCATAAGTGCGAAAGACTCTTTCGATGGCAAAAAAAAAGCCACAAAGGAAATAAATGCGGCGATGGCAAGAGCATGACTGGGTGCTTAGAGCAGCCAGAGAATCAAGAAAGGTCCAGCTGTGTGGAGACTGGGGGATGATCATTCACTCATCCTTCATTCGTTCATTGGCCCCTGAGCGTCCACCTACTGCCCCTCGGCGCTGTGCAAGCGGCTGGGGACGCGGCGTGAGCAAGGCTTGGTCCCTGCCCTCAGGGAACGCTCAGTCTGATGGGGAAAACCAGCAGAGCCTCCTCCAGGAAACAGAAGGCTGAGCCGGGGGCCCGGGGGTGCTCTGCTCCCCACGCACAGCCTTTCCCCAGTGTGATGGTGCAGAATCTGCCTATCGACCTGGAGAGGGTGGAATCTGTGGCTCCTCCTCATAGAAGAGGAAACAGGCCCAGAGGAGAAAGTCACCTGCCCCGGCCACGGCCTGCCTGTCCAGCTCCGAGGCTCACATTCTCTCTTCCCAAGCTCAAAGGGAGCAAGCAGCCCTGGTTGGGGACAGAATGCGCAGGAAGGCGGCGCCGGGAGGAGGGTGCTCGAGGCAGGGAGCCCAGCTCGCGCCAAGCCCTGGGGTCTAGAGGGGAGATGCGAGGTGTGGACAGCCCTGTCCCAGGCTCCAGCCTCAGCCCGGCCCTGGCTGCCGGCTCCCACCACCCTCCCACCACCCTCCGGGTGGAGCTGGACCAGCTGACAGGACGGAAGCAGCAAAGGAAGCCCCCCGACTGCAGGGCTTCTTGGAAGAAGATGAGCCAGGGAGGGTCTGCGGGCGGGAGGTGGGCGGTGCCGGGGACCCCAGGGGCCGAGCTGGTGGGCAGTGGAGAGGGGGCTGAGCAGGGACCAGGAGAGGGTCGTGGTGTTTCACAGGGTGGTGGGCACTGCGGGTTAAAGGGCTCCACCCCACCCCCTAGGACCCCTTTGGATCTCCCCATCCCCTACCACCCCCTACCTTCCCCCAGGCCACGTGCTTTGCTTCCAACAGGCAGCTCCCGTGACTCTCTCTGTGGGGGCCGCCTTCCGGCTCCTGGAGCTGAAAACGCCGGAGAATTTACATTGTCCCACCCCCCACCCAGAGTGGCTCTTGTCAGTGAGCGGCAGCTGTGGGACCCCAGCTGCGAGAGTCCCCCACGGGAGGTCCACACCCTCCCTTGGCTCCCTATCTACCCACCCTCCTTCCCACGATTTCCTGGAAGAATTCCTCATCTCCTGTTTCAGCGTAGGCTTCTGAGGAAACTCAGGCGAGGCTAAGGTTCCCGAGCCAGGCTGTCCAGTTCGAATCCCAGCTCTGCCCTTCGCTACCTGCCAGGCCTTGAGCAAGCGGCTTCACCTCTCTCAGCCTCCATTTTCTCATCTGTGAAATGGGCAGCCGAGGCGGACTTTTCTTTGTCAGGAATTGTCTACTCGGATCCAAAACTGAGTACAAAGAGACTCTGAGCCCACTCCATTTTATAGAAGGCCACTGTCGGGGGGCGGTGGGGGGAATCTGGAAGAACAACTTCCACAGGGGGACACTGAACTGAATGAGAGATGACGTTTTCATCCAAACGGGACTGGACGTAGGTATTAGTCAGCCAAGGGGGTGCTGATGCAAAGTACCAGAAGTCTGTTGGCTTTTAGAAAGGGTATTTATTTGGGGTAGAGGCTTACAGATACCAGGCCATAAAGCATAAGTTCACCAAAGTCTATTTCCACGTGTTAGAGCAAGACGGCTCTGGACATCTGCCAGGGTTCAGGCTTCCTGGGTTCTTCTCTTCCCAGGTCCTGCTTCTCTCCAGGCTCAGGTCCTCTGTTTTCTGCACAAGGTCAGCTGTAGACTATCAGGTGAATGGCTCTGTCTTTCTCCCCAGGGTTTCTGCCATGTCTAAGGAGCCATCTCTACTCCTCTGTGTTCTTCTCCTGGCTCAGGTCCTCTCTTCCCGGGGCTGGCTTCTCTTTCCTCTGTGTGCTTACTTCCCAGGTCTCCAGTTCAAGACTCCAAATCAAAACTCCAACATCAAAATCCCTCATCTCTGTCCTTTGCCACGTCTTTTATCTGTGAGTTCCCACCCACCAAGGGGCAGGGACTCAACACCCTGCCGATGTGGCCCGATCAAAGCCCTGATCATAATTTAATCATGCCCAGGTACAGACCCGTTTATAAACATAATCCTATATCTATTTTTGGAATTCATAAACATATCAAACTGCTACAACTTAGTATCTGGAAGGACCTAGAGAGTTCTAGGATCTCCCCAAAGGTCTGTTAACAGGCAGGCACCAGAGGGGGACTCCAGCAAGCCTGTCTGAAAGCAGCCGTCGGGGAAAAGGCAGGCAGGGATGACGACGCTGGCCTCCTCCAAGTTCAGAAGCTCAGTGGCCTGCAGGCCAGGGTGAGAGCAGCCCGGGAGCATGGACTGTGGGGGGCAGAGCCCCGGGCTGGGCCCCCTGCAGCTCTCAAGGTGTCTTGTGCTTTACTGAGTCCTTGCTCCATTGCTGGGTGACCCTGTGCTAGTCCTACCTGTCTCTGGGCTTTAGAGTCTCCACCTGTCCAGCCCCCTCAAAAGCAGCGCTCGAATCCTGGGGTACACCCCTCAATGGGCCATGCAATCAGTTTACTAGGGTCATACTTAAAAAATAAACAAAACAGAATAGAGTGGAAAATAGCCCATACTGCAGTGTCAGGTAAGCACTGTTTCACGGAGCTTCTGTTTAAATTGCACAGACATGCACACACACGTGCAGTAAGAATTTTCCTTGTGGGCCCACTGGCTCATGATGCAAAATGTGTTTATTCCTAGGGGTCCCAGACCAAAAAGTTTGAGTCACCATGCTTAATTCTGAATGCCACGTGCACAAGCCGGGCCTGCCCAGGGTGGCTGTGGCTACAGGTTGCCCCTGGGAGCTCTGAGAAGTGTTGGAGTATCTCTAGGGCCCCCGGTGGTTCCCAGAAGCCGTTTTAAAACTCTCCAGCCGCACAGCAGGCATGAGACGGGTGGGTGATTCCCAAGGCCCAGGCGGGGCCGTGACTTGAACAAGGTCGTTCGTGCAGCTGAAGGTGGAGTGGGAGGACTCCTGGCTCCCAGCCCCATCCCCCAGCCTGCCTGCCCCCCCCCCCCCCCCCGCCTCAGTTGGGGTGCAGGTGTCTTCACCAAAGTGGCCTTCTCCCCCTGAGGACTTTGGCCCGTGATGTCACAGGCCGGTTGCCACGGAGATGTCAGGTAAGGAATGAGCCCAGGGTGAAATCACAGGCTGCTCTTCGCCCAGCTGGGACTGGAGGCCCGTCACCACCGGCAACTGGAAAAACACCGCCTTTCATGGGAGTGGGGGTGGGGGGAGCCTGAGGGGCCCCCGGCCTCTGCTTCTGCAGCCACTCCCCTCTCCCAAGGGGGCTGGGGGGGGCACCTCCTGCCTTTCCCAGTCTTTATTCTCCTCCTCTGACCTCAAGATCTAAGGGCCCTTTCTGAGACCTGCTCCCTCCCCCACCTCCACTGGTCAAAGGGGTGGCAGGCTTCTGATTGCCATGGCAACCTGGAGATGGCCATCTGGATCCTTGGAAGAGAGGGGGGTGTCATCTAGATGTCTCCTCCAGCCAGACCTTTCTCCTGTGCTTCTCATGGATGCTTCCTGCTCTCCCTGTGCCAGCTCCTTAACATCTGCTTTACAGTCAAACCACCCAGGAAGTTCTTCCTGGTGTCTGACTCAAACCCCTCTTGCTGCAAAGCTCACGCACTGGTTTGTTCCTTAGGTGACTCTGCAGCATAACTCCTCAGGCTCCTTTCCCAACTTCAGAGTCATCCAGCTCCTTCAGCTGCACTTTGGAGCGCCACGTCGCCGCCCACTAGTCGCCTTGGCTCTCATCTCCCCCAGAGTGTCTCCCAGGGCTCTGAAGCCCGGGAAGGGAAGGAGGGCCCAGGTTTCAGCCTGCTCTTTCCCAGGAGCCCGGAGAGGGTAAGCCTCTGGAAATCAAACGGCCTCTGAGCAGGGGCCTGCGTCCAGAGCCCCTGCCACCAGCTGCAGGCCTCTCCTCGCAGCTTCTCGGGCACCTGCGGCTGACCATGGGGTGGGCCTCCTCCAGCCACCACCGCCCAGGCGGGCGCTGCCCAGCTGCGACGTGCCGGCACCGACTGCTCCGACGATGACACAGTGGACGAGGTGTTCTGCTCACGGTCCCTGCCCTGGGTGTCAGTCCCAAGTTTTCACCCCAGCTCTGGGGCCCTGGGCATGTGAGCTGACCCCTGTGAGCGCCCGGATAGGAAATGAGGTAGCCACACCCGGCGCGGCAAGCACTCCTTAGATGGCAGCTGCTCTGCTCCCTGCCACCCCCGAGCCCTCAGTTTGTCCCCTCTGGACAATGGAACAGATTCTGGCTGGTCACTCCCTGGTCCTGTCCCCAGGCTGCACCCGGGCCAGTACCTCTGCAGAGCGAGGCCGCTGAAGGCAAGTGCTCAGCCTCTCTGCCTGGTGAGCCCTGCCACGGGGCAGGCCACAGAGCCCGGCAGACGCTGGACCTGGAGTGACCGACTGCCTCCCGATGCCCAGGACAGCTGTCACAGGGCACCAGGGCTGCAGGAGCCAGCGGTATCTTCAACGGAGGGTTGGCGCAGCTCAGAGGCACCCAAGCGGGGGTCTTCACATCCCCAAGCAAGGATAGAAGGAGACAAGGGTCCTCTCCAGGAGCTTCCCCACACCCCAGCCCCTTCCCACTTCCCTCGGCCACCCTGTGGTCCAGCTCTTTAAACACCCAGCCCTAACCTCACCTCCTCCAGGCACCCCGCCCGGACTGGCCTTAGCTGAATACGGTTACGCCGTCACCAGCAGCCCTTATGGGCACGGTTCGGCCTGCAGGGAGTGATCTGCAACCACCATTGATTGGGCACCTACTCTGTGTCAGGTACTATGTAAGGTTTCTTCATCCACTTTCTCTCATTTAACCTTCATATCAACCGTGCACAGTAGGTATTATTATGCCCATTTTACAGATGGGGAAACTAAGGCTCGAGAGTTTAAATTTCTTATGTAAGGCTGTCCAGCTAGTAAGTGGCAGAGCTGGGGTTCAAACCCTGAACTGTCTGAAACTCCAAAGTTGTGCTCTCAGCACTAACCAGTGCTGATATATACCCCAAGGGGAGGGCAGCGAGAGACCTGGAGCTGGAGAGAAGGGGGCTTCCCCTCTGCCCACGCAGCTCCTGGCAGCGCGGCCTCGGACGTCTCCCCCTCCCCGTGTGGAACGGGAGCTAGGGAGGGCGGGAAAGGCTCGGTCTGGCTTAGGAGAAGTGCTCAACCAGCAGGAGCTCATGAGTGAACAGATACGAACCCAAAACAGCTCCTGAAACAGCATCTGGCGCCTTCATCTGGTCCCGATCACTTTCCCCACGTCCTTAGCACCTCACATGCCTGCCACCCACTTCTTTTCCCACAAGACAGGATGGGACTCAAAGCCTCCCATCCTGCACAGCTCCTGCACAGAGGAGTCTTACAACGAGAGTGACAGCTGACGGGGTGGAGTGCCCGCGACATGCCAGGCGCTGGTCTGGTGCTTTCGATGGACCAAGGCATTCAACTCGCGCCGCACTGTGGGTATTCCCACTGCAGAGACAAGGCCACTGACGTTTATAGCTTCAGGGCTAGCAAAGGGTGAGGTGGGGATTCAAACCAAGGCTGGCCAGCCTCAGAGCCTGCGTCCTAGCCTCCCAGGCCTGGCATGGAGGTGAACTGCTGCCCGGTGCTGGGGCCAGGTAGTTCTCCTTGTACCTGGTGGTGCAGGCTTGGGGCTCACTCGTTCGGGCATCAGCACGGGGAGGCTTGTGAGCCTGGCCTTCAGACTGGGTACACGACTCGGGGAAGCATTTGACGCACGGAGGCCGGTATTAGCTTTTGGCACAGGTGTGGAGCCCAGGTGGGCGGCTAGGAAGCCTGGGGGGCCTGCAGCTTGTGGGGAGCAGGACAGCTGCCAGTACTGGGACGAGAGCCGGCTGTGGATGTGGCGGGCCCAGGCTCTGCAATCAGTGTGGCTGGGTTCAAATCCTGCCTCTGCTCCTTCCTAGATGTGGGGCCCTGGGCCATCGCCCTCTGCTCAGCTTCCCCATCTGTAAAATGGGGACAATGATAGTACATAATCTGAATTAGCTGGTTATGTCTAGAATTTTCAGGACAGTCCAGGGTCATCACTCAAAAAATATTAGTGGCGATTAGAGAGGCAGGGTGGCCTCATGCAGTCACCCAACTCTCTGGGACAATATCATGCCCTGCCCAGCAGCTCCTCGTGTCTCCTTTTACCTGTCTCCAAATGGCCTGGTGCATATTGAGACTAAATGGCCTGAGACCAGCTTGGCACACACAGCTAGCTCTGGGAGTGGCCCAGGCTGCAGAAGGAAGGAAGAAGAGTGTGTCTTGGGCTGGAGTGACCTCAGACAGGCCAGGCAGGGGGTGCCGTGGAGGGAGGGAGCACCGGGGAGGGGCGTCAGGGCTCTGGGGCCCAGCCCTGGCCTGACACTGCCTTGGCAGGTGTCCCTTCCCCTCTGGCCTCTGTATGGTGCCCAGTGGGTCTGCAACTCAGGGGCTGGGGAACCACAGCGCCTGGCACAGATGGCCAAGTGATGGGGGAAGGGACAGTCACCGAGGAAACACTAGATCTCAGACCCCCACTCCCTGAAGCCGGTCCCTCCCAGAGACCAGCCTTTAGGGTTTCTGGAGACACTGAGAGCCTGTGATTCCTCAACAACCCTAAAGCCTCATTCACTCTTAAAGCTACTTCCCCTCTGAGCAGGCTGCAGGGACGCACAGGGACGCGGTGCCTGGCACACAGCAGGTACCATGTCACTCTCGGTTTAATGAATGAATAAATGAATGAACCTCCAACAGCCTGACCGCCCTGCTCCCTTCCCACCCACCCGACACCCTGCGGAGATATCCTGAGCCATTTACCTGGGTGCCCCACTTGACACCTGGGCAGGTGAGCAGAGCCCCTTAGAGCTCAGAGGACTGGAGCAGGGCAGTGCTCCTTCCTTGATCCCGGGCCCAAGTATCCTCTAGGGCCTGCCCAGCCTCTCCCCAGGCCTGTCCATCCCACCTGAGAAAGGTGAGCGGGGGTGGTGGGTGGGGTGGCTGCTCCCCAGGACCTGTGGCTGGAGTCAGCAGGTTTGGCCTCAGGCTGCACAGCCCCCCACGGCCTGGGCCACTCCCAGCCCCGCCCCCTGCCCCCATGGGGTGGGAGCTCCAGGAGAGAACGGCTCAGCCCGAGCTCCGCAGAAAGCTGGAACACTGGGGCTGGAGGGGAGGGGGGCTCCAAGGCCAAGAGCAAGACTCACCCCCACACACACACTCCCATGGCTGCCCTGGGCCCCAGGCCTCAGCAGTGCACCCCAGCTCTGCAGGTGCCACCCTGGGGAGAGCAGTGGGACTCAGGACCAGGAGAAGCATCCCACCCGGTGGGGGGGGGGGCTCAGGGACAGAGAGGCAGGCCCAGGGGTTACGGAGAACCCCAGCTGTTTGGGGGGGTTGGGGACAGTGTAGGGGAAGGTAAACCTTTATAACCTGTTCACAACCATTAACCCCTTCCTGCCATCGCGGTTCAGGAATTCTGAAGGTAAGATGGGGCCTGGGGAGAGGAGGGAAGGAGCTGGGCTGGTGGGTGAGCCGGCGGGTCTTGGGGTGTGTGGCGGGAGCGTCTGTTCTCCGGGTGCCCCTCAGCCCCTCCAGGGGAGCCAGCGGGGATCCGGAGCCTCCCGCTCCTCCAAGCGCACCTCAGGGGCGTGTGGCCGCTGGCAGGGAAGTACGGCGGAGGGACGCTGCGTGCCACCTGCCGGCAGCAGGGGAGGCCGGCGGACGTGACCTCCGCGCGCGCTCGCCCTGGGCCCCCAGGCGCACCGTGTCCCTGGGGCCCGGCAGGCCGGGAGGGGCGGGTCGCCCCCCACCCCCCACCGCACCCCCAGCTGCCTCCGAGCGCCCAGGGGAGCGCGCGCGCGTCCTCAGCGCGGGGACCCTGGCCCCCGCCCGCCCCGGCCCGCGGCGCCCTCACCTCGCGACACGCAGGAGCCCATCACGGGGCCGCGGGGCCGGGCCTCTGCGCCTCGGGTGCGTCGCGCCGCCGGGCGCTCATGTCGCCGCGGGCCGGGGGCCGCGCGCGCGGGCGGGCGTCCTGGCCGAGGGCGGCGGGCGGACGGGGGGCCCGGCGGGAAGGGCTCGGCTCGGCCTCCGCTCCCGCCCCGCGGCCGCCGCCTCCTGCGCCGCGCCCGCTCCTGCCGGCCGCGCGTGGTACCGCGGGGCGGCGGCGGCGCGCGGGGCGGGGCGGGGGGCCCGGGGGACCCGCGGGCGCGGGGAGGCGCCCCCCCATCCCGCACCCCCGCGCCTGGAGTCGCCCACCCGGCCCGAGGGCTGGGGAGCGGGCGGGGCCTCTGCCCTCAGACCCCCGCGCCACCCGCTGACTCGGGCTGAAGGTCAGCGAAGGGGCTGTGGGGGCGGGGAGAGTTCTGGCCACTGAGGCACAAAGTAAACAGCGTTAATTTAATAATAATAATAACAAAGACCACGATGACGGCCAGGCCCCCGACCCCCACACAATGGCTCCATTCTCCCTCTTTCGTAGAGAAGGAAACTGAGGCTCACGGATGGCCGATGCTTTGCCCGAGTTCCCTTAGCTGCTAAGGGACGGGGGACAGTCAGCGCCTCGTTTGGGGTATGCTGACCCAGGGTGGGAGTTCCAGGGTGGGCACCCTGCACGAGTGGCCTCGCTGCTGGGCACGAGCCAGCGCCCCTGCAGGGGGCTCCAGGGGAAGCAGGGCCACCTCTCCCCCGGGTGGAGAGGCACAGAGGCAAGCGGGGGTCCTTCTCCCCGCCCGGGGATCCTCTCTCATGGAGCAACAGGGGCACACTCCGATCACTCGCACACACTTACACACTTGCACACATGCTCACACAAGTGTGTGCACGCGCGCACACACACACTCACCCAGCTCCCGGGGGCGGAGACTGGAGGCCCCTCGGCAAACCTGCTGGTGCACGCATTGCGTCACGGTGTGCAAAGCGCCCGCTTTCACACCCACTCTGCTCCATCCTCACACCTACCTGTGCCCCAGGCGGGGAGGGCGGCGGGGCCCCTCACAGGCTCCCCGGTTCCCTTCGCAGAGGTGACGAAGAGGCTGAATAAGGTCCGGGCAGGGCGCAGCGCGGTGCCGGAGGCTCGGCAGGGCAGGACGGGGCCCAGGTGGGCTGCTGGGCCCGGGGCAGCTGGGGTGGGGGGTGCCCTCTGCCATGCCAAGTCTGGTGGTGGGTGGCCCGGCGCCTGGCCCTGGGGTCAGCAGCCTGGTGTGCACAGGCTTAGCCCACACGAGCTGTGTGACCGTCAGCATGTCACCCCACCTCCCTGAGCCTCGGTTTTCTCATCTGTTAACTGGGGGTAAAAATCCGACCTCGTGAGGATTTGGGAGGTAACAGATGCAAAAGAACGGGCACATAGTAGGTTCTTATGACTAAAATGAAATAGTAATGGTGGGAACAGGTGTGATGGATTCTCTCCTCTTCGCGGAGAAGCCTTAAGAACTTGGGCTTGGGTGGCCAGTGGGTATTTACGGGGCACCTGCTATGTGTCCGTCCTCGGGCCAGTACTGTATGCTCTCGGGGGCTCAGAGTCCCCAAACCCCCAGAAAGGTGGCTGCAGAGGGACAAGTCTGCCCTGCTCCCCGTGCAGGTGTAGGTGTGTGCTGCCCCCGTGTGGAGCAGGGAGGACGGGGCTGCCTGTGGCCCGGGGCCAGGCTCCGGGGTCAGGCTCCGGGGTCCCGGCCTGTGGGCGTGGGAGTGGGGGAGGCAGAGGTGTCCTTTCTCTCTGTCCTGGAGAGCCTGGGGCTGGCTTGGGGGGAGGGCTCTGACTCACCATGACGCAGGCCGCTCTGTCACAGCTGCTGATGCTCCAGCTGGCAGCCTGGCAGCTTTGGGGACAGAGGGGTCAGCGAGAGGAACCCCTGCAGAGAGGAAGGGGTGGCTCACAGCGGGGAGGAGGCTGGGGACCCCGCTGTGCCCCCTACAGCCTAAGACAGGGGCAGTGGATGACACTGGGCGGTGTCCCCCCCCCACCATGGCCCATGGCCGACCAATGCAGAGAAATGGCTGGAGTGGGGGGAGTATTCTGGCCCCAGACATTTGTACTAGTCAGTTTCATGCTGACTGGTGTTCAGAGAGGGACAGGGCTGGCCCAAGGTCACACAGCAAGTCCTTGGCAGAGTGAGGACTGGAACCCAGGTCTCCTCCCAGCCAGCCCAGCCCTGGCGGCCTTGAGGCTGGGCCAAGAGGGGAGGGCAGCTCCCCCTTGTGCTCCCTCATTCACCTTCCCAGTCCTTGGACTTCTGCTGATGCTGACGATTCCCAGTCAATTCCAAGATGTGTGGTTGCCCTTCCCCAGGGGCAGGCTGTCCTTTCCCGGCTCACCCCATCTGCCCCGGGACCGTTCACCGCCCACCCCAGTGCCCTCCCTGCTCCACCCCTCCAAGGAAGGGCGAGGAGGGCGGGAGCGAGCACCCCGCCGTGCCCTTCACGTCCTGAATCTCCTTCTCCCATCATGGTTTTGGGGCTCCAGGCTGAGCCCCCGCTCCAGCGGCTGCCCCACTGGCCCTCACCGGCCCTGAGAGCCAGCCCTGGGCGGGGCATGGGAGCGTGGAGAGGAGATGCTGCGGGGTTCGCACAGCGAAAGATTAATCAACAGGAGTCGTTACAGTGATGAATCAGAGCCGGGGGGGGGGGAGGCCATGTGCAGAAATAACTCGGGGTCAGCGTGGACAACAGCCAAGTGCAGAGAGGACAGCCGCTGCTGCCAAGGGCCACGGGGATGACTTCAAGGCGATGATGACCCTGGAAGCAGAGTTTGAAGGTGGAGTAGGGTGTTGGCACACAGAGATGGTGGAGGGCTTGGGAAGCCAGAACTACAGAGGCAGGGATGCGGGAGGGTACCCAGGAAACTGGCATATGTGAGGTTTGGGGGTACTCAGGGGGAGAAGAAGAGCTTTCAGATGGCAGAGTGCCCTTCCCCAGTCCTCAAACTCCTCCTCAGTATTGGTTTTCTCTGGAAAGACAGAGCTAGATAAGTAGAAAGAGAAGAGAATTTGAAGCTAGACAGATCCTGCGCCCAGAACAATACGTAGAAGAGACTCAATAAATGTTTGTTGAATGAAGGCAAGAAAGTAAGACTTGTCCAAGGTCACATATCTCGGAAGAGGTTATAGCTAGGACTGACTGCATTCACCTGGCAAATATTTGTTGAGCAACTGCTTTGTGCCAGACCCTGACTGGTGCTGAGATTTCTTCCTGAATGAGACAGGAAGCCCCCTGCGCACTGAAGCTTACAGCTCTGGGGGGGGGGGGGGGGAGGCTGGCATCGGTCAAGTCATGACCCTGATGAACTTAGAATTACAGCTCTGAGAAGTGCTAGGGAACAGGCGTCTGATTTGATCTTGGGCTTGGAGGGAGCACTCAGGAGCGTGTGACAATAACTGAGCCCAGAGCTGAAGGAAGAGTAGGGCTTGGATAAGCAAAGGGAAGACCCTCCAGCTCACAGCAGACAGTGCAGGCTGAGATCAGGGGGAGGAGGGGAGAGGGGCTGGCAGGAGCACCATGGAGAGACCAGCTGGGTGAGTTAACAGGAGCTCTGAGGTCGTCTGTTAAACGCCTGGCCCGGGTCTGGCCCGGGGTGGCTGCTTCATGACGGCTGTTTCTCAGGGTTTGGAGGTCTGGTGTACCGACTCAGGGGTGTCAAGATGTCTGCAGGCGAGGAGGAGACCCTCGGCTCCAACCCAGGTGGGGCGCCCCAGAGTCGGTTTTCCTGGACCATGGGTGTCATGCATGAGGTGACCACCAGGGGGCAGCCGAGACAGCACCATTTTTAACTGCTTTCATTTTTTTTCCTCCCTTGGCCACTTGACCCAGAAAGTACCTGGCTAGCAACCCAGCCACCTCTCAAGCCTGCGCATCTTGTGCCCTGCACAAAGGTGTCCAGCTGAGGGGCAGGGGATCGGAACCCCACCTGTGCTCTGATCACCAAACCCTGAGCTCTGGCATGGGAGTGTGTCTGTCCCAGTTCAGGGAGCCTTTTTCTTAGCACGAAGGTGTCATCTCCTGGCTAAGCGTGTGCGCCAGGAGGTGCCCACCCATAGGGAAGGCTTTCTCTAGTGTGCACAGAGTGTCTGTGCAGGGCAGCAGCAATCCTGCCCTGGGACCTCACCGTCTCAGTCCCCACTGTGCAGAAGTGGAGGCCGGAACCAGAGGGCATCAGGGCCCCCTGGGCATTGGGGAGCAGAGCTGAGACTGGACGCCCCCTGCCGGCTGGAGTGCCTGCTTCAGTCCAGAGAGTTGCAGGGCTCTGTGCTACCTCGGGAGGCCAGGCCTTGCCTGGGAGGCCCTGAGGTCAGGCCTCGGGGACCTTTTTGAGGAGTCTAAGAAGGAAGTCTATAGACTGACCTTGGGAAGCGTCCACTCCCAGCTCTGCCCTGCGATTGTGCCAGGACAGGCACCCCGCAGCTCCTTGAGGACGCGCTCTTGCAGACATACCAGGTCTGTGCCCAGCGGGGAGAGCCCTGCCGTCCCAGGTGGGGCCCTGGGGAGGGGCTGGAGGCAGTTCTTGATGTCTGCGTTTACAACAGCAACGATAATAGCCCTGGCAGCGGAGGACATCCTGCGGGCTGGGCACTGCACCCGTCCCGTCCCGCCTACTCCTCTCAGGAGCCATGGCGGGCAGCACTGCCCTCTAGCTTGACCTCTGGGGTGACTCTGAATCTGGAAACTTCTGGGGCCTCAGGAGGTCCAGGAGCCCCTCCATTCCTGCCTCTGGATGTTTGCACAGCTGTGGGCCCCCCCCCCCGATCCATTCCCATCACACGTGGCCTTTGAGTCCCACCCCCGGAGGCCTTGCCTGTTTTACTCCCTCGCTCATCCTTCATTCACCGAAAGTTGATTGAATCAGCGTCTGTCGCCTGCTGACTGCCCACACACCGGGGGGGGGGGGGGGACAGCTGAGAGTAAACAGGCAAGGCCTGCTGCTGTCTGGGAGATTGGAGCAGGTGTCTGCAAACTACAGCCCGCGGGACAAATCTGGGTCACTGCCTGCTTTTGTAAATAAAGTTTTATTGAAACACATCCATCCTCATTAGTTTATGTCACATATGTGACTGCTTTTGCGTTACAGTAACAGAGTGGAGTGGTTGCCTCAAAGGCCATACGGCCCTCAAAACTGACAATATTTGTTATCTGGCCCTTGGCAGGAAAAGTAAGCCAACCCCTGGCTTCGAGTGTGGCAGAGGAGACAGGCACGACCAATAAGCAGACTGACAAACTGTGACCCGGAAGTTAGCCTGGCCGGCCGTTTCTTCTGGTCTCCCTCTGGTGATGGTGCTGGGACCCTGACCAGGGCTCAAGGGCATATCAAATCCTGGCCCCTCTGAAGGCCAAGCCTCCGGTGGGAGTCTCCTCCCGGGTTGGCGTTGATGGCAGCCCAGGTGAGGGTCCTGCTGACATGTGCAGTTTGGGTCAGTGCCCCTTGCCCCCTTCGCTGCCTGGCCCCTGGTCCCCCCTGGCCCCCGACCTTCACAGCTGACGTGGGTGCTCATCTCCCGAGAGGGAGGAAGGAGCGGGAAGTCTGTTGCTTTCACAAATGGGACACCGAGGCTTGCTGTATTTCCTGACTTGGCCGAAACCTCGCTGCGCTGCAGGCGAAGGTCTTGATGTCGTGGGAAAGCCCCAGACGGTATTTAGCTCATCTGAGTTCTAGCGCCAGCACTCATTCGGGCACGTCTGTTCTTCTGGCCTCAGTTTGTCTGTCTATAGCCGAGAGGGTTGGGTCAACGGGCCCGTAAGTTCTTTTCTGTAAGACCTGCCAGGGGCACGCTGGGGCTCGTCCGGCCTCTCTCCGGCCTGGGTTCCTCTCTGTAGAATGGGGAGAGGAAAGCTGGGGCCTCCCACACTCCTGGGCTGGTCCTGGGCCAGGGAGATCACAGATGGGAAAGTGCGCTGAGCGTGGGGGAAGAACGGCGCTCTATAAATCGGGCGTTATTAGGGCGCAGGCGGTCCTGGGGGTGGGGATGCGGCGGGGGGGGGGGGGGGGGGGCGACGGCCCCGCAGCCCTGGGGCAGGTTTTAGGTCTGGCCAGCAGGGGGTGCTGTGACGGACGCCAAAGCCAATCCTGAGCCAGACTCCACTTTGTGCTGCCCAGGGCCCGTCCTGAGGCCCTACTGTGTGCTACACCGGCAGTGCTGGGTGTGGGGACACGGTGGGAATGAATGGGGCAGAGAGCACAAGGGCGAACAGGCCACACGGTGAGATGGGAGCTATCGTGGGGCCTGGGTGGGAACAGTGCCCCTCACCCCTTGCAGGAGGCCCGTGGGAAATCGGCAGGAGGGGCACTCGGAGAAGTCCAGCTCGGGGTCCGGGCCCAGGCTGCCTAGGTTCAGGTCTGGGCTCTGCCACTTACTGGCAAGTTAGGTCGCCTCTCAGCTTGCTCACCTGTGAAATGGGAACAGCAATGGCACCCAGCTCTCAGCACTGCTGTGAGGATTACGTTAGCCCAGCCCGTGCGGGCTCCTCACAGGCTGGCTATTCCCACGTGAAGCTGGCAGTGTGGACACTGACAGCGGAAGCCACTCTGTGGGAGAGTGCTGGGGACGGAGGAGCAGAACACTCTGAGAGCTTTGGGGAAGGAGCATAAGGACGGGGTCCTGTCGAGGAGGGAGAGAGTCACAAGGACTCTGTACAGCCCCTAACTAAGCCCCTAACCAAGCCCCTCCCAGCCCCCTTCTCGGCTGTGTGCCCTTGGGTAAGTCCAAGGGCCTTTCTGAGCCTCAGTTTCCTCCTCTATAAAATGGGGGATAGGCGGTGGACTTGGCCCAGTGGTTAGGGTGTCCATCTACCACATGGGAGGTCCGCGGTTCAAACCCCAGGCCTCCTTGACCCGTGTGGAGCTGGCCCATGCGCAGTGCTGGTGCACACGGGGAGTGCCCTGCCACGCAGGGGTGTCCCCCGCGTAGGGGAGCCCCACGCGCAAGGAGTGCGCCCCGTAAGGAGAGCCGCCTAGCGCGAAAGAAAGTGCAGCCTGCCCAGGAATGGCGCCGCACACACGGAGAGCTGACACAACAAGATGACGCAACAAAAAGAAACACAGATTCCCGTGCCGCTGACAACAAAGTGGACAAAGACGCAGCAAATAGACACAGAGAACAGACAACTGGGGTGGGGGGGCAAGGGGAGAGAAATAAATAAACAAATAAATCTTAAAAAATAAAAATGGGGGATAGCTCCAGTCTCACAGGGCTCCAAAAACAGCCGGGCTCTGGGCCCAGTATAGACACCGCCCCCCCCTCCCCCCCCCCCCCCCCCCCCCCCCCCCGCCCAGCCGCCACTTGGATTGTACCTCCCTGGCCCCCTGAGGGGCTGGGCTCCCTGGCTCTGATTTCACAACCACCCAAGTTTTTGTTTAGAAAAATCAGCCGAAAAGGAAAACCCCAAAAACAAACACAGCCCAGCTGGGCTCCCCTGCCCAGCCCTGCCCAGCCCTGCCCTGCCCACTCCTGCCTTCCCAGCCCAAAGCGGGGCGGGGTGGGGGGACGAAACCACCGCTCTGGGAAAGCGTTGTTCCCAGCAAAGCTGGTGGGGTACAGCAAAACCGGCTCGGGCTGGTGCTGCCAGAGGGGCCCCCAGGACGCGCTGAGGTCGCGCCTGCTCCAGGGGGCGGAGCAGGGGACCTCAGAATCCACTGGGTGTCCGTGAAGCATGAGGATCCCAGAGCCCGCTCTCCCCCACCTCCCACTGCGATCCCAGTGAGGAGTCCCAGCCCCCGGGGGCTCTGACTTCGGAGGTCCAGCACCCAGGTGTTGAGACCCGGCAGGAAGGACAGAAGCTGATCTGGGGAGGGGGCAGAGGTGGGTGGGGAGAAGCAGGTCCCAAGGCAGGCCCTCTCTGAGGGTGGGAGACACTTCCAGCAGCCTTGGAGGCTGAGGAGGTGGCAGCTGTGGAGATAAGGGAGTCAGATGCGCAGGTGAGCAAGGGACGGGCGAGGACGTGCAGACGCTGGCAACCCAATTCAATTAAAAACAACTTCTGGTGGGTCTGCACCCGCCACGCGCCGGGGAGGCACCCAGGAGCACCGTCTCTTTGTCCCCCGGCCTGGAAAGCAGGGATTGTTTCGAGGCCCATTGTGCAGGGGAGGAAACTGAGGCCCAGGGAGGCAAAGGGCCGGGATGGCAAGTCCCACCCGCCTGACACCCGGGCGGGGCTCTTGCCATCAGGAGGTGGCGACGGGAGGGACGGCGGGGAGGATGGGCTATGGGGCTGGTCCCCTGGGTCCCTGAGCTTTGGCGCAGGGTCACTGGCGACGCGGCCAGGGCCTGGCTGAACAGGATGGCGGTCAGGGCTGCGCAGGGGACGGCGGAGGCTCCTGGTCCTGGGCGCGTGGGGGTGGGGACGGGGTGGGCATCGGGCATGTCTGCCAAGCCTTGGACCCCGAGCCCGAGGACAGGGGAGATGTGTGGCTGCTTGCCCCCCACCCCACTGAGTGGAGGGGTCCAAAGTCGGGCCCCGGGTCCCAGGGTTGGGGTTGGAGAGGCTGCTCTGAGTTTGGAGGGGAAGAAGTTGGATGGGGCAGTGGAGGGGAAGGTGGTGAGGAAGGAGGGGGTGTAGGCCACAGGCCGGGGAGTTCTGGAAAACGCCCTGGCGTCGGCGGCATCGGGGACTTGCCAAGGCATTCTCGGCCCCATGCAGGCCGGCTGCTTCCACTTCCCCCGCTCTCGGCCCCCCTAACTGCCCGCTCCCCACCAGCTCAGCCAGCAGGCCTGGACCAACCTCCCGCAGGTGCCCTGGGAGCTCCCTTGCAGCTTCCAGCGCTTCCTCCCATTTCCCCAAGCCGCCACCCCCCCCACCCCCCCCCCCCCACCCCCGACCGGTGCCTCCTGGGAGGGTGAGGGGGACGATCCCAGAGCAAGAGAGAGGGAAGAAGCTCTGAGATTTGGGGCACAAAAGGAAGACTCAGCTGTGGCCAAGTGACTAACCGCGCTGCAGCAAGGAAGCCCATCGAGGCCCGACCCCCTGGGCCGCAGTGAAGATGCAGGGGTGCGGCAGCTAGCAGGTACTCAGCGCTCTAGGGAAGTTTGCTGTTATCATTCTCGGGAAGTGGCCTTGCCCGACCTTGGCTCACCCCCTCACTTCTCACTGGGAAAACCAAGGCTCAGAGAGGGTGTGGGCCCTGCCCTGGGTCACACAGGGCCCAGGAGGGCAGCGCTGGCGCCTCCCCAGGGCGGGTCCCTCGGGGCGCGCTCCATTGTGCTCTCCCCAGCAGGAAACCGCTGTGCTCAGCAGCCTGGGCCTCGCGGAGGAGGAACGAGTTTGGCTACGTGACTGGCAGGCCCTGGAGGCTGAGCCAGGCCCAGCGCCAGGAAAACAACCTGCTGGGGGCGGCCTGGGCAGGGCCAGCGGGTGGGCACCGGGGCCGAGAGGTCCCCAGCCAGAGATGAGCACGTGGGCCCAGCTGCACCCTTCTCTGGGGCCGTGCTGGGAGCAGGCCTGCACCCCTACCCGCCGGTGAGGGGGTGGCCCGCTGGCCCGCTGCTCCCCTGGGGAAGAGCGGGCTTGTGGGCGGGCGGCCAGGCCGCTGGGCGCGCGCAGCACCCGGGGCTGGTTGGAGCAGGGCGCCCGTCTGCCCGTCGGCTCTGGTTGTGAGGTCGTGGGCAGCAGCCAGGAGGCGAGAGGGCTGAGCCCTGCCCACAGGCATCTGGGCTCGCAGGCCCCAGGGCAAGGGGCCGGCCTCCGCTGGCCTGCCCTGTCCCGGGACCTGGAGCGAGGCAGAGTCCCTCTCGGGGGACGTTTCCCCTGGGGACCCATGAAACCCCTGCCTCCCTCCCCCCTGCTGGGAGACGCCCCCCCCCCCCCCCCCCCGTGGCCCCGCTGGTTGGGGGCGGCCCGGCCATTGCCCGCAGGGAGGGCCCTGACACCAGGCCTCGCTGCGGGGACTTTGGAGCAAAAGGGAGCTGCGGGAGGGACCTCGGCTCGGGGCAGAGGTCGGCTGAGGCTGCCGGGAGGGGCCCGGCTGGGAGCTGGCAGGCGAGAGGGAGGCAGGTACGGCTCAGGTGCAGGAGGCGGCACGGCTGGGGCAGCAGCCGGCCGGGAAGAGGAGGAAAGCGAAGAGAATAGAGGCCGCACGGACTATGGGAAAGAAAAGAAAAGAAAGTGAGCGCGCAGGAGCCGGAGCTCAGCTGCCCGCCGCTCCGGCCGTGACCTCGCGGTCCGAGCAGAACCCGCCGCATGTCCCTGACGGGGAATCGCCCCCTCCATCTTGTTCTTCGAACCGAGCAGAACAAAAGCCAGGTTGGACCTAGACAGACCCTCCCTGCCTCTCTCCAGGACACCCAGCACCTCATGCCCCTGGCAGAGGATGTCCTGAGTCCGGCAGGGTGCACCAGGGGACAGGGGACATCCCCTGGACAAAGCCGTGGGTGGCCTCCGTGTGCCGGGCTGGCGGGCACTGGGCAGTATCTCAGCAGGGGCCCGGCCGCCGAGCGTTACTTTCTGGGCCTTGTTAGGGGAGGCCACCTCTGCAGCCGGGACCCTTTCCCTAAGGAAGAGGACACGCCGCCCGGCTGATGGGACAACCCTGGCCTGTGCAGTCAGCCTCGTCCCCTTGCAGGATGCACTCTGTGGCCGCCTCCTTTGTCTGCACTCTGGGAAAGGAGGACAGGGCTGGCACCCCTCCTTGGGGGACAACGACTCTCCTGAGTCTAACTTGAATCCTTCCTACTTTTGCTGCCACCTGTTTTCCTGGTCCCTGTTTCCGGCCTTCAGGGCTGGCAAGTGGCAGACACCCTTACTGAGTGTGGAGACTCAATAAGATGCGGAGAAAGTGGCCTCCAACCCCTTCTCCAAGGCATCGCCCTTTCGGGCCGGGGGTGCCCTGATGCTGTGCCAGCCTCCGTGGACCCAAGAAAGAATCAGGCAGAGAGGGAATCAGGTGTCTGGTTTTAAGAAAGAGGCCAGGGTCCTCCTCTAGCCACTCCTTTCTGGTGCCCAACGGAACCAGGTGGGGGCCAGCCAGCCCCTCCTGGCACACCTGGCCAGGTGAGCAGGCAGCAGAGCCAAGAGCCAGCTCATCGCTTGGGTGTAAACAGCAGCCCAGTGGGAAGTTGGCAGCCGCCTCCTCGGTCCTGTCCCCCGTTCCTCTCCCCGTGAGCCCTGCCCGGAGGAAGGCGGGTGCGCTGACTTGTTGGGACTCTCCATCCCACACCTGCGTCCACACTGGGCGGGTGTGAGGACGGCTGGCAGAAGCCCAGGGCCCTGCCTGGGGCCTCGGAGAATCTTTGTCCTCCAGACCCGGCCCCTCACCTTTTCCCCTGGGCTGGTGCTGGTGCCAGGGCTCTCGAAATGCCGAGGCCCCATCCTCCACCCCAGATGCCTTTCTGCCTGCTCCCAGGGCCTGTGCCAGCACAGCAGAGCAGGATAAGCCCTCTGCCGAGACACGATGTCCTGCATTTCACAGACTTCACCTGGGAGTTGGGGATTGCCACTCCCACTCTAAAGATGAGGAAATTGAGGCTAGACTATTGGTGCATGAGGACCCAGCACTGGGTCTACCGCAGAGGCTCGAGAGGTGGATGAATGAGGCCCAGAGAGGGAACGTGACCTGCCCAGGGACACACAGCTAGAAAGTAGCTCACCTGGGAATGGACCCAGGCCAGTTTGAATCCTAAACCCATGCTGTTTCCCAGACTCACCCACCGAAGTGGGGGCATCACACAGGTGCATGTGCACGTGGGCCCATCTCACTGCGCACACACACATAAACCCATGGGTGTGCACGTGCCCACACACACACTTCAACTGCCAGCCCCCCCCCCCCCGCCATACTGCTCAAGCCCGCGTGACGCCCCTTCCCCCTCCCCCCACGCCACCTCCGGCTGGTGCACAAGCGCCCTTCTGTGCCGGTCTCGTTCTCACACCCTCCTCTGTCACCACCTCCTCCCCCACGCCCGGGGAAGGCAGGACGGCACATGTCCTCCTCCACCTCCGCAGCCCCGGTGTTCCCTCTGCCTCCCCAGGCCCCGGTGGCTACGTTGGCACCAAAAATGCTCCAGAATAAGCCAGAGAACCACAGAACATCCGCACTGGAACCCCCACCCCATGCCCATTGTACACACGGATGGACTCAGGCCCAAGGAAGGGGCAGCATCCTGCCCAAGGTGTGGAGCGGGTGCCTGGGCAGTGTCGGGGGGCTCAGCTACCTGCAGAGAAACTCCAGGATTGGGGGCCACCTCCTGGCTCCCCATGTGGTCCAGGCCTGGGGAGCAGCCAGAGGTGCAGGCCCAAAGGGCTCCAACTCCTGGGTCTCCTGCTCCAGCTGTGAAGAGCCTCAGTCCTGCTTGGGACCAGCTGGGGTCTCAGGTCCCTGGGCAAGGGGGCAAGACACTCCCTCTCCAGAGGAGGCTGAACGTGGAGTGGGCCCCGCCTGCTTCCCACTGAGAAAGGACCCATGAGGCAGGAGAGGGCAGGAGAGGTCTGGAGCAGGCCCCTCTGGGTTGTGCGGACAGCATCTGCCCAGCTCTGTGCTTGAGAGTCTACACACAGGCTTTCGTCTCCGCTCACGGCAACCCTGGGAGATAGGCGCCAATTCATCTTCCGTGCTGGAATCATCCCCATTTTCCAGAGGGAGAAGATGAGGCCCAGAGAGTTAAGGCGCTTGCCCTAAGTCCCCAGTCAGGGCATACAGGAGGTGCTCACTAAGTATTTATGGAGTGGATGACATTGCAAGAGGGTATGGCTTGCCCGAGAGCTAGGGTTCGAACCGTGGCCTGTCCTGGAGGCCTCTGCCACCTCGGGGCTGGCAGCCGGGGAACGGCAGTCGTTACCCCTCACGGACACCTGCGTGGTGCGGCCGTGCCAGGGGGCCGGGGCTCCCACTGCTTCCTTTCACATGCAGGCAGGTCAGAGCAGCCCAGCCGGCCAGGAGCTGGCCCGGCCCGGTGGCCAGCCCACGGTGTGTTGCGTCCTCTGAACATGACCTCTGCCCACCGACATTGGGCAAGGGCACTCTGTGACCACGATGGATCAGGACAAAAACCAAGGCCCATCCGCAACCGTGTACGAGCACAGACCAAAAAATGACCCGCTCGCCTTCATCCTGGCTACCTGAGGGACAGCTGCTTCTTTACAAATCATAGATTTGTCTTCAACTCACTCCCCGCCCCCACTTCTAGAGAAAAATTGAGATACCCAAGTCACAGAATGATCCCTGCTTCCTAATGGCATCCAATCCGGGGCAAAATCCCACTTCCTTGAACCCTCCCCCAAAGCACTGAGCGCAGGCCCAAATCCTTTAGTAAGCCTTGCTAGCACCCTCTTGCTGAGACGCCCCGCGGCTTCTCGGGGTTGTGGGTCCTCCTGTTGCAATGAGCAAGACACCCTGGTTCGTTCAGGTGTGTTTCTGGTGGTCTTTGGCTTGAAAGTTCTGGAAAAACCTTCAAAACTGAACCATCTGTGTTGTTGATGTCCGTTTTGTTGATGTCCTCGAGCCCCAGGCTCTGATGAGGGACGAGGGGTGGTGGAGGAGCCCAGAGTCTCAATCTGCTCCCCCAGAGACTTTATCTGCGGTCCTGGGGCTGGAGAGCAGGTCCCCTCTGGCTGGGACCAGTTGTCCTGCAGCACGCACAGCCCGTTCCACCACCGCGGAATGTGAGGCCCGACCCCCAGGACCACCGGGGGTCAGACACCCGTGCGGAGAGGGCTGGAGAAGGGAGGGGCGCCGGAGCAAGTGTCAGGAGACCTGAGTTCAGGTCCTGCCTCTGCCGGCCACTCCTGCGCCCTGGGACCTGAGCCTCTGTTTATCCACCTGGAGGATGGGGTGGGCTGAGGCTGTGTTAGGAGGACTCCACCCACCCCTGTGGTTAACCCTTCAGAGGTCGGGAAGGAAAGCTTCTGGTCTCCCCTCTCAACCTTTGGCTCCACCAGGGTGAACCCAGGGGTCTCCCTCCAGGTTGTGTTGAGGTGACCTTGGGGGAGGAAGGTCCTGGGGCTGCTGTACATCCCCAATCACCAGAGCCCTGGCTGCCTAGGACCCAGTGTTTGTGACCCTCCCGAGGGCTCAGGGTGCAGGGCTCTAGGCCCCACCCCCACCCTCCTTGTCCCCTGGATCAGGGACCGTGTCCAAGCCAAACAGGATGGTCAGGACAGAGCCGGAGGTGCCTGGGCAGGGCCCGGCCAGCCTCGGGGCTGGCGTGGACACCCTGGCAGGGGCCGTGGAGGAAGACCGACTCTGTAGCTTCATTCAGCTCGAAATCCTGCCGCTCTTGCGACAAAGGGATGTGGCGGTTCTCCAGGTGTGCCCCAGGCGGGAGCAGACCAAGAAGGCTGGAGCTGAGGCCGGGGTAGGAGCCAAGGACGTGGCCTCTCTCCCTACAGGGAATTGTTTCGTGCAGAGGATCACGGGAGCTTGCTTTCCCTGGAGCATAAGGTCCTTCGCTCCTCTGGGCCTGTCTTTGGGAGGCAAAAGGGGAGGGGAGGCCCCATAAAGACTGACAAGGGGCTTCAGCCCCCCAGCTGCCCCCGCTGGCCCCTTCCTCCCTCCCACCGCCTTCTTTTTTTTTTTTTAAGATTTATTTATTTTATTTTATTTCTCCCCACACCCCCTGCCCCAGTTGTCTGTTCTCTGTCTATTTACTGCGTATTCTTCTTTGTCCGCTTCTGTTGTCAGCGGCACGGGAATCTGTGTTTCTTTTCGTTGCGTCATCTTGTTGTGTCAGCTCTCCGTATGTGCAGCGCCATTCCTGGGCAGGCTGCACTTTCTTTCGCGCTGAGCGGCTCTCCTTGTGGGGTGCACTCCTTGAGCGTGGGGCTCCCCTACGCAGGGACACCTCTGCGTGGCAGGGCACTCCTTGCGCGCATGAGCACTGTGCATGGGCCAGCTCCCCACAGGTCAAGGAGGCCCGGGGTTTGAACCGCGGACCTCCCATGTGGTAGACGGATGCCCTATCCACTGGGCCAAGTCTGCTTCCCCCTACCACCTTCTGACTCACCGTCCCTCCCCTCCCTGCCGAGCCATCAGGGTGCTCTGCACCCTCCTGGGGCACCCTTCCCGCCCCAGCCCTGTTTGCCTGGCAACTCCCAAGCATCCTCCAAGCCTCCATTTAAACGTCACTTCCTCTAAGAAGCCCTCCTGGCCAGAACCCCGGGCCTCGTGGCCCCTGGCTCCTCTGCTTCTCCATCCCGACCTTGATGGCACGGGGTTGGAGCTCGCTGTTTGTCCCACCCCCGCAAGAACAAGGGCAGCCTCTGTTTTGTTCACAGCTGAGTCCCCAGGGCTTGGGACGGGCCTGGCGCACCGTGGGTGCCGCACGAATGTTGGATGACGAGTAAATGCAGTGATGGAGATCTGGACTGGAGGGCCAGAACTGAGAGGAGGGGACCTGGAGGCCAAGTTCTGCGCCAGGCCTTGGGAGCAGGAGTGCCTGAGACCAGCAGGGAGGAGGCGTCTGGGCCGGGCACAGCCGTGCACAGGCAGGAGGTGCCAGTGGGACGTTAACAGATTTGCAGGGGGCCTCTGCTTCCATTTCTATGAAGGCCGGGGGATTTGGACCTACTCCCCTGCCGTGGACCACCAAAGTCCCTAACTCCAATTTTTTTTTCAATCGTTTTTTTAGGAGGTACTGGCGCTCAAACTCGGGACCTTGTGCCAGGGAAGCAGGCGCTCAACCACTTGAGCTATATCCGAGCCCCTAAAATCATCTTTTTAAAACCATCAAGGAGTTAACACTCTAGTGTCGACTTCCCTAGCAAGGGTCTAGAAAGCAAGAACCCAGGGAGGAGAGAAAACCCAGTGTGGAAACCGCATTTGCCCCAAGGGCATTTGCCAATCTGGAAGAAAGAGCTTTGAAGGCGAGCTGGGGTTTTGATGGCCCCATAGGGTGAGAGTGGGGATGGAGGGATAAAAAGTAAGCCCAAGCTTTCATCCAAGTCCAGGAGTTTAATTCCTCATATCCTCTTTAGGCCAAGACACCCTCAGGATAAGAGCGAACCAGATGAAAACCAAGCCTTGAACCCAGTAACTTGGGTAATTCAAGGAAACTTAAGCCTCCAACTTAGGTTATGAGGGCTCTAGATAAGTAATGTCCCCAGGTTCTTGGTAGAAGCAAACAAATATCTTGAAGGAAGAGTCATTATCCTTGGCCTCAAATCATTCTCACAAATAATTTTCAAATGCAGTGAGCAGAACCATTCATGAAACAGGACGCCACGAGCAAGAATCAGCAGAAACAAAAGACAGCAGGAATAGCTGCGGAGTGATCTCAGCTATTGATATTATCAGAAAGGATGGCCTGAGAATGACAGGGTCACAGGCCCTCACGGACAAGCTGGTCCTAGAATTCATGTGGAAGCACACGGGACCCAGAATAGCCAAAACAATCTCAGAAAAAAAGAAAAAGGTTGAAGGACTACCCTTCCTGTTGTGTTTTTTTAAACCACATTTAGATATATATTTCAGGGCTGTTAGCACACTTCCTGGTTTTAAAAGCTACTTCAAAGCTACGGTAATCAAGATTGTGTGGTGCTGACACAAGGATACACTTATAGACCAAAGGAATAGAGCTGAGAGTCCAGAAATAAGCCCATACATTTACTGTCAATTGATTTTCAACAAGAATGTCAAGAAAATTCAATGAGGAAAGAATAGTCTTTTCAACAAATTGTGCTGGGAAAACTGGATTTCCACATGCAAAAGAATAATGTTAGACCCCTACCTCACACCATGTACAAAAATTAACTCCAAAGGGATCAAAGACCTAAATGTAAGTGCTAACACTATAAAACTCTCAGAAGAAAATGTAGGGGTAAACCTTTGTGACCTTGGGTTAAGCAATGGTTTCTTACATGTGACACCTCGAGCACAAACCAAAAAAAAAAAAAAAAGTAGATAAATCAGACTTCATCAAAATTTAAAAATTTTGTCCTTCAAAAGACACTACCAAGAAAGTGAAAAGACAACCCACAGAATGGGAGAAAATATTTGCAATTTATATCTGATAAAGGTCTAGTATCCAGAATACATAAAGAACTCTTTTCTTAAAAAAAATATTTATTTATTAATTTTCCCCCCTTCCCCATTGTCTGCCACTCATGTGCCCACCATTGGCTGTGTGTTCTTCTGTGTCTGCTTGTATTCTCATTTGGTAAATTCAGATGTGTTCATCTGTGTCTGCTTGTGTTCTCATTAGGTGGCTCTGGGAACCGATCCTGGGGCCTTCCGGAGGGGCAGAGAGGCGATCATTCTCTTGAGCCACCTCAGCTCCCTGATCTGTTGCATCTCTTATTGTCTCTCTTCTGTGTCTCTTTTTGTTGCATCATCTTGCTGCGCCAGCTCTCCGTGTGGGCCAGCACTCCTGTGCAGGGCAGCACTCCGCACGGGGCAGCCCTCCTGCGCAGGGCAGTATCCTGAGCAGGCCAGCACTCCGTGTGGGCCAGCTCACCAGATGGGCCAGCTTGCCTTCACTAAGAGGCCATGGGCATCGATCCCTGGATCTCGTATATGGTAGATGGGAGCCCAATTGCTTGACTCACATCCGCTTCCCATAAAGAACTCTTAAAACTCAATTCTAGGGAGCAGGTGTACCTCAGTGGTTGCATGCCTACTTGGCAAGTAAGAGGTCCTGGCTTCAATCCCCATTACCGCTTAAAAAAAAACAAAAACACAAAAACTCTAAAAGGTCAACCCAATTAAGAAATAGGCAAATGATTTGATTAGACATTTCTCCAGAGAAGATTTACAAATGACTGATAAGCACACGAAAAGATGTTCAACATCATTAGTCACTGGAAATGTAAATCAAACCGTGAAATACCACTTCACACCTACTAAGATGGCTCTAATTTAAAAAAAAAAGTCAAACAATAACAGGTGTTGCTGAAGATGTGGCGATTGGAGCACCAGTACATTGCTGGTGCAGCTGCTTTGGAAAACAGGTTCTCACAAAACTAAACATACCAAACATGGAGTTACCATCCGATCCAGCCATTCTACTCCTAGGTATATACCCCCAAAGAATAAAAGAATTGAAAATACATGTTCAGACAGAAACTTCTACACGAATGCTCATAGCAACATTATTCATAGCAGTCAAAAAGTGGAAACAACCCAAATGTTCATCAATGGGTAAACAAAATGTGGTATAGCCATACAGTGGAATATTATTCAGCTGTAAAAAGGAATGAAGTTCTGATATGTACTAGAACATGGGTGAACCTTGAAGACATGATGCTAAGTGACAGAAGCCAGACAAAATATGCCACATATTGTAGGAGTCCACTTAAAGAAAATATCTAGAATAGGCAAATCCTCAGAGACAAAAAGTGAATTAGTGGTTGCCAGGATGGGGTGGAGAACGGGGAGTGACTAATGGATATAGACTTTCTTTTTGAGTTGATGAAAGTGTTCTGGAAGTCAGTGGTGATCGTTGCACAACCTTATGAATATGCTAAAAACCACTGAATTGTATATTTAAAAGGGGTGAGAATTGTGGTGTGTAAATTATATCTCATTAAAAGATCTCCAGAGATAATGTTAGCTAATAAATGGCTACCATCTGCCGAGCACCAGGCATGACTCGGGCTTGCGCTAAATGCTTTCCATGTATTGACTCACTTAGTCCTTCTGCGTGAGTTGGGTACTACAATTATTCCATTTTACAGTCGAAAACTGGACAGAGGAACCTTAGATCAGGAAAAGGCAGAGTCAGGATCCACTGACCTCGTCAGCCTTCACTGTACTGATTCCCTGACATCATCCAAGCCAGCCGGTTGTTGTTCAGACAGGAAACCTGAGGCGCAGAGAGAGGCAGGGCAGGTGCGCAGCGGCAACGCAGGGCTGGAGCCCAGGACGCCTTCCTGCCCTTCCCCTCGGAGACCCTCACGATCAAGTCTTGCTTGGGTTGGGGGTTACCATTTGGGATCAGAAACTAATGTACTATCCAGGACGTTAGAGGACCTTCCTCTCTGTGTCCCGAGAGGCCTTGGAAAGTTCTCTCGGAGAATAAAGAGAACGGCTCCCACTGACAGAACATCTGCCACAAGCTGGACGCTGGGCGAAACGCTCCACTTGCCTCATCCCAAAGACTGCTCTGAACCCCACCTTCTCTTCCCCTGTTCACTGCTGCAAAAGGGGGCTCAGAGAGATGACAGGACTTGCCCAAGCTCACACGGCAAGTAGGTGGGGGAGCCAAAATATTAACTCAGCCACGTGGATCCAGCACCCATGCTTCAGCCACTACACTCCGAAAGAATGAAGGAATAAAGAAATGAGTGAGAATCAGAGTCCCCTGGCAGATCCCAGGCCCTGACTGTCACTTAACTGGCTCCACAAATGTGGGCGGAAGGGTCAAGGAAAGTTTGGGGAGACTGGGGCAGGACTGTGCGGCCGGAGGGTGAGTCGGGGAGGTGCTCGTGCCTGCAGAGGGGGTGCAGGGATGCGGGAGGGGGCTGTCAGCGGGCTCCCGACCAGAAGGGGCTTCCTGGCCAGGAATCTGGGCAGCTTCCGAGCCCCTCCTCCCACCCCCGACTGCACCCACAGCTTCCTGGTGAAGGTTTCCAGGGTCCCTCTAGGTCCCCCTTTTCAGTGCAGGGCTCGGCACGGCCCTCGGGGCCTGAGACCCACCCCAGCACCCAGCCCAGGGGGGGCTTGAGGGAGGTGGGTGCCTCGTCCCCAGTCCGCACGCAGCTCCTCCTGCCCAGCTTGGGGTCTCGGGGAGGGGCGGGAGCTGTTACAAGCCTGGGAGACTCCACGGTGACTCGGGGTGGTCCAAGTGCGGTGACTTAAGGCCTGGGGACCCCCGCGGGAGGAGCCCGCACAGCTGGCTCCTAAGCCCCTCGATACGGGGACCTGCCAAGAGGGTCCTCACCTCCCTGTGGACCCAGAGTTGCGGGGGAGGTCTCCTCAGCGGGGAGGAGAGAGGGGCCTGGGGTGCTGGGCTTGCTTCTGGGTGACTCCCTCACGCATTCCTCCAACTCCCGTTCACAGAGGGGCTGGAAAGGGCAGGAACTTGAACCAGCCCGGCGGGGTTCAGTTCCCAGCTCAAGCCTTGACTTTGGCCACTATTTGAGGTCTCTGGGCCTCAGTTTCCCCATCTGTGAAATGGGCATAATGACGTGTGAAATGAGTTAACACGTGCAAAGTGCTTGAGCGGTGCCAGGTGCTCCTGAGCGGACACCGCTGGGAGCCAAAGTCTCCAGCTTCCGTGGAGCTCATGGCCAAGTGGAAGGTAGACAAACTCTGAACAAGGATCTGAACAAATAAACAAGGGCGTCACAGCTGGGGGATAAGTGTTGGGAAGGAAGTAATCAGAGGTTTGTGAAATAGTGGGGCAGGGGTAGGGACGTCGGGGCAAGCGGCTCTTGGGAGGGGACATTTGAGCAGTTTCTTGAAGGAGGAGGAGGCAGCTCTGTGAAGATCTGGGGAAAGAGCAGTTAAGGCAGGGCTAAGGGCAAGTGCAAAGGCCCTGGGGCAGGAGCTGACTTGACCTTGCCTGGGAAGGGCAGGTGAGTGCGGCTGGAGAGCAGGGGTTAGGCTGGCTTCTCAGCCTCACGCCCCCACCATGCCAGGCTGGACAGTTCTTCGTTGGGGGGTGGGCTGCCCTGTGCCTTGTGGGATGGTCAGCAGCACCCCTCTCCACCCCCTAGCACCCAGTAGCACCCCCACACTCCACATCGGGACAACCAGTCATGTCTTTCCTCTCCGAACAGCTGGTTAGGAGAGCACGTGGTGGGGGTGAGCGGGGCAGGTTGCCGGGCCGGGGGGCCTCGTAAGCCCCTTTGAAGACTTGGATGATGGGCAGTCACTAGAGGGCCAAGGGGGCTGGGACGGGGCTGTCAAGGATGGCGTAGACGTCCTGCCCCGGTGGCCCCCGCCCAGGGGTGGACTCAGGCCTGCTCTGCACCAACTCCCCTGAGCCACAGCCCTCGGTGCCTGCTCCCCCACCCGTGTTGCCTAGGACCCCCTCCCTCTGCCCCTCTCTGGCCTCTCCTGGGACCACCCCCCCCACCCACCCACCCCCGGTCTCCAGCCTCTGAGCCTTGGCTCCTTCAAGCAGGCCCCACCCGTGGAGTGCAAACTAGAGATCCTCAGAAAACTGCCTTAGGAAGCAGGGGAGCCTGGACCCCCCAACCAGAAGAAAAGACAGGTGGAGGGGTGCTCCCTGCTGGGGGTTCGGGAGCGCAACCCCTTGGACAGCAGTCCCCTCCCTGGCCAGGGCGGCCGCCTCCCGGCCTCCGGGTCTCTGGGTCTCTGGCTCACTGGCCCCCACCTTGCCCTCTTGGCACCTCTTGGGCCCATCCTTGTCACCCAGCACACCCCGGCCCCCTGCGTCGTGGTCTGCCTGTCTGTCCTGTTCTGCCTCTGTCTCGTTCCTTTGTCTCCCCTCCCTGCCTGGGTCTCTTTCCCTCCCCCAGTCGAGCTCAGCTTCTCCAGCCTTCCAGCACCTTCCCCCATCTGTCTGTCTCTCCCTCCGTGGCTCCAGTGGTTTGGACAAGCTCGGGGCCCTTCTGCCCAGATGACCTCACTTCCCACCACACGCACGCACACAGGACACACAGACACGCTCCTCACCGTCGCAGACTCACGTGCACTGCCACACACAGTACACACAGGCACAAGCACAGGCACGCAAATACACAGGGACATAAACACACACACCAACGCAGACGCACACTGAAATACACACTGGCGCAAACTCTCCCCCCACCCCCCAATGTCTCAAGGCTGGCTTTCACTCTGAACCTGGGCGGCCCTGTCCCCAGCTGGCCCTTCACCCTGGCCAGGTCCCAGGGGAGTGGTGAGCAAAGCCACACGGGGGGCCCAGGCCAGGCTAGCAGAAGCCCCCCGGCTCAGAAGCCCCCCTGCCCACTCCCTCGCCAGCCTTTCTGCACAGAGACCCCCAGCCCCTCTCCCCAGGCCTCCCGCCCCCACCCCCACTTTCTGCAAAGGCTGCCAGCCCTGGGCTGGGAGAGGAGACATGGCTCAGCTGGTTCAGCCACCGTCGCCCTCTTGGAGCCTCAGTTTCCTCCTCTGTGAGCAGGCATCTTTCCATCAGACTTGCAGCCCTGCTGGGAGGCCCAAATGAGCTAATTCAGAGCAGGGCCTGGCACACAAGAGCACTCGGCAAACGGTGCCAGGCAGAGGATTCCGTACACAGCCGCCCTGCCCAGGCCTCTCAGACGCGCAACCCATCTGGGCACCTCTGGAGTTAGCCCCCCACCGACAGCCCCTCTCCAGGAGGACTTCCCGGCAGTCTCGGGGGTCAAAGGGAAGGGGGAGCGGGCCTCCTGCCTTCTAATTTAGATTCCTGCGTTTATGGCAGGAAGTGCAGGGAGGCTGACGCTGTAATTAAGGCCGATTCCAGAGGCTGTGGGAGGAGCAGGGAGAAGAGCCTGCCACGGGGCTGACCCCCACTTATCCCTACCCCTGCCAGAGGCCCCAACCTCAGACCTTCTGCAGGCGCCTCTGCCTTGGATCTCCTGCGCGAGCATGCCTTTTTCGGCCCAGGAATCCAGAGACAGGCAGTCACATACCAAGAATCACACAGCACGCAGCTGCCCCTCTGCCAGCTGGGGTCCAGCCTGGGGAGATGGGGGACTCTAGGCACGTGGCTCCGCTCTCCCGGCTGCCCTGGACCCCAGGCCCCATCTTCACGGAACTCCCTGCCCCCACATTCCTGAGGCATCCGGGCAGAGTCTGGTCAGGGCTGTGGCGGGGTGGGGGGTGGGGAGCGTTGCACCCTGCCCCAGGGTCAAGACCAGGGCAGCAGCCAGGGGACAGCAGTGGCCGAGAGGGGACCTGGAGGCTGGGCAACTCCAGGCATCTGTCCCTTCCGCAGGGCCCCCGGGCCCGAGCTCACGCCCTCCCTCTTCTCACGGGCAGCTGGGCCTCTCCTCTCCAGCCCGGGTTCTCCTCTGGGCTGTGCTGGGGGGCATGCGTGTGGCCTTTGCCAGCCCTGTGCCCCCCAACTCCCAGCCCTGCCCAGCTCTGCGGCCAGGGGCTCCCCAAGCCTCTTCCGGGCCTCAGGCTTTGGGATCTCAGCAGCCAATAACGATTCAGAAAAACAGGGGCAGTCCAGTGGGGCTGCGAGTTTTCGCTTTGCCACGTTAGGATATTTTTAAAAGCATCGTCAGCCTGCTCTCGTCACCCTTTCACAGCACGAAGACACGGGAACGGGGGTGGGGGGAGCCAGGGGGCAGGGCGTGAACCCAGGTGCTCGGCACACAATCCTGGACTCCCAGCCAGCTGGGGAGATCCTCACCCCAAGATACCTCGGCTTCTGGATGGGTTCTGGGATCAGACAGTGTGTGTGTGTGTGTGTGTGAGAGAGAGAGAGAGAGAGAGAGAAAGAGAGAGAAGGGGGCTGCCGAGGGGCAGGGCAGGCACCCCCACCACCCTGGAAAGGGCCCCACAGACTGGACCCCAGAGTCTGGGTCCAAGTAGCAGATACAGATCAGGGTGGGGGTGGGAGGGGGTGCCAGGCATTCCTTGGGCTTGGGAGAAAGGGGCTTTGTTGCCCGAAACTGAGCTGCCCCCAGCCTCCTTGCCTGCCTGGGCGCTCAGCCAAGGATGGAGAAACCCACACTGGTGAGAGTGGGCTGCACCAAGGGCTCTGCTGAAGCCCCTGCCCCCAAGGCCGGGGTCTCCCTCGTCAGCTGTGCCCTCCTCCTGGCCTGAGGCCTGGGAAGGGCAATCGAGGGTGCAGATGCCAGTCTGGAAGAGGGCTTGGCTGAGGCCCAGAGCCCAAGGAGAGATGGGGGTGCCAGGACCCGGGGGGCGGGCGGTGAGTGATGGGCTGGTGACTTGGTGCCACATTCCGGTGCTCTCCTCACTTTCGGTCCAGTCTGCACAACACCACCAGGAGACGGCTGTTGTTATGTCCATTTTACAGATGAGGCAGTGAAGGCTGAGCTGGGGAGGGTCCCCGAGAGCTGGTGGCCATTCAGGCCGGCTCTCCCCAGGGCTTGAACGTGAAGGAGACCTGCCCCCTCCTCCAGGCTGAAGGGGAGGCTCAGAGACACCTGGGAGAGAAAGGGGGGCCCCTAAGCTGTCCCCAGGCTGAGGCCTCCCTGCGAGTCTGTCCAGAGTGGCCAGGTCTGGGGTTGGTGGCAGCTAGGGTGCCAGGATGGCAAGGGTTGAAGGACCTGCATATGGCATCTAGCAGGTGTTTAATCAATGCTCACTGAGGCTGAGATGTGAGACAGGTCAAATCCCCGTCCTTCTCCAGGCCTCAGTCCCCCAGCGGGTCCCCGAGGCATCTGCCCGGCTTTCAGGGCGTTGTGTCTCGGGCCTCCAGCCTCTCCCTGACCCGAAGATCCTGGAGCCCCGGGCTGAAGGTCGGGGACCTGCCACCTTCTCATCACGGGGAGCCTGGATTCCAGGGTGCACGGGGCGGGGGGTGGCGACCTGGAGACCGCTTAGCTCTGTTGACCCCTTGCCAGGGAGCCCCGGCTACCCACTGCAGGGGCCTGGAGACGGCGACCGGGGGGACTGGTGGAGGCGCAGATGGGGTGTGGCAGCTCCAGAACACACAGCCTCCTGCCCGTCCCACCCCTGCTCGGCCTTGTGACTCACTTCAGACGTGCTTAAAACACAAAGCGCCCTTCCTTTATCCCCAACCCGTGCTTAATAGGATTGGGCCGGGGCAGGGAGCAGGCCTGGGGGGGGGGCACCTCCCCCTGTGCGGCCACAATGGGGCCCCTGCGACATCACGCTGTCCCCTGCCGGGATGTCACAGGCCACCACAATGGACCTTCCCAGATGCCCGTGGTGGGGGGCGGGGGAACAGATGGCTGGGAATGGGGCTGGGGGGGCGGGGCCAGGACACCTGGGATTCTGGAGAGCAGGCGCGGCAGGGCCAGGCAGGCAGTGGCCACCGTCCCACCAACGGCAGCCAAATAAATCAGCTTTTCTTTTGTAATGAGTCAACCGCAATTTTTTTCCAAGGGGACAATTGAAAAAAACAAAGTTAAGGTTTTCTTATCTGGCCTACCCCCGCCCCAGCTAAGAACCATGAAGTGGCTCTCTGGTGCGCCCCCTTAGGATAAAACAGGTTCGGGCCCCTGCCCACCCCTCCAGCCCTGGCGCTCTCTGCCGCCCGGCCCCTGCCCTCGGAGCTCCAGCTACACTGGTTTCTGAGCCGTATCTGAGCCTGTACCTGCTGGGAACACCCTTCATTCTACTCCTACTGCCTCATCCTTCAAGTCTCAGCTCAAGACACCACTTCCTCCAGGAAGCTCTCCCTGACTCACCCCAGGCTGAGCCAGTCACTCCTCTGGGTCACACGGCCCTCGGGCTTTCACACCACAGCACTGATCTTTTGAGTGTCTTCGATGCTTCTGTAGGCCTCTCTCCCACCCCCAAGGACTGGGTGGTCTGAGAGGACACTGCCCAGGTTTGCCTGTTCCCCACCATCTCTCCAGCACCAGGCACGATTCATTGATTCATTCATCAAACAGGCAGGGGCTGCCCACTGTACAGCAGGTCTGTGGCAGGTCTGGGGACCCAGGAGCCACACAACAGACCTGCCAACTGTCCTCATGGGGCAGGCCACCAAGGGGGAGGCAGGGGTCAATGACAAATAAGTACTACATTATGTGAGCCCATAACTGCAAAGAACCAAAAGTGGCAGCAAGGGCCGTGGCTGGAAGGTGCGGTGGTGGCTGCTTAAAGAAGGGTCACGGGCCTCTCTGCGGACGGGATGGGCGCGGGAGTCGTGCCAAGCGCGTGGGAAGGGCAGCAGGCAGTGCGTGGCTCACAGCAGGCCCTGGAGAACGTGGGAAGCGGGAGGCAGGGAGGCGTGCAGAGGCCCGGCCAGCCCGTGGGCAGCGTGGAGGCGGAGTGGAGCTCTTGGTAGCCATGGGCCTGGGGCAGACCTTCGCTTCTCTGTGCCACATGGCAAGGAGGGCACATAAATGATTGTCCGGATAAGGACAGAGAGTGACGAGGGCGCTACTACTAGTTACGCCAAGACTCTAGGCCCAAGCAGGACTGCCCTGGGCAAACCAGGCATACCCCCTGCCATGGGATAACAGTAGGACCAGTAGGTAGAGTTATTTGGGGGATTCAATGAGCCAGTCCATCAATGGGGATCCGTGCCACCTGTGCAGTGACTGTTAGCTGCCACCATTCTATTACACACACACAGAGGCAGAAAGAAACAATTGGGGAGGGGGCTCCAAGCAGAGGGCCAGGGACAGACAGACACCTCGGAGGGTCCCACAAGCCCCGCTGCGATGCGGGGGCTGCAGACGAGGGATGGGATTGGCAGTGGGGTTCTGCAAAGGCCTCTTAGAGGACGGGGAGTCCGCGTTGGTCCTGGAAGGGTGGGTACAGTTCCCCCATGCAGAAATGAGGTTGGGGGTGTGAGGGGGGGCGGCGCAGGCTCGGGGGGATGGAAGAGTTTTGGCGTCTGGGGAGTCTGGGGGGAGAGCTGCGTACGGTGGGCCGAGGGCAGAGTTTGGGGGAAGGGGGTTTCTTGGGGCGTGGCTCTCCTGCCCAGAGGTGGGACTGGTCGGCCTGACCCCTGGGGCCTGGTCCTCGTCCCAGCACGAGACCTGGCCAAGCAGCTGCCGGGCTCTTGCCAGACCAGCGTGGAAATTTCATCCTCGCCGGGCGGCTGGGGCCGCTGGGGAATGTGATGAGGCTGCTGAAATAGGGCCCGGCAGGGGCGGGCTGCAGCCGCAGCTTCCCAGAATCCCGGGGCTGGTTCTGCAGAGGGAGACGGGCTGCCAGGGCCTGGATCAGAAAGCCAGACCCAAGAGGGGCTGGGGGGGAGGGAGGGGGCAGCTGCCTGTGGCTGCTGGGCAGCGGACATGGCCATGGAGGGCCGGGGAGCCCAGGCCCCGCACCCCGGCCAGGGCGGACTTGCCGGAACCTTCTGCAATGCCTGTGGACAAACCAACAGGGGCCCCTCATCCCGCCAGGGCAGGCTTCCCTGAGCTCCCTGTGTTACAGACGGACACATGGAGACCCAGAGACCCTGAGGGACAGGCCCAGGTTCCCACAGCAAAGTCAGTAAGACACGCCAAATGGGACCCCTAGCTTCATTTTCTAGGCCAAGGGTCTCCCACGGCCCTACTTCCAAAAGACCCCTTAAAGCCCCAAAACCTCACTCAGCAGCAGGCAGTGAGGAGCGATGGCCCCTGCTGCACACCTCACGCTGGCCCCGCCTAGTGGGGGGTCTGGCTCTGACGACTGGCCCCTCATCTGTACAGCGGGGGTAGATCCACGCCGGCAGAGTCAGCGGGGTCCTTCGGTAGACGGTGTAAACGCCGTCTGGCCCAGCGAATGAGCAGCTCGTAGTAGGTGTTGGGAGATGCTCGGCCCCTTCCCCTTCCCTGGCTTTGTGGTCCCCGGGCAGCAGCGGGAGCTGGTACAGTGTGCGCAGCCCTCACCCCCGCCTCACCCACCTCTTGGGAGATTGAATAACCCGACAAGAGCAGATAGAGAATTTTCCACAGAGCTCCACTGTGTCCCCTTCCCCTCGTGCATTTATTGTGCAGATGTTTACCGAGAGCCTACTGGGTGCCAGACACAGAGTCCATGAGAGGGCACGCCAGGCGCGTGGTGCAGCCCGGGCAGGGGGCCCCCAAGCCCTCCCATACGCACCCATCCAACTTCCGTGCCAGGAGCGCCAGCTCCGTGCCAGGCCCCACCAAGAACCCAGGGGGCTGGGCGGAGGGCAGAGAGCCCATCCATTCCTCGAGCAGTTGCTACTTAATTAGAAAAGCTGAGCCCCGTGCCCACGACACCGCTTCAATTTGCTGCCCAGACTGGGAGCCGCCGAGGGAGAGGTCCGGCCCCCTCCTAAGAGTGGCCTTGACCTCCTTCAGGGCTCTGCCGAGCGCATCAGAGGGCTGTGGGGCCCCTGCAGCTCGGAGCCCAGGGAGGGCAGCTGGCTGCAGGCCCACTTCCCGGCTGAGACGACTGAGGCCGGAGGTGAAGGCTCTGCTCGAGTGCGAGTGGGAGCAGGGGCTGGCACCCTGGCAGAGCAGCCAGGGGCTAGGATGGTGACGGAGGCCAAGAGGATCCTGGGTGTTGGAGGGGAGCCTCGGGTTTCACCCACAGAGGGCCGGAATGTGGGGGTGGGGGCAGGGCAGCGACAGGCTGTTCAGGGGACACTTCTCGTCTCCTTTCACTTGGAGGCCTCTCACTTGTCCTCATCCGCAACTTGGATGGTGCCTCCTCCAGGAAGCCTGCCGGAATCTTCCCAACTGGGTTGGGGGCTCCCCTCTGGCTCCTATGACACCCAGCTCCTCCCCTTCTTTGCCCGGGTCCCACTCTACTGCCATGGCCTCCCCTGCCGTGCTGAGATCTCCAGGAAGGAGGGAAGGGTGGGCCTGATGCACTTCTGTGGCCCTATTGCCCCAAGCTGGACCTGGCACAGAGCAGGAAGCGTCCATCTCCATCATCTCCCCTCCCTGCCATCCGAATGCCTGAGGCACAGGGCATTGTGAAGTGTGGGGACCTTGGGCAGACTACGGGGCCTCGGTTTCCCCAGAACCAGTGCTTCTCAGTCTGTATTTAGGAGGTGCTTATCACGGCAAAGAGTGCAGGAAGTCTGGTCTTGGCAGATGAGGGTGAAAAATGGGAAACCATTTTATCAGCAGCCCTGCGGTACGGGGGTTAAGGGCACCCAGCATAGACTCCTGACCCAGACTGCCCTGCCATCCATAAGCTGTGACTCTGGCAAGTTACTTAGCCTCCCTTTGCCTCAGTGTTCAAATCTGTCAAATGGGGATAACAATAGTAGCTACTTCACATGGTTGTTGTTAAGATTAAATAGGTAAACACACACAAAGCACTTGGGATGGTATGGGACACACAGAGAACTGGAAGTTTTGCTAATACTCAAGCTTAAATTCAAGCAAAGATTTTCCCTCTGCTCGGGGTTGATTCATTCCTTTTTTCAGTGGTAATGTTAACTTTGATCACTTGAAAGTGTTTGCCAGGTTTCTCCTTCTTTCCTTCCTTCCTTCCTTCCTCCCTCCCTCCCTCCTTCCTTCCTTCCTTCCCTCCCTCCCTCTCTCCTCTCTCTTTCTTTCCTTTCTTTCTTTCTTACTTTCTTTCTTACTTTCCTTTTTACCCTTTCTAACCTTTCATTCTTTGGAAGCCACCATCCCTAAGTTCAGTCCACACTCAAGAGGCTGGAGGTATTGGGCTCCATCTCCTAGAGCCTGGAGAATCTACATGAATTATTTGGAATTCTTCTATGTAGATTTGTCTAGTCTCCCCATTGATTTATTTATTCAGTCAGTTATTTATATCAGTATGGACTCACGGGCATTTATTTTATGCTTTGGGTTATAATCTACTCCTGCGTTCCTTGTTTTGTTGCTCACTTGTTCTGGCTTTGGCCATTGGGACCTCTTTCAGGTTGGTGCCTGTTTGTTTGACATACCTCCATCTGTTTCTTTTTTTTTTTTTTTGAGGGCCTCCTTACTTTCTGGCACTGCTCCAGGCTCATCTTATGTTTTTCCTATCTTGGAGCTAGAATTGGTCAGTTCTTGAAGGAGTCATACTTCCTTTTATGGGAGAATGGTATTTAGGAACCAAGATCTGGGAACGGAGTGTGCTCATTGCTACTAAGATGTCACTGCTTCTAGGCCCTCTCAGCAGAGAGATCAGTGTTTGCTTTAATTGAAACATAAAGCTTCCCCTCCTTCTAGTCATGGGATCTGCCACCACGAGTTCCTGGCCTTTGAGCACCAGGAAGTCTGCATGGTCTCTTATGTCCATCACAGCTCTGAAGGAGAGAGAGTACATGAGGACCACCCTCACTTGCCCCTCCTGCTGAGCCGCTTCCTGTGCCCAGTCCTGCTTCCAGGGGAGCCAGCAGGGGCCTGAGCTATTTCGGGAACAGGGCTCAGACCTGGCCTCAATGTATCCCCATAGCCCAGATCTCTGTGGGTTTCAAAAACTGCGGGCTTATTCCCTGCTGGACAACTTTGTCAGTGGTGATGGCAGCAGCCATAGCACAGCCACTGAGCCTCGGTGGCCCCTGGGCCAGGCTGGGCAGATGTCAGGAAGGCCTGATCCAGCCACCAGAGTCCAGCATACCCAGCTGGCCCAGTTCTAACGGGAGGAAAGCCTGGCCAGCTGCTCCCTCCACTCCCTTGCCCCACCCACCCCCAGCCCTACGTGACCCACACACCTCACGGACAGTCCGAGTGGGACCCAGAGCTGGCGCCCCATGGAGGCAGCTCTCTTCAGCGCCAGTCAGGAAACAGCAGGCCAGCCTCAGACCCCAGAGCAGGCTGAGCACCCTCCCAGCATCTCCCCCATCTCCCTCCCGCTCTGGGCTGGCAGTCAGCAGGCCTGAGTTCTGGGCCTGCCTCTACCAGGTGACTTCTGTTCGGGACACAGTAATCATGCCACACTCACCTAAAACCTGTGGTTCCTCCTTGTCCTCAACTTAAAATCCTCCCTCCTGGACTTGCCTTATGAGGCCCCGGAGACCTCGCCAGCATCTCACATCATGCCTTAATAACACCAAATTTCTTGTGGGTCCCCTGCACAACCACTAGGCTTCGTGCCTCTGCACCTTGTTCTGCCTGCATCCCTCTTCCCCTGCTAGTTAATTCCAACTTGTTCCTGAGGTCTCAGCTCTGGAGTCACCTCCTCCAGGAAGCCTTCCCTCTATGCCCTAGATCATCTCCGCTGGTCATGTCCCTGGACGCCTGGGTGCCTTCCTAACTAAGCGCCATGATGAGTGACCTGTGACACGCAGGACAGTGGCCTGGTGTCATGGAAAAGGCTTGCAGTTTGAAAGCAGGAATCTGGCTTCCCTTCAGGCTACTTCCTGCCATGTGACTCTGGGCAAGTCACTGTACATCTCTGAGCCTCAGGCTCCTCGTCTGTGAGAAAATGTCTAGTCGGGATGCGTGGCTCAGCTCTCAGCTGGGGCTTCTGCCCCCTAACTTGCTGTGTGGGCTCGGCCTCAGTTTCCCTCTTCTGTAAAACGGGGCTGTCCAGAAAACTCGTAACAGAATTCTGAGGCTCCAACAAGCCAAGACCTGTGCAAAGCTTCCTCAAGGAAGCTATTTCAGTAGCCCCATGGAGACAGCTGGGAGGGAAGCTGACGTCTGCTCTCAACGCTCTCCGGCCTCCTGGCCTCTGCAGAAGCCTCAAGATCAAAGGTGATGAGGGCCTGTTGCCTGGACGCTGGCCCCCTGCCCACCCCCCACCCCACTCCCAGGGCTCCAAAACATGTCTGCTTTGTGCAAGTTGCCGTTAACACACTCGGGATGGGGGTGAACCCTTCGCCCCCAACTCCTGAAGCAGAAGGGAGACCCTCAGACCCCACCGCTGCCCCAATGACTCAAAGCCGAGATTGGTTTGAACCATCTGCAACTTTATTCCAGAGCAGAAATAAGTCGTTTTCTAACAATAAATATAAAAAAAATAATAAATTAAGGTTCGAAAAAAATAGTCCAACAAAATAAAAGCATTAACACTGACAGAGGGGCGAGAGGTTGAACAGGCTGGGGAACAGGCAGGAAAATTCCGTCAGCACCGGCCCCCCCCAGCCCTGGGAATGTTTGGTACAGGCTGTCATCCTCTGCCCCCAGCCCGGGCGGGGCCCCCTGCCATACACACATTCTCTCCACAAAGTACAAAATATATATTTAAAAAACCTCAACACAACCAAGCGTTCTGCGAGGGCCCCACGGAAGCAAGAGTTTGGCAAAGGGCAGGGCCTGGGAGTCTAAGAAAGGCACTGGAGGGACGAGGGCGCCATCTTGGATCTCCGGGCCAGGCCGAGATCACCGTCCGTCCTCTTATAAAGAGTAGGTGGGGGGTGAGGTACCCTGTTCACATAGCCATGGGCTGTCCCCCCTGACTCTCAAGACGTTCCTTGTGGGAGTCGAAGGGAGGTCAGTTTAGAAATGTCCCCATGTGTGTCCAAAGGCCTTGGTGGAGCTCCTGTCCCAGAGGATGCTGGGAACATGGCGGTGCCGGCTAAGTGCTTCACTGTCCTTCGTAGGGGAAGAGTCTCCCAGCCCAGGAGAAACCCCTGAGCGTCACCTCAGTTCCGGCCAAGGCTTCGCCCCAGATCCCCGCCCCCCTCCTCCAGGCAGAGGCCTCGAGACGGCCTCCACGAGGAAGAGCTGGAAATAAATACGGACCCGCGGCCTGGCACGCGCCCGTGAGAAGGCCACTCTGTTTCTTCAAGTATTCTTGGCTGAGGGGGGCGTGAGGGCCTGGGGCTCAGATGGGGATCCCCACAGTGTTCACCTGGTCCTTGAGCCCCAGGAGGCTGTAGGCGATGCGCTTCTGGTGGCCGGGCAGCCGCACCCCGATTCTCTTGATGTCGCTGGAGTGGGGAGAGAGGGAGAGTTAGGGGCGGGGGCCAGGCCACGGGGCCAGGGGACAGCTGTGGAAGGGAGGCGGTGGGGGGGAGGAGAGGGGGCAGGCGGGGGGTCTTGGGGACCTGTGGGGTTAGAGGTCCGGTTAGAAAACCTGAGACCTGCTGAGAGCCACCCCCACGCCTGCGCCACTGACAGGAAACCGATAGAAACGCCCACTGGGGGAGAGTCTTCATGATTATCTTGTGAGGTAGGAACCGACTGAAATGCCCACTGGGGGAGAGGCCTCAGGATTATTTTGTGAGGTAGGTGCTGTTTGCACCCCATTTTGCAGATTAGAAATTTGAGACTCAGAGAGGTAAAGTGACTTGCCCAAGGCCACTCAGCTAGGAAGTAGGCATTGCTGGGAATCAAACCAGGTGTGAACAAACTCGCCTCCAGGGTCTGTCCCTAATGCCGCCAGCTAAGGCCACCTCTCCAGGAAGCACCTAGCCATCACCAGGGGCCCGAGGTCAGGGACCTCCCAGGGGTGCTGCTCAAAGCCCCTGCGCCCAAGGTCTCAGACCGTCGCCTTATTTCGCCCTCACCCCTTCCATGTTCCCACTGGAGGTAACCGAGGAGGGACTCAGGACGACCAAGGGTTAAAGCTCTGTAGGCGCTAATGGGAGGGGCTGCCAGGTCACCTGACCCTGGTGACTACAGTGGCCGGAGGCAGGTGTCTTCCCTCGCCTTAACCTCTCTTCTCTCCCGTAAAATGGGGATAATGGCACTGACTGGGAGGGTGCAAGACCCCCGAAGCTGGAGGTAGAGGGGGAGGCGGCCTCGGGACCAGCCAGAAGATGTGCCCCAGAGCCCAGGGCCCTGCCTGCCTCCGCCTCCCCCGAGATCCAGGGGCCCCGGCCTCCCCTTTCCAGGCCCTCCGTCCCCTGTAAAAAACCACTTCTGCACCCAGGAGCCCACCAGCGGGAGGTCTGTGGCTCACGCTGGGACTTCTCTGCTCCAGTCCTCACCCAGCAGCCCCAGCCCAGGAAAACACCCACGTTTTATGGGCTTCTCTTGGCTGTAAACGGAGCTAATTACACGGTGCAAGCTCCTATTTGCAATTCTGGAGACACGACTTTCCCACAGGCCCTGGGAGCCTGTGGAGAAGTGCTGAGCAGGGAAGGGCCCGCCCAGGTGCCTGGGAGGGTGGGGCCAGGGACCTCCACGGGGGAGCTGGCTGCCCCCGCTGTAGAAGGGAGACCAGAGCTGGGCCTTTGCGGGGATTTCCAACCTCCCCCTGCAGTGACGTTGGGGGGTGCTGAGAAAGGAGAGGTGTTTTCCCCCATACCTGTAGGCCTCAAAAAGCGGTCCCTTGACCACACACCGTTCAGACGACTAGGAGAGGGGACTTTATTGGGAAGGCAGTTCCTTGGGAGGTTCTGAAGGTGGGGTGAGGCATCTGCATTTTTATCAGGCCCTAGAAGACCCTGCTGTACAGTTTAAGAACCGGGTAGGGGGTGGGGGATGGGGGTGGCTGTGTGAGCTCCCCAGGGCAAGGGCTGAGGCCTCCCTCCTTGGGGCCCTGGATAGGCCTGGCTGCACAGTAGGTCCTCAGGGAGTGTCTGCTGAATGAGTGAGTGAATGAATGAATAATGAGTCAGCTGAGAACCAGCAGCCCCTCTCCCTGACCAGCTCAGTTCCTCTGGCGTGGAGGGAGCTGAGGTGGCTTCCCAGCCCAGCTGGGAGACAAAAGTCCCCTGCTGGGCGGCAGGAGGCTGAATTCTAGTCCCAGCTCCACCCTGGACTCTTGTCAAGGCCTTGAGCAGGTCGGCTCCTCACTCCTGGCCTCAGTTTCTTCATATGTAAAATGGGCACCCTTGATGAGAGCCTCCACCAACAGCATGCCCCCGCCCCTGGCCCTTTCGACACAAAGTCCCCGAAACGTCCCTTCCTTTCCCACCTCATTTCCTAGCCACAAGGGAGCAGGAGGGTCCCAGATAAGCTGGCCCTGAGCTTGTTCCTGCCCTAGTCTACTTCCCCCGCGGGAATCCAGGCCAGTCACTAGCACCGGTCAAGGCCACCCCGTGGACTCTCCTCCCGTTGCTTTCCCTCCTGGGCACTCAGTGCCAGCCTGGCTCTGGGAAACTCCAGGCCACCCTCGAGCCTCAGCTGTAAGCTGGCCGGGGGCGGGGGGCTGCATGGGGCTGCTCACTGTTCCCCCAGCGCACCCCAGCACAGCACCTCTGCTAAGGGGCCCATCAGCCGGTCCCTCGACACCCTCACCGGAGGCTGTGACGTCAGACAGGGTCTTTTGTTGGACTGGGCAATGGTCAGGGGTGCCACTTTCACCAGCCCCTCAAAAAGGACTAGAACCACCAGTCTAGCTGGAAACCCACCTGACTCCCAAAACGACACGGGGCCCACTCAAGTTGAGATAAAGACGGGGGCTGTCGGACCAGAGAGGGATGAGCAGTCAGCTGCTTGGGGAGAGGGTCTAGAAAGCAGGGGTGCCAGGCAGGGGTGGGACGTTCAAGCCTAAGTTACTGCTGAATGACGACCCCTTCAGGAAAGGGGCCGAATTATCCTGCGACCAGCTCTGAGCCTCCCACTGGGATGCAAGGCAGGTGCAAGCCTTCAGCTGCAAAGGTGCTTGGGGACCCCCGTTTCTCTGAAGTCAGAGGTGAAGGAGGAGGCAGTGGTGGCAGTGAGTTAGGCAGGCACCCGCTCCGAGCACCACGGGGCGGGTGGGAGGAGGACGGAGTGCTGGACGACTTCCTGCGTTTATCCAGGCCCTTTCGAAACCAAACACACAACCTCAGCCCCCTTCCATCCAAGATAGCCCTGTCCCTGCTCGTGGGAAAGGAATTGGCCATGGAGCACCCCGGGCTATTTCTGGAAACTTCTAAGAACATGTGTTTCCTGTAAGTACTTCTTGCCCTGAGCTTTGGTCACCCAGATGAGAAGCTGCGTTGTCCCGGGTGGGAGACCCCAGAGGGGTGAAGGGGACTGTTCCAGGTTCCCAGGGAAAAGAAGGCGGCCCAGGAACCCTGGTACTTGCCCACTGACAAGGGGCGGAAAGAAAACAAGGGAGTGGAGGAAAATTGGAGTGGCACGGATTAAGGGATTACGCCTGGACTGCACGGCAGGCGTGCCATCTGAATTACACTCGTGTAATCCCCACCATGGGGAAACCAAACCTCAAAGATGGAGTCTAATTTATTAAGGTCACCTGCTAGGAGGTGGCAGATGCAGAACTGAACCCAGGTGCGACCACAGAGCCCAAACTGGTGAACCTGCCAGCGTCTGGGAACAGAAAGATATCCTGGGACTCATCCCCCGCCCCAGGGCACATCCCACTTCACAGCGCCACTCCTCCTCTGGCTGGCTGTCCCTGCCTGATTCCCATCCCCAGCTGTCCCCTGGGGCAGGCCATGGGCTGGTCCAAGAGGGCTTGGCCCACTGGTCAGAAGCCCAGCTGAACAAAGGTCCCCAGAGACCCCAGAGAATGTTCACGCAGCAGCCCTAAGCCCAGAACTTCTGTGACCCAGAACCGGAAAACCCGCTCCAGGCGGTTCCCAAAACCTCCAGCCCCAGGACCCATTCCTGCCCTGACCTTGGAGCCTGCACAGGCTGGGCCCTTGGGACCCACCGCTATTTTTAGAGGCACAAAAGGCTAAGAGGATAATGCTGGCTCCCTCCTGGGAAGGGGTGTCCCAGCCAAGGCCATGCCGGGAAGGATCCCTGGTGCTGGAGCTGGGGAGGCGAGAAGAGCTCCCAGGGGGCAGCCTGACAAGGGCCAAGCGCGGGGCCGGCAGGACATAAGTGGCCCTGCTGGCCACGTGAGGAGGGGTGACGGGAAGGGCTGGCCCAGGCCCGCGCTCAGGGCGGTGGGACCCTGGGCAAGTCACCGTGCCCCGCTGCATCCCTTTCTCACCCAGCCACGGGGAGACTGATGGGGCAGATCCCACCGAGCTGGTGCCACGTGCTCAAGACAGACAGGCACGCGGTCAGCCCTTGACAAATGGTCACCGCCGTGATTCCTAGAGGGACTCTGATTTTCCTACCCTGGAAAAAGATGCTGGAAGGGAAGGGAGCCGAGAGCGGGAACTGCTGGCTGCTGGCCCGGCCCCCACCCATCCCCAAAAGAGGAGAGAGAGAAAAGAGGTGATTGTGGGGAGGGATGAGGGAAGAGCTGAGAGGGGAGCCGGGGACGATGTCTGGAGGGGGGCGGTGGGCGGAATGGGTGGGGTCGAGGGGGGGTCCGACTCACTCGTTGGTCATCTGCACCACCTTCTCGATGGCCGTGTAGCCGGCTGTCATGAAGTGCTCTGTGTACTGCTGCATCTTGATGGACTCCAGCCACTCGGACACGGTGCGGAACGGCACCCCCTCCGAGCCGCTGGTGCTGGGCAGCCGGATGGACACCCTGCAACGGGAAGCCCCCCTGCGGGTGAGGGGTGGCGGCACCCAGCCCACCTGCTGCCCTGAGCCTGCTGTCCCCTGACCCGGGCCATTCATCCAGCCGCCCCCTAACTCAGCTTCCCCCATCTGGGCAATGGGGAAGCCAATTAAGGCAGGATTCGGGGAGCCAGCCTGGTATGCTGGGAGCGCTCAGCTAACGTTTATCTACAGCGGCCACCTCCACACCTGCTAATGGTCCCACCACCACCAACCCACAAAATAACAAAATGTTAAGAGCAGAGGTTTGCATTCCTGGAGTCACAATCCTGGCCTGACCCCTTGCCAGCCACGTCAGATACTTAATCGACCTGTGTCTCAGTTTCCACACGTACAAAATGGGGATAATGATAGGACCCATCTCAGAGGCTGTTCAAACAAGTTAAAACACGGTAACGCCGAGCGCAACGGCTGGCGCGCCGCCCGGGTGTGCTGACGGCGTCTCTAGCACACTAGCACCCCTTGTCCCGGTGAAGGAAAGCTGGGGTATAGCTTCTGCGTCTCCCCCTCCCTGGTCCCTGTCCCAAAGTGGCTCAGGAGCCTGCAGGAGGGAGGTCGGCGGCGGCCACCGACAGAGGACACAGGACTCACCGGGGGTCGAAGTCAGCCAGGGTCTTGAGGGAGTCGGGGGCCCGGATGAGCTTGTCGAGGATGCTCACGATGTCGGGGAACTTGGGGCGGCGGGCGCGCTCCTGCTGCCAGCACTGCATCATGAGCTGGTAGATGGCGGACGGGCAGTCCATGGGCGTGGGCAGCCGGAAGCCTTCGTTGATGGCCTTCATCACCTGGCAAGCGGGACGGTCAGGGAGGCCACGGAGACCCCGCGCAGCCCGTAAGGCCTCCAGACCCAGGCAGGGACCCCAGGGCATGGGGGGGGGAAGGGAAGGGGAGCCCCCAGAACCGCCGGTATGGGCCTCCTTTCTCAAGACCTACTCACACCCTTCAGAGCTGCACAAACGGCAAGTGCCAACACAACCACTGTGAGCGACTCCTGACCCCGCTCCCTCCAGGACACCCCAGGCAGTGGCCACACTGTGCGCCCCGCAGCCCAGCCTCCCTCCACCCTCTGGACTTCTCTACGCGCTGCTCCCTTTGGGGAAAGCACTCTTGCCCGCCTCTTCCTCTGGCTTCCTTCCTCTGCCCTTAGCCTCAGGAGAGGCGTGAGCTCCTCTGAGAAGTCTTCCAGGCTCCAGGCTGGGCAAGGCACCAGGCAGGCACACGCACACACACACACTCACGCTCACGTGTGCGCACACACAATGCACACACCTGCACGTGCACTCTCGCACAGCCCGTGTGTACGCACACACATGCACACACAGATAGTACACACACACTCTTCGCTCTCTGGACAATAGGCAGGAACTGGCTCCCTGGAACTTAGCACAAAGCCTAGCACAGAGTAGGTCTGCAATAAACATTTCCTGGATGGATGAATAAATGGTCTGTGCCAGGCGAGGAAGCACCAAGCCTTTTCAGGCCAGCCTTTGGGGCTCGGGAATGGAAAAGAGTTTCCATTTGCCAGGCAGGCCTGGGCAGGCCAGGGGGTCCTACCTCGTGGTTCGACAGCTCCCAGTAGGGCCGCTCGCCGTATGTCATCACCTCCCACATGACAATGCCGAAGCTCCACACGTCGCTGGCCGACGTGAACTTGCGGTAAGAGATGGCCTCTGGGGCGGTCCAGCGGATCGGGATCTTGCCACCCTGCAGAGGCCCCGAGTCTGGTCACCCCTGCCCCCTCCGGGCCAGCCCCAGGGGCTGCCAGGCCCCCTCCTCCGTGCTCCCTGGAGGTGCCTCCCGAGGCCCAGCGCCAGGTGAGCAGGCGAGAAGGCCCTGGAGCGTCGGGCCCTCCTGCCCCCCGGGCCCTGGGGGGGGGCGACACGCTCCCCGACTCACACTGGTGGTGTAGGTGGCCTCGGGGTCATCCTCCAGCACGCGCGACAGGCCAAAGTCCGAGACCTTGCAGACCAGGTTGCTGTTGACGAGGATGTTGCGGGCGGCCAGGTCGCGGTGCACGTAGTTCATGTTGGCCAGGTACTTCATGCCGGCCGCGATGCCCCGCAGCATGCCCACCAGCTGCAGCACCTTGAACTCGCCGTCCTTCTCCTGCCGGGGGCACGGGCCCTCAGCAGCCAGCCGGGCGCCCCCGGGCGCCCCCGCCCCCACCCCCCGCGGCCCGCGCCCTTACCCGCAGGAACTTGTCCAGGGCCCCGTTCTCCATGTATTCGGTAATGATCATCATGGGCTTGTCTGCAGGCAGGGGTAAGGGGTGGCCAGAGTTGTGGGGAGGTGGGAGGGGTGGACATACGTGTAGGGCGGGCACGGCCACAGCTGTGGCTATGGGAGGTGGACACAGGTGGAGGAGAACGGGCACAGCTATGGGGGGTGGACATGGGTGGGTGGGGGCAGATGCACATAGGTGCTGGGCAGAGGTGGGCACAGGGAAGTCCCCTCCAGTGACCCCAGTGGGCAGTGGCCTTAGATAACAGGCACCCTCCCCCCCCCCCCCGGGTCAAGGTCCCTGGGGGCGCCCCTGGCATCCCGGGCGCCGGGCCTCACATTTGGAGACGACGCCCTCCAGGCGGATGATGTTGTGGTGGCTGAACTGGCCCATGATGCTGGCCTCGCTGAGGAAGTCCACGCGCTGCTTCTCGGTGTAGCCGGCTTTCAGCGTCTTGATGGCCACGGGCACCTCCTTCTTCCCCGAGGCCTTCAGCGTCCCCCGGTACACTTCCCCGAACTCCCCTGCAGGCAGGCGCAGCAGGCGAGCACCCCCGTCAGCCCGGGCACCGGGGTGCTTCTGCCCCGTCCCCACCCGCCGCGGGCTCGCGGCCCCCTGGGCAGAGGGCACCAGCCTCACCTGCTCCGATCACCTTCTGCCGCGTGATGCAGGACGGGTGGATCTCGGTGGTGAACTTGAGCACGGCCTGGTTGGGGTCCTCGTAGGTATGGGGGTCCACATAGGTCTTCAGGGGCTTCAGCTGTTCTGCAAGGGGGCAGGGGGGGAGGGTCACGGACACTTGGGGAGGGGTCCCTGGGAGGGGCGCCCGAGGGAAGGAAGCCGCATCCCCAGGGACCCCGGGGGACTGGGCCAGGCTGTGGGGCATAGAGCTCGGCTCAGCCCCTTGGAGCTGCTCAAGGAAGCCCCTGGACCCCCTCCCCCAGCACCTGGGAACACCCTGGGGACCCCACCTCCACTAAAGAGGCTGGTGGGGATGACGGCGGGGGCGATGGGGGGCTGCATCTCACCTGACTTGGAGAAGTACACGTCCTCCGGGGACTGGCGGGCCCGCAGGCTCTTCTTTCTGCAAGAATCCCACGGGAAGGTCACCCGGGGAGGCCGGTGAGGCCCGCTCTGCCCGGGGCGTGGAGCACCTGGCTCCATCCCCACCTCGGAGCATGGCGGGAAGGGAGGAGGGGGGAGGACGTGGGCGAGCCCGAGGCTCCCTCCTGGGGCTCCTGTAAGAGCCTTGACGGGGCTTTCCTCCCCGCACTGCCTGGAGCCTCCTGCCTGCAGGTCCAGAGGACGCGTGGACAGGCCGTCGAGAGCCATTGCCAAGAATGACCCCTGGGCCCCGAGCCCCACTTCCCCGCTCATTACGCCTGCACGCCGCCCGGAGGCAGGGCTTCGACTGCGATCATTCTCGTCTTTCAGGTGAGGAAACAGGCTCTTGCCCTCGGGGGGCCCCCCTCAACCCTCGGGGAGCCCGGGTATGGGTTTTTCCAAACCTGCGGCGGATGAAGAAGCCGATTCCTATCAGCGCCAGAAGCAAGACGACGCCGACAGCCACGCCACCAATCACCGCCATGTTGTTAGAACTTTCCGTGGCTGTTGGGGGAGAGCAGCTGATGACCAGGGAGCCTCCTCCACCCAAATCAGGGCTACTCCCCTCGGTGCACTCAAGCCCGACTTTAAGGGTCCAAGACCCCCTGAGCATCTACTTGGTGCTGGGTGCTTTCCCTTGGGGTGGCTCGTGAACCTCAGTTAGGGGGGGATAAGTATTCCCATTTCACGGATGAGCAAATGAGAGGTTCCGAGAAGTGGCTGCCCTCAGGCGCCAGGCGGTATCCTCCGACTCTCGGCTCTGGCTCTGGCCGTGATGCTGGGATGTGAGCTCGGGCCTGCCAACGCCAGAGCCCACGTCCTTCCCTCTCCCCACACTGCCCTGAGCCCACGTGCCTGGTCCAGGGCCTTGGCCCGCCCCCACCAGCCCCCGGTTCTGGCCGCTGCCCTGACCGTGGCTGTCCCGGGCTCGGGCCGACCAGGGGAGCCTTTCTGAACACTCGGATCCACCCCTCCTCCCAGAAGATTCTGCCAGCTCCTTTGCAGGCCCTGCCCCGGCCCAAGCCCCCGCCGCGACTCACAGAGCGTCTGGAACTCGTGCACCCTGCTGCCAGCACCCTGGCCCTCCTGTGTCAGCGCCTGCACCTGGACCAGGTAGGTGGTGTCTGGAGCCAGTTCGTCCAGTGTCACGGAGAAGCCCTCGGTGCGGCGCACGTTGTAGCTGTTGGAGTCGCCCTGCGGGTCACGGGCGGGCGGGGGAACAGGCAAAGGGAGCGAGGCCGGGGCGTCAGCTCAGCGCTCCAGAGACCCCCCACCCAGCACAGCCGGGGGGCTCACCTGGTGCTAGCCAACCTGATGCTCGTATTACAGACGAGGAAACTGAGGCCCAGAGAAGCAAAGTGGCTCGTTCAAGGTCAACCAGCAAATGCACAACCCAGGGCTCAAACCCAGGCCTGTCTGACCCAAAGACCTTGCACTGTCCCCACCCCGGCTGCCTCTTCCTGGGATTCCGGAACACTGCAGCCTCTCTCCTGTAAACCTCGGCTGGGCTGGCCTGGGAGGCCACTCTCTGGGTGGCCCCAGACCTCAGTTTCCCCATCTGCAGAACAGAGCTTCTCCAGATGGCTGTGTGGTGCGGTGAGCACCCCAGGCCCCCTTCAGGAGCCCCCCGCTGTGCCCTGCTCCGGCCCCTCGGGTAGTTACCTTCTTGCGGTAGGTGACCTCGTACTTCCACACGCGGCTTTGCTGCCGCAGCGGGATACTCCAGGACACGCTCAGGGAGGTCGTGCTGCGCCCCTCCAGCTTCACCTTGGGGGGCTCTGGACGGGACAGCGGGGGGAGGGGTATGAGCCCCCCCTGATGGGCTGGCGGACACTGACCCAGTCCACTCAGACCAGGCTCTTCAGGTCCCACCAGGGAACCTTCACTTCCAGCTCCAGATCCCAGAGCCCCAGGCCCCCAGCCCCAGCCCCAGCGCCCCTGCCTCCTGGCAAGCATTTAGGAATGAGGATAAATAATAAAAACAAAAGAAGAGCTGACACTTGCCGAATCCTTCCTACACACCAGGCACTGTTTAAGAGCCGTATGTATAACTGATTCGATCCTCTCAACAGCCCTTTTATTACTCCCACTTTGTAAGTGAGGAAACGGAGGTCCAGAGAGGTTAAGCGACTAGCTCACGGCCACACAGCTCAGCTACATCTCCCGAGTCTGCGTTTTTAACCACGGCTCTTTGTCTTTCTCTGAATAGACACACTTTAAGGACCCTAGCCCCCCAGGGCACAGCTGCAGGCCGGGCCCTCACCTGTCTGGTTGATGCTGACGCTGGCGGTGCGGAAGCTGCGGCTGGCCACGAGGCTGGAGACGCCGTTGCGGGCCTCGACGGCGAAGGTGTAGTTCATGTGGGGCTCCAGGTCGCTGACCAGCAGGCTGGTGCGCGTGAGCGCGAAGGGCGGCTCCGAGTAGCGCACGGTGGCGTCGCAGGGCCCGCACTCGCCCGACTCGGGCCAGCACTGCTCGCAGGTGACGCTGTAGACGACGTCCTCGCGGCCCCCGCTGTCCTGCGGGGGCGTCCAGCGCAGCTCCACTTTGGCGCCCATGCCCAAGGCCGTGAGGTAGTGAGGCGCGGAGGGCGGGCCTGCGCGGGGAGCAGAGGGCAGCGCCGGTCACGCCCGGCCGGACACGGCAAGTCCTGGGCGGGTCGGCCGCGACGCCAAGTCGCCTCTGTCGCGCCCCCGGAGCCCCGCGCCGCGAGACTCACGTGTGCACGGCATGGAGAGCGGGTCCTGGGGGGCCCGGAAGTAGCCGTCCTCGCACTCGCAGGAGGTGGCGCCTTCTGGGGAGGGCAGCGTGTGGGCTGGGCACTCCAAGCAGGAGCTCTCGGACGCCTCAGGCTTGAAGAATCCGGGGGAACAGGCTGGTGGGCACAGGGACAGAAGGGCACAGGGGCATCAGCTCAAGCAGCAATGACCCCAGTGACTTCCCCACTCACACACCAAGGGGCCCGGGCATAGCCTCTCCAGACCTGTCTTCTCGTTGGTCGTCTTGGAACAATGAGAAAACACGTAGCAAGCACCTAGCCCGTGGCGGGCACTCAGGGCATGCCTTGCCTGCATGCTCCGAACCTTTGCATCACTCCCCACGGGTTCTCGAGAGACGCAGGATGCCCCCCAAGCCTGGCATTCAAGGCCCACATCTCCCCTTGAGGCCTCCTAAGAATCCCCCCGTGATGGCGCCCGCTGCCTGCCTCCTCCTGCCGTCAGGTGCCAATAAGGCTGCGAGCTGCCCAGGGCGGCGACTGCATCTGCTTCACCATATGTTTGTCGACTGACTTTCACCACCCCCTGACTAGTCCTCCGACTGCACCAGCTCAGGACACCACCCCTGCAGGTGCCCTTCTCTTGTCTCTTGTCCTTGCCGCCTCCCTGCCCTCCAGGACCCAACTGCTTTCCCCTTCCGGGGCTGGCCGGCCGAGGCAGGAAAGGCCCGGCCCTCTGCATTTCTCTGGATCTGTTTCCAGGGACAGAGTCACTTCCGTTCCACGTGAGAGCAGCCAGGAAGCGGCTTTTCCTCCCCGGTGGCAGGTCCTGTCCCAGCCCAGCCAGCCGGGGGCTCGGGCACCTGACTCCAGGGGTCTCTTCCTCATATGCTGCTCCATCCTGTCCCTGCCCCAAGCCCCATCCTGGCCACACAGGCAGGAAGCTGCGCAGGCAGGGGACACACTGTGCAGGGCTAGGTCCCAGAGTAGGCTGGGGTCACCCCAGGGTTCCCACTCCCAGGCCAGCCTACAATTATCCCCTTCAGCTTATTCCACGGAGAGGGTCCTGAGACGCCCTTGACCCCAGTGCCAAGTCCATCGCTCACTCACCGCCCCTCCATGCTGTGCCAGGCTCTGAGATGAGCCACACAAAGTTCCCGGGAGCAGGGAGCTAAGTGGCCGGGGCAATGTCTACAATAAAGGGGTGGGCAGAGCTCAGGAGGTACAGCAGGGGAAACACCTTGGCCAGAGGTCTGAGGAGTCGCTGAAGGGATATTTCAGCTGGGGCTTGGAGGTGAAGTAGGAGTTCAACAAGGCAGAGATACTGAGAGAGAGTTGAGGGTAAAAAAGGGCAGAGCTGATACAGACACTGTGAGTGGCTCTGTGGCCGGCAACAAGGCTGAGAGGTCTCCAGGGACCAGGTAGAGACTGGCCTTGAATTCCAAGCCAAGGAGCCAGGACTTTATTCTGGGCGCATGAGAGCCATGGACGTTTACCAGGAAATAACGGCACAGTCGGATCTGCACCGTAAGAAAAGTTCTTGGCCAAAGGCTGCCTGGAGCACCCAAGGGTCAGCCTGGCCCCTCATGGGTGAAGCCAGCCAGTGACGCTAACTGCAAGTGCCCTGGCCCAAGCAAGCCCCTGATCGAAGCCAGGGCCCACTGAGCCGAGCCCCAACTTATCCAGTCCCCTGCGTGAGCAGAGGGAGTCTGGGAGACAGGACTGCGGAGGATGTCCGGTCACCTGGATGGTGGCTTCCTGTTAGTGACTCTGCTCCCAGGGCGAGGCTATGTCCCTGCCCTTGGCCTCCAACTTGAGGCAACCCAGCCCCCTCCCCACCCTGGCCCAGGAACCACACTCTCTCACGCCCTCCCCCATCCCCCAATGTCAGAACCTCAGCACTGTCCCAAAAGAGCACCCGCACCCGCCACAGGGGTCCGGGACCACCCGGCAGGACGGAAGAGGCCCTGGGCCTGATGCTGCCCTCTGCAGAGCCTCGAGCCCAAAGTAAAGCTGCAGAGCCCGGAGCCCGAATGACAAACCGCCGCCACGGAGTAAGCCCTACTGTGTGCAGCTCCTGGGCCATGCACTTTACCTTCGTTCAGTCCTCGCGAGAAACCTGTCACCTGTGGCACTGCCGTCATTGACCCCACGTTGGGGAGGAAACCAACATCGACAGAGGTGGAACAGCTTGTCCAAGGTCTCCAGGACCAAGACATGAAACCCAAACTTGAACCCAGGTCCCCGGGATGCCCAAGCCTGAGTCTCTCTCCTTTTGCCACGTCTGTTTCCAGGAGCGCCTCGATTTGGAGCAAAGGGAAATCAGCATTCTGGAAGAAACTTGAGGAGGAGGGAGATAAGTCCCAACCCCCTTCAACCACCAGAAGAGCCCAGATTCAGGTATGCCTGTGTGTGACCCCCCTGCACCCCCACATAGACCTTCTCAAATGGGCACCCAGGGGGCTGGGACAGCCAAAGCCATCTCCCTCAAGCCCCAAGTGTCTTTCAAATCTCCTATTGTATCTAAGAAATCCATGTGTACTCTGCATGCCTCTCCAGACTGTATCTGTTACAATATAAAGATAGCTCTCTTCTCCCCCAAATCTGCAAAAAATGAGACTCCAAAAAGCCAGGCCAGCCTAGCCCGGGATTTCAACTCCTGCATTGCCCTGACTTGTCCCCCAAGGGGCCCGCGTCCTGGTGGCCGGGGCCGGGGCAGCTGGGGTGTGCGGGGTCAGGGCCCAGCCTCTAGAACCAATCACGCCTCCCCAGCCCCGGCGCCAGCCCCGCAAGAGGGGCGCAGCCCCGCACCTCTCAGTTCAGTTCCACTGAAAGCTTCGGCCACCTGCAAACTCACAGGATGCCCCCACGCCCCACTGCTGTGTAGCCCTCAAGTGCCCCCCACCCACCCCTGCCCACCCCGTGCTAAGAGGAGGAAGGAGGGGAAGAGCCGGGTTCTATTCTTTGGCCCCAGAGCCCGGGGGTGGCCTGCCTGCTGGTGGCAGGAAAGAAGGAATTTGGAGAGATTTCCGCTGCGGATGTGCCAGATAATACAGTGGAGAGGCCGTGACAACAGGGCATGTGCTTGCCTGACGGGACTCTGCCACCCCCTCCTCCAACCGCGGAGCTGCAAGGGCATGGTCCCTGGGTCCCGCCAGAGCCGCCAAAGCCGAGGGGCCCCCGAGTTAGCGTGCAGGACGCCAGCAAGCCCCCGTGCCCTCCTGACTGTGCCCAGTTAGGCTTCCTGGCACTCTCAACAGGCCTGTGGGAGAGGATCACACACACTCACACCCACAAACGTGCACGAACACCACACACCCTCTGCCCCTTTAGCCAGCTAGCAAACTCCTATGCATCCTTCGATACCCCGTTTAAGCAACTCTATACAGCCTTCTCAGACTATCCCATTCGGGCGCCTATTACTCAATCTTCTATTTACCAAAAGAGAAACAAAGCCCTTCCTACGTGTCTGGCACCACGCTGGGAGCTGGGGATGTGATGGAATACAGGCCGTTTCTGCTCCAGGGGAGTTCAGAGCCTGGCTTTCATGCTCCACTTGAATTACATCCGCACATATTCAGGCTCCATGAGACTGGCAGCTCCTGAGGAGCAGGAACGGAGCCTGATTCATCTGCGTCCTGCATCCAGGACAGGGCCTGGCACACAGTAGGTGCCAGCTAACGCTGGACGGCTTATGGATGGCAAGCCCACCGCACATTAAACACACGCTAGGGGACCAGCACGGAAGCGAGCAGGGCTGCAGGGCCCGGGCGGCCCGGCGGAGGAGCTGCGGGCACGCCCACCGTCCTGGCACAAGAGCCTGGGCACGGCACACCCGCGGAGAGCTTCCTGGGCCCAGTTGCCTGGCAGGCCCGGACCACTCCGAGCAGGGGAACTGGGGCACGGTGGCTGCACCCAGGGTTGCACCCTAGTTTTTCCAGTTCCCGATGCCCGCCCCTAAGGTGGCGGAGTGGGGTGACTCCGGGACAGATGCCCTCTGGCGTGACACAAGTCCAGCGCCCGGCAGAGCCCCTCCCCCTGAGGCCCAGCCACCTCCCAGGCCGGGGGTGGTGAGGTCAAGGGGTGAAAAGGTCGCAGTGGCAAGGCCCCTGGGGCTGGCCACCTCCCGGAGCCAGGCCCAGCTGGCGGCCCACTGCAGCGCCACCTCAGCCCGGGGACACGGGGCCTGGACTTTGTCTCCACACACTGACGGGCGCAGGAGTGGCGACCTGTATGTTATCGACCCAACAAACGAGGGGGCTGGTAACTTCCCCTCAGGCCTCCCAGCGGGCCCTGTCACCTGTCCCCGCGCCAGCACCCTGCCCTCTCACGCCCGCCCCGGGAAGGCGCATTCCTCCACAGAGCCGCGATAAGCGGCTCCCACCCTGCCCTGCCGGCCGCCGCCTCCTGCTCTCTCCCTGCCACCGGCCTTTTATCTTCTGTTTGCTTTCCCTCGCCTCCTTCCTTCCGTTCTGGGGACCCATTTACCTCCGGTGAAGGAGGAGGGGCCTGGCACCCGCCACCAGAGCCACCGGGGCCCGGATTCCCCCTCGGCGTGCGCTGGGCCGGGCAGGGCCTGCTATCCACGGCCGCACCTCTGCCAGGCCAGAGAAGGCCCAGGGGCGGTCCCCAGAGGGGACCAGCCTGAGGGTCACGGTCACCAGCTGGCCAGAGCCGCCCCCCACTGGGCGTCAGCCGTGTCCTGACGAAGCAGGGATCCGGCTAACCGCCCCTGCCTCCCCTTCAGCTGGGGGTCCTGGGTGAAGCCTCAGCCACTTGGTGGCTCGCCACACACCGTGAGTCCCGGCCGACAGCTGGCCAGAGCACCCCAGGTGCTCAGAGCGAGCCTATCAGAAAGTCATAGTAGGTAAGACTCCGTGAGCGTCATTAGAAGCCGCTGGCCCAACCCACCCATTTTACAGAAGGGACAGCGAGGCCCAGAGGGGGGCTGCCAAGGTCCCACAGCTTGTGTGAGGAAGGACACACCCCAGGGGCAAGTGGGGACTTGTCCCGTCCTCCTCGTGCCAGGCCCTAGCTCTTTTTGTCACCATTTCCTCTCTGGGCCTCAGTTTCCCCATCCATAAAATGGGGATAATGTCCTCCACCGCTCTGGATTGTTTGCAACCACCGGGCAAACATGCTCGTGAAATGCTTAGCAAGGTGTCCCCCCATGACCTGGGGGACAGTGTAACCAGAGGGGGAGGGAGTGTCCCCAAGGGGCTGGGCCCCTTGAGTGGAACAAAAGCCCCCAAGGAGGGAATTCTCGACCCTGCAGTCCCCCACCTCCAGTTCTGGCCTCCCAGCTGCTGGGCCGAGCCGCTGGCCACCTGCTCACCTGGCTGGCGGTCCCTGTGGGCCAAGGCGCCAGCCGGGGCCCGCCGGCTCAGCGGCCGATGCCAGCACAGGAAGCGGAGACAGACAAGGAGACAAAGCCGCCCCGGGGGAGACGGTCAGCCTGAGTGACTCCACTGTCCCCTGGACAGGGCCGGGGGGTGGCAGGGGAGCCGGAGAGGAGCTGGCTCATTCCTGACATAGCTCCCGGAGTTCTCCCAGGCAGCATGCCCACCTGGCCACACGAGGCACCTGGGAGGCTCTCTCCCTTCCGCTGCCCACTTAACTCTTTCCTGAGCTCCGGGCTTCCTGGGAAAAGCGCCCTGAGGAGAAATGACGGCCTCTGGGAAGAAGCAGGACAAGGTGCTGGGTGACCTTGAGGTACCCGCACTCCCTCTCTGGGCTCGGTTTCATCATCAGTAGAAGCTCCACTGGGGAGCTAAGTCTACAGCCCCCCGGGAGGCTCAGGCAGGGAGGGTGGACCTTGCCCCTCCCCCCAGCTTTCCCTCAACCTGCTCAGCAAGGGTTTCGCCACCACTCGGCCTCTGGCTGCAGCCCCAGCACATTCGACCAGGGCCCGTCATCCCAGGGCTGCCCAGAGAGCCCATCCCTGGGCCAGGAGCTGAGTCAGGGATTCCAAAGGAACTGGTCATTTCCCGCCCCACTTCCTGAGCCGTCCTCCGGCTCACATGCCACTGCCTCCCCTGGATTCAAATCCCGAGGCAGCCACGTCTTGGCTGTGTGCCTCCAAACAAGGCTTTCCCTCTCTCTGGGCCTCAGTTTCCTCGTCTGTTAAAGGAAACTGATGACAGCCCCTGCCTGGCCAAAAGGTGGGGACGACTCAGCAAGGGCGTGCAGGAGAGGTGCCTGCTCGGCTCTGCACCTGCCACCGGGAAAGCCGTTGGTCCACAGCAGCTGTGGCTTTCTCCATCAGCATCGTGGGCGGGGGGCTGCTGAGAAGAGAGTCTGAGGGCCACAGAGCAGCCAGCCTGGGGACTCCTAGCTCACGGGGACCCTCAGGCCACACTGAAGGGAGTTTGGGTGGTGAGACAGATCCCCAGGGTGACAGGTGGCTGGCAGCCGCGAGGATCCCAAAGCTAAGTGGCCGATTTTGCTCTTGGGAACCGGTCGACCCACCCACTGGGCTGCGTCCTCCCCAGTTGCAGCCCGCTCCTTGTACAAACAAAGCGCTGGTCAGGTCCCTGCCCCCCCCAGTCCAGAAGAGGGAAGGCCACCCCCCTTCCTAGAGAGACCCCCACTTCCTCGCCAACCCCGACCGGCCACTTATCACACCCCGCCTGAATCACCAGCCTGTGGAAAGTTTTCAGCAGCCCCTCACCCCCACCCCCGCATTCTTCTGCGAGGATGTCATGTGGGAGGGGCCTGTTCGCCCCACTGTGCTGCCTCGTGTGTCCGTCCTTCCCCCCCCCCCCCCCCCCGCCGTCATTGTCTGAGACTGGGAGTGTGCATTTGAGGTCACCCAAGGCAGGCGCCACCTGGAGTGGGGTCTCGCTCAGGATAGGGGAGCCAGGAGGACAAGAGGGTGGAGGGAAGGGCCGGAGCTGACTCCACTACAGGATTATGGTCAGAAAGGCTCTTAAGGAACTTCTCCTCCAGGGGTTTACAGACCGTGTTAAGCAAGGTTCTGAGGATTTGCTTCAGGCAACAAGTGGAACCCATCAGAAGGGGCTTCCAGCTCCTCCAGCTCTGCGGCCCCCTTCAGGGGTTGATGAAGGAACCATGGCTAAACTCAAGTACAAAGTCTGCTGGTGTAGTTCCACTTGATCATTTTATGGACAGGAAACCTGGGGCCAGAGAGGAGGATTTGCCCGGTCCCTCAGAAGGTGTATGCAATGGCAGGAACTAAACCTGCTACCATTTCTCAACATCCCCTCTCACTCAGAGAGGGGAGCAGACTGGCCTTCCAAGGCCAGCCCGCATTCCACAGATGCCCTGCCCCACCGCCATGTTGAGAAAAAGTGACCCACTGAAAACTCCATGTCGTTGTCAAGATTTCCATGGTCACAGGCTCCGGCCACACCAAGCTGTGGCCTCCTTGACGTCTCTGAGGACCTATCATGCAATCTCACTAATGCCCATCCCCAGGTCCAAAGTCTGGTATAATTGGCCCAGTCATAGGCATGTTTCAAAAAGCTCCCAAGGTGCTTCTAATGTGCAGCCAGCAGGTGTGGACCCCACGTCTAAAAGAACCAATTCCATGCACAGAAGAGGAGCCTGAAGGTCAGAGAGGTTAAGTGACTTGCTTCAGGTTACACAGTGAGTTAACAAGAGAGGTGGAACTACTTCCTGGGAGTACACCATGTGGCCACAGTGCTGGCATGTAGCAGGTACTCAAGAGATATTTGTGGGATGAATCATAAATAGCCATTTATAAAGCGCTTTTGTGTCAGGCACTGACCTAAGCTCTTTATGGGCATTAAGTCATCCGGTTATCACAACACCCCTATGAGGTGGGCGCTGTGATCTCCTCCAATTTTACGGAGGAGGAAACCCAGGCACAGAGAGCTTAAGGGATGGCCTAAAGCCACTCAGCTAACCGGGGAGCTGGCATTCTCGTCCTAGAGTCCACAATCATAACACTAGGCTGTTTCTCAGTTCATTCATGCCCAAGGAATGAGTGATCCAGTTATAAATAAGGAAACTGATAGCCAGGAAGGCCCCACCGCTTCCACAAACAGAACCACTGCGTGTCAGCACAGGGATGAACTTACCGAGATCCCACCGCAGAGCCGGGATTAGAACCCGGGAGCACAGCCTTCCCTCCCAGCACCCCCTTCCCTGCCACCCCGGCATCACCACTCACCCTGGCAGGCGTCCTCCACCTTCTCGTAGCCCGCCTGGCACAGGCACTGCCCGATGGGCACCAGCCACTCGCCGTCCACCGCGCAGTGCATGCGGGGCTCCTCGCCCCCCGGCGGCACCACGGCGTGGTCCACGCAGGTGCCGGCCACGGTGGCCAGGGAGGGGGCGTGGGAGCCAGCGATGGTCTCTGGGAAGCGGGCCAGGCCCTGCAGCAGCTCGGGGCACTTCTTGTAGTAGACCCGGACAGAGAGCAGCGCCACGCAGGCGCCGATGTCCTGGAAGGCCAGGTAGAAGCCCTTGCGGCTCAGCGAGCCCACGGAGCGCTCCTCCACGTTCAGCTTGACGTGGCGCGCCTCGAAGTCGCTGCTGACCGTGATCTCGTCGGGCGCGATGGTATCGATCTTTGTGAACTGGCGCTTCTGGAAGTTGGTGCCGTAGTCCACGTCGGACTCGGCGTAGTAGAGGTTGAAAGTCTCCTTGCAGGAGCTGGCGCCGCCGGGGAAGCTGTTGCAGTCGCGGACGGTGAACTTGAGCTCGATGAAGATGCGCTCGGCCTCGCCGCGGTACACCCAGTTGGTGCGCAGCCAGTTGTCCTGGTCCCCCTCCACCACGTTGCACACGGAATACATGTAGATGGGCGCGTCGTCCATGAAGTTCTGCATCAGGTCCCACTGCGCGGGGGCGGGGGGGGGGGGCGGGCAACAGGTTAGCAGGTGCCTGGGGGGCCCGGAGGCCCGAGGCATGCCCAGGTGGCTGAGCCAGGCTCCAGTTCTCACCGTTCTCACTACACCCATTTTACAGGGCAGGAAACGGAGGCCCGGAGCCGTGTTTCCAGTCACGCCCACACAACCAGAGGTGACCGAGCCCGGATCTGACCCCTGGCCTTTCTGACCCCACTGTCTGGGCTCTGAACCTGGGAGCAGGTCTGGGGGCCCTGTGTGACTCCAAACAGGTCACTTATGCCTTCTGAGCCTCAATGCCCCCATCTGTACGATGGGGACAAGATCCCCTACCTCACAGAAATGCTGTGAGGATAAACGGCACTGTCTACAAAATGCTGAGCAGAGTGCCTGGCCCAGGGTAAGAGTTACACAGGGAGCAGCTATTACCATTGCTGTTGCTGTTGTTCACCGTGTGTGCATGTGTGTAAATGTGTGTGAACAGCAGGGAAAGGGATTAAGAATAAAGCCATGGGGGGGTCCTCCATTATTTAGACTTTGGCTTTGGAACACGCCAATACATGTTCAACTCATAGCTCGGCCTCCTCCAGGAAGCCTTCCTAGGTTAGGCCAAGGCTGGCCAAGTACCCCCCACTCTGGCTTCCGCAGTCTCCACGCCCCCTTTATCAGCACTTGGCACCTGAATGGCAATGCCTACATCTGGCTCCCACATTAGCCTCTGAGCTCCTGGAGGCAAAACGGTTTCTAATTAGTTTCTGGACCCCCAGGGCCTACTGGTTCAGAGAAGATACTAAAAGACGTATTTGTTGAGAAAAGCAGCGAGGCTGAGGAAAGGCACATGGCCTCGGCTGTTTCCCGCTCTGAATAACGCCTGGGTTGGATGAGAGGACCCGCGCTTCCTCCCTGCTGGACACGCCAGGATGCTGGCAATCTGCTCTGAGCTGTACCCCAGGCTGCGTGGGAAGCAGGGTGACCAGGGACAGGCAGCTGCCTCCAACAGCTCCGGCGAGAACTGGAAACTATTTCAAGTAGCCCCCTGGAAGCACCCCCTTTCCCTGGCTCAGGATCCCAGGACAAACTCAGCAAGTTTCCCATTGTACAGACAGGGAAACTGAGGCCCACAGAGCAGCAGAGCGGTGATACACAAAGCAGGGGGAAAGACCCCGCCCCTTGTCCACCAGTCCTGGCTACCGCCTGCCCCCATGGGCCCTGCCGGGCAGGGCAGAAGAGAGGAAACCTGGTGGGAATGAGGCAAAACTCAGCCCCATGCCGGAAGGAGAAGCAACGGCTGCGGGCCAGGAAAGGGGCCAGGCAGGAAGGAGCGAGATCTGTTTCCCCAGGGGTCATGGGAAGCTGGGAGCCGTCTGTCCTTCACCCCTCACCCCCTGGGCTGGCACCTCAAGGCAGAGGCAGCCTGTAACACTTTCTCTCCCAAGAGGTGGCTAGAAGGAGCCAGGAGGGACTCTGCAGCCATCAACCCTACTGGCTTAACCCAGGGTCCCTGTTCTGCTGGGACCATCAGCTGCCTCTCGGCCCTTCCCCATCTTCCAAGCCCCAGCCCTGCTCTGGGCTGGCCGGCTCTGAGCCTGTGTGAGAAGCAGGACCCTGAGCGGGAACCCTAGCTGAGCTGTTTCATTGAAGCCAGGCCCCACCCTCTCCCTGGGCCCCGGTTTCCCCAGCTAGACAGGGCACCCGCCGCCCCATTCCCACGCCTCCACCCAACCTGAAGGCTTACCCCTTTGCCGTATGGGTGTGTGAGCCAGCCGAGTTCGCCTTTAGCTGCAGCCAGGTCCAGCAGTACCACTGGAAGAGAGATGGCAGAGGGGACCGGGTGAGCTTGGGGCTAAATTCAGGAGTCAGACAACAGCAGAAGGACCGAGAACCCCAAGAGGCCCGGCCAGGCTCCCCGGCCCTCAGAGAGAGGCCTTGACACTGCAGGGCCACCACATCCAAGAAATCCATCCCCTGACAATTGGGGAAACAGAGGCCCAGAGAAGGGACGAGAGCCAGTCGAAGCCAGGCGGCAGCAGGTTTGGGTATGGCCGAGGGCCCCTGCCTCCAGGCCAGGGCTCCAGCCGTGTGCCCCCCTCGGCAGCCCCAGGACAGGGAGCTCAGCCCAGCGGGAGGACAGCAGCTGGGCAGAGCCGGGGCGAGCGGGGTATTAAGTGACACCGCGGCCGCCCCGTCTGCCTCCTGAACAAGGCTGCTCGGCCAGGGGTATGGTGTCGGCTGCGGCCACGTCCTCCCCGGCATGAAACACCCCACCCAGCCCACCCAGCTCACACACATGCACATGCGTGTACACATGTGTCTCGTGGAACTCCAAGAAGAGAGAGCTGTTCACCGTCGGGAAAAGCTCTGGCTAGATTGGGGGGTTGGGGTGGTGGTCTGGAAACTGATCCTCCCGCCACAAAAGCCACAGAGCGGTCGGGATGAGGCCCTGAACCCACAGGGGTCTCTGAGAGGTCCCCTCCCTGGGAAAGCTGCTGCCCCTGTCTCTCCCCCGGGCCACTGCCCTTTCAGAGATGCCTGCGGGACCAGGGCTGCAAATCCTGCTGAGGGGCTTTCCAGGCTGCAGGACCAGTGCCAGGACCGCGCTTTCCCCAGAGGGAGCCGGGAGCAGGGGCACGGGGTGGGGAAAGCCCATGGCCAAGGCCTTCCTCCGACCCCGCCCTGCCCCTGGCTTCCTCACAAGGGTCCAGACTTGGCTCTCTGCAGCGCCACGGCTGCAGCCAAGCCCGAGACCCCGGGGCTCACCCCTCCACCCTTCCCAAGGAAAGCCCAGGTAGCTGCCCCCCTCCTCGGATGGCATGGAGGCTGGGGAAACTAGAACCCACGCAAGGTCCCAGATCCAGACGGGAAACGCCTAAGGTGCAGGGAAGACCGGGCAGTCACTTCCTTCGGCCCTTGGAGCGCGAGGAGAGTGGCCTCAAGAAGCTGCATTCCTCCAGCCCAGGACCCGGAAGAGCGATTCTCAGGGCGGAACTCCAGGCAGGCTGGAAGCAGAGCCCTGCCCGCTCAGGCTGGAAGGATGGGGAGTGGGTTGAGGGGCCTGAGGCTCTCGAGTAGTCTTAGAAACCCTCTCTTGGGGTCCGACTGCCCTCCTCCCCTGGGCTGAAGGCCCCCAGGCCTGGGCGCGAGGCGGTGCCACCCCCACTGACCCAGGCCAAATCTCTCTAGGAAGGGGCCTGGCAGCCCAGACAGGGAAGAGGAAATCCGATGGGGAAGGAGGGGGCAGGGATGTGTTCGGACATGCCCAGGGCCCAGACTTGGAAAATTCACTAACCCCACTAGCAACTGGAATGTTCCGGCTGCACAGGAAGGAATCTGGGGGTTCCTGGCTCCAGCGGATTGGGGAGGAGGACGTTGAGTACTCCTGCTGGGTCCTCTGCGCTCCCCCTCCCAGGTGCCGGGAAGCCAACAGCCCGAACCCCCCTGCTCTGAAGGGTTAGCCTGGCACCAAGGGTCCCCCTCCATCCCTCTGGAGCCCCTCCCTTGCAGCCCCAGGCCCGGCTCTAGAAGTATCTCAGGACTCAATCTGAGAAGAAAAGAAGCCTTCTCTCAGGAAGGAGCCTCAGCCAGGGGCTTCCAGCCGCCGCCCCCTCCCTGGAAATTCCCCAGAACCAACCGTGAGGAACAGGAGGGGCCCAGCCCGGGAGCCTGGGTCCCTCCACCCTGACCTGTGCGGCTCTTTGGGCCGTGCCAGGGGCAGAGACTTCTGCTTCCCTGGATGGGGAAGGGGGCTGGGAACCCCCCTGGCTGCCCCAGAAGGCTTCCCTGAGTGGCTGTGGGTGAGGGGTGAGGGCCTTCCCCATCCCGTCCCCCCAAAAATGTCCTCCTGTGCCTTGGGCTCCACCATTAGGCCATCCCTAAAGGTCTGTACTGCTTTACAAAACCACACGCCCACCCACGCCTACCGTTACCTCCCCCTACCCATCTTTACCAAGACTAGCTCGTACCTAAAGACAGGAGGCGGCAGGGGAGTCCGGGAAAAATGAAGGAACACGGGAAGGAGGCAGAGGATAAACTGGCCCTTGCAGAACCTTCCTGAAGAGGCCAAGGGCTTTCCAGGCCTACTGGGCACTCTCCAGGCCTCTTCCCTTCCCCCGACTCAGAGCAGGAGCCCCTGCCACCCTGCCAAGACCCCTGCCCAGCTAGTCTGGCTCCCCAGGAAAATCTACCATGAAACCACGATGCAAGGGGCCCTTGGCTCTGGCAGCCCCAAAAGCCAGACGCTGGAGGCTGACCCTCTCTGGGCAGAGGGCCCTGGCTGGCAGGGGCTCAGGCCACTCACCAGCTCACCGCGGTGAAGAGGCCTCCCTGACTTTCCTCCCTCCGGTTGCTTGCGAAATGTGGGCGGATCCAGTGGCTGCTGAGACCCCAACAGGCCCCACCTGGGGTCTCCAAATGCAGCCTGGCTCCTCTACCCATCAGAGGGGTCGAGAAAGGAGAAGAGAAGTCACAGCAGCCTGGGTTAAGGGCAGAGGGGGCAAGTTGTGTCCTTCTCTCTGCCCCCCCCCCCAACTCACCCCAGCCACCTCCAGCCTGAATCCCAAAGAACGGAACAAACCAGCAGCTGCCAGCTGGACCATCGCTCTCCACCCCCCATGGGCACACCTCCTCTTGCTGCCTAAGCAGAAATGCGCCCCCATTCCGGTCCTCTCCAACACGCATCCCCTTCCTCCCCCATCCCATGGGGGGAGGGGGTGGTACGGAACTGGACTAGTCACATAGGCAAGGCAGGGGAGGGAGGGACACAGGGGCACAGGACAAGGAGGCTCCAGGCTCCCACGCCAGCAGCAGAGCAGCCAAGCAGCCGCGAGTCGCGTCGGTGCTGCCTAATCCCCCACCCCCCATGGCAGCCAGCTCGAAAGGCCTGTAGTGATTCCAGCTGTCTCTCCCCTTCTCTCCAACCACAGCCCTCCTGAGAGGGGGAGGACCCGGAGCTGGGGAGAGGGGGATGGGCTGGGGGGGGGCAGAGATCCCTGCCACCCACCCCTCTGGCACGCAGGGTCCTGTCTGCTCCAGGGACTGGGACACAATGTCACCCCCAAAGCCACTCCGCCCAACAGCGGCTCCAACTCTGACCTCTTCCTCCCCCAGCCCCTGGACTAGCAAAAGGGCAAATCGCAGGTTGAGAGGTGGGAAAAGGGGCCGCGGCTGCAGGAACCGTCTGGCCACCAGGGTTTCCCCTGCACTTCTGGCCTGCGGAGCCTGCAGCCCCGGAAGCCTCCCCCAGCCCAGCCGGCAGGGAAAACTTCTTCTCATTGTTGGAATCTGAAGCCGGCCTGGCTCGGCGGTCAGGAAGGTCCCCGGCCCGCCCCGGCCAAGCGCCGTAGCTTCCACCAGCTCTGCGACCCCAGCTGGGGGCCAACTGCCCGAGACACACAGCGGCCCTGCCCGGAACAAAGTCGGGGTCCCCTCTCCCAGCTCCCACCCCCGGAGGCCCGGGCGTCCCGGCGGCCCTGGAATGACGGCTCAGCACCTAGAGGGGCCGCGCCCCCACCTGCCGCATTTCCTCGTTCTGAGTCACCCCTTTCTCAGAACGCTTGACTTTGGGACTTCCTGTCCGCACTCGCGGCCGTGAACCTGCCCCGCTCCGCGTCGGGGACTGCGGTTGGGAAAGAGGGAAGGGGTGCGTGCGCAGGGTTGGCCCCGACACCCACCCCCACGCTCTCCCCCGCGAGCTCCCTTTGAAGGCGAAGAGAGCCGCGGAACAAATCTCAGAGAGCGGTAACTTCCGCAGGGGGCTCCCCGCCTCCCCAAGGGCTGTCTCCCCAAACCGAGGGGCACCCCAGAAATGCCTTCTCCGCAGGGTAGGGGCAAGCGGGTTACTGACTTGCCCCAAGAAGCAGAGCCCGCGGAACTGACCCCAGACACGCCTTCCTCTACGGGACCCCCGCGCCGCTCGCCGGGACGCCTTCCTGGAGCCGCCGCCCGCGCTGCAACCCCTGAGCCCCCGGCGCCCCCGGAGTGCCGGCGGGGGTCCCAGACTCGCCCCGGGCGCCGTCCGCGCGCCCTCCCGACTCCAGCGCGCCGGACGGGGCGGCGCCAGGTCGGTTTGCAAAGTTGCGCTGAGTTGGGGCGCGCCGGGCTCCGGGGCAGCGCGGGGCGCCGGGCTCCGGGCGCCGGGGAGGGTCGGGCGGCCGGGGAGGGTCGGGCCGGGGCGGCCGCCACGCGCGCACTCACCTTCCTTGGCCTGGGCCGCCGCGGCCAGCGCGCAGCCCCACAGCAGGGCCAGGCAGGCGCCGCGCGCTCGCCGCTCCATGCCGCGCTCCTCGCTCGCGTCCCCGCGCCCGCCTCCCGCACGCCGCCGCCGGCCTCCGAGCCCGGCTCCCGCCCGCCTGCCCGCGCGCAGCTCGTGCCCCGCCTGCCCGGGCGCTTAATGGAAGTTGGGTGAGAACCGGCTCCTGTTCATTCATGCCCGCGTGACGTCAGCGAAGCCACGCCCCCAGGAATGTCTTTAAAGGGGCCGGGCTGGCACCGGGAGGGGAGGGAGGGAAGTCCCGCTGGGGGCCCGGGGCCCTCTCCCGTCTCCGAGGCCCTCCCGAGGGGATCTCCGAGCCGGCAATCTTAGCCCCACCGGAGGGGCTCGCGTTCAGAGCCAGCCTCACACTAGGTTTGGGCCCTCCTGGAATTGGGCTCCCGTGGGCCTGGACGCCTGCGCTGCAGGGGATTGACAGTCCCCACCGCAGCAGGCTGGGGAGAGGGAGTGGGTGTCTCCCTTCCCGAGACCCGCGGAAGCACCGCCAGCATGGCACCCTTGGAAGTTTAGGAGGGTGTCTGGACTCAGGGGCCTCAAAATACCATGCTCTAAGAAGAGCCACCTCTAGGGACCCACTGGCCATGCACTAGGTCATTTAATTCTCATCTGGGAAGCAGAGGTCATTATCCCCATTTTACAGAAAAGGACACTGGGTTCCAAGAGCTCAAGCAACTTGCTCAAAAGTCACACGGCTCACAGGTAGCGGTCAGGATTTGAACCCAGGATTTGATATCTGCTTTAAGCACTGCCCTGTACTGGGGCAGGGTGGACCAGGGGCTGCTGTGCAGAGCCCCCCAACCCTGGCATCAGAATCAGCTGCTGTGTTTTGACACTGGAGGACACCTGCTCCCACCCGTGCCTTTAAAGGGCCTCTCCCCCAAGATTCCTCAGACCCGTGATCTCCTCCCCCTACAGCCAGAAGCTGCCAGTGCTAGTGAAACAAATGGGAAATGTCCTCCCAATGGCCTGCCCTCCCCGGCCACCCCACCCCGGGCTGCCTTGCCCAATTGCCACTTGGCCATTCCGGAAGGAGCAGCTGCAGCAGGCCTGATTGCACGGAAGCACAGGCTCCCTCTGCCCACCCTGCAGCCATGCTGGGCTACTCAGGCACCCAGGGCTGCCCTGGCAGCTGTGCACACCTTGGCCTCTAAGCCTCAGCGTCTGCCCTTGGGAAACCCGAAGGCGGAGGCCGGGGTCACTGCTCCAGGTGTTGGGAGGATGCCACCAGAGCCTCTGAGCAGGGCGGTAGGAGGGGAGCCTTGGTTTTCTGTGAGTGGCAAGTGTCTGTGAAAGCAGTTGAGTTTTTGAGATTGTGCTCAAATGTGACGCGTGTGTATGAGTGTGTGTGTGAATGTGTGTGCACGGAAGCGTTGGAGTCCGTGTGTGCATGGATGTATTTGTGCATGTGTATGTGGGTATATGTGGGAGTGTTGGTGACTGCGTGTGAATGTGTGTGCACATTTGAGTTTGTGTGTACTGTGTGTGCATTTGTGTGAAAGTGTTGATGTGATTGTGTACGTGTGTGTGTATCTATGTAAGACTGTCGGTGTGTGTTATGTGACTGTGTGAGTGTGCCATACTCGGCAGTGCTTGAGAACGTAGGCTGTGGAGTCTGACTGCCGCTGAGTTTTTGGAAAAGATCTTTCACTTCTCTGAGCCTCGGTTTGCCCATCCAGAAAGTGAGAAAACCTACTTTGGAAGGTTATTGTGAAGGTCAGCTAAGGTCATGCATTAAACCACATAGGCCGGAACAGAGAACGCTCGTTAAATCTCAGCTGTTACTGCGGTCGTGCGCGGCAGGGCCAGAGGAAGGAGCGTCACGGCCGGCACGACGTGCGGTGTGCCCAAGTTCTGCAGGGGGGCACTGGGTGGGTGTGGGTGAGTGTGGGCATGGGAGTCACAAGTGGCATGGCTTCGTGTTTCGCTGGACCCTCTGGGCGTTCGTGTGCACTGCATGGAAGGCCCCGCAAGTGTGGTGCACACCATTTGCAGAGCGTGGCTGTTGTGTCACTAGAGTTCGCTCCAGGGCAGGGATGTTTGTCTGTTTTCTTTACTGCTGTATCCTCGGTGCCTGACACACAGTAGATATTCAGCAAACCTTTGCCGAACAGATCAACTCATGAGTGGGTGAAGGTTTTGGCAAGTTCTGCATTGCTCGAAAGGTCTCTGCGTGCCTTTGTGGAGCTCGCCTGGGTTTCATTGTGTGGCCCCCCCCAGTCGAACCCACATGCCAGGGGAGGTCAGACCCTGCTGGCCCCGGGGGGTGTGCCCAGCGATGTGTGCCCGAGTCGGGGGCTGAGAGCACAGGGCTGTGTGTCACTTGTCTCTGACGTGTAACGTGAGCAGAGGCCTGGGGGCGGGGAAGTGTGTGAGCTGGCAGGAGGGTGGGGGTGGGGGCAGCTACCTGGCCTTTACTCACTGGCCTGGTGACACGCCCTTCCCTCTCTTCCTGTCCCAACCCTGAGTCCTTCCCGCTCTGGGTGACTGGATGCTGAGGAGGAAAGTTCTCCTGCGAGTCTTCCAGAGCAGCAGCGAAAGGTGGTATTTATAGTGACATAATAAGCCCTAATGGAGATGGAATTACCCCATAAAGGTCCCAAAGAGCCCGCGGGGCCTAAGTGCCACTGCAGCAGGCCAGGCTTCAGCTACAGGCAGGTGGAGCCTCAGTGCTGGTCTGTGTGCCACCGCACCAGCCTCACCTGCTAACCGCGCCCCCAGCCTGCTCAGGTACCCACCTGCGCCAGGATTTGGCTGAGGGCTGGAGGATGGGTGTTGAAGCGTGGGCTCCACACCCACCCCACCCACCTTTGATCTGTGCCTGCCGTTGGCCCACGGGCCCCAGAAAACTAATCACAGCCAGCACTTCCAGAGCACTTACTGGGTGCCAGGCTCAGCCCTGGGTGATCTACCTCTACTGACCCTCTTCGTTTCTCAGTCATGAGGCGGGCACTCTTACCAACCCCACTTTGCAGAGGCACAAACTGGCTTGTAAGAGCTGGAGCTGGCTGACACACGCCCTCACCAGCACCTCTCTGCTTCTGGAAGTGCTGAATACCATAGGACCAGAGAGCATGTCTGGGTGACAGGCCTGCTCTCTGCTGCCGGGTCTTCAAAGCAATGCAATTTCTACCTCCCCAGTGAAGCCGGCAGCCATCACCTCCTGCCCTGAGCCCTTGGAACTTGACACTGTAAACCCACCAGGACCTGGCCTCAGCCAGCAAGGCCCTTCCTTGTCTTCCTGAACCCCTGAACCTTCTAGACTGTGAGCTCTCTGAGGCAGGGGCTATATGTGACACCGCTCTGCATTCCTGTCTCCAGCTAAAACAATGCCCTGCACACAGGAGTCACTCCTTGATGTTCGCATTTGACGGTGACACTCTAAATCAGCCCCTCCGTTCATTTCCATCCACATTTACTGAAGGCCTTACCTGTGAGCTCCTCCAGTTTCACCTATGTGCACTCATTTAATCCTGCTGGCAGCCCTGGAATGAAGAACTATTATTGTCTCCATTTTTGCAGAGGCTGCAAATGAAGAAAACGGAGGTTCAAAGAGGCAAACTGGCTTGCCTGGAGATATACAGCTAGTAATGGCAGAGGTGGAATTAAAAAGTTAAGGTGTCTCACTCCCTGCTCTTTTTTGAACAGCCGTACCCTCCTCCTCTTCCTTTTCACCTGGGCAACTCTTACTTATTTTTCTAGACCTACTTGGAAGAGTCACAGGAGAGGAAATACTAGAGTCCATGGCATAGCACAGTGCCTGGTCTACAACATGACCAAGGCAGATTTGGTGAAAGAATGAACAGGTGGATAGACGGATGAATGGATGGATGGATGGATGGATAGTGGGCCCAGCAGACCAGGATTCTGCCACAGAACCAACTTGCCTTGGGCAAGCCACGTGACCTCGCCCACCTGATCTGTAAAGTGGCCAGGATAATCATGGCGGCCCCACTACAGGACTGCAGGGGCTGGATTCACTGAGGTCATCTCCATAAGCCCTTAGCGCAGGGTCTAGCACACAGAGAGCACACGCTCAATCTTAGCTATTGTTACCTTCACAATTAAAAGTCATTTCTGAAAAGCCATCTGGGCTTGCCCAGGCTAAAAAAAAAAATTGTTTTACCCTGGAACCCAAACCTTAGCTCTCACATAATTATAATTATTTCCTTTTCATCCTTCCCTGGTAGGCAGGGAGCTCCTTGGGGGGCAGAGGTACACAGTAGGTGCTCAGTAAGTCTTCGCGGTCTTGTGAACACATGAGGTTACTAGGGCCCCAACTTTCTCAAAAGAACACATTCCTCAATTGTAACCATAAAGTGAGAGTCAGTGTTTGGCTTTTCAGGTGGGGCTTTTGGGGTAAACTTGCCTGAACAAAAGTTTTGGTGGGCTGCCCCACAAATGAGGCTGATTTCGAGGGGGTGGCTTGGGAGGAAGCCCCCCTCCCCATAATTGCTGGGTTTCCCCCACCCCCAGAGCTGGGCTATAGGCTGCGCGGCTTCCTTTGGGACTCACTTGAGCTTCCTGGGACCCTTTGAAGTGGGTTGCTAGCAAATCCTGCCCCCGGGGCCTGGATATGGGGCGGAGCCTCAGAGCGGGGCAGGGCCTCAGCCTGGGCCTGAGGCACTGGGGCAGCTTCCTTCCGCCCCCTCCTGCCTGGACCACCTCCTGCCTGAAAGCACAGCCCCCTGTGCCCACGGCCCATGGCCTTCCTTCCCCGTCCAGTCACATCCTTTCTAACTCGGCTTAGACGTTTACTTCCAGGAAGCCTTCCCTGACCACCCAGACCCACAGGCCTTTCTCCTTCCTCTGAGTTGCCAGTCTTCAACCTGAGATTTTAAAAATAAAAATAAAAACAGTGCCCCCTTGCCAAGTCCTGACCACGTGCCAGGCTCTGTGCTAAGAGCTTTGTAGGTCTCACGTACAAGCACCCGATGCAGTAGGGAGCCTGTCCCCATTTTGCAGAGGAGAACTTTGGGGCTCAGAGAAATTGAAGTCACTTTCTCAAGGTCAGGAGCTGCAGTGGCAGACAACCTGCCTCCAAGGTGCCCCTTGACAGCACAGTCACAGCATGTCCCAGTGAAAAGGAATTTTAAGGAGCTCAAGTCCAACCGATGTATTTTACAAATGGAGACGCTGAGACCCAGAGAGGGGAGGGGACAGCTGGAGGTCACAGGGACAGCAGGAAGGCCAGAACCTTGGCCTCCTGACTCACCTTCTCTTGTTCCCCTTCCAGCCCCCAAAGGCTGCCAGTTGCATGGAAGACGCTTATGTGGAATAAGCAAATTTGGAATCCAGAGGTAGGGCAGATCTGCCTCAGGGCTTTCGCGCTTACTGTTCCCTCTGCCTGGATCATCGTGCCCCCCCCCCCTAAATTTCCAAAGTTTCCCTCCTCACTTCCTTCAGTCCCTCCCAGGGATCTCATCCCCCCAAAATAGCAACACCCCTCCTCCACCCCCACTCTGCAATCTCTGACTCCCTTCCTTGCTGTGTTTTTTTCCACAGCACTTACCACCCACTGCCACACTCTACATTTTATTGTTTATCTACTGTCTGACACCCCACTCCCCCACTGGCATGCCAGCTCCAGGGGGGCAGAGGTGGCTGCTTATTGGCTGAATGAGTGAAAGGACATGGGCACGTCAGCGTCCCAGCAGAATGGCAGTGATCTGGGCTAGTCGTTTCTCTCCTTCCCTTACCAGTGAATTGGGGGCTAACAGTTCACCCTCCCAGAGAGACGTGAGGAAGGCACAGGCTCGCTAACATATGCCAAGCACAGAGCTTGGCACCACATGGAGACCCAGGAGAAACTCTGGAGACACAACCAAGGGGTCTCTCCACTGCAGCAGGTGGGCGGCCAGTGCTCAGGGGCGCCCGGAGACGGCCTGGCCTGAGTCCCAGCATCCTCCACCGAGGCCCTGGGGCCTGCTGACCTGCAGGCTGTCTTATTTCATCCTCTGGGAGTGGCACATTCCCCATTTCACAGATGAGGAAACCGAGGCTTCTACAGGTGAAGCAACTTGCTGAAAGTCCCCCCAGGTGGGCGGTGGTAAAGCCAGGACTTGAACACACTTCCACCTGGCTCCTCGGCCTACGATGCCTACCGACAAATCACGTGGCTTCCAAAAATCACTCCTGCTTCTGTCTACCCCGGCCTCCCCGGACTGTGCTCGGCCGGCCCAGCCTGACATCCAGGGTCCCTGGGCAGTGGGCAGGCGAGTCCCGCCGTGGTGGGTGACAAGCTAAGAGCGCAATTCCGCCATCCCACGGCCACTGCTCCCTTTCTCTGAGCTGCTCTTTTCTCCTTGGTAAGGTGAGGATAAAAATAATACAGCACCCACCTTGCTGGGTGGAGGGGGACCATGAAGGCCTGAAAAACTCCTGGCACAATGCCTGCACACGGCAAGCGTTCCATGAACGTCAGCTGCGGTTATTTTTGTCATTCACACCATATTTGGGGGCCCCAGGCTGGCGCAGGACCTGCCAGGTGCCACCCTCCTGCCTGAGCCTCCTGCCCTGACAGTTTGGCTGCTGGCCTGGGTGGAGGCCCCGAAGGAGGAAGGCAGGAGGGTAGGGAAAGCTGCTCGTTTGTTTTCTGCCTCTGAGAACCCCCAGATCTGAGCCCAGCCCCTTCCCCTCCCTGACAGCACTGACAGACACACAAGGGCCCATTCACCAGGAAATGCGCCCAGGCCCCCTCCCCTCCGGAGCTCTGGATAAACCCAGGGACCCCTTCCAGGCCCGGAGGGAAGGGGAGGGGCCCCACACTTGGGCCCCTATCCCTCTGCCTTACGTTGAGGCACACACTGGGAAGCGCTGACAGCCAGGGGCTAGCACTCACGCGTGCCTGTGTCCACACACAGGCATACCTGTCCACATGTGCTCACGCGCGTGCCATGAGCAGCAGTCCTGAAATACCCGCTTTCCTAAGGGTTGGCCTGGGTGACGGATGGGGGCTTCTCTCCACCCTTCCCTGCCCCTCATTCCCGTCCTGCCTCCCTCTATCTGCCCATCTTTCTCCATCAACTGCCCCTTCCCTCCCTCCCACCCATCCGTCCACCCAGGAATCCATCTGTCTGTTGGTCTGTCTGTAGCCAGCCCAGCATTGAGCAATCCATCCTCACCCAGTCCTGTCCATCTGTCTCTGTCACACTCACCCAACCAGGCCGTGGCCCCTTTCTCAGCAGGGTCTCTCATCACTCAGCCATCCGCCATCCATCCATCTCCCCACCCCCACATCCGTCTCTGTCACCTGTCAGTCAGTCTGTCCATCCATCCATCTTTCCTTCCTTCCTTCCTCCATCGACCCAGGCCTGCTCAGCCCTCTCTGTGTCCCATCCATCATTTCCCAGCCAGGTAGTCCCCTCCTGGCAGCTCCTGTCTGTCTGCCCACCAGCCCATCTGTCCATCCGTCCACCAGCCCATCCATCTTGCCACAGGCCCCACGTCCATACTTGCCACGACTCACAGGTGAAGGCCCTGCAGCCAGCCCTGAGGCTTTGCACACGTGTGTGCAGGCGCATGTATGCTCACACCTGGGGGTGTCCATTTGTGTCAAGGGGTGAATCCTGCTCGGAGCACAAGCGGCGAGAGCCCTGGACACAGGCCCTGCCTTGCAGAGCTTGTGAGCATGTGGGAGTGAGGGGAACCCTGCCCCTGGAGGGGGGCCGGCTGGCTGTTCCCCTCCGCAGGTGTCTGCATGCACTTTTCTCCGCACCCATCAAAAAAACTGCCTGATCAAGAAAAACACAGCGTTCGAAAGATGCCCGACCTCTGTCTTCTCTCCTGGTCCCCTGGGGGGGCTGCCCGGCATGTTGGGACCCCGGCACCTCGGCTCCGGAAGCCCATCGTGCCCTGACGCCAAAGGGCACTCCCCACCACGGCTCTCCCTCCTCCTGAGACCCTGAGGCAGAGGGAAAGGCCTGGAAAGGAGGCTGGGCCGCCGGGAGAGAGCCCGGGAGCGCACCAGGCAGACAAGGGAGCCGGCCCGGGGGAGGGACGGCGGAGGGCGCGGGGCCGGGCCGAGGGGCCGCTGTTCCGGGTCCCTGCGGGGTGGGCGCGCCCCCCACCTGCCCCACGGTGGCAGGACCCGGTGAAGGGACCGTCTCCCGGAGCTGGGGACGCTTCGGGGTGGCCCGAACAGGAGGCGAGAGGGCGTGCGGGGTTCGCGCGCGGGCGAACGTGGGGAGTGGGCCTGGGGGGAGGCGGCGGGCCCTGCCCCTCCCCCGCCCCGGCCCGGGCCTGGGCTCCAGCGTCCCCGCCCACCCCCCTCCCCGCCGGCACCCCGGCCGGCCCACGGCTTCCGGCCCCACAGGTGTCGCCTTTGAGGGTCGCCGCGTGCGATTTATTTACGGCCCGGCCCCGAGCCCCTTCCCTGCTGCGAGGAACTGTCTCTGCGCCTCCTCGTAAAGGGGCCGGGGCGGGGGAGGGGTGGCCTTTGTTGCCATGGAAACAGGGGCGGCCCTGGAATTGACCACAGGGGACCCCGGGATTCCAGACGGTCTGAGTGGACCCCCGCGAGGGGCGACGGGGCTCCCACTTGGCACCTTGCCCCCTGGCACTTGGCATCTTGTGTGCCTGTTAAACCTCTTGCCCAGCCCTGCCTCTCCCTCCCCTCCAAACCCTGTCCACCTGCCTTTCTGCAGCCACTCACCCCAGGTCCGCCGGCCTCTAAAACGTCATGATAGTAACTAAAGTCTCACTGTCACCAGAGCTGGCATCTGAGCTTTATCTCTGAGCCAGGGCCCGAGTCACACCCATCGCCTGTGGTCCTCAGAGCCCGGCTGGGCCAGGGGCTACTTTGATCCCTATCGGTGAAGGAGAAAGCTAATGCTGGCAGAGTGTCTTGCTCCAGCTAGAAAATTACCTGTTAATCTGATCTCAGTTTCCCCATCGGTAAGTGGGGGGGAGGGCGCACCAGGGGATTGCAACTGACCACCCAAGGACAGGACCTGACCTACAGGCTTGTTTGGGTCTGTGGGCCCAGGGTAAAATTCTGACCCTGAAGGTCTTTTATTTTAGATGGGGCATGGGGACTCCAGTTCCCCCCCCCCCACTCTCCCTCTTCCTCCCCCCGAAGCCCCACCCTTGTGATGCCAAGTGGGCTCCAAGGGACCGCCCAGCCCCAACCTTCTGAAGAGTCTTAGGTCATCGTCATCACGAGAGTGGCTGGCTGTGCTGCCTCCCCCTCTCACTGGGTGCTCCTCGGGCTAGAGAGGGCTGTGCCTCTCCTACCAGCCTGGGCTCTCCTAAGGGTCGGTCCATTTCTGCTGTCCTGCCCAGCCCCAGGCTGGAGGTGGCTGACCCCAGGGTCTGGGCCAGCCCCTCGCCCTGCCCTGGAGAGCTGGGCCCCCCCACCCGGGCTGGGTCCCTGGTGAGGAAACCACTGGAGCAGTCAGCCCCGCCCCAGATCCCCAGACCCCTCCCCAACACAGGCTTCAGCTCTGGAGGGGAGAGGGGCCCGGGAGCCACCTTCCACGTGGCCACCACGCCGGGCACAGCCCCTCTGTTTACTGAGTGCCGCTTGAATGCACACAACGGCCTGCGGAAGTGGCTGTTCTCACCCCCATTTGATGGGTGGGGAAACCTGCATCTCAAAGAGGGAAAGCCTCTGCACTAAGATGGCACCCTGGGAGCCGCAGCCGCATTGGCCCCCCCACCCTCTGCCTTCCTGTGTGCCTCCCAGCACACTTCATTCACACCGACTCGGACCTGGCTGTTTACACATCGCTCTCCTGTACAGAGTGAGCAACTGGAAGGAAGGGAGGAAACAGGGCGCAGTTTGGTTTGGTTTTGATTCTAAGGCTCCAGTGTCCAGCTCAGACCCTGGAACATAACAGGTTTGTTGAAGGCACCTGATAACATCTGTCACCTTCTGTCTCCCCAGGTCAATTCAACAGTATTTGTTTGAGCATTTACTATGTCCCAGGCTCTTGATATCCCCCGCCAGGCACCTTCCAATGACCTTCACTATCCCCATTTTACAGATGAGGAAACTGAGACTCAGGGAAGGGAAGGGTCTTGCTCACCGTCCTACGACCGGTACAGGCAGAGTTGGCAGATGAAGCCAGAGTAATGTGGCTCTTACCCCCACATTCTCCCCCTGCCAGACTGGCATTTCCTTGGGAGAGAGGACAAGGGGCACCAAGCCTGCAGCACTGCCCTCAGCCTGGTTGATTAAGGGTCCAACAGAGAGACTCCATGCTGATGGCAGGGGTGCTGGCAGAGGTGGGGGGAGTGCCCTTAAGGTACACGCTCAGGGGTGTGTGGGCGTGTGCTGCGTGTGAGTGAGCTGGGGTGCAGGGCATCTGTGGGGGCAGGGAGGTGGCTGGTGGATGCAGATATTGGTTATCGAGGCAAGGGTACTGTCAGTAGCCCCATTTTACAGATGAAGAAACTGAGGTTCAGGAAGGGGAAGGGACTCCCTCAAAATCATACCACTAGTGTGTCTGCCTGTGGAGGCGTGTGTGCAGGTGTGTGTCGGTGACTGCAGGAGGCAGGGGGAAGGGAGGCCGCCTGCAGCTTCAGCCTGTAATAGACCCTCCCTGTCGTGGCCGGCCTGGAGGAGCAGGACGTAATGACAGTTTTGCACAATGGATCCGCCTCTTGCCACAGCCGGAAAATATGCCCTGGGCCCAGAGAGCCCCCCCCAGGCCTGCCCCCAGGCTGAGCCCTGGGGCCTGCCCTGCCTTCCTCTCCTCCAAAGCAGCCCGACCAGATCCAGCAGGGTGAGGAGACTGGACCCTGGGCCACTGTCCTGCTAATTAGCAGCTCTGCCCGCCTCCACCCTCAGGCTGAGAGCGGGTCATGTCTCCTCCTGCCGACTAGGTGATTTTTTTCAGGACTGGTGTGAGCCCTTCTCAGCAGACCAGGAGCTCCCCGAGGGCAGGGACCCTGACTCCTGCGTCAGAGAGGGAACAGCCGCTGGCAGTCTGAGTCTTCCCACCGCAGGTGGGGGCTCCCTGGGGCAGGGGCTGTGTCCCACCCCGACGGTCAGCCCTGGGGTGTGCATCCTGAGGACGGGCCACCAGCACAGCAGACAGGCCTCTCTCAGCCCTGACTCCCCAAATCATTGTCCTCTGTTCAAGAGCCCCCCACCCCCACCCCAAAACCCAGCCTGAGAGGGAGCCAGGGCGGTGGGCCAGAAGATTGGGGCAGAGCGGGCATCAGACTCACCCGCCCACGCCCGCCTCCTGCCCTGTCTCCCAGGGACTCTGATCACTCCCTGATTTTCTTATCAAAAAACCACCAAAACCAACCATCGAAACTTGCGGCTTCCTGCCGGCCACACCACACCCCGCCCCACCCCGTCTGCCCCGCCCAGGCACCCAATGTCTACGGACCTGCCAGATCCCTTCCAAGGAAGCCGCGGAGGGGAGCAGAGCTGGCACCCCGAGGCCAGCATCCCAGACGCCCACGTCCCCGGCCCCCCAGACCCCTGCCCTCTGACCCCACTCTTGTATTCCTGTTGCCCCTGCGGTGCCCTCTCCGCCCTCTGGATGCCAGCGTGGGCTGGGGGTGGGGGAGGGTGGCGGCGCGGGCATGGCCATAAAGATAAAGGGAATTAGAAGGTGGAGGTCCTGCTGGGAGATCAAATTCTGGCCCCTGGGGTGGGGGGTGGGGGGGTGAGACCCGAAGAGGGGAGTGGAGAGCAAGTAACCTCAGGGCCTCTCACTCTCACCTGCCTTCTCAGGGCACAGGGGGGGAAACTGAGGTTCCAGAGGGGGCTGGCGGAATGGGGGTCCCAGTCCTCGGCAGGTGGAGCACTCCACCCAAGGATCACGGGGACCCTGGCTTGGGCGGGGCCGCTGGTCTGTGCTTTTACTCACTACGGAGCTGCCTGCACCTCAGTTTCCCCACAGGGAAAAGGGAAGCCCGTAGCACCACCCACCAGGATTGAGTCAATTTTATTACGTGAGATAAGAGGCGGGAGAACCCAGCAAGCCGCCAGCTCGGCGCCGGCTTCGCGGCCGGTGCTTAGAGGGCAGGTGCCCCGGGGAACACACTTAGCGAAGGGCAGGTGCTCCGGGAACACACTGCCCCCCAAGTTTTCTGGAGGGGCTCTGACCTCCCTCTCCCGGACCTGGCTTCCCGCACCACCCCTGCCCTAGATTTGAACCCAAGGCTCCCCTCCCTCCTCCGCGGGAAGTGGCCCTTCCTCCTCTTCCTCCTCGGCCGCCACCACCTTCCTGGCGAGGGGCTTTGCCGGAGCTCGGCCACCCTGCTGCTGACTCAGCGGGGAGCTGGGAGCGCTTAGCAACACGCCGGGGGCAAACAGAGCCGCGGGCCACCGCTCCCGCCGCAGGAACGCAGCCCAGCATTCCTGGGGGGGCCGGGGACAGCGCCTGCAACTGGGGCGGGCAGCCGGCAGGTAGGCCAGGCTGGGTCCCCTGCCACCTTGGCGCTAGGTGGGGAGGGAGCCCTCGGCCAGACTGCTGGGGTCTCAGCCCCCAGCCAGGGCCTGGCATCCCGAGGGGAGGGGGCCAGAGTGAGGTCGTGGGGCTCTAGAATCTTTACAAGCTGCGTGACCTTGAACAAAGCCTCTCTGAGCCTCAGTTTCCTCATTGTAAAATGGGGAGGAAAGAGGAGTTTCTTGTTGAAGTACAATGAGAATTGGAAGAAAGAATGCTGGTGAAGGGCTTAGCCACCACGTGCCTCATGGATGGATTCCTGTTACCCAAGGAGAGGGGGATCTTCTCCCTTGAAAGAGACCGAGGCCCAGAGAGGGCATTGCACCTCCCTGAGGCCACACAGCAGGGCCCATGCCACCGCTCTCCCAATCCCCCACGTCCCCGCCAGCCCAGACCTGCGCTCCCTTCTCTTCCGAGCAAGTCTGAGACCCAGGCCTACCGCCTCCCGGCTGCGGGAGGGCTGGGGGATCCCTCCCTGCTCCCTGGAGCTCCCTCCAGGGGGGGGCCCCGCCCTTCCTCTCCTCTCCCACCTGGCCCGGCATTTGCTCAGGGCAGGGGCTGCAACTCCCCCCTCAGCCCTGGTGGCCTCCAACAGCCCCCTCAGTCTGCATCTTCGTTTTCTAGGGCTGCTGTAAGAAAGGACCCGGCAAATTTTTTGCCTCAAGTTCAGGATCTCCAAGTCCCAAATCCATGAGTCAGCGCAGCCTCACTCCCTCCAGGGCGCTGGAGGGGAACCCAGCCTGGCTCTCCAGCGTCTGGTGCTCGGCCAGCAGCCTGGGCCTCCCTTGGCTGGACCCTGCAGCACTGCAGTCTTGCCTCCGCCGTCACGCGGTGTTCTCCCCTTTAGGTGTCTCTTGTCCCTTTCTTACAAGGACACAAGTCTCATCGGATGAAGTGGCCCACTCCAGGCCAGTTAAGGCTTCAGTTGAACTAATCGCATATTCCAAGACCCTATTTCCAAATAAAATCACACTCAGGAGACCAGGAGTTAGGACTTGAACATGACTTTTGGGGGATGCACTTCAACCCAGAGCTGTCAGTTGGGGGAGGAACCTTCCCAGGTGGCCCCCCCTCCCCTTCCTCCTCTGTCTGCCCCTGCCTGTAGAGGTCTCGTCCTCCTCTCTCTGCTGTGGTCTCTTCCTTGCGCCGCCTCTTCTCAGAAAGAGTCCACAGGACAGGGAGGCTTTTTAAAAATTTATTTTATTTATTTCTCTCCTCCCCACCCCTTGGTCTGTTCTTTGTGTCCACTTGTTGTGTGTTCTTCTGTGTCTGCTTGCACCCTCGGGGGCACCCAGAAACTGCATCTCTCTTTTGTTGCGTCATCTTGCTCAGCTCTCCATGTATGCAGTGCCACTCCTGGGTGGGGCCGCGCTTTTTCCATGCCGGGCAGCTCTCCTTGCAGGGCGCGCTCCTTGTGCGCAGGGCACCCCCATGCAGGGGCGCCCCGCGTGGCATGGCACTCCTTGTGTGCATCAGCACTGCGCATGGGCCAGCTCACCACACGGGTCAGGAGGCCCTAGGTTTGAACCCTCGACCTTCCCATATGGTAGGCGGATGCTCCATCCGTTGAGCCACGTCCGCTTCCCAGGCCAGGGAGTCTTGAACACAGAAGAACTTGCTTTCCGGAAAGGAGCCCTTGGCTGGGAGCTGGACCACCCGGCTTCTTCCCTGGTTCTGCCCTTGACTTGTGGGACCTTGGCAAGCCCTTCCCCTCGCTGGCCCTCCATTTCCACACCATCACCTGCGCTGCAGGTCGCCGGGAGGGGCCTGGTACATAGGAGGTCCTCGGGAAGTGGGAGCCTACCTGAGCACACCAGCCCTCCACAGCCCCCCAACGGCCTCCTGTAATCCCCCAGATCCGCCTGCCTTTGATGTCCCGCCAGGGGCTGAGCCCACTCTGAATAGGACGCTGGGGCTCCCGGGCTGTGGGGGAGTGCGGGAGTGAGCGCCTGCCGGCCAGGCCTGCCCACAGGAGGGGCTGCGGCCCCCTGCCAGTCACCACTAAGCCCGAGATCCGGGCGCCTTTGTGCCAAGAACAAAACCCGGCATCAGCTGTTCTCAGAGCTAACTGTCTCCGCTCCGGAAGGGATGAGGGCCTGGGCCTGGGGGTGGGTGGTGCCCGCTCCGCTGGTCCCAGGAGGGCAGAGGTGGCCCTAGGACCCCGGATTGTGGGGCTGTGCTGGGTGGACAGACCTAGGTTCGAATCCCACATCTTACCCACCATGTGGCTGGGGTGGGAAGTTTTAACCCCTCTGGGCCTCATTTCATCACTGGGGAAGTGGGTGCACAATGGCCCAGGCAGAGGAATAAATGAGATGGTACATGCTGAGGGCTTGGCAGGGGCCTGTGCCCAGTAGGCCCTCTACAAGGCACAGCTGCCGTTCCAGCAGCTTCATTCTTGCCTGGATACATGGGAATCGGGCCAGATAGAACCAGTCTGAGTGCAAGATGTATGTGCCTGCGTGCATGTGCATGCGTGTGTGCCTGTGCATGTGTGTGTGTGGATGTGGGTAGGCTCCTGGCAAGCCTGGCCAGGTGGCTGGGAGACAAAACCGGTGACTTTCCAATTCTGTTTCTCATGACACTCTCCGAAATCCCCATGGCTCCTCTCTTACTCCCAGTCTAGGAATTTTTTTTTAGGAGGTACGAGGGATTGAACCCAGGACCTCGTACATGCAAAGCAAGTGCTCAACCACTGAGCTACACCCGCTCCCCATCTCACTCTCAACCAGGTCCCCTGAGACTGGGACTGCAGGGACCTGGGATGTGTCCCTAGAGAGGAAAGATCAGGCCCCAAGCTAAGGGCAAGTCGCCCCTTCTCAGGCCCTCCGTCTGGGCGCCGACCCCTGCCCTGGCCCTCAGCCCCAGGCCTCGTGAAGGCCGGTGGCTCCCGGCCTGGAGTGGCCGAAAGACTCCAGCGGGGGCGGCCCCCTTGGGGACTTCTGGGAGAGGATCCCTCCTGGGAGCCTCAGACCTGAGCTGGCCCCAGGGGACAAGACGTTGTGTCAAAAGCGCGGAGAGCTGTACCCCAGGGGCCTGTGACGCAAGTTTCCTGGGCAGGGGACCAGGAGGCTGTGACCACACTCGGCCTGGAGCCTGGGCTCCGGCCAACCAGCAGCGGCAGAGAAAGTCGGGTAGTTTTTATTTTAAACAAAAAAGAACTCTGAGTGCAAACATGTGTTTCTTTTCCTCTCCCTGTCTCCGCTCCCCATCCTTGTCTCTGTTTCACCCTGGCATATTTATGCTTGCGTCTCTGTTTTTCTCTCTTGCTCCATTGCTCGCTGCCTCTGTCTCTCTAGCCCCGTCTCTCCACTTCTCTGTCTCTCTCTGTCTCTCTCTGGGCAGCCTTCTGATGTTCGAGGTGTCACCCCGAGCATCTCACCCTTTCTTGGAGACAAAATCCCCAGCCAGATCCCAGGAGGGCAGAAGGAAAGGCCTCTGCCGGGCGCAGGGGTTCTCCAGGAGCCCTAGGAGTCACCCTGGAGGCGGGGGGTGCCTGCCGCTGGAGCCCAGGCCCCACCCAATCCTGCTCTTCTGCTAACCCCACCCCAGCATCCCCCGGGTCTCCTCCCCTGTGTCTGTTTGCTACACCAGGCATCTAGAAAATCACTCTGCAGCGCGAAACACCCATCTGGTCCCAGCTCCCATTCTGCAGCCAGGGAAGCCGGTGCCAACAGAGGCCATGACCTTCCCAAGGCCACAAAGCAAGTTAGGGGCAAAGCTGGACAGACCCGGGTCCCAGCCCCCAGAGCTACAGCCACTCCCCTTCTCAGGCCCGTGGGCCTCCCAGAAGGATGGGCTGCTTCCTGGGGGTGATGCAGAGACCCCCAGAGAAATCTCAGGCCTTGGCTGGTCAGGGCTTCGCCCCAGGGCTGCTGTGTCACTGGACGCCCACCCTCCAGCCCCTGCTGTCACCTTCCTGCTCGGATATTTTATTGTGTTCTCATCCCCTTCCATGCAAAGCAGCCTCCCCTCTCGAGGTGAGAAGGACCTTCCTCGATATGTCCCACCCCCTTGACTCCCAAGCCCCCTTGGGTGCCCAGGGTCATGCCAAGCCTCCCTTATGGGTAGGAGGGGCTGCCTGGGTGGCGAAGGGGAATTCCTCCCCGCTCCCATGGTGCCAGGGTAAATGAGCAGGATTAGCAAGAATAGGGCAGGGAAGCCTGTCTTTCCAGGTTGGGGTGAAGTCTGTCATCACCACTGGCTGCTCTGCCCTCCCCCTGTCCTGCCCCCAGCTTGGCTTCCGGAAGTGGCCCAGAGGGGAGGGCAGAGCCAGGGGGCCGCATGGTCACCTCCTCTGGGCACCCCAGGAGGCCTTGGGCCCAGGGTCAGGAAGGAAGAGCAGGTCCACAAAAGGGGAAGGCAGCGGCCCCTGCGTCCTGGTACCCCATCTTGGTTTCGACCCTCTGGGAGTCCCCTGGTCCCCCAGCCAGGGCCCTGGCCTGGATTGGGGGCTGGAAGATGTGGCCATCCGGTCCCCAGCCATCCTGCCGAGCCCCTCATGCCTGGGGTGCACTGTGGACACGACTCATTCCATCCTCACGCAGCCCTGCAGGTGGGAACCGGGAGCACCCCACCAAGAGGCACAGAGACGGGGAGAAGCTTGTCCGAGCCCACCCTGACCTGGTGGAGAGCTGGAGCTGACTTGGGCTGGCGAGGAAATTGCTCAGTGTTCAGGAGTCTTGTGCGCCAGGTCTTGTTGGTAGCTTAGGCCAGCTGTGGTTTGAGCGCTTACACTGTGGCAATTGGCAAACAATACAAGCCAGGGCTTTTTCTTTTCCTTTCCTTTTCCTTTCAGAGAGCCAGTTGCCAAACCTTTACCAGCTCACCACTGGCCGGAGGCCACAGCTTTTATTGGTGTCTCAGAAGGGTCCCTATTTTAGAAAGTTTAGGAGCTTTGCAAGACTCTTCCATTGTTCCGGAGCTGTGGCAGATCTGAGCCTGTCTGACTCCGAAGCCAAAGAAATCCCTCCCCTTCTTGGCGGAGCCAATGTTGGCTTCTCTTTCCACCCCACCATGGAGACTTCCTGTCCAGGGCCAGAACCTCTCCTGGCTGTCCCTTTGGGGCAGAGATGAGCGGTGCTCCTGGCCCCCTGGCCCCCGCCCCTGGCCACGCTGCCGGGTGCCCTGGCTGTGTGTGGGCTCGAAGCCCATCGCGTATCCTCCTGGGCCTGTTTCCTTGGCTGGTGGGTGGGGCTTGGGCACCCCACCGCACCCCTCACCCCCATCCAGCCGCTCAGCGGGCGGCTCCTGTGGGCCGGGCACCATCTCAGAGTCCAGGCTCTGCCCCTGGCTTCCTGTGCCACCCAGGGCCTCAGGCTCCCCGTCTGTCCAACGGCCCATCGGGAAGGTTCCTTGCAGCTCCCCTCCCTCTCATCTCAGCGGGGTGCTGTGGGATCCCGGGGAAAGCGCGCTGGGGACGGCGAGTGCGGGCCGTCAGCATGGCTAGCCCGGCTGCGGACGCAGAGGCTCGAGGGATTTGTGGCCTGGAGACAAAACACGCCTGCGTGATGCACGCCAGCGGGCACTGCTTCTGTCGACTGGAATGTGGCCTGCTCTGGACAGTGCAGACTTCAGCGTCCCGGGAGGTGTGAGATACTCAGGGAAGACTTCCCGGTGGGGTAATAGCACAGGAACAGCTCAAATTTGATGAGCACTTACCGTGTGCCAGAGTCTGTGCTCAGCACCTGCTCCATCTCATTTAACCCTCAACAACCTTGCCAGGTGGAAACTGATCTGGTTCCCATTTTGCGGATGTGGAAGCTAAAGCCCGGAAAGGGGAAGTGACTTGACTAGTGGCATTCATTCATCCAGAAATATGTAGTGACCCCTGGCTGGGCTCCAGGCCCTGCTCTGGTAGCTGCGGACAGAGCAATGCACAAAACAGACAAAGGCCTCTGCCTTTGTAGCGCTGACGTTCTAGAGCAGTGCTGTTCACTGGAACTTTCTGTAGATGGAACGCTGGCTAGAAGAAATGCTGGGTGCCTGCTCTGTCCGATGTGGCAGCCACACGTGGCTCTGGAGCACTTGAAAGGCGGCAAGTGCAACTGAGGGATTGACTTTAAATTATATTTCATTTTAATTAATTTCAATTTAAATAGCCACCTGTGGCTAGTGTCTACTGGACTGAGCAGTGCAGTTCTAGAAGGTCAGTCGCATGGTAGGTAAGTAGTGGAGCTGGGATTGGAAGCCGGCTCTGTCCAATCTAACCTTGCCTTATTCAAGCTTTAACCACTGTATTTCAGCTGTTTGAACCTCCCGTGTCAGAATCACCCAAGGAACGTGCTAAAAACTCAGATCTCCAGGCCCCGCTCAGCCCCACTGAACCAGAATCTCAGAGGGCGGGGCCCAGGCGCCTGCGTTTTTCCCAGGCTTCCCTGCCCTGCTTGCTCAAGAGTCCCGGCCAGGCGGGCAGCTTGCATGAGGTCTGACCTGCGCTGGGCTTCCTGGGTCCAGACCAGGTCCACTTTGGGGAGTGTGCCCCACCCTGCCCAGTCCAGCTAACCCAGCCTTGGAGATAATGAGTTCTGGCCACCAGCCTGCGAGTCCTTACCAGCCTGCACTGTTCCCGAGGGTACAAAGAGAGGTGGCATTGCCATGCTCTACCCAGAGACTGGGGAGGGCTCCTAGGGCCCCATCCCCCCAACCTGCCAGGCTCTGGGGCTCCCCGGTCAGCCATCTCAAGGCTGTGGCCCTAGCTTGTGGGTAGTGGGAGAGAGCGGCTTGGCCTGCCCCCCCCCCCCCACAGACCAGCTTGGTCGAGCAGTGGAGGAAGGAAGCGAGGGCCAGTGGCCAGCAGGGCCAGGGGTGGGGGTGACGCAGGCCTCAGGAATTTGAAAACAAACATTGAGCCAGGGAAGGAAGAGGCTGCTGTCCGTAGCTGAGCCAGGGCAGACCCAGGCCTCTCCCTGCCGGGGCAGGGTGAATCCCCGCCTTGCTGACCGTGGCCCCAGCGGGACCTGGTCCCTGGGGAGGTACAACGCCACTGGTGGAACGGCAAACCCAGTGGGGGAAGCTGGGGTGAGGAGAGGAAGGGGCTGAGAGTGGGAAGAGCCAGGAGGACGGGAGAAGAGGCCCAGCGGCCCAGAGTCCACCCAGCATTTGTCGTGTACTCACTGTGTACAAGAATTCCGGGGCAGGGGCAGAAAGCAGTGCCCAGCTGGTGGGGGAGGCGGGCATAGCAGAAGATAATACTGAGGGAAGCCCAGGGGACTGTGGCTTCTGCAGAGGAAGTCAGAGAGGCTTCCTGGAGGAGGTGGCACCTGAGCATAGCCCTGAAGGGCAAATTCTGGCAAAGCAGGACTTAATCTTATTAACCTCATCTCCCCAGAGCCAGCACTCAGTGAGTGGGTGAGTGGCACACAGACACACTGAATGAATGCAGGAATGAAGGAATGCAGGAATGAAGGTTCACGGCACAGACCGAGAGTGGGGGTCCATCTTCCCACCCCCTCAGCTATGGACTCCTTTCCTTGTCCTGGGGCTGTGCTCCCCACTTGATACCCAGAGACTCTGGAGCCTGAGTTTGAGTCCTGACTCAGTCACCTACCAGCTGTGTGACTTTGGGCAAGTTACTTAACCTCTCCGTGCTTCGGGTCCTTCTCTGTAAAAGAGAGGTAATAATGAGCTGAGTTTGTGCGTTCTGTGGGGGAATTCATCCAAGGAAAGCACTTAGGCCAGTCCCGGGCAGGTAGTGAGAGCTACATGAGTGTTTGCTGGTAGCAGGATTCCGGCTCTAGCTTACTCATTCATTAATTCACTTACTCACTCCCTTGTTCAATCCACCACTCACTTACGCACAGCTCCCTCTTCGCCACTTATTTGTTGAGCAATCCCCCTGCGCCAGGCCCTCTTCCTCCTGCCTCCCCAGCCCCGTGGATGGTACCTGCCGCGCTGCTGATTACTGTTAAGGATTTCTTTAATTAGCCCCAAATCCAACACAAACTAGAGGAGGTGGTCAGCGGCAGGGGTGACAGGCCCCGGCCAGAACCCGGGCGGGGCACTAAGGCTCCAGGCTGGGCCCCTGGGCCAGGACCGCAGCCCGGAGCTGCCCCAGAGGCGCCTCCCCGCCTGCGGGTGCCTGGCTGACGCCCGGCAGGGCCCTCCACCGGGCAGCCTCGCCCACCCCCCTCTTGGACAGGCCGGGCTGTCCCGAGTCCCAGACCCAGGGCCCAGCCACCCGAGGGCTGCCAGGAGGCCCAGACCTGGTGCCGGCCGGGGCCGCCGGCGCCCGCCTCCCAACCCAACAATCAGGGCCGCCTGTGGGCGCGGGGATTGCGAGCCGATGAATCTTAGGGCAGAAGATGCCACTGCTTCCTCCTTCCCCACAGGCCCTGGCAGGGCAGGTCGCGCAGGGGGAGAGTGGCCAGCGCTCTGTAAGAGCCACTTCCTGCACACCTACACGTGTTGTGCACCGTGCTGGCTCCTCATATACTTCCACCAGCGGGACCAAGTGGGGGGACAACTTGCACTTCAGCGACAAGGAAACCAAGGCTCAGAGAGGTAAAGGGACTTGCCCAAGGCCACCCAGCCGGGAACCGTGACCTGGCACTCAAACCCAGGTCTTCCCGTACCCCATCCCACCCCAGCTGCCCGGCTTCCTGGGACCAGGGAGGCTGGCACCTGGGGAGGCAGAGCAAGGCTGGGCTGGGGCGTGAGGCGCTGCTGGGGCCAGAGGGTGGGGCGGGAGAGAAGGCAGGGCCGGGTGTCGGGAGGAACAATGGCGCAGGGCGGGTAACGGGAGCGCCGCCAGGCCCCGGGAGCAGCCAGCGCCCCTGCAGAGCTGCCGGGCTGCCCCCGGCCGCGATCCGCCGACTCAGCTCTTGCCTCTACCTTTCCTGGAAAACAGCAGACGCGCCGGGGGTGTCAGGGAGGGAGGCACCTGTGTGGGAAAAGGGGGTGTGGGTACCCCAGCCTGCCCTGCCACGCCCACCCTTGCCGGTCCTCATGTCCCTGCCCCCCCAGTGCCCAGGCCGGCTTCTCACCGCAGGCCCAGATGTTAAGCCGTGGAATCCAGCAGTCAGGGCAGGCTCTGGGCCGAGTCCGGGGTACCACTGGGGCCCCGGGTGTCCCCTGCCACAGCCCGCAGCTCGGCCAAGCGGTGCTGCCTCCCAGGGCAGGGGCGCACTTGCCTCCTGCAGGGCCCCGGGTGGCTCCACCGTGCAGGGGGCCGCTGTAGGTGAGCATCAAGGCAAGGCCCCTTCTGAGGGGTATCAGCGCCACTCTGCCATGGGACAGCTTTAGGGGCACCCACGGACCTCCATGGGCTGGGGGCCAAGAGGAGAGGCCGGGGTTCCGGGCACCCCAGTCCTCAGGTGGCGCAGTGGGCTCAGCAGATGGTCACGGACCCTTGTCACGCCCTGGAGAGGAGAATAGGATCAGGGGCTCTGCAGCCACAGGCGTCAGCCCCACACTCAGGTGGGGTGTGAGCCCCCGGGGGAGGGCAGGAGGGGCAACCCGCGGGAAAGCAGAGAGGGCCTGCGGGCGCCCCAATATCACCACCTCCCCTCTCCAAGCCTCAAGGGTGGCAGCCCCCAATTCAGAGTCATGTAGCGGAGTTGGCAAATGACCAACAACCAGCTGGGGAGGGGGCAGTTGTGCAGGCGTGGGGGGCGGCTGATCCCCGAGGTGTACACATTCCCAGAAGGGCCAGTTTCCAGCAGCAGCCTGAGGGCAGTGGCCGCAGAGCTGGGAGGAGCGGCCCGGCTGGGCCCTGGCGGATACTGCCCACCTCGCCGGGCTGGCGGGAGGATTGGGGGGGCTGGCGGGCGTGCACGAGCTCTGAGAGCCGAGGATGGCTGCAGAGCCGGGGGCAGGGGCTGCTGCGGCGAGGGAGTGGGCCCTGGGTGCGGTGGGCCCGGGGTCGGAGCCTGGCTCTGGCAGCGCGACCTCAGGCCAGCCGGTGCCCTCCCCTCGCAGAGCCCGGGTTTCCTCCCGTGTAAAATGTGGATGATAAAAATAGGAGCTACTTAGAGTGTCTCTGCAGGGATTAAAAGACGCTACCAATGCCAATAAAGTGGTTTTTAAAAAAAACAGCTCCGTGCGCACTGGTGGTGACTTTTATGGCCCCATTAGTCAGCCAAGAATTTGCATAAAGGACGGGGATATCCCGGGGGCCAAGGGGGTGGACTGGGGAGCCTCTGGGGATAAGCACCCTTCAGTCCTAGCAGCCCACCCCACCTTCGGACAGGAGCAAAAGGAAGGGGCCCTGGACGCAGCCCGGAGCTGCCCCAGAGGCGCCTCCCCGCCTGCGGGTGCCCCGCTGCCGGCCCACGGCGGCACCCAATAGACTCTGAGCAGCCCCAGGTGTGCAGCCTGTGCTGAGGCCCCGGAAGAAATCAGAGAGCCCCGCCTGGAGGGACCGAGGGTCCAGGGGGGGCGTGGAGATGGTGAGACGCCCTGTGGTGTCGCTGCACCGGAGGCTGGGGCCGTGGGAACAAGAAGGGGCTCCTGACCCAGCTCTGGAGCCAGGGGGGGGCTTCTCGGAGGAGGCGGCCAGGAGCACTGCCCTCTTGCTGGGTCAGAACTTTGCCTCCCAGAGCTGAGTCCAGAACCAGGCAGTGCTCCTGCTCGCCAGCAGTCGTGCCCTCCCTGACCCCAGCCCTGCCTCCCCCTCTGCCTCCCCAGCTCAGCTAAGCATCAGGACGGCTCCGCTCCAGGGATCCGGGATGTGGGGAGTGGACGGGCCTCTCTGCCCCTGGCCCGCTCCCACCCAGCCCGGAGCTCTGCCGCCCCCTGGTGGCAGAACTGGAAAAGCGGCTGCTCCTTTCAGGGGAAACCTGTTAACTCACAGCAATTACCATTAAAAAATAAAATAGTGATGATGACGATTCTATTCATCGCTTTAGAGTTTCCAAAGGACAGTCAACCGTCGGCTGCACTGCGCAAAGTGCAGGGTTCTGGACTGCGAGGCAGATGGGGAGTTAACACCTGAGTTAGGTTCTATTAATACCTGGTTATGTGACCTTGGGCACGTCATGTCACCTCTTTGAGCCTCAGGCTCCTCATCTGTAGAATGGGGTGACAAATCTCTACCACAGGGCTGTTCTAGGCATTAAATGACCTAATGCCTGGCACATAAGTTGAACGGAAGAAAATAACACTGCGTTGTTATCTTAAAAATAACACTTGCCTTGTCTTTTACAGGCCATCACCTCCTCCTTGCATAATGGTTTTGGCAAAGTCCTCTTTCAAGGTGTCACCTCTTTTCATCTGCACTATTATCCCCATTTAACAGATGAGGAAAGTGAGGCCCAGAAAGGGGAAGTAACCTGTCTAGAGAATATCATGACTTGTAAGTAGCCAACGGGGCTCAAAGCCAGGTCTCCTGCCTCTGAGTCCACTGCCTAGGAAATCCTGAAGAATCCTTACTGCCTTGATGAGAGAAGCAGGCACAGCCTCCGCTCCCTCAGCCTCCCTCTCTGCCTCCCACACCCATGCCAGTATCCGGAAGGCCAGCCAGGTAGCTAACTCCTTTCCTCCTTCTTGACCAGGTCCCTCACCCTTGGGGCAGTTTATGAACCAAGAGCTTAGAGTGTCTTCCAAAGGTCATCCTGTCCATCCTCCTGCACCCCACCCAAGCAGATGATTGTTCCTCCTGTTTGTCACGCTCCTCAAGGGAGGAGAGTCCATAAATCTGCTTCCTCTCCCAGCCCAGGTGTTTGTGACAGTTCCCACAGTCAGGAAGTTCTACCATATGTCTGACCAGAGTCCCTCCTGTTGCAGTTTCAGCCCATTTCCTTTTGTTCTTCCTCCCAGTAGTGTCAGAAACACAATCTGGGGAGGACACTTGATGCCCAGAGAGAGGGACCCAGGTATGGGGAGGGTCACACAGAGAGAGGAAGTGAGAGCTGAGCCCAGGTTCAAACCCAGGTCACCGTGGCAAGAGTGGCTGAGCCAGTCTCCTGGTGCCAGGGCAGCCTCAGCCTGGGTGAGGCAGCCTCACCCTCGGCCAGATGGCACCCAGGCCCGCCCGCCTGCCACGATGGCACCATGCGGCTCAACCCAGGCCCGCCCACCTGCCACGATGGCACCATGAGGCTCAACCCAGGGCTGGTGTGGGAATGAGGGGCGGAGCAGGTCTGAGGGGAGGCCAGAGCTCAGGCTCAGGGTTCATGCAGACCTGGGTTCGAATCCCCCTCGGCCGTCCCCTCAACACACATCTACTGGGCTTCTCCGCCAGGCCGGGTGCCACGTTGGGCACCGAGGGACCCCCAGAGCAGCGAGAATGAAGGCGAGGGCACGCCGCCTAAGTGAGGGTGACCAGGGGTCTCTCCGAGGGGGACATTTGAGTCGAGGCCTGAATGACGAGGAGGAGGCAGGTTTGAAGTTCTGAAGGGAGAGCGTCCCAGGAAGAGTGAGCACCGGGCACAGCCCTGAGGCTGGAATGAGCGTGGGGTCTGCAGACCACCCGGGAAGACGGCCTGGGTGGTCTCTCTCTCAGTGTCGGCTTTCTCATCTGTGAAATGGGCTCAACCACACCCATTCAATAAGGCGGTGAATGTGAGCCTGGTGGGTGGCCCGTGAGCGGTGCCTATATTTCATCCTAGCCCTAACAACAGGTCTGGCACTGGCATCCTTTGGGGCTCCATTTCAGCACCATCCACCAGCCCCAAACCCACCCCACCCTGCACGTGGGGTTGCCCAACAGTCAGGCCACTAGTGAAGATCCATAGGTCTCGTCCAGGGGCACTGCTCTTTACAGGTTACAAAGCATTGCTCCCGTCTTCCCAGTGCCCTGCAGAACTCGGTGGCTGTGGGGATCTTTTGGATCACTGGTGGCGAAGGGTCTGGCCATCCCCAGCCCCTAGCAGGTGCTAAAAGCGTGTCAGGCCCAGGCCCTGCCATGCGTTCCCTACCCCCATGATGGACTGGCGACTTCCAGAGGCCTTTCTTACCACGCTTCCTCATTTGAAGAAAGGAGCCTTTTTTGCCCATGCAGATCTGCAAGCCTGGAAGGCTCTGGCTCACAGCGAAGCGCTGCTGGAATCAGCAGGCAACTCCCCCCCCCAGCAGCTGAAGAAAACCCGGGAGCAGGGGGCTCCTGGGGCCTCCAGCATAGAAGCAGGCGGAGGCCTTGTCAGCCGACCCCTTCCCTCTTCTCCTCAGGCCACTGCCTCCGGATGAGGGCAGGCTCCTGGGTCTCAGCTCTGCCGGATCCCTGCCCTGCCACCTCCATGTCAGCTCTCGGGATGCCGCTTGGATGCCACTGCCTCCAGGAAGCCTGCCTTGACCCTCAGTGAGAGCTGGCTGCTCTCCCATTTGCCCTCCACGCCCCAGGGCTTGCCCCACCGTCTTCCACTGAAGTTTAACCCACATGCGTGCAAGTGCCCAGATGGTAAGGGGCAGCTCAGTGGATGGTCCCAAAATGAACAGCCCCCGGTCAGCAGTGCCCCGTCAAGAAACAGCATCATCTGACCCCTCCTCCACCAGCTACTACCCTACCGCGGGGTACCCCCACCCCGACCTCCATCCCATCAGTTAAGTTTGCCTGTTTTTCTGCTTCACACAAATGCAGTCATCTAACACATCCCCTTCTGTGTCCGGCTTCTCACATTACGTCTAGAGTCACCGTCTGTGTCGTTACCCAGAGCTGTAGATGGTTTACTCTCATTCCCGCGTAGTGTCCTACTGTGTGAATATATCACAATTTATCCATTTCACCATTGATGAGCACTTGGGTAGTTTCTGGTGTTTGGGCTATTAATGAATAGGACTGCTAAGAACAGCCAAGTTTGTGTTTTTTTGGGAAATTTATGTCCACATTTCTGTGGATCATGCCCTGAGAACTGGAATTCTGGGTCACAGGGTAGTCTTCACTAGATGCAGCCAGACTGTTTTCCAAAGTGCTTGCGCCGATTGACGGCCCCACCTACCGTGTAGGAGAGCGCCTGCCGCCCACACCCGCGCCACCCCTAGAACTGCCTGGAAGCCCCTGGAGTTCATCTGCTTAGGTGCCGGTCTCACCATTTGGGAGCACCACAGAAACGGCGGGTGCCGCCTTACCCATGCCTGTGGGTATGTCCCCTGGCCCACGGGAAACCCACGGGAGAGGAAGGGAGGAAGGGAGAGGGGGACGGAACGGGGAGGGCAGAAATCAGAAAGATGGAACGAAAGGATGAGGGAGAGAAAGGAAGGGAAGGAAGAAGGGAGACAGAAGGGAAAAGAAAGAAGGGAGGAAGGCAGGGGGAAAAAAGCATCAAGGAAGCCTCAGTGAATCAGCAGCTCCGTGGCTGGCTGCTGGCAGAGGACAGCGCTGCTGGGGTTGACGCTGTGGCTTGCTGGTTCAGTGAAACCTCAGCCTGTCCCGGAGATGAACACTTGAATAAGTTCCCTTCTCAGCAGTTTCGTTTTAGGATAAAATCTTCTACACAATAGGGTCAGATGTTGAAGACCGTAGGGAAGGCTGGGGGGACAGCATGGTCCCTTCAATTCACCGCAGGGAAGGAGGCGGGGCAGTGGGGTGGGGAGGGGCTTCGCCCATGTGAGATGGGCTCCTCAAGGTACCTGGCTTGGAGACTGGCTGGACAGCCAGCTGCAGGGGCCAAAGCCCCAGCCCAGGACGTGCCCGCAGGCCCGGTGCCCCCACCCATTCCTCCTTCTCCTGCAGCAAGCAGGGGCAGCACCCTGGGTCTTTGGCCAAAGCCAGATTGCTAGGGCAGGGCCTACTGGGCAAACAGAGGCAGGCGTGGTGGAGAGAGAATGGCCTGGCCAGAATCTACCTCCAGGGCAGGGGGGAAGGAAGGGCAGCCCAGCAGTACCGTGTGCAGCCCTGGGCTCCTAGGCTGGCACCATGGCCCCAAAGCCAGCCAGTCCATACTGGATCCAGACTCCAGGAGGGCTGTGGAGCAGTTTGATATGGTTATGAATTCCAAAAATAGATATTGGATTATGTTTGTAATCTGGTCTGTACCTGGGCATGATTAAGTTATGATTAGGGCTTTGATTGGGCCACATCCTTAGGAGGTTGAGTCCCCACAGATAAAAGGCATGGTGAAGAACACAGGTGAGGGTTTTCTGATGTTGGAGTTTGATGCTAAAGTCTTAAGCTGGAGCCCCAGGAAGTCAGCACACAGAGGAAAGAGAAGCCAGCCCCAGAAAGAGAGGACATGAACGAGGAGGAGAACACAGAGGAATAGAGCCGGCTCTTTAGACACGGCAGAAACCCCAGGGAGAGAGACAGAGCCGTTCACCTGATAGTCTACAGTTGACCTTGTGCAGAAAACAGAGGAGCTGAGCCCAGAGGAACCCAGGAAGCCTGAACCCTCACAGACGTCAGCAGCCATCTTGCTCCAACATGTGAAAATAGACTTTGGTCTATCTTCTCTACTTTGGGAAGTAACTTATGCTTTATGGCCTGATACCTGTAAACTCCTACCCCAAATAAATACCCTTTGTAAAAACCAACCAATTTCTGTTATTTTGCATCAGCACCCCTTTGGCTGACTAATACAGCTTGTTTCCCCTACTTTGCTAATTGGGTGCCAGCCTTGGCTTTTGCCAAGGCAGACTCAGTACTGGGAAAAGCACAGAGGCCCTTGAGCCTTTACCTGGAGCAGGAATCCCACCCCCAGTCTGAGTTCCTCAAATCCCCAGGGACAGGGGACTCAGCACCTCACAAGGGCCCCCATGGCCTGGCTGTGCAGCTCTGATGTAGCAAGAGCTACCATAGTTGTAACTCCTTTATGGGCCAGGCACCGTATGATTGCTTCAACACTTTATTTCACAATTGCCTCATGGAATAAGCATGATTAGCACATCCCCATTTTGCAGATGAGGAAACTGAGGCTTAGAGCCTAAAAGCACAGGGCATATGCATGTATTTCCTAGTGCTGTCAACTGAGAGGGCCTAGAAGGAGTAACACTCTAGGGGCACCAAGCCCACCCAGACCCCAAATCTTGGTTTCTAAATACCACTTTCCAAAAAAAAGGAAACAGGGCTTTTTGGAGAAATGGTTGATTCTAGGGTGGAGGCAGGGAAAATACAAGATGAGCCTGAAGCATCTTATTTGCCAGAAAATAAGGGAGTGCTCAAAAAACAAAAGGATGGGGGCATGCCAAATGGCCACAGGAGCTCATATGAAAGAGCTCCCAAGAGCCAGAGCTGGAACAATTTGAGCAACAAAATAAGTAACTTAGTATTGGGTTATAACCTAAAGAATAAAATAAATAAGTGTGGATTCATATTGACATAAACAAATGCTTGAATGAATAAGTAGGGGGAAAAGAACAAACCTTCCTTACAGAAGAATTCCAAGCAACGTATGTAAATTCACACCCTATAGAAGGCAGAGCTTAACCCTTTTAGTGACTTCTCTTCTAAAAAACAAGAATGAAAAGGGGAAAATAGTAACTTTACAGTAGAAAAACCCGGCAGACTCCATCAAGTGATCAAGGTCAACTGCACAGGTGAGAATGCGTTTGAATATCAGGTGTCACCTGATAAGATGATGAGAAGGGCACTTTCCTCTCTGGTCTTCTTCCCCCAAACCCACTTCATGAGAAAAATATCATGAGAAAAATATCAGATAAACCCAAACTGAGGGCCATTCTACAGAACACCAGGATGTCAGGGTCATGAAAACAAGAAAAGGCTGTCACAGACCAGAGGAAACTAAGAAGACACGAGTTTAACTTCAGTGTGAAATCCTGGATTGGATCCTGGAATAGAACAAGGACATTAGTGGAAAAACTGGTAAAATCCAAATAAAGTCTGGAGTTCAGTTACTAGTAATGTACCAATGTGGGTTTCTTCGTTTTGACGACGGTGGCCCGGAACGGACACTATTGACAGCAGGGGAAACGGGTGAGGGACGGGAACTCTCTGTTCTATCTTTGCAACTTTTCTCTAAATCTAAAATTATTCCAAAATAAAAAGTTTATTTAAAAAAAATCACATGAGGAATAAATGTCTGAACCAGAATTCAGACTCAAATACGTCCCCTTTCCCAAGCCCACCCATACACTCCACCCCTCCCTGCACCAATCATGTTAGAAAGTCATTCCCGAAGGCTTTCTGAGCTTCTCCCCACCTGCTCCATGTTTGCCCTCTGGGACCACCCCAACTCTTCCATTTTCTCTGCCCCGTGACCTCCTTCAGGGGGGTGAAGGATGTCCCCCGTCTTCCCAAGTGTCCACATCCCCAAGCTCATTATTCCCAGCTCCTTCTGCTCCCTTAGATGACTTGGATTCCAAAGAACACTGGCCTCCTTGGCACTGACACCCATCCCTTTGCGACAGTCCCCAGTTCCCCTTGGAGACTATGGGAGTCGAGGGAAGATATGCCCCAACCTTGCTCCAGGGAGAGAGCATGTGACTGACACTGGGCCTATCAGCACACACCATCCTCTGGCAACTATGATTGGCCCAGGCGTGGCCACATGACCTAAGCTGGTCCAATCAGAGGGAATCCCAGGACTTGAACTGGGAATGCTGAGACATAGAAAATTCTCTTCTTATATGTTGGATGAGAACAAAGATGCCTCTGGAAGCCTTAAGATGAAGTTATGCCAAGGATAGTAGAATAGAGAGACGGAAAGAACTAGGTCCTCAGTGACATCACTGAGCCACTGTACCAAGTCTTGCCTGAAACCCACCCTATCTCTGAACTTCTCAGTTAAGAGAACTATGGTAGGCCGAAAATTGTCATCCCCCTCACAAAAAATATTCATGTCCTAATACCTGGAACCTGTGAACGTTAGCTGGAGAAAGAACGAAGGTAAGGAGGCAGGGAGGGAGGAAGGAAGGAAGAAAAGGTCTTGGCCGGTATGATTAAATTAAGAACCTTGAGAGGGGAGATTATTCTGGATTATCTGAATGAGCCCTAAATGCAATCACACTGTATCCTATAGAAGGGAGGCAGAGTGAGATTTGACACAGACAGGTTAAGAGGGGGGTAGGACCTTGGAAGCAGAGAGGGGAGCGATGTGGCCCCAAGGCAAGGAATGCTGCAGCCGCCAGAAGCTGGGAGAGCAAGGACTGCGCTCTCCCCTAGGGCCCCTGCCCACACTTTTATTTCGGCCCCGCAAGACTGATTTTGGACTTCTGGCCTCCAGAACTGAGAGAAAATAAATTTCTGTTGCTTTAGGACACTGCAGTATTTTGTTTCAGCAGCCATCGGAAACTAAGACGAGCGCTAATTAGTCTCTTTAAGAGCGAAGCCTGCTTGAAGCTGGTGTTTTGTTACTTGCAACTAAAGGCAGCCCAACTAATACACGGCCCCTCTGCCACCCTGGTTACCCTCCTCTGGTTAAGAGTTTTTTGTCTCGAGAAAAGCAAATCAGAGGGAACCAGAGACTCTCCTGCTCTTCGGCTGGGGACATGGGGCTGGCATCAGGTGGCTCACAGACTCCACGCCAAGGCATCATGGGAGTTTATTTACAAACAAGCCGCAGCAATCAGCAATCGCTCAGGCTGCGGCCACGGAGGAGAGCCCAGACAGACACAGGGCCCAGCACCCATCAGCCCCAAAGCTTTCCCCAGCCAGACCCCTGCCAAGAGGGCCAAGAGCCAGGGGCACAGAAGGGAGAGGGCTCAAGTCTCCGCCAGCTCTCAGGGGTCACCTGTTGGGACCCCCTCACCAGAGGAGGACACTGTGGGCACTGAGGAGCGTGAGGCCAGGAGGCCCTCTGGAGGCCCCCACCCTCAGCCATGTCCAGGCCCTCGCTGCCAGGACCACGGAGCAGAAGGGCCGGCAGCAGCGGCATAGGGCGTGGTGGTGCCGGGGGCCTCTTCCAGACCTTTCGGGGAGCCGGGCAGGGAGCTGGTGTCCCCGGCCAGGCCGCCCATCACGCGGGGGACTCCCCCACCTTGCTGGCCGCGCTCGTGATCCGCTTGTTCTCCCGGAGGTTTCGGAGGCGAGCGCTGAGGCTGCTGATCTCTTCCACGTAGGCCTGGGGCACCCACCCCTTCTCGCCATCCGCCAGGCGGACCCCCTCCAGCCAGCCTAGGGGCGCACGGGCCAGGGGCAGCATCAGCGGCATCCAGGCCTGGGAGGGGCGGCCTTGGCCCTGATGAGAGCCTTGTCCGCGCCCCTGGGGCCGGCGTCCCCTCGACTCAGCACTCTGATTCCAGGAGCCCCACAGGGGGCCTTCTGATCTGTTCTGAGATCAGCCTCCGAGTAGGATATTTCCCATCCTCCCTCATCACTCTTGATCCAGCACCTTCGCAGCAGGAAGGTCCTCCTGTCTAACCTGATTCTACCCACAGGCCATGGTCAGCCAACACTCGCATCTTTCCCAGTGGTGTCTTAGCCACCCAGGTACCTCCTGCCCGCACGGGCACCTCCCCTCACCATCACTGGTCCAGGTCCTCACTGCCAGGATGTCGGTCTTCTCCAAGGTCAGCTCGTCCGGCTGCAGGGCCTGGTAGGTCCTGACACACTGCACCTGGGGGCGGTCTGACAGCCCAGGGGAAGAGAGTCAAGGAAACCCCCGAGGGCAGGGGGGCAGGCAGGGAGGGGCAGTGGGAGGGAGGGAGAGGGTGGGGGTGCTCTTTTCCTGTGTCCGCTCCCATGCCACAGGCCTACGTGCAGGACGCCGGGACCCTGGCCTGCCCCGGTCACGCCTCTCCTCTCTGACCCTCAACAGAAGCCCTGGGGACTCCGGTTCCCACTTCTGCGCCAAGGGTCCCCATTTCCCCAGCTTGATCTTGACTTCCAGGCCCTAAAATCCAACTGCTCCCAGACACCCTGCCTCTGGGTATCCCACAAAACTTAAGAGCCCCTTCAGATGCCCCCATTTCCCTTCCCAACTGGGGCTCAAGTCAGGGCTCTCCCCTGTTGAAAACCTTCCTCTTAGAACAAAACCCCGTCCTTCCCACGGCCTCCACGGTCCTGGGTGACTGGGGTCACCCCCTCACCAGCCTCGTCTTCTCCCATCTCCCCGTGGCTCCTGAAGCTCCAGGCACACTGGCCTCCCTGCGTTCATCGTTCCCGACACCTCCTGCCTCAGGGCCTTTGCACTGGCTGCTCCTTTTGTGGACAGCACTCTCCCCAGACCTTTTCATGCTGCCCCTCCTCATCCTTCAGGGGCCCTCCCTGACCACCTCTCTGGTATAGAGGGCTTGTCCCCTCCCCAGCCAAGACAGGCCTCCGAACTCAAGGCAGAGAACCTGCCCCACTCCAGGCCCTGAGCCTCTGCCGTCAGACGGAGCCGGCTGGTAGCACGAGAAGGCACGGGCTTTGGGGCCAGACCCGGCCTGAATGCCAGCTCTGCCACCAACTGGCTCTGTGACCTTGGGCAAGTCACGTAACTTTTCTGCACTTCCGTTTTCTCAGATACGAAAAAATGAGTCCACCTGCCAGGGTCGGGACGAGGACTAAATAACAGAAATGTGTATAGAAAGCCCCTAGCCGCGGGCCTGGTGCCACGGCATGGGCCCAGGAGAAAGGAATCCCCTTCCTTCCCCTTGGCTACCTAAAGCTCAGCGTGACTCCCTGTGCTCAGGCACCTTCGATAGCTACCTGGGGCCCACTGGATCAGGGTCCTCGACGGCTCGGCTGCACCCTGCCTTCCCGCCTCACGTCACACCCTAAGGAGAAGCTTCTGGCCCAACAGAGCAGATCCTGCACTGACCCTGCCCCCCCACTGCCCCCCCCCCCGGCCACTCTAATTCCCGTCCTCTTTGCCACCGATGTGAAGACAGAGACAGTGCTGGCTTCCAGTCCCCAGTCGGCCACTCAGTAGCTGGGCGAGCCTGGGCAGCCTGCTTCACTGCTCTGAATCCCAGACTCCTAACTTGTAAGCAGGGCTTGTCTGGGGATCAGGTGGGAGGCTGGAAAGGGCTCTGCAAGCTCCAGGGGCTGCCTGTGTCCACAGGGGCCGGCCCATCTTAGCTGAACCCTGCCTGTCCTTCAGGGTTCCTCCGAGCCTTCCCTGAGGGTCCCGGGCCAGCTGGCCTCTCTCCCCGCTGACCCCAGCGCCCCCAGACTCAGCGCAGGAGGAGACGGGGAAAGCAGGGAAGTCCCCAGCCCGGGGACGGGGGCCTGGGGGAGGCGGGAGCCGGGCGGCAGAGGCTACCTTCCCCCTCGCTGATGGCCTCCTTGTCCTCCTGGGGGCTGGAGGGGCACATGGCGGAGATCCACCGCTGCTTCTCACTCCTGGGAGAACGGGGCTGAGTTGTCACAACATGCAAAGCATGCCTCCCAGCGCGGGGCCACAGGAACCAGGGCTGGGAGGATCGGGCATGAGGGCCAGGCCCCTGGCCCAGGCCGTGTCCCCCGACCCAGCACTCTGTTCCCAAGCCTGCGCCCCGCCCAGCTCTGAGCATAAGGACAGAGCAGGCCCAGAAGCCCCCGGGCGCCCGCTGTGTCCAGATCCTGCCTTAGGTCACCCTCTTGAAGCCAGAGGCAGATAAAGGAGCACGAGGATTTTCACCCAAGAGATGCCCAGCGGCTGAGGGGGAGTGGCCAGCCCGCCTGGTACCACCTGCAGGAGCACAGACCACTGCTCTGCCACCCACGCTTGCCCTCTGCCCAGGTCAGGGGTGATGCCTCCGCCTTCCCCATTCCCAGGCCCTGGCCCACCCGGAGGCCACTCACTCCGTCCGGGCCCTCAGCAGGAACTGGTGCTTCGTGTGCTGCCCAGGGAGGAGCTGGAGGAGGAACACGTGGCCAGGGATGCCCTGAAGCTTCAGACTCAGGTCCTTCACCTGCAACTCGGCCATCTTGGCATGGACGAAAACGGCAAACTTCCCCAGCCTGTGGGGCGGTGGGAGGGGAGGTCAGCCTGGCCCCGGCCTGGGCCCCCCGCCCCCTCCTCAGGACAGGTGAGCTCGGGCTGTCTACCTCTCTGGCAGGGCACTGGCCTCCATGAGGGCCAGCAAAGTCCCCAAAAGGAACTGGGAACACCATCCCTGCTGGCTCGGTGACAGGTGGACGGAGATGGAGAGGGTCCCCGACCCCAGGCTTTCAATTTCTCTCCGAACCTCCCCTCTGAGCTCCAGTTCTAGAGAACCAACTGAACAGCTCTCTGGATGAGAACCAGCTCCCCTGCGGGGCGTCTAAGTCCCCAACACATAAGCTCCAGGAAGACGGAACTTGCCCGTCGTGTTCACCGCTATACCCGACACTGCCCAGCCCAATTTTTGGGTTCAAGAAACACTTGTGGAATGGATGGGTGGATGGGTGGGGTGGCTGATGAGTTGGTGGACGGATAGACGGGTGGGAGGATGGGTGGGTGGGTGGGTGAAGGATGACCCATTGGTTCCTTCATCTCATTGTAACAACTCTGGATCTTCCACTCCAAACCAGATCGTCGTCAACATTGCCCATCACGTGGGCGACCCCCACCACGCTGCCCAAGACGAAACTCTGAAGTCATCGTTGTCTCTTCTCCCCCTCCTCCCTAACTGGTAGCCCACCTCATCTTGTCTGTCCACCTTACTGGCCCTGGAATCCGTTTATCCCAAGCCTCCTGCCACTTCTGGAGCAGAGCACACCTACTCTTACCTGGACAACTGCAAGAGCCTCTGGTCTCTCCCCCTCCAATCCATCCTCCAAATTGGTCAGGAGTAAAATGTCACTCCTCTGCCTGACTCTCCATGGCTCCCTGCTACCCTCAGAGTAAATCTAATCTCTACCAAGACCTTTGACCTCCCAACTTCCCTCTCCTGCCCTCCCCCTCTACAAATCTAGCCACATTAGGCTTCATCGTTCACCAAATACACTCTGACTCTTATACCCTACTGTGACCTTGCTAGACCCCCCAAACCTCTTTCTCTACCTGGAAGACCCCTATTCATCCTTCAAAACCCAGTTTAAATGCTCTTTCCTCTGTGAAGCTTTCTGATTCTCGCCCCACACCTGGGGCTGCCATAGTACCAGTACACTCGGCTTCCACCCTAACCCTGAGCTCATGGTTATCAGAAAGTGTTTTCAACAGTCCTAGGAGCAGAGAACAAGCCTCATTTATTTTTATGTCCCCAGAAGAGGGTCTGGTACAGAGGAGTTCATCATGATTCATTGAATGAATGAAAAAAATCAGGAATGAACTCTTCCCATAACATAAGACATCCATCCCTCATCTCACTCAGCCTTAAGGGCCGCCTCCTCCAGGAAGTCTTCTCTCTCATTTCTCACTTATAATTGTCACAGCTTACAGGGAGGGAGGGCTCACGATGTGTCGGGACCTGTGCCAAGCTCTTTTCATGCATTATCACACTGAATCTCACACAGCCCCACGTGGCAGGCTCTACTTTACAGATGGAAGACAGGAGAGCACAGTGGTTAAGAGCCTGGGGTCTGGCATCAGGCAGACCTGGACTCCTGGCCCCTCCACTTATTAGTTCCACGATCTTGAGATTAACGAGGGAGGTGCTTAGTGGACTACAAGGAATAATCCAAATAGCACACCTGGCGAAGAACAGGCACTCATGGAAGTGTTGGCTGTTACCATTACTCAGGGCAGAGCTGGGACTCCAGCACTGGACTCTTAGTCTCTGTTCTAACTGGCCTAAGTCCAGAGCAGAGAGTTCAAGTCTTCCATGCATGGTCCAGCCCTTGAGTCTCTGGTCTGGAAGCTGGGCCTGCCTTGCACCTCTGCCTTCACCGTGGGAGACTCCAAGGCACAGGGTGTCGGCAGCACAGTCTGGCACAGGCTGGGGCTCGGGGCTCACTGATGGACTGGTTGTGAGCCCATCCGTGAGAAGGGAGCCTGGCTCCCCTCTCCTAACAGCCCACCCTGCCCCGACTCACTCCTTCCGCCGGGAGAGCAGCAGGCAGTCATTGAAGAGATGCAGGTAGACTGCCTTGCTGGACAGCTTCAGCTTGGCAGGGGGCGCCGCGGGCAGTGGTGCCAGCTCCACCAGCTCGCCGTGCCGGACCAGCCAGCGGGCCTGAGAGATCAGTGGGAAGATCTGGGGGCACGGAGAAGGCAAGGGGAGAGGGCAGGTCAGGCCCAGAGGCACCAGGGCAGAGAGCACATGCGGGGGGCGCGGGGGGCAGGTGCAGGGCTGCCCCCGGGGGTGCCCCAGGCCCGCCGGCCGCAGGCATGCACCTTGCCCTCAAAGTGGATCTTCTTGCTCAGGTGGATGAGCTCCTCTGTCCTCTTCATGGACTGCACGCTGGCGTTGCACTCTTGTACCAGCTGGGAAGGCCATGGGCAGGTCACCGCAGCCCCCGCACCCCACTTCCCAGAGCCCAGCCTCAGACTCCCGCCTGGGGGCCAGAGACACTGAAGGCTGGAAGCTCTTTGAGCGACATGCTGGGGGAGCCGGGCGGCCCCTGCCCTGCTGAGCTCACCTCCTTGAGTGCGTTGAAGGCCTTGGTGGCCATGCCTTCGTCTTCGGAGCCTTGTGCTGTCCGCTTCAGAATGTTCTAGAAGGGGGGGGGTCGGTGCACTGAGGCTGGCCGGGAACATCCCCAAGCCCCGCCCCCGAGATCTTGCCCACCAACCGGTGCCCAGAAAGGGCTGCGGAGGTCGCAGCAGCTCTGGCCCTGCCCTCCCCCGCAGCCCGGGGCCCTCCGCGTACCTCCACCAGCATCTTGAGGCGGGTGATCCTCTGGAAGGGAAGGATGAGGAAGGAGGTGAGGGGCAGCCGTTGGCACGCAGGAGACTCCTCCAGGCGAGCCAGGATGCTGGGGAATTTAGGGTTCTCCAAGCTGGACAGTGGGGAGGGGTCTAGGGTCACGGGTGGGCCTGAACTCCACGACCGCAGCCACCCCAAGGGTTCTCCGGGTGCCTTCTCAGCCCCTTCCTCCTGCCCCCTGGGCTTGGGGCTCACCTTCTCGCCATCACAGAGCCCCTCCCAGTGTCACCCTTCCTGCGCCCTCGCCCCACTCTGACCCTCCCTCCCTCCTGCCCCCCGTCAGGTCAGAGCCCCCGGCCTACAGCAGGCGCTGGTAGGTGCGCTCCTGGTAGGCCTGATTGGTGACGTAGGGCAGGTAGACGCGGCGGAAGGCCGGACAGTGGCGCAACACCACGTCGCACACGCTGAAGCGCAGCACGTCCGCCTCCAGCCGCTGCTCCAGCTCCTGCAGGAACCTGAAGGGCCGGCGAGGGGTCAGGGGCAGCAGCCCCCCCCCCCGCCCCCCCCCCCCCGAGCCCAGCCCGGGCGCCCCACCGGCCCCAGGCTCGCCCTCCCCCCCGCCCCAGGCCAGGCCGGGGCCCTCCCTCACCTCTCACTGGTGCTTTTGACCTCGGGCAGTTTGGAGAAGAGCCACTGCTTGTCCTGCGCCCCCAGGCACTCGCTCAACTCGGCTGAGCCCAAGAAGTGGCCCACGGCCACCGACAGGCTGTGGATGTACGAGGCCTCGGACGTGATCAGCTCGAACTTGGCCTGAGCAGGGCGGACGTGGGGCTGAAGCCGCCGGACCAGCCCACCTGGGTCCCCAGGGCCTCGCATCCCCCACCCCAGCCCGGGCTTCTGGCTCCACCCCCAATGACCCCGCCCTCCCACTAGCCCCGCCCACCTGCCTCCGCCCCTGCCCTCAGCCCTCGCCCAGTGCACGTGCTTCTCCCGGGGCTCCACCCCAATTCCGTCCCCGCCGGGTCTAGCGCAGATTCCGGGGCTCCTCCGGCCCGGTCCGGCGCTAGACCTCGTCCCCTCTCCTAGGTTCGCCACGTCCCTCTGGCACCCCTGCCCTCGTTGTCCTTCCAGCCTGCCCCGCCTTGGCGGTCTTTGCACCCGCCCCGCCGCTGCAAGCCCCGCGGGTCCGCACCCCCCTTTGGTGGCCCGCCTTCGCCGCCGGATCCCGCACAGTCCCGCACGCCCCGTTTCCCTGCGGCCCCCGCCCCACCTCGTGCCGGGGCCACCTCGTGCCGTTTCTGGAACCCCTGGCCCCACCCCTCCCTCCGCGCCCCGGGCCCCCCTCCCCCAGCCCCGCCCCCTGCGGCCCCGCCGCGCGGGTCCCGGCGCCCACCTCCTGCAGTTTGCAGTCGCGCAGGCTCAGCGTGGCCAGGACGCCGCTGCCGCGCACGTCGGGGATGTCCTGCCACAGCGAGAAGGTGGAGCCTCGCGCCGAGCGCTGCGCCCGGAAGGAGCTGCTGGGGGAGAGGTTGACGCGCGGCGGCCCGGGCCCCTCCTCCGCGCCCTCGTCCCCGTCCCCCGGGCCCTCCTCCTCGCGCTGCTGCCGCCGCAGCTCGCGGGCGCTGGCCACGTCGCTGTATTCCTGGTAGAGGACCGCTGCGCGGGGAGAGGCGCGGGAGGCCCGTGGGGCGCCCGCCCGCCCGGCCCCGCTGCTCCCCGGCCCCCGAGAGGCTGCCTCTGAACAAACCCGCAGGTCGGGACCCAGTGGATTCCCGCCTGCCTTCCTTCATTGATTAAACACTAATTAAGCACCAACTGTGTGCCAGCGCCAGGGCTAGACCCTGAGAATTAACTCCCTCTCCCTCACTCGATCCCTACCTGCTCCCAGCTCTCCAAGCCCCCCGTTTTCCAGTTCCCTCGCCCCACCCCTACCCCCAGACCCTTTCTCCGTGGCCCCCTCCCACTTACAATTAAGGAGGAACCGAGACCGGCGACGCTCGCTGGCGCTCCTGGAACCCAGAGCCGGCTCTTCCTGCGTGTCCAGCCTGGGAAAGAAACGGCGTCAGGGCCCACCTTCGGGTACACCCGGCTTCAGACTCGCGCCCCGAGTGGCAGAGGGTACCTGGGCTCGGGCCAGCCGCCACTCGGGTCAGCAGGGGCTGACAGCGCCACGTCCACGTGCGCCTCTGCGCTGCACGACTCCCTGCCAGCTTTCCCTGGGAGGGAGAGATCCGAGGTGGCCCTGGGTACCGGGCACCATAGCCCAGCTGGCCAGGACCCAGGCGCAGGTGTCCTGGGAGCCGGCCGTGCCCTCCAGCCCACCTCCCGCTCCTGGGCTGCTCTGGCAGTCGCTCCCCCCACCCCCCAGGAGCGGGTACCTTCCCGGACTGCTCCAGGGCCTGCCCCCGGGGTCGGGGCCCTGGCGGTGGAATTGCGCCCAAGGCGCAGGGAGGAGTGCAGCCTGGTCATCAGCTCCGAGGCTGAGAAGCGCCTGCGCTCGGGCCCCTCGAGGCCCGCACGGGTGGGCCTGGACAGCTCTGGCCGCTTCGGCTCCTCCGTGCGCAGGGCCTGCTCCCGCGCCGGCCCGCCATGCTCCAGGAAGACGGCCTGGGCTTCAGCGCTGCCAGCCGCCTCCTCACACTGGTACACCCTCATCTTGCGCCCTGGGGGAAAGGGTGAGGCACAGGCTGCCACCCACTGGGGTCTCTCCCAGACCCCTCCCCACTGCTGTCCTGCAGCCTGAGCCCTGAGGGACACCATGGCCAAGGGAAGGACCGATGTTTTTTACCAGGATCTGATCCCCAGGGCATAGCGGTTGTGGGGGGAGGCGAGCACAGTGCCTGACTGCCGTGGGCAAAGGACCAGGGGCCAGGACAGCCACTTCCTTGCCGTGGCCTTTGGCAGGCCACTCACCTTCCCCCGAGTCCCAGGTCCCTTATCACTGGAATCTACCCGTCCGTCCTGACTGGGGGACCCTGGGGCTTAAAGGGTCCTAAAAGAGCCACCCAGCCCCTCCCCACCCCAGTGTACCCTCCCACCCTCTCAGGGTGACTCACAGGCTGACTTCTTCTCTGAGCCATGGCTGGCCCGGCGCTGCGGCTGTGGGTGCTGGAGACTCCAGGGTCCCTCCAGGGCTGGGGGCTGAGCACCAGGACAGTGCGGCCAGCTGCCAGCCCTGCTGGGCCGCATCCCGCCGCTGGGGGAGATCTCCGTGTCTGGGCCTCCTGGGGACGGTGGCCATAGCAGCCCTTGGAGAGGGGCAGGGGTCCCCAGGGACCAGCGACTGCCAGGAGCCCGCAGCTCCTCCGGGGCAACAGGGAAGAGGTCCAGATAGACAGGGCTCGGGGGCTGCAGGGTGGGCAGCTCCACAAAGGACAGACTCTCCTGCTGGCACACGGCCACTGGGCGGCAGGCAGTGCCAGGTGGCCCAGCTAGGTGGGGCTGGAGGGTGGCACGTGGCCCACAGTCCATTCCTCCTTTGCTCTGCCACCCACCTGGGCCTGCAGGGGAAAGGGTGTCAGAGCCAGACACAGGACAGCAGGGCTGGCCAGGAAGCCACCATGTCCCGGAAGCCTGGACAGGCCCATGTACATGTTACGAACATCTGTACAAACACAGTCACACACCGAATCAGGTAGTCACTGCTACTACTTACTTGGTACTTACTGAGAAGCAGACCAAGTGGTTTACACACATTAGCTCACTGAACCCCCAAAACAGTCCTATGAGTTGATGGTATTATCATCCCCATTTTATAGGTGAGGAAAGCGAGGCACAGAGAGGAGGGAAATGGTGGAGCCAGATTCAACCCCAGGAAGCCTAGCTCCTAAGTCTGTGCAGGCATTCTCTGTCGTACACTGACGTACAACCAGAGACACACACATACGCACGTCACATGGGTCCAGCACACAAGCACGTTGACACAAACACCTTCACAGATACACTCAGACATTTGCAACTGCACACATTCACAGACGCACACGTTTGTACACAACGACATGCATTCACACAGAGACACTTTCTCCAGACACAAACACCCAGACACACACACTGACCCATCAGACGTGTCCATCTCCATTAAAGCTTCTTCCCGCAGAGTCACCTCCCACCCACACGCCAGGAGGCAGACGCACAGGCCCTGAAGTCCTTGCTTTGGTGTGACCCGCTCCCCACCCCCATGCCCGGCGTTGCAGCCCTCAGCATGGAGCGGGGCCCACACCCATGCCAAGCTGGCAGGCGGACCAGCACCCAGGCGCGGGGCGGAGAGCGCCCCAGCCCCTCAGCGTGGGGTGAGAGAGGGGCTCTTCGCCCCCCTCCAGCACCCAGCGCCAGCCCCAGGAGTGGGCCAGGCTGCCCGGGGCCTCTGTGGGCAGGCAGTCATCCTCAGGGCGGGCCTAGGGATCCGAGGGGTCCGGGCCCCCACAGCCCTGCCCTGGGGCCCTGTGCGGGCCGCCCTCCTGCAGCCCCTCACCTCTCCGCGAGGCCCGCTGGGGATGCTGTGCGGCTGCTCCGGCGGGGGAAGCCCTCTCTGCCCAGCTGGCCGGGGGAGATCCCACCCAGACAAAGAGTTTGATTCATCAAACCCTGTGGTGAGGCAGGCGGGTGGGGAGGGAGGGGGCGGGCGGAGGGCTGGGCGGGGGCTGCCCGAGCCTGGCCTCGCTGTGGGCAGGTCGGGCAGCAAGGACCCCCCCAGAGGCCCCCTCCAGCCAAAAGGGCAGTGCCCAGCCTGGAAGGGCCAGGAAACCCAGGAGATGGAAGCTGAGAAGAGGAGTGAGCGCGACCTAGAGAAACAGAAAACCTTCAGAAAGCAATTCCGAAACCGAGACCCCAAAGTGCTCGGAAAAAATAAAAACACCGAAAAACCACAGACGCTGAGACATCCAAGGACTCCAGAGATGGAGATGCAGAGGCAGAGACCGGTGAAAATTTCCGACAGACCTGGTGCTCAGAGACAAATGCCCGATGTGATGACCAGAGCAACCCGTGGAGACAGATGGACAGATGTTTCCTGCCCCGTGGAGTCGCCAGCCTAGTGGAGGAGCCCCAAACAAAAACAGTTATCATCCCAGCTGGCAAGTGGCAAGCCAGAGAAACCACTGGAGGCGAGTGCGGGGCTCAACACAAGGTCAGCATTCCAGGAAGGCTTCCTGGAAGAGGTGACAGCTGTTCCACAGCTGAACTACCCAGGGACACTAAGGTACACATAGACAGGCCTGAGAGAGACAGTGACAGTATCAGTGACCCTGGGATAGAGGGGGGGAGGAGAGAGCCCCGAAGGGGACAGTAGGGTCTGTGACAAGGCCCTCCTCCCTCCACACAGCTCCTCAACTGCTCTCCCGTGTTCTCTTCATCCCTTGTCTGGGGGGGTACATGCAAGAGGAGGTGGCTGCTCCTAAAGGGCAGTTACCCCCCCAGGGCTCCCTGCAGGGGCAGCTCTAGGTTGTACCCCAAGCCTCTGCCCCTCAGGCCTGATCACACTCAGGGGGTCCAACTGAGCACGGTTCTCTAAGCCTCAGTTTCCTCATCTGGCAAATAGGATAGTCCTACCACCTTCATAACACTAATGTGAGAGTTAGGGAAGATTCACGTCAAGTACCTAGCACATAGTTGGAGCTTTGTACTTGATAGTCATTCTTCTGAGTATTTCGCTAGCCAAGGGGATTGCTTGGGCCATGACACAGATGGGGAAACTGAGGCAGTGAGGGGAAGCACACCCTAGTTTGTAGGAGCAGATGGAACAAGACGCGGGGACCGCTGCCCACCAGACAGGTCTCTTTTCTCTCAGCAGTCTTCAGCGTAGAAATTCCAGTTGCTTCCAAGGACACGTGTGCAAGCATACACAGGCACTCCCTCTCCCTTGTATTCTGGGAGATTCTCTCCACTTGGGCTCTGTAAGCCAAACCCACTCACCACCACCACCACCACCACCACCCACAAACATGCATACCAGTTGCAGGGATAAATGAGCAAAACATTGAGCCCCTGGGGCAGAAGCACCCCCAATTCAAGGGGGCAGAAGAGAAGGCTTGGTGCGGGTGAGGGTGGGGTGGAAGGCTTTGTGGGGGAGGGAGGCTGGAGGCATCTTCCACCTCTGCCCAGGCCAAGAGGCAATGGGAATGGCCCACCCAGCTGGGATGCTGGCCCTATGACCTCCAGGGAGGTGGCCCGTCCCATCTAACCCCAACAGTGGGGATCAAGGAGCGACAGAGCTATGTTCATGGTGCTTCCCTGCTGGGACAAAACCTGTCAGAAGAGAGCTGGTCCCAGGGAGCAGGGACTTTGCCCGCCCAGGGCATGATCATAGGGTACAAACTCTAGTGCTCATTAGGCAAGGACCATTCTGGAACTACAGGAAAGAAAACCTGCTTAAGGTTCAAGGCCTGATGTCGACACTGACCAGCTGTGAGGCCTGACGCAAGTCATACCTGGTCTGTACAGTGGCCCCTAACGCCCCTCCTAGCTGTGCCCTCTAAGAAAACTGTGTCATCCTTAGTGTCTCCATAGGCCGAGAAGGATGGGCTGTGGCCAAGGAGATCTTAACCCAGTGGATGCTGCTGGTTGCAAAGAACCATGGGCCTAGCTGGCAAAGCCACAGGGCCCCTGGATCCTACCATGGTCCCTGAGATGTGCCTCTGGCCTCCCGTGCCCAGCTCTTCCCTGCCCCTCCCTGGTGCCCCTGGCTCTGCTGCCCAGAGCAGCCGGGAGCCCTCAGCCCCGTAAGGGACAAAGCCAGACAGGAAGTCATGGCTGGAAAGGGGATCCAGGCCACGCAGGCTGCTGAGCCCCAGAAGGCTCTGAGTGGGTTGGGGCCAGAATCAGAGGCCGGGCAGGCGGCACAAAGGACTCGCTGGGAGAAGACGGGCGGGAGGAGGGCAGGGCTGCGGGCACCGGGGTGGGGCCCTACCTCAGCCAGGGAGCTCCGTCCAGCTGCCGGCAGCGTCCAGGGCTCCAGGCCACCCTGGGGACTCTGGGGCTGCAGCCGGGCCCTCAGGGGGCGATGTCAGAGTGGCCCCTAAGCCAGGCTATGCAAAGCGCCCGGGTATTGTGTGGGGCGGGGAGGGGGGAGGCGAAGGTGGAAGGAACCTCGCAGGCAGGCGGGCGGCTGTCCCAACGTGCCTGCTCCCCGCCCCCCTGCCCCAGAACCGGTTTGGCCAGTCTGGGGTGGGAGAGGGGGGCTGGAACAATGGGAGTTCTATGCCCGGGAGAGGCTCTGGGGACCCCGGCGCACGACGTCCTAATGACAGAGAGAGGCACCGCTCCTCTAAGGAGGCAGGTCGGCCCTCTTCCAGAGCTTCCCAAATGCGAGACGGGCTCTGGGGACTTCTTGAGGCTGGAGAGTTCTGCGGAGGTGCACAGAGAACCTGCTCAGCCTTGGACTCCCCAGGTCCTCGAGAACTCCCAGCCCAGCCCCTCTCTGAGCCCATTACCACTTCTTTGAAATGGGGATGCTCGTGTCTATGGTTGGCAGAGGGCATCGTGAATGACGGTGACGGGTCGCATCTGGCACCATCCTGCTGGCCCCTCCAGCAACACCACCCCTCACGAATGACCAGTCTTCACCTGCTGCCTGGAATGGCCCACCTCCCCATCGCCCAACCACCTCCTCCAGGAAGCCTTCCCAGATGGAACAGGCCCTCAGTCTCAAACCATTTAAATAGCCAGAGCAGAACCAGACTCGAGTAGGGAGGGCCTAGTGTGCCGCGAGTGTACTCTTCCCAACCAACCCCAACCTCCCGCCCCACCTGCGCCCAAGGAAGGGGAAGCTGCTTCCTCCCTATACATTCCTGCCATTCTTTGAGCCCTCGGAAGTTGCCAGGCACGTACTATGAACATGAATCTGTGTGCAAACACTCAGTGCTAATAGCTGTATTGGGCATTTACCGTGTTCCAGGCACTGTTCAGAGCACAATAAATGGGTATTTATTCACTTAGTCTCCACCACAACAGGATGAGATAGACAGTTACTGTTTCCACTATACAGATAAGGACACTGAGGCTTGTGTGGGTTAAGGTCATGGGCATTCTCCCATTTAAATCCCGCATCAGCTCAATGAAGTCCCTATTTTACAGATGATGAAATTGAGGTTCAAAGGGTTGAACACCCAGCCCAAGGTCTCCCGGCTAAGAAGGGGCAGAACCATTCTAGCAAGCAAAGCCAGGGGTTTCTGCCCTTCGCCACGCTGGGCCCCGCCTCGGCAGACTTGTGGGCAGGGCTGCTGGGCAGTACGTGAAAGTCCCTCGAGAGGCGCCAGCTGTCCTAACTGAACTGTCGTTATCATTCATCCAGGACTGGCCTGCATGCACGCAGAGGACGAGGCCCAGGCTTCAGAGGCCCATGGACACTCCCCGGAGTGAGTCCCGGAGGCACCAACTGGTGACTGCTGAGTTCAGAGTAACTGGGGACCCCTCTCCCCTCATACCCACCTCTGCCACCCAGAGCATCGTGACAGCGTGAGAAGACACCGCCCAGTGTGGGTGGGGACCCGATGTCCACAGAGGTGGCGCACACGGGGGTAGAGATGGGTTTACTGTCAGCATTGCACAGAGGGCTGGAGATGGGGCACCCCGGAGGGTGGCGGTGCAGGACTAGGGGTCTCCAGACCGCTCTGACCTTCTGAGCCCAGCTCCCGGTGCCAGCCTCGGGGCCGCTGCTGAGGGTCCTGCCCAGACCCCGAGCCGGAAACCAGAGGGTCCCAGCCGAAGGAGCATCCTGGGGCAGCCAGGCTCCTGGAAGCCCCGGGCTCCGGGGACAGCGCGCCTGCTGCCCTGGGCAGACTGGGCAGACTGGCCATCCAGGGCCGAGCGCCCTGGAGCTCCGCCCGGCGGATCTAAAAGGGGCGGGGCTAGACGAAGGGCGGGGCCGGCGGAAACCCTACGCTCTCCCCCGCTCCGGGCGTGGCCAAGCTAGGGGGCGGGGAAACGGCCGGAGGCGCGGTCAGGGGGCGTGGCCCGTTGGGTGGGTGGGGCCAGGGTCTGCCCGCCGCCGGGAGCAAAGGCAGCGCCGGGAGGTGGGGAGCCCCGCGGGCCCGCCGGGAGCTTCCGCGCTTTATCGTGGTGGCCCCGCGACGAAGGGTGGAAAGAAGAGCGCCGCGCGCTGGGGAGAAGCGGGGCGGAAAGACGATGGCCTCAGAGTGCAAGGCACTGTCCTGAGCGTCTTCGCGGTGTCCCTTCATATTAAAGAAGTAACCTCCCATGGGATGGGCACAATTACTACCCCCCTTTAGCAGAGAAAGAAACCGAAGCACAAAGAGGCTGTCACTTGCCCAAAGACACCTGTGCATGATTGGAACCCCTTACCACAAGGGACCCTCTTAGAGGCAGGGCTAATGAGAGTCTTGGGCAGAAGATGCTTCCTTTCCTTCCTCCAGGTCTATTGCTAATAATAGCGATTATTATTATTAGTGGTCTTAATCCATTGAGCGCCTGTTATGTACCAGGCACTGTAAGAGTGCTTGACATCTTATCTTCATAAGCAACCGTATTATATATAATACATCCCCATGCAAAGCGGGTCAGCGGCAGAGCCTGAACTTGAACCCAGTCTGTCTGACGCAGACAGCTGGGTTCACCTCGAAGGCCACGCTGAAGCCCAGCCCAGTGGCTGCCAGGAGAAGAGGGCGCAGTTCCCCTGCGCATGGAGGAAGGCCTTGTACCTGGCTGGGGGGGGGGCCTGGAGTCTGGCGACGCTCTGGGATATTGGCTTGGCTTCCTGCACCCCCTGGGCTCCCCGCCCTGGGCCTGGCCCTGCCCCTTCAGTCCAGCTCCCCCAGACTCAGCTTCCTGCCCTCCCAGCTAGGCCCCATCCATTCCCCCCACAGGCCCACCTCCATGCCCCAAATTCAGCACCCTGCCCCCTGCCAGGCTCAGCGCTGGCCCCTCCAGCCACTATCCCTTTCCACACACGACCCCTGGCTAGGAGTTCTCCCACCTGCAGGGGTGCCGGCGCCAGTGTGCACTGCTCTAGCCCCGCTGCTGCTGTGTGCTTCTACTGGTACCGGAACACTCCTGTTTCCTTACCTCTGACCCCTGACTTTTGGCCTCAGCGCGCCCCCCCCCCCATCTCATTTCCCTATTTCTAGGCACCCTTTCCCAGTCTGGGACCTCATGCCTCCCTCTGACTCTGTGTCCCTGCCCACTCCCTGCCACCCTGCGTTCACACAGGATGTCCAAAAGGTGGGCCGTGGATTCCAGCCAGAGCAGCCAGGCCTTGCCTGATGCAGGCTCCGCTCTGCACACAAATTTGTGGGCATCCAGTCGGATCTTCACCCACTTGACAAGAGGGGCACCAGCGCGTGATGAACCCAAATTGCAGCACGGGGCAACTGGGGCTGCCGGGCCTGGGGCCTGCTCCTCTGCTGGGCCAGGCCCCCTCTCCAGGTATTCGTTGAACAGGCCTAAATGCTCGGGGAGCTGGGGGGCCCCGCCAGGCCACAGCCCCTGGCCGATCTGGGTGTCCTGCAACCCTGCCAGGTGCCACTTCTGCTGCCAGATCCTCAGCTTCCTGGGGCCAGGAGGCAGGGGGCCAGGTGATGGTTCTTGTGCCAGGAGCTGCCATTTCTTTCCCCCCAACAAACCTAAGAAGCAGTTGCACGATCACCCCCACTCAACAGAGGAGGAAATAGAGACCCAGAGACCTTTCCCCAGGCCCCCCATCCTGGAAGTGGTAGACACAGGCTCAAACCCAGGCTGCTGGGCTCCCGAGTCCAGTGCTCTTAAACTCCGTGCTTCCTGGGTGGCCATTCCCAGTCTTGTAACTGATAAATTAACAGTTGTGTTTTAGTCCACTGAATTGTGTTTTAGGCAATAGTTAACTTTCTGATGTGTTGCAATGTAGCCAAAAGAAAATACCAATAACTGCATTAGTTCACTGAATTACAGCCTTGATATATGTTAGCTTTTGAGGTAGCCAGAAGCAGATATCTGTAAGTGTCGTAAACCACCGAATTGTAACCTGGCTGCCTTGTTTCTTTAATGCTGATACCATGTGTTTAAACCGCGGAACCTTACCAGTAACGGGGCAGTAATTATAACTCCTTCCTGGCCCTACTTGTATCTTCCTATCTTGTTTTGCAACTCTGAAGTGTGGTGCCCTTGTACCTTGCCCCCTTGTTGAGTAACACGAGTCAGCCCAAAGCTGACCGCCCTCGATTCCTAAGTTACCTCGCTAAACCAAAGCAGGGCTAATCAGAGTTGGCCCACCGGACATATGCAGGAGCCTGAACCTTAAGCTCCATGTCAACTAAGCAGCAGTCAACCTGCTATCTCCACCTGCGTCATTATCCTGCGCCTGCCTGCCTTTGTTTGAATGCTATAAAACAGTGGTTGCAGAGACAGATTTATGACCAGTAGGCTTTCTGATCTCCTTGCCTTTGCACGTGGCAATAAACTTTTTCTCTCTTTGAAACCCCGAACCCAGTGTCACATAGTTGGCTCTTCCGTGTGCATCAGGCAGAGAATCCCTGCATCGATCAATAGCAGTCTCTGGAATCCCATTCTTGGACCCCCTCCCCCCAGAATGTAGAAAGCCCTTGGTTTACAAAGCCCTGAAAAAATAAAAAGGTGCTAAAGAGGGGAATGTTGGGAAGGGGGCACGTTCCAGGCAGGGGATTAATGCGTGCAAAGGCAGTGTCACTGTGCCGAGTCACGCAGGCTGCGTGGGACTACTCCAGGGCACCCTTCACACTTTGTTCCCTCAGTGTCCCCTTTCTGCTTTTCCAGTCCTTTAACACCTGTTTAATCAATACTTTATATCAAAATCTCTCTGCGAAATACCTAGCCTGGTTGCCTGACAACCTTTATTGAGGCCAGATAGATGGGGGGTGAGGGGGTGGAAAGCAAATTCATTGACTCACTGAGCTCCTTCCAGATGCACTAGGGACACTGCTGTCAACGCACAAGGTCCCTGCTCTCATGGAACTCACATTTTTGTGGCAGAAGACAGACAATAAACAAGCAAACAAAAAAGAAAATATAATGATAAAAATTTAAAGTGATAGGAGGGAAGCAGATGTGGCTCAACCAACTGGGCTCCCATCTACCATATGGGAGGTCCAGGGTTCAATTCCCAGGGCTGCCTGGTGAAGGCGAGCTGGTCTGTGTGGTGAGCTAGCCGAGGAGAGAGCTGGCCCAAGCAGAGTGCTGGCCTGGGCAGCGAGCTGCCCAAAGCAGTGCTGGCCTGCGCTGGAATGCTAGCCTACACGCAGCAAGCTTCCCCAAGCAGACAGCTGGTGCGGTGTGATGACAAAACAAAAAGAGACACTGAGGAGAGACAATAAGAGATGCAGCAGACCAGGGAGCTGAGGCGGCGCAAGATATTGAGCACCTCTCCCACTCGGGAAGGTCCCAGGATCAGTCCCCAGAGCCACCTAAAGGAAGACAAGCAGACACAGAAGAACACATAGTGAATGGACACAGAGAGGAGACAACTGGAGGGGCGGGGTGTGGAGAGATAAATAAAGAAATAAATCTTTAAAAAAAAAATGAAGTGATAGGGAACCAAGGAGCGGGTCAAAGAAAGTCTCTCTGAAGAAAGCAAGATTAAAGTAGGGGCCTGAATGACAAGAGGCGGGCCATATAAAGTCTGGAGGAAGAGGACTCTCGCAGACAACAGTGCACAACAGTTAGTGCCAAGGCCCAGGGCTGGAAATAACCTTGCCCTATTCAAGGAACAGCCAAGAGCCTGGGGGCTGACATCAGAGCGAGGGGTTTTGGGTGGTTTCCCAAGAGCATCCCATATGAGAATCCACTAAAAGGGTCTGAAGGGGATAAGGCCAGGATTTATGTTGTCAAAAGAACACTCTTGGCAGCTGAGAATAAGTTGAGTGGGGGCAAGCATAGACGCATGGGGACCTTTAAGGAAGCTACTGCAGTGGTGCAGGTGAGAGAGGATGCTGGCCTGGACTGGGTGGTGGCAGTAGAGATGGAGGGAAGCCAACAGGTTCAGGGTCAGTGATGATTAGCTGCTAGGATGGACAGGTGGGGGTGGAATGCTTCTCCCCTCTTCCCGGTTCCAGGCAGGGTCTCTCTTTGAACACCCTGAATACTCCCAATGCTTCACTTCACAAAACCTTCTAATATCCTGATGTCGGGGGACAGGGAAGGACTGGGAAAGGGACCCAGTAAGATGTGTGCAGGAGCCAGATTTGGACCCTGGGATGCTGGACTCCAAAGTCTGAGCTCTTCCCAGCGTGCCCCATGGCCTCAGATCTCTGGCATGTCCAGCGCCGAGCCTGAGCCCACATCACCTCTTCCTCCTGGAAGCGCCTGCAGCCCCAGGGCTGGGCCGAGGTGGCGCTCTTGCACTTCCAGGGCTCTAGGAAGGCCACGACCCCCAAGGACCTGAAGATGCTGATGAGCACCGAGATCCAGGTGGTCCAGGAGGGAGCCCGGCTGTGAGGGACGGAGGGTGGGTAGAGCGCAGCGCACAGATTCCCCAGCAGCCAGGCCCGGGCGCTGGGCCCCCAGCTCCTACCCATGCCCTGCCTCTTCCCTGGCTCACCTTGGCCACGGGACAGGTCTTGGAAAGATGCCACGTGGCACGGGCGTCACAGAGGGGCTCCACATGGCCTGTCCAGAGGCCTCCCCCAGGCCCTAGCCGTTGGCCAGTAGAAGAATCGCAGAGTGGCAGCTCCCTGCTTCCAGGCCTCGGGGAGGGTGGGGGGGAGCTGCTAATATTAAGGTGCCACTGGGGCTGGCCCAGAGGACCTGAGAACGCAGCGAAGGGGTGGCTGCGCTCGGAACCCAGTCCCACTGCTCTCCTCCACTTTGCTCCTCCCCAGAGGCCACCTGGACGGAAGTGCTCTCCTCTGGGTTTGGGGTGAAGGTGGGCGCGGAAGCCGAGTCTCTGACGCACGCAGCGCTACCCAGGAGAAAACAAGCCTGGCCTGCAGTGGGGGGGCCCGGCGACTCCTCAGGGGCGGCCTTCTGGCTCTTGGCTGAGCTGGTGCCCAGGACGGCTGGGGAAGCCTCTTTTCCGGGGGTTTCGACCCAGAGGTAACCGGCCGGGACATGGGGTCACTGTTTTTCAAAACACAAATTCTCGTGACTGGAAGTTCCCAGTCAGGCCCAGGCGTAGTTTTTACCAGGCCATACCCCGAAGCAGAACCCAGGGCCCCCCACCCTCTGCTGCTGCCCTGATGGGGTCTAGCCATGAAGTTAAGAGCAGGGGGGAGTGGGGGTGGATAGAGCTGCCCGGGCACAGCTGGCTGCTGCAGTGGGGAGGAGGGGGAGCTGGGCCGTGGGCTCTGGGACCAGGGGTCCTGCCTTCTTTCGGGTACGGGGAAGCTCAGGGTTTTCTGAGCTCTGAACCCGAGTTGGGGATAAGGAGGTGCTGAAATCGGTGCTTCCTCTAGTCCAGGAGGAGGAAGGACAGTGCCCTGGGGAGACAGACGGGTGGTGTGGCTGGGCACGCAAGCCAGGAACAGTGCGCTCAGGAGGTCAGCCTCAGGCAGGTGCCCACGAGAGCTGGTGAGGGGTGAGGACGAGCCCACGGGAGTGAGGGAGCAAGGGGCACACACTTGTGTGTACTGGGGGTGCAGGGAGCGTTTTCATTTTGGAAGCCTCCCCATCCGTCTTGGGCATCAGCTCAGCCAAGAGCCAGAAGGCCGCCCCGGAGGAGTCGCCGGGCCCTCCCACTGCGGGCCAGGCTTGTTTTCTCCTGGGTAGCGCTGCGTGCGTCAGAGACTCGGCTTCCGCGCCCACCTTCACCCCAAACCCAGAGGAGAGCACTTCCGTCCAGGTGGCCTCTGGGGAAGAGCAAAGTGGAGGAGAGCAGTGGGACTGGGTTCCGAGCGCGGCCACCCTGCCATCCTTTCGCTGTGTTCTCAGCTCCTCTGGGCCAGCCCCATTCGTGTGAGCACGTGAGCTGGAGTGTGCATGCCAGCTCAGGCATGTGAGTGTAGGGTGTGCAGAGCTGCCAGGGCCACCGTGTCAGGATCGGCTGGATTTGGGCGTCATAGAGCTGATCCCCCAGAGCCCTCCCGGCTGGGTCAGCCCAGGCCGGGCTCCATCCCAGGGGTCCATCTATGGGACTGGGAGAGAGGTCACTCAAGGGGTGGGAGAAAGCAAAGCCCACCTTCCCTGGTAGCTCCCCACTTTAGCCTGCAGTGTCTTGGCTAATGGGGCAGAGGTGAGACACAAGGCTGTCCCTTGTTCACTCACCTTTGGGCTCTGGTGTTCAGTGACCTCACAGGCTGCCTGTCAGGTCAGCTCAACCCTGACCCCCTCCTGCCCTAGTTCCCACCCCCGCCCAGTGCTGTTTCCTCATTTCCCGGGCCGGCCGGGCCTCTGTCCTCAGTCTGGCCTGACAGTTTCATGATCAAAACACCACAGGTGGGGCTGGTATATGCTCAGGAGACTTAAATCTCTGGACTGTCCATGTTCCAGCTGGGCCCTGAGCCTCAGCAGACTTGCAAATCCTACTCTCCAGTTCGTTGGACTTACCCAGGTCAGCTAACAGGGAGGTGAGTGGGGTCAACCACCACACCAGGGAACCGAGAGTGCCTACAACTGCAAGCAGAAGAATCACATCCATCAACCATGTGGGATCTAAGCCCCCTCTCAATTTAGAGGTGGAGTGGACATCGCTATCCCAGGGTCTGCAGGATGGAGGAATAAAATATGGATTAAAGTGTTTTTACTGGTATTCCACTATAGAACTCTTGTGACTCTAGCAATGGGAGAAATTGTAGCACTGATGTGGAGACAGTGGCCATGGGAGTTGCCGAGGGCAGGGAGACAGGAGTTGTGATGTGGGGGCATTTTTGGGACTTGGAGTTGTGTGGAATGATATTGTAGGGACAGATGCAGGACATCATATATACTGCCATAATCCACTGAATAGACTGGGGGAAAGTGTAAACTACAATGTAAACTATAATCCATGCAGGGCCACAGTGCTCCAAAATGTATTCACCAAATGCAATGAATGTGCCACAGTGATGAAAGAGGTTGTTGATGTGGGAGGAATGGACAGGGTGGGGAGGGGGGTATATGGGAACCTCTTATATTTTTTAATGTAACATTTTGTGTGATCTATGTATCTTTTTTTCCCCCTCTCCTCCCCCCTGTGGCTTGCTTGCTGTCTGCCTTGTGTCCATTCGCTGTGCATCCTTCTGTGTGTCTATATTTATTTATTTTTTATTTATCCCCCCTCCTTGCAGCTTGCTTGTTGTTTGCTCTCTGTGTCCATTCACTGCGCGCTCTTCTGTGTTTTTACTTGTCTCCCTTTCTGTTGCATCACCTTGCTGAGTTGGCTCTCTGCAGCGCCCTGCAGGCCAGGCAGTGTTCCACAGCGTGTGAGCAAGCCTGACTTCACAAGGAGGCCCCTGGACGTGAACCCAGGACCTCCCATATGGTAGACGGGAGACAAACTGACTGAGCCACAGTCACTTCCTGATCTATGTATCTTGAAAAAAAATACAATAAAAAAAAGTTGCTAAAAAACACAACAAAAAAAACAGGGTAAAAGACCACCTACTGGACACACAGCTGGACATTTCCCAGGCTCCCCTGTGGTCCCATGTGACCATGTGGTTGGTCCTGGCCAATAGGACGGGGGCAGGAATAATGTGCTCCAGCTGGTCCAGCCACCTGGCGGCCTTCCACTTGCACTCATTCCCTCATTCCCTGCCTGCTCACTGGACGTCGATGCCCCAGGGCGAATTTGGAAGCCACGTGTTGAAGCTGTCAGAGCCCGGTGCCAAATGAATGAAAGAAGTAGAGCCCCATATCGCCTTCGCCTCCTTCCATACAGTTAAGCCCTGAGATTTCAGGGTTTGTCATTTACAGCAGATCGAGCTACCCAACTAATACAGGCTCTTTATTGAAGTCAGCTGAAGCCCAGGGCCCCATTGATGCACCCCTCTTCCCAATCACCCACTGAGGGGGCGACAGAAGGTGAGGGGGGTGGCACGAGCCTTTGGGGATCTACCCATGGAGTCCCCTTGGTCTCCAGAAGTGACCCCAGGGCAGATGGAGAAAACCAGAAGGCACCTAAAGACTCACAGACCAGAGGGGTGGCCGCCACCCTACAGAGCCTTCCACCCCACCTCACTGACCCGAGGCCTGAAGGAAAGAGCTGCAGGGGCGGGGTCTTCTCAGGCCTCCTGCCCAGTCCTTGGGCTGGGATCGGCCTTCCTGCCCCAGGTCTGGCCCCCTGTCCTGGGGGGATCACAGGTGCCCTTTCAGCAGGCCACCACCTCTTGGCCAGGGGCGTTCTCTGGGGTGCTGGGGAGCAGGCCAGCTGCCACCTGGTCCTGGTGCCACAACTGCTCGGCGAGGCTGTTGAGCACGTGGGCCACGTCGGCCAGCCCGGCCCGCCCGTCCAGCGTGCGCCCGTCGGGCAGCCGCCGGCCCGGCACACTCTTCACCCGCAGGAGGGGCAGCTCCCAGGCCTGCCGGAAAGCCGCGAGGTCGCGCTCGGGCACGTCCGTGTGCATGTACTGGTCAAACCTGGAGAGGAGTCAAGGAGCCCGCCGGGGGCCTCTGCTCAGCCGGCCTTCTCCTCCCTCCCTGGAGCCCCACGGGTGGGTGTCCGGCCTTGAGGCACCTTCTAAGGGAGAGCCCGTGGCTCTGGACCCCATGGCCGGGTGGAGGTGGGTCCCTGACCCCCTCGCCCTGCGCCTTGCCTCGTGAGGCCTCTGACGATGCCGGCAGAGGCGCAAAGGATACTTGGAGCCGATGACCATCCTGACAGCCCGGGGGGCCTCGTCCGCTAGGCCGGCCAGCTGTCCAGGGAGGTCTTCGAAGGAGGCGCGGTCAGTGAAGGAGAAGAGGAAGAGGAAAGCATCTGCTTTCTCCCTGCAGGCCTGGGGTCGAGAGGCGGGCGGGAGGCCATGGGGCCGCAGGCCCTGAGAAGCACGATCTGGAGACTGAGGCCCGGCGCAGGGAGTGGCCAGCCCAAGGGCAGCGCCTTCGTGCCCAGCTCCCAGCTCGGGCTCCTGCAGGCAGGTGCCAGCTCAGACATCTGTACCCAGAAGCCCACCGCGGACCACCAGCCCCGCCCCGGGCCGCCCCGGGCCCGATGGCCTGCTCACCGGCAGCATGTGGTCGAACTTCTTGAGTGCAGACTCCCCGCAGTCCCAGAACTCAAAGCGGAACATGACAACGCGGTCACTGGCCAGCAGCTTGGCTGGCCAAAACACCACGGTGGTTTGGATGCCTGAGGGGGCCCGGGGTTGACACTCAGCAGGGAGGAGGTGGGAGTAGAGGGGGAGGGGGCCAGGAAGAATCAGAAAGAAAGATGTGTCCCTGCACCGGTGGGCACCCAGCCTAGCAGGGAAAGCACAATCCCTCTGCTCTGGAAGATCCCAGTCTGATGGGGAAAGCCTCATCCCTCTCATGGGAGAAGTCGTGTCTGATGGAGGAGGCATGCTCACCCTGCCCTGGAAGAACAGAGTCTGACAGGGAAGGCACAGTCCCTGACCTGGGGGAATTTCCAGTCTGATGGAGGAGGCAGAGCCCTCCAGTCTATCAGAGACATGCAGTCCCAGTCCTAGCCAGGGTAAAGCTAGGTCCCGGGGCCCCAAGGGATGCCCGCAATGTGGTGGATCCATCAGTGTCCAGTGGAAGGAAATAAAAAAGAACATTAGGGGAACCAGATGTGGCTCAAGAGACTGAGCTCCTGCCTACTACATGGGAGGCCCCAGGTTCAGTGCCCGGTGCCTCCTGAAGAAGACGAGCAAGACAACGAGCTGACATGACGCGCAGGCGTGGCACGCTGATGCAACAAGAGACACAAGGAAAACATAATGAGAGACACAACAAAGCAGGGAGCAGAGGCAGCTCGGGTGATCAGGTGCCTCCCTCCCATATCGGAGGTCCCGGGATCGGTTCCCGATGCTTCCTGAAAAAGAAGACCAGCACACAACAAGCAGACACAGCAAATGCAAACGACGAGAGGGTGTGGAGAAATAAAATAAATCTTTAAAATAAAAAAAGAACATTAGCATTTCCCAAGCACGGTTCCTCAGGCAGGTTTCTACAACTATTTCTAGGACCAACCCCACAACAACTCCACAGCTACTATTTTCCCCATTTGCAGAAGAGCCGTGGAGGTTCAGAGAAGTGAACGGCTTGCCAGGGTTGCAAAGTGGTGGGCTTTGTGGGCTGAGGCCAGGCTCTTTCCTCCCCCCGGGGAGGTCTCCAGAGGTGGGCAAAGCCCAGGAGGCTGGCACAGGCCGGGCCCCACTCACCCATGGTCTCATGGTGCGCCACAGGCACCTCCAGGCCGGCCAGCTTGGCCACCAGCGCCGTCTTGCCCACTCCACTCTTCCCGGACACGAAGATCTTGTAGCTGGCGGTGTCGATGGCCACGGGAGGAGCCAGCACTGGCCGCTCGAGCAGCCCTGGGGCAAGGAGGGAGCCAGGCCGGGTCAGGGGTCAACTCTGCACTTGTCCGGTCAGACCCCAGGTTGCTCAGCCTCGCCACTGGGGCTTTATCAGCACTAACCATCCATGGCTCAAACGAATTCTACAGAGGCCTGGTTCACAAAGAGACTGGCCTAAGGTCTTAATGTCAGTTGATATTTATAAATCAGCTGTTCTCAACCTTTTTGGGGGGCCTGGCTGACATTCAAAGAGTGACATGCTCTGGTGAGTATACCCAGCTAGTCACAAAACCCCCGCAAACATCAGCAGGCCAGGAAAACCACCACGAAAGATGAACCACCAGGATCTCTGCTCCCTCTGAGCATGGCTGCTGCATGCTGGCTGTGGCCTAGACCTCATGGTCCCGGGCTGGACATAATTCCCAGCTAACGAGCTCTACCTTCGGCCAACTCTCTTCTGCTCAACAAGTGACGACGCAATAAAAGCTGAGATGGCCACCCCGCAGGGAGCACCCACGGTACGCCAGACCATCGCTTACATGATCCCTGTACGTCTTCCTGACAGCAACAGGAGGTAAGTACTGCAACTGTCCCCATTTTACAAAGGAGGAACCTGAGGACAGAGACTCAGATCCCTTCTTTAGGGGCACAGGGGTAGGAAGTGGTAGCTCCTGGGTCAAGTGGTAGATCAAGCCTGGGTCTGCATAACCCCAAATCTGGGTTCCCAATCACCATGGGAGGTTGAGGGACAATGACTTTGTTAGAGGGTCATCCCTTGAATCTGTTCTCATTTCTTTAAAGAGAAAAAAGGCAAAATATTCACGCATTGGGTCCTTTGGCTGTCATCACTAATATCTAACTATCATATTAGTTATAATAATTAGATCATTATCATAACTAATAATGTGAGCCTGACCCTCATGTGTGCATGAGAGACCTACACAAAGGCCCTAAGACTATGGAAGGTCCTGCCAGCGTCGGTGTCTGTTGCTGAAAACACAAAGAGTTTAGGTGCAAAATTTCCGAGGGCCATAGCTAGGAAACCCTCGCTGCTCAGAGTGTGGTGCCTGGGCCAGGAGCAGGAGCATCGATCACCCGGAAGCTGGTTAGAACTGCAGCCTCTTGGCCAGCCCCAGATCCACTGCGTCAGAATCTCCCTTTCAGCAGGATTCCCGGATGATCCTGCTTCGAACCCCGGTGCCCTATCAGACTGGGTCAAGACTCATACCAGTTTTTTGTTTGTTTGCTTGTTTAAGTTTGATGCATGAGAGGGTTTTATGCAATTATCACATTCTAGTTTTCCCACCCGTAAAAGCATGATTTTTCACGGTTCTTTGCTTCCTGGGGTAATAGCAGCAAAAGTATTCTCAATTGCTAGGAAAAAACCCATGGAAACAATATAGCCATATCTTTTTGGATGCTTTTAATTTACGAATTGCAAAAAAAAAAAGGCAGTCAAAATTATGACAAAGCTATAGGCATGGAACCCGAAAGTGCTAAGTTGTGTGGGTTTCCCTCGTCACCTCCCCAGCTAGAGCTAGCCTCTCACAGCCAACGCCAGGCCCTCTGCTGGCCTGACAGCAGGCCCTGGCTCTGTGAGCTGGCTTGGTCCTGGGAAACGTGAGTGTGGTATCCCAGAGACACCAGGACATGGAAGAGGCTGGCCTCTGCTTCCTGGGGCATGATTGTGGACGAGTGTCCCACCTTCTCTGAGTCTGTAAAACATGTTGCTGAGATTAAACGGGAGACCGTTGTGTAAAGCGCCCAGCACAGGCTGAGGGCTCAGTGGACAGTGTCTCTGGTGACAATGGTTCCTGGCAGGGTTTCAGCTGTTTCCATGGTTCCTGGCTCAGATAATGGAATAAGGTCTAAGGAGACTTGAGGGTGGGGGCCCCAGGGATAGGGTTTCCAGGGGTCCCCAAGGCTAAGGAGTACAGTAGGCCAGGTCTGACAGGTCTCTTGCCCAGCTTCTCTGCTGCCCCCAGGGAGATATCAGGTGACGGGCTAGGGTCCGGGTGGGTGGGGGAGCACTTACCAAACACCCGCCGGCGATTCTTGCGTAGAATGCACGCCAGGTACTCCTTGCCCTCGGCACTCTCATGCCAGTCTGGGACAATCACCGAGCCGGGGGCGGGTGGCCTGGTCATTGCCGGGCACCCCGACAGGGGAGGTAGGTGGCAGCATGCTAAGAGTAGGGGGTGGGGAGAAGGGTAACTCTCCCAAGCCTGATCTGTGATCACTCTGAATCCCCCTCTCCGCCTATGCCTTGAGGCCCCAACTCCGGGGTGGGGCAGTTATGGAGGCCCACCCTTATTTATCACCCCGAGAAACATTTTTAGAGACCAAGCTCCACTTCGCTGTCCTGGGGACAGATACACACCCTCGTTCCTCCTTATTCCCTTGAAGGTGCAACTCCACAGCCCCCTCTCCCCCAAATCGCTCGTGGGGAACAGGCATCCCACTATTGCCCTGGGCTGTTTATACAGCCCCTCTCCACTTATCACCCCCGGGGGATCACACAGCCCGGCTTCTCCTCCACCCCCACGTTGCCGGCTCCCGGGCCCACTCTGCTCTCACCATCAGCAGCCCGATCTGCGAGCCGGCCCTGGTGGAGACTGCCACTTTTAAAGCCCGCCCCGCGCTCCCGCCGCCCTGTTTCCGCCCTCCCGGCCTGCGGCTTCCCTAGCGGCAGTCCGGGGCCCGGTGCTTGAGGCGCATGTGCGGAGGCTGTTGCCGTGGAGACGCCCGGGGGCGGGGTTGCGCCGCTGGGTCGGGGTTGGGCGCTGGGTCGGGGTTGGGCGCTGGGTCGGGGTTGGGCGTGTTGGTACCTCCTCCCGGTCCCCGCGGGGGCCTCAGCGCGGCCAAGGCCTTCCACGGGCTGTGGGGCCTTTTCCCTTCCACTCAGAATTTCCCTCGGGTGACTTCCCTGTCTCTCTGGGCCTCACTCTCCTCTTCCATAAAATGAAGCTAAAATACTATGACTTCCCAGGGTTCTTTTTTTTTAAAGATTTATTTTTTATTTATTTCTCTCCCCTTCCCCTCCGCTCTGTGTCCATTGGCTGTGTTTTCTTCTGTGACCGCTTCTATCCTTATCAGCGGCACCGGGAATCTGTGTTTCTTCTTCTTGTGTCATTTTTTGTTCTATTTTTCAAGATTGATTGATTGATTGATTTCTCTCCCCTCACCCCCCACCCCAGTTGTCTGTTCTCTGTGTCTATTTGCTGGGTCTTCTTTGTCCGCTTCTGTTGTTGTCAGCGGCACGGGAATCTGTGTCTCTTTCTGTTGCATCGTCTTGCTGTGTCAGCTCTCCGTGTGGGCGGCGCCATTCCTGGGCAGGCTGCACTTTTTTTCATGCTGGGCGGCTCTCCTTATGGGGTGCACTCCTTGCGCTTGGGGCTCCCCTACGCGGGGGACACCCCTGCATGGCACAGCACTCCTTGCATGCATCAGCACTGCACGTGGGCCAGCTCCACACGGGTCAGGGAGGCCCAGGATTTGAACTGCAGACCTCCCATGTGGTAGGCGGACGCCCTATCCATTGGGCCAAGTCCGCTTCCCTTCCCAGGGTTCTTTACAACAAACAGTGTCTGGGCCATAAAGAAGCTCAGTTACTGTTGCTGTTGTTATTATTATTTCTCAACTAACCCTGCCCAGCGGGACTTCCTCGGCTTCATAGATGGGGAAACGGCAGCCCAGGGACTTGCTCACAGTCTTAAAAATGAGTCAGAGGGAGCAGAGGTGGCTCAAGCGGGTTGAGCACCTGCTTCCCATGTGGAAGGACCTGGTTGGGTTCCTGGTGCCATGTAAAAACAACAAACAAACAAAAGAAAAAAACACCTTGGAGGAGCTGATGTGACTCAGTGGTTGAGCACTGGCTTCCCACATAGGAGGTCCTGGGTTCAATCTCTGGTATGGTACCTCAAAAAAAAAAAAAAAAAAAAGGATGTGGCTCAGGCAGTTGGGTGCCTGCCTCCCACATGGGAGGTCCCAGCTTTGGTTCTGGTGCCTCCTAAAGAAGAAAAGAGCAGACAACTAGCAAAAACAATGAGCAAACAGATGAGGGAGACTTTGGGGAGGAGGGAAGGGAAGAGTCAAAGGACCCTGAATTGTTCCATCCTGTCATTCACTTATTGACTGGTTTACTTTTCCATTCATTCAATAAATAATTACTGAACACTTACTGTGTGCCTGGCTTGTTCTAAGTGCTGGGAATACAATGATGATCAAAAAGAGGTCCCTGCCCTCCTGGGGCTAGGTCAGACTGAGGCCGTGAGCCCCGCCCCGGACAATGAGCACTCTCCACGTTCCAGCGTGTGCACCTGGCCTGTCCCAGCACTAGGCTGCTCAGTAAACGCCTGTTATTGGGACAGGATGCAGGAGGACCTCTACCAAGAGAGAACTCGTCTATTATGCTTACTTTTTATCAGGATCTTCTTGCAAGGCCATCAGTATGAGCAAGTCACTGTTTTATAAGGAATAATCTGGGATAAGAGCTAACCTTGGGAAATGGATGTGGCTTAAGTGATAGAGCTTCTGCCTACCATATGGGAGGACCTAGGTTTGATCCCTGGGGCCTCCTGGTGAAAATGAAGAGAAGAAAGTGTACCCCAGTGCCCATGCAAGTGCCCGCGTGGTGAGCCAGTGCCTGTGCAAGTGAGTCACGCAGCAGTATGATGACGCATCAACAGAGAGACAAGGGGAGAGTCAAGGTGAAGTGCAGCAGAAACCAGGAACTAGGTGGCCCAATTGACAGGGAACCTCTCCCCCCATCAGAAGTCTCCAGGATCAAATCCCAGTGAATCATAAAGGAGAAAGATGAGACGAGAAGAAAAGACAGACAGCAAAAACAGCAGGGTAGGAGATGGGGAAGGGGGGGAAATAAATAAACAAATCTTAAAAAAAAAAAAATAGGTAACCTTTATTCAGGGCCTACTAGATGCCTGACAGCAGGGGCTTTACAGAGGTTACCTCGTGTGATTCTATAAACCACAAGGCAGGGACACAGTTCCAGCCTCGAGGAGGGGATGGAAAGCCCAGGTGGACAGACAGATACACAGGCCTGAACTGGGGGTGGGGGTGAGTGAGCATGAGGCCCTGGGAGCAGGATGTGCAGAGAGAGCCAAGCCACGGGTCGATTCGTGGTGGCTTCTGTCCACTGCCACCACCATCTCTTGCCTGGGTCCCTGCAGCTGTGTCCTGATGGGTGTCTCTGCTTCCCCCTGGGACACGGCACAGCCATCAGAGGGCTCTTTTTTGCAAAGTAAACCCAGTAGCATCACACCCAGAATTATGATCCTCCAGTGGCTCTTACCACACTCAGAATAAAATAGAAACTCCAGGGCTGCCCTTCAAGCCTTACCAGCTCCGCCCTGATTGCCCCTCGCTGTCATCTGCCACTACTCTCCCCCTGCAGCACTCCAGCGACCCTGGCCCTTCTCTGTTCCCATTTAGGGCCCCAGTGTGATGTAGTTCCCACCATCTGGAGCTCTCTGCTTCCCCCCGCCCCTCCTCACTCAGGCTGAATGTCACCTGCACAGAGAGCAGCCCCCCCCCCCCACAAGGACTTGCTGCTCTCCAAGCAATTTCTTTCACTCATCCTGTTCTTGAATCAGACATTATTTTTTAATTTGTTGTTTGTCTCCCCCCACCTAGGACATAAGGACGAAGACAGGGGCTTTGGAGGAGCGCAGGCACAGTGGGAGTAGAGAGTTTTACAATTCACTCCTTCCACTAGAAAAATGAAAAAGCTGGAAAAAACACTGGAATTAACTAGGCAGTAACCCTGGAACCGAATGGACATTTAGAACAACTACAGGAGTGCCAGAGGAAGTGAAGGCTGCTGAGAGTTGAGCTTTCGTAAGGGAAAGCACAAACCAATGATGGGCTGCGGCAACAAGGATTTCAGGAGGGCCCAGTTGGCCGGGGGCTGGCAGAGGAAAGCACCTCCTCTGCAAACTGGGGGTGAGGGCTGAGGCTAGTTGGGATGGTGAGGGAGCAGCGTGGAAGCTAAAGCAGTGCTTCCAGCCTCCCACCAGCACCCACCTGGATGGAAAGGGCTAGTGTGCCTCCTTTGGCTGTTTTTCCTTTCTTCTGTGTGGGCATTTCCCCATTGGGCAGGCTCCTGAGCGCACAGCGTGGACTCTGGCCTTGGTTTCTGCCTTCTCCACAGCAGCTCTTCTGGCCTCACACCAGCATATACAAGGAATTAAAGACCCAGGGCACTTTTTCATTGGTGGGGTTTCTTCTTTCTCTTTCTTGTATTATTTCATCTGGCAGATCCCTGAGGGCCTAGCACAGACTCTAGCCTCAGTTTCTCTCAGAAGCAGAGTCTTTGGGCATTAGGCCAGCATCTACAGGGTTATGGAGAGCCAGTGTACTACTTTTTTCTTTGTCTTTTGGTTGGTTGTTTTTTTTCATTCTCTGTGTTATATTTTTGAGTCTGGCAGATCCCTGAGGGATGAACAGGGAATTCTGGCCTAGATTTCGACCTTGAAAGCAGAAGCTTCTGGCTCCCCACTGGCACATATTAAGAGAGTTGGAGCTGAGGGCAATGCAGTTTATTATTTTTTTCTTTTCTTTTTTTTGGGGGTGTGTGTGTGGGGGTGTTTTGTCTGTTAGTATTTTTTTCTCTCTCTTTCCTTTTTTTTCCCTACTTGTTTCTAGTCTGGCAGACTGAATAGTGGAAGAACTTAGATTTCCAGAGTGGCCATATTGTCATAATACTCATATTGTCCAGTTCTCAACAACATATTAATATTACAAAACATACCAGGAGACAGGAAAGCATGGCCCTCTCACAGGAAAATATTGATGGAAAATATCCCAGAGGAAGTGCAGTCTCTGGAATTACTAATTAAAGGTCTTAAAACAACTATCATAAAGAGTTTTAACGAACTAAAGGAAAATGTGGACAAAACTAAAAGAATCAGGAAAACAATATATGAACAAAATGAGAATTTCAATAGTAAGATAGAAATTATAAAGAAGAACCAAATGGAAATTCTGGAGCTCAAGAATACAGTAACTGAAGTGAAAAATTCAAGAGAGGGATCCAAGAGCCGATTGGAGGTGGAAGAAAAAAGGATCAGTGAACTCTAAGACAAAATAATTGCAATTGTCCAGGTTGAGGAGCAAAAAGAAAAAGGAATGAAAGAAAATGAACAGAGCCTGAGGATCCTGTGAGACACCACTGAGTGTACCAATACATTCCTTATTGCAGTCCCTGGAGGAGAGGGGCAAGGTGAAGAGCCAGAAAAAATATTTGAAAAAATAATGGCAGAAAACTTCCCAAATCTGATGGAAGCTATGAATATATAAATCCAGGATGCTCAAAAATGCCAAGCAGGATGAACCTAAACAGATCTACACTGAGATATATTATGATCCAACTATTCAATGCCAAAGACAAGGATTGATTCTTAAAAACAGCAAGAGAAGCTACATGTCACGTATAAGAGAAGCTTAATTTAATTAAAATCCCATTTCTCAATAGAACTTATGAGGTGAGAAGGCAGTGGAAGGACATATTTAAAGTGCTGAAAGAAAAAAAAAACCCTGTTACTTGAGGGTAATATACCTGACAAAGTTGTCCTTCAAAAACGACACTTCCAGACAAATGAACTCTGAGGGAGTTCATTACTGTAGACCGTTATTACAGGAAATGAGAAAGGGATTCCTCCACATTGAAAGGAAAGTACCTGGGTCAGTTTGAAGCTGGGAGGACCTGAGAGGAGCATGTCCTTAGAGCTAATACAGTCCTCTGTGTGTCAACCTTGTGTAGGTGGGACCTTTTGATTAAATCACTTCAGTTAAGGGCCTTTGATTAGATTGTTTGACCCAGGGTGGGTCTTAATCCTCTTACTGGAGTCCTTTATAAACAGAGGAATAAGAAGGCACAGATATGGGGGAAAATTGCAGAGACAGAGAGAAATTCCTAGAGGCTGAGACTGAAGGACCCAGGAGACAGAAATGAAATCAATGGAACTCACAAGTTGAGAGAGAAGGCCCTGGGAGACAGAAGGTGACATCAATGGAACACAGAGGCTGAGAGGAAGCCACGGAAGCCAGAAGCTGAATGAGGTCTGGAGGGGTGAGACAAGCAGACACCGTCATATACTTGATAGCTCACAGCTGCAGCTTGGGGAGAAAGCATATCCTGATGATGACTTGATTTGGATGCTTTCACAGCTTCGGTACTGTGAGCTTATAAATTAATAAATCCCCATTGTAAAAAACCCAACACTTTTTTGGTATATTGCCTTGGCAGCCATTAGCAAACTAAAATAGCACCCTAGACAGTATCTCAATGCTGGATGTAGAAATAATGATTTCCAGTGTAAGTAACAACATACACTGTAAATATAAAAGCCAGTAGTATTTCATTTTTTATTTGTAACACTTTTATTTCTTATAAAGCTTAAAATTCAAATGCATAAAAACAAATGTAAATCTTTGTTGCTGGGCCCAATGTACAAAGACGTAATTTGCAACAAGAACAACATTAACGGGAGGATTGGAGGGATAGAGATGCTGTGCATGTGTAGGCCCTAAAATGAAGTTAGAATCAGCAGAAATTGAATTGTAATATATATAATATGTGTGGTAGCTTGGAGCTATGTACCCCAGAAAAACATGGTTTTAAATTTAATCCATTCCTGTGGGTATGAACCCATTGTAAATCAGTTCTTTTGATGAAGTTATTTCAGTGTGGCCTAAATGAATCAGGATGAGTCTTAATCCTGTTACTGAAGGCTTTATAGGGAGGGCCACTGAGGGAGAGAAAGCCACAGAGGGAGCAGTCAGAAGCTGAAAGCCAATGGAACTTAGAAGCCAGGAGAGACTGCCATGAGCACTGCCATGTGACAGAAAAAAGCCAAGGACCCAGGATCTCCAGCAGCCAGTGCCAGAGTGCCATGGTCTTGTGGGAGAAAGCATTGCCTTGATGATAACTTGATTTTGGACATCTCCTAGCCTCATATCTGTGAGCCAATAAATTCCCATTGTTTCAGCCAACACATTGCCTGGTATTTACTTTGATAGCCAGGAAAGTAAAACAGTTTTTGGTAGTGGAAAGTGGGGTGCTGCTACCGAAAAAAGCAATGTGGAAACAACTTTGGAATTGGGTAATGGGTAGACGCTGGAAGAATTGTAAGGGTTCAAAAAATGAGTAAAAGCTGCAGAGAAAGTTTGTATCATCTTAGAAAATACATAATTCATCATGAACAAAATGTTGGTAGAAATATGGACATTTAAGGTACTTCTGGAGAAGACTTAGAAGGAAATAAATGTCATTTGAAACTGGAAGATATGTGATCTTTGTTATATAAAGTGGCAGAGAACTTGGCAAAATTGAGCTCTGATTGGATGGAAGACAGAACTTGAAAGCAATGAACTTGGATATTTAGCTGAGGAAATTTCCAAGCTAATTGTGGAAGGTGCAGCCTGGTTTTCCCTTGAAGCTTATAGTGAAATGAGAGAAGAAAGGGAAAGCTGAGACTGAACTCTTAAGCACAAAGAAAGTAGAAATCAACTATTTGGAAAATTCTGAGCCTATCCAAAGAGTAGTTCTGAGACTAGGGTTAGAAGAGGCTCTGTCAAGGACCTACTTGAGTTTCCAGAAAGTAAGTCCCCAGAAAATAGGCTCCAAGTGAGAGTTTAACTGACCACGGATCCAGTCAGCCATTTCAGTGGAAGTCAGGATAGGAAATGCAGTTATGCAGGAAGGATCTGTGGAAGGTTCTATTGTGTGATGGTTTGGACCTGTGGGAACTGCATGCAAAACCAACAAGGTTTTGCTAAACTTTGTATAAGCAGAACCACTACCAGCCTGGAATGAAAGGGACAGAGAAGGGATGGATTGAAGGAAGAATAACTTCAAGACCAGAACCATGGAAACCAAGATCTGGACTGGGGAAGCGGACTTGGCCCAGTGGTTAGGGCGTCCGTCTACCACATGGGAGGTCCACGGTTCAAACCCCGGGCCTCCTTGACCTGTGTGGACCTGGCCCATGCACAGTGCTGATGCGCGCAGGGAGTGCCGTGCCATGCAGTGGTGTCCCCTGCGCCGACGCGCAGGGAGTGTGCCCCATAAGGAGAGCCACCCAGCGTGAAAGAAAGTGCAGCCTGCCCAGGAATGGCGCCGCCCACATGGAGAGCTGACACAGCAAGATGACACAACAAAAAGAAACAGATTCCCACGCCACTAACAACAACAGAAGCGGACAAAGAACATGCAACAGACAGACACAGAGAACAGACAACCGGGGTGGGGGGGGGGGGAGGGAAGAGAAAGAAAAATAAATAAATCTTAAAAAAAAAAAAAGATCTGGACTGAAGAGATTTCCTTGGGCCAAGAGAGAGGACCCACCCAGGTGTGTGGACAGGGCAGGCTCATTCCCATGGTTAGAGGGAGCAGACCAATTGCCCTAGTGGCCAGAAGGGCCAGGCCATGTGCCCTGTAGTTCAGGGAGAGTGCTGCCACCCCAAAGCTTAGAGACGGTGGGGCCTGTGCTCAGTGTTCATGGAGAGCCTGGCCATCATCCCAGTGCTCAGAGAGGGCGGGGCCTGTGTCCTGCATTCGTGAAGAACGTGGCCATGGTGCAAGTGCTTGGAAGCGGTGAGGCCGCCACTCCATCAGGCCTAAGGGAAAATGTTGATTCATGGACGACTGTTGGACCTTGAAATCTAATGGGGTTTGCCCTGCTGGGTTTCAGAACTGTTTGGAACTCATGAGTCCTGTTTTCCTTCCAATTTCTCCCTTCTGAATGAGAATGTTTATCCTATGTTTGCTCTCCATTGCAATTGGAAGCTGATTATAGGTTTTCTAGGTTTCACAGATCCACAAACGGGAATTGTGCCCCAGGGCAGACCATATCCATAACCAATTTTAATGAGACTTTGTACTTAGCATATTTACTGAAATGACTTATGGCTTTTGGGATATTGTGATGGAATGAATGTATTTTGCATGTGGAAAGAACACGTCTTCTTGGGGTCCAGAGAGTTGGACTGTGGTTCTTAAACTTAATCTATTCCTTTGGGTACAAATAGGCTCTTTTAATGAGATTACTTCAACTTAAGGTGTGGCCCAACTGAATCAGAATAGATCCTAATGGTATTAATGAAGGCCTTACAGGGAAGGAAGGAGGGAGAGGGAGAGAGAGGGAGAGAGAAGGAGAAAGAGGGAGAGAGAAGGAGAAAGAGGGTGAGAGAGGGAGAGAAAGAAAACCAGCCAGAGGGAGCAGCCAGCAGCTGAAAGTCAATGGAACTCAGAAGAGAAGAGAAGCCAGGTGTCTTCCCAGGCAATGGAGCAGACGGTGGCATCCCTAACTGGCAGGAAAAGCACAGAAGGAAAAGCAGGCAAGGGAGTCAGATAAGAAACCACTGAGGGAGTGAGGGGTGGACAGACTCAGAGCAGACACCTGGATATTGGGGTGCAAAGTGCAGGTGAATGGCCTGGACATCATCAGCAACAGATGGATAACCCTGAAGCCTGAAGCACTGGGTGTGATTGATTAGCTCCCACAGATGCAGTTGGACAAAAAACAAAGGAGGCATGGATGTCACCTGGGGAATGACAGCCACAAGCTTAGGCCCAGGAGATGGGCTCCAAGAAGGGGAAGATATACGGAAATGCTGCCTGGGGTCAGGTTTGGGGGAGGCCCAGCCCTCTAGATAGACTCCTCCAACCTCTCCCTGGGGACAGCTCAGGTCACTCAGAGCCCAGGCCAGCCCTCTAGACCCTGGGCTGGGACCAGGGCCCTCCTCTTCATGAAGGACAGCACAAGGGAAGGCCAGCTGGGGTCTACACTCATCTCTAGCCAGAAATAGCAACTGAGGAACTTCTTGAAGATAAACATCAGGTCATCTCTTACTCCCTTGCTTAAAACCCTTGTTTGAGTTGTAGGTGTACAATGCAGTGTCTGGGGCAGTGAGGAAACTCCTTTCTAAGGAAAGAGGGGACATTTGAATCCATGTAAATGGGGGAGTTCCTAGGGCCACTTGTCCATACCCAAGAAAAGACACAAGTGCAGAAAGCATCAGGGAGACCCCTACTCTTTGGCCTACAGGTATTCTCTAAACTCATTGTATGGATAAGCTCTGAAGGAGAGCACAGGCACAGGTCAATCTGCAAAGACAGTGAAAGGTGTTTTCTTTTATTCCTTTTGTTGTTGTTGTTAGCTCTTGGGATTCAAGAAAAGCTCTGTCATAACACTAGCTGGAAACAAGCTAAAGGAAACTAAAGGAACAGATTCCTCAGAGTCTAAATTCCAGCAATAACACTTTAAAATACAAAAATGTCCAGGTTTTAACAAAAGTTTACAAAACATACAAAGAAAAAGGAAGTCATGGCCCAGGCAAAGGAGAAAATTAAAGAATTAGAAACCATCAATGAGGAGGATCAAACTTGGAACACACCAGACAAAGACTTGAAAAAATGGTCCAAAATATGCTCAAAGAGCTAAAGGAAAACATGGACAATGAACTAAAGGAAGTCAGAAAAGTGAGAGATGAACACAAAGAGATCAACAGAGAGATGGAAATTATGAAAAAGAACGAAACATTGCTGAAGACCACAGGAACAGAAATGAAAAATTCCTTGGAGAGGTTTAATAGCAGATTGGAGCTGGAAGAAGAAAGAATCAGTGAACTTGAAGATAAGACAATTGAAATCATCCAGTCTAAGAAGCAGAAAGAAGAAAGAATGAAGGAAGAATGAAGGAAAGTGAACAGTGCCTGAGGAACCTGTGGGACACTATCAAGCACACCAATACACACATTATGGGAGTCCCAGAGAAAGAGAGAAAGGGCCTGAGAGAATATTCAAAGAAATAATGGCTGAAAACTCCCTAAATTTAATGAAAGACACAAATATACACATCCAAGATACTCAACTAACTCCAAACAGGGCAAACACAAATAGACCCACACTGGAACACATTATAATCAAACTGTTGAGTGCCAAAGATAGAATTCTGAAGGCTGCAAGAGAGAAGCAACATGTCATATACAAGCGAGTCTCAATAAGATTAAGTGACAATTTCTCATCGGAAACAATGGAGGCAAGATGACAGTGGGATGACATATTAAAGAGCTGAAAGCAAACAATTGACAACCAAGAATTCTAAATCCAGCAAAAAAGCCTTTCAAAAATGAGGGAAAGGGAAACAGATATGGCTGAAGTGATTGAGCTCCTGCTTATTATGTGGGAGGTCCATGGTTTGGTTCCCAGTGCTTCCCAAAGAAGACAGCAAGCTGGTATAATGGCCAGGTCCACCAAGTCGACACAACAGGATGATGCAACAAGAGATATAAGAAGAAACACATAATGAGAAACACAACAAAGCAGGGAGCAGAGGTTCCCGGTGCCTCCTACAGAGGACAAGCAAGGCAGTGAGCTGGTGTGACAGGCAAGCACAGTGAGCTGATGCAGCAGGATGATGCAACAAGAGACACAAGAAGAAAAAACATAATGAGTGATACAACAAAGCAGGGAACAGAGGTGGCTCAAGTGATTAGGTGCCTCCCTCCCACATCAGAGGTCCTGGGTTCAGTTCCCAGTCTTCCTAAAGAAACAAGGAAGACAAACAGGCACAGCAAGTGCAAATAATGAGGGGGTGGGGATAAATAAATAAATAAAAAGAAATCTAAAAAAATAATGAGGGAGAGATTAAGACATTCCCAGGTAACAAAAGCTGAGGGAGTTTGTCGGCACTAGACTTGTCCTACAAGAGATGCTAAAGCAAGTTCTGTAGGTTGAAAGGAAAGGACACTGGACAATAGATTGAAGCTGCATTAAGATATAAGAATCTACCATAAGGATAAAGACAGGGGTAAATGTAAATGCCATACTATTATATTTTTGGCTTGTAACTCCATTTTTTACTTCTTACAGGATCTAAAAGACAGTGCATAAAATGTAATGAGAAATCAATGGTTTGGGACTCATAATGTATAAATAGGCAATTTGTGACAAGAACTACAAAAAGGTGGGAGGATGGAGGTGTATAGGAACATAGTTTGTGTATACCATTTTGGTATTAAAGCAAATGAGAGTGCTATAGATTTAGGATGTTAAAATTAAGCACCATAATAATGGTGCTTATTAGAAATTATTGGAGAATATGTAAGCTCATTGAGACATAAATTAAGAGTACAGGCTCCCAGGGGTAAGGGAAAGGGGACTTAGTGCATAATGAGGGCACTGTTTGTGTTTGGGGAGATGGGAGCTTTAGTAATGGAAGGTGATGAGGGTACCGACTGGGACTCATCCTGCTGAATGCTGTGCTTGGGAGGGGTTGAGATGGGAAAGTTCATGTTGATAATAGGCTCGAATTTCAAAAGATTGAGCAACTAAAGGGACAGTGAGAATTAAATGCATTAAGTGACCAAAGACAGGATCTAATCATGAAGAAGGCACCGGAGGGCATTATTGAGGCATATGAAAAAATTGGAATATAGGCTGTAAGCTTCATATCAATTTTAAATGTCTTGAACTTGATAACAGTACCTGAGGTGGTTACATAAGTGAATATCCTTGTTCTCGAAGAAATGTGCATGGCTGTATCAAGGATTCAAGGAGCATAATGTATACAACCTACACTCAAGTGTTCAGAAAATGGGTTGATAACTAGACAGACAGATAGGTGGATAGATGGATACAGCAGATGTGGCAAAATGTTAAGACTGGTGGATCTGGGTAACTGGGGGAATAGATTTATATTGAAGTTCTCTCTATGGGGTATTATTTTTGTAACTGTCCCAGAAGTTTGAAAGTATTTCAAAATAAAAAGTTGAAAAACAACACAAACCCTTGACTGGCTTCCCACTGCACCTAGGCCACCTCCTCCCCATGACCTACAAGGCCCACCTGCCCGCTCTCCCCTTGCTCACTTCCTCCCGCCATCCAGGCTTTTGTACTCTTCCTTGAAGCTGCCAGCTATGCCCACCTCAGAGCCTGGAGCGTCTTCCTCCTGATCTCCCCAGGGCTGGCTTTTTCTTTCATCCACGTTTCAGCTGAAATGCCTCCTCAGAAAGGCCTTCCCCAATGAGCCCAACTCTTCCTGCTTTGCCATATCCCGTTGTCCATGGAGAATAATCTTAACTCTTCACACACTTGTTTGTCCCCATCCCCACCAGGCCAGGATGTTAACTCCACAGAGCAGGGACAGTGCCTGGTACCCAGCAGATATTAGGCGTTTGCTGAAGGCAGTAATGAGTGCTGGTGAGACACCCCTTCCACCTCCAGATCCAAGCGACCACTGAAACTGAGGGATTTTCTTCTTGTAAATTTCTGGATTATGATCTCCTTGTTGCCACTGCCTTGGTCTGTGCCCCCACTCCAGGCCCCTGACTCTCATTTTACTCTTCTCCCATCCACCCTCCATATCTGCCCCGTGCACTCCAGTCACGGCTCTCGGGGTTCCTGGGAGGGCCAGTCACACTCCGATTGCTGTGCCTTCACACTGGCTGTTTCCTCTCCTGGACACCCCGTTCCCTGCTTCCTCCAGTACTTGCCCTAATCTTTCTCTTCCTTGGTTCTAGGGGTTCCAAGCACTTTATCCAGCTTCTCTCCTACTTGGAGTGAAGGTAAGTTTTTACAGTCACAGACTCAGATGTTTAAGAAATGGAACTTCATTTCCTTTGACTCAAATTAATCCGTCTCTGAGCCCCTGTTCTGTCTAAAGTAGACATTTTAATTGCAGTAATTTCTTGGTAAACGTAAGGGGGGCCAGCCTTACCCGAACGCCAGGGAAGTATGCCTGGTATGCCTGGGGAGGCTTCCTGCTCCAGAACACCTCTCCGTGCCTCTGCCACCCACTCCCCTTCCCTGGAGGCCTGTCGAAGGCGTTCTCTCCTCCCAGCGTGCATCTGGACGTGGGCTTCGTTCCCTGCTACATCTGATGGGCCTCTGATCCCCATGGGACTGCCGGTCATCACATCTGCGTCATTCTGCAGTGTCCTTTGCACCCGACCACCGAAACCTCCACAGCCTCTCTGCTCTCTTCCTGGGACATGGGGAAAGCCTGTCTTTCATTCTGAGGCCTGTGGGAGCCTGCCATCACCCCACCTTATTGCCAGAGCTCCACCCAGGCAAGGTGAGGCCGGGACCCCATCCACCTAATAGACCCTAGAAAGGCTCTATCCTCATCTGCCTTCTGCTTCCGTGTAGCATGGTGAGGCCAGGGCAAGATGACCAACTTCTTTTTTTTTTTATTTTTTTTATTTCTCTTCCCTTCCCCGTACCCCCACCCCCACCCCCCTACCAGTTGTCTGCTCTGTGTCCGTTTGCTGTGTGTTCTTCTGTGTCTGCTTGTATTCTTGTCAGCAGCACTGGAAAACTGCGTCTCTTTTTCCTTGTGTTATCTTGCTGCATCAGCTGTGTGTGTGTGTGGCGCCACTCCTGGGCAGGCTGCACTTTTTTCATGCAGGGCAGCTCTCCTTACAGGGCGTGTGGGCCAGCTCAGCACATGGGTTAGGAGGCCCTGGGTTTGAACCCTGGACCTCCCATGTGGTAGGCGGACGCTCTATCAGACGAGTCAAATTTGCTTCCCAAGACCAACTTCTTAGCTCTCTAGTTTCCAGAACCTCTGTCCTGTGCCTGACTGGCTGTGCTGGTTGCAGGCCATTTCACAGACTGCATATTCTTTCCTATCTTTTTATTATGATATGGGGACTGCCTTTTGCCCTTAGCAGCTCAGGATTTGCCATTTTTCTTTAGCCCAATGTGACAACTCCCTGGCTTGTGACTAGGCTGTGACCCTCTCCTGAGTTCCTCTCTGAGGCCTGTGTGTCCCAGTGCATCAGCGATCAGCAGGTGCACTGAGACTGAGTGATCCCCAGGTGCCTTGGGCTTCCCTGGCCTTGCCAGTAGGCTTCCTCCCTCCTCCCAGGCCCCTGCCCAATAAGGCCCAGCCCCCCGCCCCCCCTGCAGCCGGTGGGCAGACAGCCAGGCTCCCTGTGGGGATGAGGCGCACCACCAGGCTTAGGCACTTACTGAAGACCTGAGCTTGGTTTTGTGCATGCTGCCAGAGCCTGGGCCCTGCGGGGCTGCCCGTCTCCCCACAGCTGGGGGCTGCGGCAGAGAGAGGACAGGTGGGCCAGTCTGGGGATGGTGCCTGGTCACACAAGCTTTGGGGACAGAGGAAGGGAAGAAATGGGCATTTTCCTCCTTCTGTCCATCCTGTTCCTCCCAGGTGACTCAAAGCCTTTCACATGGTGCCCCCAGGTGGCCTTTTAGATAACCACACCCGATCCATGAAGGAACAATTCTTGGCTGGTTCCAGCTGAATTCCAAACCGGTGAGGTTGGCATCATCATCATTTCACCAATAAAACAGAAGCTCAGAAGTGGGAGGGCTTGTCCCAGCTCAAAGTGACAGAGGTAGCTTTTGAACCCAGGTCTATATTTTTGGCCTGTGAGGTTCCACAGAACCACAACTCAAAGAGTTGACGGGGCATGTAGGGGTCCTGTGGTCCCGATTCTTTATCTGCTGCATAAGTCAGTCTTATCATCCCTTCCCCTGCAAGTGATCAGTCTGCTTGAACGCTTCCAGTAATGAACTTATTACCTCACAAAGCATTCGGCAGACTGCTGGGCTGCTTTGTCGGAGACTGTATTGTAGGGAGGAGTGGATAATAACGGTCACTGAGAGCAGAAGGCAGACCTTAGCTGGAGATGTTTTGTCCACCTGGGGAGAGGCAAAAAGGCACAGAGCAGCGAGGCTAACCCCCAGGCCTGTGTGTCAGCACAAGCCGACCAACCTGTAGGATTACTAGGTGGTGTGCCTCCTGTCCTGCCTGGACTCAAGGTGGCCCCAAACGCACCTCTGCCCAGGCTTCCTGGAGGTGGGGTGACATGAGGAAAATCCCCAGTCTGGGAGGTAGCAGATACCTGAGGTGCTAGCTCAGGGTAGCGACACATGCAAGCCCAAGTGGCCTTGCTCTCGTGAGTCAGCGGTTCCTGTGCTGCCTTCACACAGGGCCAGCTGGAGAGGAGCTGCAAAGACCCAGAGAGGAGAAAGGACACATTGTGGACTTATCCCTTCCCTGGCTAGGTCCTGTAATTTAGATCCCTCTGTGCACAGGCCCCTGCAAGAAGAGGCAGTGGCTACAGTTCCTGCAATGCCTTGGGCAAGCTACCGCTCTACTCTGAGCTGTTTTCGTTTACTCCCCAAATCAACAAATCTCCCCGTTCCCACAAGTCCTCCGACCTGGCCAGGTTGCCATCTTCCGGTTTGGAGCTCCATCAGAACAGGAACATCCCTCCTCAGTGGTTAGAAGCATGGCCTCTGGCACAAACATACCTGGGTTTGAGCCCCAAGTGCCTCTTGGTCAAGATGTCATGTAATTCTAGGGGGACTGACTGGCCTTGAGGGCTGGGCACGTGGAGTCTCCCCCAGGATCCCTATCACTATTGGCACCCTACCCACCTAACGTCACTTCCTTCACATCCCACAGACTGACCGACGTAATGCTTGAATTCTTCTGGTGGTGCAGAACTCTGGCATTCCAGGCCTACCTGTTAAACGCATTTCTGACAAAACTCTTTTTCCCAATAACCCTGAAATCTCTTCCCTAAAAGCTCCTACCCACTGGACCTTATTCAGTTCAACAGATCTACAAGGGGCAAGTCCAATCCTTCCACAAGGACAACTGTAGAAGAATTCAGAACAATTATTCTATGCTTAATGTCATCATCTTGGTAGCAGCCAGCACTCTTCCTGGGACATGGTTTTGGGCCCTTTGACATCCAACGCCCTTCCTCAGACTATGCTTAGAAGCATCAGACAGCAGCAGACTACATATTGCTAGTGAAGGAAACATTTTATCCCTTTGCTTAAGAACAAATGTGCAGACAGCAGGAGCTGCTGGCCTACAGCACCTGAGCCTGGGACAAGATGGGTATTCGGTATGCCTTGAATGAAAAGAATTAACAGTCCTCAGCCCAAAAGCCCAGGGGTCCAATGTTCACAGCAGCCTTATTCACAACAGCCAAAACATGGAAGCAACCCAAGTGTCCTTCAAAAGACAAACAGGTAAACAAAAGGTGATACACAGACACAATGGAATATTATTCAGCTGTAAAAAGGAATGAAGTTGATACATGCTACAACATGGATGAATCTTGACATCATGTTGAGTGAAATTAGCCAGACACAAAAGACAAATATTATATTATCTCACTTATATGAAATACCAAGATTAAGCAAATTCATAGAGACAAACAGATTACAGGTTAATTGGGTTGGTTGCAGAAGGGGAATTATGGGGGCAGCAGTTTCTCTTTGAGGGGATGAAAGGACTTGGGTAATGTTGGTGATGGTAGCACATATTGTGAATGTAGTTAATACCACTGAACTGTGTACACTTGAAAATGGTTAAGATGGGAAAATTTTGAGGTGTGTATATATATATTACAATAAAAAGTTAAAAAAGTCCAGGGGTATAAGAAGCTGACACATACTCAGCATAGTTTTAGGGTGTGGCCCCCTACTCTCAGGAGTGCCTGGTTCCTCTCAGACACTCATGTTGTCAACCCTCAACTGACACTTCCAGACTGGGAGCCAACGAAGTGTGCCCTTGAATGGATCCTGGAGGAAGAATGCCTTATGTACCAAAGGCTGAGTTCAACTGGGAAACCAAAGAATAAAGCTGTCCAAAGGGGGATTAAGCAGCCGAGACAATTCTGACTGGGTTTGTGGCAGCAGATGCTTACTACTTACTGCTGTGGAGAGGCAAAAGCCTCATGGTGACCTTGAAAAGATGACCCAGACAACTGCACAGATACATGCTGCATGTGTACACATGCATAAGCCCTGGGATAATTTACACAATGAGCTCACCCTTTCATTCCAGATCCCCAAACCATATCTTTTGTCTTCAAGGGCTAATTATAAATTATGGCCATCATTTATTGAGCACTTCCAATGTGTCAGGCACTGTGCTAGTGCTTTTCACATACAACTTCAGTTAATACTCATAATACTGTAAGGTAGGAACAACTACATTTGCAGATAAGAAAACTTATCCAAGGTGAAGTAATATGTAAGAGAAGCCAGGATTAGACCACAGACCCTTGAGACTGCACGCCTGTGTTCCCAACTACCATTTTCTGTCTGCACCAAGACCCGGGGGCCCGTCATCTTTGCTCAGGAGACCAGCAACAGTGCCAATGTTGTTCAGGCACCTGGGTCTCTGCTCCAAGCTCATCACTTCTCTTGGGTCTCCACTGCAGGGTAATACTGAAACTCTTAACATAACGAGCTCTTCAAGCATGATGGAGAGAGCAGCTCTATTATGAAATGGCGTATCTCCAGGGAAGGACAAGTCTCCAGCTCTACCTGCAAACACTTCCCTCCTAGAGGAGAAGGAACATCTAACTATCTCGTTAACTTCAATCTCCAACCTCATTTGCTTTCTATTTCACCAACCATAGCATTTTTTTCCTTTCCTTATTTCCTCTTTTTTACTAATAAAACAGTTAAGACAATTTTGTCCATTTTGTTTTATTTGTTAAACTGCTAAAAAGTCATCAGGGAAAAACATTAACAAAAAAGGAAACTGACACAGATTAAATATCAGTGAAATCCACTTTTCATTCCTATACTGTTATGTGCCTAAAATGATGATCTCAGGGTAAGCCACCTGGTACCTCTGAGTTGTATGGGAAACATCACTCATACCACCAGCTTCACCAGAGCACAATGGTGTGCACTGCTGTGAACCCTGGTTGGTGGAAGGGGAGCGGAGCTGGTAGAGGGGGTAAAGAGCAAGCCAACACTTAAGGTCTGCTCTCATTTGACAATGAACATGGTGAAAGGGAGCCACTTACTGGTGATAATGTAGAACATGCCTTCTGCAGTTTATGGGGAGGCTGCACAGGATGCAAGTCTTAACGTTTAGTTTCCTAGTGCCCTAAGTGTTTTCAGATCCTCCCCCACCGACTTGAGTGCTGGTAAGAGACCATAAATAATGCAAAGCAGAGCATGTCACCATGCCAGGATCACCACAAGGACAAGGACAGACAAACCAACCAGGTATCACTTTTAAGGAGAAAGAAAGAAGTAAAGGAGAAGAAAACCCAGAAAGACAAGATGAAAGGAAAGGAAAAAGCACTCTGTTCTCCATCAGCTGGTGGCTTTCTGTTCTCAAAAGTCAAGCCTTCTTGGGATTGTTTTCTTTCTTCCTCTTCTTTTTATCTTTTGAGTCCCAGCACAGCTCCTAGGATAGTTCATGGTTTCAGCTCTTGCTATAAAACTCTAACATTAAATCAAATCAATCTGCAGAGGGCTGCAGTATTGCCTTAAAATGAAATTTAAGCTTGTTTTGACACCTAATCTGTGCTCCAAAATATTGGGGTAGGGTGGTTGTGAAGCCCACTAGAAAGAATGGAAGAAGGGTAGAGATATGCAGCCAAAATGCAGAACCCTCTCTATTGTACAACCTGTGAAATGAGAGAACAGGGAGCTCTGTCAGAGGGTGGGACTAGACTAGAATTCTCACTGAGGTCGACCAGGTGGCCGGTGAAACCAATCTGACACAAGTACTCTCAAAGGCACACTTGCAGGAGTGGAAGGGGTTAAAGCTTCAAGTAGAAACACATGTATTTTAAATACTGATAAACATTTGCTTGAGGTGCTCCTGAAGGCTTTAAATTTTTTTTGTCCCATTTTTCTCAGTGAATTTTAAGACAAAATTGCTGTCATGTCAAAAAGGGAGCTGTGATTAAAACTGATCTTACTAAAGAATCCATAACACTGTGGAAATGCTTACCTCATCTGAGACACCTGAGTTCCACTGTACATGCAGCTTCACAGGGGCCTGAAGAGACAATCGCCTTGACTGTATTCAGTCATCTCCTAAGGTACATCCCCATATGGCCTGGGAGCCACTGAGACCGAGACCAACACTGCGAGGTGCAGATGAGGCAGACTTTTCTTAAAGAGCTGTAAACGGACAGTCTGCTTCCAAGTGGTGTAGGTAATACTGGGACACCATAGAGCTCAGAGAAACCGGATTACTTTCTAAAAGAATCATCTCTGTTGCTGCTTCCATGGGAAAGTAGAAGGAAGCAACAGGTTAATAGTTGCCTTAGGAAGGCCAGTGGACAGAGGGATAAAAGTTGAGATTCTGAACATTTAGGATTCCAAATGCTTGATATTTAAATAAGAACTGAGTTTGGAGGCATTGTCCATTCATAAATGTCATGTCATAAACAAGGTTTAGCAATAGCAATGATGCCTAAATTCCTAATCATCTGGTCTTGTGAATAAGGACCTCTCATGATCAAACAGTCTTTGCCAAAGGAGGATAGGCAATATTCCCAGAGCAGAGAATATCCCAGAGCAATATTCTAAGTGCTGAGCTTTGAGCAGTTGTATATGATAGGAAGTAGGCATATGGCAGTTTCCTCATCTAAGGTGGCATGTAAAGCAGTTGCTGGAACATATACCCCACCAGGGGGACTTTCCCACCAAGACTACACTGTAAAAGCTGAGGGTTAGGGGAAAGGACTCAATAAAATGTAACAGGAGAAAACAGACTGCTACATGTTGGGTGAGAGCTAAGACTCAGGGCTAGCAGAAGCAGGCTTGTGCTTGGGAAATGCTAACAAGAAATAAGGAGATGTGGGGGTAGGAAATGTACTGTTTTGAAATTTAAATGTAATAAAGCCTAAAGGCAAAATAAAAACCCTTTTTCCCACTGATAAGAAATCACCAAAAATCCACATTTAAGTGGTGCCATTTGAAATAAACTTATTCTAATGTTTCCTATATCCAGGCAATGGTTTAGAGATGGGTAACTTGTCATTTCCTGTATCACCCAAAGAAATGCTCTACTTGAGTGCACCTTATCTCAGAAATGAAGTGAAAGTGAAAAACTGAGCCCTACTTGGGGGACACATGAATAAAATAAGTGCAAAGGACAGAGCTTCTTCCAAAGTCAGTCATGAGTTATGGAGGTCAAGTACATGACACTCAACTCAATCACCTGTCAAATAGCCAGGAAGAAAATACATGGTCACAAGGGAAAATCATTTCTGGAAGAACTGTTATTGGAATTCCCTTCTAGGATCAATTTCCACATATCACAAATATGGATGACTATACTCGGTGTGCCTTGGAAACAAAAAGCAGCCTGTAGGGTAAAACAGTATCTTTTGGTGCTTCATGGACCTCTCATAGTGGCATGCTGGAATTCCCCACTGGCCCCCTAAGTGATACCAGAGGAAGGGTTCCAGAAATATTTTTCTAAGAAGAATACAATTTTTCTAGGCATCTGAGCTTTGTAAAGAAACAGAAGATGAGAAATATTTTAGGGCTTAAAAAATCCACATTAAAAAAAAAAAAAAAGCCTTTGCATGGAAAAGGCAGCCTCAAAGAACCAGGTTTCAAAGGAATGAAAAGGAGGAAAAATAAATGTGTTTTTTGGCAACTTGCAACCAAATATGATTGTCAGAAAATTCCAGAGACACCAAAATAATTTCTGAGACACACAGAGAGCCCTCAAAAGACCAATGGACACCAGCAGATAGTTGTCAGCTGCATAAACATTGTTTCACAATGATCCTGGCAAACAAATGTGGAACAAAATCACTTTTTGGGAAACTTTCCTCAGTTATAAAGGGCAGAATGGGGCCAGGCATAGGGTATTATGGCAAAGAGATGTTTTCATAGGTCCTCTATGGTTTTAAGAGAAGGGGAAAGAGTTTTCTATGGGTTACTTTTACCCTGCCAGCACCTGAAGCTTGTGAATCTGAAAACATCCATTGTTACAACTTTACATATGCCCTTTTTTTCCTAACTCCAAGAAGGCCACATAAAGATTTACAGGAGGCTCTTCAGTTTCTTTTGGAAAATTACTGACATTAGTTTGTTAGTCTGTTTCCTAAATTCTTGGTCTAGTTATCAGAAATGTAGAAAAAGGCAGCACAGCCTCTGCTAAAACACAGCAACAATTTTATCTTAACCAGGACAGAGATCTCTCCCCTCTTGTAAACAGAATCAGCTATTTTATATATATATATATTTATATATAATTTTTTTTCTTAATGGAGATTTGATCCCAGCCTGGAATGAGTTAGGTTGGGACCTGGGGTTTTGGTTTATGAGAGTAGTTTTGTTCTTTGTTTCCCACTTCTCAGTCCAAATGCCTGCACATTGGAAAATTCCAAATTAAAAGCCACAGAAAGGGAAAGGGGTTTAGAACATATTATCTCTTTGCTCGCACAAAGTACAAGGCGTTTGTTTTTGGATAGTACTTCACATTCTGTTTCTTGTCCATGAGCCCTCCGAATATGATGAGTTCACCCCTGCCTTGTACCACTGTATGCAGGCTGGTTTCAGGAGGCCCGACCACAGAACTGCTATTAAATACTTTCCATTTGACTCGCCCCTTCTCCTTGGTGTCTTTAATGTCCAGCACGTACATCTGCATAGGCTTGCAGTTCATACTCTGGTAAAGGGGTTTACCAACGTTTAGGGACTGTGGTGGGTGGTGGCCCAGACGGCGGGCAATGGGAGGTAAGGAATGTCCATCCCCTTGGGCAGGTCCCGGGCGGGGAATGGGCACTGTTTCTCCACTGCTCAGGCTTTGGCTCCCTGGGGAACCTGGAGAAGACCCCAGAGGAGGACTTAGTGCTGCAGAGGCCGAGGGGCCTTTGGATGACATTGCTTTGATAGCTTCCAGACTCCGGCGCAGGGCACCTGGGGAAACAGCCCCTGCCAGGGCACTGGTCACATGTGGTGGAGTATGCACACCATTTGTCTGTTCAGGAGGGTGTCTCACACTTCCCCCAACTGTCCTGTTGTCCATGCCATCCATATGACTGCTACTGGAAGTAGGTTTGAGATCCCAATTCAGATCCACTGATCCTAATCTCAGATCTTTTTGATCTGGTAGTGACCCTCGTCGGGGGGGCAAAGAGAGTCCCATTTTCAGGTCATATCCTTCAGAGGCAGAGGGAGTGCTAGGAGATATGGCCTGTACAGGGCTGTCCAAGGAAGACCCACCTACAGCTGCTGTTCCTGGAGATAGATTCCCACCATTGAGGATGGGAGAGCCATCTCCTCTTGCAGGGGAAAGGCTCCCTTCCCGGGAACCTGAGGGGGTATGCCTTTGAGCCCTGGGCCTCAGTGTCCCCCAGCGGCCATTAACACAGGGAGCTTCATCCATACCCCTTACTGGAGACTGAGAGCGGTACTCTCGGGTTTCGGGAACCAGGGCCGGAGGGGTGGCACTGATAGGTGATGGGCGAGAGTTCAAACTGGGGCTGAGTGGGGCTCTCCCACTAGGAGCTTGGCTGAAGACCACCACACACTGCCCCACCTGGAAGATAAAAATAACATGTGAAAAAAAGAAAAAGAAAAAAACAAACTTGCTCATGGACTCGCCTACAATTTTGATCATTTGTTCAATGGTCATTTTATAACAAGCATCTGCAGTGTGCCTGGCACTTTGTAGGTACCTGAGATACAGAGGTGAAAATTATGTTGTCTGTCTGCCTTCTAGGCTAGAAAGGGAGACAAACTTGGAAACAATTTGTTGCTTTAGTGTGACAAGTACTATCATTAGAGTTATGTCCTCCCAAGGAACTGGGGTAGGGTAGAGGGAGAACTCAGTTTTGTTTCAGGGATTCTGGGGAAAGTTTCATGGACAAAGGGATGCTTGAGGGAAGCAGATTTGGCTCAACTGATAGAGCATCCACCTATCATATGGGAGGTCCAGGGTTCAAACCCAGGGCCTCCTGACCTGTGGGGTGAGCTGGTCCACGCACAGTACTGATGTGTGCAAGGAGTACCATGCCATGCTGGAGTGTCCCCCACGTAGGGGAGCCCCATGTACAAGGAATGCACCCCACATGGAGAGCCGCCCCACGCGAAAAAAAGTGCAGCCTGCCCAGGAGTGGCCCCGCACACACGGAGAGATGATGCAGCAAGATGATGCAACAAAAAGAGACACAGATTCCTGGTGCCGCTGACAAGAATGCATGCGGACACAGAAGAACACACAGCGAATGGACAGAGAGAGTAGACAATGGGCAGGGGTGGGGGGAGGGGAGAGAAATAAATAAAAAATAAATCTTTAAAAAAAAAAGAGAGAGAGATGCTTGAAGCTAGGACTTAAGGGATGAGGAGGGCCCACATAAGTTTTCCCATGTCATATATGTGAGAAATGCAAAAGGAGCAATGGTTAATGTTCATTTCTTTGGTGACACCAAGATGTTTTCTCTACAAATTTCCTTTGAAATCTGACAAATTAATCTGGTTTGACAGTTAAGGACCTCTTCTGCTGGTCTGGCATTTCCCTGCTTACCCGACAAGCTGGATGGCACCAAAGTTCTGGGGCCCCATGATCTTCATTTTCCACCTTGAGAGGCTGCCAGGCCCAGGGACCCGAGTGCATGTGCAACAACCAGGCATCCTTGAACAGCTGTAAGAGAAGACCAACAGGACTCAGGTGCAGTACATATTATAAAACACAGAGCTGGAGTCTCAAAGCTGTGCTGTCTGATCCAGAAATTGTGTAGACTCTTCAGAAAGAACAGTAAACCCCTGGTTAGTCATTCAGTTGTGCATATATGCAATCACTCACAAATTACTTCAGCTTGACATATGGATTTGTGCATGTGACCCATGAATGAGTGGGTCTGAATTTTGCCCATGATTTTAGGGATGTGCACGAGTGAATGTGTGTGTATGTGTACTGAGGGGCAGGGGAAAAGGTAGATATACATATCTATAACTTTCTGTATAACTTTCTGAATCTGCATTCTTAAATAAATTCAACATGGAATATGGCAGTTCTTGACCCACGTTTTTCTGCCCCACCCTCCTAAAAAAATGATAGCAGCAAATCTCATAGCCTAAAGAGGAAGTGGGGGTAAGATGATATGAATACTCAGGAGACAAATGCCCCTGATCAAAAGCACTTCTTCTACCCATCCAACCCACCCATCCCTCCCCAACCAAAAAAAGACCGAAAAAGAAAAAGGTGCCTACCCAAAGTGGAAAAGGCATTCTTCAAATGAAAATGGCCTGGAAATGATTTTTGCACACTCTTATGAGATGAGACAGGGGAAGTCAAGTTTTACAGACTTAGCAGTAAGGGAATGCCATACAGGCAGTACTCACAGCATTGGGACCACCACACCCTCCGAGGATTAAGATAGTTGCATCATCTATGACAATCTGGGAAGAGGGAGAAATTTAAAATAAACCTACAAAAATAGAGGTAACTGGCTTCCTATGCTTCAGTGGTATATGAAAATTGCCTACCCAGCTCTCAAATGAGATTATTGTAGTTATCATAAGCTCCCCTTTCTCCGCTAACCAGGTAAATTCTGATCCCTATAAATGAATTACTGATGATTCACCTGAATGGATACATTCTTTGTTGATCAAATATTGACATGAGAGTGCCAACCACATAAAACAGGTTCTCTTGGGAAATGAAATAGGAAAGTAAATGCTTTGAGGAGAGGCATAATATAAATCGAATAAAAATAAATATGGCCCAATAGAACATGAGTTCTCAACCTTTTTGTTCCATGGACCCCTCTCTACCAGTCAGGTGAAAACCATGTACCCATTACTAAGTCCACACTATACCGTGTATTATTTAATAAATATATCACATCTGCACCAACATGTCCCCATAAGAATAATGGTTTTTTAAAAATTTCAATTCAAGCTCATGGACCCCTTGTTAAGAAGCCCTGCATTAGAAGCCAAAAAATAAACACCACCAACAAGGAATGATAAATTCTCTTTGGCTTAGTGCATACTGGCATCTTATACGACACCCCACTCCCTCTCCCATCCTAACTGAAAGATGTTGTACTCTTTGCTGAATAGTTATTTTAATTTCTGAGCACCTGAGACTGGCCACCTCGAGGATGAGGACTGGGGCCGGAGATGTTCGGCTTGGACCATGCCCACTGCTCGAGGTCCAGGACCCAGACATCATTGCTCCTGTGAGATAATGACAAAAGGATAAGGGAATTGGGAACTCCTGGGGAGCCACAGGAGTGAGGGGAGTTCTACACACCTGTGTCCAACTGGTAAACCTGCACCATTTTCACTTTCACACAGAATGTCTGGGCTGGAGGAGGCTTCAGAGATGGCCTACTCAACTGGCAGAGTTCAGAGGCTTCAGAACCAGAAAAGACCATTGTTGAATCCCAGCTCTGCAATCTTGAGCAAGTCACTTAAATTTTATCTAACTTTGGTTTCCTTATCTATAATATCGAAATATTAATTATTCTCCAAAGAGCTCACATAAATGAAGCTACATTTATAAAGATGCCCAGAAGAGTGCCACTCTTACAGTTAGCACTTAAACTATATCTTCCTTCCCCTACTCTCCTTAGAATTCATCTGGAGACTCTCAAACCTTCGTTCTTTCCACTGACTGATAAGGCCTCAACTGAGTCATGTTTGCAGGCAAACACTAGCATCTAAAGTAAGAGCTAACTGGTGATAGAAAGAACTACTGGTCAAGTTACAGTCCTTCAAAAGCAAAATTATAAAGAAGAGAGAAAACGGCTCAAAAGGGAGCTCCATTAGTGGCAATGCTCCAATATGTGCTCATCAATTGTAACAAATGAATGCTCTGCACTAATGAGGGATACTGTTAATGTGGGAAAGGGTGGGAGGGGGAAGGAGTGGGGCACATGGGAATCCCCTATATCTTTTATGTAATCTAATGTTTCTTTAAAATAAGCAAATTTGAAAAAAAAGGGGGGCTGGGGAACTCCATCACTGTCCAGGAGTTATAATGTTAATTTAACAACAGCTAATGAAAACTTCAGTTTTAACAAGGACAAACTGGCATTCCAACCCTCAAGGGACCATTATAGCAAAGACAGACTTCTGGATGGCAATCATCTTTATTTTATGGTGACCTGATGACCTCTCTAAGGTCATTTACTCACACATGAACATTATCTTCAATATCTCAATATTAGCCCTCTCATCTGAAAGGTAGCTCCCACAGTCTCCTTCTTCACAACTGTTTGAAAACACGAGGATTGAGGGAACCCTGTCTCTAAGAGGGGACAGGATTGGTTCTGGAACAGACTTATTGCTGACAGCTCATCAAATTCCATTTTGGAGTTGGTGGGGGGGTAGGGAATGACCACACACTGCTGCTATTGCCAAATCTGGCAAACAGTTTAGACTGTTCTGGTTTGATTCTGGCCCGACCTAGCCAATTCTGGCCAGCAATGGAGACAGCAGTGGGAAAGGAGAACAGCCTCACAGAAGAGTATGATATCTGACTGTTCCTCTGCCTCCCCACCCCATTTGGAGAGCCCACAATTTCTACCATTCCTACCAATCTGTCTCTGTCCTTCTCTAAAGTCCCAAAAGGTTCAAGCTAGATAATAAAGTCAGGCAAGTAAAAGCACTTTGCTTTTTGGTAGGCTGGCCTTTTACAGGCACAGGCACAAGCAGACAGGGCAGAATTTGCATCAGAATCTGGTCGTCCTACTGAATAAAACCTAAGACCAAACAAAACAATATTTACATAGACCTGACTGTGTGGAGCAAATTTTTTAACCTATTAATCTGTGAGTAGGGGATCAAAGAACAGAATGCTAAGGTAGGATAATTAACTGGATTAATTAGAACCATGGCTCAGGAATAATGACTTTGGTTCATTTTTCTGCCTGTTATTCCCAGGAGTATTTACCCTTAGGTAGATATGGAGTAAACTGAAAATACTCACATTTGCCTGGATCCTAGAGAGCCACCAAAGACAATCATTTTATCATCTATCACACAGGAGGAGTGGCCAGCCATGGGAGGTGGCCCATGGGTGGTCACAATGCAGTTCCACCTAAACATAAAAAGGAGGAAACCAATAAGTAGCACCATCTGCTTCTGGTCTGATGTATTTTAAGTGGAAAACAGTAAGTAGGCATCCATTTAAAATGACAATCCTATCACCTTCAGTAGAGATATTGTTATGGTCATAAATGGAGGATGGCATAAGGTACTTATGCCTTTCCTGCAACTTGCTTAAAGTTGTATTCACTTTCAAGTTCTCAATGACTTGGAGGTAGATGGAGAGTTGAGAGGACAATGACAAGGGAATCACTCCATTATGGCTTCGTGGCTGCTTCAGCCTAGTTTGCTGAAGTCTCCTGAAGGAACACCACCTGCAACTTCTCTCATTTATTGGTCCTGATCAGTAAGGGCCCAGTACTAAGTACTTTGTTACAAGGAGCAGGGGCTGCTATCATTTAGAAAAGAAGTATTTTAAAAACAATTGGGAGTCAGTCTTGGGGACACAGGAGGGAGTAAGCACTTACCTGGATCTACAGCACTCCTGGGAATTAGCAGCCTGAAGAGCTCCCAGTTCTTCAACTGGCTCACTCATTATTCTTGGAATAAGAATAACTCTTTCCCATTTTTTCTCTTTGGAATAAGGATTCTTAACTTAGGGTTTTAAGGGGCTCCTGTAAACTCTCTGAAATGGTAGGCAAAAATCTGTGCATATGTACTTTTTTCCCTGGGAAGAATCTATATATTTCATCAAACTCTCAAAGGATTGTTGGCACACACATACAAAAGAATTCATTTATTTAAAACCTTCTGTTCTAATTTAAAAACTTAAAAATAATAAAATAAAACCTATTCCAGGTTTAAAGGAGCTTATTTTTGTAGCTTACCAGTTTTTAGAGGGTGAGTAAGTATGTATTTCATCAAAGAATCTCTCTGGTTGGTGTAGAGGATAAGGGCTCGGCCGTGTCCAGCCACCAAACAGCACCAGCAAGTCCTTGTACACAACCAGAGTTGCTCCAGCTTTGGGAGAAGGATAGGACCCTGGGAGAAGACAATAACACCATGATTAGGATTCAGGGTCTTACAACAAACCATAGTAGGATACAGATCAGCCCTCCCCTGAAGAGTGACAAAATGGAGACCAATACTATACAAAGCACAGGGGAAAGGGGGAGACAAAACTGGGTTTTGCATGTCTGAAAGAAAAACATCACCAAATTTATTTGTCTCTTGTAATTAACACAGAGAAACCTGAGTTAAAGGAAAGTTAACCTTTCATAGGCTTAATTTGTACATTTGAAATTGGTGATTAGAGTGCCTATCTCCTAAGGCTGTTCTGAGTCTTTAACAGTCCATTCAAAGCCCCTGGCACACTGCCTAACCATAGTAGGCGCTCAATAATTGTGGACTCTCCTGTCCATCCCCTTAACAAGCTTAACAGAAGTCACGAAGGAGAGAAATACTACTACCAAACATAGGTTAAGAAAAAAAAAAAAAAAAAAAAAAAACGGAGGAAAAGTGCAGTTCCAGTTTGTTCTATGTGTCAATGTTTAATCATAGAGACCTCTAGGACCCCCGCTATGGGCTTCACATAGGCAGAACAGCACAAATGAGAATGCCAATGAAACTGGAGCCTAAAACCAAGAGTGGCTACATACGTCCTCTAGGCTGAACCTCTAAGTTATAGTGAACAAATTTTGAAAGAAAAAACAAACAGAAATTTGTCTTATGCTGAAAAATTCTGGGGATAACAAATGTCCCACAAGCATAATTTTTTTCCAGAACTATATGTCTTTGAATTGATATCTCCCTCCAATCCTCTACATGTCATTTTTAGTTTTCTCAAGACTAATTTGTCTTACTATCCAAAGTATCAGTAAATATGAGAATACCAAATTTTTTTGTTGTTAAAGCTGTAGAAACCATTTTTCAAGGGAAATCTTAGCAGAAAGAATCCAAACACTAAATTAAATCTGATAGCAAATGAGGTGCTCCAATTTAAGTGGACAGCTTAGCCTCCCCCTCATCCTAAACAAGGGGTTATGGGATCAGGGTTTGAAGAGCCCTGATACCAGACTGCTTTAATGGTATTACTTACAACGCCAGGAAGTTGAGAAGGTTCAACACAGGGCTGTTTTTCTTGTGGTTCAACTTACGAGTAACAACATGATTTAGTGAGAAGGTACCAATGGGGCATCTAAGAACATTACACATGACACCAACTATTGTGGATACTTTCCTAATAGAACAGACACCAATCCAGACAGCATTTGACCACAGAAATGAGTCTTTTCTAAGAATGGCTGAGCCAATCGCTGAAGTATTCCGTGAGTTGGTTCTCTTGACCCTTGTATCCTCCAGAAATCATGACATAAGGGACTAATGATCTATTTATCCTTCACAGAATCTTGTGATTTCTGGTTAAAAACTTTTGTCTTCCCAATGGGAAACCTCCAAGCCCAGCTAGAAAATCTAATTAGTATAATGGTCTAGTTAAAATGCTACTGTCTGGGAAACGGACTTGGCCCAGTGGTTAGGGCGTCCGTCTACCACATGGGAGGTCCGTGGTTCAAACCCCGGGCCTCCTTGACCCGTGTGGAGCTGGCCCATGGGCAGTGCTGATGCGCGCAAGGAGTGCCCTGCCACGCAGGGGTGTCCCCCGCGTACGAGAGCCCTACACGCAAGGAGTGCACCCCGAAAGGAGAGCCACCCTGCGCAAAAGAAAGTGCAGCCTGCCCGGGAATGGTGCCGCACACATGGAGAGCTGACGCAACAAGATGATGCCACAAGAAGAAACACAGATTCCCCTGCCGCTGACAACAACAGAAGCGGACAAAGAAACAAGACACAGCAAATAGACATGGAGAACAGATAACCGGGGTGGGGGCGAGGGGAGAGAAATAAATAAATAAATCTTTTTTAAAAAATGCTACTGTCATCCAAAAATAACTTAATTTGCAAAGTATCCAACAAAGCTTCAAGTTCTTGCTCTTAACGTGGAACTCTTAAGTGCTGTAAAATATTTAGAAAAAAAACCAAATAAAATATACAACAGGTTTTAGCAAAGTAGTAATCTAAACCTTCCAGACTGAAATTTGGATTTGAGATATTGGGAATCCTGGCTTTAAAACTCAAGTGTACAAAGTGAAGCAGAATAACAAGGGCCCCAAAACAGCCACACATGGGAATAAACAAAAATAGAATATTTATTATAACCTGGACAATCTGTTACAAACTTTTTAAAAGTGCAAACACTTTGAAACAGAAATTCCATTCCCAGGGATTAATTCTAATGAGCCAAACTGGATAAAGATACAAAGATACAGATATGGGGAAGCCCATTGGCAGCACTTAAATAAATCAAGGATGGAAAACGGATGTGGGAAGTGGACTTGGCCCAATGGAAAGGGTGTCCGTCTACCACATGGGAAGTCTGTGGTTCAAACCCTGGGCCCCCTTGACCCGTGTGGGGCTGGCTCATATGCAGTGCTGATGCGTGCAACAAGTGCCGTGCCAAGCAGGAGTGTCCCCTGTGTAGGGGAGCCCCACGTGCAAGGAGTGCGCCCCATAAGGAGAGACGCCCAGTGCGAAAGAAAGTGCAGCTGCCCAAAAATGGCGCTGCCCACACGGAGAGCTGACACAACAAGATGATGCAACAAAAAGAAACACAGATTCCTGGTGCTGCTGATAAGGATAGAAGCAGTCACAGAAGAGTGCAGCGAATGGACACAGAGAGCAGACAACTGGGGATGGGGGGAAGGGGAGAGAAATAAATAAATAAATCTTAAAAACAAAACAAAAACGGATGTGGTTCAACTGGTAGAACATCCATCTACCATATGGAGGGTCCAGGGTTCGATCCCCAGGGCCTCCTGACCTGTGTAGTAAGCTGGCCAACGCTAAGTGCTGCTGCATGCAAGGAGTACCGTGCTACACAGGGGCGCCCTGTGTAGGGGTGCCCCAACGCACGAGAAGTGTGCCCCACACGGAAAGCTGCCCCACATGAAAAAAGTGCAGCCTGCTGCAGGAGTGGAGCCGCACACATGGAAAGCTGACGCAGCAAGATGATGCAACAAAAAAGAGAAGCAGTTTCCCAGTGCTGCTGGATAATGCAAGCGGACACAGAAGAACACACAGCAAATGGACACAGAGAACAGACAACGGGAGGCAAGGGGAGAGAAATAAACAAAATAAATCTTAAATAAATAAATTAAGGAACATTCATATAAAAGAATATGTGGCTCTATTAAGTTAAAACTGAAATCAGTGGCATAACATGAAATAATAATTCCTAATAGCAGCTAAAAATAATGCGGGCACTATGCTCCTGGTACTGTTTCAGGTGCTTTATGTGTATTAATTCACTTAATCCTTCCCAAAATCCTACAAGGTAGGCACAATTATAATCTCCATTTTAAGAATAAGGAAACAGGCACAGAGTGGTTAATTTGTCTAAGGTCACAATTTCAGTAAGTGGCAGAGAAAGAAAATGAAACTGAGCCCGCTTAAAATAATCTATTTTCCCTGTTTGTGTTCATACATAAAGAGGAAGTCTAAAAGCCAATAACAACTGATTTCTCTGAATGCTTAAGTTTACAGATGATTTTTCTTTTCTTCTTTTAAGCAACTCTTTCCCTATTCTTCCCCCAAACTCACTCCATTTGACGAAGGCCTGTGTGAGAATCTATTTATAGTACAGATCCCAATCCTTTATTCAAAATTTAAAAATCCTTAGAACTCACTCGGCCACAAAACCTGACCTAAAATGGTATGAGGCTATTTGTAGTCTTTATTTAATCCACTTGGTGTGAATACACATATGTTCAGTAGAAATATTAGTAAGTTTGACTGGAGGGTACTGCACCAGACTCCATCAGAGATACTATAAAGGCATACGCATCATATTCTCATTCCAAAATATGGAAAATTCTAAATTCTAAAACATGATTAGCAACCCAAGGGTTTAACATAAAGAACCATGTTTAAGAGTACTGGCTCTGGAGTTCTGGGAAGATGGCATTGGAGTAGGCAAGCAGGGCTCAGCTCTTTCACAAAAACAAAAGAAAAAGGGCTAACAGCTGTCTGAGGGACTGTTTTGGGGTTAGCAGACCAAGAAATGCTGGGCAATCCCCAGGAAGGCAAGGGACAGAAAGACAGAGAGCTCGAAACGACAACCATGAGTTACTAAACCCCTGTGGTGTCTAGGAAGGGCACCAATTCCCTGCCTTCAAGGCATGCAGCCTGGATAAAACCTGTGGCCTGCTGCAGCTTGAGAGAGGAACAGACATCGTCCTCTCTGGGAAAAGCAAGCTATTAAAAAAGTACCTATAAACTTTCTTAAAAAATACACAAGTATATATTATTAGACTTTTATACGGATTAGCCTTGGCTAAAATGTCAGGTCCTGGTGTTTTTTTTTTAAGATTTAATTTATTCATCTCCCCCCCTCATTGTTTGTGTTCACTGACTGCTTGCTGTGTCCATTTGCTGTGTGCTCTCTGTGTCTTCTCCTCCTCTCTTTAGATAGGCACCAGGAACCAAACCTGGGACCTCCCATGTGGCACAGAAGTGCTCAATTGCTTGAGCCACCTCAGCTCCCTGCTTTGTTGTGTCTCTCATTGTCTTTCCTCTTTGTGTCTCCTTGTTGTGTAAGCTCGCTGTGCCTGCCCATTGTGCCAGCTCACTATCTTGCTTGTCTTCTCCAGGAGGCACAGGAACCGAACCCATGACCTCCCATGTGGTAGGCGGGAGCTCAATCACTTGAGCCACATCCACTTTCCAGGTCCTGACTTTAAAGATTCACACCTCTGCAGATGTAATTCATTCCATACATATGACACCTAAGTTGTTTAAAACACACACACACAAACAGTAACTGATTCACTGGAAATCCAGTATAATATAGGATACTCTGGGAAGAGCAGACCCTCCATAGTTAAAAGGTACAACATCAGTATGGTGACAAATGATAAAATCAGTACTTCAATCCCCTCAAGAAAAATGCCTTACAATTTATTAGAACATATATATATATATATTTTTAAAGATTTATTTATTTATTTAATTTCCCCCCCTCCCCTGGTTGTCTGTTCTTGGTGTCTTTTTGCTGCGTCTTGTTTCTTTGTCCACTTCTGTTGTCGTCAGCGGCACGGGAAGTGTGGGCGGCGCCATTCCTGGGCAGGCTGCTCTTTCTTTTCACGCTGGGCGGCTTTCCTCACGGGCGCACTCCTTGCGCGTGGGGCTCCCCTACGCGGGGGTCACCCTTGCATGGCACGGCACTCCTTGCGCGCATCAGCACTGCGCATGGGCCAGCTCCACACGGGTCAAGGAGGCCCGGGGTTTGAACTGCGGACCTCCCATATGGTAGACGGACACCCTAACCACTGGGCCAAAGTCCGTTTCCCTATTAGAACATATTTTGTTCTGCCTTCAAAGTACCAAGGCCACTAGGCCTCTGAATGCAATCTAAGTATTATTATATCAAAAAGGTGGAAGGAGAGGAAAGGGCGCCACTCCCAGGTAGGTTCTCATCAAGCACCAATGGGTGCCAGCTGGGCTGATTTCATGCTTGTTACACAATCCTATTCTCTCAAGCCAATGATTATCTTCATGGGTGTCATTCCCCAAATACACAAACAGCCTCCTAATCACACTGCAGGTATGATCAATGGAGCAACTTTCAAAACAGGGTACAAGCCAAAAAGGCATCTGTAGGAAACTAGATAATCACATAGGCACCTCATACAACAGAACCTAACATTCCTTAAAATTGCTCATTAGTTCAGATGTTTCCCAAGGTTTCTATTAAAACAGAAGAAAATTTCACATGGAAAGGACAGTGGCAGAATTACCAGGCATTCTTGTTTACTTTTGCAACAGTGAAGCAATTCCAAATTCTGGTTTGGTTTCTATGCCACTTTCCCACACTTATATTTCCATTCACATAGAACTCAGGACTAGAAGAGCAGTTCAACCATTTGATAACAAGATAAGACAAGCATCTGTTTCAATTGGGGGTGTCTGTTATTTTATGACTTAAAAAAAGCATTTTTACACTTCTATACTAAGATCATTATTTATTAATAATGCCAGTTTATTAACATAAGTAATAATTACCATTTGAATGCATATTTTGTGCTAACCACTGGGTGCCAGGTGTTTTAAAAGCATTGTCTCACTTCATCTTCATAATCTTGTAGTGTAGGTACTATTCTAGTACCATTTTATAGATGAATAATAATGGTAGTAGCTACCATACAATGCTTACTATGGGCCATACACTGTACTATGTGTCTCCTGATATCCAAAGGGGGGCGGGGGTGGGGAATGCAAACTCCGCGTTGTAACTCATTGAAAAATCCCACCTAAAGGGTCACTTAAAAGAGTTAATCCTCTCTTTTTGAAGGTTTAGGTTTACATAAGAGTCTCTGGCTCACTTTTGTTCATTTCAGTGTCAAAAAAGATGTTTCCAGGCTTCTAGGAGAAGCTCTATGGGTGCCTTCAGAACCTTCGATTTGTGATTAGGTACTCCAGAGCTGTCTCTGAGTGCAGGTGGCCAAGGCAACAGCCAAATGTCAGAAGATGAGAGGCAGGTTTATAATCCCACAACTTTTTCACTATTGCAGTTTTAGCAAATAGTTTACACAAGTCTTAGATTTTCCAATAGCACATTTCAGACATCTAGGGAGACATTTTTATTTATTTTAATATATTTGCTTATTTATTTTAAACAGCAAAATTATTTTTAAAATGCTTTTAAATAAGTTAATCAAGCAATACAGAAGCTTTAAAAGAAAAAGTGAAAGCCCTTTCCTACCCCTTGGAAAATGGCTATTTTCAGTTTGCTTTGTCAAAGTATAGTTTTCAAAAAAATTTAAATAATGTCTTTCATACATATACAGCATGAACATGTGTTAGGATGTATTTAACTCATTAATGAGGTAAAACAACCAGGAAATAAAGCTGGTTCAAAGGAGAATTTGAGGAATAGAGGCATATTAAAATAAGTTTGCTAAGTTAAAGACAAACCTGGTTAACATCCATGGGACAATAAAATCATAGACTTTGGGTTAGAGAATCATCTGCATTTGTATAGGTATAAAGCAACAAGTTAACATGAATTTCTAAAGCCTAAGCCCTAATGACTAGTAAAGAAAAAAAAAGGTGGGGGTGTGGGGGGGTGGGGAGTACATTCCTCTAAAGCAGCAGTTCTCAAACTTCAGAGGCATCAGAAACAGCTGGAGGATTTGTTAAACACAGATTGCTGGGCCTCTCTCTGAAAGTTTCAGATTTAATAAGTCTGGGTGGGGTCTGAGGATATGTATTTCTAACAAGTTCCTGGGTAATTCTGATGGTCTGGGGACTACACTTTGAGAACCAGGTCCTAGAGAATAAAATAATCTTTGGGTGAACACCTGTTAGATAATATTCCAATATGATGATGAAAGGGCATGCAGTCATCCTTTTGCCTTATTTCCAAGTTTGGAATTTTTCTTAAGAATGAATCTATCCAGATTTCTTTCTGTGCACACACACTGTATATGAATATATGGAACCCTTCAGTTTCATAGTAGAGCAAAGACAAAGGTCCAGAGTGGGAGTCCCCTGAAAAAATGCTTTGATTAAAGGGCAATGAAAGGAGCTACTTAAATTTTTTTCAATGTCAAACATTTTCCTGGACACTATCATCTACAGGTCACTGAATTTATACTTTGTAAATATATAAAAGGGGAAAATTGATTTTTTTAACTACTGGCTTTCAGGCAAACCACTTTGAGATTTATTTTTCTTTCACTTTGAGATTTATTTACAGCAACATAAGTGATTTGCTAATACTTCTCCATGACTCTGAAAACAGAAAGATCTAGGACTAGGAATTAAGGATTTAAAATAGGGAAAGTTTGAAAATAAGAAAACTATGAGAATGAAAAACTTAACTTTGGGAACTCATTAGCATGCCAATAAATCCAGAAGAAAAACACTGGGCAAAATCTCCACTTAACTAACTGAATTCCTGAATGGTTCGTGTGATTTCCTTTACAAAGAGGGCATTCGTTTAAACTGCTCTTTAACTGGAAGTAAAAAAAAATTTCCTGAATGCTTTCAAGTTATTTTATTTTGTTGTAATGATGCCAAAAGAGACAGCAAAGAATGAATAAGAATACTGAGGTTTCAGGTCATGAGTTGTCATCATGGTAGTGTGTGAAGTGAATGACCTTGACAACATGAGTTCAGAGGTCAGGAGGAAGAATAATTTGGAGAGGCATTTCTCAGAACACATTAGCATCAGAATGAGAAAACCTAGAGGGCACAAGAGGACAGACTGGCACTAATAACTTAGGGGGCAACAGACCCCATAAAGAAAAACTACTGGAGTTATAATTAACTACTTACATCTCTAAACTGTGTTTGCTTTTCTAGGTAGTATTTTGTAATGGGAACAAGAAAAGCATGTTTCAAAAGGTTTTGTGGTTTGAGGGGATACACACCTTTTTTTTTTTTTTTAAAGATTTATTTAACTTTTATTTATTCCACCCCCTACTATCTGCTCTGTGTCCATTCGCTGTGCACTCTTCAGTGTCTGCTTGTCTTCTTTTTAGGCAGCACTGGGAACCTATTCTGGGACCTTCTGGAGTGAGAGGTGCTCATCTCTTGCGTCACCTCAGCTCCCTGGTCTGCTGCGTCTCTTATTGTTAATCTTCTGTATCTCTTTTCGTTGGGTCATCTTGCTGCGCCTGCTCTCCACTTGGGCCAGCATACCACTCAGGCCAGCTCTCCACTTCAGCCAGTCTGCCTTTACCAGGAGGCCCTGGGAATCCAACCCGGGACCTTCCACATGGTAGACAGGAGTGCAGTTGCTTTGAGCCACATCTGCTTCCTGAGATACACACCTTCAAGACAAGTAACTACTCAGAATGGTCTCTGAAATATGAAGCCAAGGACCAGAGGGGTTGTATCTGGAACAGATATCAATTTTTCTCCAATAATAAAAATATTTCCACTTAACTTCAATGTAGCCAATAATCGCTACATTACATCTTTACATTTATACAGATGCCCAGAGAAGATACAAAAACATAATGCTTATTTTAATGAAAAAAAGTAGGAGACAAATACAAGGCTACTCTTTGGCAAAGTCACTATGGAAACCCTTCACCCCTGCTTTCCAAGCCTGGGTTGTTCTTTAACTCAGTCTGAAAAAAGGGAGTTAAGTGGACCACCACCAACATAGTATTAGATGCAAAAGAACTAAACTCTTCTGCATAGGTATGGCTTATAGGAACTCTGCTGGAACCCCACTTCCCATGCTAGGCTAAAAGTCCTGGGTGGGGGTTAGAAGGTGCGGTAATGAGGGATGGGGACAGAATACCTTGTTATCTACCTTGATCTGAGCAGTCAGCACACTGTGTAGAAATTATCCAATTAGGGTCTTTCATTAAGATTATACTGTCCTAGAGGATTGAACCTATTTCTTCCGAAAATGTTTGCTGAACAGAACCCAACCATGGAAGCCACATGGTTACAGATTCCTCAAGTTGGGATCAGAACTCTAGCTAATGACAACACACCCCTTCGGCAGGTTTAAAGTCTTTCAGTATGTTTAAGGCCAAATGCTTTTTCGGTATCTCACATCCCCCCTCCAATTTTGTCTACTTTTCCTATTTTACTTTTCAGTTGCAACAAGGCCAGAAAGTTACTGATTGATACTAAAACAACTCACTGATAATAGACAAAGCTTGCCTGGATCTTGGGCTTCAGGGTATACATTTTAATTATTACAACTACGCCCACATTTTTAAAAACATCACTCCATGGGTCATTTACAGAACATCCTAACAACAGGATCTTTTGTAATGGGCATGAGAAAGTTTTAGATCCTGTATAACTATATATGCCACAGGCATGAAGGCTCTGCCTCCCTCACAGAAAAAAAAAATTTTATTGGCATTATATTCACTTTTTAAAAACCTCACATGAAAGACCACTCTTGATGAAATGGGCAGCACTTATCAGCTAAAAATTAATAATGCTAAAACCAGTAATAGTTCCTTGTTACCATTTCAAATAGTCTTTTGATTCATTTTCTGGGGGAGCAGAGGAGGTTCAGAGTCTCAATTTAATCTGATAATTTGTTAATTGCCATTCTAGTCAGGAGGTACTCTTTAATGTGGCTCAGTTTAAAAGTGAACACAATGTTGCTAGTCTTAAAATTTCTGGCCTGGTTTCAAACAGGAAAATCCTAGTCAGCCGGGAAAGAGCCAAACTGAAATATGGTATAATCTTATTTATTCTTTCCCCTGGAGGACCAAAGTTTACCCAGATTTGTGCTATGCAAATTTTCCCACTCTTCTCTCCAGCAGGAGAGAGTGTGTACCTACCTTGAAGAAGTATGTATGCTGGAAAAATCCTAGGATCTGAATTTAGATAAGAAAGAAGAATCCCTTCCTTTCCTAGGGGAACCCACTGGCTCTGCTCTTATTCACATCTCCAGAGACCACCATGGATCCAGGTGGTTCCAGGATTGCACAGGGCTAAGAGAAAACATGGAAAAATCACCAACTCATAAAGATTAATTAGGAACAGGTCCTTGGGTCAGGAAGGATCAATATAACAAAGAACGTAAAATATTCACCAAGGTAACAACCTTGCCTTCTTAATAGAGATCAGCACATACAACTTTTACCTGAGCCCTGGCTGCTTCCCTTCTGTGAAAACAGAAAGATGTAGATGGATATTCATTTATTTTGTAGTCGTTTTAATCAAAGGACATCATCTTAATAAAACAAATAATCTACCTTACTAATTGTTATAATACTTGAAATAGGTTAAAATGGGAAATATTTTGTATATTCACAATAAAAACTAAAAACAATAACAACTTGTAAGAACACTAATTTATAAATTTGCTTTTTCTTTCATAGGTCAGATTTCCTTTAATATCAATCTATCCACATCTGTCCTGGCTCTACGTACACTTTATAACTTACTTTAAACACTCTACCTACTCTTTTGCATCATCCAGGTTATTTTCTTTTTAGCACTTTATATTTTCTTTGTAATGATTTGTTTAGTCTCTATTTTTCCCCAACAGACCTGCTTCTTATCTATCTATCTATCTATCTATCTATCTATCTATCTATCTATCTATCTATCTCCCCTCCCCCCCCACCCCAGTTGTCTGTTCTCTGTGTCTATTTGCTGCATTTTGTTTCTTGGTCTGCTTCTGTTGTTGTCATCGGCACACGAATCTGTGTCTCTTTTTGTTGTGTCATCTTGTGTCAGCTCTCCGTGTGGGTGGTGCCATTCTTAGGCAGGCTGCACTTTCTTTCGCGCTGGGCGGCTCTCCTTACGGGGCACCCTCCTTGCGCGTGGGGCTCCCCTATGCAGGCGACACCCCTGCGTGGCACGGCACTCCTTGCACACATCAGCACTGTGCATGGGCCAGCTCCACATGGGTCAAGGAGGCCCGGGGTTTGAACCGTGGACCTCCCATGTGGTAGACAGATGCCCTAAACACTGGGCCAAGTCTGTTTCCCGAGACCTGCTTCTTGTTCATACCTACATCTGCAGTACCTAGAAGAGTTCTGGGTACATAGTAAAGTGCTCAATAAATAAAGGAATGAAAACGAATAAATGAAGGAATGAATGCAGTCACTTTTCAGGCTTTGGGAACTCGAGTTTTCTCTGGCAAGAAGATTTCATTACCAATACTGATTTCCAACTTAATTTTGGAGAAACAAGTTACCAAAGCACACAAATATACAAATGTCCCTGTGAAATTAAACTGCCCAAAGGTGGAAGTGGTGGGTTGGTATAGTCTTCTCTTACCCACCCTCCAAAAAGCCGAACTTTTTAAATCAGCCTTATGCCACTCACTTCCTGCCTTGGTTACTGAGTCTGTGATTGCTCTCTGAAGAAACCATATGCTACGTTTGACAGGGAAGGCTGCACACATCCATGCTCTTGGGTGGCATGAAGGCTCTTACTGAACTGGGGGAGGGAGGCTATCAAATCCATCAGTTCCTGCTGCACATTATCCTTAAAATATACAAGTGAAAGATAGCAGCAAGATGGTGGTGGAGTAAAGAGCTCCTAGAGTCAGCTCCTGCTTGGGGGCTCTAGGGGACCAGAAGTGCATCCTGAAGGAATGGAAGGAGACTGCCCATCTGCAGAGAAGATTAGTAAGTAGAGCATTCCATGCCCTGGAGGCCAGTGCCTATCCTCCACTGGAGGCACTAGCCGCCAGGGGAACTGTTCCATGAGTGGCCGGAATTTAAAGCTCCACTTTCCAAAAATGGGGGAGGAAGAGATGGATGGGCACCAACTTCAGCTGCTTATGAGTAAATTCAGCAGCTAAAGTATAATCCTGAGAACAGCTAAAGTCTGAGCCTGTCCAAGTCAGAAAGAGGCCAGTAGCCACCATCTTAACTCTGCACCTGGCATGAGGGGAAGCAGGGTGGACTGAAAATCACAGTATTGGTGGGGACCAGCTTCTTTCCATCTAGATCAGATTGCAGCTGTAGCCTAGGTCCCAGCCCCACCTCTGGGAGGGAGGAAGCTGGGGGACCTGTGCCAGCCTCTCCGGGAAATTACTGGCCAAGCCGCGGAGGCTGGTGATTGTCCTACTTTGGCAGCGCAAGCTGCTCCAGGAGCTGTTCTGTGGCTGGAATTGGAAGCTCCATTTCCCCAAAACAGGGGAGGAGGAGACAGTTGGCCACTGATTTTGGTTACTGATTAGTAGACTTGGCTGGCTAAGGTATGACCTAGGAACAGCTAGGGTATGAATCTGTCCAAGTCCTTAAGAGGCCCATTGCTCCCATTTTGACTCTGCCCCCAGCCTGAGGGGAAGCCAGGACTGAAAATCACAGTGATGGTAGAACCTAGTTTCTTTCACCCAGATCGGCCTGCAGTCCTAGGCTAGGCTTCAGCCCCACCTCTGACAGGGAGGAGGCTGGCGGGCCCTGAACCAGCCTATCCAGGTAACTACAGGTACCTTTGATTGGCACAGACTGAATAATTAGAAGTCTACTGGGGCAACTGCAGTTAACTTGGACCCACATTGCATAAATTGCTGCCCACACCTGCAGCTCCATCCCTTCCCCAGGCGGAGGAGAAAGGGGCATGAAGCCTCATCAGTCTCTCTGGGCAACTATAGTCTAGGCCTTTATGATTTGGATTATTCCACAGAGCTGTGACTCTGTCCTACCTTTGGCAAAGGAAAAAGTTGGGAGAAGCTTCATTGGTCCCCAGGGCAATGAGGGCAGCTTGAGCCTCCACAGCTTATAGTACCAACTACATCCTTGGCTCCTACTGCACAACCAGCAAGGGAGAAAGGACAGGAAGTCCCAAACTAAAGAGAAAAACTGCACGCAGAATAAATACCCTAGATAAGCCAGATGATAAGACACCAACAAAAAATTATGGTCCAAACTGGAAGATATGGCTCAGTTAAAGGAACAAGATAAGTCTCCAGATGACATAAATGAGTTGAGACAACTAATCATAGATGCTCAAACAAATCTCCTTAATAAACTCAATGAGATGGCTAAAGAGATTAAGGATATTAAGAAGACATTGGATTAGCACAAAGAACTTGAATGCATACACAGAAAAATAGCAGATCTTATGGGAATGAAAGACACAGTAAATGAAATTTAAAAATCATTGGAATCATATAATAGCAGATTTGAGGAGGCAGAAGAAAGGATTGGTGAGCTTGAAGAAATGACCTCTGAAAGTGTACAAAAGAAGAGATGAAGAAAAGAATGAAAAATCAATTAGTCTGAAAAACTAAAATAAAAACTATATATATAAGTAAAAAAAAAAAAAAAAAAGAATGAAAAAATTGAACAGGGTCACAGGGAACTTAAAGACAGCAGTAGACTGCAAACATACGTGTCATGGGTATCCCAGAAGAAGAGAAGGGAAAAGGGGCAGAAGGAATATTTGAAGAAATAATGGTAGAAAATTTCCCAACCCTATTGAAGGACATAGATATCCATGTCCAAGAAGCACAATGTACTCCCATCTGAAAAAATCTGAATAAACCAATTCTAAGACATACTAATCAGAATGTCAAATGCCAAAGACAAAGAGAGAATTCTGAGAAGAGCAAGAGAAAAGCAATACATAACATATAAGGGATACACAATAAGATTAAGTGCTGATTTCTCACCTGAAACCATGGAGGCAAGAAGACAGTGGTATGATATATTTAAGATACAAGAGAAAAACTTCCAGTCAAGAATTTTATATCCGGCAAGACTCTTTCAAAAATGAGGACAAGATTAGAATATTCACAGATAAACAGAAACTGATAGAATTTCTAACCAAGAGACCAGATTTTCAGGAAATGCTAAAGGGTGTGCTAAAGCCTGAAAAGAAAAGAGGAGAGAGGGGCCTGGAAGAGAGTCTAGAAATGAAGATTATATCAATAAAAGTAATCGAAAGTGTCAAAAGAGTGGTGAAAATAAAATATGACAGATAAAACTCAAATAGTCAGGAATAAACTTAACCAATGATGTAAAGCACTTGTATTCAGAAAACTGCAACTCAATGTTAAAAGAAATTTTAAAAGTCCTAAATAATTGGAAAAACATTCCATGCTCATGGATTGGAAGACTAAATATCATAAAGATGTCAATTCTACTCAAATTGAAATACAGATTCAATGCAATCTTGATAAAAATTCCACCAGCATTTTTTAAAAAAAAGAGAACATGATTATCAAATTTATTTGAAAGGGTAAGGGTCCTGAATAGCCAGAAACATCTTAAAAAGGAAAAGCGAACTCTCATCTTCAGACTTTAAATTATATTACCTAGCTATAGTGCTAAAACAGCATGGTACTAGCATAAAGATGGACACATAGACCAATGGAACCAAATTTATGGTTCAGAAACAGACCCTTACAGGTATGGTCAACTGACTTTTGACTAGCCTGTCAAACCCACACAGCTTGGGCAGAACAGTCCATTCAACAAATGGCGATGAAAGAAATGGATGATATCCATAGCTGAAAGAAGGAAAGAGGACCCCTATTTCATACCTTATCCAAAAATTAACTCAAAATGGATCAAAAACCTAAATATAAAAAGCAAGAACCATAAAGCTTCTAGAAGAAATGGTAGGAAAATATCTTCAAGCCCTGATGGTAGGTGGTGGATTCTTAAAGGAGACAGGAGGACTGTGATGGACTACTCATATTTAATGTATGCAGAAGTTTTAATTAGCTTTACTGTAAATAGCACAGTAAACCAAGAGGTGGATGAGAATTGTGGTCGATGGTACAGATGCAAGAGTGTTCTTTGTGAGCTAGAGCAAATGTACATCACTACTGCAGGGTGGTGGGAATGTGGAGAAGCATGGGAAAATACAACGGGAGTGACCTATGGACTGTGGTTGGCACTAATAATGTAATATTCTTGCATCTATGCCAAAGACATACTGTGTTGATAATGGGGCAATACGGCGACTGTGTGCCAAATGTACACTATGGATATGGTAACAATCAGATGATGATATTTTATCTGTAATAAATGTGCCACCACAGTGTGGTGTGTTGATAGATGTGGTGTGTTGACAGTGTGGTGGAAATTCTGCACATGTGCATGACTGTTTGCTAAGTTTACAATTTCTATCATAAAAATATATTTAAGAAATAATAACAGGGTGGGTGGGGGGAAAAATACACCAAATGTAAGATAAGGACTATAATTAGTAGCAAGATTTTGACAACGTTCTTTCACAATCTGTAACAAATGTCTCACGACAATACATTGTTGGTGGAGGGTGGATGTATGGGACCCCTATATAATGTCATGTATGTTTGCTTTGTAAGTCCACAACTTTATTATACACTTATTGTTATGTATGTTCATATGTAAGTGATATAAAGATAATAATAATAGGGTGGGTTGGGGGAAAATACTTCGGTTAGTAGTAATATTTTGAGCATGCCCTTAAATCATTAGTTTAAAATGTTTAACAACAATGCAAGGTATTGGTGGTAGGTTGAGTTATGAGAGTCCTGTACGATGCTATGTATGTTTGTTTTGCAAGTACACAACTATTACTATATACTTATTGTTTATGTATGTTTATGTGTGAGTGATATACTTCAATGAATTTTTTTTAAAAAGGAAAAAAATATACAAATGAAGAAAACAAAAATTATCTTTTTCTATTACACCAAATGTGAGCATAAAAACTCATGTATGGGAAAGGGACTTCAGATACTTGTGAATAATGCCATATTACTACAGAGGGTGTTCAGATGCATGTACTTGAGGGATCTAAAGCTAGGGTTCTCTCAAGGGTGAAAACACATCCATATACCTACTCTGAGTGGAGTCCAATTAGTGATACCAATAAACTATAACTCCATAAAAAGTAAAACCAAACAAAACCCAAAACACTGGCTAATGAAAAATCAATACGTAGATTTTTGGCTAATGAAAAACCAATTCTAAGTAGACTGAGTTTTCAATTTACTACCTGGACACATTTTCTCTGGTTCTCCTATTCCTGTACAACATGCATGGGAAAAGGAAATGGTGAAACAATTTTCCTACTCGCCAGGGGTTCCAGTGACCAATAACCAGGAAGGGATGTCAGGATATGGCCAAGATACAGATCCAATGATCAAGGGCATTAATTGCTTGAAAGGTAGAATCAATTAAAGCATAGTTCAAAGAGATCATTGCCCAAAGAAAGCAAAAAGGTAGTTTCTGAGTTTTGAAAAGATAAAGTAGTTTCCCAGAATTCAAGGTAATACTTTAAGCCAATAAATGACCAATCATGACCTTCATCCATCAAAGAAGAAAACTCTGTTAATTATTAACAAAACCTCCTCAAAGTCATGAGAGCTGGTAAAATGTCAGAAATTGGCCTGATCCTGATTATGCAGAAATAACAGCCAAACCACCTGCACCAGGCATGAGTTGCTACATGATGGCACTGTTGAGTGGCCTGAAAACCAACAGGGGTATGAAGAGGCAGCAGTTAGAAGATAATACTTTTGTGTTTATTTTTCTTAGCTTGAAGACTATTTCAGGACATAAAGTTACTACATCTAGAGAGCACTGAAGACACATAGGGAAAGGCAGCATATAAAGTGAGGTTTATTGTGGTCATAAAACATGAAGTGCTGTTAGGGGGAGATTATGTGTGTACCCAAGAATAAAGAAACACCACTAACAATTTGTGAGTTTCACTACACAGGGAATCCAAGAGCAACCAAAACTACTGGTCAAGATGGTAGGGAGACAGGATCACAATGTAAAGAGCTGAGAGCTGAGAAGTCCAAGGAAAGTCACTGCTTATTCTCAGTGAAGCTCTGGACTTCTACCTAAAAGAAGGAAAGGTTTAGAAAGTTTAAAGAAAGGAAAGAAGAGGCTTGCCAAATGAAGAAAAGTTAAAGGATGCAGCATTTTCAATATAGAAGAGAAAAGCTATGGGTAGACTTTAATATAGCTTGGTAATCAATACATTTGGTAATCAAGAAAAGATCTGTAAGTAGAATTAACTTGGTCTCCTTATTCACAAAGAAAACATTAAAACAATGAGGTCAGTGCCCTGTTTTTAGACACAGAGCACAGAAGTTTGGGGTGTATCTGAAAGGCATGCATGTCCTTTTGTTATGTAGTCTGATATTTACCATTTCTTCCCCTCAGCAGAGACTTGGCACACATTTGCATATGATGTTAATTTTTTAAATGAATAAAGTGTTTATATATATGCAAAACAATGCTAAAAAGCAGAACCTAATGCCTGAGTACATTAGTGCATTATTCTAAAAAATCCCATATCCAGATATTTTAAGGTCAGCATTGACACCTGGGACCTAAGCCAAGGGAAGGACTGGTAGTCTTTTCCAAGAACAGACTCCTCTGTCAGCTGTTTTGATTACACCTGGTGCCAGGTATCAGTCCAGACTCCCTTACATGTTTTGACATTTCCTGGTGACATTACCACAGGCCCAGGAAAATAGAACCCAAGACTAAGCTTACCCACTACACACAAGAGCAAAAGCTTCACCAGCGGATCCAAGAGCTCCATGTGCACCTTTTTTTTTTTTTAAGACTTACTTTATTTATTTTCCCCATCCCCTTGTTGTTTTTCACTTGTTGTGTCTGTTGTTCTTCCTTGTCTCTTTAGAAGGCACAAGGAACTGAACCCAGAACCTCTGATGTGGAAGGGAGGTGCCTAATTGCCTGAACCATCTCTGTTCCCTGCTTTGCTGTCTTTCTCATCAGGTTTTTTCCTCCCTGTGTCTCTTGTTGCGCCACCTTATCAGGCCAGCTTGCCGCGCCTGCTCATTGCATCAGCTTGCTGTCTTCTTTAGGAGGCACTGGGAACCTCTGCTCCCTGGCTTTGTTGAGTCTCTCATCATGCTTTTTCTTCTTGTGTCTCTTGTGTCAGCTTGCCGTGCCTGCCTATTGCACCAGCTCACTGTCTTTAGGAAACAACGGGATGCGTACCAGTGACCTCCCATATGGTAGGAGGGAGCCCAGTTGCTTGAACCACATCTACTTTGCCCTGTATAACACCTTTTTTTAACTTTTATTTTGTGCATTTAATAATTTTAATATAAACAATTAAAAACCCTAAAAAGAAAACACAGTTGAATAAAAACATACATTCCTCAATTAAATACCATGTGAACCATTTTTAAGGTATCATTTCCATCTTAGGAGAAACAATGACATTCTGGGCAGTTTATTTATGGACTGTTCCAGGACTTTCCAGCTCTTTGTAAGGGTGCCCTGGCATTCCTAGAGACATCTGATATGACCAAATACTCTCATTTTCCTGCCCCTACCTCCAAAAGTAAACTAATTTTTCTGGAGGATTATCCAGAAATTTTGGAAGGTGTGATTATTTACTGAGGAGAATGAAATTATTCCAATGGAGCACCTTAAGTCTGGATAGCTAGAAAGATTTTGATTGTGTTAGGTCACAATAAGAGATTTGTCTTCCGCTTCCTGCCAAAAAAATTTAAATAGCTGATATTGAAAAATTCTTTAAGCTGTGAAAAGATTTCTTTAAATGACATATCCTCCACTCATTATCCTTTCCTGTGTCTAAAGACAGATATAATAGCCAGAGAAACCTTAGTTATTCCCTACCTCCCATTCAATGTATTGTCAAGGACTGTATTAGTCAGCCAAAGAGGTGCTGATGCAAAATACCAGAAATCTGTTGGCTTTTATAAAGGGTATTCATTTGGGGTAGAAGTTTACAGTTACCAGGCCATAAAGTGTAAGTTACTTCCCTCACCAAAGTCTATTGCCATATGTTGGAACAAGATGGCTGCTGACGTCTCCCAGGGTTCAGGCTTCCTGGGTTCCTCTCTTCCCAGGGCTCATTTCTCTCTGGGCTCAGCTCCTCTGTTTCCTCCACAAAGCCAGCTGTAGACTATCAGGTGACTGACTCTGTCTCTCTCCCCGGGGCTTGATTCTCTCCGGGCTCAGCTGCTCTGCTCCTCTGTGCTTACTTCCTGGGCTCCAGCTCAAAACTCCCAACTCTGTCCTTTGCCATGTCTTTTCTCTGAGTCCCCACCCACCAAGGGGTGGGGACTCAATGCCTTACTGACTTGGACCATTCAAAGTCCTAATCATAATTTAATTAATTAAAAGTGATAATTCTCTAGGAAGTGGATTTGGTTCACCTGATAGAGCATCCACCCACCACATGGGAGGTCCAGGGTTCAAACCCAGGGCCTCCTGACCCGTGTGGAGCTGGCCCACGCACAGTGTCAATGCACGCAAGGAGTGCCGTGCCACACAGGGGTGTCCCCCATGTAGAGGAGCCCCATGTGCGAGGAGTGCACCCTGTAAGGAGAGCTGCCCCACGCGAAAAAAGTGCAGCCTGCCCAGGAATGGCACCGCACACAAGGAGAGCTGGCACAGCAAGTTAATGCAAGAAAAAAGAGACACGGTTTCCCAGTGCCGCTGACAAGAATACAAGCGGACAGAGAAGAACACGCAGTGAATGGACACGGAGAGCAGACAACTGGTGGGGGTGGGGGGAAGGGGAGAGAATGAAATAAATCTTAAAAAAAAAAAATTGATACCTCTGGCAGATTAGTGTACAACATAATCCAATAACTATTTTTGGAATTCATAGGCAATACCAAACTGCTATAAGGACCAAAGGCAACTACAAATAAAGAGAATGATAGGAAAGGAAAGAAAAATAAACTATTAAAATGAATTAAAAGGGAGAAAAAGTAACTTTACATTAAAGAAATACAAATTTTTAACAAGGAGAGCTCATGTAGTCGGTCAAGGTTAACATCAAGAGTGGGAAGTCTGTTGGTAGCAAGTACCCTGAATATGTGATAAAATTGCACTTTGTCTCTATGGTCTTCCTCCTAATAACCAATAACCTAGTCTAATTGTGAGAAAAGCACCAGACAAACCCAAATTAAAGGATAGTCTTAACACCATATAAAAATCAACTCAAAATGAAGGGCCTAAATATAAGAGCTAAAACTATAAAACTCTTAGAAGATATCGCAGGGGGCAAATCTTCATGACCTGGGATTTGGCAATGAACTATTAGACATGATACCAAAAGCATGAGCAACAAAAGAAACAATACATAAAGTTTATCTCATCAAAATTAAAAACTTCTGAGTAACAATTTTCAACAAAGTGGAAAAAAAACAACCCACAGAAAGGGATAAAATAGTTGCAAATAATTTATCAGATAAAGGTTCAATATCCAGAATTTATAAGGTGGTTTTACAAGGCAACAACAGAAGACAAACAACCTAATTAAAAAGTGGGCAAAGCCACGTGTAGTGCTGATGCACGCAAGGAGTGCCCTGCCATGCAGGGGTGCCCCCCCATGCCCCGTGCAGGGGAACCCCACGCATAAGGAGTATGGCCCACAAGGAGAGCCTGCCCACACGAAAAAAGGGCAGCCTGCCCAGGAGTGGTACCGCACACACGGAGAAATGATGCAGAAGGATGATACAACGAAAAGAGACACAAATTCCCGGTGCCACTGACAAGAATACGAGCGGACAAAGAACACACAGCGAATGGAAACAGAGAATAGACAATGGGGGGGGGGGGAAGGGGAGAGAAATAAATAAAAAATAAATCTTTAAAAAAAAAAGTGGGCAAAGAACTTGGATAGATATTTTTCCAAAGAAAATATACAAATGGCCAATAAATACATCAAATAATGCTCAATATCATTAGCCATTAGGGAAATGCAAATTAAAACCACAGTGAAGGAAGTGGACATGGTTCAACTGATAGAGCATCCATCTACCATATGGAGGGTCCAGGGTTTGATCCTGATCCGTGTGGTTAAGTTGACCCATGCGCAGTGCTGCCATGTGCAAGGAGTGCCATGCCATGCTGGAGCGCCCCTGCGTAGGGCTGCCCCATGCATAACAAGGAGTGCACCCTGCAAGGAGAGCCATCCTGCATGAAAAAAGCACAGCCCACCCAGGAGTAGCACTGCACACACGGAGAACTGATACAGCAAGATGACGGAACAAAGAAGAGATGCAGTTTCCCAGTGCTGCCAGATAACACAAGCGGACGCAGAAGAATACACAGCGAATGGACGGAAAGAGCAGACAATGGGGAAGGGGAGAGAGAAATAAATAAATCTTAAAAAAAAAATCACAGTGAGATACCACCTCACAACCATAAGGATGGCTATCATTAAAAAAAAAAAAAAAACAGAAAATAACAAGAGTTGGAGAGGATATGGAGAAATTGGAACTCAAGTGCATGGTTGGTGAGAATGTAAAAGGTGCAGCCACTGTGGAAAGCAGTACAGTGCTTCCTCACAAAATTAAACATAAAATTACCATATGACCCAGCAATCCCACTTCTGTGTATATATCCAAAGAGAGTAAAAAGAGGATCACCATCAGATACTTGTATGCCAATGTTCATAGTAGCATTATTCATAATAGCCCAAAGCTGTAAACCAACCTGGCATCCATCAGCAGATGAACTGTTAAACACAAAATGTGGTACACATACACAATGGAATATTATTCAGTCATAAGAAAAAATGAAATTATGAGACATGCTGCAAGATGGCAGAGCCCTGAAAACATGCTCCATGAAATAAGCAAGACATATAAGGACAGAAATTGTACAATATCACTTCTAAGCGATGACTAGAAATAGCATATTCACCAAGATAGAAAGCAAATTTAGAGGTTACCAGGGGAGGAGAATAGGGGAATGTTTGTAAACTTATAAAAAAAAAAAATTTTTTTTTTCAAAGGACAGTCTACAAAATACCTGACTAGTACTCCTCAATACTGTCAAGATCATCAAAAACAAGGAAAGTCTGAGAAACTGCCACAGTCAAGAGGAGTCTAAGGAGATATGACAACTAAATGTATTAAATATAAATATCCAGGATGGGATCTTGGAACCTAAAAGGAACATTAAATAGAAAACCATGGAAATCTGAATAAAGTATGGACTATAGTTAATAATTTTTCAATATTGGTTCATTAATTGTGACAAATATCCATACTAATGTAAGATGTTAACAATAGGGGGAACTGGGTGTGGGGTCTATAGGAACTCTATGTTCTATTCTAAAATAAAAAGCTTATTTTAAAAAGTTGTCAACACCTGGAAATAAATTATAAAATAATACAACTTCTCAGCAGAGCAGACTAGAGACAAAATCTTGGGTTTCAATTCTCTGCTCCATCACCTATTGGCTATGATCTTAGGTAAATTACTAGGTAACTGAGCTTCTGTTTCCTCATCTGTAAAATGGTGATAATAGTAGTACCAACCTAATCAAGTTGGTATGAAGGTTAGAGAGTATGCCTGAAGAGTCTGGTAGAACCAATACCCCACCACCAAAACCTTCTCAAGGTCCACACACATTTCCTGGTAGAGTAGACCTCTCCTGTCTAACTAGGGTAAAAGATAGCTATTTCTACAAGGAAGCAGCTAAGAGAGCAAGGCACAGTCATTCTTTAACAATGGTTCATTTCAACACATTAGCCTACCTGATGGATTGTGGTTAACACTGAGTGAGGTGAATGATTGCAGAATCAGAAAGTAAATAACATAAAAGACTGTGTAATCCAGGGCCTTTATAAATTTGGCTATAATTTGGAATCAACAGGGAAATTTTCTTTTTTATAATGTAGATTCACCATCCTATCTCCACCTCTAGGGTTCTGATTAGGTAAGTCTGCTCTGAGGCACTAGGAATTGGTATTTTTAGTAAGCTTCCCAGGTACATTAGTCAGCTAAAGGGGTGCTGATGCAAAGTATCAGAAATCGGCTGGCTTTTAAAAAGGGTATTTATTTGGGGTAAAAGCTTACAGTTACAAAGAGTCCTAAAGAGTCCAACTCAAGGTTATTTCCTCATCAAAGTCTGTTACCATGTGCTGAAACAAGAGGTGGGCAACCTCTGCCTGGTCTCTCCTTCCTTTTTCCTCTTAAGGCTCTGTGGGCTGAGCTTCTTCCTATCTTAGCTGTAGGCTGGCACAGGGCTCATCTCTGATTCTGGGGCGTTAGTTGTTTAGCCTTCTCCATTCTGTCACATGGCAAGGACCAAAATGACCAAGTTCTCTCCTCTTCCGAATCGTCTGTGTGTCTTCTTGAGTTTGTGTCTGTTTCTATCAGCCCAAGGGGGCAGGGACTCAACCCTGAATCATGCCCTACTGACGTGGTCAAAACATAAAACCTTTGAATTTAATACAGTCAAAGGGTATCATGCCCAGAGAAACAGACCAGTTTATAAACATAAACAATATCTTTTTTGGAATTCATAAATAATATCAAACTGCTACACCAGGTGATTTGGATAAAGGTAAGCTGCTCTCTGGCTCTTTCTCTGTTTACAGAGAAGGAAACAGAGGCCCAGAGATTAAATTCAGTCAAGTAGCTCAGGAGTAGTGAGGTCAAGACTGGAACAGATATCTATCTGAGTTGTATACCTCTGTCTTTGAGGGCTGTCCAAGAGGGCCGAACCACAAGCCAGCACTCGGAATTACATGTGTGACTGAAAGGCAAGAAACTGGAAAGGAAAAAAAATCTTCTGGAAAGAAGATTCTATTGAGAGAATGTGATGGGAAAATCAACTGTGTTCCTAGGACTAGTTAGCAAAGATGACAGGTTGTTCTATAAATCTTTACCCAACATTTATAGAGTCTCCCAATATTTACAGATTCTTTAACTATGGAAAAGTTTTAAAACTAAGGTATGTTCCCCTTTTTGTAAATGGGTATGGACTAATCTTTAGAAGTTTTAAAAATCAGAAAAACTCCACTTTTAAGTATAAAATTTCTACCTGAAAACTTTTATCTTAATGTAAAATAAGCAAAAAAGCCTGTGTAGCTTAAGATGATCATATATTAAACAGACACCAAAAATTAGCCTGTTTGAATAGAGAATTTTATTTGGGAAACAGTGGTTTACACAGTCTTTGAAAGTACTTGTCCCAAGAACTTCTGTTCATTTTGAGAGTTTAACATAGACTGAGTCAACCAAATCTGATTAGTCACCTTAGTACAATTCCTGAAGGTGAAACATTCAACTTCTTAGAACCACTTGGCAAAGACCACAATGTCCACAATTGTTCATTCATAATCACTGGCCAGGATTTCTAACGGCTTTTATTTTGTTCCACCCTCAAATTATTTTATCTGAGTAGTACAGCAATTAGTAGAGAACTTCCACCAGTCCCCACCACATCTATCCATTCATTAGCAACTGCAAACATATACTCTGCCTTCCCTCTAGTCCCTATAGGGAAATAGTTAATTCTATCCCTCCACTTGTATAGTAGATTCTGCCATTCACTACTTGAGGACACTGCTCTAACAAATTCTTCCCCTCTATCCAAACCAATTCCTCCCTCTAGAAGACCACTTCCATTAGTATATAAACATGATATAAAATCTGCCATCTTAAAACAAAACAAAATCTCTGAATTCCATATATCCTTCTGTTTAGCATCTCATTTTTCTGCTTTCCTTTATAACAAAATTCCTCAAAAGGCTCTTATCCTTACCACCCATGGAAAATTGTCTCTTTCATATTATTAAATTCAATGTCAATTCTCAGTCCTCATATGACTTGCCCTCTTAGCCGCATTTGACATGGCTGATTATTTTTCCCTCTCCTGGAAACACTTTTCAAGTATGGTGACTTCTAAGATGCCACACTTGCCTGATTTTTTCCTACCTCACTGGGTGTTCCCTGTCTAATCTATTGCTATTTTTCCCTCTTCTCCTTGATTTCCAAATGCTGGAGTCCCCCAGACTTCGTCCTTTTACCTCTCCTTCATCTTCACTCACTCCCTTGTGATCTCATGGATTTAAATCCATCTATATACTAATGATTCCCATATGTCTTTCTCTAGCCTAGATGTCTCCCCTGAACTTTAGACTACATACATGTAATTACCTACTCAACACCTCCACCTAGATGTCGTAATAGTCATCTGAAATTTAACGTCTCACACAGAACTTCTCATCTCTCCTGCCCTTTGCCAACCTTGAGCATTCACAGTCTTCCAAACTCACTTAATGGCAACTCCATCCTTTCAAATGCCAAGGCTAAAAACCTTGGAGTGAGTCATCCTTGACTCTTCTCTCTTTCACACTCCATAATCATACCATTATCAAATCCTTTTGCTCTATCAAACCTACCACTTCATACCGATCTCTCCATTGCTAACACCCAGGTTCAAGTCACCATCACTCTTACCTATACTATTGCTACCACTTCTTTTATGGTCTCCCCTTTCCATACTTGCCCTCTTACCTGGACTCTCCAATATATATCACGTCATTTCTCTTCTCAGAACCTGATGACTAGTTATTTCACTCGAAGAAAATAACAGCCCAGAAGGCCCAGCATATGTGATAGATTCACACATTATTTGTCCAACTTCCTCTCCGAGTGCACTCTCTTTTGCTCACTCTGCTCCAGTCACACTGGATTCTTCATTATGCCTTGAGTATCCCAAGCACATCCTACCTCTGGGCCTTTGCACTGATTTTTCCCTCTGTCTGGAATGCTCTTTTCTTCAATATCCACACTTTTTACTCTGTCTATATATTAAGTCTTTATACTTTCTGTGAGATCTTCCCTGGTTAAAACCTCCCTATTCCTGATCTTTTTTACTGTACTGTAGTTTTTCTTCAATAACACTTACCACCTTCTAACATACTATACCATGTATTTGTTATTTTTAATATATGTCTTCCCTCAAATGTAATCTCCATGATGGCTGGGATTTCTGTCTGTTTTATTCACTCATATGTCACTGGCACCTAGAACAATACTAGGCATTACTAGTAGGCAATTCTAATATTTGTTGCATGAACAAAGGTTGAGTGAGTGAAGAACTGAACAGGATGGTGCTGTCAAATATTTAAGAGACTTCAAACCCTCTATTTTTTTTTTAAAGATTTATTTATTTATTTATTTCTCTTCCCTTCCCCCTCACCCCAGTTGTCTGTTCTCTGTGTCTATTTGCTGCATCTTCTTTGTCCGCTTCTGTTGTTGTCAATGGCACGGGAATCTGTGTTTCTTTTTGTTGTGTCATCTTGTTGTGTCAGCCCTCTGTGTGTGCAGCGCCATTCCTGGGCAGGCTACACTTTCTTTCATGCTGGGCGGCTCTCCTTATGGGGTGCACTCCTTGCGCGTGGGGCTCCCCTACGTGGGGGACACCCCTGCGTGGCAGGGCACTCCTTGTGTGCATCAGCACTGCTCATGGGCCAGCTCCACACGAAACCCTCTATTTTAAAAGCCAAACTCTCATAACAACCAACTACTTGATACCAATATGTGTAAGAGGGATCCAAAACTAAAGTTCTCCCTCATTTTTTTCCCCATTTCAGCAAATGGTCCCATCATTTATTGCTAGCTGTGTTAAGCCTGAGAGAGTCAGCCTTAACTGACCCTGTCACCCCTCCACATCCAATCCATGAAAAAGCATTGTCAATTTTAACACAAAATGTCAGTTCAAATTTGTCCACTTCTCTTTATTTACACTTCTAAGACTCTAATTCCAATCCATTACCATCTGGACTAGTCTGGTAGCCTGTTCTCCCACTTTACTTTCTTGCCTTCCTTCAATTCATTTTCTATTATACAAAGCAATAAAAGTGTCATTCAAATTTAAAGCAGATTGTAATACTCCTTGCCTAAAATCTCAAAGGTTTCTGAAACCCCACCTTAACAAGTGAATGGGCAGACTCCTGTCTACATCTCATGCCATGATTCCTCCTTGCTCCTTATGCTGCATCCACCAAGGTCCGCTTTCAGTTCCTCCATCATGTCCTATTCTTTTCTGCCTCAGGGTCTCTGCACATGCTGTTATCATTTTCCTCTACTCTTCTTCCTTTAGGTTTCAGGGGAGAAAAAAAAGTTGCTTCCTGTTTAAAGTAGTTCTTCCCCTGTTATTCTATAACTCAGGCCTTGTTTTTCTCCTTCATAATTTCTAACTATTTGCTTACTTGTTTAAAAGGGAGAAGGGAGGGACCTCATTGGAAAGTATGATAAGTACTAGCTGTAGGTGTCTTGCACCTGTAAGATTCATCATCCTAACATCTGTCTCCACCACTCTACCTCCAGATGAACTATTTCCATCATTTGGAAAAGAGCTAAAAGACAAGGTTTCATTGGCAAATCACATGAATTCCAACCAACATGAGACTATTCCAATCTGGTTGGCAATACAAGCAAATACACATGTAAAGACATCTGATGTACTAGCATTTTCTGTCAAGACCCTCTGATCCTAACCAAAATTGCTCCACTGCTTGGTTGATGCTACTTCTCCAAATAACTACCTACTGAAGTGAGCATGTTAAAGCTACTCCCATCACTTAAAACACTCAAATGCTAGAAGATGACCACACAACTGCACCAAAAGGTAGTGGAAGCACCCTCCCCTTTCCCACCCTCCAACCCACCCACCTCCATGCACTAAAACGGGTGAGTCAGGTACACCAAAACAGATCACTTTGGTTCAGAGACTGACGTTTCTGTTAGGATGTGATTTTGGTTTGGACTCACGACAGCTTGCAGAAACATTTCCTCAGGGAATCTTCCCATGGGACTTCTGCCCAAATGAATATCTCACAGGACTCTTTATTAAACTATTGTTGTTGCTGTTTTAAGTTGACATTTCAAAAAGCTAAATTCCCCCTACTCCTTTTTTCTTTAAAGATTATTTATTTATTGCCCCGCCTGTCTGCTCTCCATGTCCATTTGCTGTGTGTTCTTCTGTGTCTGCTTGTATTCTCATTAGGCAGCTCCAGGACTGATCCTGGAACCTTCCGGAGTAGGAGAGAGATGATTATTCTCTCGCACCACCTCAGCTCCCTGATCTGCTGCATCTCTTATTGTCTCTCCTCTGTATCTCTTTCTGTTGTGTCATCTTGCTGTGCCAGCTCTCCGCGTGGGCCAGCTCTCCGCGTGGGCCAGCACACCAGCTTGCCACAAGGGCTAGCTTGCCTTCACCAGGAGGCCCTGGGCATTGAACCCTGGACCTCCTATATGATAGATGAGAGCCCAATTGCTTGAGCCACATGTGCTTCCCTCTTTTTTTTTTTTAATAACATTTTTAAAAAATTTATTTTTCCCCTCCCCCTGCCCTGCTGTTTTTGCTCTCTCTGTCCATTTGTTGTGTGATCTTCTGTATCTATTTCTCATTTTGTCTTCTCATTTTTTTCTCTTCTAGGATTCACTGGGATTCAATCCTGAGGACCTCTGATGTGCAGAGAGGTTCCCTGTCACCTGCGCTACCTCAGTTCCTGGTTTCTGTTGCACTTCACCTTGACTCTCCCCTTGTTCTCTCTTTTGTTGTGTCATCACCTTGCTTAGTGATACACCTGCATGGGCACTTGACTCACAGTGAGGACACTCGACTTGCCATGTGGGTACTGGCTCACTGAGCAGGCATGCTTTCTTTTTTTTTTCTTTTTTACCAGGAGGCCAGGGATCAAACCCAGGTCCTCCCATATGGTAGGCGGAAGCCCAATCACTTGAGCCACATACACTTCTCACTCTACTCCTCTTAAAGTAGGCTCTAATTATAGATAAGATGTGAGGCAGCAACTAGATTCTTTAAGGTATATTGTTAGAAAATTGCTTTAAACAGTCAGGAGTTTATATGTTCTATTTTAAAAATTCAGATTCTATAGAAAATCTGAAGATTTCAAAGCACAGTCTTATAAGCTTAGTAGTTTAACGTGGGATCTAAGCCTCGTCCTCCTAAGTGGACAAGGGCAGGGAGAGGGAAGAAGAGATGTAATGTGGGGGCATTTTTGGGAATTGGAATTGTCCTAAATGATACTGCAGGGACACATGCTGGATATTATATATCCTGCTATAACCCACTGAGTGGACTGGGGGAGACTGAAAACTACAATGTAAACTATAATCCATGTGGTGCACTCCAAAATGTATTGACCAAATGCAATGAATGTGCCACAATGATGAAAGAAGTTGTTGATGTGGGAGGAGTGTGGGGGGTGAGGTGTGGGGTATATGGGAACCTCTTACATTTTTTACTGTAACATTTTTTGTGATCATATCTGAAAAAAAGACAATAAAAATGTAAAAAAACCCTAAAACTTAGTGGTTTAAAAAGAAAATCAACATTCCCATGTCTATCTTAACAAGAAGAAATAAGCAAAGTAGTTGGTGGGAGGTTATGTAGTTCCCAAAGTCCTCAGCTCCATTTCCTCAATAAAGAGCAACTTTATGATGATCATACACTCATGACAAATTATCAAAGGCATAAAGCTTGGTTGCAAAATAGATGACAAAGGCAGTATTTTATGATCAGAACAAAGTTGCTCTATGGACAAGTATAGCGGCAAAAGGATGCTTAAACCTAAAAGCCCCTCTACATTTAGACTCTGTAGCACCAAACATTTATCAATATTTCACTAAGCACCAGAATACAATTTGTGTTTTAATTATTCATGACCATAATCAAATACAAAATAAAGGGGAAAAAGGGTGAGAAAATGAGATCTTCCGAAGTACAATATTCTGAGATTCCTAAAATAGTACTACCTTCACAAATTTAAGAAGATTAACATTTTTCATGTTTCTTGTAATTTTAATAAATAACTTCATCTGCACAAAACCCAGCCTTACCCATAACCATCCACTGTCAGTATGCTCCTCCTTTATTTGCCTATTGCAGGGGGTAAGGAACAGGAGCTTTCAGCTTTGGGGAGGCAAAATGAAGCTTCTTCTCATAAACAGGTTTTTAAGACTTTGGTCTAGATATTCACCAGCAATGGATATATAAATAAATGGAAACATAAACTAGATTTCCCAATCCATCTGAAAAACAGAATCATCCAGTCCTACTCCATATTTCTGCCAGAGAAGTACAATAACTTGTTCTTACTTACATGGAGAATTAATTGGTGGTTATGCCAGGAAATGTAATGAAATTTGCATTCCCCACTCTTAGTCCAGTGTTCTTTCTAATACACAATGTTGCCTCCTATCTAGTAATCAAAGTAATAAACCAATGCCCAAAGAAATGAGGACCCTTCCCAGGAAAACCCAGGTATACTCAGCCCTGGACTGTGTTCCAACCTTAAAAAGCCAAACAAAGAATGCTTTTGGCAAAAAGCTTGCCAACAAACCCAGCAGAATCCTTAATACTCAGTCGATTCTACTTCCCCATCACATCCAACCTCTCCAGTCTTGTATGTCTCCTCAAACTGTTTTGCTTCACAAGTGTAAAACAATTGTGTGTGTGTGTTTTCCCCAAGAAAGGTTACATCAAAAAGAAAAAGTTAATCTAATTTCTTTCTGCCAGGATTGTGGCATAGAAGGATTGTGCAGTAATGTACCTACTGTGGAATCTTCCCACACTCCTGTGTTGTTACGCGTAACTAGCAGAGGCATGTCCCATACACTCCCCAAATATGTGAGCTAGCAACAACAAAAGATATTCAGAGATCTTAGCCCTGGGACAATAACTTCTGCCACTCAACTATAGTTCTCACGACTTTGTTTCTGCTCTAACTTCAACCTCATACCAAACAGCAGTCACACCTGAAAAGTACTTCAGAAAACCATGCAAATAAATGAATTCACACAGCAGTATAGCAATTTTGGCAGAGCACCAATACTGATGTTAAAATAAAATTTTTTTCAATTCAAAGTCCCTAGACAAGCTTATTATTCTAAGCATTTACACAGTAGATTTGATACTGGACCTGCAGCCCCAGTAACCTATCCTTGAGACCAACACTAAAGAAAGCTCCCTTCAATGTCAAGGGAAATATCTGGTAAGAAAGTAAGATCAACATTTCATCTCTTACCTGAAGCCAAAGGTCGTATCCACTCTTTGCTATTTAGGTCAAGTCTCCAGAGGTCATTGAAAGCAGCATTGCAGCTGCTCTGTGTACAGCCTCCAAACACGTACATAGACTGATTAGCATCATAATAGCATGCACCTAGAAAGAAAACAATAAATTGATACCTGCTTTTTCATTCTGAAGCCCCACCAACCTCTCCATTCAAACACAAAAAGTAACCCTGGAGGGGAAAAAACAGCCTTGAACTAGGAATAAAAATCTAATGTAGAAACCAACTTCCAACTGGTCACTCTACTGGGTAAAAACAAACAAACAAAAAATATCTACTTAAGGGCATTTCATTAAAATGACTGCCTTTACCTTAACAATAGCCCATAGTTTTCAAAGCTCACTTATTTCACACATTCAGCAACCAGGTACCAAATTTCTATAATCAGCCTCTCTCATTTTTACATTGGTCAATATTACATTATCCTTTAAAATAAGCCCCAGAGAGAAGCTATGAAAATTTTATGAAATCTGAAGCAGAAGTCACTAAACAAATCCTTATATGTAACAGAATGACAAAAATATTTTTAATCAATGTCATGCAACAATACACATATTGACCAATGTGACTAAAGCCTGCAGTTTTTATGAATTCCAAAGGGCATTCAGGGGAACTCAGTAGTAGTATGCTTTTGGACTAATCCCAAAGTAACAGAGGAAAAGCATGAAAATCATTAAGCCTCTAGATGTATCCAATGCCACTAAACATGCTGATTGATGCTGACTTGAAAAACAAGTGCAGGGAGTAACATTTAAAAAGCACCGGGGAGAAAGAGATGTGGCTCAACCAATTGGGCTCCCATCTATCATATAGCAGGTCCAGGGATCAATGCCCAGGGCCTCCTGGTGAGGGCAAGCTGGCCCACGCGGAGTGCTGGCCCACACTGGAAAGCTGCCCTGTGCAGGAGTGCCACCGATGCTGAGAGCTGGCACAGCAAGATGACATAAGAGACACAGAGAAGAGAAAAGAAGACATAGCGGAATGGGGAGCTGAGATGGCACAAGAGAGAAAACGCTTCTCTCCCACTCCGGAAGGTCCCAGGATAAGTTTCCGGAGCTGCCTAATGAGAATACAAGTACACACAGAAGAACACATAGCAAATGGCCACAGAGAGCAGACAACAGGAGGAATGGGGCGGGGGAGGGGGGTTAGAAATAAATAAAATAAATCTTTAAAAAAAAAAAAGCACCGGGGTCTCCAAAAGCCTTTTTGATTACATGGTTATATACACATTTACTACTGGGAACCATTCTTAAAAAAAGGGGGCAATGACTTTGACAAGGGATGCTCCCCTACAAACCAGAAGACCAGAGCAGAGAACAGATGAGGCATGAGAGCTGAACTCTGCCCCTTGCCTCTCACTGAAAGGTTCATTTAACCTCTAATCTTTGGAAAAAATGACCACACCCCTCATAATCCTGCATTTCCCATTTTAGATTCAGGAAGAAGGTAGGGCAAAGCATTTCTTTCCATCCATTTAATACATGCCATTTGGGCGGGAGGGGCTCTCAATGTTTATGTGAAACTAGGCTAGCACAGTTGGACATCATCGAGAAAAAGGAAGCAGAAAGAGAAAAAAGATTCAAAGCACTAGTGCCATGGCTTCAATGATCATCCATATTTTTTATAGGCCTAGTTGAATTTAGCATACTATGATTTTTAAGATCTCTTTTGAACTCTGGAACAACTTATTCAAGTTCAGAAAAAGGGAAATGCTACTACTATTGACTCATGCAATGCCATTATAAATTATCTCTGTGATATATACTAGCCCTGGCAGTAAACACTGTTTTGTTTTTTTTTAAACTCAGCCTACCCAATAGGCTCTTTAGAAAGCTCTACACTAGGGAGGCCAAGTCAGAAAATTAGATGAGTTAAGAGTACTTAGTAATTTGGTAAGAGGAAGTAGTGAATTCAAATTGTCCAACCTCTGACATTGTGCAGAAATTTAGGCTTTGCAAATTACCAAAGAGAGAAACCAGAGATGCAGTCAATTACCAATGAAGGTGTGAGAGGACAGGGGTCAATTTAGGTAGCTGTGTTTAGAATTCACATATAAAGGAATGAGAAAATAACCATCAATAATATACTCAACTATTTCAGGTACCCTATTTAAGATACCTACATATTGGTCTGGGGGTGTGTGGGACTGACAAGTTTAAAAGATGTAAAGATATATGAAATATCATCTAATCATCAACAGGCTCATACACCTATAAAATACTTACTATATCCCCAGAACTCAAACACACTACAATGATATTTGAAGATTTTAATCAGTCTTACACCTTCCACTGACTCTCTGTGCCTACTGAAAATAACTGCTAAACTGTATCTATTAATCTTTTTTTTTAATTCTACAATCCAACAAGAAAGTCTATTAAGAAGTAAAATTCTATGAAAAGCCATTGCTCGTTTTTCCAGATTTGCTAAGAATTGTCAGCATAAAGGATAAAATTAGAGGATATTAGACAAACAAAAAGAAAATTACCGGAGCCACATTTTCATCGCCGCTAAAAAGGACTGAGCTTCAGATATCTTGGTTCTCTTAGACCTTTCTTGAACTAGTTACCCGAACAAAGGAGATAATCTTGAACTGAACCAACTGGTGCCAAGCATAAATCAAGATTCTCTTCCTTTTAATAACCTAGACCTCCTAAACAGAATATGGCAATGTCTTTTGGTCTCTGAAACCTTAATTAGCATCCATTTATAACAATGTTTAATAAGACAAATCCATGATTTCATAACGAAAAGAGTCAACGGCTTATTTGTGTCTTCCCATTCCTCAAAGATCAACTCTTAGCAGCTGCTTCCTTCATACAGTAAGTGCATAGTGCCTTTATTTTTCAAAGAGGTAGCAAACATTCTTCTTCTCTATTTGGACTGAAAACCCAGCCAGCAGCTGGCCCCATGAGGACTCCTTACTACATGTATTTTAATCCTATACTAAAATAAGGGAATAGGCATTTTCCTGTTTCTGTTGAACATACAAAGATTTCTGGATTAGGAAGGCACAGCCCAAAGTAGGCAAAACTAATGGGACTGAAATGGCAAGGTTCACACACTATAATTTCAATGTTCAGCAGTCAATTACCAATGAAGCTGTGAGAGGACAGGGGTCAATTTAGGCAGCTATGTTTAGAATTCAGATATAAAGGAATGAGAAAATAAGCATCAACAATATACTCAACTATTCCAGGTATTCTACTACTGAACTTTTTATTTAAGACACCTACACGCTGGTCTGCAGTGGGTGGGACAGACGAGTACGAATGGGCCTTTTTCTTTTTTCTTTCCCCTCCCCCTCCAACTCCCCCACCCTGCTGATTTTGCTGCGTCCGTTCGCTGTGTGATCTTCTGTATCTATTTCTCTCTTTTTGTTGTTATTGTCTCTTCTCATCTTTCTCCTCAAGGATGCACCAGGATTCGATCCTGGGGACCCCTGATGTGGAGAGAGGGTCCCTGTCAATTGTGCCACCTAGTTCCTGGTCTCTGCTGTGCTTCACCTTAACTCTCCCCTTCATTTTTCCTTTGTCGGGTCATCATCTTGCTGTGTGAGTCACTTGTGCAGACACTGGCTCACCGTGCAGGCACTTAACTTGCTGTGCCAGCAACCGGTTCACCACACGGGCATCCGGCTCACTGTGTGGGCACTTGGCTTACCGTGCAGGCTCTCGGCTCGCCATGCGGGCACTGGCTCACTGCACAGGCACACTTTTTCTTCTTCTTTTTCACCAGGAGGCCCCTAGGATCAAACCCGAGTCCTCCCATATGGTAGGTGGAGGCCGTATAACCTGAACCACATCCACTTCCCCAAATGGGCCTTTTAGGAAAAAAGCAAGAATTCAAGCAATTCCTAGTGCTCAAGTAATCATTTCTCATTTTCCCAAGTTCTCCACTTAAATAGAATGTTTTCCTTTCAGATCATTGGAATGTGCCATAAAAATGTTTCGGATCAGATTATACTGTGCTATGAAATAATATTGAGAATGTTTATCAAGCACTAAATCTCTTCAAACTTTTTGAAATGGGTTTGACTGCTCTGTGAACTATTACAAGATATATATCTCAAGTTACTATCTAATAATTCCTTTCAAAAACAAGCCAAAGGTTCACATTTTACACACACCGCAAGCAAATAGTTCTTCAGAGTTCTGAATACTTCCCTACTATATTATAATTCTTTCAGGTACAAGGTCTTCCATTTGTTTCACATTCCCCATGACACCTGGCAGTCACTCAATAAATGCTCCTTGAATGAATAGCACACTCCACCTTTTGCACCATCCAATGTTAAATTCTCTTTTGTTTTCCCACTTGTCTCCAGGGAAAGGTCCTGAGGCATATATCCCATGCTTAAAGAGACTGTGCTGTCATGTGTCTCACTTCCACAAGCTGGAACACATTTGATAAGGCCTATAATTACATAACTATGGAACAAGCAAGGTTCATTATCCAGTCTGGGCCTGCTGGCTACTGCAAGAGCACGATTAGCATGTGTGTATAACAACCTGACCATATTTGAAGACTAATGACTAAAAAGTTTTTCAAAGTATCATGGTGGAGACTTAGTAGATCCCCACAATCTAAGAAGGACATTCTACATTAATCAAGGTTTGTATGATTAGCCATACATAGACTCACCAAAAAAAAACACAACAAAACAGAATTGGCTCATGAAAAGTTAAGAAAGCACCTCAGGACTAAGGGAATTATCTCGTGCCAAGCTCTTCTGGCACATTACTTCCCTTGCCTTTTTTTTTTTTTTTTTTTTTTTGGTATTAGGGGCTGGGGATTGAAGCCAGGACCTCATATGTGGGAAGCCAGTGCTCAACCACTGAACCACACTGGCTTCCCTGAGTTTTTTTTAATTTTTAATTTTAGATTACAAATGTCACATAAAAAAATGTAGAGGATTTCCATATGCCCTGCTCTCTACTTTTTCGTTTGTTTTGCTTGTCATTTTGTTTTTTCAGGAGGCACTGGCAACCAAACCCAGGACCTTCCATTTGGGAGGCAGGCGCTCAGTTGCTTGGGGCACAGCTCCCTCCCTTGCCTTTTTGTTTTAGACTTTTAATTTTTGATTTAAAAAATTTTTTTAATTTATTTCTCTCCCCGTTCACCCTCCCCCGTTGTCTGCTCTCCGTGTTCATTCGCTGTATTCTTTGTCCACTTGCATTCTTGTCAGCGGCACTGGGAATCTGCATCTTTTTGTTGTATCATCTTGCTCTATCAGTTCTGTGTGTGCGGTGCCATTCCTGGGCAGGATGTGCTTTTCTCTTGCGGGTCAGCTCTCCTTGCAGGGCGCACTCCTTGCATGTGGGACTCCCCTACATGGGGGACACCCCTGCGTGGCACGGCACTCCTTGCACGCATCAGCACTGCGCTTGGGCCAGCTCACCACACAGGTCAGGAGGCCCTAGGTTTGAACCCTGGATATCCTATATGGTAGGCGGATGCCCTATTAGTTGAGCCAAATCCACTTCCCTGTTCTAGACTTTTACATAGGAAATATGCTGTAATGCTCATATCATGGTTACACTCAGTTCTTCAAACACTTATCAGGTATCAACTACAAGCCGGCTGCTGTGAACGGCGTGTGGAACCTGCCTATCCTCAAGTGGACAACAATTTCGTACAAGAGACATCATCATTATCCCAACATTTTTCAGCTTAAAACCTCTTTTTACATGTGTTTCTTCAATTAAATTTCTCAACAACCCCGTGACATAAATAGGATTTGTTGTATCACATTTTGTAGATGAGGAATTGTAGGTCAGAGGGGCCAAGGGGACTTGCCTCATAAGTCCAAAGTTCTTCCTCTATTACAATGTATAGCCTCTCTTACACAAGGAATTATGGTAAAGGGCAGATGGCAATAAATAAAATGAGGAAGGTAAAAACAGTGTATAAGGCGGGTTATAAGCAGAGAAAAATAGTACATTTTTGGTCAATTAGCAAGGAGAGTAACACATGTGACATGGATGAATCCTGAGGACCTTATGTTGAGTGAAGCAAGCCAGGCATTGAAGGACAAATACTACAAGACCTCCCTGATATGAAACAAGCAAACCAAGCTGTTTCAGAGAGCTAAAGACTGGAAGATAGGCCTAAAGGAATTTGGTGGGAAGAGGAAGATTGTGAGCTGATGCCTGCATGGGTGAAGTCTATGATAAGCTGGAGGTAAGTATTTGTACAGGGAAGGGATAAAATGGGGGCACAGGGATAACTTTGGGTGGGGCTAAGGTTGGGAGGATGGGTCAGATGACCCAAGTATTTGGGGAGAGGGCTGGGGGGAACCGTTGAATACGGGAGAATGCCAGGTATATGGCTGAAACTATACTGTTGAGAAAACCCTTTAGAAAACATAATAAGGAAGGATCATGTGTTTAAGGTGCTTAAGGGGGGGCATCTGGTACAGGGGCAAGCTTCTAGGGAGTATGTGAGTGCTCATTTTGTCATAGTGTGTTATATCATTGGGTGGAGACCCTTAAAATGAGTGGGAAGGTGTACCCACATCCCTGGGAGACCTGATGTTCCCAAATAGAGGGAACTGTGTCTCTTGAGAGAATCACTGGCTCCCAATTAGTTAGGGAAGTCTAGGACATCAAGCCCTCAGCATTACCGCAGTATCTATAAATCTGGTCCCTCAAGTAGTGAAGATTGATTGTCACGGTGGCCCTGAGGGGCGGGGGAGAGAAGTATAGCATAGATGGAAGCAGGGCAACTGGGGGGCAATGGAAGTGCTCCACAAGATCATGCAATGATGGATACAGGACATATTAACTTACAACTAAGTGTATAAAAGTCTATAAACTAAAATGTAAACCATAATATAAAACATAAGGAAACTAAAAATTTAGAAATTTGTACAGTATAAAATATAAACAATAATGTAAACCAAACTGGAACCATGTTTAATAGCTATGTTTCAAAATCTGTACATCAGCTGTGGCAAATATAACATGAACATGTAAAAAGATCATTGCTGGGAAAAGAGAAAAAGGGTTTGATGTTGGATATCTGGGAGTCCCCTATATTGTGTATGTGAATTACTATGATCTAAAACTTTTCTGAAGAGAAAATTAAAAATTAGAAAAAAAAAAAAGGATGTACACACTGAGGAAGAAAAAGTGCCTTGCCACTGAACATACAGGGCAACACCTATTACAGTGATGAAAGGCAAAACATTAGAAACAAAGATTTATAATATTTTTCATTGTATTAATACACCAACTTATTTTTACTTTATTTTAGTATTTCTAAATTATTATGTATTCTATTTCTAAGCTTTAAACCCATTACTATATTTCAATTTCTTTTTTTACCTGTAAATTTATTTTATTTTTTCCCTTTTTTTTTAATTCATTTTTTAAAAAATATTGCATTCAAAAAATATGAAGTCCCATTCAACCCCACTGCCCCCACCCCCCACTCCCCCCACAGCAACACTCTCTCCCATCATCATGACACATCCATTGCATTTGGTAAGTACATCTCTGGGCATCACTGTACTTCATAGTTAATGGTCCACATCATAGCCCACACTCTCCCATGTTCCATCCAGTGGGCCCTGGGGGGATCTACAATGTCCCGTAATTGTCCGTGAAGCACCACCCAGGACAACTCCAAGTCCCGAAAACGCCTCCACATCTCATCTCTTCCTCCCATTCCCCGCACCCAGCAGCCACCATGGCCACCCTTCCCACACCAATGCCACATTTTCTCTGTGGACATTGGATTGGTTGTGTCCATTGCACATCTATGTCAAGAGGGGGCTTAGATTCCACATGGATACTGGATGCAATCCTCCTGCTTTCAGTTGTAGGCACTCTAGGCTCCATGGTGTGGTGGTTGACATTCTTTAACTCCATGTTAGCTCATTGAATTTGGCAATATATTAGGATTCATTGTTGAAGCAGTTTTGGACCACAGAGAGGTTCAACTATGGCAGGGGAGGAACTCTGGTATGGGGTGTTATTGATGGGGGGGCACATGGGTGTGGAGGGGGTTCTCCAGGGCATGTATAAGGGGACATAAATACGTTATATGTTGGGTATTTTTATAGTAGTTACAGTTATAAACGTCAACTGAGGAAGTGCAGAGTTCCTACCCAGAGGACTTCTGACACATTCCCCAATGGAACAACAATAATCCCCTAAGTGCAACGGCAAAGACTGACAAGGAAGCATGGTTCATTAATGAGCCCTTGATATTGATGATTATACTTAGGAGTCTGTGTGCCTAAAATATGAACTAGGCCTAGAGCTGCAGGGTGCCTGAGAGTTACCTCCTGAGAGCCTCCGTGTTGTTCAAATGTGGCCACTCTCGTGGGACAAGATTCCTGGGGATGAGTCTCCCCAGCGCCAAGGGATTACTACCAATCACTAACTGGTGAAGTAACTAGAAAGAGACCTCGAATAAAAGGGTCAACTCAGACCAGCAGAGTATCTCAGCCTACATGTTGGATCAAGTGTTAAAAACTGCTTTTTGACCTTGAATAAAAGGGGGAAATGGCAAAGAAAAATGAGTTCATATGGCTAAGAGTCTTCCAAAAAGAGTCGGGAGGTCATCAAAGGGGTCACACTTAAGCACACCTCAACAGGACCCCAGAAAAAAGCCAAAGTAGGTACAACCCTAGATACTGGTGCTCCTGAAGGCTACGGAGATCCACAGGGTATATGGTCATCGCAGATGGATTTGGAGCTCTGTGCCATGTCAGAGGGCCTTACTTTGGAATTTGTGCTCCTGAGTGTGATGGAGCTGGACTCAGATGTGACCTCTCTATACATGCCTCTTCTGTCACTTTTACAGAACCTCTGGTTGGCGCTGGGTTTGGTGTATACTCAGGAGACTTGAATTCTGAACTGGCCATGCGCCAGCTGGGTCCTGAGCCTCAGGAGAGTTGCAACACTTACTCTCTGGTTTGTTGGTCTTACCTGGGCCAGCTAACAGGAAGGTGAAGATGGTCAACCACCACACCAGGGAATCAAGTATGCCTACAACTGCAAGCAGAATCCCATCCATCAGCCATGTCAGATCTAAGCCCCCTCTCAATTTACAGGTGGAGTGGACATCACCATCCCAGGGTCCGTAGGATGGAGGAAGGAAAATGAATTAGAGTGGACTTACTGGTATTCAACTATAGAACTATTGTGACTCTAGCAATGAAAGATATTGTATCATTGATGTGGAGACAGTGGTCATGGTAACTGCTGAGGGCAGGGAGAAGGAAGAAGAGATGTGCTGTGGGGCCATTTTTGGGACTTGGAATTGTCCTGAATAATATTGCAGGGACAGATGCTGGACATTATATATTCTGCCATAACCCACTGAGTGGAGTGGGGGAGAGTGTAAACTACAATGTAAACTATAATTCATGCGGTACAGCAGTGCTCCAAAATATATTCACTAAATGCAATGAATGTGCCACAGTGATGAAAGAGGTGTTGATTTGGGAGGAGTGGGGGGTAGGGGTGGGGTATATGGGAACCTCTTATATATTTTAATGTAACATTTTTTGTGATCTATGTATCTTTTAAAAAAAAAGACAATAAAAAAATGAATATGGCAAATAAAATAAAGGCATTATTTAAGAAAGCCAAAAATCAATCAAGCAAGCAATCAATCAATCAATCCTTGCCTAATTCCCTCCCACACTGTACCAGAGTTAGTCTGTGTGACCAATAGAACAGAGCAGAAATAATGGTATTTGCTTCTGAGATTAGGTTGTAAAAGGCACTGTGGCTTCTGTCTCCATTTCTCAGGTCATTCATTCTGTGGGAAACCAGATGCCAAGTTGTGAGCAGCCCCTATGTAAAGGTTCCTATAGTGAGAAAGTGAGGCTTCCTGTCAACAGTTAAGTGAGCTTGGAAGCAGATGCCTCAACCCTACTCAAGCATTTGGGTGACTGCAGTCCTGGATGACACACTGACTGCAACCTCACAAGAAACACTGAGTCAGAACCACCAGCTAAGCCATTCCCAGATTCCTGGCCCTCAGAAACTCTGTGAGATAAAAAGTTGTTTTAAGCTGCTAAGTTTTGGGATAAATTTTTATGCAGCATAGATACCTAATACATGCTCCTTGCCCTCAAAAGTTCAAAACATATAATTAAAAAGAAAAAAAGGACACATACATATAAAAGCTAACAATGGAAGACAATGTGAGTTAAGTGTCAGATAAGTATACCAGACAACAGAATCTATGTGAGATCAAAAGAGGAAAAAAATTTTTCTGAGGGCTAGAGAATTGAGAAAGATTTCATAAGGAGACAGAACTTCAACTGAGTATTTAAGGAGAAGCAGGCTTCAACTAAGTGGATGGGAATACTCCAAAGAATAAGAAACTGAGTGTGGCAAAGGTTGAGTGACAGCTTGTTGAAGAGGAGAGCTCTTGGGAAAAATGGGGAGATAAAGTAGTAAATTGAGGCCTAGGTCAAATGGAGGAGAGCTCTGAATATAAGACTAAGTTTAGACTTTATCTTGTAGGCAATTGTCAAGCACCCAAAATTGTTGAATAAGAAAGCAGTGATTATGAGAGCTTTCTAAGAAAGAGGTTTCCATCTCTGTCTGTTCCCTTACTCTGTCTACCCTCAGTGAGTTTTCCTTATGCAGAACTGCTAATAAGTACACTTTTACTGGCCTAAAATGTCCCACATTCAATCTCACTTTTGAGAGGAGGGTTATGAATCACTAATACAATAAAATATTGTCTATAAAAATCAATGAAATGGAGAGTTAATTCTAGTTTTAGAATAACTCAAAAAACATAAATAATGTCTATTTGCCATAACATTTTATTTATAATTTTACTATTTAGATTTATATCTTATAACCAATACCCTTCATGTTCAAAATTTTCATGTGACCCAAGTAAAATTCAGTGTTTGCTGAACAAATACCATGTTAAAATAAACAGTTATTCTAAGACTTAATGCTAATAAACTCTGACTGCTCCCCAAGCAGGATTTCAAAATTGTTTCATGTATGCCTTTCCTTTGTTTTCCCTTTACATGATATCAGCTGTTAAAAATTCTCAGCATGATGAAAAGCAAAAAAAAAGAAAAGAAAGAAGAAAAGAAAAAAAAATTCTCAGCATAACACTGACCTCTTTGGAGTGGAGATACTAAGAGAATCCAAAGAAAAAGCAGAACATAAAATTGTAACAAAGCAACCACAATGTATTTAGGCTCACTGGCTTCCTTAATTCTGAGGGTAAAAGGAAAATACACTCCCATTTTACATTCTCTTCATTAAAAAGTCAGACAAAATACACATCTTCAAAGCAGTTTCTGAAAACATGACCACAGGGCAGGCAGGCCCTCCTTCACCAGTAAATACGTACTGTGTGAGAACCGCTGAGTGATTGGGGTTCCAGGATAAGGGTAAGTTCGGCTCTCCCACTGAATGTTGCCTTCCTGGACTGCCTTCATGAAACCATGGTAACACTGATGGGCTACACCTAAAGACAGAAAGAACAAATGCCTCAGCCTGGACACTTTACTTGTAAATGAAATTATTAAAACTATAACAGCTGTCTTATTACTTTTTAAAATGTAAGTTTCTTAGAGTAACACCAAATTTTTTTACTTTTATTCAAAGAATGGAAACAAAATCATATAATCATAAAATTTCAAAACTGGAATGTAATTTTACTTTCATTTTATTGAAGCTCAGTACTTGCTCTCTTAATTAGCTAACGTAAAACTCTGTTCCACTTTACATTATATCATGAGGCAATACATCAAGCTAATTGGTAATCTTTACTCCAAAGCAAAGGGCCTGAGGAGTAATTTAACTTTGTGAAAGAGTATAGTAAAATGGTGTCTGGCATATAACAGGTGTACAGTAAGTATCTGTGGTTAGACCATAGAAAGCAAGCATTCTCCATCTTAAACAGGAGATAACTTATAATGGATTATGAGACAACGAATTCATAACTAAAGTAAGCTGTCTAAAAAGTGAGTTCAATCGCCAGTACTTCTTTAAAAATTAAAAATAAAAAAATAAGTGAAAAAAAAACAGAGTATCTACAACTGCAAACAAAACAGTTCTTCCTTCTGTCTGTCCCATAAAATCTAAGTCCCCTCTCAATTTGAAGCAGAGCGGGCACACCATCCCCAAATACTCAAGATTGAGGAATAAACAAATATAAGTGGGAGAGTGCAACCATGGACCATAGTAGACTTATTATTATTGTAGTAATGGAAGAACTTGTGACAATAATAAAAAGTTAGTGGGGCGGCGGACTTGGCCCAGTGGTTAGGGTGTCCGTCTACCACACAGGAGGTCCGAAGTTCAAACCCCAGGCTTCCTTGACCCGTGTGGAGCTGGTCCATGTGCAGTGTTGATGCACACAAGGAGTGCCCTGCCACGCAGGGGTGTCCCTGCGTAGGGGAGCCCCACGCGCAAGGAGTGTGCCCCGTGAGGAGAGTCGCCCAGCGCGAAAAAAAGTGCAGCCTGCCCAGGAATAGTGCCGCATACAGGGAGAGCTGACACAACAAGATGATGCAACAAAAAGAAATAGATTCCCGTGCCGCTGACAACAGAAGCGGACAAAGATGACGCAGCAAAAAGACACAGAGAAAAGACAACCAGGGTGGGGGAGAAGGGGAGAGAAATAAATAAATAAATCTTTTTTTAAAAAAGTTAGTGATTAGTAGAAGTTTTGAGGGGAGAACCTCTACTAGGCATTTTTAGGACAGTGAAATTTTTCTTCGTGAGATTGCAATGATGGATACAGGCCATTATACATTTCGTCAAACTTATCAAATTGTATGGTGCAAAGTGTAAACCATAATGTAAACCACAGATCTTGATTAGAAGCAATACTTCAATATTTATTCATCAACTGTAACAAATACACCACACCAATTTAAGATCTTTGTAGTAAGGGAAAAGAAAGTATATATACTCAGCACAGAATGGACTGTACAATGGGATCAACAATTTTATGTCTTATATTCCTGCTTCTATCAACACCTTCTGTAAAACCTTTTCATAGCCTCACTTCTCTCAACTAATCTTGTCTAAGGGTTACATTCCTTTTATTTATTCTTTGCTTGATTGCTTCCTGCCACCCTCTAGCCCTCTGCTTCCTAAAACTGTTGTGTCATTTACTCTGTTGGATCAACTCTCTGGGAAAAGATTCTGTTAATATAAGTGTACTTACTCCCTGCATGTTGTTACTAGTCTAGCGACCTTTGCTAAATAAACCTTTCTTCTTATATATGTATTGCCTTTATATATATATAAAGTTGTGAACTTACAAGACAATCATGCATACTGTGCAGAATTCTCATACAACACCTTACACTGTTGTGGAACATTTGTTACAAATTATGAGAGAACATCATCAGGCTATTATCACTAATTATGGTCTACAGGGTACAGCTGGAATCCCCTATACTTTTGATGTAACTTTTCTGTAATCTAAAACTTCTTTAAAAATAAAGTTTATTATACGAGGGGAAAAAAAATGAGAGCGTCATGTTTCTGGAACAATCTTTCTCTAAAGCATTCATTCTAATGGCTATCTAATTTCATTAAAATGCAAAAATATGAATAAAGAGTCCAACCAATTATATTACATTGTGAAAAAATTATATCATTCTTGAATTTGATACCTTAGTAGATCCTTAAGCAGGATCAAAATACTTTTATATACATTTTCTAATAATGATCATATCCCCATACTATTCTGAATTTCACTCGGCTGAACTCCTCAGTTAAAAATAATTAGCATATTTTTTAAAAAGGGGAGGGAGCAGGTGTAACTCAAGTGGTTGAGGGCCTGCTTCCCATGTACGAGGTGCTGGGTTCAATCCTTACAAAAAAGGTATGGCCTTTTTCAGTGAGTAACAACACTGCCGACTATACACTGGTGTAATGTGTATTACTGATTTGCAAATACTGAATTGAGATAATTTAGTAATGAAAAAAAGACATATAGATAATAACTGAGAGGGAAAAAAATCTTGACAGTGATTTTCCCCAGAAAAGCTCAGATTGTGAGTACTAGGTTAGGGCAGCTCTCTTTTAGAAAAAAATCCCCAAATGATAAGAATACCAAATAAAAACCTAAGGATGGGAAGTGGACTTGGCTCAACGGTTAGAGCATCTGCCTACCACCTGGGAGGGCCACGGTTCAAACCCAGCGCCCCTTGATTCGTGTGGAACTGGTCCACATGCAGTGCTGGTGTGTGCAAGGAGTGCCCCTGCCATGCAGGGGTGTCCCCCGCATAGGGAAGCCCCATGCACAAGGAGTGCGCCCCGTAAGGAGAGCCACCCAGCACAAAAGAAAGTTCAGCATGCCCAGGAGTGGTGCTGCACACATGGAGAGCTGATGCAGGAAAATGATGCAACAAAAAGAGACACAGATTCCCAGTGCCACTGACAAGAATAGAAGTGGACACAGAAGAACAAACCGCGAATGGACACAGAGGACAGACAACTGGGGTGGGGGGGGGGGGAAGGGGAGGGAAATAAATAAAAATAAATCCTAAATAAATAAATGAAGACCTAAGGATTAATCCACGTATTTGATTAGATCACAGCCCCTCACCTGTGATCATTCCACCTTTATTTTAGAGGTAAAACCATATGTCAACAGTGCAGTGAGCTAAACTCTCCTGAAGAGCCCATTAACTCAGCACACAGAAGCAGGTTGTGCATATCACCAGCTGTGAGGAGATGAGCACAAGGCCTGCCAAACAGTTTCAATATAGCTCACCCTTAGCCCTCTAGGTGGACTTCGGGGCACTGACATGAGAACCACCCTGAAGTAAGGAAAAGATTTTAAGACTAATTGATTCCAATCCAAGATTTTTCTTTCTCAATATATCTCTAGCTGCCTTGTTCCCCCAGAAAGGAGACTTGCCATTTTCAACAAAATTATTCATCTTTATCAGGCAAAAAATGAGTCTTTTCCACCTTTAGTGGAATGCTGTCAATTAAAATACACTATGGCCAGCAATCTTAATATTTAGCTGGATTAAAATTGCAAATGGGATTAAATACTGTTAAATTCAAAGCTGCTCATAAAGCTGATCAGGGTAAGGAGAAAAGAAAAACATATTGTTAATGGTCTAACACTAAATTTTTTAAAAAAAACAATAAATTTAAGGAAATGACAAAATTGGGGATTTAAAAATAAATCTTTCAAAAAATAATTTAAAATAAATAATTCTTTCTACTTCCAACAGTACCTTTGATAAGTCGATACCATTGTTTGCAGACAAGGGCTGCAGTTTTGTGTTCCTGATATGGTGACAGAAAGGACAGGATATACTCCAAAACCTCTTCTGGCAGCTCAGACATGGATCTATTATATCTGGTCTCTTCAACCTCCAATGCTGGGTGAGTCTCTTCATCTTGCTCCATTGTCCCTTCCAGCACACTCTCTTCTTGGTCCACAGCCATGAAACTGTCATCTTCACTGTCCGAGGAACTGGCCATGACATTCCACTTGACAGCTATAGTAGGAGAGAAACAAAATCAGTATACATTGTTGGAAGCTCTGCAACAACTCAGGATAATGTGCTCAAGCTGTTCAGGATTCCTCTTCCACCCTCAATATGAAATCTGTTCTTTAGCACTTTCCCACACTAATCGTGAGCCACCTTAATATTCCAGGCATGGTGCAAACACCAAGGCCATCCTGGGGATCTCAATAGTGGACAGCAAAGGGAATAGAGATTAGCCTCCCTTGGCCTCTAGGATCTAAAAAACTAACTATGGGTCCTGCAAAGATCAATAATATTCTGAGAATACAGGTTCAGAAATAACAATTTTTCTGGTTTTTACACAGATGATTCACTGAAGAGGGTAACAAGTGTTCCAAGAAAAGACTTAACCAGTTCAAATAACAAGTAGAAGACAATATTTACAGTAGAAAATATCATTTTTAACAGATCCAAGCAAACACCAGAAACACATACATATTGTTCATAAAAAGACATAACAGAAAAGGTCAAAGAAATACTATTTGTGATAGCAAAAAACTGGAAACACAAATGTTCATCAACAGAAAGTTTAAAACTGTGGTACATTCACACAATATAATACTATACAGCAAGGAAACACAGCTAAACACACACAGATAAAGCTCTCAAACATAACAGTGAGCAAAAGAAAAAAAGGTACATACTATAGGACTATACTTAGTCAAGTTCAAAACCAGGCAAAAATAATTTATGCCATTGCAGGTCAAGACAGTGACTACCCTTGGTAAGCACTGGGAGGTTTCTGGGGTGCTGGTAAAGTTCTGTTTCTTGATTGGGTACTGATGACATGAATGTATTCAATCTGTGAAAAATCCACCTAGCTAAACACTTGAGGCATTTCTCTAAAGTTTACCAAATTAAGCCATATCACCAGTTATTTCTATGGGTAATTTTTAATTTCTTCTTTGTGCTTTTCTGTATTCCCTAAATTTTCTAGAAAGAGCATCACATGTTAAAATATACACAAATAGGCAGGCAACTCATCTACGCCACTTCCATAATGTTAAATGCCAAGTCTGAGGTAAAAATGGTAAAGTGAAAAACAGGGTAATTTATGTAAGAACTGTGTCATGGGTTGGATACTCCAGGAAGTGGATGCTAAGACAGAATTAGGAATGCACAAGGTTTAATGGGGAGTAACTGTGGAAAGAAGAAAAGAGGAAGCAGGATTGGGAGGGGGATCTATCAAACCACTGATGTAGACTTGACAAAGCCAGTCCAACAGACAGCTCAAGAGCAAAGACGGACCATTAGAAAAATCCTGTATTGGGCGGAAAGGTCAAGACTTTTTTTGCACAGTCACTGGCTAAAGGATGCTTGAGAAATATGTGACCCCTGTTACCCCATCCTTGCTCAGCCAATGGAAGGTGACCACCCCTAGAAAAGCATGACTTTAGCTTCAAAGCTGAAGCAGACCTTGAAAGGGCTAGCAGCTTCAGCGACACTCCTTACAGATGGGCAGCAAGTCTTTTGTTGAAGAGGTATGTGAGTTCATTTTATTATAATATTTATATACATATTATATATATTATAATAGGTATTATATCTATATTATAATAGGTTTATTGTAAAACTATTCTTCTTGCTCCAGACAATTCTATATGTCACCCAACCTTACAAATTTCCAGCATTCCCTCTAGTATTGACAAACAGAAGAATAAGAAAAAATAGGAAAAGAAGAGAACTTGAAATATACTTTGGGGCTCTGAGAAGGATTTGAAATGTTCCAAAAGGAAGGGGCCTCCCACCTTCTGTGACCAGGCATGTGATCAATGAGTACTCCTGTAATTCATACACTAATTATGTACACCTTTAAAAGCTGGAAGAAATGATCATGTTAAGAAACATAGAAACATGAGAACAAAACTCATGAAATTACTTCCAAGGTTAATTTACCTCTCGAATTAGCTTAAAACTCATGATACTGTAATGTGTCCCAGCAAAATGGCTGCTAGAAGCTTGATGATAATCAACAATTGGCAGCTGTTTCCAAGTACAGGGGTGGCCTAAATCCTCCTGGGCCAATGGGATGGGAGTGGGGTGGGGAGGGAGATCCCTTCCATCTGTGCAAACACAGAAGAATATTAAAATAGGTTTGTTGAAAATTTTATTAAAGGCTCTTGAATAGTTATTGGGGCATCCTTTTTTCCACTTGGGTGAACATTTTTTCCATGTCATCATCTTGCAAGGGGAAGACATTCCTGATCAACAGATCCCTCCATTTCCAACCCTTTCTCTAAAAAGCAGTCATATAAAATAGAAAGCAAAAATCAGAGAAATGTTTTTGAAAATCAGAAATGGGTTAATAGTGCCTTTTTCTATTGGGAAAACATTTCCAATATTCCCTCTTATTCTTTCTCCGGTACATTACTTCTTATCTCCCAATGGCTATCTCCCCTAATTTACTGACTTTCCCATATTTTTAACCTCCTTCAGCCCTAAAAGTCACTAAAATTTCTCCCCCCCCCCCCAAAAAAAAAAAGGATTCCTTGAGTTTGGCTGCAATTTTTACTTTGAATTAGATAGAGCAGCTCAAATACAGCTATCCCCTTGCACAACATTTTGATAAAATATGAGCTTTGGGTCTGCTTCAGAACAAAGAAAATCAAAAAAGGTTATAAGAGGTCATTTTTATTACTATTTTATGAACTTTTCTCCCCAAGTAAAATAATGTTTGGTTCAAAAAAAAACCCAACAATTTCTGACTCCCTTTCCAAATCTTCTCAAAATAAACTTAACAAGCCTAAATAAAGGAACTCTTGCTGTTTTAATACCCAATTTTAAGGAATTCTCTCCATTCAACTTTTCACATCCCACAAAAAAAAAACACATCAAACCCCATGCCCCTGAGGGATGCTTGCTAATGTGGCTCTGAGCACAGATGCCAAAAAGAAAACCCAGGAATGGGCTCAGATGCTAGTCCTCTGTAATTACATGCCAGGACCAATTTGCACAGCTCTTCATTTTCACTTCCATGATTAGGTAATGAAATCACCACTCATACTCTCAGAGGATAGAGAAGCATTTTGAAACTCTGATTTATGGTTTTTCCTTGTCTTCATGCCCAAAGAAGCCCTACAAAACATTTCACATTTAAGTGTAATAGCTCTAAGAACATGGTTTTCATGAAATCTTTTTTTAAAAAGATTTATTTTTTATTTATTTCTCTCCCCTTCCCCCCCCCCCCCGGTTGTCTGTTCTCTGTGTCGATTTGCTATGTCTTCTTCTTTGTCTGCTTCTGCTGTTGTCAGCGGCACTGGAATGTGTGTTTCTTTTTGTTGTGTCAGCTCTCCGTGTGGGCGGTGCCAATCCTGGGCAGGCTGCACTTTCTTTCACGCTGGGCGGCTCTCCTTACAGGGCGCACTCCTTGCGCGCATCAACACTGGGCGTGGGCCAGCTCCACATGGGTCAAAGAGGCCCTGGATTTGAACCGCAGACCTCCCATGTGGTAGACGGACGCCCTAACCACTGGGCCAAGTCCACCACTTTCATGAAATCTTTAAAGGAAACTTTCCTTATCCTTCACACTTATGTTAGACCTTCTCAGTTTCCTCAAAATGATCAAATCTTTGGGAGAAACACTAACTGAAGTCAACTCACTAGCAGCTGCACTCCTTGAGGGCAAAGACCATTTGCCTTTCTAGCACCAGACATTCAATTGGGTGCAAGATTTATTAACATTTCTACTCAGAACACCCTTGTGCTGAGCTCACATTAGTTTAGAATAGAAATTCCATTATGAGTACAGCCAGGAAACCGCACACCCTACCCTTATAAGTCACTGGATGCTGTAAAGATATTTCATTGGTCAGAATTAATGTACCTCTCTAGTTTCTTAAATTTTTCCTTTTAAGGTGTACCTTGGCCTGACAGTCTCTTGCCAGACTCCTGAGCCTCACACAATGACCCTTTGTTAAGGCAAGAGGATGACACTGAAGAAACCATTTATTTGGCCCAAGAGTTCCATTTTTTTTTTTTTTTGGAAAAAAAAAAATACTGGATCCAACTAAATACAAATCAGTTTCCAACATTCCAATACCTTGCCTTCTACAGTATAAGATTTTGAAACTGGTAGATTTAACTACTGTTTCTTAACTAGAGTTAAGCATTAACAAAGTATTATGATTACTGAATCATTATATAGTTGCCGTTTAACTTTCTAGTATTGTAGAATAGTCAAAAGTAAATACCTGAAATTACTGAAACTTGCTGAACTAAAATCCAGATGCCTTGATCTCGATAATGATTGTAAAACTATACAACCTTTATCTTGTGATTGTAAAAACCTTGTGACTACCCCCCCTTTGTACTTCCCACCCTGTTTTACAACTTTGAAGTCTTATATCACAAGACAGTCTCCTTAATGTTTATTAATGAAGGAACGTATGTCAGCCCAGAATTAACCCACCCCAATTCCTAAGCCATTTTACTAGGTGACGCTAGATCTAACCAGTTGGCTCTCCTGACATGCCCAAGAAGCTTCTATGACTAGCATATGATCAATCTGTGCATGCTCAATAATTAGATCATCTCTAACTTCATTTCACGCCACCATACTCATCAGCATAAATCCACCTCTGGATACTACAAAACTATCAGAATTGCTACAGTGCGGAGAAACAGATTTTAGAACCACGAGGCCCTCTGATCTCCTTGCTTTGCACTTAGCAAAAAACCCTCTCTTTGAAACCCTGGTGTCTCAGGAATTGGTCATTGGAGTGCATCAGGAAAAAAACCTCCTGCTTCTGCTCGGTAACATTTCCAGCTTTAATGCTGTGTGACCCAGGATAATCACAACTTTTTAATTCCTAAATAACCAAAGTTTCCCATCCACTTCATAAAGACTTTGATATTAACAAACTATTTTGAATCCAGTGGAGGAAACTGATAAAAATTCAAATTGATTGAAAGAAATTCAAGATAGGAGATTATTATTCATATAAAAGTCACTGCTGTATCCTAGTATATTTGTGCTTTTGATTAATTTGTGCCTTTGATTTCTATACAAACTAGACACCTGACAATTCTCTTAAGAGGAACACCTCTTTGTGAAACTCAGAATACAATTCTTTTTACTACAAGGAAGCTGAAAATTTAAAATTTAAAATGCAATCAAACTTGCATTCTTCATAATTTCAAAAGGTTAAAGAATATAATTAAGGGAACTTGCTATTTGATAGTAAAATAAAGCACTGTGCATTAACTAAAGAATGAGGTGAAGCGAATGAGCTCCCATCTACTACAGAGGAGGTCCTGAGTTCAGTTCCCAGTGTCTTCTGAAGAGGAGCAAGACAGCGAGCTAGTGTGACAGGCAGGTGCAGTGAGCTGATATAGGAAGATGATGCAACAAGGAGACATACAAAAAAGAGGCAAGACAACGAGACAGAACAAAGCTGGGAGCTGGGGTAGCTCAAGCAATTGAGCATTTCTCAGCTGAGGTCCCAGTTTCAGTTTCCAGTGCCTCCAAAAAAGAAGAAAAGCAGACAAAGAAAGTGCACAACAAACGGACACAGACCAGACAGCAAGCACAAATAAATGAAATAAATCCTTAAAAAGTGAAAAAAATACAGAGAATGAGTAGGGGAGTGGATGTGGCTCAAGCAGTTGAGTGCCTACCTCCCACATGGGGGGGGCGAGTCCCTGGGTTTGGTTCCCAGTGTCTCCTAAAGAAAATGAGCTGATGCAACGAGCAAGGAGCAGATGTGCCTCAAGAGGTTAGGCACCTGCCTTTCACATGGGAGGTCCCAGGTTCAGTTCCTGGTGCCTCCTAAAGAAGATGAGCAGACAAAGCGAGTAGACGCAATCAAACACAACAAGCAAAGACAATGAGAGGACCATCTCAGGGGAGGGAAAAAAAAACAGAAGGAGCAGCTGGATTGACAAGAAAGAACCCATAGTCATCATCAGTATGCGGGCTTCTGAGGCCTCAGAGGCAAAGCAGCAACCTTGCAGTCTTCACTAGGAACTCACAAAGTTACCCTAATTCAGTAGCACCAATGTGAACTAAAAAGTATTAAATGCTACTTTTGAAAATAAACTGTCAAACGGGGATTTACAAAAGATTATAATATGACTACAAATGGTGATTGTTTCAATTCTTCAGAATAATAAATAGGAAAAATAATGATTATCTCCTCATTGTTTAAGTCAGGAATTCTAAACATTTTTTGTTCCATGGATCCCTTTGCCAGTCAGGTGAAAACAACGAACCCCTTACTAAGTCCACACTAACTGTGTATTATTTAATAAATACATCACACCCACACCAACATGTCCCCACAAGAATGTTTTTTGAATTTCAATTCAAGTTCAAGGACTCCTTCTTAAGAACCCCTGGTTTAAGTAATAACAATCTACCAATCTAAGATGGGTGGGGGTGACCTCAAAAATAAGCCTTCTTATAACTATACCACCACTATTATCATCATCATTGTACCAAGTAAAGTGAAAAAATTACAGGTGGTGGAAAAATGACTTAAAAAAATTCTACCTTATTTTATGTATTTACCAAATATCAAGTTAAGTTATTAGGCACCTCCTTCCCACATTGGAGGTCCCAGGTTTGGTTCCTGGTGCCTCCTACAGAAACAAAGAAGACAGACATAGCAGTGCAAACAACGAGGGGGTGGGGAGAAAGAAATTAAAAAGGCCCAAATCCAAAACTACTGAGCTGCCCATTTCGGCAGCACCTTCTCCAACCAGAACCAGACCAAGAACTACTGGCGGAACTACCTGGGCTTCCACGAATAAAAGAAGGCAATGAGACTGCTAAAGGGGGTGATGTCTCTGTGCAAATGGTACTGGCATGTGTACAAGTCTCTCTACTCCACATCTGGGGTGTCAGCCTGGGATGACCACAGGGCAGAGAGAACGTTTCCTGGGAATATAGTACAAATCAGAAGGGGAGTTAAGTAGGGAAAAAAGGTGCATTTTCCTGGGCTAGGAAATCTCATGAGTTTCTTCCCCTCAAAAACAATTACTTAAGAAAGCAAGAAAAAAATGTTAAAAGGGCAAATAATTTAAGTGTAATAATAATAAATGGTATTAACTCAAAATTGACTGCATCAAGTTACAAAAAAGCTTAACTAAAGGCCACCTACCTCTTCCTTTATGTTCCCACAACACAATAAGTAACTACCTGCATACTAGCAATCGTAACTCAGCAGCTGTCTGTCTGCCTTTTCCTCTCCCACTAGGGCACAACAGAAACTTCTATTTTCTATAATCAGTACCTCACACACAATATAAGAAGTCAGCAAAAGCACAATTTTATGAATTCATTTTGATCCAACAAAACCCAAATCTTAATTCCTAGATATTCCAATGAAACAAGCTTTATATCAAAAATAAAAATAATAAAATCATTGAGTTCTGATGGCCATGGACTTAAATAAAACTAGTGGATTAAATAAAAACCAGGGCATTAAATAGGAATTTTTATTCTTGAATTGCAAAACAAAATGTACAACATCTAAGTGAATCAGTACTATTTTTAAGATGTTTGGGTTTTTCTGCCATTATGTGCCTGTACTCTGACAAAAATGGGAGGAGTATGTAAAAACCACTGCATGCCAGGATTCTCTAGACCTTCTGGGAAAATGCTCTATTATCACAATGGTTCCCAGATTTCTGAATTTCACAGATCAGCATTTTTGGGGGGGTTGAGTCAGGGACAACTGACATAGGGTTGCCAACTTTTTATCTTCCTGAATAAGGGAACAAACAAAAACAACCAACCAGGGAAGGGGATGTGGCTCACATGACTGGGCTCCTACCTACCACATGGGAGGTCACTGGTTCAGATCCCAGTGCCTCCTAAAGAAGACAGCAAACTGGCGTGACAGGCAGGTGTGGCAAGCTGACACAAAAAAGACACAAGAAGAAAAAAACATAATGACAGACACAACAAAGCAGGGAGCAGAAGTTCCCAGTGCCTCCTAAAGAGACAGTGAGCTGGCACGGCGAGCTGACACAACGAGAGATGCAGGAAGGAAAAAATATAATGAGAGACACAACAAAGCAGGGAGCAGAGGTGGCTCAAGCAATTGGGCACCTCCCTTCCACATCAGAGCTGGTTTCGGCTCCTGATGCCTCCTAGAGAAATAAGGAAAATGAACAGACACAGCAAGTGAAAAATAACAAGGGGATGGGGAAAAATTTAAAAAATCTTTAAAAAAACAAACAACCAAAGCTACCAATATCACAATAGTTTCATAAAATAACATTAAAAAATCCAAATGACAGAGATGTATTCACCAAATGCAATGAATGTGTCATGATGATGGAGGAGAATGTTGCTATGGGGGGAGTAGTGAGGTGAAGGGGGTGGGGGGTACATGCGGACCTCATATTTTTTTAATGTTATATTAAAAAAAAATTTTTTTTTTAAATCCAAATGAGTTGGTAGATCATTAATTTCTGAATAAAGGCTTTCCCTTCCAAAAAAGAAACCTTACTCACATGTCTTTTAACTTTACCCACACACACAATATGAATACCCCTTCTCAAGATACTATGAACCTGGACCAATACTTTTGGGAACTACATGTCATGATAGTTCATCTTGCTACTTACATGCTTTTTAAAAAGAAATCCCATGGACAAATTTAAAAGTTATGTATGGTTTGAATTTTTTTCAACAAGAATATATTTTTAAAAGCTAGTTTAAATTAAAAAAGAAGTTATGTTGGGAAGCTATTTCTTAATGCTAGAAAAACATTAGAGATGATGATAGGTTCTGGCAAAAGTGCATCAAAGTTGAATGCTACTTGATTTCTTTTAGAAGTAGCTTAGTTGATCTTTTCTTTGGTCAAATTTACAACACTTTTTGCTCATGTGTGTTCTTCCCCACTAAATTCTTGGGTCTACAGCTACAGTGTAACTTATTATGTTTAACAAATTAAACTGTAGCACCTTAAGTTGCCACTGAGTATATGAGAAAAACTTTATTACTATTATTGGGGGATATTACAATCAAATCATTGAGTTTCATAACTTTCCACAGAAGCTAAAGTTTTGAATATCAAGTTCTCATGCAAGTTGTTTTATGCTGCTTTGAAAAAAAAAAAAAAGTATCCATAACTGCAAGAATATGAATAAAAATTCTAATGCCAAAAATAAACAGATAGATAAATAAAGGGATAAATCCAAAGCTCATTCCAAAATGACGTAAGTCAGAAAACTCTTTAATATCCAGAGGAAAGTCTGTGAAATAATAAGGAAAGCAAAAGTCTACCCTGGGTTACAGATGGCTAAAATAACCACCGCTTATGGCTTCAGTTTTAAGGGTTAACAACTTTTTGGTTCACTAATTCATTACAGATCTATTTCAACAGAAGAATACAAAATTATTTTTAAAATTTTAATTCATTTTACCTTGTATAATCAGCTCTATATCATGAAATGAATATTTTTACCATATACATATATAATTTTTTATGTATTGATGACATCACACATATTTTTCTTTTATCCCCACCTGCCCTTGTAGCTTTTTGCTTACTGTCTGCTCTCTGTGTCCATTTGCTGTGCATTCTTCTGTGTCTGTATTTATTTATTTATTTATTTAATTTTACCCCCCGCTTGTGGCTTGCTTGTTGTCTGCTCTCAAGTGTCCATTCACTGTGCACTCTTCTGTGTGTTTTTTTGGTTTGTTTTTTGCTTGTCTCCCTTTTTTGTTGTTGTTGTATCACCTTGCTGAGTTGGCATTCCATGGCGCTTGCAGGCTGGGCAGCACCCTGTGGCACCCAGGCCAGCGGCTCTCCACAGCGTGCAGTCGAGCCTGCCTTCACAAGGAGGCTCCAGGACATGAACCCAGGGCCTCCCATATGGTAGATGGGAGCCCAACTGATGGAGCCACAGCCACTTTCACCAAATATATATTTTTAAAAGTAAAGGTAATAGGGTGGGTTGGGGGAAAAACACACCAAATGTAAGATAAGGACTATGATTAGTAGTAAGATTTTGATAATATTCTTTCATAATTTGTAACAAGCATCTCATGACAATGCCAGGTGTTGGTGGAGGGTTGATGTATGGGACCCCTGATGATGTTATACATGTTTGCTTTGTAAGTTCACAACTTTTACTACACATTTAATTGTTTATGTATGTTCACATATAAATGATATAAAGATGATAATAGAATTGGCTGGGGAAAAATACTTTGTTTAGTAGTAATATTTTGACAATGCTCTTTAATCATTAGTTAAAAAGGTTTAACAACAATGCAAGTTATTGGTTGTAGGGTGAGTTATGAGATTCCTGTATGATGTTATTTATGTTTGTTTTGTAAGTTCAAACTATTATACACTTATTGTTTATGTATGTTTATGTATAAGTGATACACTTCAATAAAACGAAACAAAACCAAACCTAAGTTTCATACCGGGTTCATTGACAAATTGTACAATGTTTTGGTTCATATACATGTTTTTCCTACTCTTCTTTGAAAAAGTATATAAATATATAACAAATACATGTATTATTTTTCTTTAAAAAGAACCACTTTTCTAATAAAAATGGAACCAATAACAACAACAAAAATAAAGGTGACATCTACTTTGATTCTACTACAAATATATCTGTATACCATATACAAGTATTTCTGCTATTGCATACAAAAGGAAAAGTTTAAGAATGTACTGAAGGGGAGATGATATGGCTCAAGCAGTTGAGCTCCTGCTTCCCACATGGGAGATCCCGGGTTTAGTCCCCGTTGCCTCCTAAAACAACAACAACAACAACAAAAACAAGCAAAGAAATATAAAAACCAACTCAGGAGAGCCAATATGGGGTTGAGTGTCAACTTCCCATATACGAGGTCCTGGGTTCAATCCTCAACCCTGGTACCTCAAAAAAAAAAAAAAAGAAAAGATTTGGCAATATTTATTGGCAAAAACTTCCAACAACCTAAATGTCCATTAGGAGAATGGCTAAAAAAATACTATATCTAATGTAAACTACGCAATTTTTAAAAAATGCGGGTATTTTGGCTTATACGGAGATAAAAAAGATCTCTCACACAAATTATTACATGGGGCGGTGGACATGGCCCAGTGGCTAGGGCGTCCGTCTACCACATAGGAGGTCCGCAGTTCAAACCCCTGGCTTCCTTGACCCGTGTGGAGCTGGCCGTGCGCAAGGAATGCCCTGCCACACAGGGGTGTCCCCCACGTAGGGGAGCCCCATGCGCAAGGAGTGCGCCCTGTAAGGAGAGCCGCCCAGCGCAAAAGAAAGTGCAGCCTGCCCAGGAATGGTGCCACACACACGGAGAGCTGACACAATAAGATGATGCAACAAAAAGAAACACAGATTCCTGTGCCACTGACAACAGAAGTGGACAAAGAAGACGCTGCAAATAGACACAGAGAACAGACAATTGGGGTGGGGGGGGGAGAAGGGGAGAGAAATAAATAAATAAATCTTAAAAAAAAATTATTACATGACTTTAAAAAAAATTATTATATGATTAACATAATCCCATTTATGTTCTGCAATAAACCAAAATTATATATCCACATAGGTACCTATATATAAATGCATAAAAAATGATCTAGAAAGACATGTCAAACTTAAAAGCATACATATAAAAGTTCTATCTAGAACATAAATGTACAGTTTTAAAAATAATAAAATGAACTCCTATTTCTTAATTCAAGTTAAAAAACAGACCATCACTAGTACCTTGGCAGATCTCTGCATGGCCCTCCTCATTTTCCATCCATCTCTGTCTGGCCAGAGGAAATGACTTTCTTATTTTGTTTGTCACACCCTTGCTTCTCTCTCTCTTTTTTTTTTTTAAGATTTCTTTCTTTCTTTCTTCCCCACCCCACCCCACCCCCATTGTCTGCTCTCTGTGTCCTTTCATTCTTCTGTGTCTGTATTCTCATTAGGCGGCTCCAGGAACCAATCCCGGGACCTTCCGGAGCGGGAGAGTGGCGATCATTCTCTTGCGCCACCTCGGCTCCCTGTTCTGCTACATCTCTTATTGTCTCTCCTATGTGTCTCTTTTTATTGCATCACCTTGCTGTACCAGCTCTCCGCATCAACTGGCCCTCCTGCACAGGGAGGCACTCCTGCACAGGGAAGCACTCCTGCATGGGCCGGCACTACGCGTGGGTCAGCTTGCCCTCACCTGGAAGCCCTGGGCATCAAACCCTGGACCTCCTATATGGTAGAAGGGAGCCCAACTGCTTGAGCCACATCTGTTTCCCCCTTGCTTCTCTTTATATAAATTCATCATGTAAGGATATCATATAAAAATATATCCCTAAGAAATAAACTGCTGAGTTGTTATTGCAGGTGTAGCTCATTTTCACTGCTATGTAATTCCATTGTATAAATATGCCACAATTTATTCATTCTGTTACTGGAAATCAACTGCCTCCAATATTTTGCTCTTATTAAACATTAGAAGGAACATTTTTTGGTTTTGTTTCTTGCTCTTTCAAACTTTCTTGACTGAAACCACAGTAAAAAAATAAATTTCTCATCACACAACCAGTCATCACACACACACACATAGATATATAACCCACAAAGAGTAAGTTTCTCAAAATAACACCCTTACAAAGAGATACAAGGCACAGACTGAAAAACAATACTCTAGAATACATATTTAGTAGTGAAATTGCTGGGTTGCGGGGTATAGGCATATACACCGTTACTAGGCAATATCAACTGTCTTGCAAAATGATTGTTCCAATTTATACTCCCACCTGCAAAGGATGCAAATTCACAGAGCTCTACATCCTCCCCACTATTTGATATTGCTAGATTTTTTTATTTGCTGCTCATCTAGTAGGTATGAAATAGTACCTGGCTCAGGTTTAAATATCTGTAGTTTTTTTTTTATTACTAACAAGATTGGACATCTGCACATGTTCATGGGTCATTTTGATTTTTTTGTCTGTGTTCTACTTTGTGGCTTGGCTTTTCCCTTTCTCTATGGTATCTTTTAATTTTAAAAAAGTCTTGATTTTAATGTAGTTGAATATATCAATCTATAACTTCAGTTTTTTATGTCATCTAGGAAATCCTTTCCTACCTGAAGGTTATAAAGATATTTTCCTAATATTCTCCTAAAAGTTTCTTGTTTTAGCTCTCAAATTTAGTTCAACTGATTTTGGTGTGTGGTATGAGGCTCAGATTCACTTTCCTATTGTCCCCAAGTAAGAACAATCGTCCCTGGACAATTTAATTGAACAGTCCATCCTTTCCTACCAATCTGTAAGGTCTACTCTGTCATATATCAAATCTCCGTTTAGCATGGGTTTGTTTTTAGGCTATTACAGGATTCTTGATTCTCCGTGGTGATGGATCAGTTGTTTGTTTGTTTTTAAATACTTAATGGACATTGGTCTTCCCACTTGTTTGTCACTTAAATGGTTGTTTCCAACAAAGCGAGATCGCTCCCTCTGGCAGGAACTTCCCTCAAACTTCGGAAGACATTACCATTCTGATGGAGCTGGGTGGGGGAAAGGGGGATGGGAGCAGCCCCAGACAAAAACGAAACACATTCCCACTCAACCCAAGGTTCCATATTTTTCTTGAATAAATGCTTTGCAATTTGTTGCCTGCCTTGTCAAATTCTAGAGTCCTGAAATATAATTGTGAAAATTTTGTCAGTTTCATAGTTGCTTTTGAGGAAAAGCATTTACCTTGCTCTTCCCTTTACTGTTCCAGAAGTTCACTGGTATTATTTTTGCTTTTATTTTTCCCCTATCTGGTTGTATCGTCGTCTTTTTGGTATACCTCTCCAAGCCGTGCGGAGGGTTGCGACATCTTTTTTCTTTTTTTAACAGTAGGTCCTGGGGATCAAACCTGGGTACTCCATATGGTAAATGAGGGCTCAATTGCTTGAGCCACAGCCACTTCCCCTATTTTTGCTTTAAACTGTGAATTATATTTTAAAGAAACTTGAAAAGAAAAAACAAACTTTTCATATTTACTATTTCCTGTGCTCTTTGGTACTTTATTTCTGCTTACTGAACTTCCTTCTCATAGCATACATCTGCTGCTGAAAAGTTCAACTTTTAATCATCTGAAAAAGTTTTTATTTAGCCTTCATTTTGAAAAATATTTTTGCTAAATATAGAATCTAGATTAACGTTTTTGTTTCCTGTTCAATGCTTTAAAAGATGTCATGTGATTGACTTCTGGCCTGTATAGTTTCTAATGAGAAGTCCAAGGTCTTTCTTATCTTTATTCTCTGTATGCTATATGCCATTTTCCTCTGGTTGCTTTTAAGATTTTCTCCTTCTCATTGGTTTTCAGCAGTTTAATTATGTGCTTTGATGTAGTTTTTGCTTTGTTTACCTTGCTTGAGGTTTGTTCCTTCTTGGTTATCTGGGTATATGTTTTCATAAAATTTTGGAAAATTTTCAGCTATTATTTCTTGAAAATATATTTTCTGTTTTCCCACCCTACATCCTGGTACTTCAATTACACACTGAACCGCTTGATATTGCTCCGTAGGTCACTGAGACACTGCAGATTTTTTCCAGTTTGTCTTTTCTTTCTAGGCTTCATTTTGGTTAACTTTTGTTGCTCTATCTTCAAGTTCCCTGATCTTTTTCTTCTTCAAGATCTAATGTGCTATTAATTCTAGCCACTGAAATTTCATCTCAGATATTTTATATATATATATTTTTAAAAGATTTGTTTCTCCCTACCCTGTGTCATTGCACTTGCTGTGTCTTGTTTGTTGTTTCTTTTTTAGGAGGCACCAAAAACTTAACCTGGGATCTCCAATGTAGGAGGGAGATGCCTAATCACTTGGCCCACCTCCATTCTCACTTTGTTGGATCTTTCGTTATGTTTTTTCTTCTTGTGTCTCTTGTTGACCCTGCCTGTCATGACAGCTCGCTGTCTTGTTCATCTTCTTTAGGAGGCATAGGGAACCTCTGCTCCCTGCTTTGCTGAGTCTCTCATTATGTTTTCCTTCTTCTGTCTCTTGTTGCATCATCTTGTGTCAGCCTGCAATGTCTGCCCATCGTGCCAGCTCATTGTCTTCCCTAGGAGGCACTGGGAACTGAACCATGGACCTCTCATGTGGTAGGTGGGAGCTTAATTGTTTGAGCTACATCAGCTTCCCAGATATTAATTTTCATCCCTACAGTCCCATTTGATTCTTTGTTTCATTTCTCCTCTCACTATCCTCATGTTGTCCTTTATATGCCTGACTAAAGCTATAACAACTACCTTAATGTCTCTGTCTGCTAATTCCATTACCTCTATCACTTCTGATATGTTTCTATTGAACTTTTTTTCCTCCTGGTTATGGATCATATCCTCCTGCTTCCTGGAATTTCCGTAAGGTTTTACTGGATACTAGGCAATGTGATTTTAAGAAATTGAGTTCTGGATTTTGTTGCATTCCTTTGAACAATGTTGGACTTGGATCTAAGAAACAAATTACAGATAAATTTGATCTTTTTTTTTTAAAGTTTGATACTTTTGAAGCTTGTTTTTTTTCTGTTTTTTGTTTTTGCTACTTCTTCCCCTCCTCCACCCTGCTGTTTTTACTGTCTGTATGATCTTCTATATCTATTTCTCTTTTTGTCTTCTCTTCTCGTCTTTCTCCTCTAGGAGTCACAGGGATTTAATCCTGGGGACCGTTGATGTGGAGAGAGGTTCCCTGTCAATTGCACCGCCTCAGTTCCTGGTCTCTGCTGCACTTCACCTTGATTCTCTCCTTCGTCTCTCTTTTGTTGCGTTATCATCTTGCATGTGCATGACTCACTTGTGCAGGCACTGGCTCACCACATGGGCACTCGGCTTGCGGCACGGACATTTGGCTCGCCATGTGGGGACTCACGCAGGCACTCGCATGGGCACTCACGTGGGCACTTGGCTCACCGTGTGGGCACTCGACTCACCATACGGGCACCCACACAGGCACATGCTTGCCGCATGCGCATTTGGTTCACTGCGTGGGGCCCTCAGCTCACCACACAGGCATGCTTTCTCTTCTCCTTTTTCACCAGGAGGCCCCAGGGACTGAACCTGGGTCCCTCCACATGGTAGGTGGAGGCCCTATCACCTGAGCCACATCTGCTTCCCTGAAGCTTGTTTTTAAGCTTTCTCAGGTCATTTCTAAAAAAAAAGCCTTTGCTCTAGAGCAAGATTTCTCAACTGTGGCACTACTGAAATTTTGAACAAATAATTTTGTTTTTGTTGTAAGGGACTGCCCTGTGCATTATAAACTGTTTAGCTGCTTCCCTGGACTGTATTTACTAGATGCCAGTTGTACACCTTACAGCAGCCCCAGTCAGAAATATCTCCAGTAGTGCAAGTGTAGTAGCTCAGTGGTTCAGTGTGCTTCACATATAAGAGGTCCCAGGTTCAATTCCCAGTACCACCTATTAAAAAAAGGTCTCCAGACATTTCCAAATGTCCCCTTGAAGGAAAAAGCACCCCCCAGTTGAGAACTGATGACTAGAGTTAGTCTGGCTACTAATATTCCAAACATTCAGTTTTGTGTGACCCTTCACAGTAAATGACCCAAGTATCTTGACTCTGGCTGCTGGAAACTCAAAGAAGTCCTAGTCCCATATGTGTTCTTAAAATTACTCCATATACAGTAATTCTTCTCTTTCCATAAGTTTTTATTTGCTCAACCTCTTGCAATTTCACCCTACATATGTACAGCTGTATGCAGCTAGACTCAAGAGGATCTCTATGAAGATTTCTGAAGCTTTCTCTAAATAACTTCCTTTGTCTGTGACTCTGCCCTGTAAATTCTAACTATCTTTGTCTCCTTGAAATCTAATCTTTACACCTCTTCAAATTAGTAAACGGCAGGGTGCCCCCTTCTTGCACTGGTCTAAAAATTGCCTCCAGGCAGACACTTAGGTCAATCATAAGCCTCACTCTTCTTTCAGGGAACAGAGGCCCACTCTGCCTGTTCTCTAATGTCTGAAAACTGTTGTAGCACATATCTTTGTCCAGTTTTCTGGTGTCCTTGCCACCTTTGAATTCCTTGCCAACCAAATTAGTTGACCATACAGGTAAAAAACTATTAAATGAACAATAGGGAAAATGCACAAAAATTTATGGGGAGGGGGGTGGTGGTGCCAGTACGCAGATTATGTCAGATTATGAACAATTCTCATCATTCAATTGTATATACCATAAAGTGTGGATTCTTTTAAGACATAACTATCACTTTATGAAAATCTGTGTGTTGCCAGATGCCCAGCTGGGAAAAAACAAACAAAAAAAATGTAACTGCTAAATTCCAGAGGAAAAACATCCAAGGGAGGCCAAAAAAGATAAATATTAGAATCATAGCATTTTAGAGTTATATATAGGGCCTAATCATTCATTTTATAAGCGTTTTACAAGTCAAGTAAAGGCAGAGGATGTAGTTGAAGTGGTTGAGCACCTACTTCCTATGTAAAAGGTCCCGGGTTCGATCCCTGGTACCTCCTGATTAAAAAAAAGTCAAGTAAAACTTACAGGCAGAAAAGTGAATGAATCCTAAGACTAGAGCTAGATGAATCACTGCGAAGTAAACATATCCATATAACCAGTCTCAGTTCTTATAAAGAAGGGAAAATTTTAAATAGTCGAAATGATAGCTGTATCAATTTGCTTAAATTTACAATTGCCACTGAGAAATTCCAAGGTTATGTATAAAATTGACAAAGAATTAAAATTATCCCATTCTGCATTTGTCAAAATCCATAGACCCTTACAGCTTAAAGACAGAACCTTTAGGGAAGTGGATGTGGCTCAACTGATAGAGCATCCACCTACCATATGGATGGTCCTGGGTTTAATACCCAGGGTCTTCTGGCCTGTGTGGTGAGCTGGCTCGCACGTAGTGCTGCCGCACACAAGGAGTGCCATGCCACACAGGGGTGTCCCCCACATAGGTGTGCCCCACGTGCAAAAAAAGCACAGCCTGCCCAGGAGTGGTGTTGCACACACAGAGAGCTGATGCAGCAAGATGACACAACAAAAAGAGACACAGATTCCTGGCGCCGCCTGACAAGAATGCAAGTGGACATAGAGGACCACACAGCAAATGGACACAGAGAGCAGACAACGGGTGGGATGGAGAGAGAAATAAATAAAATAAATCTTAAAAAAAAAAAAAAAAAAGAGTGAACCTTTATATATGCAAATTTAAAAAAATAGTTAGGCGGCCAAGGGATCTTAGGAAGTAATGCCAGTGGTGACAAAAGAATCTAACTCTACCTACAAAGATGTTAATCAACCTCAGTGAAATGGCTGGAAGAAAAGGTGCTGGCTTATGCAACTCTGGAAATGAATGGTGTCTGTAACACTAAAGGCAAAAGGAATTGCACATGAGCACTGTATCATAATTGATGAGCTTGTTGCCCATGGAAATACAAGTTAACAATTCTTTTCAGAACATATACATGTATAATAGAATTTGATTGGATGGCAGATGGTGACAGCCAAGTTTTTCAGTATTGGAGTGGGAATTTACAGATAAGCAGGGGAGGAGGGTAGAATGATCCATATAGTAATGGATTACAGTGGGAGATATCAGTATGAACTCATGTCTACCTTAAGATGTTCAAATAGTTACATAGAAATATTTATACACACACATATACAAACACGGGTTAGTATACACACACATATTTCCTTGCTCTGTCAGCTAAGAGGACCTGAAAGAAATGACAACCCATGTCTCTAGTTTCCTATGACTGCTCTAACAGAGTACCACAAACTGGATGGCTTAAAATAACAGAAATTTATTATGCTTCCTCTTAAACTTGTAGGGGAAAATTTATTCCATGCCTCTCCCTTGGCTTCTGGAGGTAACTTGCTAGCAATCCATGGCATTCTCCCTGTCTCTCTGTGTCCAATTTCCTTTTTATAAAGACACCAGTCATATTGGAGTAGGGCACACCCTAATCCAGTTTGACCTCACCTTAACTAATAACATCTTCAAAGATTCTATTTCCACACTAGATCACATTCATGGGATTGGGGTTAAGGAATTGAAGATATCTTTTTGGGAGACAAAACTCAATCCATAATATACTAGTTGCAACAAGCACAACTAGTGCCCAGATCTTGTTTTCTAATACCATTCACCAATAAAAGGAACCAGGGTTTCTTGGTGAAATGGCTGGTTCTAGGACAGGGACAGGAAATATACAAAATGAACCCCAAGGAGAACCAGTAAGGTGGCGGCGGAGTAAGGAGTTGCTAGAGTCAGCTCCTGCTACAGGGCAGTTAGCAAACACCCAGAGCTCTCTGGAGTTAGCTGAAGCACCTGTTTGGGGGCTACAGGAGACTAGAAGAGCATCCTGCAACGTCCTTAGGGGAGTGGAGGGGGGAGGCTGCCCATCTGCAGATGGGACTCGTAGGTAGAGAGCTCCACACCAGGGAGGCCGGTACCCACCCTCCACTGGAGGCACAAGCCGCCTTGGGAGCTGTTCTGCAACTGGAGTTGAAAGCTCCACTTCCCCAAAGCAGGGGAGGAAGAAATGGTGGGGCACCAATTTTAGCTGTGATGAGGAAATTCAGTGGGCTACAGTGTGATCCTGAGAACAGCTAAGGTTTGAGCCCATGCAGGTCAGGAGGAGGCCAGGAGCCACCATCTTAACTCTGCACCTGGCACAAGAGGAAGCAGGGTGGACTGAAAATCCCAGTGCTGGTGGGGACCGGCTTCTTCCCATTCAGATCATATTGCAGGTCTAGCCTAGGCCTGAGTGCCACCTCCAGCAGGGAGGAAGCTGCGGGGACCTACACCGACCTCTCGGGGAAGTTACCCGCCAAGCCACGGAGGCTGGTGATTATCCTACTCTGGTGACACAAGTGGCCCCAAGCGCTGTTCTCTGACAGAACTGGAAGCTCTGTTTCCCAGAAAGGAGGGAGGAGGAGACGATTGGCTGTCAATTTCGGCTACTGATTGGGAGACTTGGCTGGCTAAGAGATAACCCTGGGAACAGCGAAGGTAAGAACCAGCCCAAGTCAGAAAGAGGCCAGTAGCCACCATTTGACTCCGCCCCCAGCCTGAGGGGAAGCCAGGCTGACTGAAACTCTCAGTGTTGGCAGGAACCAGCTTCTTCCATGCAGATCAGCCTGAAGCCCTCGCCTAGGCTTCAGTCCTGCCTCTGGCAGGGAGGAGGCTGAGGAGCCTTGTACCAGACTATACTGCAGGTAACTTTGGCTGGCACAGATTGCAAATCAGAAGTCTACCAGGGCAACTGCGGTCATCTTGGACCCGTGCTGCATAGCTTGCTGCCCATACCTGCAGCTCCATCCCCATCCCAGGCAGGGGGGAAAGGGATGTGAAGCTTCATCAGTCTCTCTGGGCAACTACAATCCAGGCCTGCAAGTGGATTATTCCACATAGCTGTGACTCTGTCCCTACCCCTTGTAAAGGAGAAAGTTGGAAGAAGCTTCATTGGTCCCTGGCTCAATGAAGGCAGCTTGAGCCTCCAGAGCTTACAGCACCAACTATATGCTTGGCTCCTACTGCATAACCAGCAAGGGAGAAATGACAGGAAGCCCTAAACTAAAGAGAAAAACTGCACCCAGAAAAAATACTCTAGTAAGCCAGATGGGAAGACACCAACAAAAAATTTTAATCCACGCCAAGAAACAGGAAGCTGTGGCCCAGTTAAAGGAACAAGATAAGCCTCCAGATGACATAAAGGAGTTGAAACAACTATAGATGTTCAAACACATCTCCTTAATAAATTCAATGAGACGGCTAAAGAGATTAAAGATATTAAAAAGACAAAGGATGAGCACAAAGAAGAATTTGAAAGCATACATAGAAAAATAACAGATCTTATGGGAATGAAAGGTGCAATCAATGAAATTTAAAAAACACTGGAATCATATAATAGCAGATTTGAGGAGGCAGAAAAAAGGATTGGTGAGCTTGAAGAAATGACCTCTGGAAGTGAACATAGAAAAGAACAGATAAGGAATGGAAAAAATTGAACAAGGTCTCAGGGAACTAAATGACAGCAAGAGGAATGCAAACATACAAGCCATGGGTGTTCCAGAAGGAGAAGAGAAGGGAAGAGGGGCAGAAGGAATATTTAAATAAATAATGGCAGAATATTTCCCAACCCTATTGAATTACATAGATATCCCTGTCCAAGAAGCACAACATACTCCCAACCCGAAAAAAATCCAAACAGACCAACTCCAAGACACATACTCATCAGAATGTCAAATGCTAAAGACAAAGAGAATTCTGAGAGCAGCAAGAGAAAAGCAATGTATAACATATAAGGGATATCCAAAAAGATTAAGTGCTGGTTTCTCACCAGAAACCATGGAGGAAAGAAGATAGTGGTCTGATATATTTAAGATACGACAAGAGAAAAACTTCCAGCCATGAATCTTATATCCAACAAGACTGTTCTTCAAAATTAGAATACTCACAGATAAACAAAAACTGAGAGAATTTCTAAGCAACAGACCAGAATTTCAGGATGTCCTAGAGCCTGAAAAGAAAGGACAGGAGAGAGGGGCCTGGAAGAGAGTTTAGAAAAGAAGATTATACGAGAAAATGTGGCATTGATGTGGAAAAAGTGGCCATGGTGGCTGTTGGGTGCAGGGAATGGGAGGAAGAGAAGAGATGTGGAGGCATTCTCGGGACTTGGAGTTGTCCTGGGTGGTGCCCCAGGGACAACTGCTGGATGTTGTATGTTCTCCCATGGCCACTGGATGGAACGAGGGAAAGTGTGGGCTATGGTGTGGAACACGGGACATGGGGTGCAGCGATGCCCGGAGATGTACTCACCAGACGCAATGGATGTGACATGATGATGGGGGAGAGTGTTATTGTGGGGGGAGTGGTGGGGTGGGGGCGGTGGGGGTGAATGGGGACCTCATACTTTTTTAATGTAATATCTTTTAAAAAAATGAATTGAATAGAATTTGAAAAAAAAAAAAGAAGAAGAAACAAACAGACAACAAGCAGACAATAAACAAAAACAGTGAGCAGAAAACAGGCAAAAACAATGAGCAAACAGATGAGGGAACCATCTGGGGGCAAGAATAAAAGGGGTATATGGGAACTCTATTTTCTTCATGATTTTTCTGTGAACCTACAGCTTCTCTAATAAAATATTATATTCAAAATACATACTAAAAAAAGATTATATCAATAAAATTAACTAAAAGTGTCAAAAGAGTGGTGAAAATAAAATATGACAGATAAAACTCAAATAGTCAGGAATAAACTTAACGAATGATGTAAAGCACTTGCATTCAGAAAACTGCAACCCAATGTTAAAACAAATCAAAAAAGCCCTAAATAACTGGAAGAACATTCCATGCTCATGGATTGGAAGACTAAATATCATTAAGATGTCAATTCTACTCAAATTGATATACAGATTTAATGCAATTCTGATAGAAATCCCACCAGTATTAAAGAAAAAATTTAAAACACAATCATTAAATTTATTTGGAAGGGTAAGGAGTCCTGAATAGCCTGAAATATCATAAAAAGGAAAAGTGAACCCTCATCTCCAGAGTTTAAATCATAATACCTACCTATAGTGGTAAAAACAGCATTATATTGGCCTAAAGACAGAAACAATAGACCAATGGAACCAAATTTATGGTTCAGAAACAGACCTTCACCAGTATGGACCAGGGATTTTTGACAAGCCTATCAAACTCACACAGCTCGGGCAGAACAATCCATTCAACAAATGGTGCTGAAAGAATTGAACATTCATAGCTGAAAGAAGGAAAGAGGACCCCTATCCCATACCTTATCCAAAAATTAACTCAAATGGATCAAAAAAACTAAAAATAAAAGCAAGATCATAAAACTTCTAGAAGAAATTATTGGAAAATATCTTCAAGACCTGGTGGTAGGGAAGCGGACTTAGCCCAGTGGTTAGTGCGTCCGTCTACCACATGGGAGGTCCGTGGTTCAAATTCCAGGCCTCCTTGACCCGTGTGGAGCTGGACCATGCCAAGTGCTGATGTGCACAAGGAGTGCCGTGCCACACAAGGGTGTCCCCGCATAGGGGAGTCCACACGCGCAAGGAGTGTGCCCCGTAAGGAGAGCCGCCCAGCGCGAAAGAAAGTGCAGCCTGCCTAAGAATGGTGTCACCCACACAGAGAGCTGACGCAACAAGATGACGCAACAAAAAGAGACACAGATTCCCGTGCCACTGACAACAACAGAAGCAGACAAAGAAATAAGACGCAGCAAAGAGACACAGAGAACAGACAATGGGGCGGGGGGGGGGGGGGGAGAAATAAATAAATAAAATCTTAAAAAAAAAAAAAAAAGACCTGGTGGTAGGTGGTGGATTCTTAAAGGAGATAAGGACTGAGCGGGTGAGAATTGTGGTTGGTGGTACAGATGCAAGAGTGTCCTTTGTTACCTAAAACAAATGTATATCACTACTGCAGGGTGTTGGGAATGTGGAGAAGCATGGGAAAAATACAGCTGGAGTGACATATGGACTGTGGTTAGCAGTAATAATATTCTTGCATCTATGCAAAAGATGTACTGTATTGATACTGAGGCAGTATGAAAAATGTGAGCCAACTGTACACTATGGATATGGTAATAATCAGATGATATTATCTTATCTGTAGCAAATGTTCCACCACAGTGTGGTTGTTGATGGAGGGGTGTTGTTTGGGAATTCTGCACATGTGCATGACTGTTGTATAAGTTTACAACTTCTGTCATAAAAAATATATTTAAAAAATAATAACAGGGTGGGTTGGGGGAAAAACACACCAAATGTAAGATAAGAACTATAATTAGTAGTAAGATTTTGACAGTGTTCTTTCATAGATTGTAACAGACGTCTCACGACAATGCAAGGTGTTGGTGGAGGGTCGATGTATGGGACCCCTGTATGATGTTATGCATATTTGCTTTGTAAGTTACAACTTTTACTATACACTTGTTTATGTATGTTCATATATAAATGATATAAAGATAATAATAATTGGATTGATTAGGGGAAAAATACTTTAGTAGTAATATTTTGACAATGCTCCTTAATCATTAAATAGGTTTAAAAACAATGCAAGTTATCGGTGGTAGGGTGAGATGTTACATATGTTTGTTTTGTAAGTTCACAACTATTATACATTTATTGTCTATGTATGTGTATGAGTGATATATTTCAATAAATTTTTTTTAAAAGTTGAAAAAAGAGAGATCCAAAATGAACCTGGAGCATCTTGTTGTACCAGAAAAGAAGTGCTAAAAACACAACAAAAAACAAAGCATACAAAATACTACACTGATGGGATTATGTCAAAGGGCTACAGAAACCAATTTAAATAGCTCCCAATGGTCAAAGATGAAACAATTTGACCGGGTAGTATTGGATTATGATCCAAAGTACAAAATACTCACTAGTGCATACTGATATGACTGAATAAAATTCTGAAGAAAGGAAGAGACAAATCTCCCTTGCAGAAAATTTCCAAATAATCCATATATTTTCTCCCCTCTCTAATAGATGGAGCTTAATTTCTCCACCTCCCTAACTTGTCTGCACCTAGGTAAAGTTCTTATTGTTAGTATACAATGTAGCCAAACACTAGGCAAGTTTTACAATGGCTGGAAAATAATTTCAACCAGAAGTCTGTTGCAAAACCGTTATTTCTCATACCTTGAGCAAGTAAAACTTTTGTGTATATCTATGCCAGGCAATTTATAATAGAGAAATCACAGTTAAAAATAAAAAACATGGAACAGGAAGCGGATGAATTCACTAATATGGAAGTGATTGCCTCACCAGTTTAAACTGACAATGGATGTTTCGGAACCTGATAATGAAGCTGTGGAAACAACAGAAGGAGGTGAGTGATGGGGACGCTTTGATAAAACCTAGGTCACCCCATATGAAACCCCATATGAAAACTCCCTGTCATGGGAGTCCCCACTTACTTCGAACCAGTTCAGCCCTGTCTGCATAACCCATTCTGGGACTAAGAAGAATATACTAGGCATCTGCCATTTTGCAATAGAAGCCAAAAATGACCAAGTTTCAGGGGTTAGTGATGTTCAAGGATGTGGCTGTGGATTTCACCCAGGAGTGGCATCAACTGAATTATGCTCAGAGGATCTTGTATAGGGATGTGATGTTGGAGAACTACAGCCACCTGGTGTCATGGGGTATCCAGTTTTCAAACCAAATGTCATCTCCAAGTTAGAACAAGAAGATCCCTGGATCATAAAGAAAGACATATCGAACTGGATCTACCCAGGTGAAAATCAGACAGGTGGTGCCAAAAAATTTTCCAGCAGATCCTCACTCTGGATTTTGTTGTGGAGAAGATCAACAGGAACCCTGATCAGAAGCCTAATAACTGCTCTAGGATTTGAAAAATCCTTGAAAAATCCAAGGAGTTCCTTGGAGAATTCCCTGCTATGGCTGTCAGAAGAGGGTCACACCATACATAATTACAGCTGCACAGGCAGGCCAAGTCAGTAGTTGTCATTGGAGGAACCGCATGGTCATATGCTGGCAAAACATGACCATGATCATAGTGTAAGGCTCTCTATATACTATATGTTAAGTGGTATAATATTACTTGAAGACAGATTAGAATAGTTAGACTTATAGTACAAACATTAAACATACTACTAAAATAATAACAACAACAAAAGAGTTACAGCTAATAATCCAGGAAAGGAGGTAAAAAGGAACAATAAAAAGACTCAATTAACAGAAGACAGAAGAAGAGGAAACAGAGAACAAAGAGAAGACAGGACAAATAGAAAGCAATGTCAAGATGATACACTTAATCTTATCATGTAAATTATCACATTAAATTTAACTGCCTAAAGACACCAATTAAAAGACATTTGTCATATTTGTTAAAAACACAACCCAATTATATTTTGCCTACAAGAAACTTACTTTAAATATAAAGATATATACACATAGGTTAAAAATAAGGGGATGGAAAAAATATAATATGCTCAGACTAGTTAAAAGCAAGCTGGAGGGAAGCGGACTTGGCCCAGTGGTTAGGGCATCCGTCTACCAAATGCGAGGTCCGCGGTTCAAACCCTGGGCTTCCTTGACCCATGTGGAGCTGGCCCACGTGCAGTGCTGATGCGCACAAGGAGTGCTGTGGCACGCAGGGGTGTCCCCCACGTAGAGGAGCCCCACACACAAGGAGTGCGCCCCATAAGGAGAGCTGCCCAGTGCGAAAGAAAGTGCAGCCTGCCTAAGAATGGCGCCTCCCACAAGGAGAACTGACACAACAAGATGACACAACAAAAAAAGAAACACAGATTCCCATGCTTCTGACAACAACAGAAGCAGACAAAGAAGACACAGCAAATAGACAGAGAGAACAGACAACCGGGGGGAGGGGGGAGGGGAGAGAAATAAATAAATAAATCGTAAAAGAAAAAAAGAAAGCTGGAGGGACTATGTTAGTATCAAACCAAGATAGATTTCAGAACAAAGAAAATTACCAGGGATAAAAAAGACCATTTCATAATGATGGAGGAGTCAATCTATGAAGAGGACACAATAATTGTAAGTGTTTGTGCAACTCATAAAAGCTTCAAAATACTTGAAGCAGGGAAGCAGATTTGGCTCAAGTGATAAGGCCTCCGCCTACCATATGGGAGGACCCGGGTTCCATCTCTGGAGCCTCCTGGTGAAAATGAAGAGAAAGCGTGCCTGTGCAGCGAGCCAGTGCCCAGTGGCAAGTCGAGTGCTCACACAGTGAGCCAAGTGCCCATGCAGTGAGCTGAGTGCCCACATGGTGAGCTGAGTGCCCATGTGAGTGCCCGCATGGCGAGCCGAGTACACACACGAGAGACTGTGTGGCGAGCCAATGCCTATGCAGCCAGCCAGTGCCCATGCAGCGAGCCGAGTGCCCACTTGGTGAGCCAAGTGCCTGCATGGTCAGCCAAGTGCCCACATGGTGAATGAATGCCTGCACAGCAAGCCAGGGCCTGCATGGTGAGCCAAGTGCCCGCATAGCAAGCCGAGTGCCTACAGAAGTGAGTCATGCAGCAAGATGATGATGCAACAAAGAGAGATGAAGGGGAAAGCCAAGGTGAAGTGCAGCAGAGACAAGGAATTGAGGTGTTGCAATTGATAGGGAACCTCTCTCCACATCAGAGGTCCCCAGGATCAAATCTCGGTGAATCCTAGCGGAGAAAGAGAAATAGATACAGGAGATCACACAGTGAATGGACACAGACAGCAAAAACAGCAGGGCAGAGAGGGGAAGAAAAAAAATACTTGAAGCAAAAACCAATAGTACTACAAATCCATATTTTTGTAGTTGAAAATTTCAATTTACTATCTTAAAAATTGCTAGAACAAGTAGATAGACAATCAGTAATGATACAGTAGATACACTTGAACACCATCAACCAAGTTGACCTAATTGACATCTGCAGAACAACCCACAACATATATGGCAGAATACACATTCTTTTTAAGTACACACAAAACATGTACCAAGATAGACCATATTCTGTGCTATAAAACAAGGCTCAATAAATTTAAAAGGATTCAAGTAAAAAAAATTTTTTTTAATATGAAAGAGAAGCAGACATGGCTCAACTGATAAGAGTGTCTGCCTACCATATAGGAGGCCCAGGGTTCAATCCCCAGGGCCTCCTGACCCATGTGGTGAGCTGGTCCATGCTCAAGGAGCGCCGTGTCACACAGGGGTGTCCCTGCATAGGGGCCCTCCATGCTCAAGAAGTGTGCCCTGCAAGGAGAGCCGCCCCATATGAAAAAAGTTCAGCACACCCAGGAGTGGTGCCACACACACACAGAGCTGATGCAGCAAGATGACAAAACAAAAAAGAGACGCAGTTTCCCAGTGCTGCCGGATAATGCAAGTGGACACAAAAGAACACACAGCAAAGGGACACAGCAGATAACAGAGGGAAGGGGAGAGAAATAAATAAATCTTTTTTAAAAATTAAAAATAAAAAAAATATGTAAGGGAAGCGGACTTGGCCCAGTGGATAGGGCGTCCATCTACCACATGGGAGGTCTGCGGTTCAAACACTGGGCCTCCTTGACCTGTGTGGAGTTAGCCCACGCGCAGTGCTGATGCGTGCAAGGAGTGCCATGCACGCAGGCGTGCCTCTCCGCGTAGGGGAGCCCCACATGCAAGGAGTGCACCCCGTAAGGAGAGCCGCCCAGCGCGAAAGAAAGTACAGCCTGCCCAGGAATGGTGCCACACACACAGAGAGCTGACACAGCAAGATGACACAACAAAAAGAAACACAGATTCCCGTGCCGCTGACAACAACAGAAGCGGACAAAACCAAGAACACGCAGCAAATGGATACAGAAAACAGACAACTGGGGGGGAGGGGAGAGAAATAAAAAAATAAAAATAATAATAAAATAAAATATATATATATATATATATAAGAGACATGAAAACCAATAGGCACATCTGGCAAAAGGCATTATCACCAAGGCATCCAAAATTTAATTTCCAACTGTCATGTGATTTCCAAGTCGCATCCCACCCTCAATTATGTCTTTGCTTTGCACACACAAAACTAAACTCTGGTAGTTTGATTAGCCAACTTACTGATTATATAAGTAAATCACAGGGAGTGAGTGTAGCTTAGTGGTTGAGTGCCTGCTTCCCATGTACAAGGTCTCGGTTCAACCATCTCTAGTACCTCCTTTAAAAACAAACAGACAAACCACACATTAATAAATCACAAAAACCTTACTTACATACTGTTCTTTCCTTTAGCTGAAGTATGAATATGAATACTTACTAAAATACATTCAGCTTCTGTGCAAATGAAAAATTGAAATAGGAAAGGTATAAGAACTACATGACAGTAGCACATCAATACTAAGGAGACAAGGCCTCAATTAACCCCCATGAGAGGACTTTGTGATGCCTAGTTTTGAACACAATATTAAGTAAGAGCCTTAAGATCTTCTATTCATTTCCTTGGGGAACTTACTTGAAATGATAAAAGCATAAATTACTGATGAGGAACTCCTATTACTCTCCTTCCAAAATACCCAATAAAGAAAAGTCAACATTAAGTACATAGGAAGTAAGATACAATGGATTTATAACACAATAAACTAGCATTTTAAAGGATTTAGAGAAAATATATAAGAACGATTATTGGTTATATTCAAGTATCTTTAATATTTAGTTTTGATACAGCGTATTTTTTCCTTTGAAATCATCCACCAATTTAGGTATATTCCTTTGTTTCTCCAAAAGTTACTAATAAATGGATTAATTCTGGAATAGCAAACAGATGGGTGATTTCATCCTTTAAATCTTTTCATCTACTTGATAAATATTAATATTTATTCTTTTGGGGGAGAAATAGATATATTTGATCTTCCTTTTATTCAATAATAATAATAGTGGTCTGCCTTCCTGCTGTGTTGGAGAAGTTTCAAAAATTTAACTATAAATGCATTATCATTTCTAAGTGTAAGCAGAGATCTGAGTGTATGTGATTAAATTTACTGAAGATAAAAAGGTAGGTTTCACCTGTTTGCATTCACCCCCTGGATGAAACCTTAATATAACATCACTTGGACAGTAAGCAAACAAAATTATCCTCCCAAAGTTATCTTATTTTGCTTAATTCTCCCTATCAACATTATGAATGTTTTTAATAAAATTAATCAAACTGTCAGGCAATAGCTGGCTACCTTTGAGGATTTGAAACAGTATGGGGAAGCGGCTGTTATTCAAGCAATTGAGTTCCCATTTACCATATGGAGGACCTGAGTTCAATCTCCAGAACCTCCTGGTAAAAAAAGAAAGACATCCCAGACACGTCCAGAGAGGTGCAAGACCCCCACGAGGCACAGCAATGTACAAAAACAAAAAACAAAAAAAGACGATGATGCAGCCAGATAGGAAAAGAAAAGAAATAATATGTATTCCAGAAAGGCATGTTCTTAAATCTAACTCATTTCTGTGAGGGGTGTAAACCTATCTTAAGAAGGACCTTTTGAAGATATTAGTTCAATTAAGGTGTGGCCCAAGATGGATCTTAATCCTCTTAATAGTGTCCTTTATAAACAGGATAAATACAGAGAGATAAAGGCACAGAAGCAAGATGCCACCAAGTGCCTTGCCATGTGGCAGAGGACCCAAGGATTGCTTCAGGAAGAAACATCACTTTGATGATGCCTGGATTTGGACATTCTCATGACCACAAACTATAAGTAAATAAACTCCCATTGTTAAAAGTCAACTGGGGGAAGCGGACTTGGCCCAGTGGTTAGGGTGTCCGTCTACCACATGGGAGGACAGCAGTTCAAACCCTGGGCCTCCTTGACCCACGTGGAGCTAGCCCATGCACAGTGCTGATGCACGCAAGGAGTGCTGTGCCATGCAGGAGTGTCCCCGCATAGGGGAGCCCCACACGCAAGGAGTGCACCCTGTAAGGAGAGCCGCCCAGCGTGAAAGAAAGTACAGCCTGCCCAGGAATGGGGCTGCACACATGGAGAACTGGCACAGCAAGATGATGCAACAAAAAGAAACACAGATTCCCATGCCGCTGACAACAACAGAAGCAGACAAAAAGAACACACAGCAAATAGACACAGAGAACAGACAACTGGGGCAGGAGAGGGGAAGGGGAGAGAAATAAATAAAATAAATAAATCTTAAAAAAAAAAAAGTCAACTGAGGAATTTGGCTCAAGTGATTGAGCACCTGCCTCCCACAAGGGAGGTCCCAAGTTTAGTTTCCAGTAAAAGCAAAACAAATGAAAAAACCAACTCAGGGAAGTCAGTGTTGCTCAGTGGCTGAGTGCCAGCTTCCCACACACAAGGTCCCAGGTTCAATCCCTGGGATTTAAAAAAAAAAAAGTCAACTCACTTTATGGCAACTATTTCTGGCACCCAAGAAACTAAAACACTACCAAATGATGCCAGGGATTTAAGAACCAAAAAAATTAATGTCTCTTTCCAACAGATTCCAATTCAGCCATTTTGAGCTAGTTGTTCCCTAAATATGCTAAGTTCTTTTCCCACCTCTGGTCTTTGCTTTATCTGTGCACCCCCTCTTCCTGGAATACCCTTCTCCTATTTGCCAGTATGATAAATTCCTACTCATTATTTAAGTTATCTATACTTAAATACTCCTGGGCTTCTATTAATTTTGTAGAGTACCTTCATTATCTTAAGAGCTGTATAAATATTTCTTGAGAGAGGTAGCCTACAAGACCTAAGCAAAATTAGAAAAATATTATGAACAGTTTCTACATTTCACCACTTTACAAATTAGAATCCTGCTCATTAAAACTCCTGCCTAATTAAAGCTCGTATTTCACAGAGCAGGTGAAGCTTGGTGGTTGAGTGACTGCTTCACATATATGAGGTCCAAGTTCAATCCCTGGTACCTCCTAAAAGAATGAATGAATAAATTAATTAATTAATTTCACTTCTCATTGCTCTGGTTTCCAAAAAAAGTCCAGATAAAGGCAGTAACACAAAGGCAATCAAGATAGACATCCACAGTCAGAATTCTGCTTTAAGGTAATCTGCTTAAGGTAAGCAATAAGCTTTAAGACAAGGTGACTGAAAATACATGAAAATGCCAGTGGCAATTGCCCTTTTACATGGGTTGCATTATTCTCTATTTCAGATGGAAGAGTGTGAAGAGTAAAAATAACACCCTAATTCAAGTTTAAGAGTCAAAATTTAAAAGGATGGAGTTAGGAAAACTAATTTCCATCTCTAAACTTCTTTAAATTTGCTATAATCTCATAAAACTGATTTTGCATACTGTATTAATGGCCTGGTTAAAAAAAAAAAAAATCCACCAGAAGTTTCAAAATGCAATATTCTGTACTTTTTATACAAAATAAGTGAAGACTGGACAGGATATAAATGTGTTTGAAGAAAGTTTATAATGTTAAATTCAGCTACCAGGATGAAAAAAATATGCAGAAGGCAAAAATTTTTTACTTCATTTGAAATTAATTCTATAGATAAAACTAATGCCTCATAACACCTCATTGGTACTTGGAGCCAAACATCAATTGTATGGTCTATTCTAAACAGCTTACTTTGATACATTCTTTAGAAGAAACCCAAAAGAACATAATATAAAAATAAATGCCCCCATTTTCACTGCTTCACATTTATTATTCTGGAACAGCTTATACACTATAAAACCAAACTGACATATACTTACAAAATTCCCACCCACACAATATGATTACCATTCAAAAAAAGATAATACCTAGGTTATTAGGAATTATCTACTCCTGTTACTTCTTTCAAACTACACACCAGAAACCGAAATTTCTGAAGAAATGGTAGGTAAACAGAGTTCATGAGGACAAAACATGCGAAAAGGTAGGCAGAAACATCTGAAGTTCTCCCATTTTACACACTGAAATTCTTTGGACAAAGTCAAATATCCATTAAATGGAGTTTTAGAAGGGTAAACAGTGACCCTGAGATCAAGAAGAAAAAGTCCTTTTTTTAAAAAGGTTTTATTTACTTATTCAAACCCCACCCACCCCCGTTGTTTGCGCTCATTGTCTGCTCTCTCTGTCCATTTGCTGTGTGTTCTCTGTATCTGCTCATCTTCTCTTTAGGAGAAACTGTAACCAAACCTGGAACCTCCCATGTGGGAGAGAGGTGCTCAATTGCTTAAGCCACCTCCACTCCCTGCTTTGTTGCATCTCTCATTGTGTTTCCTCTTTGTGTCCCTTTGTCACGTGTTCTTGTTGTGTTAGGACATCGTGCCAGCTTGCTGTCTTGTTGATCTTCTCTAGGAGACACTGGGACCTGAACCTGGGACTTCTCATGTGGTAGGTGGGAACTCATTCACTTGAGCCACATCTGCTTCCCAGATTTTTTAAAAATGACCTAATTTTATAACAACTAGTGGCATAACAATACAGAGAGGAAAATTAGTTCAAGTAACTTTAAAATACTATATATTTTTAATTTTAAGACTTTTACTCTGTAACAACTTCAAACTTACCAGTTACAAAAATAATGCAAACCCCATACAGAGAACTCTGATATATTTATATACCGAGATTCTCAGATCCACCAATTTTTATATTTGCCATATCTACCTATCCAATCTATCAATTTATCAATTCATTTTCTGAATATATATTATGCTCAATGAACACTTAATACTACCATGTATATTTCCTGAAAACAAGGATATTCATCTATGTACTTAACTTATGTGCAGTTATCAAGTTTAAGAAATTTAACATTGACATAAAGCTTATAGTTTATATTCCCAATTTTTTCATGTCCTTTTGAGCCTACGTTCCTTCCTTGCTAGATCCTGTCCAGAATAGTGAATTGCCTCTTTAGTTGCACTTCCTTTTATGTTGTTGTGGGAATGTACATGCAACATAAACTTTACAATTTCAACTACTCTCGAAAGTATGACACTCAGTGGGATGAATTACGTTCACTATATTGTGGTGCCCCCATCACCTTCCATTACTAAAATTTCCCACCTCCACAAACAGAAATCCTATACCATTTTGCATTAACTCCCCTTGTCCCTATACCCTAACCCCAGCAACTTAAAACTTCTGTCTCTATGAGCATGCATATCTGTAGTTAACACGGGGCTTAAATTTAATATCCTATATTTGTAACAATCATGTTCATTTTTTAAATTAAATTCTAGGTTTACAAAAAAAGCATACATAGAGAGTTCCCAAATTGCTTGCTCTGATACCAACTTAACTTCAATAGTATACACAAACTATGTTTCTATATGCTACCATGCCCCCACCTTTATGTAGATTTCACAAATGACATATTTATAAATTGAGCCCAAAACCACTGACTTCTCATTATGTTTTATGCACTTGTCTTTTAGCTCCGGTAGGAAATAAAAAGTAGAGTTACCAAGCAAAATTACAATAGTACTGGCATTCGTATTTACCCCTATTGTTACCCTTACTGGAGATTCTTATTTCATCATGCAGCTTTGATCTACTGTCTAGGGTCTTTGCCTTTCAACCTGCAGGATTCTCTTTAGCATCTCTTGTAGAGCTAGTCTAGTGGTGACAAACACCCTCAGCTTTTGTTTATTTGCCAATGTCTTAATTTCACCTTCGTTTTTAAAATCTTTCTAATTTTTATTTTTAAAGAAGCTTTAGATTACATAAATGTTACATCAAAAATATAGGGGATTCCCATTTACCCCACCACCCCTCCTTAATTTTTGAAGATAGTTTTGCCAGATACAAAATTCCTGGTTGGCAGTTTTTTGCTCTCAGCCCTTTAAATATGTCATTCCATTGCTTTTTTGACTTCATGGTTTCCAATGAGAAATCAGCACCTAATCTTCCTGAGGCTCCCTTATATGTTCTTGTTGCTTCTCTCTTGCAGCTTTCAGAATTCTCTTTATCTTTGACATTCGACAGTTTGATTATAATAAGCCAAGGTATGGGTCTATTTGGGTTTATCCTGTTTAGAGTCTAGTGAGTATCAAGGATGCATATATTTACTTCTTCTGTTAAATCTGGAAAGTTTTCAGTCATTTTTTCTTTGACTATTCTGCTTCTCCTTTTGGGTCTCCCACAATGCATATGTTGATATTCTTGACAGTGTCTTACAGATTCCTCAAGTTCTTTTTACTTTTCTTCATTCTTTCTTCTTTTTGCTCCTCAGACTGGATTATTCCAATTGTACTATCTTCAAGTTGAAATGATTCTTTCTTCTGCCAGCTCCAATCTGATACTGAATCTCTCCAAAGAATTTGTAATTTCTGTTCTGTAGTCTGTACCTATGTTCAGTTCCTTTTCATAACTTGCATCTTTCTATTTTCTTTGTGTTCATCCATCATTTTCCTGATTTCCTTTAGTTCTTTGACCATGATTCCTTTAGCTCTTGAGCATATTTAGGACCTTTTTTAAATTTCAAGTCTTTGTCTGGTACATTGCAGGTTTGATCCACCTCAATGATGGTTTCTAATGCTTTAATTTTCTCTTTTGCCGAGGCCATCACTTCCTGTTTTTTTGTATGTTTTGTAATCTTTTGTTGAAACCTGAACATTTTGGTATTTTTAAAGTGTTAATACTGAAATTTAGATTTTGAGGCATCTGTTCCTTAGGCTTGTTTGAACTAGTGTCATCACAGAGCTTTCCTTAACCATGAGGAGTGGAAGGAGGACAAGGAGGGGGAGGAGGAGGAGAAGGAGGAAGAAGAAAACACCTTTTCCAGTCTTTGCAAATTGACCTATAAGAATACTCTCTTTCAGGGCTTAATCAGAAAATGAGTTTAGAGATGAGCTTGAGCCAAAGTGAAGGGACTGCCCCTGATGCTTTCTGCATGTCTTTTCTTGGGCATGTGTGTGTAGCCATGGTAATTCCTTCATTTACATGGCTATGAATGCTTCCTCTTCCCATAAAAATATTTCCTCATGATCCTCGGGATTGCACTATTTATCCTACAGCCAGCAATCCCTTGACAAAGGCATTCACTTCACTGCTCTCCCACAGCATTCTGTGGGAGAGTTCAATGAGCTGCCTTCTACACAAAGAACAAGTTCTGGGATGGTGAGTCCCATAGGTCACCACCAGACAGACTGGCTCAGCAATCACCCTCTTACTGTAATCCATTACCTGTTTTCTGGTACACTGAGAAAAGATGTCTGTACCATTTCTTTCTGGTTGTTCAAAGTTTCTCTGGAGGAATGGAGCCCTGAAGCGTCTCACTCTGCCCTAAGATACAGTATTTTGACCACACATCCCTTGTGAGTTATATTTAAGTATTTAAAAAAAAAAAATGAAGAAATCAAACTGCATTCAACAGCTCTATTTGTATTAACAATATTGTCATTATTATTTTGAAACTAATATAGGTATAGAATAGGATAAAGAGTAAACAAGTAATTAGGTTAATACCATTAAAAACCAGGAATTTTTTTCAGCACAAAAGAGGTATGAGTGCAAAATTTTAAGAAACCTTCTATAGCAGTTTGATATGGTTATGAATTCCAAAATTAGATACTGGATTATGTTTATAATCTGGTCTGTACGTGGGTGTGATTAAGTTACGATTAGGGCTTTGATCGGGCCACGTCATTAGGGCATTGAGCCCCCACCCCTTGGTGGGTGGGGACTTGCAGATAAAAGGCATGGCAAAGAACAGAGATGAGGGTTTTTGATGTTGGAGTTTTGATGCTGGAGTTTGATGCTGAAGCCTTAAGCTGGAGCCCTAGGAAGTAAGCTCACAGAGGAAAGAGAAGCAAGCCTGAGACCAGGAAGAAGTAAGCCTTGAGAAGAGAGGAACCCTGAACCCAGAGAGAAGCAAAACCCTGGAAGGGAGGAAGCCAGGAAGCCTGAACCCTCGCAGACGTTGTCAGCCATCTTGCTCCAACACATGAAAATAGACTTTGGTGAGGGAAGTAACTTAGGCTGTATGGCCTGGTATCTGTAAGCTCCCACCCCAAATAAATACCCTTTATAAAAACCAAACAATTTCTGGTATTTTGCATCAGCACCCCTTTGGCTGACCTTCTAATCTTATTTTTCAATCAGAAGCATCAGTAGGAACTCGTTTTTTCTCTCTTTCTCTTAAAAGAAAGTATTTTCCAATCTGTTCACTTAACGACTCAGAAGCAATGACAACTCAGTAGCAATGTGATAGCAATGAGAACCCTAGTTCCTAGACTGAGGCCCTTACATAGTACTTCCTACTAAAATAAAGCAGGTCTTCTTGGAGAAATGCCTGTTTCTAATATTGGGGCAGGAAACTTACAAGATAAGCCTGGGATGTTTTGTTGTGCCAGAAATCAAGAAGATTATTCAAGACCAATGGGGTAATGTCAAAAGGTCACAGGATGGGAACAGATGTAGCTCAAGTAGTTAAGTACCTGCTTTCCATGTATGAGGTCCCAGGTTTAATCACCTCCTACAAACAAAACAAAACAAACAAATGAAAACACCAACTCTCATTAGGGAATGGATATAGCTATATGGTTGAGCGCCTGCTTCCCATGAACAAGGTCCTAGGTTCAATCCCCAGTACTGCCTGGGGTCACAGGAGCCAATTCAAAGACACTTCCACAGATCAAAGAGGAAATAACCTGAGAACCAAAAAAAAAAAAAAAAAAACCACACACAAAAAACTACTACAGATCAATCATATGAAATATATAAAAATCTGTAGTACACAGTGACACTAAAGAAAACTACTGGTCACCAGGAAAGACTGCTAAGGAACTAATTCATTATTACTGTAAAAGTTGATAAATAAAAGGAAACAAGCTCTTTTTTTGTCTTTCCTGCACTAACAGGGCAACCAAATAGTTCATGTGCAAAATGTTTTCTTTGTAAGGAAATCCGTTTAGTTAATGGGATGAGAGAATAAAATTATCATTTTGTGAAACCATAAAAAACTTGGTGGAAAACACTCTAACGCAGACATCAGGCTTATATCACCTAAACTTAGTGCTCAATCTTATCACAGCTAAAACTGAGCAACAAGAAATTATGCTTCATGATGTAATACAATGAGATGTGTACAATACCACCCGTAGAGTATTCCTGCTTTAAAATATTAATTTAATCACGCTTTTAGTTAAATGACACATGAGAAAGCAATCAGACAAACACAGGAACATGCTGTAGTTCTAACGACCTAATTTTCTCAATAAATCAACAGCACAGAAATAAAAAGAGGGGAAGACTGAAGAGATCTAAAAATCCAAATGAAATATGGATCTTTTCATGGACCCTGACTTCGACAACTGTAAAAACATATCTTTGAGATGATCAGAGAAATCAGAATATTGAATGGCTATTAGAGGCAGTAAGGAATTGTTATTTTGGGTATGTAAGAAAAATGGCATAATGATTACTTGAAAAAAAAAGTCACTTCCACTTCAGCCATGATGAAGGGTAAGGATTAGATTAACCCTTGCACCATAAAACAACTAGAAAACTGGACAAAGATTATGGAACAGCTGTTTTCAGACAATGGACAATAAGCAGTACAGAACTGGGGTCCCTGAGAAAAGGGAAACATATGGGGTTGAGCCCTATGATAGCCTGGGCTTTCTTTTGCCTGGAGGCAATTTTTGGGGACCAAAAGAAAAGCTGGAATTCTAGAAAGAAAGCTTCAAAGAAATAGAAATCTGCATAGTGTCTCTTGAATCTTTGCGAAGTAGTAGGCAATACTCACAATGTAGTGAAACTCTACAAGTCAGGCTAAGAATGATAGGGAAGTTGTAAGGTGAGCAATTCCCAAAGCTCATACAAGCAGGAAGACATCCAAACTCCAGCCAATCCAACTGAGAGCTCTTGGTGATCACTTGGGATATTTAGAAGAGCCCAGAAGGTTCACACCATAGTAGTAGAACTGAATTATTTCTAAAATGACTACTCTAGATCACCCTAGCAAGGCATAAATTTCCAACAATTTTCTGATTATGGTCTTTATCAAAGAACCACTATGATAAAGTAATTAAACCTAGGCAATTTATACTAATGTTCACATGCTTGTATTCCACTAGGTGAGAAAAAATACTCTTATTTCCCTCCAAAATGATCCATCATTGATTTCTTTGCTAAAGTAATCCATTTCAGTATCCTAGTATAAAGCTTTTTTAAAATCTCAGCTTAGCCACAAGTTCTATTTTTATCAGTTTTTATTAACTGCAGCAGATAAATTTCACATGTGAGAAAGACAAAAAAAAAAAGCTAAGAAAGAGGTCTGTTTTTTAAAGAGTAGGAATAATTGAGAAATGTATTCTGAGTTATGCCAAGTTAAATTAAGGAAAAATAGTATTTGATTTATAGGTAAAAACCAAGGACAAAAATTCCAAATGGGAAATCAGTAACTTCGAATTGTTTTCTGCTGACCACAGCAGAAATTCAAGCTGAAAATACAGCTAGGTCACACACTAAGGCAATTCTACCTCAGTTATGAATAAAAAAAATGAAAATGGCATGAGAAAAAAGAAATTTAAGATTACTGTCATCACTGCAGTGAACAAATTGACGGTGGAAGAACAAACATTCAAATTTTAAAGAACAAATTCCTGAAAATTTCCAACTCGTTGGTTATTACCTCTTTAAATCTTCAAATTCAGTTTAATTCTCGATCCCCCTTGGGTTCTACTACTCCTTTGACCCCTCACTTTCCCCCTTATATTCCCTAAATGTGTAGGTGGCCTCTAGGATTCCACACACTTTGCTTCCTCTTTCCTAGCTATATTTTCTCCTTAGGCAACCCTGAAGTTTCAATATAACTTCTAGAAGAATGACTCACTACACTGTAAGCTCAAATTGAGGTTAGATACTGAGGTGTTCCTCTGACGGGACTTGCAACAGAATACATGCAGTTACAAATTTGGATGGATGGATGGATGGATGGATGGATGGATGGATGGATGGATGGATGCTTCCAAAATTTATCTCTAGCCCTGATTCTCCTGAATTCCATCTCACCATTTTCATATTTTCAACTGCCTTCTGGATAGCTGACATTAACTTTATATTGAACACTCTCTGTCACCCACTTAACTTCCTTTTTCCCGGACAGAAAACCTATGAGTCATTTTTTATTTTTCCTTTTCTCTTTCCTCCCACATCTAGTCCTCAAATTTCTCTCACATTCACTCTTCATCCCAATTACCACCAATGCTGCCCACATCACCTCTAAATTAAACTCCTGCAATAGAGAGGTTTAGCTTGTTTGCCCACATCCTTACTCCTACCCTCTCTACTCTATCGTTCATTTTCCTGCAGGATTAATTTTCATGATGCAAATCTGGATCGAAAGTTTTCAAAGTCTCCTCAAAGCCTAGTTTTTAAAATTCTTTAAAATTCAAAGAATGCCTATTCTTTTTAGCATAGCATTTTTTAAAAAAGATTTATTTATTTATTTCTCTCCATCCCCCGCCCTGGTTGTCTGTTCTCTGTGTCTATCTGCTATGTCATCTTCTTTGTCTGCTTCTGTTGTCAGCGGCACGGGAATCTGTGTATTCTTTTTTTGTTGTTGCGTCATCTTGTTGTGTCAGCTCTCCGTGTAGGTGGCGCCATTCTTGGGCAGGCTGCACTTTCTTTCACGCTGGGCAGCTTTCCTTATGGGGCGTACTCCTTGCGTGTGGGACTCCCCTAGGCGGGGGACACCCTTGCGTGTCACGGCACTCCTTGCGCGCATCAGCACTGCACATGTGCCAGCTCCACACGGGTCAAGGAGGCCCGGGGTTTGAACCGCGGACCTCCCATGTGGTAGACAGACGCCCTAACCACTGGGCCAAGTCCGCTTCCCAGCATAGCATTTTAAAGTCATCACAATCCAGTTTGGTTTTTTTAAAGGATTCATTTATTTCTCTCCCCCTTCCCCCATTTTGTTGTTTGTGCTCTCTATCTGCTCTGTGTCCATTCGTTATACATCTCTGTGTCTGCTGTCTTCTCTTTAGGAGCACTGGGAACCAAACCCAGGACCTCCCATATGGTAGGCACCCAAATGCTTGGAGCCACATCTGCTTCCCACCACAATCTAGTTGTTTTTTTTTTAAAGATTTTTTCTTTCTCCCCCCCACCCCCCAGGTTGTCTGCTCTCTGTGTCCAGTCACTGTGCACTCTTCTGTGACCGCTTATATCCTTATCAGCAGCACCAGGAATCTGTGTTTCTTTTCGTTGTGTCAGCTCTCCATGTGTGCGGCACTGATCTTGGGCAGGCTACACTTTCTTTCACGCTGGGAGGCTCTCCTTACAGGGCGTACTCCTTGCACGTGAGGCTCCCCTACACAGAGGACACCACTGCGTGGCACAGCACTCCTTGTGCGCATCAGCACTGCGCATGGGCCAGCTCCACATGGGTCAAGGAGGCCCGGGGTTTGAACCATGGACCTCCCATGTGGTAGGCAGACACCCTATCCATTGGTCCAAGTCCTCTTCCCCACAATCCAGTTTTAATCTCACTTTTCAGGTACCTCTCCTCATTCCAATCTAGTCCTCCATCTTCAAGGCGAACTGAATCTTAATAAAGTCTCTTCCTTCCCACTTCTATGACCTTTGCTCTTGCTGCTCTCTGGGATACAATTTCACATGTGCAAATGTGCCAATCCATCAAGACTGGGTCAAGTATACCTCCTTCAGAAAACTTTCCCTGACTCCTCTGATCTTTACAGTTCCTTCTCACTTGCTATGATATGTAACAGCCAGTTACACATCTTCCTCACAAATATGGATCATATGTTTGATTCACACCTATACTGCTGCCCTCGGTAACTAGCATGTATTAGACAACAGATAAAAAAAAAAGATTAAAGATAAAATGTAATTCAAACTTTCCAGACCAAGGTTGGGGCCTGTCAAAGAAAACTAAACTAACTTATAAAATCTCAAAAAAGTCCTGCCAATATTTTAAATGCACATGCCAGATGATTCACACATTTTACTTTTAGGAATATGTATGAATAAAACCTTGATACAAGTGCAAAAAAGGAAGCTGCACTGTTTTAACAGCAAAAAAAAATAAGAAATGAACTAAATGCCCATTCACAGGGAAATGGATAAAGAAATTATAATACAACCTTAATCTTGGGCAGCTGTTATAAAGGAGGTGTTTCTACATGTACTAACTCTAAAAAATTACTATACAACATATTGTAAAATAAAAAGGAATTTTTGCTTAAAAACGTACATGGGGAAGCAGCTGTGGCTCAATCGATTGGGCTCCCTTCTACCATATGGGAGACCCTGGGTTCATGTCCCAGGGCCTCTTAGTGAAGGCAAGCTGGCCCAAACCCATCGAGAGCTGACAGCCTGCAACCAGAGAGAGCTGGCGCAGCAAGATGATCCAACAAAGGTTGAAACAAGCAGACAAAGAAGAACGCACAGAGAACAGACAGCAAGCAAGACACAAGGGGGGACATAAATTTTAAAAACCCAAAAAACAAAAAACATGTACAAGAATTTTTTTGTAAACACATAAAACATTTTATTTCAAACGGTTAAAGTTACAGAATTCACTTATTTTATGCTTTTTTGTATATGTGAATGGTTACATTCAGCATGTCTATTCTGCAATTTTTGTCTGTGAATCCCAAATTTTCAATAAATTCAACTTTGTTCTAATTTTTAAATTTTTATCAAAAATACAAATTTTAAGGTAGAATATTCAGTAGTCAAGTTTTAAAACAAAAGACCCCTGGGATAGATTACAATAGTTCTATCAAAAAAAAAAACATAAAATAAGTCAAGACACAAAAAGACAAATATTTTGTATGGTCTCATGTATATGAAATAAACAAATTTCATAGAGACAGTTTACCAGAACTTGAGGTGCTGAAAAAATTAGGGTAATGGAAGTTGGTGATGGTAGCACAATATTTTGAATGTAATTAATCTCACTGAATTATATGCCTGAGTGTGGTTAAAAAGGGGAATTCTGAGTTGTATATTTACTATTACAAAAAGTTAAAAAATATCCATAGGTTGGAGGAATAGAGTATGGATTAGAGCAGACTTACTGATATACTATTCATGAACTATTGTGATTAGTTTTTCTTTTTTTTTTTTTTAAAGATTTATTTTTATTTATTTAACTCCCCTCCCCTCCCCCGGTTGTCTGTTTTCTGTGTCTTTTTGCTGCGTCTTGTTTCTTTGTCCGCTTCTGTTGTCGTCAGCGGCACCGAAGTGTGGGCGGCGCCATTCCTCGGCAGGCTGCTCCCTCCTTCGCGCTGGGCGGCTTTCCTTATGGGTGCATCCTTGCGCGTGGGGCTCCCCTACGCGGGGACACCCCTGTGTGGCAGGGCACTCCTTGCACGCATCAGCACTGTGCATGGGCCAGCTCCACACAGGTCAAGGAGGCCCGTGGCTTGAACCGCGGGCCTCCCATGTGGTAGACGGACGCCCTAACCACTGGGCCAAAGTCCGTTTCCCGAACTATTGTGATTAGTAATTGAGGAAAATGTGGCATTGGTGTGGAGAAAGTGGCCATGGTGGCTGCTGGGGGTAGGGAATGGGATTAAGAGATGTGATGTGGGGGCATTTTCGGGGGTTGGAGTTGTCCTGGGTGGTGCTGCAGGGACAGTTACCGGACATTGTATGTCCTCCCATGGCCCACTGGGTGAACTGTGAGAGAGTGTGGGCTATGATGTGGACCACTGACCATGAGGTGCAGCGGTGCTCAGAGATGTATTCACCAAATACAACAAATGTCTCATGATGATGGAGGAGGTTGCTGTTATGGGGGGAGGAGTGGGGTGAGGGGGGTGGGAGGTATATGGGGTTAAGAAATTTATATAGAAAGTTAAGAAATAAATATAGAAAAGCTAACAATTTTGTAATACTTAGAAACAGAGTGCTGCATGATTTACATACTATAAAATGCATATGTTTTTAAGTACAGGGAGTAAAAAAAAACACAAAACCCAACCTGTATAAATGGGTGTTCTCCAAGGACATCAAGATTTAATAGCTAGAGGATTGTGGGAAGATGGCAGAATAGGAAATGCCAAGAATCAGTCCCTCCAGGCAAAACAATTATTGAACTGGCAGAACTATTTTGAAACACTGGAGTTTAGGCTCTGCAGTCTAGTGGAATACTGTGCAACATCAGAAAAGAGCCAGAGGAAGAGGAAGAAGATGGTAAAAATCAGTGAATTTCACCCTCTGCAAAAGCAGCAGTGTCTTACAGACTCAAGATCTAATTTTTTTTTTCTCTTTTTCCATTCCTGGTTTGAGAACAAAATAGTCTGGAAAAATCACAAATTAACAACTCTAGCCAGAAACAACTATAACAAAAACAAAAACCCTTGCAATCCCACAGGAGTCAGAGAAGTGGAAAGTTGGCTTATTCACAGGGAAAAAAAAATTGTCAGGTAACATCCCTGAGGAAGTTCATTCATTGGAATTATTAGTCAAAGACTTTGAATCAACAGTCTTAAATATGTTCAATGAGCTAAAGGAATCCATATACAAATAAATAAATTTAGAAAAAGGTTGTCAGAAAAAAATTAAGAGATAGGAATTATAAAAAGGAACCAAACAAATTTCGGAGCTGCAAAGTACAGTAAATAAAATGAAAAGCTCATTAGACAGATTCAACAGCAGAAGGATCATGGAATTGAAGATAAGAAAACTGAAATTATCTGGTGTGAGGAGCAGAAGGAAAAAGTGAACAGAGCCTGAAGAACCTGTGGGACATCAAGTATATCAACACACCCATTATTGGAGTCCTGGAAGGACAAGGGAGGGAGAAAGGGACAAAAAAAGTACTCAAAGAAATAATGGTTGATGGGAAGAGGACTTGGCCCAATGGATAGGGCGTCCGCCTACCACATGGGAGGTCCGCGGTTCAAACCCCGGGCCTCCTTGACCCGTGTGGAGCTGGCCCATGCACAGTGCTGATCCACGCAAGGAAGCTGTGCCACGCAGGGGTGTCCCCCGTGTAGGGGAGCCTTGCGCGCAAGGAGTGCGCCCTGTAAGGGAGAGCTGCCCAGCGTGAACAAAAATGCAGCATGCCCAAGAACGGCACTGCACACACGGAGAGCTGACACAACAAGATGATGCAACAAAAAGAAACACAGATGCCCAGTACTGCTAATAAGGATAGAAGCAGTCACAGAGGAATGTGCAGTGAGTGGACACAGAGAGCAGACAACTGTGGGGGGGGGGGAATAAATAAAAAATAAATCTTTAAAAAAAAATTTTAAAAAATAAAAACTGGAGCTGCAACTGCTGGCATCATCTCCGCCACCTTAAAGACAATAGAATTCTCAGGCCTTGGGATGAGTGGCCACAGACAAAGGGGGCCTCAGGGATTCACCTCCCCAGGAAAGGGGAGAGAAAAGGACACAGCATAAGGCTGACTGAGCTTTGGACCCACAAATTTGGTCAGCTGTGTCCCATGAGCCTTTCCAAGCCATGGGGTGGGGGGTGGAGGGGGAGGCACCATTGTTTACCTTGGAAGCTAGCAAGGGACTAAAGAGATGTGACCCTATTTCCCTCTCTACTGACTGGGACTGGTTAGTGAGGATGGAGAAAGAAGTGGAATTATTTCCTACCTGGGAAAAGGGAGAGGGCTGTCAGCAAAGGTTGGAGAAAAGCCTCTAAGAAAGTTTGATCTGCCAGATTCTGAGCAGCCTTGAGGAAGGATCCTCTGCCACACTGTTGATGTCAGTGTTTCAGTGAACACTCTCCTGCCAAGCTTTGAACTGAGAGCACTGCCAACAAGCACCACCATCTGCAGCAGACCAAGGAAGTACAAGGAAGGAAATTAAAAGTATATAAATGAGAGGCTTTTGGGCCATAAGAGCCTCTCTCTCCAAGGGCCTTGAAAGCAGGTCTGCAACCAATTACTGGATCCAGGGCCCAGATTTGAGCAACTAATAGGGACACTCCTAAAGACCCAGAACAAGCTGAACCAAGAATCAAAGAACAGCAGTAATGCACAGCCTCCCACACTAAATCTCTACAAAAGAGAGAGAAATTGAGCATCTGAGTAATCTCACCATCCTAATCAAATGCTTAGACATTAGCAAAAAATTACATGCCATACTAAGAAAATTGAAGAAATTGCCCAAGAAAAGGATTTGACACAACTAATCAACGAAATACATACAAATTTCCAAAATCAAATTAATGAGTTGAAAAACAATACGGCTAAAGAGATAAAAAGGCATCAAGATACTGAGTAAGGGAAGCAGATGTGGTTCAGGTGACTGGGCTCCCACCTACCACACGGGAGGTCACTGGTTCGGGTCCTGGTGCCTTCTAAAGATGATAGCAAGCTGACGTGATGGTAGGCACAGCAAGCTGATGCAAGAGACACAAGAAGAACATAATGAGATACACAATAAAGCAGGGAGCAGAGGTTCTTGGTGTCCCCTAAAGAAGGCAGCAAGTTGACACAACCAGCAGGCATGGCAAGCTGATGCAACAAGAGGATGCAACAAGCGATGTGGGGAGGAAAATCATAATGAGAAACACAACAAAAGCAGGGAATGGAGGTGGCTTAAGCGATTAGGGATCTCCCTCCCACATCAAAGGTCATGGGTGCCACTCCCAGTGCCTCCTAAAAAAACAAGGAAAACAGACAGACACAGCAAGTGAAAAACAACAAGGGAGTGGGGAGAAATAAATCTTTTTTTTTTTTTAGATTATTTATTTATTTCTCTCCCCTTCCCCCTACCCCGGTTGTCTGTTCTCTGTGTCTGTTTGCTGTGTCTTCTTTGTCTGCTACTGTTGTCGTCAGTGGCACGGGAATCTGTGTTTCTTTTTTTGTTGCATCATCTTATTGTGTCAGCTCTCTGTGTGTGCGGAGCCCTTCTTAGGCAGGCTGCACTTTCTTTCATGCTGGGTGGCTCTCCTTATGGGGTGCACTCCTTGTGCGTGGGGCTCCCCTACACGGGGACACCCCTGCATGGCATTGCACTCCTTGCACGCATCAGTACTGCGCATGGGCCAGCTCTACACGGGTCAAGGAGGCCCAGGGTTTAAACCGGGGACCTCCCATGTGGTAAATGGATGCCCTAACCACTGGGCCAAATCCGCTTCCCAAATAAATCTTAAAAAAAAAAAAAAGGGTACTGAGCGAGCACAAAGAAAAAATTGAAAACCTGAATAGAAAAGTAACAGACTCATGGAAATGAAAGACACATAGGCGATATAAAAAACATATTAGAGGCTTACACAGTATTGGCAGCAACATTAGCTAGAGTTTGCTCTACTTCCTGTAACGTGGAAGCAGCAGACTACAAGATACTTAATTGTATCTGCCTCTAATTTCCAACAGACTCAAGTTTCAACTTTCGCTCACAAAAAAAAGCTGGGGGGAAACAGCTGTGGCTCAGTCAGATGAGCTCCCATCTACCTTATGGGAGGCTCTGGATTCACATCCCAAGGCCTCCTTGTGAAGGCAGGCTCGCCTGCATGCTGCAGAGTACCACCCCGCCTGCGGGTGCCGCAGAGCCAACTAGCAAGGTGACTCAACAAAGAAGGGAGACAAGCAAGAACACAGAAGAGCCCGCAGCGAATGGACACAGAGAGCAGACAGCAAGCAAGCATCAAGGGGCGGGGGGGGATAAATAAATACAGACAGACATAGAAGAAGAATGCACAGCGAATGGACAGAGACAGCAGACAGCACACAAAAAAGCCACAAAGGGGAGGATTTAAAAAAAAAGTCTGGGGAAAATTTATTTTTTTTAAGTTACTATAAAATTATAGCAAAAAAAAAAAAAAAAGAAACCTGAACTTCAGTAACACAGAACAATCTGTAGCAGCAGAAGAAAATATTCAATTTAGCTGATTTTCTGTGGTGGTTAGTTGTTTACTAGTCTCATAGTGATGGAAGCTGTACATTTTTTCAAAGGGATTGAGAAGCTGCTGGAGGTTTTGTACTCCCGGCAGCAGCCTGAAGTAAAACAAGGATCTAGGGATCTCCACAGCATCCAAAGATCTGAGTGGGACATATTTCTGAAGAATGTACAATGTTCAATCATAAGTGTGACAAAAACTGGCAAGCAGGAAGCTTATGTACTCAGTGAAAGTAGCATATTTGTCTACAAGATACATTCATTTTGAAGATGTAGCACCATCCTCTTACTGAAAGCACTGGTTTCCCTGTTGAAGCTTACTAGGGATTACTGTGGGTTTGACACAATTCAAAGCTTCTTTTATTCTTGTGAGAATTTTATGATGCCTTCTCACCAAGGGAACCCACACCAGAATTTCCAGGAAGAAATAGTTTTTAATGCACTTTTCCCAAATGGGGCAGCATATTGTATGGGACAGATGAATTCTGACTGTTGGTACTTGTATACCCTGGATTTCCCAGAGAATCATGTAATCAGTCAGCCAGATCAAACTCTGGAAATTCTGATGGGTGAGCTTGACCCAGCCGTTATGGACCAGTCTACATGAAAGATGGAGTTACTGCAAAAGATGTCACTTGTGAGAGTGGAACTCTTGACCTGATACCAGGTTATGTTATTGATGCCACATTGTTCAATCCCTGTGGGTATTTGATGAAAGGAATGAAATCAGATGAAACTTACTGGACTATTCACATTGCTCCAGAACCAGAATTTTGTTAACTTTGAAACAAACTTAAGTCAGACCTCCTATGATGACCTGATCTGGAAAGTTGTGAAAGTCTTCACCAGGAAAATCTGTGACCACTTAGTTTGTAAATCAGAGTTCTAAATGTCGCATAGTGCTTTCTTCACCCCAAAAGACAGACGGTTTCAAACGTCTTGATTTCCATAGTGCTATGTTCAATGATTACACCTTTGTTTTTACCAGCTTTGCTAAGAATCAGCAACAGCAGAGTTGATTAAGAAAAACAAAAAATAGAAAAAAGAACACACATAGAAGAAGGTGGTGGCTACTTTCTGGATATTGATACCAGGGGCATGCTTTCCATAACCAGCACCTTGTAGTTGCAGAAAGCCCTAGTTGTAATCACAGCATAATCACTTTGAATTGTTCTATGCATGTCAAGGAATTAGATATCTTACATGAATGCTCTCTTCTATGTTCAGGTATTCTACGCCACTTTTGCTGTGAAACTGAAATGTATGTAGAAAGAAACCTTTTACTGTATGAAACTTTACAACACTTGTGAGAACAATTCAATTTGGTTCATGCATAGTGTAATATTTCTCCAGGTATCATCCAAAATTCCCCACATACAAGGCTTTTGTCCTCATTAGGTGTTGGACTTAACATAAAGTCCTCCAGGTTCATCCATGTTGTCACATGCTTTACTTCATTTCTTCTTACAGCTGCATAATATTCCATTGTGTGAATATGCCACAGTTTATCCATTAGTCAGTTGATGGACACCTGGGTTGTTTCCAACTTTTGGCAATTGTGAACACAGGGGTGCAGATGTCTGTTCGTGTCAACTGCTCTCAGTTCTTCTAGGTATACACCCAGTAGTGGCATTGCTGGGTCATGTGGCAAATCTATATTCAACTTCTTTAGGAACTGTCAGTCCTCCACAGTGGCTGTACCATTCGACATTTGCACCAACAGTGAGTAAGTGTTCCTATCTCTGCACATCCTCTCCATCACTTGTATGTCTCTTTTTTTATTTCTCCATCTCCGCACGGCACCCCCCCCCCCCCGGCCCCTCCCACCATTCCATGTCTGCTCATATTCTCATTAGGTGGCTCTGGGAACCAATCCTGGGATCTTCTGGAGTGGGAGAGAGGCGATTACTCTCTTGTGCAACCCCTTTTCTGCTATGTCTTCTTATTTTCTCTCCCCTGTGTCTCTTGTTGCATCATCTTGCCGCGTCAGCTCTTCATGTCGGTGGGCACCCTGTGCCGGGTGGCTTTTCCCGCACGAGGCAGCATTCCACACAGGGCAGCTCTCCTGTGTGGGGCCGCATTCCCGCATGGGCCAGCATACTGCTTGGGCCAGCACATTGCTTGGGCCAGCTTGCTCTCCCCAGGAGGTCCTAGGCATTGAACCCTGGACCTCCTATATGGTAGACAGGAGCCCAATTGGTTGAGCCACATCCGTTTCCCTCTCTTTTTAATAGTGGCCATTCTAATAGGTGTGAAATGGTATCTCATGGTACCTTCCATATGCAATCCCCTAATCGCTAGTGAAGTTGAACATGTTTTCAGGTTTTTTGTTTTTTGTTTTTTTTTTACCATTTGTTTTTCTTCTTTAGACAAATGTCTATTCAAGTCTTTGGCCCATTTTTTAATCGGGTCATTTGTCTTTTTTTTTTTTTTTTTTTTTTAGCTACTAGGGCCAGGGATTGAACCTGTGAACCCGTATGTATGAGGCTGGTGCTCAGCCACTGTGCTATATCTGCTCCCTGATGAAATTTGGGTTGTTTTTTTAGGAGGTACCAGGAATCGAACTCAGGACCTCATATATGGAAAGTAGGCACTCAGCCACTTGTGCTACATCTGCTCTCCTCTTTGATCCATTTTGAGGTGATTCTTGTATAGGAGTGAGATAGGGTCCTCCATTCTTTTGGTTAGGGATATCCAGCTCTCCCAGTTACCATCTGTTGAAGAGACTGTTTTGTCATGTTAACACGGCTTTCGTAGGTTTGTGAAAAACCAGTTGGCTGTAGAGGTAAGAGTTTGTTTCTGGACTCTCAGTTCTATTCCACTGATCAATGTATTTATCTTTATGCCAACACCATGCTGTTTGTTTTTAATCCCCCCCTTGCGGCTTTTTGTGTGCTGTCTGCTCTCTGTGTCCATTCACTTTACGTTCTTCAGTGGATTTATTTCCCCTCCCCCTTGCAGCTTGCTCGCTGTCTGCTCTCTATCCATTCGCTGCGGGCTCTTCTGTGCTCTCGCTTGTCTCCCTTCTTTTTTTTTGTTGTGTCACCTTGCTGAGTTGGCTCTCCACAGCATCCCTACCTGGGATGCATACCGAGGGCCTCCCATATGGGAGCTCATCCGATTGAGCCACAGCCATTTCTCCATGCTGTTTTGTTGTTTTTTTTAAAGATTTTTAAATTTATTTCTCTCCCCTTCCCTGCCCCCCTCCCACCTCCCCCAGTTGTCTGTTCTCTGTGCCCATTCGCTGTGGGTTCTTCCATGTCCGCTTGTATTCTTGTCAGCAGCAACCGGAATCCCGGAATCTGTGTCTTGTTTGGTTGCGTCATCTTGCTGCATCAGCTCTCCCTGTGTGCGGCGCCAATCCTGGGCAAGCTGCACTTTTTTTCCGCTGGGCTGCTCTCCTTAAAGGGCGCACTCCTTGCACGTGGGGCTCCCCTACACGGAGGACACCCCTGCATGGCAGGGCACTCCTTGTGCGCATCAGCACTGTGCATGTGCCAGCTCATCACACAGGTCAGGAGGCCCTGGGTTTGAACCCTGGACCTCCCATGTGGTAGGCGGATGCCCTAACCAATGGGCCAAATCCGCTTCCCTCCCTGCTGTTTTAACCACTGTAGCTTTGCAACATGTTTTAAGGTCAGGCAGTGAAATTCCTCCCACATCACTCTTCTTTTTTAGAATGTTTTTGGCTATATGGGTGTACTTTCTGTTCCAGATGAATTTGGTAATTGCCTTTTCTATTTCTGTAAAGGAGACTGTTAGAATTTTGATTTTGATTGGTATTGCATTGAATCTATATATCGGTTTGGGTAGGACTGGCATCTTCACGATATTTTGTCTTCCAATCCATGAACATAGAATGTCTTTCCATTTGTTTAGGTCTTCACTGATTTCTTTTAACACTGTTTTGTAGTTTTCTGTATATAGGTCCTGTACCTCTTTGGTTAAATTGATTTCTAAGTATTTCAGTTTTTTTGTTTCTATTGTAAATGGAATTTTTCCTGATTTCCTCCTCAGATTGTTCAATACTAGCGTAGGGATACATTACTATTCTTGCATGTTGATCTTATATCCTTCCACTTTGCTGAACTCGTTTATTAGTTCAGATAGCTTTGTAGTAGACATTTCAGAATTTTCTAAATATAGGATCATGTCATCTGCAAGTAGTGAGGGTTTTACTTTCTTTTTTCCTGTTTAGATGCCTTTTATTTTTTTTCCTTGTCTAGGGGTTTGTCAATTTTATTGATCTCAAAGAATCAGAGTCTGGTTTTGTTGGTTCTTTATAGTTTTTTTTGTTCTCAATTTCATTTATTTCTGCTCTAATCTTTATTATTTCTTTCCTTCTGCTTGCTTTGGGAATGGTTTGTTCTTCTTTTTCTAGTTTCTCTAGTTGTTAGTTAGATCTTTGATTTTTTTCTTTCTTTTTTATTATAGGCATTTAGGGCTATAAATTTCCCTCTCAGGACTGCCTTCACTGTATCCCATAAGCTTGGTACACACTGTTGTTTTCATTTGTCTCAATATATTTACTAATTTCACTTGAAACGTCTTCTTTGACCAACTGATCATTTAGGAGAGTGTTGTTTAGCCTCCACATTTGTGAATTTACCTCTTTCCAGTCTATTATTGATTTCCATTTTCATTCCATTATGATCTGAGGGTGTACTTTGTATAATTTCAGTTTTTTAATATTTATTTGATATTATATTTATTTGATATAATAGTAATAATATTTATTAATATTATTTGAGAACTGCATTGTGACCTAAAATTTGGTCTATTCTGGAGAAAAAAAATCAATGAGCACTTGAGAAGAATGTACAACCTGCTGAGTTTGGATGCAACATTCTATATGTCTGTTAGTTTAGCTCATCTATCTTATTAAATTCTCTGTTTCCTTGATCTTCTGTCGAGTTGTTCTAATAATGTGAGTGACGTGTTGAAGTCTCCAACTATTTCTGAGGAGATATCTATTTTTCCCTTCAGTTATCCCAGAGTTTATCTCATGTATTTTGGGACACCCTGGTTAGACACCTAGATATTTATGACTATTATTTCTTCCTGGTGGATTGTCCCTTTTATTAATATATAATGGCCTTCTGTATCTCTTATAACTTTTTTGCATTTAAAGTCTGTTTTGTCCAATATTAGTATAACTACCTCCTGCTCTTTTTTATATTGTTTGCTTGGAGTCATCTTTTTCCAACCTTTTACTTTCAGCCAGTTTATATCCCTGGATCTAAGGTGAGTCTCTTGTAGGCAGCATATGGATGGCTCATGCTTTTTTAATCCATTCTGTCAGCCTGTATCTTTTGATTGGGGAGTTTAATCCATTCACATTCAATGATATAACTGTAAAAGCATTATTTAATTTAATCATTTTATTCTTTGGTTTTCATATAGTATATCTAGTACAATTAATACTAGCAAAAGTACAATTTTGCTGGAAAAAGGTGATGAATGCACAACTATGTGATTATACTAAATACCACTGATTGCACACTTCAGATGAAATGCATGCTATATTAAAATATATAAATTAATTTGTTAACAACAACAAAACCCAAAGAGAGAGGATTTTAAAAGCAGCAAGAAGAGAAGCAAATTGTCACATACCAGCGATCTCCAATAAGATTAATAATAGATTTCTTATCAGAAAGCAGGGAGGCCAGAAGAAAGTAGGATGGCATATTTTAAGTCCTTAATGAAAAAAACTGTCAACCAAGAATTCTATATCCAACAAAATTATCTTTTAAAAATGAAAGTGAAATTAAGATATTTACAGATAAACAACAGCTGAAAGAGTTCATTTCCAGAAGACCCACCCAATAAGAAATTCTAAAGGGAGTCCTTCAGGCAGAAATAAAAAGTTCACTAGACAGTAACGAGCCATAAGAGAATAAAGATAACTACAAAGGTAAATATAAAATCCCACAAAACTTTTGCCATTCCCCCCATATGACTTATCACGGAAATGATTAAGTAACATTTTAAAACTACGTTAATGTACATTCAATGTTTAAAGTGTAAACTGAGCCAATAATCATATAAAGGGGGAAGGATGGAAATATATAGGAATAAAGAGTTTGTATATTATTAAAACTAGGTTGGTACTAGTCAAGCTAGGTTATTAGTTTAGGACTATGTATCTGATAAGAGTTTAATATCCAAAATATATAAAGAACTACTACAACTTAACAAAAAGACAAACAACTCAACTGAAAAATGAAGGAGGGGGTGTGGCTCAGTGGTTGAGCGCCTGCTTCCCACAGACGAGGTCCCAGGTACAATCCCTATTACCTCCTAAAAATTAAATGGGGAGAGGGGGCAAGGATTTGTACAGACATTTCTCTAATATGCTCAACATTTTTAGCCATTAAAGAAATGAAAATTAAAACTGCAAGATACTACTTCTTATCCACTAGGATGCTATTATTTAAAAAATTGAAAATAGAAAGTGTTGCCAAGGACGCAGAAAAATAGGAACCTGTGTACATGGAAGGTGGGAATGCAAAATGGTGTGGTCACTGTGCAAGACAGTTTGGCAGTTCCTCAGAAAGTTAATATAGAATTAATTACCATATAACCCAGCAATCCCACTTAACAGATATATGCCCAAAAGATCTGAAAGCAGGAACTCAAACAGATATTTGCACAGAAGTGTTCATGGCAGTATTATTCACAATTGCCAAAAAATGAACACAACCCTGATGTCCATTAACGAATGAATAAAATGTGGTATATACACATAATGGAATATTATGCTTCATAAAAGGGAATGAAGTCCTGATACATGCAACAACCTTAAAAACATCATGTTAAGTGCAGCAAGTCAGACACTAAAGGACAAACATTGTATTATTTCCTTTTATGAAATACTTAGAATAAGGAAACACATTGAGACAGAAAGCAAAACAGTGGTTACCAAGGAAAGGGGGAAGGAAAAATGGGGATTTAATGCTAAATGATCATGAGTTTTGGTTTGGGATGATAAAAATAGTCTGAAAACAGTGGTGAAAGTCACAGTATTGTCAATATACTTAATGTTACAGAATTGTCTGCTTAAAATGACTAAAATTAATTTTGTTATGTATATTTTACCACAATTAAAAATTTTAAAAAGGGCACACAGATATGTTGTGCTATGTCAGAAAGAACAAGTTATCTTTTAAAGTACCATGAAGTGAGATGTATTAGAAAGCATGAACTATATATATCTTAATATTGATATTAAAAAAAAATCTTGTTTCCATCAGTGATCCAACAGGTTTATTTGGATTGCTACCATTGACTACCTAACAGTTAAGAATGGGGTTAAATTTCTTGATAATTTCAGTAACTGCTTGGTCGTCCCTGTAAATCCCACAAAGGGAACATCTTACCACAAGTAAGAGAGTGCATATAGCACCTCCTGCCCTTCTTCCCCTCAGGGGAGATGGAGCACCTGACAGGGTGCACCGGGAGTCCTTCTGCCTCTTGATTTCTTAAGACTATCTAATTCTTCTTGCATGTAAGATCAGCTTTGCACAGTTTAATAATCAATTTTCCTGTTTCATGTGTATTACTCTAATTTCTCAAATAATAATTAAGTTTTTTAAACAAGGATAATTTCTTAGACCACTTTTGTATCTAATACAGTGCTCATGTTAAAATGTTCATTGGGTGAACTCTCATGTTACTGGTGGGAGTATAAAACGATAGTCACTTTAGAAAATTGCTTGCTCTTTTCTTGAGTTTTGTTCTGTTTTTTTTCAGGAGGTACGGGGGATTGAACACAGGACCTCATACAGGTGAAGAAGGCACTCAACCAACTGAGCTATACCCTCTCTGATAATATTTTCTTATAAAGTTAAACACACAACTAGGATCCAGCCATTCCACTCCTATTCACCCAAAGTAAATAAAAACATGTGACCATAAAAAGACATGTTCAAGAATGTTCACTTTGTTCACAATAGCCCCAAATATCCATGAACAGTTGAATGATAAACAAATAGTCAATCTGTTACTAATCAGCATAAAAAAGACTGAACTGCCACATGCAACTCCAACGATGAATCTCATAATCATAATATTGAACAAATGAAGCCAGACACAAAAGCACCCATATTGTAGGACTACATCTATACGAATCTCTAAAACAATCAAAACTAACCCATAGTAGAAAAAAAATCAGAACTGGACTATTTCTGATGGTGGGTATGGACTTGCATTGGCCAGAAAGGCATTTAAAAGAACTTTCTAGAGTTCTTGATTAGAGAAGTAACATTCAGATAGTATTCTTTAAAGATTGACCTATCATAATTCTGTCACCTGACTCTTGACCATTTTCAAAGATTACAAAGGAGAAATACTCAAATAACAGCATCTACTGCTTATTGACTGTTTACCATGTGTTAGACATTTAATTAAATATCTTACACATATGTCATGACATAGGAATTGTATTTCCCATTTTGAAGATGAGGAAACTGAGATCACACAACTAGCAATAAGACCAGTTAAGAACTATAAATCAGTCTGCCTTCAGCTCCTGAAAGCATGGTCTATGTAGAGCAGGGGTTCTTAACAAGGGGTCTGTGAGCTTGAATTTAAATTCAAAAACAATATTCTTGTGGGGATGTGTTGGTGAGGGTGTGATATATTTATCATATACACAGTATAGTGTGGACTTAGTAAGGGGTCCACGGTATTCACCTGAGTAGCAAAGGGGTCCATGGAACAAAAAAGGTTAAGAACCCCTGATCTAGAGTGATGGCAGAAAACATAATGAGCAGCAAGGACATCTGAGGGATACTGAGGAAGATGCTATAGCATTTCCTAGCAGAATAGATAAAGAATATGAAGACTATAAAAAATATTCAGCAGTTTTGTGGCCTATTAGCCCAGAATAAAATGTTTCTACCTACAGAAAAGGGAATAGTGAGAAGGAAACTTTGGTTTATAAAGGTTTTTATCTCGAAGAGAAAGAAGAGAAACAGTTGCCTCAGTTATAAGCACTTCAATTCTAAGTTAGTGGATATGCTTTTTAAGGTCTGTAGAAAACCAACAGGCATTAAAGAAAGAACATATCCAGATAGATTTAAGAGACATCAGGACAGCAGTGTCAAAGCAATGCCAAATTCTCCAATCAAGGATAGAAAGAGAAGCACAGGAAGGGAAGGGAAAAAAAATGTATTCTTGCTACAGGCCAGGTATGTCACTAGGACTACCCTTTAAAGAAGCAAAGTGAGAATTTCCCCTTGTTTCAGTTTTAATTTCCCATAAAAGTAATATCACAATAATGTTTAAAAGTTGAGGGTTTATTATACGCTAGGCAATGTGTTAAATTCACATGCATTCTCACATTTAACTGGCCCTTAGCACAGGCATCAACATAACCATTTTTATAGATGAAAAAACTCTGGCTCAAAGTTTTGTTTCGTTTTGTTTATTCGTAGAATAAACTTTTTTTTCCACATAAGCTAGGACAGAAGGGATGAATTAGTTGCCTTCCCAGGCCTTGATTTTCCTCAGATAGAACTCCAGTTCCTTACCCTCTAGCATATAGCCATCTGCTTGGCCACACTGGCCTGGCCTCAAAGTAATACATAGAAAAAACTTGCCCTGCTGGAACTGCTCCTCCGGAAGACTGCTGATCTTAGCATTCTTTTTCCTTTCAGATTTCTTCTGAATTTTCTTTGTTTTGTTTAAAATCTCTTCTACCTCAGGAGTCAGCTTGATCCCCTTCTTGCAGCCCAGAATAGAGCACAGTGTGACTCGGACCACTGCTGGTAGGGTGTGCTGTCAAGGAGTACAATACAGTTCTTAACCAGGGTCCTGGTGCTCATTACTGGGTGCATCATAGAAAACATCGATGATCCTTGTTTTTCAAGTCAACAACACTCAGAGCCCCAGGAGGTCCCCACATCCAGTCTTAGGGCTTGACACTTCTTTATTGCCTCCTCGCACCAGAACTGTATATATGCAACAGAGGCCAAGCTGGATGTCCTAGCTCATTCTTTCACTTCTTGTGGTAAGGTTTTCTACCACCCACCATCTTGTAGCCAGTTGTCCAAGGAGAAGGGCATTGCACCGCGCAGGCTAGAAAGAGCCTTTTTTTTTTTTAAAGATACTTCAATTACGTAAATGTTACAGAGAATATATAGGGGTTTCCCATATGCCCCACTCCCCACACCTCCTACATTTTCCCACATTAGCAACATCTTTCATCAGTGTGGTGCATTCAATTCACTGCAATTGAGAAAACACATTTTGGAGCATTGCCACTAAGCATGTATTAAAGTTTACACTGTAGTTTACACTCTCCCATCAGACTCTGTAGGTAATGGCCAGATATACAATGGCCTGTAATGTTGTTGTGGAATTTAAGAGAAGTTCAATTATTTGAGTATAGAGAGGCCAGGACTCAGGAATGATTTTGAGAAGGAAAAATGGTTTATTGACGGCCGGCCGGACTCGGGAGCTTTCTGTTTGAATCCCGAGTCCGGCCGGCCGTCAATAAACCATTTTTCCTTCTCAAAATCATTCCTGAGTCCTGGCCTCTCTATACTCAAATAATTGAACTTCTCTTAAATTCCACAACATTAATGGCGACCGCGAAGGGACAAAAATGAAGGCCAGAGACGGTAGCATTTTGCTGCCCCTTCCAAATCCCCGAGGAAGCCGGGAGGACTCGGGTGAACCCCAAATCTGGGCGCCCCTGGATTAAATTTAATCCAGAAAAGATGTGGGCTCCACCAGAATCTTCCCGACAAAATCAAGGGGCAATGGAAGGTCTGAAGAGAAAGATTCTGGGAACGAAAAAGAGCTCCGAACAGGGAAGAAGGTAAGACTCCCCGGGTGAGCAGAGTCTGGAAGGCCCTAGCTTTAATTGCTAGGAAGGGGAGGCTGATCACCTCCCGAGAGAACCCTAGTAGCCCCAGAAGGCTGGGGGGAAGCCGTTCTCTCTAGGCTTGGGAAAAGGAGGAAAAACCGGGGAAAAGCCCTGGTGTTTTGGGTTTGTCTAACTGCATGTTAGAATCTGGTACTGGTCTTATATCCACTAAAGGAGTGGAGTCTCGATTTTAATAGGAAGGGTATTTATAGGTTCGAGTCCTAATATCCTGGAAATTGGTCTAGATTAAGGAAAACAAAACTTGGTTACAGGAAAATGGATCGGCTTTTCTGGTGGAGCTTGGTCTGGGTGTAAAGTTTAAACAGTGGAAAAGTCTAGCTGAAATCTTTTGTTATGGTGCTAATTTGTGAATGAATTTGCTTTATACCAAATGTTAAGTGTTCTGAGGTTTGTGATGGCTGTGGGGGCAGCCGTGGTGAAAATAAATATATAAACTTGTGAGTCAGATTAGTGACCTTTGTGCTTCTGTCTGTGTCAGCTCAATGTTAGTGTTGGAGTTGTGTCCTTACATGAAGTAGAATTACAGCTGAGCTGGAGCCCTCCCTTGCCATTGGCAAGGGGGTGAAATGATTCTGGGGCAAAAGCTGAGGAGTCTAGATGTTTGTGCATGTTCTGGTGTCTTGTCTCTGGTCTGGCCCTTTGCCCCGGCTTGGAGGCCATCTGTGTCCGCGCCAAGCACCCAAGTCTGTTGGGAATGTCCCAGTCAGGGCGGCTGGGTTCCTGGGAGAGTTGCCAAATTTGAGTAGGTTCTGTCTGCCCATTTTGGCTGAAAGCTGGAAAGGGGGGAGCGGCTTGCCCCTTTCCAGTGAGTCCACCCTTCTATTCATAAGCCGCATTCCTGTTTGTTGTGCACCCGACTGCCTGGAAGGGGGGGAAGTGAAGGAGGTGAAAAGCAGAATCAGAATAAATGCAGTAAAGTTCCCTCCTTAGGGTGTCAAAGCCAAAATACGTTTGCATTCTGCTCAGGTTCTTAGAAGGTATTGTAGTAACCTTAAGTAAGAGAATGTGTTCTGTGAAGGTAAACTTTGTCTTAAGGGTATAAATATAAAGTTTTACAAAGCATTGTTTAAGGTATTTAAGTGGCTAATTGCAGAAAGTCATTATTTAACAAAACTGAATTGATAATAATAATAAAAGGCAATTTTATAACAAACTTATTCGGCAGCCAATCTCCCCTGCCAACTTACTTCCAAAAAAACTGTTTCTGGTATTACATGCTACTAAGTATTTAAAGTGAAGAAAAGTTCATTATTTTAACAAACTTGTTTAGTATTAATGGCAATTATATGTTGTAAGAAGTTTGCCTGGTAACTTAGTATGTGGGATATATGGAGTGTGTTTTTATTGTTAAGGAAACAGAAGATGATTTTGTCCTAAGATAAAATGATTGATTATTGGAAAGAGTAGAGTGTGGGACAGAACCTGAATGAATACTGAAAGTGTAGAAGGTTTGTGGAAGGGAAATTTTTATGATTAAATTGAGTAAGATCAATATACAAAGAAAATATTTTATCAATAGCTTCTTGTGCTTTAACCTCATCATATCCTCAATGTTTGAAGAAGAGTCTTACCTCTTTTAAAAGAACATTTTATGTTCTAGAAATCAAATCCTGAAAAGTAGCCTTTTATTTCAAACTAACTGCAAGAGATTTATTCTTTCACTTTAAAGGAAAAATTAAAGTAATGGTTAAGTTCATTTAATATGTTATAAGTTGAATGAAAGGTATTTAAAGGTGTTATAAAATTAATAGGTTTTAAAAAATTAATAAAAACTGTAACTAAGAGTTAAAATCATTTATAAATGCATTTATATTGTAAAACAGTGGAAAGACAATAACTGAGATTATAGCTGGGTGAATTTAGCCTGAAACTATTATTTAAGTGTAAATTCTACACTAACCTTTCCTTTGTTTATGGTTGCTTCAGGCCTAACCTCGCCCTTTGCCTTTGCCTGTGGTTATTTCATAATTGAGAAGAGCTGGGACATCACTGTCTCCTCTTCTGGTATTAGTAACCCTTTCTCTCATGAATTCAAGTGTAAACTAAATAAATTGCTGCCTGATAGAATAAGGTTAAATGACCACTGGAGTTTTATTATCTCCAAAATCAAAAGGGGGGTGGAGGGGGAGAAGTCCCCTGCCTTGACGGTCAGTGTTCCTAAGAGTGGCAATTCATGAGAGAAAGCAGTCTGTCTCCCTGAGGCTTCAAATAGCCTCAGTAAATATATATAAAACTAATCTTGTTGCTTATCCAAAATTCTGCTAATTTCAAGGTAAAATATAAAGTGTGGGAGGAAGGGTGCCCGGCTTGCCACAGTAGCAAACGGTGCGGCAAGAAGTGATACCGCCTCTGCCCACTGGGCCTAGATAAGGTGACCACGCCTGACTAGGCCTTTGCTGCTAACGGCTGGCCGGCGCTGCCCTCCCCCTTTCTATCTCCCGCCTAGCCCAACATCCGGCCAGCTCTCACTCCCCCTTTCCCCTACCCTATTCCAAACCTCTCCGCCAGCCCTCTGCCTAGCAACCGCTTACAATCACCTATCAGGAAGCAGTACCCGCCCGCACCTATCAAATCCCTCCACGCAGTCCCTAACCCTATAAAGCTATGTCCCCTTCCGCAATAAACCGGACTTGCGTACCAGACCTGGTCTCCGCGGCATTCTTTCTCCCCTCGCCGTGCGTCCTCCACGCCTGAGAGCCCCTCTGAGGCTGTCTGCCGCAGCCTCAGACGCCTTTGCAGCCAGCTGACCCCTCCAAACCCCCCCGTCAGCGTCGGGGTGCAAGCCGCCCCAGCCGCAACTGGCGCCCAACGTGGGGCAGTTCAAGTCCGGTCCGACGTGACCACTGCCTCACCCCCGTGGGACCTCGCTCCCACCCCTTCGCCACGCTCTCAAGGTAAGGACCCCCGTTATTGGCCCCCGGCAGAAAAATGGGCGGGCGTCTATCTTCCCGCCAAGCGCCGCAAGTCAGAGCACTTGCTGGCCTACTAGCCTGCCACCAATGTAAAGTTTCGGGCAGGCAACTCCAGGCTTACTGGGATCTACTGGTCCCCTTCAACCCCTGGCTTTCACTGCCAATCTCTCGGACCCTGATACCTACCTGAAATTGGCCCCGCCTATCAACAAGGCCAGCCACAAGCCGGAAAATCCACACAAGATTATAAAGCAATCAACTCTGTTCCAGCAAACGCCCACCCCTTTTCACAACTCTTTGGGCTCCCTACTATCTACATGACAATGTATCTCTGGGCTAGTGAAGGCTGATATAATTAATCCACTGGTATGAGAGAAAAACATGGCAACATTGGTGTTCTGTTTTATTTCCATGCTAATTCTAATTGGACTTCTTTAACCAAGATATTAAAGTTAGTACAAAAATTTTATCAAGGTTTAAAAAGAAATTTTCAGTTGTAAATCAATAGTTAACTCCTGAACTTCAAGTCTCACTATAGTCTTACAGTAATTATCCAAAAATGTGTGCTAATGGTCTGCCTAACTGCTTCTCAAGTTATTTTAGCTGATTGCTGATAACTGATAGGAATGTTTCCGAGCACAGGCTTTCGTGTTGCAGGCAGCATGGATTCCAGAGAAAATCTTGAAAGGTACAATCTAAAATGTGCTATATAACAGAGGATTTAAAAGCAGCTATACTAAGAAACTAAGAATTATGAATTAATTGTAAACTGTATGTTTCTGTTACTGTGTTGTGATTGTTCTGTGTTTGTCTGTTCGTTCAATGTCAGTGTATATTTTGATACCTCCGGATGGTAAATATAAATTAATAAAAATTTATAAAAGAGCTCTATACAAATGGCCAATATTGCATGCTACTAAGTATTTAAAGAAAAGTTCATTATTTCAACAAGCTTGTTTAATGTTCACAGTATTGTTATAAGAGGTTTGCTTGATAACTTTGATATAGGCTATATGGAATGTGTTTTTATTATTAAGGAAACAGAAAATAATTTTGTCCTGAAATAAAATAATTGACTATTGGAAAAAGTAGAGTATAGGACGAAACCTGAGTGAATGCTAAAACTGCAGAAGATTAATGGACAAAGAATTTTTACAGTTAAAGTTAAATAAAATTTAATGGGTCTATCTATAAAATTTTACAGGCTTTGGTGTCGGGTAGTATGCTGATGCAAAGTTGAAAATTTTTGTTCTTTCTCAAGGCCTCTCACCATTAATCTGTTTTGATAAAAGTTCTTATCCTCAGTCAGTATACAAAGAAAGTCTATCTAATGTTTCTTGTGCTTATTGTTTCCTTTCCTCGGTGTTCCAAGAAAGAAAGTTTTATCTCTTAAAGGAACATAACGTTCAAAACTGCTTTCTCAAGACCTAATCCTGAACAGTGGCCTTTTGTTCCAAACTAATTATAAGAGATTTGTTCTTTTACCTTGAAAGAAAAATTAAAGTAATAATTAAGTTCATTTAATATGTTATAAGCTAAATAAAGGTGTTTTACAGTGTTATAAAATTAACAACTTTTTCTTCCCTTAAACCCTCTATTAATTAAAGTCGTATGGATAAAAAGTTTCTATGAATGCTTAAAAGTGTATAAAGTTACCAATATTTCAGCATAATATTAAAAAAAAGTACAATGTGGTTAATTATAGTTTTAATTATTATAAAAGAGTATATGTCACAAAAACAACCCCTTACCATAGATTAAAGTAACAACACTAGTATGCAGCAATCCCAAATACTGCTAGTTTGTTGCAAAAAGTTAAAGTCCAGTTACATGGCTATCACTTTGTTTTAAAACTTCCTAAGACTTTCTTTAATGTCTTCTTGGACAAATCAAGCCAGCTGCATTCCTTTATCTGTAAAGAACCCAACAATAAACTTTTGCAGTGCTTTTCAAGGCTATGTGCATAGCCCAACCATCTTGTACAGTATTTACTGATAGTAATAGTAATGAAAATGCAGCATAAAAAAAAAAAAAACAGCATGTGTTACTTTCCAAAAAGAACAGGTTTAGCCAACTCCCTTATTCATCTGCTCAGTGCACAGAGCTTTGAGCCATCATTAAAGTTTTACAAATGTTTTAAGAGTCCTTGAATATTGTCTCTGATTCTGAATATGTATGCCTTACTGATAAGCACACCACTGCCCTTTTCTCCGAAAACCCCCCTGCTCAAATTCTTCTAGAAATCTTCCACGGGACCTTTAACTGCCATTACCCCCCCACACACAAGTTGCACCAGGGCCTCACAAGGCCCCCCCTCTCCCCACTATACCACCCTTTCCCTGGCTCCAAGCCTCTCTCCAACTCCACTACTGTCTTCACGGACGCCTCTAAGACCAAGTTTATTTATATTGCCTACTCTCCCAGCCGTGACTTGCCAACCGTTTACTGCCAAACCCATCCCGGATCGGTTCAGGTGGGCGAGCTACTAGCCATCCTCACTGCCTTCCAACACCACGGCAATGAGCCCGTCAACATCTTCACTGATAGTACGCCCTGCAAGTTTGTTCAGTTATTGCCCACACTGTTTTCTTTCCACGTGACACACCCATTGATCAAGCACTCCATGCCTTGCAGAGAGAGCTCAAGCTCCGCACACAGCCATAGTACATTTCTCATATTCGCAGCCATTCAGGGCTGCCTGGGCCTCTAGCCACGGGTAATTCTGCTGCCGACCAAACCGTCTCCACCCATACAATAGCCACTGTCGGAGACTTGGTCAATCAAGCCAAACTTCTCCATTCTAAGTTCCACTTTTCAGCGGCCTCACTTCAACGTCTTTTGCCAGGCCTCCCCAAGGAAACTTGCAAGCATTTGGTGCGCGCCTGTAAAACATGCGCCCCCTTCTTGCTGCTTAAACCGTTGCAGCCACAAGGGGTCAACCCCCGCGGCCTCAAGCCAAACTCCCGATGGCAAATAGATGTCACCCATGTGCCATCATTTGGGCGCCTCAAGTATGTCCATGTCACAGTCAACACCTTTTCTCACCTTTGCTACACTGTCCCCTTACCGGGGGAAACAGCCAAGCACTGCATTAAAGCATTGCGGCAAGCCATCTTATTCATGGGGGTTCCTTGGGCCTAGGTATCGCAGCTCCTCATTCGCTGCATTTCTCCAGCTCTACAACATTACTCACCACTTCGGCATTCCATACAACCCCCAGGGGCAGGCTATAGTAGAATGCATCCACCGCCAGCTCAAAGTGCAAATTCAATAAGAGAAGGATCTACGCCCACATAGTCAACCAGGCGACATTATCACTGCCTGCCTCATTCACATAAACCTCCTCTCCTTTGATAAAAACGGTCTTTCCCCCCTCCATAAGCATTGGGGCCCCTCCTACGCACCAACAGTTGCCCCGATGGTGTTTTGGAAGGACCCAGAAACAAACAATTGGCAGGGACCCAGTCCCCTTCTCACCCAAGGCAGAGGGTTTCTTGTGTCTTTCCAGAAAATGCCTCCCAGCCGCTCTGGATCCCCGGGAAAAACGTCAAAACCCGCCACCGGCCAGCAGCAGGTTCCAACGACGGATGCACTCGCCCATCGGATGGAGAGGCTAAATATGGCCGCAGACCTAGCTCATGACACCCTCCTCCTTGGACAGCTAGTACAGCTTGCTGTCCGCGCCTTAGCTTCAAACAAAAAACCTAAAAATCTACGCTCTCTCCTGCTTTTCATGTTAGCTCTGCTCCCCTCCACTACGGACCAGGCTAGTATAAGCCATCGGCCCTTTAACTGGACACTCTCTCTTTGGCAGCAGGAAAAGCTCCTCGCTAATAACATTACTGCGGGTGCTCCCTCATACTCATTGCCCCCCGCGTTCTCTTTCATACTGATAACCAATTCTTTGACTCCCGGCAGCACTTCAGCTCCCCGCAGCACGAGCAGAAACAGGAAGTCTTCACCGCCATCACAATTGCCACCCTTCTAGGTCTTGCCGGCGCAGCCACTGGAGCTGCAGCTCTCAGCCTCCAAGATAATTCCTTTTCAACCCTTAGGCAAGCTGTCGATGCAGATATCGCCCGCCTTGAGACTTCCATGGCCCACCTTGAAACATCTCTCAACTCCCTGTCCGAGGTCGTTCTCCAAAACCACAGGGGCCTAGACCTCCTCCTCCTAAAAGAGTGGGGCTCTGCGCAGCATTAGGAGAAAAATGCTGCTTCTATGCTAACCACTCTGGCCTCATTCGAGATAACCTCGCACAAGTTAGGGAGGGCCTCCGCAAGAGAAAGCAGGAACGTGAAGCCGGATGGTCTTTCTCTTGGGGGCTGCCCAATGAAATCCTTTCTTACTTTCTCCCCTTTCTAGGCCTGCTCCTCACCCTTGTCCTCCTATTAGCCCTAGGACTCTGGATCATCAGGCGAATTGTCCGGCTTGTCAAAAATCAAGTTAACTCTGTCCTTAGTAAGCCCATCCAGGTCCGGTACCAGCGAATCCGCACCACCGACGAAGACGCACCAAGAGTCTCCATTAATTGCCATCCTCCCCAAATGGCCAGCCGCCTCTCAATGCACCCAAGCCCCAGCCCCCCTGCCCCTACCCCTTCTCACCGCCCATCCTAACCCCTTACCCTTACCCTTTCCCCTCCCCCGCCCTGTTTATCTAAGGCCGCCAACATTCCATCGAGGCGCTGGACTGGTTAGCCAATGACGGGCAACGGGATCGGCCCGCCAGTCAACCTAAGACAGGGACACGGCCTTTTGCTGCCGCGCTTCCCCATGACGGGTAAGACTGGCCACCTGTGTGGCACGGGCATTGCCCGGCTGGGCACAATCCCGACCTAAGACAGGCACAGTCCCCCTCCCTCCTCAAATCAAGCTTTTCGGAGGAGCTTAATAAAAACAAAGGGGGAAATGTGGGAGGAAGGGTGCCCGGCTTGCCACAGTAGCAAACGGTGCGGCAAGAAGTGATACCGCCTCTGCCCACTGGGCCTAGATAAGGTGACCACGCCTGACTAGGCCTTTGCTGCTAACGGCTGGCCGGCGCTGCCCTCCCCCTTTCTATCTCCCGCCTAGCCCAACATCCGGCCAGCTCTCACTCCCCCTTTCCCCTACCCTATTCCAAACCTCTCCGCCAGCCCTCTGCCTAGCAACCGCTTACAATCACCTATCAGGAAGCAGTACCCGCCCGCACCTATCAAATCCCTCCACGCAGTCCCTAACCCTATAAAGCTATGTCCCCTTCCGCAATAAACCGGACTTGCGTACCAGACCTGGTCTCCGCGGCATTCTTTCTCCCCTCGCCGCGCGTCCTCCACGCCTGAGAGCCCCTCTGAGGCTGTCTGCCGCAGCCTCAGACGCCTTTGCAGCCAGCTGACCCCTCCAAACCCCCCCGTCAGCGTCGGGGTGCAAGCCGCCCCAGCCGCAATAAAGTTCTAAAACAATGGTGCTAAGGCATTGAGAACATTTTGGTTATTACAATCCATTAAGTAAGAAGGAAAATTCTTGTGGTAAACTGCATGGTCATAGTGCAAATTAAGAAGAGTTTCAAAAGTCTCTGAAAAGTTTAAAGTAACTAAAGTCATGTTGTTGTGTCAAACTATTCATGTCTGCCTATTTGCTCAAATTGTTGAGGTTAAATATGCAGTTATATAAGTAATATGTATTTCTGGACCCCTAATTAATTAAGTTAAACAGTATATAAAATAATGCAAATTACAAGTAACATCAATGAGTTGTGTTTGTGTCTAACTCTTTGTGTCTGCCCATTTTTAAAAAAAGCTCAATGTATGTCTTCATACATCAGGATAATATCAAATTAACAAATAAAAATTCTTAAAAGAGGTCTATTCAAATTGTTAAAAATTAAATATGCAGTTATATTTATAATTATTCTTAAAGCCCAAATTGAACTAAGCAGGATGAAAAAGTCATAGAAATCTGATTATGGAAACAATTGGGAAAGGGCCTCCTCTTTGCAAGAGCTTTTAAGGCAAGACTAGGTGTGGCAGATTAAACCTATCTACTAGGCTAGGGAATTAAGAATCAGTTTGCCTGGTAATTTCCCAGTTTAAACCTTTGTCAGCCATAAATTGGAAAAAAAAAACAAAACAAAACAAAACAAAGATTAGGTTAATTTTCACAGAAGAAAAATGTTGATGTAACCCGGCGGCCTGCTGCCTCAGTCTCCCACTCCCGGGTTGGACAGCAGTGGAGGAGACCAGTTTAGGCCAGTCCTATGGGCAGTGGAAGGATGCCCAAGAAGGAGCTAACTAAGTCGGTGCCATTTCAGCACTAAATTCTATTCCTTATTTGACAAAGGGGGGGAGCAGGTAAAAACTAAAATGGTTGGAATGTGATAGAAGAAGCAGTTAAATCAAACTTTTGCGTGGGAAAGTTAAATCTCAGATAAGCTGTAACTTCTGAAGTATCCAATCTATGGAAAAACAGGAAGAGCTTGCATGCTAGGCTTAGGGGTATAAATTGTGTCATTTTTCTTTGTTCGGGGCACCAGCCATATCTGGCTCTGCGCCCCTTCTTGCAAGATTGAGAATAAAGTATTTTCTTCTCCACAATCTGGTGAGCCTTATTTTCTTCCAGAAGATTTCTTTCCAATGAAATAAGGTAATTAGTGGCTCTATTAACAAATTTCAGTAAGTAAAGGAAAGTCCATAAAAACTATGGAGAGATCTTTCCTGGGTTATGATTTTAAAAAATTAAGTAATTGTGTAATGTGTTTTGAAACCTGGTAGTCAGTTATGCTTTTAAATTAATAATTTTCATAACTTAAAGAAAAGAAGTTTTTAGCTTCCTGTAAGGGAAAAAGAGAACATTCCTTGCATAAACTATTATGGTTTCAATTTTATTTAACTTGAGTGTAATCTCCCATAGTTAATTTATAAACTAAATTAACATATGTACAAAATCTTTAGTGAGTGAAATTAGGCTGAAGGAAAAAGATTGTAGATATGCTCTCTTAAATAAAGAGTAAATTTCTTTCATTGGTAATTGTAATTTAGTAAGTTTATTTAAACATGAGGTGGCTAGTCAATGTGGTTATAGTCAATTATAAAGAGTTTGTAAAACATCTTCCAAACTGAAAATGTTTAAATAGTTCTAGTTGTAGAAGTCATTGTTAACTAAAGAAACTTAGATTGGTATTGGTAGCAGAAATAACTTCATGATAATAAACCTGTCTGAAGGCCACTGCAAAATACACATTTAAGTAAATGGTAATAAAAAGTTGTCTTGATTCTATTGGAAAAATTGTTTTCATTCTAACAATGAAAAATAATATTTTTCCTCTATTACTAAAGTAAAGCACCTACTGTTATCTTCATAGTAAAATTGTGTAAGTAAATAGTCATTTGATATATGTATTGCGTTAAGTTGTTTAAAATATATATAAAGCAAGGAATAAACTTTAACATTGTCAAACTCTTGTGCATTCGAACCAGGCCTTGTATACATTACAGGTGGCCTCTCCATGTGAGTTATTGGCTAGGCTGGTCACTGACCCCTCAATTAAAAATATGTGCTATATCAGTCTCTGGTTCTGCTCCTGAAGTCGATGGAAACTATATTGCAGTTTCAAGCTCCTGCAGCCAATAATGACTCAGTACAAGTGTACAATGGATATCGCCTCCAGACTGGCACTGTTCCATGGTGCCAGAGAGCACTATGCACCAGGCTAGTAGAATACTGGAAAATCTCTGGAATACTGGAAGGATGCTGCAACTTGCTCACTGCGTTGAAGAACATGCTAAGTGGAGCCATGATACCAGGAGACTGTAAGTAAAACTTAAACACAATTGGCATTATGGCCTGCTTTCATGGAGAGATAACATGTAAAGTATTACAAACCTGAAACTCAAAACTAATAATGGCAACTCTGAATCCTTATGCATTAAGTAATACATTAGTTAATATTAAGTGCTGTACTTTTATCCTGTACTAAATATATGCCTAATAATTGTAATGTTATCTTTTCTATTTTGGATCAAGTGCAGAAGTATATTAGACATGTTAAATTCCTGGTAAAATCATTTTCTAAACAGTTAATAACATGTCTATAGAATAAGGTGGCAGTCTCAGCCAGTCTCAAGTTAGCAAAAGTGAGGCTTGCTTGCTGATGGTGAGTCACCTATTGAACAAGTCAAAATTGCTAGAAATTGTACAATGAAAACCAAGGTGTAAAAATCTTTATTCTGTAGTTCTGATCACTCCCACAGGTGAAAACTAAGAGTATTTCCAAATTAGTGTTCTAATCCTGCGTGAAGCCAGTTGCCCAAGGAGTGCCAGTTCACCAGGAGCATCTGACAGAGCGAATGAGTGTCAATCATTGAACAGCTTGGAATGTGTCTTCAGACAAAGCTAAGTGTCTGTTGCAATTTCTCTCTAAAGATGGATAACTTAAAAAAGAATATATGCTGTTCCCACCAGCTTTTAAGGAGTGCCATCTTTATAGGCACCTAACCTTGTCTACCTCTGTAATCCAATGTGTCCTCTTTTAAAAAAAACGGGTATTCCAAATTTTTAATTAAGTTTGTTTCTTTCAGAGTGAACATCTTATTAACCATATGAAAACTTCATCCAACTTCGTACAGAATGCCAGATCCATCTTCCTCCAGTTAGAATAAATTAAGAGTTTTACACCTTATTAGGCAATGACTACAGCCCATGGCCAGCAGGAAGCAGTTACAGAAAAGAGATCGTCTCCCTTCAGCACCCCTTTTAAATTAAAGGTGTAAACTCTTTAAGAGTAAAAGAAAAGTAATAGATGGATCTGGAACCTGACTGGAAATCCACGTGAGTGCCAGTGGCAGCAGAATAACTGCAGGAGGCCCCTGCCCAAGATTCTGCTGTCCAGAATGAAAAGTTCTAAACTTCTAAAAACGGTCCTGGATGCTGTACTAAAGACTGATAAATAATCAGTCAAGACAACAAACAGCCATCCACCTCATAGCTCCAACAATAATTATGCCAAAGCTTAGCAAGTTAATCTTTGGCAGAAAGGGGGGAATGATGTGGGCTATGGGTGGAAGGCTCTTTGTCTCTTCAGAAATAACTAAGTTGTTTGACTTGTGGGTGTGGAACGGTAAGAGGCTGCAGTCCTGCCCTTAGGGACGGTGACAGCAGGCTCCAGTCCCAGGAAATGTTTAACAAAGCAAGGGCTATAAACTTTAAGTATTTAGGGGAAATGCAAAAACCAAGGCTTATCTAAAATGTCTGGAGTCCTTGCTAAAAGCTTACCTAAGATGTGAAAGAGATATATGCTAATTGAAGCCTATTGAGAACTGAAACAAAGGGACCATTTGGCCTTTCCTCTCTGTATAAAAGACGTTTGAAAATCTTGTTCGGGGCTCGGGATTCAAACAGAAAGCTCCCGAGTCCGGCCGGCCGTCAATAAACCATTTTTCCTTCTCAAAATCATTCCTGAGTCCTGGCCTCTCTATTCTCAAATAATTGAACTTCTCTTAAATTCCACAACAATGTCATTCAGGATAATTCCCAAGTCCCGAAAATGTCCCCTATTACAACTGTTTTTCCCTCTCCCTAACCCCAGAACATCCATGGATCACTGCCTCCACAACAATGGTATTTCTTCCATTGCTAGAACCACAATAAGTCTATAGTAGAATACTAGTAAATTTATTTTAGTCCATAGTTCATTTCCCAATCCTGAGGACTCTGGGATGGTGATGACTACTCCACCATTAATTGAGGGGGACTTCAATCCCATACACCCGATGCCTAGGACTCTCCTGCTTGCAGCTATAGGCACTCTCGGTTCCTTGTTATGGTGTTTGTCCATCATCTCCTCCCCATTAGTTGTCCTGAGTGAGTTCACTGAACTGGAGAGTAGGTGTTGCAACTCCGTTGAGATTCAGGGCTCAGCTGGCACATGGACAGCCCAAAGATTTAAGTCTCTTGGGTGTATATCTACCAACTCTAATACTAATTATAGGTTCAAATAGAAGGACAGAAGAGTCATGCATAGGGAAACCACTGCTGAGTCTAACTCTGTCCACTGGGGAGCACTCGCAAGGGGCCAAATTCCTGAGCTATCTGCCCTGCCAAAAGTGTCTGGATGTCTTCATATCTCTGAGCAGCTTTGCTATTTGGGGTAGAATTACTTTGGCTGTCAATGAGATCCTGTTAAGATATGCAGAAGCACTATCTCTGGGATGGCCTCCCAACTAGCTTTGAAGTCTCTTAGCCATACAAACTCATTTGTCTTTAGCTTTTCCTCCTTTTGGTCAAGGTCCTTTTTTTTCCCAGATGCATTGCTTGTTGGTACTTGGTAGCAATCCCTCAGTGCCACCGAGGCAAAGCCTATACTCTGAATTACTATTCCATAACAGATGATTATCAAGCCAGTCCACAGAGCATATGTAAACCATTAAGTTAAATAAAATGTGAATTTCTAATCCAACCATCATTAAGCATTTCTGCAGAGGAAATTTATTTCCAAATACCATTATGATTTATGAAACACACACTACTGGAAGAGGAGGGAACTGCAAACACTGAGAATAAAAGGGGAGATGTGAGGAAGATGAGCAAACTAAAATTTGAAGGACCCACAGAAAGGTAAACCTTTAGAATCAAGAACAAAGAAGAGGGAAGTGGGTGTGGCTCAACTGATAAAGCATCCTTCTATCATATGGAGGGTCCCAGGTTCCATCCCCAGGGCCCCCTGACCCCTGTGGTAAGCTGGCCCATGCACAGCGCTGCTGCGCGCAAGGAGTGCCATGCCACACAGGGGCACTCCTGCGTAGGGGTGCCCCATGCGCAAGGTGTGCACCCCGCAAGGAGAGCCGCCCCACATGAAAAAAGCACAGCCCACCTAGGAGTGACGCCACACACACGGAGAGCTAACACAGCAAGATGATGCAACAAAAAAGAGACACAGATTCCCAGTGCCACCTGATAATGCAAGCAGATGCAGAAGAACACACAGCAAGTGGACACAGAGAGCAGACAACAGGGGGAAGGGGAGAGAAATAAATAAAATATATCTTTAAAAAAAAGAATAAAGAAGAGTGGAGCAGGTGGAGCTCTGTGGTTGAGTGCATGCCTCACATTTAAGAGATCCCAGGTTCAATCCTCGGTACCTCCTGTTTAAAAAAAAAAAAAAAAGAGAGCAGGTAGCCTGATCTTAATTAGACCAAAGGATCTTTTTGGAAAGATGTTATTAAGTATCTCAAAGCAAAATCTAAAAAAGGAGTCCTACAGAACACACTGCAAACACAATGCTGCTAAATGCCAACTAGATACAGCTTTTTGGGCAAGAGACAGCAAGAATAGAAAAAAGCTTTTAAAAGAAATAATGAAAGAGAGGGACAAGTTCCATTTTCCATTCTGACTTCCATTTGAAAAGCCAGAAGAAATGGGATCAGTAATATTTAGCAAAATTGTATTGATCAATTTGTAATTAACACCAATCCTTTTTCGAGCAATGCACCAAAAGGTTCATTCTGGAAAAAATGTCATATTCTCTATATAGCAACATGAGTCAAACATTTTAAAATGAGAATAAAGGAAAAACATATTTGGAAGAGAATCTCATACTAGTGAATTCCTTAAAATAGGTGAAATAAAAGTACCTTACATATTGAAGATTCTAAGGATATATTACTACCTAAAACTTGTTTGCCTTTTTAAAAATTTAAGGAGTTACCTCAAATCCATATATTAATAGAAGACAAAAGAAAATGACTTACAGTTTAATCTAAAGAACAATTTTATAAATGACTATTGCTCTATATAATACTCATATATTTATTAGATTTATATAGACACATACATATGCATGCATGTGTATCAAAGCACAAGATACTTCCACCTTTGCAGCAAAACACAAAATAACACTGGAAAAATTAAATTTTATAAAGTCATAATTTATAAGACTTTTAGAAGACTGCCACAGGAAACAATTTTAACAATAAGCTGTATTATGAGCTTAATTCTGTGCGATTTTAAAATGACTTGTCTATAGGTCGTGTCCTTCTACATATAGCAAACTAACACAATATAGAAAAGTGAACACCTTCATCTTCACTTTTCAGTCAACCACAACCTTAAAGCATTTATTTCAGTTAAGATACAGATTATACATGTTCAACTAATACAGCACTGCTTAAGGATTCTACTTAGTCCAAAATTATTCGCAATTAGGCAACAACATACTAAATTGTAAAACAACTATAGCACTTTTAAATGAGGAAATTGTTTTGAGATAGAGAAATTCAATATCAATGATGCTAAGCAATCTCAATAGATTTTATAAAATAGGTTAGTATAGTTCAGGCTTAAGTTGCCAGCTTCATTCAAAAAAGGTATATGACTTTCTCATTTTATTTATTATTGGGAGAAAAGAAACAGTACTCATAACCACCTATTGTCAATATTCTAATTAAAGAACTGACAACCAAACTCCATTTACTAACTAAATGTTCTCAAATTCAAAACACAGTGCCTCAGTGCTGGTTTACAAGAAAAAAAAAAAGTATTATCACCCTAAAATTGTCAACACTTAGTTATCTGAGATATTTTCATTGCAGCTGCAATGTTTGTGTTTGTTGCCTCTGAGTATGACTCATTCTCAGAAAGGTTCTCCCAAGACATTCTTGGATTTTGAGAATGCAGAAACCATAACTGGGACATACTGTGTGGGTAGTGTCATGACAGTAAATGAATAAGAGAGAAAAAGAACTCAAGATAGAATTTTTTTAAAAAAATGTTTTTTTATAAAAAGCAAATCACTAACAAAAGGCAGACGTTTCTGCAGAATAGGAAGGGTTGTAGAAAGCCATCCCAGCTCTGAAAAGTCTTCCTTGACATCCCTGGTTATATTCAATGCCCTCTCAATCCTTGCCTCTCACGCACTTCTTTCTTCTTCTACAATTTACTTAGCTGATTAACCTTATCTGGCTTCTCAACCACTCTGCAAGCAAACTGAGACAAAAGATTGTCTTATCTTAGAATCATTAGTACCTACTTCCCACAACACCTGGCACAGTAATGGCCCTCAAAAGAAAAATAGGAATAATATAAATCATAAAATAGGAATAATCGATTTTACAAAGCACTTTAACATTACCTCTTCTGCTCCACAGAGCAATCTTGTGAAGGGCATTATTAAACCTAATACAGGTTCCAGTTTTATAAAGAATGTTTAATTCACTCTCTAAAACAACCCAAAATCACAAAGACAACCCCACTTGCTCACCTTTGAGATAACTCCTTTCTGGGGCCTCAAAAGTCTCATAATATCCAGAGGATTTGCCAGCATTTTTTTTTTTTTTTTTTGCTTGCTTTTCATAATAGGTAGGAAGCACACAGCTCTGAACCTTACAGAAGAGTTTACTACATACAGCAATGTTAGTTGAAGGCTCTTCTAGAAATCAAAGATATTCGGAGAAAGTACCTTAAAGTATTTCTTCCTGGTCCTGTCTTCTTGTGACTCTGAGAAAGGTAGGGAATTGTAACAGTCAAAATGCTGAAGAGCGAATGATGTCATGGATATCATGAAGTTGCATCAATACCTAATGATGATTTAGCACAACAGTGCAACATACTATGCCAAGAAGCATAATATCAAACCACCAGGATGTTTTACTGCATTACTTTCATGACTCTTTATTAGCAAATTGATATGTAGAGTGGCTCTCCGATATTCTATGACAGAGAGGTTGTTGGTTCAGGCTTATGTCCTTAGCAAAGGCACTAATAAAATCTACAAATCTCTATGGCTTTCATTTAAGAATAGCAAAGGGGAAAATGGCCAAAGAACATTAAACTAGTCATCATTTTAACATTCTTGAAGTACAAAACATATCCATGGATTAATGGAGATTAAGTAACACATTTATATTAGGCTTGTCAAAAAGTAGACAGTTACAAGGTATAAAACAAGATAAAATAGAAAAGACACATGACTACACTCAAAGTTAGGAATTTTACACAGAGCATCACTCCTCAGTCAAGAGCTAGAGACAGAATTGTAAATGTTCAATTCTAACTAAAGGTATTTTCTGTCAAATTTTTTTTGTCCCTTTAAACACATGATGTCATTTTTCTTAAGCATAAGCAAAACCTACTTAAGTTACAAAAGATATTCGGTGTGTCCAAGCAAAACCAATTGCCTCAACAATTCCCCATAGCACGGTTCCAACTAAAGCTATCATTCCTCAAGGAAGAGACCACAAGGCTTCTAAACCGGCTTCCCTACGTTAAAGAAACTCTCCCAATTAGCATTTGAACAACAACAAAAAGTTGGTTCTCAAAAAGGAATAACAAACATAATACAACGTCGCTGCCAGTGTGACCTGGTAATGTCTGAATCTTCATCTACAGCAATCAGAATACCCCTACTTTTTGAAGTCCAAAGAGTTTGGCAATTAAGAAACGAAGCTTTCATTTTCTTAATAAAGTCCAGAGATTTAACAGACAGGGTTATTCCGAACCTTAACATGATTTCAAACGAACGAGACTTCATTAGCGATGATCTTAATCTGAAGAGACCATCAAAATTTCACAACTGTTATTTTTCTACGGGTACAGATTCATTCCCACCCTCTACCGTTCCCTTTGCACAAACAATTCTCACCAGGAGAAGACTTCCACAGCCACAACGTGATTGCTGTCTCAACCAAGGAGAGCCGCAGTTCCCATTTCTCTGCGGGAACACTCAAAAAGCTAGAGGGTAGGAAAGGCTGTTTATATTTTGTTTTTTTTAGGCCGTTTCCAAAATCTTCCCTTTGCAGCTGCAGCTTCAGAGAGGCTGGCCCCTCACCACAGCCCCAATTGTGGAGGGCACCCGACTCGGGCTCCTCTCGCAAGGAGTTAAAGATTCGGGGGCGGGGTGAGAGAATATCTGGAATGGCTATCCTTGCCCTGGCACACACCCCTTCGTGGCCTGGCGAGAAGAGGAGACCTCCCTGCTAGAGTAGAGGGTCGGGGTTCCTTCCCAGCCCAAGGGCTGGCTCAAACGGGGCTCTCCTCTTCCCCACCTAACCCAGAGGGGGCGAGAACAAAGTCAGCAAGGTTCCCCGGCCCAGCCACCACCGCGCGGGGTGCCGGGCCTGCGCCAGACCCGAGATGCCCGCTGTCCCCCCACGGGCCCGGGGCAGAAGGGATAGGAGACGCCGGCTCCCTGCCGCGGTCCCCAAAGAAGGCGAGGCCTCACCTGGTCCAGCCCCGCGCCACGCTTTCGGGTTAGCTCCGCCACCGACAATGGTGAGGGAGCCTGGGACAGGGCCGAAGACGAGGCGCTCCACTTCAGGCCGCGTTTGGCACGCTTGGGTTTCCTTACAGCTGGCGGGACCCGGGACTGCCCGGAGCCGCCATCTTCCTCCACTCAAACGCCGCGGCCACCGCTGCTCTAGCCGGGAGAAGACAGCAAAGAGAGCGCATGCGCGGGGGCCCGGCACTGAGGACGCGCGCGCGCACACGTCAGCGCGGCGGGCCCGCGCGGGGCGTCTGGGAGCGGAGCCAGACTGGGAGGCGACTGTGTCCCAGGCTGAGGGTCTCCGGAGATGGAACACTGCCTTGGGCACTAGACCAGGCGTGGAGAAATTTTGCGCTGTCACTCCCGCCTTCCTTGAGTCCCTAGAGCCGGCCTCAAAGCCGCACTCACCCGCTTCAGCACTACCTGAGGCAACTGCGCGGTTTTCCCAAAAGGTTTGAGAGTCGTCATATAAGTATTTGTTATGAATGAATGAATGAATGAACTGGGAATTTGACAAGTAGGAGGGCATTTATTCAACAGATATTTGGTGAACACTTGCTCTGTGCCAGATCATGTATTATATACGGTAATATATTTAAAAAGAAAATTAACAAGATTCCTGCCCTCGTGGAGAGTTCCATCATTTATTGACGGAAACAGGCAATAAATAAGTAAATAAACAATATAAAATTATAAATTGTGATAGGCGTAAAACACTTAATCATATCAGAGTTGACCTTTACTGAGTATTTTTTTATGTGCCAAAACACCGTAAGAACTATTGTGCTTACTTTACAGATGATGAAACTAAGGCAGAGGATTAACTAGCTCACCCACGGTCACAGATAGGATTTGAACCGAGGTGTTCTCACATCAAAGTCTATGATTGAAACAGGGGTCTTAACAAGAGGTCATTGAGCTTGAATTTAAATTCAAAAAACAGTCTTGTGGGGACGTGTTGGTGCAGGTGTGACATATTTATTAAATAATACACAGTATAGTGTGGATTTAGTAAGGAGTCCATGGTTTTCACCTGACTGGCAAAGGGGTCTGTGAAACAAAAAAGGTTAAGAACCCCTGCTCTAAACTCTGAAGGATGTTGCTTCTGACAGCAGGAGATATGACTGAGACAAAATTATACATGGCCTGGAATATCAGGGGAAAGACTGGACATTACCTCCTAAGTAGTGGAGATGTGGGGACAGGGAGGATACATGATGAAAACAGCGTTTTAGAATAATCTGCAGTGTGAAGGATGATTGAGGCAAGATTGGAGGTGAGAAGACAAGGGGGTGATGCTAAGATGATGGCCAGCTGGAGCCTCTCTTTAATAAGTATAAATAAGATGTTTGTTTTCCTCTGGGGTCCACCCCAATAATCAATTACTTCAATTCTTTTCTTATGTATTTATTTAGACTAGATTATATATACACATAGATCAACACTCAAATGGTATGAAAGGACATATAATGAAAACTAAATCCATCCTACCAGTCTCCTAGCTACATGGGCAAGCCCCACACCTCTAAAGTAAGTTCTGTTGTAAATTTCTTATATTCTTCCAGAAACATTCTATGCATACACACACACATATACGTATAAATAAAATAAATCTACAATGGCAGCATATTATATGTATTACATACACTACTCTGCACCTTCCTTTTTTTAAAAAAAACTGTTTCCTTGAGATAAATTGTTATCAGTACATTTAGGACCATTTAAATTTTGTTAATGGTTGCACTCCATTTCTTTGTGTGATGTAGAAAATCAAATCCTCTAAGGATGTAAATTTAGTTTGTTTCCAGTCTTTTGTGATTTTAAACAAAGCAAGAAAGGAATATCCTTGCTCTTTGGTTACTTGGCTGTACAAATACATCTACAGGGAAATTTCCTAGAAATGAAATTTCTGGGCCAAAGGGCATGTGTTTTTAAATATTGATAGGTTGTCATTTATTTCTTAACTGTTTATATAGCCTCAGTTTGTGCAACATGCACATCTCTCATATCTCAGAATGTTTTAGATGATGTATCACAGTGCCAGAAGTTTTGATAGCATGTCTCTAACATATAAGGCCCTGAATATATGAATGGTGTCTCAAACGTGCGTATTTTACAGGAAAGAGAAGCCCAGGCTTTAGAGTCTCTACCAATACTTGAGCATGCACTACTTCAACTTTTGGAGCTCTCCTCTTAGAGAAAGAATCTGCCACTACTTTCTCAATTTTAGAGCTTGTCTCTTCATTTTACAGATGAAGAAGCAGACAAAGAGAGAGGAAGGGACTTGCCCAAGGTCACAAGGAGCCTATATGATTATCTAGGTCCAGTCTCCTAGTTGCCTATTTGTTGGAACAAAAGCGATTTCCTTTACAGCATCCTCAAATAATCTCCAGCATCTCTGCCTTATTGGTATCCCTGGAAATTCAATCCCAGGAATGCCCAACTAATTCCCAAAAACAGTATAAGATTGTAAGAAACCTGTCTCCCTCTGCTGGTAACAGAATAACTACAAAGCCTAAACTAAATTTTGAGTCAGTTGTGAAAAACTAATCACATCTCAAGAATGAGACTTATAAAAAAATAAAGACAAAAAAGAAAAAAAAAAAAAAAGAGAGACTTAGGGAAGCAGACTTGGTCCAGTGGATAGGGCGTCCACCTACCACATGGGAGGTCCGCGGTTCAAACCCCGGGCCTCCTTGACCTGTGTGGAGCTGGCCCACGCGCAGCGCTGATGCATGCAAGGAGTGCCGTGCCACGCAGGGGTGTCCCCTACATAGGGGAGCCCCAAGCGCAAGGAGTGTGCCCCATAAGGAGAGCCGCTCAGCGCGAAAGAAAGTGCAACCTGCCCAAGAATGGCACCACACACACGGAGAGCTGACACAGTAAGATGACACAACAAAAAGAAACCCAGATTCTCAGGGCCCCTGATAAGGATAGAAGCTGTCACAGAGGAACACACAGCGAATGGACACAGAGAGCAGACAACTGGGCGGGGAGGGTAGAGAAAGAAATAAAAAAATAGATATTTAAAAAAAAAAAGTTAAGGCAAAGTTATTAAAAAAAAAAAAAAAGAATGAGACTTAGGTGATGTCTGATAGGCTGACAGTCTCATCCACCCTGTTGTTGCCAAGACTCAGTCAGGATAATTCACTTCAAGGAATGGGTTTACAGGAGAATATTCAAAATGGATATAGTTTCCGAGAGTGAATAAGACAAAATCCTTTATCCTGGTGATTGTTCAGGTAGTTAACAGAATGAACTGAGTTTTAGAAATACATAATTTGAGTTGCTAGTGAAATATACATGTGGACAAATAATAAGAAGCAGAGTTTAAAAATCAGAAGTGCCAGGTCAGTACAGGGCTGGAAATCAAATTTAGGAGCCTTCAGCATACAGTGAGTGGCTTACACCATGCATGCCTATGTAAGAAGTGTAGTGGACAAAGGACAGACTCCAGAGGTGAACAATGTTTCAGAGATTGGAAGTCATGAAACCAGAGAATTAGTGAGCATGTCACTTGACCTTCTAAATAAAGACTAGCAATGTTTAATACATGATTGCAACTTAGTAATAATCATTAGGACTACAAATTTCTCAACAGGAGGCTGTTACTGCAGAAAGAGTAATGGCATGCTAAGAACTTGAGAAAAACACATTCCAAGTCAGATAACTTGATTATAGCAGCCAAATGCAATACTACTGAATAACATTTTTTTATTATCAATTTTTATTGAAATGTATTCATAAACCATATACTCCATCTAAAGTGTACAATCAATGCATTTGGTATAATCACAGAGTTGTGCATTCCTCATTTCAACCAATATTAAAACATACTCATTACTTACCAAAAAAAAGGAAAATGAAACAACAAAAAATAAAAACAGTACTTTTTGTCTAGTTTCTTTCACTTAGCATTCTTTTTTCTAACCATTGATGGAAGGTTATTAATATTATTACTTTACTGTACATAGTTTGCTATGTATTTTTGTCCAAATAGCACCCTGATATTAACATCTTGTAACATTAATGTATATCTCTTCGGTTTTAGAGGAAAACGTTCTTATAAATGCCCATGTTCATTCTTCGGAAGAGGTTTCACTATGCTATACAGTCCCATGTTTCATTTTTTAGCTTTCCTTCTAGTGATATACACAACCTTAGACATCCCCTTTCAACCACTGTTATACCCATATATTAGCACTGCTAATTGCACACTGTGATGTGTTTTCACCATTTCTATTCATTTCCAAGCATTTACAATCTTTTTGCCAATTCTGCACAGATTAAACCTCAGCTTTCCATTCTCTAACCTCATTCTATTTTTTTTTCTAGCTATTAACTCCATGGGTTTGCTCATTTTCAGTTCATAATGGCAAAGTCATATATTTGTCCTTTTGTGTCTAGCTTGCTTCACTCAACATAATGACCTCCAGGTTCATACAAGTTGTCATAAGCTTTACTACTTCAGTCCTTCTTACAGCTGAATAATATTCCATCATGTGTATATACCACAAATTGTATATACCATTCGGCCATTGTTGATGGACACCTGGGTTTCCATCATTTCGCAATTGTGAATAATTCTGCTATAGACATTAGTGTGCAGCTGTCTGATCATGTGTGTTTTAGTCAGCCAAAGGGGTGCTGATGCAAAATACCAGAAATTGGTTGGTTTTTATAAAGGGCATTTATTTGGGGAAGAGGCTTATACTTAACAGGCCATAAAGCATAAAGTCACTTTCCTCACCAAAGTCTTTTGCCACATGTTGGAGCAAGATGGCTGCCAATGTCAGTCAGGGTTCAGGCTTCCTGTGTTCCTCTCTTCCCAGGGTTCATTTCTCTTGGGGCTCAGGGCCTCTGTTTTCTCCACAAGGCCAGCTGTAGAGTGTCAGGCAACAGCTCTGTCTCTCTCCCTGGGGCTTCTGCTGTGTCTAAAGAGCCATCTCTATTCCTCTGTGTTCTTCTCCTGTGTGTTCACTTCCTGGGCTCCAGCTCAAAACTCCAGCATCAAAACTCCAACTAACTCCTCTGAGCTTCCATGTAGTTTTTTTTTTTAAAGATTTATTTATTTATTTTCTCTCCCCTCCCCCCCATCCCGGTTGTCTGTTCTCTGTGTCTATATGTTGCGTCTTCTTTGTCCACTTCTGTTGTTGTCAGTGGCACGGGAATCTGTTTCTTTTGTGCCGGCTCTCCATGTGTGCAGCACCATTCCTGGGCAGGCTGCATTTTCTTTCGCACTGGGTGGCTCTCCTTACGGGGCACACTCCTTGTGCATGGAGCTCCCCTACGTGGGGACACCCCTGCGTGGCAGGGCACTCCTTGCACGTATCAGCACTGTGCATGGGCCAGCTCCACACAGAACAAGGAGGCCCGGGATTTGAATTGCGGACCTCCCATGTGGTAGACTGAAGCCCTAACCACTGGGCAAAGTCTGCGCCTCCAAGTAGTTTTATTGTGAGTCCCCACCCACTAAGGGGGCGGGGACTCAACATCCAACTGACATGGCCCAATCAAACCCTAATCATAATTTAATCACTTAAAAGTGGAACTTGAGACAGACCAGTTTACAAACATAATCCATTTCTTTTGGAATTCATCAATAATATCAAACTGCTACTGTGTGAATGACATTTTTTTAATGATCGATTTTATTGGTATATGTTAAAAAAGCATACAATTCATCCAAAGTATACAATCAATGGTTTTGTTGTTAATACTAAGATACTTACAAGAACATATCAGTAGAAATAAAAACACATGCTGTTTGCTTTTTGCCCTGCTTTTGTTTTGAGAGAGAATGGATGATTCAAGAGATGAGCATTATAAATCTTCCTCCAACGGACAAGACATTCTCTTAATGATAATAGCTAACACTTAGATCACTTAGAATGTGTCAAGCACTGTTATAAACTTTTCAGTATGGTAACTCCTTCAGTTCTTACAATCTACTTTTGAGGTAGCTACTAATATTATTATTATTATTATTTTCAGTTAAACAGCTTTATTCGACCAAAAAAAAAAAGAAAGCCGGGCCCTCTCCCATCTCTACCGCGCGTTTCCGGTGGGGTGGGCCACAGAATCCAGGCATCAGGGCGTCCTGCAGAGAGAAGGCGGAGTCACAGAGCTGGCCAGGCGGTGACCTCGCTGCTGCTCCGGGAACACGACGAATCTATTATCTCTTTTTTTACACTTGAGGAAACTGAGGCACGCAAAACTTAAGTAAACTTGCATAGAATCACATAATTTGTTCAAGTCACAAGTGTCCAAAATCGAATTTCAAAATCGAGGGTCTCTACTTCTACAGTGGAGAAAATTAAGCCAGGAGCATTGTTTAGGAAAACGCATAAATCTTTTTTAAAAGCATTTTTATTGAGATATATTCACATATACCATACAACCTATCCAAAGTGTACAATCAATTGCTTTAAGTATAATCACGGTATTGTACATTCATCACCACAAAAATTTTTAAGGTATTAGTTTTTTAAGGTAACGTTAATACATTTATTCCTTCTTAGAGGCCCAGAAGAAACTTTAGCAGCTGGGAAGTCCACTGGTTGTCCCAGGTGAGGTGCATTATCATCAGCCAACAGTAACGTTTTTACTTCACTGTAGAGAATGTAAAGCAGTGTTAGGTGCTTGGAATACTGCGTTATGAGCAGGACAGTATAATCATTTTCACCCTATCAGAAGTAATAAAGTGTTTTATACATCATATATTTTTCATCCTCTGATAAAATATTTTCAGAATTTTGAAGAAAGCATAATTTGGAATTTATGCAAACTATGACTCACTTTAAAAAAATGTTTTCAGGAATTATCTGCCCTTAGAAAAGATGGTTCTAAAGAACTCATTACCAGTATCCAAGATGCTGACTTCACGTGGGCTCCCATTCTGTACGAGAGATAATGCGTTGCCTTTAAGAAAGATGGCAATTTTATGGCTTCCTTGCCTTCTTCCAAGATGGCTGCCGCGACGCAGGAGGATCCGTAGGCCTGGAGCCTCTTCCGGGCTGGGCAGGGGGTGGGGCCCATTGAGTAAAGCCTTGCGGGCCAGCGCCCGCGACGGAGGTGTGCCTCAAGGCGCAGGCGCGGGGAGGGGGTGGGGGAGGAGGGAAAGCGGCGAGTAAGATGGAAGATGAGGAGGTCGCTGAGAGCTGGGAGGAGGCGGCAGACAGCGGGGTAAGGAGGAGCCGCCGCTCCGGGGCAGGGCCGGGCGGGACCTGGCGTGAGGGAAGCCTCCGGGGTGCGGGTCTGGGGATGTTTCTCCCCGCAGAAGGGCCCCACACTCCCGACCGGGGCTGGAGGAGAGGCCCCCGGTCCCTGAGCTCTGTGAAGGCCTCTTAAAGGGACCGTGTTCTATTTCTCCCTCCACCTTTGCCCAGAGTGCCTTCCTCCACCCCTGCGATGTGTGCGTCACCCTGGACGCCCCACCCGCCACCCAGGGCCTCTTTTCCAGGCCCCCGTTCCTGTTCGTTCGCCCCAGGCCCCTTTGATCCTTCCCTTCCCGGCGGCCCCCTTCCCCCCGCGTCCGAGGCACCATCTTAAAGTTCATGTGCTCTGATGAGGAGGGACGCACCATGTGGGGAGGGAGTGTGGGTTGCGCGGACCGGGGCGGCCTGCGGAGCTCTCGGGAAGAGCAGGGGGCAGCTGAGGGCGCGAGAGGAATTGGAGTCCTTTTTGGGCCACTCACTCTCGCCTGAAATCCCTCTCCGCTCCGCGGATCTCCGCCACGGTGGACGAGTCTGGGTTTTTTCTCTTTCAGTTTTACTAAGACCCTGTTGAAAGCAGGGTCTCCCGGGCACCCAGCTTGGCAACCGAAAGCTCCGCGGGCAGTCCCTCTCCCCGGGGACCCACCCAATATTCTGAGCCCGGGGGGAGGGTCTCGGAGACTGCTCGAAAGGGAGGGTTGCGAGGTGTAAAATTGTTGCTTTCCTGGAATCGGAGGGAAAATGGACCATTCGACTTGATTTCGGAGTTTTTGTTTGCCTCCAGAAATTGCGGGAAAGTAGTTTATCCCAAGCAGAAGCAGTAGAACCTAATTCTGTTGGGTTCGTGATTAGTCTGGTCTTTTCAAAGTTTGTGGTTCTGCGGAGAGAGATAGATGTCTTTGATGCCTCGTGTTCGTTTTGGTTCAGTGATGGCTTTAGTGACATCCACCCTAAAGGTTTAGGTGTGTGTGGAGAGCCGTGTGGTGTACCAGGGTAGAACAGGAGCCGGGTTTTTCTTCCCCCAGTGCCTTGGAGGCTGCTGGTCAGCGCCGGAAGAGGCCGAGAAATTGACCCTCGCAGCAGTGGGTGTCTCTGTCTACCGGAATGTTGAAACTTGGCTTCGAAGTTTTTCCGCTGGTTCAGCATTTCTCTCACGGTTTATGTTTTTCCATTTAGCATAACTGAGAATTTGAGGAATTCGTTCGTTTGGAAGGTATTTAGTACAGTTTGTCAGTATCAGCTATGTTTCTTGGATTTGGACTTGAGTTACTAGAGCAATTTAAAGGTTTTATTGGGAGCAACAGGTGTGAGCTCAATTTTTCTTCATTCAACAAACAATTTGGAGTGTTTGCTGTGTGCTAGACCAGGGGTTCTTAACCTTTTTTGTTCCCCGGACCCTTTTGACAGTCAGGTGAAAACCACAGACCCCTTACTAAGTCCACACTATATATTAATTAATAAATATATCACGTGCACGCCAACATGTCCCCACAAGAATATTTTTTTGAATTTCAGTTCAAGCTCACTGACCCCTTGTTAAGAACCCCTGTGCTAGACAGTGCTTAGCAGTAACTTTGTACAGGAGAATGCCAAATATTCGGCAGAGTTGTTTATTGCCTACCATTAATATGGGCGGATCAGCCAGACACCCTCATGCCACCCCCTGCAAAAAAAGCTTGGCCTACAATTTTATTGTTGACTCAAATTGTAAGTTTCTTGGGCACCTTGGCCTTTCTTTGTTTTTCCTCACCTTTTTCTAAAGATATTAATTTCTCATGTTAAAGAAGTATGTATAAGAAATTGAAAGGAACAAAAATGAAAGTAGGTTATAGCAGAAATTGGGGGTTATTTTAGTTTTTCAGAATAAATGGGCAAATTGCTTTGAGAACAACTAGACTGTTCCCCCATTTTATGGCCAATAAACTCCAGAGATGCATGATTTAACCTAGGTCTTTCTAATACTTGTCCACTATACTTTTTACTGTCCTTTACTTTCATAAAACCGTTTAAAAGTATCAGGTACAGCGAAGGAACCCAGTCCTTGCCTGGTGGATATTTTGGGCAGTTCTGTCAAAGTGCAGATTTGCTTAAATATCTTGTATTTATTTGAATTCTCTGAACAACCTATTGAGACATTATTCTTTTATAAAGAAGGAAATTAAAGTTTAGGGAGTAATCTCTTTTCTTCAAGGCCATGCAAATAGTAAGTGGGAAGCTGGGGTTTGGCCCCAAACCTGGGTGACTCCAAGACAAAGCTCTACCTCCAGCGTCTGTGGAAGACTGGGAGTTGGGCATTAACTTTCATTTTTAATGTGCTTGCTTTGGGCTTATGTTGAAGGTTCTCTTGATTTTAATTCTCTCTTCGAATTTCACAAAGGGTCTTGTAAATAATGCCCTTTTGAAGAAGAGAAGCCAGGGAGGGGATTAAGCACTAGGTCAACAGCACAGGGAAGCCAGTTGACTGTCCATGTCTTTCATATTAAGTCTTAGCTTCAGGTTAGTGTCTCCCAAGAGCTATATAGAAATGAGTGATGAATATTTTTAAAGGGGGGAAGGGGCAGAAAAAAACAAAACCCTGGGTGGAGAAGATGAGCTAATGTGGGTTGACTAGTTCTTAAAGTGGACATTCAAATTTCACATAATCCAGAGGCAGTTCTAATCCTTGAAAATAGAGGCTTTTGGTATTCCCTGCCCTGCCCCCCAACATCACACAAAAAAATTTGGCATCATGCTAGAATTTTTTTTTTTATTTGTCAATACATCTAAGGTCAGTTTCCTTTATATTAATATATTCAGAATACTCAGTATTGTGTCCTTCAGAGGAAAGATTGACTTTGTAAAACACCTATAGATATTCTGTAAATAGGCTGCTTTTTGCTTTTAGTGGATTGGGAACACTTACCTACCTTACCTGCTTCCCCCCAAGGAATCACATCCCCAGTCAAAGGGCAATTTAAAGAATGTAATTTAAATTTCACTAAGGAAATGTGTCTTTAGAAATACACTGGGGAGCAGGTGTAGCTCAATGGTTGAGTGCCTGCTTCCCATGTATGAGGTCCCTGGTACCAACCTAAAAAATAAATATATTTATACTGCCTTTGGGAGAAATAAAAATGCAAAATTGGGTTAATGTTGATTCAAACTGTCATTTATGTCCTTCATCTTAAGCAAATCTCAAGGGACAAGTAGACAGACTATTTTGTAATGGGGAGACATCTTTGTGTTTCAAAAAAAAAAAATCAGATCAACAGGTCAATCTTGATGGTTTCAAGGTAGTTTATACTCACTAGTTATTTAGGGAGGGGGAAAAAAAGAGCCTACTCTATCTTGTTGGTATCAAGCTAACCAATTCTAGGAGGAGGCATATGGCATATGATGCACAAATGGACTTGGACTGGTGGTTATATAAAATATTGGCAAACTCTTATTTCCCTGCCTTTCAAAAATGGTTCCTTTTGTTCTTTTTCTTTAAGGCAAGTCATTTAGCTAATAGGAAGAATATGCATCTTAAGTTTAAGTTAAAAGAATAGTTGGTTATCAGAACAGAGAATTCAAATTTATGTTTATACACTCTACCCCATTGAGCCAGTCATCTAAATATTGCCACATCAGTGGGATGGTGTATAAGTATAGGAAGGCATCTGTAAATGTTGAGTACCTACTAGGTGCCAGACACCGAGGCACAGCCCGTTGGAATAGTCAGGTAAGCCAACTGTTTCTGTTGGGTATCATGGCTGGCATCAGAGAAGGTCATGTAGAAGACGTGATGCCAGAATTAAGGTTTGAAGAAGCAGTTGAAGGAATTAAGCAGTGTTAAGTCTGGGTGGGGCTGGTAGAGTGGAGGCTGTGAGAGGAGTGTGGCAGTGTTGGAAGAGCTACAAGAATTTCCTTCTGGCTGGAGCGTAGGGACTTGGCAGAGCTGAGTGGAAAGAGATGAGGACAGATCAAGAAGGGCCTCCTTGTACTTGGTACTAGAGAGTTTGACTCTGTCCTGAAAACAGGAGAGTTTTGGGGGCTTTTTAAGCAGAGGAGTGGATAATTAGGTTTTAATTTAGGAGATAAGAACTTGGATTTGCTTCTCTCTTTAAAGAAGAGGTCATTCTCGCTGAAGCCTGGTGGCAGCCTCACTTGGGATCCCTAGCACTTCCTGTAGCTGCTGTCATTATGTAATGTATACAGTTGGCTGTGGGTTGTGGACAAAAAAAATTAGATTCATTATTTCAGGGCCACTTGGCCCTTATTTCCTTATATCTGTTCTTATGTTATGGTAAAGAAGGCAATTAAGATTTATGGCACCAGGAAGCTCGAATCTGGTGTACCATGTGCCCAAACGGGCCACCCCTCAGCTATTTCGGGTCCTATGGGGAAGGCTGAATCTCAGGGATTATGATATCCTTAGAGGCAGCTCCCTATAAAGAAACTGGCCAGTTTAGCCATGATTGTGCTAGTTTCAAAGAAAAGATAATGAGCTTTTTACTGTTAACTTCTCAGCTTTTTTCACTGACGCTGCCTGGGGGCCTATTTCCAGCCTGCCCGGGGCGTTGGGAGTCTGCTGCCTTAGTTGCAGTGGGATTGAAGTTTCCAGCAATTATAGCCTTTCTTGCTTTTCCCTCTCCAACAGGAGCAAATTTAGTGTATCTTTCTATAGCTTTTGGTAAAACCTTGCAAGAAAAAAGTCACTGTTGTCTAGATCTTGAGGCCAGCCCTTTGGTTCCATTTTCCACCTTTACTCTGCTGTAGCCCTCTACAGTTAGTGTCATTTTCTGGCCCTATCAGGTAGATAGCCTCCACAAGGTGTAGTGTTTTCTTTCCTACTTCTGTAGTCAGAAGTTTTTTTTTCCTGTCAGGACAACTACTGACTTACTGGTTTCCTAGGAGAAGATTGAGTATAGCTAGTTAAGTCTGTGGCCAAAGTACAGAATGAAATAAAATTGATTTTTTAGAAAGATTTATTTATTTATTTCTCTCCCTTCCCTCCCCCACCCCAGTTGTCTGTTCTCTGTCTATTTGCTGTGTCGTCTTCTTTGTCCATTTCTGTTGTTGTGAGCGGCACAGGAATCTGTGTTTCTTTTGGTTGCGTCATCTTGTTGTGTCAGCTCTCCGTGTGTGCAGCACCATTCCTGGGCAGGCTGCACTTTCTTTTGCGCTGGCTGGCTCTCCTTACGGGGTGCGCTCCTTGCGCGTGGGGCTCCTCTACGTGGGGTCACCCCTGCGTGGCAGGGCACTGCGCATGGGCCAGCTCCACATGGGTCAAGGAGGCCCGGGGTTTGAACCACAGACCTCCCATGTGGTAGACGGACACCCTAACCACTGGGCCAAGTCCACTTCCCTAAAATTGATTTTTTAAAAGTGATAACCATAGAGATTTCTCTTCCCAAGTGTTTTTTGTTTTGTTATTTATTTCTCTCCTGTTCTCCCACCCCAGTTGTCTGCTCTCTCTGTCCATTCACTGTGTGTTCTTCTGTGTCTGCTTCTATTCTTGTCAGCAGCCTGGTAATCTGTGTCTCTTTTTGTTGTGTCATCTTGCTGCATCAGCTCTCAGTGTGTTCAGCGCCACTCTTGGGCAGGCTACACTTTCTTTTGCACTGGGCAGCTCTCCTTACGGGGCGCACTCCTTGTGCGTGGGGCTCCCCTACATGGTGGACACCCCTGCGTGGAGGACACTCCTTGCGCACATCAGCACTGCGCATGGGCCAGCTCCACACGGGTCAAGGAGACCCAAGGTTTGAACTGCGGACCTCCCATGTGGTAGACGGACGCCCTATCCATTGAGCCAAGTCCGCTTCCCTCCCAAGTGTTTTTAACTCCGATAGCCTCTGCCAGGCATCCTTCTCTTCTACATCTAGCCCTAGCAGGATGTTGATGGGAAGATTGAGGTTAAGCCAACCACCATAGAAATTAGCAACAAATCCCAGCAGTCGTCTGTATCTAGATGAAGTATCTTATTCCTGATTGTGAGACATTCTGGTCCCTCACAGTAAGCATCCTCACCCAATATCCACACCTCTTTCCCTTATAAAACAAACACAGGAAATAACAACCATTCCTTTCTAAAAGGAATAATAAATATGCATAGTTCAAATTGCATTCTTCACGGGCTTGGATGCTCAGATAAGATTGTATAGAAAGACACAGTCATGGCTGGAGTCTGGGAAGGTCTGGACAGTCACCACTTGGCATCGACTTTAAGAGCCAAATTCCTGGTCCTTGGGCTCTGGCTTTCATGAGCTTATAAAGGCATTTGGGGGGAAGCAGCCGAGTTCAATCCGATGAACTCTTGTCTACCATATGGGAGGCCCTTGGTTCATTTCCAGGGCCTCCGTGTGAAAGCAGGCTCGCCTGCACACTGGAGCACTGCCTGGCCCACAGACACTGTGGAGAGCCGATTCAGCAAGGTGATGCAACAACAAGAAAAAGAGGGAGACAAGCAAGAACACAAAAGAGCCCTCAGCGAATGGACACAGAGAGCAGACAACAAGCAAGCTGCAATGGGGGAGGGGAAATTAAAATAAAATAAATACAGACACAGAAGAACATACAGTGAATGGACACAGAGAGCAGACAGCACACAAGAAGCCTCAAGGGTGGGGGTGGTTGTTAAAAAAAAAAAGCATTTGGGACCCTCCAACTGTCAATTCTGTTTCTACTGCTTTCTGGTTGGCCTATCTCACTAATGAATGGACATTGACCATAAGCTTGCAAGCTCTCAAATCTTACAGCCCCCTTTTTGGAAGTGTTTCTCAACTAATGTGTTGGGTGGTAACTGTACCCCAGGTGTATAGGGGGTTGCATCTTTACATTCATTATCCCATTCAGTCCTCAGTGACCTGGTGAGGTATAGGTACCATCAGCCTTAGTGTCCAATAGAGGAATCTCAGGGCACATCCTAGCCCAGACGGTTGGGAGGCCTGAGCTCACACTCGTAGGGACCTTTTCTTCCAGTTTGTTTACATTTCCTTCTCCCGGATTAGCTGGTTCAGTGCCTTAGGATGCTTACTTGCTAGTTCCTCTGAAGTATTATATTTGCTTGCACTGGGATTGACTGTCTGCTTCAGTACCCCTGGATGATGAGCTAATAAATAGTGTGCCTCTAACAAACTCAGTGCTCAAGAGCCAAAAGGATAATGCAGCTGTCAGTTATATTAACAGTGACTACAAGTGAAACACTGGTCAAAATCTTGATCATAAATGAGAAATATCTCTGACATCTGGCCAAGTGGAAAGAGGAATTATTTTAAGATTTAACAGCTCTTTAATTTTAGGATCCCTATATCTGTAGTTGCAGGTTGGCAATCCCTGACTGTTTGCCCTGCAGACTTTTTTTTGTGTGTGTGTGCACATTATTTTCTAAAAATTGAATTTGAATGCCTGTTTTAGCCTGCTAGGCTTCTGGAATGCAATATACCAAAGTTGACTTGGCTTTTACAATTGGGACTTGTTAACTTACAAGCTTACAATTCTGAGGCCATAAAATTGTCCATATCAAGGCTTCACTGGCAGTGCTTTTCTCTCTGAAGACTGGCTGCAGGTGATCCTAGGCTCCTCTCACTTGGGAAGGCACATGACAGCATTTGCTGGTCTGTCCCATCTTTTCCTCATTTCCTTGCTTTCAGCTTCTGGCTTCCTCAGGCATTCTCCCTGTGCTTCTGTGGCCTTTTCTCTCTTTATTCATACCTTTCGTAAGGGACACCAGTAAGAAGATTAAGACCCACCCTAGGTCAGTGTCAGTGATTCTAACTAGCCTTTTTGATAAGAGCACCCTGGAGTATTAGATAAAAGTCTGGTGTGGGTGGGGAGAGGAGTAATTGTGAGTGTGTTTCATCCCCTAGAGCCTTGATATTTTCTTTGGGAGATAGAGCCCTGCTGTCTTTCATTATTGGAGGTAGCAAGGAAGGGCTGGTCTCCTCTGCTACTTTTATCCTAACAGTGGCAGTAAAAGTCAGAATGAATACTGGAGTTCAAATGTCAGGTCTGATTTTTGGGCATTCATCACCTGCCCCCATCTCAGCTTCCTTTTCCTCGTTTGTAAAATCAGATTAATAAAATTTTCCTTGCCGGTGGTGAGAGTTAAATAAAGCACTTGATGTAAAGCACCACTCAAAGGCAGATGTTATTTTGGGAGGTAAAGGAGCATGTTGTTAGTGTTACCTGCTTCTTTTTGGAGTCTTGTGCAGGTTGGAAGTAGATTGATGGCCTTTGCCCTGAGTGTTAGGGCCTTTTCCCCAGCTGTCCAGCAACTGACAGTGTAGCTTCTGTCCGGTTAGGGTTCAGTATTCCTAAGACTGGCTGAGAGGTCTCTTTCCTTCTCCCTAAAGACTACTATATGGTTCTAAGAATTGTATTGCTTACAAGAACTGAAAGGGAGAATCAATAATACACCTGAAGAAAGTGGGAGCCCATTAGACTCTCCCCTGCCTATCCTCCTTTAAATTAAAATAAACGGCTGTATTGATTGCATCCCCAATGGAGACTCTTTGAAGAGGCACCCAAGGCAGAACATTGTCTTAAGATGATGATTTCCAAGTTTTTAGGCCCTCCGGCCTGGGATATATCTAGATTGCTAGGCCTGGTCTCTGCTGAAGAATTATTTCCTTTTGGGTACTTCTTAGCTTTATGATCTGAATCTTGGAAATCAGCTCTGTTGAGTCCTTCCTTAGAAAAACTGAGTTTGTGCCAACCTGGCCTAGGGTGCAGAGGTGGTTCCTGCTGCTACCCATCTGCCACTCTCCTGAACTTATTTGCTTCCTCTGCTTGAAGTAGAGGGTTCAGTTCTGTTACTTACTAGTTGTGCGGCCCTAGGGGAGTCACTTAACCTCCCAGCTCCCAGCAAGGCTGGTGTACACTCCCTGAGTTGTGACAAGGATTAAAGATGGTAGAGAGAGGACCCTCTGTGGCAGGTGCTTGGAGACTACTGCTTCTGCAGCCTTGGCTCTTATTTTGAATTGGGTAGTGTCACTGCCTTTGGACTCAGGTAGACCTGAATTCAAATGTTGTCTCCGCTCCATACTAGCTGTGGGACGGTGGTCAAGTTATATAATCTTTCTGAATGAATTTCTCTTCATTTGTAAAATGGGGATAAATTTGTAAAATCCTGTCCTGTGGGGTTGTTCCTTAATTCACGTGTTGAGTACTATTTTAGGCATGTCAGACAACTGCAGTGAATAGTTTCTACTCTCATAAAGCTTGTTTCTAGTAGGAAAGATGGACAGTAATCAATAAGTAGGTTCTACATACACAGATACATACACACACTATGAAGAGAAATAAAGCAGATTAAGGAGCATAGAAAGTGGCTGGTGGAATGCCATTTTATCAAAAATGGTCAGAAAAGGCCTCTCAAATACAGATAGGCTGAGAGAGCCCTGAAGGAAGTGAGGGAGCAAGCCATGCAAAGCTAGTGTAAGTGCATTTCAGGAAGAAGGAAAGCAGTGCAAAGGCCCTGAGGCTGCTTATTTTGTCTAAGGAACAATGAGGCCCATGTTGTGGGAATGGGTGAGAGGAAAGTAGCAGGAAATGAGGTGAGAGCTGGTATGGCGGCAGATCTGGTAAGGACTAGTCTGCTCTGGTGGATGTCACCTTGAAATAGGAAACTAGGGAAGGATATAGAGAAGAGGCTACTACGGGTTTTAGAAGACTCAGTCTGGCTGCTATGTGGAAAATGACCTGCAAGGGACAAGAGTGGAAGTACAGAGCAGCGCTGTTGGTATTTTGGAATCAACAAAATCTGCTGATGTAGGGAGTGAAAGAAACATCAGAGATGACTCCAAAGACTAAGTCCTGAGTCCTTGGAAGGCAGAAATGCTGAGATGGGTGGGTGGGGAGAATGTGGCAGGAGCAGGCTTGGGAGAGGGGGTAAAAATCACGAGTTTGGTTTTGGACAGATGAAGTTGAGGTACCTTCTTGTAATCCCAGTGGGAATGTCAAGTTGTCAGTTGTATATATAAATGAGTGCGTTGTCAGTGTTTATTAAGGTGTGGAACTAGAGAAGATCACTTATGATGCTTGTGCAGAGACAGAAGGGAAGAGGTCCAAGGTCCAAACCCTGGGTCTTCTAACCTGAAGGAGTCACGAGAGGAAGACCTATCCTTTTGCAGGAGGAATCTAATACGGAGTGTGAGAAGGAGCTGTAAGGTGGTAGAATGAGAACAGGAGAGTGGAGTCTGGGGGCTAAGGTAGGAAAGCACTTGAAGGAAGAAGCAAGGAGCAGTGTCCCATGTTGCTGGGAAATGAGAATTTGCAATTTACCATTGAATTTGATCCATTGGTGACCTTGACAAGAACAGTGGGATGATGGGACTTAGAGATCGAAGTGAGGTGGTGAATGTTTCTCAGAGTAGGGCCTGAATAGGGCCCTCGATAAGTGCTAGTTACTGTTGTGCCAGCACGATGGAGAGGGCCCACCAGTGTAGGTTTTGCACATAATTGACATACCTTAAGGTGCTCAGTTGCTAATTGCTGAAAGATTAAATATATAGCAGGGACACATCTTAATCTAGGGTTAAGCTCTAAAGTGGTGCTACCCAACAGAAGTAAAATGTGAGTAAAATAAGTGTTCTAGAAGCCACATTTCAAAGTACAAAGAAACTGATTAAATTCATTTTATTTAAGCCAATATAGCCAGATTAGTATTTCTATTGTGTAATCTATTGTTGAAATATTTTACATTCTTTTTTGCACTCAGGGAAATCCGCTGTGCGTTCAGCACTTACAGAACGTCTCAATTCAGACTGGCCACAGGCAGGTGCTCATCAGCCGCGTGTGGATGTGGCCACCGTACACTGGACAGTACAGTTAGAGCTATTGCAAAGGAAGGAGGGTGTGCCCAAAGAATTTCCTCATACTAGGCAGGTGATCTGAAAACAATAATAAACTTGGAAAAGAAAGAAGGCAGTGGTTTTCCCTAACAAGCAAGTAAGCATTATTTGATCTTTATATACCATCACAAAGTCATTCGTGGTTTTCAAGGGCCCCTGGTTTCTTCAAATTCATGTCTTTCTGGGTCTAGAAATTGTAATTAATTTTCTGTAACAACTTTTTGGTCCTATTATACCAATTAATAAAAGCCATTGCTGACAGTACCTAAAGTAATCTTGGGTGGTTTTTAGGCATGGATTTAGAGAGAGATGGGTTTGTTGTAAGCCACCTTTCCAGATTTAAAACCGCTTAGTCTAGATGTCTTATTTCAGGTCTTTCTTCTTTATTCCTTCTCCTTTTCTTCTCCATGTTTTCATTCTTTTTCCCCTCAGCTTTGTTTTTTTAACCCATTCCTCACTTCTTGAAAACTCTTGTCCTTTGAGTCCCTGACTTCCCGTGGCAGAAATAATCACTCTTCGCTTCTCTTTCCTTAACACTGTGTTCATGCAACTAATTTAGGCACTGTGATTTCTTTTTCTTCTCCCACTTGGCTGGCCTTTCCTTATCAATAAGGTTTGCTTTACTCATCTCTGGGTCTATCATCTAGCACATCTCCTTCTTTTATTAGTAGGTTTTTTACAAATGCTCATCTCCAACTTGTTTTTGTCACGGTGGAGCAAAAGGAAAATGGCCTTTGAAATATACTAAGAAAGCATAGATTTCATGGGTATGGGAGTAACATGAGGAAGATTGTTTTGTGGGAAACAACCCTCAGACTAACCTAAGTCTATATTAAAAAAACTAAACAGCTGAATTCATGGCCTAGTATGCCCTCAGAGATTTTCTTGTCTTTCAACTTAATGAATTTTTTTTTTTTTTTAACTTATCCAGTAATGTTTGCCCAGGAGTTAGTTTTTTTAGCTGACAATAATCCTGAAGCATTACTCGAGAACCAAACCTGGGGTGATTTGACTTTGGGTGCTTTCCACCATTGAGTTAGCCTAGGGAGGACCTAGGTTCGGTTCCTGGTGCCTCCTAAAGATGAGCAAAGCAAGATGACGCAGTGAAGAGACAGTGAGGAATCACAGTGAAAGACACAAGCAGGGAGCAGAGGTGGCTCAAGTGATTGGGTGTTTCCCTCCCACATGGGATGTCCTGGGTTCAGTTGCCAGTGCCTCCTTAAAAAAAAAACACGAACAGAGAGCAGAGGGCAGGTGCAAACGATGAGGGGGATAGGGAGAAATAAATAAAAATCTTCAAAAAAAAAAAAGCCGGATAAACAAATCTATATAAAGGGTTTTTGAAGAAGTCTCTGGATTGAAATATGGACTGGAAATGGCCAGCATGCACTTTAAATGTACAGAGACCTTTTTATCTGATAGTTTTATTTATTTTTAAGATTTATTTTATTTATTTCTCTCCCCTTTCCCCCCATTGTCTGCTCTCTGTGTCCATTCACTTTGTGTTCTTCTGCGTCTGCTTGCATTATCCTGTGGCATTGGGAAACTGCATCTCTTTTTTTGTTGCATCATCTTGCTGCGTCAGCTCTCCATGTGTGCAGCACCACTCCTGGGTGGGCTATGCTTTTTTTCACATGGGGCGGCTCTCCTTACAGGGCGCACTCCTTGCACATGGGGCACCCCTACACGGGGGTTCTCCTGTGTGGCACAGCACTCTTTACGCACAGCAGCACTGCACATGGGCCAGTTGGCTACATAGGTCAGGAGGCCCTGGGGATCGAACCCTGGACCCTCCATATGGTAGACAGATGCTCTTGTCAGTTGAGTCACGTCCACTTCCCTATCTTTTAGAACAGATTTTGCTTTTAGTGATAGGTTCTACCTGTTAATTCTGATTGCTTTATTCTTTTTTTCCTCCCCCCCACCCCAGTTGTGTGCTCTCTGTGTCCATTTGCTGTGTGGTCTTCTGTGTCCACTTCTATTCTTGTCAGCAACCCGGGAATCTGTGTCTCTTTTTGTTGAGTCATCTTGCTGCATCAGCTCTCCATGTGCGGCGCCACTCCTAGGCGGGTTGGACTTTCTTTTGCGCCAGGTGGCTCTCCTTATAGGGCGCGCTCCTCGCGTGTGGGGCTCCCCTATGCGGGGGACACCCCTGCATGGCACCACACTCCTTGCGCACATCAGCACTGCACGTAGGCCAACTCTACACGGGTCAAGGAGGCCCTGGATTTGAACCGTGCACCTCTCATGTATTAGGCAGATGCTCTATCCATTGAGCCAAGTCTGCTTCCCCAGATTGCTTTATTCTTAAGTGAAATTGGGCCCTTACAGGAGGAGCCTCAGGGTACTGTTTAGATTTGTGGTGTGAGGGACATAGGTACCTTGCTGGGGACACTGCTCTCCCAGAAGATCTGACGAAGGCAACCATGTAGCCAAGGGACATGGGTGCCAGTGACCTACCTGGAACTTGAGATTAGGCCCGGCATTAGCACTGGCCTGCTGTGGTGGGAGTTCAAGATCAGAACATGTTGGAAGGTCGTCTGCCTTCTCTTCCTTCTTAGCATCTTTTTTTCTTTGCTTTTTTTCCTAATATAGTACTGTTATATTCATTGGGACCTGTCAGGTTCTGGTTCTTAGAGGAATACCTGTACTCTTGAGGTTTACTGTCTAGATCTCAGATCTCCCCATGTCTATTGTAGACTTAAGTTCTCCAACTCTGGATTGTTAGATGAGGTAAGATGAGCCCGTGGGACTTTGTGGTTTAAAGGGTGCTTTAGAATGACTTATTTCTTGAATTTAAGAGGAAAATCAGAAAATGTCATTTTATGAAATGGAAACTAACAAAGATGCAGGTAAATTATTTGGGAAAATGTGTGTGAAGTAATCCCCTTAAATAGTAATTTTGTTGCTAACTGAAAGAAGCTGTTACCTAACTCTGTGCCAAGAACCAGGGGTATCTTTTAGAACCTCTGGTTAATACAAGATTACTTAGAACTATTCTAGTTATCAGAGAGATGTTGTAGGGGAACTGGAAAAATCATTCCTTTGGCTCTGATAATCAGACACTAGGGGGACTGCTTCTGTCCCAGAAAGGAAGGTCTTGGGGAGAGGCAATAGCCAGGCCTACCACTGGGAAGGGCAATGAATACTCAGGCTTATTAACTCTGTCTATTGACAATTTGGCTAGTTTGAATCAGTCCCCCAGTGTCATCACCCCAGGTGAACGGTTAAGTCAGTTTCTTAAACATTCAAATCTGAGAAAGTACAGCTGCAATGTGCAATACCTTGCACCAAGACCCAGAATAGCCTGTTTTTCTCTGTCTTTCTTTATTTCTTTCTCATCCACCTCTTAATGTTCCAGGAGCAAACCTGCCATTGTAATCTGTCTCTTCTTCTTGACCCATCCTTATCCTGTCTCTTTTTGTTCCTTAGATTGTGACTTGTGTAACAGGTCAGGCAGTTTGAGGTGTCCCCTTCCCTGCTATTCATCTTTGGGATAAACCGGTCCCCATTATACTCATATATATATGTCTTTCTGTACCCTAACTTTTTGCTGAAGGCTCAACTAAGCATAGTCATATGCAAAGTTCAGGGCATCAGCAACCATTGAAGCTTTGGTTCCTCAGGTGAGATGAATTTGTGCTTGTTGATGTCTGCTTTCATTCACCTTGTGGTTGTGGCCCCCCTTTACCTCCCATAGCCCTGTCTAGAACACCCCTTACCCCCCAACACGCTGTGGTCCTTCATGACTTCTGACTCCATTCTTCTGGTTTGCTTTTTCTCTCAGACCAAGAAACGTGCTGCTCGTTTTCTAGAGGTGTAGCACCCCCAGGGTGAGGTTAGTGTCTGTATTTGGCAACAACAGTCCTTTGCTTAGGATTTGGACCCAAAGAGAGGAAGCCACACCACTTATCAGAGCACAGAACATGAACTTCTGGAGTCTGCTTAGTGCTACTTGGCAAAAATATAGGTGCCCTTCCAGAAGGAGAAGCCATAGGGAATCAAACTTTCTTCTTCAGCATCTCCCCTCTAATGTGCATGTGCCTATGCCCTAACCTTTGTGCCCCTTCCTTATTCGAGCAGTCATAGATTAGCTTATGGGTTTCCTTCATTAGCCTTGGAGATTGGGCCTCTAATACAGAAGCCTTGACCTAAGGCAGGAACTCTGGGCATTGTTGTAAAAAGAGGAGGCACCCCGAGGAGGCATCCTTAGGTATTAAGATTCTGTTTCATGCCCACATCTAGATACTTCCTCATTTAAACTTCTGAGGCCTATAACTTCCATTAGGCTATTGAATCACTGGAGGGGACAGCTCCTTTTAGTGTGCTGTGGGTCCAGATCTTCAGATCATAAGTGTGAGTGGAGATTGATTGCAAGGCCACGTCTGAGGAGAGAATGGACTGACTCATGATACCTGGACAGACTCCAGAGATGAATGTCCTCTCCGGCTGCTGGGAGAATACCCTCTCTCCTGCTTGAACAGCTCTGAGTGCTGTGGTGTCCAGCTGGCCACCTGGAGATGGGCAGGATCAGCTTTCCACCCAAGCTGCTTGGGCTTAGAACCCAGTTTTCTAATCTGATGAAGGTATGATAGCATCATCCTTCTTTAGAATTGGGAGATGAGGAGAGAGAATCAGTATCTAATGGCTTTTATCAGCCTTCCCAGGGATTTGAGCAATTATGGGGGTATAGTAGTTTGGGGTGGGGCCTCAGAAGAACTTGTTCTCAAAAGGCCTTAGTTCTAGGGCTACCTCTAAGCTTCATCACTTCATGGGCTTGGATAATTTCCTTAACTCTGAGCCACCTTACTCTCATCTGTCAGAGCTAAAAGCGGCTTTGCCTAAAAGCTACTTTGCCTATCATGGTTGGCATGACCAGAAAATGAGTGTTTGGGAAAGTGTGTTGACAGCCATAAAGCATTCTACTGAAGTAAGGCATTTTTAAAACCAATAGTATTATATGCCCCGAACACAGGTCACATTCTATTTTGTGGACAGAGGCACATTTACTAGACATGTCCATAATTCCTCTTGAAGGGCTTTTCTGTACCCAGGCTCCATTCACTGGGATTGGGCAGAGATTCCCTATCTTCCCTAAAGCCCTAGAAAAAGAAGTATGCAGTTTGCTCTGCTGAGAGGAAACCTAGAGGGGTTCTCTCAAATTGAGCTAATATATTAGGCCCATGAGCCATATGTCTTGTTTGGCTCAATTAAGAAAGCAGAAGCTCCTGTAACAAATCTTAAAAGATTAGAGCTTTCCAGTAAAAGTCTTTAATTCGGTATCTCCTAAAACAGCAGGTCTTGTCCTATTAGCCAAGGCCCTGTTGTCTTGAAGCAGGTCAAGTGATTGCCCTTTGGTGCCTTGCAGACCCTTTCCTCCAGTTATAACTCCTGCATATGGAGCTTGGTTACTTGCTCCGCCTGTGCAGGCATTTGATTTTAACCCTGTTTGAAGGTATCTAAATCCCACAGATGTTGAACCTTGCATTTATAATGGGGAGACTTGAATAGGCAATGTGGAACTTAAAAAAAGTTATTTGCTAAAATCCTTGAAATGTCCTTGAAAAAAGAATGTGGGGAGTGGGAGTAGCTCAGTGATTGAGTGCCTGCTTTGCATATATATGAGGTCCCGAGTTCTGTCCCTAGTACCTCTTTAAAAAAAAGGAAGAAAAGAAATTAGGCATTAGACTTAATGTAAGACATAGTATAATCAGGAAATAACACTGGTATTTAAATTTTAAATTTAATTTAAAATTAAAATTTAATTTTAAAAATTTAGAAAGAATAAAAATTCTGGCATAGGCATATATGCCTATGTGCAGTGGGCATATATACAGTGGTCACTTCCTTACTCCCAAAGAATCTTTTCTCTTCAGTTATGAAACATTCATTGGCTGCCATCTCTGTTCCAAGCCTCCAAGGGAGAGTTTTTGTTCCAGTGATAGGCTTCTCAGCCCCACAGAGACTTGCCGATGCCTTCTGAACACATAAAGCATGTTGTGTTTACCTAAATATTTTTTGGCCTCCAATGAAAATAAACACTTTAAACACAACTCCATACCATATTGTTTATAGTAGACACTTAAGGACCTAGAAAGGTAGGCGGTAAAAGATGGAGAAAAACAAACTCTGGGAAATACTAATCCAAAGAAAGCTGGCATATCTTTATTAATATTAAACAATATTTTAAGGCAAAGGTCACTTCATAATGATAAACTGTTCACTAGAAAAAATTCTTTCCAGATTTTTCAGTAGTCAGATCAGAGAGAAAAAAAGAGTTAGGATTTAGAAGATTTGAACAATATCTGCTTAAACTAATATACATCTCTATATCCATTCATCAACTGTAGAATATAGTTGTTTTTCAGCACACGCTTGGGAAAACTGACTACTGGGCTGTGAGGCAGATCTTAGCAAATTTCAAATTTCAGAGCCTTTTTACTTATCAAGGCTATAGTACTTGATGTTTTGTGATTGGTCCCTCCGATTTTATAAATCAGGACTTCTCAACCTCAGTACAGTTGACATTTGGGACCCAATAATTCTTCCTCTTGAAGGAAGTATCCTGTGCACTGTAAGATGTTTAGCAGCATCCCTGGCGAGTAGCACTTTCCCTCACTCTACCACTAGTTGCGACAACTCAAAAATATCTCCAGACATTGCTCAATGTCCCTTGTGATGGTGTGGGGGCAGGAAATCACCCCCTCCCACAATCCCCATCCCGGAACCATTGTTAGAGTCCTTCTCTCCAGAGAAATACATGATTTTGCATACAATTTCTCCCTTCTCCAATATACAGTTTTAGTGTCCTCACTGGGGACCGTTGAGGGAGTGGGACAGCCAGGCAGCCTGGAGGCTTAGTCCTTGGTCTGCGCACAGCTTCCTTCTGTCCAGTGTATGGTCACTCATACCTGGGTGTATAGAGGCATCGGGGTGCTTCTGGTGCTCAAGGCCTGAAGGCTCATTGCCTCCCAGTCCCACAAACATGAGGCTTCTGTGTTATTCTAGGCCTTTTGCTAGGTGCTAGTCACTGTTCAAGTCCATTACGATAAAAAAACTTTAATGATAAAATAATGGATACACATGTGACCATGAATGATTATAAAAGGGCATGCTTATCTCTGTGGAGCAAGTGATTAACTGTGCTTGTGGAATCAGTACTTCACAGGAGGTGGTAGGCATCAAGCTGGGTTTTGTAGGATAAATGGGAGTTTGCAAAGGGGGAGGGCAATGCCGGTAGGTGCACTGGGTTCTTGCGTTAGTAACAGATAAGTATTGTAGTGTAAAACAAGAAACAAGATAAAAGAAGGCGAGAGTGAGGCCATTCTTAGGAGCTTAGATTTGACCCTTGTAAGCAGTTGAATTGTGTTCAGAAAGTTGCTTTGAGTGTTTCTTGTAAGGACAACTTGGAGGGGGTAGATTTGAGGCCAGGAGACTAAGAGGCTTTGCAAAGAACCCACTTGAAAGATGAGGTCTAGAACCATTGCTGTGGCCCTGGGGATGGAAGGGAGATGGACCCCCAGAGGGAGTCAGGTCCCAAGCCCCAGAGTCTAGTAAAGGGAGATGTTACCTCACAAGACAGTCATATTTCTGGCCAGAGAGAGGACACTGCACATAGCTATGGAAATAAAGACGTAAGCTTTTATTTGAGAGAGAATCTTTTCCACTTTTTATATACATTTTTTTCCTCTAGGAAATAGACAGACGGTTGGAAAAAAAACTGAAGATCACACAAAAGGAGAGGTAAGGCTGCTGTCTGGTCTGAGGGCTGGTGCTCTCTGCGTTAGAGAGCTGGGCAGTCAGCGGCATTCTCTAGCTGGCCATAAAGTTGAGCAGTCAGGCTCTTCCGGGCAGTGAACCCTTCCCTCCCAGGTGAAGAGCAGGACGTGGTGGTTTGAGGCTTTGGGAGTGAGGTGGGGGTTGTTGCACCTGCCTCCTACCTTAGTGGACTCCCTGTGTGAAGTAGTCTGATGAAAAAGGGGGGGGCTGCGTGTGTGGCAAGTCTAAAGGCTTGGGTTTTAGGCCTGGCTCTGCTCCCCAGTTGCTCTGGAGTTTGGGGCAAGTTGTTTCCCCCTGCAGACCTCAGTTTCTTACTCTGTGATATGAGGGCTTGGGACAGAAGATTTCTCTGGTCCCTCGGTGACTTGTTGGCTTAGGGTGTTATGGGGTATCCTAGAAAAAATTCTAGGAAATTATTTACTTTTAAGAATAGTTCTATTCCCCACCCAGACAGTGGAGGAAGTGAGTTTCTGAAGCAGGTGAAAGTTAACCTCAGCAGTCTGTCTCTGGGCTTAGGTAACTTGTCGGCTTCCCACAGGGATAGGCGGCAGGAAGGAAGAGGATAGGGCCTCTCTGGATTTGCTTTATGGGCTGCATGGTCATTCCCTAGGGAACTCTGGGATGTCCTCCTCACTGGCTAGCTTTCCCTGCTCCCTGCCTCTTTGATCAGGTTGCTGGCTCCTTGTCTGCTCATCTTAGCAACTAACTCCTGATTAGAGTATGCTTTTTTCCATGCCATTCCTATCCCAGGACTTGTTCCACTTCACCCTGGCAGCAGCTGAATTCCTCCAGTCCCTACCCCCACCCCTCCTGACAACCGAGGCTTTGAAAACAAGCCCCTCTGGGACTGTTTGGTTCTAGAAGTTGATTGCTCAGGGGAGGTCTTTAGTGGCTGTTTTGGGGTGGTCTTTCCTGCCTGAATCCCCTCCTCTTCCTCTGGCTTTTGTTTCTTTCTCTTATGTTGTTTTTTATTAAATCCACCTTTTCTTGTGGATATATCACCTTGATGTGTACATCCACCAGCCTTGGATAATGCTTCTCTTTTGAGCATTGCCAAACACTGTTTCTAGGATTGTCATTCACACTAGCCCCGCCGCTGTCCAACAGACCAGTGAGCCCTGGTGCGGGAGTTTTCTCTGCTTAGAAGCTCTTTTGAAGAGGTGATTCTGGTGTCTGGTGTAGCTTGTCTCTGGGAGGCATGGATCTCAGTCTAACCAGAATGCTCAGGCAGTTGCAAATGCTGTATTAATGTCAGGCAGGGTGGCGGAACAGGCTCCTGTGTGCTGTAGACTGTTGGAGCGCACACGGTGGAAGACTTTGGCTGGGACTGAACACTTCCTGCTCCCAAGCTGAAGGGTTCCCTCCTCACTAGCCTGTCACATTCTGGTCTGTTTAGGGAAGCTGGGATTTTAAGTGAAGTCTTTGGCTTCTGGACGTGAAGTGTTTTGCCTCAGGGGTAGAACAGTGATTGATATGATTGTGATGAGCAGGGAGATAGAAGTCTCAGAATCAGGTAGTGCTCCAGCCCACTGGGCTAGGGGTTAGGTGCGAGGAGTAGGTCCTGTGGACTGTGTGAGCTTGTGGCCTGTTTGCTCCTTTGAGAATCCCTTCGTGAGGGGTGGGAGATTTGATATGTCTGGTCAGAGGCCAGAGGAGGGAGATGAAAGTGATGAGGGGTGGGTGAGTGGGACATGGAAGGGCCTCTGTAATCAAGGTATAGGATTTGTGAAACTGTGTTTGCTTTTTGTCAGCAGGAAATCCAAATCTCCTCCCAAAGTGCCCATTGTGATTCAGGACGATAGCCTTCCCACCGGGCCCCCTCCACAGATCCGCATCCTCAAGAGGCCCACCAGCAACGGTGTGGTCAGCAGCCCCAACTCCACCAGCAGGCCAGCCCTTCCAGTCAAGTCCCTAGCACAGCGGGAGGCAGAGTACGCCGAGGCCCGGAAGCGGATCCTGGGCAGTGCCAGCCCTGAGGAGGAACAAGAGAAACCCATCCTCGACAGGTGAGTGTAGCTGGCAGGGCTGACCATAGACCATAGACTGCTTTACTAGTCCATCCTGAGGAGGCAGATCATGGTCTGGCTGTGTGTAGAGCAGCGAGAAGCAGAGTCAAAGCTGGCACTATTACAGCTTTAGGTGCCAATCCTGGCCTGGCTGGAGCTAGTTAATTGTCTTTACTGTACTGGTTCAGGGGGCCAGGGACAATTTGAAAAGGTACAATGTTGCATATGCCTAGAGGTTAAAGGCACAGACTATGGAGTCAGAATCTGCTTGGGTTTGAGTCCACCTCTGCCACTTACTAGCTACTTAACCTTCATTGCCTTAGTTATCTATCTGAAAAATGGGGGGAAAAGATGGTAATAGCTTCATCAGGTTGTGGGATTAAATGACTAAATGAGCATAGGGTGCTGAGAACCCTGCCAGGCATAGTGGAAGGGCTCAGTAAGAGATCAGAAGTTGTCATCTTCTGGGTTTCACAATAGACCACTGGGATGTTTCTGTGAATTTTTAAATTCTTTTTGACTCTTGGCTTTTTTTTTCTGCATTCCTAGCAGTTGCATTATGTAATTTTGTCACCTTCAGTAAAACAGTATTTATTAAAACAGCCTCTCTCTAACTTTGAAAGGTTTCCTTCATTTGGTATTTTAGGACTTGAAGAACTAATCTGTGTACCTTCTTTCTATCTCTTCATTATTTTGATAGGCATCAGTTATCTCTCCTTGTAAGCATTCATCGTTCCAAAGTGGAAAAAGAAAAGAAAAAAAAAAGACAGACAGTGGAGAAAGTCCATTTCCTTTAGTCTTCCATAGCCTTTTTTGTTGTTTTGTTTTGTTTTGTTTTTTTTGAGGTACTGGGAGCTGGGAACTGGGAATTGAACCTGGAACCTTGTATGTAGGAAGCCAGCACTCAACCACTGAGCCAAATCGACTTCCCTAAGTTAGCTTTTTCGTTTATTTTTTGTTTGTTTTCAGTAGGCACTGGGAACTGTACCCGGGACCTCCCATATGGGAGGCAGGCACTCACCCACTTGAACCATATCCTTCCATAGCCATTTGAGTCAACCATTAATCACATGGTTTAGAGAGAAGTCAAAGGGCAGAAGTGGCAGGTGCTGTATAACTGCTGAGCTCTTGCTTAGGGCCCTTCACCATGGCCCAACGTTCTGGGGAAACTGTGTCACTAGGGTCTGTGGAGCCTGTGCTGTCCTTGGTCACTGCCTCTGGACAGTTTGGGCCCTTGAGCACTGTCCTATAAATGAATGTTGGAGAGCCAGATGGGGGTGGGAATGCTGTAGCTGCTGGAAGTAGACATGGGCCACCAGCTCCATCTGCCCACAGGGGTCTTCCAACTTGGAGATGCCCAAAGTCTTTTTGCCAAAGAAGCAGCTCAGGAAACCAGAGTGGCTGATAGCCATCATGACTTCTGCTCCAGCTGCAGGGTGGTTGGTTGTAAGATTTGGGGACATCTTTTATATTCCTTTTCAAGCCTCCCTCTGATCTTCTTCCCTTTAGGCCAACCAGGATCTCCCAACCCGAGGACAGCAGGCAGCCCAATAATGTGATCAGACAGCCCTTGGGTCCTGATGGGTCACAAGGCTTCAAACAGCGCAGATAAATGTGGGCAAGAAAGGATGCCGTCGCTGCCGCCGTCACCGCCTTCTGGGTCGTCTGCTATGGGTCACGCTGCCGTGGCAGACAGCTGGACTTGAGCAGAGGGAACGACCTAACTTACTTGCACTGTGATCCCCCTTGCTCCACCCACTGTGACCTTGAACCCCATGCACTGTGACCTCCCACCTCTCCCCCTTCCCACTGTGATTGGCATGTCAACAAGGGCTGTCCCAAGTCAATGGAAAGGGAAAGGGTGGGGGTTAGGGCAGGGTTGGGGGGACCCACCAAGGACTCAGAGTAGGGTCAGACTGTGCCACTTGGGGTAAAGCCAGTGCCAGCAATAACAGTTTATCATGCTCATCAATTTGAGATTTCAAAACACAAATGAGAACCCTGCCCCCAAGTGCATGTCTTCATCACTTAAAAAGCAAGTTCCATTTGAAAAATCTTTTTTTTTTTCTATTTTTGTTTGTTTATACAAATCTGATTTGCAAGAAAAAGTGCATGGGAGGGGATTTAGCAGTTTAATGAATTTTTAATTGAGAAAAGGTAGTTTGGTAGTCTACTTAAAATGTTTCTAGGAAATGTCCTAGAAACATTAACCAATAGGATTTTGGTGAGCTTAGCTTCTTCTGTATTCCTACTGCCGCCCAGAAAAGGGGCAGGGCTCTGCAGCCCCCAGGACAGGTGAGCACCCCATGCCTATATCTCCCTCCCCCCAGCTAAGTCCCAGGGCATCTTGGCCCTGCCTGGAGACTGGGCTAGCTCTGTAGGTTCAGAGAGCCTGGGGAGGATGCTATCCCCACCTCTAGTATTTTGGGAGACAGGGAAGTGAACAGACTTCTTCCTCTACCCTTCAGGGTGGTTCCCTACCAGCCAGGCTTGCTACTTCTAGAAGAGCATAGTGTCAAGGAGTGAGACTCTGCATACCTGGGCTTAGAAGAAAGGGTTGCAAAACTTGTTCAGTATTTTACTGTCACGAGGAAAAGCAAGAGAGAGTCTTACTCCAGAACTCTTCTGCCTCGTGTTTCAGAAGGTAAATGGATCTTCCTCCCCCAGCAAGGCTTGAACTCAAGGGCCTGTAGCATTCCATCTCCATTGATGGCACTGACTTAGTAACTATACCTGGTACATTTCCTTTTTGAAATCAGTACCTTGGGAGCAAACCATTCTGAATAATAGAGTTGGGAAAAGAAACACTTTGCATTGCAAAGATTGGTGATGACAGACTGGTTTCTTAGAGGCCCAGGCTACCCTTCACCCATTTTTCCAGAGTGAATGTCTGGAATGAAGGCAATTTTCCTCTTCTGGAGCCCAGAGATTTGCTTTGGCTCCCAGAGTTGGAAGAAGCTAAGAGGTCAGCTGCCCCAGAGCTGCTCTATGTGTGTGTGCTTCGGCTCCTCTCAGGTCGACTGGTCTCTTCTGTTGCACTGCGCCTTATCCCTCAGCCAGCCAGCCTCCGCTGTCCTGACCAGTGGGTGACTTTTGGGGTGGTTAGTGTGATGTTATGCAATTAGAGCAGCTTGTGGTAGCCAAGGTGACAAGCTAGGTTTGGCAGGCTCGCTCTTGGCCTTGCCCTGTGGGAATATTAGGCCAGGCCTTACTAACCATGTCCCACCACATCCTCACCTGAGGAGGGAGGGCTAGCTGCCAGTTGAGTCTGCGACTAGTCCACAGCACAGTCAGAGCTGTGTGAAGCCAGAAGATTCCCCGGGAGCAGAGCTGGAACAAAGCTCCAGTCTGTAAGAACCCACAGGTTGTTGAGTCATGCCCACAAGCTGTTCTGAGGGAAAATTACCTCCAGGAGTGGGTGAGGGAGAAAGTTGGCTGCTGTCTTTATAGTTCCACTGCCCTGACCAAGTTTCCACGTTCTAAAATGTGTAGTGTCGACCCCTCGTGTAATAGTGTTTTCTGGCCCATGGCAAGACTGTCCCTTCGGTTGGAGAAGGGTGCAGAGGTAGGCCAGGTGGAAGGCCCTAAGTGCTTGGCCATCGGAACCCCTTTTCCTTGTGTCCCCTCTCGTGGGAGCTAAAGTGAAGATTGCTAATGGGCATCTGCAGATTGAGGACATGGCTGGGACTGGTGCTCCAACCTCCCTCTGGCCAAAGATAGGGCTCTGCCTGCTCTGTGTGCCTGTCACCACCCTCCAGCAGTCATACCCTTGGCTTCCTAGATGGAGAAGTGGCAGGCAAGGAAAGGAAAACAGGAAACTCTTGTGTTGGGGGAGTTGGGAGGGGAGATGAGAACGGTTTGGATTTTATGTGGGTTTTTTGGTTTTTTTTGGTAGTTGTAAGTTTCCTTAAGTGCTTTTTTTTTTTTTTTTTTTTAAATGTAAGCTGTAGGCTTTGGCTTGGAAAACCCCAGGAGGATGGGGGGGCAGAGCAGAAACCCGAGGCTGCTGCCCCTTTATCTGCCTTCATAGTACTGCCCCCTTCCCCCAGCTCCTCCCTGCTCTGATGAGCCAGGCCACAGACCTTCCAGCTAACCGCTTCCCATGAGCCACTACTCTGTCAGCCTATAACCAAAGGAGCTGGGGGTCCAGGCCTGGTGACCAACCCTTAGCCCACTCAATCAGGGTGCTCCCCACCTGCAGGCAGGAGGCAACACCCTATTCTGCTACCATCAGCCCCTTCCAGAGCCCACCTGCCCTGCCCTGCCCTGCCCTGCCCTGCCCTGCCCTGCCCTGCCCAGCCCAGCCATACCCTGCCCACCCCATCTGGGGATGCTCTGCTCAGGGACGGGCCAGCAGGGCTACATCCAGCTTCCCTGGTAAGCAGAGACTCAAGAGACCTCTGGGGTCCTGTTTCCTGGTCGTATGATCCTAGGGGTGCACATGGGCCCCTTGGGTGTCTGAACAGAAGGGCATGGGAGGGAGGGCCGCACCCCCTGCAGTCCTGCTCTGCTGGTGTAGCAGGCAGCTGCCCACTCGCAACCCCTCCCCGCACCACGGGCTCCTGAGTCGGCAGATTAAGCATTTTATAAATTGTATTTTAAATACATGTTTTAAACTTGTCAGAGCTTTGTCCTCATTTCAGTCCCTGGCCCCCTAACCTCTTGCTATGGTTGTGTTTTTAACCACCAGAGGCGATCCCTCTGCTGAGTTCCAGGGGGGGGACTCTGTCTTTGCTAAAGAAATGGACCCGGGATGGTGTTTGAGTTGGGGAACAAGGAGCCATCCCCTTAGAGCTGCAGGGGAAGGAGACCCCTGGGTTCTAGGCCTCTTGTTGACTGAGAGAATGGTTTAAAGGGAGCAGGGGTTCTCCCATGCACTTCCCTTATATTAACCATTCCTTTTAGCAAGTGGTAAAAATAAAGTCATGCCCTTGCAGGGCCTAGTCCGTAAGAAGAGGCCCCAATCTGAGGGGAGGCCCAGTTCTGTGCTTTGAGAGTCCACAGAAGGTAAAGACTTTCCAGCGGGGTGGGAGGGGGACGGACACACAACAGTAAAAGGGAGCTCTAGCAGGATCCCAGGTCCTGGGCCGGGAGTGGAGGCTAATCTTGCCTCAGGGGCTCTCAAGCTTGAGAGAAGCTGGAGCCTTGTACTCTGTGAACCAAATGGAGGGGTGAAAGCCTGGCCTTTCCTGGTACCCAGCACAGAGACTGAGGTTCTTGGTGTTTATTGGCTTACCAGATCATGAAAGCAAAATCCAGCAGCAGCCCCTGCCCTGATGAAACCATCTGTCTATAGGCGGTGAACAGCTGCCCCAGAGTCAGTACTCTGGAGAGTCAGTGGGTGCGAGCCAGCACGGAGCTGAGCCATTTTCGACTGTCAGAGGTGTATTCCCTGTGGAAATGGCATGCAGAAGGGTGGGAGACTTTTGGCCCTCTCCCCATACTGTTCAACCTGGAAATGAGCCATCCCCCATGCCCAAGGGGAGAGGAAGCCTCCCCTCAGGCAGTGGAGCCAGTAGCAGTCCGGCTCTGAGGCCTGATTCCAAATCTGCTTTTTTGCCCAAGTGCTTGGACGGGGTCTGCTGAAGGAAAAGCTTCCCTTGGCACAGGTGCTTAGCATATTTCCTGCTACTCCTAACATGGAATCAAACTTGGACAGAGGGGTTCAAAATTACACCCTGCATGGGAAAGGAGGGGAATGTCAGCCTAAGAGAAACAATAGGTGCTACTGAGTGCTCGGCACATGAAGGCATAAATACCCAGGCTTCAAAGAAACAATCTACTTGGTGCATGGACCCTCAAGAAAGCTTAGTTTCTTCCCCATCTACCTTTTCCTCTTTTATCTCCCTGGAACAAGCCATCTCCCAGGCTTCATCTCCTGGAAGGATGGATTTCCTTGGAGTTAGGCCATGGCCTATGAAAAGGAAAATGGCGGGTGGGTCTGGGAGGGGGAGCTTGCTCTGGTCACCCACCTGCCTCCTTGCGATCCCGACTGGAAGAGGCAGCTGCGGATGTCGAGTCCCTGGCTGGTAGTGCACTGGTCCAACACACAGTGGCTGCCCTGCTTGCGACGGATCATCTTCTTGTCCAGCCGTGGGTAGAGGGGGATACAGGGCATCTGGGCATAAGGGCTCTGCAGATTGGCAGCTGGCAAAGGAGACAGGAGAGGGCCTGCTTCAGGTACGCCCAGCTGTGAGAGGCAGGCAGATGCGGGTGAAATCCCAGGTCTGCCACTTGATGACCTGGGTGGGTTTAGGCAAGTTACTTAACCTCTCTGAGCCTTTAAACTGGAGGGGGTAGTGGAACCCACCTTACAGAATTGATGATGGTTAAGGAGATAATATATTCAGAACCCCTGGCTGAATGCCAAGCACAAAGGCATGCACTAATACCTCTTTGAAAGGAACTCATGTTTCTGCTGTGGGTCCTGGCAGTCTGGTGGGCACAACTAATAGACTTCAACTACCCAGCTCTAGAGAGACTAGAAGGCACACTGTAGGATCTAATGGTACCTATCCTTAGGGAAGGCAGCCTTGCCCGATGGAAGGAGCTTAGGTTTGGAGTCAGCCCTGGGTGTAACTTATCCCTCCCCCCATCTCTGACACACTGACTGTGGGGCCATGAGCAACTCACAGACTTGTGAGCTTTAGTTTTCTCATCTGTAAAATGTGGGTAAATATGTGATTATGAAGATTCTAGTGCACCTGCAGTTACCAGTGGGTGCTTAATAAAGGATGAGCTAGGATTGTCTTTGCAGCGGCTCACTTCTCAGTCCAGCCTCTTGGGGCCAACCATTGCCAGGCCTAAAGCTGGAGGGGAAGAGTCCTGTGCTGAAGGGTTTTGCCACAGGGCTGGTGATTGTCAGCCTCATTTTACTGATGCTCTCGGCTGAACCCAAAGTGGGAAACCAGGAGGCCTCTCAGCATCCTGGGTCTGGTGGGGTGGACGCCATGGGCAGGAGAGCTGCATGCCTGCCGTGTCCCTGCCCACCACGCCCAGGGTTCTCACCATAGTTCTGCTGCTTGAGCCGGCTCAGGATCTTTAGGACCCTTCGTTCTGGGACTTCTAAGATGTCTCCCTGCTGTGGGTTGTAGAGAAGCTTCTTCCGGGACCGCAGCCGGCCTATGGCCGATTCCACCTCTCTGGCCTTGCAGGTGCCTTCCTTCAGCTTCTTCTGGTAATATCTGGGGAGACAGTGCCCATCTGGCTCAGCATGGCCGTGTTGAATTCACCCTCCTGCTCCTCCTGTGCCCCTGTTCTTTCTGGCCGCCTCTGGAGAAGGAACATAAGCTCAGGAGGCGGGAGAGCTCGGTTCTAGTCCAGCCTCCACCACTAACTTTGTGACCACGGGCAAGTCACCCACGTGAAAAGGGGAAAATTGTTATTTCTACCCTGTCAAAGCAAGTCATTTGACTTCAAGCTTCTGGTTTCCCCTGAATAGGGATCAAATTGTCCACATACCAGCAGGTTAAAGTACAAGGATTAAATAACAAGATCCATCGAACACTCAGCAGTGTCTGGTGCACAGAAAGAGCTTGGTCAGTGTCACAGATATTTTTACTTAAATGTACAAGTGCTTTGTAAATAAGCTGAGAGATTAACTTCTGCTCATCTTTCAGATTTCAGCTTAAGGGCCATCTCCAGAAAGTCCTCTCTGTCCTCCTACAGACTCCTGCTGTAGGTCCCTTGACAGCCATCATAACCCACAGCCCACTTGATTTTCTTAACTTGTTACTACTTGCCCTTTACCCACGAGTTTGCAACATCGTTCATTCATTCTACAAATATTCATCGAGTTTTCACTATATGCTGGCCACTCTTCTAGGTGCTCGGGAAAGAGTGGTGAAGGAGAGACATCATACAGAATCCCTTTATCATAGCCTCTAGACTCCACGTCTTACATCAGACACTGCTGCAGCCACCACCTTCACACAGGCTTCAACCAGCTTTCCACAGGGACAGCTTGACAAGATCTCACCTCAGGCACGAGCCTCTCTCTTCCTGCCCAGGGCTTCTCGGATACATGTGCAACCCAGCAGTGCAGGGCTAAAGAGAAAAACACCTGTGGGGGCCGCCCTTGAGCAGTGGAGACGTTGAAACACACAGACGTCCCCATTTCTTTCCCTGATGGTTCTGAGCCACCTGCCAGGCTCCTTGTATTGACTCTTCTTTTTCCATTCACTCCCCTTTCCTCACTCCTCCCTGCAACGTCAGGCGGTGAACAAGACACCATGTCAGTGTGATGGGGGCTCTGAAGGGAAGTGAAAGTAGGATGACAGGGTGGTAGTGAGGAGCTGTTTTGATTCAGAAGAGATGACATTTGAGGAGAAACTTAAAGGAGAGAAAGTAGCAAGCCAAATGGATATCTGCAGGAGGAGTCTTCCAGGCAGAGGGAATGGCATGTGAAAAGAACAGGAGGTGGGAAACAGCGTGGTGAGTTCTAAGAACAGCATGGAGGCCAAAGGGACCAGAGCCTGGTATATGAGGGAGAAAGAGGAAGCGATGTGGGCAGCCAGATGGCTTTGTAGGCAGTGGTGAAAGGTTGGCTTGCTACCAAGTGTTGAAAAGCCCTTAGAGCGGTAACCAAGGGCTAACACGGTTCTGCTTGGGCAGGCCTCTGCCTATCCTTGGGGCCTAAAATTTGGGTTTTAATGGCCTTTACACACAAAAGACAGAACATAAATCCCAGAGCCCTCCCATGGTGGAAGACTGGACTTAGACATTTGTGTTAAAGTCAACCACCTGGGTAAAAAGATGAACTAGAAAATTGTTCTACCAAGGCCAATAGTACATGAGCAGTGTGTGTGTAACATTCTGGATCATAATTTTCAGGGAAATTGCTTGCCTTCCATTTCCTCTCTTTCTCCTTTCTGTGCTCTTGAATTTAGATGTGTTACGGGAAAGTCAGTTTAGGAATAACCTAGGGAATGGTGGGACAATAAGTTGGAAAGACTCAAGACTGGGGGCTTGAGCAAATGTGTAGTGCATAGCTGTCTCACTGCCAGCCTCCTCTGGACTGTCAACATAAGAAAGATAAATTATTTTGTTTGGGGTCTATTCCCTAACTATCAACCTAGAATTCTATACCCAGCGAAACTGTTCAGTGTGAGAACAGAATAAAAACATTCACAGACACACAAGATCTAAAAAAATTTTCCTCTTATGCATCTTTTTTCAAGAAGCTACTGAAGGAGATATTCTAAATTGAGGGCATAAACCAAAAAACAAAAGGAAAATGTTCATACAGGAAACAGATCTCACACCAGAGAGTGGCAAAGATAAAGGAAGATGGTGAAAAAGTTGATGAAGGGAGAAAGTGAAACGGGGCTGCAGGATGGAAGTACAACTGGCATATAGGACAACTAACCTAGAGTGGCTAACTACAGCTTAAGAGTTAGACATTTCAAGGGCTGGCAGCACCATACCTGCTGTTGAATTACTACTGGTCTAGCCCCTCAAAAGTTACTGGGGCATCTAATCCCATTAAAACAAAGAAGTAAACCAAGAAAGAGTAAGATGTGGTTATTCCTAGGATGACAGCAGAGTCCCAGGATGACAGCTTTGCAGGACGCCTGAAAATCAATTTATTAAAACAAAACAGGGAAACAGATTTGACTCAACTGATAGAGTGTCCACCTACCATATGGGAGGTCCAGGGTTCAAACCCAGGGCCTCCTGACCCATGTGATGAGCTGGCCCATGTGCAGTGCTAATGCGCACAAAGAGTGCCATGCCACACAGGTGTGTCCCCCACGTAGGGGAGCCCCACACACAAGGAGTGTGCCCTGCAAGGAGAGCCGCCCAGTGCAAAAAAAGCACAGCCTGCCCAGAAGTGGCACCACACACATGGAGAGCTGATGCAGCAAGATGATGCAACAAAAAGACACACAGATTTCTGGTGCCGCTGACAAGAATACATGCGGACACAGAAGAACACTCAGCAAATGGACACAGAGAGCAGATAATGGGGAGCGGGGGAGGGGGAGAGAAATAAATAAAAAATGAATATTAAAAAAAAAAAGACACTAGAGGGAAGTAGATGTGGCTCAAGTGATTGAGCTCCCGCCTAAAAAAAAAAAAAAGAAAACAACCCCCCCAAAAAAAGAATTCTTCTTTTTAAAGATTTATTTTATGTATTTATCCCCTTCTGCACTCCTTGTTTGCTGTCTGCGCTCTGTGTCCATTTCCTGTGTGCTCTCTGTGTCTGTTCATCTTCTGTTTAGGGGACATCAGGAACCAAACCTGGGACCCCCCCCATGTGAAAGAATTTGAGCCTTTTCAGCTCCCTGCTTTGCCGTTTCTCACTGTCTTTCCTCTTTGTGTGTCTTTTCTTTTTTCCTTTTTTTTTTTAAATTTACTTTTTGTTTCTTTTGTGTGTGTGTGTGTCTCTTTTCTGGTGTCATCTTGTTGCATCAGCTTCCCGCACCTTCTGGCCATGCCAGCGCACCTTCTCCAGGAGGCCCTGGAACCTGACACTTGTGCCTCCTAAAGAAGATGAGTAGACACAACACCCGCTGCAATGAGCAGACGCTACAAACCAGCAAACACTGCAGCCCGCAGAGAGCGGGTGTGGTTCCGGTCACTGGGCACTTGCCTCCCATGTGGGTGATCACAGGTTTGGTTTCCAGTGCTTCCTGGAGAAGGTGAGCAAACCAGTGAGCTGACAGATGAGAGAACCATCTGGGGGAGGGGTGATAAGTAAAAATAAATAAATAGGATTATTTTGGGGGAAAAAATACCATCAGAAGTGAAAGGGAGGGAAGCAGACTTGGCCCAGTGGTTAGGGCATCCGTCTACCACATGGGAGGTCTGTGGTTCAAACCCTGGGCCTCCTGACTCGTGTGGAGCTGGCCCATGTGCAGTGCTGATGCGCGCAAGGAGTGCCGTGCCATGCAGGGGTGTCCCCTGCGTAGGGGAGCCTCATGTGCAAGGAGTGCGCCCCGTAAGGAGAGCCGCCCAGTGTGAAAGGAAGTGCAGCCTGCCTAAGAACGGAGCCACCCACACGGAGAGCTGACACAGCAAGATGACGCCACAAAAAGAAACACAGATTCCTGTGCCGCTGACAACAAAAAAAGTGGACAAAGAAGAAGACACAACAAATAGACACAGAGAACAGACAACTGGGGCGGGGAGGGGGGTGGGGAAGGGGAGAGAAATAAATAAATAAATCTTAAAAAAAAAAATGAAAGGGAGGAAGTTACAAATGACCCCACAGGCATAAAAAGGATCATAAGAGGATATTATGAGAAATTATACCAATGAACTAGACAACCTAGATGAAATGGACAAATTCCTAGAAACGCACAAACAACCTACACTGATGCTACCAGAAATACAAGAACTTAACAAACTAGTCACATTAAAGAGATCGAATCCATCATCAAAAATCTCACAACAAAGAAAATTCCAGGACCAGATGGTTTCACAGGTGAATTCTACCAAGCATTTCAAAAAGAATTAACACCATCCTGTTTAAACTCTTCCAAAAAAGTGAAGAGGAAGGAAATTTACCCAACACATTTTATGAAGCCAATATCACCCTAATACTACAAAAAAAGAAAATTACAGACCCAATCACTCTAATGAACATAGATGCAAAACTTCTCAACAAAATACTTGCAAATTGAATCCAACAGCATATCAAAAAACTTATACATAACGACCGAGTGGGATTTATTCCTGGTATGCAAGGCTTGTTCAACATAACATAATCAATATAATATACCACATTAATAAATCAAAGGGAAAAACCATATGATCATCTCAATTGATGCAGAAAAGACATTCGATGAAATCCAGCATCCTTTCTTGAAAAAACACTTCAAAAGATAGGAATAGAAGGAAAATTCCTCAATAAGATAAAGGGCATATATGGAAAACCCACAGCCAACATCATACTCAATGGGGAAGGGGTTAAAGCTTTCTTTCCCTCTAAGATCAGTAACAAGACAAGGATGCCCACTGTCACCATTGTTATTCAACATTGTACTAAAAGTTCTAGCTAGAGCAATTAGACAAGAAAAAAATTAAACATATTCAAGTAGGAAAAGAGAAAGTAAAACTCATTATTTGTGGATGACATGATGTTACATTTAGAAAATTCTGAAATGTCTATGACAAAGTTACTTGGGCTAACGAATGAGTTCAGCAAAGTGGGAGGATACAAGATCAACACGCAAAAATTAGTAATGTTTTTGTACACTAGTACTGAACAATCTCAGGAGGAAATCTGGTGGAAAATTCCATTTACAATGGCAACAAAAAGTCTCAAATACCTAGGAATGAATTTAACCAATAAGTACAGGACCTAAATGCAGAAACTATAAAACAGTGCTAAAAGAAATCCGTGAAGACCTAAACAAATGGAAAGACATTCCATGTTCAAGAATTGGAAGGCTAAATATCATGATGTCAATCATACCCAAATTGATTTATAGATTCAATGCAATACCAATCAAAATTCCAACAGCCTGCTTTACAGAAATAGAAAAGGCAATTACAAAATTCATTTGGAAGGGAAAGTGCACCTGAATAGCCAAAGGCATCCTAAAAAGGAAGAGCAACAGGAGAGGAATTTCACTGCCTGACTTTGAAACATATTACAAAGCTACAGTGGTCAAAACAGTATGGCATAAAGATAGACACATTGATCAGTAGAATAGAATAAAGAATCCAGAAATAAATCTTCACCTCTACAGTCAACTTGTTTTTGACTAACCTATGAAGTATGGGACAAAACAGTCTCTTTAACAAATGGTGCTGGGAGAAATGGATATCTACAACGAAAAGAATGAAAGAGAATTCCTTCTCATTCCCTATACAAGAATCAACTCAAAATGGATCAAATATCTAAATATAAAAACCAGGATCATAAAACTACCAGAAGAAAATGTAGGGAAACATCTTAAATACCTTGAAGTTAGTGGTGGTTTCTTGGATCTTACACCCAAAGCATGTGCAACAGAATAAGAGATAAATGTGATCTCCTCAAAATTAAACACTTTTGCACCTCACAGGATTTTGTCAAAAGGGTGAAAAGGCTGCTGACACAATGGAAGAAAATATTTGAAAATCACAATCCAATAAAGGTTTAATATCCATGATATATAAAGAGATGTTACAACAACAATAAAAAGACAAACGACCTGATTTAAAAATGGGTAAAAAACTTGATTAGACATTTGTCCAAACAAGAAATTCAAATGGCAAAAAAAAAATAAAAAAAAAATAAAAAGAAAAAGAAAAAATGTTCAGCATCACTAATGATTAGGGAAATGCAAGTCAAAACTACAATGAGATATCATTTCACAGCTATCAGAATGGCTACTATTAAAGACAGGATTGTGGGAATATGGCAATGGATGGACTAACAGGCAGAGCTCAATGCTCTTACAAAAACAATGGAGAAAGCCAAAAGTTGACCAAGGGACCTCCTTTGGGGGTCAGCAGACCAAGACAATGCTACACAACTCCTAGGAGTGTAAGAGACAGAGAGACTAAGAAGCTGAAAGGACAAATGTGAGTTACCAAGCCCCCACAGGGCCTGGAAGGGCTCCCCTCCACCCCACCCCCAAGATATTAAGCTGGGGTAAAACGCCTAGTTCACTGCAGTCAACTGAGAGCGGAACAAACATCTTCCTCCCTGCCAGTTGCTTCAAGGGAAAAGGGAGGGGGTGTTGGGAGGCTTTTCTTCAGTGAATTCGACCAGCAGAGCCTGCTTTGAATCTCAGATCTGGAGATTCAACACAGGAACCCAGGAAAGCCCAGACTGAAACACCTCCATTGAAAGGTGTGCTAACTAGTGCCATCTGCTGACCAGTCTGGAAATTTCATGAACAAAAACTCTGTAGTCTACCCCTGGGAGAAAATCCGTGCCCCATTAGTGAGTCCCTGGCCCAATTTTTAAAAATAGATTTATTATTTATTTATTTATTTCCCCCCCTTGCGGCTTGCTTGCTGTCTGCTCTCTGTGTCCATTCGCTGCATGTTCTTCTGTGTCTGCTTGTCTCCCTTTGTTAGTCATCTTATTGTGCTAGCTCTCTGTGGGCATGGGCTGTCAGCTCTCTGCAGACACAGGCCGTCAGCTCTCTGAAGGCACAGTCCAGCTTGCCTTCACAAGGAGGCCCTAGGACACAAACCCAGGGCCTCACATACGGTAGACAGAATTGGCTCCGTTTATTGAGCCAATCAATTGAACCACAGTCACTTCCACCGACCCAATTTTGATAATTTAAACTGGGAAATTTTAAAGACTTAGAATAAGTTGAATCAAATATCAAAGAAGAGCTGTGGGAAAAAATCAAACAATAGGCAAGAGAGAGAAATTGGCCATTAGAGTAAATTCACCAGTTCAGTTGCCTACATAGCAAGAAATTACAAGCCATACTAGGAAACAGGAAGAGATGGCCTAGCCAAAGGAACTAACCAAATATCCAGAAGAGATACAGGATTTAAAACAATCAGTGATATTCACACAACTTCCTAAATCACTTCAAAGAATTCAAAGAAAATAACTAAAGAATATTTGAGGAAATAATGAATGAAACTCCCCAACCCTTATGAGACATACATATCAATATCCAAGAAGATCAATGCACCCCAAACAGAATAAATCTGAACAGACCTACCTCAAGATACCTACTATTCAGAATGGTGAATATCAGAGTTAAAGGATTCTGAAAACAGCAACAGAAAAACAAACCATCACATAGAAGAGAAAATCAATATGATCAAGCACCGACCTCTCATCAGAAGCCATGGAGGCGAGAAGAAAGTGGTATGATGTATTTAAGGTACTGAAAGAAAAAAACTGTCAGTCAAGAAATCTGTATCTGGAAAAACTGCCTTCAAAAATGAGCATGAGTTCAAAGTCTTCACAAACAAAAACTGATAGAATATGTTAACAGAAGACCAGAATTATAAGCAATACTAAAGGGAGTGCTGCAGCCTGAAAGGAAAAGGCAAGTGTGAGAGATTTGGAGAACAGTTTAGAAATGAAGATTACTAGGAAGGGTAAACTAAAGGGTAAGAAGACAGACAATAGAACAATGTGGCAACTGAGAGCCAAAGGACAAGGTGGATGAAGTAAGTAATGCCTTTACAGCAATAACATTGAGCTTTTTTAAAAAAGATTTATTTCTTTATTTCTCCCCACTCCCTCATTGTTTGCACTTGTTGTATCTGTTCATCTTCCTTGTTTCTTTAGGAGGCACTGGGAACTAAACCCAGGACCTCTGGGAGGGAGACACCTAATCGCTTGAGCCACGTCCATTTCCTGCTTTGTTGTGTCGCTCATTGTGTTTTTCTTCTTGTGTCTCTCGTTGTGTCATCTTGTGTCAGCTTGTCGCACTTGCCCATCACGTCAGCTCACTGGTCTTGCTCGTCCTCTTTAGGAGGCACCAGGAACCTCTGCTCCCTGCTTTCTTGTGTCTCTCATTATGTTTTTCTTCTTATTTCTCTTGTGTCAGCTTGCCATGCCTGCCTGTTGTGCCAGCTCCCTGTCTTCTTTAGGAGGCACTGGGAACTAAACCAGGAGCCTACCCGTGTGGTAGGTGGGAGCTCAATTGCTTGAGTCACATCCACTTCCAACATTGAATGTTAATGGATTGAACTCCCCAGTCAAAAGACATAGACTGGTTGAATGGATAAAAAAACATGAGCCATCTCTTTTTTAAAAATATTTGACATTTTGATAATGATATGGTGTCATTGTCATTGAATTTATTTGGTTCTATTTAATTGAACTTCTTGGATATATGTATTCCTGTCATTCATCAAATATGGGAAGTATTTGGCCATTGTTTCTTCAAATATTCTTTCTACCACATCCCCTTTCTTCTCTCCTCTCAGAATTCCCATAATACATATTTTGGAATGTTTCATAATGTCCAACATTCTCTTATGCTCTGCTCAGCCTTTTCACTATTTTTCTTTCTGCTCATCAGACTGAACTGATTTCAACAATCCTGTGTTCTAGTTTCCTGATTCTTCAAATCTGTTGTTGAACCCCTCTAATATGATTTTTAAAAAATATTTATTTTATTTATTTACTTCTCCCTACCCCCTCATTGTTTGCACTAGTTGTGTCTGTTCTTATGTGCTTGTCTTCCTTTTCTTTTTTTTAGGCGGCACCAGGAACTGAACCCAGGACCTCCCATATAGGAGGGAGGCACCTAATCACATGAGCTACCTCTACTTCCTGCCTTGTTGGGTCTCCAATTATGTTTTCCTTGTTGTGTCATCTTGTTGTGTCAGCTTGCTGCTCCAGCCCACTGCGTCAGCTCACTGTCTTGCTTGTCTTCTTTAGGAGGCCCTGGGAACTAAACCTGGGACTGCCCATGTGGTAGGTGGGAGCTCAATCATTCGAGCCACATCTGCTTCCCCTCCAATGTAATTTTACTCACTGTAGTTGTGTTTTTCTTTCCCCAAAGTTCTGTTTGGTTCCTTAACAATATTTCCAATTCTTCCTTTCAGTCATGCATCATCTTCTTTCACTCATTTTGTTCTATGCCCATGCTTTCTTTAGCTCATTGAATTTCAGAGTTGACTTAAAGTCTTTAATTAGTTCTTCCAATGTTTGTGCTTTCTCTGTTGTTTTATTTTAATCCTTTGAATGGGTTATGTCTTCTTGTTTCTGTATAAGTGTTGTGACCTTATGTTGAAGTCTTAACATTTGATTTTATTGGATGTTCTTTGTCTGAAAGTAAGATTCCCCGTTACCTAGGATTTTTTTTTTTTTAAAGATTTATTTATTTATTTAATTTCCCCCCCTCCCCTGGTTGTCTGTTCTTGGTGTCTATTTGCTGCGTCTTGTTTCTTTTGTCCGCTTCTGTTGTCGTCAGTGGCACGGGAAGTGTGGGCGGCGCCATTCCTGGGCAGGCTGCTCTTTCTTTTCATGCTGGGAGGCTTTCCTCATGGGCGCACTCCTTGCGCGTGGGGCTCCCCCACGCAGGGGACATCCTTGCGTGGCATGGCACTCCTTGCGTGCATCAGCACTGCGCATGGCCAGCTCCACACGGGTCAAGGAGGCCCGGGGTTTGAACCGCGGACCTCCCATATGGTAGACGGACGCCCTAACCACTGGGCCAAAGTCCGTTTCCCTTCTCATTTTTTTTCTCCTCTAGGATTCACTGGGATTTGATCCTGGTGACCATCCTGTGCCAGAGTGGTGAGCCAGTGCCCCGCACAAGTGAGTCATGTAGCAAGATGATGACGCAACAAGAGACAAGTGGAGAGTCAAGGTGAAGCGCTTCAGAAACCAGGAACTGAGGTGGTGCAATTGACAGGGAAACTTCCTCCCCATCAGAGGACCCCAGGATCGAATGCTGGTGAATCCTAGAGGATAGAAAATGAGAAGAGAAGACAACACAGACAGCAAGAACAGCAGGGTGGGAGGAGGGGAAGGGGGAAAATAAGTAAATCTTCTTTTTCAAAAAAAAAAAGGTGATGAGCAGACACAGAGAGCAGACAGTGAGCACAAACAACAAGGTAGTGGAGAAATAAATAATACATCTTTTTTAAAAATTCGTGAGACAGAGCTTAAGCAGCACTTAGGAGGAATTTACAGCTTGAAATCATTATATTAGAAAAGAAGAAAGATCTGATATCAATTGTCTAAACTTCCACTCCAAGAAACTGGAAAAAGAAAAGCAAATTAGACCACAAGAAATAGGAGGAAGGAAATCAAATGAAATAGAAAACTGACAAATAACAGAGAAAAATCAATTGACCCTAAGGTGGAAATATCAATTAATTTGATCAAGCTTTAGCTCTATTTATCAAGAAAAAGAGAGGAGATAGAGATTACCAATATCAGGAATGAAAAGGGGCCTTGTTACAGATCCTACAGACATTAAAAGGAAAATAAAGGATTATTATGGACAATGTTATATCAATAAATTCAACTTAAAATGAAAAGGTTTCTTGAAATGCAGAAATTACCAAAACTCTTTCAAGAAGAAAGAGAAAACTTGAATAGCCCATACCTGTTACAGACATTGCATTCATTATTAAAAACCTTTCCACAAAGAAAACTTCAAGGCCCAGATAGGGCCCTGAGTTCTATCAAACGGTTAAGGAAAAAGAATACCAAAATTTCACGAATTCTTCCAGAATATAAGAACACAACTCATTTTACGAGGCCAGCATTATAATGATAGCAAAACTAGATATCACAAGAAAAGAAAGCTACAGACCAGTATCCTTCATGAATATAGATGCAAACATTTTAACAAAACGGCAAAATGAACCCAACAATATATTAAAAAGATAATGCATTACAATTAAGAGCAGTTTTTCTCAGCAATGCAAAGTTAGTTTACATGGGGGAAATCAATCAATTTAATTTACCATATTAACAGGCTATAAGAGAGAAACCTTATCTCAATAGATGCAGAAAAAGCATTTAACAAAATTCAACTCCCATTCATAATAAAAACTCTCAGCGCTAGGAATAGAAAGGAACTGCCTCAGTGTGATAAAAGCATCTACATAAATCCTGTAACTAACATCATACTTAATGATGCTTTCACTCATGATCAAGAACAAGGCAACAGGAAGTGGGCTTGGTCCAGTGGTTAGGGCGTCCGCCTACCACATGGGAGGTCCATGGTTCAAACCCCGGGCCTCCTTGACCCGTGTGGAGCTGGCCATGCGCAGTGCTGATGCGCGCAAGGAGTGCCCTGCCACGCAGGGGTGTCCCCCACATAAGGGAGCCCCACACGCAAGGAGTGCGCCCCGTAAGGAGAGCGCCCAGCGCAAAAGAAAGTGCAGCCTGCCCAGGACTGGCGCTGCCCACACGCCCACACGGAGAGCTGACGCAGCAAGATGACTCAACATAAAGAGACACAGATTCCCGTGCTGCTGATAAGGATAGAAGCGGTTACAGAAAAACACACAACGAATGGACAGAGAGCAGACAACTGAAAGGAAGGGGAGAGAAATAAATAAAAAATAAATCTTTAAAAAAAAAAAAGAACAAGGCAAGAATGTTTGCTCTCACCACTGCTATCTTACTGAAGATCCTAGTCAGTTCAATAAGGAAAAAAAAAAGGAATAAAAGACAAACATATTGGAAAGAAGAAGTAAAACTGTCTTTATTCACCAAAGACATGATTATATCCTTAGAAAATCTTAAGGATTCTATTTTTAAAAAACTACTAAAACTCATAAGTGAATTTAGCAAGATCAGAGGATACAAGGTCAATATACAAAATTCTATTTCTAAATTCTAGCAACAAACAATAGAAAATGAAATTTTAGAAAAGCAAATTCACTGTCAATAGCATAAAAATATGAAATGCTTATGGATAAATTAACATCTTTGAAGATTCTATAAACAAATATGTTCATACCCACAGGAACACAGATTAAGACTTGAATGTGTCATTTATGAGGTACCTGATTAAATACCCAACAGGGTGATGAAAAATTAGATACTGGTGATCATTGCACAACTCTGAATATACTAAAAACCAACTGAATTATATATTTTAAAATGGTGAATTTTATGGTGTGTGAATCATATCTCAATAAAGGTGTTATTTTATTTTATTTATTATTAATTTTTTTTTTTTTTGAGGTACCAAACCTAGAGATTGAACCCGGAACCTCATAGGTGGGAAGCTGGTGCTCAACCACTGAGCCACATTGGCTCCCCAATAAAAATGTTATTTTAAAAAAAGACTGTTGAGAGAGAGTGAAAGGGCATTTATAATATATGAATTCAAAGGCAGACAACACCAATTTATGTTGCTAGAAATCGGAATATCGATTAGCTTTGGATGAGAGTTGACTGGGAAGGAGACCAGAGGAACCTTCTGAGGAGCTAGAAATATTCTATACCTTGATCTGAGTGATGTTGGCAAGGGTGCCTACGTAAGTTAAAATTCATTGAGCTGTTCCCTGAAGATTTGTGTACTATATTAAATTATACTTAATTAAAAATAATTTTAAAAAATAATATATGGGGAAGCGGACATGGCTCAAGCAGTTGGGTGCCCACCTACCATATGGGAAGTTCTGGGTTTGTTTCCTAGTGCCTGCTAAAGAAGATGAGCAAGACAGCGAGCTGATGCAACGAGATGATGCAACAAAGAGACACAATAAGGAAAACACAATGAGAGACACAACAAGCAGGAAAGCAGAGGTGCTCAAGCCATTGGGTGCCTCCCTCCCACATGGGAGACCCCGGGTTTGGTTCCTGGCATACAACGAACAGACACAGAGCAGATAGTGAGTGAAAACCACGGGGGTGTGGGGCGGAGAAATAAAATATATCTTTAAAAATTGATAATAGTGATATATCTGTTTTGTGTGATCTATGTATCTTTAAAAATATATATATATAATTAAAATTTTTTAAAAATATATATCTGGATTTCTACTGATGGAAAGATAGAGTAGATGCACATTTCCATAGTCCTCCTACCAAGTACAACTGAAAACCCTGGAAATGGTATATAAAATATTTCTCAACTGGAATTAAGCTTTATTTAATTATTTACTGAAGTGTTTTCTTCCCTTGACAAAATGTAAAAAAAAAAAGTGCGTAACTACTCTGCACTGCAGTTACTGAGCATAATGGTCCTTCTTTAATTTATCTGGTGTCAGATGAGACCTGGGGTTTGGGGGCAATAATGTGAGCTAATTACAAGTGACTTGGCATCAGGGACCAGGTGTAAACCAGGGCCATAAGGCTACCCAATAGGAGAGTTTCAGGTAATGGGACTTTAGGAGGAGTGTGGCCATTTGGGGGGTAAAGTGTCTGGATGATTCACTCAAAATCAGGCTGCAAAACAAGAGGTAGGAACTGGGCAGATCATTTAAATTTTCCAACAGTTCAAATTACTGTTGGTGTGTAACAAACCACTGCAAAATTCAGTAGCAAATAAACAGCAATTTTAATATGCCTGTAGTTAATGTGGGTTAAGAATTCATACAGGGTACAGAAGGGATGGCTTGTCTCCACAATGTCTGAGTCCTCAAGAGAGAAACTTGAAGGCTGGAAGTGACTTGACAAGTGGGGGCTGGAGTCATTTGGAGGTGACCTCACTCAGATGTCTGCTGGTGGGCCCTGGTTGTCATCTTGAACCTCATCTGGGCTCTCAGGGACCTACACAGAGCCTCTCCATGTGGCATGTGCTTCCTCACAGCATGACAGCCTCAGGGGAATCAGGCACCTTATAAGCAGCTCAAGGCTCCAGAGGCAAGTGCTTCCGGGGGACCAGCAGACACACTCTAGCCTCCTCTGATTGAGCCTTCCAAGTTATTACACACAGCGTCACTTCCATTGCATTGGACTGTTACAAGTGAGTCGCTAGGGTGAGTCCAGGTTCAAGGAAGGTGTGATGTGAGGTGCGTCAAAGAGTACATACATGGGAAACGGACTTGGCCCAGTGGTTAGGGCGTCCGTCTACCACATGGGAGGTGCCCGGTTCAAACCCCGGGCCTCCTTGACCCGTGTGGAGCTGGCCCATGCGCAGTGCTGATGCGCGCAAGGAGTGCCGTGCCACGCAGGGGTGTCCCCCACGTAGGGGAACCCCACGCGCAAGGAGTGCGCCCGTGAGGAGAGCCGCCCAGCGCGAAAGAAAGCGCAGCCTGCCCAGGAATGGCGCCGCCCACACTTCCCGTGCAGCTGACGACAACAGAAGCGGACAAAGAAACAAGAAACCGGGGTTGGGGCGGGGGAATTAAATAAATAAATCTTAAAAAAAAAAAAGAGTACGTACATGTCTTAAGACTGTCAAGCAATTAATGGCAGCTTTTTCCACTCCTAGCCCATTAAAAAAAGGAAACTGAAAAAAAAAATAATTTTGAAAAATTCCTTCCTTCACTGAGTGTACATTCTAGTGAAGGGAGATGGATAATTAAGAAAATAATAAGTCAACTACATGGCATGTTAGAAGGTGATCAGTTGGGGAATGGATGTAGCTCAGTGGTTGAGCTCCTGCTTCCCATGTACGAGGTCCTGGGTTCAATCCCCAGTACCTCCTTAAAAAAAATAAAATTAAAATATAGAAGGTGATCAGTGTTAGGAAGAAAAATAAGGGAAGAAAAGAGGATAGGAGTATGGGAGGGGGCCACAAGTTTAAATAGGATAGTCAGAGCAGGTCTTGCTAAGAACTTAAGGTCTTGCTAAGAACGTCCCGTTTGAGTCGATAGCTGGAGACGGTGAGATAGAGAGCCTGAGGATGGTTCAGAAGAGACAACAGCAGGCTCAAAGACTCAGAGGCGGGATGTAGCGGTGGGTTGAGGACCAGCAAGGAGCCCACCGAGGCTAATGCAGAGCGAGCAAGAGGGAGCGCAGGAGGTGCAGGGTCAGAGGGGACTGGGGTGAAGTCAGACCGAAGGGACACATGGGCCCCTGTGAGGAGAGGCGTGACACACTCTGCCTCGCAGTGCAGAGAGAATATCCTGAAGGAGACCAACGGTTGGAGAGGGGGCCCGTTAGGAGGCTGTGCAGGTGAGAGATGGCGGTGACCCAGGCCAAGGAGATAGCGGTGGAGGAGGTGGGAAGTGGCCCAAGGCAGGATGTGCTAATGGATTGGATGTGGGCTGGGAGAGCTGGAAGGAGGTGAGGACAGCCTGAGCAACTGTAAGAGTGGAGCTGCCCTAACCGAGATGGCGAGGCCTATGGAAGGAAGAGTTTTGGAGCAGAAGATTAGGAGTCCAGGTTTGGACCTGTTAAGCGTGAACTGCCTTGCGTTCATACATGTGGAGGTATCGAGGCAGCAGTTGGCTATAGAAATCTGGAGTTCAGCGGGGAGCTCCAGGCTGGAGCTGACAGTAGATGGTTAGAACCCATAGGAAAACGGGCAAAAGACGGGAAGAAAAGGAAACATGGATGGTTTAGAAATGCATGAAAGGATGCACAACCTCATTTATAATCAGAATATTGAAAACTAAAACCACAATTAGATAAAAGATGACATCTACCAGATTTGCAAAAATTAAAAGAAAAACAAAAACCTGACAGTGTCTAGGTTGGTGAGGATGTGAAGCAATTAGAATTCTTATAGATTCCTGATGGGAGTATAAACTGGTAAAATCCCTGTGGAAAACAATTCGGGATTTTACTTTACCTAGTAAAACTGAAGATGTATATACCCTGTGATCAATAAATCCAGTCTTAGGTATTTACTCTAGAGCAGCAGTTCTGAAAGTATGCTCCATGGGTTTCTGGGAAGATCTCCTAAGATCCTTTTAGGGTGCCCATGAGGTCAGGACAACATTGATAAAAAATACTAAGACTTATTTGTCTTTTTAATTGTGTTGACATTTGCACTAAGGTCGCAAAAGTAATGGTGTGTAAAACTGAGCCTTAGCACAAATCAGGAAAATGGCACCAGACTACACTCGGGATCATGGCATTCTTCTATACAAGGTCACTTGTACTTGCAGTAAAAAAAAATGTTCTTGGGGAAATGGTAAAAATCATTAGTTTCATTAAATCTTGACCCTTGAGTATATGCTTCTTCAGTATTCTTTGAATATTTTTAAAAGCTTTTCTGCTATGGACCCAAGCACTAGAGTCATCCTGAAAACACATGCAATTGAGTTGTGAGCTAAACTAGCTACTTTTTACTTGAAAACACAATTGACAAAATATAGTTATTCAGACTTGAGTCTTTGGCAAATCTTTCTCAAAAATGAATGAAGTTAGCTCATCACTTAAAGGAAAACAGCTTACAGTATTTGTTACCTAGGATAAAATTTGAGCTCTTAAGTGAAAACTACAATTTAAGAAAATGATAAATCCTCTATGTATTAGTCGGCCAAAGGGGTGCTGGTGCAAAGTACTAGAAATCTGTTGGCTTTTATAAAGGGTATTTCTTTGGTGTAAAAGCTTGCACTTATAAGGTCCTGAAGAGTCCAACTCAAGGTACAGTAAGAGGTACTTTCTCACCCAAGTCAGTCACCGCGCGTTGAAGCAAGATGGCGGCAATTTCTGTGAGGGTTCAGCCTTCCTCTTTCTCACCTACAGGCTGGCATGGGCCTTGTTTCTTTCCAGGCTCAGCTGCAAACTATCAGGCAAATGGCTCAATCTCTCTTCCTGGGAAAGCAGGATCAAAGTTCTTTCCTCTGCTGTGTCTATGGCGCTCCCTCTCTCTTCCTGTATCTTCTGTGTGTTTTCCTGAGTGAGTGTCTGTTATGATCAGCTCAGCAAGGGGGCAGAGACTCAACCCTAAGTCAAATCAAAGCCCTAATCTTAGCATAATTTAATCAAAGACATCTCAGCTGGCTGTAATACACAAAGGGTATCACACCCAGAGATACCAGAGAAACATGCCAGTTTACAAACATAGTCCTTCTTTTTTTTGAAATTCATAAATAATATCAAACTGCTACACACTATCATAACCATATTGATATTCATACACAGAATAGTATATAGCAGTAAAAAATCAATGAATTATAGCAACAGACATTTCTAATACCTGAAGACCTTTCTGATGAGATTGGTGATGATATTAATAAATGTGACCTTTTGATATTGTTTAATGAAATATGTCAACATTTGGAATATATGCAATATTTTCTGAGTGACCAGTGCATAATGCTATGAAACCAGTCATGGGTAAAGAGTCATGCAAAGTGCAATGTATTCCAATGGATATCAACATAGAGTACACAAGTTATTGCTACGATTTCAGATTCCACATTTCAACCTTTATGAAACTATCACCTGTCAAGTTTTGGGGTATTCTCAAAGAATACCCATATTAAATGAAAGACTATTAAAATACCCCCTTTTCCAATTACGTATTTGTGTGAGGTCAGATTTTCTTGATATACTTCAACCAAAACAACATATCACAACAGATTGAACATAGACGCAGACATGAGAATCCAACTGTCTCCTTTTTGTCAGGCATAAAAGAGGTTCGCAATATTGTAAAACCATACCATTCTTCTCACTAAATTTTATTTAGCAAAAAATATTTTTCGTGAAAGAATTTTATGTTCACATGTAGTTATTAAATAAATTAATAGATATTTTAAAGACCCCATTTTAATTTCCAATATGGAAAGTGTTGATAAAGTCTCTTTGGTGTCCTCAATAATTTTTTTTTTGTTTTAGTGTCTTTTTTCAAGTTTGATTTTTTTAATTAGGGAAATTGTGAGCTTACAAAAAAAATCATACGTGATGTATAGAATTCTCATACATCACCCCACGACAAACACTATGCATTTTTGTGGAACATTTGTTACAAATGATGAAAGAACATCATCAAAGTATTATTGCTAACTATGGTCCATAGCTTACATTTGGGGTATTTTTTTTCCATGAACCACCCTATTATTAATGCCATGTATTAGGACTGTTCCTTTGTTATAGTTCATGAGAGAATGCTCTTATATTTGTATTGTTAACCACAGTCCATCATCACCACACGGTTCACTGTGTTGTATAGTCCCATTCTTTGTACACGCCATCTAAAGTGTACACTCAGTGGCTCTCAGTTTCATCAGAGTTGTGCTGCCAGTGCCTCAGTAAATTTTAGAACATTATCCTTACTCCAACAGAAAAAAAATCCCATATCCCCTATTATTTACTCTTAGCATTGATCTAGTACCTTCTTTGACATTAATTCAAGAATATTACAATATTGCTCTTAACTGTAACTCAATACTTTCTTTTTTTCAGATTTATTTATTTATTCCTCCTCACTCCCTTTTTGTTTTTCACTTGCTGTTTCTGTTCATCTTTCTTGTTTCTTTAGGAGGCACCAGGACCTCTGATGTGAGAGGGAGGTGCCCAAATACTCGAGCCACCTGCACTCCCTGCTTTGTTGTGTCTCTCATTATGTTTTTACCTCCCCATGTCTCTTTTTTTTTGTTTTAAGATTTTACTTTTTTATTTATTTCTCTCCCTTTCCCCCTGTCCCCCCCCCCCCCGAGTTGTCTGCTCTCTGTGTCCATTCGCTGTGTGTTCTTCTGTGACCACTTCTATCCTTATCAGCAGCACCGGGAATCTGTGTTTCTTTTTGTTGCATCATCTTGCTGTGTCAGCTCTCCGTGTGTGCAGCACCATTCTTGAGCAGGTTGCACTTTCTTTTGCACTGGGTGGCTCTCCTTACGGGGTGCACTCCTTGCACGTGGGGCTCCCCTATGCGGGGGACACACCTGAGTGGCAGGGCACTCCTTGCATGCATCAGCACTGCTCATGGGCCTGCTCCACACAGGTCAAGGAGGCCTGGGGTTTGAACCGCGGATCTCCCATGTGGTAGGCAGACACCCTATCCATTGGGCCAAGTCCACTTCCCCTCCCCATGTCTCTTGTTGCATCATCTTGTTGTGTCAACTCGCCACGCCTGCCTATCACGTCAGCTCAGTGTCTTCTTTAGGAGGCACCGGGAACTTCTGATCCCTGCTTTGTTCTGTCTCTTGTTGTATCAGTCTGCCCCTCCTGGTCATCGCATCAGTTCTTTGTCTTCTTTAGGAGGCACTGGGATCTGATCCAGTGACCTCCCATGTGGTAGGTGGGAGCCCAGTCACCTGAGCGACATCTGCTTCCCTAGCTCAATAATTTTTTTTTCTCTCCCCTTCCCCGCTCCTCCCAGTTGTCTGCTCTCTGTGTCCATTTGCTGTGTGTTCTTCTGTGCCCACTTATATTCTTGTCAGTGGCACCAGGAATCTGTGTCTCTTTTTGTTGTGTCATCTTGCTGCATCAGTTCTCCATGTGTGCAGCGCCACTCCTGGGCAGGCTGCACTTTTTTCACACTGAGAGGTTCTCCTTCAGGGTGCACTCCTTGCACAGGGGGCTCCCCTACATGGGGGACACCCCTGCATGGCACAGCATTCCTTATTCGCATCAGCACTGCGCGTGGGCCAACTCATCACACAGGTCAGGAGGCCTTGGGTTTGAACCTTGGACCTCCCAAGTGGTAGGCGGACGCTCTATCCATTGAGCCAAATCTGCTTCCCTCAATAATTTTTAAATGTAAAAAGTTTGGCCTTGAGGTCAAAAAGTTTGAAATGCACTTCTCTGGAGAAACTCTTGTCCAAGATATGTCCCAGGATATATATATATATTATGTTATTATATAACATTTTATATTCACAGCAGCATTGCCTACCATAGTTGGAAATTGAACTTTGTCCTCATGTCCATCTATAGAAGAATGAATATATTGTGTTGTAGTCATACAACATATTAATATGTAGCTGTGAAAATAATGCATGTTCTACAGCTACTATGAGAACATGGATGAATCAAAAGATAAAAGGTGGGAAGCTGACTTGGCCCAGTGGTTAGGGCGTCCGCCTACCACATGGGAGGTCCGCGGTTCAAACCCCGGGCCTCCTTGACCCGTGTGGAGCTGGCCCATGTGCAGTGCTGATGTGTGCAAGGAGTGCCCTGCCACTCAGGAGTGTCCCCTGCATAGGGGAGCCCCACGTGCAAGGAGTGCACCCCGTAAGGAGAGCTGCCCAGTGTGAAAGAAAGTGCAGCCTGCCCAGGAATGGCGCCGCACACACGAAGAGCTGACGCAGCAAGATGATGCAACAACAACAACTAAAGAAACAGAGATTCCCGTGCTGCTGACAACAACAGAAGTAGACAAAAAGAAGGACATGCAGCAAATGGACACAGAGAACAGACAATTGGGGCGGGGAGCAGAGAAGGGGAGAGAAATAAATAAAATAAATCTTAAAAAAAAAAAAAGATAAAAGGTAACTATATAGGGGAAGCAGCTGTGGCTCCATCAGTTGGGCTCCCGTCTACCATATGGGAGGTCCTGGGTTCGCATCCTGGGGCCTCCTTGTGAAGGCAGGCTCGCCTGTACACTGCGGAGAGCCACTGGCCGGGGCACCACAGAGTGCTGCCCCGCCTGCAAGCACTGCAGAACCAACTCAACAAGGTGATGCAACAAAAAAGGGAGACAAGTAAAAACACAGAAAAGCGTGAGTGAATGGACACAGAGAGCAAGACAGCAAGGAAGCTGCAAGGGGTGGGGAATAAAATTTTAAAAGTTAACTATAAAACAGACAGGCATAAGGTTGAGGAGAAAAAGCTAAATGATAAAGTATCCAGGTATAAAAATAAAAGTGAGTCAAAAACAAAAAAGCACCTCTACACATCCACCAGAATGACTAAAATTGAGAAGACTGACAGTAGCAAATTTGCACAAGCCATGGAACATCTGGAACTCTCATGCATTGTACGTGGGAATGCAGAATGGAACCAGCCACTTGGAAAAAGCTGTTACTTTCTTATAACTAAACATACTCCTACCCTAGGACCCAGCAATCCACTCTTGGGTATTTACCCGAGAGAAATAGTGATATAAGGTCACAAAAAGATACACAAAAATGTTAATAGCAGTTTTATTCATTAAACCCAAAACTGGAAACATCCCAGAAGTCCATCCACGAAAGAATGGATGAGCGAACTGTGGTACATTCAGCAATGGAATACCACTCAGCGACAAAAAGAAATGAACTACTTATAAATGCAACAACGTGAATGGATCTCAAAAACATGCTGGTGAAAGAACCTAGACACAGGAGATTCATCCAGTGTGTTACCATTTATATAAGGTTGTAAAGAGGCGGAGCGGATCAGTTGCTGGCCTCTGGATGGGTGGGTTCAGGTTGGGTGGGGAAGGCGTAAGGGCGTTTTCTGGGGGATGTGAAGTTCTCTATATGACTTGATGGGTTCAGGTTGCCCCAGGTGTGTGCGTTTGTTGAGACTCACACATGGTACGTGTAATACTTGTACATTTCACTGAATGTAGTTTATAGCTCAAAAGACGGTAAAAATCTGCACAGTTTTTCTGTAAACCTACAATGATATGTGTGCCGAAGTATTTAGAGGGAGATGAGTACAATTCACTTTGAAATGAATCATAAAATAATATGGATTGGTGGGCAGATAAAGGAATGTATAGATACATGACATGATAAAACAAGTATAGTAAAATGTCAATGGCCGAATCTAGATGGTAGGTATATAAGTACTAACTGTAAAACTCTTAACTGCTGAATGTTTGAAATTTTCATTTTAAAATTAAGGGGAAAATAAGCAGTGAGATTAAAAAACAAAACCAAGGGAATAATGGTTGGTTTTCATTTAGAGAGAAAGTGGTATGTGAATGGGGTGGGATATACAGGGGCTTCAAGATTATTGGAAATTATATCTCAACAGGGTAATGTGCACATGATATTTGTACTATTGCTTTTAAAATTATACATTTATATTCTGCGTTATTTAGAGTGATGCTGGGAGGAAAGAAAAGGTCTGTCTTTGGGGTTGCTGCATTGGTATTGCTGCAGCAGCGTGAGTTAAATCTGCATGGGGAGAAGGTCTGCTCTGCCATAGGAAAAAGGGAGTCCACGCCTTACTGAGCGGCAGTGGCAGGCCTCTGTGTGAAGCACGGGGAGAAAGCTCTAGTGGCTGAGAGGCCCATTCCAGGGCCTGAGGCCCCAGTTCCTGCCGGTTCAAGTCTGTGAGTGACCCTCATGTCCTTCTGTTATTTGCACTGAAGAGTAGAGTAAACACATCTCCATTTTACAGATGACGAAACTAAGGCTCAGAGAGAAAGTAACTTGCCCAAGGCTACAGGACTGGTGAGAGGGGCAGGCAGAAAGGGTCAAGGCTGCGGAGCTCCCGGTCTTTCATTCCTTCCATCAGATCCCAGAATTCCTTCGACTACAGTTACAAAAACTTTTGGGCAAAGAGGTGGACAATGTGCTTTTTGCTTTCTGATCTCATTTGACCCTCACAAACAGCTCTGTAGAAAGCTAGCATTCATTGAACAATAAGTACTAAAATACGTTCATTCCAAAAACAAGGAAATGGAGGCTGGCATCCTCTGGGCCCGAGGGCCTGGAATTGCTCTTTGGAGACCGGCTGGACCTTGGACCTTTGCCCTCTGCTTCTAGCCTTGCAGTGTTCCTGGTCCCCTTCCCTCCAGGTTTTGAAATAAGTTGATTTTATATGGTAATTAATCAAATTCCATACTTACCCTATTTTTTCGTTAGAAGGCTGTGGAATCACTTTTTTAAAATTTGAGTAGTTGCGAGCTAACAAAACAATCATGCATAATGTGCAGAATTCCCAGACGCATCACACATGACAGTGAGTATAACTAGCACGACTGGTTGGTACATGCTTGTGCTGTTTTTGCCTGTGGGGATCTCTTTCTTAGAGGAGTCACTCACTACCCACCCACCCACCCCTGGCCCTGCCATGGAGACAGGGGTGGGGAGAGCCTCTGCCTCTTGTGTCCTCTCACCCTAGACAGGGCCCATTAGATTCCTCTGCTGGGATTGCTATACGGGAACTGCAAGAGCGGATTCCCCTTGCTACTGAGGTTGTTTAATTAGGAAGGTGTGAGTATGGGGCTCCCACCATGGAGATAATATAGCTGAGCTTGAAGCCAATGCTCAGAGATGAGCAGAAGAGATGGAATGACAAAGCCTGAATGGTATCATTTGGTCTCCTGCATCCAGCCATTCCTGAAGCCCTAAACTGTTATTTATGAGTCAATACAGTCTCCTTTTGCTTATGCCAGTTATATTTGGGTTTCCTTCACTGACACCTACAAGCATCCCATCAAAAGCCCTCGGTTGCCAAAATGCCCAACCCTCCACCCCAACGGCCAGCCCCACTCACGTGGTGATCTCCTCTAAGGCCGCCTCAGGTAAGGCCAGCATCTCCACCAGCAGGGACAGGATCTCAAAGAGCAGAGTGTGGGGGTTGAGAGCAGCCGTGTCCATCAGGACGTTCTGTTCTGGGGACATGATGGGGGCTGCATTACGATTTGGAGACCCTGGGGACCCACCTCCCCACCAGCCACTAGCCCTCCCTGAGCTCTGCCTGCCCTGGGCTTGTCCCTGCTCACCCATGGAGCAGAAGAAGCGCTTGGTGTCTGTCATCACGGCCAGGAAATCCTTGAAGTCCACATGCCCATCTCCTGGGGAGCCAGAGAGTAATGGGGCGGGCAGGGTGCCTCTTATTTCTGTGTTAACCCCTGCCCCACGACAGTCACCACTTCTGTAACTCTTACATATCTCTTTATCCTCAGTGCCCAGCACAGGGAGGGTACACAGTAGGATTTAATATTTATTGGATGAATAATACCAGCAGCTATTGTTCCCTGGGTGCATTCTGTACACCCAACGCTATACTCCATGCTTTGCCTGGATTATCTCATTTAATCTTCACAGTACCCGGCTGTGATAGATCCTCTTATCAGCCTCATTTCATAGATGAGGAAACTGAGGCTTAGTTAACGCCAGTGACTTGTCCTAAGCCTCACAGCTGGTAAAATGAGTCATGAGGAGTGTCCGATGAAGGCCTGAAAGGAAGGGACCTTCGAAATCACCCATCCCTTCAGGACAGGAGCCAGCTCTTGACTATTTCTGGGTCTCTGGTAGCCACCTGGTACAGAGTAGGCACTCAGGGAGCATGAACTCTGGGGCCAGGATAAGCTACATAGTTTATGGGACCCAGTGCAAGATGGAAGTGTGCGGCGAGCTCCTTGTTCGGAAGTTATTAAGCATTTTGAGGTGATGGCAGTGGAGCACTACACCGAGGCTGACGGTCTTCCAAGCACGGGGGTCTGATGCCTGTGCAGCCACCGCCCCCCACTCACCGTCGACATCGGCACTCATCAGGGCGTCGTCCATCTGGGCCGGCGTCAGGGAGATGCCCACCAGGAGCAGGGTGCTCTCCAGGCTCTGTGCGTCCACCTCGCCAGGGCCGTTGAAGATCTCAAAGTAGCTGCGGAAGGCTGGGGGGACGGCGACGTTGCGGGAGAGGGAGAGGTCATTTCTTACTTCCCCCATTCATTGCCCGCCTCCACCCACCCCACCGCCAAACTGCCCAGCATCCTCTGCACCATGGCTGGGTGGAGGGGAAAGGGAACCAGAGAGCAAGAACAGAGGAGGGGTCCCCTCGACTCCCCCCACTCTCTATTCTGAGGCCAGGCCAAGGCTTCTGCTGGTTTGGCCAAAAAAGTAAGCTAATTCGTGACCTCCATTCAACCCCAAGAATATGCCCACTTTAGGATACTCCTACTATGTGCCAGGCACTGTGCTAAGCTCTTTACTGCCATGTTCTCATTGGACCCTAACAACAGCCTCGTAAGAGTAGAATGCTTATCCCCTTTGTAAATATGGGGAAACTGAGGCACAGCAGTCAGGTGACTAGATAGGTCTTTCTCACTCTGAGTCTGTGCCCTGAATCTCACAGTGCTCTGCAGTCACTTATTGGATGGATGTGGCTGCCAGGATAGCTTCAGTTGTCTGGACCAGAACAGAACCCAGAAGGACGCTGGGAAAAGGCTTAGCACAGTGCCAACTGACACAAGAGCCGGGTACTGGTCATACGATGCCTGGTGACTGGTTTCTCAGCCCACAGCAAAGCCGGGTTACAGCCAATAGACCTCTAGCTAGAAAACTGGCTCTGCCCTTTCCTTTGCTGGGTGGCTGTGGGCAAGTCACTGTACTTCCCCGAGCCTCGATCGCCTTCTCTGTGAGATGCACATGCCAGGACAATCTCATCGAGTTGTGCCATTAATGCGGTGCCTGGCGTGTAAGATAGGCTGTAAATGGGGCTGACAAACCAGCTGAACGATGGGGAAGAGTTGGGCTTGGATCAGTTGGAGCCCAACGAGAAAGGGAGAAAACAATTCGATAGAGTAGGCGTGGTTGTGAGGAGCCAGGCACTCGGCTCTTTCCTCACGAGGCAGGAACCAGTGGCGGCGGCCGGCCCACTGGGGCACTACGTCAAAGTGGCATCCTGTTCATGAACCCCTCCAAAAACGCCCAGCTAGTTCTAATAATAAAAGGAAAGAACTTCCAGGATGGGGTCACAGGGAGCCAGAGAGAACATTCAGGGACGGCTGGAGAAGGGGCTGCTCTGGCCGCGAGGGTCCCAGGTCCCGGAGCTCAGCACCAAGGTCGTGGAGAGTGGAGGGCCCTGCCCGCGTGAGCGTGGGTGTTCAGGGCTTTCTCATTTTGGGGGGCGGCCTGTGCTAGATCAGATGCCTTGTAAGAGCCGAGACACTGCCTGGCCCTGGCGGGGGGCCCTGGAGACTCGTCCCCCATCCAGGCTGCCTCCGAAAAAAACAAATGAGGGGTCCTGGGTGGAGGCAGGTCTAAAGGCTCCCAAACCTAGGGCGCTTCCCAGACTGGCTCTCAAATGGGGGAGCGCACAGGCGGGGCTTGAGCAAGGGGCGCTTCCGTCCCCTCCTTACCCCGCCCCATCTCCCCAGGCCAAGGGCAGGGGACTCCAGCTGGGTCCCTTCACAGGACTGGGGCAGCGGTGGGATCTGCAAAGTCCCCCAACCCACCTACCCCTCGTCCTGGGGCTCCCTGGCGGGGCCTGCCCTCACCTTCCTCCTGCCTCAGCGTGAGATGCTCCTCCGACTCCTCCTCCCAGTTCTGGTACAACCTGACGAGGCTGCGCTCCTCCTGCTCCTGCCTGCAGGACAAAGCCCCAGCCCAGGGCACATCCGGCCACCAGCCCCTGCCCTGAGGCTGAAAGTGGGGGGCAGGGGCTGGAGCTGGCCAGGAGAGGGAAGCCAGGCCCCCAGGGAGTGAGAGAGAGGAGGGGAGTCAGGCTGGGAGATGCACAGAGGAGGTGGGGGGGGGATGAGAGGGGGATGCATGGAACAGTGCGTGACAGGGACAAGAGTCTGGCAGAGGTGCCAGGGACACTGGGAGCCAGGCTCTGACCGTGCGGGGCTCCTCGAGGGGTGGGAGGGTGGGTGAGCGGGGGTCCTACCGGGCCTTGGCGAAGCTCAGGCTCCTCTCATTGCTCTGGTGCAAGAGCTCTGCCCTCCTCCAGCCCAGCTCCGGCGTGGGGGCCGGCAGGCCTGGGCCGGGCACCGAGGCAGGGACCGGGGCTCCCACGGGGGCAGGGACGGGCCCGGGGGCCAGCGGCCGGGCCCACAGTGGGGCCACAGCTGGGGCTGGGGCTGGGGCCTGGCACAGGGCCAGCGGCAGGCTTGGGGCCAAGGTCCCGAAGGGGGCCGCGGCGGGCCCGGGTGCCAGGGTCCTGGGGCACTTCCGGGAGGACAGGGCCCGGGCCTTCGAGGCCCTGCGCTGCATGGCCTCCTCCTCCTCCGCGTCCAGCAGGCACTTCATGAAACCCTGCCGGGGGCCCCCAAGGTTTGGGGCCCCGGCGGGCTCCTGAGGCTGCTTCTGCGCACAGTCCAGCCCCCTCCTCTCTCCGATGGCCCTCACCTCCTGGGGACAGGGGAGAGGGGTCCGTCGAACTGCCCCACAGAGCTTCTCCCTACTGCCCGCTGGCTGGAGGCCCTCACACTGCCCCCCTTCCGCTCAGAGCCCCTGAGGACGGACCCCTAATCTCACACGCATCCCGCTAGGCTCCCACCCCCTGCCTGCCCCCAGCCCCACCCCGGCCCCTCACTGATGCCTGACAGCTCCGGGCACATCCCAGCTCTAAGAGCCGTGATCTTGAACAAGTGACCCCAGTGCTTCTCCGACACATCACTCCACTGATTCCCTTCGCTGCAGTTAGCGCTACTTGCAATGGCCTTGTTCGTCCCCAATGTCGGCCACCCGACCAGAAGGAAAGCATCATGAGGGCAGCACCTTGCCTGCCTCTTCTGTCCAGGTCTACCCAGAAACCAGCACCTGGCAGGCACTCAATAAATTCCTCGTCATTTACTTGGCCTGTCCAGCCACCTCCCTTATCTGTTCCCTCCAGTTGCCGGGATGAGTTGTCCCAGCCCAGGCCCTTCCTCGTGGGCATAATCCCAGCCCTTTCTCCTGATCCAGCATGTTGCTCTTGTAACACACACTCTGCGTTCGCAGTTTTATTTTCTCCACCAGCTCACTCCGTCCACACAAAAAGGTGCTGGAATAGCTTCCTTCTATCAAAAGCAAAACAAAAAAAACCCTGACACCACAAGCCCTGCCAGCTACTCTCCCAATTCTCTGTCCCCTTTTATAGCAGAATTCTTTGAGTTTTCTGTACCTGGTCCCCAGTTTTCTCCCTCTCTCCAATCAGGCTTTCGGCCACCATGCCCCTCGGGTGTGATCACCGAGGCTGTGGTCACATCTCCACCCTCATCTAAGTCAGCCCCCCAGCAGCGTTCGACACAGATGACCGCTCTGTCCTTCTAGAAAGGCTTTCTACCCTAGAGTCCCAGGACCTCACTGGCTGCTCCCAGCTCTCGCTCCACTTCTAAACCTTGCTGAGACCCAGGGACTTGCCCCCAGACTCCCTTCCCCTCTGTGCACACTCTCTCCCTAGACGTCATCTTCCTGTCTGTGACTGTCCCACATTTACCCTCCAATCCTGCCTTCTGTGTCCTCCTTAATTCCAGGTGGCCACCCAGACATCTCTTCTTGGGTGTCTGGAAGAGGCCAGAGGGAGCCTTGGATTCCCCTCACCTGCTCCTTTCCAGCGTCAGTTAACGGCACCACCTGTTGCTCAGACCCCAGCCCTGGGGTCCCTTTTGACTTCTCGGCCTCCAGCCCCCTCCCCGCCATGCTGCCCACCAGCAGGTCCCATCCACACCACCCCTGGAATCCATGCCAAGCCCGAGCACTTCTCTCCACCTCTGCTGTTAGTGCCCTGGTCCAAGTCAGTCCCCCATCTCTTGTCCAGTGTGCCACCACGGTCCCTGTCCTTGGCCCCGGCTCAAGTTCATTATCCACCCAGCTGCCACATCAGCATGTTCCCAACCTATATCACATCATCTTCTCTTCCCTAAAACTCTTCAACGGCTTCTCATGACACTTAGAATTCATTCTAACTCCCACCCCGGCCTTTGTGGCCCTGCATGACCCTGGCCTCTAAGGCCCCATACGATCGGCCCCTGCCACCCCTCTGACCTCACCCCCCCGTCCCCACTGCCTTCCCCTCTGGCCTCCCTGCCGGGCTTTTTCCTGACCAGTGCACCTCTTCCAGGTTCTCCTCCCAGGTCTGTGCAGGGCTCGCTCCTCTTTCTCACTCAGTTCTTGACCCAAATATCACCGCCCCTGAGTACTCCACGCGAAATACCCACCACCACCCGCCTTCGAATCACTCACGGCACCCCGGCCTAGCTCGATGCGCTTCAGCATCATTGCTCTGTATAATGGCACCCTGAATTTATTTGTTTATCCGTTAACCATCTCTCTCCCCCAACTAGATCCTAAGCTCCAGGTGACATGATGTCCCCGAGCCACACCTGTGCTCGGTGCACGGTCTTCAATCCATTTGTGTTAAGTAAAGAAGGGGAGGAGTTCCCCTCTGGTTACTTCCAATTTCCCCGGGAAGTCTGAGGAGCAAGACAATGTGACTAAAGTACATAGTGCAGAGCCGATGCTCAGCAAAGGGAGTGGTGCAACTCAACCGACTCGAAGCTTCTGTTCCGCGTCCCAAAGGGAGACTCAACTTTTCCTCCCACAAAGACTCCTTTGATTGTTTTCCCAATTTGAGAGCAAGTGCTCAGTTTTCCGTCAGGCTTAAAACAAGCAGACAAACGTCAAAAGTCGTTCTGGGACGCCCCAAGGTGATGGGGGCCCCAGGAGGCAGCCACGGGGACGAGGTCCCACTGTCAGCACCCCTCCCCTGGCCCTCCCGGGGACGACAGGCCTGCCAAAGTCCAGGCCTCCGGCCCTGCCTCCCCGTGCAGACGCTGAGCCCCACGGAGCAGGGGTGGAGGTCTGCCTCGAAACGCCCCCGTGCCAGAGGTGTCCCGGAGCTCTGCTCCTGGCAGGTGCTCAGCCTGCAGGTGAAGGAAGTTGCTGGGGCCCTGCCCTCTTTTCCTCCAGCTTCCCAGCCCCCCCCCCCCCCCCCCCCCCCGCAAACATGGGCTCCTCCCTCTGCCTCCCCTGAGGCCCCTTCCGCCTGGCACCACGTGTCCCTCGCAGGCTGCACTCCCTGCGCTGCTCCTGAAGCTGCAGTGGCGTCCCACCACCGTCAGGCCCATCCCTCCATCCTGTGCACACATCCTCGCTGGCACGGGGAGCCGGGGATGTGTCAGCGCCTGCCCTCAGCATGCTCCTAGTCTAGAGTTGATTCTTAGGCCCAGCCTTGTGCAAAGGGTTCCCAGGGACACTGGAGGGCCAGGTCCAAGCACTTCACACCAGGCTTGGAGGCTCCATGGCCCGACCTGGCTTGCCAGCTGCCCGGTGCACCACGGCCAGTCATCTTGCCTCACAAGGCCCATCTTCCCAGCGTCACCCCTTGCCTGGTGCTCACGCCCACCTCTGTACCTTCGCTGGTGCTAGGCCTGCTGCCCGGGTGCCTTTTCCACTCCCTGGCTCTGTCCACCCCTAGCACCAGTCCTCCTCCTCCTTCCTTCCCCAGATGCCTGCGGCTCTGCCTATCGGGGCCAGGAATCCAGGTCCCTCATCCCTGCCTCACGGAGCTGGTCCCGTCGGCTCTGCCACGATCCTCAGAATCAGGGTGCAGCCCTGCTTTCCTTGCCCTTCACCTCCAAGCACAGGGCCTGGCACCCCATACACACTCAGGACACACTTCCTCCACCCGCCGCCACGGTGTCCAGCCAGGCCGTGTGCATGGTGGGGGAGGAGGAGCAGAGACATGTGCAAGAAACAGGACGGGTTTCTCACCTGATTTCTCATCAGACCCAAGAGGTACCCAGAGTATTCCTATCCCTTCACTTATGCAGCAAATTCATATTGTGGGCCTACTATGTGCCAGGCGTGGTTTTAGGCACAGAGCATAGAGGAGTAGATAAAACAGAGTGGCTGCCCTCACGAAGCTCACATTCCAGATAATTAATAAGTTAATATTAATAAGATGGAGTCATAGAATGTACTACAAAGACAATGCAACAGAGGAGTCTGATAGAGCGATGAGGGTTATTTGAGGCTGGGCAGCCAGGGAAGACGTGCTGAGAAAGCGGCGTCTAAGCTGAAGCCTGAATGACTCCATGGAATCAGCTGTGGGAAGGTCTGCGGGCAGAACTTCAGGCCTGGGAATGGCAAGTGCAAAGGTCCTGAGGTGGAAATAAACAGCATAGTCAGGGGCTAGAACTCAGAGCAGGGTGGCTGGACGTAAGGTCTTATGGGTCTTGGTGAAGATTTGAATCTTATCCTAATAGGATGATGCTTGGACCAGGGTGATGGGAGAGAAGGTGGAGGAAGCAATGGAGTCGGGATTCGTTTTGTAGGAAGTGCTAGGCAGGCTGATGCGTCGGCTGTGAAGGGATGGCGGAAGGGAAAGGGACTTTGGGTGATCTCGAGCTGGTGGGCACAAGCACTTAGGTGAATGGCGGTGCGGTTTCCTGAGTTAAAAGAAGATGCTGGCGAGAACAGATTTGGGTTGGAAAATCAAAGGTCCTCTTTTGTCTCTACTCAGTTTGACGAGTGAGCCAGCCATCCAAATGGGCTTCGATTAGGCAGCTGGGTATACTAGCCCGGAGTTCAAGAGGCAAGGTCTGGCCTGGAGCTGTGGACTTGAGAATCATCAGCGGGTCTGAATGAGCTCTCCCAGGGAGGGAGTGGAGATGAGAGTGTGGAGGGAGGAGAAGAAGAGGAAGAGCAGGAGGAGCCTGGAAGTGGGGGGGGCCGCCCCTGGACGTCCAGCCCCAGGAGGGGGCAGTGAGCCACCGTGTCCAGTGCTGTCCACGGGCACTGTGTAAGGACAGAGCTTTTCTGTTTGATTTAGCAAAGTGGGCATTATTCAGACAATATCAGAGGTCTCACTTTAGGTCGGGTGGAAGAAAAGTGGAGTGAATGAGTGTAGACAACTTTGGATGAATTATTCCGTAAAAAGGAGCAAAGAAATGAAGCAGTAACTGGAGGGGGTTGCCAAGAGAGGGGCTTCTGATTGGTTTTTAAGATGGTGGATACTAACAAGTGTTAGCTGACGGGAATGAGCTGTAGAAACGGGGAGCTTGATCAAGTGAGCAGGGAGGGGAGGGGAGAGGGGCTGGGGCTAATGAGCCAGTAGAGGGTCAGCAGTTGATGTGGGCAGGGACACGTCTTCACGGCTTGCAGGAAGGGTGGTGGATTTGGGGTGGGGAGATGTGGTGGTTCTTCCCATCCGATACTTCTTTCTTTCACTGATGTATGAGGCTCAATCAACAGTGGAGAAAAGGGCGTGGAGGGGGCTGTTATGAAAAGACCTCCTAGAGCCTCGGAGGAGGGGCCAGGGCCAGGAACCAGCAGGCACCTGCCAGGAGCACCTGAGATGAGTGCTCATTGCCTGAAAGCGAAACCCATCAAGGAGGCAAGGCTTTTCTCTATCTGTGCTGCGAGGTGGAGGGTTGGGTTTAGCCAAAGTTGGGGTTCTGACAGTGACTACAGCAGAAAACCAGGGGCAGGTGCCTTCAAGGGGTTGTAAGGGCGTGATAATGACTGGCTGCTCCCCGCAGGTCGCCCAGTCAGGTCAAAGAGCTGGGAAGTGGCAGAGCTGGTGGGAGGGGGTTGGGAAGTCTCGGTTTGGGGACAAGCTTTGGGTTCTGTGGCTGTGGCCGAAGACAAAGGGGTGGAAGAAACCAAGGCTGATATGGACAAAGCTCAAGGACCCCTGAGTGTAAGAGCATCTTGACCCCACCTAAAACACACACACATATGCACACATGTACACCTGCAAGCGCACACATACATGCACACACAAGGCACACATCTTCCCCCGCTTGACTCCAAATCCCATCCCCTTCTGCCTCTGTCCCCTTCTTCCTCTTGATTCCCCATAGACACCCTGTCCCTGTCCCCACTCTGGCCATACTTACTAGCAGAGGAGCAGGCTCTGGTGCTCGCTGGGTCCCCCCAGTCTCTTCCCTAAACAGGGGAGAAACCCCCAGGTGGGGGAGGGGCTCAATTCGGGCTTGCCCCTTGCATCCACCTTCTCTCAGCCCCCAGGAGTCTCTCAGCTCCACGACCCCCCAGTCTCACCCCCTTGACCTTCTGAGATCAGAAGCGCCCCCCCACCCTCTCACATCGCCCCAAAGGGACGCAGCCCTTAAAGTATAGACCCACATAACAGAGAATTCGAGCTGGGAGGGTCCTGGGAGGGCATTTATGCTAGCTCTCTATTTCAGGGGAATAGAGAAATAGACTGAGCAGAAGCCCAGCCTTGCTGGGGGAAGGAGCAGAGCAGGGGTTGGGGCTGGAGGACGACTCACCCTTTGGGGGTTTTTGGTCCTGGCTTGGATGGCTGGAAGGGGGCAGCCGTCTTTTCCTCTGGGGTCACTGTGGGCACTAGGGGCATTGCTTCCTGGGATCTGTCCTCATATGCCCCTGGGCCCAGCTCTGGCAGCACCCCTTGCGGCCTGATGTCTGCAGTGCCCAGCTCCTGGAGTGGCTTGTCTCCCAGTGGCTGTCCACAGCTGTCCAGGGGGCAACAAAGCTCTGCGGGCTGGGCCATATCTGACCCATTTGCTGCCTGATGACCTGGAGTCCAGTGACCCTCTGGGCCCTGCAGAGGACGAGACACCGAGCATGGGGAGCCCCATCCTCCCTCACCTGGAGACAGATGATCACCTGCTTTCTATGTCCAGGCACCGCGAGCATCATCTGGCTGGGCTCTCCCGGCACCCCTGCAAGGAAGGTAGCACAGGGACACTTCCCTTGTGAGGAATGAGGGACTTGAGACCCAGCGTAGGCAAGACCCACCCAAGGTCACGATCGAGCTGCTGTTCTGTGGGGGTGGAATGGGAGCCCGGGAGAAGGTGAGACCATCCCCTTGACTGGGATTTCCTAAGGATGCTTCAAAGATCAAGAGTCCTTCATGATGCTCTTTAAAAAGGGTTTTTGTGCTTTTTTTTTTTTTTAACACTAACTGATTTCGAGACTTGTTACAAAGCTAGTATAATCAAGGCAATGTGGTATTAGAATAAGGGCAAATAAATCAATGGAACAAAATAGAGAGTGCTGACAGAGACCCACAACATATGGTCAGTGGATTTTCAACAAAAGTGCAAATTCAACGAAGAAAAGACAGTCTTCAGCAAATGGTGCTGGCATTGGATAGCCAAATGCAAAGAAAATGTACCTTGATCCCTTCCTCACACCATAAGCAAAAGCAAACTCCAAACCTAAAACTGAAAGGAAATGACGCTGAAACCTAAAACTATCAGACTTCTATAGGAGAGTGGATATAGCTTGAGTGGTTGAGGGCCTGCTTCCCGTGTTTGAGATCCTAGGTTCAATCCCCAGTAATCCTAAAAAAAAAAAAAAAACGAAAACAAACCCACAAAACTTCTAGAAAAAAAACAACACAGGAGAAAATCTTTGTGACTTTGGATTAGGCAAAGATTTTTAAAATATCATACCAAAAGCATGAGCCATAAAAGAAAAAAACTGATAAATTGGACTTCATCAAAATTAAGAATTTCTGCTCTGGGAGAAAATATTGGCAAATTACATATCTGATAAAGTGCTTATGTTCAAAATGTATAAGAACTCCTAAAACAACAATAAGAAATCAGCCTAGTACTTTTTGTGATAGGGCAGAAAGTAAGAAGACAGCCCACAGAATGGAATAAATATTTGTAAATCATTTATCTGATCAATGTCTAGTAGCCATGTATATAGAGAATTCTCACAATTGAACAATAAAAAGACAAATAGCCCAATTTAGAAATGGGCATAGAATTTGAGTAGATATTTTTCCAAAGATATACAAATGACCCAATAAGCACATAAAAAGATGCTCAACATATTAATAATTAGCCACCACAGAAATGTAAATAAAAACCACAATGATCTGTACAACATAAACAGTGAACCTTATTGTAAATGATGGACTGTAATTAGTGGTAAAATTATAAAAACTTTATTTCATTTGCACTACACTAAAGTAAGGTGTAAATATTAGAGTGTTATATGAGAACTCTATTTTATCCATTATTTTTCTCTAAACCTACAATTTCTCTAATAGGAAAAAAGGTTCCATTGGAGGAAGGGGAGGAACCCACAATGAGATACCACTTCACACACACTGGGATGGTTTTAATAAAAAAGACAGATAAAAACAAGTATTGTTTTTGTTTATCATTATAAATTGATTCATATTTACATTTTGTATAAATGGAATCATACACTGTGTAGTACTTTGTGTCTGCTTTTTTTACTTAGCATGTTTTTTTGGTCTGATATTAACATTTTGAAGTATTAAAATATATTTATTCATCTTTAAAGAAAAACAGTCTTATATATGCAATTTTACCCACATTCATATTTCACATGCAGTTTTACTATGCTATACAGCCCCATGTCACATTTTTTAGCTTTCCTTTTAGTAATATACATGACCTTAGACTTTCCGTTTAAACCACTTTCATACCCACGTAATAGTACTGCTAGTTACTAACATTATGTTGGGTTTTCACCTTTCTATTCATTTCCAAAGATTAACACACATCCTTTTAACCAATTCTGTTCAAGTTAACCCTCAGTTTTCCATTCTCTAAACTTATTCTGTTTTCTGGTGACCTGTATTCAAATTATGAATTCCATGCAATTACATAATATATTTAGTTCACAATAATGCAATCATACAGTATCTGTCCTTTTGCGTCTGGCTTGCTTCATTCAACATAATACCTCCAGGTTCACCCATGTTTTCATATGCTTTATGACTTAATTTCATCTTACAGCTACATAATATTCCATAATGTGAATATACCACAGTTTTTTTATCCATTCATTCATTCATTGATGGACGCCTGGGTTGTTTCCAACTTTTGGCAATTATGAGTAACACTACTATGAACATAGGTGTGCAGATGTCTGTTCAGGTCACTGCTCTCAGTTCCTCTGGGTATATACCCAGTAGTGGTATTGCAGAGTCACGTGGCAAATCTCTATTCAACTTCTTTAGGGGCTGCCAAACAGTGCTCCACAGTGGCTGTGCCATTCTACAAGCCCACCAATGGTGGGTAAGTGTTCCTATCTCTCCACATTCTCTCCAACACTTGTAGTTCTCTGTCTTTTTAATAGTGGCCATCCTGATAGGTGTGAAACAATATCTCATTGTCGATTTGATTTGCATTTTCCTCATCACTAGTGATGTTAAACATTTTCTCACGTGTTGTTGTTTTTTTTTTTTTTTGGCCATTTGTATTTCTTCTTTGGACAAATGTTTATTCCAGTCTTTTGCCCATCTTCTAATCAGGTAGTTTGTCTTTTTATTGTTGAGTTGTAGCATCTCTTTATATATAATTGATATTAAGCCTTTATCAGACATATGATTTCCAAATATTTTCTCTCATTGAGTCAGCTGAATTTTCACCTTTTTGACAAAGTCCTGTGAGGTGCAAAAGTGTTTAATTTTGAGGTCATATTTATCTAATTTTTCTTATGTTGTGCGTGCTTTGGGTATAAGGTCCACCCACCTATTACAAGATCTTTAAAATGTTTCCCTAGATTGTCTTCTAGTAGTTTTGTGGTCCTGGCTTTTATATTCAGTTCTTTGATCCATTGCGAGTTGATTCTTGTACAGGAAGTAAGATAGGAGTCCTCTTTCATTCTTTCATTATGGATATCCAGGTCTCCCAGCACCATTTGTTGAAGAGACTGCTTTGTCCTGTCAACATGGACTTGGTTGGTTTGTCAGAAACCAATTGGCTGAGAAGCAGCTGTGGCTCAATCAGTTGGGCTCCCATCTACCAGATGGGAGGCCCTGGGTTCGCATCCTGGGGCCTCCTTGTGAAGGCAGGCTAGCCTGCATGCGACGGAGAGTCACTGGCCCACAAGCGCCGCAGAGAGCTGCCCGGCTTGCAAGCACCGTGGAGTGCCACCAGCCCTCAAGCACTGTGGAGAGCAGACTCAGCAAGGCGACGCAACGAAAAGGCAAACAAGTAAAAAAACACAGAAGAGCACAGCGAATGGACACAGAGAGCAGACAACAAGGAAGCCACAGGGTGGGAGGGGGGGAATAAAAAATAAAAATAGACCCACAGAAGAACGCATAGCAAATGGACACAGGAACAGACAGCAAGCAAAAAACTGCAAGGGGAGGGGGGTGGAATAAAAAAAACCACGCACACAAAAACTAGTTGGCTGTAGAGGTGAGGATTTAGTTTTGGATTCTCAATTCTATTCCACTGTATTCCACTGATCAATGTATCTATCTTTCTGCCAACACCATACTGTTTTGACCACTGTAGCTTTGTAATATATTTCAAATCCAGGCAGTGAAATTCCTGCCATGTAGCTCTTCCTGTTTAGGATGCTTTTGGCTATTCAGGTGCATTTTCCCTTCCAAATGAATTTTGTAATTGCTTTTTCTATTTCTGTAAAGCAGGCTGTTGGAATTTTGATTGGTATTGCATTGAATCTATAAATCTGTTTGGGTAGGATGAATATCTTCATGATATTTAGTCTTCCAATCCATGAACAGAGAATGTATTTCCATTTGTTTAGGTCTTCAATGATTTCTTTTAGCATTGTTTTGTAGTTTGTTGCATATAGGCCCTGTACTTCTTTGGTTAAATTGATTTCTAGGTATTTGTGTCTTTTAGTTGCTATTGTAAGTGGAATTTCCCCCCTAATTTCCTCCTCAGATTGTTCAATACTAGTGTACAGAAACATCACTGACTTTTGCTTGTTTATCTGGTATCCTGCCACTTTGCTGAACTCATTTATTAGCTCAAGTAACTTTGTTGTAGACATTTCAGAATTTTCTAAATATAGGAACATGTCATCCACAAATCATGAGAGTTTTACTTCCTCTTTTCCTATATGGATTCCCCCCTTTTTTCTTGTCTAATTGCTCTAGCTAGAACTTCTAGTACAATGTTGAATAGCAATGGTGACAGTGGGCATCCTTGTCTTGTTCCCGATCTTAGAAGGAAAGCCTTCAACCTGTCCCCATTGAGTATGATGTTGGCTGTAGATTTTTCATACATGCCTTTTATCATATTGAGGAATGTTCCTTCTATTCTACCTTTCAAAGTGTTTTTTTTTAATTTAAATTTTTAGGAGGTACTGGAAATTGAACCTAGGACCTCATACATAGGAGCAGGTGCTCAACCACTGAGCTACATCTGCTCCCCAATGAGAGTTGGGTTTTTTGTTTGTTTTTAGGAAGTAGCAGAGATCGAACCTGGGTCCTTGTATTTGGGAAGCTGGTGCTCAACCTCTTGAGCTACAACCACTCCCCTCAAAGTGTTTGTATCAAGAAAGAATGCTGGATTTTGTTGAATGCATTTTCTGCATTGATTGAGGTGATCATGTGTTTTTTTCCTTCAGTTTGTTAATGTGGTATATTATGTTAATTGATTTTCTTTTGTTGAACCACACTTAAAATCACACTTGGTCATGATGTATAAGTCTTTTTTTTTTTTTTTTTAAAGATTTATTTTTATTTATTTAATTCCCCTCCCCTCCCCCGGTTGTCTGTTTTCTGTGTCTTTTTGCTGCATCTTGTTTCTTTGTCCGCTTCTGTTGTCGTCAGCGGCACGGGAAGTGTGGGCGGCACCATTCCTTGGCAGGCTGCTCCCTCCTTCGCGCTGGGCGGCTCTCCTTATGGGTGCACTCCTTGCGCGTGGGGCTCCCCTACGCGGGGGTCACCCCTGTGTAGCAGGGCACTCCTTGCGCGCATCAGCACTGCGCATGGGCCAGCTCCACACGGGTCAAGGAGGCCCGGGGCTTGAACCACGGACCTCCCATGTGGTAGACGGACGCCCTAACCACTGGGCCAAAGTCCGTTTCCCCATGATGTATAAGTCTTTTGATATGCCGTTGGATTCTATTTGCAAGTATTTTATTGAGAATTTTTGCATCTATGTTCATTAGAGAGATTGGTCTGTAATTTTCTTGCAGTGTCTTTATCTGGCTTTGGTATTAGGCTTCATAAAATGTGTTGGGTAATTTTCCCTCCTCTTCAATTTTTTGGTAGAGTTTAAATAGGATTTGTGTTAATTCTTTTCAAAATGCTTGATAGGATTCACCTGTGAAGCCATCTGATCCTGGACTTTTCTTTGTTGGGAGTTTTTTTTAAAAGAGTTACTGGGGATCAAATCCAGGACCTTGTACATGGGAAGCAGGTGCTCAACCACTGAGCTACATCCACTCCCCAATGAGAGTTGGTTTTTGTTTGTTTTGCTTTTTGTTTTTAGGAGGTACGGGCTGTCTCACCTGAGACCTCACACACATGGATAGCAGGTGCTCAACCACTTGAGCTACAGCTACTCCCTGTTGGGAGATTTTTGATGACAGATACAATCTCTTTAAATGGGATTGGTTTGTAGTGTCAGTGTAGGTTGTGCATTTCTAAGGATTTGTCCATTTCATCTGATTAGGGTGTTGACTTTACTCAGATGCTCGATTTCTCCCTTTTTCATAGGGTTTTAGTGGCGAGAGGCTGTGACTTACTGCTGTTCTTTCTTGGTTCAACCTTTTCTGGGTCTTTAGGATTGCCCCTGTTAGTTGTTGAAATTTGAGCCCTGGACCCAGTATTGTGGTGCAGACCTCTCTCATTTAATTTCCTCCCGTGCACTTCCTTGTTCTGCCAGCAGATGGCGTGCTTTGGCAGCCGTCTCAGTTCAAAGCCTGGCTGGCTGGTATTTGCTGCAACATGGGCTGGATCAAGGTGACAGAGGATCCTGCGTGGAGGCTAAGAACCTCATAATGCAAACTTTCTCAGAGGTAGTTCTCCAGCCTTTGCTGGCAGCCCCCTCTCTTTTGCCGGGTAAGAAGTAATTCCACTCTCCTCTGTGTCCTCAACAACCAGTCCAGGTCAGTAGGGGGCAGATTGCGAGCACCGGAGCTTGCTGGTCCCTTGCTGGCCTCCCAAGGTAAACAACGGCTTGGAAGGGCTCCTGGGACACAGCCAACTAAATCTGTGGGTCAAAAGCTCAGTCAGCCTTAGGCCATGTCCCTCTCTTCCCTTTCCCAGGGAGGTGGATCCCTGGGGGCCCCTTCATCTGTCGCCGCCAGCCCCGAGGCCTGAGCATTCAGAAGTGGCTCTGGTGTGGGGAGGAGGTGGCATTTGCAGCCGTGGCTGAAACGCAGCTTTGCCGTCCTGATTCTTTCCTTTCACACCTCTCCCCTCTGGGTGGTATCCAGCCTTCCCCTGGTGTCCTAAACCCTAGAAGACTGTTTTCCAGGCTATTTCTGCGTGTCCTCTAGCTCTTTTTCTGGGAGAGAAGACCGTCCTGTTGGAACCCTCATATACTGCAGATGGGAACTTAAAATGGTGCAGCTGCTTTGAAAACAGTGTGGCAGTTTTTTAAAAAAGCTAAAGTTCCTGTATGACCCAGCAATTCCATACCTAGGTATAGACCCAAGAGAAATTGAAAACATACGTACATACAAAAACTTGTACACAAATATTCATAGCAGCATTATTTAGAATAGTCCCAAAGTGGAAACAACCCAAATGTCAACTAATATATGAATACACAAACGATGGCACATCGGCCATAAAAAGGAATGAAGTACTGATACATGCTACAACGTGGATGAGCCTTTAAAACATTGTGCTATTTGAAAGAACTGTAGAACAACTAATGTAAACTATGGGTTTTAGCTAATCATGTAATGATAACAACATTGGCTTACAACTTGTAGCAAAAGTACCACTCTAGAGAAGCAGTCGTGGCTCAAGTGATTGGGCTTGTCGTTTTCTCCTCTAGAATCCTCCAGGATCCTCTGGGATTTGATCCTGGGGACCTCTGATGTGGAGAGGGGTTCCCTGTCACTTGCGCTCCCTCAGTTGCTGGCTTCTGTCGTGTCTCCCCTTCCTCTCTCTTTTTGTTGCGTCATCATCTTGCTGCGTGGCTCGCTGCGCAGGCCTGAAACTCGCCATGCAGACGTCTGTACCAGGAGGCCCCAGGGATCAAAGCCAGGTCCCCCCATATTGTAGTTCTACAGTTGCATGGTTTTAAACTCTCCCCTGCCCACTCCCCTCCCGGTTGTCTGCTCTCTGTTCTCTGTGTCTATTTGCTGCGTCTTCTTTGTCCGCTTCTGTTGTCAGCGGCACGGGAATCTGTGTCTCTTTTTGTTCCGTCATCTTGCTGTGTCAGCTCTCCGTGTGTGCGGCGCCATTCCTGGGCAGGCTGCACTTTCTTTCGCGCTGGGCGGCTCTCCTTACAGGTGCACTCCTTGCGCGTGGGGCTCCCCTACAGGGGACACCCCTGTGTGGCACGGCACTCCTTGTGCACATCAGCACTGCACATGGGCCAGCTCCACACGGGTCAAGGAGGCCCAGGGTTTGAACCGTGGACCTCCTATGTGGTAGACGGACGCCCTAACCACTGGGCCAAGTCCGTTTCCCTTAATCACTTTCAAGTGTACAATTCAGTGGTGTTAATTACATTCACAATTTTGTGCTACCATCAACACCGTGGAGTTTCTTTTTGGGGTGATGAAAATGTTCTGGAGAGTGGTGATGGTTGTACAACTCTGTGAATATACTAAAAACCACTGAATTTTATGGTGTATGACTTATCAATTAAAATTTTTTAAAAAATTACAGAAAGGGGGGAAAAGGCAAAAGATTTGAGCACTTTACCAAAGATATGCAGCAAATGGCAAATAAGCACGTAGAAAAGACGCTCAAAACATCATTAGCCGCCTCGATGGCTGCAAGGTGAAAACCAAATGAAATGCAAATGAAAACCTCAGCATGAGTTTCCTGTAAACCTATGACTTTGCTAATAATAATAACACACACACAAGGTTATCCTACTGCACATCTATGAGAATTCCTAACATTGAAAAGACTGACCACACCAAGTTTTGGCGAGGATGTGAAGCATCTGGAGTTTTCATGCCTCACTCCTGGGGATATAAAATGGTACAAACACTTCGGAGAATAGTTTGGCAGTTTCTTAAAGTGTTAAACATACATCTCATATAATCGATTCCACTTCTAGGTATTTACCAAAGAGAAATGAAAACTTACGTCCATAAAAAGACCTGGGCACGTGTGTTCATCACAGCTTTAGTAGCCAAAATGTCCATCAACAAGTGAACAAATTGTGGTACCTCCATATAATGGAATACTACACAGCAACAAAAGAATCCAATAACATGTATGAATCTGACAATAATAATGATGAGTGAAAGAATCCAGATAAAATTTTTTTAAAAAAGAATGCATACTGCATAATTGCAGTTATTTAAAATTCTAGGAACTGCAAACGAATCTACAGCGACAGAAAGCAGATCAGTGACTGCCTGGGACTGGGAATGGGGGGTGGGGGGTGGGAGGAGAGGTTACCCAGGGAAGCAAGGAAACTTCTGGGAGGTGATGGAAATATTCCTTTCTTGATCATGATGATGGTTTTATGGGTATATGCATGTGTCAAAACACCAGCGTGTACACTTTAAATATGAGCAATTATATGCCAATTATACCTCACTGAAAATGTTTAAAAAACTGAATCTTAAACTAAAAATAGACAAAAGGTATAATAAATAGATTTGGAAAAGGCAACATACTCTAACCACTTCTTGTGAGATCCCACGGTGCTCAGAAGCTAACAGCTCCTGGGAAATCCCAGCCTGAAGAATCCTGTTTTAGCTTTGTTGAACCCAACCCAATCCAATTTTATCCGTACCCAGAACTCCCTGCTCCCCCAACTCCCATTGACACTACAGGGCCCCTTTGGAAACACGCCTTAAATGCTCGCTGTGAACAGCCAAGTTCTGGTGCTGGCTCCCTGAGTGTCCCAGGCATCACACAGACAGGGTGCTTAGAAGGCAGGGCAAAGAGGGCCTGCCCAGGATGTCACCCTCCAAACCCTCTCCGTGTGGTTACCTGGCAGCTCCCAGGAAGCGGAGCCTCCGCGGCCCCCGGGCTCGGGCCAGCCCCCGGGCTCTGCGGCGCGTCCCGCTGCTCCGGCTGCTCCGGCTTCCGCCCCGGCCTGGCCTGCTCCGGGCCGGTTTCCAGCTCCCAGGACCGTTCCTGGGCGCCCCAAGGGGATTGCTCCTTCCTGGAGAGCAGACAGAGGGACAGCTCAGCTCCCCAGCCAGGGTGTTGTGTTGTATTCCTAGACTCCTTCGTTGCTTCCTGAGCTCCTGCACACCCAGCGCCTGGGAACAAACGGGCCCTGACCCGAATCCCTTAAGTGTCAGACACTTTGATGTCAATGCTTAGGGGGGTAGAATTTTTTTTTTTAAGTAGTATTTATTGTTTTTCAGGAAAAAAAGAAAAATCAGAAAGAACTGGGCTTCAGAGAGATTGAGAGACTTGAGACTGGGGTCATAAAACTAATGATTTCACCTGAGAGTTTGAAGCTGTGTCTATCTGACCTCCCTTCAATATTCTGGACTATTTATTCCAGACTTTTTAATATATTTTATCATCGAATTTAATCGATAATGTCAGGTAGCCTTTACTGTTCCCGTTACCCAAGTCTTTCATTTTCTGTCTTCTTCGATTTTCTCTTTTTAAAAACATTCTCACACTAAGAAAGTGTAGAAATATATTTTGGGACTTAGGAGTTGTCCTAAATGCTATTGCAGGGCCAGATGCTGGACTTTATATATCCTGCCATAACCCACTGACTGTACTGGGGGAGAGTGTGAACTACAGGGTAAGCTATTATCCACGTGGTGCAGCAGTGCCCCAAAATGTGTTCGCCGGGTGCGATGAGTGTGCGCGGTGATGGGGGAGGTTGTTGGTGTGGGAGGAGTGGGGTGGGGGAATGGGGGGTATACGGGAACCTCTTATGTTTTTTAAAATGCAATCTTTTTTGTGATGTATGTATCTTCAAAAAATACAATTTACAAAAATGATGAGGGGGGGTGGGGAGTGGGTTATATGGGAACCTCCTATTTTTTTTAAATGTAACACTCTGTGATCAATTAACTTTAATAAAAATAAATAAATAAATATATATATATATATATATATATATACTATTTAGAAAATATTACCAGTAATACCAGAACGTCATTGTGTGTTTCTGGGTCTCAGCCTCCTTTGGGCGCATTCTACCGTGACTTCGGTGGACAGGTGTTTGCTGTGCCTCTACTGCGTGACAGGCCTGTTGGGTTCTGAGCTGCTGAGGCCCAGCCCTGCCCTGAAGACAAGGGGGTGACGCTCCAGTGCGGGAGCTCAGACAAACGGGTCATTGCTGGGTGTGACCGGGCTGCAGCTGCGGGACTGGTCATCCAGAGTTCTCTTGTCCCTTTCTCTCTCCCCCAGGGGAGCCCCAGGGGGACCCCCGACCTGCTCTCTGGGGAGCCCCCAGCTCACCCTGGTCCTGCCTGAGGCCTCTGCTCCTCCGGGCCGAGCTGGGGAGGCCCCTTTGCTGCTTCTCGTTGCCCGGGCCCCTCCTCTGGCCCTCCTAGAGCTGCCGGGGGCTGCTTCCCGCCGCCCGCTTCCGCAGCACCTGGAAACACGACCTGGAACAGAGATGCCCCAGACGCTGGCTCGAGGGCCGGCTGAGGACCCTGCAGGGGTCCCCCCACTTCTCCCTGGGGATCCTCCTGGCCTCGGGGTAGGAGAGCTGGCGTGTCACCTGGGCAGGTGATGGAGAGGAGAAGGAGGCACAAGGCAGGGAGAGGCCGGGATGGGGGGCCGGGGTCAGCACAGGAGGGCTCAGGCATGAACCCCGAGTCCAGGGCCTGAGAGACGTGCGTCCCCCCCCCCCCGAGGGTAGCCTGAGAGCTTCTGGGGGGTGGGGGTGGGGGCTTCTGCGATGTCAGGTTTGGTGTGGGCTTCAGTTCCCATCGTGGTCTATCACTCTCCAGTCAGGTGATCCTGAGCCAGGGACTTATAGCCACAACCCCCAACAGCCCTGGCTCAGGGAAGTGGATGTGGCTCAACTGATAGAGCGTCTGCCTACCAAATGGAGGGTCCAGGGTTCGATCCCCAGGGCCTCCTGACCCGTGTGGAGCTGGCCCATGCGCAATGCTGATGCGCGCAAGGAGTGCCGTGCCATGCAGGGGTGTCCCCGTGTAGGGGAGCCCCACGCACAAGGACAGTGCCCTGTAAGGAGAGCCACCCCACACGATAAAAGCACAGCCCCGCCCAGGAGTGGTGCCGCACACATGGAGAGGTGACGCAGCAAGATGATGCAACAAAAAGAGACACAGATTCCCGGTGCCGCTGACAAGAATGCAAGCTGACACAGATCACACAGTGGATGGACATAGAGAACAGACAATGGGGATGGGGGTGGGGGAGAAATAAATAAAATAAATCTTTAAAAAAAAAAAAAAGCCCTGGTTCAGTGAATTGAAAAGAAGCGTTACTATTAAAGTTTCTGACGCAAGCCCACACTAACAGGGCACCTGCTGCAGGCAAGGACTGTGCCAGCTGCCTTCTGGGGGGCCCCACAATGGCACAAATGAAACCCAGGAGGCCCACAGGGGTGCAGTGACATGCTCAAGGCCACACAGCTGGTGAGGTGGCAGGATGGGGACCCCATGACTGTGTTTGTTGAATAAATGAATGGGAAGGTAAAGGAAGCCCTGAATATTTGCCCCAGTCGCCCTCTTGGATGCCTCCCACTGTTCCCACGGGAAGCCAAATTTTATGACAGAGGCTACAGGGAGAGGGCAATGCTTATCCCAAAGGAATGTTGACTTTTTAAATGGCAACATTTTGGGCTCTAGGGAAAGTGGGTGTGGAGAAGTCTTCTGTGCTCTTTAGTCCATGCTACTTGGAGCTTTTGAAAAGGAAACATATTCGGTGAATAAGAGACTGAGGGGGAAGCAGACTTGGCTCAACAGATAGAGCGTCCTCCTACCACATGGAGAGTGCAGGGTTCAAACCCAGGGCCTCCTTGACCCATGTGGAGCTGGCCCATGAGCAGTGCTGATGCACACAAGGAGTGCCGTGCCACGCAGGGGTGTCCCCGTGTAGGGGAGCCCCACATGCAGGGAGTGCGCCCCGTAAGGAGAGCTGCCCAGTGGGAAAGAAAGTGCAGCCTGCCCAGGAATGGTGCCGCCCACACGGAGAGCTGACACAACAAGATGATGCAACAAAAAGAGACACAGATTCCCCTTGCAGATAAGGATAGAAGCAGACACAGAAGAACACACAGAGAGCAGATAACTGGGGCAGGGTGCAGGGGAAGGGGAGAGAAATAAAAAATAAATCTTAAAAAAAAAAAGACTGAGGGGAGCAGATATAGCTCAGTGGTTGAGCACCTGCTTCCCATGTACGAGGTTCTGGGTTCATTCCCTGGTACCTCCTAAAAAAAAAAGAGACTGAGAGGTGTGACGGAAGCTCAGGGTGCAGGCTGGGGGCTTGGGGAGGGAGGAAAGCCTCGAGCTGTCGGGGGGAAATAAAGGTTCTGAGGAAGGCCAGAGGCCATGAGGGGTCCTAATGGAGTACGTAGGCAATTCTTGTTGTGCTCACTCAGCATCTCTTCCAGTAACAGAAGCTGGCATTCCTTTTGTGAGCACTTTCCTTTCTCCCCAGCACTTTCCCTGGGGTTCCACGGGGCTGACTGAGCACCACTTCAGCTGCAGGGTGCCTGGAGATCTAGGCTGCTCCCCCTGCCATTGTGACTCGTTCAGGGGTGAGAATGTCACCATCTGGGCTAGTGATTTGCTTTCATTATTACCAAGAGGCTCTCTTCCTGCTGGGGATGCTAAAAGGTAAGGATGCAAGATGGGAAGATGTAAGCCTGGGCGGCGGCCTGGGAAATCCTTGCCTCCTTGGAGGCAGAAAGAAAATAACAGAGAATGGCACAGTAAGAGTTACCCCTTTAGCACCTCGATTCAGCCACACCTGAGGTCCACCAATACATTTGTCTGTTTTGTGATATATTTTCATTCCTGCTTAATCCAGGCTGAACTGGGATTTATGTCACTTGTAGCAGGAAGAGTCTTAATTACAGCAGTAGAGGAGAAAGCCCAGGCAGGGAGGGGAAGAGGTGCTAGCTGGGTGGGCAGGGGTCAGAACACCAGGTGTGGGTCCTACTGGCTGGCACCTACCACCGTGGGCTCTGAACTCCCGCAGGGCTCCACGAACCCCGTTACCTAACTGCTGCTTCAGCAGCCCGTGTGGAACCTGAAGGGAAGCTCAGAGGAGAAGACAGGGCAGGCTTTGGGTACAGGGGGAGGGTGGCCTGGGCCTGAGGCAAAACCAGAGCACTAGCCACACCCAATTTAGCCACACATTCCCCAAATTCTCTCAACAGCCCTGAGGGAAAGGAGGTTCTGAGAAGCAAAGTGATTGGCCCAACATCCAAAATCTACCGGGTCGGAGAACAGGATTTGAACCACGGCCTGTTGGATCCCAACGCCCATGCTTTATGCCTACAGCAGCATTTCCTAAAGGGTGTTCTTTGGAAGATTGGTTCCTCCAAAGAGTTTTAAAAAAAAAAAAAGTGTTCCAAAGTCAAGTTCTGGCTTAAACAAAATAAAAGGCTTCTTTCATGCAGAACTTCGCAGAACCTTTAAAATACTGATGGGCATTTTTAAGAGAGACCAAGAATGTCACAGCTGCACGATAGATGCAAACACCAACTTTTTAGATGGGACTAAAGGATAAGGAGGTGGGAACAGCTGTCTCAGGGACCCTGAGAGCTCCCCTGAGGACGTGTAGCTCACTAAAGCGCCCGAGCCCGCCCCGGACACGCCTCTTTTCAAGAGCCTTTCATAGTCTGTCTCCTTCTGCCTCTCCCATCCAATGTCATATTTGGTGGCAGTGCCACCCCACCCCAGCGTCCTGATCTATTCCAGGCAGGCTCCTGTCACCCGTGCCCCTAGGGGCCCAGTCCCTGTGTGCATCTCCCACTTCTTTGCCTCACCAAACCTCACCCCCATCCTTCAAGCCCCCACCCCTTCTCCAACTCCCCACCACCTCAGCCCTCTCTCCTGATACAACATCAACACCATTTCTATGGGCACATCAGGGACCACCTCTTGTAACAAGTCTGGTGGTAAATCTTATCCCGCAGTGAGACTCTACGACCTTGGAGACCTTGACGGTGACTTCTTCCACCTGAAATCACGGCAGGGCATTCATTCAGGCAGCGTCCAGGAGGAGCCTTCTATTTGTGCGGCGCATTTGCAAATGTTTTTCTCTTAACAACCCTTTGGGATCAGTGGGTTTGGCCCTGTTTTTAAAGATAAGGAAACCAAGGCGTGGAGTAGCCCCAATGTCTTGTTCAATGCCACACAGCTAGCCTGCAGAGGAACTGGGATTCGAACCAAGGCTGTCTGACTCCCAAGAATGCTTATTTCGGGAAGCAGACTTGGCCCAGTGGTTAGGGCGTCTGTCTACCACATGGGAGATCCGCGGGTCAAACCCCGGGCCTCTTTGACCCATGTGGAGCTGGCCCACGCACAGTGCTGATGCGCGCAAGGAGTGCCGCGCCACGCAGGGGTGTCCCCCGCATAGGGGAGCCCCATGTGCAAGGAGTGCGCCCCATAAGGAGAGCCGCCCAGCGCGAAAGAAAGTGCAGCCTGCCCAAGAATGGCACTGCACACATGGAGAGCTGACACAGCAAGATGACGCAACAAAAAAACCCCACAGATTCCAGGTGTCGCTGATAACAACAGAAGCAGACAAAGAACACGCAGCAAATGGACAAGAGAACAGACAATGGGGGGCAAGGAAGGCGAGAGAAATAAATAAAATAAATCTTAAAAAAAAAAAAAGAATGCTTATTCCATGATATCATCTTGGCTCCAAGTGGCTTAACTGTTCATTCATTCTCTCATGCCATCAACAAATGTTTCCTGCTGTGCGGCGCCCACAGTTTACCAGGACCACAGAGGAGGGGACCCTAACAGCTACTGACCCCAGTCCCTCCCTTCTTTCACCCAACCTCACCTATCCTCCAGTCTTCCTTACTGGCAGGTCTGCACCCCACAGGGCAGACAAGACTCGGCTCATCTCTGCACCCCTCCAGCCCCGTCCAGACCCACCCCCCCAAAGGCCCGAGGCGCTCACTTGGCACGAAGAAGTCAGGGCCGCTGCCAAGTCTCTCTCTCTTCCCTTGGCGGTCCTCTCCTCTCCCTGCTGCTCCCCCATTCGGTCTCCCTAAGCATTCCCCTCTGCTCTGGGCCTTCCTGCCCCAGGGGTGGATGACCCTGCTGGGACAGTCTCCCACCAGACACCTCAAACACACCCCCCATTGTCCACGGTCTCCACCTCAGAACACTCAGTCTCTACCTTGGAATTCTGAGCCCCCCATATTCCACAAGCTGAAGTTTTCAGGGGGCGGAGAGCCCAGGGGCATCCAGCGCCTCATCCCTCCCCATCGGGAGCCTGCGTACTTTGTGAGAATCTGGACAGGCAGGGGAGGCCCCAACCCTGGCAGAGGGACCTGGATTCAAAGAACAGAATGGGGGTCGACACATTTGGAATATGCCCCACTTTCAGAGCCCTTGGAGTCCTTTGTCAGCAGCTCGAGATAAATTCACATATCATACAATTCACCCATTTAATGTGTACAATTCAATGGCTTTTAGTATATGCACAGGGTTGTGCAACTACCACCATTTTAGAACATTTTCATCATCCCCCAAAGAAACCCCATATCCCTTAGCCATCCCCACCAGCCCAGCCTACCTCCGCCCTAGGCAACCCCTTAGCTGCTTTCTGGCTCTATAGATTTGCCTATTTTCATGTAAATAGAAGTGAACAAATGTGGTTCTTGGTGACTAACTTTTGCTTAGCACAATGTTTTCAAGGTTCACCCACGTTGCAGCACGTCCCAGTACTTCATTCTTTTTACGGCCTATGCGCCATCTTTTGTGGATCCACACATCAGGTGATGGATGGTTTTTTGGGTTGTTTCCCCTTTGGGGCTATTATAAATTATGCTGCTATGAACTTTGGTGTACAAGTTTTGGTGTGAACATAAGTTTTCATTTCAACTCTAGGAGTAGAATTTCTGGCTCATTGTGATAACCCTATGTTTAGCCTCTTGAGGTGCTGTCAGTGAGTTTTCCAAAAAGGCTCCCCCATTTTACAACCCCGTCAGCGATGTACGGGGGTTCCAATTCCCGCACATCTTTGCCAGAACTTATCTTTTCGATTTAGTGGTCCTGGTGGGTGTGAGGGGTAGCTCGCTGTGGCTTGGTTTGCCTCTCTCTGGTTGCTAATTACGTTGAGCGGCTTTTCATGTTTTATTGGGCCATTTGTATATCTTCTTTCTGAGAGATGTGCATCTTCTGCCCATTTTAAAATGGGTCGTCTTTTTATTATTGAGTTGTAAGAGTTCTTCATACATTCCAGATACAAGACTTGTCAGATTTGCGATTAGCAAACACTTTATCTCATTCTGTGGGTTGTCTTTTCAACTTCTTGCCCTTTGAAAGACAAAAGTTTTAAATTTGCTAAAATCCCACTTACTTATTTTTTTTCTTTTGTTGTTTGTGCTTTTAGTGTAATCTCTAACAATCCATTGCCAAATCAAAGGTCACAAACACCTATGTTTTCTTCTAAGAGTTGCATAGTTTTATCTCTTACATTTAGGCCTATAATCCACTTTGAGTTTTTTTTGTATGTGGTATGAGAATAGGTCCAACTTCGTTTCTTTGCATGTGGATATCTCATCCCAGCACCAAGAATGAAAAGGTTATTCTTTTCCCCAATGAATTAATTGTCTTGGCAGTCTTTTTTTTTTTAAGATTTATTTTATTTATTTCTCTCCCCCTCCCCCCCTTGTTGTTTTGTGCTTATCTGCTCATCTTCTTTTTATTCTTTTTAGGAGGCATCAGGAACCAAACCTGGGACTTCCCACGTAACAGGGAGGCACCCAATCGCTTGGGCCACTTCCACTCCCTGCTTGTTTTGGCTCTGGTGCTTTCTTGTGTCTCCTCCTTGTGTCAGCTGTCTTGCCCATCTTCTTTAGGAGGCACTGGGAACTGAACCTGGGACCTCCTGTGTGCTAGGCAGGTGCCCAACTGCTTGAGCCACATCTGCTTCCCTGTCTTGGCACTCTTGTGGAAAGTCAACTAACCATAAATTTGAGGGCTTATTCCTGGTCTCTCAACTCTATTCCATAATCTATATGTCTATCCAGCACCACAGTCTTGATTATTTTAGCTTTATAGAAAGTTTTAAAATCAGAAAGTGTGAGTTCTCCAACTTTGTTCCTTTTGAAGAAATTTTTGGCATTGACTGTCTTTTTTTTTTTAAGATTTATTTATTTATTTCTCTCCCTTCACACCCCCCCCCCCAGTTGTCTGCTCTCTGTGTCCATTCGCTGTGTATTCTTCTGTGACTGCTTCTATCCTTATCAGCAGCACCGGGAATCTGTGTTTCTTTTTTGTTGTGTGTCTTGCTGTGTCAGCTCTCCGTGTGGGAGGCGCCATTCTTGGGCAGGCTGCACTTTCTTTTGCACTGGGCGGCTCTCCTTACGGGCTCACTCCTTGCGCGTGGGGCTCCCCTACGCGGGGCACACCCCTGAGGGGCAGGGCACTCCTTGCACGCATCAGCACTGTGCATGGGCCAGCTCCACACAGGTCAAGGAGGCCCGGGGCTTGAACCACGGACCTCCCATGTGGTAGACGGACGCCCTAACCACTGGGCCAAAGTCCACTTCCCAGAGTGGGTCTTAACCCATGTAGCTAGAGGCCTTATAAAGAGAGGAAATTCAGATGCAATGAACCAGGAGAAACCAGAAACTGGAAGAGGCCAGAGTCAGAGAAGCGAGATGTCTGAGAGAGCCACAGGAGCAGAGAATGAAGCAAAGCTATGTGCAGAGGACCGCCATCACCAGAACGCTGCCTGTGGCCTTGCTGCTGACTCAGTTTGGGACTTTTGGCCTCTGAAACTGTGAACCAATAAATTACTGTCATTGAAGCCAACCTAGTGTGGGCTATATGTCCTAGTGGCTCTGGCAGACTAAGACAAGGACCAAAGAGCTAGGAGGAAGAATTCTCATTTTCTGGGTCATTTCTTAATTTATTGCTTGTTTTGAAGAATCAGAGAAATGAGCAAAGTTGAAAAGAGAGGCTAAATCAATTTAAAAAGAGAGAAGTTAAATTGCTCCATATAATAAACTTACACAGAGTCTGTAAAAAGGAAGCAAGAGCATGTTCAGAGATGAGGATGGGATGGGAGGGGGCAGGAGAGAGTTTGCCGTCTCTAGGTAGAGATGTGGGCCCCACACAATGCCTGCACATTGTTGGTGATCAATACTTGTGGAATGAATGAGAAGAGTAGGGCAAGAGAAGGGAGTATGAGAATATAATATTCTGTGAGAAATCCAAAACTGCAATTCTTTTGAAGTTACCTACTTCAAAGGACTAATCTTGACCTCTGTGAATGCAACTCTTTGTGGAAAACGAGGCCACGTGGGCCTGGACATGTAGGTGGGTTACTGTTAGCAGAAAGCTCTGGGTTCTGGGCTTCTAATTCTTGGCTTATGTTGCATAAAACAATTGAAGGACATGCCACAGGATATGCAAAGGAGTGAAGAGTTTATTAAGGAAAGCAGATGCGGCTCAAGCCATTAAGCTTCCGTCTACCACATGGGAGGTCCCAGGTTCAATTCCTGGGGCCTCCTGGTGAAGGTGAGCTGGCACCATGGGTGGGCCCAGTGAGCTGATGCAACAAGATGATGCAACAAAGAGACAGAAGAGAAACAATGAGAGACACAACTAACCAGAGAGATGAGGTGGCCCAAGCAGTTGGGTGCCTCTCTCCCACATTGGAGGTCCCACGATTGGTTCCCAGGGCCCCCTAAAAGAGAAGATGAACAGACAAGGAGCACAAAACAATGTGGGTGGGCAGGGTGTGGGGGTAAATAAATAAAATAAACCTTAAAAAATAAAAAGAATTTATTGAAAAACAAGAAAATGAGAAAAGTACAGAGCCCCAAGACGTGAATCGTGGGTATGCTACAGAGTAAGAGGAGCGCATGGGACCCCAGGTCAGGCGTTTTAAAAGTCTTTCCTCCTCCCCCTCCATAACGTTGGGGGAGGAGCCCAAGCTCTTGGCTGCTCTGATTAGTTGCCCACCCTCCGTTCTCGGGGGGCCAATAGTGAGGCCTTTTAAGGGTATCCAGGGTTTCCCTTGACCCCCAACGGGATTCTCCTTCCAAATGGTATTCCCCTGGCCAGGGTCTTGCTGGATGCCGCAGGAGGCTTCCAGGTGGGGTCTCACCGCCGTGCGGTCCGCGGGCCACGGTGTCCGCCGGCCTCCCTGCCTTCCGCCTTTCACAATACTAACGCGTCTCATCACCACCGAGGAAGCACGGAGGGCCGTGGGAGGGCAGGGAGGGGCATCCCACATAGTTTGGTAGGTTACGGAAGCATTCCTCCAGGAGAAGCCTCAGTCGAATTGTATAGAGTCAGAAGGGAAGACATTTGCTCAGAGAAAGCAGAGGCAAAGATGGAGGAAAGAGACCCTGTGTGTGACGTGTGTGTGTAGCTTCAGCTTTGAATCTCAGTCAACTGTGCCCCTAGGCGGCAGTAGAGGCGGGAAGGATGAGCCACAAACACAAGTCTGGATTATGGTGAGGTCTGTATTTAAAGCTTTCTTTGCAGCCAGCCAGCCAGGGGGACCCTTGGGATCCGTTCGCCGCGTGTCTTGAGCCATGGCCTCCAGCAGAGGGCGCGCGGGCAGCAAAGTGCGGCGGCCGCCAAGCCGCCGCTCTAGCCAGAGCCTGGTCATAGAGTCGCCCCGCTTCCGGCCGCGGGTTAGGGAAGGAGCCGGAAGTCCGGCGGGCTCCGGGCGTCGAGATGGAGGAGAGCGAGTATGAGTCGGTTCTCTGTGTCAAGCCGGAGATCCACGTTTACCGAATTCCGCCGCGGGCCACCAACCGTGGCTACAGGTGACCGCCCGGCACTGGGCCGAGCTATATCCGACTTAACTTTTCCCCGCCCCCTGGACACTGTGGGAGCGCTGGACAGACCCGGCCAGGTTAGGGGCGAAGGGAGGGAAAACGGTGCAGCTTCCTCCATTTGCGAGGCCAGAGCAGGGAGGGACACTGATACTTGCGGCCGTCTCAGTCCGACGCACGGGGCTCCCGGCGGTGGCGAATGGGTTGAAGCCGGGTCTAACCCTTGGGGACCTCCCCGGGCCGTCGGGTACCCTAAACTTGGTTGGGCGTGGTGGTGTCACAGACCTTTCTCTTTCTGCACCTACCGATGGCCTTGAAGGGATCCTCGAAAAGTCTTAAGGTAGGAGGGGACCTATCACAGACGGAAATCCTCTAGGGGGAGGGAGGAAGCCCAGAACCGACCCAAAGGACCCGTCCGGGGGAGCTTTAAACTGATGACCCAAGTCCAGAGACCCCTCCCTGCCCAGCTCCCTTCGCGTGACTCTCACACCTGAACCCCGCCTGTAGAGTTGGAGTGAAATCCAGTCGCATTTCTCTAGTGAAATGTTGACCTGAGGCGAATAAACACACCTTTGCTTGTAAATGTCTATAGTATTTCTGGAAGGGAACACAGGAAACTGCCTTAGGGGAAGGGAACGGGTTTGGAAAGAGACTTCCCTTCATTGTGTACACTTTTGTACTGTTTGCTCCGGCTTACCACTACATGTTGCCCATCAAAAGATGACAGTAGGTATTAGATTCATAAAAGTTATACCTGATACAGACAGCCGCCTAAGGCTAGTTTGTTGCCATCAGGTGGTGGTGAGGGGTGTGTTGGTCCAAATTATATGGGAATAACAGGATTGGCCTGTGCCACAAGAGTATGGGTGTGTCCACATTTCTGGCCTTTGTTATTTTCCAATTGTATTACCATGGCCTTGTGGTATATTTTCTAGTGAACAAACGTTTATGGAATGCCTGCCATATCCATGACGTAATTTTAAAATAGTATGAAAATAATAGCAACAACAAAAACGCATTTACTTTCTATACACCCTAAAAATAAAGCTGACTCCCTGTAATATCAAACCGGAGATGGGCCACCAAACTAGGGATGGGCATCTACACCATCCCCTGTTGGTCGTTAATAGGATTGGTTTGGTCCCTCCCGGTCCTCCAGAGAGCAAGGTTACCAGATGTCAGATGTGTCTAGTTTGGCATAGAGGAAACTGCTGGCTTCTGCACTTTAGCCTCGGAGCTCTGCTCAGCCTAAATCTAAGCCCTGTTTCCCCAGGAAGTGGAACTGAAACTGAGTCTGCTGACCTTTGAATTGAGAGTCTGCCTTTGTGTGTCCCTCAGAATAACCTGTGTAAACAAGCATGTGTTTAGGAACTTCCAGGAAAACCATCTTGGAAACACCCAAAGTGTTTTGGGGAATTTCACAGTGCTCCTTCTTAGAACTAAAATGTGAATGTTGCCAAAAGAGTCAATTGCTGTAAGTCCCTGGTTTCTTGGGTTTCTTTCTGCCTATGATACCTTTGAGAATATACTTTTTGAACACCTGTTCACTTTTCTCATGTGTACTGTTGCTCTTCTTTTCTCTTTCTACTAGTAATTGGATCCGGTGTCCTTTTCCTCCAAAAGGTCTCAGTAGTCCCAAATGGTTGCTCTGACCCTGTAACCTAGGACTGTCTTTGAACAGAAACAACAGGCCCCAGTAACTACTTCCTAAAAACTGTTCTTAGCTTGTGGGCCATAAAAAACATAGTGGGTTGTAGTTTGCTACCTTTTTAAGTGATTGAAAACAATTTAAAAGAATATTTTGTGGGAAGCGGACTTGGCGCAATGGATAAGGGGTCCGCCTACCACATGGGAGGTCCGCGGGTCAAACCCCGGGCCTCCTTGACCCATGTGGGGCTGGCCCATGCACAGTGCTGATGCTCGCCAGAAGTGCCGTGCCATGCAGGGGTGTCCCCCACGTAAGGGAGCCCCATGTGCAAGGAGTGCGCCCCATAAGGAGAGCCGCCCAGCGGGAGAGAAAGTGCAGCCTGCCCAAGAATGGAATCGCACACACGGAAAGCTGACACAACAAGACATGCAACAAAAAGAAACACAGATTCCCGATGCTGCTAATAAGGATAGAAGCGGTCACAGAAGAAACATAGCGAGTGGACACAGAGAGCAGACGACTGGGGGCGGGGAAGGGGAGAGAAATTTAAAAAAAATTTTTTTCATGACACATGAAAATTACATGAAATTCAAATTTCATTGCCCATGAAGTTTTACTGAAATATAGCCTACTCTGTAGAAAATATTTGGTTAAAATGCTTAAAGCACCAACACATTCGCATATTGCCCATGCCTGCTTTTGCTCTTCCAACAGCAGAGTTGAGTAGTTCCAACAGAGACCATAAAACCTACAAAGCTGAAAATATTTACTGTCATATTCTTTACATAAAATGTTTGCCATCCTCTGAACTAGACCAGGTAGCCCACATGTTCTTCCCATTCTCACCCTGGGCATTGGTGGCAACTCTGGTTTTTGTCCCCTAGGGCTGCAGAGTGGCAGCTGGACCAGCCATCATGGAGTGGCCGACTGCGGATCACTGCAAAGGGGCAGATGGCCTACATCAAGTTGGAGGACAAAACCTCAGGTAAAGGCAGGGAGGCCTGTGTGGGGCTGTGGTGCCATTGTGCCTGCTTTGCAAAGGGAGAAGCAGCATGGGGCTGGCCAGGCTGCTCAGGGCCATGGGAACCTGCCCAGCAAATCAGAGACCCCAGTGTACCTTAGGCTGTCTCCAGGTGTAAAAAGGAATATTTCCTGTCAAGAAGCACCTGTTCCTTTTGGAGGTCCTTAGGAAATACTAATTTTGGAAATAAAGGACAGGAGACCTACAGATTGGTCCCAAGTCAGAAGCCCTGGAGCTTGCCTTAAGGACAAACTGGGTGAGAAAACACACAGCCCTCTGCTGCTGAGTTTGGTTCTTACTCAGGAATTCTGTTTATCAACTAAGTGGTAACTCCCCAGAGTGACCACACCCATGAACTGAAGAAGCTGGAAACTTCTGCTCTGCTCTTTCTGTGGTGGGAGGACAAGCAAAGCTGGGCAGTGCTGGGGAAGATGTTGCCTTTGGGGAAATCTCTCTGGAAGTCCCAGGCCTCTGTTGCCTCTGGGTAAGCTGTGGAGAGCAGTACAGCTGGGAGCAGGCCCAGCCTGAGGCCCAGAGTGGCTTGGGCACAGGAACTGCTCATTATGTCCCACAACACTTGGCCATTTGTCTCTTAATGTGTAAAGGTTTTCTCTGTGTGGGGAAGAAGAATGCAAAGATTTAGAGGCAGGACTGGCTGCTTTGCAGAATGGTCCACTTTGGTCTGGACTGTGGGGCCTTGGGCAAGCCTTGACCTCTGGGGATGACGTTAGCCCCTAATTCACAAGGTTGTTGGATCCATTAAACTTTATGAACCCGCAAGGTGACTAAAAACATTGATTTGTTCTCCTGGAATGTAGGGTTGGCAGGGTGAGTATTGGCTGCAGTGGAGTTTGAAGAGGAGCTGCTGTGGCTAAGACAGATTTCTGGCTGTGAGAATTGCAAGAACATCCCAGGCAAAAAGCAGCACGTGTCCTCTGGGGTCCTTGGAAGCCATTATTTTAATATATCTCCTAGTGAAACAGTTACTTCTCAGGGCTGAGTCTTCTAGTTCCTCTTAGCTTGGGGTCATGTTCATCTCATGCTAATGAGATAATGATTCTATCATTTAGGCCAGGGTTTCTTAGCCTGGTACTACTAACATTTGGGACTGGATAAGTCTTTGTGGTGGGGTTAAATATGTAAAGCGCCAAAAGACATCAGCGCACGTGAAAATGTCCCATACAGAAATGCCCACATGGAGGTGTGTGTTGCCCTGGGCCATGGAAGCAGCAGTTGACAAGAGGATGCATTTCATAAGAGCTTCATGTAATCTGATTTTGAAATGCTTGGTATTGAAACAAAGGATTAAAACCTTGTCTTCCTTTTAGCAAGAATAGAGAATAGGTTTGACTTGAATCCCAAAGTGAGATTTGAAGGTCTCTCTCAGCTCAGCAGGTCACTTCACTGGAATAAAGACTGGCTCCAGTAGTGTGATAGAAATGTCAGGCTGGGAGGAGGCTCAAGACTCACCCTGTCTTTTTTTTTTTTTTTTTTTTTAAAGATTTATTTATTTTATTTAATTCCCCCCCCTTCCCTGGTTGTCTGTTCTTGGTGTCTGTTTGCTGCGTCTTGTTTCTTTGTCCGCTTCTGTTGTCGTCAGCGGCACCCGCTTCTGTTGTCGTCAGCGGCACGGGAAGTGTGGGCGGCGCCATTCCTGGGCAGGCTGCTCTTTCTTTTCACGCTGGGCGGCTTTCCTCACGGGCGCACTCCTTGCGCGTGGGGCTCCCCCACGCGGGGGACACCCTTGCGTGGCACGGCACTCCTCGCGCGCATCAGCACTGCGCATGGGCCAGCTCCACACGGGTCAAGGAGGCCCGGGGTTTGAACCGCGGACCTCCCATATGGTAGACGGATGCCCTAACCACTGGGCCAAAGTCCGTTTCCCAAGCCTCACCCTGTCTTATGCTTTCAGGGGAGCTCTTTGCTCAGGCACCAGTGGATCAGTTTCCTGGCACAGCTGTGGAGAGTGTGACGGATTCCAGTAGGTACTTTGTTATCCGCATTGAAGATGGAAATGGTACGTGTGGGCCTTGGTGCTTCCCCCTCTTGAGAAAGTGTTTCCTCTGCCTCTGGAATGTGGGGTTGATCGTGTCTTGTCCCCAGGGCGACGAGCGTTTATTGGAGTTGGCTTCGCGGACCGAGGTGATGCCTTTGACTTCAACGTTGCCTTGCAGGACCATTTCAAGTAAGTGGTCCCCAGGAGACCTGTGCGCACGCCTCCTCCCTCCTTTCCCGGGACAGAATGCTTTCCTAGGTTAGGAAACCCTGGCTGGTTGTATGTGATTTGTCTGCCATCAGAGCCTCAGGAAAACTCTGGAGTTCTCCTTTGAGGCAGGTCTCTCTTCTCTCCACTTCTCTCCACTGCCAGTCCTCATCTCAGTCCTCATCTCTGCTTTTAAGTCATCTGCTTTTCTTGAGGCCCATCTCTGCCATCCCAAGCAGCTGGCCATCCAGGTGTTGGTCATTTCTCTTCCCTTACCATGTCCCCGAGCAGCCTAAGCTGTTAGGGTCCTTTGGCCTTCCTTGGCCTGCTCCAGGGGCAGCCTGTAAAAGTAGGGGCTGGATTCCTACGCCACTCACCAGATGCCCTGGTAGTCTTTTATGAAACTTAAAGCCTGCTCCCTCATCATGCTTCTCTCTCCTCCCTGGGCATGCGTCTTGTCTTAAAATCTATGTTATAAGCCTTTTGGGGAAATGCAGAGACTGTCCTTTTAATTCTCATGCCAAGTGCTGGGGATGAGAGGGTCAGCTTTTCAGCATCTGTGAAGGCCAGCAAGTGCCAGATGGTAAGCTAGGGCCCTCTACCTAAATGATTTCATCGAGTTCTCATAGCAGTCTTTACGACATACAGAATTGTCATTCTATTTTGTTGATGAGGAAACTGAAGGTTCATGCTGCTACTTAGGTATCAGAACCAGGATTTGAATTCAGGCTTAACCAAGCCTATACTTCCTGCCACCCAGTACCACTTCAGTAAGTTTTATCCTAGGTCAATGGTAGGTAGCAGGTGAGTGTGTGGGTGAATGCAGGGCAGCTGGTTTCCTCCCTTACCTTCTCTCCCTCTTCTTTCACCAGGTGGGTGAAACAGCAGTGTGAATTTGCAAAACAAGCCCAGAACCCAGACCAAGGCCCCAAATTGGATCTGGGCTTCAAGGAGGGCCAGACCATCAAGATCAACATTGCGGTGAGTCCCACCCTCTCTTGACCATGGTCACACGATCCTTGTGCCCACCCAAAGCCAGCCCAGCCCAGAGCATGTCACTCCTTTCTCACAGTTCATTCCCTTGATTTAGCAGATGTTTCTTGAGCAGCTGCCTTGTGCCAGGTACTATACCAGGGGTGAACAAAAGGTCTCTGCTTTCATATAGCTCAGAGTTGAGCTAAGTCAGGCAAGTAAAGATGTGATTACAACTTGATGGTAAGGGCTGCCCTGGGTGCTGGGGACTCGAGCTGGGCACCCAGCCCACAGCTGGGGGAATCAAGGCTTCCTGGAAGAAATGGTCTGAAAGCAAGTGAAGAGGAGTCAAAGGCTGATTCAGGTAGAGGGAACAGCATGTGCAAGGCTCTGGGTTGAGAAGAAGAATTAGTCATTTGCCACCAGAGCTGGTGTTTCTGTCCTGGCTCTTACACTAGTAGGTTAGGAAAGGTCAGTGTGCTCATCCCAAGCAATGCCAGGCTTTGTGCCTTGAGTGAGAAAGATTTGGGGAGTTCCAGGCAGGACAGACATCGAGGTGTGTGCTGGGTAACTGGCTGGTGAGCCTTTGATTGTGGGTAGACAGCTCCTGCTGATGTTGATTGGGCTCCTGTGTCTCCGTCCTGAGCTGCCCTGCATCTGGCTTTTCCCCTGTTGCCTCCTTCTTTGCCCCTTCCTTACAGCATCCAGTCCCTTTGGTAACAAGAAACGGTTGGGGTGGGCTGGATTGCCAAGACTTGACCTTTATCTGCCTGTAGGGTGGAGTAAGGAGATTGAGTTGGGGCCATGATTTGGGGAAATCAAGGACCAAATGGATTTGGTTTGTTTTTTTTTTTTTTGAAGAAACTTTGTAATCCTAAAATAATGCTCTCACTCCTTATTTACTATCTCTTTTTCCTCTTTTCTGCTTCATGCTGGTGATGATTTGGGGCCTTTGAAGTTGGCCAACTGGCCTTAAGAGAAAATACAGGTCAAATCCAGTGGACTGGTTGGGATGTGATTCTTTCTCTTGATTGGAGGAAACTAACATTTAATGAACATCAGCTGTGTGCCAGGTAGTGTTTTGTTTTGTTTTTTTGTTTTTTTGGCACTTTCTCACATGCATTAAATATTCTCCTCCTTTTATAGAAGAGGACATTGAAGCTCAGAGCGGTTAAGGACCTTGCCCAGGGTCATAGAACTAGAAATGGCTGGCACAGCAGAACTCAGAAGGCTAGATCTTTGGACTTCATGGCTCTGGTCTTTCCATTTATGATTAGGTGCCTGCTTTCCTTACAAGTATGCAGCTGCGCATCTCCATCTTTGTAACTTGCTTTGGTTTCTGGCTCATGCTTAGTGCTGGGTATTTATTTTTTAACATTTTATTGAAGTATAGTATGCATAAAAAAGTGGGCAAATCATAAATGCAGAACTCCGTGAATTTTAAAAACAGAACTTACTCATATAAATGAGCACCCAGATGAAGAAGCAGATTATCAGCACTCTGGAAACAACTCCCTACCTGGAGTAACCACTGTCTTTACTTTGAACTCCTTAGATTTTTGCCTATTTTGTTTTCCTTTGAATGCAGTGTATTTTTAGTACAACAAATTTTAATATCCAATTGTATGGAAATTAGCAAGGCATACAGATGATTAAGACTATAATAAGAGGTGACATAAAAATGTACTATAATTAGGATACTACGTATCAGTATTTTGGGACACAACTAAAGCAATGCTTAGATCTTAGAGAAGAAATAGCTTTTCATTTATTAATAAGCAAAAACAAATTACTATTTTTATGTGTAAAAGATGAAAAACTGGCAAAAAGATTTTTTCCCAAAAGTAGAAAATGAAAAGCAAGTTGAATGAATAGAATTCATTTTGATATCTAAAGAAAACCACAGCTAATGGCTTTTACTAAAGATGCAAATATGTTCTTTCTTTGGACCAATTCGTTATAAATTATATAACTATTTGAAAAGATGGGAGAGTGAAATTTTTCTACTTTGTGAATAAATCAATACATGCTTATACTATTTTAATAATTGCATGTCCTTGTTATGTGCAATATATACATGTGTAATACTTACATAGAGATTAAAGTATTTAATCACCCAGTACCTCAACCTGGTTGATTATAAATATTTCACCTCCTTCTCTACCTCCAGTGACAACACAACCGTACTTCGCATTCTCTAGTACTTGGTTTAATATGTATGTTCTTATTTAATCCTCCTCTTCATTTAAAGTTTCAATTTATACAGGTAAATTATTTTTTAATACATAAACTCTTTTTAGAGAAGTTTGAGATTACAGAAAAGTTACATAAAAAATATAGGGGGGAAGCAGATTTGGCCCAACAGCTGGGGCATCTGCCTACCACATGCGAGGTCCAGGGTTCAGACTCAGGGCCTCCTGGCCCACGTGGTGAGCTGGCCCGTGCACAGTGCTGATGCACGCGGGGAGTGCCATGCCATGCAGGGGTGTCCCTGCGTGGGGCTCCCCCACGTGCAGGGGTGAACCCCGTAAGGAGAGCAACCCAGCGCAAAGAAGAGTGCAGCCTGCCCAGGAGTGGTGCCGCAAACATGGAGAGCTGATGCAGCACGATGACGTAACGAAAAGAGACACAGATTCAGGGTGCCGCTGGCGGGAATGCAGGCGGACACAGAAGAACACTCAATGAATGGACACAGAGAGCAGATGGCTGGGGCAGGGGGGCAGGGAAGGGGAGAGAAATAAATAAAAAATAAATATTAAAAAGAAAAAGTATAGGGAATTCCCACGTACTCCCCACCCCCACCCCCCACATTTTCCCCTTTTTAGCATCTTAAATGAGTTTGCCTGTTTTTGACTGTTATGAATTGAATTGCTTATTTTATACTCTTGTGAATGGCTTTTCTTTTACTCATTGTAGTGTTTGTAAGAGTCATCCATATTGTTGTTTGTAATTTATTCATTCTCATTGTTGGGTATTCCATTGTGAGGTGTACCCAGTTTATGTATCCATGTTAACAGATGGTGGACATTTGGATAGGCTCCAGTTTGGGGCTGTTACAAGTAGTGCTATTGTGAATGTTCAAATTGCATATGCATTTCTGTTGGGTGCCTAGAAGTGGAATTGCAGGGTCACACATTCCTGTGTTCAGCTTTGGTAGATTCTTTCAGTTTTTCAAAGTAGTTTTCCTAGTTTATGCTTCTACCAGCAATGCCATGTTCCTGGTGTTTTTCATTGGCGCCATTCTGATATGTAACGGCCTGTTGTAGTTTTAATTGGCATTTCCCTGATGATGAATGAAGCCAGGTGCTTAGTTTTAAAACTGTCAGATTTGTGATAGTTTTAGAATTGTATGTTCTTAACAGTCAAGGTGCCAGGTGGCTCTTGGCCATCTTTTGGTTATACCTTCACTGGTGCCTGAGGGCCACATTGGCCCTTTGCTCCTGGGTTTCTGATAGCAGCTGGAATTCGAGCAGAACTGACCAAATTGCATTCCTTTTTTCTCTTTAGAACATGAAGAAGAAGGAAGGAGCAGCTGGCACTCCCCGCTCCCGGCCTGCCAGCACAGGAGGACTGAACCTGCTGCCTCCTCCCCCAGGGGCAAAAACTTCCACCCTGATTCCTCCCCCTGGGGAGCAGTTATCTGTGGGGGGCTCCCTCACCCCCCCAGCGTTTGCTCCCAGTTCAGGTCAGTGCTCAGGTGGTGACTGTCCTTGCTGTTGAATGTGCATCTGTGTCTTCCTCATCCCCTGGCAGGTGGGCCACCACAGTGTTTCCTCCTTCAAGCACACTGATTTGTCATTTAGTACCCATAGGAATGTCATACTCAAGAGTAGGCACCACAGCTGTGATCTGCACACACTGCATAAGGGACTGCCCGGCTCCCCTGTGTCCCACTGTTTACCCCTCCTGAGTGTCTGCCCCTCCCTGGGAACTCACCAGCCCTAAGTTCCTGGTTCTCAGTGGCTGCTCTGCAGGTACTTAGTGAGTGGGTGATGGAGACACAGTCTGTTCACAGGGAGCTCAGATCTCATAGGCAAGGTGATACATGGCCACAGAGACCGAATGTGTGGAGGTGAGACGTACTTCCCTCTCGTGTGAACTGGGGGTATTTCTTGGGAGAGATGGCTTTGAGCTGGTCCTTGAGGGAAGGAGATTGGGGCAAGGAGAGGCTGGCATTCCCAGCAGAGAGAAGTGTGTGACCAGGTTTCAGACATGTAATCACTGGTGTGTTTGGGGAGATGGATGCAGCCAAAGGTAAGCAAAAGTGAGTGGTGGGAAATGAAATTGGAGCTGTAGTTTGGAGCAAGCTCCTATGTGAGGCCTAGTTGGGGTGCTATGCAGCTGAAAGGCAGCTTCTCCAGCAGGTTGTGCTGGTGTTTGTCACAGGGTGAAAGGAGAGCCTGGGTTTCCAGAAGTTAGTGTCTAGAGCTAGCCTTTGACAGTGCTGAGATGCCAGCCCTTCACATTCCCTCCCCACCCTGCCCAACTCAGCTTGATTCACATGGTCTTGCCAGATTGGCTGATGTCACCTGCTCATTTCTCCACATAGCCCTCCCCCGGTTCTTTGGGGGAGGATCCAGGCAGGAAGCCTTCTTTCCTGTTTCTCAAGAGTCCCCAACATTGGCTTCCCTATCTGGCGGTTTCACTTCAAACCTCAGCTCTGTGGGGAATACCCCAGGCCAGAAGAACGGCAGGGGTGACCATCAGGGAGTCCCTGCCCTGGCTGTCATCAGGAATTACTCTTCAACCATGATTGTTCAGAGTGGGGTCACAGGACCACCTGCTTTGCTGGGAGTGGGGGCTGGGAGGCAGGAAGAGGGGCAGGACTCTGTTGTTTTATTTTTTAAGATTTATTTTTTATTTATTTTTCTCCCCTTCCCTGCCCCCCCCAGTTGTCTGCTCTCTGTGTCCATTCACTGTGTGTTCTTCTGTGTCTGCTTGTATTCTTGTCAGCAGCACCAGGAATCTGTGGCTCTTTTTTTTTTAAGTTATCTTGCTGCATCAGCTCTCCATGTGTGCAGCACCACTCCTGGGCAGGCTGCACGTTTTTCTCACTGGGCAGCTCTCCTTTCAGGGTGCACTCCTTGTGCATGGGGCTCCCCTACACGGGGGACACCCCTGCATGGCACGGCACTCCTTGCGTGCATCAGCACTGTGTGTGGGCCAGCTTACCACGTGGGGCAGGAGGCCCAGCGTTTGAACCTTGGGTCTCCCATGTGGAAGGCGAGCGCTCTATCCGTTGAGCCAAACCCACTTCCCTTTGTGTTCTTAATGTGCTCCCTCTTTTTTGTATGTGCTCTCAGCCCTAGCCCCGCCCTCAGGGGCTGGTACATTTTTGGCGCATACTATGGAGCCTGCTTTGTGCCAGGAAGTTTCAGGCACTGAGGGTACTGCAACTAATGGCACAAAGTCCCTGCCCTCAAGAGCGTAGTGTCCTGATGTGCACAACAGGCAACTTGCTAGAATGTCTGCAAACAAAATGGTTTTACATTTTGTGGAAAATATTTCGTAAAAATTTTAGTCCTGAATAGCTGTCATTTATTGAGCACCTCCTATATGCTCCCAAACCAGACTGCCTGATTTTTAAATTCTCGATCAGCTCTGTGAGCTTCAGAAAATTGTTCAGTTTCCTCAACTGTGGCGTGGGGACGGTAATAACACCTTCAACATAGGTTTCTTGTGAGGAGCAAACAAGCAAATCCATTTATGGCACATAGAACAATCCCTGGAACATTTTAAGTACTTGCTAAATGTTAGTTCTCACTTTTTATTAGCACTGTCACCATTACCATCACTGTGTGCCAAGCCTGTTCTAAGTACTCCATGTATGTTAGTTCCTTTAATCCTCACCCCAGTCCTGTGAAGTAGTCACTGTTATTGTCCCCATTTTAGAGGTAAGGAAACTGAGACTTAGTGATCTGCATAAAGTTACAGGGCTAATCTTTTATTTATTTATTTATTTATTTATTTATTTATTTATTTATTTATTTATTTATTTCTCGCCCCTTCCCCCCCACCCCAGTTGTCTGTTCTGTGTGTCTTTTTGTTGCGTCATCTTGTTGTGTCAGCTCTCCGTGTGTGCGGCACCATTCCTGGGCAGGCTGCACTTTCTTTCGCGCTGGGTGGCTCTCCTTATGGGGTACACTCCTTGCGCGTGGGGCTCTGCTATGTGGGGGACACCCCTGCATGGCACAGCACTCCTTGTGCGCATCAGCACTGTGCATGGGCCAGCTCCACACGGGTCAAGGAGGCCCGGGGTTTGAACCGCGGACCTCCCATGTGGTAGACGGATGCCCTAACCACTGGGCCAAGTCTGCCACCTACAGGGCTAATCTTGACCTGTTTTCCCCCCAGGGGCTGTGATGAGGTCAAATGCAATAATGTACATTAAGCACTTGATAAGCTGTAAAACTCTAATCCTTTGAGGGCCCTAGTTTTAGCTGGACTCCCTGCCCAGAGCAGATTAGACCTAGCATGTCCGTGGAAGGACAGAATGTGGCAGGCACAGGGCCTTCAGAAGGGATAGGGACACCTGGCAGCACTGGGATTGGTGCCAGAAAAAAACAGAAAAGCAGGCACTGCAGTCCCATCGTGCTGCCCACCTTGGTGATCAGATGCACGTAGGTATTAGCACTCCCAGAAGGTGCTCCTCAACCCCTCAGGCAGTCTGGGTCCCCAGGACTTGCCACCTGCCGGGCGCATCGTACACATTCAGCAGTATTGAGTGGGTCAGGCACTGACTTGTGGGTGTTGCATGAAGGTGATCTTGTGGTTTTGCTGAGCATTCGCTGTCTAGCAGTCGGAGCAGTGCATTGTAAACTGTAGACAGATTTCCAACACAGGCAGTGAAAACAAGTCAGCTTCAGGTAGGAGAGATGGATGATATGTGACTCACTCTCACTGCCACCCCTTCCTCCCCACCTCTGGTTTGTGGCCTTCTACTTTTTCTCCAGGAGCCCTCAAGGGCTCATGAAAGTAAGGTGGAAATGGGGCAGCTCACTGTTAATTTGTTGCCCCAAAGTGCGTCTCTGTGTCTTTCTCAGTCACCTGATTTGGAGGTCACTGAGACAGCTGAAAGGATAAGTCTCTGACTCCCCTGTCTCCTTTTCTTTCCTTGCCCCTTGGACTTGGGGACATCACTAGGAGGTGCCACCGTGTCCTGGCCGCAGCCCAAGCCTGCCACTGCTGCTACCACCGACATCTGGGGAGACTTTACCAAGTCCACAGGGTGAGGAGGATCCCATTCTCTGCCATGGGACTGGGGTCAGGGCTGTTTTCTCTGAAAACCTGGGGTGCTCCACACACCTTCCTTGGTGTTCGGAGCAACAGCTGCAATTTGGACATTTTCAGCTGACCAGGGGACAGATCCCCAGAGTCCCCACTTTGGTTGCACATTTCTCTCTGAAGGCTTTTGCTGCCCTCCACTGCTAGATGGAGTCCTTTAAGCCACCTCACCAAGTGCTTCAGCTTGTCCCCAGCCCCTCCCTCTTCTCGCCTCCCCCTGTCCCCGCTACCCCAGAACACTGACCTGAGAATGAGGGCCCAGGACCCAGCCTTGGCTATCCTCACGGGGCCTCTGAGGCAAGGTCTCTTGCCTTCTCTAGTTCCATAAAATTTCATGCCTTCACTTGGTGAAAAGATGCTAAATTCCTCTTGCGCTATTGTTTATATGCTCTAGCACAGGGGTGGGCAAACTTCTTCTGTAAAGGACTAAGTAGCAAATGATATAGTCTTTGCGGTCCATTTGGTCTCTGTCACAACTACTCATTTCTGCTGTTGTAGCATCCGGAATTGTGGATGGATGGGCGTGGCTGTGCCAAAAAAATTTTATTTACGGAAGCAGGGACCATATTTGGTCCCTAGGCCATAGTTTGCTGATCCCTGCTCCAGAACATTCAGGGATTGGATTCATGGAGCTCTCTTTGCCAGAGAAAGGCCACCTCCTATCTGCTTTGTTTTTTCAAATGCCTGATTCCCCCACCCTTCCCCATCTTCCCTTTACAGGTCGACTTCCGGCCAGACTCAGCCAGGCGCAGGCTGGGTCCAGTTCTGACCTGGCCATGATTGTCTTTTTCCTCATAACAACTTCTGGGAAGGAGCTGCCTCAGCTGGACCAAAGGAAGGAGGTGGAAGCACTCCCTGGCTGGCCTCTGTGTTTGGAGCATGACCATCTCCTTCCTCCTTGCCTGCTCCCTTGACAGACTGGGCACCTTGTCACACTATCACGCTGGTCCCTGAGATTCAAAAATGCAACCAGAACACAGGAAAAGAAAAGCAAGAAACGCCCCAGGAGCCTCATCCCTGTTCTCTCCTCTTTGACACGAGACTCTGAAACCTTCCTTCTTCCATCAGAATGACTGGATTAAACACAGGCCCCAAAAGAAAGGCTTGACTTTGCTGCCTGGATTCAGATCGGCCCTCCTCAGGGTTTACATGTGTCACGTGCCCGCTGTTTGGAAGGGGGATTTCTGCACTCCCATTGGCTGGAGCCACTTAAGTCAAGGTGCCTTCCAGAGGAAGGATTCCTTCCTGATTTCTAGCAGGCTTACAGGCTTTAGCCTGAACAGAAGTCTGGAGGGAAATTGGGAGTATTAAGCAGCGCTTTGTTTTCTTTTTAATATTTGCTTTGCTAAGGTGCTGATCTGCACTAACTCCTTGTCTTTGCGAAAGGGACTGCTGCATCGCGTCCCAGAGGAGCCTCGGAAGGCATTCCTCCCTGCCAGCCGCTGGGCTCCCCCGAGCCTCAGGAAGCAGTGTTCATCTCTGCCAAGTAGCCTGCTTGCCATGTGTCCCAAGCCGGGTGGGCAGTGCAGAGCTGAGGCAGGCGCTGGAAACAACCAGTATTTGGGCAGGAGAGTGGCAGCTGTTCTCTTGGAGGGGGGGTCTGCGTTCTAGTGCACTGGCTGCCCCGGGGGTCTCAGCGCAGTTCCTGACTGATGTGGGCTCTCCCCTTTGTGCTTTCTGAAGTGCCTTGTCTGCAGACAACCTCTTAACTTTGTTTTCTCCAGGGACTGTGAATGACAGAAGGAGCTGGGAGCGAACTGGAAGTCAGGTTACCTGGGTTACTGGTTCATAAGAAATAATTTTATCTGAGCACACATCGGAAATTCTTTTTATTGACTCATTTTACCTCTCAGTAGAAAGATTTCTTTTCTGAAAGGTCAAGAAAGACCATGAACTGAAAAAAAAGTATTGCCGTTTTTGTGGGACCAGATTTCTAAGATAAAATAAATATTTTTACTTCTGTCAGTATATGCCGAAGCTGAAAGTGTTTTTGGCACCATGTCTGCTAAACCGTCCAGGATGCCACAGCTAGACTACAGCCACTGCTCTCATCCTTGACAAGTTGTCCACATTTGAAGTCCAGGGCCAGGTGTTAGACTGGTCAGAGGGAAAGAGACCCCAGTGCCCTGAGGCAACCAGTCATTTCTCTGCTGTGTATCCAAAAGACCACAATCTTCCACCGTCCTTGGGTGAATTTTCTGTTGTACATAATTCCCTTGTGGAGCCTTGGGTAAAAAAGGCTATGTAGTAGATTGTCTGGCTCCTTGCTTTCTAAAGTGGGAGCAGGTCCCTGCCTCCCACCACCAAGACCTCCCCATGGAGGCATCTGCCTTAAGAAGTAAGGGTGATCAAATGCATAGAAGAAGAAAAAAACAGGAAACAGCTACTGCACTTAATATGTCTGAGAATTCTGTAAGAAAGGTGCAGGTTTTATTGTTGGTTTGGAAATAGCCACTTTGGCTAACACTGTTAAGAGAAAGAAAATAACTGAGGATTCCTTATGCTCATTGAACAAGAAGAGTAAGGTCACATCAAAGGATTCTCAGGGGTAGTATCCATTTTTGCATCTGTTTCATATCCTGTTATTTCCCACCTGGAATCAGTTTTTTCTCAGTGCTTGGAGACCAGGATGAGAAAGCTTAGACTTAGAGGAGACCCTTCATTAGAGGTAGTACATACTATTGAAGGTGAGTGTTTGGGTTCTGGAGACCTCTAGGTGGTGCCCTGGTTAGCTGTGCGATTGCAGGTTCCTTGCTTAACCTCTGAGTGGCACTCAGGTGAGGCATCTAAAGCACTAGCAGGTGCCCATTCCATCGTTTACCCTTAATGCTCCCTAACGTCAGGTACCACACCCAGAACTGTTAATCAGGAGGAGGATGCAGCACCTTGTGGCAGCTGGTTGGGTAAGGGGCAGTTTCATGCTTTCCATCAACTGGAATCCCAGCTGAAAAAAAAACTTGATACAGGGTTGGGGTCCCCAGGTAACCCCCCAATATTGGAGCTTACAAATTGGTGGAATTTGGAGTGGAGGTTGGATAAAATGGATAGTAGGAGATGGGCCTTGGGTTTGTGGGATATGAGCTGCTCTCTGCACAACGGAGGATTTGGATATACCAAGAGATGTGGCAGACTCTCAGGTGGCCCACGTGATCCCGCCTCCTGATCCCACCTGATCACACTCTTCTGTCATCCCCTATTCGTTGAGTGGGAGTGGGACCTATGACTTGCTTCTAACCAATGGACTATGACAAAGATGATGGACTGTCACCTCCAGGACCATGTTCCGTGAATTTGCAATGTCTTGCTCAGAGACACCCTTACACTAGCTATGAAGAAGCAAGCCGCGGTGGTGTGAGCTGGCTTAGGGAGAGGGTCAGGTGGCAAGGAACTGCAGGCAGCCCCTGGCCCAAAGCCACGTAAGACACAGGCCTTTAGGCGGCAGTCTGCAAAAATGAATGCTGCCAGCAACCAGGTCTGCTTGGAAGCAGCTCCTTGCCCAGTTAGCCTTCAGATGAGACCCTAGCCCTGGCTGATGCCTCGGTTGCAGCTTTCTGGAGCTAAGCTGTGCGCGGGCTCCTGACCCACAGAAACCGAGATGATAAATGTGCACTGATTGTTTCAGGCCACTATCTTGGTGGTAGTGTTAGTAGCCAGCAGTAGATACCTGAGAGGTGAGCAAAGGGTAGTTGAGGTGGGAATCTGGGAAAGAGCATCTGCACAGATTTACCAGTTCTATGGCCTTGGCAGGTCACTTCACATGCCCTTTGGGGCCTTACTTTCTCCTTTACAATGATAATCGCTATCGCTTATGTAATGCTGTTCTGTGCACTTAATTTTTGAGGTAGCCACTCATCCCTAGTTTATAAATGATGAGACGGAGCTACAGTGAAATGATGTAGTTTGCCCAAAGCACATCGTTGCTAAGTGGCTGAGCCCAGGCGGTGGAAGCTAAGCTCCAGTACCCACACTTTGAATCAGTGTGAATTTCTCTCGAGCAGTGCTGTGCTGTCTCCAGGGCCTGGCATGACCTGCTTGATACATGGAAGTTCTCCTCCATCTTAGATTAACAGGGAGGGCTGCCATAACAAACATCACAGACCAGTTGCTTAAACTGAAGGAACTTGTATTCTCAACACTTTCGGAGGCTGGAAGTCCTAAATCAAAAGTGTCGTCAGAATCAGGCTTTCCCCAAAGTGGCAGCTCGATGGCAATTCACGACTCGATTTCTGCCTCCATCCAATGGCTGTCTTCCCATCTGTCTCCTGGGTCCGAAGTGCTTATAAGCAGTCAACACCGGTTAACAGCCTATCCTCATTCAGTTTGGCCTCACATTAATAACATCTTCAAAGAAACTGTTTACACTTAGGCTCATGTTCACAGGACCAGGGCTTAGGACTTGATCATGTCTTTATGGAGGACACGATTCAATCCAAAACACCCTCCCCTCCACATCAATTAAGCTGCAATGTGGTACATAATGAATGGCAGGCCAAGGATTGGAAGACACTGAAGTACACCCAGGCGCACAATAGGCACGCAATAGATGTGGATTTCTTTGAGCAGGGAGTGGTGGGAAAATCCAATGCTCTGAGGCAGGGTGGATGGGAGTAGGGAGGAGACTACTTTCCTCACTGCAACTTGGATGTAGACAAATATTTTAAAATGTGTTCTTTCTGAATACAGATATAAGGCAGGTAAATTTGAAAACAAACACAAAGAATATTCAGTCATCTGTAATACTGTTTGTCATAGCCAAAGATTGGAGATAGCCTTCATGTGTATATTGAGCTTACCTGTTGCTGAGTAACAAATCACCCCAAAACTTAATGGCTAAAAACAGCACTTTTTCTGTGGGTCAGGCATCTGGGCAGGGCTTAGCTGGGTTCTCTGTCTCTGGGTCTCCCACAAGCTGCAATCAAAGTGTTGGCCGAGACTGGTGTTGTCTTAGTTCCCAGCTTGGAAAAGATCCCTCTCTGAGTTCACTCACTCGCTTGTTGGCAGGAGTCAGGTGCTTGCGGGGTTTGGGATTTAGGGCCTCAGGTTCCTTTGTTGGTTAGCCAGAACTCACCCTGGTTTCTTGCCATGTGGACCTCTCCATAGCTCGCACCTTGGCAGCTAGCTTCCTTTGTCAAAGAGTGAGAGGGAAGCACACGTGGCTCAAGTGATAGCGCATCCGCCTACCATAGGGAGGGTCCAGGGTTCAATCCCCAGGGCCTCCTGACCTGTGTGGTGAGCTGGCCCACGCACAGTACTGCCACATGCAAGGAGTGCCATGCCACGCAGGGGCGCCCTCACATAGGGGCGCCCCATGCGCAAGGTGTGTGCCCCACAAGGAGAGCTGCCCCGTGTGAAAAAAGTGCAGCCCGCCAGGAGCAGTGCGCACACACAGAGAACCGACGCAGCAAGATGATGCAACAAAAGAGATGCAGCTTCCCAGTGCTGCCGGAGACGAAGAAGAACACACAGCGAGTGGACACAGCAGACAATGAGGGGGGGGTAGGAAGAGAAATAAATAACAAATAAATCTTTAAAAGAAAAAAAAGTGAGAGAGAGCAAGAGGGCACGCTGGCAAGATGGCAGAGGCCTGATCTCAGAAGTGACATCCTGTCAACTCCGACTGCTCTGTTAGAAGCAGATCTGGTCTGCACTCAGGTGGAGGCAATGACACAAGAGTTTGGATACAGGAGGTGGTGATCGTTGATGGCCCTCTGAAACATCTACTTACTATAACGTCCATCTCCGAGGATGAGTTTTACATACATTCAAATACAGCCATACAGGGAATACTAGGTCCCTTGGGAAAGCAAAGACTGAAAAGCTATAGCAAGGGTGGGCAGCAAGGTGCAGAGCAGAGTGAGTGTGTGTAAGCTCTTCTGCCTAAAAAATGGGCAGGGAAAGATTGATATACATGGTGTACATAAAATATCTCTGCAAAGATATACAAGAAACAGCATTGGTTGCCTTCGGGGGAAACTGGGTGGCTGCGAGATTATATATATATTTTTATACAATTATATATTTAAATGCTTATATAAATATATAAACATATAATTATACAGATTGTTGTATAAAATAATTATACAGATTATATTGCTGTATAATTTTCTGTACTACAATTTTGAACCATGTAAATGTACCATCTTTTCAAAGAAAATCTGCATTTAAAAGAGTACCTGTCATATTGACACCGAGAGATAGCCATGGTTAGCAATTAAATGCTTTTTCCCCCCTTCTCCCCCCCCACATATATATCTAATTTGCTTTTCTTTTACAAAGATGGGCTTATAGTGTACTACTGTTCTGAAACCTTTCACTTAACGTAACCATTTCTCCAGGCATTAAATACTCTTCTGTAACAACTGGAATGATTTCATAGTAGTCCATTATATGACCAACCCATGATTTATATAAGCAGTCCCCTATGGCTGGGCATTTATGTGTTTCTGACTTCCTGCTATTGAAGTCAGGCATTTTAGAAAGACCTTCTAAGTTAGCCTTCAGATATTCAGCGAATCCAGTTAACCGGAACACCCACTCTCTAAACTTCCTGGTTAATGTGATTCTCCTGATATTGGCAGAGTCCAATCCAGTCTTCCATCAAGATTTGGCAGGTGATTGGCCCTCACAGCCTAGAGGTGGTGACTCCGGCCACTGGTTTCCCAGTTACCTGAGCTGCAGAGTTAGAACCCTCCGTGCTGAGCAGGTGAGCACCTGGCACACCTCTCTTGGCCCTGGGGTCCCTGGCTGGGCATCACCTGGTTACGGGGCAGGGTGGCCAGTGGGTGTCAGCCCTGGTTGTTAAATGACCACAGACTGGGCTGAACCTTGCTAAGCCATGGAGCCAGCACAGCAGGGGACCGAGCCTCTTCACAGAGAGGGGAGCTAGAAGTCAGCCGAGGAGGAGGCCGGTGTGAGTATGCGCCTTACTGAAGCAGGCTCCTACGGGTCTAGGGGTCGGAGGGTCAAGGAGAGAGGAGCTATGTTTGCTGTCCCAGCCAAAATCTCCAGTGAGGCAGCATGCTAGACGGGAAAGAGCATGGGATTGGAAGCCACTGAACTTGCTGCTGTGTGTCCTCAGGCAAGTGACTCAACATCTCTGGGCCTGTCTCCTCTGTGAAATGGAGATAACCCTAGAACCTGCTCCACAGAAAAGTTCAGAGAGGAATATGAACAGAATGAGAAAACAAAAGCAGCCGCCAGCACAGGCCACCTGGGAGGTGCAGGAACCAGCCATCAAGGGAGCCCTGGTAGAGAAGGAGCAGCAGGGACGGGGGCCTGGGCCCAGACACTGGTGCTGCAAGGAGTGGGCCACGTCTCGGAGTGAGGGCCCCCAGGGACAGACAGGACCAGAATAGGACAAGCCATGGGCTTGTCAGGGCCAGGTGGGGCCCCGGCAGGTCTGGAGATTCCAGGTGAGGTGACATAACCCTGGGTTCTCTGCCAGCCAGGGGCTCCCCAGGGAGGCTCTGCCCTTCTCTTCCCAATGTCGGGCCTCTCCTTCCCCCACCGGAGACTGACCTGTCTCTCTTGTCCCGTCTCTTGTCCCCGGCCCGGGCCACAGCCTTGCCTGCACCCCTGAACTTGCCCTGTGTCAGAGCCTGAGGGGTGCACTGGCCGCCTCCAGCCGGAGTTCCGCAGGGGTTAAAACCAGGCTCCCCTTTGATTTAAAAAAATAACACAACAAAGCCCACTCACCCCCCTCCTGCCCACAGGACCTGTCCAAGCCTCAGCTCCAGCCTGCGGGCTTGCTTTCTGGGTATTGTTTTCCCAGATATAAAAGCAGAAGAGTAAACTTGCCTTTTTCAAACAAAGCACACCTCTCCCTCCGCCCAGGGAGGTGAGTGATTTGGTGCAGAGCCTTCCAGGCCCAGGGAGGGGAGGGAGGGAGGCCGGCTACTGTTCCCGGGGAAGTGACCGGCACACACACGCTAGGCTGCGCTTGGTCCTGAAAGCTGGGGCCTCCAGGCTCCGAGTCCGGTCCCACTTAGTGGACACGCAGCAGCTTGTGCGAAGAGATGGCCTTCCACCACTTGATAGGCATATAAGTGGCCTTCCGCCACTTGATAGGCATATAAGGTTGTCCCTAAATCAGGAAAACAAAGACATTCTCCCCGACACGTCTAATAACTGAGGCTCAATAGGGCTGCTCTGGAATCACTCATCTGTGGCCAGAGTTTAGGGACCCCGGCAGTGGGACTCCCTGAAGCAGGACCCGGGTTCATCCCGCGCTGCGCCGTTGCCGCTGCGTGACCTTGGCGGCCTGGCAGAATCTCCAGTGTCCCGTTTGTGCAAAGGCCCTAAGGATCCCTTCCCGCGGGGACGGCCAGGGCAGCCAGGCGCTCGCGCCCGAGAGCCCCGCGCCGGGCCCTGAGCTTCACAGACCGCGCGGCCGAGCCTCGCGCCCGCCGGCCCCACCCCGGCCCCGGGGGCGCGCCCTCTGACCCTGGCGACGCGGGCGCGCGGGCGGTGCGGGCGCGGACTCCGCCCCCTGCTCCCCTCCCGCCGCGGGAGCGCCCGGCCCCGCCCGGCCCGCTTGGCCTCGGCGGCGGCGGCGGCAGCGCGCGGAGGTAAGAGGCCAGGGCCGCGCGCGCGGAAGGCGGCGCGCGCTCCCGCAGGCCGGGGGCCTGGGCACGCAGGGCGCGCTCCCGGCAGCAGGAGGCGCGGGGCGCGGCCGAGCGCAGGGCGCGGGGCTGAGGTTACGGCGTGCGGGGGCGGCGGGAAAGCGGGCGCGCGCAAGGGGGCGGCCTGGAGCCACGGTCCCGGGGGACCCCTGGGGGCGCTCGGGACGTCCTCGGCGCCTCCCCGCCGCTGGCCTTCCGTCCGGCCCCAAATCCTACCCAGCCTCTCGCGCCCGCGCGCGGCGGCCTGCAAGGGACCGACCAAACCCGCCCGAGTCTGGGGGTCCCCCCGCGCTCCAAGGCCGCGGCTGCCTCGAAGGCCTTTCCCGACAGTCAGAGCTGCGAAGCGTTTACTGAGGCTTTCTCTGTGCCAGACACATCCCCGCCCTCCGTGTGGGATTTGCTCATCTTCATGACCACCTCACCGAGTCCAGAGTATCTCCATTTTCCAGATGAGGAAGCTGAGGCCCAGAGCGGCCATTGAGTTGCCCATGAGGGCACAGCCTGCTCCTAGACGCCTGCAGGGATTTGGGTCCTCCACCCCTTGAAATTCCCACAGGGGCGCCCCGGGCGCCCTCAGCCGCTCAGGAGCTGGCATTCAGCAGGAGCTCCTTGTGATTTTTATGCAAGTGTGGGCTCCAAGCAGATGCCTGTCCGCTGGGTGACCGCATCTCCCCAGGTCCCTCTGGGACCCGGACTTGCTTGCGGGGGTCGGGACCCTGGGGGAGGGCATCCTGAGGGTACCTCTTGTCTGTTTACATCCCAGATTTCCCATTTTCCTCAGCTGTACTCACAGCAGGTGCTTAATAAATCTTGTGGCAGGAGCAGACCAGAGGCTGAGGCCAGGCTGGGCCCCTCAGTGAGGAGTGGGGTGCAGGAAAGGCCTCAGGAGCCAGAACCCCTGGATCTTGGGGGGTTTCCCACCCGCACAGAAGCAGGGCCCCTGGCCCGAGCCTCCTTTTTCCCCCGGCTTAGCTCCTTCCTCCCCAGCCTTTCAGCCCTTGGGAAGCAAGGCATCCTTCTGCCCGGGAGTCCCACGGGGAACACTGCGTGGCGAACTCCTGGGATGCAGCAGGGGCTGGATATGCGCTCACTGGGGGTCCGTCCCATGATCCCCATTTGTGGCTAACGTCATACGTGGCCAGGCCTCATCCAGGGTGACTCCAACCAGAGCCAAGGGGAATTGTTTTCCTTTTCTCTTTTTCCCTTAATTTCCCATGTTGTGACTTGCCTTTTGGCATTCCTTCACTCCAAAGCTGTTCGTGGACGTTTGGACCTCAGGGACTGTGGAGATAGCGATGCCCTTGGAGGAGACAGACAACATACAAGTTGGAATAAACAGTGATTGAGGACTGGCAGGGACTGCTTTAGCCACGGAGGTCAGGGTTAGCTCTCTCAGAAGGTTGACCCTATTAAGCCAAGATCTGGTTGACAGGCAGGAGCCAGCCAGGCAAAGGAAGAGGGAAGAGCACTCCAGGAGAGGAGATGGCAGGTGCAAAGGCCCTGAGGTGGGAGTGTGCCTGGTGAGTTTGAGGAATTGTGAGAGAAGGCCAGTGTGGCCACAGTGGCATGCACGGGGAGGAGCTGAGGTGGGAGAGGTGAGCCAGGGCCAGGCCAGGCAGGCCTTCTAGGCTGCGGGCAGGACTTTGGAGTTGTGTGTGTGTGTGATGGCAGCCAGAGGAGGGATTTGAACAGAGGAAGGACGTGATCTCTGTTGTGTGAGAAAGATGAGGAAGGGATCAAGAGGGACAGCAGGGGACCCACAAGGAGCTGTCTCAGCAGCCCAGGCAAGAGGTGGCAGAGGCTCGTATCCTCTATCAGAGACCTAGGCTGGTTTCAGCACACAGTAGGTGCTACATAACGGCAGCCATTGCTGTTATTTAAAACACATGGTACAGGAAGTAGCTTAGGCTTTGGAACTGGGCATACCTGGGCCTTAGCTGTGCCTGCACCTCTTCTGGCTGGGTGGGCTTAGGCAAGGTCCTCGCGGAGTCTTAGTGTTGCCATCTGTGAAGTGGGCGGAGCAGTACTGACATCGCAGAGCTGTCAAGAAGGTTAAAACAGATGATGGATAGATGGAATGTTTTGGGTGCAGGGCTTGGCTCATGGTTGGTTGACTATTTCTATTATAATTTCTAGACAGCAGCTGGAGACTAGAGAGAGATTGGATGATATATTTGAAACTCACAAGGACTCTTTAGCTAGTTTTGGCTAGTTATTGCAGCCTGACTTAGCACACAGCAGATTTGGATGGTGGAAAAGAGCCAAGTGGGAGTGGGAAGGGAATGAATGCAAAGGATGCCTCCTCTGTATTTATCCACCAAGAGATGGCTGAGGGCCTACTGTGTGCCAGGCACAAGATCTCAGTTGGGTCCTGGGAACAGCCAGTAACACAAACGATCCTAATGATGGCAGAAATAACAGCCAGTGCTTACTCACCATGTAACCGTGTGTAGTGAGGTGCTGCTGGCTGATGTATAATGAAACCCTGAAATCTCAGTGGCGTAACGCGCCCAAGGTTGATTTCTCATTCATGAAAAGTCCTGTTGGGTACTTGGCAGGTGACTTTCACGTGATGACCCAGGGGCCCAGGGCCCTTCCATCTTGTGGCTCTGGCATCCCCCCGGGCCTCAGAGTTGTTTCCTTCCCACCAGTAGATGGGGGAGGAGAGAAACCATTCCTCATGGGACGTTTTTATGGGCCACGCATGCTTTCTGCCCTAATTCCGTTGACCAGAACTTGGTCACGTGGCCACCTCTGACTGCAAGGGAGGCTGGGAAATGGCTTCTAGCCATTTGCGTCTGAGAATTTGGAAATGCTTTTGGGCGGTGGGGAACACCTAGCAGTTTCTGCCAGGCCGCACGTGGCCATGCAGCTGAGCGTGGGTCATCTGATGTAAGCGTTACGACAGAAGCAGGCAGCATTATGATCCCATTTTTCAGATAGGAAACTGAGGCTCCCAGGCGAGGTCACTGGCTTAGGGTCACAAAGCTGGTGAGGGGAAATAGCCAAGACCAGAGACCAGGCAGTCAGGTGGTGAAGCTGTCACACCCAGTCCTTTCCTATGAGGAACCCAGTGATTTTTTCCAGAATTGGATAGGAGCTGCAGACATGGGGAAAGTGTACATCTGCCCCAGGTTTAGGATCTATGGTGCCCAGTAGGACTTTAGGAGGAGAACTTTGGGGCTTGGTATCACCCCATGCCCAGAGTGCCGGCATCCTGCCTCCTTCCCCAGCCCTTAGGGCACTGGCTGGGGGGTAGTAGCTCAGAATAATTCAGTTCAGTTCACTAAGCACATTTGGGATCCCCACCTCCCAGTACCACGCTGGGTTCACAGTACCAAGCAGGCACTGGTCCAGGGGTGTTGGCAGCCTCCTCCCATGCACTATCCTGGGCATGTGGCCTTCAGGGAGTTTCTGGATGCTGTCTGAGTGCGGGGCCCCTGGTTTGGTTGGTTTATTATTTTTTTTTATTTTTTAAGATTTGTTTTATTTATCCCCCCTGCCTTACCGCTTGCTTGCTCTTTGCTCTCTGTGTCTATTTGCTGTGGGTTCTTCTGTGTCTGCTTGTCTCCCTTTGTTGCGTTATCTTGCTGCGCCAGCTCTCCACGGGCGCAGACTATCAGCTCTCTGCGGACTCGGGCCATCAGCTCTCCGTGGGCATGGGCGCGGGCTGTCAGCTCTCTGCAGGCGTGGGCGAGCCTGCCTTCACAAGGAGGCCCTGGGAAGCCAACACAGGGCCTCCCGTATGGTAGACGGGAGCCCACTTGATTGAGCCACTGCTGTTGCCCGGAGCCCCTCAGTTTTGTACTGGCAGCTCTCTGTCCCTGACCAGGTTCAGTTTCACCTAAATCGGGCCTTGGTGCCATAGCAGTTTGGGGTGCTCATCTCCTTGGCCCGGTGTGCCCTGTTTCCTGGTTTTCCATTTCTTGATCTGCAGGAGGCAGATTCCCCAATTGGGGATCAGGGAGCCCAGGCCTGAGCCTGGAGTGATGTGCATTTTTGTGGCACCTGCTGCATCCCTGGGTCTGACCTAGACACGGTGGTAGAGTCCTGAAGTGCAAATGGCCTGGCCTTGCCTTTGAGGCGCTTTTGGGGGCCGCATGGCCCAGTGGGTAGGTTGGAGCCCCAACCTCTCTGAGCCTCAACTTGCTCACCTGGAAACAGGTGGAGATGAGGATTTAATGAGATGAGGTGGATACACTCCCTGTGGGCATGGCACGCAGCAGTTGCTGGGTGAGTGCCATCACAGTGCTCGTCCTTGGGGAGCCAAGATGCGGGCGCTGAAAATGAGAAAACTGAGGCCCAGAGAGGTGACTTGTCCAAGGTCATAGTGCCAACAGATGGCAGAGCTGGGTCTCAGGACGTGACCCCAAATCTGACCCTGACTCCTGAGCATGTGAGCCTAACCACTCGGCCATCTGGCTTCCTTGCCACCGGGAAGGGACAGTGGGTGGAGGTTGGTGGGCCTCTGAGCCCCAGGGCCCTGGGGGATAGGGACTGTGCATTTGGGATTTTCAAGTGAAGGAAATTGTTGATGGAGACGGTTCTTGTTCAATCGCAGGAAAGCAAGGACTGAGTAGGCAGGAAGATGGTTTACTGAACAGTGTTGAAGGAAGGAGGGCGGGTGCAGGTGGGTGGGGCGTGTGCTGAGGAGCAGGGGTAGCAGCGGGCCACCTTGATAGCAGCGGGCCACCTCGAGGGGTTGTCCTTGGGCAAGGGGTGGGTTATCAGATAAGCTGAGCTGCTGCTTGCGTAGCCTTAGGCTTCTCTCTCTTGCACGCAGGTGTCTTTCCCAAACTTGTCCGGATGCTGCTCTTTCCCCATGTAGGGGTCTCTGAACACTGACTCCACCTGTCCCAGGTTCCCTGCTCTCCTACCTCAAAATCGGTATTTAGAATATGCTCACTCTGGGCCCCGCCCTTGCCCAACGCTGTTAATGCACATGTGACATCTTGTTTAATCCCCAGGCAGCGCCACGAGGTGGGTACCAGTGTCCCTGCAGTTCACCCGCGAGAGCCCCAAGGCTCAGAGAGGCAAAGCTGCTTTCCCGGCGGCACTCAGCCAGTTGGGGGATGCAGCACCTTGCCTGATCTGGGGACACCACAGCCCACATTCCTTGGTTTGCACCTGATGTGGGGAAACGTCCTAGCACCCCCGCCAATCTCACAGTCTCTGCAAACCTCGTGACCCTGGTTCTGGGTCAGCAAAGAAGGTTCCCCAGACTTGGGACTCTGGCCTGTCCCCGGGCGCTGACCATGCCCTGGGGCTTGGAGGGCTGGAGACCCCAGGCAGTCTGCTAAGAGTAGAGGGGTCCTCACCTCCAGGTCCCCCCTTCCCTTCCCCCTTTCCATGCTTCCGGTTCTCCACTCCCTTCCCCTCTCCTCCCCTCTCTCCTTTCCTCCTCTCCCCTCTTCCTCTGCCCCCCTCCCCTTCTCTCCCCTCCCCTCCTCCTCCTCTCAGCCCCCTGCCCGCCCCTCCCACCTCCCCGGTCACATGGGGCGCCGCCGGATTTAAGCAGATCTGCCCAGGGCTCAGCACTGTGTGGGCTGAGGGGCCGGAGGGCTGAGCCGGTCTACGGGGCCCAGGAGAAGGGGGCAAGAGCGGTGCCTGCCCTCCCCGCCCCATGAGCTCGGGGCTGGAGGGGTCGCTGGAGACGTGGCTGGCGCTAGAAACGGTTATCCAGGTGGGCCCCGGCAGGAGTGGGCGAGGGTGGGGGCGTCTTGGGGGTCGAGGGCTGGGAGAGGCTGGGTGGGCATGGGATGTAGAGGGGCCCTGGCTCGTGGCACTTTCCAGCCAGGTCTGGGGCCGAGGGATGCCCCCCACCCTCTCTCCCAGTGCTCCGGGAAGATGTGCCTACGCCCAGCTTTTAGGGGTGGGGACCACTGGTGGCACAAGAGGCTCCTCACCGTCTTGGCCAGGGCTGGACCGGGGCTCCCACCGCTCTGTGCTAGGCCCCCCCCCACCAGGGCGTTCGTGGGGCGTTTGGCCCCTTCTCTGCCCCGGGAGGTGCTTCCTGGTGGAGGCGGGGGGTGCACGAGACTCCACTCCCTTGGGGCTTTTCGCCGGTTCTGCCTCTCAGCACCCCCCCCCTTCTTGGCGATTTCCTGGAGGGTCTCCTGGGCACCCACATCTTGGCCCAGGCCAGGGAGCGCAGGCCCCAGGTCTCCCGCGGACCCCCTCTCTCTCCCCACAGACGTTGGAGAGCAGCGTCCTGGGGCCGGGCCTGGAGAAGGGCCTGAGCGTGCAGGACCCGGCCCAGGGCTCTCGACGGGTCCCCCTGCCCACCCGCGTCCGGGAGATTGTCACCCACAACCTCGCCCAGCCCGAGAGCCCAGGTACGCCTCCCCAGCCGCCCCCCTCAGGAACACGGCCTGCATCCCCCTCTGTCACACCTCCCTCCTCTGCAGCCAGAAATGATCCAAAAGACTGGACCGCCGTTGCTTGAACCCTTATTTTGAGGCAGGCACAACCCTATGGTAGAAGGACCCATTTTACAGGTGAGGAAACGGAGGCCAGAGCAGCAGTGTTATTTGCCCAGACTTGCTCTCCACGGGAGGCAGCTAGAAGGGCTGAGCACCCGCTCCCCGCTCGCCTGTGGCCTGCTGCGGGCACAGACCCCACTCCCGTGTTTCCTCCCAGGATGGTGTGAGTTGGCTCAACTGGAGGTTACAGGGAGAGGGCAGCTCGGCGCAGACCAGGGCCTTGCAGGCGTCCGAGCGGCGGCGCTGCCCATTCTGCACCGGGCAGGAAGAGAGATGGGCCCTCCCTTCCCCGGGTGGGCATCACGCACAACCTCGGTGGGTCTGTGAAGGTCAAAGTCAGGGGCAGCGGGTGTTGGCCGCGCTCCTCGAGGTGTTTTTGGTGCTCCTGACGCAGTCCCTGCCCGGCTGCTGGGCTGGGAGCAGGCGCTCGGGAGGACCAGAGAAGTGGGGACCCCTGGGGGCCCCTGGGGGAGAGATGAAGCGAGGCCTTGCCCCAGGAGGCGGATCTCTGCCCCTCCCACTGGTCTTTCTATTCCTCCTCTTACTCCTCCTTCATCCTCATAACCTGATCAGCAGGACCTTGAGCCCCAGCTGCAGAAGTTACCAGAAGCCCTTCCCCTGAGTGGCGCTTTCCTCTTGCCTGGCAGGGCCTGGGTATTTACTGTTCCACCCACTTGACAGATTAGCAAAACTGAGGCCCAGAGACGCAGAGTCATTGGAGAAGGAGGGACCTAGGCCTCCTGGCTGAGCCTCCGAGGCCCTCACCTTCTCTTATGCCTCCTGGCCTGCTGGGGCCATACTTGGGCTGCAGAAGTGTCCACTTTTAACTGCCCTGGACCTCTCCCTGTCCACCCTCGGCTATGTCTACACAGCCTGCTGCTCCGTCCACACCCACCCGGGCTGCCCCTTGGGGCCTCGTCAGTCTTCCTGCCCCAAGTGCTGGGTGGGGCAGTGTCACCCAGGGCCCAGGAGGACACCTACCGCAGGCCTGCCCTCCCTCGCCAGCCCCGCCGCCGACCACGGAGATGGCGTCGCTGCTGTCGCTGCAGGAGGAGAACCAGCTGCTGCAGCAGGAGCTGTCCCGCGTGGAGGACCTGCTGGCGCAGAGCCGCGCCGAGCGTGATGAGCTCGCCATCAAGTACAACGCCATCAGCGAGAGGGTGGGTGCTGCTGGGGGCTCAGGGGTGGGCCGCTCTGCTGGTCAGAAGGCTGCACCCTGGAGTCTGGCCAGCCTGGGTTCAAGTCCAGCCTCTCCCAACTCGAATGGCCTTGAGCAAATCGCTTCCACTCTCTGAGCATCTTTTGAGCTGCTGGGGATACAGAGAACAAGATCCTTGAAGGTCCCTCCCTCCGCCTGAGTCTCGCTTGGCATCTCCCTGGCGTCAAGGCTGGGACACGCTGGTGTTGGCACAGGCTGAGTTCCTCGGGCCCGTCGGGTGTGAGGGCCAGCCAGGGAGGGAAGAAGAAGCTGGGCCTGTCCCCGAGACCAGCGGGACTCAGCTCCCCTGGGAACCTCTGCTGCAGGGTTGTGCAGCACCCAGCGCAGGGGAGTGGTAAGGACCGGGCTAGGAGGGCCACATTTTCTTAGTGCATTGTCTCCTCTGGGTCCCCAGGCTCTTGGGAGGTATCCCTGGGGAACTGACAGCAGCTGCAAGTTGGTGAAGGAGCTGCACAGGGACGGAGTGCGCGTGTGCCGCCAGCAGAGCTGTGGGCGGTGGTAACAGGTGAAGCCTCAGCTCCTGCTCATCGAGTACCTGCTGTGTCCTGGCACGTGCTAGGGCCTTGTCATTTAATGTCTCAGTCAGAACCATTGTGATGCCCGATTAACAGAGAAGGAAACCGAGGTTCAGAGAGGGGAGGCACCGTGCTCAGGGTCCCGCAGCCAGTTAAGGCTAGAGCCCGGATTTCCCATCCCCCAGCCCAGGCCTCTGCATGGCAGTTTGCTTCCTGGCTTGAGGGAAGAGACATGGGCTGGAGGTTCCATGGGGCAGCTGTCCCCTGGAAAGCTGGAAGGGACCTTGGACTTCAACTAGTGTCGCCCTATGGTATTACAGGTGGGGAGCTGGAGCCTGGGGGGGACAGGTCCTGGCCAGGGTCCCCTGGGTGATGGTGGCAGAGCCATTCTTGGCCCCAGGACCCTTGAGCTAGGCCGATCCACGCTGGGGCTCGCAGACTGCTGGGAAGGGGTCTGTGTGTCTGTGTTTGGCTGTGGGTGTGCTGGCGTCCTGGCATCTGCCTGCCTGGATAAGCTTCGGACTTGTTGCGACTTGCCGAGGAGCAGGGTGGGGGGCCCGCGGTGGCCCCCAGCATTGAAATGAAGAGCTGGTTTTCCCAGGGTTGGCAGGGGCTGTGGAGGACGGGCTGGCCCGAGGCCCGCATCCTCAGTGGTGACAGGGTCCTAAGCCAGTCCCTCCTGATTCAGGCCTCTCTTTTTTTGGCCCCTGGCACAGTGCCGCCCCCCCCCCCAGGGCCTGCCTCTTAGATGCCAACCTCTGACCAGCTGCGGAGCTGGCACTGCCTTCCCTGGCTGGTGGGACGCGGCCGCTCCCGTTGCTGCTCGGACACAGCTGCTGGGGGCCGGGGGATGCAGCGAGGGAGATCTGCGTTGGTCTAGAAAACTCCCTCAGGAGGCCTCTGAATTGCATGCCGAGGGGACCTGGCGATGGAACTGTCCTCTGTCTGAGATGGCTTGAGCGAGGCCCCACCTGGGGACAGGGATTGGATGAGAATGAGCACGAAGGCCTTTCCCAGGGGCGGGTCCACAGAGAACATCGAGCCTGGAGATGAACTTATCACTGATGGGGAAACTGAGGCTCAGAGAGGGTGCGCTCTAGGCCAAGGTCAGCAATGGAGCTGGGCCGAGGGCCCGCGTTGCCCTGTCCTGGCCCTCTGCTGTCCTGCAGCACTGTCTCCCTGCTGCCCACTTGGCCCTGGGCCTGAGGGTGGCAGGGCCTGCCCCTGTGGCCACTGCCATTGCGTGGGGGACGGGATTGGGGGACAGTCAGTAAGGTTGTTCTGACCCGTTACACCCCACAGCATCCCTGATGTGGGGTCAGGATCTGCATCCTGTTGACTGCCTATAGGGAAACTGAGGCAGGGATTCCCAGAGGCCACCTCCCATGTCAGGGAGAGGACCTCAGGGTCCCTGTGGAGCCCCACTCTCTTGTTCCTGTCCCTGAGGGGTGAGGCAGCTGGGAACGGGGAGGAGGGAGGGGCCACATCCCCCTTGGCTCCAGAGGACGGACCCCCTGAGCTCCCCCTGTGTCCATGGCAACCTGGGCAGAGCAAATCGAATGGCAGGACTAGGCGGCCGGTTGCTAGGGGAGACAGTAAACTTCTTTCATCCCTGGCTGGGCGGCAGCCTCCTTCTCTTTTGAATTACCAGCAAAATTGAAAGGCTGTTTTGTGAGGATCGAGGTCTGTGGAATGGGCTGAGGTGCGGCTGGGAGTGGCCTGGGCCTGGCGCAGGGCACTGGGGAGAGGGCGCAGCACCCGGCCTCTGCCTGACCCCGTCCCGGTCCCAGAAGCAAAGAGCATCCTGGTTCACACAAGTGTGCAAAGCACACATTGCACATCCCACCCAGATGCCCAAAACACACATTCCCTAGAGACACGAACCCAGCCCCCAGTACACTCAGGCTCACGAACGAGTGCCGTACAGCCCACCCCACAGCCACACGGGGATGCACAGGACACGTCGCCGCAGCGGATGGCCGCCCCGTGTCACGGCGACAGCACAGCACCATCTCATGTCTCCCTGGTGTGTGCAGCCGGCACAGAGCGTACGGCTCAGCACAGCCCCACGGTCAGCCCCACGAAGGGACGCCCAGCTGCACGCAGCATGCGGTGACCGACACACAGCACAGGTGCACCTGGAGCCAGCCCCGCCCCTTCATCCACACGCACGCCTCCCTCACACGCAGTGCACCAACACACACGCACACACGCACGCTCTGACATACAGACATACCAACACCTGCCTCACCAGACTATGGCCACCGACGCCCCCTCACCCAGACACACAGTCAGTGGGTCCAGCCCGGGTGATGCCGGTGGAATAAACCAGCTGCGAAAGGACCACGAGTGTCAGGTCCACTCAGGGAAGCATCCACGGCAGGACGTGTCTGGGGGGGGAAGCAGATTCGAGGTTAGCAGGGCTGGGGGGCGGTGGGGAGGTGCTGCTGCTGGGGCAGAACTTCTGTGCGGGCGATGAAAACGTCTTGGTAAGGGTGGGGGCGTGGGTGCTCCGCACTCTGGAGGCAACGAATACCACTGCCAACGCACTTAAAAATAGTAAAAGGGCAAACCGTACACTATGTATGTGTGTTATAACAATAAAGTAAAAATGAGAACAACCCCAAACCAATACAGGCCCCTGGCCCTAGAGGGCCTCCAGATGAGAGGAAGACATTTTGAGTTTAGAATTTTGGCATTCATCTCACTTAAAATGAAGCCTTGGGGTGGGCGGGGGCGATGAGGTCCTCCTGCCCTTTGGCGCTGGTTCATAGAGTGACCTCTGGTCGTACCGGGTCGACACGGGCCTGCAGGGCGGTTGTCCTGCCAGTCAGCTGGCCTGGATGAGTTTGGTGGAGGTGGCTGCCCTTCCCACTGTCTTCCCGGTGACCCGGCCTGGCCCCGAACATCTGGGGGAGGTGACGGGCTCCACCAGGGACCAGTGGGTGCCCTGGGGGCGTTGAGAGGATTCCATGGCTGGGGAAGAAGGGTAGCCCGGGCTCCCAGGGGTCTGGTGGTGAAAGGGCTGCAAGCCACTTGGGGCTGGAGGTGGGGCCGTGGCTGCCAGGCTTCTTGGGAGGTGAGGGAGAGATGGGACAGGCCGTGTGTCAGCTCTAAGCCAGGTAGCTGGGGACAGAGGACATTAGCAAGCACTGGTGTTTTTTCAAACATTTGCGTGCACATCCTGCAAATCTTCCCTCTATACGGGATGGGGGGAGTGTTCAGGGGCAGAGTTCATCTGTGCCACCCCGGGACATTTCAGTCTGCCCATGTGCAATTGGTGTGCGTGTCCATATGCTCAGATAGATACGGTGCGTGGATGTTTGTGCCATTCCTTCATCACCTCAACTATTTCCTGAGCCCCTGAGTCACCATCACTGTTGTAGGCACAGAGATGCAAAAACCCAGGCTTTCTGAGCTTGCCCGGGGATGAGGCATGGGGGAGGGGACACGCGTCTAATAATCATGAAGCACAGCAGGGGGAGTGTTCTGCAGGAGAGCACAGGGTGCACGAGGACCTCCAAGGCCATGGGGGCCACCTGGGTGTGACCATGCATCCCCCCCCCCAGTGAGTCCCACATGCGGGGCCTGTGGGTCCATGCACGGCTGCCTTAACCCGTGCATGTGCTTGTGTGCACCGGCTGCACGTTTGTGCAGCCTGCAAGGCATTGTGGGTCTGGGCCCCACCTGGCGCCCCCTGCAGAGGCCTGTGCCTGCCTTCCCCAGAGGCTCAGGGCTCTCACCCAGGGCCCTTCCCTGCAGCTGGAGCAGGCTATGCGGCTGGAGTCTGGAGAGCTGGAAACGCAGGAGCCCACGGGGCTGGTCCGGCAGAGTGTGGAGCTGCGGCGGCAGCTGCAGGAGGAGCAGGCCTCCTACCGGCGCAAGCTGCAGGCCTACCAGGAGGGCCAGCAGCGGCAGGCTCAGCTCGTGCAGCGGCTGCAGGCCAAGGTCAGGGCCACCCACTCCCACTCCTGCCCGCCCACGCGCTCACTTTGTGCCCCGCCCGGAGCTAACTATCCGCTCCCCATCCACCCCCAGATCCTCCAGTACAAGAAGAAGTGCGAGGAGCTGGAGCAGCAGCTGCTGGAGAGATCCACGGAGCTGGAGCAGCAGCGGCTGAGGGTGGGTGCCAGGGCGGGGCAGGGCCAGGCAGGTCCCCTGTGGACCCAACCTGATGCTCCCACTTCTCCCGTCCAGGACACCGAGCACAGCCAAGACCTGGAGAGCGCCCTCATCCGGCTGGAGGAGGAGCAGCAGAGGTGGGGGCGCCGGCGGGGCAGCGTGCCTGGCTGGCAGGGGGTCTGGGTCCCAGGGAAGGCCCGGGGTGACCCCCAGCCCCTTTTGCCTCGCCCAGGAGCGCCAGCCTGGCTCAGGTGAATGCTATGCTCCGAGAGCAGCTGGACCAGGCCGGCTCAGCCAACCAGGCCCTGAGCGAGGACATCCGCAAGGTGACCAGCGATTGGAGCCGCAGCCGCGAGGAGCTGGAGCAGCGGGAGGCGGCGTGGAGGCGGGAGGAGGAGGTGGGCATCGTGGGGGTGGGATTGGAGCCCGAGGACTCAGAGGTCTGCAGAGGGAGGGGCCGGCCTAGGCCAGGTGAGCAGTTAGGGAAGGTACATCATCACGGTCATCGCAGCCACGGGCCAGGCACGCATTTTCCCTTTTACTCCTCGTAATAGCTGTAGATGGCAGGTGCTACCTTTATTCCCCTTTTAAAAAGAGGCGAAGTTACCTGGCAGGCAGCTGGTAGCTGGGTTGCAAACCTCTCGGTCCTTCGTGGGAACATTTGGTGGCAGCTCTGAACCACGGCTCTGCTCAGGCCTGAGCTGGCCATGGGAAGACCGGTCGCTGGGTGACGGTGTCTCCTGGGATGGCCAGAGGTGGGGGCCTAAGGGCAGGGAGCCCCTCACTCGGCCGCATCTTCTTCCCTCCAGTCCTTCAACGCCTACTTCAGCAACGAGCACAGCCGCCTGCTCCTCCTCTGGAGGCAGGTCGTGGGGGTCCGGCGGCTGGCCAGCGGGGTGAAGATGGCCACGGAGAGGTGAGGCCCGGCGGGCAGAGGGGGCGGTGCGGGGAGGCTGCGGCCCGGCTGAACGTACGCTCGGCTCAGCTCAGGGATCGCGGCAGGCACCTGCCGTGTGCCAGGCCCGGGGGAGATGGGGAGGCGACTTGTAAGAATTCACAACCCCCCAATCGTGGCGGTCAGCATCGCTGGGCTTTCCTCGGCCGGGCTCTTGGTATACTTTATTTCATGTAATATTCACAGCATGCCTGTGAGGAAGGAAAAAATAATAATCCCCATTTTACCAATGAGGACATCGAGGCTCAGAGAGGTGGCACGACTCTCCCGAGAGCCGGGGCCATCGGGTTCATCCACTCTCCCCGCTGGCTTCTCCCCACCAGGACTTGCCAAGACCCCCAGAAGTCTAGTGTGAGGAAGCGGGTGGTCACGGCAGGAAGGCAGGCAGAGAGAATGTCCTGGAGGCTCAGAAGGGTGGGGGGGGGGGGTGCGGCGATCAGAAAACCTGACCTTCCTGGGCGAGGTGGAAACTGCACTGTGCTTTGAGGGACGGGCATGTGCTCCTCCGTCAGGGGCAGCTTCCGCCTGGGTGCTTTGCTCTTTGTGCTGCTCAGATGCCCTTGATGCTCAATGACAAGATCTGACATTCACCCCTGGTTGCAAAGTCGTGATATTCTCATTCTGTCCGTCCTTCTTCATGTATTAACTGGAATTCCCCTATGTTGAGGCACTTCCCCTCCTTAGTATTAGATGCCCGGTGGTACAGTTCATTCAGCAAAGGCAAGGATTTAACGTACTTGATGTATTTTAAAAAACGTTGTATTTTTAATAGCACTTTAAAAGCTTGAAACAAGCTGCCCATTCATAAGCTTCAAATTTCAAAAGGTACAAATGGGTTTAGAATGAAAAATCTCCCTCCCACCCCTGGCCCCAGCCTCTCCCCTTACCTCCCCCAGTTTCCTAAGTGGCTTCCCGCCCCACCTCATTATTATATTCTTGGTAGAATTTCACTCCTCGAAGATGCTTTCTTCACCTAATAGTAACAACGGGGAGGTGGCTCCGTATCAGGCCAGGACCAGCTTCCCCATTCTTCTTTCTGGACCGCAGAGTATTCCACTGAATGGATGTACCATAATTTATCTAACAGCAGTCCCCTTTTGGTGGACATTTAGGTTATCACCAGCATTTTATATATACAAGGCTTCATTGAATCACCTTGAACACAGGTCGTGTTCCTTGTGTTGGGACAGTAATTTGTAGGGTCAGTTCTTAGAGGTGGAACTGATGGGCCGAAGGACCTATGCATTTTTGATTTTCAGAGCTCTTCCTGTTTGCTTCCCACTGTGTTGGTACCCACTTACCTTCCCACCTACAGTGTATGCGAGGTCTTGTTTCCCACAGCCTCACCCACACTGGGAGAGTGTGCCAATCTGAATGTGGCAAGTGCCACCCCAGTGTAGTTTTTTTTAAAGGTTTATTTTATTTATTTATTTCTCCCCTTCCCCACTCATTGTTTGTGCTTACTGTCTGCTTTCTGTGTCCATTCGTTCTACACTCTCTATGTCTGCTCATCTTCTCTAGAAGCCACCAGGAACTGAACCCGGGACCTCCCACATGGGGGACAGGCGCTCAGTCACTTGAGCCATCTCCATCCCTGCTTTGTTGTCTCTCTCATTGCGTTTCCTCTTTGTGTCTCCTTATTGCGTCAGCTCGCCAGGCCAGCCCATCATGCCAGCCTATTGGATCAACTTACTGTCTTGCTTATCTTCTCTAGGAGGCACGGGGCACTGAACCCAGGACCTCCCGTGTGGTAGGCGAGTGCCCAAATGCTTGAGCCACATCTGCTTCCCAGTCAGTGTAATTTTAACTTGCACTTGGGAGCACAGCCCCCATCCCATCCTCAAACTGTGCCCTCTCCTCCAGGGACCTACTGCAGCTGGGAGGGGAGCTGGCCCGGACGTCGCGGGCCATCCAGGAGGCAGGCATGGGGCTGAGCACTGGCCTGAGGCTGGCCGAGAGCCGGGCCGAGGCGGCCCTGGAGAAGCAGGTCCTGCTGCAGGCCCAGCTGGAGGAGCAGCTGCAGATCAAGGAGCTCTGCGAGAAGGACCTGGCCCAGTTGCAGATTCAGAGTGACCTGGACAAGGCCGACCTCAGTGCCAGGTGGGTGCCTGGCAGGTGCCACGTGGGGCAGGACTCCCTGCGGAGGTGCGCCTGGAGAAGTGAGGAGGTGGGCCCTTCTCCTACGTGAGCTCAGGCAGTCTTCCCAGGCCCCCCATTTGACAGAGGTGGAGACTGGGGTTCAGAGGCATTGCCCAGGGGACATGATGAGCAGTTCATCCTCCCTCTGATGCCAGAACTTGTGCTCCTAACTCCTGTGACCTGGTCAAGTCACCAAGCACTTTCCTGTGAGGTAAAGCAAGGGGCGACCTCATTCCATTTTACAGATGAGATGTCTGAGGCTCAGGGAGGAGAAATGACTTGCCCAAGGTCACGCAGCTAGGCAAGTGGGCCCGAGGGGTCCTGTCTCAGGTTTGGGGAAGCATTAAGGAGCTGGTAAATGTGGGAAGAACTTGGGGGGTGCTCCCCAGTCACCTGTCTCGCTCTCCCACCTGCAGAGTGACGGAGCTGGCCCTGGCAGTAGAGCGCCTTCAGAACCAGAGTCTGGAGAAGGATCAGGTCAACAGGGCCCTCACTGAGAAGCTTGAGGCCCTGGTGAGATGTGGCTGTCCCTGAGATGTGGCAGGGTGGGGTGGGGGGCCTGGCCAGAGCTGGGGACCAAGGCCACCCCAAGCGTTCCACTCAGATGCAAGTTCACCCCTCATTAATCGAGTACCGAGTGTGTGCCAGGCTTAGCAGTCAGCACCTGCCTCCTCCTCCCATTTCATCCTCCCAGCAGCCCTATAGCACACTCTGTCTACACAGAGGAGGAAACTGAGGCCCAAGGGGGGAAACGCTTGTCCAGAGTCTCCGAGGGAAGGGAAGGACTGTAGGCAGGGAAGTCAGGACTAAACTCGTGTCTGCTCCCTCCCAGCCCAGGGCTCTTTCTCTTGGAACTGAGCTGCCTCCCCAGCAGAGAGACACTTGTCTAGGCCAGTCACCCTTCTGGGTGGGGCCCGGCCTGGGCACTGCATCTGGCTTTACCCCAGCAGGCTGAGTGACCTGGGGCAGGACGCTGTGCTTCTCTGGGCCTCCTCTGTTCAGTGAGGGCAGAGGGGCTGCTGTGAGGTTCACCAAGCAGCTGGCTTGTAGGCATGGCCTTAGAGACCACCTGGTGGGTGTGGGCCAAGGAGGGGGGGCCTGGGGTTTCAGCGACCCTGCCCACCCTTTTTGTCTCCGTCACCCCACTCCAGGAGTCTCTGCGGCTACAGGAGCAGGCAGCTCTGGAGACGGAGGATGGAGAGGGGCTGCAGCAGACCCTCAGGGACCTGGCACAGGTGGGAGATGGGAGGCAGGAGGGGAGATGCCAGAAGTGGGGGTGGGAGCCCTGGGCAGGGCAAGGCCAGGCCGTCCTGACGGCGCGCCCTCTGGTGGCCGTGGTCTGAATTGCAAGTGGTTGGCGTGGCCGGGCCTCGGCCCGGAGAAGCCCCGGTTTCACCCGCGAAGCGCGGCGAGGCCTTGGGGATGGCGGGCCCATCCGAGGGAAAGGCTGACTGATGTCTTCGCAAGTGGAGCCCCAACCTGAGGCGTTGAGGGCTGCGGCGCGTGGAGGAGGTGGAATCAGGAAGCTTCTTGAGGAAGGGGCTTTGGGATGTTCCCCAGTATTTAGGGTGCAGCTGGGCACGGGGCCCCCGGCCTCGCCTGGGCTCCTTTGCCCTCCTGACCCCGCTGCTCCCTTCCCCTTTGCACCGCCCGCCCCAGGCTGTCCTGTCGGACACGGAGAGCGGCGTCCAGCTAAGCGGCTCCGAGCGCACGGCCGACGCGTCGGATGGCAGCCTGCGGGGCCTCTCGGGTCCGCGGACCCCGTCCCCGCCGCGGCGCTCTTCTCCCGGCCGCGGCCGTTCCCCGCGCCGAGGCCCGTCCCCGGCCTGCTCCGACTCCTCCACGCTCGCCCTCATTCACTCCGCGCTGCACAAGCGCCAGCTGCAGGTGCAGGTAGGGCCTGGGCCCCCAAGAGCGGAGCCAGGACCCAGGGGGTGGGGCCTTGGCATCCTGGGGGCGGGGGCGGGGCCAGGGGCGGAGACTCAGCCAGAGCCCCACCCAGCGGAGGAGCCTATGTGCCCTGGGGCGGGGCTAGAGGAGGGGCCGTAACACGGACAGCCAGGCCCTGGGGGCGGAGCCTATGCCTGGGAGGAGGAGCTCTCCTGGGTGGAGCCAGAGCCCTGAGAAAGGGCATCCGAGTCTTGAAGCAAGTGAGGACGGAAGGGGGCGCCTGAGAGCTGGGGGCCCGAATCCGAGCCCAGAGTGGGTGGGGCCTGGGGAGGGAGGAGCCTGGGGCGGAGCTAGAGACCTGGTAAAGGGAGATGAGCGTCCCTGGACAGGCCAGGACCCTGGGAGAGGCTTGGGAGGAGGCATCAGGTTCTGGGGTAAGAGGAGCTTGGGAAGTAGAGACAGAGGCAGAGCCAGGGTAGGAGGCGTCGGGGGCGGAACCAGCAGCCAAGAAGAGGAGCCCTCTGGTGGGGAGAGGAACCCAGGAGAGGAAGGAGGGTGGTGGTTTGTCTGGGACCCTGGGCCTTAGGTTGGGGCTGTGCGGGAACCAGGGAGATGGGGACTCAGGGCAGGGGGAGGGCACAGTGCGGGGGAGTGGCCACCCCGTCCTGGGGGGCTCAGCCCCACCCTCCTACCCCAGGCCACAGTGTGTAGAAGGGTCTCCATCCTGAGAGCCGGCAAGGAGGGGAGTGGGCTCTGGGACCCTTCTGGGGCTCCCCAGTGATTACTGTGCCACAGGACATGCGTGGGCGCTACGAGGCGAGCCAGGACCTCCTGGGGACCCTGCGGAAGCAGCTTGGCGACAGCGAGGGTGAGCGCCGAGCCCTAGAGGAACAGCTGCAGCGTCTGCGGGACAAAACCGACGGGGTCAGCCAGGCCCACGAAGACGCCCGGCGTGAGGTCCAGCGCCTGCGGAGCGCCAACGACCTCCTGAGCAGGTGCCCGGAAGACCGCGGAGGGGGGCCTGGAGAATAATCAGTGTCTGGGCCTCACGTCAGCCGCAGCCTGGAGCCCGGGGATCTGCACCATCCAGTAGGGTAGCCAATAGCCACATGCCTTTAAATTTTACCTCCATTAAAATGGAATGAAGTTAAAACTCCTGTTCCTCAGTTGCACTCTGTGCATGTCATGCATGGAACATTCCCGTTGTTGCAGAGTTCTATTTAGTGTTGTTCTAGACTTTGTTTCTTGGAGATTTTGAGACAAAAAATTACCTCTTAGCTGTCTGGTTGTTTTTGAGGGCTTTTTTAGTTTATTTTTGGGGGTTTTCTCTTTGTAAACATAAATGCAAAACAAAAAGTTTAAGAAGTGGAGTGGACCTAAAAAGGCGGTGTACCCTCACAGCCTCGGCCGACCATCATAGCGGCCGTTAATGCACTGTGTTGTCTTCCCACGGTGTTTCCTGGCAGGGAGGGAGCAAGTGTGCCCTGTACACCTACTGTGTGTCCATGTGTACCTACTGTGTGCCAGGCTCTTTCCAAGCATGCTGCATGTACTGTCTCAATTAGTCTTCCCTTCAAACTCATAGAATTTGGAGCTGTTACTCCAAGTTTGAGAGACTTGACCAAACTCACACAGTGAGTGTGGCTGGGCGTAGCAGGGCGGGAACTGGAATTCAGGTCCACAGAGAGCAAAGCTGGTGCTTTCCACGCCCCCTCCGCCTGAGGAGAGGGGCTTTTTATTTGGTTGTGTTTACAGCAAATACCCCATTACTTAATATCACCTCATCTGCTTTTTCCCACCCCCTGCCAGTCTTCACATCTAGTGTGTTTGCAAGTTGTCACTTAGAGTGAAGAGGGAACAGTGGAAGATATGACAGTGACCAGCCAGAAACCCTGGGTGGCTTGGAAAGGGCATTGCAGACACCCCCACCCCCTCCTCTGCCACCTCTTGGCTGCTCCTGACTGCTGGAGGAGACCGACAGGGACTCCCCTGTGCTGTGCAACAGGGAGTTGGGGGTCCAGCTATATTGTGGCTCTGGAAATAGAGAGGATAGTGTGCTCTAAGGGGCATTCCCTGGTCACGTGGACCAGCAGAGCTGGCCGCTAGATTGTCCTTGTGTTCCACGACCCCAGCCCTGGCCTCTTCAGCCTGGTGAGTGGCTGGAGACAGCGCAGGTACCGCTGTCCATTCCACTGGGCCTGCAGGGGGCGAACTGGGCAGAAGGATAGTAGGTTCTCCCTGCCAGGAAGAGTCAGCGCCTGGGAGGTGTGATGAGATGCTGTGTCTCCAGAGCCAGAGGGAGCGTCCCTGGGCGGGGGCAGGGACCTTGGTGGGGGTATGTGTGGCTCCTGGCTAGGGGGGGGGCCAGGTACGTCTTCCCTGAAGACTGCAGCCCCTCATCCCCGCCCCTGTCCTGCAGGGAGAAGGCTGGCCTGGCCCACAGCCTGCAGGCGGCCCAGCAGCAGGCCGAGGAGCTCCTGCAGGAGCGCGAGAAGCTGCAGGCCGCCCAGGAGGAGCTGCGCCGCCAGCGGGACCGACTGGAGGAAGAGCGGGAGGACGCGGTGCAGGACGGCGTGCGGGCCCACCGGGAGCTCGAGCGCAGGTGAGCGGCCTCTGGCCTCCCCGGCAGGCCCTTTGAAGGCACGTTTGGGTTTGGGGTTTGCGAGCACCTCCTGCGTCCTGGGCCTCGGACCACCTCAGGGATCCCTGCATTACTGCTCTGACACCAGGTTTTCTAACCAGCCCCGTTTTGGGAAACTGAGGCTCAGGGCAGGATAGTTGCTAACATGGGAGAGAACTGCTGAAGAGAAGGTAGAATTTGGGTGATAGTGATAGTGGTAATTAAAATAACAGTAGTAATATCAGTAACAATAATATCACTTTTAAATTTTACGATTATCGCCATAAGATTAGTACTAATGTTGCTATGTGCCAGGTGCTGATGTAAGTTCTGTATTCTCTAACTTAACTCTCATGATAATTATGCTGTAGGAACCGTTATTATACCCATTTTCTAGATGATGAAACTGAGGTAGAGAGGTCATTAGCTTGTTCAAGGTCACACAGCTAGTTAATGGAAGAGCTGAGATTTGCACTCAGACGTTCTGCCTCCAGAGCTAACCTCTTAATCACTGTGCTCTTTTCCTCTCGAGACATAAGTAATAGTCTTGCCTAGTACACTGAAGCAGTGGATTTTATTCTTGATTTTGAGGTCCCCCAGGGAGATGTGTCAGGGACTGTCTCAAGTACTTCTTGTATGGCAAGTCAGGTATCCTTGAAACAACTTCACAGGCAGGTGTAGCCCCATTTTGCAGCTGTGAAAACAGGTTGAGAGCCAGAGGCAGTGGGGCCTGCGAGGTCCTGGTGGGTGAGGCCTGTATCATGTCCCCCCCCCCCCCCCCCCCCGCCACCCGCCCTGTGGGAGGCTCAGCAGGGAAGTGATGGGCTTGCCTGCCCTCTGCCCCGCAGCCATCGACAGCTGGAGCAGCTGGAAGTAAAACGCTCAGGTCTGGCCAAGGAGCTGGTGGAGGTGAGGGAGGCGCTGAGCTGCACCTCACTGCAGCGGGACGTGCTGCAGGCCGAGAAGGCTGAGGTGGCCGAGGCACTGACCAAGGTGGGTCCCCGCTGGCCGCACAGCCACAAACCCGCCTCTGACTGTAGGCCCCTGCCATCTCACTCTGGCCACAGGCTGACCTTTGACCCAGGCCACAACTGATCCCCAATCCCAGCCATAAACAGGGACCCCTCTGAGCGGCTGGATTCCTGCATTCCCAGGTGCTCCTGGGGTCAGCGCCTGTGACTGTGTCATCTCGACACAGGTCCTGGGGTCTGTGGTGGTGGGGCCGTTGTCCAGAGAGCCCCCCCAGGGCTGCCTGCCCCCTCTTGCCCTGGGGGCTGGGCCCTGAGCAGCACCTGCCCTGGACCCCGCGTCTGCCCTCTGGCCCTGCTGAGCAGCGCGAGCTGGGTAGGTTAGTCCTTGCTCGGCGCTGCGTGCAGGGCAGTGCTCGTTTGCAGTGTCACGTCCGTCCCCCCTTTTGTCTTCTGTCATGCCCCTGATGGTCCCTCTCCCCGCCTCTCCCTACTTCCCTTCCCTCCCCATCTCGCCCCGTCCTCCCCGTCGCTGGTGTCCCCGCCCTGGCCCTGGCAGGCTGAGGCTGGCCGCGTGGAGCTGGAGCTCTCGATGACCAAGCTGCGGGCGGAGGACGCCTCCCTGCGCGGCTCCCTGTCCAAGCTGAGCGCCCTCAACGAGAGCCTGGCCCAGGACAAGCTGGGCCTGAACCTCCTCGTCGCCCAGGTACGCCGTGCCCAGCAGCCCCCCGCCCCGCCCGCCTGGCCGCCCTGCCCAGGGAACCCCGAGGCGAACCAGGCCCACACGCCCACCCCCTGCCTCGCTCCTCACCTCCGTCCCGTGTCTGTCTCTCTCTGGCCTTCCCTTTCTTTCTGTCCCTGTCATCCACACTGTCCCTGACTCTTATCTTTTCTCTCCCTTGCGATATTAGAGGAAGAAGCTCCATGGACCCTCTTCCTTCTCCCCTCTCCCCAGGGTCCACACGCCCGAGGACGCCACCCCTTATCCCCGAGGGTCCTCCCTTGGGCTGGCTGTGACCCCTGGTGGGTGGAGGAGGTGCCCCTGGTCTAGGTGGACCCCTGCCTGGGTGGAGGGGCTGGGCTGATCTGCTTGCTCAGCCCCCCTCCCCGCACCCCCGGACCCCCAGCTAGAGGAGGAAAAGGCAGCCCTGCTGGGGCGGCAGCGGCAGGCAGAGCAGCAGACGGCCTTGGCGCAGGAGGAGCTGGAGCGGCTGGAGCAGCTGCGGCTGGAGCAAGAGGTGGAGCAGCAGGGCCTGGAGGGCTCCCTGCGGGTGGCGGAGCAGGCCCGGGAGGCACTGGACCACCAGCTGCCCACCCTGCGCCAGGAGTGCAGCCAGCTACGGGAGCAGCTGGCTCAGGTGGGCCCCAAGCTCTGTGTGTGCGGCGGGAAGAGTGGGGGCAGCGGGGGGTGGCGAGGCCCAGGCTCCCAGCCGCCTGCATCCTGTCCTGGGGTACGTCCCAGCTCAGGAGCCTGATCCTGGGTTTAAATCCCAGCCCCACCCCTGCTAGCTGGTGGCCTTGGGCAGACTACCCAACCTCCACCTGCCTCAGTCGCCCCGTCTCTAACACGGGGCCAGTAGTTCTTGTCACAAGAAAATCTGTGTAAAGCTGCTTAGCAGATGATGAACTGGCATCAGGTTGCCACTCAGTAAAGATTAATTATGTGATAATAAGTAGAACATTTTAAAATTGGAATCTTAGACTCATTGGGACCTCACAGCTGGAAGGGACCTTAGGGTATCAAGAGCCATTGACCTGTATACTGTGTCCTGGAGGGCACAGGTTTCTGGGAGGGGCTCCTGGGAGACGGGGCATGGGGTACAGGGAGCAGGGCTCCAGTCCGCCACCCCAAGGTCTGAAGAGCAGCTTCCCCTCTACCTGGTTTTATATATTCAGCTTCTCTGGAAGTTTTAGGGTGCAGAGTTCTGTCACTCCCAGAACTAAGACTGAGGACCCTCGTTTTTGCACATGTGAACCTCATAGGCCCAGAGAAGGCTGTGATTTGCCCAAGTACGCACAGCAAGTCAGGGCAGAGCCTGGGTGCAGATCTGAGTCTCTGGCATGCCAGACCAGGACTGGGTCAGGCCCAAGGCTGGGAAGGCGGGGGTCCATGATGAGCCGGCCGGGGAATTCTGGGAGTGGGATTCATGGTCCCTGGGTTGGGGGCAGCTCTCTCGGCAGCTGAACGGGCGGGAGCAGGAGCTGGAGCAGGCCCGGCGCGAGTCGCAACGGCAGGTGGAGGTGCTGGAGCGGGCCGCCCGGGAGAAGGAAGCGCTGGCCAAGGAGCGGGCCGGACTGGCAGTGCAGCTGGCTGCGGCCGCGCGTGAGAGCCGGACCCTGTCTGAGGAGGCCACACGCCTGCGGTAAGGCCTCGGGCCCTGCCCCTCTGCCCAGCTCTCCCGGGGAGATGTACCTGGGGCCACACTGTGGCATTGGCCCCCAGGGGCAGTTACCTAGGAGCCTGGCTTGCCAACGCTTCCTGGCTCTGGCTCAGGCTCAGGCCTCCCCAGGGGGTGTGGGCCGGCTGGGCAGGTACGCTGGCGCTCGGCCCGTGGCTGGCCATGCCCTGGGATCCACAGCTTCCTGGACCCAGGAAGGCTGAGCCCCAAGGCCTCAGGAACTGTGTGCGTCGCAGCTTGGAGAAGGAGGCCTTGGAGAGCAGCCTGTTTGAGGTGCAGCAGCAGCTGGCCCAGCTCGAGAGCCGCCGGGAGCAGCTGGAAGCAGATGGGCAGGCCTTGCTGCTGGCCAAGGAGACCCTGACGGGTAAGGGGACTAGGGCTGGGGTGGGGACCCTGTTGAGTTTGGGGAGGTCCCACGGAAATGGGGAGTGCTGCCTTTGGAGTCTGGCTGCCCTGGGTTCCAGTCCTGGCACTGCCACTTAGACCTGAGCTTCCTTGAGCGACCCTTCCCTCCCTGGGCCGCATCTGATGACTAGAGGAGAGAATGCCACCTGCCAAGGCTGCTGCCAGCCTGAGGAGGGAAGTGCGTTTCCAGGGCTGGCGGCCTGGCCCCGTTTACCTTCCTCTGGGCAGGTAGAGAGTGCGAGCTCAACTGCTTTTCTGACGACTCTTGGCTCCGCCCTCCCAGCCCAGCTTCCCTCCACGTGCCCTAGCTAGTCTCTGAGCCCAGGGCTCTTCTCACCGAGCACCTACAGGGGCCAGGCAAGTTAATTTTCCTGGCCACACCCACCCAAGCCAGACAGAACAAGGAAGGGAGATGCTGACAGTGACCGAGGGTAGGGGACGATTTTCAGGTGACCCACGGTGGGGTGAGCCCTCCCGAGTCGCCTCCAGTGGTGCCGACAGTGAACGCCCACCCAAGCAGACCTGTCGCCATCCGTCGTTACAGGGGTGCCTTATGTAAAGCTGCGTAGCTTTGGGAAATTATCCCCTCTGAGCCTCCATTTCCTCACCGGTAAATCGGGGATGAAGGTAATAAGCTACCCAGGCATGTTATGAAGATGCAGTGGGATTGTCTGTAAAGCCCATTAAGTAATGGGAGTTGTTATCCATTTATTACCCTCCCCGTTGAAGGGGAGTGCTTCTTTAAACTTTTTGTTGTTGTTGTTAGAGAAGTTGGGAGTTTACAGAACATGAAATACAGGATTCCTGTGCACCCCCCTATAATTAACACCTTGCATTGGTTTGTGGGGGGCTGCTGCTTGTCGATCATTTCCTTGTGATACCATTCCAGGTAGACAGGGAGACAGGCCACAGATGGGGAAACTGAGGCCCTGAGTGCTCGAGCACCTTCTCCAAGGGAGCCCAGCCGAGATGCCAGGCGGGCGCTCTCTTTGAGCTTTCGCCTCCCCTGGCCTGGGCCTGCTGGCCCCAGGGGGGTTCTGATCCCAGCCTTTGCATTCCCCTCATCCTTGAGCAGGGGAGCTCGCGGGCCTGCGGCAGCAGATGACAACCATGGAGGAGAAGGCGGCGCTGGACAAGGAGCTGATGGCCCAGAAGCTGGTGCAGGCTGAGCGGGAGGCCCAGACCTCGCTGCGGGAGCAGCGGGCTGCCCATGAGGAGGACTTGGAGCGCCTCCAGCGAGAGAAGGTGCGGGCAGCGGGGTGGGGGTGGGCGGGGTCCTGAGCCGCTGTCTCCTCTGTGACCAAGTGAGTCGCTCGTTCTCGCTCTGCCTCAGTCTCCCCATCTGGAAGAGGGGACTGCATCTTTGCTCAGGACGACCAAGCAGAGACTGAGAGGATCCATGGGCGTTCCTTTTAAACGTGCAGATTCCCAGGCCCCAAATCTGGAGCAGCCATGGTGGTCCTGGTGCAGGGCGTCCCAACCACGTTTGAGAAAGGCTGACCTGTCATAGTCAGAAAGCCCTTTGGTTTGCCAAGAAGTGCTGTTTGCGTATGAAGGATCACTTGACATGAGCACGAAGGAAAGGCAAGGTGCCCAGGCAGGTGCAGAACACTGGCTCTGGGGTTACACTGCCTGAGTCTGAACCTGATCTTGGGCTATACTGGCTCTGTTACCTAAGGTCTCTGTGCTTTCATTTCCCCACCTGTAAAAGAAGGGATAAAGGTAGTGAAGGTATTGGGAGGAGGAGGTGAGATAATCCGTGTACAGGGTTTAGCACAGTGACTGGCACCCAGCACTCCCTAAATGCTGGCTTCTATATTCTGTTATTTGGATACTCTCCAGGGCAGGCCTCAGGACAGGGGCTCTGAGCCACCCTTCCTAGGCAGGGCTGCCTCTGGCAGAGGCTCTGGCTGTTGCTGCACAACTCCAGGGGGCGCCACTCACCCTGTGGTCCTAATGGATTGGGCTGGATGTTATCAAGCTTCTCCAGCAGGTGGCAGCTGCCCTGAACGGGGCGGCTCTGTCTACTCAAAGTTGCCGAGGAGGAGGCCGTGCTGGGGCCAGGCTCCCGCCCTCTGGACCGAGGGGCTTGTCCCTTGCTCCCAGCTCCACCCACCCATCCACCCTCTGGGGAGCCAGACTCCTGCTCCATTGCCCGCCCCATTGCCCTTGCCCCTCGCGCCACCTGGGTCGGCCTCCTTAAGATCCTGCAGCCCGCTCTCTTCTCTCCAGCTGCCCTGCTGCCCCCAGTTCCACGTCTCCCCTCCACAAGCCCCCTCCCAACCCTCCCTCTTCCGCAGCTGTCTGAGCAGCCCCTGGTCTAAAATTCAGATTGCTTCATCTCCCCTGGCTTGAGGGCCCCGGGGCCCTCCGTGCTGACCTGGCGGCTCCCTGGGGCTCTGGCTCCCTCCCCATCACACCCACCCCCTACTCTAAGCTCCACGGATCCCTAACTCCTGTGGTTGCCGCACACGTTTTCGCTGTCCTCCTGGCCTTCGCCAGTGCTGCGCTTTGGCCCCGGGACACTCTGCCCTTTTCCTCTGCACCTGGCTGGCTGCTGCTCCTTGGGGCTCTCGCAGCCCTGGCGTGTCTCCGTCACAGCGATTATCACCCAACTGTGTCATCACCTGGTCGCTTGTCCCCCCTCGGGCTCTGGGCACACGCGGCCCTTGCTTCCCTGAGGTCTGAGTGGGGCTGAGCCTTAGCTTCCTAGGGCTGCCGCAAGGAAGTACCATAAGCTCGGCGGCTTATGAGAAATGAGTTTTCTCAGTTGTGCAGACTCAACCACAAATTCAAGGTGCTGGCAGGACCGTGCTGCTGTGCAGCCTGCAGGGGCGGGCGCATCCTGGCCGCTTCCTAGCTTCTGGTGCTTGCCCAAGGCCTTCTCCCGGTGCATTAGCCACCTCCTCTCCCTTCTTAGCAGAACCCCAGTCACATGGCGCAGGGCCCTCCCTAAGCCAGTCCGGCTTCATTTGAACTGATCACATCTTCAAAGACCCTGTTTCCAAATAAGGTCACAGGAGTCAGACTGGAACGTGTCTTTCTGGGGGACACAGTCCAACCCGTGACAGGCTGCTGCAGCCCAGCCTCGCATGTCACACGTGCCCCGGCCCGGCCCCCCAGGAGGCGGCGTGGCGGGAGCTGGAGGCGGAGCGCGCCCAGCTGCAGGGGCAGCTGCACCGGGAGCGGGAGGAGCTGCTGGCCCGGCTGGAGGCCGAGAAGGAGGAGCTGAGCGAGGAGATCGCCGCCCTGCAGCAGGAGCGCGACGAGGGCCTCCTCCTGGCCGAGAGCGAGAAGCAGCAGGTTTGCACGTCCCAGTGTGGCCTCTGCTGCCACCCGACGGACCCCTGTCCTGGTGCCTCCCAGCAGCTGGGAGCCCCGGGACAGGCTGCTTCCCTCTCTGTGCCTCAGTGTCCTCACCTGTAGGATGGGGCATTTAAGGGGTGTTTGTTATAATGCAGCGGGCCCCATACTTGGCACAAGTGGCAGTGTCAGCCTGACCCCAGGGGCCTTGGCTCCAGGAAGGCCGACCCATGTTCTAATTCCCACCCTCTTAGCCCAGGCTGGGCATGGTATCCCCTGTCTTCTGAGCAGCCCCCAGCCATGCCCACCTGATTAGCTGACCCTCCTCAGGAAGAACCAACCAGCTCCTGACTTTCCTATAATGTAATGGAGACTCAGGACAGACTGTGCCATCTCCCCCTCCACTAGCTCTGACACTTGACCTCTAGGACCCTCGGTTTCCTCATCTGTAACATGGGAATAATGACAGACCTCCCTCAGGGCTGTCTGTGTCAAGTTAGTGAGATCCTATGAGTTATGTCCACGTCTGGGTTGTCCCTGTGGCCATTGTACCCTTTGCCAGGGCTGCAGAGGGGGCGGAAGGCACTTCCGCCCTGGGCCTGCCTGCCACCAAGCCCCCAGCGAGCACGTTCCCGAGGGCGGTGGAGAGGAGGGGCGGGAGCATGCCCCCGGGACCAGCCTCTCAGGCCCCCGGCTCCTACCCGGCCTCTGCCCAGGCCCTGTCCCTGAAGGAGTCCGAGAAGACGGCCCTGTCGGAGAAGCTGATGGGCACGCGGCACAGCCTGGCCACTGTCTCCCTGGAGATGGAGCGGCAGAAACGAGATGCCCAGAGTCGGCAGGAGCAAGACCGGGTAGGGCAGGCTGGGCGGGCGGCCTCGATCGGAGCGGGAGGCACCGCCTGCCTGGAGGAGCCTCCAGTCTGCAGGCGGAGGCTCAGCCCGTCCCTTGGGAGGCCCCAGCCTGAGGGGGGAGGCTCAGCCCGTCCCTTGGGAGGTCCCAGTTGGAGGTGGCACTGCTCTGCGCTGGTGATTCCCCTAGTCCGAGGGAGAGATCGGCTCTGCTGACACCACTCATTGGGCACTGGGGGATCAGCCAAGGGTCTGGTGGGCCAGGAGGGGTGCTGTGTTTGGCTGGGCCCCGGTTGGGAGCAGTGGGGGATGGGGTGGGCAGTGGGGTCCAGTCTGAGGAGCCCGCTCGTCCCAGAGCACCGTGAACGCCCTGACGTCCGAGCTGCGGGACCTGCGGGCCCAGCTGGAGGAGGCTGCGGCCACCCACGCCCATGAGGTGAAGAGGCTGCAGGAGCAGGCCCGGGACCTGGCCAAGCAGCGGGAATCCTGCCTGCGCGAGGTGAGCCGTGGCCCCTCGCTCATTCCCACAGCAAGCCCTCGTGCCAGAAAAGCGTAAGAGTCATCCCTGCCTGTGAGGACAAAAGAACGGCCAACTTGAACAGGGGTCCGGTATTAAGCACCTGTTGTGCAGCCAGCCCCTCGGGGACTCAAAGAAGGCCCGGCGGGGTCCCTGCTCTCTTGGTGCTGTCCACAGGGCCATCCTTGGTGATAACTTCCGGCCAAAGCACCACTCGCTCCTTGCACGCCCTCACCAAATCGTGACTCCCAGCCTCGCCGTGGAGGGATGGGGCAGGCGTCCAGGCCCAGGGATATTGGGGACAGCCGGTCTTGGCCCCGGGTTTCCAGCCCTCAGCCTGGGGTCACCCGGCTGTCCTCACAGGCAGAGGAGCTGCGGACTCAGCTGCGCCTGCTGGAGGACGCCCGCGACGGCTTGCGGCGGGAGCTGCTGGAGGCCCAGCGCCGGGTGCGGGAGAGCCAGGAGGGCCGCGAGGCGGAGCGCCAGGAGGCCGGCGAGCTGCGGCGCAGCCTGAGCGAGGGCGCCAAGGAGCGCGAGGCCCTGCGGCGCTCCAACGAGGAGCTGCGGGCCGCCGTGAAGAAGGCCGAGGGCGAGCGCATCAGGTGGGCTGCCCTGGGCTACCACCCCGGGTCCTTCCCGAGCCCAGCCCCTCTCACAGCATCTTGTCCCTGGAACCTAACTTCACGCTGATGATTCTGGGCCATTGCCCAGGTGGGCAGTCTCTGCCCTCTGACCACAGGAGACGCATGAAAATGATCCCCAGGCCTTAGGGCCCGGCAGGTGATTTTCCTACCTGTGCGAAGGGGAAAGGTGGCAACCATCAGGGTGGGGTCTCTGCTGCCACCATCCTGAACACTGGTCCCCCAGAGTCACTTGTCCACCTTTCCTGGCCAAGGCCAGGAGGCACTGGAGCATTGGAGACCCTCTAGGCTGAAGGCCGGTGCAACCCATTCCAGGCACCAGGGGAAGGGGCTTTGTGTTGGGCCATAGACTCTACTCTTCCCAGGACTGGGCCAGCCTCTGCCCTCTGCCCTCTGCCCCCTCCAGCCTGAAGCTTGCCAACGAGGACAAGGAGCAGAAGCTGGCCCTGCTCGAGGAGGCTCGGACAGCCATGGGCAAGGAGGCCGGGGAGCTGCGCGCTGGGCTGCAGGAAGTGGAGCGCTCCCGGCTCGAGGCTCGGAGAGAACTGCAGGAGCTCAGGCGGCAGGTAGACCCCCAGCGCTAGCCCTGCCCCGGGACTGGCTGCGCGTTGCTGGCGCTGAGCTCCCTGTAAAACCAGAGGCTTCCTCCCCAGCCTGGGTATAATGGATGGGCTCCGAGGAGTCCTCGAGCCCCTGAAACTGCAAAAGTGTGTGCGTGTGTTGGTGTATATACTCGTTCCCACATTTTTCTAAGGAGAGGGTCTGGGGCATTTGTCCAGGCTCAGAGGAATCTGTGAACAACAAAAAGTGAAGACCCCATGCTCTATGTCAGGGCTCAGCAAGCTTTTCTGTCAAGAGCCAGGTGGTAAATCTTTTCAGCTTTGTGGCCCACACAGTCTCCGTCACAACTGCTCACCTCTGCCTCGGTGGTGCAACCAGCAGTGTATTAGCCAGCCACAGGGGTGCTGATGCAAAGTACCAGAAATCGGTTGGTTTTATAAAGGGTATTTATTTGGGGTAGGAGCTTACAGATACCAGGACATGAAGCATAAGTTACTTTCCTCACCGAAGTCTATTTCCATGTGTTGGAGCAGGATGTCTGCTGATGTCTGCAAGGTTCAGGCTTCCTGGGTTCCTCCCTTCCAGGGTCTTGCTTCTCTTTCCTCTGTGACTTTACTTCCCGGGGCTCCAGCTTAAGGCATCAGCATCAAACTCCAGGATCAAAAAACCCCTCAACTCTGTTCTTTGCTATACCTTTTATCTGTGAGTCCTCACCCACCAAGGGGTGGGGACTTAATGCCCTAATGATGTGGCCCAGTCAAAGCCCTAATCATAATCTAATCACACCCAGGTACAGACCGGATTACAGACATAATCCAACATCTATTTTTGGGATTCATGACCATATCAAACTGCTACAAGCAGCCAGACAGTCTGTGAACAAGTGAGCATGTGCCCTCATGAAAACAGGCTTATGGACGCTGAAATTTGAATTTTGTATAATTTTCATGAGTCAAGAAACGTTCTTCTTTTGATTTTTTTTTCCCTCTAAAAATGAGCCATTTCCAACCATTTAAAAGTGGAAAAACCATTTTCAGCTCGCAGCCTCACAAAAATAGGCAGCCAGCTGGATTTGGCCTGGGGACTGTAGTTTGCGGAGCCTGGCACTAGATCAGCTCCAAACTCATCAACAATAGCAGGCATTTCCAAGTGTGCCCCTGAAGGCCGAGCACAGCCCAGAGCCGGGGGTTCAGGCTCTCCCCGCCAGGAGACTGGAAGGAAGAACAGGAAACAGCCCTGTGGCTCCTAGGCTCTGTCCCACCTGGAGGTATTGACCCGATAACAAATCCTCTCCACCTCCGGCCAAGGCCCCCCTCCACCCAGGCCCCCTCCGGTGTGGGAAACCGCATTGGCGTGCCAGGCCCTTGCTGGGTACTTTGTGTGCTACAGTGTGATCGCCTTGTCCTCTACCACTGTCCCAGTATGGAGGGGCAGGTAGGCACTACCCACGCCCTTATGGGGAAGCAGGGACTTAGAACACACCTTTGCATTCCACTCATCTGGGATCAAGGCCCAGTCTGCTGCTTGCGGGCTGTGTAACACTGGGCTAGTTGCTTCACCTCTCTGAGCTTCAGTTTTCTGTTAAATAGAAGTAATGTTAGTTGCCCCATAGGGTTGTATGATGATTAAATGAGTTAATACCAGCAAAGTGCTTAGACCAGTAAGAGGTCCATGCAAGTCAGTCATCACTGGAGACCCGCAAGGTGATCCAGGGAGCCTTGTTCCCTGCCCTGCAGAACTCTTGAGCCCCGTAGACCCCTGACCCCGTGAACGGAAGTTCTGAGCCTGCTGACTAAGGGGTAAACTGAAGCCATTGTGCCCAGGTGCTCGAGCTCGGTGGGGTTATCTGGGGTGGCTCCCAGGGGGTTGGAGATGGTTTGAGTCGCATGCCCCCAGGGCCAGGCATGGACTGGGGAGTGTATAGAGGCAGAACTGAGCGGGCCGCTGGAGGAAGCTGCGGGCACTCGCCACCCTGGGCTGGACGGGACCGGGGAGCTGGGGATGGGTCCCACATCCTGTCTGTGCCTGCACCCGCTTGTAGATGAAGATGCTGGACAGCGAGAATGCCCGGCTGGGCCGGGATCTGGCAGAGCTGCAGGGCCGCCTGGCACTGGGCGAACGGGCAGAGAAGGAGGGCCGGCGGGAGGCCCTGGGCCTGCGGCAGAAGCTGCTGAAAGGCGAGGCCAACCTGGAGGCTGTGCGGCAGGAGGTAATTGGGCAGACGGGTGGGCTGCCTGGAGGAGGAGGGTCCTAGGAGGCTGGTGGGCCGCCCTCTCCCTTTCTTCTCCCAGTAGAGGGAAGCGGGTGGGGACCCCCATGTTGGAGCCATTCTGAGAGATTACCCCTTCCCCAGTACATGTCCCTGTCTCCCATTCCTTGAGACTTTTCCCCAGTTTTAATAATAATAATGACTGCGAGAAGTAGGGGCCTACTGTGTGCCAGCACCAAGTGGGGGGCTCTGTAGACATCATCTTGTTTGATCCTCCCAAGAGTCCCATCAGGTAGGTATAGTTAGCCCTGTTTTATAGAGAGACTTGGACATCAAGGCTCAGAGAGGTCAAGGAATCTACCCAAGATCATACAGCCACCAGGTCTCTCTGACTCCAAAGCTGGCACTCTTTTCACTCTGCCTTTTCTGGGCATTCCCTTCTTGTGAATCCACTGTGTGACCTTGACCAAATCACATAACCTCTCTTTGCTTCAGAGCCCTCATGGGATAGCACAGCGGGGGATGTATGTAGGATCTGGCACAGGTCCTGGCATCCAGGTGGGATTTGGTAGATGGTGGCTACTAATGACCATGAAAAGTTGGCTTATTCTCTAAATTGGACGGGTTTTGTGTGTGATCATATACACATCAGGAAATAATTTTTTATTATGTGCCCCCATTGTGTGAAGATTTATTTATAAATTATGTGCACTGAGAGGCAATGTAGTGGTAAAGAAAATAGCCTCTGGAGCCACAGTGCCTGAATTTGAATCCCAGCTCTGCAGCTTACTACTGTGTGACCTTGGTTGGGTTACTAACTGCTCTGTGCCTCAGTTTCCTCATCTGTAAAATGGGGACAATTCATAGAGTGATAGAGTTGAAATTTTTGGGTAAGTACTTTGCACAGCACCTGGCAGGTGACTGGCCCTAGGTATATAAGTGTTAGCTATTGTTATTATGAATCAAGTGTGCACAGTAGAAGGCCTAGAAAGAGGAATAGATGAACACATTCTAATCGTTTCCTCCCACATTCTGTGGATGCTCTTGCACCGCCTTTTTGGGTGCAGTACGGGCCACTTAGTGGGTGTGCTACAGGCTGGGCCGGGGAGCTGAGACGCCCGGTTGGGTGGGAGGCGACCCTGCCTGACCCCCACCTCTCTGCCTTGCCCCCACCCCGCCCCAGCTCCAGGGGGCCCAGCGGAAGCTGCAGGATCAGGAGGGCGAGTTCCGGACCCGCGAGCGCGGCCTGCAGGGCTCCCTGGAGGAGGCGCGCGGCGCCGAGAAGCAGCACCTAGAGCACGCCCGCAGCCTGGAGTTGAAGCTGGAGGCGGCGCGGGCCGAGGCCGCGGAGCTGCTGCTGCGGCTGAGCGCGGCCGAGGGCCGGGCGCAGGGCCTGGAGGCCGAGCTGGCCCGCGTGGAGGCGCAGCGGCGCTCGGCGGAGGCCCAGCTGGGAGGGCTGCGCTCGGCCCTGCGCCGGGGCCTGGGCCTGGGCCGCGCCGCCAGCCCCGCCTCCCGGCCCCCGCCCGCCGGAGGTGAGCGCGGCGGGGGAGGGCGCCGTGGGCGGGCCTCGCTGCGGCCCCGCCCCCGGCTCGGTCGGCCCCGCCCCCGGCTCGGTCGGCCCCGCCCCCGGCTCGGTCGGCCCCGCCCCCGGCTCGGTCGGCCCCGCCCCCGGCTCGGTCGGCCCCGCCCCCGGCTCGGTCGGCCCCGCCGGGCCACGCCCAGAGTCGAGGCACTGCCTGAGCCCCGCCCCTTTCACAGGCCCCAATCCTCGCCTAGTGCAGTTCGGCAAAAGAGCCCGCCCCCCACTGGCTCGCCCCGCCCTCGAGGCAGGATCCCCTAGCCCCGCCCTTTTACGAGGCCCCTCCCCTTCGCTGCACCGCGCGGTCGCCGGTTCGCTGTCTTTTGGGGGTCGGCACCTCGTCGTAGTGGCTTAACTTCTCTGAGCTTTGAGTCCCCGTCTTCTTAAACGAGCCCCGCGCTGTCCCTGCCAGCACTCCATCGTCTTTGGACTCCCATCCCCAGCTCCATATCCCTGCAGACCAGAGAGGTGTGACCCCGACATCTCCCTCAGACACAGGCCTGAACCCCCTTCCAGGAGCTCCTAAAGAGACCCCCCCAGGCCCCTCTGCTCCCTGTAGTGAGCGCGCGGGAGCAGCCCCTCGGGAGCAAGTCGTGTTGTCTCAGCCGGACCTGAGCCGACGTTGCTTCCCAGGGCTTAGAAGCAGAAGCTTGTGGGATGTGGACAGCTTCAGACCCAGGATCACATCCGTTCCCACATTGACCCCACAAGCCTGCGGGGGTGCTTTAAGCACTGGGGACGGGGCAGCAAACAGCTGTGGGGCATTTCTGCCCTGCTGGAGCCAGTAGGCATGGAAGGAGCAGACCATAAAGGACCTGTGGTGTTTGCAGGGGACAGGGAGCGCCTTCCCGAGGAGGTTGTCGTGGGAGCGGGCACGCAGCTCCTGGAGGCAGAGGCTGAGGACAAGAGGAAAGGTCCTGAGTGGAAGAAACTGTGGACAGGGAGGGCCACAGAGCAGCCGGCGTGGGGAGGCGGGAGTCCTGCTCTGGGGGCTTGTGGATGCAGCCGGGCGGTGTAGGTGCCACTTGGCAAGAGCAGGCCGACGCTGCCGGCCGACTGGCCGCCGATCCTGCAGTTCTGGTGTTGACCGCCAGGGGCCGCCCTGTTACTGTCCGCCCTGCCCCTGTCACCTCCCCATTGCCCATCAGCTACCAAACAACCTTCAAGGTTTTCTGCCGGGAGTCATCCTGTCAAGGTTCAAACCTCAGCTCTGGAACTTTCCAGCTCTGAGCCTCTGAGCGGGTCACTATACTGCTGTGAGCCTGCCTTGCCTGCAAAGGGGGGAAACTGGTACTCGTCTCTTGGGGAGTGACTGAGGAAGAATGAGGTGACAAATGGAAAGTCAAGTGCCTGGCACATCGTAAATGCTCAGTCCAAGGGAGATTTGAGGGGAAGGAGTGTCTGTCCGTGGACAGGGCCTGGGGACGCAGCGGTGGATGGAAGAGGCAAGGTCTCAGCTCTCATAGTGGCCGTGGTCTGGGTGGGGAGGCAAACATCAGACTCTCACGAAGGTGGCGTGACCTTGCCCCACGCCAGCCTGGGGTCAGGGAGGCCTCTGAGGAAGTAACATTTATATTTTAGGCCTAAAGGATAGGCCAGGGAAAGAGGGGCCATGGGAAGAAGAGGGATGGGATGTATGGAACCCTAGGGCTGGAACATGGAAGGTTCTAGAACATGGGAGCTGAGGCTAGTGTGCAGGCCAGCTTGTGAAGGGAGAGTGATACCGAGGTGGGCGGCAGGGCCTCTAAGCTGTGGCAAGGGGGTTGGGCTTGCTTCTGAGGGCTGTGGGGACCAGTGAAGGGTCTTAAGCAGGAAGGTGAGGAGCGCTCGTGCGGCTGCTGGGCTGGCAGGGACCGGAGTGCGTGAGAGGCATTAGAAGCCTGCAGCCGCCGTCCAGACAGCAGGGGCCAGCGGCTCCTGCAAACCGAGCACATCTCTTCCAGGAAGCGGGGAGGGGCTCAGCAGCCCCAGCCCCATAGAATGCAGCCCAGGGTCCGAGCCACCATCTCCAGGACCTGTCACCTCCCCAGCACCTCCAGACCTGGATCCTGAGGCAGTGCGGGGGGCCCTCAAGGAATTCCTGCAGGAGCTGCGGAGTGCCCAGAGAGAACGGGTGAGGCTGGATGGGAGCCTGGGTGGGCGAGGGCCCGGAGGGGGGATGCAGGTTGTTCAGAGCAGGGGTATTCCCCTTGCCCCCCTGGGGGGCTGCAGGACGAGCTTCGGGTCCAGATGAGTGCCCTGAGTCGCCAGCTGGCCGAGGTGGAGGCCGAGAGGGACAGCATGACCTCACGGGCAAGGCAGCTGCAGAAGACTGTGGCCGAGAGCGAGGAAGGTGAGTGGGACCCTTGGGGCCCCTGCTCTACCCTCGGTGATCTTGGCTGCCGAGGTGGGGAGGCTGGAGAACTTGGCCCAAACGGCTCCTCTTCCCTGCCCTGGCCACGGGACCCCCAGGAGGCCCTACCGGTCAGCCCCACCCCGTGTCCAGAACTTCAGTCTCGGGGGCTCAGGGCCAGGCCAGCGCGGGAAGGAGTGCAGGCTGAGGAATCTGTGGCCTGCTCAGCTCGGCCCCGGGGCTGTCCCTGGCCATGGCTGACGGGGCTGGTGGGGGCCGCAGCCCGGCGCAGTGCGGACGGGCGGCTGAGCGGGGCCCAGGCGGAGCTGGCGCTGCAGGAGGAGAGCGCGCGGCGCAGCGAGCGGGAGCGCCGGGCCGCGCTGGACCAGGTGGCTGCCCTGGAGAGGAGCCTGCAGGCCGCAGAGGGCGAGCACCGGACGAGCCAGGTGGGCAGGAACTGGAGCAAGCAGGGGCGAGGTGCTCGTCGGAGATGTGAATGAACAGAAAAATGCCTTCTGTGCATTTTGGTGTCTGTCTGCCTGAACCTCACAGTTTTTGTTTCCTATTTGCTGCTTAATGCAAATACCATGAAATGGGTCGGGTTTAAACAAGGGGAGTTTATTAACTTAGTTCTGAGGCCCAGAAAAGGTGCAAACCAAGGCATGGTGGAGATAATGCTTTCTTCCCAAAGACTGATCCTTGGGTCCTCTGCCACATGGCAAGGCACGTGGCGGTGTCTGCTGGTCTCTCCTTTCTCTTCTTCTCTTCAGGGTTTCATTACTTGCAGCTTTTTGTTCCCATGGTTTTTTCTTGCCCTCTTTCCCATCCCGTTTATCAAGGACTTCAGTAAGAAGATTGAGATCCATCTTGAATGGAGTGGGTCCCACCTTAAGTGAAGTAGCCTCATCAAAAGATCCTACATACAGTGGTTTACAGCCACAGGAATAGATTAGATTTAAGAGCATATCTTTCTGGGGGTACTTAGAGCCTCAAACACATCACACACAGCAACCCACTGGAGTGTCTTTCAACAAAAGCACGTTCAGATTCTCTCTTCTCATCGCATTTCACATTGAGGTCAGTGAGCTGTAGAAGAAAGGGCTTGGACTTTTGAGTCAGGCACCCTCAGTTTCCTCATCTTTTGGGGGAGACCCATCCTTGTCGAACAGAGGCAGTGCGCGTAAGCTTGTGACACTTGGGTGGTTCTCGGGGACCTCTGCTTCCTCCTCTCTGTTCTGTGTCTCTGTATAGCCACGTGAGTGATGTTCTGGGGTTTTTACGTTATGTGGGGGACACCCCTGTGTACCTGCGTGTGTGTGTTACTCTGTGTGCTTGAGGCATGCGTGCCCAGCCTCTCATGCAGCCAGTGTCCCTCCCTTCCTCCCTGCCCTGACCCTCCGTTACTGCCCCCGCCAGTACCCCCTGCCTCTGGCTCGGGGCCGAGCTGGAGCTGGATTGTTGTGTCTGCGGCTCCAGCCCTGGCTGTGGGCCCAGCCGCAGGGGCTGCAGGAGGAGGCAGGGAACAAAGCTGGGCAGGAGCCAGAGCGGGGCCGCGGGCCCAGGCAGGGCAGCGCTGGGGCTCTGAGCAGGGCAGGAGAGGGGCCGGGCCCGAGGGGAGAGTGGCTGTAGTAACCCCCTTGACCCACCCTGTCTCAAGGACTGCGGCAAGGATTAAAGAGCCCCAGTCTGTCCTGCCCTGTCCTGTTATTGTCAGAGGGAAGGAGAAGCATCTTCCCCCAAAACCCCAGGAAGGTGGGGCCCAGGGCTCCTACCTGTCTCAGCTCAGGTTCCATGTAGCTTCTCGGCGATTCAGTGGGGAAGGGCCCTGGAATCTGCATTTTTCAGCGTCCTCCCCTGGGGCTCTTTTTTTTTTTAATTGAAGTATTCATTCATACATGAACACACATAAACAATAAGTATATAGTAAAGATTGCGAACTTACAAAGTAGACATATGTAACATCACGCAGGGGTCTCATACGTCATCCCTCCACCAGCTCTTTGTACTGGGGTGAAACATTTGTTACAAACCATGCAAGAGCATTGTCAAAATACTACCACCAAGTATATTCCTTATCTTACATTTGGTGAGTTTCCCCCACAACCCATAGTATTTTTTTAAAACGTATGTTTGTTACAGATATTGTGAACTTGCAAAACAATCATACAGATGTGTAGATTTCCCCCAGGGCTCTTTTGAGGACCCAGTTTGTGGCACCTCTGGACCAGTCCAGTCCCGCCCCCCACTATACAGATGTGAAACAGGCCAGAGAGCGGAAAGGGGGTCCTGGATCACCCAGCCTGTTAAACTCAGCCCAGACGGGGAGGTGGGAAGGGCTTCTGGGATCTCAAGTCCATCCGTCCTGTGCACAGACGGGAGCCCGAGGCTCCAAGAGGGGCCCAGGCTGGCCCAAGCCTCCCAGTGGTTGGAGCAGCTGCCTCAGGACTGCTCCCCACTTCCTCCTAAGGGTCCTGAGGGGGTGGGGGTGTGAGGCGGGTGTGGCCCCTGGGACCTGAGACCCCACCCCCCACCGTCCCGCCCCCCACAGGAGAAGATCAACAAGATGAAGGCCAACGAGGTGAAGCTGGAGAGCGACAAGCGGCGCCTGAAGGAGGTGCTCGACGCCTCTGAGAGCCGCACCATCAAGCTCGAGCTGCAGCGGCGTGCACTCGAGGGGGAGCTGCAGCGCAGCCGCCTGGGCCTGAGTGACCGCGAGGCCCAGGCCCAGGTTCTCCAGGACCGGGTGGACTCCCTGCAGAGACAGGTGGGCCCCCCCACCCCCACCACACCATCTGCCTGCCCTGTGCCACGCGCTTTACAGGGCCTAGGTCCTCCCCGAAATAACCCTGCGAAGCAAGTATCATCATCCATGTTTCGTGGATGGGCAAATGGAGGCTCAGAGAGGTGATGTCACTTGCCCAAGATCACATAGCTAATTAGAGGCAGAGCCAGAATTAGGACTTGGGACTGTTCGACCATTAATGTACACTCGTAGCAGACGTGGGAAATGTTTGAGGCATAGATTCCACTCATTTCCTTTTTCACCTTGGCTGCCAGGAAGCTCAGTTCTAATTTCAATGCTCAGTATGTCCACTTACTCTGCAGTTATCCACCAAAACTAAGAACACAAACAATTTCAGGGTTGCGGTGCTTTCCCTTTCTCCTCCATAGCAGGGAGGACAGGAAAATGAGAATGGGGCAGGGTCCACAGGGTCTGAGACAACCAGGGAGGTGGCATTCTGGGCGAGGGTAGTTACCTAGCAGTGGGGATGGGGCTCAGGTTGCAGGAGGCTGGGCCGGTGGGAGGGTGCAGGAACAAAGCCACGGGTGAAGGCCCAGAGAGACATGGGAAGGGCTTGAGCTGGGCACAGCCTGGTGGAGCTCACAGGGGGAGCAGAGGGGAGCAGAGCCGCTTGACCGTCCTGTCCTCCTGCCAGGTGGCAGACAGTGAGGTGAAGGCGGGGACCCTGCAGCTGACCGTGGAGCGGCTGAGTGGGGCCCTGGCCAAGGTGGAGGAGAGCGAGGGCGCCCTGCGCGACAAGGTGCGGGGCCTGACCGAGACCCTGGCCCAGACCGGCGCCAGCCTCGCCAGCTCCCAGGACAAGAACCTGCAGCTGCAGAAGGCCCTGGCCGCATGTGAGCATGACCGCCAGGTGCTCCAGGTATGGGGCTCCAGGGGCTGGCTGGGGGGGCCCAGGGAGAGATTAGCCCATAGGAGAAGGCTTGGAGGGGCCCTGATAGAGAGCCAGCCACTGGGGCCGTCAGTTGAGAACCCTAAGGAGCCCATCAGTGCAAGCGGGTTTTAGGGGCGAGCGAGCCTCCAGGTGCTGGCTTGGGGGTACCCGGGTGCCAGGTTCAGTGGGGTGAATTGGGCTCTGCAGGTCAGTGGAGAGGCTGTGGGCCAGGCCCGCCGTCTGGTGCCCCAGGTGAGACTCTACCTATTTTCTGGGCTCTCAACCTGCCCCAGAGGTACGGAGTAGAGGGGAGCCCTCCGCCTCAGGGGTCCCCAGGCTGGCCTGGCACCATCACCCCTGTCCCCCAGGAACGGCTGGAGGCCTCCCGCCAGGCGTTATCGGAAGCCCGGAAGCAGAGTGGCTCCCTGGGCGAGCAGGTGCAGACCACGCGGGCCGAGCTGGCAGACCTGGCGCTGCAGAGGGCCGAGGCCGAGGGCCAGCTGCAACAGCTGCAGGAGGTGAGGCTGGGGAGGCCCCTCTGTCCCCCGGGACGGGGTGGGGACCTTCCCCCATCCCAACCTTCTCCGCACACCTCAGCCTTCGCTCCTGCGAGGGAACCTGGGTCCTTCAGCCCATGTCCCCATTATACAGAGGAGGAAACTGAGGCCCAGAGAGAGGGGTCCGGCCTGCGGGAACAGTTCTGTGGCACGGGCCTCCAGCAGCAGCAGCTCCAAGCTTCAGGTGCACGCGCTGAGGCCCAGAGGCCTTGGGGACGTGCCCGGCTTCCATTGCAGGCTCTGCAGCAGCGGCAGGAGGGCGAGGCCGTGGCCCTGCACGCCGTCCAGAAGCTGCAGGACGAGCGGCGGCTGCTGCAGGAGCGCTTGGGCAGCCTGCAGCGCACCCTGGCCCAGCTGGAGGCCGAGAAGCGGGAGGTGGAGCGGGCAGCCCTGCGGCTGGAGAAGGACCGTGCAGCCCTCAAGAGGATGCTGGACAAGGTGGGCTGCTCCCCCCGGGCCCTCCCCAGCCCCCCACTTCCTCTGGGGCCTCGCCGTGGCTGGTCCTGGCTGCATGGCCCCGCAGTCTGGGGGGTGGGGTTGCCGGTAGATGGTGCTCCACTCCGGTTCAGGGTCCCAAGCCCCCCCTGCTGCCTCAGGCTCTCTGATGCTCTCCCGGTCTCCCCCCCTAGGTGGAGCGGGAGAAGCTCCGCAGCCACGAGGACACAGTGCGGCTGAGTGCGGAGAAGGGCCGCCTGGACCGCACCCTCACCGGGGCTGAGCTGGAACTGGTCGAGGCGCAGAGGCAGATCCAGCAGCTGGAGGTCCGGTCCCTGCCCACCCAGCCCTGGACACCCTCTCTCTCCCCAGCCCCCAGCCCCTGACCCCGCCCCGGCCCGAGAGCCAAGCAGTCCCAGGTGGGGCTCTGGCTCGGCCAGTTCAGGGCCCTCGATTCCCACCACCCTGGAGTCCACCCTTGGGTGGGGTCCCAGAGCCAGGTCCTGCAGGGAGGCAGAAAGAAGAGTCTCTGAAGGCCTGGTAGCACGTGAGCGTGTGTGTCTGTGTGTGCTGTGGCCGGGGGCAGGCATGTACATGTGCGTGCTCTTGTGCGAGTAACACGAACGCTTGGGCTGGGATGTGGCACGTCTGAATATGATAAATGCTCTGCTTGTGCAGGCGTGTTTGCGTCCACATTTGTCTTCACGTATGTGGATGTTTTAGGCATATTGGGCTTCTGGGCACACGTTTGCATCTGTGTGAACGTGGGCAAGAATCGCCTTTTTACTCCTGTGTATACGTGGCCGTCTGTCTGAATACGTCTGTGTGTGCCTGCCTGCGCGGGGGTCTCTGGGTACCCTGACCTGGGATTCACAGCCTGTCAGGGCCAGGGCTGCAGCCCCTGCCTGCCCTGGCCTCACCCTGAGGGTTTTCCAGGGCCCCTACCCCCCGAGGGGCTCCCTGACACCCCGCGCAGGTACACTGGGCCAGCTCCCTGACCGGCGGCCCCTGCCTGCAGGCCCAGGTGGTGGTGATGGAGCAGAACCACAGCTCGAACCGGCTGGAGGCCGACGAGCAGCTCCGCCTAGAGCTGCAGCAGGAGGTGGAGTGCCTGCGCAGCACCCAGGTGCAGACGGAGCGCACCCTGGAAGCGCGGGAGCGGGCCCACCGCCAGAGGGTGCATGGGCTGGAGGAGCAGGTACTCAGGCCTTGCTGGGTTCCGGTCCCTTGCCAGGGGGTGGCAGAGCCTGCAGGACTCGCCCCTGGGGAGAAGAGGCCAGGATGGAGGTGGAGCTGGAGGAGGAGGAAGGGAAGGCTGCGTATGACCTCTTGGGTCTAAGCAGCTGATGACTCCCACACTGCAAAGGTCTGGGGTGGATCTCCGCCGGCATCAGGCATGGCTGGACCCAGGGGCTCAAGTGATGTCACTGGGACTCAAGTCAGCCTCGCTGTGGCTCTGGTCCCCCTGGCTACTCGCCCAGGCAGTCCCCCTCCCGGGTGGCACAGGTGACCCCCAGCGGTTCCAGCTGCAGGTTGTCCCAGCAGCTCGTCGTCCCAGAGGAGAAAGGTGGCCATTTTCCTGAGAGCACCAGCGAAGGCCCTGAGGGTGCTAACTCTGGCCAGCTCAGATCACATGCGCCTTCCTGGCCATCCCTGAACCAATCAGGTCTGCAGGGCACGGCTGCTCTGAGGGGCCAGGCCTGGGTCGCATGTCCCCCTGGAGGCAGGCCCACCCAGATGCTGATGGGGCGTAACCTGCCAAGGAGACCTGAGCAGCCTGTCTGCTGCCGGGACAAAACGAGAAGAGAGGCACCTGGCTCTTAGGGCCGCACCTCTTCGGATGCCCCCGCACTGGGTCCCTGGGGTCCCAGCTGGAGGCAGAGCGCTCCTCCACCTGTCGCCCTCGCCCACTGGAATCAGGCTGGCCCCACCTTCTCTGTCTTCCCCAGGTGTCCACCCTGAAGGGCCAGCTGCAGCAGGAGTTTCGCAGGAGCACAGCGGCCTTCTCCCCGCCCTCCGGCCCCTCGGGGAAATGAGCCTCTTCCTGTTGGGATTCCCGAGGGCAGCCCCTGGCCAGGGCCCCTCCTGTCCAGCACGTCCTGCCCAGACCTGGGCCGGTCAGGACCCCCACAGCTCGGCAGGGGTGAGGAAGAGCCAGGGTGGCAGTGCTGAGGGGTGGGTGCTCGGCTCTAGGCCAGACCAGACCCAGCAGGGGCTTTCCAGACCCAGCAGGGACAGGGTGTGTGGGCCCCACCTCAGTCCCGCTCTCTTCCCCCTGGAGTGAGCCCCTCCAGATTGTACGAGCGCCGCCTCGAGGGCCAGAGAGTCCAGGCAGGGCCGGGGGAGACCCCAGCCCGGGACCCTGGGCCGGGAGCTCAGGGGAAGGGGAGGGGCGCCCAGGCCTGGGGCAGGGCTGGAGGCCAGGCCCCACCTCTGGCTTCCCAGAGGTCTCTCCGCCTTAGTTCAAAGTGTTTGTTAGGACATTCCTCAAATTGCTCAGAGTCCCTGTATTTTTGTACCTTTCTGCAATGTTAACGGCTTAGCACTGTTGTTTTTTGTAACAAGGTTTCATTTTCTAAAACTGGCTTGTGGACATCTCTTCCGTTGGCACACCTCCTCCAGCTGGGAGAGGGGAGGGGGGATGGACGGGGCCTCGCAAGGGGGACGGGGTCTCCTGGGGAGGGGGGCTCGGGGCCGGAGGCAGAGGTCTGTGTTGAGAGGTACAGAACTACCCAACCTCACGGGCTGTCAGGTGGGACAGCCTCCAGGGTCCTGGCCACGCACCCCCATTTAACAGACGGGGCAGTTGAGGCCGGGGGGCTCTGACCTGCCCTGCCCTGCACGACTTGTGACTCTTTCCAGGCAAAGATTTCTCGCCTCTTTCTCTGGCCCCTCCACGGGATGGGCTCACACTCTGGGCAGTGGCACGTCTTCCAGGACTTGTGGCAGACCAGGGTAGGCCTGGGAGCAGGTGCAGGCTCCTGCCCTCAGAGCCTCGGTTTGCTCCCCTGTAAAATGGGAGCCTTCCTCACAGGGCGGCTATGAGCAAGTGCACATAGTGAATGCTCCGTCAGGGTTTCCAAGGAGAAATTAGGCTCGCCCGGGGGAGGCCAGCAGTCAGGTTCTGCCCCTGGGCTTAGCTTCCTTGCCTGTAAATGGGGAGGTTAGATGAACCATCACATATGGCAGTTCAGAAGGTGACAGCATGTGCAGAGCCTGCCCAGAGCCGTTTCCACGTGCTGGTAGGACGGAGGTGTGGCAATGGCTCGCCTCGCCACTGCCCTCTGAACTGTACCCCCACCCCGCCCCCGCCCTCACTCCCAAGAAGCCCTTGACCTCAGGAAGCGGACTTGGCCCAGTGGTTGGGGCGTCCGTCTACCACATGGAAGGTCTGTGGTTCAAACCCCAGGCCTCCTTGACCCGTGTGGAGCTGGCCCATGCGCAGTGCTGATGCGTGCAAGGAGTGCCATGCCACGCAGGGGTATCCCCCACGTAGGGGAGCCCCACGCGCAAGGAGTGCGCCCCGTAAGGAGAGCCGCCCAGTGTGAAAGAAAAGTGCAGCCTGTCCAGGAATGGCATCGCTCACATGGAGAGCTGACACAGCAAGATGATGCAACAGAAAGAAACACAGATTTCCATGCCGCTGACAACAACAGAAGCGGACAAAGACGACGCAGCAAATAGACACAGAGAACAGACAACCAGGGTGGGGGAGGGAAGGGGAGAGAAATAAATAAATAAGTACATCTTTAAAAAGAAAAAAGAAGCCCTTGACCTCAGTCCACTACCCTGACCTCCTGCTGTACCTCCCCACAACCCATAAGCTGCTCCACAGGCAGCCCCCATCTTGGCTTGCACCCCTTGGGTGACAGGGGACTCATGCCCTCTCCTAGCTGCCTAACAGCAAGAAAGCTGTATGCTTGAACATCTGCGTCCCTCCTGTAACATACACAAACACACACATGCCTGCATATCCCTGAGTGCGGGTGTCACGGCCCCCCCTGGGCAGGTCAGAGCTGAGGCTGGTGGGTGAGGAGGCAGGCCTGGGGCTGCAGGAGCAAGGCCATGGCTCACCTCCCCGGGGGGCCTCAGGGGGGACTGGCAGAGTTGGGGGCACCTGTATACTCTCAGCTGAAAAAGTGACTCTGAATCTTTTGTAAAAACTTGTCTTTAATTTTGTATAAAACAGGTGGACTGTGCCCGGGGGCTGCGGGGAATCTAAGCAGACCAACTGGGGTGAGGGCCATCGCCTACCTCAGGGGGTTCTGGGGGGCGGGGGTCTGTCCTCATAGGGACTGAGAAGGTTCGCCAAGGGCCCAGGTCCCACAGGGAGGCCTGGGTGCCCCTAGCCAGGGGACAGAGGCTGGGCAGTGGGGAGCCCCCATTCTGCCCCAGGGGTGGCCACAGGGAGCCCCCCCCGGGCCGCAGTCCACTACTTTTTACAGAATAAAGGGAAAATCGGGATGGGGAAAGCACCAGGTCAGGCAGGGCCTGAGGGCCCATGGATCCGAGGAGGGTCCCGGGCTCGGGGGGCCGGCGCCACCCTAGCAGCCCCCGCAGCTCCTAGCACAGGAGGACGCCACCGACTGGCACAGGCCGCTGCTGGCCATCACGCCGCATTTGGAGAACTTGTCGCGACACAGGTCCGCTGTTGGGAGGTGGGAAGGAGGGCAGGGTCGGGACTGAGGATGCCAAGTACCTGGGGGGGTAAGGAGCTCAGGGCTCCCTGAAGTGGCCGCGTGGCAGCACACGTGCTTAACGGGCGCTGGCTGGGTGCACGGGCGGATGGATAAACTCATGGGCGCAGGGCGCAGTGGGAGCGCCTGGGGCGCGGAGGCCTGCCTACCTCGGAGGAGCTCCTCGTGGGCACAGACCGTGCGGACACAAATCTCCTTGTTGATGATGTACATGCGGCGGAGGCTGGGGGGACAGGGCCAACGAAGGTCTCAGTTCCACCCTCCCCGGCCCCCGCCCCGAGAGCTGGACAGAACCTTGCGTTGGAGCCTGGTGGGGGGGGTCCTGTTCCCCAGGCCTGGGCTCGACCACAGAGTCGAGTTCAACTTGAGGATTCGCTGTCCTTCCCCACACTCCCACCCCAGCTGGCCGGAGCCCACCCCGTCCTCCTGATGGTCCTCCCGAAGGCTGCCCACCTGTGCTCACCTGTAGAAGCAGACCTCATTGAGACACTGTTTGCAAGGTTTGTGTATGGAGTAGAGGCGGGTGCACGGGTACTGTTCCTCGCGGCAGTCTGGGTGACAGGCAGGGATCAGACTGGGGGCTGGGGGCCTGGGGCCCAGAGGGCAGGAGGAGAGGGCAGCCCCCAACCTCGCCCACCCTGAGACTGGCCTGCAGGGTCTGGGTGCCCCCCAAAGTCCAGCCAGGCATCCCTTGTCCACCGAACACATGGACAACATCAGTAGACCTTCTGGAGTCGCCCACTTTCATGCAGTGTATTTATAGAGATATAAATTTACAGCCCTGCTTAGAAGCATGTGATCACACACATCAGTTCAGACACAAATCCACACTCACATCGCAGGGTCACAAGAGTCCTCCCCAACCTCCCAAAAGATTCACGTGCTCAGGGGAGCAGACGAGGGAGAGCGCGTGTTTTCCCGCACACACATTACCCTTGTGCTCTTGGCCTGGGCAGTGCGTGGGTCCCCGCGTAGACCACCAGGGTTTCCTGCCCCTCCTTGCCCAGTGCCTCTGACTGGCAGGAAGCCCCCAGCACCCTCCCTCTCCCCAGGCTGCAGCCAACTCAGCCATGGCCAACCCCAGGGGACAGGGTGGGAGCTCCCAGAGCCACCCAGGAGGCCTGGAGCTGCCAGCCCAAGGCGGGCACAGATACCCCCTTCCCCTTCCACCCCCAGCACCAGCTGCAGGCCTGGCCGCTCAGGCCTCGCTCTGCCCTCGCTCTGCCCCGGCACCCACCCCACCAACGTCTGCAAAGCTCTTACCAAGAGGCCCCGGCTCCGTGGGCTCTGTCTCTGCATTTCCTGGCGCTGGTGTTGGGAGACAGGGAGAGAGGATTCTTTGGGAGGGGTCCCCCCAGGGCAGAGTGGGGTGGGGGGGTCTTAGGCCTGTAGGGGAAGCTCAGGGGAGGGTCACGTCCCCTCACCAGAACAGACGGTCATTCCCAGCAGTTCTGCAGTGCAGAGGGAGCGGGGGAGGGGTGGGCGCTGGGGCTGGGGGCCTACCCGGGGTGGGGACCAGGAAGACTTCATGTTGGACTTGCTGCTGGGACTGGAACTGGAACTGCTCCTCTGTGGCCCGGGGGGTCACCTCTGCGGCAGGGGACGGTAAGGGAGTCTTGTCGCCACCCGCCCCCCGCCCCCCAGACCCCGTGGGCTGCCCCAAGCCCTTTACCTTGATAGTCATAGTAGTCCGGGTTATCTAAAACAAAGACAAGAACAGGGTGAGCAGGGCCCGGGCTGGCCCCAGGGTCGCAGCGGAGCCAGAGACCACCCCCCAGGGAGGGGGCCGGGCGGGGCCCTCACCGATCTGGTCGCTGTAGTGGGTGTACTGGACGTGGTCAGGGAACGGAGGCAGCGGGTCCGGGTCGTACTGGCCCTGAGCCAGCAGGCCTGCTGCGGGAGGCAAAGCGTGTGGGGTGCCCAAGGGTTCCGCGAGAGCAGGCAGGACACCGGGGCGGAGGTCCCCCGGGCAGGCCTGTGACGGCCTGGAGCTCTGCAGCCAGACCCGGGGACCCTGGGATGCAAACTCCTTCCTCAACCAGGACAGTCTTTACACTTGGCCCCAGGGCACCTCCCTGACCCCCTGCCGTCCTCCCCAGGGTGCTCCCCAGGCGGCTCCTGGTGATGGGTGTAGGATGACCGAATACCTGAAAGTAACTTGTTTCTCTCCCTGTTGCTAGGATACAAAGAAAATAATTGTATGTAAATTAGAAGGTAATGAAATGCAACCCTCTCTTTGGGCCAAAATCCGCTTTTGGTGGTCAAGAATATCCTGTTGAAGTAATGAAGTATGAAACCAGCTTCAACCAGTTGGCCGGACCTGCGGAGAAGCAGCCCCTTGCTGGCCTCACTTCAACTTGCTTAATTAACATAGTAAAATTCCCAGCCAGGGGTGGCTTATCCGCCCCTTTCTTGATCATGCAATGTATGTGCAAGCGTGATTTCCTGAATACTCATCATACAATTATATAACCAGCTATGTGTGTTCATCCATATGCATAAAAACTAATGCATAATCAAAGCAAATGCTAAGTAGTAACTTGGGTATTTAAACAAAGTGAAACTGCAGCAGGGGGAGTCAGGTCTGAGCCACTTTGGGCTGGCCTTGGCTCCTTACCTCGGCAGACGTAATAAATGTGAGTTTGCCTAGCTCTCGTGTTGAAGTTTTCTTCATGCCATCTCTGGTTATCCATAAAGGCCCTGCTTGGAGGCCTAACACCGGGACTTGCCACACTCCTGCCTGCCCCTGGCCCTATGCTCTCCCCTGTCCCTGGGCCTGGACGCTTAGTTGGCGTCTCCTTCAGTTCCCAGCTGAAATTTCCACATGCTGAGGGGCCATCCCGGGCCCAGGCCCCCCTCCTCCTCATCCCCCCGTTTATTCCCATCGCAGCACTCCACGCCATCCGACATCGATCCCGCCTGCTTGTGTGGGATCTGCCCCCCTTCCCTGCCGGCAGCTCCACGAGGGCAGGGCTCTGTCTGCCTGCTTCACTGTCGTATTCCCAGGGCTTAGCCCGCTGCCTGGCACTTAGACGGAGCTCAGTAAACATCCGCTGGGTCAATGCATGAACGTAGAGAGGGCAAGGCTACTGTGATTCCCATTGATTACTTCTCATTTGATCATCAGGAACACACCCCCACCCCCAAGGTCAAGGTTGTATAGGGTGATTGGGCCCCACATGGGTCTAGACCCCAGGCCTCCTGACTCCCTCCCTTGGGTGCCCCCTCCTCCTGCGCAGCGGCTCCCGGGGGGGCTCAGAGGTAAGAGGGGAAGCATGGCTGCCTGGTGGATTCTCCAGCATCCTGCCCGCCTGCGGTGTGCACGGCTGGGGGCAGGGTGCAGGGGGGCTGGCCAGTGCCACCTGTGGTCCAGGCAGCAGGGGGCCCTGGAGCTGGGCAGCTGAGGACTGCCACAGGGCCCCGCTCCCGCCCCACATGGGGGACGATAAGGGGGTCTGCTCCTCATCGCCCCCACCCCCAGACCCTGGGGGCTTCCTCACCCCAGCTGCCCCACCCCTCTACCTTGAGAGTCACCATAGTCCAGGTTATCTGCCCCCCCGCCCGGGAGCCACTTACCAGGCAGGAATAGCAGGAGGAGGCCGGCAGCTCTCATGACCACGGAGGCAGGCTGGGATGGCGTCAGAGGGCTTGAGCTGGAGGGAGAGGAGGGGGACAGCTGCACCCTGGCCCACTAACCCAGGGCTGCGGAGCCCACCTCCAGCCCGCTGAATCCTGGCAGAGGGAGCAGCTCGGAAGAGAAGGGTCTGGAGGTGGGGGAACTGCTCTGGAGGACATCTACAGTCCCTGGTGGCAAGGCCCAGGCCTCCAAACTGGCTCCAGGGCCGATTTCGACAGACGAACAGATCCCTCGGTCCTCTGTGCACTCAGCCCATTTCTAGCCCCCCACCGGCCCCAACTGCCCTCCTCACCCACATCCAGGTCTACCCCTCCGGCCCCGCTCCTCCCCGGAGTCCACTGCCCTGACCCTGTGAATCCTGATCTCAGGCCTGGCCCTGGGACCCCAGCTCTGCCGGGCCAACAGCCCGGGCTCGACTCGGCAGCGCTGCCAAGGCCGCCACCTGCTCCCAATTAGCCTCTGGGCCCGGAGTGTCTTGCTCAGCAGGAAACCACATGTGCACGGGCCTGGGGCCGGGCCTCGCGCAGCCAGGGCTGGGCAGGGCTCCCAGCCCCCAGAAGATTCCTCTCCTGCCAGGCCTCTGGCCTCCCACGACCTGGCTGTCTTCATGGCAGACGCACAAGACTGGGGTCTATTTGTCTGCAGCAGCAGGCAGGACTTAGGGCGGAGTCGGAGGGGGGCTTCCCTGGATTCTACAAGGGCAGTGCTGGAGGGGACCACGATTTCCCCCAGCCTGGGGCTTCTCTGAGTCCCCTAACAATGTACGGCAAGTGTTGTGTGTGTCGTTTTGGCGGGGAGAGGGCACTGGTCCGTAGCGTTCACCAGGTTTTCCAAGTTCAAGAATTTATCTAGTCCAGGCTCTAGTCTGGCTACACGGTGAATTTGGGGGAGTCTCTAGGTCCCCATGTCTAGTCCTGGCACAAAGACGGCAACCTCTAGGCGGTTAGCCTTCAGCTTGGCGGGCCCATCCATCCAGGAGGGCCTTCCTTGCCCCAGTGTGGGAAGTCCTCCCAGACCGCTAACCGGAATCCCTAACTTTGCCATATTTCCTCTGGAGTGAGTCTGGGAGGGAGAGAGGGGAAAGGAAAGGGCTAGAAACATGGGCATCCTTCCCTCTTTCCTCTCAATCCTGAGACTCCTCTGAGCCCTTGCCCACGTCCTACATTCACTGTCTCACTCCCTTCCTTGTTTAGCCTGACCCCAGCCCAGTGAGGTGGGTGAGGAAACTGAGGCAGGGGTGGGGGTATGAGGCTTTTCTCAGGCTCCATAATAAGGTGCCGGAGAGCTGGGGTAAGAGCCGGGGTCTCGGGACTCTCCAGCAGGGCCCTTCTCCTCCAGGCTCACCCAGCCTGGGTGAGAGCCGTCTGGGCGGGAAGGAGAGGACCGACGGGGTTCGGGCAGTGCCCCCTTCCCACCGCGCAGGACTCGAGCCCTCCCCGAGGCAGGGGACACCGGGCTCCCCCACACCCCCACTCTGAAAGCCCTTGGTCTCCTCATGGCAGAGGCTGGAAGACCTGGGGCCCCTTCCCCGGGCCCCCACCGGGTCCCGCTCTCCACCCCCCAGCTGAGGGCTGGGCAGGCAGCCAGGCCAGTCAGTGGGTGCTGTTGCCACTCAGGGGGATGCCCAGGTTGAGGCCTGAGGGGACCACAGGAGTCTGGGGGGGGGGGGGACTGTTCCCAAAGCCCCTCCAAGTGCCTCTCAGTCCCCTGCAGGGAGGCTTTTCCTCCCCCAGAAGGACTGGGACCAAAGGGCAAGGGGGTGGCGGTATAGGGCAGTGGGGGGGGAAAGGGGGTGTGCCCTCCCAGGGACCACCCTCCAAGCACTTCTAGACTTGCATGGGGGGAGGCCAGGACCTGCTCAGGGGCTGCCCACCCTCGCTGGCTGCTTGCACGGCAGCAGGTCCCCTTTCTCCTGGCCCCCTCCCCCTGTGCCCTTCCTGCGGGGGAAGGTAGGGGCAAAGAGGGCCAACTCGGAGCCCCCTGCCCCCACGCGAGCCAGACAGCGCAGGAGGCGGAGGGAGGACCCTGTGTCCCCCAGAGGCCCGACCGGGGCACCCACTGCCCCCAGGGCCCCGGCCGGGGTCCCCGCCGCAGGAAGCCAGATGTTGCCGCCGCGCAGCTGGGAACAATCAGCCGCGGCGCTGGCTCGGCGCGCGCCCTCGCGCCCTCGCCGTCTCTGATCTCGCTTTGTCTCTCGGCGTCTCTGTCTCGGCCGCTCCCCCCGGGCCCCCCACCCCGCATTCCAGCCTCCCAAGGAGAACAAAAGCCGCCCGGCCGCCGACGCCCCCACCTCTGGCTCCCCGCAAACTCGGGAGCCCTCTCCTTCCCATCTCGCGCCCTCCCCCCAGAGCGACCCGAACTTTCCAAGTGTCCCCTTCGCCCCCGCGCCCACGGCCCCGGCTCAGGGCCCGCGGCAGCCGCCCCCGGGGTCGGGGCTCAGCGGAGCCCGCAGCTCCCCGCACTGCGGGGTCCCCCGACGCCCGCGCCCCGCGTGCCCCGGGCGCCCCCCGCCCGCCCGGCTGCCAGGCCCGCGCCTACCTGTCCGGGTCACTCCGCCGCCCGCTCCGAGTGCGCCCGCGGGAGCCGCCCCTCGGCCCGCTCCGACCCCCCTGCGGGCCCCCGACGGGGCTGGCCGCCCGCCCCCGGCCGGAGCCGCTGGGTCCTAACGCGAGCAGCGCCGCCGGCCCGGCCGCCAGGCGCGCCCTCGGGGTTTCAGCCGGGGCTGCGGTGGCCCGGGGAGAGGGGGCGCGCGCAGGCCCCCCCGCACATCTGGTCAGCGCTTTACACGGGGCAACACGCTTCCTCCTCCTCACCTCTGCCCCATTTCACAGAGGAGGAAATTAAGGCTCAAAAATGTGATTTGCCCAGGACCACTCACCCGAAAAGAGCCCTCCCCTGTGGCTTCTCCCAACTTCCAGACACCCCCCCTCCCCGCGTTTCCGGCCTCTCTGGCTGTGCCTGCCTCCTGCCCCCGCAGGGCCCAGCACGTGGCTTCAATGAGGGCTCAGCCCTGACCAGGCCCATGTGTCCCACCGGCTCCTCACGGATGTCCCCAAGTCACCTCTGTCACCAGATTCAACGAGGATCCAAGCCCAAAATCAGGACCTCCCTCCCGTCGGCCGGGCTGCTGTTACCCAGGCTTCCTCCCCTGCCTTCGCCTTGCATCCACCCCCTCATCTAGCCCCTGGTTTTACCTTTTCACTCTCTCTCTCTCTCTCTCTCTCTCTCGAGCCTGTCCTCTGCCCCCACCGCGCGCTCCACAGCACTCTGTAACAGCCTCCAATCTGGGCCTTCCCAGGCGGACCCTGCCCGCTGTCCCAGCCAGAGTGACCTTCAGAAATGCAAATTAGACATGGTCCCCTTCTTAAAACCCTTCTAGCTGGCATTCAGGCTCAGGACTGGACCCCCCCATAAACCCCCCAATCCCAACCCTGCCCCTTCATTCCCTGCCTCCAGCCACAATGGCTTTTTTTTTTTTTTAACATTTTTTTAAACACTTTTTCCCACATCTCTTGTTGTTGTTTGCGCTCTGTGTCCATTCGCTGTGTGTTCTTTTCGTCTTTTTTTTTTTTTTCAGGGGGAACTGGGACCCCATCTCAGGACGTCTGGTGTGGGAGAGAGGGATACTCAACTTCTTTAGCCACTTTAGCTCCCTGGTCTGCTGTGTCTCTCACTGTCTCTCCTCTGCGGCTCCCTTTGCTGCGTCATCTTGCTGCTCCAGCTCTCCGTGGCGCCGGCCACCAGCTCTTTGCGCTGCGGGGCCAGCTTGCCTTCACCGATTCCCGGGGCCTCCGATACCGTAGATGGGAACCCAATTGCTTGGGCCACATCTGCCTTCAGTGGCTTTTTGACAGTCTCTAATAACCCCCATTCCTGCCACAGGGCCTTTGCTCGAGTCGTTTCCTCCTGGATGCTGGCCGAGGCCTCCTCCTTGGGCGCTCACCTCAAACCTCTCTTCCTTCAAGGAGCCTTCCTTTTCTCCCTCTTACCTGCCTCAGCCCCACCCCACTTTAATTCTCACAGCTGTCATGTTGCTTTCATATCTGTGACCATTTGATGTCTGTCCTCTCCCATGAGACTATAAGTCACATGAAGGCTAAGTCAAGGTCTTTTTGTTGCTCATTTTCAGTTTTGGTGCCTCAAGTGGCAGTTCAGTAAACATTGGTGGAATGAATGAATGAATGAATGAACGAATGAATGAATGAATGAATGAACTGTATACTTGATTCTCCTGGGAGGCACCGGGCCCCCTGCCTCTATGGCTGTCCCCGGCCCTGCCTGACTCCAGGGCTGCAGGTAGCCTGGGCCAGAGGCATGGATGACAGCAGTGAGGGCTGCAGGCTGGGAGATGGGGCTGCCCCTTCATTCAGGCCCTCGCCATTTGATCTACTTGACATCAGTCATGTGTGTCCCCTCCCCCCAACAGCCTACCCCTTAGACGCCAAAACCTTTTAGGCAGGGGCTGAATATGCTCCTTGCATCATTGTCCCCCAGTGCTGATTTGTTGACTGGCTGAATAAAATGAATGACTGTCTGCCACCCCCTCGCCAATGTCACATTGCAGTGACGCAGGGACTTTGTCACTTAGAGAGCTGTGGGCTGTGGGGACCAGGCACAATCCCACTGGGGTAGGAGAGGATATCATCTGGCAGAAGTGCTTTACCCTACACTTGACAAAAGGGAGAAACTGGGGCCCCGAAGCTGCGAACTTCAGTGTCCTGCCTCCCAGGTCCTCACTGCGGCTCTACACACTGCCCTGCCCTCTAAGAACCCAAGCAGACTGGAGGCTCTTTGGGGTGGGAGTGGGTTTGGGTATGGGATGATAGGAGGCAGGGTGATGAGGGAGAAAGAGCACAGATTTTAGTAACATCAGAGCAAATCCATGTTCAAATCCAGTGCCACCATCTCCTGGCTGGGTGACTTGGATGCAAGACTTAAGCTTTTTGTTTCCTTCCCTAATTTATTTATTGACCATTTTATTCCCCACCCCTGAGATGGCTCCCTCATCTGTCTGCTCGTTGTGTTCACTTGTTGTGTCCATTCTTGTTCTTTAGGAGGTACTGGGAACTGAACCTGGGACCTTCCATGTGGGAGGCAGGCACCCAACTGCTTAAGCCACATCAGCTCCCCCCTAATTTACTTTTTAAAAGATTTGTTTTACTTATTTATCCCCCCCCCCATTGTTTTGCATTTGCTGTCTGCTTTCTCTGTCTGTTTGTTGTGTGCTAGTCCTCTTTTCAGGAGGCACAGGAACTGAACCCAGAATCTCCCATGTGGAAGGGAGAGATCAAATTGTTTGAGCCACCTCTGCTCCCCACCTTTTGTGTCTCTCATTGGGTTTCCTTTTTATATCTCATTGTTGTGTCATTTCCTTGCATCATCTTTTTGTGTCAGCTTGCCATGCCAGCCTGTTGTGTCAGGTCACTGTCTTGCTTGCCTTCTTTAGGAGGTACCAGGAACTGAACCCAGGACCTCCCGTGTGGTAGGCAGGCACCCAACTGCTTGCGAAATCCTGTAATTAAATTACCATATCCTGTTGGAAGTTTACAGAAAAATTATGCAGAAAGTACAGAGTTCCCATATACCTCTCCATACACACAGTTTTACCCATTATTAACATTTTGCATTAGTGCAGTACATTTGTTTCAATTGATGAACCAATATTATTTTATTTACATTGTTAACTAAAGACCATAGTTTATAGAAGAGCTCACTCACTCTTTCTGTTGCCCAGTTCTATGTTTTGTTTTGTTTTAATGATTGTGGTAACATGTGTACAACATAAAATTCCTCATTTCCCATTTAACCACTTTTTCTTTGTTTAAAATAATTTTTTAGTGGGGTAGCTTTGTTACAATTGATGAAACAATATCATTATAACTATACTGTTAACTATAGTCTATAGTTTACATTAGGGTTCACAGTATTATACAGTTCTATGGTTTTATAAAGTTTTTTATTCTGGTAGCATATGTACAACCTAGAATTTCCCATTTTATCCTCTTTAAATTGTACAATTCAGTGGCGTTAATTACATTCACAATGTTGTGCTGCCATCAATACCATCCATTACCAAAACTTTTCCATCACCCTAGCCAGTAACTCTGTACCCATTAAATAATAACTCTCAGGACCCGGGTTCGATCTCCGGGGCCTCCTTGTGAAAACGTGCTTGCGTGGCGAGCCAGTGCCCACACGGCGAGCCGAGTCCCCATGTGGTGGGGTGAGTGTCCACGCTAGTGCCAGCATGGCAAGCCGAGTGCACAGTGAGCCGAGAGCCCGTGCGAGTGCCCGTGTGGTGAGCTGAGTGCCCGCATGAATGCCCGGTGGTGAGCCAGTGCCCGCACAAATGAGTCACGCAGCAAGATGATGACGCAATGAAAGAGGGATGAAGGGGAGTCAAGGTGAAGCGCAGCAGAGACCAGGAACTGAGGTGGCACAATTGACAGGGAACCTCTCTCCACATCACAGGTCCCCAGGATTAAATCCTGGTGAATCCTAGAGGAGGAAGATGAGAAGACAAAAAGAGAAATAGATACAGAAGATCACACAGAGAATGGACACAGACAGCAAAAACAGCAGGGCAGTGGAGGGGAAGGGGGAGGGGAAGAAATAAAAACAGATTAAATTAAAAATAATAATCACTCCCTACTCCCTTCCCTCCAGCCCCTACTAACCCCTAATCTACTTGCCTATTCTAGATAGGTCATATAAGGGGGTCATGCGATATTTGTTCTTTTGTGTCTGGCTTATTTTCTGTGCCATGCTGTCTTCCATGCTCATCCATGTTGGAGTACTTATCAGAACTTCATTCCTTTTTATGGCTGCATAATATTCTTTTGTGTGGACAGACCACATTTTGTTTATGCATTCATAGTGGGTAGATGCTTCGGTTGTTTCCATCTCTTAGCTTTTGTGAACAACATTGTTATGAACTGTGGCAGTTTGATATTGTTTATGAATTCCAAAAATAGATATTGGATTATGTTTGTAAACTGGTCTTTTCCTCTGGGAGTATTAGATTGTATTCACTCCAGAAGTTTCACTTTTACTTGATTAAATTACGATTAGGGCTTTGATTGGGCCATGTCACCATGTCAGTAGGACGTTGAGTCGTCACCCTTCTTGCTAGGCAGGGACTCACAGAGAAAACAACATGGCAAAGGAGAGAGTTTGAGTTTTGATGCTGGAACCCCAGGAAGTAAACACACAGGAATAGAGACGGCTCCATAGACACGGCAGAGGCCCTGGGAAGAGAGAGACCTGAGAGTCTATAGCTGACCTTGTGGAGAGAACAGAGCAGCTGAGCCCAGAAAGAAACAAGCCCTGGGAGAGACATCTAGGAGGAAGAGGAAGGCTGAACCCTCACAGAGACGGGCAGCCATTTTGCTCCAACATGTGTCAACAGACTTTGGTAAGGGAAGCAACTCACTCTTTATGGCCTTTTGACTGTAAACTTCTAACCCAAATAAATGCCCTTTATAAAAACCAACCAATTTCTGGTACTTTGCCTCAGCATCCCTTTAGCTGACTAATACAGAATTTGGTCCTTGGAGTGAGGTCGTGCTTTTGCAATTACCAAAATGCTAGAATGGTTTTATAAATGGGTAAGGGGCTTTTTTGGAGGAATTGTGAGGTGTTTGATGGAAAAGGCCTAGATTGCTTTGAAGAGACTGTTGATAGGAATATGGATGCTAAAGGGACTTTTTATGAGGCCTTAGAAGTAAATGATGGAACTATTATTGGAAACTGGAGGAAAGGCGATCTGTGTTTTAAACTTGCAGAGATCTTAGCAAGATTAACTCCTGATGTTTCATGGAAGGCAGAATTTGAAAATGGTGAGCCTGGGCATTTGGCCGAAGAACTTTCCAAAGTTATCTTGGAGAATGAGGCTTGACTTCTTGCAGCTTATAGTAAAATGCTAGGTTAGAGAGATAAGCCGAGAACTGAATTGCTAGGCACAAAGAAAACAGAAACTGATTTTGGAAATTCCAAGCTCCTGGAAATCAAGTCCCCAGATGATAGACCCCATTTGAGGAACTGACTAAACATGGAGCTTGTAAGTCAGGATTGGAAATGCAGTTATCCAGGAAAGACTTGTGGAAAGTCTTAATGTCTGATGGCTTGGACTCCTGCTTCCTGCATGCTAAACCAACGAGCTTTTTGAGAGAGCTGTATGGACAAAATCACTGTCAGCCTGGACTAAAAGGGACATGCAGGGGAGAGATGGGAGGGGAAACGGCTTTAAGAGGAAAACCTCAGAAGCTAAGGCCAGGAAGTAAGACATCTCCTTGGGCCAAGAGAGGCTCCCCACTCACATGTACAGAGAGGGTGAGTCTGCCCAGCGTCTGAAGGGGTGGATGTTCCAGCCAGGTGTTGGGGGAGTTTTTCCTCCCCTGGCTACAGGGAGGACCGAGCACGTGCCCTAAGGGTTAGGGAGGGTAAGGTTGACACACCACAGGTCTGAGAGGGGCGGGCCTGCCCCCATGGACTCGGGAAGGCCCAGATGCCAAAGGCTAGGGAGGACATTGTCCTCACTGCGCTGGGTGTGTGGGGGGCAAGACCACCCCAAAGACTGGGCAAGTGTGGCCTTCACTCCAGTGCTCTTGGAGCGTGAGGTCTGGAGCTCGGTCACACCCAGATGCTCGATGAGGGTGGAACCAAGGAAACGGCCGCTGGGCAGGCCCTGGAAGAGTGGGTCCTCATGGAGCCCCAGGGAGAAGAAACCATCTTAAGAAAGACTCTCAAATGTATGTTTTACTCAACTCTTTTCTTTTTACTTGTAATTGCTTATATTTTCAATTATTAAATGTACAAAATAAAGTAAAAAAAAAAAGACTTTCAGACTGTCATCTAATGAAGTATGTCCTGCAGGTTTGCGCAACTGTAGGGGACCCATGACTCATGTTTCCCTCCCAATTTCTCCTTATGGTAATGAAAATGTTTATCCTTTGTCTGTCCATTTGTATATTGGAAGCAGATACATGGCTTATGGCTTTGTAAGTTTGAGGTCTACAGCTGGATGGAACTTTGCCCCAAGACCAACCGTATTTCTATAAACTGTGATGTAATTTTGTACTTAGCATTGCTAATGAAATAAGGTTTTTTGAATATTGTAATGTCTTTTTGGATTTCAGAGGGTGGAGTGCAGCAGTTTGATATTGTTTATGACTTCCAAAAATAGATATTGGATTATGTTTATAAACTGGTCTGTTTCTCTGGGAGTATTAGATTATATTAGTTTCGGAGGTTTCACTTCTACTTGATTAAATAATCATTAAGGCTTTGATTGGGCCACCGCAATCTTCCCACCTCACCCTCCTTCCTGGGTGGGGATCCACAGAGAAAACAAGGAAGAGGAGAGAGTGAGTTTTGATGTTAGAGTCCCAGGAAGTAAACACATAGAACACAGAGGAACAGAGCTGGCTCCTAGACACGGCCGAGGCCCCGGGGAGAGAGCGAGCCTGAGAGCCTACAGCTGACCTTGCAGAGAGCAGAGCAGCTGAGCCGGAAATGAGCCCTGACAGCAGCAGGACAGGCTTCACCCCTCACCTGGGACCGGGAACTGGAAGAAATGGCCAAGCCCCTACCCTGGCCTTCCAGAGCCTTCTAGCAGCAGCTCTGCCCTCCAGCTTCACCCCCTCCACTTCCCTGGCCTTGCCAGCCCACGCCCTGGCCTCTCCCCATAGTCATTACCCCTCCAGACTGGCACCCAAATTTGCTTTTTCAGAAAGTCCATTTTGTTCAGTGTACTGCGGAACCCAGGGGGATGGGGAAACTCGGGTACTGCCTGGGGCTTGGTGCTACCTCCAGGCCTGTCCTCTCCACCTACCCAAGCTTAGTTTTCAAGGCCACTTCCTCCAAGGAGCCCTTCTCCCTACCCAACTCAGAGGATGCTGGGCCCAATCCCCCCTGAGACGCCCCCTAGGGTCTCACAAACCTCCCCTCCCAAGCAAGAGGCCCTCTGCTTAGGATGCACCTGTTGGATGCAGATGATTTTCCGAGGTGGGCTGGATGATGTAGCCGATACAGGAAGCGCAGACCTTTCCAAGGGCCTCGACTTCCCTTTTGGCCTCCCCAGACCCCGGACCTTTCATTGCCAGTCTCGGGGCCTTTGCACTTGCCGGTCCCTCTAATGGGCTGGCTCCTCCTCACCCCTCCGCCCAGGTCCCAGCCTGCCTCTAGAGCCCTCCTTCCCCGCTTCCCTGCCCACTCCACCCACGCAGGTCTCTGGCGCCCGGGAGGTTCTTCGCCTGCCTCCTTCAAGGCTCATCTCCCAGTGTCCTTGGACGCTTGCTTGTTCCCTGCCTGACTCCCATGCCAGGTTATAAGCCGCATGTGGGCAGCGAGCACGGTGAAGGAGGGCTTGTGCCCAGGCCTCTGCGCCTCTCCTCCCGCCTCCCTTAAACAGCACCCCCCACCCTGAGCCGGGTGGCTTGGCGCCCAGTGCAGGTCCGTGGATGTGCCTAATAACACGAGTTACCTTCCACGCCCCACAGCCCTTCTCCCCAGTTTAACTGAACAAATGCTGACCCAGCTCCTACCAGGCAGGCCTGGGGGTAGTGCCGGGGGTTCCGGTAACGAGGCTGGAGGGGGAGCTTTGGGAGGATTGGGCAAGTCTTTGCTGTTCTTCCCTGGCCAGCACGGATGAGCCAGGCGGCCGAGCTGCATCTCCAGAGCAGAGGGGCTTGGCCGGTTCCCCGAACTGGTGGGGTGAGGTCAGAGGCCCCACCCTTCCCCCGGGACCGTGCACATGGCTCTGGCTGGGCGATGTGGGCGCAGAGCCTGGTTTTCCAGGGCAGGCAGGAACTGGACCACGGACATGCCCCAAAGTGCGGCGTGGTGAGGGAGGGGGGGAGCAGGAGAAAACAGTGGCCCCCATGAAATGCCTACTAGGCGCTTAGTGGGCACATGCCCTGGCGCAGGAGGGAAGGGGGGTTAAGAGCAGGGATGGTGGTGTCAAAGAGATTGGGCCTCACCTCTGACTACTTGTGTGACGGCTAAGCCTCAGTTTCCTCACCTGTAAAATGGCGACAGTACCCACACAGTTGTGGGGAGGACTACATGATGAGTGTAGAATGCTTAATGAGTGCCCAGCGTAAGCTCAGCCCAGAGGAGTCATTATTACTATCAGAAGAGGAGATGGAGGCCCGGCGAGGGGAATTGTCCAATGTGATCTGAAAAATCAGGGCGTGCCAGAAGCAGACACTCTGGCCCTGCCAGCTGGGCACCCAAGAGGGGCGTACGCTTCCTCCCGAGCAGATGGAAGGTTGGAGGTGCCCAGGTACGAGCCCCGCACGGCAGAGCCAGGAAAATACTTTGACTTTATTTGCTACACTGACACTGCTGAGTGGGCGTGGCGGCTGCCGCCTCCGCGGAGTGCTCTGAACTGGGGCGCGAAGTAGCCAGCACTTCCCCAGGGTGGGCAGGGAGGGCAAGGCCAGGGCAGGAGGGTGCTGCCCGGCAAGCTCAGGGCTGCCGGAGGTGGCGGGGTGGCCTGTGTCTCTGGGAGATGGGTCCCGCCGGCAGCTGGGAGGCAGGGAACTCCCGGGTCCAGGGAGCTGGCAAGGCCTGCGCTACCTCACGGGGCCGGCGGGCAGCGGCGGCCAGGGCTGCTGGGCCAGCTCACGCTCCAGCCGCTTGAAGCGCTTCTTGGAGGCCCCTTTGGGCCGGAGCCGCCGCAGGCAGGCGGGGAGGCACTGGTCCAGCACGCTCTGCAGAGGGCGGCCGTGGGTGTAGGGGCGCGGCTGGCTGAGCCCCAGCCCACGCCCCGGCCCCGCCCCGGGCGTGCCCCACCTCCAGCATGAAGGCCCCCACCAAATTGAGGGCGACCAGGCCCAGCAGCAGCAGCCGGAAGCCGGTGTCGGCAATGTGCCTCAGCGCCAGCGGCCTCTGCAGGAGGCCGGGGACCAGGATGAGGCCCCCCAGCACCAGGCCCAGGAGCGCCAGGGCCACCAGGAAGGGCACTGGGGGGGGGGTGAGTCCGTCAGGCCGGGGAGCCACGACCCCGGGGTACACCGCCCTCCCCGCCCCGGCTGCCTCCTCCTCCTGCCCGGTGGCCCTCATGCCCAGCCCCCGGCCCTGGGGCCCCTCCCCGCCGCCTGCCCACCCCTCCTCGCCCCCCAGCCAGCAGCACCGTTGGTGTAGAGCGGCCGGCGGAAGGGCGCCCCCTTGGACACGGCCGCGGCCAGGATGAGGTACTGGAAGCCGGACAGGGAGAAGATGACCGTGTTCTCATAGTTGGGCAGGTTGTCCGGCGCGGGCACGGTCCTGTTCAGAGGCACAAACCTGGGGGCGCGGGGACCGGGGCTCAGGGAAGGGCGTGGGGAGGACGGCGTGGGGAGGGCTTCGGGGCTCGGGGGGCCGATCTGCCCCCGACTCACCAGGGCTGGGCCACGGCCAGGAAGTAGCCCCCCAGCTGCACGCCGGCCACCAGAGCCACCTGCAGCAGCAGGCTGCTGAGCACCGTCGCGCTGAGCAGGGCCCCCGAAGGCCGGGCCCGCCCCAGCCCCGGCGCCGGGCCCGTGCGGCTCATGAGCACTGCGACCGTGGTGGTGATGGCCAGGTCAATGGCCAGGAACTGCACGTCGCCCAGGTTGGTGTTGATCTGCCGGCAGGGGAAGGGGCGGGCAGAAGGGAAACTGAGTCCTGGCCACACCCAGCCCCAGGCCTCAGGGAGCTCCCCTCCCCGGTCTGATGGGGAAGGCATTGTTCCTCCCCTCCAATCTGTGGGGGGCAGGACCTTCCTGCTCTTGGGGAGCCTCTAGCCTAATGGAGGCGGCACAGCTGGTGATCTCACCAGAGCTCTAGCCTGATGCAGGAGGCCCTGCCCTGCCGTCAGGGCGCCCCTCCCCAGTCTGATGGAGAAGGCACCCTTGCCAACCTGGGGAGCCTGCCTCTGACCATCTGATGGGAGGGGGATCCCTGCCCTCAGGGAATTCCCAGTCTGAGGGGGGCTTAGGCACAGCCTTATGGAGCTTCTGAATTACTGGGGGGACACAAAGTTCCTGCCCTCAAGAAGATCTGAGGTGGACACAGGTACAGACACAAGACCAAGATGGACACGGCCCCGGTGTCGTCTGCCCTAGGTGGGGGCCAGCGAGGCCTGCTCAGAGCAGGAGAGGGGCAGGTGCTGCCAAGGTCAGGGCAGAGCGCAGGGGCCTTGTCGTTTCGCCCCGGCCTGGCTCTGCCTCAGTCTACCCTGAAGACAGGGAGCTCCCAGAGGACAGGGACAAAATGCTAGCCCACGACAGCTGCTCCCATTGCTGAGGACCTCCTGCGCGCCAGGCTCTGGGCTTCCATCATCTCATTCAGGCCTCGCGATCCGAGGCTCAGGAATCGCTCAAGCCACACAGCCTGCAAGTGGCAGAGCCAGGATCTGACCCCACGTTATCTACCCCAGAACCTGCCGGGGCCCTCACCGCGCTGCCGCCTGCCTCTCCCTGGGCCTGGCCCGAGGTGGGCTCCGGGGCGCCGCTCTGGGCGTGAGCCCCTGCAGATACTCACTGTGTAGAGGATGAGGACAGAGATGAACTGGGTCAGGCTGTACAGGGCCATGTACTTGAAGACGCTGAGCGACGTGTCGAGGGAACAGCGGCCTTCCCTGGGCGAGACGGGTGTGGGCATCCCATCTGCACCCCCGCGGAACCCCTGCCCACCAGCCCCATGCCCGCCTCACCTGATGACCATGGGCACACACTCAATGCTGGCCATGCTCGCGGTGAAGGGCGAGACCACGGAGGCCTCAGCCTGCGAGAGTGAGATGCCTACATCGGCCGCCTTCAGGGCCCCGCAGTCGTTGGCACCATCCCCGCACATGCCCACGCAGTAACTGGGGGACAGAGGTGGGCAGGTGCGGCGTGGGGCCTGTGAGACCCCCCGCTGGCCGCCAAGCCCCTCCGCCCCGGCCTTGCAGCCTGCCACCTCACGGGTGGGGGAGAGAGAGTGGCGGATCCCTGATGCCCGCATCATGCCTGGCACAGAGGGGGTGCATCGAACAGCCATGGTTGTTTTTGGCCTGGCAGACCCAGGAGGACCTGCCTGGGCTCTTTCTGAGGGCGAAGGCTCTCTAGCTCCCGAGCAAGGAGGCTGGCATTTATGGCGAGCACACTCCCTGTGGGCCCCTGGGGCCACACCCGCCACCCAGCACTCACTGCAGCTTCTGCAGCTCGCACACCAGCTCTGTCTTCTGCTCAGGGGCCATGCGGGCAAAGACTGTGCCTTGGACCAGGACCTGGCAGCATCGGGAGAGGAGGGGACAGGCTGAGACCAGCCCAGAGGAGGGAGCAGAGCAGGGGGAGGTGAGGGGCGCTGGGCAGGCTGGGGGCGGCCCTACCTTGGGCAGCAGCTTGGGGAAGTGCTTCACGAGGATACCAAAGGTGGACCCGCTGAGGGCCAGGTGGCTGGACCGGGGCGCTGGCTCCACGGTGCAGCTTGTGGCCTGGCCAGGATCCTGGGGTCCCAGGAAGCTCAGCTTAGCTCCTCCTGCCCACCCCGGAGAACTGGGACAAGGGTCAGGTGACACAGGGTGGGGTCATGGGTGGGGTGGGGCACCAGCTCTGGGTCAGCCTCACCTTGGCCCCATTCAGGGCTGGGGAGGGCTCCACCGGCAGGAACTCGAGGGAGGCAGGCCGGCCCTGCTCAGGGACGCTGGCGTGGACGATGACCAGACGCTCCTGGGGGCCCACCATGCCGCAGCCCCGGGCCACGGTGACCGCAGTCTGCAGGTTGTCCCCTAGGGAGGGGGGCATGGGCATGCTCAAGGGCCCACTGTTATCCAAGGAGGCCATCGAACCCTGACACTGACAAATAGGAAAACGGGCCGGATGGAATTCCAATCTGCCACCTGCCAGCTGGGCAAGTTATCAACTCTCTGACCCTCGGTTTTCTCATCTACAAAGCGAGGCATAGGAGGGTCTTTCTTAGACTTCCTGACTGCTGCGTGACCTTGCTGGAAAGGGAGTGTGCGTGTGCAGGGAGGGGTGGGGAGGAGAAGGACTCAGACCTACTGAGCTTCTGCCCAGTCACCCTGGCTAGAATCTTCCCCTTTTCTTGCTCAGTCAATGTGTTAGAACCTTTGAGGGTGACATCGTTACCCCATTTCACAGAGGTGGAGACTGGAACTCAGAGCCACAGCAGGGAAGTGGCCGGTAGGGAGCCAGGCTGCCGAGCCCACGCCTGGGCTCTTTGGAAGTCCCTCGTCTCCTCTGAGCCTCACTTTTCTCATCCGTTAAGTGGGGCGACAGCTAACCTTGGGAAGGATACTGTAAATTCTGCAACGAGTGTCTGCGGGGACTTGCCTGAAGCACGGGTTCCAAAAGGTGCCCTGGGAAGGGTGGGGGCCCCTGGTCTCTGCCCTCCCAACCCAGGCCCTGCTGGTACCCGTGACCATGACGGCGCGAATGCAGGTCCTCCGCAGAGCCTGGATGACTGCGGTCGTCTGGGGCTTGAGCAGGTTCCTCAGGACCAGCAGCCCCAGGAGGCTCAGCTCCCGCTCCACTGTGTCCCTAGGGGTGGGCAGGGCCAGGCCTGAGGTCGCACGGTGGCCCAGGCCTTGCCCCCTGCCTGAGCCGAGGCTCAGTCCTCCCAGGGGGTGGGGGCAGGGGCAGGCCCACCTCGTCAGCTGCTGAGCTGCCTCCAGGCGGGGCGCGATGGGCAGCGGCTTGCTGGCGAGGGCCACGACACGGAAGCCAGCGGCCGTGTAGCTCTGCAGCATCTGGGCGAAGTCGGCGGGCACTGCCAGGCACAGGCAGGTGTCACTGGGGCAAGGGGGTGGGGGCAGAGACAGAGAGGGGCACCACCCCCGCCTGTGCCAGTGCCCGGCCTCCGGCATCCGGAGGGCTGCCCCATCCACCTGTCTCAGGGCTGCAGAGGCCGGCCACCAGCTCGGGGGAGCCCTTGACGTAGGCCTCGGGCTGGGCGGCCCCTGGCCAGGCCACCACCACGCTCATGCGCTGCAGGGCTGAGGAGAAGGGGAAGCGGCGGAGGATGCTGACAGGCACCGGGGGCTCCTCCTGCAGGGGTGGAGGCACTGAGCGGCTGGCCTGTGGAGCCACCCTGCCAACCCCCGCCCCAGGCACACCCGTGGCTCACTGTTCCTGGGGGCTCCTGAAGTGGGGGTCTCATCACTGCCAGGACCTGGGTCCCAAATGCCGAGTCTGCGGCTGGTTCCTCTTCCAGGACCTGGGAGGCGGGAAGAGGTTGGCACCCAGGATGCCAGGTGCTGGCTTGGCCTGGGGCAGCCAATCATTGGCTCATGGAGAAAGGCAGCAGGAGAGATCCAAGTCAGACTCATGGCAGACTTCCTTCATGGAAGACTGGCCTTTGGAGTTGGGTATACGACTGCTGACTTTGCCACTTCCAAGCTGCTGGGTGACCTTGGACAAGTATTCTAAATCTCACTCAGTCTCAGTTTCCTCCCTGTGAAATGTCTTGAGCTTCCTTCCTAGGCTAATGCGAGGAGTGAATGAGCCAAGGCAGGCACAGCAGAACGCTGCACACGGGAGGTGCCTGGCACAAGGCTCGGGCCGCTCTTGTTACTGAGGGTGGGTGGAATAGAGAGCACCCTGGGAAGGTCTAGAGCAAAGACCAGGCCTGGGTGGATGGGCCCAGCTGCCTAGAAGCTGGGGGCCACCCCGCTCGGCCGTCTCACCCAGCCAGTAGCCTCCACCATCTTGAGGTCCATGGGGTCGCCCACTGGGGTGTCCTGGAGCCGGCTGAGGGCATGGCAGGTGGCCAGTGCCCGGAGCAGGGGCCCCACAGGCAGGCGGCGGGGCTCGGGGACCAGGGGCAGGAACCGCTGCCCCTGCAGGGGCACCACGCCCATCACGTCCAGGCCGTCCTCGGTGAGGGTGCCTGTCTGTGGGGGAGAGGGCGGGGCAAGGAAGAGTCCTGGAGGAGTGCAGCCTGCCAAGCTGGGCACCCAGGCCCCAGGCCAGGCTGCACCCAGGGGAACCCCAGCAGCCAGCGCTGGTGCCTCCAGACCTTTGCATGCAGTTCTTTCTGCTGGGTTCCCCCTCCCCGGCCCCTCGTGCTTCTTTGTCTAGCATCACTTCCTCCAGAAGTCTTCTTCAACTCCCAAGATTGGGTCAGCCGGTCCTTGCCTTGGGCTCCCACTCATGGCCTCTTTGTTTCCTCGCCATCTGCTCACTGTGGCACTTGGAAGAGGACCTGGCCCGTGGCCGGGGCTCAATATATTTGTTGAATGAATGAATGAGTGTCAGAGTAAATAAATGAGTGAATGAACGCCTGCATTTCCCAGTGTTCCCACTGCCCACTTACACATCTGGCTCCTTCGTTAACCTGGTACTCCTGCCTCAGTTTAAAACTCTGCAGCCCCAGGTGCCCTCGGAATACCACCCAAACTCCTCACCAGGCCCTGCCAGCCTGATCGGGGCCCGCTGCTCACCAGGCTCTGGCCAATGCTCGTCCTCGAAGGAGCCGCGCTATTTCCCACCTCAGGGCCTTTGCACTCGCGTTGCCCCACCCCACGTCTCCAAGGGGCCCGCACCCTCAGGGCACCGGGGCCTCTGCTCAGAGGTGGGTGCCCTCCGTGACCACCTTCCTCTCCAAGGGGGGCGTCCCCACTGCCACCTGTCCTGTTACCCCGTCTGCTCCCTGTGTAAAACCCACCACCACTGTTGGCTCCCCGATTCTGGGATGGGAGGCACAACCAACCCCGGGTGCCCAGGAGGACTTCTCTGCCTTTGTCACTGCTGGGCTGTGAGCAGCGCTGGGCGCACAGCAGGCCCCCAGTGATGCTTGAAAAAACGAATAAGTGATTTCTGGCATTTCATCTGCCAGACTATGAGCCTGACGAGGGCGGGAGCTGGGGGAGGGTCTCCCGAGAGTTTTGATCCCAGGACAAGACCTAGTGCCCGAGGGTGTCTGTAGGTGTCCCCCTACCCCTCCCGCCCACGCCAGCCCCATCCTGTTGCCCCCACCTTGTCGAAACACACCAGCTGCAGCTTGCCCCCCAGGTTGATGCGCAGCGGGTGGATGCAGAAGATGCCCTGTTTCCGCAGCCGGCTCTGGGCGTAGAGTGTGCACACGGTCATGGCAGCCGGCAGGGCAGGGGGCACCACCACGGTCACCAGGTCCAGAGCCCGGATCACAATCTCGTTTAGGGGCACCTGGCAGGAGACACCGCACATGGTAAGCGCCAGGCTTGGTCAGCCCCGGGCCTGGCTCACTGCCCCGCCCAGCCCCCGAGACTTACTCGGTTGTGAAAGAGGATGAAGATGCTGTAGATGGTGCCAAGGAGAGCTGCGAAGAGGAGCAAGGGCTGAGTTGGATTTAGAACAGGGGCTCAGGGGCCACTGGCAGAGTGGGGTGCAGGGGGATACTCACCCAGGACAGAGAGGGCAGCTACAAACTTCATGCTGTGTTTGTAGAACTTGAAGTTGATGGGCCGGGGATGCAAGATGGAGCTCACCAGGCCCCCTTTAGCAGTGCAGAAGCCTGGAAAGAATATGGGGAAACCAAGGCAGGGGAGGCCAAGGGTTAGGACAGCTGCCTACAACCACTAACCCCACTTGCACCTCTAGGTTTGCTCCCAGTGTTAGCAGTCACCTGGTGCAGGGGTCACAAATGATGACCCACAGGCTTTGCCCAGCTCTCAGAGGTTTTTCTTAAAACATTGAATTAGTGGCCAGCACCTAATAATTGAGTGGTTTCATTTAAAATCCAGATATATGGCTTTTCCTGAAATAGTCACATCTGGTGACACTGGGTCCCATTTCCACGTGGCCAGAACCTGTTGGAGCTGGGTAACAGCTGCTCCTTTGAAGAGAGGTGGACTCTCCTGCTTGCATCGTCCCTGCCCGCACCAGCATTTACAACCTGCTGGGCTCCTGCAGACATTTAACGCTTAACTCTGGCCTTGCCCAACCTCTATTACAGATGGGGAAACTGAGGCCCAAGGAGGGGTGGGGCTTGCCCAAGTTCCCACTGCAGGACAGTGGCAGAGCTGGGTGTGGGGTCCAGGGTTCCAGGTCCCACTCTGCCCCAGGCCACCTCCCCTGGGGGTGCTGAGCCCAGCATCCCTCCCTGACTTCGCTGACTCATACCTGTCCGGGTCACCACTGCCAGGACGTGGGGTCCTACATAGGCCCGGGCCTGCAAGACAAGGGTCCCGCAGAAGAGAGTGTGTCGCCGGTGGGTCTCTGGGCAGTAGGGCAGTGGTCCTTTCGGTAGGGACGTCTTCAGTACTGGAACACTCTCCCCTAGGAGAGACAGGGCGTGAGGCCCACAAGAGGCCTCCATGCACTCCTTTCCTGGACCCAAACCAAGAGTTTTACATAAAATTGTTTCATAAGACTTGGGTCTCATTTTCCTATAACCCTCTGTGAAGAAGAAATCAAAGCTCCCATTTTACAAAGGAGAAATTGAGGCTGAGAGAGCACAAAAGACATAAAGACACAACGGGACAATCCTGGGAGGACATGTGCCAGGAGCCATTTCTCGGGGGAAATCACTGTGTGCGTGCGTGTATATGTGCACGCGCGTGAGGGTGCGTATGTGCGTCCGCGCGAGGGTGCAAATGTGCGCGTGCGTGAGGGTGCGTATGTGCACGCGTGTGAGAGTGCGTTGTGCATGTGTGCAGGCACACTGGTGTCCAGTGGTGGGCGACGGAGTGGGGGAAGACTTTCTTGGAATTAAAACCGAGCATGTTTTAGTTTTATAGTTAAACTCCTATAATTTAAACCATTAATTAAACTCCAGAAAGCCCTGGGCCTGCTGCCTTGCAAAGGATAGCAATTCCTTACTGAGTGCCTGTGAAGATGAAATTCTTGTGGCCCTACTGTGTGCCAGTCACTGGAGGGCCTTGGGGACAAACCATGCCCCGTCTCTGCCCTCCAAGAGGTGGATGGATGAGGCAGGTGGTTTGTGGAGGGCCAGGGTCAGGGCACCGCCCCCATTATCATCATAAAAATAAATCTCCAGCCAGAAACCTTTTCTGGAAAACCACCACCACCAAAATCTAATATATCCCAGGGAAATAAATATTTGCACATATAGAGAGACACCAGGCAAGGCCGCTCAGCGTGGCATTATCTGAGATGGCTGAAAAACCACAAACTAACCAGGCATGGCCTCTGGAGTACAGAGCACCTAAGCCGTGGACTCCCACGCAGCAGTGCAGAGCTCAATGGAGAACTCTGTGTGCTTGCGGGAAAACGGCCAGGAGAAAAAGCAAAGTCGGGCACAAAGCACAGTGTATTTGCAGATGGGTACACGTCATACAAATGCATGGCCTGAAAGGGACACCTCAGCCCCTAAACCGCGCTGTCCTTGTGTTCCACCTCCTACGCGGCTTGGACTTTTCGTAAGTGGGAGGTTGACATTCACACAGACACAGCTCACGTACACTGCTGCTACTCTGAACCCTTACTCTTCTACGTGCTCTGCCCAACCCTATTAGCAGGAATGGGGGATAGCCCATTTTACAGAAGAGGAAACTGAGGCATGGAGTGGTTAAGAAATACGGCCCAAGGGTGCAGGCCTAGCAAGTGCTGAAGCCTGGGCTGTTACTTGAGAGAAGAAGGAAAAGAAAAGAAAGCACACGCTAGAATTTCTGACGTGAGGCAGAGGGGTTTGGGCGGAGGGAAGGAGGAGCAGGAGGCCGCGCAGGGGCTGGCGGGTGTACCTGTCAGGGAGCTCTCGTTGACCACGCACTCTCCAGTCACCAGGGCGGCGTCGCAGGGCATGGGCCCGCCCTCCTGGGGCAGCACCAGGCAGTCTCCAGGCACCAGCTCACTGGAGTTGATCCACTCCTCCCCTGCGGGGCCAGCAGCAGCCTCAGCACGGCCAAAGCACGGGCCTGGCCTCCTCTCGCCCCACCCCTGCCCCCGCTCCTCACCTCCCCCAGGCCGGCACACGCGCACCCGCAGGGACAACTTCACCATGTCCTGCAGGGTCTGGCTTTGCTGTGGGCGGGGGGACAAGAGGGGAGCGAGTGGGTGCAGGCCCTGCTGGGGACCTACCTGCCCACCCCCACCCCCCCGTCCCCACCCACCTTTCTGGTCTTGTACAGCGACAGGCAGATGGAGACGACGGAGATGAGGAGGATGCAGAGGGCGTACCAGTAGTAGTGGTCGGCCAGCCACAGCGTGACGCTGAAGGCCTGGAAGCCGTAGAAGGGGTTCAGGGCCTGGGAGGGGGTGGAGAGGCAGCGTCAGGGCCCCCCAGGGCAGCCTGGCCACAGGTCAAGCCCGTCTACCACCCCCCGGCGAGCGGAGGGCCCGGCAGCTGCCGAGGACTCAAGCCAGGCCTCTTTCCGGGCCAATTCCAAAATCCCCTCCTGGACCAACCCCACCCCACCAGAAGCGGTCCCTCGAGCCCCACGAAGACCTTCATCTAAGTGTCACGTCCCTTGAGCCCCACGAAGACCTTCATCTAAGTGTCACGTCCCTCGAGCCCCAAGAAGACCTTCATCTAAGTGTCACATCCCTCGAGCCCCACGAAGACCTTTATCTAAGTGTCACACCACTGTGACAACAATTCCACGATGAAGGTGCTACCATCAGCTCCATTTTACAGATCCGTAAACTGAGGCATGGAAGCGCAAAGTCACCTGCCTAAAGCCACATGAGCGGCTGAATGGGGTTTACCCTCAGGCTGGACTCCATGTCCTCTCCCTTTCCTGGCGTCTGGCCCGGGGTCAGGGTGGTGGGATGGACACATTTTCCTCTGGACGTGTCTGGGTCACTGGCTTCCCCTGGCCCTGTGTGACCTCAGCTCTACCACATCCTCCCTCTGACACTTGGGTTACTCATGCATGAAATGAGTCTAGCTTGAGTCCCCGCCTCACGCGGCTGCTGGGAGAATGAAGTGGCTAATTCACAGAAGGGGCCTAGGAGGGCCGAGGCCTGATGCCTCTGGGCACATAGTGGGGGTGTGGGCCATGTGGGTTTTCTTGGCCTCTACGCCCCACATGCAGGGTCCCCTTCTCCAGCCCAAGCCGCGACAGGAAGCACCGATTCCTTGGTCTGGTCTGCCACCATCAAGTGCCCAAGAAAACCAAGCACCTGGCCACGGCCACACAGCAAACCCAGGCCGGAGCTGCGGCAAGCCCCGGGGTCAGCCCTACCTCGTCCACCAGCAGCTGGGGATAGGACTTGACCGGGACGCTGATGGTGTTGGGGCCATAGATGGCCTGCCTGTAAGAAGGGAAGCGGCTGAGCTGTCATATGGATGGGGCTGCAGCAGATGGACCCTCCAGGAGTGAGAGAGCTCCCGATCTTACAGCAGGGGAAACTGAGGCCCCAGAGGGCAGGCCATTTGGAAAAGGCTGCATTGGGAGGGCAAGCAAGGGCTCCCTCCGTCTCGGGGCCCTCCTGGCCCGGCGCAGCACCCACCTCACAGTGCGGTCCTGGAGGCCAAGGCCAGAGCTGGACTGGTGGATGTCGTCACAGGTGCGGCCATGGTCCAGCAGGCTGGCAGGGTGTGGAGGGGACACTTGTGTGGGTGAGTGGGGCCTGGGCTCGATATCCCCCACCCTGGCCCACTCCTGCCACCCTAAGCTCCTGGGAGAGAGCTGGCCCCTCACTGGCTCTGGGTTTAACTCTCTCCTTTGTTCCTCTACTTGGGCCCCCAGACCCTCTCATCAAGGAGGGAGAGGACCACAGCGAGTCATGGTGACAAGCACAGCTATCACCCACTGACAATGACGATGCCTTTGGCAAGTCACTTAACCTCTCTGTGCTTCGGTTTCCTCCTCTGTAAAATGGGGGCAGTGACAGCACTGCCCTCACAGGGCTGCAGGTGGATTAAAGGAGATCAGCCACCCAAATGTTCTGCTCGGGGCCTGGCACCCACCAAGCGACCAACCTGCCAGCGATTTTCACCGAGTATGTTTTATTACATGGCAGAGGCTGCTGGTGCCACCTCCACTGCCTCGACACCCACTTCGCCTTCCGTGAGGGCTGGTGAGCAACGCTCGGCCTCTCGGGAAGGCCCGAAGCACTGAAGTTAAAGCCCCTGCAGCCGCCTGCGGCCTGATGGATAAGCACCCTCACTTCCTCCCTCCTGGCAGGTAACAGAGAGGTTTGCCCCCTGAACCAGCTCACACTGACCCCCCGTTTGTCATGAAAACACCCCCCTTTGCCGGCCGCCGTTCTGGCCCTGTGCTGCTTCCCTGGCTCTCTAGGATCGCCTTCTGAACAAACTCCTTGCAATCGAATGTGTGTCTCAGGAGCTGCTCGGAGGGAGGCACACGTGTGAGGAGCTAACGGTCGTTACGCACTTAGTAGGCGGCACAGTGGGGACGCGGACCCAACTAGACTGTCTGATTCCACTCACTGCAGCAGTGCCACCTGGGCCGGGTGCTGTGCCAAGCGTTCCATAGAGGCTTTGCAGATAAGACACCCTGAGGCCTGCAGAGCCCAGCAACTTGCCCAAGGTCGTGAGGGCAAACGCAGCGGCTGGAGCGGGGAGCTGGGCTCCCTGACCCCCAGGCCAGGCCGCTCCGCGCCGCCTCCTCTGCCTGGCTCCAGGCTCGCTCCTGCCTGACCCCTACCTGACTTGGTAGAAGGCCTGCTGGGTCTCCATCCAGACGTAGCGCTGGCCCTGGAAGAGGAAGTATCGCAGCACAGGCTTCTGGGTGGGGGAGACGAGAGGCTGTTGGAGGCTGGGCCCGGCTGGGCAGGAGTGTGTGTGGGGGCGGGGACCAGGGTGATGTCCCAGGGGCACGACGGCCCTGGGAGTGCAGAGGTGCTGCCGTCACCATCCCGGATGGCTGGGACAACAGAACCAAAAGGTGTTTGGAGAACATGGAGTCCAACCCCCACCAACAGTGTGTGCAGCCAAGGCCCAGGATCCACTCACTGCCGCCTCCTTCCCGTGGAGCCGGGCGGTGTCCCTCCACGTACCCTCCGGTACTGCCCCCACAGCTGCCTGGCTCCGGCCGTCCTCCGGCTGGGCCTGTGGGAGCAGCTCCAGGCTGGGGAGGGGTGGGAGTTACTCTGGAGTTCTGGGAGCTTCCCAGCACCTCCAGGTCCCCCACTGACCCACCTTCCCTCCCTGGGATGAGAGGCACAAGGGTCAGAGCTTTGTGGGGGGTGGGGGAGCAGGGGCTCTGGGAGGGGGCCAAGGGGCTGCCTCACCTGCCCTCGCCAGTGGTCTCAGTCTGCACCTGGACAGTGTAGAACTGCCATGAACTAGCCTGGAACACAGAGCTGGAAGCTCAGTCCTGGAGGGAACCCTTCCCTCCCAGGCCCGTCCCACCACCCAGGGCCCCTGCTGGGAAAGGCAGAGATCAAGGCTATAGGTGATGCCCTCAGGACCCACCCAAGCTGCCCCTCTGCCTGCTGCTCAGATGGGAGAGCTGAGGTCCAGAGAGGAGGACCCACTGAGCTTGGCCCCCACCTGATCCACTACCGCCCCGCGCCAGCCCCGGGCAGCCCTGCCTGCACCGGCTCTCACCTCTTTGTCTCTTATTTCGATGACAAGTGTTTCGGCGCGGGCCAGGTGGCATGGCTGGAGCCGCAGCCACACCCCCCACGCGGGCTTCCACCAGAACAGCAGCAAAGGGATCCCTGCCGTCAGCCAGACCACGGCGTGATAGCCTATGGCCCTCCATGGACTGCCACAGTAGCCGCTGAGCCTCTGCGGACACAGGCGGGAGGGGGCCGAGGTGGGCGCGGGGCCGGGGCTGGAGGAGGAAGCCCAGGGGTCTGTGTGGGCCTGGCTATTACTCCCACCTGGAGTTTTCCCCTTGCCCCCACCCTGCCCACATACCACGGATGAAACTGAGGAGCTGCGGGCATCTATAGATGTCTCTATCGTCAGGGTCCCATAACTGGCGGGCGGGTTGCCCACGAGAGGGCTGCTGTCTGTGGATAGAAAAGAGAAAGGGCAGTCGAGGGGAGGCTCCTCCTTCTCCTATTCCCTAGAATATAAAAAGCAGGGCTGTCTTGAACCTGGTTTTTTGCCTGTTAGCTGGCTGCTGCTGCTGGTTCTTACTCAGTGTCTTACTTCCTTGTGTCTGCTCATCTCTGCCTGGGTGTGGGCCAAGAATTAGAGGAGGGGCCTGGGGAGCACCGTGAGCTCCCACATCCAGCTCTTAAAGTGCTCGTGGTTCTGTGTCCCACTTATTCCTTCTTCACCTGGCTCCACGGAGGGCAAGGATCAAGGCTTACTATCCTTGTTAAATTCCCGTGCCTGACAGCAGCCTGAGGGCGAGGAGATGCCGAGGAGCCAGTCTGGACTGGTAAAATGTCAGGTCTGCGGGCAGCCAGGGGCGACGGCCCACTCCGCAGGTGGGATGGCGGCGAGAAGGGAGAGCCCCACCACTGCGTTCAGGCAGGAGAGGAGGGGAGAGCTGACCCAGCCCCGCTTTGAGGTTTGAGGAGAAAAGCTGCCTCACGCAGGGCCCAGCAGAACAGTTAACGGGGTTCCTTATTTACCTCCCTGGGAGGGAGGGGCTATCATCACCCCTATTTTACAGATGGGTAAACCAAGGCTCAGGGACCACCACAGGAAGCTCTACTGAAACCCCTGTTTCTCCTGTGCCCCCATCAGCTGTGGCCCTGCAGGTTTGGTGGGCAGTGGGTGTTCTGGGGCTCCAAAGTCGGGGGCAGAGGCTCTTATTGCTCCCATTCTTGGGCAGCCTCTGGGTCAGTGTTTCTCCGTGTGGACACCTGCAGCCGAGCCACCTGGAGGGCCCGTCGGACACGAGGCGCCTGGGCCCCTCCCCAGAGCTGCTGGATCAACTTCTTCAGGTGGGGAGGGGGCTTGTGAAGCCAAGTGGGGTGCGGGGCGGGCTGCGGGGCAGGGAGGGCTGATTTTCTGGGCTTCCTGTTCCAATCCCCAACCGAATCCCTTCCAGGGGCCAGATCTAAAAGCTTCCACCCAACAAGCCCAGCGTGTCCCAGGCAGCTGCCGCGGTCAGAAAGTCCCCATCCCGCAGGAGCTCTGTCCCCAAATATGTGAGTGTCGATGGCTTCCCAGAGCCCCACAAGACCCATAAAAGCTGCTGTGTGCTCACCACATGTGGGGCTCTGCCCTTGGCATGGTTACTCTAATAATCCTACAATCACTGTCTAGTTTTAAAGATAAAAAGGAGGTTCAGAGAGGTTAAGTAACTTGCCCAGGACCACACAGCCAGTACACACTAGTGCCAGGATGCATGTCCAGGCATGCTGACTCCAGGCACCCTTTAGTCGCTCTACCACACCACCTGTGAATGCCTTATGGACAGGGCCATGTGGCCCCATCAGACCGGGCAGTCTTCGCCTCCTCTCCCGGCTCTGCACGTCTTCTCACAGAATGAAGGCCACAGTGACTAGAGTAATTCGGAGGGGACAGGAGCTGGCCTAAGCCTCTACACGAATCCCTCGCGTAACCCTGCCAGCACCGCTACAAGGTGGACACTTATCAGTCCATTTCACACAGGGGGGAGCCGAGGCTCAGAGGCACAGAGACCAACTCGTAAACGGTGGAGGCAGGAAGTCAGACCCCAGGGCCTGCGCTCCTACCGGCCCTGCAGGTGGCACATGTGGGCACCCTGCCCGAGGCCTCTCCTCACCTGCTGACTCGAGGGCCAAATTAACCTCAGCCCCACCCCCTGCGGCAGGGCCAGCCCTCCCCCGGCCACTCTGCTGGCTCGGAAGACAAACGGGGCCACCGGTGCCAGGAACCTCAACACAGCGCACAGACGTGGGCGCGCGTGCACACACGCACTCACGCGGGGAAGCCTGCAGCCCCGACCTGGCCAGGCCCAGGCAGGAGGCCAGGGTCGCATTCCCCTCCGGGCTGGCGGAGACCCCAGCCTGAGGCCCCCAGGGCCGGTTTGCCTTTTGCTCTCTGGTACCAACCCAGTCCCTCAGGAAGGTTTGTCAGGGCAGGAACGTCATTTCCTTCCCTTCCTGGTGATAGCCTGCCCGCAAGAAACAACCAAGGAGGAGGCTGCAGCCATCCCGGGCAGGAGCCTCGTTTGCCACCAGTGTGACAATGATGTCACTGCCTGGAGCCGTCAGGGCAGGCTTCATCGAATTAACAGGCAATGGAAGCTGCTGAGCAAGGTTCAGCCACAGTTGGTCTGAAATGAAAAACCCACGCAGTGTTGGTTGCACCGAAGAGGGCACAATCAGAGCTTGCAGTCCATCAGAAAAAAATCCTCCATGTTGACACCCATAGTGGCATTTCAATTGCAGGGCTTACTGCTGACGGTAGACTGTTAGGTAATTTCAAGTGCCAGGAGTGTCTGGACTCCAGATTTGTATTTGACAGACTTCTTCCTATGTCTGGTCTTGTTTCTATAATTGGAAGCAAGACCCAGATACCAAAGCAACGATATGGCCGAAGACCATATGGTGTGGAACCGCTCATTGCTGGCCACGATGACATGGGCCCTCATATTTGCCAGCCTTGTCCGTCTGTTAGCTATTTTGACTGCGGAGCTATAGTGTAATTTGAATGAACTGGTTAAACATGGTCTGTGTGCCTTAAGAGAGCCACTTCCTGCAGAGCAGGACCTAACTACAAAGACTCCATCGGAATTGTTGGTAAAGACTTGGAGTTTATGATCTATGATGCTGATGACGACTCTCCCCTCCTGGAAGGTCTTGGAGAAAGACCACAGAGAAAGGCACAGCCTGCTCAACCCGATGGACCTGCAGAAAAGGCTGACGAGCAAAGGAACACTAAGTGATACATATGTGCATTATTGTATATGTAACAATGCTGGACCAGTACCTGAACGACAATAATTTAGACACTGAACCAAAAGATGCAGAGTGGTGGAATGGTGTGTTTTAGGAATCAGTCCGGAAGTGAATTTTTTTCCAAGTAACCTAACTGAAACCATATAGTGGGGTGCTTTTTTCTTTGAGAGGGTCTACATAATCATTTTCTAGAAAGTATAGGGTATTTGTACTACTATTTTTATATGAAGAACCTAGTAACTTAGTGGTTTTAAACTCAACTGTGAAATAAAATTGTTTCACCTGAAAAAAAAAAGAAACAGCCAAGGGTCCCTCTGCTCTGTGGGGCAGCTGGGGGATGGGAGCGGGCATTGAAGACCTCCAACGTGGCCTTGCATGTAGACGGCACACATCCGCTGCCACCGGCTAGCTGCAGCCCTTTTCTTGCTCCTCTTGAAGATGTCAACAGTCCCAGCTGCCACTGGAGACCCAAGAGTCTTTTTAGCCAGAGCTCTTGACCTGCCTGGGGGACCTGCTCCCTGAGGTGGGGCCTGGTGGGTATTTTCTCACCCTTTAGGGCTGGTCTCAGGTATAGGGGTAGTAGAAGGGGAAAGAGCACCGCAGGGCTCTATGGGCACTGTTCCAAGGGCCTTACCTACAATTCATTTATTCTTCACCATACCCCTGTGAGGTGGGTATTATTTTTATCCCTGTTTTACAGATCAGGAAAGTGTGGCCCAGAGAGGTTAAGGCAGTTGTCCCAAGGACACAGAGTAGTGGGATTTGGACCCACCCAGGCATTTGGCTCTCGAGTCAGCGTTCTTAACCACGGTAGCGGCAGCAGCATCAATTGTGTTCCTGGTCCTCTACAAGCATGCTGTGTTAAGGCAAGTGCCCTAGCTCCTCTGAGCGTCCATTTCCTGTCAGTAGGAGGATAATCCCAAAGCCGCTGGCACACAGGGCAAGCCTGAGCGCAGCCACTCAGGGTGTTTGAAGTCCATGAAGCATCAGCCTGTCCAGGTGGCCGCCTCTGGCTGCCCTGCCAAGGAAGTGTGGTTTCTGCTGGGCCTACTTCTCAGGCTCACCGCCACCTTCCCACTCCTCCCCACTCCTCCGTGTGAAACCCACAGCTGTGCCCCTGCTCCCATCGGCCTGCTCAACAGCTCCGCCGATGCCTTAAACCCTCAGGCCACCAGCTGGGTCTCAGGCATGGGACAGGCACCTACTCTGAGCCAGTGCTTTACTCCCGTTGATCTGGCTTTACCACTGCCCCGCACCCCAGCAACAACCCTCCTGGCTGGACGCGCTTATCCTACTTTACAAACAAGAAAACTGAGCCTCAGAGAGGCAGTGTGCCCAAGGACTTGCCTCACCACTAGAAGAGGGCCTGCCCCACTCCAGAGCCCTTCCCTGCCCACCACTCACACACCTGACTCCCTTTGCCACCGAGCTTGCGTGGGCACCATCACCCTTCCTTCCCACAGCGTCTGGTCTGGGTTCAGAATGAATGAATGACCACACATCTGGCAGACATACAGAGCATGGAGCTGATGGCACCAGGAGTCACTGTGTCCAGTGCCCTGACTCGAGGTCTGTGTGCTGCAACGTTTTCTTAAAGGGCCCTGCCCAGAACCATCTCCTACTACCCTAACTTGCTTCCCTCCCAGCATCTAAGGTGCTCCCTCTAGGAAGTCCTTCCTGTGTCTATGATGCCCCCATCATGTCATGAGGGCGTGCTTCCAATCAATCCTGGGAAGAAGGAAGGAAGAGGGGCTTGAGGGAGGAAGAAGTCACATCCACAGAGACTCTAGACTCCGAGCAAGGGTGGAGTTCAGGACCCAGTCCCCTGCTGACACCTGTCAAACACTGTGATGTGCTTGCTCATTTGTTTCTGTTCCCACAGTAGTCTCCCCAGGGCTGTCAGCAAGGCCAGGGCAGTCCCACCTGCTCGGACCGGGGCAGACCCCCGCAGGCTGAGTGGGATGATAATACTTTCACGCTTATTGTCGCCGCAGCTGTTCTGACACAGGAGCGCTTACTGTGGAAGCGCCTCACTGCACTAGCCCACTGAATTTTCACATACCACCCTTTAAGGGAGGGGCTATTATTAGCCCCATTTTACAGGGGAGAAACTGAGGAACAGAGCTGCAAAGTCACTTGCCCAGAGGGTCACACAGCTTGAAAGGGGAGTCTGAATGAACACATTTCTCTTAGTTCATCCTCCCTGCCACCCACGGAAAGTACAGGTGAAGTTCCCCATTTAAAGAAGAGGTATAGAGAGGTCGGTTAACATGGCCAGAGTCACACAGCAAGGAGAGGTGGCTGGACCTGAAGCCGGCCTGAGCCCACGGCTCTGAGGCAATGCCCTCAGCTGTGCAGAGCCGAGGCCCTGGAGTCAAAGCCATTTGGGAACCTCTCATTTCCTGCGGAAGCCTCGGTTTCCTGCTGCTGAGCTGGCAGGGGCCCAGGGCTGCGTGCTGCCTCCCCCTCACCTGGGCCCCCCGTGGCCAGGAGTTCCCCTCCTTTGCCAAGGAGGGGTGGGTGGGGTAGGGGGAGGTAAGGATCTGCCTGTAGTACCCCAATTTTTGGATCTGGAGTCCTAGGGCCATCTTTCCTCAGCCCTTCCCTTTTCTCACTCCGGGTGCACTCTAGGCTGCAGGGGTGGGGTGAGGGGGGAGTGGAGACCCTGGCTGAGGGGTCTGCAACTGCAGAGGAAGCCCTGCTGGTGGGCCCCGGCTTCCTCCAGGGGTCTGAGTGACTGACTTGGAGATGGGGCGCTCCAGCACCCCATTAGCAGCAGGTGGGCTTTAGGACTCTGGGAAGGTGCGGTCCTTGCACCCGTTGCCTGAGACAGAGGGCTCAGGAATGGCGATGGTGTCTCAGGCCCTCTGACCCAGGGACTAATGCCGATCCCATTCATTCATTCATTTATTCATCCATCTCGGACTCCTCTCCACCCCAATCGCAGATGCCCCCGGTCGCAGGGCCTCCCGCCAGCCCCCACCCGGCCGTCGTCGCTCAGGAAGGGAAAGCGGTGGGAGGGCAGCCCGCTCCCCCGCATCCCGCCCGTCGGGCCCCAGATGCTCCCGCCGCGGCCCGGCTGGAGGAAGGCGGGGGTGGGGTGCGCGGCGCGGGGCGCCCTCCCTGGGGCTGCGGGCCTCTGAGGCAGGGCGCCGGCACCGCGGAGGGGTCGGGCCGGGGGAACCCCGCCTGGCCTCCAGGGGCCACACCCCTCGCCCGCGACCCCGTCGTGTGGGGTGTCACCCTGCAGCAGGCGCGAGGACGGGCGCCCGCTCCCCCGGCCGGGCCGGGCCTCACCTGCGCTCATGCCGGCCCCTCGCGCTCATCGCCGGCCCCGGAGCGGCGGCCCGTGGCCAGGGCCCGGGGGGACGCGCGGCCCGGCGGCAAGCCGGCGCCTCAGCACTCGCGGCTGACGCGGCCCGCAACGTGCCGCAGCTGGGGTTTGTCGCGGCCCAAGCCCCGCCCGGCGACTGCGGCCCCACGTACGCCCGCCGCGCCGCGGGGGCTGCCGGGACTTGTAGTCCGACCGGCCTCGGGCCGCGGGGCCCCGGGCCCAGGATCGCGGACACAGGCCGGACGGGGGACCCGGGTAGAACAAGCCTCAGATACACGAACGCACAGAGACATTCGGGAACACAGGACGACGACCCTCAGACAAGGTACACCCAGGCGGAATATTCAGGGCACTCAGAGGACAGACACACAGACACACAGAAATAACCCTCAGTCAGGACAACCCGCAGACACAGAGGTACAATATTCAGGACACTTAGAGGCAAAGACAGCAACTGCAGGCTCACCTAGAGGCGGGCCCTCAGGTCCTCAGACAGGACATCCCTGTGATACACAAACACAAAGGTACATAACAGCCTCAGACACGAGCACACGCAAATGGAACACTCAGGAGTAAAGACAGGACAACCCTCAGAGAAGCGCCCCCCCGCCGCCAGACACACACACATACACATTCAGACTAACCCTCAGACACACGTAGATTCACACATAGGGGGTGACATTCAGAGGCACAGTTACAACTATCCCTGGACACCCGGACACATGTACAGACACACAGAAAACACACACGTATACCCACACCCACACCCACACCCTGCATTGGATTCAGCCCTGGGTGAGTACTGTAGGGGTTATGTATGCTAGGTTCAAGCTGCCTTCCCTCTCTTCCAGACTGTGTGACCTTGGGCAGTCTCTCAACCTCTCTGGGCCTCATTTCTTCAATGGTAGGACGTTGATGACTTTAGCAAAGCCTGCTTCTTAGAGTTGGTGCCAGGATCCCATTAGAAAATACGTGCAAAGCCCTTGACAGTGCCTGGCACAAGGTAAGTACTCGGTAAATGTCAAAGTCAAGATACTTCTGCCCAGAGACTCACATTTCGGAGGGACGTGTGGACAGGGGAGACCCTGAAATGATGCTTTGGAAGCTTCTAAAATGCCAGAGAAATAGGATGGCGTAACCTAGCCCCAGACACCCCACGGCATGACCTGCAGACATGCCTGCAGATGGGGTGTATGGAGACCCCCGGAGGCACTGGAGACCTCACACGTGTATGCAGCCTTTATTACCTGCCTGTGGTGACAGGCACAGAAGCTGTCCTCCCTGACCCCGGGGACAAGGGCCTCTAGACAGAGTGGCTCCAAAGGTAGAGTGTGCATCAGCCAGGCCCCAGGCTCAGGGGCAAACCAGGGAAGGATGACTTCGGGCCCAGCATGGACTGGTCCGATCCATCAGTCATTTATCCCGTGAATTTCTAGGGCATGTGTTTGAACAAGACAGACACGGCTCTGTCTCCACTGTGTACCTCCTGTCTTCCAGGGAGCAGCCCAAAGCAAGCAAAGGAAAATAGCAACTACCTGTTGTGGAACATGGTGGAAGGAGACAGAGCTATGCTAGAAGGTGAAGGTGGGGGAGGGGCTCCAGAAGGGAAAGCAGGGAAGGCCTCACCAAGAAGGGACCTTTGAGCTGAGTCTGGAAGGAGCAGAGATCCGGGGACGGGGGACAGAAGGTGTGCAGGCCTGACAAGGGAAGGGACTTTTTCTAGCAGAAGCCCATGAGGCTGGGGCTGGGAGGTGGGGGGGAAGAATAGGAGAGGGAGGCTGGAGCACAGGGCAAAGGCCGGGTCAGCAGGGCCTCGTGGACCGTGGGTGGGAGGTGGGGTTGCATCCTGTGTGCAATAGTGATTTTACGTAGAAGCATAGTATATGACGTGACTTTCATTTTTAAAGAACAGTCTTCCTTTTGTGCAGAGAAGTGACCGAAAGTGAAGGGAGACCAGCGGGGGGCTGTCATAATAGCCCAGATGGGAGCAGATGGTGGCCTGGACCAGGTTGGTGGGTGGGGGAGGGGCAGGAAGTGGACAGGTTGGGATATTTGGGAGGAATCTGCTCCCCCACCCTCACCAATGCCCCACTACCCCTTCTCTGATCTCAGCTCCTACAACTGCCGCCCTCACTCATGCCCTCTAGCCAGACTGGGGTCCTAGCTGATCATGGAAAGCTGCAGACATGCTCCCATCTCAAAGCGGTGACACCCACGCTTCTCTCTACCTGGTATCCTCATCCATTCATGTGTTCATTCACCAAATATTTATCAGGGGATGTTTGTTTTGTTCACTATTAAATCTCAAAGACTTGCAGGCTCTGCTACCTAGTAAGAGCTCTATAAATATTTGGCAAAGAAATAAATCTTGGCAGGGCTTATGGATGGATTGGATGTGAAGGTGCAGGAACAGAGAGAATCAAGGATGCCCCTAGGGTGTTTATTTTTTTTAAGGAGGTACCAGGGATTGAACCCAGGACCTCATACATGGAAGGTGGGTGCTCAACCACTGAGCTACATCTGCCCCATGCCCTAGGGTTTTGACCTAAGCACTTGGGGGACAGTGGAGCCACTTACAGAGCTGGGGAAGACTGGGTGGAGCAGGTTGGGGGGAGGCAGTCCTTTTGATTACTGGGAGGATGGGGCCTGGCCTCACAGGTCATGTGAGAAAACCCTTGTCATCTGAAGTGACTCTTCCAGTTGGCATGTAATGTCTCTGAGCCCTCATTCCTTCCCCTAGGGCTTAGCCCACTGCCGGGCAGACCAGTTATCCAGGGGAACCCTCATCCAGGCAGGCTGGCTGGGTTTGGAAATGGCTTGCTCAGAGGCTTTCTGAGAGGTGGTGAAGTACAGTGGCAAGGAGCTGGGCTCTGGCATCACACAGACCTGGCTTTGAATGTGTCAGTTGCTTTCTAGCTGTGTGACCTTAAAAAAGTCACTCTCCTTCTCTGAGCCCTCATCTGTAAAATGGAGGCTGAGAGGATGAAATGAGATAGGACACATAAACAGCCTAGTAGATGGCAGGTGCTTGGTAGAAGCCAGTTGCTTTCTTTGGATCCCAGGATTGGGTTATAAGCTTCATAGAAGCAGGCAGCTTCAGGCCTGCCGTGCAGATCCGTCCCCTCATTCTTGGTATTGCTGATGCTGCTTGGCCTAGAGGCTGTATCCCCTGAGCCATCTGGGAGTGAGCTGGCCACCTGCAGCTCAGCCCATCTCCTTGGCTTGATGGGGCAGGAGGCCAGAGGACGCTTCCTTCCAAACCACAGAGGATGTGGGAGACCTGTCATCTGCCTGGGGTTATCTTTGGGGAAGCAACTCTCCCTGTGTGGTCAGCGGGTGGTCTGTGGGCCGGGCTCTGCTCCCAGACAACCGTGTCTAAAGTTTCCAGGCACATGAGGGTGAAGGACTGGCTGAGCTGCTTCGCTTCTGGGGGGAGCTGCTGCTCCCCTGAGGAGGAGGGGCATGGGGAGGACAGAATCTGCCTGGTCCAAGTGGTGAAAGGCTTGAGAAGGCACTAATCTGGCCCGGTTTATTCCAGAACACTGCCTCACTTCTCCATTTCTCTAGTTCCACTAAATTTTTGCAGTAAAACGGTATTTTCTCATCTAGTGACAAACCCCATGATAGGTTATGGCTGTGTAGACACACAAGTGCTGTTTCAGCAGCTATCTTGTAGATATCCTGGGGCAAGGAAGGGAATCCACCCCGGGATCACTAGGCGACTCTCACTGCCTACACTGAGACATCACTGTGACATGAGAGGTGAGAAATGAGCATTATTAGTCTTGCACAGAAAAAAACATTCTCAGCTGTTGGCCCGAAACCCCAGCCACGTGTGTCAGCAATATACTAAAGAGTCCACTCCTGGTGGGCCAGGAATTCATCACATTTAGCAGGTGGCCTTTCCCACAGTAGGTATTCGAGACAAGTCACTTACACTGTTTCTGGAGCATTTGCTCTATTCCAGACTTGAGGCTTTCACATTTATGAATTGTGAATGTTAATTCCCATTTTAGATAGGAAAACAGAGGCCCAGAGGTTCAACAGCTTGCCCAAAGACCAGCTGAGATGGCCACAGAAACCCCGAGCACCTGCAGTATTCTTTCTATAAATGAAGACACATCGTCTGGGCTGAAACTCAGGGCACAAAGTAGCAGAAAGGACAAAATACTGTCATTTTAAGTACAGGCCTGCAGTTTTATTAGAAAAGCTCTTTGTGACTATTGAAATAAAACATTTGCCTCAAAGCAAATGAAAGATTTAATAAGGAGTAAATTAAACGATCAGTTGATATACTCTAGTTAAGCTTGAGTTTAAATGTCCTAATTTGGTTGAGAGTGACCTAGAGTGGCAAATTCAACACCTAATGAGGCTCCTGTAACATGGCAACTCATAATCTACACGCTGCATCTTGTCAGTAGCTGGGATTGTAGAACTCATCTTTGCAAGTCATTGTTATTCATGAGAGAACGCCATCTTTCCCTGAAGATTGAGAGGTCAGGAGCAAAATCAAATCCCCATGAATCTAAGGAGTGTGACCTGCCTGGGCTGACAGAAATGTTAGGTGTGACCTGAGTGAACAGTTTTTGTCCAGCCCCACTGCTCTGGGAGCACGTGGCCTTGGGGATGTCTGAGGGTTTTTGTTCTCACTTCCTAATTAAACGCTTGAACACCTGAAGACTGTGTCCTGCCTGGCCTTACGGAAGTCCTCAAGAATTCTGAGATGTTACACTTAAGGGCAAAGACCCTGATCTCTAAATCTCTAATAATACAACACTGCTGTTTTTCATAGTATTCTTGGCTGCTTGATGGCTAAGAAACAAATCTTGCTTATCTTTTCTCCAGCACCATATCTCTCACAATGCCTGGGGCTAGTGCTTGTTGAATTGTGCCCCTTTAAAGCCTGAAATGCTCCTTAAGGTTCATTTTTGGTGAAGCAGTTTTAATTTCCTGGACGATCTCATTATTACAACTGAAAAAGCTGCACTGGGTTATTCCTAAGCATAAATGGGGATCGCCTAAATGTGTATCAGCAAGGAAGTGACCAAATTAAGTTAGGGTACAGCCATGCTCCATAGCATCTGTACAGTAATTAAAGAAGGCCTGACATGGAAAAGAAAGGTACACTTACATACAGACTGAGTAATCTTTTTTGGTGTCAGAGTCCCTTATATATTATGGGGTAAAAATAGAAAGCTGCCTAATAGATTTGTTTTTCTACCTACCACAAATTAGTTAAAAGCACTTGCAAATAACCGCTCTGGAGGGATATGCATACAAACTCTTGACAGAGGATATGGGATTCTGGGGACTTTAGAGGGGTTTCCAGTCTTTGTATACTTTTATATTGTTTTTTCAATGAGTATTAGTACTTTTGTATTAAAAAAACAAAATACATCATCACCAGAGCTAAGAAGCAGAGGTGAATAATTAATGTTAGGAGTGAAAGATTCCTTTGAGGTCATTTGTGGAACTAATTCAAGTTCACAGCTGATCTGGGTTATGCTCTGTGTTGGAAGAACCTCAAACTTTGCCGCAACGAGATATAAAAAGACTTACCAAGATTTGGTTTCAAATAATTTTAATACTGAAACTGCTGAAACTGGATGCTGTAAAATCGTAATAGCTAACATTTATTAGGCACTCAGAATAACTGCCAGGCATTCTCTCACCTGATGTGCAAAGTAGGTACAATTGTGAGTCTCATTTTATAGATGGGCACACGGAGTAGGAAAGCAGCACAGGAGCATGCCCAAGGGCAGCCGACTGGTGAGTGGAACAAGCCCGAGGTCCTGCTGGACACCAGTTCCATGCTTGCAGCCACTGAACCCCACTTCTCTCCCGAGTTTGGGAGTCCTGTCTGCTTCCTAAGAACTAGGACTCTTTTTGCCCCTTCACATTCCTCTGCGGCAGATAAAAAGAATAGGCTCGTTTTTTTGTTAATAAAGTAGAATAACATTTATTTATTCCTGAAAATGTTTTATTACACATGCTGTCTTCATGGAAAATCAAGACCTTGAAGGAACTCAAGTTAGGTATGGAAACCTATGAGTAGCAGGGACAGTTAGGCTGAAGCTTTCTTCTCTGTATAGGTTACCATCATTTTCTTGATTTCAGCAATAGCTTTCCCTGGATTCAGACCCTTGAAAAAAGAGAAGAGGGTCAATACTAAATTGTCAATGAAATGGAATGGAAGCACCCTGTGACCCTGGGTGAAACTCAGCCAGCTCACACGATGTCAAAGCAAGGTGACCACAAATAAAGCCCCTTAAAACCAAGGGACTTGGGCTAGGAGTTCTCTTCTGTCACTACATTTAGGCATTTAAAAATGGTCAGCTCTCTCTGGTAAGAGCCTTACCCCACAGATTTACTTCTGGTGTGGTTTAATCTAGCAGGAGAGTACGTTTGGAGCAGTCATGGTCTCAAATTGCTCAGATACCAGGATAATACTACAGGCAGTCAAATTACCCTGACATCTCTAAATCCTCAATGAACCAGAAATGTATACCATTACTATTATTATTGGCAGAAATCAGCACAGACAGGCAGGAATGTGGAAGAAATTTTCCTCTCTGTTAAACCTTCATAAACACCATATGAGCTTGACTGGCCAATACACTGGTTGGAGCTGGAGTTTGGTCCTCTCCCTGTAACAGCTATTCTGTAGGAGGCATAATGAAATCCTATGAACGTCAGACTCCTAGAACTAGGAAGGGAGACAAGCAATTATTTGGCAAAATTAGACAAAGACTCGTCTGAGGTTACTGAAGGGTCCCTCATTTTAGAAAGAAAACTTTAACCCTGAAATTAAAATGTAGAAAGAAAGAAAAAAAGACAAGGAAGGGGTGGGGAGGGGAGGGAGAGAGAGGATGCGCTTCATATACTAATACAGAATGATACCCAAAATACATTAAGTGGGCAATCCCCCCACCCCACCAATATCTCAGCATCTCCATCTGTAAAATGAGGGAGCTCAATTTGATGCTTTTTAAGGTCTCTTCGAGCTCTAATGATCTGGGCCTGTGTCTCACAGCCCTACATTACATCCCTGCTTTTTATAAGGGGAGAGAGAAGCCCAAAGAAACTCCACAGAGAACATCTGTCCTTAGTTGTCTGCTGCCATGTCTGATACCAGGAATGTACTGCAGAATCACCTCCAGGCTTTTTAAGAAACTCAACTTCCACACCCCACCCTTGGTGGGATGTTCTCTCTGCCTATCTCAAATAGGCCCAACACTTGTTTTAAAAACAAAAACAAAAACAAAAACAGAAGCTGGTATTTACTGAGTGCTCAGTGTGTACCAGGCACCCAGCCGATCCTGATGCCACAAACGGGGGAAAAGCACTATGGCAGAGGGTGGGGGTACTGGAAACACAACTGGTTTTGAAGCAAAAATGAGGGAGTTACCCAGCTTGGAGTTCATGTTTTTATAGATAAACTGCCTGTTTGTTTGTTTTTTAAACTGATAACTGGTTATTCTGGAGTTTTCATATTGCTGCCTACTTATTCACTCTGCCTTTTAGGTAGAATTGCTTGCCCACAGTCTCTCCTCAAAGGGCAGCCACCAGGCAGCCATGTTCTGAAGCACATGCCCTGGCTCCTCCCTGCCTAATGGCTAGGGCTGACAGGACCAGGGTAAGCACCTGGCCAAAGGGCAGTCAGTCCACAGCTGGCCATCACCCTCTGACATGGGCTGGCATGAAAACCGAGCTGGGTCAACTAGATTCCCTCTCAGGAATTTGAACTAAGAAATGCTGAGAGAAGACAAGCAGGTGACTGACTTTAATGGCATGCTGTGACGTAGAGTCCAGGGCAGGGTGAGCCAAAGGAAGCAGCAACTATGACCAGGAGAAGGGTGTGAAAACTAGTTAAGCAAGAGCTCTAAGCCAGAGACGATAAACAGAGGGAACAAATGAGCTGGCTGCTAGAGAGCAGAGCACAGTAGTAGTCAACATTATGAGACAGAGACCAGGAGAGAATCCAGGCCCCACAGCTGCCCATTCCTTCACCTTCCAGTTCCGTGTTGTCAGGCTGAACTCAGATTTCCGTTCATGGATTCCTGTGGCCCCTCCGACTTCCTCAATACCCCTCAAGTGAAACCTGCTCTTCGCAAGGATCACATGGAGATCACTGGGCACACTCTGGTCACTCTCCACTGCAAACGATGGGCTTGCTACCAAGCAATTACCTCTTTAAGAGCACATGCCACTTCTGACGTGTGTGTTTGAGGCAGAGCTGAGGGCCACCAGCCCATTTACCTTGGGACAGGTCAAGGTGCAGTTCATGATGGTGTGGCAGCGGTACAGAGAGAAGGGGTCCTGCAGCTTGGCCAGGCGCTCTGCCCTGAAGTCATCTCTGGAGTCGATCATCCAGCGATACGCCTGGGAAACCAGACATTGATTAGCCGAGCTGTCAACCTAACAGGCAAGGGCAGCACTTTGGTTCTTCTCAAAGCTCTGAAGGTGCAGAAGAAAGGGGGATTTTCTCAGCTTAGAGGTCTTGTGTCCTCGCTCTTTAACTCATATCCATCTTTCAAGGCAAAGTTCCCAACTCTTATAACTCCCCCTGACTAATCTCCTCACAGACCTCTCCCTTTGAACCATGCTGCATGTGGTACCCTGGTGCTTAATTATGTACTACTGGCCTTCATCCTCCAATTTCTTCATGTTGCTCAATAGTTTCCTACCCAGATTATGAATCGGTGACTGTCTAATAGGAATCAGGGACTGCATATGACTCTCCTAACACCTAGAAAAGGAAAGTGCTAAACTTTCACTGTCCTTGAATAAATGGATGACTTAACAGACCTGCTAGAGATCCTATCTGTCCCACTTACTGATTCCCTTCATCAGTATATCCATCCCAGCAGTCTGAGACCAAGCTGAAACTGATTAACCACAGGATCACTGAACTAGGAAAGCTGCGGGAAAGAGGACATTTACATTTTCCAGTAACTCATATTATCTAGTGCAAGCGCCAAGTAGGAATGTACCTCATTCATCAATCTTTAATATGGCCAGGAGTCAATGTTGGTAACATGGCCACATAACCAAGTAAGTTCTCTTTTTGTGGGCACATGAGAAATGAGAAGTTGTTTTCTGAGTTGCTTGGTCTGTGAAAAGCACTAACCACAAATCTAAAAAGCACAAGCTTTCTGAGGATAAAGACAATGACTTTTTTGCAATGATATGCACTAAATATATACGGTGAAAGGAAGTAAAAACCAGTACTACTTTGTTTCTAAGTAACCCCTCAACCTAGTACTCCAAAAAGCTTTCATTAGGTTGGAAACAATAGCCAAGATAGTCACCTTTAAAGGCCTTTCTCTCTCCCCTGGTTGCACATTAAAAATCCCTGTGTGAGGGAGATGGGGAGTCTTCTGACAGACAGTAGTCTGGGGAAAGCAGGCAGTTGGGTGGGTAGAGAAGCAGTTGTTTGAGATACAATGTTTTAAACCTCCCTATGACTTGGTTTCCCAAAAAGCATGCTACCGCTCCTGGGGGTGACCCTCACCACACTGAAATGGAGGTGCTTTGCAGGTGAAGCCCCAGCTGTACAGAAAGCCAAATAAGAAAATGTGACCAATGACCCTGTTTACACTGGATGCCAATGATGGAAACCACTGCCCTCAGAATGGCTGGTGTGTATCAATAAACTGTCCTTTTGAGTTGCTGGATAGCTGTATTTCAGTTTCTTTTCAGGCAAGTAAGGAGCACCTTACCTGCATAAGAACCGCTGGTCCCAAATATTTGTCTCCATTCCACCAGTAGCTGGGGCAGCTCGTGCTACAGCAGGCACAGAGGATACACTCATACAGACCGTCCTGTGTGGAGAAAAGGAGAGCCAGGAGCATGCCACGGGAAGAGATTTGGCCTCATTTTTAGTTCCTTAAATATGATGTTAGGAGTCAGTGCATGAAAAAAGCACCTACTTGCATCTGCGTTTTGTTGGTGGTGTTTGGTCAACAAATGCAGAGATTATCAGATTCAATAAAAAGATCTTGGGATTGAAATGTAAACATTTGCTAGATTACGCTCAAAGTTTTAAATTCCAAATACACAGCACTCATCCATTAATAAATAATAATCCATCACTTATCTAAAAAAATCATCAATAAAAACAAGTAATAATTGACTACCTAGAAAGCAATCAAGAGAGGAGCAATTAAAAAGGCCCTGGACCTGAAGCACCACGCTGGCTCTTTAACAACAGCTTCTATGCTTGCCACAGCAGAAGGGGACTCAGGTTTCCAAGGACACCAGCATCATCCTAAATAAGAGGCAGCCCTCACTGAGCGCCGCCTGCTTTCTCTACTTTCCCTTATTTGATCATCACAACCGTCTTCTGGAGTGGGTACTACTGTGAATCCCATTATATAGATAAGGAACTGAGGCTCAGAGAGGATAAGTCATTTGCCCACAGCCACACTGGCATCCCTGCTCTTTCATATTTGGCACACTGACTCAATCTGCCCAGCCAGTTCTAACTAACTGGGCTTTCTGATTTTGGAAATAAAAACTAAGTGAAAGCGAAATGGAAGGGGCACACTGCCATCAGAAGTGACAGGTGATAGAAGAAGAGACACAGTCGATAGTGTCGACTAATCATGAGTCTACAAGAAGATCTAGGTTAAACTATATTCAGGCAGCTGGTAGAAGTGTAGACTGGCCCCGCTGGTCTAGAAGGCCGAATGTCATAGGATTAAGAGCCTAAAAAATAGTATATTCTTTAATCTACATATAGGAAAAAAATCTGTAACAAATTTATTAGAATTTTTTAACAGAACTTGAAGGATAAAGATATTCATCTAGTCTTATTTATAATAGTAAAAAACTGGAAACAATTTCATTGTTCAACAATAGTGGGAAGGTTAAGTAATAGATCCATCTAAAGGAGTAGAAGAAAAAGTTTACGTTAATGCTTATGAAGAATTTTTAAGAACATGGAAAAATGCTCACAATAACAGAAGTGAAAAAGGCAAGATACAAAAGCATATTTACATTTTGATCTCAGCTACGTAAAAATATAGCGCAATGCAAATAAAAGGAAATCACAGGTAATTGTAAATATTGACATTGTCTTTGGGTAGTGGAATTATAGATCATTTAAGAAATAGTAATTCTTTGTATTTTTTACTGTAAGCATATAGCTTCTAAAATCATGAAAAGTTATGTCCAGCATATTAATTTAAGGATGCAAAAATGTTAAAAAAAAGGTTTTGTATTTAAATGAGCAAATTTCTATTACCTAGAAAACACATCCGGGGAAACCTGTCATTCCGTTGTAACGCCACATCCATGAGGCGTTTCTGGTTATGAGCTTGCCCGTATTAGGAATATGCCTCGGTGGGCCAGTTCTGGCCTGGGCTCTGGGAGTGTGTGAGAATGTCTGCGAGCTAGAAATGTACAGACCAGAGCCGTGTCCTGGGAAGAAGAAACTATTGAAAGAGTAGTTGACGCTTACTCGCAGGTTCTCACTTTACTGTGCAGACCCTCATCTTCTCCAGAATGACAGAACTGGGCATTCTTACATCCCTTCCGAACATTTTAGGGGGAAGAGGAGAGGATGCTAAATATTCCCAAAACATGAAAGTAAAATTCACTTATCCACTCATTCTAGTATTTACTGATAAAACAATAGGCACCAGGGTCTAGGGATCCGGAAAGGAGTAAGACACAGCTCTTGCCCTCTCGAGGTGTGCCTGGCCCACTACATGACATTAGGACAAGTGCTGCACTGGTATAATGTACCAGGTGGTGGCTGAGACTGTGTGCGTGCTTGGTTCAGTACCAGGAACAGAGTTGGGGAACCCTGACCACTTGGACCTCTTTGCAGCTCTTCCTCCACCCAAGAACACTAAATGTGCAGGGAGTAAAGGTGCAAATCAGAGAAGGCTTCTTGGTGGAGGTATACATAGTATGAGTTGACTAAAAACTTGGTAAGGATTCCTTCCAGTACAGGAATAGGACTACGGGAGAGTGAGAAGGCCTGTAACAATCCCACATACCAATCACCAGGAGTGTGGGGTTAGGAGAGAATATCAAGGTTCTAGTCCCAGTTTTGTGTTGCCTCTTTTCTTCCCACCTATAAAACAGGGTAGCAAGGATTGCAAATGGGCAGCAAATAGTATTTTATTTTTCCCATGGTATTTAAGAACAACTCTGATTTGGGGGCCAACTTTTAAATAACTGGGCAACTTTATGTACTGGTCTCATTTGAAAAAGATGAACATCTAGCAACATGGCAACAAAGCGCCCCTCCTAGGCAGGGCAATGGCCTTCCAGCTCCTTAGCCCACTCTGGGCCATTCATGCATTTTTATTATTCGCCCGGTCCAGCTGAGCATTGATGTTTAATCCGTAGACCAGGTGCTCTAGAAGTTCCTTTCCAGCTTTAACAATCGACAAAATATACCAGCTGGTCTGCATTATCTTGTGTTGCTACCCTCCAAACCACACTCCTTATAAACATCTATGTAATTAAATTCTTCAAGACAACAAACAGGGAATAATATAATTACCAATTTCTCACGATCTTCTAAGGATTGCATATACTGCGTGCCTTTCTGGGACTCATCCTTCTTCTTCAAATAAGGCTCAATGGATTTGTATTGAGCAAAGAAATTGCTCAAATCCTGAGGTTAAGAGGAAGGAGAAAAAAAGAAAAGAAAAAGGGTCAAGATTCCACCATCATCTTCACTTCCTTATTTACCCTGTTTTTTTTGGACACTGCCTACTTTGTTGCCCTAATGCAGTCCTAAGTCTGACTCGGTGCCTTTAGCATGGATACATGCAAAGATTATAAAGGGAGAAATGGCCACAATGTTCAGCAGTTAGGAAATTTCTCCCTTACTCATCCAGGAATCTTTCTAGTCCCATAGTCTCCTCCCCACCAACTCCTGAAAATACCAATGTCAGAGAAGGTGGTCACATATAGGGAGGCAGAAAGTAAAGGAAGACTTAGAGACAACTTTTACTTTCTAATTGCTATTTTCAACATAGATTCTTTGTAGTGATGGCCAAATTCTTCAGTTCTGGGACTGTTCCAACTCTAAAAGTTCTGTTCCTTGTTATTCCCAAACAAACCTCACCAGATGAGCTGCTGGAGGATCTTCTAGGCATGTTTATCTTTGCTATTCAGATTCTTTAATTAGGCCACGCTGTCTCAGATGTGAGGATTTTCATGTTCAAATGACACTGTGGTTTTTATTCTTGCCATGATATAGAGAGACAGCCCCATCAAATCGTTCTTTTCTCCAACTAGAAAAGTAGTTTTACTCAAAAAAGCCTGATCTAAAGAACTAATAGCATATCACACACACGCAGAAACTCACAGGAACAAGATCCTTCATCACATACATATGTGGAAGGGGGTAGATTTTTGAGACTTTATTGAGGTTGGTGTCAATCCTTTGGGTACAAGCTAGAGTGTTGTTTCCATTGATGTTCATCGCACAAGAGCCACAGATACCTGAAAGAGAGAAAAAAACCACATTTAACATATTTAAATTCAGTCAAGATTCAAATTCTTTATTCCAGATTGTCATTCCATCAGGGCAGCAGTGACATGGGACAATGTCTGGCAAAGGTGCCTATTTGTCTCTTTCCCCCTTTCTTCCTTCTGCCTAGCATGCAGATGTAACAGCTGGAGCTCCAAAACCAATTTGTAACCATGAGGCCATCCTGAGGTTGGAAACGACATGCTAAGGATGGCACTGGAGAGGGAAAGGAGGACATGGAACTGCTGGCATCGTGGAGTTTCCACACCAGTTCAAGCTTACTTCAAGTGCTGTGAAAGAAAAACCAGTCTCAATTTTTAAAAAAGCCACTGTTATTTGAACTCAAACCCTAGTGGATAGAATACTGAAAAGCAACTCAATGCGCAGATGTGGCTCAAGCAGTTGAGCTCCTACCTCCTACACAGGAGGTCCTGGGTTTGGTTCCCAGTGCCTCCTGAAAAAACAAGAACAACAAGCAAAACAAACGATAATACCAACCCAAGGAAGCCAATGTACGCTGGCCCCAAGTACCTCAAAAAAAAACAAGAAAAAAGCATCAAATCAACGTTGTCTTGGTAATCTTAAGGTTGAGGCCCTAAAGCACAATAAAAACTTGGCTGGTTTTGCTCCCAGTTCCTGGGGAGGTAATCTTTGCATTCTTGTAATTTCCTGTGATTGGAGTGTTTGCTGTTACTCATGCTGGGCCCTGAATCACACCTGAGAGTTCACACGGTAAGGAGATATCTGACAAGGTGGGGTCAGCCACACCACAAAGACAAACCCGGTGATTAGGGGACTGGGGCTCTGAGTCAAGTCACGTCGGCCTGACCTCCCTGATGTCTGGATGGGGAAGAGGGCTGGAGACTGAGGTCAACCAGGTGGTCACTGATTCCATCAGTCATGCCTATGCAATGAAACCTATATAAAATCGGGACACCTGAAGCTTGGTGCTTCCGTGATTGATAGTGACATTGCAGTGCTGAGAGGGTATGTGTTTTGACTCCACATGGAGAGGACACAGAAGCTTGTTTTTGAGACCACTCCAGACTTCACTCTCTGCATCTCTTCTTTTGGCTTCTTCCTATTTGTATCTTTTTATTGTAATCAAACTTTAATTTTTTTGGTCTTTACTTTTTAAATATTACATTAAAAAAAAATGAGGTTCCCATATACCCCCCACCACCCTTACCCAACTCCTCCTCCCATAACAACAATCTCCTCCATCATCATGAGACATTCACTGCATTTGGTGAATACATCTCAGAGCACTGCTGCAACTCATGGTCAATGGTCCACATCATAGTCCACACTCTACCATGTTTCACCCAGTGGGCCATGGGAGGACATACAATGTCTGTTAACTGTCCCTACAGCATCACCCAGGGCAACTCCAAGTCCCAAAAACGCCTCTACATCTCATCTCTTCCTCCCATTCCCTACCCCAGCAGCCACCATGGCCACTTTCTCCACACCAATGTCACATTTTCTTCGATTACTAATCACAACAGTTCATGAATAGATTATCAGTAAGTCCACTCTAATCAAACTATAATTTTAAGTATAGAACTTTCAGTGAGTTCTGTGAGTCTTTCTATAGTGCATTACTGACAGAGGGGATGCTGGGAACCTCCAAATTTGTACCCCATTGGTCAGTGTGTGGGTGGCCTGGACTCCCCGAACCTGCGACTGGTGTGTAAAGAGCTATCTTAGAGGATTATCCTTAACCCGTGGAGTCTGGCTTAACTCTGGGTAGAGTAAGAACTGAATGGAGTTACTATAGTATTCGCAGCTGATGTTACAAGTTGATAGAAGTTTTTTTATGAACTTTGTAGGCCTTGATATGATCATCACGAGATAGCTCTTACTTGTCGCCACAAACTAAGCAGCAACAGTCATCTAGTGAGTGTCTGAGGGATATGGAATGCACATAAATTGACCAAGCACTGACTTTCCAAGGAAGGTAAGAATGAACTATAAGATATTAAAAACTAAACAAAAACAAAAATAAGGTGACGATCGTGGACACTGAAATGACAATTTTCTTGGCCTGAACTTATTTCCTAGGTATTTCAGGGTTTAAAAAATGTACAGTGTGAACCCCAGAAGGCCACTTTTCTGAAGCTGTATTTTGAAGATAAGGACAGAGAAATGTAATTACTTGTGCAACTTGCACTGACATTAGCATTTTTTATAAGGCCATTCTCAGTTTCCTTCTGCAAATCTTAGTAAGAGAACACAAAGGTCTGTCTGAAGCAAATAATCCTCAAGTTCCTGAAGAGACTGAATATTATCAATAAATTTATAGGGAAGTGGATTTGGCTCAACTGATAGAGTGTCTGCCTACCATATGGGAGGTCCAGAGTTCAAACCCGTATGTTAAGCTGGCCCATGTGCAGTGCTGATGCACGCAAGGAGTGCTCTACCACGCAGCGGTGTCCCCTGCATAGGGGAGCCCCACACACAAGGAGCTGCCCCATGCGGTAAAAGCGTGGCCTGCCCAGGAGTGGCACCACATACATGAAGAGCTGATGCAGCAAGGTGACACAACAAAAAGAGACACAGATTCCTGGTGCCGCTGACAAGAATGCAAGCGGACACATAGAATACACAGCAAATGGCTACAGAGAGCAGATAATGAGGGAGGAAGGGGAGAAAAATAAAAAATCTTAAAAAAAAAAAAAATTCATATACTCCTAGGATACAATCAGAACTGTATGCCCCCTTTAAAATAAATGATCTATGACTTAAAAGAATAAATCTAATAAACTCTTAAAAAGGCTTCCTTGGGAATTCTCTTGAGAAAATAAACAATAACAGAATAAAAAAAGAATGGCAATGAATAAAAGTTTGCCTCATTTTTTTTTTTTTTTTTTTTTTAGTACAGATGGTTCACTATTTTCTTGACCCTAAAAGAGTTTTACAACAGAAAGGTTATGGAAAAGCATCTGTAATTTACTGTGATGCCGGGACTTACAGGGGAAGGTTGGTGTTTAATTACAACAGAATGATTCCTGAACAGCAGGATCCAGCTGAACTTTTATAATTCTTGCAGCATTTGCGACACTAAATCCATTCATATAAGATCAGCTGATGTAACAGATATAACAGAAGTAGGACTTTAAATGCTTGAAATGTACAGCAGAACAAAGATAAAAAATGAAGGGCCATTATCTATAGTGACTGTTCCCTTTTTGGTTGATTATTTTGGGCAAAATTTTTCCCATGGCCCTTGGGGAAACCAAGTTACTTGCAGTTTTTGTTTTATTCCAGTCAGCAGAGGGTAGTGCCTAAGAGTGTAGCTTTTGCAGTCATGACTACTTTGGTTGATGCCCAGTTCTCCAACTATCTGTGAGTCTTTGCAGCAAGTGCTTAATCTCCCAGGGCCTCAGTTTTCCACACACTGAATAGTAATAGCAGCTATTAACCGCATGTCAAGTCCACAGAATAGAACCTGGCACATAGTCTGTGCTCCACGGCCATCACTGCTGTTCAGTCTACACAATACCTCTTGGTGATTTTTGCTTCCTCTAAGTACCACTTGAGTGATTATTTAGGATTTTTCTTTAAATCAACTTGTTTTTTCCTTAAATTCAAATTAAAAATCATTTATATCATAGTTACACCATCATTAGTAGTTTATTTTTCTACTATGTAAAACACATAGCTAGTAAACTAGTAAATATTGGTCTGCATACCTCGTCCTTAAACTGCCTCATATGGCACCAGCAGCACATGTTAACTACATCATGGGAAACACTGTTCCAACCTATCCACACCTATCTGCTGAGCACCTACTCTGTGCACTCATAATGCTGAGAGCTGGCAGGGACAAATATCCTCCCTGCTGGGCAAGCTTATGCTGTACATAAACACCAGCTAGAACTCTATTGCTCCCCTAATAAATGAGCTCAGCAGTACAAAGGTGGCCAGCTAGTATATGCAAGTTAGTCCTTGAAGGGTACATCAATTTGCTGGGCCCATGATGCAGTAACCATGTAAGAGAAGGTCAAAACTCCTGAGGGAAGTTAACACAGAAACTGGAACTTGCATTAGGGTTTGAATTTTGGACACTACTACCAAAAAAAGGCAGTGTGAAGTACCTGGCGGAGCTCCTGCAGCTGTTCTCCAGGGGTTTCCATCAGTTTGGTCTAGCCCGGGCTTCTTTTGAGAACCAGAATATAAGTGTCCTGGGCTTAATGGGAAGAAGTGCTTACCTTCTCTGCATGATCTTCGGAAGGTCAAAGAACTATCAATTTCATTCTTTATCTTGATTAAAGCATCCAAAACCATAGGGCCACATCTAACAACGAAAAAAAACCAGTTGTATTTATGTAAAGTTTATGCTCCCTGCATTTAAAAAAAAAAAAGATTTATTCATTCATTCATTCATTCATTCATTTATTTATTTATTTATTTATTTCTCTCCCCTCCCCTTCCACCCCGGTTGTCTGTTCTCTGTGTCTATTTGCTGCGTCTTCTTTGTCTGCTTTTGTTGTTATCAGTGGCACGGGAATCTGTGTTTCTTTTTGCTGCGTCATCTTGTGTCATTTCTCCGTGTGGGCGGCGCCATTCCTGGGCAGGCTGCACTTTCTTTGGCGCTGGGTGGCTCTCCTTACGGGGCGCACTCCTTGCGCGTGGGGCTCCTCTATGCGGGAGACACCCCTGTGTGGCAGGGCACTCCTTGTGCACATCAGCATGGCGCATGGGCCAGCTCCACACGGGTCAAGGAAGCCCGGGGTTTGAACCGTGGACTTCCAATGTGGTAGACGGATGCCACTTGGCCAAGGTAACCACTTGGCCAAGTCCGCTGCCTACGCTCCCTGCATTTTATCATAATATGTTCTAAGTCATCTGGCTATATTAGTTGCTCTTCTTACACATTTGGCCTTCTCAGGTCACTTTCAGAATTTTCCCCCTAATCTTGTTTTTAGTACTTTCTTATACATTTTAAGTACTGCACATTTCTATTTTGATGCTCCCACTGAATAAACATTCCTAAGAAATGCAAAGCTAAAGTGGTAGAGAGCTATTTAGATTAGGAAGCAACTTCCACAAACTGGAAGCTTTCATTTTTTTCTTTTAAAGCTCCCTGAAAGGGTCTCCCAAATGATTTATCTTAAATTTTAATTTAGGATCTATGATCCTAACAAAAAGATCTGACAATACATAGCTTTAAATGATTATTTGCTAATTATTATTTACTAAGGAGTAAATAGTACATAACTGTTACAGAAAATATGGGAGAAAATAAATCACCACAGTCCCCTAACCCAAAGCACTCTGAGTGTGCTGGGACATATGGGAACAGTGGTGTGGTGGCAAGAGCAGGAGCCCTTAACATCGCAAGACTCTGGTGTCCAAGAGTGTGGTTTGAATCCTGGCTTGACCACTTAATGGCTTAAGGCAAATTACTTGATCTCTGCCTCAATTTCTCATCTATAAAGCACAGACAGCAGCATCTCACAGGGTTGATGGAGGCAAGTTAATACACATGGGACACAGAACAGTGTCTGCTATGTAAATGTGAGTTTATGATCATCACAGAGCCTGTGAGTCTATGGAAATCAGTCTCTCTAAGTCACATTTTATCTGTAAAGCAGAATAAATATTATGCCAGAGGATTACTGTGAAGATTAAATAATTTATAATTTATTTATAGTATCTATATTAATTTATAATAAATATTTATTTATAATAAACAATTTATAGTATCTGGCACACAGGTAAGTGCTCAAAAAATCTATTTCCTGCCCAATAAATCAGTTTATGATAATTTGTTACAGTAGCAATAAAAAACTAATATATAGGTCTAGAGTCACTTTGAATATTTTAACTACTTCCCCACCTTGCCCTTCAGCATTGTACCTAAGCTTATGGTATTTAGCATTATTACAGAATATGCATTCCAGATATATAAAATGTACATTAAATATTTGACATTTTAAAATTGGATATGTGCTAAATGACTTAAAAAACTATGTATAAAGCCAGTTCTATCAATATTCTGAGAAATTTGTCATAATGGCATTTGGGGGAAGAAAAGTTTTACAAAGGTTATTTTTCTCGGTTTTCTTTTTTTAAATATTTATTTATCCCCCCACTCTTGCTGCTTGCTTGCTTTCTGCTCTGTGTCCATTCACTGCGCGTTCTTCTGTGTCTCCTGTCTCCCTTTGTTGTGTCATCTTGCTGTGCCAGCTCTCCACAGGTGGTGCCGTCAGCTTGCATTCACAAGAAGGCCCTGGGCTCCCATATGGTAGACGGGAGCCCAATCAAGTGAGCCATATCTGCTTCCCTTTTCTCGGTATTATCTTTCTGAATCAGGTACCTAACTCACTGTTTTAAAAAAACAGATGTCAATGCATTGGGTGACCTCAGATTTTTAACTCCTCCATGGCTGGGAAAAGTATGTTCCTGAATCAGATCAAGAGCTCACCTTCACTTGTCAAATGGCTAGCATTCACAGATATACTCACTTATTCAGGTCAATTTCAAAAGTCTGCATGTGAGGTTTATCTCCAACCTTGTCTGGATCCCATCGGTAGATGGCAAATTTCTTCACACGGGGCGTTGTGGCTGCAGCTGTCTGGGCTCCGCGGCAAACCTTAAAGTTGAAAAAGTTCACGAGAAGGAAAAAAATTATTAAAAATGCAACATAAAGCCTGCATATAGCGCGCACTATGAGCTATTATACTGGATATAAACCCACACATTACTCACACACAGTCTTCTTTGGAAAGGCACAGTCATGTAATATCCAATGAACAAATGTTAAGCATCTATTATATGCTAGGATTTCAAGATACAGAACTTAATAGACCAAGTCTTTGCTCTTACAGAACTTTGTAGTGAGCAAGAGAGAAATTAAATATTCACACAAAAAAGTATAGTGATATTTATTGATGGGAAAGTACAGGGTGCCCTGGATGAATACAGCAGAGACTTAAAACTAGTAAAAACAAACCTACCAAGTCCTTCTTAACAGGACAAAACAGTCTTTTCAACAAATTGTGCTGGGAGAGGTGGTTATCTATAACCAAAAGAATGAAGGAGGACCCCTACCTCACTCCCTATACAAGAATCAACTAAAAATGGACCAAAGACCTTAATATAAAAGCCAGGACCACAAAACTACCAGAAGAAAATCTAGGGAAACATCTTCATGACCTTGTAGTAGGTGGTGGTTTCTTGGACGTTACACCCAAAGCATGTGCAACAAAAGAAAAAATAGATATATGGTAACTCCTCAAAATTAACCCTTTTTCACTTCACAGGGCTTTGTAAGAAGGGTGAAAAGACAGGCGACTCAATGGGAGAAAATATTTGGAAATCACATGTCTGATAAGGGTTTAGTATTCATGATCTATAAAGAGATGTTACAACTCAACAATAAAAAGACAAATGACTTGATTAAAAAATGGGCAAAAGACTTGAATAGACATTTGCCCAAAGAAGAAATACAAATGGCAAAAAACACATGAAAAAATGTTCAACATTACTAATGATTAGGGAAATGCAAATCAAAAACGAGAGGGAAGCAGACTTGGCCCAATGGATAGGGCCTACCACATGGGAGGTCCGCGGTTCAAATCCCAGGCACCCTTGACCCGTGTGGAGCTGGCCCATGCGCAGTGCTGACGTGTGCAAGGAGTGCCCCCATGCGTAGGGAAGCCCGACACGCAAGGAGTATGCCCTGTAAGGAGAGCCGCCCAGCGCGAAAGAAAGTGCAGCCTGCCCAAGAATGGAGCCGCATGCACGGAGAGCTGACACAAGATGACGCAACAAAAAGAAACACAGATTCCAGTGCCGCTGATAAGAATAGAAGCGGTCACAGAACACGCAGCGAATGGACACAGAGAGCAGACAACTAGGGGAGGGGGGGAAGGGGAGAGAAATAAAAATAAATCTTAAAAACAAACAAACAAAAAACAACGAGATATCATTTCACACCTGTAAGAATGGCCACTATTAAAAGACAGAGAACATCAAGTGTTGGAGAGGATGTGGTGAGACAGGAACACTTATTCACTGTTGGTGGGAATGCAGAATGGTACAGCTACTGTGGAGGACTGTTTGGCGTTCCTAAAGAGGCTGAATATAGATTTGCTATGTGACCCTGCCATACCACTACTGGGTATGTTGAGAAATAAAAAGCATAACCTTGCAAAAATATCTAACAAGTCACTCCTGCCTCCGCTTCTGTGGATCGGCCTGTGAGGGCATGACCTTGTAGGAAAATATCAAAAGAATAACTCTTACCCTGTTTCTATGTATCAAATTGTGAAAACATGGCCGAGCAGGAAGATATCAAATGAGTGACCCCCCCACCCCCGCTTCTGTAAATCAGCTTACAACCTTGCACCTGTATTCTGCTTCTGTAGCCCTGCTTAGAAAATTTCACCTAGCAATGTGTTAGCCAATGAGCAAAGGTCATGCTGATCCCACATAAAATCCTGTATAAACCTATGAAAACTGAAAAACGGGCCTCAGAATTTGGAGATTGACTCTGCTCTGGGCTGATGCATAATAAAACTGTTCGTTCATCTCTCTGGAGTACCAGTTTTGGGTTTTCTGTGGTTCAGAACTCCTAGCTTTGCTGCAGCAGGTTTATACCCAGAAGAACTGAGAGCAGTGATATGAACAGACACCTGCACACTGATGTTCACAGCAGTGTTATTCATGGTTATCAGAAGCTGGAAACAACTCAGCTGTCCATCAACAGATGAATGGATAAGCAAACTGTGGTGTATTCACACGATGGAACATTATGCAGCTGTAAGGAGAAAGGAAGTCATAAAGCCTATGACAACATGGAGGAACCTGGAGGACATTATATTGAGTGAAGCAAGCCAGACACAAAAGGGCAAATACTATTATGATTGCATTACTATGAACTAAATGTATTTTGTAACATTGTATGATTCCATTCACATAAAATGTAAATATACATCAAATGATAAAGATGAAAAAAAAAACCAGTACCAGAGGTCAAGGAAGGCCCTATCAAGAGGTACTTAAACTGAGGCTCGATAAATAGGGATTACGGGGAAGGAGAAAGAACATTACAGGCTGAGGGAGTATGTGGAAGTGGGGAGAATACAGTGCCTCTGTGAGGGACTGCAAGAAGTCCAGTATGAGACAAGGTGGCTTAAGTAAGGATGGAAGAGTGGCAGGGGGACGAAGTTGAGGACTTATAAGTTTAGATTTTTATCCTAAGAGCAACGAAAATCTAATGAAAAATTTTAATCAGGGTAGTGACATTATTTTTACTTTTGAAAAAGATCTTACTGGTTACAAAGGGAGAACAGTCAGATTAGATCTGGGGAAATCAGTTGGAAAGTTACTGCAGTTGTCAAAGTGAGACCATGGTGTTTTTAGACAAGGGCAGAAAACAAGATAAAGAATACTGTATCTGAACACAAGAGTTTCGGGAACTAGTAATAACAAACAACCGGGTACTGCTTTCAGTGGTGATTCTACGTCATCTCTGTAGCACTTACACTGTCTGCCAGTAGGTCTCACACAGTAAGTCAAGGAATCTTGGAGGGCCACCTCAGAGGCTGCTGTGAGAGGAGAGAGGATGGCCTGTCTCCCTTTTCTCCTTCAACCAGAACAGCTTCCCCGTAAAAACAATCTGAAAAAAGGGTACTGCTATTCAAGTTTTATATTTAAATTCACACTAATTTTTTTTCCTAAAGATTTTTTATTTATTTCTCTCCCCTTCCCCCCCGCTCCGGTTGTCTGCTCTGTGTGTCCATTCGCTGTGTGTTCTTCTGTGACCGCTTCTATCCTTATCAGCAGCACCAGGAATGTGTTTCTTTTTGTGGCATCATCTTGTTGTGTCAGCTCTCCGTGTGTGTGGCACCATTCTTGGGCAGGCTGCACTTTCTTTCGTGCTGGGCGGCTCTCCTTACAGGGTGTACTCCTTGTGCTTGGGGTTTCCCTATGTGGGGGACACCCCTGCGTGGCAGGGCACTCCTTGCGCGCATCAGCACTGCGCATAAGCCAGCTCCACACGGGTCAAGGAGGCCCGGGGTTTGAACCATGGACCTCCCATGTGGTAGGCGGATGCCCTATCCATTGGGCCAAGTCCGCTCCCCACACTAATTTTTGAAGCCACTACTTATTACTGCCAGGCAATGCATTAAATGCTTTCATTACTGCACTGAATCTTCATTTTACAGAGGAGAGAAATGAGGCTTGGAGATCAAGTTCAAGCCCAATACTCTATAGCCAGTAAGCAGAGGAACTAGGATGGGAACCCAGGTCTGTGTGGCTCCAGAGCTTCTGACCCCTGCTTATTCATGAATATTCCCAGGTCTCTTCTTGGTGCTGTCTTCTCTTTAATTAGGTCCTAAACTCCTTGAGGGGATGGAACAGGTTATACATTACATCTCCCAGAATACCTTATCCAGGCCTTTGCATAGAGCAGTTTAATCCATGGTTAAAAAAAGACAGAAGAGCAATTACTTAGCATTAGACTAACATGGTTTACTTTTATTATCTTAAAAGGTTGAATAGTACAAGTTATATCATAAAAACACCCATCTGTATATGGCATTTACATTCCATAATCCTTGAGGCCCTTTCCAGTGTAAGCAGATGAAACACGGCAGAGACTACGCAAGTCCTGCTGAGCTTCTACTATGGGGACAGGACGGGAGAACCTTGTCAGTCCAAAGAGCAAGTACAGGTTGAAGACTCAAATATATATAGAGAAACTCAGACTATACTCCAGGCCAGCTAATTCTCTTTATAAACTGTTACAGGTGGTAACAGGACTGAAGGCTAATTACAAGAAGTGTCATGGTATCTGTTATTTGCTGGTAAAAAGTAGCCCGAACCAAGTGAAGTTGAAAATGTCAATACCAGTTATTAGTATACTGAAGAAAATGAAAGTGAAGGTAAAGTTGAAAACTGTGAAATACCTTGTCACCAAACTGGCTAAGCTTTTTTTTATTATTCTTTAAAAAGTTTTATTTCCATTTTATTTTTTCCACCCAGGGTCTAGTTTTCCTTCAGTCTTCAAGAACTTGGCTCCCTACATGGACTTCGGTGGAGGTTTCGGGACAGCACCCACAGCTCTAAATCAGGGTGGGGTGTCTGGTCCTTTGGGGCTTCATGAGAAGGGTTTCTGACCACCTTGCTGTGAATGGCATAACCCGCACAGTAATTCTCACATACAGCTTAGGAAGCAGGTAAGGCACCAAAGACACTTGCTTCAGAAATGTCCCTGATGGCTGTGGCCTCTACTACGTTTCGAATAACAAACTTCTGAATGGCCTTATCCTGGGGCAGGCACGCGGCAGGTGCAGTTTGTGCAGTGAACAGGCTTCAAGTGGCCACAATCCTTTTTGGCCAACTGCTGTTCCCTCTTTTCTTTGTCATTTTGGAAATGAACACCCGAGAGAGTGGGCTAAGCTTATTAACAAAGGAAATTCAGTTCTACAAACGGATATTTTTCACTAGGGACCCCATTATGTAAAATAACAGGAACACGTGGCTAACGCCCCCTTGTGGCATTTAAGAGGCAGTGAAAAAAAGAAAGATTCTTGCAACTCTTGTTTGCTTAATGAGCAGCAGTTTTTTTTGGGTTAGCTTTACTGAAGTATAATTACTATTAAAAAACTCAACAACTTTAAGTGTATAATCTGATGAGTTTTGAGGAAGTTGGGTACCCACTTCTACAATTACAAAGAAATTTCCATTGAAAAAGTTCTCTTATGCCCTTTGTAGTCAATCCCCTCTGCCTATCCCGCTTGCCCTGAAACCTATGCTTTCTATAATTACAGATTTGCCTTTTATAGAACGCATATAAATGTAATCATATAGTACGTAGTCTTGTGGCTAGCTTCTTTCACTCAGCATGCTTTTGAGATTCATTCATGTTGTACATATCTGCAGTTCATTGCTTTTTAAAAATTAAACTTTTTACTTCAAAATAATTGTAGATTCACATGCACTTGTAAGAAATAACAGAGGTCCCATGTACCCTTAATCCAACTTCCTCCAATGGCTACAGCTTGCAAAACTATAGTACAATGATAATGATACAGTCAAGATAAACATTTCCCCGTGGATCAACTACAAAACAGGCAATTATCCCAAACCTCATAGAGCTTACACAGTGATTGGGGGAGAGACACACACAGCATGTGTAAAAAAGGAAAAAAAAAGGAAGGTAAGTGGTTATGCTACAATTCTAAATGGCATGGCCAGGAAAGGTATATCACTTAAAAAGCACAAAGACCTGAAGGAGGTAGGGAAGTGAGTATACATAAATCTAGAGGAAGAGCAAATCAGGCACAGGGGACAATGAACACAAGTACTTGGAGGTGGGAGTGTGTTTAAGGAACAAGACAATCAGTGTAGTGAGAAAGGGGTAAGTGAAGGGGTAGGAACAGGAGATGAAATCAGGAAGACAATGGGGGGTGGGTATGGAGTTTGGCTTTTACTCTGAATAAGATAGGAAGCTATTAATACATAATGAGTGACATAATGAGACAAACTTTGAAAGGGTCATTTTGGCTACTGTTTTCACTGTAGAGGTACATAGATAAAAGCAAGGTCCAGGTAAGAAGTGAATGCAACAGTCAGCTAAGAGATGATAGTTTGAACCAGGTTGGTAGCTGCAGAGGTGGTGGAAGTAGTCAGTGTTTAGACACATTTTAAGACAGGAGCGGATTTGCTCACAAAAGTGAAAGAATGAGTCAAGGGTGACTCCAAAATTTTTGGCCTGAGCAATTGAGATCAGAGGAGAAAGTTGGTACATATGTAAAGCCTGGGGCTAGGGTGGTGGTGCAGGGAGTGGCAGAGTTTTGGTTTTGGGCTAGCTGAAAACATAAATTTGAGAGTTATGAGCATATACTCTATGCATTGGATAGTATTTAAAGCCCAAGGGAGGGAAGCAGATGTTGCTCAAGCGATTGGGCTCCCATCTACTATATGCAGGATCCCAGGTTCAATTCCCGGGGCCTACTGGTGAAAAGCAAGCTGGCCAGCGCGGTATGGAGAGCTGGCACAAGATGATGCAACAAAAAGAGACACAGAGGAGAGACAGTGAGAGACACACCAGGGAGCTGAGGTGGCTTGGGTGATTGAATGTCTCTCTCCCATGTCACAAGGTCCCAGAATTGGTTCCCAGTGCCTCCTGAAGAGAAGACAAGCAGACACAGAAGACAAGCAGACACAGAAGAATGTACAGCGAATGGACACAGAGAGCAGAGAGCAAGTGTGGGGGAGGAGAGAATACATAAGTAAATAAATCTTAAAAAAAAAGCCCAAGGGAATGAATGTTGATAGAGGAAAGGCCTAAGGACTGAACCCCAATGTTTAGATGTTGGAGAGATGAGTCAATGTGGGAGAAGGAAGACCTAGAGACCGGGATGTCCTGGAACTCAGACAAAAAATGTTTTGAAGGAGTGGCAAATGCTTGAGAGAGAAAGTATCATGAGAAGTGAGAAATGACCATTGGATTTAACAAAGCAAGAACAATTTCAGTGAAGTGATAAGGGTAAAAAACCTGAATGGAATGGTATAGTTTAGACAGAAAGAGAGATGAATTTTGGACATCTCTTTAAAAAAACTGTGGTATAGACATCTCTTGAAGAGTTTCTTATAAAGACAAGTAGAGATATGGGGTGGTAGTTGGACATGGTTTCTTTTTTTTTTAAGATGGGAGAAATTACTGCATGCTTGTGTGCTGATGATAATGACTCAACAGAGAAGGGAAAAACTCATAACTCAGGGGAAAGAGAATTACCAGATATGTATGCCTGAGTGAGAAAGGATGCGATCTAGTGCACAAGTGAATACTTGGGTCTAAGGAACAGGTGCTAGTTCTCCCACAGTAAGAGGAAAGAAAGGCGGGTATGTGTGTGGAGGTAGGCTGGCGGACAAAATTCTGAGTTTTTTTTCCTCCCCTTTTTGCTTATCCAGCATTTTTTTACTATGAACCTACAAAAGAGGAGGGTCCTTCAAAAGCATTTCTACCTCAATCTACAGGACTAATGAGTATTCAGGGCAGAGAGTACATTTCTAGGAAATCTTGTTTGTAATTTAAGGAAAGAAGCAAGATAATTAACGACCTGGCTGACTGAGGAGGATGAGAAGAAGAATTCTGGATTATGCTGAAGGCACGTTGTTCCTCTAGGGAGGCTTCCTTAGGGAGCAGGCTTGGAGGCAGATATAGATTTGGAGGCAGGAGAAGGTGAAGAAATGGATAGGAGGAAGGCAAGGAGATTCATCTGAAGATAAGTCTGGCTAAAAGAGAAAGTACAGGGTTGTTTCTGAAATGTGAGTGGTGTTATGTACTAATTGGAACCCAAGCTCTATAGTACGGAAGACCTGAGTTCAAATCCTAGATTTACTACTTACTAGCTCTGTGTCCTTCTGTAAATTACTTAATCTCTCTCATTCTATTTCCTCCTTTATAAAGGGATGGGAGGTATTAAATATCTTAAGCTCTTACCATAGCCCAGAAAATAATTTCAGCTTTTCAATACTGGCAACATCAACAGAACTTGTATTATTTGGATTGGTAGATAGGTACCCCAAGCCCTGTCAGTGCTGGGAGTAATGAGATGCCCAAGGGTAAGTAAGCAGTTGGTCTTTGTCCTAAGTTCATAGTCTAGATGAAGAAATACAGCAATACAAACTAGAGTTAATATACTTAAAATTAACTGTGGCTCAGATTATATATATAAAAGAAATTCGGAAGAGAGCTCTAGGAACCTGAATGTTATCCACAAGTAATACATCAACCTCAATATTGGAGAGATACTTTGAAAGTGGCTTTTTGTAGGAATGAATGCACATTCCTACAAAGGTGGGGATGTTTCTATTTCTGTTGCTCTCAGGAAACTCTGAACTGGCCTAGCCTGGAACTACAATACTAACCTATGAAACTAGCTTTCTCCACACTTTATTCTTGGAAGAGGAGCTTGAGCTTTTAGAGGTCACTCTCATTGGTGGGGCTCTCATAAAGGCTTGCTCAGCAACTATAAACCTGGTAAACAAGGTCATGATCAATCATTACTTTAATGATCAGAGGACATTAGGCTGAGGCTCTGGTAGGCAGTCTTCTCTCTCTATATCCCCTTTTCCGAAAGACTGATGCCAAGAGAGGGACTGACTTGCCCAAGTCCACATAGCATGTTGGAGAGCTAGGACTAGAGGGCTATGTTATGCATGTGCCAAGAGTTTTTCATATATTATGTTTTTAAAAACCTGAGTTTAGGTCCTGGATCTACCAGTTCTTGGCTGTAACATTTTCAGCAAGTAAGAAGTTTTCTTTCTGGGGCCTGTTTTCAAATCTCTATAAAAGGAGGTAAGAATTCTTACTTGCCCATCTTCCAGGGGATATTGAGAAGCTCAGAGAGGAGAAGGCAGACTTCAAAGGGATTTGGCCACCCCCTTTTAAATAAGAAGAATGCAATACAAGGGATATGGGAAAACCTATCACTGCACACTGAACCATATGAGCAAAAACAGCGCCAAGCTCCGCATCTATGGGCTCTCTTGCTAGGTCTATGAAGTGGGTAATAATTATTACACCCCCTTTACAGACAGGGACACTGAGAGGATACCAGTGTCAATCGTGGGTGACTCTTTCCCGCAGCCCCATCACTGGGGAAGGAGTCAGGATCGTTCAGGGAGCCAGGTGGATTTCCCTCCATCTCTCCCTTCCTCTGCCTTGTCCCCAACAATTAACCCGTCTTTTCTCTACCGATCCCGCTCCAGTCCTTCTTTACTAAGTACTAATCTTGTGGCCTCACTTCCCAGTTCCGATCCCTCACGCTCTCGCAGGGCTCCCCTTTCCACAGAGGCGAAAGACGAGAGGCAGGAAAAGTGCTTGAAACCCAAATGTTTGGGTTCAAAATCTGGTTCCACCGGCTACTAGCTACGCACTTGACCTTGGGCAATTAAAGTCCCCTCTCGGGACTCTTTTTCTTAATCTCTGAAAAATCGCTTCTGCATCACCAGCTGAAAGGCTGCTGAAAACCCCCGAAGGATAAAGGACAGGCATGCTGCAGGTCAAGACCACATCACTGCGCGGTGTGAGGCGTTCCTACCCCTGCCCGACGACTCGGTTTCCGTGCTCTTCATGCTTTCCCTCTCCCCCAGGCCTCGGGCTCACCTGCAGGCAGGCTCCGCCAAGGGGGGCTACAGGGAACCGGCGCTTCAAGGAGACTGCGATCACCGCCGCCATCTTGGTTTATGACGTCGAGCCCCACCCGTCACCCCTGAGGTCCCTCTCCGCCCGCGTCCCGCCGAACACCGCGGCGCCGAGTCGACGTCCACCGGGGACCCGCTAGCTGCGGAAGAACCACAGAGTAGGAGTCGATTTCCGGTTTCCCGGGTGGAAGGCGGTAAGGCGGAGAAAGCCAGAGTGAGCGTGCGCAGTTGAGGACGAGCCGGGTCGTGCTCCTTTGGGCGCCTGGCCGCTCGTGTTTCTAAGGTGACCTTCCCACGGGAAGGGGGAGGAGTCTGAGAGGGAGGACGGCCCTCAGGGGGCTGGACCTAAGGGGGCGGAGCCGACACGGAGGGCGCGGAGTCATCCAATCCGAGTCCCTGGCTTGATTTTGAACCCCTGTCTTTCTGAAAACTTGTCAGTCATATCGCTCACTTCTGTCGCTCGGTGGTATTAGAGTGACAGTGTGGTTTGTCGGGACAGTCCAGGTTTTAGCATTGAGAGTCCTGCGTCCCTAGAAACCTATCAGTGCGGGGCAAATTGGGGCGATTGGTGAATGAACTGTGGTGATTTAAGAAACGACTGTTTTTTAGGGAAGCAGACTTGGCCCAATGGATAGGGCGACCGTCTACCACATGGGCGGTCCATGTTTCAAACCCCGGGCCTCCTTGACCCGTGTGGAGCTGGCCCGTGCACAGTGCTGATGCGAGCAAGGGGTGTCCCCTGTGTAGGGGTGTCCCACGCGCAAGGAGTGCGCCCTGTAAGGAGAGCCTCCCAGCGTGAAGGAAGGTGCATCCTGCCCAGGAGTGGCGCCTACACAGGGAGAGCTGAAGCAGCAAGATGATGCAACAAAAGGGAAACGCAGATTCCTGGTGCGGCTGATAAGGATAGAAGCGTCACAGAAGAGCACACAGCGAATGGACACAGAGAGCAGACCACTGGGGGTGGGAGGGATGGGGAAGGGGAGATAAATAAATCTTAAAAAAAAAAAAAAGACTGTTTTTGTGTGGTCTTTATACTTAAAAAAAAAAAAGACAAAAATTTTTTGATTAAAAAAAAATACTGCCTAAAACAAAAAAAAGAAATGCCTGGAAGGGGAGTGGTTTTAGCTCAGTGGCTGAACTCTTGCTTTGCATGTATGAGGATCCAGGTTCAATCCCTGGAACCTTCTAAAAAAAAAAGATGATTGGGAAAGTGTCATTTATTCATTCAAAAATATGCATGGAGCACTTACTTTGTGCCGGGCGTCCGGAGCTGAGTGAGCAAGGCAAGCGCAGTCACGGGGGCCTCCCTGTTACTCTGATGGTGGAGATGGGCAGGTAGCCAGACAATTACAATACAGTGAGATCTGATCTGTAAAATCGGGTGTGGACAGTGGCTTCGTAGAAACCGCTTCTTGAACACCTACTATGTACAAACACTGATTTACCATCTCTCTTCATCCCACCAGTCCTGTCAAGAGTTATTTTTTAAATTATTTTAGTCTCCATTTTAGTCATCTCAGCTGCTTTTTCCATCTCAGAGCCCATCTCACTCTGGGGACTGAAATTCCTTGGGCAGGGTGGCCTCAGTCCTCCAAGTCCCTGGGGCTCTTCAGTCACCCCCTAGATTTGCAGGGGCTCATGCTCCCCAGGAGTGACACTTTTCCTTCCTTGCCAGCTTGTTTTTGACATATGAAGTGCACCTTTTTACAGTCTTCAGCTTCCACACTCACAGCTCATCCAAATGCTACTGAAGAAATTAAGAAGACCGGACGAATTGGTTGGCTGGAGTCCTTGGCTGGGGCCTGGCTATGTTGCTGGAGTGGTCTCACTAAAGGACGTATGTATCAAGGCCACAAGAAACAACCTGGACCCTGGGTCTCACCTTAAGTCTTCTTTTCACAGCCATGTGACCTTGACCAAGGGCCCATCTCCAGGTGCTAGTTTCCTTGTCTGTATCATCAGGGTAATGGGCCATCTGTGATTTAAGATTCTGTGATTCACAAGTGTGCTTTGGGAGTAACTGGTGACAAGACTGGGGTCTCCTTAACTTCCCACCAGGGCTGACTCAGGACTGGAATACGGCTCCTCGGAGTCTGCCTCAAAGGACCTCTTGGGTCACCCAAATCAGCTGACATCACAGGGAAATTGTCATTCTCCTTCTAATTCCTCCTGGCTGAGTCTTACGCGATGTCTTTTGAGATTAAGGAAGTGTATCTTCTCCCTCCAAGGGACATATTTCTAGAGAATTGGTCCTTTTGCCATTTTCAGGCTTCTCTTGCCCAAATGCAGTGGCCACCCTGTTCCTTTGCCCAGGTCACCTTGGAAAAAGCAGTCTGAGGCCAGCGGTAGTGAGACCTTGATTTATGGCGGAGCCCTTTGTGCCAACTGGCCCACGTGCCCTGCGGGCACATCATTCCTGGGCTTCATAGGGATTTGGGGAGCTCAAAGTTATGGAGAAATAAATTCTCGGGTGGCTGTCCCTCTGCCCTGAACTTTGGGATTCCAGAAAGGCACAGCTGCAGGACTTAGGGATTTTCAAGGCCTGCTCCTGACATGTCTTCCCAAGGTGTCCTCGTGATAAGATCTGAGGTACTTTGTTTATTTCTATTTCTCTAGAGACAGCAGCCTGCTAGATACTTTATGTTTAAACTGAACTTCAAAGCTGTGTTTACATAAACAGTGTCATTTAGTCCTCACAACAGTTCTTTTGAGTTGGGATAATTACCTGCATTTACAGACTAGCTTTTTGGATAATGGGAAAACCGCTTAATCCTAGATAGGAATGTTACTTTAGGAGAACTTTCTTCCCCAAGGGGTTGAAATGAAGGCCAGAATTCAAAATTAAAATGCCAAAGCATCATGTTCTATGAAGTGTCATTTGTACAATCAACTATATTTCTAGTATCTTGTGATTTAGAGCAACCTGGCTGGTTTCACCCCAGCCGGAAGGCTAAGGATGGTAGGATTAAGGGAGAAATATCAGGTGATTTTATTGCTTGAGAGATTGAGGTTTATTTGCCTTTGAGAAAAACCCATGTCACTATGGTGGGACTCCTGGGCTTTCTCAACCAAAATTCAGGATTTAATTTACCTTTAACCAGTGGGTCATTACTCCCCTCCAGCTCTCTAGCCAACCCTTTCTTTTTGTCCAGCTGTCTTCTGGGCTTCGCCGTCCCAGTGGTTCCTAAAATTCAGCTGCCTTGAACTATACACATCACCCAAGGAGTTTCCAGCTTCCCCTCTTTTAGGCACCACTCCCCACCCAATCTCCAAGCTAGAAACCTGATGTCAGCTTTGTCTCTCCTCTCTGCTAACCACCCCACCAATGTCCACCCAACTGCCAACTCCCACCACAGCCCTCAAGGCCTTCCGGATTGTCCACCTCCTGGCCCCTCCTGGTTCCTCACTGCCTTGTGTCCGTTCACACTGTGCCGGGGACCAGGAGTGCGCTTTCTTCCTTTTTCACGAGGCCAGTTTGTATCACTGAAGATTCAGCCTTGGCTCTCTCCTCCCTTAGGAAATCAGTTCTAAACACTCCCTCCCTGCAGGTGCCTGTGATGCTGGGTTTAACAATTGCCCACTTATGTCCCTCTCTCTCCACACTTACAGGTATTTTGAGAGCACAGCCCATTCACTGTGTTTTGTTTTCTTCAAAGAATATGTTGCTACGTGCAAGCTTATTTTATTATTATTTTTTAAAGATTTATTTATTTATTTATCTCCCCTCGCCCCCACCCCCACCCCGGGTGTCTGTTCTCTGTGTCTATTTGCTGCGTCTTGTTTCTTTGTCCGCTTCTGTTGTTGTCAGCGGCATGGGAATCTGTGTCTCTTTTTGTTGCGTCATCTTGTTGTGTCAGCTCTCCGTGTGTGTGGCGCCATTCCTGGGCAGGCTGCACTTTCCTTCGCGCTGGGCGGCTCTCCTTCCGGGCGCACTCCTTCCATGTGGGGCTCCCCTACGTGGGGGACACCCTTGCGTGGCACGGCACTCCTTGCGCACATCAGCCCTGTGCATGGGCCAGCTTGCAAGCTTATTTTAAATGCTTCATGAAGGTGTTTACCCTCTGAGTCCCCATCCCAGAGGGCAAGGACTGTGACTGTCTTGGTCTTTGCTGTCTCCCTAGAGCCCGTTGCAGTGACCAGCACACTGCAATAAATCATGGAACGAACAAATTCATCTTTGTTTCCAAAGTGCCTGGCTGGGGACCTAACACGTAGTGGGTCAATGCTGGTTGGCTGATGAAGGCATAGTTAAAAACAGAGGATGAGCTGTCCTTGTTCCTCCTCATTGAAGGTGAAAGGAGAGCTCGGGGATGAGGGAACACTCTCCTGGCTCCTTTGGATCCTGGCGAAGGCCAGAGACCACTCCTTCCCTTTCCTAGGTTCTGTAGCTTCTCTGTTATCTACTAGTCTTGTCAACCCCTGTTTGTTTCCCTAGAGTTTTGAGCATGAAAGAACTTTTAGAACACATCAAGGGGGTTGGGTACATTTTCAGGAATCAGAGAAGAAGGGAGGAGAGAGCCTGGGAGGATGGGAGTGGAGGAGCGAGGGGACAGTGGTAGTCATAACCCAGGCTGCGGGCTGGCCACGCCCGTGACCTATGAGGAGTGGAAGGAGAGGGAAGCAGAGGCTGGGGCTGAGTCGTGGCAGGAGACAGAGCTGCTTTCTCTCCTTTCAGCTGCAGGACGAGTCCCTTCTGTGGACCAGTGCACGCAGGCCTGCCACCACGGTGAGATTTGTTAACATCTGCGATCCTCCAAAGAGATCCCACCTCTCTGCCTAGGGTGTTTTTCCTCTCCATGTTAACTAGCCATTTGGGACTCTAGGGAGAAGAGGATGTGAAACCAGTCTTCCAGAATTGACATGAACATAGTTGGCAAACCAAAATGCTCCCTGCGACCCCACCCCAACCCTGCCGGCCCAGGCAAGCCCTTCTCCCTTCTGCTGAGTGGCCCGCGGCTCATCTTTATTTCTGTTCGTGGTGCTGCTGATGGTGATGATAGGCTGCCACGTCTGGAGGTCTCCTCATCCCAGGTCCTGTGCAGAACACTTTGGGGACATTTTCTCTCTCTGCTTATGACATGAGGTAGGGATTATTGTCCTTCAAGTACAGTTGAGGCAACTGAACCTCAGAAAGGGTCAACCACTCACCCCTGGCCACACAGCTGGAAGGTCAACCTCCCTTAGGTGGCCCGTGCTCAGAACACGGCGGTTGCAGGCACGCGGGCCCACCTGCAGAGGGCGCCCCTGTCCCACAGAGCCGCTCGCAGCTCCCGCAGCCCGCCCCACGAATGGGCGCATCCAGGCCCGTCTCCTGTCCCCTCATCCCCGGCAAAGCCCACCATATAATTAGACTTCTCAAAATATTCTCTTTGTGTGGGATGGGGACGGTCATGTGCTACAGGCTTCTCGAATTTCATGAGCAGCCTCTGTGGAACTCCCGGGCCACCCCCGCTCCAGACGGGCTGCGTTTCACCCCGCTGAAGTCAGCTCAGCTGCCGGGACTTAGCAGGTGGCCCGAGGCCTTCCGGGCCGCGCCTCGGACCCCGCAGCCCCACACGTACGCACAGAAATTTAGAGCTCACCCGGCCCGCTGACCTCTGTCTCACAGAGCTCCACTCGCGTCTGCCCGCCACGTCTCCAGCATACTCTCCAATTAGCAGTTCGTTTAATCTTCTGCCTGCGTGGGGGCGTGCGCTGTGTCAGACAGGGTGTGGCACGTGACAGAATTCTCCTTCCAGCTGAATCTGAATTTCGAGCTCCCCTTTCTGTCAGACGGAGCCTTTCGTTGCAATCGTAATGAAATGCAAAAATGCACAGTGGTAAATATTCGTCCGCGGCGGTTTGATGTTTGACTGACAACGTAACAACTCCTCCAATGCAGAATGTTGAAGGCACGTTGACCCTCTAGAGAGGCAGCGCAGAGGAGCGTGTAAGTGGGCAGGCCTGTAGGGGTTCAACGCCTATTATACTATCTACTGACTGTGTGTCCTCGAGCAAGTTACTTCACCTCTCTGTGCATCAGTTTCCTACTGTGTAAAAGGGAAAAAAACAATCAGTCGCCTCACAGGCAGGAGGAGAATGACGTGATGTAGTATCTGTATGGCCTTATCCATTTTAAACCGGGGGTGGGAAGCCCAGCTATGGGAGGGAAAGGGGTGCTCTGGCTCTTGGATTGGCCTTGGCGTCCCCTCTTTTTTCCTGGGTCGTCGCCTTTCCTGCCTGTTCTCTTCCTTCCTTGCTCGGCTGCTCTGTGGTGTGATGAAGCCGACTCTTCTCACCCAGCCTTCGCTCTCTTGTAGCCGCGCTGCTCTCTTTCTCACCTTCGGCCAAAGAAGAAAAGACACTTTGTCTGATCCTTTGCCCCGTTACCTCACTGGGAACTTTCTGAGCAAGCACACAGCTACCCAGAGGGCCTAGCGAAAGGGCTGTGCAGAGAGCCGTTCTTCCCTGCGGAGCACCTTGGGAGCCTGGCGGTGACAGGGGAGTTCCATTGTGTCCGTTTTGTTGCATAGTCTGAGAACCCGGACACAGGCTTGGTGACCGTCTCTTGTTTTTCTGGCTAATGACTTCCAGCTTTGTGGAACAGAGCTGAGATGAAAGGATTTTCTGATGATGCAAACTACTCTGTTGGCTTGTTGGATGAGGGAACAAACCTTGGAGATGCTATTGATAACTATGTCTGTGTACCCTGACAGGAAAAAATGCATTTTCTGTGGGAGAACTTGGAAAAACTGTGAAGAAACACTATTGGTGGCAGAATGTAGTGGCTCAGATAAAGCCATTCCACACAGCAAAGTGCAACTCCACTCCAGGTAATACCTGAAGTGTTGGCAGCTCTTGGAACTGGATTTGCTTGCTCCACTAAAAATGAAATGGCTTCAGTGCAAGAATTAGGTGTATCTCTAGAAAGCATTTAAAATAGGCAGCAAAAATTGGAGTGAATATCATGACATGCAACAATGAAACTGAATTGAAGAACATTGTGGATCATCATCCAAATGCCAAGGTCTCGCTGCAAACTGCAACAGAAGGTAATACTGGAGAGGAGGAGGGTAACATGAAGTTTGGCAGTACACTGAAGAACTGGAGGCATCTTGTGGAATGTGCTAAGGAACTTGATGTCCAAATAATCAGGGTTAAATTTTACATTTCCAGTGCTTGCAAACTATCTCAAGTATGTGTCCATGCTCTATCTGAGGCTCGATGTGTGCTCAACATGGCTGGAGAATTTGGCTTCAAGATAAACATGTCAGACATTAGTGAAAGCTTCACAAGAACTGAATTTCTGTTGGAAGAGATTAATCATATTATCAGCCCTTTCTTGGATATTTACTTTCCTGAAGGATCTGTCATTAAGATAATTTCAGAACCTGGAAACTAATATGTGTTTTCTGCATTGACACTTGCAGTTAATAGTCTTCGCAGTTAATATTATTGCAAACAAAGTTCGTGAAAATGATAAATTTTCCTCTGGAGTAGGAAAACAGGGAAGTGACAAATTAGGCTTTTTGTGTATATATGAACTTTTGCAAGTAGACTGTCAGAGGACTTAAATGCTGTTCCAGAGGTTCACAAGAAATACAAGGAAAATGCACCTCTGTTTACAAGCAGGCTTTGGGGTCCATCCTGTGATGAGCTTGATCAATCGTGGACAGCTGACTTCTTCCTGAGCAGAATGTGGGAGACTGGCCTATCTTGGATAAAATGGGAACTGATTCTTTCCATGAGCCATCTGCTTTTAGTGATTTCCAGAGACCAGCTATGTATTACACGATGTCCTTTAGTGACTGGTATAAGACTTCAGAATGGCTTCAGACACAATGATGAAGAACTCTTTGTGTCTTCTTGCACTCAACTGGGCCAGGAAGACAGCTTTCTCACTGAAGCTTAATTGGGTGGTAACACTTCCTTAGATCTGAAGTTGCAGGTTAAACTTGTCTGGTCAACATTCCAATGTGGACAGTTTATTATTCTGTCTATTTATTTATTTATTTTGAACATTTATTTTTTTATTGTATTTTTTTAAAGGTATATAGATCACACACAAAAAAGTTACATTAAAAAATACAAGAGGTTCCCACTACCCTCCCATCCCCACTCCTCCCACATCAACAACCTCTTCCGTCATTGTGGCACATTCACTGCATTTGGTGAATACATTTTGGAGCACTGCTGCACCGCATGGATTGTAGTTTACATTGTAGTTTATACTCTCCCCCAGTCCATTCAGTGGGTTATGGCAGGATATATAATGTCCAGCATCTGTCCCTGCGACATCATTTAGGACAGCTCCAAGTCCCGAAAATGCCTCCACATCACATCTCTTCTTCCCTCTGCCTGTCCTCAGCAACTACCGTGGCTACTTTCTCCAGATCAATGCTACGGTTTCTTCCATTACTGGTCATAATAGTTCTATAATAGAATAGTTCTATAATAGGACCAGTACGTCCACTCTGATCCATGTTTTATTCCTTCATCCTGTGTACTCTGGGATAATGATGTCCACTCCACCTCTATATCAAGAAGGGGCTTAGATCCCACATAGTTGATGGATGCGATTCTCCTTCTTGCGGTTGTAGGCACTCTCGGTTCCCTGGTGTGGTGGTTGACCATCTTCACCTCCCAATTAGCTGACCTGGGTGAGTCCAATGAACTGGAGAGTAGGAGTTGCAACTCTGCTGAGGCTCAGGGCCCAGCTGGCACATGGCCAGTCCAGAGATTCAAGTCTCCTGAGTATACACCAACCCCAGCACCAACCACAGGTTCAGTAAAAGTGACAGAAGAGGCATGTGTAGAAAGATCACATCTGAGTCTAACTTCATCACACTCAGGAACACAAATTCAATGTGGAAAAATTTGAACAATCTTTCTCTATTCATTTTCTTGGAAACCAAAACTATTAGGAATAGCTATTTGGGACCAGACAAAATCAGCTTTCAGCTATAATTCATTGGGGGTAATGGGATATTTAGATAATGTGTCTAAATTTAAATTTGGATTTAAACTTACCAGTTTGCCCTACATCTATTGCTTAAAATAAAATATGCAACACAATGGATGACATAGTGAAGACAGAAGCCCATTGAGTCCCCCATTAAATCATTTACATACAAGTACACAGTTTTTATACCCAGGATTCTTGTTAAAGTCTTGTAAAATTAATATCTTTCACACAGATACATCAAATGTCAGGGGAAGGCCAGTGTGACTTCATTAGATATGTTTACTGTTTAGAATATGTAAATTTATGCTTTGAATAGTAGTTTAATAAATGTACAATTACATCATAGTATTTGTTGTCTTTGACCTAATGTAACCCTGTACAATTGCAATAAAATTTTTGTATATTTTACTGTTTTTCTCAGGCTGAAACTTTGGGAAAGGGGCTAGCTAGCAAAGGTAGTTTTGACATAGATGTGTATATGGACTGTTTTGAAGGTTAGTTTTCTTTATAGCCCATTTAAGTTTAGTTTGGTGCAATACATTTTTCAATTATTTAATTTACTAATTTAAGTAAAATGTTTGGCAAATCATTGTAAAGTTCAGATTCATTATGGAGAGTTGATGTGCAGTAAGCGTGATGTTTAACAATTTTAACACCAAAAATGTTAATCGTGCATAAACCAGTTGTGATATTTAATAGGTGTTTCAGTATAGAGAGATGCATAAAGTACCTTAGTAATATACTCATAGTGGCAACAATTAAAAACCACAGCAGGGGGGGTACTGGGTTCCTGGCCAGTGGTGCTCTGTCGTGGTCCCTAGGGGAGCAGCGACAGTCTCCCAGGTACAGCGGCGGGGACCGGGAGGGAGTGAGGGTTCAACAGTGAGCCCCTGATGCTAATGACTATGCTTGTGAGTCTAAAATAAGAACAAGGCCTAGAGCAACATTGTGCCTGGGAATTTCCTCCTGTCAGCCTTCATGTTACTCAAATGTGGCCAGTCTCGAAGCCAAACTCAGCATGTAAATGCAATGCCTTCCCTCCAGCATGGGACATGACACCCGGGGATGAGCCTCCCTGGCAACGAGGGACCACTATCAACTACCAACTGATGATGCAACTGGAAAAGGACCTTATACGGAAGGTTCAATGCGGATCAGCAGAATATCCATGTCTACATAAAATAACATGACTTTAAAATGCTGTTTGACCTAAAGTAAGGGGGAAATGGAAAGGAGAAATGAGTTTATATGGCTACGAGTTTCTAAAAAAGAGTCTGGAGGCTGGCAGAAGGATTGCCCTCATGCACAACTGAGCAGAGTCAGAGAGACAGATAAAGCAGATACAACCCCCAGATATTGGTTCCTTTGAAGGCTAAAGAGACCCATGAGAGTTATGGTCATGGCCGATGGGGTTAACTACCAGGGCAGATGGCCCCTCTTTGGAAATGGTGTTTATGTGTGATGAATCTGGACTCAGATGGGATCTCCCTTCATAAGACTTTCATGCTAATGTGCTGGAGGTGCAGTTAATGTTGGGGTTTAAGATATATTTAGGGGATTTGAATCTCTGGACTGACAATGTGATAGCCAGGTCCTGAGCCTCAACAGACTCCAGCACCTACAATCTGATTTATTGGACTTACCACACTCAGCTAAGATGGAGTTGAAGAAGGACAATCACCACACCATGGAGCCTAGAGTGATTACAACTGGAAATGGGAGGATTGCATCCAGCATCCATGTGGAATCTGAGCCTCCTCTTGACATAGAGGTGCAATGGACACAACCAATCCAATGTCCACATAGAAGAGGTGGCATTGGATTGGGAAAAGTGGACATGGTGGACGATGGGTATGGGGAAAGGCAGGAAGAGATGAGAGGTGGAGGCGTCTTTGGGACATGGAGCTGCCCTGGATGGTGCCTCAGAGGTAATCACCGGACATTGTAAATCCTCACAGGGCCCACTGGATGGAATGGAGGAGAGTGTGGGCCATGATGTGGACCATTGTCTATGAGGTGCAGAGGTGCCCAAAGATGTACTTACCAAATCCAATGGATGTGTCATGATGATGGGAACGAGTGTTGTTGGGGGGGGGAGAGGGGGGGGTGGGGGAGTGGGGTTGAGTGGGACCTCACATATATATATATTTTTAATGTAATATTATTACAAAGTCAATAAAAAAAAATAAAGTACCTTAGTAAATCTTTTTTTTTTAAAGATTTATTTTTCATTTATTCTCCCCCCCCCAAGTTGTCTGCTCTCTCTGTCCATTCTCTGTATGTTCTTCTGTGACCGCTTCTGTCCTTATCAGCGGCACCAGGAATCTGTGTTTCTTTCTGTTGCGTCATCTTGCTGTGCCAGCTTTTCATGTGTGCAGCAGCATTCCTGGGCAGGCTGCACTTTCTTTCACGCTGGGCGGCTCTCCTTACCGGCGCACTCCTTGCGCGTGGGGCTCCCCTACGCGGGCGACACCCCTGCGTGGCAGGGCACTCCTCGCGCGCATCAGCACTGCTCATGGGCCAGCTCCACATGGGTCAAGGAGGCCCGGGGTTTGAACCACGGACCTCCCATGTGGTAGGTGGGCGCCCTATCCATTGGGCCAAGTCTGCTTCCCTTAGTAAATCTTTGAATTACAAATCTTTTGGCTGAAATGGAAGATTCTTTTAAATACTTTCAATAAATTTGGGGGGAAGGAAATTGCAGAAAACGCTGCAGAGCACTAAAACTTAAAGATGGGCTACACCTATATTCAGAAACCTGACACTCTTTTGTACAGAATATTATTTTTTTAATCTCCAATTTGTTCAGCTTAGTGATGACTTTTAATTTTCCTGACACTAAAATTTTATGGTGGTTGTGGAAGGGAGTGTGGCATCATTAGCCTCATAGTTGTTGACAGGAATTTACATTGTTCACTGCTAGGATGTTAGTAATCCTAGATCTCAGGATCACAATAGTGATAAAATAAACAATAGGGGTCATTTTTTCCTAACTTATTCTATGGCCAGATATGGAATTTCTATCTCCCAAGAGGAAATGTGATTTCGTTTGGGTGCCAGTGGGCAGAAAATTCTACCTGTGCTACATAGAAGTTTGGAATGCACTTAAAGCTGGTTTTTACACCTTGATTTCAAAGTTGAAAGAAATTGATCATGAATGTCCAATAAATTTCAATCTTTTAAACCACTAGGTGCTTAATATGTTTTGATATGATTTATGCATTTGAATTTTGTGGGTTCTATTAAATTAAAAAATTTAGGACCCCAATTCATTGAGATCTAATTCCCCTTGGATTTTTCCATGGTAATGTGAGGTTTTATGCAAAGTTCTAAACTACCATGGAACTTTTTTCTTTTTTTTTTTGCCTATAATCAAAACTTTATTGAAAAGTGGACACCAAAATAGATCACTGCTGTGTACCTTATAAAATCAAACATAATCCCATTAACTTGGTAGGTTAACTAGAATTACTGAATTGTTAAGGGGCTCTGCGATGTAAAACAAATTCAGGAAGTTGGGTGGATCATTTGTGTTGTTTCTTCTAAATGAACATCCTTCTGTGAGTCTGGCCTTTCCTCCTGTAGGCTGGCACAACACTTTTTTTTTTAAGATTTATTTATTCCTCCTATCCCCTGTTGTTTTGCACTTGCTGTGTTCTCCCTGCGTCTTCTCTCCTCACTTTAGGAGGCACTGGGAATCAAACCTGGGACCTTCTGTGTGAGAGAGAGGGGCTCAATCACCTGAGTCACCTCAGCTCCCTGCTTTGTTGTGTCTCTCCTCTTTGTTGGGTCATCTTGCTCAGCTAGCTGAGCCTGCCCATTGCGCCACCTCACTGTCTTGCTCATCTTCTCTAGGAGGCACTGGGAACCGAACCCAGGACCTCCCATATTGTATGTGGGAGCTCAATCACTTGAGCCACATCCACTTCCCAACACTGTTGAACAACCTATACAAAAATCCACTGTCTGAGCATGGCTGAAAACTACAGTAATCTCATAGCAACGTGGGCACTTTACATCCATAAATAAGAATGTTTTTTCTTTTTCTCTTGTGAGGACAGATGTCGTAATCTCTAGCCAGAGGCATGTTGACCTTGTCTCAAGCCCAGCCCTTTCATATCGCCATGTAACTTATTTCTTTCAACTGCACTTAGGAGGAGAAATTGCTCCCTATCTTTTTTTATACAAAGTGCTTTGTTGTGGTCCAGGAATACCAAACCTTTTTAAAGATGGTGCAACTCTGAGTTCTTAGCTTGATGCTACAACCTTGAGCTTCATGGCATGTCAATTCTGCCATATCTGTAGGAGAGCTGTTCTGTTTGAACCAGCTCAAGGTTGCATATATCACATGTAAATGATAACTCTTAAGAGATGACTGTATTGTAGCTGAAGATTATTTGCCAGGAATCTGAAGTTTGAACCTTTGTATTTCAATTTGGTAAGCTAAAAAAGTACTAAATGAATGTAGCCATCTTTTTTTTTTAAAAACAATGTTGTAGGGAAGCGGCTGTGGCTCAATCAGTTGGGCTCCTGTCTACCATATGGGAGACCCTGGGTTCGCATCCTGAGCCTCCTTGTGAAGGAAGGCGCACCCGCACGCTGCGGAGCACCCCCCGGCCCGCAGACGCCATGGAGCACCACCCAGCCCGCAAGCGCTGCAGGAGAGCCGACTCGGCAAGGTGACGCAACAAAGAAGGGACACAAGCGAGAACACACAAGAGTGCGCAATGAATGGATACAGAGAGCAGACAGCAAGCAAGCCACAAGAGGGGATGGGCAATAATTAAATACAGCGAAGAATGCACAGCGAATGGACACAGAGAGCAGACGACATGCAAAAAAGCCACAAGGAAAGGGGGATAAAAAAAAAAAAGCCTAACGCTATATATAAAAAAAAACAACAATGTTATAATCTCAGTTCAAAATATAACTGAAAATAAGACCCGAGTGATTTCTGTATCGTAAATTGAACTGTAAATGTAAAAAAAGAAAGAAAAAAGAATAAAGAATTGTGTATTAGAGGTAACAGATTATGCTAGTTAGGGTGGGAAGACTTCACCATTAATAAAATGCCAAAGATTTCAGGCAGCTTTTAAAAATTATTTTAAAATACCTATGTAATTAAACTTTCACGACGTAGAAATGTCAGGCAATATAGATAAAGTGGGTTTTTTTTTTAAGATTTATTTCTCCCACCCCTTTGTTGTCTGCATGTGCCGTGCCTGTTTGTTGTGTGTTCATCTTCTCTCTAGGAGGCTCCAGGAACGGAACCCAGGACCTCCCATGTGGGAGGGAGGGGCCTAACGGCCTGAGCCACTTCCACTCCCCACCCTGCTGTGACTCTCATCCTGCTTTCCCCCTTGTGGCTCTTGTTGCTTCATCTTGTTGCACCAGCTTGCTGTGCCTGTCTTCTTTAAGAGGCACTGGGAACCACACACCAGACTTCCCACCCCTTGAGCCACAATCGTTTTCCCTAGATAAAGATGAAATCCCCTCAAACACATTCCTTTCCCAAAGGGAATTGCTATTGCCAGTTTTGCCAGTTTCACGGGATTGCTTCGTATCTTTTCCTTTGCATGTTATATATATATGTTTGTTTCTATAGAAACCCATGGCTTTGTTTAGTGTTTTTTTTTTTTGTTCAAATGGTATTATACTATATCTATAGCTCTGCCACTTTTTTATCAAGTGCTCTGTCTTCTTGGATGCCTTTCTTTGTCAGTACACATGGGTCTATTTCATTTTATCTGTTAAATAATATTTAAATCTAGGGATGTACCATGGTTTGACTATTCCTCAGGGCACTTTTAAAAATGTTTTTCAATGAGCCGGACAGCAATAAAGAAATATATATGACTGTTTTCTTTCTAAAATACAGGACTGATTATGTGACTGCAGCTGCCCCAAATCTTCAGGGGGTCCCCATCGCTCAAACCCTGGTATTTCAAGCCTGACTTGCTACAGTCTGTCTAGCTTTGCCTGACTCTATGATCATCATTTTCCAAACATGTCGCCCACTCACACCCCGTTGTTTCTCTGCTCAGCTCGGCAGCCCTTCCTCTCTGCTCTGCCCAAGCATTCATTCCTGCGTTCATTCAGTAGTCCAAGTGGACGTCGTGGTCCCTGACCCCTCGCCCAGCTGGAAAGAAGTATTTGTCTGTCTTCCACTCTGTGTAAGAAACCCCACAGGTTTTTGTACCTTATTCATTCATTCCTTCATTCAATGAATAGTTGTTAAGAGCCTACCCCATCAGTCTGCCTCTTTCCTCTCCTGTCTCCTTGACTCAGTTGTCAGTTCCCTGAGGGATGAGACCATGGCTCCTGCAGAGGGTTTTCTGGGGAGAACAGACAACAAGGTGTGCCTGGTATGATCCCAGTTTTCACCTGTTGTCCTGGTGAAATTATTCATGGTGCCCCTCCCACTCAGAAATTTCATTTAGGTGAAAAATAATATGAGCCCCTAATTATGCAAACAGTAGATGCTCAATAAATGTTAACAGAAAGAATGAATAGATGCACGGATGGATGAATGATAGAATTTGCTTTTCATGATTTAGGGATGCCGCTTTACTCTGAGCTGAAGATCAGAGAAGCACATACTGTGCGATGTGGAGGTCATTTTATTCTGGGCTCTATTGCCTTTGAGGTGTTTATAGGAATCTCCAGACACTGTCCTCGCAGGTGTGGGGATTTCTTTTAGTAAGATTCTAACAGGACCTCTGGCATGCTAAGAAATGACTGGTGGGAAGGCAACATTTGTGAATAACAGTATGACGGCTCATTGAACTTGAGTTAGGAAGTCGTTTCTAAAGTGAGGAAGTGGAGAGCACTATTGAGTGGGTTGGTTCTGGAGTCAGACCACCTGGGTGGGAATGACGGTTCTGGATGACTTTGAAAATGGCTTTGTCTCTCTGAGCCTCCACTTCCTCATCTATAAAGCGGGGATAATAATCTGTTGTGAGAATTAAATGAGATGATGAATGGAAACCATGGCATTTCACATATACAGTTTGACCTGATAAATGTCTGGCAAGCAGTCAATATTCAAGGAATGGTGGTTATTAATTACGAGCTTGCATCTGTTTGGGCTGATTTTTCGGCCTCCGTTTTGCTTAGCTATATAGGTGTTTCATTCTTTCATTCAAAACGTATTTGTGAGCACCAACTCGGTGTCAGGAACCGCCGTCAGGAGGAAAACAAAATGTTCCTTTTAGAGACTGAATGTATCTCAAGCAGTTCAGTGGCATGTGAATAGGCCATGGACTCAAAAGAGTCGTCTTGGGCATAGCCAGGACTGTGATAAAGTGGACCACAGCTTGTCGATGGTGAGGAGCAGAGGCAGAAGCAGAAGCAGGCTTGACCTGAACCTGATGGTGCTTGGAAACCAGCTGCAGAAGTCCTTTGCTTTCTCAAAGATCAGGGCTGAGAAAAAGGCTGGCTGGCAGGACTGAAGCACAGGTGAAAAGGCAGCCTTCCTGCATCAGCCAGGCTTTAGATAAGGCAGCAGAGCTGAGATTCCTGCCTGTGTGTCCTTGTCCTGGCTGTCCAGGTGAAGCAGAGATCCTGGAAGCTGCTCTTTGGTGTCATTCACTATATATTTGTTACCAGTATCATTGTCATCAGCCCCCTGGACCAGATGCCACTGGGTGAGGATGCTGGCCAGGTCTGCTGGGGAGGCAGTAGGCATCCCTGCCTGCTCTTTTCTCTTGGGGGAAATTCCATTTTCACAAACTTTTGACTGTGTATGTATGACTCATCCCATCTGGAATGAAAAGGCTGAGAGAATGAGAGGAGAACCTCAGATCCCCTCACCTGGGACTCCAAGACCACATTATGTTAAAATGTATACTCAAGTTGTATCTTGGGGTTGGTGGGGGGAAGAGGGCTAGAGGTGAGGGAGTTAGGTTTTCCTTTTCCCTTGGGTCTGAGAGAAAGTTGGGGCTGGTAGAGGGTCCCATCTTGACAGCGGTAGAGGGGACCCAGCCAACGGTACTCCCTTTGCTACAAGAGAGGCCACCATGGTTTAGGAAAGAGAATGTTCTTGGTGGGGGGCGGGGGGAGGGGGCAAGGCTTCTGCACACCAGAGCCAGGGGTGGCCCGTATTTACCTTACATGTTTCTTTTCAATTTTTTAAATTTTTATTTATTTAATTCCCCTCCCCTCCCCCGGTTGTCTGTTTTCTGTGTCTTTTTGCTGCGTCTTGTTTCTTTGTCCGCTTCTGTTGTTGTCAGCGGCACAGGAAGTGTGGGCGGCGCCATTCCTCGGCAGGCTGCTCCCTCCTTCGCGCTGGGCGGCTCTCCTTATGGGTGCACTCCTTGAGCGTGGGGCTCCCCTACGCGGGGGACACCCCTGTGTGGCAGGGCACTCCTTGCGCGCATCAGCACTGCGCATGGCCAGCTCCACACGGGTCAAGGAGGCCCGGGGCTTGAACTGCGGACCTCCTATGTGGTAGACGGACGCCCTAACCACTGGGCCAAAGTCCGTTTCCCCTTTCTTTTCAATATTATGATAAAAGTTTGTTAAGCATTGCAGTCAGACTAACTGGACTCTGGGATTTAAGAAAGCTGCCGATTTCCACGATTGGGTCTCAGCCTGGTTGAGCAGATTTTCAACTGTGCCTTCCAATATGGTAGCTACTAGCTACTAATACCTATTCCGTAATTAAAATGTGGGTAGTCCAAAGAGCTGTGACATGGGTGTCAAACATCAGATTTTGAAGACTTATTACCAAAAATGCAAAAAAACTCATTAAATAATTATTAATTTGGATGAGCTATAAAATGATAATATTTTAGGCATATTGGGCTAGGTCAAATATATTATTGACATTAATCTCCTCTTGTTTACTTTTCTAATGTGGCCACTAGAAATTTTAAAATTATACATGTGGCTTGATTATCTAGCACTGTTCCAGACATCTCTGAATGAACTTCAGAACTCCTGGGGCAGCCAAGATATGACAATACACCAGGGCAGATTTGTCCAACACCCCAGTAGCACCCCTTGGGAAGCTTCAGAAATGGTGGGTCAGGGAACCCCATTAAAGATGGTCCTTGCTGTGACTTAGACCGCTTAGTTGGGTATAAAATGGAAGGGTGACCTCAGGGGCTGGATCCCACGGTCATACCCGGTAGTAAAGGTACCAACCATCTTCATTTTGTTGTGGTCCTTTTGTAGTGGCCCCTTAAAAGGGCTGCAGCAGAACGTCAGGCCAGAAGCCCAAGACAGGCTGAGGAGAAGAGCTCCAGGTTCATCTCAAAGAGCTCGAAAGTGGCTCCTAAGCCCAGTAATCAACCTAGTAGTTCCATTTTGGGGCCTCAGGCGTTTGCTCACTCACCTCCTATAGATCACAGCTGTGCTGTATGTATAGAAGTTTATACCATGGATCCGATCACACATCTCTTCATGTAACAATTATATGGTATAAGAATCAGATGTTTTAAAGAGCAGGGACGCTACCCTGCCCAGATCCTTTTCTGGCTCTGCAAGCCCATTACCCAGGTCCTGGGACTTTGCTGCTAATGGCGTGTCATTGTGATCTCCTTCAGATGACTGCCATGAGCTACTGGTCCCCCCTCCCCTGTTCAGAGAGCCCCGTAGTCATGACCCACTGGTGCAGGGGCACAAAAACTCAGCCTTAAATGGGACAGCTCTGAGGTGCCACTTGTGACCCAGAGCTCCCTGGTGATCAGGCTGAGGCTTTGCCTAAAATCACACCCTTGTTTGGTTTCTCCTGGAGGTACTTTCTTAATAAATCACTTGCTCCCAAATCCTTATCATAAGAATTTGCTCCTGGGGAACCCCGAGAAACACAGGATGGTCTTGGGTGCATGTCCTTGAGTGGGGGACACCAAACCCTTAAGATGCCCTTGCTGGGAGCCCCGACTCTGTGCCCAGTAAGGTGGGGGCTGCAGGACCAGGAGAGGCCCCAGTGACCGGCGCCGGCGCGGCCCACGTCTGTGGAGCAGCAGTGAACATCACGCCAGCAGCCATTGTCTTTCCCTTTGGCCATTTATTTTATTGCTGTTTAGTCAGAGACCCTTCCCCAAACATCTTTCAATCTCCATCGTGGCCTCTTTTACAGAAAGTTCAATCTGTGGCCGGCTTCTTGCTGTCGTCTCTACACCCCCTGCCCTCTTACATGAAATAATTCTAAATAAAGATCGAAAGAGGAACTTGGCTGAGTTTTGCAACACAGAATCATAGTCTAGAACTACTTTTCTAGGAAGTGGGGGCAAGTCCAGTGGGGAACGCCCACACCGAGGGCGGCCAGTCACACTGGGCAGGGAAGAGAGCTGGGAGTGAGTGCCTGGATCCTGTGGGCTTCAGAAACACCGAAAATTACTAACTTATCAATAAAGCCACAGAGCCTTAGAAAACTCTATAAAGACACACTGTTTCCACACGGCCAGCACTCAACTTCCTCTTAAGGTAGATTAGAAGAAAAAAAAAGAAAGCAAGCCCACCAACTCACATTAACCAAACTCACAAACATGACAAACGCTAAATCTCCAGATAAACACCCTCAAATAGGCACGTGGTGTCTCTAGCTCTGGGGCTGGAGAGATCTGGGGCCGAGGGTTCCCTCCCCCCAGGGGCAGAAGCCACTGTCCCCACAGTGGGGACGACAGCTTCTGAGGAATCTTGGGGTCTGACCTGTTGGGTGGTGCTGGCCCAGCTGGACGGGAAGGAGGCCTGTGTGAGGACTCCCATGTCACCAAGGCTGTGGCTTGCAGGAAGCTTTGTGCTCTGCATTTCCTGAATACAGCGGACTAGTGTGTCCAAAAAGCACATCACTGGAAGGGCAAATGCTGGCCATTTAAACGCAAAGGCAGGGACTGGGCCCTGTTTGTGAACCACTGCATCCTCAGAGCCCAGCACTTGCCTGGCACTTGGTAGGCATGCACCAAATATTTGTTGAATGATTGGATGAATAATCCAAAATGAAAATCCCATTCCCCGAAGAATACAAATTTATAACTGTTCCCTTGGTTAGGAATTGGTTTTCTGGAATTATGATTCATTCTCCTAAAGCCACCTGGCCCTAAAAGAATGCTTTTTAGTTGAAATTGAGTCTTTCCAGTTGGAACCAAGGAATTAATCTGGTTATGTCCAAATATTAGGGTCTTCAGCAAATGCACTGGTGAATTTCAATGAGATTATCCATCTCCAAGGCCAGCTGCTGGCCTAGAACTGGCCGTCCAGGCTGGAGACCTAGGCCAGGGTCCTTACATGTGGGTCTGATACCTGGGGAAGAGGGGCAGGTTGCCATTTATGCCCTGGGGGAAGGACCAAGCCTGGCAGGTGTTGAAGAAGCTCTTGTCTAGCTGCCTAGAGAAATGGCATCAAGACCAGGAGGAAAGGAAGTGGTGAGGGAGTGGGGGGCAGGGAGGGGGCCGAGGACTGACCAGAGAATCGAGCACCAGGCAAGAGAAGATGGATAGGGCTGACCCTGGGGCAAATTTACACACCAAGCACTTGGGTCACAAGGTGTTTAGCTCTCAAGCACCTGAGAGCCAGTGTCCATGGGAAAGATGAAGCCCAAGTGGCATCTCTTAAATGGTGATGGCTGTTCTAATAAAGTCTGTTCCCAGCGAAGGTTCTAAGCTAGATTATTGGACCCTCAGGGAGTGGAAAGGACTAGCTACCAGTGTCTACACAGCAAGGAGAAAGCCAAGAGGGTTTGAAAGAGGCTGGTGAGGAATGAATAATTGGAGGCAGCCACCTGGCAGCCCCGAGGGAGGTGAATTTAATGAGGCTGGCAGGTCAAGGTTTGTGTGGGGTCCCACGTGTTCTACCTTGAGATTGAGGGCATGGCTAGTGGAAGGACTGGCGATCCCAGAACCCCCCTCCCCTCTCCCCGAATTCACTTTTGGAATAGAGACTAAGGATTCTTTGGGGAATGGTTTGGGTACATGGTTTTGGGGCTTAGTTTTGTTTTTAGGTCAAGGCAATACAGATGCAAATGCCCAGTGATTTCCAGGAAGGACAGCGTTGAGGCTCCCCATGGGTGGCTTCCGTGGGCGCTGAGGCTCCTCTCGGGGAGGGCAAGGCACAGACACCCCAAATCCCACCCCACGTCCTGAAGGTCTCCCAGTCCAGTCCGTGTCAGGCAGGTGGCGGTTTGGAGGGGCACGAAGGGTCTGGAGAAGGCAGGGAAGGAGGAGGGTGTCCAGGCCCCCGGCTCAGGGCACCATGTGCCACCACTTGAAGGCGAAGGGCTTCCGGCGCACGTTGGTGCCGCAGTGGACCTCCCCCAGAAACTTGTGGTAGGCGGAAATGTCGTCGATGAAGGTGCAGCAGAGGCCCAGGGGCTCCAGCAGCGCGCGCACGTGCTCCTCCAGGCAGCACTCCTCCTCCATCTGCGGCCCGAACGGCTTGGGGATGCCCAGGTCCTTGTCGAGCACAATCATGTTCACCTGCGGACAGTGCCCGTGAGGGCGCATCGGCCGTGCCCCGGAGCTGTCCTAGCTCCCTGGGCCCTCCCGGAGCCTACACGGGAGGCCTATTACTATCCCTGCTTTGCGGTGGAGGAAACTGAGGCACAGAGGGACTAAGTAACTCAGAGCGGAAGTGGAAAACCAAGCAATCTGTATGCGTGCGTTGTAAAGGTGTGTACACGTACGTACATATGCATGCATGTGCATGTACACGTGTGCACACATGGCATAGGTAAATTTGCATGAGCATGTACACGTACATACATTCATGTGTGCATTCGTGCACATACATGGGTATATGTATGTGCATATATGAATATGTATCTGTGCATGCGGGTATGTATGTGCATGTGTGTGTACATGTGTGTATGTGTTTTAACCTCTTTCTCACGGAGGACTCCCCTCTATGACAGCAAGAATTCCTGCCGTGCGTAAAAGACTTTTGAACTTTTGCAAGGCACTTTCCTGTCTGTTAAGGTAAAGGACCCCCCAGTACCCTGGAGAGGACACTAGGACACATGTATCACCCCCCGGAGGGAACAGAGAAAGGACAAGTGCCTGGGGTGAGGGGCGGTGAGGCCACAGGACTGGGACCCGGCTGCCCGCTGACTGGCCGGGGCGGCGGTCGGGGTCCCAAGCGCTCACCATGTTTGGGAAGAAGGCTCTGGCCTGGCGGTTCTCGTCCATCTTGAACAGAGCGGGCAGGTCGATGATGTCCTGCTCCGTCAGCCCCAGCTCCTTCTTGAGGATGTCGCGGTTCCAGTCCAGGCAGCGCTGGGCGGGGGGCGGGGGTGGGCATGTGGCGGTGAGGCCACACCCCTGCCCCCTTCCTAACCCTGCCGCTGTCTGCAGACGCAGGCCAGGGGTCCTGGCGCCCCAGGGGCCTCCCAGCACCCGCCTTGCACCCCACCATCTCTCCCAGGGCCCCTCTCCCCCAGGCATCAGTAACAGTAATCGTAACGAGAAGGAAGACGAAGACCCAGAAAGAGTGACAAGGCTGTCACTTGCTGGGCACTGGGAGCCAGACCCGGTGCTAGGAGCTTCCCCCACAGTACCTGCCTGACTCCTCCGGCCACCTGCAAGGTGAGACTCACACTGCTGGGTGTGTGATAGTGATAAGAGAAGCTACTGCGCACTGAGCGGCAGGCACTATTTGGAGCGCTTTGCATTTATCACTTATTTAAGCCTCACAACCTTGCCCCCCGACCCAATGGTAGACACCCTATAATTCCTTTTTAGAGGTGAGGGAATCAAAGGCAGGGTCCTTGGTGATTTGCCCAAGGTCCCACTGTCATAAATGGTGTGGCCAGGATTTGACCTCAGATCTACCTGATGCCAAGAAATGACCACCGAAGAGACGGTCCTAATAAAGTCAACTTTCAAACAGCCATCGAGGCGTCTTTGTGGCCTGTCCCTTGCTGTCACTTCCCTGGCATCCACTGCACCTGCCCTCTGCAGTGTACATCCATGTTGTTAGGTTGGACCTGTCCCCCCACAGCAGGGGAAATCTAATTAGTGGACTCTGCTCCTTCCTCCTTGGCCCAGTGATTGGTTCAAAGATGGGGAGTAACTCTGACCAGAGTGATTGGTTTAGGTTGCCTTAAACAGAGTGAAATGCAAGGCTTTGGTTCACTTAGCAGAGGGCATAGAAAACCTCTCTGTGGATGGCATGCTGGGTGGATGTGAGATCTTGAACAGTTTGCAGCTGGCTCCTACCATGAGAATGCCTGCAGAGCCCAAGAAGTGCAGAAAAACGGAGCTGGAGGCCTGATCAGCCTGTGTCTGAAACCCACTCCGTGGCTGGACTTTCCTTTTATAGGAGCCAATAATGCCTTTTTTCTCTCATTTATTTTTCAATAATACCTTTTTGTTTAAACCAATTTGAGTTGAATTTTCTGCCTTTTTTTTTTTTAAACAAAAACCAAAAAACAAACCTTGGTCCTTTAACATATGTTCATGCAAATAGAGATTTAATTCAAAATACAAACCTCCTGACTAGATATAACCTATTTCTGGATATAACCTTTAGGACTTGGGGACTCAGAAATTGCGGTCTAGCCATAGACAGATAACTTCAGGGACTTGTGATCCCCCTAAAACGATTCAAAATTTAGGGAAAATGTTCGTGTCAAATATTTCAAATGCATATTTGAAAAAATAATGCATTTTTCTGGAGACAAGGTGTGTAGCTTTCATCCCATTAGTTAAAGGGGTGTGTCTCCCCCAGGGGTTCTGGGCTCTAGGCCTGTGGACACCTTGCCTCTCTGGCGCTGCCGGAGGCGCCTGCTCTTCCAGGTCTCCCGCCTGCTCTTCCAGGTCTCCCGCCTGCTCTTCCAGGTCCCCCGCCTGCCTCTAACCTCTTCCCGCCTGTCCGCCCCACCCTCTGGCTCCTGGTTTACTCTCCCTTTTGGCAAGGAGTAAAGCAAGGAGGCAGAACCGAGTGCCGGCGCCCTTCCTCACGCACTCTGGGCGGGAGCCCCTGAGCCCTCGGCACTCCCCGCAAAGGCCTGAGGATGGGAGGGGTGCCTCTCCCCGCCGGCGCCCTCTGCCCGGCCCCCAGCCCGGCGGCCCGCGCTCACCTGGAAGTATTGGTTCTCCTGTATGAGGCTCTCGTTGGACAGGATCTTGTTGATGGTGATTCGCTTGCTGCTCATCCCACCCAAGCCTGGGGGTGTCAGGGGACAGGGCTGGTTCAGCCGCAGGGGCCCAGGCTGGGTGGCCCCTTCCACCAAGGCACCCCCTTCTCCAGCCTCTGGGCTAACTGGTGGGTTGGGGTTGGAGAGATGGGGCTGGGGACAGGCTGGGGAACAGGACGGTGACCCACGGGGAAATCAGGCCCCCTTGCCTGGGGAGGGCAGCACACACTCCTCTCTCCAGGGGAGCCTTGCCCTCTCTCGGGCCAGGGGGTGGGCGTGGGGGGTGCAGGCAGCTTTCTGCGTTTCCATCTAGAGTTTGCTCCGAAGGATGAGCAGCAACCAGGGTAAGTGTGGCAGATGCAGAGTGTCCAGAGGTGTCACCCTCCCTGGACCCTGCTACTTGCTCGGCTTCTGCCCTGGGCTGTGCCTGCCCCAGGGGCTTCTGTTTAGTAACAGCGACAGTGGCGCTCAGTGCGCACCTGCTATGCAGCACGCACACTTCCCAAGGCTGTACCTGGATTAACTTATGTAATGTCCCCACAGCTCTAAGAAGTAGCCACTACCACTAAAGAGGAGGAAACTGAGGCACAGAGATTAAGCGACTTGTCCAAGGTCCCCCACTCCAGAGCTTATGCTAGTAACCCCTGTATTTTTTATTTTTTGCCCCATCTGGGAAGAGCCTTCTGGTCCCTTGTACTTCCCAGGCTTGTAGCTTATGAGGGGCAAAGAGATCAGGGCTGGCAGGCTCTGCTCCTGAGCTGTCTTCACACCACCACTCGGCTCTACTTGCACAAAGATAATGGTCCCTCTAGCCCATGGGCAGCTTTTAGGGTGTGTTTAACTATAGACAGGAAGTTTCCAGAAGGTCAGGACTTATGCCTGTCAATCCAAGGGGAATCAAAAAAGGACAGTGTTTTTAAATTGGTCTTGTCTGCCTTAGACACAAGTCACTGCCGGAACACTCTCTGGATTTGGAGGGCAGCTGGATATTCAAATATCACCCAGCCTCAGAATGTGCACTTGAGGAGTGAGGTATACTGGGGATATCAACGTGAAAAGTGACAAAAGCAACTTAAGAAAAAGCCTGTAAGGAACCTGTCTAACCTGGCTGCTGTCTGCACCTGACCAGCTGCCCTCTTTCCATGACCACTTAGCGGCGACCCTCCTCCCCCTCCGGGTGCACCCAGTGATGAACGTCTAAGTCAGGCGGATAGCTGCTCACTCTGGGACAACGGTGAGGACTTCTGACCACACCTTGGCTCTGTCGAAGCTCACTTTTCTTCCTGTCCCTGAGCCAAATGGGATTTCCCCCTTATCTCCCTCGCTACACTACAAGCTCCTCGAAGGCAGATCACCATGTGTCAGTTCTGAACTATTTAACTCTCCTCTGGGTCTGGTGCCGTTTTAAGTGCACAGACGCTTCTTCGGAAGCAGCAGTGCTTTGCACTATTGATGATCAACAGTGCATGGCCCAAAAAGAAAAATTAAAAATAACAAAACAAAACAAAACAGCGCATGGCTCAGTGGCCAACCCAACCCCGGTCTCAACAAGGGTCACAAGAGGCCAGGGCTGCTTCCTACCATGGTGGCCCCGTAAAGCACGGGGCAGGCCGGACGCCCGGGTTAGGAGCTGGGTGCTCAGGGACCAAGCGCTCACTGAGGGCCTCCCGAGGGCCCGTCCGGGGCTCCGGGTCCCCCTTCTCTGCCAAGGCCCTGTGACCACTCACCCTTGAACATGATGGCCTCTCCATGGCCCTCCTTCTGCTTCTCTCGGAAGAGCTTGTAGCAGGCCGAGGTGCTGGCCATGAGCATCCGGAATTGCTGCGGAGACAGTCCAGAGGGACAGCGTCAGCAGCAGAAGGAAGGTGGCAACGGAGCCCGGAGCCCGGCCCGGGGACCCAGGGACCTGTCTGCTCCTGGCCTCAGGCCTCCCTCGCTGAGGGGCCCTGGAGGGTTTCCTCTGTCTCCGTTTGCACTTCTCATCCTTCCTGCCACAGAAAGCCTTCCACCTCAGCTGAACACCACTGGGTCAAAGCTCAGAGTCAAAGGCGGCCTTGGGTGGAATGGAAGAACTCTTCCAAGTTGCCAAGAGGCCAGGCCATTTGCATGCAATTTCCCGGATATGGAGACACAGCCGTTCCTTCTACTCCAGAAAAATGAAAGAAGCTCTTTCCAGAACCCCAGGCCCGCAGCCCATTGCTCTCTAGCATGTGCCAGAGTAGCCACCAGCCCCACAGGCCCGCAGAGCCCTTGCAATGTGGCGAGTCCCGAGTGGGACGTGCTGTAAGCTCCACCGCAGACTGTGAAGGCTGAGTTGGAAAAACAAACGCACGGTCTCTCATTAATGGTTTTTACTGATTACACATTGAAATGCTAATATTTGGATAGCCTATGGTTAAATAAAAGATATTCTTGAAATTAACTTTCCCTGTTTCTTCTTACCTTTTTAATATGTGGCGTCTAGAAAACGTCAGCATACATAATATCGTGATATGGCTGGACTTCATGGCTCGCGTTCTATTCCTGCGGGACTGCACTGCTCTAGCGACTGAATCTCTTCCTGGAGTCCTCTCAATGCCACAGCGACAACATATTAATACAGCCGGCTTCAGCCTACTTCCTTCTTCCTCTTCCTTCTTTCACTTCCCGTAGACCCTGCCGCCTGCCCCACTACCCTGGTCACTCCAGCCTCAGGGACCAGCTCACCTTTGTGCCTGGGATGGGGACAAAGGCCATGAACTCGTCCACGTGGCCCACGGTCAGCCAGTCCGAGTAGAGCTCCACAGGTGCCTGCACCTGCTGGGCCTGGAGGAAATCGCGCACCACCTTGGTCATCCTCCGGCCGCCGGACCTGGGGTGGGGGTGGGGAGGCAGCCCTTAGAAGGTGGCCCCTCATGCCTGCCTGGCCGGAGAGCCTGCAGGAGGAGTTCAAGCCCTCCTGCACCCCAAACCCAGGGCGCACCAGCAGAGAAGTCACGGCAAGGAGTCCAAGCCTTGGCTGAGAGACACCAAGAGCGGGCAGGGGGCATTTGAGCCCAAGGGGCGAGGGGGAGGCAACAGCTGCAGCCACGCCCTGTGCGAAGGGCATGGAGACCCGCCTCCGGCCCCCAGGCTTCTTCCTCCCAGCCAAATGCTCGGTGCACAAGCAGCCCAGGCCACCCCTAAAGGAAAACGGTGACCTCCCACCCCTGCTGTCCCCAGCCCCGCCCCGGCTTCTCTTACAGGGGAAAGCTGCTTCCGATGAGGATCCGGCCCAGGGGGTATGTCTTGCCATTCACGGTCACCGGGGGGCTGACTTCCAGGTTCCCGAAGGAATCGAGGCTGGTGACGGGCTCAAAGATGGGCTCCCGGGTCACGTAGCCGAAATCTGGACCCTGGGCAGGGGGCACACACCAGCCCTTAGTCTCCTCCTGCCCGGAGCCCTCGGCCCCCTAGCCAGCCACTCTCTGACAGCGACTCTTTTACCGCCTTTGGCCCAGCAGCGTGGGTCCTTAGCCTCGGGGTCGGTTGTCCACGTTCTCATTTCCAGAGCAGGCGGGGCTTGTAAGCATCTCGGTGTGAGTGTGGGAATGCACGTGAGCGTGTGACAGTGTGTGTACATATGTGTGAACCTCTATCTTCCAGACACCAATACCTAATCATGATGTTAGCATTAGGCCTCGTTTTGTGCTATTAATGTCCCTGTGTGTCTTAATTTCTCTGGCCCACAATCTCCCCATCTGTAAAAGAGGTGTCAGATTAGGTGATCTGAGGCGGGCTGCTGGACTGAGTGATTGTTCCAGAGATCTGCTACCCTCTTCTAGTCAGAGGACTTTGCATACGGACCCATTGCCTTGTGACTTCCAGTACCTCTCTGTCAAAGGAATATACTTCCCCGTCAGGTGACTTAATTGGATCAGTGAAATATGAGCAGAAGTGATGGGTGCTGGTTAGAGAAAGAAGTCCTAAGCCCCACTGTGTCTGCCAACTCCCCTTGTCTTCTCTTGTGCCAGGAGAATGGCATTTCCCACATTAGGGCTCTAGAGTGAGAAAGACTCAAAGCAGCAGAGCCATAGATGACCAACCAGCAGTCAACACAGAAGGTGAGTGAAGAATAAACATGTTATTGTCAGCAACTGCGATTTGGGGACTGTTTGTTACTGAAGCCTTACCTTGCGAAAGCTGACCAATACAAAGTGGGAATGGCAGATATGTAACATGCATTCTAATCCAACCCATCCCCAATCAACCATACTTTCCCACTGAGCCCAAACGTAGCCTCAGAATCCTTCTTAACTTTGACAGACTGGTGTTGGCACATGAGATTATTGACTCCCTGAATTTTAAAGTTCTTTGCATGATTTTTTTTTTTTTTTGGTGAAAAAGCAGGGACCTTATTTGGGAACTTGCAATGGGGCTGGGACTAAGCTTGCCAGACAAAAATGAGCAGAGTGGGAGGATGTAGCTTATCCTGGCCCAGCTGAGAGTCTCAAAGGACAGCTGCGCTGGGTGGGGTAGATCACTGCAGCTTAGCGCTTTCTCGCTTCGGAGCCCCAGCTGGCAAGGGGTGAGCTTGCTGGAGGCTGGGGCAGCTGCGGCTTTACAGCGTCGCACTGGTGGGCAGGCACGCAGCACAGAGCCCAGCCTGGCCCCTGGCCCCTGGCCCCAGGAACAATGTGGCCCGAGGCCTTGGACCCAGGCCAGCCGCGGGAAGGGGAGAGAAGGCCACGGTTCTCATGCCTGCGGTGGCTCCTGTCACCAAGTTCAGCAACCAAGGCTGTGGAATGGTAATGAGAACAAGAGCTAATAAAGGTCACGGCATCAGGGGCAGCACTGCTGCCCGACCACCCTTCATCTCCATGATGAGCCTATGAGACCAATGCTGCTGTCATCCCCATTTCACAGAGGCGCAAACTGAGGCCCAGGGAAGTTCAGTGCTTGCTCGCTAGCGCACTGCTGCTAAGGCACAGAGCCACGCTCAAGTCCAGGTCTGCCTGACACGCTAGAGCTTTGTGCTCACTCCCTTCGCTCTGCCTCCTCCCTGTGATGAGGGGACCAGGTTAGGGAAACGGCCTCAAGAAGCTGGTGTGAACCTGGCCAGGGGAGGCCGCCCTGCGTGTGAGTTTGGGAAAACCACCCAACCTGCCCCGTCCCTGTTTCATGCTGTTGGGGCACAAAAGGAGTGGTATAGGCCTCTAGTACTGGGGATGTCAGATTGCTTAGGAAAAAAAGCCAAAAACCAAGTATGAGCAGAAAACCACAGCCTCAAGCTCCTGATGAGCTCTGAAGTTGGAACTGTGATTTTTGACAACTGCATAAAGTTATCTCTGAAAACTTGTTTTGCTGCAAGTGGGAGGCAGGGCAGCGGCAGGGCTCAGAGCCTCCGGAGTGGGCCCTTGGCTCCCTTCCTGGGGTTCTCCTTCCCCAAGAGAAAACTGTACAAATCTTAGGAAAGCCTTAGCTGTTGGAGCAGGAAAGAAGCTTAGCGGTCACTACCCTGACTGGCCTATTTGGCAGATGAGAAAATGGAGGCCCTGGGTGCCAGACTCATTGGCTCGAGGGTGCCCAAGGCCTCTGACCACTCTGTCCTGGCAGGGTCCCCAGGACAGGCCTGCCAGGTGGCGCTCAGCTTCTCTCACCAGGAGCTGCTTCACTGGGAAGTCCTTCAGGTTTCCATCTCGGGGGGAGTCCAGCACCACGGGGAAGCCTTTGTGGGGGGCCTCGATGTAGCCAAACTCGATTTCGTCCTGTGGGGACCCCAAGGAGAGCCGTCAGATGAGCCTGGTGCTGGGGGGCAGGTCGGCTCCCGTGGGGAGGCCCCTCCCACGGGCACCGGGGAACGGCAGCCCGGGCGGGGCTGGAGGGGGCCGGTGAAGACACAGGGGGCTGTGCCCAAGAGCAGCGCGTGCAAAGTCAGTCTCCCTTGTAGCCTGTTCTCCAGGTCGGTTCTCCACCCTGCAAGCAGCAGTTTCTCATGGATCTTTCCCGAGTCCCTGTACACCACTAGCCTGTCTGTGCACATATGGCCCCCTCTGTTTTTAAAAACAGAAGTGGTAACACCGTGGCGCGCACTCTGAGTCTGCGGCACGAAGGGCCTCATTCCTCCTCTAGCAGCTGCGTGATTCTCCAGGGCAAGGCTGCGCATCATGCACTTAACCGCCTCCCGTGCGTGGATGTCTAGGCTGCTTTCCAGTCTTTCGCTCACCTGGATCCAGCGGTCCCCCCGGTTCAGGTACTGGAAGCAGACCTTCAGTTCACAGTTGGTTTTCTCAACCAGGTTCTTCACCTCTTTCAGGAACAGGTAATTGTCCTTCATGCTGAGAAGTGTGGGGAAGAGAGGGCAGCCAGGAGGACGGGGGAGGAGGGACAAGGGATGTCCCCGAGGTGGTGACAGCAGCACCTCTGGGCCATGCCGGGAGGTGTGAGCCATCTGTGTTCACTGTCACCTTTGTAAAGGCTGCCAGTCAAGCCAGGCTCTCTTGTAAATTCACCCACTTGTGTGGCGTTTGCCAAGGTCATGGGCAAATGAAATGGGGGGGGGGGTCTCACCCTCACCTGCCACAAAGCCTCACATCTCTGAACTCCCTAGATTTTCAAGAGACCCCTGCCCAGGGGGAGCACAGTGCTCCCTAGCACAGAGGCAGGGGACCGGCTGGGGGACCACGGGGTCCCTTTTAGTGCCGCCAGCCACACGCTTGGAGACACGTGCCCCCCGCTTTTCATCTTGCTGTGTCTGCCCAGATGTAACAGCTGCTCAATAAAGATTTCTTCATTAATGAGAGAGAGGAGCTGAAGATCCATGGCAAGGAGGCTCCCAGCAGCATGGTACAGGGCCCAAAAGGGGGAAAGAAATGGTAGCTATTGCTTTTATGGCACGAACTCTGTGCCAGGACCTGCTACATCTCACTCAATTCCCCCTGTGACTCTGCGATGAGGGTCTTTCAGAGAAAGTGAGGCACAGAGAGGCCAAGTGAGTTGTACAAGGTCACACAGCCGGTAAGTGACAGAATCAAGTCTCCAACTCAGACCCACCTGACCCTGAAGCCCTGGCTCTAAGCCACATGGCCCGTCGTGTCTCTGGGCCGTGGCCACCCCTTACCAGCACACAAACACGGACACTGGAGGCAGGATGCTGGGGGTCATGATCCATGGAGCAATCCGGAATGTCACAGTGTCCGTGAAGATGGGTGTCAGGGGAATGGCCTGGGTGCAGGAGAAAAGGGGGAGAGGAAAATGTTTCACCAAGGTGAAGTCCCCTACTGCTTTTCACGCTTGCCTTCCAAAGCAGGTGAAACTGATAAGAGTAGAACGTTTATTGAGCACTGACTGTATGCCAGGCCCTGTGCTAAGTATTTTTATATGTGGCAATTCATTTCTGCCTTACAACAGCCCCAGGGGCAGGTTAGTATCTTGTTTTACAGATGGGGAGAACCTGTCACGGAGATGTGAAGTAACTGCCCAAGGTCACGTGGGCAGCAACCGGGAGAGCCAGGACGTGAACTCAGGCGGCTGCCAGCGCTCGTAAGCACCATCCTATCTTGACCCAATCACAGTTCTCTTCCTGAAACCGGCCCACCAGATGGCCAAGCCAGCGCCGCGCTGCCTTCTGCTTTCGCTCCGGGCACCTTGCCCTCTTCTACGTGTGTGCGTTTTAAAGTTGCATGGTCTAGACTGTACTTTGTTTTGTTTTGTTTTTAGGAGGCACTGGGGATAGAATCCAGGATCTTGTACATGGGAAGCAGGCACTGAGCTCCCCCCACTCCTCTATTCTTTGTTTTAAAGAAAGGTTCAGGCAACTTGCCTGGGACCTGAGGGAAAACAAGATATGATTCCAGTGTCCTCTGAGTGGCTGGCTTTGAAAAGCGACAGGAAACCAGCCCTGCCTTTGATGGGGAGGCTAGGGGTGGTGAGGCTGTGGGCACAGCTTGCCACACCTGCCTGGCCACTTGCCTTTTCCGTCCGGGATTTTTTTTTTGTAATAAGGAGATAATCTGTGTCATATGTGTGTCTGGTGTATGTGCTATACATATAAAAGGGACCTGGGCATTCCTGAGGAGTAGGTAGAGCAGGTAGGGGGTCCGGGAGCCCAGCTCAGAGGACCCTGGCAGGCATGTATGGGCAGGTGGGCACGCGGAGGCTGTGCTCCGGGGAGCAGCCCCCTGACCCCCATCCCGGCCCCCGGGCAGCCCCACACTCGCCTCGGCCATATACTCCAGCAGGCTGACGTGGATGGAGACCAGGCCCGAGAAGCCCTCGTCGGGGAACTGCAGGCCTTCCACGAAGAAGAGCAGCTCTGCGGAGCCACCCGTGTACTTGACCACGTGGTAGAGCTTCCGCCGGCCCAGGATGTGGATGTAGCGCTGGCCGAAGAACGGGTCTGCAGGGGAGATGACCAGTGTCAGGTCCTAGCCCCTTCCGGGAAGAGGCCAGTGGGGTGGGATTGTCGGTGGGGACAAGATGGCAGAATAGCTTGTCCTCTGGGGGCAGGTAGAAAAGCACAAGCAGAAAGTGCCACCCAAATGGCCGTGGCCTGGGCAGCGTCATCGCCTCAGCACTGCTGGCTGTTTGCTGGCTCTGTGGCTTTGAACAAACCAGCCTCTCTGGCTTCTGGCTTCCTCATCTATCACACACGCTAATGCTTTCATGACGACACATTTGGAAGTGGCAGAGAACAATAACTGAGCAGCTGGTGGGGTTAGGGAAGGATATTGTTGCTCCTAGTTTACAGATGAGGAAACTGAGTCTTTGAAAGAAGAAATGGCTTGTCCAAGGTCATATAGCTAATAGGTGGCTGAGCTGGGACTCAAAGTCAAGTGTAATTCGAACCTCAAATCCTCCTCCCCTTTATATAAATAAACCACTTGTACCAAAAATTCCTCTCCGTTTATAGTGGAAGGCATATGGGCATAAAGACTTAGGGCCTCTGCTGGGAGGAAGGGCGGGGTTCTCCAGGCCTCCTGCTCCACTGAGGTCATCCAGCTTGTCACACTGCTGTCCCCTCTGCCCCCAACAGTTGCTGCCCTCCTTCCTTCAGGCTTTGATTTGTTTGGAGCTTCTGCAGCCCCTGTTCTTCCCAAGCATGGCCCTCCTAACCATGTGTGACCTCTATTGGCCTGGAGGGACTGTCACCCATGCGGGGACAGAGCCACACTTGACAGGCCCAGCCCGAACCCAGCACCTGGCAGCAGTCAATAAAGGTTTACCAAATGAATGCATGATGCCCTCTACAACCCAGCACCTGGCAGCAGTCAATAAAGGTTTACCAAATGAATGCATGATGCCCTCTACACGCCCCGTGGGAGAGGCAGGGGGAGAATTCCCCGGTCAATTCAGAGCACGTGTATTGAGTTGCTGCTCTGGGACCAGCACGGGCAAGGACCTTCAGGGGAGACGGCGGTGGTCCCCACGGAGACCCCTATTGTTCTAAGAGCAGTGCTCAGCCGATGATAGGAGAAAGCGGGTGTGGGACGCGTCGTAACGGAGCAGCAGAGGCAGAGGTGCTATCTGGTTTCACGGGGGGCGGGAGGGGAGGCAGGGCGGGAGCCCTTGAGCAGAGGAGGCGGCGTTGGATGCCCCAGCAGGGCAGCAGAGATGGGGAGCCGTGGGGAGAGGAGATACTTGCTCTGGCAAAGCCATGGAGGTAGGACCCTATGCAGTTCCAGAAGGAGTTTCTTTATGCCCTGAAGAGCTGAAAGGGCAGAATCGGGTTCAAGCTTAGCACGATTGTCAACAAGCACAATGGAAATGGTTAGTGACCGGGTGGCCTGGGGGTCAGAACGTGTAACTAGAACAACCCCAGCACGAACAAGGTGCTCAGTGGGAACTCGTGAACTGTGTGGGTGAATCACTGAAGCCGCGGCTCAGGATGGCGCCGCGTAAGGGACAATGCACTCAATCAACTAAACTCTGGTCAAGTATCCGACTAAAGGTAGGTTACCTTAGTGGTTATTACTTCCAGAGTCAGAGAGACCTGGGTTCAAATCCCACTCTGGCCTTATAAGCTACAAAACCTCGAGGAATTCACTTAACCTCTCGAGCCTCAGTTTACTCATCTGTTAAATCGGATAATAATACCTGTGCCACAGGATTGTTGCGAGATAGAATGACACAGCATTGGTAGACTCACTAACACAGTTGGGACCTGCTGACGTCACTGTTACAAGAGCCCATGAATGAGTCAGCGTGTCCCAACCACTAAACTCATGACCTTCTCATCGAACAGCTTCCGGACAGGTGGTGAAGAAATAATACCTTGCTTCACTCTCGCTTGAATGGGTAGATTCAGACACGCTGAATGTCCCAAGGAGCTTGTCACAGGCCAACAGGGTAGGTGACATCCTTCTTACCCAGTCGCTGGGCCGATCCATGCTGATCTGTATAATTAAGACAACCCTCCCCAGGCACTTGGCCCCCCCAGGTCTACAGGTTCCCGGATGCACTTGACCTGATCTCAGGGGAGAGACCACAGGCCTGTCTTTGCAGAAGTGGCAGCTCCCAAGCTTTCCCGGGGCTCGGGGCCACCAGCGGCTCTGCCAGGCTCTGGTGTGGGAGGAGGGGCCGGGCCAGGGAGTGGGTCAGGTGGAAGGACACGGTCAGTCCACTCGCCGGCAGCGCCTCCCCGCCCCTCCGTGGCCTGGCTCACAATGCGTCTCTCTGTCCTCCGTCTCTTTCTGATGGTTGGACCAGCTCCAGGCAGGGCACTTCCTTGGTGGGAACAATCCAGCCATTGTCCCTGGAAGCCGTCTGCCCCATCCCCTGTCCCCAGCTAGGAGCAGACCGGCCTGAGCATGGCTGGCTCTTGCTGCAGGAACCAAAAAAGCCTCTCTATGGAGTGGCCCCAGGGCCACCCTGCCCCCAGGCACTGGCTCCGGCTGGCCAGCCACGTGGCAGGGGTTGACATTACCCTCCCAGTCACCTTGGAGCAATTCCACCTCCCAAGGAGACTCCTTGACAGTGTGTCTGACCGCCTGGGTCTGCCCGGGATGAAGGATTTCCTGGGGTAAGGGGCTTTCAGTACTAAAACCAGGAAAGTCCTAGGCAAACTGGGACTAGCTGACCACCTATCCTCATAGGAAGGGCTGAGACCCCAGTTTTGGGGACTTTGGATCAGAAGCAGAGGGTGGAAGACAGACACCTCCAAACAGCCCTGGAAACTTGTGTCTACTCCAATCATTATAATTCATCATCGTCATCATAATCCTAACACAAAAATCATCAGCAACAAGTGCCCTTTAGAGAGAGCCTCCCGGGGCCAGGCCCTGCCCTGAGTGCCTTACGCAGGGTCCTCATTTACGCCCCCCAACCAGCTGAGGCAGTCGGACCAGCCTTATCCTCGTAACGTCGTAGACGAGGGACCCGAAGTGCAGGCTGGGGAGGAGGGTTCCTGGGTCCAGGCTGAGAACCCGGGCCTCTCTGACTCCAGTGCCCCCAGCGCGATCCCCGGGGCCCCGGGGAGAGCTAGTCCATCCCTGCCAGGACACAGATGCCTCCTGACACTCGTGTCCCATGGCACAGGTGTCCTCTACAGGTACAGTCCGATTTTGACAAAACCCCAAAATGTTTGCAAGGGAGGAAAGAAAACTGCTTCGGATGAAATATTTTTCATCTTTTTTTGTATGTGGCGCAGAGTATTCATCAAGGATTCCACATTTTGTGGGGTTGTCACTGTCTCAGTAATGGTTGCCCCGCAGGATGGGCAGCCCAGGAAAAGACAGACCTTGGGGAACGGCTGTTTTCGAAGCACTTGCAAGGGGGCTCCTCTTTTTCCTTGCTTATGCAGGTGGTGAGTGAGGGGGAGGGATGGTACTGCGGGGCCAGACCCGAATCCACCCCCTCCTGTTAGCAAAAAGAGGAGCGTCCTCGGCAACGTCCAGACATCGCTATTAGCAACGCGTCGAGGGCCTGCCTGCATCCCTCCTGTGCCTGCTGGTGGCCCCACCCCTGCGGCCACCCTGGTCTGGCCGGGGTAAACATCAGTGTCTCTGGCCCCTGCAGCAGGGGAGCTGGCCTGGCTCTGGGGACATTCCAACCTGTGTGAAGTCACTTCCCCGGGGCCGGGTGGCTCTGAGGGAGTGCTGGCATCAGGTGGCATCTACTGCTGTCCTGGCTAAATCACCCTGAGATGGGGGTCCAAGGCCCCCACAACCAACTGCCCAGGTTCTAGTGGCCCTGCCCAGAGTTGGCAACAAAGCTAGTCCAGGGCTCCTGGGACCCCCGGACAGGTGGGCCCGAAGGACAAGCCCCAAGTGGCAAATTGCAAAGCAGACTCTTTTGCTGAGGGAGCTTTTTAATACATAAATCACAGCTCTTGAACGGCTTTCCAGCGCCCTCAGAATATCTGAGCCCTCTGCATGCTCGGGGGCCTGTCTGGCTTGCTGACCTTGTCTCCAAATACCTTCCTCCATTCTGGTCTTCTTTCTGCCCCTCCAACACTCCCAACTGGTTCCTGCCTCTGTGCTTTGCCCTCTCTGTTCCCTCTGCTTAGAACACCCTTCCTGTAGCCTATGAACGGTCAGTCCCGTCTCACTGTTCGTATGGGTCTAGTTCATGGGGGCCCTTTCTTGCCCACTCAGGCTACTGCTGTCCCCGCCATTCTCTAGTGCTTGGTCTATTTCATTTCCTTCTGTTCATCGTGTCTCCTTCACTAGACTGTCAGCTCCTTGAGGGCAGGCAGGGGTCACTGTTCACAGGTGACCCCAGCACCTAGCACAGTGCCCGGCACTAAGGGGGCACAACACGCATTTACAGAAAGAATGAGACCCAGCAGGCAGCTACGAGGACTAGCTCCATGAAGGAAGCGCATTCTTTACACGGTTGGGGCCCAGGGCACCCTGTCGCCACCTAGAGGAAGAAGGGGTCAGCGACTTGAGGGCACCCACAGCAGCTTCAGGGAGGAAGCTGGAGGCAGTTCTCAGCTCTAGCCAGGCCGGGGTGGCCAGAAAAGCCCCGGAGGTGGTGCTTGCCCCACGTATCAGGAGGTTGACAAGACTCTGGGAAAGAGGGGCCCCAAAAGCCCTTCTGCCCCTGGTCACACAGGTGTCATGTACAGGTATACTCAGAGTCTGACAAGTTTGGGCCTCTGGGTTCTACATCAGCCCCTGTCACTGTAAACGTCCTTGAGGGGAGGAAAGTCAGGTCAAGGGACACCACGGGACAATAGCGTTTCCCGATCCCTTTTGCTAACGGGTGCAGCCTCGGCCTTCTCCTGCCACCTGCACCTGCAGGGCCCATGGCTGCCAAGGAGGGCTCTGGGGAGGGTGGCCATGGAGGACGGCCTTGGCCCCAGCAGGGTGGGCTCGGTGGGGACTGAACGGACGGGCATAGGCTGGGCCGGGGCCACTCACTCTCGACGTAGAAGACGCCCACTTTGTCCGAGTCCGACATGGAGATGTAGAGGACGATTTCGTATCCGGCCGGGAGGCGGTCAGGGCCTTTGGTCCGCAGGATCATCTGGGACATGTCCTTGAGGTCTGAGAGGGAGAGGCCGAGGCGGTCAGGGTTAAGAGGCTTGCTGCAGGAATACTGACTTATGCGCACCCTTTACTTCATGAGCAGGGACAGGCTCCCCACATGCATAGCGTGGAAGCTAGAAAAGCACGAGGGAGATTGAAAAACCAGTCATCTCTAACACCAGAGGCAGCACCTTATTAGCCTTTTCAGGGTTTCCTTCTGGTCCTTTTTCTGGGTACGTGTGCAATTTTTGGAAACGTAGTTGCACTTGAGGTGCATGTACAGAATTGCTTTCTGTTTTTCATGAGCATGGCTGTTTGAGTCCATCACCCCCAGGAGGCTCCCAGGAAGCCCCCAGCCCCCTCGGCCTTGGCCCAGCCCAGGTCTCGGCATGGACGTTCCCACCACTCCCCGTCCCATGCCCGCGTGTGGGGCCCGCTGGCACCTTCCTTGCTGTAGACCTTCTCGTCACTGCAGTCCTCCTTGGGCAGCCAGGGCGTGTCTCGGTCACAGTTCACCAGCAGGATGGCCCCCTGACCTTCAGGTCCCCAGGTCCAGGATGCCTACAGCAGCAGGGAGAGAGGTCAGGGCTCACTTCTCCGTCTGCCAGCAGAGAGGCCCCAACCAGTGCCAGTGCAGATCCCACGGGCTCCTGGAGAGGCCGCCCAGAGATAAGACGAAAGAGCAGCCACAAGGTGTGGGGGCAGCGGCGACCAGGCAAATGTGAATTCCCAGCTCTGATGCCCAGAGAGGATCAGTGCAAGCGTCAGAGGCAAGTCTGGGGGGAGGCTGGTGGCAGAGAGAGACACAGAGAGCCGGGAGGCTGGCAGGGGCATTTGTGAGTTTCCCGTCAGGTGTGCCTGTGCTTGGAGGCAGTGGAGGCCAGAGAAACGAGCAGACATACATCCTACGACATGTCCCGAGGTCCCGAGAGGGGGTCAGGGACAGACATGCAGATAGACAGACAGACGCCCAGCTGTTTCTAGACTTGCGCTGAGAGCTGGGGACCAGCAGGATAGTCTGTTTTCTACTCAGCAGCTGGAGAGATAACTCAAACAAGCTCCATCCAGATCACATCACCTCCCAGCTAAAGGCCTGTCAGAGGCTCCTGCTGACCTAGAATAAAGCCCGAATTCCTCACCGTGGCCTGCTAAGCTTCGGGAGCCCTGCCCTGTCTCCATCTCGTCCCTCTACCTCCCCCCTCGCTCCCTCGGTTCCAGCCACCTGGCTGCCTTCCCTTCCTGTTCCACAAATTCCACAAAGACCCCTGGCTCTCAGGTCTGTGCCCAAGCCGGTCCCTCGGCCTGGACTGCCGCCCTCCCCGCCTTCGCCTGGCCACTCCATCCTCCGTCCAGGAGGTCCCAGACCAGAGCAGCGTCCCTGGGATCACACGCGTGGCACCGCGTAAGCCCTTTTCCGGAGGACTCGGTCCAGTTGTGATGGAACATCCCCCCATGTCATTGTTTACTGAACGTGGGTCCTTCCCCTCACTGGACTATGGGTGCCCCCAGGCCAGGAGCTGCGTCTCTCCTTCTTTCTGCATCCCCAAGGCCTGGCCTGGCCCTGGAATATAAAAGATGCTCAACAAATATTTATGGGATGAATGAAGAAAAGGGGAAAGCATCCCTGGCTCAGGTGGAGACGTTCAGGCCAAGTTTAGACCCGCAGGGACTGTGTGACTTCGCTGGGGATGACTTAGACCCTCTCTGCCCCGCTGCAGGGCCTCAAAGGCCTCGGTGGGGTCAGCAGTCACGTGGCTTGGCCTAAGACGCAGAGAACCCTTGTGTGGGGCTGCCTGGCAGCTGGGTGAGGGCAGCTGCCTTGGAAAGGTAGGGCCGAGCCCGTGTCCCACCGAGGAGCCCGGCACAAGGGGCGAGCCCTCCCCCATGCTCCCCAAAAGGCCTGAGGCCCCCCTGCCCCACATGGACCCTGGCTTCTTACTGGTATTAATTTTATTTTTTTTTAAAGTATCAGTTTATTTATAATGCAACCTGGACTTTTGATTGTTTTTATAAAAGTAACATGGGCATGGCAAAATTTAAATGACCCAGAAGGGCAGAAAATGGAAAATAGAAAATCATTAGAAGCAACAGCCTGCATCTTCACAAACCAAAACTGATGGAGCTTAAAAACTGGGTGGGGAAAAAAAGGATCAAGCTGAGGTTGAGTATAAATGCTATCTGCCCAAATTAAAAATACATGCACGCCAATAATACTGCATATTTTGCAAGGAACATAAGAACAGAAAGAGACACATTGAACCCATTAAAATGGCTGTTTGTTGGGAAGGAGGATGGAAATGGGGAATGCAGGATCAAAGAGAATAAGTGACTGAACCAGCAAACTAACAAAGGGGAGCAAAGCTGTGTGCATGACCATTGAGAGAACATGCCTTCCACTGAGAATGATTAATCCAGCCTTCTGCTCCCAAGTCATCCTCTTCCCCAGTTGTAAATTAAAACAAAATAATAAGAGCAATGATGGGAAGCAGATTTGGCTCAACTGATTGAGCGTCCTCCTACCACATGGGAGGGCCAGGGTTCAAACCCAGGTCTCCTGACCCATGTGATGAGCTGGCTCACGTGCAGTGCTGATGCACGCAAGGAATGCCGTGCCATGCAGGGGTGGGCCCCCACGTAAGGGAGCCCCAAGTGCAAGGAGTGTGCCCCTCAAGGAGAGCCGCCCTGAGCAAAAAAAGCACAGCTTGCCAAGGAGTGGCGCTGCAACACAGAGAACTGACGCAGCAAGATGACACAACCAAAAGAGACAAAGACTCCCGGTGCCGCTGACAAGAATCCAAGCGGATACAGAAGAACATACAGCGAATGGACACAGAGCAGACAACTGGGGTGGGGGGGGAGGGGAGAAAAATAAATAAAAAATAAATCTGAAAAGAGCAAGGCTGTGCAGCACTTCCTCTGTGGCCGGCATATTTACTCCTGGCCACGGCTCCCCACCCTGTGAGGTAGAAACCGAGACCTCGGGCCCTTGCTCAGCGGCTGTTCTCGCAAGGAGCTGGGGGCCGTGTGGGCGGGTCGTTGGTTTGCTGTGGGTCTGGGAGGCTGCCTGGGCCTCCGTTTCCTCCTCTGTGGCACGGGGATCCCCCTGTGCTGCAGGAGCCAGTCTGGGGCCCCGCCGGGAAGCCCCCGGTGCAGGGCTGTGCCTGCGGCTAGCGAGGTACCTTCCTCGGGTTGTTCTTCTCCACCACTCCGTCCCGGTCTGCGTCCACGTCCAGGGAGATCTCTGGGGACAAGACACACAGGTAAGGTGCTGCCGGGCCTGCCGGGCGGGGCGCCGCAGGGACAGAGGAAGTCGGGTGGCGTTAGGATGCAACGTGGCCACCGGGAAGGGGGCGGCCTTGTCGAAGTCCTCTCGTCCAGCCCCTGCCTCAACACCCTCCAGCCCCTGGAGAATGTCGGCAGGCACGGCGCAGGGCTTCCCAGCTTCTGGAGGCGAGGTCCGGCCAGCCCCTCGGGGGTCGGTAAGGGGCCCCCACCACTTCCTCATCCCTCAGTCTGTGCTGGGTGGTGGGTGGGACACATCTCACTTTACAGGCCTGGGAGCCGTGGTTCAGACAGGGCAAGTCACGTGCCCAGGCCGTGCAGGTGACATGGGCAGAGCTGGGGCGCACGCTGTGGTTGGTCTGATTCAAAACCCATGTTTCATAAATGCTCAGGTGTAGAAGTCCATAACAGCCTTTCCCAGTCCGTCCTGGGCCTGTGTGCACGGGCGCACACGTGCATTTGTGTGTGTGCACACCTCTCTTTCCCCCAGGGACTAAGGGTTTCCCTTTGGGTGGGAAACTGGCCTCCACCCCCTCTGCCTGTGGGTGCCCATAAGGCCAGGCCTCTAGAGGAGGACCCAGGGTGGGGACCCTGCTTCTCCCTTCTCTTGGGAAAGGGGCCTTTGGTACCCGGGGCCTGCCAGGGGACAGGCTTCATGGGGACTGTACGAGGCAGGGGAAGAGCCCAGGGGTTAGCTAGGTTGAAAGGCTGGTTCTGTTTGCTTTGGGCAGGTTAGACAGCCTCTCTGGGCCCCAGTGTCCCCACCTGCAAAGTGGAGCCCTTTCTGGTTAGACGAGCTGCACGACCTGCAGTAGCAGGCATTTCTACTCCGGGGTCGGGTGATTCTGTTGTGGGCACCGCCTGTGCGTTGCCGGCTGGTTTAGCAGCATCCTCAGCCTCCCCCGCTAGAGGCCAGGAGCAACCCCCAGTTCTGACAGCCAAGTATGTCCCCAGCCATTGTCAACTGTCCCCTGAGGGGTAAAAGCACCCCGAGAGAGACTAACAGGGCCCGGGAGTTGTTGGGAAAGGGTCGGGAGGGCCACGCAGGAGGAGACGACCTGTTTGTAGGAACGGGTGCTACCCCGCGGCTCGCCCACACACCCAGCATGACCGGGACGCGGTGGGAGCTGGGTGGGAACGAATGGCTCCTGGTCAGTCCCCTTGGCAGGGGTGCCCGCTCTTGAACGGGGTGAGCGGGAGGATTCTGGCCCAGGAAGGGTGCCGATGTCGCCCTGCCTGGGTGACTGAGTCTGGGGACCCCTTCAAATGCTCCCTTTGCCTAGCGCCTGAGGCTTCCTCTCCCCAAATGTGTTTTGTGGGGGTCCAGAAGGAGGCAGGAGGAAGGGTAGAGGCCTGGCGGGTGCCTGGGCCCTGGAGAGTGGATACGCTGAGGTCTAATTGCATAAACTCCTCCGACCAATCCCGTTCACTTATGATTCACCCAACTAATAACTGTCGGGCATCTACCGCACCCTAGGGACTGGACCAGGTCCGGGGGCTCTCACGGGGACAGTTGAGGCACAGGGCCTCCTCTCAAGGAGTCTACGGTCCTGTGAGATAAGCATTATTGCCCCACTTTCCAGGTGAGCACACCCAGGCTCAGAAGTTGGCCAACTGGGCTGAGATCTGGGGGCTGGAGCAGAAGGATTCTGGGGAGAAAGAAGGGAAGGTGGCCCCACCAGCTGCTGGTAAAGAGGCTGACGGCTCCGATGGGGGAACGGCATGGGTTTTGGCTCCCAGGTCCTCAAGAACTTTCCAGATGGGCATGCCCCCGTGACTGTGCCTTTCGGGGAGGCTGGCTACTGCCGCTCCTCCCTGGGGACCCAGCTGCAGCCCCAGCCTCTTTGGGTGCCGCTGGCTTGGCAGGGCATTTTCCCCTCAGGAGCCCTCAGCCAACTGGGGGGGGGAGGCGGATACCCCACCCACGCCCAATCCCCAGATAAGGAAACTGAGGCTCCAGCAGGGAAGTGACCACCAGAGTCCCCCCGCAGTGCAGAGCCAGGCATTTCCATTCCCCCCACCGACCCCTGCTCTTCGCTGCCCTCTCCCCGGATCCAGGCTCAAGTTCCAAAACTTGCTTCCTGAAGGTCATTCCCAAAGGAGCCTGCCCCCATGCCCGCCCTGCAGCTCTGCAGCCTTCGCCTCCAGCCTGCAGGGGTGAGTCCTGAGAGGGAGGCGTCCGGGCTCCTCGTGGCGCGCTCATTAAGGCGGTGGGTCACAGGAGGGCAACTGCGAAGCACTTTGTAGCCGTTTATTTCATTACAAATTCCTTAAACTCAAATTTCATCAATGTAATATTTGCACATAGTGTCACAAAAACCAAACAATACCAAAAAGTATCCAAAAGGAAGACAGCAGATCTCTGCGCGACCCTCCTGCCACCTGCCTCAGCAGCCTCCCTAAAGCTAAAGAACATGCTTATTGTGATTTCTTGGCTTATTAATTTCAGACACTTTGAATGCCTTCCTGTTATGAAATTTCAGTATTTCGAGCTTTGGCTCCCGTCCCTCCTCCCCCCAGCCTCCCACAGGGCATCCCAATTCCCCATAGGACCCCCTAGCCCACGGCCCCTCCCCGCGGCCCGCTGAAACGGCCTCCTCCCCTCCAGCGTCCTCAGAACCCTCCTCAAGCCACCTGCCATCCCTAGGACTTCGCGCCCGCCAGGCTGCCCCCAAGGCCAGTTTAACAAGGGCAATCCTTGCAGGGGACAGAGGACGCGGCTGGCATCTGAGCCCAGCCCGCTGCCCACTTGGGGTGGCTCTGCCCTCTCCAGGGGCAGGCGGGAGGAGGCAGCCGTCTCAGGGCTCCTGGGCTCCGGGCAACTTACCCCACAGGCTCGGGATCCTACCTCAGCGCCCCAGAATAGCCCCAAGGTGTCAGGTGGCACCTAGGGTGCGGGGCAGATTAACGGGAAATGTCACCAGCGTTGGGTTCAAGGCAGCCTGCCCCGAGAAGCGAGTCACCGAGGCCTCCCTGCGGCTCAGCGGCCGAGCGCCTTGGCGGGCCACCGGCTCCCGTGGAGAGTGGCGGGGTGCCCGGCTTTCTGGCCTTACCGGGCAGCTCGGGGTGTGCTGTTGCCTCAGCCAACTGGGGCAATTAACCCAGCCCTGGGGAGGGGGCGCAAGGCACCAGCTCCCGGGGTGCCGCTGACCCTTCTCGAGGCTCGTGCATGTGCACCTTTCCCGCTGCAAGGCCACAGCAGAGGGTGGGAGCGCCCCCCACGCCCACTCTCCTTCCACCTTTAACAGGGAAGGCTTTGCAAACCAGACCTAAGCAGACCGTGGAGACCGGGAGGGATCAGTTAGCTCAACACCCTCGTTTTCTAGCTGGAAGACGAGGCTTAGAGGGGCTGCTTCACTTGTCCTGCTTACCCAGCAAGTCTGCGGCAGGACTGGCACCGAGACCCAAGGCTCATTTGGCTAAGGACACCGTGAGTTCGTTCCCAAATCCCAGGAGGAGAGTAAGGGGCAGAAAGAAAATGCGGCTACCCCAAGAGAAGGGGAGAAAAGAGCATCCACTGAGCACCTACTGCCTGCCAGGCCCTTTGCACGTGCCATGTCATTGAATCCTCGTAGTCACAGAGCAAGGCTGCACTGTGACACCCCACTCTGCAGATAGGGAAACTGAGGCTCAGAGGGGTGAGCGCGCTTGCCTACGGCCACAATGTGGCTGGAGGGGCAGAGCCAGAACTTGGACCGATTTCTGTCTCCTCCAAAACCAGGCTCCTGCTCGACCTGGGGTCAGGGCAGAGGTAAGGGGCAGCCCCACCATACTGGGATGTTCGGGATGTCCCTGCCTCTGAGGCACTGCCCCCGCATGGCGCCTGAGGGCATGGGGTTCAAGGGCTCCTGCCCAGGGAAAGACAGGTCTGGAGGGATCACGAGACCTGCAAGGTTTCCAAGTGAAACCAAATTTTCACCCGACCAGGATCCCCCAGAGTAGAAAGCTTTATTTACGCAACTGCAAAGGACTCTCATTCTGATGTGATGACTGGCCTGCTCTTTAGGGGTTAAAATGACCATTTTTCATGAGATGATGGTGATGGTTCATGGCAAATTGTTTTATTAATGTCTTTTAAATTTTTTTTGCCGAGCTTTAAAGTTGCCAGTCTTATGTCAGTCCCTTCAGTTTTTTTTTTTTTTTTTTTTTAGGTACCGGAGCCGGGCATTGAGCCCAGGACCTCAAATGTGGGAAGCTGGTGCTCAACCACTGAGCCACATCGGCTACCCTGAGCTGGTTTCTTCGTTTGTTTGTTGTTTGCTTTTTTGTTTTTGTTTTTAGGAGACACTGGAAACCTAACCCAGGACGTCCCCTGTGGGAAACAGGTGCTCTACTGCTTGAGCCACGTTTACTTCCCTGGGGTTGATTTTTTGAAGTTTTGTTTTATATTTTACTGGCCTGTGGAACTGAGGTATGTGGGAAGCTGTGACAGTTAAATCAATAATTACTAAATAAAGGTACAACCTCAGAACCTGAGGGGGATGAGCTCAGACTGGGGCTCTGGGATCACCCTCGTTGGACAGACCTCAGGCCACTGCCCTCCTGCCTCCGTCCCAGGCGTCCGTGGCTGCGCTGTCCAGACGGGGTCACTGTCTCTGTCGTCTTCGGTTTCCCGAGGGACGTCACCTGAGACAACCTGGGGCCGCGTTTGCACGCGACATTCACGTGTGCCAGGGCCCGGTCACGACAGGGTGGCTCTGGTTACCATCTCCCAAGGCCCCTGTCCGGCTGGGCACCCCTCAGCCATGCAGAGGGCCAGGGAGACCAGCCACTAACCCCGCCCGGGAACGAGGCTTGGAGCAGAGGAGCACCTCTGCCGAGCCTCCTTCCACAGCTCAGAGCGCAGGGCTGGGTGAGGGGGTGCTGGCTTGGGGCTTGACTGCTTTTTTTGGGGGGGAGGGGTAGATCCAAGACCCCTGGAGAATGTGAGATAATTGAAATGATTTGGGGTACCACTAACCACTCTCCAGATGAGGGGCCTCAGGCAAGTTTTTGTTTTACCTTTTCTGAGCCTTGGTTTTCTCATCTGTAAAATGGGGACACTGGCATCCTTGGAGCAGTTGTAAGACTAGACTGAGATGTGTCTGAAAGACCTCTGGTATTGGAGCCTGGCACATTTTAGGTGCTCAACAAATGCTAGGTGTTTATCTTCATCGCCACCATCATCATCCTCAGCGCACCCGCACAGTCCTGGACGCAGAGTAGGCGTTCAATGAATGGGAGACAGTTATGACTCTCAAAGCCCTTGGCACGTGGTAGGCTCTCACTAACTGGTAGCTGCTTCTCTCTGCCAAGTGGCAGCTCTGTCAACCTTAAACCAAGGCTGGACAGACAACGTGACCCTCCGAAATGTCCTTTTGGCTTCACCTTCTATGAGTTAAAGATTTCTTTTCAAAAAAAATTGTGAAAGTGTCACCCTTAACTGCAGAAGAGTGCAGGGACTGAGCTTCAGGAAACCACCCGCTGGGCCTGTGAGCCAGCCTGGGTCCACCTCCCTGGTGGCCTGGCCCCAGGGCAGGGCAGTGTCGTGTAACAAAAAGAACCTGGGAGGGTTGTACTCCTGAGTCTGCGCCCAACCTACCACCCTATCGCTGTGTGACTTTGAATGAGTTCCTTAACCTCTCTGGGCCGCACTGCCCTTGGGGGTCAAATGAGGGGCTTGTCCTAGGTGCGTTGAGGGTCCAGGGCTGCCCCTCTCTGCAGGAGGGCAAGGGGGTAGCAGGACTGTCAAGGACAGTGGCAGGTGTGTAGGCTGGCCACGGCCCTCACCAACAGAGGTGGCGGCGGGACAGGGTACGGTGAGGAGCGGGTTTCCTCTTTTCCCCCATGGCCCACATGGCCTGGGATGGGGACCCTGACTCTGGGTGAGTGGCTGGCAGCCCAGGGCATGCCTCCCGCAGCAGGAGGTCCCCACCCCAAGGCAGAGGGAGGCTGCATTATTCAGAAGCCACGCCTGCCACGGCAGCGCGAGGACCTGCTGAGTGCGGCTGAGAAGGGCCACCCCCAGCCCCTAGAGCACAGCCGCGTCCACTCACCAATGGCCGTGAGGAAGAGCCCAGCCTGGTCCACGGGAGCACTGCCCTCCTCCTCGTAGTAGTTCACGGTGACCTTGGGGGACAGCACAGTGGTGGGGAGAGAAGAGGAAGGTCAGGACGTGCCGTCAGCCCCTCCCCTCCTCACACCTCACAGTCCCTCAAGCCAAGCCTCTCCAGACCTCGGAGCCATCTCCTCCAGGAAGCTCTCCTGGGTCGGTGGGCTGCTTCTCTGAGGCCACCAAGCTGACTCCTGCTGTCTGATGCTGTAGTTGCAGCTGCCACTCCCCCAGCCCCGAGGGGAGGGGCTGAGGTCATTTTCTTGGAACCCTCGGTGCCATCACCGAGATGGAGCATGTGGCAAAGGGGCTGTTGCTCATTAGAGAAACCAGCCAGAAGATGGTTCTGGTCTCAGTGTCACCAGCTGGGTAGATCACCTCACCCGTGGGTCCTCAGCACCCTATTTTAAAGGTGATGAACTCAAGGGCATTTGTGGCTGCGACTTCCAATGACTCATATTCTGTGGTTCTGAGCTTCTAAACTCTCCACCCTCCAATGGGGCACAGTCACACCCCTCTACGCGGCCACCACTCCATGGTCTCACTGTCCTGTCCAGTACAGGCGGCTATTAACACTGCAACTGGCCAGACTGAATTGACACGTGCTGTCAGCGTAAAATACATGCAGGATTTAGAAGACTTGGTGTGAAAAAAAGGAATGTAAACTATCTCATTAATTTTTTTTTGTATGGATGACAGGTTGAAGGGATAGTATTTTGATAGATGGAGCTCAGTAAGATAAACGGTCGCAGTTGATTTCACTGGTTTCTTTTTGTGTTTTTGGTGCGGCTACTGGCAAATTGAGAATGCCCTAAGCGGCCTGCATCCTGTTTCTGCTGGACAGCGCTGGTCTGGCCTGCCGCGGGTCCAGCGTGGCCGCGGGGCTGTCGTGGCCCGCGGGCAGCGGGCTTCCCCAGCCGTGGTACCTTGTCGCTGCTGGCCTCCGTGCTCGCCTTGGCCATGGTGAGTCGCAGCGTGGTGCTGGGCGAGAGGGGCCAGCGCTGCTTGCCGTTGGTGGCCACTTCCTCGGCCTCCCCGTCACGTACCACCTCCACCCGCACGCCCTCCGAGTGCTTCAGGCTGAAGGTTTGGGCCCCGGCTGGGGCCGCGCTGCAGGGAGAGACGACAGAGGGTCGTGGGGGAGCCCTGGGGTAGGTGGGACGAGGGGGTTGGAGGTGCCCTGGAGGGATGAGGCCGCATGGGCCCTCCCGGGTCATCTGGTTGGGGGAACCAGATGCCTTGCAATCCCTTGGTGGGAGGAAGGGCACTTGCTAAAAGTAATAGATTCCTTGGGCCACTCTTGTACCTACTGAGTCAGAATGATCAGGAGTGGGGCCTGGGGATCTGGATCCTGAACAAGCTTCCTCCCAATTCCGAGTGGCAGTCAGGAGCCACGGGGAGGGTGGAGCCACGGTAAGGGTGGGCGACTGGCGCCCAGAAAGAGGGATGAATTTGCCCCCACAGCAGAGCTGGGCCTAAATCTTCTCTCTGACCCCTATAGGGTGTCTCTGAGTTCAAGGCCAGGAGAAGCAGATGAGGCATCGGAGTGCTGACTTCCCCCAGGGACAGGGTGGCTCGCCAACACGCCCTCCTCCTGCCACGGATTCCTGCGCCTGGAATCCCCCATCTTCTAAGGGTCATTCCTTGGGGCTTGTGGTGGTTTTCCATTGAAAGGCAAAGACTTCTGGAATTCCTGAAATCGAAACTTCTGGGCAGAAGAACTAGCTTGTCTGATCTGACTTAAGGAGAGATAACAGGATGGACAGTAAGACGGGGAAGAAGGTTCTCAGGGCGGACAGTCTTGCTAAATCCAGCCCCGCATCTGAAGGTTCCTAAAGGCTAAGGAGGGCTCCGAGAGCTTCCGGTGGGTTCTCACGGGGCTGGGATGAAGTCACAGGCACTCGTGTCTGCCTTAAAGGCCCAGGCTGCTGAGTTTTTTTTTTTTTTAAAGGAGGTACCGGGGATTGAACCCAGGACTCACACCTGGGAAGCAGATGCTCAACCACTGAGCTATATCCACTCTCCCCTAGGGCCTGGTGCTTCTGGGTCCCAAAATTGTTCTCAACCATGGTTGGTCATCAGAATCATTTGGGGGGTACTGTTTAAATTTTGGGGTTTTTTGGGTTTGTTCTTTTTAAGGCTTCAGATTCATGGATCCCCTCCCTGGACAGTCTGGCTGGCGTGACCGGGGAGCGGCTGGGGCAGCTAAAGATGGAAACAGTGGCCAGGGTCGAGTAGGAGGCTTAGACCGTCTCTCAAAGTTTAGCAGCATCAGCATCAACTGGAGGGTTTGTCAAAACACAGATGGCTGGGCCCCACCCAGAGTTTCAGAGTCAGTAGGTCTGGGTGGGGCCCAAGAGCCTGCTTTGCTAACATGTTTCCAGGCCCTGTTGATGCTCCACTCAGGGACCATGCAGTGAGGACCACTGGACTAAGTAGTCGGCAGGGCAGTCCAGTGGTTAGGGCCCTGGGGTGGCCGAGGCTGTAGAGGGAGTCTGTAGAGACCCCCAGGCAGGGGCTCTCTGACCGAGGCCACACTGCAGAGGTTACTGGCAAGGCCACAGGTCTCAGGGACTGGCAGGAGACGGTAGGCATGGACTGGGAAAGGAGCTCAAAAAAGAAGCCCCGGGGCCACGCCTTGCCTTGTCCTTCTGCCCCTCTCCAGACTCCCCGATTGTCATGGGTCCCAGGGTGCTGAAAGATGCCACACAGGCTGATCTGGGGCTGGCCACTTGGCTGTGGTCTGCTGTCCTCTGTCCATGCCGATCATTAGGGGAGGCACAGAATCTGGGCAAAACTCTGGAAGGGGGCTACATCGCAACAGATCTGGGTTCAAGCCCAATGTGGCCACTGGCTTGCCAAAGGGGTCTTGAGTCCTTCGTCCCTTGAAGGGTCCATTTGCTGACCCATAAGACAAGGATGACACCCCTCCCATCCACATAGTCCTCACTCCTCACCCCCCACAGGGCTGGGCTGTGTTCTGTCTCGTGGGGCTGCCATGTGGTACTTGCCCTCTTCTCAGTTATAAGCCCCCTAAGGGCAGGATCTGGCTCCTTCTGTCACTCATCCCTTATTCACAGGCCTAGCACAGAGCCGGGCACATCACACACATCCGGCTGCAGCCAGCTGGAGAGCCCTTCAGAAGCACCCAGGCAGTATTTCCCGAAGGAAGCCATGGGCACCACTGGGGCACGTGCGCTGCTTTTAGGTGGCAGCTAGGTGAACATCTTCAGATACTATGTATTTATTACATGTGTTGTCTTTTTTTGGCAACTGATTAAGACTTTCCATTTTTGGTAGTAATAGAAAACCTCCATTTAAAATGAACTTCGGGAAAGTGGATTTGGCTCAATGGATAGAGCATCTGCCTACCACATGGGAGGTCCGCGGTTCAAACCCCGGGCCTCCTGACCTGCACGGAGCTGGCCCAGGCGCAGTGCCGATGCGCGCAAGGAGTGCCGTGCCACTCAGGGGTGCCCCCTGCTTGGGGAGCCCCACGCGCAAGGAGTGTGCCCTGTAAGGAGAGCCGCCCCATGCGAAAAAAAGCACAGTCCACCCAGGAGTAGCGCTGCACACACAGAGAGCTGACGCAGCAAGATAACGCAACAAAAAGAGACACAGGTTCCCGGTGCCGCGGACAAGAATCCAAGCGAACACAGAAGAACACACAGCGATTGGACACAGAGAGCAGATAACTGGGAGGGGGGAAGGGAAGAGAAATTAAAAAAAAAAGAACTTTAGAGAAATTGAGCTGGTTTAAAGAAACATTTTAGGTTGACAGGACTACAGGTGGAATGTGGTTCTGGCAAACACCTTAGAGTCTGGGAAATCATGGACTCAGGTCTGGGAAACACTCCCCAAGGGCAAGTTCCAGCTTTGTCCTTGCACTTGCTGGATGGTCTCGGGCCGGGTGCTTCTCCTCTCTGCGGCATCAAGTGTAAAATGAGAGGCTGCGACCTGGTCAGAGCGATAGGGTGGGGAGCGGGATGCTGAAAAGCTGGCGGTCTCTCTGCCCTGCCCTCCACCCTTTCAACCAGAGCTGCCATCGCACCTGGTTTTATATACCGGGCCTCAGCAGACAATTCTATTTAGAAAACAACTGCTTCGCAAATTCTCAGGATGACCTCTGAGGACGCTGACCCCAGTCGCTGCAGGGGATGCTTCCCGCCTCCCCTCGTTCCTCTGGACGAGTGAGAAACGGGAGGAGGCCCCGAGGTCCGGGGGTAACATAGGCCCAGGCTGGAGCTCCAGAGCCCCCCCCTCTCCCCACCCCAAGTCCCCGCCCTGCTGCAAGCTGAGCCAACAGCTATTCTTGGAGCGGCCCTGGCAGCAGTGACAAAGGCGCCCATTGTCCCCCTGTGGGTCCGGGTGGCCGCCTCCCTCTCCAGGAAGGACCTCTTAGAATCCCCTGCAGAAACCTGAGAGCCAGGAGCTGCCGGGCGGGCGCTGGACAGTCCTGGAGGCTGCGAGGGCCCAGGACAGCACGGGGGGGAGAGGGAGTGAGGGCACGAGGCTCAGGATAGTGCACGGGAGGACGGACTGCTACTCCCTAGGACCAAGTCGCCTTGCCCACCATCGCATCTCAGCGCCTAGGACCAGGCTGTGCTCAACAGACACTTCGTGAATAAAGGAAAAAATGAACCTCTTGGCTTCCCAAACTGTATTACCAGAGTGATAAAAAAAAAAATCAGGTCACTTGCTTGAAAATATCCAGGGGCTCGTCAGTGCTACCTCATATGCTAAAATCTCAACGCCTTAGCCTGGCGTTCAAACAGTGGCATTTAGCCAGTGCCTTTCCCCTGGACTCTCCAGCCTCACTTTCTGTGACTCCCGACGTCCTTTGATATCACTGTCACCGTGCTCTCGGCATATGCTGGTCCTTCCACCTGCAATACTTTCCTCTGACTTCTCTGCCTGGCAAATGCCCATCCCTCCACGAAGACCAACTCAATCGCTTTGTTTCCCGTGTGGCTCTCAGTCCCTTGCCAATAGGGCTCGCATCTTCCTTTGTTTTGTTTCAGTGTGCTGGGGGAAGGGCCAGAAGAGTAGGCACATTTATTGAGCACTTACCACGTGCCAGACACAGTTCTAGGCGCTGGGGGTAGATTGGCAAACAAAAGAATACCTTCTTTTGGCCCCTAGAGCTTATATTCTAGTGGGAGAGAAAGGCTGACAATGAATTGTGGGAATACGGGTATAATTGTAACAGAGAAGGACGGGATGCCGGGAGGCCTACCCTGATCTGAGGTCAGGGAGGGCTTCTCTGAGAAAGTGGCATTTGTGTAGGGGCGTCAACTTTAGACTCTACAGGATGCGCAAGTATTATTTAGACTGATGGTTCTCAAACTTTAGCAGCATCGACATCACCGGGAAGGCTCCTTAAAAAACAGCCCGCCGGGCCCACGCCCCGAGTTTCGGATTTAGCAGGTCTGGGGTGGAGCCTGAGAAGCTGTGTTCCTGCCAAGCCGATGCTGCTGGTCCGAGACCTCACTGTGAGAAGCACTGACCTGGGCAAGGGGGAGAGAGGAAGGGGAGCAGCGCTCGCCAAGCGGCGAGGACCGCAGGAGCAGCGGCCCGAGGTGGAGGCAGGCAGTGCGGCAGGTTCAAGGAACTGGCAGGAGGTTTGCGTGGCTGGAGCTTGAGAACAGGGGAGGGAGCGGAGGGGGAGGAGAGGCCGCAGAGGGGGTCAGGAGCGGGTCTTTGGCGGACTCGGAGGTTCTAAGCAGGGGATGACACGATCGTTTTTGCACTGCACACAGTTCACCGAGGGTGCTGGGTGGGGAATGGATTTCGGGAGGGAGGCGACTGCCAGCTGTTCAGGTGAATGATGATGATGGCTTGGGGCAGGGCAGTGGCTCTGGAAATGGAGAGAAATGGCCAACTGACAGGTGCCAAATAAAGGAACTTTGGGCAAGGCCCAGAAAGCAGTGACCGATGTACAAGGTGGATGTTTTCTAAGCCCAGCACCAGGGCATTCCAGGGCTTTGAGACCTAATAATCTGCTTGGCCCCACAAAGGCTGTGTGGCCTCCAGGGAGTCACGCAGCCTCTCTGGTCTCTGCTCTGTGAGGAGAGTCGCTGGCTTGGTTTTGCAGGGCGGGGGCGGCTTGCTCACAGTCCCAGGCCCAAGAGCACGACGTGCCTGCTCCTAGCTGGCACCTGGAGTTCTCAGGTTGTCCCCCTGCCCAGGGCCTCACAGCCAGGGCGCACCCCCAGAGTGACCCCGCTCCTGGTAGCCCGGCTACGCCCTGCCCTCGGTCGAGATCCCGGCCCAGGCCTCGCCCCTGGCGCCCGGTCCGGTGGTGGCTGGAGCCCTGCGCTGGGCAGCTGCTGGGGACAGGGTCGGTGGAGGTGAACGCATGGTGTCTGTCGCAGCCAGCCTGCTCCTGCCCGGCCGTCCTGGCAGCCCCTCTCGCTCGGCGCCGGTGCCTCTGGCTGCCCCAGATCCTTCTCCTCGGGGAAGAGACACTCTAACCTGCGGTCACTCCTCTCCTCAGACACCCCCGACGGCGCCTCCCTGCCTGCAGAACGGAGCCCAGGGCTGAGCCCGGGATTCAAAGGCCCGGCTTCCGGCTCCTGGACGCTCAAGCGCTGCACTCGAAGCCCCTGAAACTATGCCTTCTCTGCCTCTGGGTCCCTGCAGCCTTTCCTGCCCTGGTCCCTCTGCTTCTGCTGCTCCACCTGCCTGGCACGTCCTCGGTCTCACTCTGAACCCCTATCTCTCCTTCATGACCCAGCTCAATTGCTGCGGCTTCCAGGAAGTCTTCTGGGAGTCCACCAGCCAGAACTCATCTCCCTCCCTTTGCTGGTACCTCAAATAACATTTAACAAATGTTGCTCAACATTTTTCTCCCGGAAGTGTTAGGAACTCTTTGAGGGCAAGGGCCATGTGCCGTTATTATTTGTTTTGATAATATTTGCATAAACTCAATACAAATTCAAACTCCTAATTCAGACTTACTGACCATTTACTAGGTGCCAAGCACTGCGCCAAGCCCTTGGCTCACATGACCCCAGGCCGTTATTTCAATGACCCCATGAGGCCTGTCCTGCCACCTCGTTTTACAGACAAGTACCCTGAGGCCGCCAGAAGGCGAGCACCTGCTCTGAGTCTCAGGGCTGGTAACGGCAGAGCTGGGAGGTGGACTCAGGCCCTCTGAGCTCCAGGCCTGGCTGCTCCCCCTGCAGCTGAGAATCCATAGGGTAGAGTCTTTCCTGAAGGTCTTCCAGGTAGGAGGTACCTGGTGGTGGTGGTGGGGGGGGTTCGGGCCTGGCTCAGGAGAGGGCCAAAGTGAGATGCCCTTGGGAACAGTCGCGGTCCCTGCTGACTCTGCAGGTGGGGGTCAGAGGCGCAGAGAAGGGACGCCAAAGACGGGCTTCCCACCCTGGCTCTTGGGTGAAGGTCCGAGCCCCGTGGCCGCAGGATCTGGCACGGCTGAGTTTAATGGGCCCGGTTGGGGGTGCTGGGGTGAGGCTCTGCCATCCAGCCTGCCCGAAGGCCCCCCGGGCAGGGAGGGAAGGCTCTCGGGTCTCAGTGGCTGCTGGGGGCTGTGGACGCGACACTCTGGGGTGCCAGGTCCTCCCCAGCACCCTCCCCACCCCAGGAACTCGCCTGAAACCCGAGCCCTGGAGCAGCTCCTGGCAGGGCTTCCTTTTTCGGGGTTGAAGGCTCAGGGTGTTGTTCTAATTTACGGGGCCACCTGACCCGGCCTGGCCTCTTCCCGGCTGTCATCCCCCAGGAGCAAGCCCTGCTCTGGCCGAGCGCGGCCCGCGTGCTTCTGACCTTCCACTGGCCGAACCCACCGCGCCCGCCCCTGGAGGCTGGGAGCGGGGCGCGCGGCCCAGCGCGAGGCTGGTCCCCTGCATCGATGGCCACACTCGTCCGTTCCTTCACTCGCTCAGCCAGGGAGCCCTTCGCTACCTCGAGGGCTGGCACGAGCTGGGCAGGGAGTGAAAACACCCCTAAAACACAGGTCAGGGGGGCCGCCACGGGGAGGTTAGGGACCTGCGCTCTGCCCAAGCCCGAGTCCCACGCCATCATTTACAAGCCGTGCCATCGCGGAAAGACGCTCCTGGCCTCACTTTCGCCATCTGCAAAAGGAGGGCAACAGCAAGTCCTAACTCAGAGCTGTCGTGAGGGTTGAACGCGTGAATTATTGAATACACAGGAGATGAGCATGCAGCGTGCTAAGAAGGCTGGCACATAATAAGCGCTCAGTAAATGCTAGCTAGTAAGACTAAGTAGATAAAGAAGATCTGAAAATCATTTTTAAGAAATGCTTAGTGAGGTAGAGAGTGCCTGGGGTTTGGGGTAGGGCACCATGAAATGGGGCGGTCAAGGATGACTTCCCGGAGGAGGAGGCATTTGAGTTGAGACTCGGTGGTAGGAGGCAGGCTTGTGGAGGTCTGGGAGAGAGTGTCCCAGCTGGAGGGAACAGCACCTGCGAAGGCCCTGAGGTGGGAGTGGGCTTGGTGCAGTCAAGATCTAACAGGGTCCAAAAAGCCGAGGGTGAGAAGGAGCGAGCACGGGGGAATGGGCAGAGTCAGCGAGGCCTGGCCCAGTACCCTGCGGGAAGGGGAGACCCAGCATCCTGAGCCCCCAGTTTTTGTCCCAAGGCTGTGTTTAAAAACAAACACCACATCACACCATGAGGGGCAGAGAAAGTCTGGGAGTGAGGCGGGGGGAGTTAATTCTCCAGGCTCTTCCCTCGGGCAGGTTCCTGCTTCCCCAGCGTTTTCCTGGGCCAATGTCTGGGAACTGCTGCCCGGGTGCCCTCGTCCTCTCTCCTGCCAGGGAGGGACGGGCAAGCCTCCTTAGAGAGGGGCCTGGGGGATCACCCTCTGCCACCTCCTGGGCTCGCTGTGAGATCACATGCAGTGGGGGACGGCTCTGCAGAGGCAGGACCACTGCTAGACTAAAGCCTACTTCCTTCTTCCTGTGCATTGACCCACAGTTTGCTGGACACTAGCCGCAGAATATGACTCGGGTCAGGGTATCCGTCCCCAAAGGAGTCAGTTTTGCTGGGAGAGGGTGGGTGGCCCAGAGCACCCCTTCCCACAGTGGCCTGGGTGACCCTTTGCAGGGCAGCCAAGTGGTCAGTTTGTCATCACTGCAACAATGCGCACAGCTTCTACGGGGCACAAGGCCCTTTCTCAGGTTCTCCAACTAACCCTCATTTGTCCTCAGCAAAGTAGAGTGACTAGCTCAAGGTCTTGCAGCAAGTGGACGAGCGCCTGGTCTGCGCTGCCTGGAATCCTGCTTCTTTCCTCTGCTCTGCCTGCTTCTACCCCACGAGCAGCTTCCACTCAGAGCTGCTTTCTATCCTCAGGGCAGGGGGTGGGCGCTGACACCACGGCAGCCCCCGCCAGGACCACGGGGTCTTTGTGGAATGCGGGTGAGGGGAGAGGCCGTGCCTGCATCATAGGGAAAGGGCCCAAAGTCCCCCAGGCCTTGTCATTTGGGGCCTACTGGGAGGCGTGGGGGCCACCATTTGGGATCCCGAGTCAAGATCTGTGTCAGGGCCAGGAAGCACTCGGTGGGAAGTGATGGGAAACGGACGACCAAAGGGGGACAGGGAAACCAAGTCTCCAGGGTCAGCAAACTCACGGGCCTGGAGGAGAGTGGAAGGGCCAGGGCTGAAAGGGTCATTCCCCCTGCTCCTTTTAGGGTCACGCAGGAGGTAACAGCAAGAGTTCTGAGTCAGACGTGCATCTGAGTGCCGTGTGACTTTGGTCCAATCACCTTGCCTCTCTGAGCCTCACTTTCTTCATCTATAAAATAGGATCTTCTCAGCACTACCTCCCTTGGTAAGGATGAAATGAAATAAAGCATCTGGTTCTTCGGTGCTCATTAATATTATACTAATACTGCTACCATTACACTGGCAGTAGCTCTTATTATTATAGCTATTAGAAGAAAGCGCAGCAGCTTTCTATGGAACTAAGCAGTCTCCTTAGTTCCAGAGGAGGCTTCCTTCCATTAGACCGGGGTTCTCAGCTGGGGATGATTTTCCTTCCTGCTTCCAGGGTTCTCAGCTGGGGATGATTTTCCTTCCTGCTTCCCAGGGAACATCTGAGAACGTATGGAGACATTTCATAACAGAGGGTGCCATGGCATCTGGGGGACAGAGGCCAGGGATGGAGGGATAAGCACAGTGTGAAGTCAAGAAGCCCTGCCCTGGGCCTGGCCCACCCAGCAGGTGGCCGCCAGCCCCCTGTGGCTGTCAAGGCCTGGACATGTGGCTAGTGCTCGCTGAGGGGTGCTACAGGTGTAAAAGCCACATTGGGTCTCAAAGACCTCAAAGAAAGAGAATGTCAACCATCTCGTTAATAATTTCTGCATTGATCACACACTGAAATTATGACATTTTGGATAAACTGGGTGAAATAAAAAATATTAAAATTAATTTCACCTGTTTAGTTTTTTTTTTTTTAAAAAAAGCGCTTACTAGAAAATTTTAACTGACAAACGAGGCTCTCTTGGCAGCCTGTGCTGCTGCTTTCGGGACGGTGGTGAGGAATCTTAAGCAGGGTGGGGGTGGTGTGGCTGCTGTGACTGGCACCCCCGCCAAAGGGAGGGCAGGTCCATATCGCCCCCACCCCCTACCCCCACCCGCCCTGAGGGAGCCCCTTCCTTTTGTCCCCACTCCCCACTGGAGGTACCAGGCCCGGCCTGGGGGTTGTACCACAAGTGCCCCAGTGAACAAGCGGGCGGGTGCGGTGACAGCTGAGGCTTAGAGCCGGAGCGCCCTGGCTCCCTGCCCACCCCCTGGCCGTGCCCAGTTCAGGGCTGGGGCTGGGAAGGGAGGGGACAGCCCCTGGCCACTGGGGCCCGCCACATTCCACTGCTATGCTATGACCCTCGGAGACCACCCAGTCCACTCCGAGCTTGACATATGGGAGAACAGGTGGACTGGGGTCAGCGGCAGATGCGAGGAGAAGGTCCCCGGTCCGGCAGGGTCAGCAGGTGGGGTGACGGGGCCTTTGGCCCGTGGGGAGGCTGGGCAGTGGGAGAGGTGCCAGTGGCTAATGTGGAGGTGACAGGAGACTGTCTGGGCAGGGGTGTGAGGGCCACAGGAGGTGAAGGAGAGAATGGGGCTGGGGGAGTGTGTGTAGGGAAGACACAGGGGTGGGGTTTGGAGGGGCCTGGGAGAACAAGGGTGCTCTGGGCAACTTCCAGAATGATTCAGGAGCGATAAGCCACGTTGGCACCTACACAAGAAGTCAGCTCAAGGCACAGAGATGCGGGGGCCTGCCGAAGGTCACCACACGGGGTGCCACCGCACAGTCCTGCAGGCCCGTCCGGCAGCACCGTCCCCTCCCACCCCAACAACAGGGAACATTTCAAATGCTGGGAGCAGAGGGCTGCAGGTCAAAGTCCAGCACCACAGGCCCCTGGGCTCTCCCACCCCTTCCCTCGCACAAGCCACCCCTTTGCAGGGCCCTGCCCCATGCACTGTGGGGAGATGGCTCAGCGCACCTGGCTGCTTCCTGGGGCTGGGGGTGGAGATGTTGACCCAGAAATCTCCCCACCCACCCACCCACCACCCAAAGTTTGTGCACAAGGAGAAGAGGGAAGGAAGAGGATCTGGAATCAGGGGAGCTTTTCCAACAAGGATCCCACCTCGACACCCGGAAGTGCAGACCCCTCTCCCAGCCCAGGGTGAAGTCAGGGGAAGGCATTTGGGGACAAGATGCTCAGGGCCAGTTTCTGGGGACAGGTCCCCACAAGTAGCCCCCAGTCCCAGGCAGATGCCAGTGGAGGCTCCTCCGAGATGGGGCGTGGGGGGGGGGGGTGCGAGGGGGCAGGGGTGGAGGCTGGGCTGCGGCCGGGTCAGTCAGAGGGTCTGAGGAGAAGGGGCAGCGGAAGCAGGGGAGAAGGGATGTGCGGAAGGCAGAGTGGGGAAGTGAAAGGGAGAGTGGCGGCAGAGGCTGGGGGCTGCGGGGTGCTGCAGTCACCCCGGGAGAGGGAAGGGCGGGGGTCAGCAGGGCAAAGAGGGGCGAAGGGGGACCTGGGGAAGGGGGCGTGATGAGCTGCGGCCCAGGCTGTCGGAGGGTCTCAGGCTCGCAGGGCCACCAGGTTTGAGGGCTCTTGGGATTTGGGGGCAAGGTTCTTAGGATTTCTGGGCGCGAGGTGCTCGGGACGAGGGACGGCTCCGGCGGGCGGCAGGCCGGGGAGGGTCGGGGTGTGCGTGGGCTCCCGGGATTCCTGGAGCGAGCTGTGGGGTCTCGGGGCCGCCACGGCGGTCCGCTCACCTGTAGACATCGGTCCAGAGGTGCGTGCCCAGCACGCACACCGCCTCGACGCGGCTCCCGTACTGCAGCCGCACAGTGCGCTCGCGCAGCATCGTCCCCGCAGGGCCGGCCGTGCCCGCGCTCGCCCAGCCCCGGCACCCGGAACCACCTGGCCCAGGTGCGCCGCTCCAGCAGCCTGAGGCCGCGGCGGCCGCGCGCGCCGCCTTATCTCGCCGCGGGCGGGGCGGGGCGGCCCGCCGGGCTCCTCTCGCAGTGGGCCGCGAGCCCGTCCGTCAGGCGATGCCCCGCCCACCGCGCCGCGCGGCCCCGCCCACCGCCCCCGGCGGCCCAGGCGTTCCCAGCTCGCCGCGCTGCGGGTTGGTTTACGCCTCGCTCAGCATCCCTCGCGCCCTCGGCCCTTGCGCGCCCGCCGCGGGCCCAGTCTCCACATCCGCCCCGGGGCGAGGACAGGAGTGCGTGGGAGTGCAGAGGGGGCCCTAACCCAGCCTGGGCTTCCGGGGAGGCTCCCGGAGGAGGGCAGGGCCGGGGCATCTTCCAGCAGGCCTCGGCCAAACTAAGGGAAAGGGGAGGTGGGGGGGGGGAATGTTCCCTGCTCAAAACCGCGAAGCCGGGTACAGCCTGATACCAATAATCAGGTGGATATTTCCAGAGGGAAAGTGGGGAGTGGGTGGAGGTGGAGAGGCCAGCAGCCACAGCGTCCAGCGTGCCAAGCCAAGGCATTGGGGTGGGGTGGGGAGCCATGCGGCCAGCTATGGAACGGAAATGGGTCCTCTGGTTGTCAAGGATGGAGTGGACCCCGAGAGGAGGCTGAGTTGGGGAGGGGCGATGAGGACCCAGCTGGGTGGGGAGAGTGGGGTGGGGGGGCTGTCCTGACTGGTGTTTATGGACTGAGATACTGGGGGACCCTGTGGCTGACAGGATGTGCGGGTGGACGGACAGCAAGGGGGTGAGACTGGCGATTCTGGCCTGGCCACTGGTCTGGGACGGAGGGTGCCACTGCAAGGGTCAGTTTGTGTCCTGTGGAGGCTGAGGTGCAGGGCGACACCCAGCGGAGGCCTGGACCCACCCCGCCTGGGCTCTGAAGCCCAGGGAGGGGCTGTCGAGGTAGTTCAGCCATGAGTGCAACAGTGGTGGTGGGCTGGGGGCGGGGGCGGGGGCAGGTAGAACCCCGAGAGGGAGGGGTGGTGTGGCGGAGGTGCGTGCTTGGGAAGGGGTTAGGGCTGCTGGCAACGTGGAACCCCGGAAAGGGGTGTGCTGGAGCAAGTGGGGTGAGGCTCAGAAGATCCCAAGACCCACCCAGCCCCCTAGCCCCAGAGGCCTCCCTGAGGCGCCCAAATTAGGAGGTAGTGAAGAGTCCAGCTGCTCCTGGACCCAGGAGGAACGTGGTGGTGGTGATGGGGGTGGGGTGGGGTAGGAGGCCGAGTCCAGCCAGGGTGGCACCTGCACCCCCAGTGTGCACAGGTCTACCGTGAGGTGGGTAACTCCTGCCTGGCTCCTGGCGGGCTGCTGGGCATGTCCTCCAGGTAGGAGGCAGCTCACCTGCCCACCTGCCAAAGGGAGAAACGTCTTGTGAGGCTCAGAGCTGACCGTGAGGCCGCCCAGGTGGGCTCGGATCAGGGCTCCGTCTGTGGGAGACACGGGGCAAATGCCAGGGTTTCCTGGAGTTGTAGAGCACAGCCCCCTCGTTGCACTGAGGATGGGGAGACGGGCCCCGAGTGGGGGAGGAGCGTGGAGTTCCCCACTGAGGCCTGGGCTGGTCATAGCTCGTGATAGCAGCAGGCAAAGGGGTGATGCCAGGAGGGATGTAACAAGAGCGGGCACTTGTTCACATGCTTGCAGCACCAGGCAAGATTCCAGGCCGATGCTTTTCATGTATTTGAATGAGATCATTATACCCTTCCCGTCACCCCACCACTTGTTGCAAGAAAGGTTGCCGCAGAGGGGATAGAGGGTTGATCCTTAGTTGCATAGCTCAGAGGAGTGGCTGAGCCAGGACGGGCACCTGCACAGCCACCTGTGGAGGAGAGGTAGGGGTAAGCTGGGAAGGGCAGCAAATGAATGCCCCCTTGTCTCACCGACAGGGAACCTGAGGTTCTAATCCTTGCCCTGCCTTGGCGCAGCTTGGACAGCCCCCCCTGCCTCCTTTTGGAGCCTCGTCTCTGTCATCTGTGAAAGAATTCATCTCAGCATAGATGCAGGGCTGACAATAAATGAGCCAATGCATGGGGAGAACTAGCACAGGGCATGGTATAAGGGGAGTTCACACGAAATGAAGCCCCCTCCCCTTCAAAAATCCATTCCGGACTGCCAGCCCCACTCAGGGCTGCTGGCCCCAGGCTCGGGGCCCGTGATGTTGGGTCACAGTGCCCGGTCGGTGTGATGGGATCCTCCTGGTGCTCAAGGGTTTAAAATAGCTGAAGTGGTCACAGCTGTTGGGGGATTCAGGGCCGGAGGTCTCGCACATCACGGCTGCTCCCACCTCTACCCCCGGGGCCCGGAAGAGCCACCAGTCATCTCACTGTGCCTTTTGGGGGATGCCAGTAAAGGGCCCTTTCCTGGCACTGGTCTAGGTGACAAGTGGCTGGAGCACCTGGCCTGGGAGGGGCTCTGTGGAGCTGCTCCAGCTCTCATCCTGTACTGGGGGGTCTTCTCTGTGCCAGGGCTCGGAGGGACCTGGGAGATGACTCAGACATAGGCTGGGCTCACCGAGGGCGCCAGATATGCCGGGAGTAAAAAGAAGAAAAATTACACAAGTAATTACCTGATCATTGTGAAAAATCGGAAAGGCACACCCAGAAAAGCGAAGTTAGATAAGAAAAATGAAGGCAATCGGATCCCCCAGGACCTGGACCCAGAGAAGACTTTTCTGAGTGTGGCCCAGACACTGAAGCTGCTGCTGCTGCGTGGCGCTGACAGCTCCCGCTTGCTGGACTTCAGGCTGTGCCAGGAGGCCGTCTAAGGGTTTCCCACATCTTAGCTCATTTAATCCTCACAGCAACCCAGTGGGGGGGGACCTGTTATTATCCCCAATTGCAGCCTCACGGACTGGCCTGGTGGTGAAGATCGTGAGCTTGGATTGAGCTGGGGTCAAGTCCTGATACATGGGAATTATTTCACCCACACCCCCACACAGTTATTTTAAGTTTTCGTAAAAATGGGTTTCTGCCTGTACTTGCTATTTGATCACATGCTTTGAAGAACTCTACAGTGTGTCATGAGCATGCATGCCTACGGTGCCCCAAGTATTCCCCTTCACATTGTCCAGAACGTCAGAGTTTGCAAAATCAAAGCGAAGTTCTAATTAGCCAAAGATACTCAGAGGGGACGGGATTAGGGCAAGGTCAGTCGGCAAGAATCCACAGCAGGCAGTCAGGACATTTAGTGGGCTCCCGCCAGAGCCGGACTGGAGCAGGCACCAAGGCCTCTGCGGTCTGAGGGCGCCAGCCTGGTAGCTACAGTGCAGCCCTGGGCCATTCTAGGGAGGGAGGGGGCCGGAGCAGGGGGTGCCCCACGATCACCATCAGCCTTGGAGCCACCCAAATAGATGGGTGTGCTTAAGCTCCAGTGCAGAAGTTCTGGGGGTGGGATTAGGGTTGGGCCGCCTCGTAGGGTAAGGAGAGGGAACCGGCACTCAAGGGGGAGGGCGAGCTGAGTCCCGGAGGGGGCAAGGAGGAAGGTGTTGCAGGCAGAGGCACTGCGCATGCGTGTGAGAGGCCCTGTGCCCGCCGACGCCCGGGGCTGGGGGCGGGGCATGAGGGCTGGGTGGAGGCGGGGGCGTGTGCGGCCGCCGCCAGGCACGAGGTAATTCTTGTGAAGCTTTTAGGCTTTATCTTAAGGTCACAGGGGAGCCTCAGAAGGACTTTCAGGTGTGGCCTCGAAAGTGTGCTTTAGGAAAATCGCTCTGGCTACGGTGAGGAGCGGAACTCCACCCAAGGCCGGAGGCCAGAGTGGTGAGGTGAAGGCTGCCTGGCCCTCCATCTCCAGAGCAGCCCCCTGTGTCCCCACCCCTGACTCTGCGCTGCGGGGACCCTGGCAGGCCTGCCCCCCAGAGCACAGCCCCACACCTGGGCCTTTCCTTGCCCCTCACATCCCTTCCCCCCGGCAAAGCTCATTCTCCCCCCACTCTCTCTGGGAGGGGGTCTCTGACCAGCCGGTGGGGATGGGGCAGGGGATGGGGCAGTATTTCTACTTGGGCCTCAGGCCTAGCTCCTGGCCCCTGGGTCACTGTAGAGCTGACCACCCTCGGAGCCATGTCCCTTGGAGGGAAGGGTGCGACCCTCATACTGCCCTTGGGCGATACCGAGATTCCCCCCCTAAAGTGCCTGGTGTTCACGATGGGGCAGGGGTGTCCTCCACGCGCAGCGAGGCAGGCTAGTAGATTAGGGAGTCAACAGGCGGGTCTGGAACCTGGCAGGAAACGCACATGGCCGCGAATACCCCACAAGATGGCGGCTGGAAGAGCCCGCGAGAGCCCCCGTTGGGAAGGAGAGTTCCTCTGGAATAAAGGAGGAACCTGGGATATTCTCCAGGGGCCTTTCATTGGGGCCTCCTGGGGGATTGAGGGGTGGGGAATCAATCAAAGCAGCAAACAGCTGGGACTCCTCTCTGTCATTAGCGAAGGGGTGGAATAATGGTTGAAAAAGCAAGCACCAGTGGTTAGGGCGTCCGTCTACCACATGGGAGGTCCGCGGTTCAAACCCCGGGCCTCCTTGACTCGTGTGGAGCTGGCCCACGCGGAGTGCTGATGGCATGCAAGGAGTGTCGTGCCACGTTAGGGGAGCCCCATGTGCAAGGAGTGTGCCCCATAAGGAGAGCCACCCAGAGCGAAAGAAAGTGCAGCCTGCCCAGGAATGGTGCCGCACACGCGGAGAGCTGACACAACAAGATGATGCAACAAAAAGAAACACAGATTCCTGTGCTGTTGACAACAACAGAAGTGGACAAAGAAGAAGACACAGCAAATAGTCACAGAACAGAAAACCGGGGCAGGGGGGTGGGGGGAGAAGGGGAGAGAAATAAATAACTAAATAAATCTTAAAAAAATGCAAGCACCAAATCCAAATTGGCCCTTCCCCCCTTTTCCCGCTTTCCCCCTTGTTCCCCTTGCCCTGTTCTAATCACATTTTTGCCCAGTCCCTGCCTTTTTCTCCCCCTGCTTGGCTCAGCAGGCAAGTAAACCTTGGGATTTATAGTCTGTAATAGTGAATTGTAGTCTGCAAAGCATCCCTCTTTATCTCCTTTCTCTACTTGGCACCCATAATCTATTATTTTTTCCCATTTCTTTTCTCTTGGTTCCTTAATAAATTATTGGCTTAACTAAACTGACTTGCTCTTAAAATTCAGTTTTTTAGCTTAGTCAAGAACCTAGAGAAAATCCGGCATCATCAGACCCCCTGGGCGCCTGCTAGTCCCCTGAAGCCTTCCTAAGCTCCCATCACCTCCTCATGAGCCAGACATTCAAGATCTCTGGGGCCTGGCCTGGTAAAGGGCAAACAGGATGGCCCCATTCCTCCCACATTTACTTCCTGCCGGTAAGCGCTGGGCATACGTTAGTGAATCCTCTTTACCAGCCATGGGAGTAAGAGATTTTATTGCCTTTGCATTATATTTCAAACTGTAAGATGACTTACTCAGTGCCCTACCCCCGGTCATTGGGATTCAAAGCCAGCTCAGAGTGATGGCAGAGCTGGGAGGTTTCCCTCTTCCCCAGCCCTGAATCTAAGCTAGAAAGCTTAGTCCTGGGTGAGACGTAGGGCACCATCTCCAAGGGCTGCCATGGGGCTGGGGTGAGCCGATGGGTCTGTCTAGAGTGACGCTGTCCTTTGTGGTTGCCCCTCCCACGTGCGCCTGCTGAGCCCTAGAAATGGGGCTGGTCCGAATTGAGATGTGCTGTCAATGTCAAAGGCACCCAGACTTTGAGAACTTAATGCGAGAGAAGAAGGTAAATCATCTGAATTAAAAAACCCATTGATGTCATGTTGAAACGATGTTTTGAATATATTGGGTTAAATGAAAATGTATTACTGAAATTGATTTCACCTGTTAATTCTAACGTTTTAAAAATGTGGCTACTAGAATATTTAAAAATTACACGCGAAGCCTGTATTTGTAGCTTGTGTTTCATTTCTGTGGGACAGCACTGGCTCTGACTCTTCTAAACTTGTTAGGCAGTGACCACGGCTGCCTTGTTCAGTTTTGTCTGTCCTGGGTTGAGTCCAGTGCTTGGCCAGAGTACGTAGTTAATATCAATTGCTCTGGAGTTCAATGGCAAGAAGATACACAAAGAAACGAAACCACAATGGAAGATGGGGTGACCATGAGGTGGCGCCAGATCCCCATTTTAGAAGCAGCTGCCGGTCCCTGGAATCAGGGTCAGGGGCTTCATTTGTGTGAGGTCAGTGGCAGGTACCTTAGAATGGGATCCACTCTCCTGGTCCAGAAAGGAGCAGTGACTTGTCCAAGGTCACACAGCCTGGTGGTAACAGATCCGGGTCCTTAGGTCTGTCCTGTTGCCTTAATGTCCCTGAGCACCTGCCAGGTGCTGGGCTGGGCAGGAGGAGGGGCACAGACCCACAAGCGACTGCTCATCCTTAAGAGCAATCTAGTGGGGGCGACACATGGGCACAAGAAAACCTTCTTATAGGGAGAAAACCTCGTGGGCGTTTACGACGAGCAGGTCCTGTGCTAAGCAGCACCTAGCATCCCATTGTGTCATCTGGTCCTGACAACCACCTGGGAGGCAGGTGCTGTTTTTATTTCTGCCCCACTCCACGTGGTAGTTACAGTCCCTGTCTCCAGGATTTAAATCCCAGCCCTGCCACTTGCTGTTTAGCGAAGCCTCAGGCAAGTCATTGTACTTGGGTCCTGGTTTCCGCAGCTGTGAAGTGGGAGAGAATCATGGCACCCCCTTTCCAGGTTGTCATGAGCTTTAAATGAGATAATACACATACGGCGAAAGTGCTCGAGTCACCTGGCCAGGGGTTTGAACGGTTACTAGTCAAGGCGCTGGTGACCATTGCTAAGGCAAAGGTATCTGCTGAGCACCGTGGAGAGCATGCTGGGACAGCTGAGTGTGGGTTCCTCTGGAACCTGAGACAGGAAGTCACGAACACATTTTTTATGTGAGAGGCAATCCCAGGGAACACCAGCAGGGCGGTGAGAGTCGAGACAGATAACGTGAGGGAGACAACAAAGTGTGTCAAGCAACGAACGTCAGGGTTATCCCAGCCAAGGGGCAAGGGAGCTGGGTGCTCGTCCTCCGACGGGGTCTTGGGTTGGGGGCTGCACCTCGTTGGGTGGGTAATTCCCTAGCCCTCTTGGTCCGCTGCCTGCCGGCGGAGAAAGCCCTCAGGCCAGAGACACCGGCCACAGGAAGCCAAGCCAGGGGCACAATCTCTGCTTCCAGAGGGGGAATCCGTTAATTCTGGCTGAGGAGAGAGGGATGGCTTCCTGGAAGAGGTGGCCCTTGAGCTCACCTTTGAAGGATGGGGAGGAGTTGGACAGTCAGAGGGGGGAAGGGTGTCCCTGGCAGGAGGCAGCTCGGGGGGTATGGGGTAAATGGCGAGTGGACTTTTTGGGGGACAAAACCAGGAAAACAGTCTGGGGTTAAGCTCAGCCAGGCGAGAGAGAGTTCCAGCTGGATTCTGCAGGCAGTGGAGAGCCGTGGGAAGGGGGATCCCTCTGCGGTGAGGGGGTAGAAGGGGTTCAGGAGAGCAGGCATGGGACCGTGCCCTAGGGAACAAGTCGTGGGGGTGGGCAGGGCCTGTAGCAGTTTGATATAATTGATGAATTCTAAAAAGAAATATTGGATTATGCTTGTAATCTGATCTGTACCTGGGCATGATTGGGTTATGATTAGGGCTTGGGTCCCCACTCCCTGGTGGGTGGGGACTCACAGGTAAAAGGCATGGGGAAGAACACAGTTGAGGGCTTTTCATGTTGGAGTTTTGATTTTGGAGTTTGATGCTGAAGACTTAAACTGGAGCTCTGGGAAGTCAGCACGCAGAGGAAAGGAGAAGCCAGCCCCAGGAAGGAAGGAACCTTGAAGCCAGAGTAAAGCAAGCCCCAGGAACATAGGAACCCAGGAAGCCTGAACCCTCGCAGACGTCAGCAGCCATCTTGCTCCAAAAAGACTTTGGTGAGGGAAGTAACTTATGCTTTATGGCCTGGTATCTGTAAGCTCCTACCCCAAATAAATAACCTTTATAAAAACCAACCAATTTCTGGTATTTTGCATCAGCACTCCTTTGGCTGACTAATACAGGGCCCATGGCACAGACCTCAGAGAGAGGCAAAGTGGAAGCGAAAGGACTTTCTGGGATGGGTCCTAGAACTTTCGGAGCATGGGGCCCTTTCTGTTTCCATCCGTACGTTTTCCCTCCTCTGGATAAGACCTCAAGTGCGCCGTACTGAACAGCTCTGCTCAGCTTGCCATGTGCCAAGCCCCCAGCAGGAGGCGCTGCTGATGCGAGAATCCTGTTACAGCCTCTGAGGGCTCAAAGAAGGAAGACGGCGCCTGCCCAGAGCCAGTGAATGAGGGATTTCGTTCCTTATGGGGGGGCTTGAGAGCTAGCCTGGCACAAGCGTGTGAGTCGTGACGCTGCCTGGCATGGGTTTGAATCCTGGTGTACCTCCAGATTTTCTGGGCCCAATAATAATAATTAATGGGCAGGTCAAGAAAGGGGCAGTACCCATGCAGGCTACAGCAAGCCTGGTCTATCCGGACAGGGTGGTATGAGCATTTCTGAGACCTGGGAACTTGCCCAGGATGCCCCGTCCATCTAGACCTAGGGCAACTCCAGGAGGGACCTCAGGTCAGTTCAAGAGGACTTGAGTATTTTCATAGTAGTTAGAAAAAGACTTTGAATTAAGGGGGAAATGGTAAAGACAAATGAATTTATATGGCTAAGAGACTCCAGATAGAGTCAGGAGGTCATCAGAGGGGCCACATTTACGCATGTCTCAGCAGGATCCCAGAGACAGCCAAAGTAGACACAACCCCAGGTACTGGTGCTCCTGAGGGCGATGGAGACACCCAGGTCCTACAGTCATGACAGATGGCTCCAGAGTTCAATGCCATGTCAGTGATCTCTCGTTTGGAATTTGTGATCCTGAGTGTGATGAAGTTGGACTCAGATGTGACCTTTCTACCCATGCCACTTCTATCTCTTTTACTGAACCTGTGGTTGGTGCTGGGGTTGGTGTATACTCAGGAGACTTGAATCTCTGAACTGTCCATGTGTCAGCTGGGCCGTGAGCCTTAGCAGACTTGCAACTCCTACTCTCTGGTTCATTGGACTTATCAGGTCAGCTAACAGGGAGGTGAAGATGGTCAACCACCACACCAGGGAACCAAGAGTGCCTACAACTCTAAGCAGGAGAATCACATCCATCAACCAGGTGGCATCTAACCCCCTCTCGATTTAGAGGTGGAGTGGACATCACCATCCCAGTGTCCACAGGATGGAGGAATAAAATATGGATTGGAGTGGACTTATTGGTATTCTACTATAGAACTATTGTGACTCTAGCAATGGAAGAAATTGTATCATTGATGTGGAGACAGTTGCCTCGGGAGTTGCTGAGGGCAGGGAGAGGGAAGAAGAGATGTGTTGTGGGGGCATTTTCAGGACTTGGACTTGTCCTGATTGATATTGCAGGGACAGATGCTGGACATTATATGTCCTGCCATGGCCCACTGGGTGGACTGGGGGAAGAGTGTAAACTACAATGTAAACTATAATCTATGCGGTGCAGCAGTGCTCCAAAATGTATTCACCAAATGCAATGAATGTGCCACAATGATGAAAGAGGTTGTTGATGTGGGAAGATTGGGGGGAGGGGGGGTGATTTGTGGGTTATATGGGAACCTCTTATATTTTTTAATGTAACATTTTTTGTGATCTATGTATCTTAAAAAAAAAAGACAACAAAAAATAAATAAGGGAAGCGGATTTGGCCCAGTGTTTAGGGTGTCCGTGTACCACATGGGAGGTCTGCGGTTCAAACCCCGGGCCTCCTTGACCCGTGTGGAACTGGCCCATGCACGGTGCTGATGCGCGCAAGGAGTGCCATGCCACGCAGGGCTGTCCCTGCATCGGGGAGCTCCACACGCAAGGAGTGCACCCCGTAAGGAGAGCCGCCCAGCGCGAAAGAAAGTGCAGCCTGCCCAGGAATGGTGCCGCACACACGGAGAGTTGACACAACAAAAAGAAATACAGATTCCCGTGCCGCTGACAACAACAGAAGCGGACAAAGAAGATGCAGCAAATAGACACAGAGAACAGACAACCGGGGTGGGGGGGAAGGGGAGAGATAAATAAAATAAATCTTAATAAATAAATAAAGTATATAAAAAGAAAGAAAAAGAGGGCTTGGGGGCCTAGTTTTAATTTCCACAGCTGTGCTTACCTATGTGTCAGTGAGTTTTTGGTGCCCTGGAGGGTAATTTTGTGCTCAGGAAAAGAGTTCATTCTCCTTTGGTTTTCATAAAACAGATATTCAGTTTATTATAGTTACAAATTCAACAACCCCACATCAACTTTGGAGATCAGGTTAAAAATCTCTCTCTTTTTAAAAATGAGTATAGTAACTTTTAACACTTTTAAGGGACAGTAGTTGAAAGTTTGGCCACATTTACAATCTTAGTTAATTAAACATGTTAAGCTGCATTTATATGTTTAGTATATTCAGTTCCTTTCTTAAACACTTCAAATGCCTTAATACAAACAAAACTTTCTGAAGTACTTAAAGACCTCTTAGAAATCTAATAAGTGTATAAATACGGTGAATTTAAATTCTCATAACTATTCTAATACTGTTGACAAACTTGCTAAGATTTCAACTAAAAATTCTTTTGTGCATTTTAAATTGCAGTCCCCAGGCTGACCTGTTATTCCCAGATGATCAGATGATATTTGCTCTTTTTTTATGCCTTTAATATTTGAGAAACACTGAATTGGTTGATGTAATACAATGTGATATTCTCAAATATTGCAAAAATGTAGAATTATAAACATGCCCTGATTATTTTTTTTCTTTTAATTTTTTTCAAAGGGTACAGTCAATGGTATTTTGTATAATCACATAGTTGTGCATTCATCACTTCAATCATTATTAGAACATTTTCATTATTCCAATAATGATAATACTAATAAACAAAAACCAGAAAAACGAAAACACTCTACCCCTTAATAATCACTTCTCAGTCTATGCTTCCCCTGCCATACATAGGTGCTATTCTGTTTCTTTCTCTTTAATTTATTGTATTTATATTTTGTATAGATGGAGTCAAACAATATGTAGTACCTTTTGTCTAATTTCTTTAACTTAGTATAGCTCCTTTCTTTTTTTACCTTTAATGGAAGATTATTAATATCTTACTATATACTACTGTCCATAGTTTGCTTTGGTCGTGTCTTTGCTTGATATTAATATCTTGTACTATTAACACATATTTGGGGAAGTGGACTTGGCCCAATAGAAAGGGTGTCCGCCTACCACATGGGAGGTCCGCGGTTCAAACCCCAGGCCTCCTTTACCCGTGTGGAGCTGGCCCACGCGCAGCACTGATGCGCGCAAGGAGTGCCCTGCCATGCAGGGGTGTCCCCCGCGCCAGGAGTGTGCCTTGTAAGGAGAGCCGCCTAGCGCGAAAGAAAGTGCAGCCTGCCCAGGAATGGCGCTGCACACACGGAGAGCTGATACAGCAAGATGATGCAACAAAACAAGACACAGATTCCCGTGCTGCTGACAACAACAGACGTGGACAAAGAAGACCATGAAGCAGATAGACACAGAGAAGAGACAACTGGAGCGGGGGAAGGGGAGAGAAATAAATAAAATAAATCTAAAAAAAAAAACCACACACACAAAATATATTTGTTCAGTTTCAAAGAAAAAGTCTTATATATACAATATTACCCATATCATATTCACATGAGGTTTTACTATCTATATAGTCCCATGTTATATATTTTTAGCTTTCCTTTTAGTAATATACATGACCTTAGACGTCCCCTTTCAACCACTGTCATACCCATGTAATAGTACTGCTAGTTATAAACACTACCTAGTGTTTTCACCTTTTCTATTCATTTCCAAAGATTAGCACACACCCTTTTTACCAATTCTGCACAAGTTAACGCTCAGCTTTCTATTCTCTAACCTCATTCCATTTTCTGGTGACCCATAGTCTGGTTATTAACTCCTCGAGTTTATATGATACTGTTTATTTAGTTCATAATAGAACAATCATATAGTATTTGTCCTTTTGTGTCTGGCTTGCTTCACTCACCGTAATGTCCTTCAAGCTAATCCATATTGTTGTATGCTTCACAATGTTATTTCTTCTTACAGCTGCATAATAGTCCATCATGTGAATACACCATAGTTTATCCATTCATTGGTGATGGACACGTGGTTGTTTCCAAATTTTGGCGATTGTGAATAATGTTGCTTTGAATATCGGTATGCAGATGTCTGTTCATGTCACCGCTCTCAGTTTTCCTGGGTTAATACCCAGTAGTGGTATTGCTGGGCCACATGGCAAATCTATACTCAACTTCTTTAGGAACTGCCAAACAGTCCTCCACAGTGGCTGTACCATTCTACATTCCCACCACCAGTGAATAAGTGTTCCTCTCTCTCCAAATCCTCTCCAACCAACACTTACAGTTCTCTGTCTTTTTAATAGTGGTCATTCTAATAGGTGTGAAATGATATCTCATTGTAGTTTTGATTTGCAGTTCCCTAGTTGTTAGTGATATTGAAAATTATTTCATATTTTTTCACCATTTGTGTTTCTTATTTGGGCTAGTGTCTATTCAAGACTTTAGCACATTTTTAAGTTGTGTTGTTTGTCTTTTTATAGTTGAGTTGTAGCACCTCTTTATATATCACCATTATCAAACCCTTATCATATATGTGATTTCCAAATATTTCTCCCATTGAGTTGGCTGCCTTTTCACCCCTTTGACAAAGTCTTTTGAAGTACAGACGTGTTTAATTTTGAGGTGGTCCCATTTATCTATGTTTTCTTCTGTTGCTCATGCACCTACCACATCACCTACTACAAGTTCTTGAAAATATTTCCCCGCATTTCCTTCTAGATGTTTTATGGTCCTGGCTTTTATATTTAGGTCTTTGATCCACTTTGAGTTGATTCCTGTATAGGGAATGAGACAGGGGTCCTCTTTCCTTCTTTTGCTTATGGATATTCACTTCTCCCAGCACCATTTGCTGAAGTGACAGTTTTGTCCCAGTAATGTGGGCTTGGTAGTCACACTGTCAAAAACCAGTTGGCCATAGAGGTGAAGGTTTATTTCTGGCCTCTCAATTCTATTCCACTGATTGATGCATCCACCTTTTTTTGAAAGATTTATTTTTATCTATTTCTCTCCATTCCGCCCCCCCTCCCACCCCGGTTGTCTGTTCTCTGTGTCCCTTTGCTGCGTGTTCTGCTTTTTGTCTGCTTCTGTTGTTGTCAGCAGCATGGGAATCTGTGTTTCTTTTTGTTGCATCGTCTTGCTGTGTCAGCTCTCCGTGTGTGTGGCATCATTCCTGGGCAGGCTGAACTTTCTTTCACGCTGGGCGCTCTCCTTATGGGGCACACTCCTTGCACGTGGGGCTCCCCTACACGGGAGACACCCCTGCATGGCAGGGCACCCCTTGCGTGCATCAGCACTGCATGTGAGCCAGCTCCACACGGGTCAAGGATGCCCGGGGTTTGAACCGTGGACCTCCCATGTGGTAGACAGACGCCCTAACCACTGGGCCAAGTCCTCTTCCCTGATGCATCTATCTTAATGCCAATACCACATTGTTTTGACCACTTTGGTTTTATAATATGTTTCAAGGTCATTCTTCTTTTTTAGGATATTTTTGGCTATTTGGGTGCCTTTTCCCTTCCAGATTTGGTAATTGCCTTTTCTATTTCTGTAAGGTAGGCTGTTGGAATTTTAATTGGTATTGTATTGAATCTATAAATTAGTTTGGGTAGGATGGACATCTTCGTGATATTTATTCTTCCAGTCCATGAACATGGAATGTCTTTCCATTTGTTTACTTCTTCTTTGATTTCTTTTTAGCAGTGTTTTGTAGTTTTCTGAATATAGGTCCTATATATTTTTTAAAAAAGATTTATTTTTTAAAAATATTTATTTATTAATTTCTCTCCCCTCCTCCTGCCCCAGCTGTCTGTTCTCTGCGTCTATTTGCTGCGTCTTCTTTGTCCGCTTCTGTTGTTGTCAGCAGCACGGGAATCTGTGTTTCTTTTTGTTGCTTCATCTTGTTGTGTCAGCTCTCCATGTGTGTGGCACCATTCCCGGGCAGGCTGCACTTTCTTTTGCACTGGGCGGCTCTCATTACAGGGTGCACTCCTTGCACGTGGGGCTTCCCTACGCGGGAACACCCCCGCGTGACACAGCACTCTGCGCGCATCAGCACTGTGTGTGGGCCAGCTCCACACTGGTCAAGGAGACCCGGGGTTTGAACCGTGGACCTCCCATGTGGTAGACGGATGCCCTAACCACTGGACCAAGTCCGCTTCCCAAGATTTATTTTTTATTTATTTCTCTCCCTTACACCCCCCCTCCCTTGTCTGCTCTCTGTGTCCATTCACTGTGACCACTTCTATCCTTATCAGTGGCACCAGGAATCTGTGTTTCTTTCTTTGTGTCATATTGTTGTGTCAGCTCTCCATGTGTGCAGCACCATTCTTGGGCAGGATGCACTTTCTAAGTTCTGGGCGGCTCTCCTTATGGGGTGCACTCCGTGTGTGCGGGGCTCCCCCATGCGGGGGACACCCCTGTGTGGCATGGCACTCCTTGTGCACATCAGCACTGCGCATGGGCCAGTTCCACATGGGTCAAGGATGCCCGGGGTTTGAACCGTGGACCTCCCATGTGGTAGGCGGATGCCCTATTCACTGGGCCAAGTCGGCTTCCCAGGTCCTATATGTTTTTGGTTAAACTGACTCCTAGGTATTTGAGTCTTTTTGTCGCTATTGTAAATAGAATCCCCCTCCCTCCCGATTTCCTCCTCAGATTGTTCTATACTCGTGTACAGAAACATTATTGATTTTTACACGTTGATCTTGTATCTTGCCACTTTGCTGGACTCATTGATTAGCTCAAGTAGCTTTGTCATAGACATTTCAGAAATTTCTAAATACAGGATCATGTCATCTGTGAAGAGTGAGAGTTTTATTTCCTCTTTTCCTATTTGGATGCCTTTAAGGTTCCTGATCTTAGAGGGGAAGCTTTCAACCTCTCCTCACTGAGTACAATGTTGGCTGTGGGCTTTTCATACATGGCCTTTATCATACTGAGGAACTTTCCTTCTAGTCCTATCTTTTGAGTGTTTTTTATCAAGAAAGGATTCTGGATTTTGTTGAATGTGCTTTCCACATCGATTGAGGTGATCATGTGGTTTTTCCCCTTCAATTTGTTAGTGTGTTGTATTATATCAATTGATTTTCTTATGTTTTCTTAATGTTGAACCAGCCTTGCATATCAGGAATGAATCCCACTTGGTCATGGTGTATAAGTCTTTTGATATGCTGTTGTATTCAGCACATCAAAACATTTGCAAATATTTTGTTGAGAATTTTTGCATCTATGGTCATTAGAGAGATTGGTTTGTAATTTCCTTTTCCTGTCAGTATCTTTACCTGGCTTTGGTATTAGGGTGATATTGGCTTCATAAAATGTGTTGGGTAATTTTTCCCCCTCTTTAATTTTTGGAAGAGTTTAAACAGGTTTGCTGTTAATTCTTCTAGAAATGCCTGGTAGAATTTACCTGTGAAGCCATCTGATGCTGGACCTTTCTTTGTTGGGAGATTTTTTTTTTCACCTGAGGTATTGGGGCCGGAGATTGAACCTGGGACCTGTATGTGGAAGCCTAAACCACTGAGCTATGCTAGCACCCCCAAGGTGGTTTTTTCCGTTTGTTTGCTTGTTTTTTTCATTGGTTTAGGAGGTACAGGAGATCAAACCCGGGACCTTGAGCATGGGAAGCAGGCCCTCAGCAGCTTGAGCTACATACACTCACCGGCTGGGAGTTTTTTGATGACTGATTCAATCTCTTTAAATGTGATTGGTTTGTTGAGTTCTTGTATTTATTGTAGAGTCAATGTGGGTTGTACATTTCTAGGAATTTGTCCATTCCATCTGGGTCATACTGTTTCTGTGGAATAACTTTTCCCAAACTTTCACTTTTAGCTGCTTTGTATCCCTGGATCTAAGGTGAATCTCTTGTAGACAGTGTATGGATGGTTCATGTTTTATTTTCTTTTTAATATTTATTTATTTCTCCCCCCCTCCCTCCATTATCTGCTCTCTGTGTCCATTCGCTGTGTGTTCTTCTGTGTCTGCTTGTATTCTCATTAGGCAGCTCTGGGAACCGATCCTGGGACCTTCTGAAGTGGTAGAGAGGCGATCATTCTCTTGTGCCAACTTTGCTCCCTGGTCTGCTGTGTCTCTTATTGTCTCTCCTCTGTGTCTCTTTTTGTTGCATCATCTTGCTGTGTCAGCTCTCCTCTTGGGCCAGTGCACCATACAGCCCAGCTTGCCTTAACCAGGAGGCCCTGGGAATCAAACCCTGCACGTCCTATATGGTAGGTGAGAGCCCAATTGCTTGAGCCACATCTGCTTCCCATGTTTTAAAAGAAAATTTTTTTATACATTCTGTCAGCCTTGTCTTTTGATTGGGGAGTTTAATCCATTCACATTCAATGATACTATTATAAAGGAATTATTTACTTCCACCATTTTATTCTTTGGCTTTCATATGCCATATCTTATTTTCGTCTATCTTTTTACTCTTTTGGTTATCCTTTCTGCTATTCTTACTTTCTATACTCTCTGTCAAGTCTCTCTCTCTGTCTTTTTCTTTTGGGCTGTAAGGCTCCCTTTAATGCTTCTTGAAAAGCTATATTCTTTTTTATGAACTCTCTTAGTTTCTGTTTGTTCGTGAATATTTTAAACTCAACCTTCATATTTGAAGGACAATTTTTCTGGATAAAGAGTTCTTGGTTGGCAATTTTTCTTTTTCTGTATCTTAATTACATCATACAACTGTCTTCATGCCTCCATGGTTTCTGATGGGAAATATGCATTAAGTCTTACTGGGCATCCCTTATACGTGATAGTTTGCTTCTCCCTTGCTGGTCTTAGAATTTTCTGTTTATCTTTGACATTTGACATTCTAAGTAGTATGAGTCTTGGAGTAGTGCTATTAGGATTTATTCTGATAGAGTATGCTATGCTTTTTGGACATGAAATTCATTTCTTTCATAAGAGTTTGGAAATTTTCAGCCATTTCCTCAAATACTCTCTCTGCCCCTTTCCCTTCTCTTCTCCTTCTGGAACTCCCCTGACACATACGCTGTTGCACTTTGTGTTGTCATTCAACTCCCTGAGCCCTTGATCAAATTTTCCCCTTCTTTTCTCTCTCTGTTCTTCTCTCTACTTCAATTTCAGCTATTCTGTCTTTTGCATCACTTATTATTTCTTCTATCATTTGGAGTCTGTTGTTGTTTGCCTCTAATGTTTTTGTTTTTAGAAGGTACCGGGGATTGAAACCAGGAACTCATACATAGGAAGCAGATGCTCAACCACTGGGTACACCCACTCCCTAATGTGTTTTTGATCTCACCTATTGTGTTTTTCATTCCCGTAAGTTCTGTTATTTTTCTATTCAGGTTTTCAAATTCTTCCTTTTGCTTGTCCAGTGTTTCCTTGATGACCTTAATCTGTTTAGCCAAATTGTCTTTTGATGATTTAGGAAATTTTTTTTTGAAAGATTTATTTTTTATTTATCTCCCCTTCCTGCCCACATCCCCCGCCCCAGCTGTCTGCTCCCTGTGTCCATTCGCTGTGTGTTCTTCTGTGTCTGCTTGTATTCTTGTCAGCAGCATGGGGAATCTGTGTCTCTTTTTGTTGCATCATCTTGCTGCATCAGCTCTCCGTGTGGGCAGCACCACTCCTGGGCAGGCTGCACTTTTTTTGCGCTGGGCGACTCTCCTTGCAGGGTGCACTCCTTGCACTTGGGGCTCCCCTATGCAGGGGACACCCCTCTGTGGCATGGCACTCCTTGCATGCATCAGCACTGCAAATGGGCCAGCTCATCACAGAGGTCAGGAGGCCCTGGGTTTCAACCCTGGACCTCCCAGGTGGTAGGCGGATACTCTATCCATTGGGCCAAATTTTCTTCCCTTGATTTAGGAGATTTGTATGAACTTTGTTGATTAGTTGTCTCTAATCCTGTGCCTCATCTGGGGCTTTTTTTTTTTTTAAGATTTATTTATTTATTTATTTCTCCCCTCCCCCTTTCATTGTCTGCTCTATGTGTCCATTCACTGTGCATTTTTCTGTGTCTGCTTGTCTTCTCTTTAGGCAGCACTGGGAACCAATCCTGGGACCTTCTGGAGTGGGAGAAAGGTGCTCAATCTCTTGCACCACCTCAGCTCCCTGGTCTGCTGCATCTCTTATTGTCTCTCCTCTGTGTCTCTGTTTGTTGTGTCATCTTGCTGCACCAGCTCTCTGCTCAGGCCAGCTTGCCACACAGGCCAGCACTCCTCCGTGGCCAGCTTGCCGCTTGAGCCAGCTTGCCGAGTGGGCCAGTTTGCCTTCATCAGGAAACCCCAGGAATCAAACCCTGGACCTCCCATGTGGTAGACGGGAGCCAAATCATTTGAGCCACATCTGCGGCTTTGATATATTCCTTTGCTTGGACCATATCTTCCATTTTCTTAGTATGGCTTGTAATTTTTTGCAGATGTCTTGGCATCTGATTAGGATGGTGAGTTTACTCAAATGTTCAATTTCTCTTGTGTAGGAATTTAGTGGCAGGAAGCTATGTGTTGCTGCTATTCTTTGGTTCTTGTTCAACATGTTCTAGCTCTTTATAATGGTCCTGTTTAATCGCTCAAATGCAGGCCATGGGCCCAGTATGGCTTGCAGACCCACTTCCGAGGTCCTTGGAGAGGGAGGCTATAAGGCTCAAAAAGGCCTCATTTATTTGCTTTTAATTTCCTTGCATGTACTTCCTTTGTCCACCAGCAGATGGTGCTCTTCAACAGCCCTCTCAGTTCAAAGCCTGGTTGGAGTGTATTCACTGCCACACCGAGAGCATCAGTGTGGCGGGGATCCTGCCTCAAGGCTGTTCAGAGCCTTGCAATTCAAACTTCCTCAGAGGCTGTTCTCTAACCTTTGCTAGCAGCCCCCTCCCTATTTCCAGGTAGGACATAATTCCACTCCCCTCTGTATCCTCAACAACCAGTCATGGTCAGAGGGAGGGTGATTGAGAAGGTCGAATCTCTTTGGTCCTGTCCTGGCTCCCAGGACAAACAATGGTGCAGTTCCTCCTGGCCTGGAAGGGCTCGTGGGACACAGAAGACCAAATTTGTTGGCCAAAAGCTGAATCAGCCCTAGGCTGCATCCCTCTCTCTCTTCTTTCCTGAGGTAGACCCCTGCAGCCTAGAGCTGCCAGCCAAAGGCTGGAGGATTCGAAGCTGTCTCCTCTGAGGGCGGGGGGATGGGTGCTGACAGCTGCAGCTTCTACGCACAGAGATGTGCACACACCCATGTACACACACACACTCCCAGGCTCCCCCTCCCAGGCAGTCATGGTCTCTGTGCCTGGAAGAGGAAGCTGAGCCTGTAGAAAAGTCATAGCTGGCTTTGACCATGACCCCAACCCCACCCTCTGCCCCCTGCACCCCACACTATCATAGGGCTTCCTGCCAGGCTGCTGGAGCCCACTTCTCAGCCGGTAGGTGGTTCCAGCCCCTGTAGCAAGGGAGCAGGTAGGATGGGGGCTCCACAGATGGTTACTGAGGTAACAGGGGTCCTCAGCGTCCCACTGGCAGTTCTGGAAAGAAGGCCTGAGCTGCACAGACTGCCAGGGGCTCCTCCCTGTCCCACCCACAGAGAAGACACTCTTCTCTGGAAAGGAGGCGCCAGGGCCCTGGGCTTGCATATGGGTCTGAACTCCGACTGTGCCTCCTGCCAGCTGGGTGACCTCGGGCAAGTTCCTTAACCTCTCTTAGCATTTTCAACTGCTACATGGAGACAAGGGCGACAAAGAAGAGCTCCTGCTAACTGAGCACTTGTGGTCCACACACAGGGCCAAGGGAATTAGATGGGTTAATTTTTATAATGCTCCCAACAACCTGTCCAGTAGATGTGAGGTTGAATTGTGTGAAACTGACATTTCCTCAGGTCAAAAATAGTCAAATGTTGACAAATTTGGTTTCACCTCGTATTACTATCCCTGTAGGCAAACTGCGAAGTCAGAGGGCACAGGCCCCACAAGGCTGCCTTCACTTCATGCATCGGCCTCAAGTTTGGGGAGCCCCAGACCAGCTGGCTACAAATCCAGGAATTCCCATGATCACCCGCAGATTCAGTAACTCACTAGGTTGACTCACAGAACCCAGGAGCACATGCTACTTAGGATTACAGTTTTATTATAGCGAAAGGGCACACGTTAGAACCAGCCAAAAGAAGAGCGGCGTCGGGCGAATCTGGAGAGACGCAGAGCTTCTGGTCATCCTCCCCCCACGGAGCCCTGGACGGCGTCACCTCCTCTTGGTCACGGTGTGTGACAAAACACACCGAGCGCTGCCAACCTTTGGTGCCCAGGGTTTTGTTGGGGCTTGATCGCATGCCACCCGCATGGCTGACCTTTAGTTTCCTGCTCCTCCTGGAAGCCAGCCTAATACCTTTAGTCATCGGTTCCTCCGGAGCCCCAAAGCTGCCACCGTAAATCACATCGGATTCTCCAGAGGCCGAAGCCTCTGGACACCCAGAGACACCCCTACCAGGCAGGACATTCCGGGGACTTAGAGAGCACCTTCCAGTAGCCAAGGCTACAGGCCAGACCTCTCTATGAGTCAGGCTAATTCTTCACTACACACTATAGTACAGATGAGGAGATTGAGGCTCAGGGAGGGGGCGTCACCTGCCCAAGGTCACACAGCTAGAGAGCAGCAGAGCCAAACTTGAACCCAGGTCCACCTGGCTCTTTTGGTACACTTTCAGTCTCGGGGTGATAGTGCTCCTTATTAAACTTGCTGGGCCTTCGCGGGGCCGGAAGGGTCCACGTCAAATGCTTAGCACGGCGCCAGGCATGCAGTAAGTACTCAATAAATGCACTCCTCTTTGCTTGCTTGCTTGGTGACTTTGTTTCAAAACAAACAACTGCGGTCCCCTACTCCACCCAGGGTAGATGAGTGACCCCCCTTCCTGCCCCAGCCCTTTCCCACCCCCGTCACTCCTTCCACAGATGGGGTGAAATCACTGCTGACCTCACCCCACACCTGACCCTCAGCTGCCACCAGCATGTAAACGGGCCCTGGCAGAGCAGCCCATCCTCTTCCGGGGAGTCTTCCTGGATGGGCCCCTCCCTGTCCAGTGCACACTCCCCTTCGACGCAGGCTCATGTTCAATGCCCTGTAGTTGTCTCTGTGTTTGCCCATGGAGCCAGGTACCTGGTGCCACCGGCAAAGCCTTGGGCACTGGGGTGCTCAGGCCCACATCCCGGCTCTCCGTTTCCTAGCTATGCCCTCTGGGCACAGCACCTAGTTATCAGAGCCTCCGTTTTCCCACCTGCAGAGGGGAGTGAGCCCGGCTTATCCTTGCAGGTGGTGGAGGGTCGGAAATGAGCTCATGAGTGCAAAGCACTCGGCACTGGACTGGGCCAAGTGCTCAGGCAAGGTCAGAGCCCCCTGAGAGCTCAGCTAACGTGGGCTGAGTGCCACTTAGGTGTCAGGTCCTGGGCGAAATGTTTGAGTGTCACTGGATTTCCCTCCCACAACAGCCTGTGGAGGCGCACGCTTCTAGTCTTCCCATCTTGCAGGTGTTGAGCCTGAGGCTCTGAGAACTGAAGTGACATAAAGGATTCAGGAGGACCTGAGGCCCAAGGGCTACTGGACCCCCAGAATGAAGGGACATACCTGGGGGAGGTGACATCTGGGGAATCCCTTAACAAGTGGCCAGCATGTCAACAGGCAGAGGTGGGGGCAAGAACAGCTCTGGGTGTCTGCAGGGAGCGAGTGGAGAGGGTGGGCGTGGAAAGCAGGGCTAGCCTTGGGCATTGGCCAGAGGTACAGAGGACAAGGCCATGGCCACTGAGACGTCACAGTGTGACTGGGCAGCAAGACCCTTGGGCAGATATCAGAGGCAGGACGGCTGCTGAGGTCTGGTTTGGGAGTCATGCCATAGGTAAGAAGTGGGTTCCTTACCATCCAGAAGGTTCCTTCCACCCAGAACACTCTGTCCTAAAAATCTGTGATTCTAATTTACCCAGCTTAAATAATTTCATAATTTTAACATTTTATATGTTTTTTATTTTTAACAGTTTAGCACCCTAAGATTCCCTAATCCTAATAATTTAATTGTGTAAGCTCCTGTGTTTCTTCCATTCTGAACTTCTGTTAACCCAAGAGCTTAAAGGCTTGGAGATTCTATCATTTATACGTGCTGAGAACCTTTGCGTCTCGGATCCTGTAACTAACTGGAAGATTCTATGATTAATTTCAGGAAGATGCTGAGCGTGTGGGTGGGGAAGGCAGGGACAGGTTTTGGTGCATAAGCTTCACTTCAAACCCCCCCCCCTCCAGTGTCAACTTCTCGAGGGCTGGGTACAGAGGAGGCATCAGGAAATATTTACGAAATGACTGCATGTTTGGGGAAGAAAGGATGGGGCTGGCTTGGGAGTGGGGGTAAGGGGTGGGGGTGGTTCTTGGGCCAGGGCAGGGCTCAAGTTGGCAAAGCTAAGAGGAAAATGTCAAGGACGTTTGAGAACGAGTCCACACAAAGTAATGGGTAAAAGGTTGAGCTTTTGAGCTTGTATTTGAAATAGGAACCACGCAGACAATTGGCATGTGGTCAAATGGGGCTGGCGATCCAACCCCATGACTGCTTTGAAGCCAGGATAATACAAAAACCGGTTGGCAAACTTTTTCCATGAAGGGCCAGATAGTAAATATTTTAGACTTTGTGGGCCAAGGCAAATATAGTATTCTTTTAGCACGGTTACTTGTCATTGCATAGTAAGAATAATGCTTTGCCATCTGTGTTCGTCTCCTAGGGCTGCTGTAACGAAGTGCCACAGACTGGATGGCTTATTTTGTGGTTCTGCAGGCTCGAAGTCTGACATCGAGGTGTTGGGAAGGCCAAGCTCCCTCTGAAACCCGTAGGGGAGTTTGGCATCAGTCGGTTTGCAGCTGCAGCACTTGAGCCTCTGCTCTGTCGTCATGGCCATCTTCTCTCTGTCTGACCCTGCGTCCACGTGTTCCTCTTCTCATAAACACACCAGCCATATAGGATCACGGCTCACCCTGATCCAGTTTTGGCGTCTGAACTGATCACGTCTTCCAAGACCCTGTTTTCACATAAGGTCACGTCCACAGGAGCTGGGGTTAGGAGCTGAGCATGTCTTTTCTGGAGGACACAATTCAGTTCATAACATCATCTAACTCAATAACAAAATAATCCACACTCCGCTGTGCCTTAAATGCGTGACATTCAAAGTCCACTTTTCTTTCCTGGCTTTGCTGTGATCGTACGTCCTGGTAATAAAAATATCAAGTGCTGCACTATGGTGATCGGCGTGCTGTCAACACAGAGCCGTTCCACTGATGACTTGTAGTGCGCTGAGTGGCGGTGCAAGTAAAGAGAAAGACCCTGTTGCCGCTGCTCACCTATGCCATCGTAGAGCCAAAGCAGCCAGAGACGATGGGGTCCACGTGGGCGCGGCTGCCTGCCAGACTTTACTCGTGGACGCCGAGTGGACGTGGATGCTGAAATGGAATTTCATTTAATTTTCACGTGTCATGAAATATCCTTCTTTCAGTTTTCCCTCCACCTTTAAGGATGCTAAAATCAACCTTTCCTAGAGGGCTGTAGAAAAACAAGCAGTGGGCTGGATTTGGCCTGTGAGCTCTAGTTTGCCGGTCCCTGCTTGAAAATGTCAAAAATCTGGATAATTCCTTGGAGGGTTGGTCATTTGGTGATTTGACTTTCCTGGCAGTTTGCTCTAGGTAGGTCGTTCTACCTCCGCGTCAGCAGGAAGGAATTCAGGCTACAGTGGATGCCTCGTGGCCCTGACGTTTCTCTCTGGGAGCCCGTTTTGGTTTCCACACCCAGCCGGCTGGTGACTGCTCCAAGAGGGGCCTCCCACCCACGCTTATGCTTTTGGATGTTGGGGGCAGAGGCTCAGGGTCCAGAGCGCTCTTCACTGGCACAGGCACTGGGTCTCTCGGCCCCCATCTCGGTCCCCGCAGCTGTTCAGCGGGGTCAGAGGCTGTTTGTCATTCAAGCAGAAAACCTCTTCTGTGGCAACGAGATGGGCACTCAGAGAAGCAGCAGGTGCCAGGTGAGTCTGAGCATGGTTGAGGGCAGGGGTGGGCAGACTGGAGGGGCTGGAGGAGTCGCCCCCAAATGGCTCGCATTTCTCCGCTGGTGACAGCTTCCCCCACACTGTGACATGTTTCCCAACTTTCCAACTTCTGCCACGTCAGTGCCCTACCTGAACTAGGATGGCCTTAATGTTTACCTTTATGTTAACTCACTTTTTAAACGTAACGTTACTTAAGAAGGAAAGTTTATATCACTGTCAAAATGGAAAACTAGTGTCACTTGCCCTGAATAGATTCCTATAAATCTATAGATTCCTATAAACCCAGAAAGTGAGATGATTTGTAAAGCCAGAGACATTTGGCTGGAGGGACTGCTGAGAGCCCGGGGCTGGTTCTCAAGACAAGACTGACACCAACCCAAGACTTCCTTCTTGAAGTATTTAAAAGGAACGAAAGAGACCTGAAAATGGCATAACTTGCTCACCCAAGAATTCAATGCTATTTAATGCTGAGTCCTATATCACCTAAAAGCATCTGGGGTACCAGTGAGGTCTTTTTGACGCTTCGGGGAACAGGGGATTTAGCCATTGGCCTGCCCTCCACTGTCAGGTACCCTGGGCTAAGTTAGTCTGAGAGTGTGATCAGAACTGGATGCCTAAGGGTAAATGATTTTATTGCCTCCTTCCCAGTGAGAGCTGGTTGGAAGGAGGGAGGAGGAGAGATGGGTCCCAGGAGGAGCGGTGCGGATGGGGACTCACTAGTGGGATGGGTGCAAGCAAGAGCCCAAGGGGGGAGGGGCCCACGTGTCAGCAGAGGAGCGCAGAGCTGGGAGGATTCGCTGTTTTCCAACCAAACAGGAGGAAGCCTGCTTTGTCCCAGGGGCAGGGTAACCTCATCCCTCCAGGTGGTTTGCTGCAAACAAATCCCTGAGAAAGGCCTGGGTAAAGTGGCCAAGGCTGTACATTTTGGGCAAACCCAGCAAGGACAAATAGGGACTCTCAGGGCCTGTAGCAAATTGTCCCCCACCCCCTACCCAGTGACATGAATGGATGCTGATGGCCCTGGGACGGAGGAAGGGAACAGGCTTTTCCACAGGGGACCTTGAGCCATGGGAGAATTTCAAGTCTGCTTTCTCAGGGTGGCTTTCCCTCCTCTTCCCCAGTCCTTTGAAGACACAACTCATCATCCTCATCAAAACACACTGGTCCCTCAAGTTGATAATGCCTGTTGAGTGCCTTCCATGTGCCAGGCTCTGCGCCAGACCGTGGAGATGCCTCTGCCAGATCCTGGGGATGGACCTACTGTGAGTTCCATGGCAGACCCTGCAGATACACCTCTACATGCTGGGCACTGTGCTGGATCCTGGGGTGCACCTACTATGTGCTGGGCACTGTGCTGGTCATTGTGTAGACCCCGTGAAGGGTCTAAGATCCCACCCTTCCTACATGCTAATAAGGTAACCTGTTACTGTTTCATGGACGCTGGCAGAAGACAGGAGCCTCCAACTGTGTGCGGAATGCTGTGCTGGCACCTGGGACTCAGGGATGACCAGGGCAGGTTCTGGCCTCAAGGTGCTCCAAGTCTGCTGGGGACACCGACACGGGTTTCAACCTGCTAGAGAAGAACAGGAGTGCCGAGGAGAGAGCAATGGGAAGGAGTCTGGGAAGGTTTCCCAGATGAGGTGGTGTTTGATCTGGGTTCTGAAGGGCAAGTAGGAGTTTGCTGCACAGAAGACAGAGAAGGGTGTTGCTGGTAGAGGGACGATGTGTACAGTCTGGAAATGTCAGCAGCTCCAGAATGTTCTGAGGAATGAGTCTGGCACATCAGTCCTGGTTCCAGAGTCCTGCTCAGAGCCACTTGCTGATCCAGCCACCAGCAGCTGTGAGGGAGCGGAGTAGCCCACCCAGGATCAGTGCTGGGGGTCCCTGCCCTTGGGAATGCACGAGTTCTGCCCAGCACTGTAGGAGCTGTTCTCATGCAGCCCCATCCTGGTCCTCAGAAATGCCGAGGGAGGGAGGGGCGCTGAGGAGGGAGGGGAACTGACTGGGGAAACTTCTGGAAGGCATGCGTTCTTTTATTTTAAGAAACACTTAAAATTATTATTATAGAGATAACCTATGTCCATTGTAAAAAAAAAAAAAAAGCCCAAATGGAGCGGATGTAGCTCAACTGGTTGAACACCTGCTTCTCATATATGAGGTCTCAGGTTGGATCCCTGATACCTCCAGAGAACAAAAACAAACAAACAAAAAACCCAGCTCTCATTGGGGAGCAGCTGTAGCTGGTGGTTGAGTGCCTGCTTCCCATATACAAGGTCCTGGGTTAGGTCTGTGGCTCTTTTTAGACTGTTCCTAATACGTGGGTAATCATTTCATGAATATTGGGATCATAGTAATATTGTTTCTTTTGTTCCACTTTTTTTTTCATCATCACTATTTCTTTATTCAACAAGTATTTAATCAAGCACCTATTATTTGCCAGGCACAGCATGAGGCTCTGGGATAAAAGCAAAGAACAAGCCAGGCCAGGTAATTGCTTGCATGGAGCTTACCTTATAGAAAGAGACAGAGAGCAAACAAGTAAGCAAGCAAGGGTACAAATAAAACAATTACAGGTTATGATACGTGCGGGGAGGAAGTAAGCAAGTCAGATGCAGTCACAGAGAAAAAGTGAAGAGGCCTATTTTACAAAGGTGGTCGGGGAGGTCCTCTGAAGAGTGATACTTGAAGAGATCTTGAGGGGGGAGAGGAAGCAGCCCTTTGAAAAGCCGGGAGTCCACATCCCAGGCGGAGGTTGGAGCACGGCCAAGGCGTTCGAGCCGAAGGGCATTCTCTGAATCTACGTGGGAGGAAACTTCGCCGCAGACCCACGCTGAGGAGCACCCTGTGAAATGACTCACCTGGATTCTTCACAAATACTGATGTCCTGAAATACAAAAGAAGACCCGGACCTTCTCCAGATTAAAGGGAAACTGGAGAGGCGTGAAGCGAGAGAGCAGCACGTGATGCCGGGTTTTCTTTTGTAGAGCAGACATTATCTTGATACTTGCTGAAATCCCAGTAAGACCCATGGACTGGATAATAGTATTGTATTGCTGTTCATTTCCTGATTTTGATGATTGCACTGTGTTATGTAAAAGAATTCCATACTTTTAGGAAGTGCATATTGAAGTATTTCAGGTAAAAGGGGATCCTTCAAGCTTGCAACTTACTACTAAGTGGTAAGTGGTTTGGGGGGAGAAAAAAATATATATAGAGAGAGGACACTAATTAGTAATATTAACATTAACATTTGGGGAATCTAGGTGATCTGGATGATGGGTAGCTAGTAATTCTGCATATTATCATTCCAACTTTTCTATAGGTCTTAAATTATGTAGGAAAAAAACCCTTAGTACAAAGTATATGATTGATCATTCTATTCTCTGCATCTATTGCTTGAAATTGAGAAATTGTCCTCCAAAAAGATGCTATTTATCCTTCTCACCAACAGGATATGGGATTGCTTGTTCCTTTACACCTTCATCAAATACTGGGCATTATTTATCTTTTGAATCTTTGCCATCATGGTAGCTAAAAAAGTATATCTCTGTTTCATTGGGTATTTCTTTCATTATGATTACGGTTGAGTGCATTTGCCTATGTACATTGGCCACCATATTTTTTTCTTTCTGTAAATAGGGAAGAGAAAGGGGCCAAGGACCAAACCCTGGGGACCGTCAACATTTAGAGGAGGGGCAGAGAAGCTGGAGAAACCCAAGACACTGCGGTATTATGGAAGCTAAGGAAAGACAGGAGGGAGGGCCAGCTGTGTCCAAGGCTGCCACGAGGGCCAGTAAGATGAGGACAGAGGGTGACCATTGGATTTGGTGTCATGGGGGTCATGGTCTTAGGGGAATGTTGGGAATGAAGCCCAATTAGAGGGGGTGGAGGGGGAGGTGGGGCCGAGGGAAGGTGGCACTCCTTGTATTTGCTTATGGGGAATAATCCAGGAAGGGGAGAAACTGGTGATGCAGAAGAGGGCTGTGGTGTGGGAGGAATTAAGTCCTTGAAAAGAAAGAGGGAATGTCACATTCCTGGGTGGCTTCCTCTAGACATGAATGATGACCCATGGACGGCCAGTGGGAACTCAAGATCATCTGCCTGCTTGAGGTCTGTCTCTCCACCTACGGCTGATGGGAACTCAGTATCAACTTGGTCCAAAAAAGGAACTCATGTTGTTACTTAACTGTTCTGGGCCTTAGTTTCCTCATTTGTAAAAAGGGGAGGACAGCAGGATGAACCTCACAGGGTAATTGTAAGGATTATATAAAACAATCCATATATAGCAGAAGTTCTCAAATGGGGGTGATTTTCTGCCTAGGGAAATTTAAGCAATGTCTAGAGACATTTTTGGTTGCAGCACCTGGGGTAGGGGGTGAGGGTGCTCCTGGCATCTAGCAGTCAGTACTGTTGCCAAACCTCCTACAATGCCCAGGGAAGCCCGCCCCCCCCCCCCGAAAAGAATTATCCTGCCCAAAATGTCAACAGTGCCAAGGTTGAGAAAGCCTGATGTTCAGCATGCCAAGCATAGAGGAGAAGCTCAATCAAAGTTGGCTAATATTCTTATTTTAAAGCCTCTCTTTAAATTAGCTCCTATCCCCGTTCTGCCATTTTTCTCAACTAAAGAAAAGTCCTACTATCTACAATTGTCCAAGGCAAATTCTAGGTGGGATCCATGACCATCTCCAAATCCAGCCCATCGTTAGCAAAGCCTTTCATTTCTCCCTCCAGAATTCTCCCCCCAGTTCACAGAGCCCTGCTCGACCCCGTCCTCTCCCACGCTCCTCCTCGTCCACCTCTCTCCAGCCACACTGGCCTTCTCTTGGCTTCTTGAACATGCTGAGCTCAAGTTCAAGCTCTCCTACCTGGAGACTTCGCACCAACTCACAGGTGTCTCCCGTGGACGCGTGGCCCCTGGCCCCTTCTTGCCATTCAGATCTCAGCATAAATAACACCTCCTGAGAGAGGCTTTCTCTGACCACCTCACCTGAAACAGCTGTATCACCTTTATTATATCACCCTATTTTCTTCTGCTGCATGAACATTTCACTACCTAACATATGAGATATACAGTCGATTCTCCTTACTCACAATAGTTATGTTCTATAAAGTCACCTCCGACTCTGAAGTAGTGACTATTGACCCATTGTTCTTAGAGGAAATATAGGGTTTGAATCCTGTGAGCCTCTGGTCTTAACACTTTTGTCAAGAAATCAATATGTGTTTTATGTGTGTTCTGTTTGACACTTATTTAATATATATGGTTGATTCCTTAACATCAAACTCACAGCCTATGGCACTTTACCTCAGTCTGAAATGAAGCTTACCCAACACATCAGTCTTCTGGTGCTTACACACACTAGACGGCACTTCAGCACTGTGCTTGAGGGCCATTTTAAATGGCAAAATCACCAACCAAAAGCACAAAAACATGCGAAAATACATGGTATTAAACAGACCATGAAAAGAACACTTGTATGAGAGCTGACACCAGAAAGTGGAGGGCTGCCTTGTTTAACCTCACATGGGAACATGTGCATTGGGTGATCGAATTTTTTTGCTGCTCTGTGCATTGTCTGCGAATGACCATGAAAACACTGAGTATTGATTTTGGGGTTACAAGCAGGTGGATTTACAAACACAGAATCCACAGATACTGAAGATTGGCTACATACATTTGCTAGTTTGTTACGATCAACTAGGTCATTCCAATGTGCACTGTGCAACTCCAATGTCTACAACAGTGTCTAGCATAATTGTCAAATTGACTTTTAATTATGTGGCTTGCCTCTTTGTGACTATTACCTATTTGAAGTATTACTCTTGTTTATTTGTAAGTGCTCTTTGTTTATTAAGGATATTAGCACTTTGTCTTTTGATTTCTTAAAAGGCATTTGCTGAATCAAATGGTACATACTTTTAACTCTAGTGATGTACACACCTAGCTTTAACCACTTGGTTAACTGCTCTAGCCTCAGAAGGTAAATAGTGAAAAAAACACTAATGGACACTGAGGGCTGGCCACCTCATATGCATAATCAAAGAGAGGGATCATTTCCCCTCCTTGGAATGCTAAGGAGCTTGGGCTGCTAGGTCTTTGACCTGACTTAGCCTGTGAGGTGAGCAAGTGACTTTTCAAGATGTCTCTTTGCCTGAGCTGAGTCATTTGCAAATTGCGGATAATGAGGCCCCTGTCTCATCAGCTTGGGATGTTTTATGTTTTTCAGGTAGCAGGATTTGGGGTTGGATCAACAGGTCCACAAATATTTAGGGAGTTCCCTCTCTGTGCCAGGGTCGTGGGGATCCCAGTGGAATAAGATATGCTCTGTCCTCAAGGGGTTTACAGAGCAGAGAGGGAGAGAGACAAGTGCACAAATCACGATTGTAGCTACAGGAAACAATACGTATGTGTGCAAAGCCTAGATGTCACACCCAAGCAGGTGTGAGTGACTGCCTAGAGGGAAGGCTTCCCAGAGATGATGTCTGAATAGGGTTTAAAGGAATGAATAGGAGTTTTCCAAGCAGACAAAGGGGATGGGCAGTCATAGCATGGGGGATCACATGTCCAAAGACCTGGAGGTATGAAACAACCTGACGCATACTGCAAAACCACCATTCTGTGGGAGCAGGGAGATTCTTCCCCTGCTTACTGCCGGGAGCCTTCCGTTACTTATTGCTTTTCCCAACTTTGGCCTGAGCCAAAGTGGTTGTGGGTAGGGAGGGGGCAGAAGTGCTGGACTCCTTGGGGAGGACTGGGAAGCAGCTCTGTTGGGAGGTGCTGTCTGGGGAGTGGAACTCTAGGGGTCCCGGAGTCTCCTTCTCTCCTCTCTGGTAGGGAAAAGGCAGGAGTCTCTAGCCGGTAGCGCTTCAGCTTGGTCCAGAAGTCTCGCCCATGAAAGGGGGAATCCTTTTCAGGATCAAAGAAAGTACAGGACCCGGGACCCTTGGGGAACTGGAGGATATGGGGATGAATGGCAGAGCTGGACAGAATCTTATCGAGGGACGGCAAATGTTTCATCTTTCTGGGCACTTCTGAGGGAGGCTTGGTGGCTGCTGAGTGCTATTATTGAGAAAGATTTCGAGGCTGAGATGTGGTTCAGCGGGAAAGTGTGCTGTGATCCATTAGCAATGTCTGCCATGAATGCTGGAAGAGAGGGAAGGGGCCACCTGCCATCTCTGACCTAGTCAAATGCTCTCATTTTACAGATGGAGAGATCGTGGAGCGGGGAGTGAAGGGTCATCGTAGTGGGTCCACCTGCAAACCCAGCACAGTATGTGTCGCACGGTTAGTGTCAGGAGAGGCCTATGGAATTGAGTCGCGCAAGACGCAATTCCCCTGAGTCTCAATTCTTTGTATTCACTGTTAAAACTGAGCAAGTGACTGATGGAGGAACTCTTGCATGTATCCTGGGAGATTTTCTGCAAAGGACCAGCCCCCAGAAGAGGCTGGGGAATCAGAGTGGTGGCTCCTCTTGGCAGCCTCAGGCCGAGGTGGGCATGGGGGTCTGGGAGCAGACTGAGGCCCCAGCTGCGGAGACCCGCCCTGCCCTTTTCAAAAAGATCAAAGGTATCAACTGTAATAACAGAGCCATGGATCCTCAAGCCTAAAGCCCTGGAGAGATAGTAAGTTTAATTTAGCTGGGGAAAAAAGCCCAGACCTGAGTTTAAATCTCAGCTTTACCTTTTTCTAGCTTTGGACCTGGGGCGGTGAGGTAACCCCTCTGATTCCATTTCGTTTCTTGTAAAACAAGGATAAATTAATCTCCAGCTCAAAGGATTAAATGAAATATGTAAGCAAATTGCCAACCCTTGAATGACCTGGAAAATAAGAGCTTTCATTTTTTAAAGTGAGAGAAGAGAAGAAAAAGAAAAATGGGCAAACTTTAGTTCCAAAGACACTAATAGCAGGGCGGCAGACTTGGCCCAGTGGTTAGGGCGTCCGTTTGCCACATGGGGGGGTCCGCGGTTCAAACCCCGGGCCTCCTTGACCTGTGTGGAGCTGGCCCACGTGGCCCACGTGCAGTGCTGATGTGCACAAGGAGTACCCTCCCACGCAGGGGTGTCCCCCGTGCAAGGTGTGCGCCGCACAAGGAGAGCCGCCCAGCGCGAAAGGCAGCGCAGCCTGCCCAGGAATGGTGCCGCACACACGGAGAGCTGACGCAACAAGATGACACAACAAGGAGAAACACAGATTCCGGTTCCCCAGACAACAACAGAAGCAGATGAAGACACAGCAAATAGACACAGAAACAGACAACTGGGGCTGGGGTGGGAGAGAGAGAGAGAAAAAAAAAGAGACTCTGGAGAGTAAGAAGTGAAAATACAGACAGGAGAATTGTTTTTTTTTTTAAAAAGATATTAGTAGCGCTACTTCTAGCAAATATTTGTGCCAGATAGGCGCATTTTACTCGTCTATCCTGCACCCTCCAGAATGTTCCATCCTCTCACTTTTCGCCATTAAAGTTTTCAGGTTTTGGGTATGTTTCACCAGTTCAATGAGGACTTCTGGGATGACCCCAAAGGCGCTGTTCATACACTCATCCTCAGCCGTGCTTTTTGTGTATGTGCACCTACTATGTGCCAGGCTGGAGGTGAACGACTCAGTGTGGTCTTCCCTTGGTCGAGACAGGGGCAGGCAATTGCAGCCGGGGGTCCAGGGTTCCGACGGAGGAAGTCCCCTGGGCAAGCGTCTTCCAGCCGGGCCTCCGCGCGACGCGTGTCTGCGCGGCCCAGGTGACCTCCACGAGCCCGGCCTGCTCCGGCCGCGGGGTGGGTGGGGGCGCTGGGGCGCCGGGGCTCTGGGGGTGCGAAGGAGAGAGCGGCGGGCCTCGGCCGGGCCTGACCCGCGGCGGCCCAGCGCGGCCGTGAGCGAGCCCGCAGCGAGGGCTTACCGCGGCGCTCGGCGGGGATTAGCGCGGGCGGCGCGCGCATTAGTGACTAAGCCCCGGGTTCGCGGCTCCCGGCCGCGCCACCGCCCCGGGCACGCGGGCCCCGCGTCCAATCACGGGCTGCCTCTCAACCCCAAGCCGGGAGACGGAGAAACGCCGGAGCCCATTGGCTGCCGCCACCTCGCGGGAGGGCGGAGGCGGCCGTTCCCGCGACCCCGACCCCGCGAGTGCCGCGGGAGGGGGCTGGGGACGTGCGGCGTCCTCCGGCCCTGAGGCCCAGCTTTGCACCCGCGGGAATCCGCGCTGTCCACAGCGAGGTCCTGTGGCCCCAAAGGAAGCCCCTCTCTGTTGGGGGTCCCAGGCATCCTTCAGTTCCATGGCAGCCTAGTATAGAGGTGAGCTCGTGGGCCGTGGGTTCAAATCCCACCTCCGCCTTTAGCCTGCTCCTCGACCTTGACACGCTAACCTCGCCAAGCCTCCAGTTCCCTGACAGCACCGTGGTAAAACTTAGCAATAACAGTAGGAAACACACATTTAAAAGACAGTCGAAACTCAAAAAGTGTGGTCCGAGGACCAGCAGCAGCTCCAGAGAGCTTGTTAGAAATGCAGAGCCTGGAGCCCCCAGCCAGACGTACTGAGCCGGATCCCCAGGAGACTGGCGTGGGCTTAAAGCCCCGGGATGGCTGGTGTTGAGGTGGGGGGAGAGCAGAAGCTCTGGAATCCCAGGACCTGGCTTCAGAGCCTGCTCGCCCTAAATCAGCTGCTGTCTTTGGGCAGGTTACTCTGGGCTCCAGTTTCCTCCTCTATAAAATGGGACTAATAATAGACTTTGGAGAGCTGGTGTGATTAGACAACTTAAAAAAAACAAAACAGTTAAAAAAACAGTGCCGGGTACAGCACAAGGACGATGGAGCATGCGGGGCTCCCCTGGGTTGCCTGCCCTTCCCAGAAAGCAACTCATACCCTAGCCCCTGCCCCTCTGGGCTGTCATTAATAAGCTATTTGTCCACTTGAACTGGGCTGACTCCACCATTGTTGCTTTCTGGGTATTTGTGTGTGGGTGGGGTTCAAAGGGAATTTAAGGATAACCTTTACTGAGGACTTCCTATGTTCCTAACTCTTGCTAAATACACGATTATTCACATGGTGCTGGGTAAACAGCTCTGTGAGTGAGGCAGGCACTCTCATTAGCCCCATTTTTCAGATGAGGAAATGGAGGCTCAGAGAGGTGAAGTCATTGGTCCATGTTCCCACAGCTGGTAGGTGGCAGGTCTGGCTTTATCTTTTTGCCCCATGGTCTCCCCTTTATTAGGTCTCTGGGGACAAAGGGCAGAGAAAGAACAAGGGTTAGAGATGGAGGTCAGAGGTCCCCCTTTGCTTGCTCTCTGGAGGAGAGGCTTCACCACGATACGAGGGTCTGGAAGGAAGAGACGGGGGAGAGAGCCGGCTCTTCTGCCCAGTTTTCCAGGTGTGCTACCTGAGGCTCAGAGGGATTAGCTGCCTTCCTTAGTGTTCCGCAGCCAGAAGCCGACGGCGCCTGCTGAACGGCGTTTCCCTCCCCCACCACTCGGGCTGCACCTGGCGTGGGGCCGGGGCCTGGGCCCTGCCCCTGTTTCTCCCAGTCCCTCCCAAGGCTCTACCTTAATCCTCTCTGCTTTGGCCTGGCCAGGTTGGGGCGGCTCCAGATCAAAGATCCAGAAGAAGAATTGGGGCGGCGCCAGGCAAAGGTGGCTGTTTTGTTGCAGTGCGGGGCACACAGAGCGCCCGCCCCTCTCCCTCTCCTGGTAGGGGAGAATGAGACCCCTTTGTTGGCCTGGATTTGAACCCTGTTCTATGTGAGTTCAGAGGCTGAGCTCTCAGCTTAGCAGTTCTCGCAGCAGTTCATAGATGTTCATGTGATTTTGCCTGTTTCCCAAACAAGGAAACCAAGGCTCAGCATCTGTATTGGTTTCCTATTGCTGCTGCAACAAATTATCACAGATTTGGCTGCTAAAATGATAGAGATTTATTCTACTGCAATTCTGGAGGTCAGAAGTCTGATGTGGGTCTCACTGGGCTAAAATCAAATGTCAGCAGGCCTGGTTCCTTCTGGAGGCCCTGGGGGAGAATCCGTTTCCTTACCTTTTCCAGCTTCTAGAGGCCACCCACATTCCTTGGCTCATGGCCTCCTTCCTCCAACTTCAAAGCCAGCAACCTTGCACCTATCTCATTATTCCTCCATAGTCATCACCCTCAATGCCAGAAGAGAGTCTCTGAGATTAGAATGGACTCACCATTCTAATGGAAGATCCAGGATAATCTCCCCATCCCGAGATCCTTAACTTAATCCCATCACCAAAGTCCCTTTTGCCATGTTCACAGGTTTAGGAGATTAGGACATGGATATCTTTGAGGGGTCATTATTCCGGCTGTCACAGAGGGGTTAGGCGATTTGCCGAAAGACACACAGCCTAGAAACGGCAGAGCCGGGGCTTGAACACAAGCTCCAAACCCCAGTGACTCTCCCACTGTGCTCCTCAGGCCACTGTGGTTCTAACATCTGCTCACCGGGTAAGGGTTCATTTGAAGGTTGCAAGAACCTTGAGCCAAGTATCAATTAATCATTTTGTGACCAAGGTGGCTCCATAGGTGCTCGAAAATTATGACTAGTTGGAGGACAGCAATGCCAGAGAAAATCGATCTTCCTGCCAGGGCTGGCCAAGAGACAGGGACTTGTTTCTGAAAGAGATGTGGGTCCCATGGCAATGGGGACACTGGCCTGGCCCTCCCCAGCATCTGCCACTGCGGGTGTTTTTGCTCAGCCTCCACACTTACCCGCAGTCTTGGGGGCTTTGCTGCAGATTTGCACCTGGGAGTATAACTTTGATGTCATTACTCAGCAGAAACTGGAGAGAAGTGGCACTCTGGGTAGGGCTGGCAGACTGCTCTCTCCATACTCCATAATCTGCTCTAATGAAATGGGGAATCAAGAGAACCCCGTGAAAACAGCCAATGTGTCTATTGTGGGGATGTTGAAACTGTTTATATTTGTGAGGATACTTTTCAGCAGCTACAAATTGTAGGAAACTAATTTATTGGCTTAGAGGACTGAAAATCTGGAGATAGGCGTAGCGTGATCCAGCATTTCAGACACTCTCAGCTCTGTAGCCCAAATGGCAGAGCCTTTCTCACCACATTCTCCCCTTGTGTCCCTAAGCTGCCTGCAAGAAACTTCTGGCATTCTGTGCTTCTAGGTTCAAATGCAGTAGCCAAGAGAAAGTTCACTTCCCTGATGGCTCAGAAGAGTTTGGAGTGGCATCCTGTCCCAATTGACCTGCCATTGGTCATCTGTCCATCTCCTGATAGTAACTGTGGCCAGGAGGCTGGGAAATACTGAGTGACTTAAGTTTCCTTTGAGGCTGGAGTTGGGGTCAGTTCCTCCCAAACACCAGGCTAGGAAGTTCAAGGTCCTGTTAGAAAGGGAGAGTAGGAGATGGGGAGTCTAGGGCATCAGCTCTCTAGCCATCACCGTGTCTCTGTGAGGACACAGTCTGTGGGCTCATCTGTCCCTAGAGACGCCATGCCTCTCTGTGTGTACTTGTGGCTGTGTGTACTTGTGCGCGCTGCTGCTGGGAGCGTCGCTTGAGGGGGCGAGGGGCCCTCCTTCCACAAAGGAGACCGAGGTCTGTCCATTTACTAGCTGCATAACTTTTCCTCTCTGAGCCTCAGTTTCCTTAACTGTAAAATGGGGAGGGATTTGCCTCCGTTTCCTTTTGCTCTGGATGCTGGAAGCTCAGGGCCGTACACAGCGTGCATTCCTGCCTCAATTTTATCTATCTAGATCTTATTCTTACCTCACTTCCTTTGCCCGGATTTAATAGTTGTCATGTCCCTGGCAGTGGGCTTGGTAATTCACACGGAATATCTGGTTTGTTTCCCACAAACCCATGGGGGGAAGTATTATTATTTTTATATAAATAATGAGAAGCTGAGGCTCATAGAAGACAAGTAATTTGCTCCAGATCACTTAATGACTCAGCGACAGCTCTAAGCCAAAGTCTGTGGACTCAGTAAAAAGGGAAGGCAGGCAGGAAAGAAGAAAGGAGGGAGGGAAGGCAGGAAAGAAGGAAGGAGGGAAGAAGAGAGAAGGAGTTAAGAAAGAAGGAAAGGAAAAAGAATTCCCTGCTGTATTTTGTGCACAGAAGGATTTGAGGACGCTTATAGGAATAATATCGTTTTGAATGATAAAAGAAATTAGGTGGGAGAGAAAATGAAGGTCGCATAAAGTTAGGGAGAAGTAGCACGTAGAGACTGGTGTCACCTGCTTGGACTTTGTCCCACCCTCTCTGAACCCTCGTTCCCTCTTCTGTAAGACAGGGATACCCATATGGCAGCGTGAGATGAAACGAGAAGAGGTTTGTAAATGTTTATGCACATGGAAAGATGTCCACTCAATCATCCAGCAATCATTTGTTAAGCACCTACTATGTGCCAGACTTTGTGCTGGAGATCTCATGGAGGGTAAAACAGACTGAGCCTCAGACCCGAAGGGCCAGAGTCTCACAAAGTTTAAGAAGTTGTTATTATTAGAAGGTGCCGGCGCCAGACGGGCTCCCGCCGCCGTGGAGCTGGACTGGAACCCGGAGGCTGCTGCTCCCCCTGCTCTGTGTGTGGCCTCTCCCCTCCCCGCACGGTAGCTGCCTCCTGGTGACTGGGCAGACAGCCCTCTGGTGCACTTAGGAGCCGCGTTTGATGTCGCCCTGCCTGGCTCCAGCAGTGGACAAGCCCTTCCCAAATTGCCGCTGGGAGCTGAGGTGCAGAATTAATCCCGGCTTCTCGGCTCCGGCGAGGGAGGGAGAGCGCGAGCGACTGGTTGTGATTTTTGTGTTCTGGGATGAATCCACTGGGAGGAGGTCGGGCCAGCCCCGCCTGTGTGTGTGAGTGTGCACATTTGGGCCTGCGTGTTGTGTGTGTGGAGTGGGAGCAGTCTGTGCCTGCTGGGAGCATCACTGGACAGGGTGGGGTCCTCCCCAAAGGACACCCAGGGGTGGCTATTTTTCCACCTTTCCCAGCTGGGTGTCTGGGACCAAGTCCCCTTCTCCTTGTCCTGGTCCTTGTCTTCCTCAAAATATGTTTGTGAACATCAAAGGAGACCAGAAAGGCCGAGCTGGGAAGGGGAAGCGGCAGGATACTCCCACCGAGGCAGAGCGACCTCACGGTTAGGGCATAGACTTTCTCTTAAAGTCCCAGCTCACCTGTCTACAAGTGTGTGAGCTTGAAGAAATTACTTCATTTCCCTGGGCCTCAGTTTCCTCATCTGCAAAATGGGACAATTATTAGAAGCTCCCAAAGCTCATCCAATCTAAGACCCTGTTGTCCAATACCAGTGCTTTCTATTCCATGCGTGAAGAAAGACCACCAGCTAAGCCAGAACAGCACTTAGGGCTTCAGCTTATCCTCATCGAGAGCCCTTTTAGAACACATTCTTTATCTTTTGGCAGTTTTGTGCATACATTAAGAGGAATGTCTAAGTGAAATGAATTGGCCAAGATATTCTTCAAACGTCTTCACTTTCAGGCTCTGACTTTCCTGAATCTTTTTTCAGCTCAGTCTCCGGGATCTCTCTTTTCCCCCAGTTTTGCCCTCTGTGCAGCAGGACTATGGGGTGGGGCAGCATTTCTTAAAAAGAGAGCTCATCTTCTACTTGTACTCCCTTCAGCCCCCTGGCCTCCCTCCATTTAGACCTAGCCATGAGCTAGCCCTGAGATCCAGAAGCAAAGGCAGCAAGCCTGAGCCACTGCGCAAGGCAGAGAGACTCGAAAGGAAAGGAACAGATTGCATCCTCCTCCCCCTTAGAGGAGACCCGGCCCCTCTGGGTGCTGGGGAGGGCGGGGAGTGAGAGTCTGATGGAGGAAGGGGCCCCTAAGTGGGGGTGGGGGTGGGGGTGGAGCCCAGAGTGAGCTCAGGCGGCAGGGGATGAGGCCACGGATGTTTGGAGATCCAGCAGCAGAGAGGATGTGAGCCCACCCCACCTGGAGCCCTGGAAGCAGCAGCGATGACAGGAGGGCTTCCCGGTAGCACCCCAAGTGTTCCGATGGGGTACAGAACAGCCAAAACTTCCAAGGAAGGCACGTGGTGGCTGGGAGAGAGGAAGCCCATCACGCTGTGGGATCATGACAAGGTGACACTGGGACCCCCCCCATTTGGGCCCCAGGTGGGCCCCAGATTCTGCAGAGGATGGGCCATGAACCTCATGGCTCAATGTCCATCTCCACATCTCAAATTCTGCCCGAGTCCAGACGGCCTCAGCGCCAGGGCTCAGTAGATGCTGCAATGCTCTGTTGGAGGCTTAAATACCACTGGGAATGGTGGAAGGGGTGGGGGGAGGAGGGAAGAGCCCTAAATTGATGGCACCCACCCTGACTTGCTCAAAGTCAACGAGTTGTGAATTGACTGGAATTCATCTGAAATAACTTAGGTCACCCATGGGCATGGTTGAGGTTTCCACCACCAGGGAGCCAGGAGCTTGAGACATAAACTATGCTCAGTTGCATACAAATAAAGTTGTTTCCCTGCATACCTGACTTTGGGTCCCGCAAAATGCACACCTGTGAAATGCACACAGCAAAGTGCATGCATACTTTAATAAATGTGTATGAATGCATAGATTGAGATAGGGAGAAAAAATTGCTGAAGGAGAGGCATTAAATGCCAGGAGAAGTTCCCACTTGATGGGATTACCACTATTTGTGTCCACTAGCACTCAGGTTTGGCTGCTGTAACAAATGCCGTAGAGCAGTGTTTTAACGAGAGAAGAGGACCGGGCAGAATGTATGACATCTGGGGACTGATGTGGGTGTTAATTGACTTGTGGGGACTGTAGCAGTTTGATATAGTTATGAATTCCAAAAATAGATAACGGATTATGTTTGTAAACTGGTCTGTACCTGGGCATGCTTAAGTTATGATTAGGGCTTTGATTGGGCCACATCAGTAGGTTGTTGAGACCCCGCCCCTTGGTGGGTGGGGACTCACAGGTTAAGGCATGGCAAAGGACAGAATTGAGGGTTTTTGATGTTGGAGTTTTGATTTGGAGTTTAATGCTGGAGTCTTGAGCTGGAGACCTGGGAAGTAAACACACAGAGGAAAGAGAAGCCAGCCCCGGGAAGAGAGGACCTGAGCCAGGAGAAGAACACAGAGAAATGGAGATGGCTCCTTAGACATGACAGAAACCCCAGGGAGAGAGACAGAGCCATTCACCTGATAGTCTACAGCTGACCTTGTGGAGAAAACAGAGGACCTGAGCCTGGAGAGAAGCAGGACCTGAGAAGAGAGGATCTCAGGAAGCCTGAACCCTGGCAGTCATTGGCAGCCATCTTGCTCCAACACGAAATAGATGTTGGTGAGGGAAGTAACTTATGCTTTATGGCCTGGTATCTGTAAGCTTCTACCCCAAATAAATGCCCTTTATAAAAGTCAACAGACTTCTGGTATTTTGCATCAGCACCCCTTTGGCTGACTAGTATAGGAACTCAGGCTCCTCGCGCCTTGTTGCCCTGCCCTTGGCTTCCACCTCATGTGCTAATCTGGCTGCTTCAGGCCTCTCTGCCTCATCTGCATTCCAGCCAGTGGGAAGGGAGGGAGGGGAATGGGAGGATGGGTCCCCCCCCCTTTTAGGGGCACATCCCCCAAATTGCATGCATCACTTCTCCTCACATCACTTGGACACACCTTGGTCCCATGGCCACCAGTTGTCAGGTCGCTGTGATGTGCCCAGCTAAAGCGTCGGCTACTCAAGGAGGGGCGAGGGGTGGGGTCGGGGGCACCTGGCGTTCTCCCGCTTGGTGATTTTCCGGATTCTCTTCTGTACTTTCATGGGTAGTTGAATCCTCCTGCCCTGTATTGCTGGTTCTGTTTCTGGGTGTTCCTTCTCTCTGGTGGAAGGCTGTGTGATGTAGAACAAGGCTTGGACCTGGCTCAGATTCTGGATTTGCCACTCTCTAGCTGGGAAACTTGGAGCAACTCATTCAACCTCTGCAGGGAATGCTGCCGTGTGCTGCCTAGGTGCTCCCCCCACCAAAAAAAAAAAAAAAAAAAAATCCCTAAACCTGTCCCTCAGCTCTGGGGACTCTTGGTGGCTGACACCTCTCTGCTGAGTCCCTTTCTGGGACCTTCCCTTAGCCCAAGGGAGCCGACTTGCCCCTTTGTGGGGGGAGCTGCATCTGATAACGTGCACATGTTGGGGTACAAAGTCCTGGCCCTTGCCCAGTGCAGGACATCTCTGAACGACTGGCTGTTCCAGCTGCAGAGCCTGCTGTGGCGTTGGCCGAGGCCTCTGTTGCGATGGCACCACAACCCAGCTTCTCCCTCTAACTCATTCAGCGACCCTCCCCACCCTCCGCAAAGGTGTTGCTCCTGAAAGCACCTCCTAACTGCTGCTGTGCCTGCACACCTCCATCTCAGCCTGCTTCCCAGGGACCTCAACCTGAAATGTGCTTTCAGCCAGTTCCCTAATCCTCAAACTCGAAACAGTATTGGTATGAGGATTAAATGTGATATTTTAAGTGAAACACTTGGCACATAGCAGGTGCTCAGGAAATCGTAATGACATTATCCACCCCTCAGAGCGAGCTCTGACTCTCCTCACTCTGCTCTAAGCCCTTCACATGCATGACGTCACTCAAGCCAAGAGAGAGGCACTGCTATGAACCCCCATTTTACAGATGGGGAAGCTGAGGCTCCAAGAGGTTAAGCAACGTGCTTACGGCACCTGCCTTGGAAAGCTGCAGATGCAGCACAGATCCCAGCCAACCGGTGGGCCAGGATTATACCACCAAGGCCGGGGGAATGGGCTCGGCGGCTCCGGGCTCCCGTGAGACCACGGATGGGAGAGCTTTATAAACTGTAGTGCGCTGGACACCCGTGAGGTGTGTACCTCCTCTCTCTGATTCCTTCTAGAACGATGATAATAGCCCCATTTGCAGTGCACTCACCGCCTCCTGGGCCCCACAGTAAACACCTGACAGTCCGTCACTTAATGAGCCCCGCGAGGCGGGCCCTGTCTGTGCTTTCTAGGGGAGGCTGAGTGAACCGCCTCGGGGGCCTCGGCCGGGAGGTGTGAGTCGGGGCCTGGCCCCTCACCCCGACACCTTTGGCCCCAATGGGGCGCTGTGCCAGCTGCCCACAGATGTGGGTGCTCCCAGGTTCTGTGGTGCTGAAGCTCCCCAGGGCTGGCCAGTCTCCTGGAGAGGGGGCTCCCCGCTGGAGAAGCTCCCCTGTGACGGGGAGGCCCTAGTCTGAGGGCTAAGTCCAGCCCAGTCCTGGGGGAGCCTCTTGTGTGAGGGAGGTGAGGGAGGCCCTGCCCTGGAGGAGGCTCCTGTCTAACGGGGGAGGCTCAGCCCCTGCCTTCGCTCCCCGCGAACGTGGAGCTTGGATGCCAACCGGGGCCCGCGGGAAAGAGGAAACATGAGAAGTGTCTGAGGAAGGAGGGGAGAGCTGGACCTGGGGAGCCCACCAGATGCCAAGCCCCTCCCCCATCTGTTCAGCCCCCTGCAGTGAGCCTGTGAGGAGCTGCCTGGTGGACCCCGGTTTGTGGGCCCCTGAGGCTCAGGGGCCGCCCAGCAGGGCTGGGCCCTGGCCCGGCTCCACCGCCTCCCTGGGCTGCCGGCATCCCTCCTGCCGTGTGGCCCTCAGCTTCTCCTTCCCCTTTCTGGGCCTCAGTTTCCCCATCTGCATCTGTGAGAGCTGCGGCAGCCGAGAGGATAAGTTACTGAGACGTGCTTCCCCAGGCTCTTCTGGCTGTACTGAGCCCTTTACTCCTTCCCTGTCCCAGGAATTAGTGAGTGAGGTCTTTGCATTCCCCTTCTAAGCTGATTTTTGCCGGGGGCCTAAAGCCAAGCTCCTCTCAGCTGTGCGCTCTATAGAACTGGGGTTGCGTGTATCTTACACATTGTCTTTTTTTTCCAGAGATTAATTAATTAATTAATTAATTTCTCTCCCCCTCCCCCCCTCCCCCCCAGTTGTCTGCTCTCTGTGTCCATTCGCTGTGTGTTCTTCTGTGACCGCTTCTATCCTTATGAGCGGCACCAGGAATCCGTGTTTCTTTTTGTTGCATCATCTTGTTGTGTCAGCTCTCCGTGTCTGTGGCACCATTCCTGGGCAAGTTGCACTTTCTTTCGCGCTGGGTGGCTCTCCTTACGGGGCGCACTCCTTGCGCGTGGGGCTCCCCTACGCGGGGACACCCCTGCGTGGCACGGCACTCCTCGCGCACATCAGCACTGCGCATGGGCCAGCTCCACACGGGTCAAGGAGGCCTGGGGTTTGAACTGTGGACCTCCCATGTGGTAGACGGACGCCCTATCCATTGGGCCAAGTTCTCTTCCCTCTTACACATTGTCGTACCCCAGTTCTGGGCTCCACGCCTGGCAGGCAGTAGGTGCTAAGTAAATATTTGTAGATTCAGTGGATGACCGGGTGTTTGAATAAACGCAGGAAAGTGTCCTCATCTGTAGAATGGGATAGTCATGGCACTGACTTCTTAGAATTTGCTGGGAGGAGAAATGAGAAGTGCCTGTGGGGGCCTAGCGCAGTGGCTGTTGTTATCTGGCTGCAGTTTGGCAGGGCGCGGTGGTGTCAGCTTGCACCTGTCGCCCTGCTGGGGTCTTCCGGGCCCCTCAGTTCAGATTCCTGCCCATGGCCTTCCTGAATGACTTGGGGCCAGCATCTGTCAGAGGAACTCAGAAGCTCTGGGTCTCAGCCTCTGGCTCCTGCGGACTTGTGGGGCCACCTAGACCCCAGTGTTGTTGTCGGCCAGTGCCCACCGCAGTATCTGGGGGGCAGCCAGTGACCCTTCAAGAGGACCCTACCTGTAGGAGCAGAGTCGAGGCAGGACCCTCAGAGAGGGTGACTCCTGGGGTGGCCCAGCCTTTGGATTAGTGTCTGCCTCTACTAAGAAGCTGCTGTGTGCCCCCATCAGCCCAGAGGGGGCTGCGACCTCCCATCACCTTCTGGATAAAGTCCCAACTCCTCCGCCCGCCCCCCAGTGCCCGTGGTGCCCTGGCCTCTTCCCATCTCCCCAGCGTGAGCTTCCTCATCCCGACCCTCCAGCTCTGCTGACCCATGCCCTGCTCTTGGGCCTCGGGGCCTTTGCTCCGCTGATCCCTCCGCCTGGAATGCCCTTTCTCTCATGCCTACCTGGCAAGCCCCCACTAAGCCTTAAGTTGTGTTTTAAAAGTCGCCTCCTCTTTGAAGTCTTCTCTGATTTGCCCAGGAGGATGGAATCCTTTCTCCTCTATGCCCCACACCACCCACTATCTATAACCAACTAGCAAATGCATTTCGCTCTGCAGCTAACTTATCTATCACCTTGGCAAGTTCTTCATGTTATTAAATTTTTCTATGCCTCAGTTTCCTCACCCACAAAATAGGGCAATGATAGAACCTGCTCTGAGTGGGTTAACACTTGTAAGGCATTTAAAACTGTGCCCAGCACTTACTAAGTAGTCAGTGTTACCCACTATTAAAATAATTACCTTTACTCATAGGGGTATTCTGATGATCAGGTGAGTTAATGCACATCAAGTGCTTAGCACAGCGCTGGGCACACAGCGAGCCCTCAAGAGGTGGCTCCCCATCCCCGTCATCAGACCCATCCTCCTCGTCATCTTCATCATCCCCATCAACAGCATCACCACCATCATCCCATCATCCTCACAATCACCAACCACCACCATTACCACCCTCCCTATAGCCCCGTCACCACCACTATCACCACATCAGTGTCATTCCCACCGCCACCACCACCACCATCACAACCAGCATCCCCATCATCACCAACTGTCATCATCACCACCATCACCACCATCGTCCCTGGCATCCCCAGCACCACCACCGGCATTATGACTATCTCCACCATCATGTCATCACCACCACCACCACCGTCATCCTCGTCATCCTCTTCATCACCAACCATCATTACTATCATCCCTATCACCACCACCACCACTGTCACCACCATCATCCCATCACGATCATCTTCACCACTATCACCACCATCATCCCCATCACGACCATCATCACCACTGTCACCATCACCATCCTCCTCCTCCTCCTCTTCATTGCTAACCATCATTACCATCATCCCTATCACCATCACCACTGTCACAACCATCATCCCCATCACAACCACCACCACTGTCACCACCATCATCCCTATCACAACCACCATCACCACTGTCACCACCATCACCACTGTCACCACCATCATCCCCATCACGATCATCTTCACCACTGTCACTGCCATCATCCCTATCACCATCACCACTGTCACCATCATCATCCCCATCACAACCACCATCACGATTGTCACCACCATCATCCCCATCACAACCACCATCACCACTGTCACCACCACCACCGTCACCACCATCATCCCCATCATCCTCATCATCACCCACTACCATCGTTACCACTATCACATCAATGTCATCACCACCATCACTGCCATCACCAGCACCATCACCACTGTCATTGTCAACATCATCAGTTTGCCCATTTGCCTCCCCCTAAACCGTGAACCCCTGAGGCAGGGCTGTCCTTGGTTACCTTTGATCACAGTGGGCCACTCAGAACCAGGCACACAGTAGGTGCTCAGTGTTTCTTGGGAAAATGAGAAAACAGAGGCTTGGCTTGGGTTGTGTCAAGGAGGAGAAAGATGTGGGTGACATTTTAGGGGAGAGTTGTCAGGACTAGAGCCAAGGGGCTGGCGAGGGGATGATGGGAAAGCACCAGGTTGGCATTAACCTGGGAGCAGCCAGGCCTGGGAGGCTCCATCCTCCGCAAAGTGACCTCAAAACCCTTGGAGCCCAGAGCTGCAGCCTCTGTTGGGTCAGGAGGGCATTCAGAAGGATTTGGGAGAACAGCAGGTCCCCTCTGAAGTCAGCTTGCTCTAAGCTTGTGGTCTCAGGGACTGTCACCAGCTTCAAACTGCACCTTCAGCTGCAGCTGTTGAGGTGATAGATATGTTGATACCGTAGATACCTGGGTGAGGAGGGTGTGTTGCAGCTCTAGGAAAGTCTAATCAGCAGCCAGAGATAAGGATGGGGAAGAGGGAGCCAGCGATGCAAGCAGAAGGGGCAGGATAATTAGGGAGGGCTTTCTGGAAGAGGTGTTTGGAGCTGGGAAATAGACTAGGCAAAGGGATGGGTGGGGCCTGTGGTCAGCAGAGAGTTAGAGAGGAAGAGCCCTGAGTTCCCAGGGGCCTGACCCCTCCCCTTCGCACCTCCTCAGTGTCCTGCTCTGGTCTGGGCAGCCCTTAGCCCCGTTTCGACTACGGCACCCCCTCCCCCTTTCCTCCCTGCCTCCTTGTGATCCACTCCCGGCACGTCACGTCGTCCTCTGTTCAGAACCCTGCAATGACCCCGCCGCACTCAGAGTCAAAGCCAGAGGGCCCCCTGGCCGCCAGGGCTCCGCGTGACCTCGTGCTTGCCTGACGCTGAGCTCCGGCCCTCCTCCTTTCTGGCCACAGGCATCTCCTCGCAGTTCCTTAAATCCTCGGGGCCGCCCTCAACCCCTGGGCCTTTGCACGAGCTATTCTCTCTGCCTGGAACCTTCTACTCCTGACAATGTCTGGCCCCTTCTCATCTCTGAGGTTTCAGCTTAAATGCCACTTGAGGCTTTCTCAGACTTCCTTTTTTGCTTCCTTCATAGAAGTAGTCAAAATTTGTAATTATCTTTACTATTTTAAAATTTGTTTGTTCTCTCTCCTCCCCACTAGAGTGTCAACTCCTTGAAGGCGGGGCTTGTCTGCCTGTCATTGTTATATGCCTGGCACCTGGTAACCCCTCAGTAAATGAAATGGAATCCTGTTCTTTGAGATGAGATAGGGAAATCAAGGAGGGCCACCTGGAGGAGGTGTTTCCAGATGAGAAACAAAGTCAGAGAAGGGGATGGATGATTGGCAGTGAGGACAGGGGAGAGGAGCTCAGGGCTGGGTGAGGGGGCCCATGGGAGCCACGCTTCCCTTCTGGAATATTTTTAACATAGTCCTCCATTAGGCCATGCTGGCTGGGATAGGTTGGAAGCAGGGTATGACAAGTACTGGAAACATCTGTCCAGGGGTGGCCTTGCTCCAGGAGGGCCATTTTATAGGTTTTAGCACCAAGGATAATCAATTCTGCCACCTTTTCGGCACCAGTAGCTGTGTGGCCTTGGGCAAGTCACTTAGCAACACTGGGCCTCAATTATCTTGGCTGTTAAATGGCAGTGGTAATAATAACAGCCAGGATTTCTTAAGTGTCAGGTACTGTGCAAATGCTTTACACGCATTAGCTAATTGAGTCTTTACATCCACCCTGTACCACAGATACTACTGAAACCAGCGCAGAGGACTCAACCCAGTAATCCTGGGAAGGGCTTGGCTGGACGCCTGGGCTGGCCAGCACCCAACACTAAGAGTTGTCAGCCAAGTTGATGCTCTGGGAATTTATTTCCCTCGGGGAGGTTAGCACAGGTCTTGGATCCTTCTGGAAGCTGATGAGGACCGGGTGAGCCCATCCTTGGGATTCTGCACCTTGATGCCCACCCACAGGTGTCCGGGACTCACTGGACCTGGTCGGGCCGCCGGCCCCTCTGGGCCATTCACCTTATTCCCCGAGCAGGGCTGTGAGTGTCGTGAGTCACGCGGTGCCACCTCCCTGACTGTGAGCCCAGCCAACTTGCCTCCTGTGCATCCTATTTTTATGCCAGTTGATTAGAACCAATACGGTGATTATGAAAAGTTATGAGATCTCAGGCAGGTCTGGGAAGCCCTGAGATGCCTGGGCTAGCTGCTCTCCACGGATGCCCGTTCGTGGGAGGATGCTTTTCTTTGCCTGCCTGTTGTGTCTTCCTCCATTGGGCTAGGAGCCCCTTGAGGATGAAGATGATGTTTTGAGAAATGCATAAATAGAAATGATATCGATCCAGACCTTATAAAATTCCCACAGGTAGAGTTCTAATGATCATGAACTCACAGTGGAAACATTTAAAAACACATGAAGAGACACGTTTTCATAGAAACAACAAGCAGCAGAATCAATACTGCAAATACCTCAGGTGGAGAGTAGAGAAGGGGATTTGACTGCAGAGGGGCACAAAGGCACTTGGCTGTGGTGGTGGTGACACGAGTGTATACAGTTACCAAAACTCATTGAACTGTACACTTAAATGAATGTATTTATTGTATGTGAATTGTATATGATTTAAAAACTAAAAAGGCAATGACCAGACAGGTTTAGAAAGCATGATAGGATGAACTGCAGATTAGACACAGCTGAAAAGGGAATTAGTGATCTGAAAAATCAGAGTAAATACCCAGTTTGCAGCCGGAAGGACAAAGAGATGGAAATTATAAAACTGCGGTTAAGAGATGTGAAGGATGGAATGAAAAGTTCTAAAATACATTGAGACTTCTAGAAAGGGACAATGGGGGAGGATAAAGGAGAATCATTTATCAAAGGGTTAATGGCTGAGAATTTTCCAGAATTAATGAGAGAGAAATCCTCAGGTTCAGAAACTCCAGGCTGGAAAAATAAAAAGGAATACTTTTTTTTTTTTCAAGGAGGTACCAGGGATTGAATCCAGGACCTTATATGTGGGAGGTGGGCACTCAACTGCAAAGCTACATCCACTCCCAGAAATACATGTTTTGACAATTGTATTGACATTTCAGGACATTAAGGCTAAAGAAAAGATCTTAAAAGCAGTTACAGAAGTCAGGTCACCTACCAAGTCTGAGGTGCAAATGTAATTGTGAACATTAGACACACCAAGCACCCGGGCAAATCTCGTCAAACATGAAATCTACAAACAGTGTAATTACGTCTACTTTGAGGGGTTAAAAAAATAGAGTGAAAATGCCAGACAACAGTAGCATGTTAGGCCAAGGGGGTGATGAGATGTGAAACATTCTAAGGTTGCTGTATTATTTTGGAGGAGAGTAAATGCGGTGATTTACTTAAATAGGCTTTAGGGCAGAGGTGGGCAAAGTAGGGTCATCAGGTCAAATCTGACCCAGTGCCTATTTTTGTGAGTAAAGTTTTATGGGCACACGGCCACGCCTCCTCCTTGGGGGTTGCCTGTGGCTGCTTTTACACCGCAGCAGGGGAGGTGAGTGGCTGGCAACAGAGACTGTGCAGCCTGCAAGGCCTAAAATAATTTACTATCGGGGCCTTTCCCATACAGTTTGCTGATCCCTGTTTTAGGGTAATAACTGAAAGGATAGAAATAGAAGATACAACTTCTAAACAGAAGAGGGGGCAAGTAGAATGGATTAAAAAAACTCAATCGAAGGAAAATAAAAAAGGAGAAAAAGAAAGGTAAAAGAAATCAAGATAACAGGAAGTCCGAGTCCCGGATGCCCGTGAGGTGGGCTCTCTCAGCTCTTGGAGCGTTGGGCAGGGCCTGGGGTGGCCAGCGATCCTGGGCTGGTCACCTTGGCCCCTTAGCAGGCTCGCCTGCTCCCCAGGGGGCCACGCAAATACTGGCGTTGTCTAGGTGCACCCTGGCAGGAGAAGTGGGATGCCCAGTGTGGGAGACTTTCGTCCTTTTTCCACTTGGCCGAGGATGTCCCTTCTTTCTTTCCCACAATGTCTCTCTCTCTCTCTGTTTTCCTCCCACCCCCCAAATGTTGTAGGGCCGCAGGGCTCAGCCCTTGGACTCTCTTTCCTGTCTCCCTCCCTTCCTAGGAGATCTCCTCCTGTCTCTTGGCTTTGAAATAACCCGATGATTCTCCCCTTCAGGAACCTGGCCCAGACCTCACCTCTGAATTTCACATGGGAGGATCTGGTCGCCTAGTAAGTATCACCTCTAGGAGGTCTAACAGGCACCTCAAACTCAGCACAACCCAAGCCACCCTCCTGATTTCCAGCTCCGCAAACCTCCTCCCGATTTCCCCATCTCAGTCAATGGCAACTCCATGCTGCTGGTTGCTTCCACTAAAACCCTGAAGTCATCTTTGACTTCTCTTTTTCTCTCACACTCCACACCTGCTCCATCAGTGAACCCCATTGGCTCTGCCTCTAGAAAATATCCTCAGTCTGACCACTTCTAAACTGTACCACTGCTTCTGCCCGGGGTCTTGCTACTGTCACCCCTCACCTGGTTATTATCACTGTACCACTTTTAAACTGTGTCACTGTCCCTGACTGTTGTCCTGCTCCCGCCACTGCCTCCCTATAAGCTGTGGTCAACAGAGCAGCCGAGGGATCAAGTCATGTCGCTCCTTTGCTTAAATCCTTCCAGTGACGCCCCATGCCACTGAGAGTGAAACATGTCCTTCCTTTGGCCTTCAAGGTCAATGTGATCTGACCCTCCCCGTCTCCGACCTCATCTCCTAGTATACCTGGTTCCTCCCTCCACCATGGCCACACTGGCTGCCTGGAAGTTCCTTGAATACTTCAGGCATGCTCTTGCCTCAGAGCTTTGCACACGCCGTTCCCCTTCTGGATCTTAGGTCCCCTATATGTCCCCATGGCTTCGTCCCTTACTTTGTTCAAGTCTCTGTCAAATGCCACCTTGCTAGAGAGGCTTCCTGACCCTGTGCAAAACAGTGACCCTCCCCTTCCTGTGCTCTCTTCTCCATTGTTCTCTTCACTGTATTTTTCTTAATAAGCTTTTATTTTATAATTAGATTTACTGAAAAATTGCAAAGATAGTCCAAAGAGTTCTCATATATCCCCATCCAGTTTTCCCTATTGTAAGTATTAGTATGGTATATAGGAACCAATAACTGATGCGTTATTATTAATTAAAGTCCATCTTTTATTCAATTTATTTATTATTGTTATTATTACTTTACTTAACATCCGTTTATTGTCCTGGGATCCCATCCAGGATATGGCATTACATTTAGTTGTCCTGTCTCCTTAGGATCCTCTTGGCTGGACAGTTTCTCAGCCTTTCCATGCTTTTGATGGCCTTGACAGTTTTGAGGAGTATTGGTCAGGTATTTTGTAGAATGTCCCTTATTTGGATATTTCTGATGCTTTTCTCATAATTAGACCAGGCTTATCAGTTCTGGAGAGGAAGACCACACAGGTCAATCGTCATTCTCATTGTACCATGTACGAATATACATGCTACCAACATGACTTAATACTGGATGTTGACCTTGATCACTTGACTGAGGTCATGTTTACATTTCCTCTACTGTAAAGTTATTCTTTTTTTCTCCTTTCCATGCTCTATTCATTGGAAGGAAGAAATTATGTGCAGCCCATAATTAAAAGCTCTACCTCCTTGAGGGAAGAATGTCTACGTAAACTACTTGGAATTCTTCTGCATAGGCAAAATAAATTTTTAGTCATTTGTCTACTGTTTGTTTCCCCCAGCCAGGTGGCAGGGATTTTTGACTCATTGGCTCACTGCCATATCTCAGCACCTAGAACAGTGCCTGGCATATAGCAGGGACTCAGAAAATATTTGAATAAACGAAATCAATGAGTCAGCAATGACAATAATTGGAAATGGAATAAATTATCTAGTCTAAAGACAAAGACTATTAGAATGGATAAAAAAGCAAAACGTTGTACTAAAGACACCCCCAAAATATAAAATCACAGAGAGGTTAGAAAGTAAAAAAGAAATAGAGATATACCAAAAGAAACAATATGCCAAGGGTTTAATAATCATGGATAAAACAGACTTTAAAACAAAATATATGAGAAGAGAAGAAGTAGCACATAATGTTATAAGGTTCAGTATATTGGAAACCCAGAAAAATTCTGAAGTTGTAATGCATCCAATAATACAAGTTCAAAATATATAAAGCTGTGCTTTCTGGTATTTTTTGGTTTGTTTTTGTTTTTGTTTTGTTTTCTTGTCTCATTTATCCCAGCTTGGGTACTGGAGAAACCAGCAACCGAGAAAGTTCAACAGGCACAGATAAAAAAGTCCCAAGGATAGCCTGCTCTCTCCAGCCATAGGACCAGGAAAGGGGCAGTCTAACAACACAGATATCTTTTAAACAATAACTGCTCTGCTCCAGGCAAATGCCACAGGAACAAAACAAAACAAAACAAAGTGGCAGCTCTGCCCTCACCCCAGACTCCCACCTTTGTCAGGCTACAGTGAGGCCCCCTGAGTCCTCAGGCGAGGGTTGGAGAAGGCCAAGTGAGGAGCTGGGATTTTCATTCTCACCAGGTGATGATGAGGTGCCTCTCTGACCCTGTGCTATCGGTAGAGACCCAGGGGTCCTGGACTTCCCCCATCTGGTGCCCCTCCTCACTGGGTGGTGTCGAAGCAGACCTAGTGGAAGGTCAGAATTGTCACACTGTCCAGTGGTAATGAGGCCTCTCCTTCTCCCCCACGGTGCCAGTGGCAGCCACCTGGGAGCAGTCACAAGGCACCCCTGACCTGCTCAGTCATGTGGGGAGCCTGGAGTCTCTCACCCAGCAGTAATTCCAGGAGGTGTCAGTGGGTACCAAATGGGGAACCTGAACCCCCACCCCACCTGGAGTGATGAGATGGTACCTCTGTTCCCCCCACTGGAGGAGTCGGAAGAGGACTGCTAAACATAAAATTTTAATAAGATCTAGAGTTTCATAACATAATGCCCAAAACGTCCGGGTTTCATTAGAAAATCATCATACCAAGAACTAGGGAAGTAACAACTTGAATAAGAAAAAGGAATCAACAGATGCTAACACTGAGATAAACATACTAGAATCATCTGTCAAGGATTTTTAAAGAGCCAACATAAAAATGCTTCAAGAAGCAATTTTTTAAAAAAGATTTATTTATTTTTTATTTCTCTCCCCTTTCCCCCTGCCCCCCATTGTCTGCTCTGTGTCCATTCACTGTGTGTTCTTCTGTGTCCGCTTGCATTCTTGTCAATGGCACCAGGAATCTGTGTCTTTTTTTGTTACATCATCTTGCTGTGTCAGCTCTCTGTGTGTGCGGTGCCACTCCTGGGCAGCCTTCGCTTTTTTGGTGTGGGGTGGCTCTCCTTGCGGGGCGCATTCCTTGCGCATGGGGCTCCCCCTACACGGGGGACAAACCTGCGTGGCAGAGCACTCCTTGTGCGCATCAGCACTGCGTGTGGGCCAGCTCATCACATGGGTCAGGAGGCCCTGGGTTTGAACCCTGGACCTCCTATATAGTAGGTGGATGCTCTATCAGTTGAGCCAAATTTGCTTCTCTCAAGGAGCAATTTAAAGAAATTAAGAAATATTAAGTCTCAGCAAAGAAACAGAAGATATAAAGAACCAAATGGAAATTTTAGAAATTTGTATTGTATAGAAAATTGTATTGAAAAATACAATAACTGAAATAAGAAACTCAGTAGATGGGCTCAATATCAGAATGGAGAGGCCATAGGAAAGAATTAATGTATTTGAAGGTAGAACAATATAAATTACCCGATCTGAAAAACAAAGAGAAAACAGATTGAAAAAAAGTGAGCAGAGCTTCAGGGACCTGTGTGACTATAATGAAAGACCTAGGATTCAGTGACTGGAGTCCCAGATGAGAGGAGAAAGAAGGTGGAACTGAAAAGTATGTGAGGAAATAATACCCAAAAATCCCCCAAATTTGGCAAATGACATAAACCTACAGATTCCAGAAAGTTATAGAAGAATGCAACACCACCACCAACCAATATGACCTAAAAATCTTTATAGATCACTCTACCCAACAACAGAATACACATTCTTTTCAAGCACCCACAAAACATATACCAAGATAGACCATAACCTGGGTCATAAAACAAACCTCAACAAATTGAAAATAATTGAAATCACGCCCTCTGCCTCTGGGCTTTCTTGCCTTTGGCTTCCTGCTTTGTGGCTTTCTCTGTGATTTCATGTTCTGTTGATTTTAACTTCTGGCTTCCTGGGCATTCTCTGTGCTTCCGTGGGTTTTTCCCTGTGTCTCGCTCTCCATATTAATCCCATTTATACAAGATCCCAGTAAGAGGATTAAGACCCACCCTGGGTCATACCTTACTGAAGTAATCTAATCAAAGGTCCCATCTTCAATGGGAATGGATTAGCTCTAAGGACATGATTTTCTGGGGTTCACCCAGCTTCAAAACATTACAATCCCCATCCCCATTCCGATTCTCTGCCTCCACCCATAGGCACCTACTCCAGTGTGTGCATATCTTTATGTAAAAAACAGCATTGTTTGATATGTTGTGATGGTGAATTTCATGTGTCAACATGGCTAGATTACAGTATCCAGTTATTTGGTCAAGCTAGCACTGATCTGATTGTTACCAGGAGGAGATTATGTGGAGATTAAAACAGACAGTCTTTTTTTTTTTTTAACTGTTCACTTTTTTGGGTCTTTATTTATTTATTTTAATGTTACATTAAAAAAATATGAGGTCTCCATACACCCCCACCCCTGTCATCCCGTTTCTCCCCCCATAACAACAACCTCCTCCATCATCATGAGGCATTCATTGCCCTTGGTGAATACATCTCTGAGCACCGCTGCACCTCATGGTCAATGGTCAAAACCATAGCCCACACTCTCCCACAGTCCACCCAGTGGGCCATGGGAGGACATACAATGTCCGGTAACTGTCCCTGCAGCACCACCCAGGACAACTCCAACCCCGGAAAACGCCCCCACATCACATCTCTTCCTCCCACTCCCTACCCCCAGCAGCCACCATGGCCACTTTCTCAACACCAATGCCACATTTTTTTTTGATTACTAATCACAGTAGTTCATGAATAGAATATCAGTAAGTCCACTCTAATCCATACTCTATTCCTCCGTCTTTGGACCTTAGAATGGTTGTGTCCACTCCACATCTATATCAGGAGGGGACTTAGATTCCACATGGATGATGAATGCAATTCTCCTGCTTTCAGTTGTAGGCACTCTTGGCTCCCTGGTATGGTGGTTGACCTTCTTCACCTCCATGTTAGCTGAGTGGGGTAAGTCCAATAAACCAGAGTGTAGGAGTTGCAAGTCTGTTGAGGCTCAGGCCTTGGCTATCACATGGTCAGTCCAGAGATTCAGGTCCCCTGGGTATACATTAAACACCAGCACCAACTACAGATCTGTTAAAAGTAACAGGAGAGGCTTGTGGACAAAGATCACATCTGAGTCCAGCTCCATCACACAGAAACACAAACTCCAAAGTAGGGCCAACTGACATGGCACTGAACTCCATCTGTCATGATCATAAAACCTGTGGCAGATAGTCTCTTAAATAACTTTTCTGTTAAAGAAGACATTGTGATAGACGTTATGGACTGAACAATAGTGAAAGGACGACATATGAAAACTCATGGACTCAGCTAAAATGATATTTAAGACAAAATGTGTAATCTTAAATGTTTATGTTCGAATACAAGAAAGGCAGAAAATTAACGAACTAAGCACCCAACTTGAGAAGTTAGAAAAATAACAAGAAGTTTCACCTTTGAAAAAAAAAAAAGGAAAGATAAATATGGAAGTGGGAATTGGTGAAAAGAAAACAGGATTAAAAAAAGTAAAAAAATTAGTTTGTGGAAAAGACTAAATCGATACACTTCTGAAAAGATTAAATGGGAAAAGAGAGAAGAGCCATAAATAAAGGGATTTAACAAGAGCCAGAGGAGAGTATAGGAAGAGGCCATAGGAAATTGAGGGAGGCCAGTCAGGAGGGGACAGCAGCCGTCTCAGAGCTGTTGGCCTTGGGGGACTCTGAGCAAGGTGACAACCCCCCCTGTGGGTACCTCTGGGAGCTTCATGATCCCACCTGCAAACGAGCCGAGGTCTCCAGACAAGATGGCTGCCTCCCAGGGCCGGAAGCCACCACCAGGCAGCACCTGCCTTCCACACCTCCTCCCGCTGCACCCTCCTCCTCCTCCTCCTCCTCGAAAGAGGTGCCAGAATGTCCAGGCTTCGAGGGATTGCCGAATGACCCCGTTTCCTGGGATTATTCCTCCAGTGGAGAGGGAGGCTAAACATCAAATTACCTGTTTTGTAACAAGTGGAATGTAAATCAGGTTTTTTCCCCTAAAATTATATAATTTTAATTTTACAAATATTACTGAAACATTAATTTATCTTTAAAAAATTGGGCAGCAGGCCCTGAGCCTCAACAGACTTCAGCTCCTACACTTTGATTTATTGGACTTACCCCACTCAGCTAACATGAAGTTGAAGAAGGTCAACTACCACACCATGGAGCCTAGAGTGCCTACAACTGAAAGCAGGAGGATTGCATCCAGTATCCATGTGGAATCTAAGCCCCCTCTTGACATAGATGTGGAATGGACACAAGCAAGCCAAGGTCCACAGGAAGGAGGAATATAGTAAGGATCAGAGTGGACTTAATGATATTCTATTCATGAACTATTGTGGTTAATAATCGAGAAAATGTGGCATTGGTGTGGAAAAAGTGGCCATGGTGGCTGCTGGGTGCAGGGAATGGGAGGAAGAGATGAGATGTGGAGGCGTTTTCGGGACTTGGAGTTGTCTTGGGTGGTGCTGCAGGGACAATTGCTGGACATTGTATGTCCTCCCATGGCCCACTGGGTGGAACGTGGGAGAGTGTGGGCTATGGTGTGGACCACAGGCCATGGGGTGCAGCGATGCCCATAGATGTACTCACCAGATGCAATGGATGTGTCACGATGATGGGGGAGAGGGTGACTGTGGGGGGAGTGGTGGGAGTGAATGGGGACCTCATATTTTTTGAATGTAATATTTTTTTAAAAAAATGAATAAATTGAGTAGAATTTGGAAAAAAAAACAAATAAAAAAAAATTGGGCAGCAGATTGAAAGCCATTTGCAAATGTCCAAATGGTTCTTGAGGTAGAGGTTTCAAGAATTGCCATAGTTTTAGTAGTTTTGGTTTTTGGTTTTTTTTTTTTGGTGGTATGGGGGCATGTTGTAATAAGTACAGATAAGAAAAGATGTAAATCAGTTTTAAAAAAGTATCCACAACATTGTCACAAGTTTGTCTTCAAACCTTCTGCATGTACGTGTGGGTATCCACATGTATTTGGATATATTTTAAACACTTCCATAGTTGTTTCTAAGTTTGGGTGCTAAGGGTGGTCCAAATTTTCTTTTTAATACTGTCTTTGTTATTTGCTGAGCATTTTTCAGGAAGCACAGGTTATTCTTATAATCAGAGGTAAAAGTGATTTCCCATCAAAATTTAAAAATAAAAATTACATTATTTGTTTTTATTGAGATATAATTCACATCCTGTAAAATTCACCCTTTTAAAGTGTACAGTCCAGTGGTGTTTAGTCTATGCATAAGGTTGTGCAACTATCACTGTTCTCTAATCCTGGCACACCTTCATGACCCCAAAAAGAAATCCTGTACCCACCAGCAGTCACTCCCCATCCCTCCCTCCCCACAGCCCACCGCCAGCACGAATCTACTTCCAGTCTCTATGTGTTTTCCTATGCTAGACATCTCATATAAAAGGAACTGTACAATATGTGACCATTTTTTTGGTCTGACTTCTTAACAGTTTTCTCTACTGTAAAGTTGCTCTTAGTCTAATTTTTTTTTTTTAAAGATTTATTTATTTATTTATTTTCCCCCCCTCCCCTGGTTGTCTGTTCTCGGTGTCTATTTGCTGCGTCTTGTTTCTTTGTCCACTTCTGTTGTCGTCAGCCGCACGGGAAGTGTGGGCGGCGCCATTCCTGGGCAGGCTGCACTTTCTTTTCACGCTGGGCGGCTTTCCTCACGGGCGCACTCCTTGCGTGTGGGGCTCCCCCACGCGGGGGACACCCTTGCGTGGCACGGCACTCCTTGCGCGCATCAGCACTGCGCATGGCCAGCTCCACACGGGTCAAGGAGGCCCAGGGTTTGAACCGCGGACCTCCCATATGGTAGACGGACGCCCTAACCACTGGGCCAAAGTCCGTTTCTCCCTCTTAGTCTAATGTTTTCAAGGTTCATCTATATTATGACTTGTATCTGTACTTCATTCCTTTTCATTGCCAAATCATATTACAGCAAATGGATATACCACATTTTGCATCCACTCATCACTTGATGGACACAGGTTTTTTCTACCTTTTGGCTGTTAGGAATAGTGCTGCGATGGACATTTGTGTATAAGTTGTTGCTCATACATATGTTTTCCTTTCACTCGGGTATGTACCTAGCAGGAGAATTGTGGGGTCAGATGGTAACTCTATATTTATTTATTTATTTTTACAGTAATTTCTTTTTCTTTTTTTTTTTTAAGATTTCTTTCTTTCTCTCCGCCCTCTTGTTCTTTGCACTTGCTGTGTCTGTTTGTTGTATGCTCTCTGTTTCTGCTCATCATCTTTTTTTTTAAGGAGACACGGGCGGGGCCTCCCATGTGGGGAGGAGCCACCTCCACTCACTGTTTGTTATATCTCTCATTGTGTTTCCTTGCTGTCTCTTGGTCGTGTCATCTCGCTGTGCCATCTTATTGCATCTTCTCACTGCACCAGCCCATGGTGTCAGCTCACTGTCTTGCTCATCTTCTTTAGGAGGCACTGAGACCTGAACTCAGGACCTCACATGTGGTAGGCAGATGCCCCCCTGCTTGAGCTCTATCTTTAACATTTTGAGGAACTGCCAGACTTTCTTCTAAAGTGGCTGCACTATTTTATACTCCCACCAGCACTGGAGGAGTGCTCCGATTTCGCCACATCCTCACCAACACTTATTGTCTATCTTTTTAATTACGATCATCCTACTGGGTGTGAAGTGTATCTCAATGAGGCTTGATTTGCCATTCCCTAGTGATTTATGATATTGAGCATCTTCTCGTATGCTTGTTGGCCATTTGAATATCTTCTTTGGAGAAATGTCTGTTCAAATCCTTTGTCCATTTTTATTTTTTTAAAGATTTATTTATTTATTTAACTCCCCCCCCTCCCCCGGTTGTCTGTTCTCGGTGTCTGTTTGCTGCCTCTTGTTTCTTTGTCCGCTTCTGTTGTCGTCAGCGGCACGGGAAGTGTGGGCGGCGCCATTCCTGGGCAGGCTGCACTTTCTTTCACGCTGGGTGGCTCTCCTTGCGGGGCACACTCCTTGCGTGTGGGGCTCCCCTACGCGGGGGACACCCCTGCGTGGCAGGGCGCTCCTTGTGCGCATCAGCACTGCACGTGGGTCAGCTCCACACGAGTCAAGGAGGCCCGGGGTTTGAACCGCAGACCTCCCATGTGGTAGACGGACGCCCTAACCACTGGGCCAAGTCCGTTTCCCCCCTTTGTCCATTTTTAAAATTGGGCTTTTTATGGTTGAATTCTAAGTGTTCTTTATATATTCTTGATACTAGACCCTGATCAGATATATGATTCGCAAATATTTTCTCCTGTTCTGTGAGTTGTCTTTTCACTTTCTTGATAAAGTCCTTCAGAGCACAGCAGTTTTTTGTTTGTTTTTTTTTAAAATTTGAAGTCCAGTTTATCTATTTTTCTCTAGTTGCTAAAATTAAATTCAAATAGAAGGAAAATACTGACGAATGTGAAAACTTAAACAAATGGACAAAGTCCTAGGAAAATATAACTTACCCGTTCAACCAGTGGTGTGCTGGTAAATATTTAACAACTGGCTTTCCAAGCCAACCAGCCAATTGAACACGTAAACAAAACCCCCTGATCTGTAGCAGCTCCCATGGTGTAAATGCACTCACCATGACCAGTTTCAGACTACCAATGGGACGTCACTGAACATGGAGCTGCAAAGAGACGTGTACCATTGACTCTGGGAGCTGGTTCCAGCACGGCACTGAATTGAACCTCAAAGTAGAAAACCCAAGTAGTTCTACAGCCATAAAAAAAGCTGCATCAGTGGCCCTGCCTTCTGACCTTGCACCCGTGAACTCCGGACTCGGGGGTGTCTCCTTGCAAATGAGGCCCCTGGGCCACCATACCCCCTGGTGGTGCTGCTGATGCAGGTAGTGAAGGATGACATCAGCAGAATCCCACCAGAGAGGGGCAGCCCTGAGCTTGCACCCACCACTGGCGGCTGCCTGCCTCCCCTGCCCTCTTCTCTAATGCCTTACCTCCACCAGGAGCAGTGGTCCTGCCTGAACCTTTGAACCTGCCCAGGCATGTGTAGCCTCGGGGCCTCAGAGGATGTAAGAAAGCAGCTCCTGGCAACAGAGGCTCAGAGATGGCCTGCAGTATGCCCAAGGTCACACAGCAGGACCTGGCAGAGTTTGACTGGAACCCAAGTCTCTGAACACCCATCCTAGCCTTGGAACTCTGCGAACTTGAGTGTGGCCCATGAATTCTCTTTAGCTGAAATCGGGGGCCCCTCGTGTTGTCCCAAGCTAGCCTGGGGATCCCAGTGTGGTCTAGTTACCCCCAGGCTTCGGTCTGGCTATACCAGCCCCATTGTTCCTCCTGTGGGGAGCTCAGGAGCCCAAGGCGAGCACGAGGTAGCAAGGTCAGCTTGGAGCTGTGCGCAGAGCCGCCCCAGCAGGAGTGAATCAGCGGGGTGAGGGTGAGAGGAGGCGCTGGGTACTCCCCAGAGGAGGCGGGCAGCCCCGGGGCCCTTGGGTACAATGGAGAAAGAAACCCTGGCTTTGGAAGCAAAGAGAGCAGGGCTGGCATTCCAGCTCCCCAGGTGGTGCTGCATGACCTTGGCAAGGTCTCAACGTCTTTGAGCCCCCACGTCTCCTCCTGTCAAGTGGGCGTGGTAAAGGGGTCTATTTCACAAAGGTCGTGAGGCACCCTGCACTGGGCTGGCGTGCAGTGGGTGCTCAATCAAGAGTAAGGTCCCTTCCTTTCCCCGTCCGAGGCAGCTCCTCTGTCTCAGTGGGGTTCTTCCCCCTACTTAGGGGGTCCTGGAGGCTGATGGGGGGGAGTGGGAGGGCACTTCCCACCACGGCAAATCCCCACCATGGCATGGCCGGGTCCTGGGTCTGCCTTCTTGGGAGATGCTCCAGTAAAGGCTAATCCCTCCAGCCCCCAATACAGAAGATCTTTCCGACATCCTCAGCTGTCCCCACAAAGACAGAGGGGAAGGGCTGTCCCATCTGGCCCTAGTGCTGCTCAGAAGGGGCCAGCGGCAGGTCCCAGCTCTGCTGCTGACATGCTGTGTGACCTTGGGCAAGTCACTGCCCCTCTCTGGCCCTCACCAATCCCTCCTGTAAAAGGCAAGGGTTGGACCAGCTCAGCCCTGGGGCCCTTCTGGTGTCAACCACCGGGGACCCGAGTGTCCACCCTGCCCTGTCTTGCAGAGATGCTGTGTCTGGCCCGGCTTGCCTCTCCCTTGGCTCATGGAGAAGAGGCACCCCAGGCTCCCCGGGCCAGGCCAATAAACCGGGCTCGTAAACACCTGGCCGGGCAGCAGGCCTCCCCAAATACAAAGCGTTTTCCAAACGAGATTGAGAAAGGCCCAGGCCTGGCACAGGCCGTCGCAGGGGCACTGGGGCAGAGGGCACCCGAGCCCTCCCGGCCAAGGGCGTGGGGAACCAGCTCCCTTAGTCATCCACCCTTCTCCCCTGCCGCCCTCCCTCCCACTGGAGATAAACCTGGGCTCTTGTGCTGCCTCGCTGCGTGGCTTTGGCTCAGTCACTTCTCCCTCTGGGCCTCAGTTCCCCATCTGCCAAACAGGGAGTGCAATCCCTGGCCGGCCTCATTCCTGAACTGTAAGGGAGACTGTGTGAAAGCACTTTGCAAGAACTGAGCGAGCCTGCAGCTTAGGAGTGACCCTTAGTTCCCTGAGGTCACCCACCCCTACCACATCCCCCCCCCCACGGCCGTCTCACCTCAGCTGTGGCCTCCTGCCCTGGCCCAGAGCCACCTGCCCAGAGGAGGCCCCGTGCACATGGGCAGGGGAGTTCTTGGGACCCCGCTGGTTGTGCTGTCACCCCTGTCAGACAGGGAATCCTGAGGACCAGAGCGGTGTCTCCTGCATCAGATTGGAAACCCCAGGGGACTTTGTCTCCACCATCAGGAAGAGGTGGTTTTTTTCGGCAGTGGCGGGACCCTCCCATGGACAGGACGCGAGTTTCCTAGGGCTCCCCCAGCCAACTGGAGACGCCGCCAGGACGCGGGCTGCGTCTCCCTCACTCCATTAGAAGGTTCTCCAAAGCAGGGGCAAGGTTCTTCCACCAGACGGCGGTTCTTGAGGCCGGGGGTGAGTCTTCTCCTCCAGAAAGGAAGGTTTTGGAGAGAAGGCTTTTGCCTCCCCCCGAGCCTGGGACACCTGCCAGATGGGAGCTGTGTTCCCCCCATCAGACTAGAGGATCCGTTTGGCAGGGCCTGTGCCTCCCCCCTCAGAGAGGCCGCTCCCGAGGGACCAGCAGTTGGTTTCTACTCAGTCTGGGGGTCCCACAGCGCTTGGGTGGTGCTGCCCTCTCCAGCCTGGGCCCCTGTTCTCCAGTGTTCTCCTTCACAGGCAGCACCCAGGAGGCCTGGTGCTGTGGGCGGCTGCTGGACTCGTGGGCACCAGCGCTGGGCATCCGGGGAGAAAGGAGGCCACACGTGGCCACGGAAGTGGGACAGGTAGCGTGGATCAAGGCAGAGCAGTGGGTCGGAACGAGGTGGCCGCCCCGCCAGGTTGCGCTGGCACCGCCGAGCTCCAGGGCAGAGGGCCAGGGTCAGGCCGGGTGAGTCAGGCCTGGGCTGGGGCTGCCTGGCTCTCAGACTCTACCCAACCACGACCTGCCTCCCTGGGGACCACTCGGGGGACACAGAGGCTGGGGTGCTGGGGGCGGAAGGTGGGGAAGGGGCCACGGGAGCCGTCTCCTCGCTCAGCTCACTAGGTTAGAGCTGGTGGGCCTCCAAGGATCACCTACCCACCCCCCTCCCGTCCAGATGCGAAAACTGAGTCACGGAGAGGGGCGGGGACTTGGCCGAGGCCACCCAGCTAGTCTGCGGGCGTTAGGCCTGGAACCCTGGGCCTGACTCGGGGCCCAGTGCTCTTCCACTCTGGCCACTTCTTAAGGAGTGTCCGCCTGCGCCCTTAGGGAAGGCCCATCTGAGGGGTGATGGAGCCCCCACTCCCACCCCCAGGTTGGCACTGAACCCAGATAATCCAGGGGCCGGGTCTGGGCCAGTCCAGGAAGGCTTCCTGATTGCCCTGTCCTTTCTTCTGGCATTGTTCATCCTTCTTTTCCTTCTTACCTTTCCCCTCTGGTCTGCAACCTGACCACACTTACGGGAGACCTTACATGAAACTTTATAAAGTTTGCTGTGGGGACAAGTGCCCTGGAGGGACCTGAGGGCTGCAGCTGGGGAGGCTGGCTGCGAGCACAGACTCTCCGGGAAGGTTCCCGTTTAACATCTCTGATCACATGGATTTTGGGTTTGGCTCCGTGATACAGGTCTGCTGCCAACGGTTGAGCAGGTTGTTTACTGCACACAGACACACGTACCCAAAGGGGTGCTGGGATTGGCGTCCCCACTGAGCTTTTTGCCAAGCCCTATGCCCTGGTGTGGGGCTGCGTCTGTCCCAAAGAAAGGGCAGTTTTCACCGTACTTTGCACAGAGGTGCCTTATGGGCTGGCACTGACCCCACTGTGACACACTTGGATTTATTTTAACGTTTTAAAGTATGTTTTTCCTCCCTGATTGTTGGTAAATTGATGCTGCTGTGGGAAGGTGGGCCATGTTTCTCTGGGGCCTTTGGGGGCCCGACATCCAGATCGCAGCCCCCAGCCTGGTAGCTTGAAAGAGTGGATTGGCTTAATATGTAAATGCTTTTCTTTAAACTGGCCCTTACTGCACAGCAAATGCTATTTCTAGATGTTTCCCTGACTCTACAATCTCCCACTGGCTGGACATGTGGTTGTCTGGTGACATGTCCTCCGGTTTCCACCCTGGTTGTGGGGATGTTTTTACGATACAGAAAATTTTAAAAATTGTTCATTGAAGTATCACGTAAATGCAGTCAAGTACATAAATCTTAAGTGCATAGCTCAATGTACGTTTCCATATAATTACATCCATATAACCACCATTAGATCAAGATATAGACCCTGGAAGGCTTCTTCATGTCTGCTGCTAGTCCTTACCCTCCCCTAAAGGGAACAATTTTTCTGCCTCCACACCATTGATTAGCTTTGTTCTTGAACTTCATATATTACAATCATACAAGGGAGCATGGCAGCTCAATATAACATTAATACTGTAAGAGAAGAGCCTCCAAGTTTACCTGTAAGACCCAATGAACTATAAACTCTCAGTTAGACAACTCTATAATTATACTAAAAGCCATTGATTGTACACTTTGGATGGAATGTATGCTATATGAATATATCTCAATAAAATTGCTTTAAAAAAGAAGCATATATGCTATTTAGTCTTTTGCATTTGGATTCTTTTGCTCATCATTATGTTTGTGAGGTTTATCCTTGTTGCCTGGAGCTGTCTTATGTGTTATTTTTTCATTGCTGTATAGTATTTCATTGTATGACTACATTGCAGTATACTACAATTCATTTATCCATTTGTTCATTGATGGATATTTAGGTTGGTTTTATTTTTGTTTTTGTTTTTTTTCCTTCCTTCCTTCCTTCCTTCCTTCCTTCCTTCCTTCCTTCCTTCCTTCCTTCCTTCCTTCCTTCCTTCCTTCCTTCCTCCCTTCCTCCCTTCCTCCCTTCCTCCCTTCCTCCCTTCCTCCCTTCCTCCCTTCCTCCCTTCCTCCCTCCCTTTCTCCCCTTCCCCCTGCCACCCGGGTTGTCTGATATCTGTGTCTATTTACTGCATCTTCTTTGTCCGCTTCTGTTGTTGTCAGCGGCACGGGAATCTGTGTTTCTTTTTGTTGTGTCATCTTGTGTCAGCTCTCCGTGTGTGCGGCACCATTCCTGGGCAGGCTGCACTTTCTTTTGTGCTGGGCGGCTCTCCTTACGGGGCGCACTCCTTGCGCGTGGGGCTCCCCTACGCAGGGGACACCCCTGCATGGCAGGGCATTCCTTGCGCGCATCAGCACTGCGCATGGGCCAGCTCCACACGGGTCAAGGAGACCCGGGTTTGAACCATGGACCTCCCATGGTAGACGGATGCCCTATCCACTAGGCCAAGTCTGCTGCCTATTTATTTTTTAATGTTACATTAAAAAAATATGAGGTCCCCATATACCCCCCACCCCCCTCACCCCACTCCTCCCATAATAACAACCTCCTCCATCATCATGGGACATTCATTGCCCTTGGTGAATACATCTCTGAGCACTGCTGCACCACATGGTCAATGGTCCACATTATAGCTTACACTCTCCCCCAGTCTACCCAGTGGGCCATGGGAGGACATACAATGTCCGGTAACTGTCCCTGCAGTACCACCCAGGACAACTCCAAGTCCTGAAAATGCCCCCACATCACATCTCTTCTTCCCACTCCCTACCCTCAGCAGCCACCATGGACACTTTCTTCACATCAGTGCTACATTTTCTTCGATCACTAATCACAATAGTTCATTAATAGAATATCAGAAAGTCCATTCTAATTCATACTCTACTCCTCCATCCTGTGGACCCTGGAATGGTTGTGTCCACTCCACATCTATATCAAGAGGGGACTTAGATTCCACATGGATGATGGATGCAGTTCTCCTGCTTTCAGTTGTAGGCATTCTTGGCTCCCTAGTGTGGTGGTTGACCTTCTTCACCTCTATGTTAGCTGAGTGGGGTAAGTCCAATAAACCAGAGTGTAGGAGTTGCAAGTCTGTTGAGGCTCAGGGCCTGGCTATCACATGGTCAGTCCAGAGATTCAGGTCCCCTGGGTATACACTAAACCCCAGGGCCAACCACAGGTTCAGTAAAAGTAACAGAAGCTTGTGTACAAAGAACTCATCTGAGTCCAGCTCCATCACACAGAAACACAAACTCCAAAGTAGGGCCAACTGACATGGCACTGAACTCCATCTGCCATGACCCTAGAACATGTGGGTCTCTGTAGCCCTCAGAAGAACCAATACCTGGGGTCGTATCTACTTTATCTGTCTCTGGGACTCTGCTGAGGTGTGCATAAGGGCAACCCCTCTCATAACCTCCCAGCTCTTTTTTGGAGACTCATGGCCATATAAACTCATTTGTCCTTTCCATTTCCCCCCTTTATTCAAGGTAATTTTCTAGTTACATCATCAGCTGTTACTTGGTAATAATCCCTCGGCACCAGGGAGGCTCATCCCCGGGAGTCATGTCCCACGCTGGGGGGAAGGCAGTGCATTTACATGCTAAGTTTGGCTTTGAGACTGGCCACATTTAAGCAACATGGAGGCTCTCAGGAGGTAACTCTTGGGCACCCTGCAGTTCTAGGCCTTGTTCTTATTTCAGGGGCAAAGACTCTCAAGCATAGTCATTAGTATCAAGGGCTCATTGTTGGATCATCCTTCTTTTTTGGTCTTTGCTGTTGCACTTGGGTAGGTTGTTTTTATAGGAAAATGCTCCCATTTTTCTTGGGTTTCTAGGAGTGGAATTATTGGGTCACAAGGAAGGCATTTGTTTAGCGCTAACAGATACTGCCAAACAGTTTTCCAAATTGGTCCTATCAATTTGCACTTTCACGAGCAATGTCTGAGAGTTCTATTTACTCCACATCCTTGCTACCAACACTTGGTATTGTCAATCTTTTTAACTTTACCTATTCAGGTGGGAGAGAAGTAGAGATGTCCTATGGCTTTAATTTATTTGCACTTCCCTGGAGACTAAGGAAGCTGAGCACCTTGTCATACCTGCACATCTTTTTAAAAAAATGAAATACCTATTTATATTTTTTGCTCATTTAAAAAATCGGGTGGTTTGTCTTTTGTATTGACTTGTAGATATTTGTTATACAATCTAGATGTGGGTCCTTTGTCAGATATATGGATTGTGAGTATCTTCTACTCTATTTGAAAACTTATCTCGTTCATCTTATCCATCAACTTGTTCCAGGAATATTAATAATGAATTTAATAATGAATTATTAATAATAAATCCAGGCTTTGCTCTGAGTGCTGGGGGGTCGGGGAGCAAAGTGCATATGGATATCCCCAACCTTCAAAGAGAGCTCACTTCTGGGGGGGAGAAACAGACATGGAGACAGACTTTCAGAGTGAGAAAGAAATAAAGGCAGCGGTTGAGGGAGGGGCAGCACCTCTTACCAACTAACGTGATTTACTTGATACAAGTTTTATTCAGGAGAACTTCTCAGAACTCAGGTGAGGTGAAAAGCAAGGTTTCCCTTTGTTTGCTTTCTGGGCTGGGTCCTTAAACCCTTGTAGTGAGCACTGCTTCAAGAAGTTTCCTTGACTTTTACAGGCCCCACCGGCTGAACGTGTGCTCACCTGCTGTCCTTTCCCTGGTTCCCGCCCTCTTCTGGGCAGGGTATGGCTGGACCCACCAAGACAGGGTCTAATTCTCGTGTTGGGCCCAGTTCCTGGTGCTCAGTGAAGGTGAGTCAGGTTGCGCCAGCGGGGGCCGAGTCGTGGTGGGCAATGGGGTGGGGTCAGGCCTGGGGAGGGCCCTGAGAAGCTGGGTCCAGCTTTAAGGGCTGTGCCGGCTCGGCCACACTCTGACGTCCGTCTAGGAGGGAGGCCCCTGAACACCCTGGTACAGCCTTGGGGCACCGGGGGCGGCCAGAGGAGCCACCAGGAACTGAGGGCGTGTTTGATCCAGGGACCCGAGCCCCGGCCCAGGATAGGTCCTTCTGCCCCTGCGTTGCTGCCCCAGTGTCCCCTCCTCCAGGAAGGCTCCCACCCCCAGGCTGTGTGGAGGGCCCGTGGTATTTGGGGGTCTTGTTTTAACCTTGTTTGTGATGAGCGGGGTGGTTCTCTCGGCGTCGGCGTCTGACTGCTCCATCCCCAGATCAAGAGTCCCACGAGGACAGGGACTGCACTGCCCCCAGCCCCGCGGGGTCCCGCCCAGCACCGCAGGGGCCGCGGCTCGGGCTGACTCGGCTGGCCCCTGGGCTGCCTGCCCCACCCGCCGCCTCTGGAGTCAGGCAGCTCGCTCCCCAGCGTGGCTGGGTGAGGGGGCTGGGCGGACCACCACTCATCCCCGGGACCCAGGGGCTCGGTCTCCGGAAGGCTCTGGAGTTCTGGGATCCCCATGTGAGGCACCTCTACCACCTTGGAAGGTAGAAACGAGGGCCTCAGAGGGTGTAGGGGGCAAGTGAGGCTCGGGCGCGGCACGCGGGGGCCATGGGGCCCTGCTGACCACCATCCCTAGCCTGGGGCAGGCGGGAAGCCTGTGGGCCCCGCGAAGGGCTCTGACTTGCCTGAGGTCCTGCAGTCGTGCAGGGTCTCCCCCTTCCCAGCCCACTCTTCTGACCTTCATCACCGCAGATTAATTTTGCCTGTTCTTGATCTTCAAATAAATGGAATCCTCCAGGATCCAGACTTTTCTGTTGGCGTTCTTCCTGTGAGCTTTATTCCCGCTGCTGGTGGAGCTGGGGTGCGTTCACTGTCGTGGTATTCCAGGCGAGGTATCCCGGGGTTTGACTCTACTACGCCACACTGCAGCCGTACTGTGTCCCCCAGGGAGCAGGGTGTGCGTGCAGACATGGGGTGCGGGGCTGGGGGCTCACACTGGGGAACTGGACAGGAATGTGCAGGGTGCACGAGAGCAGGGGCCTGGGAGCTTGGGTAACAGGAGACACCCGGGCTGGGGAGCGGATGAAGGGCTGCGACAAACTGTGAGGCCCTGGGCGGGTGTCGTCTCCTCTCTGAGCCACGGTCACCTGCTCCCACCTTGCTGGGATGCACGCACCAGTGTGAGCTCCAGCATGTGCTCAGTGGGATACTCCGAGCATGTGGGCTTGTCGGGCCTCCGCCCCCTCTTCCAGGTGGGTCTGGGACCCTGCGGGGGGCCAGAGGACCCTCTTGGCTGATGTCACAGTTGGAGGCGCATCAACAGTCACCCTGCCTCTAGTTCCACAGGGGGTCCAGGTTGGAGGGTGGGGCTGGGGGAGTCGAGGTGGCGGCGGCTGGGGTCTGCTTCTTAGGAGAGAGGATGAGGCCAGGGGGTCCCAGCGCTGTCCTGGCCAGGCGAGGGAGCAGGAGGCTGGTGGCCCAGGGGGATGTGGCGGGGTGGTGCTGGCCTCAGCTTACCCGATAAGACCTGGAGCCTCCTTGCCAAAGGCTTAATGATCTGTCTTCTGTCTTCTCTGGAGCCAGAGGACGTGCCAGGGGTGCTGGCTTCCAGCCCCGGCTGTGCTGCTGGCCGCTGTGCTGTGGCACCCAGAGCTGGCCGCCACCCCTGCCCTCTCCTGCTCTCCCCTGTGTTTCTGTCCCTCCCTTTCAGTTTGTCCCTCTCTGCCTCCGTCCCCAGCTGTGCTTGTCTCCCTGAAGTGAGCTCCCTTCTGGCCCCTCTTCCTTTCTCAGGCTCGCTCTGGACTCTGTGTGGGGCGTTCTTGGCTCTGTCTCCTCTCTCTCCTCACTTTCTCTCCCTTCTGGAGGCCCTCTGGGCTCTCCTGTCAGGTGCGGGCTTTCTGAGGAGCCCCCCACTCCTGCCCAAGGCAGCAGGGGTGCTGGGGAGGTGAGCAGGTGGGCTCTCCACTCACCATGCTGGGCCCTCAGCGTCTCCTCTTTGATCCCTTTTAAACGGGAAGCCTCTGGGCTGCTGGGTTCTTCCTGAAGACTTCTCGTCCCCTGGCCCGTGCCTGCCCCCGACTCCCCCGCTCCAGCCACCGGCGTCCTCTCTGAGGTGGGCACTTTCTGCTCCCAGGTTAGCCCCTGGACCGCAGGACTCAGGCCAGGACAAAGCCGGGGATCGGGCAGCATGTCCAGGACCCAAGAGGGGACCAGAGAGATGGGGCGGCCCTAAGCACCGAAAGTGGTGCGAGGAGGCCCAGGAATGGTGCCTGCGGGAGGCCCCTGCTATCGGGTCTCCACGAGGGACGGCCAGCCACAGGGCAGCCCCGCCTTTCCCCGGGCGGAAGTCGGGGTACAATTGGGAGGGGCCAGTGGCCCCTGCAGCCTGTAAGCACTGACGTCATGCGAGGTGCAGCAAGCGCTCCCTGGCCTCTCCCCTCGAGGAAGCAGGGCGCAGCAATGCAGACTCGAGTTCCGGAGTGCAAGCACTGGGCTTGCAGCCTTGCCTTCGTCCCCATGGGCGGGCGACCTTGGACATGTGGCTTAGCCTCTCTGAGACCAGGGACTCCTCGGCAGAGCGGAAACCACGGCAGGGCCCACCTCCCAGCTTTCGACCAGGAATGACGACGCTTGCCAAGTGCTCAGCACGGAGCGGACGTACTGTGGTGCTCAGTCGGTCCAGCGGCCGAGCGGCATTGGGGCCAGCCCTCGGCACATCCCTTTGTCATGGCTCTTACAAAACCTCCTGCAGCGACCTATTCGCACGCCCATGCTCCCCCTAAACCAGGCCCTCCTGGAAGGTGCCTTCTCAGCCACTGCCCCAGCTCACTGCCTGGCACCCCAGAAATGTGGGATGGATGAATGAGAGTGATTTGGGGAAAGTTGCTGAACTTGTCTCTGTACAGTGCCCCCTCTGGGGTCTTGGGCAATGGTGTCTTGTCAACAGCACAGACGGTGAGAGCAGTCAGGACAGATCTAGAAGAGTTTCTCCTTCGGGTAGAGTGGTTCCTGTGAAAGGGAGAGAAGCGTTTCTCCAGGCACTGTGGCAGGCACCCTGAGAACCTGTTTGTGACTCCTGAGTTGATTCTCTTTTACTCACATGGCCTCTACCTGGCTGTGTGTCTTGAGGAAGTCACTTGCCCTCTCTGAGCTTCTTTGTCTCCATGCGTTCCTAGGGGCAGGGAGACCAGGTGCTTTGGAAGCTCCGCCGTGGGTTTGGTTTCTGACCTCGCGGGCGTGTTTCCCCCGCTCTGGGTGAGTTGGCCGAAGGTGCTGGGCCCAGGCTCTCGCAGTGGACGTCAATCCCAGCCCTGGACTGGCTGACAGAGGAGGAGGGTCTCTGCTCCAGCAGCTGCAGGGAAGGGCTAACATGGAGAAGGAAACCCCCAATTCCCTGCCTTTCCCTGTTTAATCAAAGGTTTGGATAAATCAAAGAATAGTCATGGAGGAGAGACTGAAGGACCCATGGCACATATTTCCATGGACATCTCATCCCCAAGTACACCTGTGGGTCAAGCCAAATCTGACCACAGGGATGGTGTGGGCCTTAGAGTTCAATATTCCACACTCACCCCATTCAGTAAACCCCAAGCAGAGGGGGGGATTTCCCTCAGGTCTCAGGGACCAGAAGAGCTGGGCTTCTCTTCCTCAACTGGCTTAGTTTTACCTTGTGAGTACCATGATCATGGAATTAATCATGTTTCCCTTTTCTCCTTGGCCACCGGGAGTTCAGAGTTGTATCTACCAACCAGACAGGATGACCGTCCCTTTCTTTTGCTTTCCTTCCCCGTTCTTTGACTTGATTTCTTCATCTGAGAAATAAAATCTTATGCAAGGGGCGTTTTGTCTGCTGCCTCAAATCTTTTTTATAGGATGGGGGGTGCTAATGTATAAAAGAAGCAGAAAGGCTCTGTCTTTCTGGGGAGCAGGTCTTGGAGGAGGAAAGGTGGGGGTAGGGAGGGGAAGGGCAAGAAGGCTGATGATGGGCCGAGGTTCCTGGAGACCCCAGCTCAGGGAATCAGCCCTCAGTGGGGGCAGCAGGGAAAAGCAGAAGAATTTTGATCAGGGCAGGGGTTGGCGTGGAGTGCGGGCGTTTCCGAGGCCTGGCCTGAGGGTCCTGGGAAGCCAGGCAAGCTTCCCTCCCTTCAGCACCAGCTACATCCAGGCACTTCGCGGATGTTATTTCTAACTTCTACGTTATTCCAGATTTTCCAAATTAGCAGGAGACTTAGCCCCAGAGAATTTAAACCATTTGCCCCAAGTCCTGAAATCTAAGAAGTAGCCAAGGCCAGATTGGAACCCCAAGCGGTAGAACCCCACGTCTTGGCTTTTCTCCTCAGGGGGCCCTCCCTTACCTGGGGGCCATGGGAGGTGGGTGAGGCTTTTAGGCTAGAGGCCTGTTTCAGGCAGATGGTGCTGCCTGTGGCGGGGAACGCGAGGCAGGCCGTGGGGGCTGGGAGCAGGGAGGTGGGGGCAAGAGGAAGGGGTGGGACCCAGAGATGGGGAGTAGGGCCGACAGGTCAGGAGGGGCGGCTCAGGATGGGGGGTGAGGTGGGGGAGGCTCAAAGGGGCTGCCTGGGTTTCTGGCCTGTGCAGCTGGGGTGGGGCGCCCCATTCGCTGAGCTGGGGACAAGGCCAGTTGGGGACGGGGAGGATGCGGTGTCTCAGGAGACTGCTGAGTTGGTGCCTGGGGGCTAAGTAGGCCTGGTCCTGAGCCCCCAAGGGCAGAACCCTGTGTCCGCTCGCTGGACCTGGGAGGTGCCCCAGGCTTGCATCAGTGCCGCTGCCCCCAGGACACCTGGGGGGAGTCGGCGGTCCCTGAAGCTCCACGGCGCCCAGCAGAGGCCGGAACCTGCGCTTCAGGCCGAGGGCACAGGGTGGACCGGGCCAGTGTCTCCTGCCCTCGCCACTTTCTGCCATTAGAGCCGCTCTGGCCTGGGGGAATCCACGGGTGCTCCGTTTTCTCCTGGTGGCCGTGGCAGGGTCTGAGCCCCTCCCCACCCACCAGAGAGTCCAGCATCCTGCCCCGGGTGCCAGGGGCACAGGGAGGGGTGGGGCTACCCGGGAAGATCCTAGCGGGTGAGTTCCTATAAGGAGCAGCGAGGGCTCATCAGGTGGGGAGAACGCTGCCTTGTGGACAGCGCCTGCGTACAAAACGTGCCCGGGAGATGTCTGCCGAATGAATGGAAACCTCGGATCCAGACCTGGCTCCTGGGGCAACTGCGTCCCCTCGGGTCAGCCCCTGTGCCATTCTGAACTTTGGTTTGCCCAGCTGGACAAGGAAGCGGGGACTGAGGGTGTCAAGGGACCTTCCAGCTTGTAGGAAGAAGATTCTGGAGAGCAGGCAGACCTGTTTCTGTGGCGCCCAGGGGTGCTAAGAGTAGAGAAAGGCCCCAGGGCAGGGTGTTTGGAGACCCAGGCTCTGCTGAGCCTCCCCACCTCCCTCTATGAGGCCCCAGCTAAGCTCAGCCACTGGCAGTGGGGGTATAGGGGGGGGTCCCCTGGAGTGGGCAGAGCCCAGAGCTGGTATCAGCAGTCATGGGAGCAGCCCCCAAAACCATTCTGACTGACTACGAGGGGCCCAGGGAGTGTATCACCCCTCATGGGTATCAAATGTCTTCCCCACCAGTTATTCCTCCCTTGGCCCCCTAAATTGTCAATACGGAGGTATCAAGCGGATGGCCCAACGGCCAGGGCTGGCTTACAGATAGGTTTTGCGTGATCCCCACAGGCTTGTGTTTTAAAGTAATGTTGAAATGTATGTGTTCGCCAAAGCAGCTTTATTTCCTTTGCCACGCTTGCCACCCCTCCCCATTGTCTCCCACTTGGGAGTTTTGCACATTCATGCTTCCTGCCCAACCTCTGAAGACGTAAGACTTTGGAAACTCTGATCTAGTTCTGCAACCCCGTTGTGCAAATAGGGAGACTGCGGGGCTGGGAGTGGGCAACCTAAGTAATGAAATCCTAGATTATCTGAGGATATGCAAGCCCTTAGATCACCAAGGCTTCATTTCAGATCTCTGCTCCAACGTTTTTCCTTCATTTAGGCTTTCTCTGATCCCTCCATCCCAAACACCCCCTGTTACCCGCTCTCCCTTTGCCCTGCTTTATTTGTCCTCCTCACCTCCTGACATCTGGGTCTTAGCTTGTCCAGCCTATTTCCTGACTCTGTTTCTACTCTGTTCCAGGCGGGTGGGGACTCATCTTGTTCAATGTTGGGTCCCCAGGGCCACGACAATGGAAGGTGTGCGTCAACCTGTTGGAGAATGGGGAGAGTGAGGACCCGGGCAGAGCAGACCCACGCTAGGCACCCCCCGGGGCAGCTTCCCTCGATTGTTCCAGGGGCATCCTGGAGTCTCCCCGAGCCGCGCTCGCCCAGCAGCTGGAGGGCCTCCCCCCTCCGTGGGGCTGCATTTCCAGCACCCTGCCCTGGGTGCCAGGGCACGTGGGGGCAGGGGTGAGGGGAAGGCCCACCTGGGTTCTACCTGCCAGTGGGGAGAGGGGGTGATGATGTCCACAGCTCTCCCACCCTTCTCCTCCCAGTTCCTCACCCCAAATCTGACGGATCAAGCCTGGAATCCCAAGTTCAAACAGACCACAGCCTGGGTGTGCAGGACACGCCTTGTGCAGGTAGCTTCCTGGACAGGGGCTGGGCAGGGCACGGCGTCTTTTAAAGAAATGTTCTTAGAGTTTGAGGAAAGAGGAAGGGAGGGAATAGAGAGGGGTGGGCAGAGAGGCCGAGAGGAGGAAATTCTGCATTTTCCCTAAAGAGAGAGTAACGAGTATGGCTATGTATTTTCTTCCAATAGTGAAAATACTATTTGCTCACTGAAACTGTTGTTGAAACTATTCAAACAATATGTGAAAGCATGAGGAAGAAGGTAAAAAAGGACCCACATTCTACCACCCAGGGGTCTCGTCAGCAATCACAGACCCATGTAGGGCCGGACCGCCTGGGATCGAATCCTGGCTCAGCCGCTTCCCAGCTCTGGACTACCTTGGGAGGGTCCCTTGACTTCTCTATGTCTCAGTCGCCTCATCTGTAAAATGGAGTTGAGAGCTGTGCCTAGGGTTGTTGTGAGGATTTGATACGTCACTATGCAAGGGGCTTAGAACTGTGCCTGGCACAGGGCGAGGGCTATATGCACCAACCTGCCCTCCTCCTAGCCTCCGTCTTTCCCATCAGTCCATCCATCCATCCATCCATCCATCCATCCATCCATCCATCCACCCATTCATCCATCCATCCATCCATCCAATCTTCTCTCATGGGAACATATCCCCCATGCGCTCTTCCGGACCCAGCTGCTTTCACTCCGCGATAGACTACGTGTGAAGCAGACATCTTCATGACAACATATGCTGTTAAGCAAAATGACTCCGGTGCTGGTTAACGGGGTGGAGGGTGATGGGAGCCATTGCCCACCCCTAAGGTACTGTTTTCCTGGCTTTGGTATCCTCTGGATAAAACTAGACTTTGCCTCTAGGTGTGATGAATTTCGCAGATCAAGAACATTTCTAATCAGATGTGTTGAGAATAAGAAAGGGATCTCACTCTGGAATGATCTTCAAAATCAAAAGCAACCAAACAAATGTTTATGGCATTTTATGTTTCTTATCTTCCTAGTCAGGCTGGGGGCTCTTGGGTGGTTGCCCCCCCATCAGTCTGGCATCTCCCCAGGAAGGGGTGTGTCTGTCCCCCCAGCCCAGGGACAGGGGCCGTTCTGGTTTGGAGGTCCTTTATTCTGCCCTCTACAACGGCCTCCTGGGAGGAGAGGACCCCACGGCAGAGGAGGGACGTCCTGCGATTGTTGACAGCTCCCCACCTCATCACCCCGATACCCAACATGGTATTGTCACCTACAGTTTGTCATCTCTGTCAAATGTCTAACAGACATCCCGCACTTCCCAGGACCAATGCAGAATGCCGGTCCTCTGCCAGCTGGCCCACCCCCAGCCTCGCCCCTCACTTGACAGCGCCAGCCTTCCAGGTGCTCAGGCTGCAAGAACTCCGGTCGCCCTTGACTGCTCTTGCTCTCAGTCCATCAGCGCACCTGGGTCAGCTCCACCTTCCAACCACACTCAGAAGCTACCCGCTTCTCACCACCTTCGCTGTCGCCCCCGGGACCCTCGCCTGGGTGGTGGGAGGAGCCTTGTCACACTTCTAATGGCGCTCGGTGCTCATTTAGCTTCGCCTGTTTCCCTGCTCCACTCTCCCCAAATAGAAATGCCATCAGGGCAGGCACTGCGGCCTGTTTTGCTCAAGGCGGTATCCCCATCGCCAAACATCTTTCCAGTGAAGGACAGAAAGTACACACTCCCAGAACAGGTTGGAGCCAGAACTCCCTGTCCTGAGCTGAAAGGAGGGGTGTTTTCAGAAACAAATCAGCCTTCCCCGGCCCAAAGCTCTGAGCTCCTTGGCAGGACTGGCCATGCCAGAGCAGCTCGCCTGGGCATCGGGGCACAGGGGCCTACCCTCACCTTGTAGGGGATGGTTTAGTGCGGCGGGTCAGCCGGACCCGGGTTCAAGGTCCGCTCCACCATTTATTAGCCATGTGCCCCGGGGTCGAGCTCCCCTTTCCTAGAAAACAGGGCACTTGTGAGAGTCGCTGGCGTTTCTCCTCGTGGGGGCTGGATGCCAAGCACTCAGCAAACCCTTTACAGTGCTCTCCTGTCATCTTCTCCTCAAGCCCACTTATTACAGGCACTTATTAAAGCCACCGTCGCACGCGCGAGGCAGCGGAGCCCCGGGGCAGCAAATCACTCACTCGCAGTCACACGGGGGTCCGAGGCCGAGCCGGGATTGGAACCCACTTTCCACGCTGCCTGATAGGCTGCGTAGGAGATAAACTCTGTGAACTGCTTAGCCTGCGCCTCCAAAGCACGGAGAACTAGCACTGCGGTGTGGCTCAGGCGTGGATTCCGTCTGAGGACAGAGCCAAGCCGGAGCAGGGGCTGGGGCTGCGGGGGCATTTGGTGGCTGAAGCCCCCTTCCCCATGCCCTGGAGAGGTTTCCGGTGTCTCCTCCCTGGTCTCCTGGATCGGCAGGGCTCGGGAGGGCCGGGCTTGGAGCCAGGAGGTGGGGACCTGGCTGGGGAGGCTAATCAGGTCACAGGGTGAAATTAAAAGGGAGGAGGAGGGCACCGGCCCATCAGACCTCACGCTCCCGTCTGGCAGCCAAGAGCCCAGCCGAGGAGCTGCGGAGCTGGGCGCCGGGGCGTGCGGCCGGGACGGACCTCGGAGGTGGGGCGCCAGGGGCACGGAATGGCCCCCCGGAGAGTGGTGCAGCTGTCTCTGGAGCAGCCCACCCACGCCGTGTGTGTGGTGGGCGTCGAGATGGTCGTAGACGTTCATAGGTGAGAGCCCGAGGAGCCCGCCTGGATGCGAAGGGCCGGGTAGCACGGGGTCCCCGAGGCAGGGGGGCGGGCGCGGGCGGAGGGTCTTGGGCACTGGAGGTTGCTGGCGAGAGGTGGTCGTCTTGACAGCGGAGAAGGTGGCCACAGAGTCTAGGAGGGGGGGATAGCGTGCCAGGCCCGTGAAGGGGCTCCAGCTGTGGACACTGGGGTTAGGCCTTGGGTGCTAGCTGGACATTGGCACCGTGCCCTGGACACGGGTGCTCTAGGCTCTGCAGCAGACCTCGTCTACTTTGGCTCTAGTTTCTGCAGTAGACCTCGTCTTGTCTGGGGCATCAGAACGAGTCGTTGCTCAAGATAGGGAACTGGTCTGGGCCTCGTCTTCCCTCCCTCAATTTCTCGCCAGTGCCCATCGCTCTGAGGCTGGGGTGGGAGGCCGGGTCTTGGAGGTCCGCCAGGGGCGACTCCGGTGACTGATTAGGAGGGAGTGACTAGGGGACGATTCGATGGGCGGATGTAGGCAGAGAAGTCGGAACAAGCCTGGGCGATGGGGCTGGAGATGGTGGCGGAGGTGGCGATGATGACATCTGAGGGCCAGCAGGAGCCTGAGCTGCTCTGGTTGGCCTGGGTGCTCCCTGTCCTTGCTCTGCCCTGATGGGGACCCAGAGACTTGGCTTGGCCTCAGTTTCTCCATCTGGTCACCGAGGGGGTTGGACCTGGTGATCTCTGGGGTCCTTTCCATCTCTGACAGACTGACCCACGGGTGGGGGTCCAGGGTGGGAGTCCTCCTCCAAGAGTAGCTGGGGGCCCTCTTGGGTCTCTCCCCGTGAGGGTAGTGTTCGCTGGGCCTGATCTCCCACCTGCCGGGGTCAGCCTCCAGGGTCCTGCAGCCCAGCCCTTACCTCTAGGTCGCTGGTGGGGCCTTGCTCTGTCTGGGGCTGAGTCCCTAGGATCTCGGTGGCCACAGGAGATCCCATTTTCTCTTGTCCTTTTAACATTGAGTTGCCAGATTTAGTAAATAAAAATACAGGATACCCAGTTAAGTTGGACTTTTTTTTTTTTAAAGATTTATTTATTTAATGTCCCCCCCTCCCCTGGTTGTCTGTTCTTGGTGTCTATTTGCTGCGTCTTGTTTCTTTGTCCGCTTCTGTTGTCGTCAGCGGCACAGGAAGTGTGGGCGGCGCCATTCCTGGGCAGGCTGCTCTTTCTTTTCACGCTGGGTGGCTTTCCTCACGGGCGCACTCCTTGCGCGTGGGCTCCCCCACGTGGGGGACACCCTTGCGTGGCACGGCACTCCTTGCGCGCATCAGCACTGCGCATGGCCAGCTCCACACGGGTCAAGGAGGCCCGGGGTTTCAACCGTGGACCTCCCATGTGGTAGACGGACGCCCTAACCACTGGGCCAAAGTCCGTTTCCCTGGACTTTTTTTAAAGATTTATTTTTTTCATTTCTCTCCCCTTCCCCCTATTCCCGTTGTCTGCTCTCTCTGTTCATTTGCTGTGTGTTCTTCTGCGTCCGTTTGCGTTACCTGGCGGCACTGGGAAACTGCGTCTCCTTTTGTTGTGTCATCTTGCCGCGTCAGCTCTCCGTGTGTGTGGCGCCACCCCTGAGCGGGCTGTGCTTTTCTCACGCGGGGCGGCTCTCCTTGAGGGGCGCACTCCTTGTGCATGGGGCACCCTTAGGCAGGGGCGCCCCTGCGTGGCACGGCACTCCTTGCACGTGTAGCACCACACGTGGGCCAGCTCCACACGGGTCAGGAGGCCCTGGGGATCAAACCCTGGACCCTCCATATGATAGACGGACGCTCTATCAGTTGAGCCATTTCCACTTCCCAAGTTTGACTATCTGATAAACAACAAATAATTTTTAAAATAAGCATAATCCTTTGAAGTGGGTGTAGCTCAGTGGTTGAGTGCCTGCTTTGCATGTACGAGGTCCCAGATTCAACCCCCAGTACCTCCTAAAAAAAAAGGGAAAAAAAAGAAAAGAGAAAAGCTTATTTCAAATATTGCGTGAGACATACATATACTGAAAAAAACTTTATGGGGCATCCTGCATTTTATCTGGGAACCCTATTTTTTTTTTTGAAGTACCTGGACCAGGGATTGAACCCGGGACCTCCCATGTGGGAAGCAGGTGCTCAACCATGACCCACCCAAACCAGTTCCCCTGAGTTGGTTTTGTCATTTGCTTGCTTGTTGTTTGTTTGTTTGTTGTTTGTTTTTGTTTTAAGGAGGCACTGGGGGTCGAACCTGGGACATCTCATGTGGGAAGCAGGTGCTCACCTGCCTGAGCCACATCCATTCCCTGGCAACCCTATTTTAACCCCCAAAGCAGGAAGTGCTGCTTCCAGCTCAGAAGAAGGTGGCTGGGAGCCAGGAGACCTGGCTCTGGGACTAGCTCTGCTGCTGACTTACTGGCCCTCTTGGGCCTCATTTCCTAGTCTGAGCCCTGACAATGCGGGCTAAGTCCCCCTGCAGGTGCACAGGGAGGTAGGGTGCCCAGACTCTCCAGTTGGACAGACTTGGGTTCTCCCCCTAACCGTGGCTGTGCAAACCTGGGAAAGTGCCGCTCTTCTCTGAGCCCTTGTTGCCTCCTCTGGCCAATGGGGGACAGAAATAGCATGGGTCTTGGTGGGTTTGGGGGAGAATAAATGAGACCGTGCAAATGTAAGGCCTTGCTGGTGGGTGGCCCAGATGGGAGAGGCGCTTGTCCTCTGGCTGCCCTGTGTGCCCCCTTTTCTCCAGGATCTGTTCTTTCCAGTGCATCGTAGAGGGTGGGAGGGACCGGGGACAGATCAGGCTGTGCGGTGGGAGCGCAGGGTGGTGCTGCCTGCCAAGCTTCCTCCACAACACCAAGCACCTTGGCTCCTCACGGGTGGGCCCCGCTGAGCCGAGAGCAAGCTGCCGGGGCCGACCAGACCTGCTGGGCCCTGGCTGACTCCGGGAGAGTCTTTAGGCGAGACCTCCCCCGAGGGCCTTCAGGAACCTTTACCCTGCCTGCTGGTGGTGCCAGGTGGTTACGAGAAACCACAGCAAGCTGGTTTAAAATGAGCCCCACTGGGGAGGGCTGGAGAGGTGGAGGAAGGGGGGCCTGGAATCGTCCCCCAGGGTGGGTTCAAGAGGACGCTGGAGCTTGTTCCAGGGACTAGGCTCTCCAGGGGAAGGGGATGCCCTTGATGATGAATTTGGGGTCCCTACCCCCATTGTTGGGTGCCTTGCTCCAGCTAAAATCAGGCAAGGGTCTCTAATTGGCCTTGCTGGTAGGAGCCCCCCCAAAAGAAGTGTGTGCCCGTCACCTGAGTGGCCAGAGTCTGAGCCTCCAGGAAAGCAAGTGGAGACGGGTGTGTGGGGTGACATCATGGGAAGTGACAAATCCTCACCCCCACCCCTGTGCTACGTGGACTGGTTATTTGGAGAAACATTTGTGTTTAGGGTGATTATGTGCCCTGGGGTGTCCCAGCCTGAGGAGCCCTTAGGAATCCCCTGACTCAGCGTGTGATACAGATCCCAGCTCCACACCAGGGTGGTGGACTAGCTCACCACCCTGACCTCTGCACCCCAGTGGGCTAGCTCACCACCCTGACCTCTGCTCCCCAGTGGGCTAGCTCACCACCCTGACCTCTGCACCCCAGTGGGCTAGCTCACCACCCTGACCTCTGCACCCCAGTGGGCTAGCTCACCACCCTGACCTCCGCACCCCAGCGGGCTAGCTCACCACCCTGACCTCCTCACCCCAGAGGGCTAGCTCACCACCCTGACCTCCACACCCCAGCAGGCTAGCTCACCACCCTGACCTCCTCACCCCAGAGGGCTAGCTCACCACCCTGACCTCCTCACCCCAGAGGGCTAGCTCACCACCCTGACCTCCTCACCCCAGTGGGCTAGCTCACCACCCTGACCTCTGCACCCCAGCGGGCTAGCTCACCATCCTCACCTCTGCACCCCAGAGGGCTAGCTTACCACCCTGACCTCCACACCTTAGTTGGCCAGCTCACACCCTGACCTCCACACCCCAGCGGGCTAGCTCACACCCTGACCTCCACACCCCAGCGGGCTAGCTCACCACCCTGACCTCTGCACCCCAGCGGGCTAGCTCACCACCCTGACCTCTGCACCCCAGCGGGCTAGCTCACCACCCTGACCTCCACACCCCAGTGGGCTAGCTCACCACCCTGACCCTTTGGGTCTGTTCAGACTGCCCTGCAAGCTCTTGCCTTTGCTTGGGGACTTGGAGCTGCTCCCAGAGGGCTCATACCAATAAAGAGTGGGTGGGCAGCAGGGGGGTCTACTGTAGCCGTAAGAAAGACGTTTGGTCTTTGGAATGGAGAAGGATGGCTGGGTGAGGAATACGGGACCTTCTCCTGGACTCCTCCCAACCTCCCCCACTTCTGCAAAGGCACCAAGGCAGAGTCGATGGAATTCGAGAAGCGGGGGCGCAGGGTAGGGCAGGGCCTCTCAGACAGGCGGAGCGGAGCGAGCCCCAGGCCACTGAAGCGCTGGTGTTTCAGAAAATGAAAAGGCCAAAACAGAGTTGTAAAACTTGTAGTATTTATCCTTGTAATGTTTACATTGAGTAAATTAATGCTTTTAACTCCCAAAGAAGTACAATGGAGCATAATTGTGCTCCTCACAGGATAATTGCAGGCTAGAAGCTGACAATTTCGAGTGACTGATGGGCGGCAAGCACCGGCTTCAGGCTGGGGGAGGACTGAACCCCTTCCCTGCCCGTCCGGCTGCTGCGTCTCTGCGGCGGGAAGGCCACCCTTGTCCGGTGGGAACGTTAAAAACTTAAATGTGAGGATCCTGGCGACTGGGCGGTGCAGGCCCCGCAGAAGCGCCACGGCGGGCCCAGGATGGGAGAGTCTGGACTTGGAACGGGGGAGTGTGGGTCATCTTGAAGCCGAAAACACTGGCACAAGGGACGGCCTCAGAGGCCGGCCACCCTTCTTCTCAGGTGCCCCTGCTTCCCTGGGTGCCACTGCCACCCGCCGTTTTGTGGGGACGCCTGGCCCAGCTCGGGAGGCCTCTCCCTCCTCCCTCCTGGATCCCCATCCCTTACCTTCTCCCCTCTCTCACCTCCTCATCGCTTCCAAGTCCCCATTCTCGCTTCCCCTCTGTTCAACCCATGAGGGGCGGGTCCATCTGGGTCAGAGGGTCCCAGACGAGCCAGAGGCTGAGCCCGGAGACCCCGAGAGAGGGAGGAGGAGGGGGTCGCTCACTCCCGCACCCTCCCAAGGGCTTCCCCATGCAGTCCTGTCCCCTCCTCGGCTCTGTCCGGAACGTGCCCGCTCTCTCCTCTGTGCTCTGCCGGGTGGTCCTACACTCAGTCCTGGGGGGCTGGGATGAACTTGAAGAGCACAGCAGCCGAGAGCCACCCGGGGAGCCCAGGAGGTGGGTCCCGGCTGGTGCACCAGCGCCCCGCAGCCGGGACGGCTGGGGCTGGGACGCGGCTTTGAGAAGCCGGGGCCTGTCGGCCTGGCAGGTTCAGACCCAGGGTCGGGCCTCCGAGGGCTCCCCGGGCCCCAGGGCGCCCTGCGTCGCGGCCACGGCCTCTCGGAGCTCTGTCAAACGCGCCTCCAGCGCCTTCCCAGCCTGTGGGTCAGGTCCCGGCCCGTCCCCAGCCCGGGTCTCACCCCCTTTGCAGGGAGGAGTGGCGGGAGGAAGGGTAAAACCTCTGCAGTAGGGCCCTGGTCGGAGCCCCGGCTGGGTGCCGAGGCTGCTGGGCAGAGGGGCTGGGGCTTCTCACCTTGGGTGAGCGGGAAGGAAGCCCCCGACCGCCAGGCCCATCCAGGGGCCCACTCCTCCTGGGCTCCAGGAAGGAAGCTGCGCGCGTGGGGCTGTGTTTAGAGTCACTTCTATATCTGCTGAGAGCCGGATGGCTGGTACAAGGCTGGGGGTCAGGCTGGTCCTTGCAGGCTGTGTGACCCGGGGCCAGTCCCTTGGCCTCTCTGAGCCTGTTTCCTCCCACCCGTGATGTTGATAACCTTGCCTGTTGCTTGTGCCTGTGAAGTCGACACTTTCATTACAGATAAGGAAACTGAGGAATTTTTCATTCCCAGAGCATCGGTGTCTCTTTCTTCACTTTGCAGCTGGCGAGACAGGCTGGGAGAGGAGAAGGACTCCTGGCTCTGACTATAGCCAGGGCTCTTTCTCTCAAGAATGTTCTAGTCCCCGGCCCCTGCCCCACTGCCTCTGCTGAGGAGGCCAGGGGGTGACAGTCCCCCACCCCCTCTTCTCCACTCCCATTCCTGAAAGGGCCAGGCCTGCCTCCTGGGCTCTCTGGGCGTGCCCCTCGCTGAGCAGTGCCAGGCACAAGGAGCCCACGATGGTTATCTCTGGGAGGGAGCGCGCACGGCCACACCCTGTGGATTCTAGACTGAGAAAGCCCCGTCGACGCAGGGCCTGTGGGATGGCAGCCGCAGCCCTCCCCAGCCAGCCCCGGGGGCCGAGGGGAGAGCCAACGCGGGGGCAGGACCCCTGCCCTGCCGCCCAGCACCCTCGCCTCTCCGTCACAGAGCACCCGCTGTGACCTTTGCCCCACTGCAGCCACTTGGTGGGCGCTGGGCCCGGCCGGGTGGGCTCCAGCACTGGAGACGAGTGCGACCCCTGACCCTGAGAGGGGCTCCCGCCTTAGCCAGGGGGTGAGGAGGACGCTCAGGGCCAGGGATGGGAGCGAAGGAGAACGGGGTGTCGGGGCCCACCCTGGGGAGGCAGGGGCCTCCTGGCCGGCCAGGGTGGAAGGACAGAGCGGCTGCTCTGAGGACAGGGGCTTTGAAGGCTGCAGGAGGCGGCCAGGGCGCGGCGGCAGGGGCAGAGGGAAGAGTGCAGAGCGCGGGGACGTGCAGGCGGTGCAGCCGGAGCGTGTGGGTGAAGGGCGGGGCGGGGCGGCCCTGGGCAGGCCTGGGCGGGCCCCGAACCCCGGCTGCCTCACTGCATCGACCCCAGGATGCAGGCTCTAAAGGCCCCACGGCGAATCAGCTTTCTCAATCTGGGAGGAGAGCAAAAGGAGGCGCAAGAGCCCTGGGACCCAGAGGACCTGCTGTCTCCTCTGCGCTGGGGTCTGCTCCCGGCCCCACAGCTTTCAGGTGCCTTTCTTGACGGTGACCGAGGGAGGGCTGCGCTATTTTAAGTGCTCACCGGCATAAGCTCGGTTAAGTCTCACAACGAGTTTATGATGCAGGGACTATTATGATTCCCATTTTGCAGAAAAACAAACCGAGATTCAGAGAGGTTAAGAGATGCCCTAAGACACACAGCCTGCAAATGCTGGAGTCAGGATTTGCACCCAGGTCTGCCTGATTCCAAGTTCTGTGAGCTCAATCCTGGAGTGGGGTCTATTATCTGGGAATCTTTAGGTTGTTGGGTCAACTAAGGGGAGAGGTGGAAGCCAGAGCCAGGTGGGGTCAAATCCCAGCCAGCCGCCCACCCTCCTGGCACCTCCCTCTGGCTTTCAGCTCATCTTCTGTAAAATGAGAAGGATGGCAGGCGGGGCCACGGGCTGTGTCCTAGAAAACGCCACGAGCCGGCTGGCTTAGAGCAGCAGAGCTTCACTGTGTGGTGTCTCTGGGGGCCAGAAGGCTGAGACCCCAACGGGGAGCCCTTCCTTGCCTCTCGCGGGCGCGGGGGCTTTGCGGCGATCCCCGGGTCTGAGCTCTGCCCTGGTCACTGCGGGGTGTCTTCTCGCTCTGTCCATGTCCAGATCTCTTCTTGTAAGGACACCAGTCACGGGATCTGGACCCACCTCACCCCGCCTGGTGTCATCTGAACTAGTCATCTCCAAAGACCCCATTTCCTAATCAAGCCACATCCACAGGATCAAGGGCTTAGGATGTGAGCGTGACTTCTGTGGGACACAATTCAACTCATGGCAGGATGGGATCAGAGAATGGGGTAAGAGAGAATGGGGTAAAAGACAGTGAGGCACCTGCCCCATGGGAAACCCGGAAGGGAGGCGCCGGGGTGAACCTGTCTTGACTCCTCTGGTGCCCAGTGCTGTGCCTGGCACATAGTAGGTGCTCAGGAAATGTGAGTCGTGGCAGAGCAGCCGGCAACACTCACAGGAGTTCCAGGGTCTCCTTTGGGAGACCGAGGGGTCCCTGCCGGCCCTGGGGGACTGTGGGCCATGGCAGGGCCTGGCTTGCCAGCCAGCTCCTCGGCTCCCGGCAGAACAGCCCTAAGAGCGGTTGTAGCAGAGAGGACTTGCCGGGCCCCACTGGCCGGCCCTGCGGCCTCCTTGTGGTTTGGTTCAGGAAACCTCAACTCCAGCTCACCCGGTGGGCAGGAGGCTGGCCAGGTGTGCAGGAGAGCCGGGGCGTGGCTGGCCCGCTCTGCCCGCGGTCCCCAGGGGCTTGCTCTTTCAGCTTACTCTCAGGTTCTGCCTTATCCCCTCCCCGCTTCCGCCTCCTCCACAACCCCAGCACAACCCGCAAGGGCCACTGGTCCTTGGCCATACCCCTCCCACCCCTGCCCAGCTGGAGGCAGGATCAGCCCCCTTCTGTCCTCTCCACCCAGGCCCCGAGCTCTGTCCCCAGGGGCTGTGATGTCCCAGCTGCGGGGGGGAGGATAGCATGGCAGGAACTGCCCCAAGACCACTCTGTTTCCCTTCTCCCTAGAGACCGGGTTGTAGATTTCTGAGTAATTGAGATAAGCTGTGGCTTGCTCAGCCCCATGGGGCAGAAGCTTCTGGAAGGCAGGCTGCAGACAAACTAGAGGACACACTTCCTGATTACCTGAACTGTCAAAACACTTGGGGATGTGAGTTAGTGAGCTGTCTGTCGTGGGAAGTAATCAAGCTCAGAGTCCTGTGCTCAGCAGGGGGCCGGGCAGGATGGCCTCCCAGGCTCCACTCTGGCCAAGGCTTACCCACAGTCTGGGTACCCTAGGGCAGGCAGAGGGAATCAGGGGTGCCCCGTCCATCCGGGCCTGTGCTGACTCCCCTGAAGGCCCCTGCGAGGTTCAGGGAAGGCGGTGTGGGGGCAGGGGCCGTGGCCGCTCTGCCTTCTGCCCCACAGCCTCCTCAGGCCTCAACCCCCCTCCCAAGGGCCTTGGGGGAGCAGGGTTTACGTTTTCCTGTTTCTTTGTGCATTCCCTGAGTGTCCCCTTCTTCCAGTCCTCCACGGGGACATGCCCAGGGCTCACGTGCTCATTTCTTTTTTTTTTTTTAAGATTTATTTTATTTATTTCTCTCCGCTTCCCACCCCAGTTGTCTGTTCTCTGTGTCTATTTCCTGCGTCTTCTTTGTCCGCTTCTGTTGTTGTCAGTGGCACGGGAATCTGTGTTTCTTTTTGTTGCGTCATCTTGTTGTGTCAGCTCTCCATGTGTGTTTTTTTGTTGTTGTTGCGTCATCTTGTTGTGTCAGCTCTCCGTGTGTGTGGCACCATTCCTGGGCAGGCTGCACTTTCTTTCATGCTGGGCGGGTCTCCTTATGGGTGCACTCCTTGCACGTGGGGCTCCCCTACGCGGGGGACACCCCTGCATGGCACCGCACTCCTTGTGCACATCAGCACTGCGCATGGGCCAGCTCCACACGGGTCAAGGAGGCCCGGGGTTTGAACCTTGGACCGCCCATGTGGTAGGCGAATGCCCTATCTGTTGGGCCGAGTCCACTTCCCACAGGCGCTCATTTAATGTCAGCTGGGACAGCATTGAGGCTCCCTTCGCCAGCCGTGTGACCCTAGAAAAACGGCTTCGCCCCTCTGAGGAGGACTCTTCATCCGTTAAATGGGGTCGGAGCATCTACCTGGACAGGTGGTTTTTACGTTCACATGAGATCACAGGAACTAAAAGCGAAACGCATGCCCAGCACATAGTAGGTGCCTAAAAATGTGGGCTCGCCCCGCACCCAGTCCCGCACCTGTTGGCTGGCAATCACGTCGATTTGAAATTCCCAGCTTCCCACCTCAGCGACTGCTTTTGCGAGACCCTCTAAGAACTTCCTCTGCTCTCCTTGCAGCTCCTCTCCTCCGCCTGGCACCCCAGGCCCTGCTGTGATCACAGGGTGTGGGTCGCGGCAGGGGGGTGGGGCGGGAAGTGGCTCTGGGTGGTCCAGACCATGAAGGGGCCCCAGGAAGGGCAGAACCAAGCGTGAGGCGCGGAGAATGGACTATGGTGGGCTGGTGGGGGACTCTGGAAAGAGTAATAGTAACGATGGCTGCGTTTAACACTTATTAAGCACCTACTGTGTATGGAACATTTTAAATGCACTAGCGCATGCAATTTCCCCAAGAGCCCTACAAAGTGCCTCTTTTGTTTATATGCATTTTACAGAGGAGGAAAGCTGAGCGCTCTGAGTAGTCGAATGATTCCATCTGAGGCCACCCTCCTTTTGACAGAGGAGGTGGCCTTTGAACAGGGTCTTGAAGAAGGCAAAAGATTCCCCGGCAGGGATGGGGGTCACGGGGGCTGAGGACAGCTATCAGCTTAACAACGGAAATGATGATACAGATGGCAGTGAGTAGCAGGCCTGGAAGACTCCTGTAATGACAATATTTAGAATCCCTTTCATTTCAAATCCATCGTCTCACCTGACTGTGAGTTTGGGGTGCTCCAGAACTGCAAAGGATGGGGGGGATGGGGAGCTTGGCTGGGTGGGGGCTGCGTCACAGGACACCACCGTGGGAAGCAGCCTGGGAAGGGGAGATTGGCTGGAAGCTGCAAGACAGTTCAGGGCAGCTGCTGGGGCACATCCCACCGTGGGCAGCCCGGGGTGCACCCCAAACCCCCACCCCTGCCCATTATACCCCCCGAGAGCAGCCCTTTACACACTGTTCTGCCCGCAGACCTGAGAACCTGAAAGACGGGGAAACGCAGTGTGAACCCCGTTGCTGAGGCCGGGGCAGGGGTGGGGGTCGATGCCAAGGGAAGGAGAATCTGGGGCAGCAAAGAGCTGGCCTGGCAGCCTGCCGAGCTGGGGCACCAGGGAGAAGCAGCAGCCCCCTCTGCACCCCTTGTACTCATCAGAGCTCTTGCGGGGCTACCTGGAAGCTCTCGTGAGAGGCAGCACAGGAATAAGCAGCCCTGGATGTGGGGCAGATGGGCCGGGCCGGCGGAGAGACCTGAGGCGGTGGCCTGGGCTTGCGCGTGCCCTGCAGGACGCCAGCTTTCTCCATGGCAGGGACCAGAGCCCAGCTCCCGAGAGAAGGGTGAGCTGAGGCGTGAGCCATTGAGCACGGCGGGCGTGGGGACATCCAGACCACAGGGAGCTGGGCTGGGCGGGAGCAACAGCCCCAGAGGAGCTGCTCCTCTCCTCCCCTCCCCTCCCCTCCCCTTTTTATTTTATTTATTGTTTTTTCACCAAGACTCTAAATAGAAGATTGTGTGGCCAGTGCTGTGACTTGGAGATGCCAACTTTTGCCCAGAGCTGGGGGTTGGCTCCATGGAATCCTGCTCCCCTTGAAAACAGCAGCCTCTGGCGACAGCAGGCCCTGGGAGGGGTGGGGTGGGGCTCTCCCACTAGCTGGGGACTGTTAGGCCGGCAGGTGGCTGCCCTGGGCTCACCCCCTCACTCTGGGGATGCTTGGGCAAGGGCTCTGGAGCCCAGCAGATTGGATTCCAGCGCAGCCACTCAGCCGCAGGGCCATCCTGGAAGTGCACTGTCCTCACCCATAAACAACAGGGTTCATGGTCTATGCCAAGCCCTGCATTGGGTGCCAAGGTGACAGTCGTGTTGCAGAGAGAAGAAAACAGAAATGTCCCTGCTCTTGGGAAGCGTTCTGTGTGTTCTAGAAGGAGAGACAGGCAGTGAGCATGATGCATCCTAGGCCAAGTGACAAGTGCCGCTGGAGAAAGGCAGCTGGGTCCTGGGGCTGGGTGGCGCGGCGCCTGTGGCCCGTGGTGTGCAGGCGTGCTCTTTCCATAGGGTGTCAGGGCAGCCCTCCCTGAGAAGGGGGTGGGTGGGTGTGAGTTTTCCTGTTCCAAGCAAAGCTCTCCGCAAGCCGGAAGGGCCTGCGCTGGGAGCAGGCTGCTCGTTTGAGGAGGAGCGGGGAACTGGTCTGAGGGGTGTGGGAAGGGCAGGGCGAGGTGGGGAGGGCGGCCCGGGGTGCCATGGACCGTGTACGGCTTTGCTCCGAACCAGGCGGGGGCCTCCAGAGGGTGTTACGGCTCAAAGTGCGCCCTCGCCCTATGGGCTCAGAGTCGGCCAGTGGACACTGGGAATTTGAGAAGGAAAACGGTTTATTCAGCTAAGGCCAGCCTCGAGGAGACAGGAGGCCTCAAACCTGTCTGCCCGAACTGGAGAAACTTGCAGTGTTTTACAGCAATCACCCAAAGGCGAGCAGGCTTAGGGCGATGAGCAAGGTGGTTTGAGATGAAGAGCTTAGAGAGAGTCTGCTCACTGAGCACGTGCTGACTGACCACACACCGGGTTTAGAGTTTAGGTTAGTGCTCGTGTCAGATAGGCCAGCTCTGATGAGAGCTTCCTTGGTCTAGTGAGATAACTTAGGACTTGGGGTCATCAGTTCTGGGCTGACTCGTGCTCAGCAACAGGGGGTTACACGCAAGGATGCGACACTTCAGGGTTGCAAAGCAAGGTAAGGGGATATGAGTGGGGCCAGTCATGAGGTGTCTTGTGTCTGTCCAGTTACAGGGTAAAGATTCTGCAGCTTCAAAACACTAGAGAAACAGGGCTTCTGGCTTACAGTTCAGTGAGTGTGATTTTTACTGTTATAAACAGGCAAAGTTTTCTCCTAGTCTACCTTTTTTTTTTTTTTTAAGATTTATTTTTATTTTATTTCCCCTCCCCCCTTGCAGCTTGCTTGCTGTCTGCTCTCTGTGTCCACTTGCTGCGCGTTCTTCTGTGTTTGCTTGACTCCCTTTTTGTTGCGTCATCTTGCTGTGCCAGCTCCCTGCAGGTGTGGGCTATCAGCTTTCCAAAGACGCGGGTCGTCAGTTCTCATGGGCGCGGGCCGTCAGCTCTCTGAGGATGCAGGCCAGCTTGCCTTCATAAGGAGGCCCTGGGACATGAACCCAAGGCCTCCCGAATGGTAGACGGGAGCCCCTTCGAGTGAGCCACAGCTGCTTTCTGTCAACCTTCTTTTAACTGTGCATGTCTTTGCAGTTAAAGCTAGTTAAGGCTGGACTGGGTGGATCTATTAAAAGCTAGACCTTATCTGTGGTTTTCTATGGGTGTGCAGGTGGGGATTTTTTTTTTTCTTTTAAACTAAAACATTTATTGCACAACTGATCAGTGAAATCCTTAAGATGAACTGGAGGCTGCAACAGCTGCTCTCTGGGGTTTAGGTGTAGTTCCTTCATGGAATCCATGCTGCTATACAATTTGTAGGTGCCTCCTTTGACCTGTACTGGTGGCATTGCATCTTTTAGCCTTGGCACTCCAGTTATACTTTCTTTTGCACTTGGCAGAGTAGCCACATTTGCCACAGGTTGACTTCTGCAGGCAGTAGGCCTTAGAGCCACGGCAGTGGCACAAGGTGTATGTCTTATTGCAACACTGTCCAAACAATGATGTTCCCTTTGTCATGTTGGTTCTGCCTCAGAACCAAAGAGACCAAAGAGCTCAGGTGGGGATTTTTGAGAGTGGGAGGGGAGGGGTGTGAAAAATGGGTTCCATTCTGCTACAGGGTTGAAGTAGGAGAGACATGTTTTGACTTCCTAAAAGATATATTGAATTGTGGGTTTTTAAATAGAGATGCTGTAGATTTACAGTAAAAATTATGCAGAAAGGTGTTGACTTTACATTTTAAAAGGGTCTCCTGGCTGCCGTGTTGAGAACCGACTGTGGGGACTAAGAGCAAGCAGGGGGAACAGCCTGGTGGAAAACTCCACGTGGCAGACACTGGAGTCAGCAGTGAGAGGAGGGGCAGGGCCCAGCATGGGAGACGTGGTGAAGGTCGAACTGTGGGCTTTGCTGAGGGACGTGAGTGTGAGGGAGGGTGAGGAGGCCACGACCTGTCCCAGCTGAGCCACCCGCAGGACGGAGCTGCAGGGGACGGATTCAGGGAGGGCAGGGGAAGGGCCCGTATGGATAGGGGATGGGGTGGTTTTGGACTCTCAAGTAGACATGTTCAAGTGACAGCTGGCTGAAAGGTTCTGGAGGCCAGGGGAGAGGCCTGGAGATGGACCAGTGGGAGACCTAAGCTTGGCAACGTGGCAGGTGGAGATGACAAGGGAGTGTTGACTGAGAAGAGAACTGAGGGCCAAGCCCTCTAGCCAGGTATGCTGGAACCAGCTCGCCAGGGAGCTGACTGCCAAGTTGTTAAACACAGCCATTATTAAAAATTAAAATAAATAGATTTACAATTAAGGAAATTATTTTAAAACAAACATAATAAAATGCTCAAAACTCCTCACTTCCTACCACTGCACATCACCCGTGCTCCTGCGGTCACCTGTCTGTGTGGTAGAAATGACTGTACAAGGGGGTGCTGCTGCACATCTCTTCCCAGGTCTGAGTTCAGTGATGTCACATTGGCAACACGAAACTGGCTATACGGGAGTATTTATACCATGGAAACTGGCAAAGACTACAAAACAGGCATTGGTTTATTGTTCCCTTGATGGCTGAGACTTAAGAAAGCAAGAGAGAAAAGGTTGATGATACAGATTGAACTTAAAAGTGTGTTGTTTATAGCTCTTTCATGTTGACTAGTACAAAAAATAGAGGACATTTTCTTCTGGGGTGTGAAAACTATTATCTGACTCAGCAAACAAGTTGCTCACGTCACTGATGAATGAGATGTGACATACATCTTCATTGTTTCACTTTATCTTACTCTTCAGTGTAAATGAAAATGTCAGCCAACATTCATGTCACATATCAGGCTTAAAGACAACAAGTTTATTGAGGAAAGAGCAGATTGGGATGCAGCTTCATCTGTTGAATCATGGCTGAACTGCAGCCACAGGTTACTTTGTTACAAGAGGGTTGTGTCCCAGAGCCAAGTGGAGACAGTGTTTCAAGGCAGGCAGAAGCTCATCTGAGCCAAAAGCCTCAATGGGGTCAAGAGAGGGGAAGAAGAGGAAGAGAGTTGGATTTGGCAACAGAGCAGTTTTGCTGGCACTGTGAGGGGAGGAAAGCTGATTAGAGGATGGTCACAGAGATGATGGGAAGAAAGAATTGGCAGCAGCAAGTGCATTCAGCTCCTGAGAAGTTTTCTGGTAAAACAAATAGAAGAAATTGAGTGGAGTACTTGGTCAAAGGAGGATATATATTTTTTATTTCATCTTATTGTTAAAAGATATTTAGATTATGCAAATGGTGCATAAAAAATATAGGGGATTTCTATAAGCCTGGCTCCCTGCACTGCTCCCATTTACACACCTTAACAACATTCTTAATTAATGTGGTACCTTCATTATAATTGATGAACACATTTTGGAGCATTGCCACTAAGCATGGATTATAGTTTACATTGAAGTTTACACTCTCTCCAACCCAATTCTGTAGGTTATGGAAAGGTATATAATGGCCTGTATCTGTTATTGCAAAGTCATTCAGGACAAGTCCCAAGTTCCAAAAATGCCCCTGTGTTGCACCTTTTCCCTTTCCCTAACCTCAGAACCTCCAGTGACCACTGCCTCCACATCAATGATATAAGTTCTTCCATTGCTAGAATCACAATAAGTCTAGAGTAGAATACCAGTAAGTCCACTCTAGTACATAGTCCATTCCCCAATCCTGAGGATTCTGGGATGGTGATGCCCACTCCACCTCTAATTGAGAGGGGGCTTCAGTCCCATGCAGCCAATGGATGGGACTTTCTTGCTTGCAGTTGTAGACTTTCTTGGTCCTTGGTATGGTGGTTGTCCATTATTATGTCCTTGTTAGTTGTCCTGGGTGAGTCCAATGAACTGGCGAATAGGTGTTGCAAGTCTGTTGAGTCTCAGGGTCCAGTTTGCACATGGACAGCCCAAAGGTTCAAGTCTCTTCGATGTACACCTACCAACTACAGCACCAACTATAGGTTCAAATAGAAGGGACTGAAGCGTCATGTGTAGGGAAACTACAACTGAGTACAATTTTGTCATACCGGTGAGCACAAACCCCAAAGTAGGGCCCACTGGCAAGGCACCAACCTCATGAGATATCTGCTCTGACCTTAGTGCCTGGGTGTCTCCAGAGCCCTCAGGAGCCCCACTATTTGGGACAGTGTCTAATTTGGCAGTCCATGAGACAGGCTGAGACATGCATAAGCCTAACCTCTGTCATGACCACATGACTCATTTTGAAGTCTCTTAGCCATATAAACTCATTTATCTTTATGTTTTCCCCTTTTGGTTGAGGTCTTTTTCCAGTTGCATTGTTAGTTGGTGCTTCGTAGTAATCACTTGGTGCTAGGGAGGCATGTCCCTGGGAGTCATGTCCTATGCTGGGGGAAAGTTATTGCATTTATATGCCAAGTTTGGCTTAGAAAGTGGCCATACTTGAGCAACAAGGAGGCTCTCAGGAGGTAACCCTTAGGCACCCTATAACACTAGGCTGAGTTTCAATTTCAAGAGTAAAGGTCATAAGCACAGTCATCAATATCAAAGGCCCATCAATGGACCAGCCTGAGGATTTAGTTTTAGGAAGGGTGGTATTCATAATATGTCTATATGCTTGATGTGAACGAATGAGAGGGGGAACAAAGCTGGGGTGACGCCCTTGAGTAGGGGAAAGGGAGTGGGGTCAGGGCACCCAGGGATGGTTGGTCTTAGGGGAGAGGCTGCAAGTCCTCCTGTTGTCCCAGGTGCAAGCAGTGGGCACTGGGTCAGGGACACGTGGGTTGGAGATGAGGTGGTGGGAAGAGGGAGGTTCTCCGCTCTGATAAGAATGGAAAGGAAGTGGAGGAGGAGCTCCTGAGAGAGGAGAAGTTATGGAATAGTTTACAAGGAAGTGAAAGAATGAACAACCTGGGGAAATGGGGCAGCATCCAGGGTCACCTGAGGTCAATGTCATGAATCTCAGTGACCTGTAGCATGTAGCTGCATGGAGGAGGGTGTATGGGAAGTGACCTCTTGAGATAGCTTAAGTCCACTGACACAACCGCATCCACTTTAGGGCTGTGGTTTTGTCAGGCAGAATGACAGAAGGAAAGATGGGCAGGTTGAGGGTGTGTTGTTTCCACACACACACACACACACAAGAGCTGAGGATGGGTTATGGACTCTAAGCTAGGTGAGGGGGAGGATGAGGGATGGTGGCAGGCCCAGTGGAGTTGAAGGATGGGAGGAGCTGGTCTATTAGGAAAGAGCCGGCAGCTAGGAAGTGGTAGCTGAGTATGGGTGGCTGAAAAATGAGCTTGTGGTGGAGGGCAATCTAGGTTAGTGGCAGGAATGGATGGTGGAGGACAGGTTCATTGGTAAGAGGATGTCAAAGGACTGAGGGACAGGGTGCTGGCACATCACCCATATGGCTGCTGAAATAAAAAGTGAGACAAGGGAGTGGATGTGGCTCAAGAAGTTGAGCACCTGCTTCCCACATGGGAGGTCCTGGGTTCAGTTCCTGGTGCCTCCTAAACAACAACAAAGCACACAAAAAGCAAACAAATGAACAAACCAACTCAGGGTATTGCAGACATCGAGAGAGGTTCAATTATTTGTGTATGAAAAGACCAGGACTCATAATAATTTTGGGAAGAAAAAAGGAATTTATTTATGGCTGGCTGGATTCAGGAGCTTTCTGTTCACAACCTAAGCCCCAAATAGAGTTTTGGGTCCTTTTTATACATACGATATAAGGGTGGGGAGTCAAATGGTGCTTTTATGAAAGAAAATGACTTTCCTTTGTTAGTCAAGTTTTGTCTGAGTACCAGATAGGTTTCAAATTAACATATCCCCCACATTCCAGGCGAGCTTGAATTAACTTATTTGCCCACATTCCATCTGGATGCAACTTTGAATACACATTCAGTCTTACATCCTTTCTGAACATTCAAAGCCTATAGGGCCTATATCACTTAATTGGATTTCTAGAGACCAGGCACACTTGGATACAGAATTAGATAATTTTGAATTTATGGGCAGGCTATATTATATTCCCCCTTTGAGGCCAAGCTTAAGTTATTAAGCTTCGGCATCACTATTGTCAGAGCCTCTCCGGAATGACTGGTGTGTACATAGAGTTATGAGATGGGCAGCGGTTTGCATTTTTACTATACCAGTTATTAGGGTGTGTATTCTCTTTATGACGAAAGGGAGGAGGCAAGGAAGTATGGAGCATCCTCCTACAAGGAAGGCAGTTATTCCCAGTAGAAGCTTGAAATTGTTTGCCATTGACTGACAGCTTCCAAAGGGATTACTTAAATTCTAATTTTTCCAGGTCTGCACTGGAACATGAGCAATTTTTACCATTTTGCTTGTAATTTTATCAATAACCTTTTCAGTGCTTTCTAGCTCAAGGCAGCAATTTAAGAGACTGAATTTTCCACAAACTCCCGCTGTACACGTTAGGTTTTCAACAGATATAGAGGAGTTATGAGACGGGTGGCTGTTCATTGTTTTGATTGATTATCCCACTTATCAATTTCCCAGTGAGGGCCCAAAGACAAAGTTCCTGGGTAACACCCAGTGTTTATCCTCTTTTCAGAAGAAGTTCTCATCCTGGACAGTAGAATCCTGGGGGTTATTGGTGCTTATGTGGATTTCTTGCTAAGCTCCAGATCCATCGATTAATTTAATTTTACCCTTAGAGTGTTTACACATTTAGTCTTAAAGGGGTGCTGAAGGGAGATGATTTCTTTTCTGTAACTACTTCCTGCTGGTCATGGGTTGTAGCCCTTACCTAACAAGGTGTAAAAACTTTGTTATTTTATTGACTGGAGGAAGATGGATCTGGCATTCTGTACGAAGTTGGATGAAGTTTTCATATGGTCAGTAAGATGTTCATTCTGAAAGAAACAAACTTACTTAAAATTTTGGAATACCTGTTTTTTTTTTTTTTAAGAGGACATTGGATTACAGAGATAGACAAGGTTAGGTACCTATAAAGATGGCACTCTTTTTAAAAGTTAGTGGGAAAAAATAAATAAATAAAAGTTGATGGGGAACAGTATATATATATATTTTTTAAGTTATTTATTTTCAAAGAGAAATTGTAGTAGATAATAATATTAGGCACTTAAGTTTGTTTTGAAGACACCTTCCAGGCTGTTTAATGATTGGCACTCATGTGCTTCGTCAGGTGCTTCTGGTGAACTGGCACCTTTTGGGCAGTTGCTTTCGTTCAGGATTAGTGCATCAATTTGGAAATTCCCTCAGTTTTAGCTGTGGGAGTGATCAAAACTACAGAATAAAGTTTTTTTTACATTTTGGTTTTAATTGAATCATTTCTGGTAATTTTGACTGTTCAATAGGTGACCCATCACTAGCAAGCAGGCCTCGTTTTGCTACACAGTAGAGTACAGTAGAGGAGTAGGTGGCCGAGCCTGGCACCACTTAACCCGCTACCGCAAGCCACTGGTGGCCCCACTGTTTTCAGCTAAAACCGCCACATTCTGTTTTATTTTATTTATTTATTTATTTATTACCAATATCACTTTTTTTTTAGGGTTTATATATTTATTTATTCACCTTATTTTATAGACTTGTTTATTAACTATTTAGAAAATGAAGTTACCAGGAATTTAACATGTTTAATGTACTTTTGTACCCGATCCAGAATAGAAAAGATAACATTATAATTACTAGGCATATATTTAGAACAGGATAAAAGTACAGCACTTAATATTAATTATGTATTACTTAATACATAAGGATTCTGAGTTGCAATTAACAGTTTTAAGTTTCAGGTTTGTAATACTTTACATGTTATCTCTCCATGGGAGCAGGCCATAATGCCAATTGTGTTTAAGTTTTACTTACAGTATCCTGGTAATCATGGCTCCACTTAGCATGCTCTTCACACAGTGAGCAAGTGGCGGCATCGTCTATCCTAGAGAGAAGCCAAGAAGGTAGGTTCCAGTATTCTACCAGCCTGGCGCATAGTGCTCTCTGGCACTGTGGAACAGTGCCAGACTGGAGGCAATATCCACTGTATGCTTGGCTGTACTGAGCATCATTGGCTGCTGCGGGAGCTTGAAACGGCAACGTAGTTTCCATCAACTTCAGGAGCACAGCCAGAGGCATGATGTAGCAAATATTTCTATTTGAGGCGTCAGTGACCAACCTAGCCAATAATTCACATGCAGAGGCAACCTGTAATGTATTCAAGGCCTGGTTTGAATGTACAAGAGAGTTTGACAATGTTAAATTTTATCCCTTGATTTTATATATATTTTTAAACAATTTTAATGTAACACATTATATATCAAATGACTTTGTTTATTTTTTACACTTTTACCATGAAGATATTAGCAGGCATTTTACCTTAGTAGTAGAGGAAAAAACTATTTTTCATTGTTAAAATGAAAATGGAAGATTCGCAATAGAATTAAAGTAACTTTTCATTACCATTTACTTAAATATGCACCTTGCAGTGACCTTCAGACAAGTTTTATTATCACGAAGTTATTCTTTGCCATAAATACTGATCCAGGTTTTTAGTTAACAATGGCTTCTAGAACTAGAACCATTTAAATGCTTCAGTTTGGAAGATAATTTTTCTTACAAACTTTTTACAATTGACCACAATTATAGACTGGCAAATTTACTCCAGATTGCAATGGGCAACCAATGGAATCTACCTCATGCATTTAAGAGAGAGCAGTTTTACACTTAATTTAATTTCATTAAACATGAGCTTAACAATTCCCATTATTTTAAAGATTCAACACATACAAGTTAACTTATTAAACTGGTATTTTGTAAATCTAAGAGATAGTACTTAAGCTAAACAAGTTGAAATTGTTATTGATTAAACAAGGAATGTTGTTTCCTTTTTTACAGGGGCTTAAAATCTTTTGTTTTGATAATTCTAAAACTGTGAATAATTTTAAAAGCGTAAAAACTTTTAGGCTTTGGAATATAAAGCAATTATTTAACCTGTTTTAATTATAATTTAATAAGGATTTCATAGCTTTTTAACAGTTTTTTATTTAGATTTTTAACATAACCTTTTATACTGTCTGGTTTAATTTAAGTTTTAGAAATATATGTTACTTACATAACTGCATATTTAAACTTAGCAAATGGGCAGACATGAATAGTTTGATACAGAAACACCATTTAGTTATTTAAAACCTTTTTCTTTGCTGGTTAACTCAAAATACAGTTCCCTCACCGACTTTCCTAGTTACATTGCTGTTTGGAGGGAACCTGGCAAGCATTTGGGCTTCTGTTATGTGTCCTCCTAAAGGGAGGAGGGGAGATAAGGTGATGGTAGCAAGTTCCAGGCTACTAAAATGGCTTGAAAGAACTTTTCTAATTGGGTACCTTTCCTGGGACCCCCATCCTGGCAGGGCTATGATTCAAGTCACCGGCTCCATCAGCCACCGGCTCCATCAGCCACCCTGACTGGGCCAACTCCAATAAACTTGGGTGTGTGCCGCGGACACCGACCCAGACAATCCCTGAGCTCTGGCAAATGGGGTGGACCCAGGGAGGCAAGACAGCAGAGCATGCGCACACACGTTCAGAGGCTGTGGTTTTGCTTTATAAACTACAATCAATTCACTCCTTTGCCAATGGCAAGGGAGGGTTCCAACGTAACCAAATTTTACCACTTTACGTAAGTATAGAATTCTAACACTAGCATTGAACTGACACAGATAGAAGCACAAAGCTTATTAATCTGACTTACAAGTTCTATATATATTTTCTTCTGTACAGCTGCCCCCGCAGCCATTACAAACTTTAGAAAGAGAGAATACTTAACATTAACATCTGAACAGGATCTCCTGCTTACCCTTGCTGTCTATGAAGTGAATTCATTTGCAGTTTAGCACCATAATAAAAGAGTCCGGCTAGACCTTTTCACTGTTTACGTTTACACCCAGACCAAGCTTCACTAGAAAGCCGATTCATTTTTCTGTAACCAAGTTTTCCAAACTCCAGACCAATTTCTAGGATGTTACGACTCAAACCTGTAAATATCCTTTCCTATTACAATCAAGCCTTCACTGCCTCAGTGGAGACAAGACCAGAACCAGATACTAACACGCAGTTGGACAAACCCAAACACCAGGCTTTTTCCATGGGGTTCATCTGAGTCCTCCTGGCTTCCTCGGAGATCCAGAGGGGGTAGCGAAATGCTACCTTCTCTGGCCTTCATTTGCAAATTCTGGAAGAGCCCCCATATGTTGTAGACATCTAGAGAGGTTCAATAATTTGCACATGAAAAGGCCAGGACTCATAATAATTTTGGGAAGGAAGAAGTAATTTATTTACAGTCCGCCTGACTCAAGAGCTTTCTGTTCAAAACCCGAGCCCCAAATAAGAGTTTTGGGCCCTTTTTATACAGACGATATAAGAGTGGGGAGCCAAATGGTGCTTTTATGAAAGAACATGACTTTTCTTTGTTAGTCAAGTGTTTGTCTGAGTACCAGATAGGTTTTGAATTAGCACATCCCCCACATTCCAGGTGAGCTTTAATTAACATATTCACTCACGTTCCATCTGGATGCAACTTTGAATACATACATATTCAGTTTATATCCTTTCAGAACATTCAAAGCCTATAGGGCCTATATCACTTAACTGGATTTCTAGGGACTAGGCACAATTGGATACAGAATTAGATAATTGTGAATTTATGCACAGGTTATATTAAGGGGAGCTGACGTAGCTCAGTGGTTGAGCACCAGCTTCCCATGTACAAGGTCTTGAGTTCAATCTCTGGTCCTAGTATCTCAAAAAAGAAAAAAAAATGGAAAAAATGAGGCAAGTAGTGTAGGGGACAGTGGACAATGAGCAGGAACCAGAACCCTCAAAGAATGAGGACAGAGTGTCTGGGGACTTCAGGCGGTGGGAGATGGTGTCTGAAAAATTCAAGTCAAGTTGGTTGTTTGTGGTACAAAGAAAGACGGTACTCTGGAAATGACAGTGAGAAGAAAGAAGGACTCCTGTCCACATCCACGGGCAGAGACGGTGAAAGAGTGGCCACTGAGAAGGGTGGCCAAGGCCACAGAGAGGAGCCGGTTGCTATTTGAGTATGAAAGTCAAGGAACCCTCAGAGATGTGGCTGGTAGCTCGTGTAGATGATGGAGCAGGAGGTTGGAAGGGAGTGGGGAGATAGAGTTAGATCAGAGGATAAAAGGCATGAGCTGTAACCTGGGGGTCTCAGGGATTCTATGGTTCCAGACGCAAATAATGATGAGGGGCAGATGGGAGGATGCATGACACATGGTGATGGGGAGGCCGTGAGTCCGGGAATGCGGGGTCTTGCCAGGAGCCTGCAGGGCTCTGGGGGCTCTCTGCTTGGCTGTGTGATCTGTAAAATGGTGATAATCACCCCCACCTCGTAGGGCCCTGGGGGGCATTAGAGAGCCAGGCACTGAGTAGCACCTGTGATGGTCATTACAACCAAGACCATTGTCCTCACTGTGATTGGAGGCAATTGTTTGTTGGGGACAGAGTGACCTCAGCAGGAGTTGGGGAGGTGGTCTGCCTTCTCCAGGGGCTTTACTATTTGGGTGGGTGCTCAGGGGTCTGGGAAAGGATGGAGCCTGGAGAATACACACCAGGCCCTCCCTGGCCCCTCTGGCCCCAGCTTCTTTGCAGTCAGGTATGGGCCTGGTCTTGTAAGTGCACTTGACTTTGGGAGGTGGCCTCAAGGCTGGTGGCTCTGCAGGAGGGATGGACAACCCTGACAGGTAAAGGAGGGAGAAGCACCAACATGCCATTCCTTCTTCCAACCTCCTCCCCACCCCCAGGCTGTGAGCGCCACACTCCAGCGGCCTCTTGTCCCCCATGGCTTGCTGGGACCTAGCTCAGTGCCTGGCACACAGGGGCACACAGTACCTGCTGACTCAGGAGATGAAGAAAGACAACATGCCAAGATGCCAGTCCCAGAAGCCTTGGTGGCTTAGCTCACAGCATCTTCCCCCGAGGCTGTGGCCCAGAAAGGCTGGCCCTGGCAGAGAGTACCCGGTGGTATGAGCAGCACAGAGGCCTGGGGCACAGGAAGATTGAGGGGTTCTTGACCCCCCTTTCTGGAGCCCAGAACTTGGGGTATCAGTTAAACATGGTCTACATGGTGGGAGGGGCAGAAGCTGCTCTGGGAATTGGAATTAGCCAAGTTCTAGATTTCCACTCGGGTGCAGATGGACCTGAGTAAGGAAACAGAGAACCCATTCACTCATTCATTCATTCATTCATTCATTCGACAAGTAGTCACTGAGCACCTACTATGTGCCAGGCACTGTTAGAGGTGCTGGGGACATAATGGTGAGCAAACAGACAAAACTCCTGGCCCTTGCAGAGCTGACCCAGCAGACAGATGCAGCAAGCATGATTTAAGACTCAGAGCAAGGTAAGGGGAGAGGGAGGGTTGGGAGAAGGCGAGCCAAGGTGCAACATTAAATGGGGTGACGGGGGCTCATTGAGAAGATGATGTTTGAGCAGAGCCCTGAAGGTGGTGAGGGACTGAGTCTGTGGGGGAAGAGCATTCCACATAGCGGGAACAGCCGGTGCAAAGGCCCCGAGGCAGGACAGCCAGGGGTCCTTGTGGAAGAGCAGGAAGGTCAGTGGGGCTGGAGGAGAGTGAGTGAGGGGCACCACAGCAGGGGGGCGGGGCAGGGAGGCAGCAGGGGCAGGGGTCTTGCTTCCAAGGCGAGGACCTTGCCCTGTGCTGCGGGAGACGGGGACCACTGCTTTTGAGCGGAGGAGCCACATGCCCTGAATGTACGTGTGCTCTGTGCCAAGCAGACTGCAAGGGGCACGGGTGAGGCGAGGGGGCCAGGGAGGAGGGGAGAGGGGATGGTGGCTCGACCACAGGGTAGCAGGGAGGTGGGGAGGTCGCCCTCCTGCCGGGCTTCGTCGGATTGGGGATCGCAGAACCCTGACGCGTCAGCGCGGGAGGAGACTCGGGGTGAGGGTGCGGGGGCGCCCCCGCCCAGAGGCCGGCCGCCTCGAGCCCCGGGGTCCTGGGGGCTGCCTCGGGGGCTGTTGGCGTGGAGGGAGTCAAAGCCCCCTCGCCCCCCAGCTTCAGCCAGGGCGGCTCCGGTTGCTCTGGGTTCCACGGGAGGTTTCACTGGACGAAAGCTCCTGTCCCTGAGACAAAGCTCAACGGTCGTTGTTCTGGCCCAGCCTCGTCCTGTTACGGTCGCCCGAGGGGAAGGGATGTGCCTGGGGGACCCCCCCCGGGGAGCTCAGCGGAGAGCCCAGCCCAGGCTGGGCCCCGGCCACCCCCGACACAGCCGGGGGGCTGCCCGCGTCCCCTGACCCCTCGCCCCTCTCCTCTCCCCTCTCTGCCAGTGACGTGCCCAAGGGCGCCAAGACCTTCGGGGCGGCCGGGAGTCCCGGGGTGGAGGTGTCTGTGCTCTACGACCCCCAGCGCGTGACCAGGCCCTCGGGCAAGACCCGCTGGCCCCTGGACGCCAGCGTGGACGTGGTCGTGTCCGTGGACACAGCCAGCAAGGACTTAGACGATCTCACGGTAAGAGGCGCCTTCTCCACGGCGGGGGCCCGCGTTGCCCCCGCCGCCCCGCACCCGCTCACACATCGCCCCCACCCAACACAGCCCCCCGGGCTCTTTACACCCGGGTCTACACAGCGCACCTGCCCCAGCGCCGGAGACACCCCGCGCGCCGCCCGCCCCATGGCCGCGGCTCCGCGCGCGCTTAGAGCCGCACGAGTACCCACAAAAACCCAGGCCCGCGGTCACCCCTCAGTCGCAGGCACCCCGGCGTCGGTCCCTGGACACGGGCCCGTTTGGGTCTTTATGTGCTTGGGTCTCCCGCACCAAAGCCGCTGTCTCCTGCCCGGACTGTCCCGAGCACAGAGGACGCGCCCGCCTCCCGTCCCGAGCCCCAGAGGCACACGCCGCACTGGAGCGGGGGCGTCCCCCTTTCTGCCCCGATAGAGAAAGGGCTGCCCGTGCGGGCGGGGCCTCACGTCCCCTCCCACCTCCTCTGCTCGCCCCAGCAAGTGTCCCCGTGCCTGGGCCGGCCTGGTGGCTCACGGCGGCGTGGTGGGGGCGGGGGTGGAGCGCGTGGCCTGGGTGGGAGGCTGTTATTTGGGGGGTGGGGTCTTGGAGTATTGCTCCCACTTCACAGATGAGAAAGGGAGGGTTAGAGAAGTGGAGCATCTTGCCTCAATCAGGGGTGATGGCTGCCCCGTCCCCGTTCTCTCCCTCTGATGTCCCCTGAGGTCCAGCTCCCACGGGGAACAGACCCCCACCGCAGTGCTGCCCCGCCCCCCCCCTTGCTCCTTCCACCAGCCCTGGGGCCCGGGGAGGTGTCCGCTGCCCCTCTGGCTGGAGAATCCAAGCGAGGAAGGGGCCTGGGAAGGGGGAGGGCCTGGGGTCCCCATGCCTCCGGGCCTCTGAGTGGGCTTTCTGGGTGGGCCACCTCCCTGCATCCTCCCCCCCCCCGCCCCGAGGGTGCTGGCCGTGCCGGCTCAGGGCTCCCCATCTTCTGCAGGTCAGGGTCTCCTACTTCGGGGAGCACGAGAGCCGGGCCCTGGGCCATGCAACGCTCTACCTCACCGGGGTCGGTAAGTACCACCGCCCTGGCTCCCACACGTCCCCCCCGCCTTCCAGGTCGGTAAGAGGGTCTTAAGGGAAACCCCCTCCCCTTGAGTCAAGGCCATGGCCAGCTTCCTCCACCATCAATGGGCTCTGCCCCGTGGGGATGGACATCCAGCAGAGTTTAGGGCCACAGGAATCTAGAAACATCACTGCCCGTGGGTCAGCAGCCAGACCCACACGAGGCCTCCACCCGAGTCCCACGTATCACCCTTCCTGGAGCCCCAGGACCCGGCTCTAGGGACCGAGGACCCCGGCCTGCCTCGGCCAGCTCCCAGGGGGCCGGGCCCGAGGGTGGCAGGTCCCAGCGCCGGGAGCCTCGAGGGCCCGGTCACCAGCCGCAGGGTCCAGGGCCCCCTCACAGGATCTAGAAGCCCCGAGGCACTAGTGGACGGCACTCGAACCTGCCCAGACAGGCGGGCCCGTAGCTCGAGGACCGGCGAGGCTGCCGCAAGGGCGCCCAAGCTTTGGGTGCGGTCCCCAGAGCAGGGTTCCTGGTTCCTGTGGGCTTGGCGACCGGGCCAATCTGGCCCTGGACGGGATGGGCGTGGTCGGGATGGGGGAGCCCCCGGCAGCCCCTCTGTCCCTTTCCAGACGTCTCCCTCGATGTGGACACGGACCGCACCGGCACGGTGAGGAGGAGCCGAGGCGACAAGGTGAGATGCTCCTGGCTACCCCGAGGCCGCAGAGGGGACCGGCAAACCCAGAGGAGGCCCTGGGCCGCAGTGGGGCGGGAGCCCGGCCAGAGCCTGCCAGCTGGCACGCATGGGCATTCATTCATGCTGTGTGACTCCTGGGGGAAAACCCACCCTCTCTGGGCCTCTCTTGTGCTGCCTTGGAAGTGAATTTGGTTCTTTGGTGCTGCCCTTTCTATTTCCTGGGCTGTATTTGGAAAGTGCTTCATAAACAGTTGTTGAGGGCCTGAATGAAGGCAGGGAAGATGAAGCCACTTCTCAGGGCTTGGCTGGAGGATGACTGAGGCGCCTGGGGGAGCAGGCAGACCTGAGGAGGGAGGAGGAGAATGGGGTGGGCTTAAGGGATTGCCCCACAGCAAGTACTGGAAGCTTTCCCGGGAGGGGTAGAAGGTACTAGATTCCCCGCCTTGCAGGGAAAGAGCCCAGAGAGGCGGCCTGGATCACGAGGCTTTGTGGACGAGGGGGGGCAGGTTGTTCACTGCACAAGGCCAAGGTGGCAAGTGGGGGCTGTACTACACACCATGTCCTGGGCTCAGGTGCCTCTACGCAGGGGGTCCTATGGGGTAGCCGTGGCCCTGTGCAGCCCCACAGACCCGGCGCTGATTCCTGCGCGCGTGAGTCGGGCTCGCCTCCCGGAGCCTCTCTTCCAGCTTCTGTACAGTGGGGAAAGTGAGCCCTGCCTTTCAGGCCTGGTGGAGTAAAGTGGAGACGCACCAGGGGCGCGCGGCTCACAGCGGGAGAGCGCCAGCAGCCTGCCGCGGCCTGGGCCTCCCGGCAGGTCATAGCAGCCTTCTATTATTTATTTATTATTATTATTTTTTTAAGATTTATTTTTATTTATTTCTCTCTCCCCTTCCCCTCCGTTGTCTGCTCTCTGTGTCGAGTCGCTGTGTGTTCTTTTGTGTGCCCTTGCACCCTCAGTGGCACTGGGAAACTGCATCATCGTGCTGCGTCAGCTCTCCGTGTGTGCGGAGCCTCTCCTGGGTGGGCTGTGCTTTTTTTCACGCGGGGCGGCTCTCCTTGCAGGGCGCGCTCCTTGTGCGTGGGGCACGCCCACGCGGGGCATAGCATCCGTTTAGAGACACCTGCGGGACTGTCCCAGGAGAGGCTGGGGATGGGGAGGGCCTCCCAGGTGTTCCCAGGCGCCTCCTGCCCGGCCCGTCAAGGTTAGGGTGGAGCAGAAGCTCAGCAGGCCGCGGAGGGCCATTTCTGGGAATGGCCGCCTCTCCCTTGTTGCTCCAGGGTGAAAGCTGGGCAGGGCCTCTGTGTACAGTTGTGCAGGTTGTTCACTGCACAAGGGTGGCTGACTCTACTCCCCAGTCTATGATCTTTCTTTAAACCTTTAGGCAAACCCACAGTGTGAGCCTCCAAACTAACAAAGCAGCTAGCCTTGGCCCTCTGCAGAGCCCCTTCTGGGAGTTCCCTGGGTCCTGCTGACCCCAAGGCTTTATGTTTTGCTGCAGAAAACCTGGCGCTGGGGCCCCGAGGGCTATGGGGCCATCCTGCTGGTGAACTGTGACCGAGACAGTCACACATCCATGAGGCCCGACCTTGCCAGCAGGCAGCTGGCGTCAATGGCCGGTGAGGGGCAGAAGGGGCTGTGTGGGGGTTGCCTGGGTGGTAGTGGGGGTGGGGGTGGAAGGGGGGATGATGGGGAGCCAGCTGGAGGCTCTGTCGAGGGGGCCACTCTCCCCAGACCTGCAGGACATGTCCCCTATGGTGCTGAGCTGCAACGGCCCCGACGAGCTCTTCGACAGCCACAAGCTGGTCCTGAGTGTACCCCTGTCTGATTCCAAAAGAGTGGGGGTCTTCTGTTCCCGGGGTGAGTGGCCGTTCCAGCGCCTTCCTCTGCTTCCTAAGCCCTTTCTTTCCTCTCTTCCCCATCTCTCCCTTCCTTCTGTCAGCACGGGACCTGAGAAGGAGCTTCAAAAGCTAGCCCCCCTTTACAGAGGGGGAACTGAGGCTCAGAAAGCATGAATTCACTGCCTCAAGGTCACACTTGGGGCGGAGCAAGCATCTCGACCCAGGTCTCTTGTGTGCCAAAGCCCCTCCTCGTCCACTGCCCCTCGAGTGGGGCCTGAGCTCCCACTCAGGCCAGGCACTGTCCAGGCAGAGTGGGGTGGCGTCGGAACCAGCGAGGCTGGGCCCCCGCCCGGTTCTCAGAGCCCAGCTGTTCTCCCGGTGTGCGTGCGTATCTGGGTTTGTGGCTCAAAAAAAGTACCAGGCCCTACCGGTGAGGCGCCCTTACTCATTTTTAGAAATAGCCAAGAGGCCTCTCCTGCCCTTTCCTTCTTCCCCTTCCCCTTCCTTTCTTAGCATTGACCTAGAACTAGCTGTTCTGGCTAAGGGAACCTTGCAGGAGCCTTAATGCTCGTTCACATGCAGCGGTGGACTCGGAAGCAGCGTGAAACCAGAGGCGCAAGCCAAGCCTCAGGAAGCCAAAGTGTAATGGGGCCGCTTTCCCACACAACCTCAGGAGAAGCCAGAGGGGCTGAGGCAGAGCTGCCACCTGCAGGTGCTTTTGGAAAAAGCAAAACGAAATGAGGTGAAATTCACACAACCTAAACTGAACCATTTAGAGTCTACAATTTAGTAGCATTCAGTAAGCGCGCAGTGTTGTGCAACCCCTAACTCCATCTAGCTCCAAGAGGATTTCATCATCCCAAAATAAAACCCCGTACCCATTACGCAGCTTCTCCCCCCCTCCCCCCGCCCCCCTCCCCGGTCCTGGCCATCACTGATCTGCTCTGCTCTCTGCCTCTGAATTTCCCTGTTCTGGACATTTCATACAAACACAATCACACGACCTGTGACCCTTTTTTTCCAGCTTCTTTCGTTCAGCATGTTTTAGAGGTTCATGTGTATTGAAGCATGGATCAGTGCTTCATTCTTTTCTTTTTCTTTTCTTCTTTTTCTTTTTTTCTTTGTCCCCTTCCCCCCCACTCTGCCCCAGTTATCTGTTCTCTGTGTCCATTTGCTGTGTGTTCTTCTTTGTCCGCTTCTGTTGTTGTCAGCAGCACAGGAATCTGTGTTTCTTTTTGTTGCATCATCTTGCTGTGTCAGCTCTCCGTGTGGGTGGCGCCACTCCTGGGCAGGCTGCACTTTCTTTCGCACTGGGCGGCTCTCCTTACGGGGCGCACTCCTTGTGCGTGGGGCTCCCCTACGTGGGGGACACCCTTGCGTAGCACGGCACTCCTTGCGCGCATCAGCGCTGCGCATGGGCCAGCTCCACATGGGTCAAGGAGGTCCGGGGTTTGAACCTCCCATGTGGTAGACAGACGCCCTAACCACTGGGCCAAGTCCACTTCCCTTCTTTTTCTTTTCTAAAGATTTATTTTTTATTTATTTCCCCTCCCCCCCCAGTTGTCTGCTCTCCATGTCCATTTGCTGTGTGTTCTTCTGTGTCCGCTTGCATTCTTGTCAGCAGCCCCTGGAATCTGTGTCTCTTTTTGTTGCGTCATCTTGTTGTGTCACCTCTCCGTGTGTGTGGCACCACTCCTGGGCAGGCTGCATTTTTTTCATGCTGGGTGGCTCTCCTTGCGGGGTGTACTCCTTGCACGTGGGGCTCCCCTATGTGGGGGACACCCCTGCGTGGCAGGACACTCCTTGTGCGCATCAGCACTGCACATGGGCCAGCTCCACACGGGTCAGGAGGCCCGGGGTTTGAACCCTGTGGTAGGCGGACGCTCTATCCATTGAGCTAAATCTGCTTCCCACTTGGTTCTTTTCTGTGCCTGAATCATATGCCTGTAGGGATAGACCACAATTTGTTTATTATCTACTCATCCATTGATGAACATTCGGGTTGTTTTCACTTTTTACGTCAGGAGTTTTTCTCTGGCGGTCTGGCTTACAACCCCAAGAGAAACATCATTTAGCCCATTTTACAGATGAGGAACTGGGTGGCGCTCAGAGAGGTTGTGTGCCTGAGCCAAGTTCACACAGCAGAGCTAGGGAGGAACCCAGCCACCAAGATGGTTCCTCCCGTTTCCTGGTCCCAGGCCCCTGTCCTCCTGTCCTTGCAGCCCCACGTCCCTGTCCCGGCACAGGCCCTGACTCTGCTTCCCCGTAGGTGGGAACTTCCTCTCTGACTACAAGCAGGTGCTGGGGCCCCGCCAGCTGTCCTACAAGGTGGAGCGGCAGCCGGGGGAGCAGGAGGTCCGCTTCTACGTGGAGGGGCTGGCCTTCCCTGACGCCGATTTCCTGGGGCTGGTCTCCCTCAGCGTCAGCCTGGTGGACACGGGGGTGAGCACGGCGCTGGGGGGTTGGGGTGGGGCAGAGGACTTGGGGGACCAGTTCGGGGGCTCTTGGGGCCCAATGGGGCTCAGGCAGGCCGGGGCTCCCCAAGGGGCCCACCCACCCTCCGCTTCCCCCGCAGACCCTGCCCGAGGCGCCCCTCTTCACAGACACGGTAGTCTTCCGTGTGGCTCCGTGGATCATGACCCCCAGCACCCAGCCCCCTCTGGACCTGTACGTGTGCAGGTGAGTCCCTCCCCCTCTGCTCTCCCTCCGTCTCTGCACCTGCAGAGGGAGGCGTGGGACAGCTGGGTGTGGGGTCGGCCCTCTCTCAGACTGGACGGGTCACTGCAGGCATACGCGGCGCAGAGCTGGGCCCAGGGCAGCAGCCAGCGGGGGGCAGCTCTGGCTGTCAGCCCCACCCTGCCCCGCGCGGCCGAGGCCAAACCTGCTCAAGCGCTAAGGCCCCTGCCCCTGCCCTGTCCAGCCTGTGGTAGCCCCCGAGCATCCTGGCTACCCTCTGGGCAGGGAGGCCAGGCCCCGTTTGGGCGGCTGGTGGCCACAGAGGACCTGCCCTCCCTTTGAGGTGGGCGAGCTGCCGTACCTGCTGAGCACCTGGGAACCCACCTCCAGGCTCCACTGAGCCCCGGCCCCTCCTGGGCGCCTGCTCCTTCCTCCATCTCGGAATCCTTGGCTGCCAGGCCCCTTGTGGGAGGAGCGGGGCTTGACCAAGGCCACTCTGGACGTCTGTGTCCCAAGCTGGATCCATGGAAAGGGCCAGGGTTGAGCTGGACGTAAGTCAGAAGTCTGGGAGGGGCCGAACAGGTTGGCTCTGCGTACCTGGGGCCACGTGCAGGAACGCAGAAGGGAATGCTTTCCTCCGGTGTGCTCCTCAGCCCGCCCTGACCCTTTTGCGCAGACCATTTGGGTGAACGGAGTGACCAGTCTTCCCGCTCCCTCCCTCCCCCGCCCCCAGCGTAAGCAGTCAGATGCAGCCCCGCCCCCCCTCTGGGGTGGCCTCGCTGACTGCCCGCACGCCTGGGCTTATCCCTCACGCTGCTCCTATACCCGGGTGTGATTTAGGGACATCGTCCGTTTCCCCCATTAGCCTGTGAGCTCTTGAATTTCCCCGGCAGCCACACAGCGCCTAGCACAGACTGAATCAAGGTCACCTTCCAGCCCCCTGCCTCCAGGCCCTAAGACAAGACCACGCTCAGAGGTCATTCTTACATGTCCCTCTTACCTCCCTCTGCACAGCGTGTTGGACGATCATGGCTCAAATGAGAAATTTCTGGATGACATGTCTTACCTGGCACTGAAAGCCGACTGCAAACTGATCATCTGCCCCTGGTTTGAAAACCGCAATGACCGCTGGATCCAGGTAGGGGGCAAGGGCAGAGCCCAGGCAAGAGCAGGGGCTGCCTGGGCCCCCAGCCTTCACCAGGCTTTGGGAAAGGGGAGCTTGCATGTGTACCCAAGTCGCCTCCATCCCCCTAGAGGAGCCAGGCCAGCCCGGGTGCTGGCACTTGGGGTGGGGGTGGCCACGGCTTGGGAAGGCTTCCCCGCAGCTGGCGTCACCCCATCTCCCCTGCTTCTCTCCGGATGCTCTGGTCCCAGGCCGCAGAGGCCACCCCCACCCCCCACCCCCGCCAGGTCTCGGGGAGGAGCGGCCGCCTGTCCCAGCCTGCCCCAGGCCTGGAGGGGGCGACCCTGCTCTGTGATGCTGGGGAGGTCACCTGGCCTTTTTCGCTCTCCCCTCCCAGGATGAGATGGAGTTTGGATACATCGAGGCCCCCCACAAATCCTTCCCCGTGGTCTTTGATTCTCCTCGAGAGAGAGGCCTGAAGGATTTCCCCTATAAGAAGATCCTGGTGTGTGGCGGCGGGGAGAGTGGGGACCCAGGGGTGACCTCTCCTGTAGGACTCGCCTGTTAGTCTTGCCTGAGCTCCGTCCTTTAGGGTGGGGGGTGGGGGGAAGGACACAGGAGGTGGGAGGGGAGCAAACTGCAGAGCCACAGGGAGGTTTGCGCAGAAGATTCAAGTCGCATGCAAATCACATGCAAATAGGCGACAGCCCAGAGTGGCCCTGCGGCGGGAAGGGCAGGGCAAGAGTCCTCCTCGCTTAGGGGCCTGTCCCCCAGGGGACAGAGGAGTCGGCCTTGGGGACACTGGGCTGCCTCGGGGTGGGGGGGTGGGGAGTGTGCCCGCAGCAAGCCCTCATAGTCTTGTTTTTAAGGGCGAGAGGGCTTCGGGTAATAAATGTTTTCTGAGCACCTACTATGTGCTGGGCACATGCTACCTCCTGTGCATACAATGGCGACAAGAGCTGGACCAGCAACCATGTCCCGAGTCGGGCTTTACACTGGCTAACTCATCTCAGCCCCAGCTCGCTTCCTCCAGGGTGACCTCCCTGACTGCCTCCTCTGGATAAGGACTTTTATTACTCCCTCTTTACGGATGAGAAAATGGAGGCTCTGAGAAGTGACATGACATGTCCAAGACCACACAGCTAGCTAGCAGTGGCATTAAGATGCAGAACCGGAGGGGCCGCCTCCATGGTGCCTGCCCTTAACCACTAGGCTAACCTGCCTTTGGAGGTGGGCCCCGTCCTGGAGCTCACTGCCATGAGGCTCAGGAGCCCTGCCGGGCTCCATGGCCCTCCCTGCTCTGCTAGGACAATGCCAGGCAGTGGGGGCTGTGACGGGGAAGTCCCGGAGCTTGTGGGCACACAGAGGTGGGACATTCAACCCAGCCTGGTGGGCTCAGGGCGTCCCAGAGAAGTGACAATGAGCACTGCAGGGTGAGTCCAGAGGCAGAGCATGCTAGATGTTGGAACCCACGTGGCGCCAAGCCCTCGCCTTGACCTGGGAGTGCCCAAGGGGTTTTTCGCTGGCTCCTGTGCTATGTTAGTCCTTCCTTCTACTTTCTTTGGTTTTAATCTGCTCTTCTTTTTCTAGCTTGACATGAAAGGTAAGATTCTTCAGCCTTTTTTCTCCCAAACGCATGTGTTCAAAGCTACGGCCAGGCCGTACCAGCACCCCACACGCGCCGACGTGTTGGGTTCGTGTTGCTTTGCCCTTCAAAATGCTGTCTAATTGCCACTTGGATTTCTCTTTGACCCATGGGATTTTAAGAAGTCTGTTGCTTCATTTCCAACCATCTAGGGGATTTTCTGGTTGCCCTTCTGATATTGACTTGCCCTTTTATTGCACAGCGATCAGAGAGCAGGGGCATTTGTGAACAGTGGACGGCGGTGGGGGTCCTGCGGCCTTCCCCACCCCCCCGAGCTGCCTCTTCCTGTCCTAACTGACCCCTCCTTCTCTGGGGGGGCATGTCTCGCCGTCCTTCCCCAGGGCCCCGACTTCGGATACGTAACCCGGAAGAGCCTCTTCTCGGGCCCGTCCAGCCTCGACTCCTTCGGCAACCTGGACGTCAGCCCGCCCGTCACGGTGGGCGGCCAGCACTACCCCCTGGGCCGGATCCTCGTCGGCAGCAGCTTCCCCGAGTGAGAGTCGGGGGCTGGAAGGCGGTGGCGGGTGGGAGGGCGCGGCGGCCGCACCCCCCCTTGCCCCCGTGGGCCCGGCTCCTGTAGCAGAGAGCACAGACATGTGGGCTTCGACGACAGGAATTTACTGTCACGGGTTCGGCGGCTCGAAGTCCAAAATCAAGGCGTCGGCAGAGTCACGCTTCCTCCCATGCCTGTGGCCTTCCAGTGGTGGCCTTGTCAGTAATGGACAACTCGAGCTCTGCCTCTGTCACAAGGCTGCCTGTCCCCTTCTGTCTCCCACCTCCTGCCTCGTCCCATACCCCAATTCCCTCTGCTCCTAAGGACCCGGGCATGATGGTTTAAGGCCCATCCTGGTTCAGTTTGGCCTCACCTTTTTTTTTTTTTAAAGATTTATTTTAATTATTTCTCCACCCCCCCCCCCTTTTGTCTACTCTCTGTGTCCATTCGCTGTGTGTTCTTCTGTGTCCACTTGCATTCCCGGGAATCTGTGTCTTTTTTGTTGTGTCATCCTGCTGCATCAGCTCTCCATGTGCCACTCCTGGGTGGGCTGCGCTTTCTTTGCGTGGGGCGGCTCTCCTTGCGGGGAGCACTCCTTGCACACGGGGCTCCCCTACACGGGGGCACCCCTGTGTGGCAGGGCACTCCTTGTGCATGGCAGCTCTGTGCGTGGGCCAGCTCCACATGGGTCAGGAGGCCCTGGGGATCGAACCCTGGACCCTCCCATATGGTAGACAGACGCTCATCAGTTGAGCCACGTCCACCTCCATGGCCTCATCTTAATAGGTTCTTCAAAGACCCCATCTACAAATGAGTCCCCCTCCACAGGGCCAGGGGTTAGGACTTGGGCGTGTTTTGTAGGGATGTCTTAGCTTGTGAGAGCTTCTACGACAAACACCTCACAACAGGCCGGTTTATGCAACAAGAATTTATTGTCCCGGTTTCCGAGGCTAGAGCTCCAAAACCAAGGTGCTGGAAAGCCATGGTTTCGTCCTGAGCCAGCGGTGTTTTGGGGACAGCGATCAGTCACATGGCGGCGTCTTTGGTCTGCCCCTGTGGCTTTCTCCTCCTTCTGGCTTCTCTTCTTAAGGCTTCTGGGAGTAGACAATAAGGCCCACCCTGATTCATTTTGGGCACACCTAAATAGGATTCTAGAAGATCCTACTCACAAACGAGCCCACACCTTAACTGATCACACATCTTCAAACCGTGCTGTTTACAAGTGGGTTCACGCCCACGACGGGGATTAAGATGAAGAACCGTCTTTTGTGGGGCTCGTGACTCCATCTCCAGCAGGGAGGCATGATTCCACCCACAGCAACCTCAACACTCACCCCGAGCAGCGTCCCCCACTCTGTGAAGCAGCCAGAACTTTCTGTGTAGAGCCTAGGATCAGACTGAGTCCTGGAATCTTAGCTTTCAAGGGTCACCAAATCCCAGGAGAAATGTCACAAACTGGTGGCCTTTTGGTCTGCCTAGTATTTTATGAGCTTAATTTGTCTTCGACATCATTAAAACAAACCAAAACCAAACAGGAGCTGTCACATAAAAAGCCAGGTATCCAGCCTCTCTTGAAAAATCAGAAGATCTGGGGAGATGATGTGCAACCTGGCACAGAGGCCGGGGGAGGGACCCATTGTCCTCTACAGTTAGGGGGTCAAATGGCTGCTGTCCTAGCAGCAGCTTGAAAGGGCCCAGAGGTCACCAAGTGCCCAGGGTGGGTGGCTGCAGGAAGCCAGAGTGACGCAAGTGACTCAGTGGGTCCCACCCTGGATGGCTGTGATCAAGCAGGAAGCGAGGTTTTTGGGGTTTAGTGCTTGGGCAGGTGACAGTATCTGCTAAATCAAGCTGAGTGGGGTCCCACCCTGCCCGCAGGCAGCTGAGGAACAGGTGCAGTGGGGATCCTGGTGGGATTCCGTGCTTCCTGCGTGGAGAGTTCGCCCACTGCAGGCCCTGGAAGCCACATTCCTATTTTCCTGGGGTGCCCCAACTGGCCCTGAGCAAGAGGAGTCAGGCGTGCTGGGAAGACCACACAGCCCCAGGTGGTGAGCCGGGCAGCTTCGGGGCTCTGGGGCAGATGATGTGGGGCTTCCTGGCATGCACCCCAGGCATGTACCCGGGTGCCCAGGCCGGGCGCCCACGGCTGAGGTTGACCAGGGCAAGAGGAGTGCGTTCACTGCTGGTGACTCGTGCTAGTGGGCTGGGCCTGCCCACACCGCTGCAGGCTGAAGAGGCTGCAGGCCTCAGGCAGCCTTTTTGTGACTGCAGGGAGGGAACTGTGAGGAGGGAGACAGGCTTTGGAATCAGAGGAGTCGGGCTGGAGGGCTGGCTCTACTAGCCATGCAATTTGGGGTATGTCACTTAATCAGTGCTTACCTTAGTACCCAGTAGGTGCTCCATGAGTTCATTTACAAATACACGTGTGTGCCTACTATCTGCTGGGCACTGCAGAATAATAATAAAATAGATGGAAAACTCCCCATTGTTAAAGGAACAAATTATTTCTACTCTAAGTCACAGTTTCCTCATCTGAGAGCCTAATAAAAATCCCTATCCTAGCTAATTCTTTACCCCCAGTAATGCTGATTATGATCAGCATTATTGGGGGTAAAGAATTTGCGTACACCACTCTCTGAATGCTTAGATCTTGTTTGGCTGCCCTGCCCCTGCTCCCAGTCCTCACACTGGGCAGAGCGTCTGCTTCAAAGCAGGGGGGACTCATTCAACAAAATTTGACCTACTACGCGCCATGCACATAGTGCGTTACTGGAACTACCTCATTTAATTTTTACAACATCCCTATGAGGTTGGGACTATCCTTGCCCCATTTTACTGATGAAGAAGCTGAGGCTCAGAAAAGTGAAATTACATTCATTCATTCATTCATTCATTCATGCATACATCTACCAATTCATTAAATACTTACTGAGACCTCCTGGAGGCCAGGTGTGGGACTCGTACTGGGGAAGTAGAAATGACCAAGACAGACAAGCAACCAGCTCTTGAGAGTTTAGAACAAACAAAGCAACCACCCACAGTGGAATCAGAGAGATCACATGGTCCAGCAGGGGTGTCCGGGAAGGACATCTTCTTAGAGAAGGCAGTGGTATCTGTGAGCCGTGATGGAGGATGAGCAGATGTTAGCCAGGGGAAGACCGCAGCATTGGAGCAGAAGTGTTCCAGGCAGAGGGCACTGCACGGTCGAAGGCCTGGAGGCCAGAGAAATTGTGGCTCGATGGAAAACAGAAAGAGGCTTGGCCTGGATAGAAGGTAGATGGGCAGGCAAGGACCGCTCAGACCTAGGGCAGGCCCAGTGTGGGAAGGAGGGCTGGGAAGCCTGTACCCACCCGCGCAGATGCTCATTTGGAGCCCTCCCTGCCAGCAGCCCGGGCTCCTGCCCCCACCAAGACACAGGGAGCCCCCAACCGTATCCCCCGCCAGGGAGCCAAGCTGGGAGTCTTCTCTCAAGAGCTCCCAGGCTTTGGGCAAGGACCCTGGATGGGAAGGTGAGGGGCCTCTAGTGTGGCCCAGCCCCCTCCCCCCATTGGAGGTTGAGAGAGGGACAGGAGTAGAATCCACATAAGACTCAGTGAGAAAGTGACATTTAAGCAAAGCCTGGAGGAAGTGAGGGAGGTAGATGTGGCCTCCTAGGAGAAGAGTGTTCCCAGCAGTGGGAACAGACAGCACAAAGGCCCTGAGACAGAGATGAGCCTGAGTCATTAGAGAGCCAGCAAGGAGGCCAGTGTGGCTGGAGCAGGGTGAGCCAGGAGCGACGTGGTGGGGGACTAGGGCAGAGAGCTGGGGGGAGGGAGTCCAGATCCTAACAAGGCGCTGAAGTTTGTACGGCGACCATAGGGTTATCGTGAGGATAAAAAGAGATCTTAGTGGGAGGAGCCGCAGGCAGGCACACAGTAGGCACTTTGATTCTGTTCTCTGGTTCGCCAGGCTCTGCGCCCGACTTTAAAACGTTATTTGCTCAACTCCACCCCCTGGTGGTGGCTTTGATGATGACTCAGACCAGCTCTGGAGTCATCTTGTCCATCCTCCCAAGGCTGGAGTCATCTTGTCCATCCTCCTGCGGCGGCAGCGCGTGAGAGCCTCCCAAGGAAGACTCTGCCCCTTCCTCAGCCTTATCTCATTCTGGTTCCTGCCACCTTCTGCTCATGAAAAATTGATTTCTCTCACTCTTCTCCCTATCTTAATCCGTTTGTTGTTTTTTTAATCTTTAAAATTTGCCAACACTATGTTAAGAGAAAGACAAGAAAGAACAGGTCTCATGATTCTATTCCAAAAACCAAATCTGTGTTTTCATTTGTTACTGTTTGACGGGTCTCCCTTCTAGACTTTTCCTATGGCATGTTTGTTTCTCTACTTGCCATGGACTATTGTACCATTAATACTATTCATTGAGTGTCTTTTATGTGTGAGGTACTGGGGATACAGCTGTGAATGACATAGACAAAAATCCCTGTTCTCATGCAGCTTACATTCTAGTGGGATGCCAGACAATAAAACAGCTAATTATGAAATCCAGTATGCCAGATGGTACCAAGCGCTGCAGAGAAAAACAAAGCTGGGAAGGGGGTGAGAGACTTCACAGAGAAAGGTGACACTTGAGTTAAGCCTGAAGGGTGTGAGCCATGGGGATATGGGACTCCAAGTAGAGGACAGAGCAAGTGCAAAGGCCCTGAGGTAGGAATGGGCCAAGTACGTTTGAAGGGCTGGCTGGAGGGCGCATGTCTGGAGCTGGGCAGGTGAAGAGGAAAGCGGCCCGACGAGGGTGATAGGGGTCGGCAGGTGTCAGAACGCACGGGGCCTGGAAGGTCACTGCAGGGACTTTGCTGTGAGTGAGATGGGAGCCACGCGTGGGGTTTGACTGAGTGGGGGACTTGATCTGACCTGTTTAAAAGCCTCCCTCTGGATAGACTGTGGGGGAGCAAAGGGGGAAGCAGGGGACGGGAAAAGGAAGAGGCCACTGGGTTCCTCCAGGTGAGGGAGGCTCTGCCGCAGGTGGTGGCAGGAGGGAGGAGGGCGGATCCGGGTCGCGTCTTGGTTTAAGATGAGACGCCAGATTGGACGCCAGGGCAAGAAATGTGACCCCTGTTCTGTAAAACGAGGAAAAAATCTCTAGCTAGACGGTGTATGTCTGTGGGTTTGCGCCCGGCTGCGTGTGCAGGGGAGGTAGAAAATGCCCCGAGTGTTAAAAGGTGCTCCACTCAGACAAGTCGCCCCGAGACCTCCCAGGCCCGTGCGATGGGGACCCCGCCCAGCCTCCGGCAGCAGGGCCCTCCCAGCACCGGCAGCCTTCCCTCTGCCTTCTCCTCCAGCCCAGGGCCACCGGATCCCCCGTCTCTCCACGTCAGTCCCTCCTTCTTCCCCTCCGCTGATGAAGGGTGCTTTAGAAAGGCCTGGGCCTCGTTTCGGGAACTCCTGGGGATTTTTCAGGAATCCCTGGGGATTAGAGAGTCCAGGTTAGTGGCTGCAGCACACAGGCAAGAATCAACTGAGAAGCTTGTGGAAATGCAGATTCCTGGGCCCCGTCCTCCAAGGCTGTGAGGTGTGGAGGGTGTGGGCCCAGGAAGGCTCTGTGTAAACCAGCACCACCCCTGCTGGAATCTGACCCCCAGGTTGTCCAGGCACTTCTGGGAAACACCAGGCCGAGGGAGGGGCTTGCCTGGCCCCCTGTCGGTTTTTGGGCAAAAGGCAGGTGCGTCCCTTGGGGTAAGGAGCCACCTCCTCGGAGTCCTGACTGTGAGAGGAGGGCTTCGTGCCCCTTTGGCAAATGAGCTCTCGCCTTTGACCATTTCTGGGGGAGGGGCAGGACCTTCCCGGCCCGGGGGGGCGCGTTGGGGCGGTGGAGCTCTGACGTGACAGGATGGCGAGTGGGTTGCTGGGAGAACCTGGGGCTGGGTCTATCCCCGGACTGCACCTGGCACGACACCAGCTGGCACCCCCTGCCTTGGGCAGTCCTCTCACCTCGGGGCAGTGAGCACAGGGCACCTCTGGGCTGGAGCAGCCTTGACCTACAGTGGGTCAGTCCCATCTCCTCCCGGGGCCTTTTCCCACCATCCCCTTCACCTTGGCCTTGGAATCGCTGGGCTTGGAATCAGGGAGGCCCAGCCCTGCTGCTTTTAAGCTGCATGACTCAGGCTGAGCAGCGTTAAGCTCTCTGAGCCTCGGTTTCCCCCTCTGGGAAACCCACTCAGGTTGTCTTGAGGTTTGGCTGGGTTGCGGGGTGCACACGGAGCACCTGCATGGTGCCAGCACCAGGACGCGCACGGTGACGGCTGCTCTCTCCTGCCGGCCAGGGCCAGCGGGCGGCGGATGGCCAAGGTGGTGCTCAACTTCCTCTTCGCCCAGCGGGTGCAGGCGCCCGTGGAGCTCTACTCGGACTGGCTCTCCGTGGGCCACGTGGACGAGTTCCTGAGCTTTGTGCCCACCTCGGACAAAAAGGTGCGTGTGCCCCCCAGCATTCCCCAATAGAGCCACCTCTGCTCCTGCCTGGCCTGATGGGACAGGGCAGGGTGAGGTCACCTGGAATCAACTCAACCAGTTGACCAGAGCAACCCTCGGGGCCAGGCTGCACTAACCCAGGGGGGCTTCCTGGAGGAGGTCAGAGTCTCAGGTCAGGGGGGCACCCATTCTCACACTTATTGGGCATTTGCTCAGACCCCTCAGCCGAGGGCCAAGAACGATGCTGATAACAGTTGGAAATATTTACTGAGCACCTGCTATGTGCCAAGAGTCCACAGGTTTAATTCCCTAAATCCTCCAACCACCCCTTGAGGTAGGTACTAGTATCACCATCCCCATTTTACAGATGAGGAAACTGAGTCTCTGAAGGGCAGTTAACTCAAGCAAGGTCAGGCAGCCCTTAGGTGGCAGGGTAGGGTTCAAACCTGGACAATGGCTTCTGGGCCTCATGGAGGTGACAGGGAATGGCGCGGCCCCCAGTGAGCAAGCAGCCTGGCAGGGGAGACGCCCAGGGAGTGGGTGGTTGCAGCCCAGCATGGGCACAGGGGGCGGCACGGGCACATGCAAAGTGAAGGAGGGGAGCCCCGAATTGGGTCTCGAGGGGACTAAGGGGGAAGGGCAGGGAGGACAGCAGGGGCAGGCCTGGAGGTGTGAGCCAGCTTGGAGGCATCGCAGACAGTTCCGCGTGGCTGGGGTGGGCGTGGTGAATTTGGGGTGTCCTGGTCTGGGGTGGGGGGGAGCATGCGCTGAACCGCCTCTCCCTCCTTTCGTGCCAGGGCTTCCGGCTGCTTCTGGCTAGCCCCAGCGCTTGCCTCAAACTGTTCCAGGAGAAGAGAGAGGAGGGCCACGGGGAGGCGGCCCAGTTTGATGGTGAGTGCTAACGAGCTGGCCATGGCACCGGAGGATGCTGCCCCCTCCCCAGCCCTGGGCACGGCTGACTCCTCTCACCCTTGTCACAGGCCCTCTGTCCACAAATGCCTCTGCTTGGAGCCATCGCTGATTCTCCCGAGTGGTCAGGGACGGGACTCAGGCACCTGGCAAGGGGAGGCATCCTCTGTCCGGGCAGGCGGGCGGCTCCTGGGCCACGTCCCAGCAAGAAACAAGCGCCCTGGCTGGCGAGGGCTGTGCCAGGCGCCTTCAGGTCCTTGCCCCGAATAGGGTTTTGCCCTTATTCCTTTTCACAGAGCAGGAAACTGAGGCTGAGAGAGAAGCGGCCTGCCCAGAGCTGCACGGCTAGGAGGCAGCAGGGCTGGGAGCTCAAGGGGGAGGGTGGGAGGCCAGGCTTGGGGGTCTGGCCCTCCCTGGAGCCTCCTCTGGAACTGACAGCCCCTCCAAGGGCCTGGTTGCCCCTTGAGCTCCGTTTCCTTCCCTACCACGGACCCCAGTGTTCTCACCTGAAGAACAAAGCATTGCAAGAGACGTGGCACAGCCTTAGGGATCCATAGATCTGGGTTCAAATCCTAGTCCTGCTACTTGTGGGCTGTGGGATCACGTCAGCCCCTTTTTATTGAATTGGGGGTGATAATTACCCCCTTTCTAGGATTGTTTTAAAGATTAAGAGTAAGTTAAATAGGGGTGTCAGCCCATGGTGGGCCTTCGGTAATAGTAACAATTAGGCTCTAAGCCTAGGTGTCCCTTCCCAAGGGGTCTCTGATCCATCACCAGGTTTTGCCTGTAGCCAGAGCCTTGCCTCTTTGGGGTCTCCAGGCTCTGGCTGTCTCCTTCCTGGCTTCTGACCCTGGGGCTGAGGTGGGAGAAAAATCCAGGCCTGGATTATGCAGCCCCATGCTGGAGGTGGCAGTAGTCCCTGAGCCTGCTTACCTTTCTCTTGTAGGGTTGGACAACGTGATCAAGAGAAGCATTAATGAGATGCTGGCGGACAGAACGCTCCAGAGTGACAATCTCTATGCACAGGTGAGGGGTGGGACTGCAGCTGCTCTTGGGAATCTCCCACCCTCCCTCTCCAGGTGCCAGCATCCAAGGAGCTGCTGAGGTGGGGGCAGGGTGGAAGGGGGGCTCAGCGGCTGGCCTCAAGAGAGCAGGTGCTACTGATTGGCCTAGGAGTGATGGGACTGTGGGCGGGTGGGGCCTCTGGAACACAGTCTGATGGAGGAGGCATGGCTCATGTCCATAGGGAGCTCCCAGTCTGAGGAGGGAGACCCTGGCACTGCTCTGGGGAAATGACTGGTTTCCATAGGAAGCAAACTTAGATTCTCATCCAAGATATCTGGTGAGATGACAAAAACTCGACTGAGAAATGGGGCTTTGTGGGAGGGTGGAGTGGGTGGGAGTTCAGGGGGACCCCCAAGGAGAAGGGGTGGAATGCTGCCTCAGGAAGGGGACAGGGCTGGCCTGTGCCTGGTGCAGGGCTGGGCACCTCGGTAGACGGGAGGACGCCCCTTCGTCCCCTCCCCAGGGATCCCGGCTCTTTCTCCTAAGCTGCTGACATGGGGCGGGAGCACAGACCACGCTGTGCCTGTGGCCAGGACAGTGCGGTGCCTCGACTGGGGCTCCAGAGCCACTTCCCAGCTCTGTGCCCTCGGGCAGCTCCCTTGAGCCCAGTTTCCTCATGGCGTGCAAAGCGTGGTGTGGGCTCTGCAGGGGCCTGTGCTCCGTGCTCTCTGCCAGCGCTAGATCCTCCTCCCCTCCTCTAGAAATGCATCGACCGGAACCGTGAGGTGCTGAAGCGGGAGCTGGGCCTGACGGAGCGCGACATCATCGACCTGCCCCAGCTCTTCACCCAGAAGGACTCCTACGCAGAGGCCTTCTTCCCCGACATGGTGAGGGGCCGCCCCGGGGGGCCTGGCCGGGTCCCCAGGGGAGGCCCTCCCCCTCCAAGGCAGACTGTGCAGAGGCTGGCGAGGGCCCTGGGGCCTCTCCAGGGCTTTTTGTTGCTGTTTTTTCCTGCAGATATAGAGCATTTCCATCATCACAGAAAGTTCTAATGGAAGGCATAGCCCTAGAGCCCTGGCTCTCAACCCATGGCGATTTTGTCCCCCCAACCCAGGGTGTTTTTGTTTGTTTGTTTGTTTTTAAGATTTTTTAAAAAATTATTTCTCTCCCCTTCCCCGCCCCCCCAGTTGTCTGCTCTCTGGGTCTATTTGCTGTGTGTTCTTCTGTGTCTGCTTGCATTCTTGTCAGCGGCACTGGAATCTGTCTCTTTTTGTTGCGTCATCTTGCTGTGTCAGCTCTCCGTGTGTGCGGCGCCATTCCTGGACAGGCTGTGCTTTTTTTCGCATAGGGCGGCTCTCCTTACGGGGCACACTCCTTGCCCATGGGGCTCCCCTACACGGGGGACACCCCTGTGTGGCCCCGCACTCCTTGCGCGCATCAGCACTGCACATGGGCCAGATCATCACACAGGTCAGGAGCCCTGGGTTTGAACCCTGGACCTCCCATGTGGTAGGCGGGCGCTCTATCCATTGAGCCAAATCCGCTTCCCTCAGGCTGTTTTTAATTGTCACAACGAGGTGGGTGCTGCGGGCTTCTAGTGGGAGAGAGGCCGGGGATGCTGCCAAACACCCCACAATCCAGAGGTGAGCCCCCTACACCAAGGGCTTTTTATTTATTTATTTTTTCAACCCAATGGAAAAAGGAAGTGTGGTTTGTTCCCAAATGTTTCCGTCTTCTGTTTCCAAACTCACCCCAACACCCAGCTCCCTGCTCCCCAGTGGGCTCCCGAGTTGGGGCAGGCGGCCAGCTGCCTCACGGCCTCTCTTGAGCTCAGGCAGCTGACGCACAGATGAGCTGGTGTGACCTCAGCAGCTGTCACCTGGGAGGGGCCCAGCGATGCTATCGCAAGCCTGGCCAAAGGGCCCATTATCCCCCTGGGAAAGGATGTCAGGTGTTGGCAGCTGGGAGGAGCGTGCCCCAGGGTGGGTGAGAGACCCTGCCTCTCCAGACTGGGCCCTTCTTTACTTGAGTTCTTCTCTTCCGTTGGGAAGGCCAAGGGCTCGAGGTGGGTCCTGGAGCCCAGATGCAGGTGGGGTGAGACCCCCCCCCCAGGACTGCACCCACTCCTGAGTCCTCACTGGGGATTCAAGCCTCCAGGGCCTACAAGAGCCCTCTAAGGCCGGGTTTCCCAACCTTGGCTCTGCCGACACTTCGGGCTGCCTGTTTCTTGGTATGGGGAGGTTCCTGTAGACCGTGCGATGTTTAGCAGCCTCCCTGGCTCTACCCCTCCCCAGTCAGAGTCATGACGATCCAAAATGCCCAGGGGGAAATTGCCCCCTGGTTGGGACCCACTGCTCTGAAGTGTTGCTGTCCCTAGAACTTGCTGTGATGATGCAAATGCTCTATCTGTGGGCAACGTAGAGTGATAGCCCCTGAGCCGCACGTGGCTATTACACACTGGAAATGTGACTAGTTTGCTGAGGAATAGCATTTTAAATTGTGTTTGATTTTGATGTAAGCAACCACATGTGGCTAGTGCCTACCGTTTGGAGCCTCACAGCCCTAAGCGGTTCTCTGGCTTGGGCTTGGGCTGAAGGGTGGGGGGCCTTGGTCAGCCTTCCTTCGGATCAGTTGTCCCCCTCTGGAAGTCTCCTTCTCAATGGGCTTGCTGTGGGTGGGACTCTCCCAAGCTTCAGAACAGGTCCGGCTAAAGAATCCCAGTATATCTCTCTGGAAGGGCCCTTAAGGAAACTGAGGCCCACAGAAGGGCGTGGGTGACTTGCCTGAGGTCACACAGGGGTGGGAGGCAGAGCTCAGACCCCCACACTGCCCCGATCTCCCGACTCCTCATTTGGAGGAAGCAGAGGCTGGGGCTGGCTTTGGTCTAGAATCCAGCTCCTGGATCCTCACCCCATCCTCCGTCCCCTGCCAGTCCCCTGTCCCCAACCTCCAGCATGTTCCAGCCTATCGGTGGGTGGCCAGGTAGCTCAGGGCCCAGGCCGTGGGACTGACCTCAGGAGGGGACCCTCCGGCTTCTCGTTGGTCCCAGCTGTGTGGTCCTGCAGGGCAGACCTTGAGGGTGGGGGGTCGGGCACCGCGTGCAGGGGTGCTGGGTTCAGGACAGTCTAGCCTGCACCAAGACAGCCCATGACCACCCTCCAGACAGGGGTCTGGAGAGTCCCTTTAGTCATCAATCTGGGGCTGAGATTTCTTCTAAAAAAACCTCCTTTCCCTTCACTGGGGAGACTTTCCTTGCCCAGCATCAGGGCCCCAAGCCAGGTCCATGGCCAAGGAAGACAGGTGCCACTGCATCACCCCAGGTGCCTGGCCTCCTGGCCCTTGGTCCAGCTCCTCAGCCTCCCAGGGGGCCGTGGGCAGAAAAGCATGGGTTTTGGCATGAGTCAGACTCGAATTCAAAATTCAGTCTCACTCTTCTCTGTGTGGCCTTGATTACTTTATTTAACTAGCCTGAGTCATGGCCTCAGAGAGAGACCTGGGGTTTAGTAACAATCTACTGATGAACGGTCACCATGACCAGAGCTGCCAAGAACAGCTGATCAAGCTGCGTACTGAGCAAAGACCCTGCACCCAGGAGGCCATTCACCCCGTAGACCTCGTGGATGTAGATGTTGGTGTGATTATTGCTTGAGTTTCTGGTGGGTGGCCTCTTGTTCTAACCAACTTGTTATAATAACACAGTTTTCTAGAGATGGAAGAAAGGGTTGGCAGAAGGGTTGGGCTCGGGGATGCCAGCGAGGATGAGATAAACGCCCATGAGACAGGACGGGGCTGCCGGAGCCCGAGCCCAGAGGGAGCCCTGCGTGCCCAGTGTCCCGGCCAGCGGGTCCCCCTCCTGCCTCCCTTGTCTGCAGGTCAACATGGTGGTCTTAGGCAGGTACCTGGGCATCCCCAAGCCCTACGGGCCCATCATCGATGGTCGCTGCTGCCTGGAGGAGAAGGTGCGGTCCCTGCTGGAGCCGCTGGGCCTCCGCTGCATCTTCATCGACGACTACTTGTCCTACCACAAGATGATGGGTGAGATCCACTGCGGCACCAACGTGCGCCGGCAGCCCTTCCCCTTCAAGTGGTGGCACATGGTGCCCTGAGCCCGCCCCCGGCCATCCCCTCTGCCCAGCTGCTGGGGAACCCTGCCAGGGTGCGGGCAGGCCACCTCCACCGAGCCTCCACCCTCCTGGGCGAGCCTTGGGCCCTTCCCTCTGAGCGCCCGCAGACGTGCCGGCCACCGTGGGCGCCGGGACCCAGGACTGGCCACCTGACCTCCTGCCCCTGAGTGGCCTGCCCAGCCTGGCAGAAGGGTGGCCTCCCTCTGCTTCTCCTCCTCCTCCCCGGGGCCCCTGGAGGTGGAGATCGAAAGCCTTAGCAAGCCCGAGGACGCTGGAGTGGCCTCGGCAGGCAGACCCCGCGTTGCCTGGCTCTCCCTTGGGCACGAGGAGAATGACTGCACTGGAAATGGGGCCCAAAGGCCTGGGCAGCAGGGGCAGGGGCCCTGGCTCCAGGCTGCCTCTGACTCTTGCAGGGCCGGGAAGGGGGATTGGAGGCATCCTTCTCCCTCTCCCAGCGTTCTTCTCTCCCAGGGGTCCCCAGGCTGTGGTCCCCGGCACCCCATAGCCTTGTGTAGGCCAAGGAGGACAGACACACAGGACCTGTTTTACAAAGAAAAGAAAAGAAAAAAAAAGAGGCGGCGCAACCCTTGAATACCTGACTCTTCCCTCGGAAGGGTGCTCGTTACCTGGTTGGAAAGCCTGTAATTACGAGTGCCAGCTGCTTCCGGCTCAGACTGCTCCGAGGCCACAGGGAGGCCTGTGGAAGGAACACAGGGGACGGCCGGAGGGACAGCCAGGACAGCAGGGCAGGCTAAATGGGGACAATAAAACGGGGCCTATAAAATGGGGCCCGAAGACTTCTGTGGCCCCAGTTCCGGGCTTGGGCTGTTGGACTCCATCTGGAGGGAGCTGGCGGATCCAGACAGAGCAGGGGCTGGGGGCCCAGATGGCAGAAGAGGGTGGGGTGGGGGGCATTAGGTTATCTCTGAAGGTGTAATTTCCTTTAATAGTCCTTAATTATCCCCCTCCTTCCGCAGGCAGTGGGAAGGGAAGGCTTACCCGGGCCCTCTCAGCTCTCTGGGGGCCCTGCTGGCAGCTTGGGTTTCCCCTGTGAGTAACCCCCGAGGCAGGTCCATGGCCCCTCCCACAGCAGGTGGGGTCACCCCAGGTGAGGTCGCCCAGACGTGTGCAGATGCATGCAGGGCGAGAGATGTGGGCCAGTGGCCTGCCTCCCCCCGCTGCCCGTGAGGTCACCCCAGGGCTCCTGCCTGGGTGCGGTGGCCCGTGGGGAGACCTCAGACCGAGCCAGCTGCCGTCAAACTCTTGTGGCCACGGGAAACTTGGCAAACAGGCTGCCCCGGAAGCCCGAGACAGGAAACTGATGAAAATGAAACCGCTCTGGTGGGGGGTGGGAGCATGTGGGGCCTCCCCTTCCAGATGGATCCATGGAAGCCCATTTGCGAGTCCCTGGTCTGACCTGTCCACCCCTGCTTCGGGTCGTGGCAGTCTAGGCAGAGCCAAGGAGAAGGAAGGACTTCAGGGGCCCAGGGCGTGACGCTGGGGCCGGATTCCCCAGGGAAAGGGCAGTGGGAGGGGCAGGCATCGCAGAGGGACAGCCGAGGGCGGGGAGCAGGCCTTCGAGAATGGCACGGACTGTGAGAAGCTCTGGAATGGCTGCTGGGGCCGTTGGGGGGCCCTGGTGCCCTCTCTGAGAATGTTCTGGGTGACCAGACACCGATCAATAAAAACGTCAACATGCATTTCTTCTAGCGGCTGCCTCCGTAGCCTGTGTGCGGGGCTGGGCGGAGGAAGGGAGGAAAGTGGGGTACGGGGGCTGCTTCCAGGCCTGCCCCACGCGGGCGACACTGCTTGGTTCAACTTCCTCTGGCCATGGGGCAGCCCTTCCCCGCCTGGGCAGAGCCCCTGCGCCAGGGCAGTGCCGGCAGGTGGGCCCTGCTGGGATGGCTGTGGCGGGGGGCGGGAAATTCCTCTTCACCTCTTCCCTTTCCCTGGGGTACCTCCTTCATCTCTCAGCTGACGGGGGTGGCGGGCGGAAGCAGGGGGTCCCTACTGGTAGAGGTGGGAGATTCCCGGAGGGCTGGCCCAGGGGTCAGATTTCAGGGCCCTGAAAAGCTCACCCCTCTCACTCTCCACGCTTGCTGCAGCATCGAGTCGCTCCGTTTGTTCCCTTCACTCACTTTATATTAGCGCGTGATGTGGGTTCAGAGGCAAAGGGCCATGTCCTCAGTTGCTGGCACTAAGGTTTGGACGAACCATGGATCCATTTCCAAAACTGGGCAGAGGTGGTGCAGGGAGCTACGTCCAGAGGGAGAAACCAACTCCCAGCAGGTACTGGTCCTGCCCTCCGCACGGCGGGCTGGCACCCAGGGGCCTGCTCCCACTGTCCCTCCCCGAGCTGTGCCCACGGACACGCAGGGGGGACTGGAGGGTGAGTCATAGGGTCCTGGCTGAGGTCACCTGGCCGGGGAGGACTCCGGCTCCTGGTCCCCGCCCTGCCGCAGGCTGTCGGTGGCCAAGGAGGGAGTTGCCGCCGGCCGCTCACTGCTATCGCTGTCGGGGCTGTGGTTAGTCCTGTTTCCTTAAGGTGAGGAAACTGAGGCTCAGAGAGGGACATAGCCCCTTAAGGCCTCAGCCTGGATCCCAAACCAGGACTCCTCCCCCGCACCCTTGCCCCTGCTGCTCCAATGCCCACTCTGGCCTCAGTTTCTCCCTGACATTGCATCTCCCTGCTCTGACGTTCTAACCTCCCTCTGGCCAGAGAGGTTTCCTTCCCCTCGTTGTTACCCCTTTCAGAAGCCTTTAGTCCCCAGTAATAGGAACCCCAATGCCACTAACAAAGGAGGCCCGGGCTCCTCACTCCGGGCTCTGCCGGCGTCATCCCCTGTATGCCTCCTAACAACCATTTTTCGAACACACAAAAAGAGGCACAGAGCCATTTAGTGACTTGCCCAAGGTTGCCCAGCCAGGAAGTGGCAGAGGCAGGCCCGAAACCCAGTCTTGGCTCTAAAATCCAGGCTCTTAAGCAAAAGGGTGGCATCTCAAAGTGCATCGAATGCTTTGGGGTGATTGAGAAAAATCCCGACACCAGACCGCACCCCCGACCCTCCATATCAGACTAGGGACCAGGCCTGGGCATCTGCATTCTCACCAGCTCTCCTGGAGGGTTGAGAAGCTCCCACTAGACCACATTGTCTCTGAAACGGAAGGGAAAGAGGGTGAGCAGGGTGAGTGTGGGAAGCAAGCAAGAGGCCGGGATCATGCATCATGGTGCCCTGGCCAGGTACCAGTGGGGACTTGCTTCCTTTAGGTGGAGAAAGTAACTCCCCAGGTGCCAGGGGAGACACATCAGGTTCATATGCAAATATTGGGTCTCTTCCAGCCAATCCTGAGTTCCCGGTTCTGGGAAGGGGCTGGGCTTCCAGGAGTGGAGCCAATGAGCTAGCACCCTGAGCTGGAAAGGCGGGGCCTGGGTCTTTTAAGCCACATCCCAAGGGACCTCTGGGGCAGTGCTGGGGTTTGGTGGCCGGAGCCCAGGTCCAAGGCCAGCATGTCGATGCAGAGAATTGTGCGCGTGTCCCTGGAGCTTCCCACCAGTGCCGTGTGCGTGGCTGGCGTGGAGACCCTCGTGGACATTTATGGGTAAGAGCCAGAGCCCCTGGGGCTTGTGGGCCCCCATGAGCCCTCCTTGCTGCCACCAGCCACGGGACCCTCGTGGCTCAGCCTGGCTTGGCTCTCTTCTCCCGAAGAGGCTTGGGCCTCACCTGCATTTCTCAGCGGGGTTCCTTGAAGTCCAGAGGCTGAAGGGGCTGAGCTCTGGTTCAGGGGTTTGTAGGGTGTTGGTGCCATGGGAGAAGGGGGTGGGGGGGGCACTCAGTCCAGAGAGTCTGGTGGGGGACATAAGAATAGGGGAGGCACAAATACCCCCAGCCTACCGAGCCTGAAAACAGCATCAGTGATGTACATTAAAAAAAAAAAAAAACCTAAAAAAAAAAAGTTTATATTTTCATAGCACTAACTATGAGCCAGGCACCATTTTACGAGCTGGACGAGCATTCACAAACTTAACAGGCCTAGGAGCTGGGGTTATTATTAGCACCATCTTATCTGACAAAGGAGAAAACCAAGGCACAGAGAGGGCCAGTCATTTGCACAAAGTCATAGTTACTAAGCAGTAAAGCCAGGGTCTAAACCCACTCACCATCTTCCTCAAGAGTCCATGCTTTTAGCTGCTCTGCCACCTGAGGAAGAGGGACTCGTGATCTGGCTTCCTTCTGCCATTCAATGCCTAGATGTATGTTGTGGCCCTACTGTGTGCTCACAGGCCTGTAAAGATGGTGGTCGGAGGTTAGGCCCCACCTTCTCTCTCCGGGGGAAGCAAAGGAGAGCTGGGTGAGGTTTTCCGGAGCTGGGCCCTGGGAACCCCCAGGGAGCTGGCAGCTTGTGCTTTGGAAGCCTCTCCAGGCTGAGCTGGGGACACAGGCAATCAGGACACCGGGAGAGGATGAGGCTGGCATGTACCTGCTTCCCCTTCTCAGGTCCCCAGCCCCACCCCCAGACCAGGGCTTCTCAACCTCAGCACGATGGCCGTGACAGTCCTCTGTGGTGGGCACTGTCCTGGGAATTGGAGGATGCTTAGCAGCACCCCTGGCCTCTGATCACGAGACGAAAGTGGTGTGCCCCCCCTTGTGACAGCCATGTCTCCAGGTACTGCCGAACGTGCCCTGGGGGGAGGGGTGGAGTTGCCCCCAGGTGAGGACCACTGCCCAGACTAAGACTTTATGAAACCTGAAGAGAACTTGGAAGCAGAAAAGAGGTCGGTGCCAGGGTGTTAAATGAGAGGGAGTGAGGAGCTGGTCATGGCAGGGAGCCAAGTCTGGAGCAGGCCCAGCCCAGCTAGGTACCAGGACCTGAAGCCTCGTGGAGGGTGGGTGGAGAGGGAATCGGAGGCTCCTGAAGGAGCCTGTGCCAGGAGGGGGACGGGCACCCATGCCACTTGGCACCGCTGCCTCCTCTAGGGCCGCGTGCCCATGGGGGTGACTCTCCTGGCCTGGCAGCCTCGTGCCCTTTGGGCAGATGTGTCTCCAGTCTGACCTGCCCCAAGAAGTGGGGAGCTGGTCTCTCCCCCAAAGAACTTCCTCGGAGGGTGGGCCTGCTTGGGGCAGGGGGAGGCAAAGGCAGCCGCGTCTTCAGGTGATGTGAGAGGATGGGCCATGTGGGGTTTCACAGAGGAAACTGAGGGTGGAACGGTCCCAGGGTAGGTTTTGGGGCTCCAGCACCTTGAAACAAGGGATTTCCAGGCCCTGTGACCAGGACACCCTGGGGATGCTGGAGAGCTCCTAGTCTCTGCCAGGCACAACTGTCCTGCCCACCAAAGACCCTAGAAGAGGCTGGCTCACCGTCCTGCCGGGGAGCTGCAGGAAGGCTCTGTTTTGGAAGGGCCTCAATTGGGTTCCCTCTAAGGTCCCTTCTGGCTTGGAGATGCCAGGATTTAGAGATCCTGTGTGCTCACACCGTGGGCCCAACAAGAGAAAGGGCAGCAGTGGGCGTGGTGGCCAAGTCCAGCTCTGTGGCTTACCCGCTATGTGACCTTGGGAAAGTCCCTTACCCTCTCTGAGCCTCTGTTTCTTCATCTGTAGAGATAATCATATCAGCAAGGATACTTGGTCCTAAGCACTTTACATATGTTAACTGATTCTCAATAGTCACCATTTATCAGAGGAGGAATGGAGGCACAGAGAGTTTAAGTCACTTGTCCAAGGTCATGCGCCTTTGGCCTTTACTTCAGAGGGCTCTTGGGAGGGTTAAACGAGATTGTGCACGCCAAACCCAGAGCTGGTGCCGGGTATATGGTGAACATTCAATTATGGTAAGTGTCACCATCATTGTCATCATTTTAAGGCTTTGTCCTGGGCCTGTGGACAGCCTTGAGTGGCCCCAAGCCTGCCGCACACAAGATGACTTGGAACAGCCTCTGAGCCATACTGGGCATCAGAGGAGTTGAGGAAAGGGAAATTATTGTAGGCTGAGCAGGCTTCCTGGAGGAGATGCACCAAGCAGAGTCTTGAAGGATGAGCACAGGCAAGGCATTGGGCACTCTATTTGTGGCAGTGAATTAAACCCTGCCTTCCCACCTTTGAATGAGGTGGAGCTGGCCCAGGCTTGGAGATGGGGGCTTTTCTTTCCTGAGAAGAGAGTATTAGGATGGGGGAAAGAGAAGGAAGGGGGACACAGGTGTGCTGAGCCAGGCCCCAGGCCATGGTGTCTCCTTCATCCTCACTGCACCCGGAGGTAGATGTTCTGGTCTCCATTGCACAGATGCAAAAACGGAGGCTCAGCAGGTACTGGCCTGCCAATCCTGTCCCACAAGGCAAAGCCGGGGCTTGAACCCACATCTTGCCTTGCTCCCAAAGCCTGGTGGTGTCCTCCATTCCACAGAGCTCCTTCTCCATGCTGGAGCATCAGCATCCAGACGTGGTTTTTGACTTCAGGGCAAAATCTTAGAATGGGGGGGAAGCTGGTTTGGTGCTTCGTGGGCAAAATGCAAATCCCAGGATGACCTCTGGGCACAGCTGTTGGCCGAAAGGAAAGAGTAGAAAATGGATCGGAACCAAGTCCTATTGACACTCCCCTAACATGTGCAAAGATTTCCTGGCTTATGTGGCTGACGGGACCCCTGAAGCAGGTCGCCTTCAGGATTTGTCACAGGATGGGCTTGGCGGACAGTCCTCAAGGGACTCAGTGGAGGTACCTGTGGGATCTCGACGGACAACATTGGGTCTTACCTCACCCCCCTTCATTTTCCATGTGGGGACACTGAGGCCCAGGGCATGGAGTGACTTGCCTAGGGTCACACTGTGAGTTAGGCACAGAGCTAAAACTAACACCCAGCTCTTCCATTCAGACAAATGTTCCCTGACCATTGGTCAAGGGGAAACTGAGTCACTGAAGGCCCTGAGCCTCATCAGGTTTGGGGAAGCTGGTGGGGTCCGTGGGGCCTCTGCTTTGGTTCCAGGGGCCATGTCCTGCCCTACAGAGCAAACTCCGGGTGTCCCCCGACATACAGCTGGGTGGGCCCCACATCGGGAGTCCCTGCTGGAAGCTGGCGTTCTGCCCAGGTGTTGGCGTCGGGACCTGACTGAATGGCCGCAGAGGGGCCTCGTGGACACAGCAGCCCTGGGGGCCGTGGAATCTTCCTGAGCCCCTTCCTGAGGGTAGCACAGCTTCCAAGAGGGATAACCTTGACCTTGGAAGTGCACATCTCACCCACCCTCGGGATGATCCCAGCAGCAGCCCTCGGCCAAGATGGAAGACGTTTAAGGCACACTGGGGAGGTCTTGAGGAGAGGGCGGCTGCCCCGGCTGCCCTCCAACTGTGTCTCAAGGAGCCGTGCCTGGTGATGAGCTGCCCCCTTCTCTTTCCTCCGGTGCAGAGGCGCTCAGCACTGGCTGTGCATTTGAATCACCTGGGGAGCTTTACAAAGTGCACATGTCCAGACCCCTCCCCCAGAAGTCTGATTTAGTTGATCTGCCGTGGGCCCCAGCAGCGTCGTTTTCCAAGACCCCCTGGGGAGGAGCGAGCAGCCAGGGCTGAGATCCACCGTGAGCCGCCGCCCGAGCTGGAAGCGCGAGCAGCCCACGCCACCCCTGCTCAACAGGCGCTGCCAGTGGCGTGAAGAGGCGCAGGGCACCGGGGGCCGGGAGCCCCGAGTGCCAGTCCCAGCTCTGCCTCCCTTGGCTGCAGCATCTTGAGCAAGTTCCTGCTCCTCCTTGGGCCTCAGTTTCCCCATATGCACCCTGAGGCAGTTGGCGTAGACCGGGGGTTTCAAGCTCTGCACCCCCTCCCTGATTTCGACAAAGGGGCTCCCCTCCTCTGTCCACACCTGACTGGGTTGGAGGCACGGGCTCCGACGGGCGGGGCAGAGGCCAGGAGCTTCTTCAGTTTGGAAAAGGACTTGGCCGGTGGCTGCTGTTTTTTCAGGGGTCGGGTCTTCTCGACGGCTCTGGAGGTGAGGCTGGCCCTGATTCCTTCACTATCACAGAAGCCGACAGGGGCAGGGGTCTGGGCGCTTGCCCAGCAGGGAGGGTCGCCTGGTGCTGCCGCACAAAGCCTCAAGCTGCCTGGTGTCCGGGCCCTGGGGTCAGCTCAGTGGGGCCCTGGTGGCCGTCTTGTCAATCTTTCTGTTTTCAGTCTTGGACCTATACCATCAGTTTCTCAGCTCCTGAAATGCCTGATTTTGTCCTCCCAGAGAGGGAAAATGTGAGTGCTGGCAGGAGAGCGGGGAGAGACCTGGCTGCGAGTCCTGGCTCCGTCACCAGCCGGGCACATCACCTGCCATCTCTGAGCCTCAATTTCCTCATCTGGAAAGTGGGGGTGCTTGTCCTGGCATCCTCTGGCTGCGGAGCTATGTTAGTCACCAGCGTCACCATCAGCACCCTCACCCTTGGAGGGGGAGCTACGAGAGCAGAAGGAAGGGCTGACCTGTCTTGGTTCCCAGAAGGGGGGTGGGCTCGCACTGTCATCCCTCCTCCCCGGGGGCCACGTCCAGCACAGCTGACTCAGCCCGCCTTAGCGGCCCTCAGCCTCATCACCTGGGCTGATGGTTTAAAATGCGCCTGCAGCAGTTCTGGTTCTGGGAATCTGCATTTTCAACGCTTTTAGGGTGACCAACTCGTTCCAGGTTTTAGCACAGAAGATCCGGCATTCCAGGAAACCTCTTGGTCCTGGATGACCTGGAAGAGTCTGTCACCCTACCACAATTTACACACCACCCGCCACCTCCTAGGTGGGCCGTGCTGCAGGAGTGGAATAGACCCTCCCGTTGGCCGAGAGGCTGCTGGGGACGGCCTCAGCTGGGAGAGCCCCGGCCTGGGGTTGGAGGGGCAGCACGATTTAGAGCAGCCCAGAGCCGGGGTGTGACACGCAGAGGCGGGCAGCCCAAGGTGGCCTGGTCAGAAGGACTTGGTCCAGATGAGGCTCTGACCATGTCCCCTGTTCCCAGGAAAAGGAAGGTCCAGGTCCTCCAGCATCTGACATGGGCTCTCCCCCACCAGCCTCCCCTTTCATTTTAACAGATTTCACCCTAGGCCTGTGAGCACTGGGCTGGGAGTCTGGAGCCTTGCCATCTAGTCCCTTCCCTTCTCCTAACAGGTGGTGTGACCATGAACAGTTCCTTCTCCTCTGGGCGTCAGTTTCCCCAGTAGTAAAATGAGGGCGTGGGTGCAAGAGCTTCTGGCTTTCACGCCTCCTGAGTATTTCACTCGTTCTGGCTCTTTTAATTTCATCACCCTCACTTTATACGTGGACACTGAGGCCGAGGGAGGCTAAGCCACTCCCTCAAGGTCACACACCTAATGAGCAGTGGAGCTTAGATTTGAACCCAGGCAGCCTGGCCCCAGAGTCTGAGCTCTACCACCTCGCCAGAGTGGCATTCCACAGCTGCTGCATGCAGCAGCTCCTGATCAAGAACCATCGCTGGCTCCCTCTTCCCTAAGTGATGGAATGAAAATGAGCTTGTTGTAGCCGGAGTTTAAACTTGACCTCCTAAGGCTCCCTGGTGAAAACTTCTTCCCCTCAAATGTGTCTCCTCCTTGTCCTTGGAGCCTCTCACCTGCTTTCCTCTGGGAAGCCTTCCCCAGTGCCTCCAGCCCTCCCTCAACCTGCCTCCGTGCACTGGTTTCCTGCACCCTAATTAACCTTGATTACCACCTTCTGGGGTGGGTGGTTTCCAAGCCTTTCCTATGATCTCATTTGAGCCCCACCATTGCCTGTGAGGTTTGCCAAGTGGGTGTCATTATTCCCACTTTACAGGTGAGAACACTGAGAGCCACGGTGGCTGTGGGGTTTGCTCACGGCCCCCTGGCTGGGGGCGGGGCAGAGCTGTCTGAGTGCTTCTGGCACACCTGTGCTGCTCCCACTCCGTAAGTGGAACGCTCACTCACCTGCCCTGGGGCCCTCCAAGGCAGGGTCCTTCCCACCAGGGCCTGGCCCGGGGGCTCAGGGCACTGGGACCGAAATACCCCAAGCCCAGGTCTGGGTGGGGCTTTCCTACCAGAAGACTGTTGGGGCGCTGGGCCCTAACACCTCGCCTTCTGGGCCCTAGGAGTAGCCTGGGGCCAGGGGAAGCCCCCTGAGAGTTGAGGAGCTTCCCTGGAGGGCTGGAGGCCGGGGCGGGGGAGGGTGGGGTGGAGTGGGTCTGAGGGAGGCACTGAGGGTGCTCGCTGGGGAGTGAGGGGGTCCTTCTGGCCGGGTCCGCCTCTGGTCCGTCTTTCTGACTCCACATCCCTCACTCTCCATCTCCTGGGGCCTCCCCATGCCTCAGTCCCTCTGTCTGTCCCTCTCTCTCCCCCTGCCCCCGAGTCTCTGTGCCTCCCTCTCTGGCACCTCCACGCCCCTTGACAGGGGTGGGCCCACACACCCAGGGCAGAGCTGGCCGGAGGGCGCCCCCGGCCCCGGAAGTCACAGGCTTTGGAGCTGGATTGCCGGATAAAGGGCACCCGGGTAAATATGAATTTCAGACAAACAATGGACCCTTTTTTTAGTATAAGAATGTTCTAAATACTGCAGGGGACATAGTTAATCTAAGACAATTTCTTCTTGTTTATCTGAAATTCAAAGTCAATGGGATACCCCATATTCTCATTCTCTAAATCTGCCAGCCCCACTCGGGAGAAGACACAGCTGCCTCCGGGCCTCCCGCCTGGCGGGGCCCAGGCTTGGAGTGGGAGCCGCGGCTGGGTGGAGCTCGGGGCTTGGTGACGTCCCCTGTTTCCGCGCCTCTCTGGGGGAACCTGCTCTCCTCTCAGGGGAGGCGGGTAGTGGAAGGCCTGATGTGGGGTGACCAGCTGGGAGTGTGGGAGTCACCTGCCTGCTCCAAGTCACTTTCCCCCGTGTAAACAGGAGGGATAATCCCCTCCTGGGGCTGCAGTGGGGACCAGAGGCGCTGAGGAGGGGAGAGGCTTTGCCTGCCTGCTGTGGTTGGGGGGCACAGAGGGGGGGGGCCTCTGGGGCTGAGATTCTGCCGTTATTACTCTTGGGGAGATGGTGGTAAGTGTGGCGTTAGGCGCGTGAGGCCTGGCTTTGATCCCAGCTCTGCCACTTACCAGGACAGGTTACTTAACCTCAGTGTCCCCATCTGTAAAATGGGTGACAATAATAGTACCTTCCTCCTAGGATATTGGGAAGATTAAATGAGATAATATGCTTAAAGAAACTTGCATAGGGCTGGCACAAAAGGAAGCTCTCAATAAGATTTGGCTATGGTTATGCTCCAGGGACCTGTATCCAATGCTTCCTCCAGGAAGTCCTCCAGCTCGCAGTGGCCTTTCCCTACCTGGGATCCCACTGACCCCGGGCCTCTGAGCCTCCTCTGGATGTCCTGGGCAGTGCTCTGTCCTGTGTTCTCAGCTTCCTGATGCCATCGAAGTCTCTGGAGCGGTGGGGAGAGCAGCAGACCCATCTGTCCCCACCCAGCATTGCCCTCCAGCAGTGCCCACTTACACAGTGCCTTCCCCCCTTTCCCCCCAGACAAGGCAGGGGACAAGGAGCTGGTTTCTGAACAGGACTCCCAGACTAGCAGGAATGGGGTGGCTTCAGGTTCCCTGCCACCCCCCCCCCCCCAGGGCCAGATGACATCATGAACTTTTTAACCCTACAATTAACACGGGCTTGTTCGGCTAAACCTGCCAAGTTTCCCGAGTGGCTCTGCGGTGCTGTGGGAAAGCACAGGCTTGGTATCAGAGAGGCCCTGCTGCTTTCGCCTCTGTGAACTTGGGCTTGTTACGTGACCTCTCTGAGGCCAGCGTTCCCACCTGTCAGGTGGGGATGATGCCGCTATATCCTTGAAGGAGGGAAGGAGGGAAGGATGGAAGGACGGAAGGAGCTAAGAAACGGAGGTGCCCGGGACATGCCTGTCCCTAGGGATGACCCCAAGGAAACCTCATCACTGCTGAGAAGGGAGTGATGAGGCTTAGGAGGAAAATTGCCCTTCTTAGAGCTTCAGGCTCAGAATGGCAAGGGGGTCCCCTGGCTTGCTGTTGCTGGGGCTCCCCGAGTTCTTGCTTCCAGCTCTACACAGGCTTCCACGGTGCGCGCCTGGGACCTGGCTTCCTTGGAGCTTGCGGGTCTGTTGGGAGGTAAAGAGAGTCACAAGGGAAATGCTGTTAAACACAAAACCCTTCGGAGGTGAGAATGTGTATACATTTGCATATAGAGGCTCGACTCCCAGGAGCTTAATGTGAGGGTCTGTGGGGCCTGGGGTGGTCAGGGAAGGCTTCCTGGAAGAAGCAGGCCTTGAGCCAAAACACAGCATCTGAACCAGGGCTGCCCTGTCAGCACTTCCCATGGCTCCCTGGTCTTCCCAGGTCGGTACCCGAAGGCACAGATATGTTCGAAGTCTACGGGACCCCTGGCGTGGACGTCTACATCTCTCCCAACATGGAGAGGGACCGAGAGCGTGCGGACACCAGGCGGTGGCACTTCAACGCGGGGCTGGAGATCATCGTGGTCATGAACTCTCCCAGCAATGACATCGATGACAGTCATGTGAGCTGGTCCGGGGGCTGGGGGTGGGAGGAGGCGGTGAGCCAGTTCCTCGGGAGCCTGACCCTCTCTCTTTACCCAGAGTGTGGGGTAGCACAATGAGAAAGCCTCTGGCTCTGAAACCAGACTGCTGGGGTTTGGGTCCCAGCTCTGCAACTTACAAACACAAACTGTGTCCTCAGGCAAGTCGCAAAACCTCTCTGGGCCTTGGGTTCCCTATCTGTAAAATGTGGATAGTATCAGCACCTTCCTCTTAGAGCTGATGTGGGAGCGGAACACGAGTCAACGTTTGTTCCTTCTCTTGCTTTCCAAGACCCCTTGTGAAGGGAGGCGTCTTCCAGTTCTGCTGCCTTGTGCTCAGTTTCCCCAGGTGTAGACTGAGGGTTGATTGGGTGGTCTCTGCCGCCTTGAATGAAAGAGAGGAAGTGGAGAAGGAGGGAGGCCTTGGGAAACCCTTTGTAAGTGGCATTTCCCAAAGTGCCTCACCCTCCCCTGAGCCACTCTGGCCCTCACCCCATTCACAGGGCAAGGGGGCATTTAAAAAGTAGGAGAAATGGGGTGGCCTTTGAGTTTAGTACAGGTGACGCCTCATCAAGGGTTAATGGGGACCAGGACTTGGCATGTGAGAAGAGCGGGAGCCCATGTCAGGAGAGATATTTTGGGAAATGGGCCCTTTGAGCGGCACCGCACCCCCCCCCCCCCCCCCCCCCCCCCCCCCCCCCCGGCCAGGACCCAAAGTCGTTGAGAGGAGCAGCTTTGCTGGGCCTGACACCTGGGTGGTGATTGGGCGCTGAGGGCTAAGTGGCCTTCGTGGGGCCTGAGCCCTCTGCCTGAGATGAGTGCACAGAGCCAGAGAATTGAGGGGCCCTGGTCAGGCGAGAACGTCCACAGGGGCTTGGATGTGGCTGCCTCGGATGGTTTTATTGCTGTCACCGTCTTCATCCTGTAAGAGTCAGTGGGTGCTTGCTGGGCACTAGGTGCCGTGCTAAGGGCTTTGCAGTGGTTCCTCTTTAACCCTCACGGCCACCCCTACAACAAGGTAGGAATTAATTTAAGCCCCACTTTACAGTTGCGGAAGTTGAGGGCCAGAGGGGATAAGTAACTTTTCCAAAGATATTCAGAAGTGGCGGATCCAGAACCTGAGCCCAGGCCATTTGCCTTCAGTGCTGTGCTAGCCCCTTGCATGGCGCCGCCTGTCCACTGATAACAGCAGCTGGTATTTCTTGGACACTCCCTCCAGCCTTGGGCCTTTCTGTTTGTTGTTTCTAAGTCACACTAGTCCTCTGAGGCAGAAACCTGTGTCGTCCCCACTTTGCAGATGAGGAAACTGAGGCAGCCAGTGAGGTGAAGGGCTGTGGCCAAGTTTCCAGATCCCAGGAGTTCTGGGCTCCAGCCCAGGCCTGTCTGAGCCCCACATATAAGAACATCGGCTTGGGGAGGGTCCCTAAATGCTGCCAGACCAAACTCCTCCTACAAAGGGAGAAACTGACCCTTAAATGGGAGCAAGGACTAGTCAAAATTACATAGTGGTCATTGGCAGAGCTGGGTTTCTATAGAATCCCTCATAAATAATTCTCATTTTGCAGATGGACCAACCGAGGCACAGAAAGGTAAGTGTGGTGGGGGTCCTTGTCTTCAGTAGGCATGACTCTGGGCTTGTCTCTCCACAGGTTCAGATTTCCTACCACTCTAGGCACGAGCCCTTGCCCCTGGCCTATGCAGTGCTCTACCTTACCTGTGTGGGTAAGTCAGGGGTCATGCTGAGGCTGTGACCAGAGGTGCCTTGACCAGGGACCGAGGGGGCAAATGGGGTAGGTGGGGGTGACACTGAATGCTAGAAACAAAAGTCACAGTACCATTAACTCTGATGGGTTCATCAGTAGACTCAACACAGCTGAAGAGAGAATTGCTGAAATTGAAGAAAGGACAAAAGAGTGAAACAAATAAACAACAACGACAAAAAAGAATAGAGATCCAAGAACTGTGGGACAGTATCAAATGGTCTTATCACAATGAACTTCCCATCAAAATACTGACATGCCTTTTTTATAGAACAAATCAAAAGCCAAATTATAAACTGGGAGATGAGATTTGCAATGTACATGCTGACTTGGTGCATAGATAATAGAGCGAGGATCAATCAATGAGAAAAAAGACAAACACATGAATATAAATGGGCAAACCATATGAACAGCCAATTCACAGATATGGACCCCCAGGGACCAAAACTCAAATGGGAAGACGCTTAACTAACTTAGTGTTGCCAAAGATGTGGTGCTGGTAACTTCCTTATGTATTGGTGGGAGTTCACATTGGTACAGCCACTGGGAGTGCAATTAGCAAGAAAGACCCAAATACTGTATCCATAGGCTACATATTTGAAAAAGAACTGTACAACTTTTTCTCCAAAAAGACCATATCACCTTATATACCTGCCAGCCACATGTGGGACTGCCTTACCACCACTGCACTTTATCAACCTTCTCTGCTTTAGCCAATTTGATAGGCTGGCATCTCACTGTTACTTTATTTGCCTTTCTTTAGTTAGGAGTAGGGTTGGGTATCTGCCTTCTCTCCCCTTTGCATTAGAAAATGCACATACAGAAAAGTGCATAAAGCTTTATTTTACACAAATAGCATATGTGTGTGTGTATATATGTATATACATATATATCGCTATATATATGAATAATTATAAAGCAAACACTTGAGTAGCCACCGCCCAGGTGGAGAAATATAACATCACCTGCACCCTACCCCACCCACCCCCATGCTACTCTCTAATCATAAGTCACTCCTTCCCCCAGAGGTAACCACTAACTCTTAATAATTATCTCCTTGCTTTTCTTTATGGCTTTATCCTCTAAACATATACCCAAATGATGTAGCCTAATTTTGACTGCCTTTGAACTTTCTATGGATGGAACCATACCATACATATTCTTTCGTGATGGGTTTCTTTTGTCCCACATTTATGTTTGTGAGATTTGTCCACTTGTATGGTGTTTAAATATCTTTTTACATGTTTGGATATAATTTCAAATTATTATTTTTTGTACCTTAACAAAGAAGAAGCCTTTTTTTTTTTAAGTGCAGGAAGATCGATTCTAATGCCTTGAATGTTCCATTTGTATTGTAAAATCTCCAACAAAATCTAGAGAGAAGCATTAAGAAGGTGGGCTGGGGCCTGGGATTTTAGGAGCTGATGATGCTGAGGCTCAGAGAGACTGAGTGACTTGTCCAAGGTCACACAACCAGTAGGTGACATAGCCCAGAATCATGTCCACATCAAAGCCCAGGCTCACTGCTCCATCCCGAGGAGATGAGGCAGGTTCATACAGAACAAAAATGGCCTGTGTGACCTGAGCTTAAGGCCAGGCTGTGCTCCAGACAGCAAGGGCTGTAGAGGCAGAAGAGGGCGAGGTCAGGGAAGGCTTCCTGGAGGGGACAGCATTTGGGCTGGGCCTCCACTCTCTCCCTGCTTCCCTGTCCTCCCCATTTTCCCCAGTCCGGCGAACCCCGTCCCTCTGGGCAGGGTCTTCTTGGAAATGACTTGTGACGGCCCAGCCCAGGCAGGCCTCGAGCTCGAGGATGAAATGTGGAGGCCCCAGACCCGCCCCGGGCTCCTGGGAACCTGAGGTGGACCCACCCCCTGTCTCCCCCTCGCAGACATTGCTCTGGATTGCGACCTGCGCCGAGAGGGCCGGTGGACCAGGGGCTCTGTGGACAAGGTAGGGCCTCTCTGCCTGGGTCCAAACAGGGGAGCGGGGTTTGGAGCTGCTCTTGGGCCAGGCTGGGGAGGGGTGAGGGCATGACGGGCATCCCCCTGCCTGAGAGCCGACGCCTCAGGGGTCAGGGAAGCCAGTGGGAACAGGCACGGCTGGGAGTCTTCTTTCACCAGGAGAAAATTCATCCCCAAGAATTATCAAGCCCGGCTGTGCCCAGCCCTGGGCTAGTACTTGGTTTGTGGGGGCGAGTCTTTCTGGACTCAATCTAAATCAAGAATCAGCACTTTTTAGGTTAAAGCCAGAGAGCAAATATTTTAGGCTTTGCAGGGCCATTTGGACTCTGTCCCAACTGCTCAGACCTGCCACTGAGGAGCCAAGCAGCCATGGACAATATGTAAAGGGCTGGGCATGGATGGGTCCCATAAAAGTTTATTTACCAAGTCAGGCAAGGGATGGGTTTTGTCCAAGGACTATAATCGGTTAATCCCTGATCTAGGTGGAAAAGGAAATCTCCCAAGCATGACACTGTTAAAGAACTTGGGCTGAGTTGTGGAGGCACTTGACGCATTGGGAGTTCAGAAGAGAGAGCTGGGTGGGCAAGGAAGTTCTCCTGAGCTGGGATCTAAAGAGTTTCTGGAGGGAGGGCATTCCCGGGAGAGGGGTCAGCAGGAGAAAGGCAGGAGGCAGGAGCCGAGGCGTGAGTGTGGTGTGATGGGTGGTGTGGGATCGTATGATCTGGAGTTGCCTGCTGAGATAGGACGTTGGCTGGAGACACATCACAGACCACCAGGAAAGACAGCTGTGTCATCTGGATTTGGTGGTGTGGGCGATAGGGAGCCATTGACGCTGCTTGAGTAGGTGTCTCATTGGAAGTGGATTTACCCCTATAGGGTAGGGTGGAGGGGAATGGATCGGGGAGGCAGCTGGGGAGGCACAGTTCTGGTCCAGGCCCCCCTCACGGGATCAGCTTTGCCATCGGCAGCGGCAGTGGGTCTGGGGGCCTGACGGACACGGAGCCATCCTGTTGGTGAACTGTGACCGGGACGATCCGAGCTGCGACAACCAGGATAACAGTGATCAGCGCGTGCGCTGCCTGCGAGGTGAGGGGCTGGGCGGCCCGGGTCCCGGGTTACCGGGCAGTGATTCTCATCTGCAGGGGATCTGAAGGCTGAGCGCAGAGCCGGGGTTCTAGCCCTGGGGTACCCCTTGGTGGGCCCCCAACCCCAGCTGCCCCCCACCATCCTCAGTGCCAGGGGGCCTCACCTGCTGGGACAGAAACCCGGAAACGAGCTTGCTTGCCTTTCTCTTTCCCTGGGAGCAGAGGACACCAAACATTGCCTGAGCTCCTACTGTGTGCCAGGCCCTTTCCTAAATTCTCGCTGCATCCTCAAGGCAGTTGGGTATCACTTTGGAGTCAAGGATGCTGAGGCTTGGGTCAGCCATGGCAGATCCAGGACTTTCTCCTCCCACCCTGAACCCGGGGCTCGCCCCCTCTCTGCACCTCTGGCCTGCATTTCCGTGATTCCTCCCGTTCTGCTAAGCCCACCGCACCTCGTTCACCAGCCCCGGGAGGAGGTGCGAGCAGGTGCCACCTTCCAAAGTGGGGACCACTGTCTCGTGGCAGAGACAGAGGCTCCGGGAGGGGCAGGGCTCAGCCAGCGTCACCCAGCGTGCGCTCCTGGGACTTGGGCCCCTCACCCGCGTGACGCCCAGGTGTCCCCCTATGCCACACACTCCCCTCGAATGCCTGTCCTGAGGCAGGCACCAGCCCACAGCTCTGCGCTTTGCGTGTCTCCGGGCAGATGAGGGAACGGGGGCCAGAGAGCGGGGAGGTGAAGAAGCTCCATGCGTCCCGCACGCACGCGGGCCTTTGTGGTTTGTCCTGGACGAGTCCCAGCGTTGGCATGGCTGGGTGAAGCTGGGGCTACAAGTCCCAGGTCTTGGGACCCCCTGTCCTGGGCAGGGGGAGGAGGGGCCAGGGTATTAGAGGACTGGCAGGCCAGCGGCCAGGGCCCCCTGAGCTCCCCCCGCTTTGCCTGGCTCCACAGACCTGGAAGACATGTCCCCCATGGTCCTGCGGACCCACGGCCCCGCTGCCTTCTTCGATGACCACAGACTTGTCCTCCACACCTCCAGCTACGACGCCGAGCGGGCACGGGTCTTCCACGCCTGCGGTGAGGACGTGCCCAGGGCAGCCCTTGCCTGCTGCCGGGCGCCTGCGGGGGTAGCTGTGGGCGGCGGGTGGGCTCTGCCCGGGCTCCCCGGGGACGCCTCAAGCTCCAGAGTGAAAGCAGACAGAGGTGGGAGCTTTGGGAGTGACCGGCGGGGTCCCCCGGCCAGCACCCGAGCCACGGTCCTCTGATTGGATGAATGGACTTTAAAAATATACTTTAGACTTTTTTAGAAAATTTCACTCTGATCAATTTCAAACACACACAAAGGTAGAGAGAGTAGCGTGACGAATCCCCCACACGCTTGTCACCCAGGCTCAACGGGTGTCAGTATTTTCCCTCTCTTGCTTCATTTATCCCTTTTCTTCTGCTGAATTATTTTTAAGCCAGTTCTAGACACCATGGATTTCACCCCGACATAAAGTCAGTGGGCACCTTTTGGAAACAATGGTTTTACAGAGCCACAATGGCATTGTCACAACTAGCACTTGTAAGGATATGAAACGCCTTTAAAAAATACAAATGTATACAACAAGATGCTAATTTAAAAAATCAAACAATATAGAAATGCATAAAATCAAAGAGAGTTTTCTATCCCCACCCCCTAAGCCTGACTCTCCAAACATGGTCCCTTACACCAATTCGGTATGTGTTCTCCTTATTTTTTTTCTGTTTATACTCTAAGGTGTGTTTGTGTGTTCTGCTTCCCAATCTTTTCTTTCCTTTAATGATACATCCTACACATCCTCCTGTCTCTCTACACAGGGTGACTTTGTTCTTTTCCACAGCTGTATAATATCCCAAAACAGGGAAGAGCTGCAATTTATCTGGTTCCCTGAACCTACATTTGTTTGCAGTGTTTTCATTTTACAACAATGTGAATTCCTTGAGGGCAGGGTCCTTGCTCACAAGTTATTCCAGGTCCAGAACCGTGCCTCGTGCCTAGCAGGTGCTCAGCAAATATTTGTTGAATGAACAGATAAATGACCAGTGGACATCCTTGTACAGACATTTTTTAAACTTGAATGAGTATTCTGCCGGAAAGATATTTAGAAGCGGAATCGCTGGGTTGGATGTGTCTTTCTTTTTTTTTTTTTAAAGATTTATTTATTTATTTCTCCCCCCTTCACCCCCACCCCCTGCCCCGGTTATCTGTTCTCTGTGTCTATTTGCTGCGTCTTCTTCTTTGTCCACTTCTGTTGTTGTCAGGGGCATAGGAATCTGTGTTTCTTTTTGCTGTGTCATCTTGTTGTGTCAGCTCTGTGTGTGTGCAGCGCCATTCCTGGGCAGGCTGCACTTTCTTTCGCGCTGGGTGGCTCTCCTTATGGGGTGCACTCCTTGTGCGTGGGGCTCCCCTACGCGGGGGACACCCCTTCGTGACATGGCACTCCTTGCGCGCATCAGCACTGCGCATGGGCCAGCTCCACACGGGTCAAGGAGGCCCGGGGTTTGAACTGCGGACCTCCCATGTGGTAGGCGGACGCCCTAACCACTGGGCCAAGTCCGCTTCCCTGGATGTGGTTTTGTTTCCTGGGCTACTGCAACAAATTGCCATGAATTAGATGGCTTAAACCTCAGAAATGTATTCTCTGACGGCTCCAAAGCCCTGATGTCCGAAATCCAGGGTCAGCAGGCTCGCTGCCCTCTGGGAGCTCAGGTAGAGCCGCAGCCGTCCTTGCCCTGCTCCGCCCGGAGCTGCATCGCCCCAGCTTCTGCCGCCTCTTCTCCCGCCGTCTTCCCTACGTGTCCGTGTCCAAATCCCCTCTTCTCCTCTTCACACGTGTGAAGGCTTCTAGGGCCCGCCC